>NC_134530.1:297649443-300049443 GCF_050624435.1 Tenrec ecaudatus | reverse complement strand
CCCCTAAGCTTCCTCGCTCACCTTTAGGGCTGCTATTATCAATGTGACCCCAAATAGAGAGCTCATCAGGAACCCCTGGAGGCATGGTGGAGGCACAGTGGGCTGCTAACTGCAAGACCAGCAATTCAAAGCCAACACTATCTGATGGGAGAGAGATGAAGCTAGACTCGAGTCAATGCCGACTTATAGGGACCCTGCAGGACAAGGGTAGAAATGCCCATGTGGGTTGCTCAGACGGCAGCTCTTCATGAGAGCACAATGTTCAAGGCACAATGTTCAAGGCAAACGTTCTTTACTAAATAAGGTGCCGTGGTGGCGTCGTGGTTGAGAGATAGGTTACTAACTGCAAGGTCAGCATTTTGAAATCACCAGGTGCTCCCTCCTTGGGAGAAAGATGGGGCTCTCTATTCTCATAAACAGTGACTGTCTCAGAAACTCACCAGGCAGTCCTACCCTGTCTTGTACGGTCACTATGAGTCTGAACGAATGCAATGGAAGTGAGAACCTCCGTCGATAAACACTTTAAATAAATGATGATTTGCCTTTATGGCAATGACCAGAATGTTGATAAATCGGAGGCAAAACATTCCAGAATCCAGAGGCTGCATTTTCTTGTTTATCTCCTTGGCGATTGCTCCTTACCTCACCTGTTGATCAGCATTACTCGTAAACCAAAAAACCAGTGGTCCAGTGGATACTGACACACAGCAACCCCACGTGTGCCCGAGAACTGTGCTCCTCGGGGTCTTCAATGACTGGCGTTTTAGAAGTAGATCCCCAGACCTTTTCCTCAAAGCACCTCTGGGCAGATTTGAACTTCTAATTTTTGGTTAGTAGTCAAGTGCATTGACCTCTTACACCAGCCAGAGGGCCCAACAACACTCACAGGATCCCCACCTCCACACACACATGCACACTCACACACTCACCTTCCTCTGTTCATTTTTTAATGTTTGCATCCAGAAGCCAATATTTATATACTGAAAGGATGTTGACTTGTTTAGGAAATTCTATTTTGACGGAATCTTGAATATTTGCTATAGAAATTCCTCAACCCATGGGCAGACTATCTTTGGAAACATCCAGCACTGTCTTGGCTGAAAAAATAACAGTCAAAATCGAAAGAGTCTTAAAATATTAAACAGAGAGAATAAATGTGAATATCAAGTTCCTCAACAGCTTGCAATGCGTCTAGTCTCATGGCTGCTTTAAAGACCATCCATTGGTGTGTCGGCGGTTGGGTGTCCCCATCACAGACCCTGTGACTAGGACCTGTAGACAAGTGACTTCAGAAGAAGAGACACTAAAGGAAGAGGGGAGCATGTGAAGGGAGTCAGGAGACAGGGCAACACTGTGAAGGCAGCCAAAGACTCGGAGAAGGTACTGTGCCTGATCCTGGAGGGGGAGGTTTCAGCATCTTCCTGAGCAAGGGAGCTGGGATTTCATGTATTTTCAGCTCCTTCCTCTGACGTCTATTGTCCTTGCTTCCCATTATTGCACCTGTGCTAGTCATTAGACAGGGATTGTCTGGGAGGCGGAGTGGGATGGCAAGTTCTGGCTCTCTGTTTATGGTGGTGGCAGTGGTGTCCTTGGGTGGTGCCAAGGTTAACCTGCTCAACTGCTAACCAACTGCTTGGAGGTTTGAATCCACATGAAGGTCTTTGGAAGAAAGGCCCTGGTGAACTTAGACTCGTTCTGTTTGGCCATTCATAGGGTCACTATAGTCAATAGTGACCTATAGGATCTAAGCAAATCCAGTAGCCTGAGGGCCACTCTCAGAAGGGGAAATACAAGCGTGGAGGGTTAGATGCAGACACACACACACTGCAGGGCTGGGTGGGCTCTCAAAGATGATAAAAAAAATCATTCCAGGGGATCTGGCTACAGCCCCCAACCATGTCCACTACGATGCTGATGGCTCTCAAAATTTTCTCGCCTAAACTTCAGATCCACATACCGAGCTGTCTACTTGGCATTTCTGCGTGAAGCTTTGTGTCAGAACTGCCCATTGAGCCACAGACTTGTGACCAAGAGCAATTCATGCATGTTCTTGTGTGCGATGAAGGGTCTCTTGCTGCCTGTTCCACCACATGATGCGGCAACCACAGAAGGCCCGTGGCTTACAATAAGCTGCATTTGTTCTTGCTCACACATCCGTGGATCTCACGGGCAGTTCTGCTGATCTGACCTGGGCTTGGTAAAGCTCACTTAGGCAGCTGTCGTTGACTGTGGATTTTCTGAGCTTGGCTGGATTTCCCCATATGCATGTCTGGGGCCTCAGCTGGAATAACTGCTGACCCCTCTTTGCTTGTCCTCCAACAGTGGGCTGGCCTAAATATGTTCTCACGGCACAGGTGGAGGCGAGAGGGAGAGAGACCACAGGGTCATTAGAGACTCAGCTCAGAACCGGCCTGCTGTTACCAATGCTAACTTCTAGTGTCCAATGAAAGTTGCAAGGCCAGTTCACGAGGTAGAGAAATGGACTCCACCCCTTGATGTTTTGTTAGCTATTGCTGAGTCAGCTCTGACTCAGGGCATAATGGAACACAAACACTGACCGGCTCTGTGTCATCCCTATGACTGGTTGCTGACCAAACATTGCGATCCACAGGGTTTTTACTGACTGATTTTTAAGAGTAGATTGTGAGACCTTTCTTCATACTCTCTCTTAGCCTGGAAGCTCTGCTGAAAGCTTGTTAGCATAACAACAGGACATATGCATCCGTTAACTAATGGGCAGAGCCTATACGTGAGGTGCACTGGCTGGGAACCAAACCCAGGTCTCTCACGTGGAAGGCAAGAATTCCACCACTGCCGCCATTCATCGTTCAATAGAGGAGCTTGAAAGCCCTTTTCTTTCAAAATAGTTTTTTTTGGGACATGTAATTCACAAGCCATGCAACTCCATAGATGAAACCTATCAAGAAGAATTGTATAATCATCCCCACGAGCCGTGTTAGAACATTTTCTTCCTTTTTTAAAAAAAACATTTTATGAGGGGCTCATAAAACTCATCACAATCCATACATATACATACATCAATTATATAAAGCACATCTGTACATTCTTTTCCCTAATAATTTTCTTTTTTTACATTTTATTAGGGGCTTATACAACTCTTATCACAATCCACACATATACAAACATCAATTGTATAAAGCACATCCATACATTCTTTGCCCTAATCACTCTCAAAGCATTTGCTCTCCACTTAAGCCCTCTGCTTCAGGTCCTCTTTTTTTTCCCCCTCCCTCCCCGCTCCCCCCCATTTTCTTCCTTCTTGTGCACATTATTATTAGCTCCCCATTTCCCCAGCCTCCCCTGCCATATCCCAAGGGACCATTAATCCAGTGACTGTCTCTATAGATTCACCTATCCTGAGTTTCATATATAGAAAAACATTTAAAAAAGAAAACAAACAAACAAAAATCCTAGCAACAATAACCAAGTAAAGCAGAGGAAAACCTCAATAGAAAAGAAAGCAGAAAATCTTGGAAACCAGAACACATGTAAAAGGGGTCCAATGGGAAATCAAGTGATAAAGCATTAAATTTTAACCTCGCTGCACCTGCAGTAATCCACTTGCCAATGTGTTCTGCGTGATAGGAAGGCTATTCATGGTGCTGGTCTATGGTCAGAAGGGATTCACCAGAGGCTTAATCCACACGGATTAATCACCAGAGGCTTAATCCACACGGATTAATCACCAGAGGCTTAATCCACACGGATTAATCACCAGAGGCTTAATCCACACGGATTTCCCCTTCACTTTTTGATTTAAACGTAAAATGGATCAACAGGGAGATCAAATGCTAAAATACCACATTTTAACCTAACAATGTTGGACATCATCGTCCAGGCCATTTTTGTCTACTCGACACCTACATCAGTGGTGTCAGTCAGGTAGAATTCAAGGGCTTCAGAAGACATGAAATTATACAGTTTACACGTCAGTAATTTATTACAGGAAACAGATATAATACAACTGCATGAAAGACACGCTTCACGGTCAAAGACTGTCACACAGCGAGGAATCTGGAGAGGCCAGAGTCTGAATGCTCCAACTGCCGTGCCTCGGCCAGGGCTGTCCGGGACAGGCTTATTATCTTGGATCAGGGTCCAGGGGTGCCTGGAACATCTCACAACTAAGGAGTCTCATCTCCCACTGGCATCACTGAGGTGGAATATGTTATACAACCAGGCCCAAGGACTGACTCCTCTGGAGGGGCCAGAAACCATCAGTCTCCCTCTCCCCAGGAAATTGTGCCAACAAGCAGATGGACATCCCTGAGATTTTGAAGGTCCCTCATAGCAGCAGGGGAAATCACTTGTAGGTATAGTTCTCTTTTCAGCAAAATATTCAGGCTGATTCCAAGCCTGACCTGCCCCAAAGTGAGGTCCGGATGTTACCTCAAGAACCAGCGCCTCCTGGATTCCTCCTCACTTTGTTTGAGACAATTCCATTCTATGACTCGGACCAGACACCTTGGCCTCATCTGTGACTCTTCTCTCTCTTTTTTTGGGGGGGGGGCTACCAGGTTTATTCATTGTATACACAACTCGGAATAAAACTGCATCCTGCCAATTTGTGTAGGCTGTTAAACTTTGTGTAAGTATTAATAACAAAAACAACTGAACAATGATTAGGTTAATACAGAGCAACAATGATCAGTCATAACCTGATTCTACAGGCTTAAGAAAAACGGCCTCACTCTGGCCTTTATCATGTGTGAACACAGTAAAACAAGAGTCGCTGTGGAATGTCATAGCAATCAAATTTTTCTGATTTCAACTTTACATATCATAGGCTTTAAATATCAGGCTCCATTTAAATTGCGTGGAACCCACACAAAGAGGGGTTTCCAGTAGCGATACGTGTTTAACATAATGGTGCAATACATAAAGGTGTGTCACCCTCAACAGTTTACATTCAGCTGTGAGTCTGCTTGATTTGATTTCTTGCAATTAAGATATAATTATAAACTATTAAGTTCACACTTTTATATTTCTACTGATTCCTGTTTGTCTGTTTTTTTTTTTAATAATAAAAATCAAAAGTGCAGCTTCTGCTCAGCACACAGCATTCGCTCCTTGGGCAGTTCTGCTGCTGAAAACGAAGTCCGTGACGTCAGGGTGACGTCAGCCGCCGGCCAGCAAGCCATCGGGCTCAGACAGTCTCAACAACAGCAGCAATTTCCTTGAACTGTTTGTAGAAATTCTGGTTGGTGACCCTGGATTTGGCATCCAGCTGCGGCTCGCTGGGCCCCTCCATCGCTGGCTACTAAGCCCGGGTTCACGGATTCAAAGGGACGCTCAGCCAGCGACCTGTGACTCATCTCTTGACCACAGATCCTACCACTGGCCCTTCCACAAATCCTGTAAGCCAGTGCCACATTTGAAATATATTCACGAATTCAACTAGTTCACAGCCCCCTCTTCATACCGCCCAGGTACTAGACTCCACTGCTTCCCCCCATCTGAGCTGGCCCTCCAGTACTCCTCTGACTCCATCGCCTACCCCTCTGGTCCTGTTTTTCTTCACTCCAGCCACACAGCCTTCTTGTTGTTCATGGGCATGCTGACTGGAATGGTCTTCCCCCAGCCTGTCACACTATGCGCTCCTCCCTCTCACTGCCCTCTAGAACAGGGCCTGGCCCGTCCTACCTCGCAGTGTACAGAATCCAGGACCGACAAAGCCCTCAGAAACAATAATGGGAGTAAGGACTTCAGGAGGGTAGGGGAAGGGAATCGAGGTGGGGGTGGGGGTGGAGTGGGGGAAGGGTGAACTATAGCAATGATGGTGAAATAATTTCCCTTGAGGGTAACGAATACCAGGTTTGTAGGTGAAGGGATAGAATGGGCCGTGTAAGATATGTATAAATGACAAGACATTATATATTAAGGGTTCTCGAGGGTGGCAGAGAGGGGGAGGGAGGGACGAAAGAGGAACTGATATCAAGGGGCTCAAGAAGAAAAGTAATGTTTTGAAGTTGTTGATGGCAATATTTGCACACATTTGTTTAATATAATGGATGCATGGACTGTTATATATAAGCACCCCCAATAGTGATTTAATAATTTAAAAAACCCTTCAATATCTTTGAATGACTGAAACACACTGGAGTAGCAATATATCCAAACCAAACTCATTGCCAATGAGTCGATGAGGACTCAGAGTGACTACAGGACAGAGTAGAACTGCCCCTGCGGGGTTTCTGGGGCTATCAATCTTTACGGAAGTAGAAAGTCTCATCTTTCTCCTGAAGAGCAGCTGGTGGGTTTGAACAGTCAACCATGTGGTTAGCTGTCCAACTTGTAACCCCGTTTCTGTCAAATAGATAGTAACTCCTGGTGACTCCATGTGCGTCCCAATAGGACTGTGCTTCATAGTTTTCAAGAGCAGGTTGCCAGACCTTTCTTAAGAGGCGCCTCTGGGTGGGCTCAATCCTCTGACATTTTGGCTAGCGCCTGGAGTGCATTAGCCCATTAAACCACCCAGGCCCTCCTACCACCTCTCTATCAGATTGTAGTCTTTGAGGTAGGGACTGCCCCATTTATTTTAGTTTTCATCATTGTCCCTAGTATAGCTCTTTCCTTTTATAGGTTTTATGTCAACATGGACTTGAAGGATTTAAAAGCTACTGAACTGCAACATGCTTACTTTTAAATAAGAAAATACATTTGTTTTCAATGTTAGGAATTATGGGTAATTACAGATATCTTTCTAAAGTAATGAAAATGTTTAATACTTTTATAGGAACTAATGATCACATCTTATTAAATCTAAGGCATTATTGAATATAAAACGCATTATTGTTTTAAAGAGGAAAAATGCTGCCAATACAACAATGACAAAATGCTTTATCACTTACATTTGTATTTTATACTTACAGGAGACATTTTAGGAGCCCTGGTGGTGTAGCGGTTACAAGGTAGGTTGTGGTCTGCATGGTCGGCAGTTTGAAACCACCAGCACCTCTAAGGGAGAAAGACTGAAATTTCTACTCCTGTGAACAGATACAGTCTCAGAAACTCACAGGGGGTGGTATGAGTCAGCATTGCCTCAATAGCAGTGAGTTTGGGGGAGTTTGTAAAAGACTTATTTAGCGAAGTTCTTATGGTATAGCTTGTTTGTACAGATATAAAACAGAAAATATAATCCAAATAAACTGGGTAAGCAGTCCCTAAATTTCCTCACCTTTGAATCCAGCTTCTCTGAATCATTTTTTGATCTTTTCCTCAAATTCTGTTTCCTTTAATGGATGCTTTTTTAAACCCTTTTTATGGCGAGTGTTTACAAAGGAGTTTTCTATTAGACAATTCATACACATCGTGGTCTTGTGCCACTGATCGCAGTTCTGCCATGCCAATCCCTCATGTCAGCTCTGCCATGTCAATCCCTTTCCCTTTGCGCCTGACCTTTCTGAATGTTGGCCTTGGGGAAATACTGCCCTTTTGATCTCAAATGGTGGATGATTCTGAGGTGTGTGTACTTTACCAGTCAGTGTTCTTGTTCCCCTTAGAGACCTGTCTGTGAGGTTATTGTTGTTATTGTCAGGTGCCATCCAGGTGGTGCAGCCCCATAACAACCCTCTGCACAACAGAGCGACACACTGCCTGGCCCTGGGCCTCTCACCGTGGTTCCCATGCTTGCATAGAGTTGGCTGAAAATGGGGCCGTGGGGCAAGTTCAATTCCAGACCCGAAGAATGACGAAGGCCCATAGTGTCCCAAGTTCCACTGGTCTCTGCGTGATCAATAATCCTGTTCTTTTATTAAAAAATCATTTTTGAGTTTTGCTTCATATTTTTCTCCCCGTCTTTCCAGGACCTTCTAATGTGATCCCTTTAAGAGTAGTTGGTGATGGTGGCTGGGCACCATTGGGCTCTTCTGCTCTTAGGGCCAAGGAGGCTGATGTTTGTATGGACCGCTAGTCCACCAGACTAATTAATTCCATCATGTCACTTCCATTTTATTCAGACACGAAGAGACCAATAGTTGCACCGCAGATGACCCCTCACAAGCATTTAAGACCCTATAGTCATTACTCACCAAAGTAGGCACTGGGGCTTTATTTTTGTGGATCAGGCGATGGCCACAAACCTCTGTTCCTCCCAAGACCACGATGCCCAGCCACCAAATCCTGTGGCTTATTTCTTCAAGGGGTTTAATTTTATCTAACAGGTTCTCATGACACTAGGCGCCACCAAATTCATGAATATATTTTCAACACCGGCACAACTGTCCTCTGCCAACCCTAGGTACCTCTGTGGGATAGTCCATTCTTCCTCCCACACTTGCCTGGCCTGTGTTTTTATCCATGCATGCATTCCTGTATCACCACGGTTGTAAACTTGTGCAGATAACAGCATTTGACTTTGTTGCCTCTTACTCTTGCCCTCTGTGGTAGTTACATACTCTGTTGTCAGTTTGAGACTTAAGAGTGAAGGGGTGGAATCAGGTTGCAGCTTGATGACCTCATTTGGAGGCGCTAATGGGACTAATAGCTCACTGGAGGCGGGACACATACTCACTCCCTGGAGACGTTCCTATGGACAAGACAAATGGAGCTAAGCTAGAGTCCTGGAGCTGGAGGAGCCATGTGGAGACCCCTGCCAGCGGGGAGATGCTTACGACGCTACTGGATCCACAAAACTTTCTACCCACTGGCTTGTGATCTTCCTACATTCAGCTTCATTGCATGTTTTGTGAGTCTGAAAAGGACTTTATAGCTTGGTATTGGACATATGGGCTAATACTGGACTTATGGACTTGATCTTCACTGGGCTGGGATGTTTTCTTAATGTACAACTGCTCTTGATATAAAGCTCTTTCTTATACATATATGGGTCTCCCTGGATTTGTTTCTCTAGTCTACCTGGACTAACACACTCTCCTTCTGGCATCTTCCCCTCCCTCTTATATTTGCTGACCTCCTGTATCAAGCATGTTCTTCACAAAGAAGTCAATGCTTGTCTCTGCAATTTCCCCCTGTCCCTGACAGCCATCTAGCACTTTTTGATGTATGGGTGCAGACAATGACAGCTACATCGTGGCTGATGGGTGACCTCAGCGAGAGGCATCTCAATTTCAGATTTATGAAAATGTGGGGGGAAAGGAGCACATCTTGGAATCAATGAATTAAAGGCTACCTACAATAAGATATTCATTTCCCAAAGGCTTTAAGAACCTCTTAAAAATAGTTTCTAACTTGTCTTTTTCCACTATTGTGGGCTGCTTCCATGTATTAACAATTCATCTCCAGCACATGCAATCAAGACAGCTTTTCATTCACAATCCTCCTGGTTATTCAAACAATGCTAATCATAAGCCGTGTAAGTGAATTGCAGTGGTAATCAAACACTTATTAAAGGTTGTAATGATTTAAATACCATCAATTGCAGACAAATGATCCGTGGGAATTTGATTACCTTAGTCTAAAAGGAATACAGGAAGATTACAAAGAGTGCAATATTCTGGGTATTATTTCTTAAACTAGTAACTAGTTACCAATCCAACCCAACCAAACAAAAACAAAAACAAAAAACAAACTGGCCCGCTGTCCTCGAGTCGATTCTGACTCATAGTGACCCTGTCAGACAGGGTAGAACTTCTTCTGTGGGTTTCTGAGGCTGTAACTTTATGAGAATAGAAAACCTCATTTTCCCCCACTCAGAGCAGCTAGTGATTTTGAACTGCTGACCTTTTGGTTAGCAGCCCGATGAGTAACTGCTACACCATCAGGGCTCCTCTCCATTTAGTAAAGTGACTATAGTGGCAGTTACATAATCTGTCAACTTGCCAAGCAGTGGAGTCTAGCCTGTCCATCAGGTCATAGTCAATGAGGCTTCTGTGTAGGCATGTCCTTCTCTTGAGTATTCTGGGAACTCCTGTCTTCCTCCCTGGAGGTGGGGCACACATGCTTGGTCTTCCTTCTGACAAGCCACATGAAGCTACCCTGATGGATTCAGAGCCCTGGAGCTGGAGGACCCACATGGAGACCCACGCCAGTGCTGAGATGCTTCCACTGCCACTGGATCCACAAGACTTTCCACCCACTGGCCTGTGATCTTCCTGAATTTGGTGTCATTCCATGTGTTGCATGAGTCTGAAGAGGAATTTATAGACTGGTATCGGACATAGGTACTAATATCGGATTTATGGACTTGAACTTGGACTTGGTTGGGATGTTTTCTCAATATATAATTACTCTTTTATATAAAGATCTTTCTTATACACATATGAGAGTCTTCCTAGATTTGTTTTTCTAGTCTATCCGTACTAACACAACTATTAAATATATTCGTTGGAAAGGAAAAGTTGTGGTGGAAATGTGAAGTAGAATTTATGGCAGTTCACATTTATAGATCTTTCTGGAGAGCATATTGACACATCATGTGGCAGTTACATAATCTTGTGTCAACTTGTGGCAGGGTGGAGTCTAGCCTGTAATCAGGTCACAGACTAGATGACCTCATTTGGAGGTGCCACAGAGATAAATCGCTCACTGGAGGCCAGATGCACATAGACTCTGTGGTTCGTCTCCCTGCCACACATTCCTACTGACATGACACACGGAGCTACCCTCACGGAGCCAGAGGCCTGCAGCTGGAGGAGACACATAGAGAGAGACCCACGTCAGCACTGAGATGAGCTGCTTCCACCACCCCACTGGATCCAGAAGACTTTCTACCCACTGGCCTATGATCTTCCTGCATTCAGTGTCATTGCATGTGTTGCGTGAGTCTGGAGGAATTTATAAAGTGGCATCAGACATATGGGCTAATATTGGACTGATGGACTGGTTCTAGACTGGCCTGGGAGGTTTTCTCAATATACAATTACTCTTTGATATAAAGTTCTGTATTACACACGTATGAGTGTCTCTGGATTTGTTTCTCTAGTCCACCTGAACTAACACACATCATCGGGGTATTTGACGTTGTCAACAATGCAGAGTGATCTGTAGAGTGCGCCCCTGTACTCAGAGCACCTGGATATTCAGGGAGCTACTAGTCCCACCCACATCACCTCCCTTAGGGCCTACAAAAGAAATAGGGGAGAGGGATAGGAAAGAAAGCGTGCCAATCGGGAGAGTGAATCTTGTGTTTTGTATCGTTTCTAATTAAGGTGGTTATTTGAGGGCCATTGAAGGGAGCACTCTGGTCGTTCTGTTCTGGACTAGAGGGACTTGGGCCACTATTGGTAGGGGCTGTGATTCATCATGGTTCCCAGTAGAACAGAACAAAACATTGCTCGACCCTACACCATCCTCACCATTGTTGTGTCGGAATCTATCCTTGCAGCCACTGTGTCCATCCATTTATTGAGGGTCTCCCTCTTTTTCACTGACCCTCCCCATTACCGAGCATGATGACCTTCTCCAGGTACTAGTCCCTTCTGAGAACGTGTTCAAAGAACCCGAGACACAATCTCGCCATCCTCACTTCTAAGGAGCTGGGTTCTGACCAGGTTACTTGAGAAGAAAATTGCAGTTATTTGTGGCTTTTCTTAAAAGTCTTGAGAGTTGAGCTGTGCAGGGCCTGTGACCTCTGACCATGCCTGCCAGCATCTTGGCGTCCTAGCTTCAGACAGGCCAAGGTGGTTCTGTTTCCTTCAGCAGAAAGTCCTAGGAGCCGCAGACTTTCAGACTGACCTCAGGTCGGAGTATTTCTCTTTGGTGCTCGGGTATAGACTTTCTGGGCGTCATCCCAGCTGGTTTTAAGGTCCCCTTTTGTTGTTCCCTCCCTCAGGTAGACCATTCCCCACTCCTTTCTTTGTCAGTGTTCTATCTGCTGTATATAACGCCTTTCTCTCTCAGTCTTCCACCCCGCCTCAGTAGTATGTCAGCAGTGGAGAGAATGGGGAGGCGCGTTAACAGCTCAGATGTCCTCCTTCACCCAGCGTGATCCTTGTCACGGTAAGCTTGACAGTCACGGATTCTCCCCGCTGGATTTCTGCTGTCCTGCTCCCAAGCCCACCCCTTTCTGTTAGGGAAAACCAGTTTATCACTCAGGCCAGTTGCATATTTCAAGGATCCAGGTATGCTAGGACGTGTTAGATGGCAGACCAGCTGGGCTCCAGGCCCTTTCCGTGTCACTCACTAATCTTCCTGCTTTTCCGCATTTTCTACTGAGTTCCTGTGATGTTCCTGGGACTGAACGCCTGCGGGCAGTGTGCTTAACCTGCCTAGGCCGGGAACCTATAACACGGAGAGGGGAATACCTTGACCCGGATCAGATGATTTTTGGACATGCCTTTCCAATTCAGAGTAATTCTGAGCCTTGCAAGACTGCTCTGGCGGATTGGGACAGAGGCGTAACAAATCAGTAAACATTTACAAGACGTTTGGGAAATGACAGAGGGAATTTTAAAAAGAAAAAAATAATAACACTTTCGATGTTTTCATTTAGAGTCCTGGTAGTGTCGTGGTACGAGTTGGGCTGCGATCAGGATGGTCGGAAGTT
Organism: Tenrec ecaudatus; assembly: GCF_050624435.1. Classification (NCBI taxonomy): domain Eukaryota; kingdom Metazoa; phylum Chordata; class Mammalia; order Afrosoricida; family Tenrecidae; genus Tenrec; species Tenrec ecaudatus. Next base: position 300,036,977 of record NC_134530.1, on the reverse strand, counting down.
CGAAACCACCCGGCAGCTCCGCGGGAGAAAGATCGGGCTTTCTACTCGGGTAAACTTACAGGATGGCAGTGAGTTTAGGTTTGGTTTGAGTTTTGGCTTGTCTTTATTTGATAAAACCTCCAAAATATGGCCGAGCACGCAAAATGAAGGATACTCCTTTCATTAAATACGTTTTTGCTTTTTGTCTAAATCTTATTTTTTTTTAATGTGTCCAGCAGTTCAAGCCCACCGCCTGCGTGGTGGGAGAACGATGAGGCCATGTGCTCCCACACGATTGACCGATTGACCGTTGTCACTGGTCAGAGCCACTCCATGGCAGGGAGCCATTCGCTTAACGACAAGGGATTCAGAGAAGAGGAAACCTAATCTCCCACTCACCTCTCAACAACGCCTGCCTTCTACTCTTATCTTATTTCCCCTCTTCCTACTTACTGATTTAGTTATTTGGGGCACAAAGTTCTCTCTCCTCGGGGAAACTGGACACACGTACTAGAAAAGGCGTTTTCTAAAGTGTAACTAGCATATCTGGCCACAGGATGGCAGGGCTCAGCCTGCAAACGTCGTTTCTGCGCTGCGGCACAGGCTACCGCATTGCATCTGCCCCGCGTGCCTCCAGGAGACGCTGCTGCTCCAACAACGATAGGTCAAGTTTGGCCCAAGATCACCCCTTGATGGATTGGAACCTGGGTCTTTTAAGTCTAGAATCGATGTAATTCCCACGACCACGGAGTGCGGAGATGCTAGCTGTGGGAGCTTGGTGCTCAAGTATGAAGACTGGTGCAGTAAATTCCTTTAAAGTAGGGGATAAAATACAGGATTCCAAGTTCAGTTGGAATTTTACATAAACAACGACCAGTTCATTAGCATAAGTATCATCTAAGGATTACATTGGGATAGATACTGAAATGTTATGTACATTTTTATTTGCTAAATCTGCAATCCATCCTGAAAGCTATTAGTCTAAGATTATATTCACTCTGGTTTAAAAGTCTAGAACTACAGATAAAGTTATATGTTTATAATTAATTTAGAACAAAGCAAATTTTTTTCTGAGAGAGACATTATTTTTGATTTCCATGCAAATAAAGTACAAAATAGGTAAAACGAATATGTATTTGTGTGTATGCATATATGCATGTGTATATATATGGGCACATATACATATACATCCACAGACAAACACATACATGTGTGTACATATAGCTGTGTATATGTACACATATATGTGCATCCACACACATATATGTTTATGTGTGTATATGTATACACGTATGCATGTCTATACATGTATGCATGTTTATGTGTGTATATACACACAGATACACACAGACATGCATACGTATATACAGTTTGGGATATAGGGCTGCAGACATAGTAGGTAAAATGATAAATAAAAGCAAATTAATTTCTAAAATTGAGGAGAGTAGCTACCTGGAGCGGGTAAGGGAGGACTGAGAAGGCTTTTAAAAGAACCAAACTCACCGCCAGTGTGTCAATTCTGACTCATAGTGAACTTATAGGACAGCAGAACACTTCCTATGGGTTTCCAAGGCTGCAAATCTTTCAGGGAGCAAAAAGTCTCTTGATCTTATGGCATACCTGGTGGTTTTGAACTGCTGACGTTGTGGAAAGCAGCCCAACCCCCAACCCCTACGGCATCAGGGGTTCTTAGGGGGCATCCAGGTAGAGGTAAATCGAGAGTGAGTCCAATGGTGTTCATTCGCCAGGAGCACTGGTTGCACTCAACGGCTGATTGAAAGGTCAGCCACTCCGAGCTAAAGATGTGGTAATCTACCTCTATAAAGATTATAGGCTTGACAAACCCTATAAGAAGGTAATCCTTCTCTGTCCTGAAGGATCCTTAAGTGTTCAAATTGACAGCAATGAGTTTGGGGCATGTTGCCGTGCACTCTTTGAAGGAAGTAGTTGATTAAAACAAAGCATGCATCGATTCTGGACTCGTACAGACACAGGCCTAATCTCGGCTTTAGCATCGCTGAGCTTTAGTGCCTTCATGTGTAGACAGTTACACAGAGCAGGATTTCTGTGTGATTTGGAAAGAGGACTCGTGGAGAGCAGCAGGGGCAGTGCAGATGGTATGTCCTTGGGAAATCGTGCTATTGCCGGTGTTGCTGGTGCCAGCCCCTCGAGACCCTCTGTAGAGACGCACGAAGCGCTGCCCGGTCCTGCGCCATCCTCACAATGGTCCTCACGTGGAAGCCCGTACTTGCAGCCACTGTGTCAAGCCATCTGGCTAAGGGTCGTCCTTTTCTTCATTGGCCGCCTACTGTACCAAGGGTGAGGTCCTTCAGCAGGCACTGATCTCTCATAACATGTCCACAGGATGTGAGATGATGAGTCTTGTCGTCCTGGCCTCCAAGGAGCATTCTGGTGGTGCTTCTTCCAAGGCAGATTTGTTTGTTTGTCTTTTGTCAGTCTGTGGTACTGCCGATGTTTTTTTGCCAGAACCAGAATTCAAATGTAGCAATTTTTCTAATGGCTTCCTTATTCGATGTCTAACTGTCACAAGCATATGAGACAATTGAAAATGCCATGGCTTGGGTCAGGCACGCCTTAGTCCTCAAAGTAAATCCTTGCTCTTCCACACTTTAGAGCACGTCTGGGCAGCATACTTTCCCAATGCAATGTATCGCTGGGTCTCTTGACTGCTGCTTTCCCTGAGCATTGATTGTGGGTCCAAGCAAGAACCTCGACCACTTCAATCCTTTTCTCTGTGTATCATGATGATACCCATCGGCCCAGTTGTGTGAAATTTTTTTTGCAAGTTGTAATCCATTGATCCAACACTGTCATCCTTGATCTTCACCAGCTAGTGCGTCACATCCTCTACTTTCAGCGGGCAAGCTTGTGTCACCTGAGTATGGAAGTTTGTTAATAAGCTTTCCTACAATCTTCCTGCCATGTTCTTCTTCACACAAGCCATTTTTTCTGATGATCTGCTCGGTGTACAGATTGAATAACTATGGTGAGAGGTTACAAACTTGGGACATACCTTTCCTGATTTTAAATGATCCAGTATGCTATCACTATGTATGGAAAATCTTCTTATTGATCCAATCCTATGGGATGAAGTAGAGGATTGTCAGGGCTTCTTACCTATGCCCTTCCACTAGTGTGTTTTGATATTATGAAGAAGCCACGTGCATTGTCACATAATTTTGAGCATTCCAATGCGTCTTTAAGATGAACTGCAGCCCTTTAAGAAGTAGATTTGTGAAAGAATGAGATGATGTTTGTAACCAGAAGAAATGCCAATTCCCTGTAAATGGGAAGTTTGTGCTTCGCAGCACAGGAGACATAGATAAGCCATTGAGGGAAAGTCCTCCGAAGGGAACAGGCAGTCGTTTGCCCTGGATGCACACAAAGCCAATTTTCCTTACTTGTCCTCGTGCGCTTAGAAGCATTTCCTCGGTGCTACAGTCATTCCTTCCAGGGTCTAAATACATTTTGCATCATGATATTTTTTTCATTTCCCAGTGTAGACTTCTATATTTCCTACTATGTGGAAGTCATGTGTGTGTGTGTGTGTGTGTGTGTGAGAGAGAGAGAGAGAGAGAGCGAGAGAGAGAGAGAGAGAGAGAAGCCATGATTTAAAGTTAAATAAGGGGTGCCTTTTAATCAAGGGAAAAAACCTTTCAAATGAAGACTGGTAATTGAAGCATTCTTCTATTTTATATTCTGGGTGGCTGAAGGATTTACCATAACAATTTAGCAGGAAATATTCTGCCAGAATTTATTTTTATAATCTTATGCCAAAATTAAAAATACTCTGGAGGTTAAAATATTCAATTAAGAATATCAAACTATACAACTTCTGGAGATAAGAGGATAAATCTAGGTATCCTTGGACCTGATGATTACTTTTTAGCTACAGCATAAAAAACACAATTCACAAAAGGAAAAGAGAAAGGTAAGTGGGACTTCACTAAAATGAAAAGTTTCTAGGAGTCACGAGGGCGTGAGGGAGGGGAAAGAGAGGAGCTGACACTAAGGGCTCAAGTAGAAAGAAAATGTTTTGTGAATGATGATGGCAACATATGTGCAAGTGTGCTTAAATCCATCAAATGATGGATTGTCATAAGATTTGTAAAAGCCCCCAAATAAAATGATTACTAAAACAAAATTGAAAAATTCTGCTCCATGCAACCTAACTAGGTGTTAAATCTAGAACACGTCTTCCACAGATTAAAGAACTGGCATGGACATGAAGTTGACAGGACAACTCTCCCAGGTTGTGGACTTTGAGGTAATTGGATTTTGTTCATCTCTTTAGTGCTTTTGAAGTGCCTTTCCATTAGAAATTTGGGTTTACAGACATAACATTTTTTCCATAGAGACTTTGGAAATATTTGTTATCTGTTTTGATATTCCTTGCTTTTGCCCTCCATGTCTTTAGGTATTTATAGACGAATGGCTTTTCTCTTAGTAAATGAAATGCTTGCTTTGTGCCCAACTCCTGTTATTTTTGAAGTAGCATGTTCTATCACTGAAGTGTTATTCATTTGTCTAGCGGAAACATTTCCACGTGTGTTAACTGAAAATCTTCCCTTTGTATTTTTCTCATTAGCATTTTAATATTTGTACCCTAAGTTAGACTTATGAGACTCATTGGAATGCTTATTGTTATTAGAATTGTAAAATGCTGCATGAGGGTTACTTCTAAAATAATTTCTCAGGAATGAATATACTGTCCATATAAACGTATAGGCAAGATATATGAAGGGGCTTTAGAAAGTTTGTGGAAAAATTGAATGAGAAGACAATGGAATTCTTCAATGAATTTTTTGAAGCCCCATGGGATCCGCAAAGTCAGCAGTTCGAAACCACCAGCCGCTCTGCGGGAGAAAGATGAGGCTTTCTACTCCTGTAAACAGTTACAGTCTTGGAAGCTCACAGCAGCAGTTCTACCCTCTCCTATAGGGTCGCTATGCTTTGGCATTCGTTTGATGGCATTGAGTTTGGTGTTTTGGTTTTGTATTCTATGGATGGACACTTGAACTCCTGTTTAAAGGTCTATAGCCTAACCCAAAGACAAATAGTTCTCACAATGTGGCTCCACTCAATACTTTCCCTTATGAGGCGATCACGGACGACTGGGCACGATAGCGAAGTGGTAAAGGAATCAGATGATGCTTGGCTTTCAGAAAGGATGGAGTCTGGGGTCTTAGAGTTTTGCCCTAAAATAAGCAGCAGTTTAAAAGAGGAGCCTGGGTGGCATCGTGGTTATGCATTGGGCTGCTACCTATAGGGTCAGCAGTTCCAAACCGCAAGCCCTTCCTACAGGGGCAGTTCTACTATGTCCTATGTAGTCATTAGGAATCAGCACTGACTTGATGGCAGTGAGTTTGTTTCTTTGGTTAAAGAAAATACACACTGACCCAAGTGTGATCAAACTATTTTCAATACAGTCATGATTAGAGGAGGCAGTGAATCAGAACTAAAATTCTAATGTTCTTGGTTTGTTAAAGGCTGTGATTTACCTCCATTTTGAGCCTTGAAATAAGTTCAACCTTTATTAGAGTTCTTTTAGATCTTCAGCCAGCAATATAGTAGTTTCGCCCTCAGGCAGAGAGTGTCTGAAAGTAGATTACAACTTCTGAGTGGCCCAGAGAGTGACAGTCTTGACCTTAGGGCTGCAAAAAGAAGCAGGGAATTTATTTGGGTGTATCCTTCATGATTAACTGAAAACAATGGAATGTCATTTGAATAGTTAGGGTACCAGTAGCTAGGACTCAAGCTGCATGGTCATGAGTCACACTTGACCGCCACAGCCAGGGGGTCAAAGTCCTGTGTTTCTCACCTGCAATTGTGCACACATGTGTCCCTTTCCCCATTTCTGTAGTCTTGCCTTTATTGCTGATGAATTTGTTTGGCGCCACTCATTCTTTTGTGACAGTTTCCCTTATTTTCTATCTTCTATACTTAGCCCTTTGACCATCAGTTCCTTAGACTCTATCTTAGCATCCTACTGATGGCTTTTCTCAGTGGAGTGGGGATTTGTCCTGTTTAAGACTTAATAAAGGGATCTCTGTTGAATACAAAAGGTGGTGTTGTGGGTTAAACATTGAGTTGCTGACTGCAAGTTTAGCAGTTCAAACCCACCAGCCGCTCTGCAGGAGAAAGATGAGACTCCTTATTCCCCTAAAGATTTACAATCTCAAAAACTCTGTGGAGCATGGCTATAATTTCGAATTGACTCAATGACAAGTGGATATGGTTTTGAGGATGAAACAAAACAAAATACGAAAAACAAAATCAATCAGACTCAAAACCCCACAAAACAAACAAATAAAAACCCTTCTCTGTATAACTGTGAAGAGCCAAAAATACACGTGAGAGTCTGGGAGACAATGTTAGCAAAATGCTTCTCTGATATACTCAACCCAAACTCATGGCCAGTGAGTTGATGCCCACTAACAGCGACCATATGAGACAGGGTAGAACTGCCTCCTGTGGGTCTCTGAGACTGTAACCCTTCCGGAAATAGAGCCCGTCTTTCTCCTGAGGAGCAGCCGGTGGTTTAGAACTGCTGACCTTTTGTACTGCGGACCAGTCAGTACACATTGTAACCACTATGCCACCAGGGGCCCCACATATCTGATAGAGGACTTGTATCCAAAATATACCAAGAACTCTTAAAACTCAACAATAAGAAGACAATCCAATTACAGAATAGACAAAAGATCTGAACAAAAGCCTTACCAAAGATCGACAGCAAATGAGCGTATGAAAAAATGCCCAACATTAGATGCCATTAGGAATTTGCAAATGAAAATCACACCAATTTCAACAATACGCATCAATTCAAAAACCAAATCCATTGTCATCAAATCGATTCCAACTCACAACGGCCCAGAAAGGGCACAGTAAAGCCGCCCCTCTGGGTTTCTAAAGCTGCGCCTCCTTGTAGCATCAGAAAACCACAGCTTCCTCCCCAAGGAGGGGCAGGCGTGTTCTGTGAGCAGCAGAGTGCTTTAACCGCTGCACCACCTGGACCCACTTATTAAAATGGCTACCAGCCTGACTACTGAAAACACCCAGTGATGGCGAGGATCTGAAGTAAAGGGGACTCTCATTCATTACTGGCAAGAATGCAAAATGGTACAGCCACTTTACAAGACAGTCCGGTGATTTCTTATGAAGCTAAACGTGGGCTTCTCATGTGAGCCTGCAATTATGCTCGTAGGTATTTACCCAAGTAAGATGAGAACATATGCCCACATAAAAACCTGCTCAGAAATGTTGACAGCAGTTTTCTTAACAATTATCCCAAATTGGAAGCAATCAAGCTGCCTTTTAATAGGTGACTGGATAAACAAACTGATGAGCACTCAGACAGTGGAATATTATTCAGCAGTAAAAAGAACTGAACTATGAAGGCACGAAAAGACAGGGAGAAACCTGCAATGCTTATCACTAAGTGAAGACGGGGTGGCTTGCATAGCGGCTCCAGCAGAACAATTGTGAGGATGGTGCTGGCCCAGGCAGTGTTTTGTTCTGCTGGACACATGGTCCCGATGAGTCTGAACCAACTCAAGGCACCTCACAATACCAGGTGAATAAAGGCAATCCAAAAAAGCTACCTACTGGATCATTCCAATGGAAGGCAACCCCAAAATGCGACCTACTGGATATTTGGACACTCTGGAAGAGACAAAATTATAGAGACAGTGATGGGGGAAGTGATTTCCAAGAGTTCTGGGGCAGGGAGCAAACAGGTGGTGCGTGGGGCATCTTAAAGCAGTGCCATTGGTCTGCATGTTACTGTAATGGTGGACGTTTGGTATCATGCATTTTTCAAAACTCATAGGGTTGTAAAACACAAAGAGTGATCACTTGGCTGCTAACCCAAAGGTTCAAACCCACCGGGGGCTCTGCAGAAGGAAGACTGGAGTCAAGACTGTATGGGAACCCATGGGTGATCAGTTCATTCTGACTGAGAACAACCCTGCAGGAAAAAGTGGAACTGCTCCCCCAGATTTCCAAGGCTGTCAGTTTGACAGAGCAGACTGCCATAGTTGTCTCCTGAAGAGTGGATGGGGGTTCGAACTGCTGACCTTTGGGCTGGCAGCAGAACCCTTGACTACTGCATCTTGGGGCCTCCCTGTAAAGTGTACAGACTACAAACCCCCCTGGGGCAGTGGTACTCTGTCACAAAGAGTCATCATGAGTTGGAAATAGACTCCATGGTACCCAACAAAAACAACAACAACAACAATGAAGTATGGACTGAGGTTAATAATAATAAATCACTATTTGCCCATCAATTGTCACCACACCAGCTGTAACCATAATAATATCACATGACTTAAGAGATGAGTAACAGAGGGGAAACAGTGTGTGTGGGATGGGAGCCCTCCACTTCCTGCATCATTTTTTCCTGCAAACCTAAAACTGCTCTGAAAAACAAAACCTATTGAAAAAAAATCGAGACTTAATTTCACTTTAAAAGAACAATATTAATAGTACTACTAGGGGTGTCATTGTGTAAATGATCTGGTAAGCAATTTGTCAGTAGGTCTTAAGATCACTTAACATGTTTGTGTTAGCCTAGGTAGACTAGAGAAACAAATTCATATGTATATAAGAGAGAAAACATCCCAACCCAGTAGAGTCCAAACCCATAAGTCTGATATCAATCCATAAAGTCCTGTTTAGACTCATGAAACACAATTAATGACGCTGAATGCAGGACAATCACAGGCCAGTGGGTGGTAGAAAGTCTAGGAATCCATGGGCATTGTAAACAACTCAGCCCCTTAGTTGTTGACAGGGGGTCTTTCTGTGGCTCCTCTGGCTTCCAAGGTGTGCTTGCATCATGGTAGGTCCATGTGGCTTCTCCATCTCAGGGCACTAGCGTAGTTCCATGTGTCTTGTCAGCTGCAGTGTCTCCCAGGGAGTGAAGTAGAGTGAGAAAGTGTCTCCCGCCTCCAAGGAGGAAATACCAGGATTTCCCAGAATTCTCAGGAGAAGACCATGCCCATACAGAGGCCTCACTGGCTATATCCTGATTGACAGGCTAGACTCCACCCCTACACTCTTAATCCTCAAACTGACAAACGATTATATAACTACCACAATGTTTGTATCCTTTGACCTTATAATCTACTAGGACCAGTTCCATAAAAAAGAAAGATCCTGTTGATAGAATTAACATACGTGCATAATTATCAAGTATTTCTAATGGTGGTGAAAAGTAAGCTATCCAAACATTGCCTATAGGGGAATAATGAAAGAACTTATACTATGGAGGAAAATAACATGAACAGTATGTTTATCAATCTTTTAATAAAATAAGAAAATGCTCACCATGTTACACTAATTGAAAAAGCAGTAAACAGATGGTATAAAATTTTGATCACCACTATTCAAAAGATACATTCATAAAATGTTTGAATAAAACAACCCCCAAAACTTCTGGGTTGTGGGTTTGCATTTTTAATTTTAATACTATTACATTATTTTTGCAAGTGATTTTTATTTTCTTCTTCATACTTTTCTCTGTTTTCCTAAATTTTGACAGTGTACACATATTACCATTGTAATGAAACTGTTTAAAAACATTCCAAGGTAGCGTCATATTTCCACATTGGTTATATATGAATTTTCTTACATGGGTCTGAGAGAAAGAGAGATGATGGCATAGGAATGAGAGAGTATTTTCACTTCCTCAAGGCAGGTGAAACATCATTTTTCTCCAAAAGTGTAGGTGCAGCTTCCATTACCATTAATGAAAGCCATTAATACCATTTTACTATTTTTGGAGAACTCTAGTGCCTAATTTTTTTAAAATCCCATTTTTTTTCATATTGGTATATAAAATGACAGAACTCCTTAGTGCCTTAGGAACACATGAGCTTTGTAATATTTATTATTTTAACATGCTTTCCTCTAATCCTTATGATGTGCTCTTCAATACAGTTCAGCTTCTCAGATTATTTGCTCGGCAAACAGATTGAAAGGCTGGAAGGATATAAAACCCTGATGCATATCTTTCCAGTTTTAAGCCACACAGCATCAAAGGACTGCCTCTTGGTGTATGCAGACTCTACATACACCAAGTGTATGTTGAGTGGTTCTCAATCATCCTAATGCCGCACCCTTCAATACAGTGCCTCATGTTGTGGTGACCCCTCCAACCATAAAATTATTTTTGTTGCTACTTCATAACTGTAATTTTGGTATTGTTATGAATCGGGTGACCTCTGTGAAAGTGTTGTTCGACCCCCAAAGGGGTCGCGACCCACAGGTTGAGAACCGCTGATGTAGAGGTTCCACATGAGCACATGAAGGGTTCTTGGAATTTCCACTCTCTGCAGTGTTATCCATAATTTACGATACCATAGTCAAATGAAACACAGGTAAACATCTCTGTGAAGCTGGGTCCTCTAGAGAAGCAAAACCAGCGATGCTTGTATGTGTCTGTATCCAGAGATTTTTTATGTGGAGAAACAGCTTACATACTTGTAGAAGTAGGTAAGTCCCCTCCAGCTCAGGTCTTGACTCGTGTAGCAGGATGATGAAGCAGAGGTGGTGGTAGGCACTGGCTGGCAGATGTAGAGATAAGTGAATCCACAGTTGGATGACTCCTGGGATCGGCAGGTGAAGCAACAGGAGATTGAGGGACCAGATGCAAAGATGTAGGGTCAAAGAGGATTAGACTTTGCTTAATCTTGTTCTTATACAAAAGGCCACACCCCCAAAGAGGTGTCATCAGACTGTAACTCGATTGAATAAGTTGGGCTCCATCCCTGCCCCTACCCAGAAGGGTCTAGTTGACATAATCCTGAATCCTCACAACATCTTTCTGGTTTTCTCTGCTTTCAGCCAAGATTCATCTGACATCAGCAACAGTATTCTTTGTTCTATATCAGTGGTCCTCAACCTTCCTGATGCCGTGACCCTTTAATATAGTTCCTTATGTGGTGGTGACCTCCCAACCATAAAACTATTTTCACTGCTACTTCATAACTGTAATTTTGCTACTGTTATGAATTGGGTGACCCCCAAAGGGATCACGACCCACAGGTTGAGAACTGCTGTTCTACACCCACTTCTGAATCTGGCTTAATTTCTGGCAGTTCCCTGTGGATGTACCAATACAACTGTTTTTGAATTATCATTAGCAAAATTTTACTGGTTTAATAATTTCACAATCTGTTGGATCACTGACTTATGGCAATCAAAGGCTACGACTTTCAGGATGGTTTTCATCTCAACAGAAGCTCAAACTCACTGCCATGTAGTTGATGCTGACTATAGCAACCCTATAGGACAGGGTAGAATTGCCTGTGTGGGTTTCTGAGACTAATTTTTTTAAATTAAAAGATCATTTTATTGGAGTTCTTACAACTCATTACAATCCATACATCAATTGAATCAGGCATATTTGTACATATATTATCATCATTCTTTTCTAGACAGTTACTTTTTATTGAGCCCTTGGTATCAGCTCCTCCCCCCCCCATGACCCCTTGATAGATTATAAATTATTATATTATTTCATATCTCACACTGACCACTGTCTCCCTTCCCCCATGGTTTCTGTTGTTCTTCCCCTGGAGGGGGTGTGTGCCTATGTGTCGATCATTGCGATCAATTCCCCGTTCCTCCCCTCCTTTCTCCCTTCCCCCTACCCTTCTGGTATTGCTATTCCCATCTCTGTTCCTGGATTCCGTGTGTAATTCTTGATGGGAGCAGAAAGCCTTATCTTTCTCTCATGGATCGGCTGGTGGTTTTGAGCTGCTGAGTTTGATTAGCAGCTTAGTGTGTAACCCACTGTGTCACTGGGCTCAAATAATCACAAATGGACCAATAAGCAACATTGTGATAAATGATGAAAAAGTTGAACTTATGCACATATTTATAGGTTTAGTATTAAGGTAGCAGATGAACTTTGGGCTTCTACTCAAGTATTCCCTCCATGCAAGAACACTTTGTTCTATTAAACTGGCATTCCATGATGCTCACCTTCCCGACATGATCGCCGAAGACAAAACAGGTGCATAAGCAAATGTGGTGAAGAAAGCTGATGGTGCCCGGCTATCAAAAGATATAGCCTTTGGGGTCTTAAAGGCTTGAAGGTAAACAAGCAGTAATCTAGCTGAGAAACAACAAAGCCCACATGGTAGAAGCACACTAGCCTGTGTGATCATGAGGTGTCAATAGGATCAGGTATCAGGCATCAAAAACTAGAACAAAGTCATATAATTGTGAATGAGGGGGAGTTTGGAATGGAGACCCTAAGCCTATCTGCAGGCAACTGGACGTAACTTTGCAGAAGAGTCTTAGGGAGGAGATGAGCCTGTCAGGGTGAAGTATAGCACCAATGAAATATACAACTTTCCTCAAGATCTTTAATGCTTCCGTCCACCCACCCCCAACTATCCTGATCCCAATTCTACCTTAAATATCTGGCTAGACCAGAGGATGTACACATGTATAGATAAGAGCTGGAAACACAGGGGATCCAGGACAGATAAATGCCTCAGGACCAATAAAGAGAGTATTGATACCCGGAGGGTAAGAGAAGGTGGGAGGAGAAAGGGGAACTGATCACAATAGTCTACATATAACCCATCCCTGAGGGACGGACAACAGAAAGTGGGTGAAGGGAGACATCGATCAGTGTAAGACATACAAAATAATAATAATTTATAAATTATCAAGGGATTGTGAGGGAGGGAGGGGAAAATGAGGAGCTAATACCAAGGGCTCAAGAAGAAAGAAAATGTTTTGAAAATGATGATGGCAACAAATGTACAAATATGCTTGACACATTGGATGGATGGATTATGATAAGAGTTGTATGAGCCCCAATAAAATGATTTAAAAAGAGAAGAAAGAAAAAGTTGAAAAGAATGAAAAAGTTCATTTTACTGGTTCCCCAATCAATTCCCATAGACTCAGCAGTCAAGAAATCGAATGGTGTATTCCTTGGTGGGGCAAATCTGCTCTAAGACTTCTTTAAAGTGTTGAAATCAAATATGTCCCTTTGAGGATGAAGGTGTGCCCAGCCCAAGCCTTGCTATTTTCCAGTGCCTTGTATGCGTATGAAAGATGGACACTGAATAAGGAAGACTGAAAAAGAGTTGCTTGTTTGAATATATATTAGGGACTGCCCAAGGCAGACAACTCTGTGTTGGGAGAAGGGTAGCCAGAATGCTCCTGAGAAGGGAGGATGCACCCAGAGGGGCCAGTCCCTGGAGAAGGACATCGTGCTTGAGAAAGTAGAGGGAGAATGTGAAAAAGGAGGAAGCCCCTTCATGAGATGAATTGACACAGTGGCTGCAAGAATGGACTCAAACAAAATCAGGATGGTGCAGGACGGGGCTGTCATTCATTATGTTGCTCTGAGTCAGAACCCACTCACCGGCATGGAGCAACAATGTGATTTACAACCAGATTTACAAACAGCAGGTCTGAAGCCAAGTGTGTCAAACCCTCTGACATTTTCCGGTGGTAGCCATCCACCAGAGCATGTATACATGAGCACGATTTTACTGAGGAAGTGCTGTGCTTACAGAACAGTATTTGCAGAGTTCAAGAGCATTGTACTTCTGGATTTTGGAAAACAGTCTTAAGCAGGGATCCATAGGTGACTTTTTAATTAAAGTCCATGCTCTGAGTTTTCTTGGCCTTTAAATGTATACAACACTGAGATTGAAAGGGGTCAGTTTGAAAATGGCAGGACCTGTGCCACTGGTCACAGAAAGGGCCCTTTGCAAAGGCGTTTCAGGTCCAGGAAAGGCCACTGTGAAGGTCAGGGAGCTGGTGCGAGGGGAGCAGCTACGTGGAGAAGAACCTTGTAAGCACGTTTTTAACCATTATGACTGCTCTTCGGTATTTGTTATACAGCACTTGTTACCCCAAAACACTTTAATTCAAAATGTTCATAAAGTCATCAACTTTATAGACATCTTCCTTTAAGAATATCTTTTGATACTAGTCTCACTCGTTATATCAGGAATATTTAACTAAGGCTCTTTCAAAAACTCACTGTCATTGAGTCGATTCTGACTCATAGCAACCCTCTATGACAGGGTCAAACTGCCCCCTATGGTTTCTGAATGTAACTCTTTATGGGAGGAGAAAGCCTCATTTTTCTCCTGTGGAGTGGCTGGCGGTTTTGAACAACTGACCTTGTGGATTGCAGCCCAACATGAGACCACTACATCACCAGGGTTCCAATAAGGCTCTTTAGATTCTTGACAAAAAAATATTTTTGGTTTAGCTCAGCTGAACTGAATTGAGAGCGATTTTATGTTGGCGATCAATCAATCTTTTGTTTAACTAAGATATAATAGTAAGCTTATACTACTGCTATAGGAGGCCTGGTGGCACAATATCTAAATGCTGGGGCTGCTAACCCCAAGGTCGGTGGTTCTAATTCACCCAACGGCTCTGCTGGAAAAAGACCTGGTGATGTGCTTCTGTAAAGACTGCAGTGTAGAAAATGATAAGGAGCCGTCCTACCCTGTTGCACGGGGCTGCTGTGAGTTGATATCAACCCTTTGGCATCATATAACCGAGCTGTCGCTTTGTTAATTGTCTCCCGGATATGGATTTGCTTCTCCAAATAGATTAAAAATGATAGCGAGGACATGGGGGAGGGAGGGTGGGAGAAGGAGGGGGAAAGTGAGGAGCTGACGTCAGGGGCTCAAGTAGGAATGGAAATGTTTTGAAAAAGATGATGACAACAAATGTACAGATGTGTTTGACAAAATGAATATATATATGGATTGTGATAATAGCTGTAAGAGCTCCCAATAATATAAAATAAAAATAATTTTTAAAAGGGTTGTATGAGCCCCCAATAAAAGTATTAAAGAATAATAAATACATAAAATGATAGTGGGGAGGAACTGTCTCAGAGTTCTTCCTTATCCTCTACAGCTAGGAAGAGTGACATGCCTAGGGTTGGTGTCATCTAGGACGGTCACCAACTCCAGGTGTCATGTCATAAGCCACTTCCTGTCCCAGCCCATCCAGAATCCTTAATAATGTTTACTATAAATTTAAATCATGGAATAATAGGTGGTAAAGACAGTTGCAAATTGCTTGCATTATGTGATTACCAACAACCAAACCTTTGTAAAATCTCTCTATACTGACTTGCAACATGATGAAATACAGCATTATTAGTGAGTGAAAGAGCCCTTTTTGATAGTTCTTCTTCCTTTTCTTTAATGACTACTTCATTCTCCAAAACATTATTGATAGAGTTTCACAAATCCTACTTACTGCATGATAATAGCTAAAATACTAGAAATTTGACAAAATCAGTGGCTATAAGAATGCTTGCAAGGGAAAAGCGAGTGGTTCAAAACCAGTGGAGGGAGGGGAAGGGAGGACTGGTAGGGAGTGACCAAGGGCAAGATAACTGAGAGGAATTACTGAAACCAGAATGAAGGCTGAACATGGTAGTGGGACAGGAGGAAAGCGTATGAAAGTAGAGGAAAGGAGTAGGAGGTAAAGTGCATACAGAGAAGCCCAAATACAAACATGTACATATGTAAATATATTTATGAATATGGGGGAAATAGACCTATGTGCATATATTTATAAGTTTAGTAGTAGGGTAGCAGGTGGACATTGGGCCTCCTCATGCACACTTCCTCAATACAATAGCACCTTGCCCAGCTAAACGGTCATTCCATGATACCCACCTTCCCAACATGATCACTGAAGACAGACATGTGTATAAGCAAACGTGGTGAAGAAAGCTGATGGTGCCCGGCTATCAAAAAGAGATAGCATCTGGGGTCTTAAAGACTTGAAGGCAAACAAGCGGTCATTTAGCTCGAAAGCAACAAAGCCCACAGAGAAGAAGCACACAGCCTAAGCAGCAGCACACCAACATGTGTGATCCTGAAGGGCAGAGGGGACCAGGTTTCAAACAACAAAGGCAGGGGGCAAAAAAAAGCACATCACCGTGAACTAGGGGAGTGCGTGATGGGGACCCAATGCCCATCTGTAGACAGCTGGACATCCCTTGCAGAGGGGTAGTGGGGAGGAGATGAGTCACTCAGGGTTCAGTGTAGCAACAATGAAACTCAAAACCTTCCTCTAGTTCTTGAACGCTTCCTCCCCTCCCATTTATCATATCCCAATTCTACCTTGCGGACCTGGTTAGACCAGAGGATGCACAGCAGTACAGATGGAAACTGGAAACACAGTGAATCTAGGACAGATGAACCCCTCAGTACCAGCGGTGAGAGTGGCCACACCGGGAGGGAAGGGGGTGTACATAGGGAGAACGTATCTTGGGGATCTATGTGTAGCCTCCTCTCTGGGGGATGGGCAGCGGGAAGGTGGGTGAGGGGAGATGCTGGGCAGTGTAAGATAAGATAAAATAATTTATGAATTATTAAGGGTTCATGTGGGAGGGGGGAGCGGGGAGAGAGGGGGATGGAAAAAAAGGAAAATGAGCTGATTTCAGGAACCCGAGTGGAAGGCGAATTTTGAGAATGACGAGGGCAACGAATGGATAGGGCGCTTTGCTCAATTGATGTATGTATGGATTGTGATAAGAGTTGTATGAGCCCCAATAAAAAGATTTATTAAATTTAAAAAAATGTTTGACAGTAACAAACGCAACAGCACGTGGTAGGGATGAAACCAGGCCACCGAAGCAGCCCCGTAGCTAGGTGCCAGTGACAGCTCTGACTGGAGTGTGTGAGAAGGTGCAGGAACCAATTAGCATAGAGTTTTTGTGTTGCTGATCTGTTGACACAGTTGCCCTGGTAACCCTGTGGGATAAGCGCTGCCAGCTGCCACGTTGGTGGTTCAAACCCACCAGTTGCTCAGAGTGAGAAAGATGAGGTTCTCTGCCTCTCTAAAGATTTGCAGACCTGGAAGCCATAAGTGGAGCCATTGTGCTCTGTCCTATTGGGAGGGTCCCTGTGAGTAAGAATCAACTCACTACAAGTGGATCTTGAGTAAGCTGGGCTTATGAAAAGCATTTGTTGGACTATGACTACGTGTGATGGTTATGTTTTTCTATCAACTTGGTGTGCCTTGTAAGAAGAAATGGGTGGAGTCCAACCTATCAATCAGGCCACAGCCTAATGCTCTCTCCTTGAGGGTGTGGTCTATTAATAAGAGACCTTATGAAGAACTGGTCTCTCTTGTTGCTCTTCTCTCTTGTTTGGGTCCTGTTTCTGATGTCCGAAGCCATCGACCCATGTGGACTGCTGACCCTGCTGTGGTCCTGTCAATCTTGGATCCACACAACTCTACACCCACCAGCCCATGATCACCCAGCCTCCAACTTTGTCTTCCTGCTTCGTCTCCTTTTATCTCCTTTTATCTTCAGCTAACATCTGACCCATGGACTTGAGGTGGGGCTGGAGTACTTCCGTTATACACACACACACACACACACACACACACACACACACACACACACACACACACACACATATATATAAAATCAGAGGCTGTTACAGATATTTTAACAATCCATATATATATATTTAATCGGAGGCTGTTACATATATTTTAACAATCCATAAATCAATTACATCAAGCGAACTTATACATATGTTGCCATCCTCATTTTCAAAACATTATCTTTTTACTTGAGCCCTTTGATATCAGCTTCTCTTTTCCCCATTCCTCCTACACTCATGAACCCTTAATATATACTAATATTTTTTTCATGTCTTATACTGTTCGCTGTATCCCTCCACCCACATTTCTGTTATTCACCCCCCTCAGGTCTGTGTTATACATTCATCATTGCTATCAGTACCCCTTTTCTCCCTACCCCGCACCCTCATGATATTGCTACTCCCGTTACTGTTTCTGAGGGGTTTATCTGTCCTAAAACCCGTGGGTTGACAGCACTTGTCTGTACCAATGTACACATTATGGTACCAATTTAAAGAGTTAATCAAGCCATTTGTTTATTTAGTGTGAGGGAATCAATTCAAACCAAAAACCCAAACAAACTGCCTGGAAGTCAAACAGAGCCCCGCCTGTGGGGAGTTCTCCAGATGGGGTTCTGGTGCAGGGTCTGGCCCCAGGCTGGTTCTCCAGCACACCCGCCTGCCTTCAGGACCCACTGCTTCCCCTCTGCTACTCCTGACTCCTCAGCAGAGAGGGTTCAGGCGTTTATTTCCTAACGGGGTGGGCAATCATCAAACTGTTCTTTTGACCATGTGTGTAGGTACCAATGTTTCTTAATCCATTTGGGCTGTTTCCACCTTCTTGCTATTGTGAACAGTGCTGCAACGAACACTGGGGTGCCTGGGCCCGTCGTGCTGTGTCTCTTCATTGGGGTAAACACCCCGCAGTGGGACGGCTGACTTGTACAGATTTCTAGTCCCGGTTGTTTGAGGCAGCGTCCTACCACTTTGCACAATGGTTGTCCATCCATTGCCTTTAGTCTTCATCTCCCACGGACTTTTGGAAGACCCGCTTGGGTGTGTGTGTATAGGGGTCTGGATGGCACAGTGGATTAGGCACTAACCGCAACGACAAAACCACGGCTACTCATAGGGAGAAGAGGAGGCTTGCTAGTGCCCTGAAGAGTTATGGTCTCAGAAACCCACAAGGACCGTTCGACCCTGTCCTGTAGGGCTTTGGGGTCAGACTGGACATGACGGCATTGAGGTGTGTGTGTATACACACATACTTATCTCCACTACTTGTCTGTCAGGTTGCCGTATTGTGGTGATGGCAATGTATGTCCAAATGTGTTTGACACATGGATGGATGTATAAACTGTGATAAGAGCTGTAAAGGCCCCCAATAAAATGATTTTTACAAAAGGTCTGTTGAAGGCCTGACCCCTGGTACCTGGGGCTGTGACCTTATTGGGAAATAAGGTCTTTGAAGAGGTTATCAACTAAGTCAGCTGGGGTCATGCTGTTAGTCAGGTGGGTCTTCATACACTATGAATGCTAGCCTTGTAAAACAGAAGTGTGACAGGGGATTCAGCCAGATGAAGACACGGCGAAAGTTGGAGTGATGCAGCTATAACCTAGAATCCACCAGAAGCGATGTAGCAGCAAGAGAAGATCTGTTCTCCCTGGAGTCTTCAGAGAGCACCTGGCCTTGATGACACATCTTGCTGTGGGATTTCTAACTTCCAGAAATGTGAGACAACACCTTTCCGTTGTTTCAATACTTCTGATTTGTGGAGACACATGGCATCCTCTCTGGGCGAGGAAGGTATGTGCCCCCCTGGGAGTGGATCACCCGCTTGGGGACCAACGTGCCATGTTAGGACGTCAGAGCTTTAAAGAAGATGCTGGTAAATCCACTCCCTTTCCCTCTTTTTAGTAAGAGTAGGGGGGGAGGGGACCCAAATGTCCGGGAGAAGGAGCCACTTGCTAGAAGCAAGAGGGTCCACTGTGCTGTCCCAGCCAGCGGGTGACTGCCACGCACTGCTCACGCAGGCCAGTCCTGCAAGATGAGGCACGCCTCCCACGGGTGGGCGAGTTTGGCTCAAACCATTCCTGTCAATCTGGCTGAGATTTTCTTAGAACGGTGCCTGTCTATCCTTCCATCCTTCTCAGCCTTCCAAGCGCGCCTCACTCCTTTCAGCTTCCTCCCGGTGATCCCTCCTGGGCATGCAGTTCCTGGCACATGCCATCGTGCTTCAGCATTTGCTTCTAGGAGGATCTGCACCTACGCGGGAGCCTGCTGGGTGAAGAGGCCTGCCTGTATCCTGCCTGTGATCGCGTTTATCTACATCACCAGTGTCAGGGTTCCAGAGTGCACTCAGAGCTGGGGTCAGGCCATGAAACCCCAGCAGGAAGCAGAGGGCTTGAGAAAGGAGCGCTCGAGTGCTCTGCTGTATTCGGCAGGCTTGCAAATGGATCGTGAGCAAAACCCGGGTGCTGCGTATGGGCAGACTGAGAACTTTTGAGTAGGTAACATGGCTAAGGAAGGACCGAAAGAGCTCACGGAGGCGGTTTTGACACGCATACAACATGGCAGATCATTGCTGTATAGTCTCTGTTGCAAAAATACTACAGAAATATGGCTCTTTGAAAACATCTTCTGTCCCTTTATACATGACACGGGATCCGGAGGCATTTCTGCAAATAATCTGCTTTCCTGTGCCAGTGTAAAAATAGCTCGAGAGTACTGAGATAAAGAGAGAAGTTGCCAAGGCTATTGCTGCACTGACAAGAGAAGCAGCCGACTTGGAACCGGCTCTGTTATTTGCTGCTGGCCCTGAAATGTAATGAGACTGAGCGCACCATTGTTTTCATAAGATCGGCCCAGCAAGCAGATGCTGCCGTCTCTGAAGACACAGACAGGGCCAGCAAGGGGCTACCCGAATGTCCCTCTGTTGGGGGGGGGGGGAAGTCCTTTTTTCTTCATTAGGGATAGGTGAGATGTGCTTTCCTTCGCTGGGATTTTCTTCTTCTATTTTTAAAATGATGATCAAACCCAGGGGTTTGGACTTGACTGTGTTTGTGTTAGGTGCCGTCGAGTTGATTTCAACCCGTAGTGACCCTAGGCCACACAGGAGGAGACACTGCCGGGTCCTGCGACAGCTCACAAGGGTTCCTGTGCTCGAGCCCAGGGCTGCAGCCATGTGTCACTCCATCTCCTCAAGGCCCTTGCTTTTCTTCGCTGCCTCTCTACTTTACCACACGAGATGTTCTTCTTGAAGGGCCCGTCTCTCCTGACAGTAGTTCCCAATTATTTAAGATGAAGGCTCACCATCCCTCCCCTGACGGAGCACTCTGGCTATACCTCTTACAACACAGATGGGTTTGCCCCTTGAGCAGTCCATGGTACTTTCAACAGTCTTTTCCAGCACCAGAATCCAAATGCATCGATTTTTTTCTTCCGTCTTCTTGATTCAATGTCCAACTTTCACAAGCGATGAGGCAATTGGAAATACCATGACTTGGGCCAGGTGCACCTTACTTCTCAAAGTAACTTACATCCTTACCTTTCAGTACCCTAAAGAGGTCCTGTGCAGCAGAGTTACCTAATTCAATGTGTTAGTCTGGGTAAACTAGGGAAACAAATCCACAGAAAGTCATGTATAAGAGAGAGTTTTATATAAAGGGTATATGCACATCAAGAAAACAACCCAACCCAGTGCTGCCAGAGCCCAGAAGTCCAACATTAGCCCATATGCCCGACACCAACCCACAAAGTCCTCCTCCATCTCACAAAACACACGCAATGACACCAACTGCAGGAGGAAAGCCGAATCAGTGAATGTGTAAGTATCTCAGCACTGGCAGGGATCTCCACGCAGTTGCTCCAGCACCCAGGGCTGCATCTGTTCATGTGGCTTCTCCTCAGGGATGTCTTGCAGGAAGTGATCCTTGCCAGCTAAAGCAGGGAACTGGCTAAGGCAGCTGCACCCTGGTCTGACCGTCAGAAAGCAAGACATCCCAGAACTAGAAAAGAGAGGTTCACCGAGCCGTTTATCTCTCTGCCCTTCAGTTAATCTCACACGTGTTTATTGGCCAGGTTGGCACAATAATCTTAACTATCTCATTCAACAAGTGTTTTGATTTTTTGGTTCCTGTTTCCACGAGTTGATTCTGGATCCAAGCAAGACAAAATCCTTCACCACTTTAATCTTTTCTCCATTTATCATGATGTTACCTATTGGTCCCGGCGTGAGGATTTTGGTCTTCTTTACATGAGCTGTAATCTATACTGAAGGCTGCAGTCCTTGATCTCCATCAGCAAGTCCTTTCAATTTCTCCTCATTTTCAACAAGCAACAAGCAAGGTTTTGTCATCTGCGCATCTCAGGTTGTTAATAAAACTTCTTTCAATCCTGATGCCACATTCTTCATATAATTTAGCTTCTGGTTATTTGCCGAGCATACAGATTGAATAAGTGAGGTGAGAGGATACAACCCTGATAAATACCTTTCCTAATTTTAAACTGAAGTTGAATAGTAGCACCTCAAACATGAACCTGTGCACATGGGCACATTTGGAATTAAGGTCTGGTTATATTGGACTAGATAGACTCTAAGTCCAGAATGATTTGTGTCCCCCTAAGAAGAAGAAGCTTTGGATCAAGACATAAACACAGAGAATGCCATGTGATGACAGACACACAAGCTGGAGACGTATGGTTCAGTGATAAGTCAAGGAAAGCTAAGGGTTGCTGGCAGCTAGCAGAAGCCAGGGAGAGGCAACAAAGGTCCCTTTGAGAGGGAAACCTGACCCTGCCAACCCCTGGATTTGGATTCTGAGACAAGACATTTGTGTTATATGAAGCCACATCATTTGTTACTGCAGCCCTCAGAAACCAGTATATTTAAAAATTCCCAATGTTCTCATATTATTTCTGAGTTGGTCCTTCTTTGCTCTACTTCTCCACTCTTTCATTTAAAAAATCATATTATTGGGGCTCACACAACTCTTATCCCGATCCATCCATCCATCCATCGTGTCAAGCACATTTGTACATTTGTTGCCCTCATCATTCTCAAAGCATTTGCTTTCTACTTGAACTCTTGATGTCAACTCCCCATTGTTCCCCTCCCTCCCCACCCCCTCCCTCATGAACCCTTGATATGTTATAAATCATTCTTTTGTTATGTCTTACACTGTCCGATGTCTCCCTTCACCCATGTTTCTGTTGTCTGTTCCTTAGGGAGGGGGTTATATGTTGATCCATGTAATCAGTTTCCCCATTGTACCCCACCTTCTCTCCACCCTCTGGTACTGCCACTCTCACCCCTGGTCCTGAAGAGATCATCCGCCCTGGATTCCCTGTGTTTCCAGTTCCTATCTGTACCTATGTACATCCTCTGGTCTAGCCAGATTTGTAAGGTAGAATTGGGATCATGATAGTGGGTGGGGGGAGCATTTAGGAACTAGAGGAATGTTGTATTTTTCATCATTGCTACACTGCACCCTGACTGGCTCATCTCTTCCCCGAGACCCTTCAGTAAGGGGGTGTCCAGGTGCCTACAGATGGACACCCCCATACTGAATTGATGGTCCCCACTCCATGCTCTCCCTCATTCACAATGATTTGATTTTTTGTTCTTTGATGCCTGATACCTCATGATCACACAGGCTGGTGTGCTTCCTACATGTGGGCTTTGTTGCTTCTGAGCTAGATGGCCACTTGTTTACCTTCAAGCCTTTAAGACCCCGGATGCTATATCTTTTGATAGCTGGGCACCATCAGCTTTCTTCAACACATTTGCTTATATACCCATTTGTCTTCAGTGCTCATGTCAGAAAGTTGAGCATCATGGAATGTCAGTTTAATAGAACAAAGTGTTCTTGCATTGAGGGAGTACTTGAGTAGAGGCCCAATGTCCATCTGCCACCTTAATACTAAGCCTACAAATATATGCACATAGATCTATTTCCCCATCATCATATATAAATATATTTACATATGTACATACCTGTATTTTAGACCTCTATAAATGTCCTTTGCCTCCTAGTTCTTTCCTTTATTTCCCTTTACTTTCCTTTTGTCCCACTAGCATGCTCCCCCTTTATTTGAGTTTCAGTAATTCCTCTTGGTTACATTGCCCTCAATCAAGCCCTACAGGCCTCTTACACCCTCCTCACCACTGATCCTGGATAACTTGTTGTTCCCTTGTTTCTTTCCCACTCCTCCCCTTCCCTCATGTCCCCCTGGAACTGTCAGTCCATTGTTTTCTCCTCCAGATTGTTTATCCAGCCTATCTTACCTAGATAGACCTGCAGAAGTAATAGTATGCATAAAAACAAGACAGAGCAAAAGAAAACAACAAAAAAAACCAATGACCAAAAAAAAAAAAAATCCTGTAAATAGTTCAAGGTCTATTTGTTGACCTTTAAGAGTGCTTTCTGGTTGAGTCTGATGGGGTGCCAAGCCCTGGCTCCAAAGTCTATTTTTGGTACTCCCTTGGGACTTCCTTGCTCTGTACCCCTTGCTGTTCTTTTGCATGCCCTTAGTTTTTTACCTTGGTGTGGTGGGGTCAGATTGGGAGCACTTCCCACACACATGTGTCTCCAGTGTTGTCCCCTGTAGGGGCTATGGTTCAATGAGGGATATCGTGTCTCATAGTGGGGCCAGCCATGTGGTTCTCTCTGTGCATTGGCTGCTCTGAGCGGGAATATCGTTCTCAAGGCTTGGTGGGCTAGGATGTGCTCCACTCTCTTCCTCCCCTTTCATTTGCTCCTGTATGTCTTTCCTTTTTCCCCTTTCTACATTCTGACAGAAATTCCAGTGGGAATGGATTCTCCTGGAAACAAGGAAATCTTGGTGGACCCACCACACCTTGCAGACTTGTTTCATCAAGCATCAGAATCACAGTGGTCACTGTGATCGGTCATGACTTTTCTGATCCTTCATTTATGCTTTAAGTCACACACTGAACTCAAAGCACAGTGCTTTGAGGATAACAATGAATGACCACAGACTTTCCTACTCTCTGGTAGCAAAAGCTTTTGGTGGGTAGAGGGTGGAAGTTTTTCGGCATAATGGGAATAGGAATGGTGAGATTTAGTGATGGGGAAGGAGAGTGTCTATTTTAGATAGAGTGCTCAAGGATGACTTCTCCGAGAAACCACTCCTGGGGAGATGGAGAAGAGGGAATGTCAGGTACAAGAACACCGGTGGGAGGAACTTGAGCTGGAGCATCATGAATTCCAGAGAGCACTGGGAGGTGAGGTTGGAGGGAAAGGCTTAGGGACAATCAGATAGAGCCTTACAGGTGCAGCATGGTGAGGAAGAATTCACTGAAGTTGTTGGGCTGTTTCTGGTTTTTGCTTTGTGTCTTCAGGCATAGGTATTTCAAACCCTAAGCATTTGAACTCTTACATTTTTCTTATGCTTAATTTCCCTATTTTTATGTCTCTTCTTCCCTCTTAGAATGTGAATCTTTGCATCCACAAAGCCTAGCATGCTATGCAGCCTATGTAGATCATCAACATATATTGACTAAATGAAAATGCTATTGAGTGTAGTGGAATACAGGGTTGTGGTAGAAGCCAGTGTGAAACTCCGATAGGTCCTAGGTTAGCAGAGGATGGAACCCAAGGGGAGGAACTTGCCGAGGAAGCTCTCGTGTTATGAGAATCCCTAGTGAAGAGAGCAGGTAAATTGGCTCTTTAACATAACTGAACTTCCAATTGTTCTAATTTAGTGGGAGACCCCGTGTCTTAGTTATCCAGTGCTGCTGTGCCAGAAATACCACAAGTGGATGGCTTGTACAAACAGAAATCTATTTTCTCACAGTGGAGGAAGCCAGAGGTTCCAATGCAGAATTTGGAGTCTAGGGAAAGGTTTTTTTCTCTTCAGCTTCTGCTTCCTGATTCCTTGAAGAGCTCTATGTATCTTGGCACCTATTTTATCCCATCTCTTATTCCAATTTTTCTTAATCCCTTTCTATCTCAGAAGCGATCGACTCAAGATAGACCCTGCATGAATCCTGCCTTATTAACATGAAAAGATACCCCATTCTTATAGGTATGTTGTTGTTAGGCACTGTCTGACCCCAATAGTGATGTAGAGTGCACAATAGAAAATGAGACACTGCCCAGCCCTGTGCTATTCCCACGATGTTGCTCTGCTTCAGCCCACTGGGGGAATCCATCTCACTGTGGGTCTTTTCCCCCCTCACTGATCCCTTATGTTGGACTGGTACTTACTAATGACATAGAGTGATGCCATCCCCACCTCTAAGGAGTATTCCGGCTATGGCTTCTTCTAAGACAAGTGTATTTGTCCTTTTGGGATTCCATAGTATATTCTCTATCCCGTGCCGACCCTGTAATTCCATCTTCTTGTTCATCGTCCAGCTTCCACAGGGATGTGAGATGATGAAAGCACCATCGCTTGGGGAGGAGTTCTGGAGGTGCTGGTAGAGTCCTGTGTCCACGTGAGCCTTGTTGTCTGTACAAGCTGTTGTTTCTCTCCTCAGGGAGTATTCTCCTGGAGTCACAAACTCCACTCTTCAGCTTTCCTAGAGCTTCTGAGGGTCATCCAAGATCCTTTAATAAACTCACTTTTTTTTCTATCAAGATAATTGGTATCTAGCCTTTGCGACTAAGATATGTTGCTGATTTGGAAGTGGAATAGTGTAGGCAACATATCCTTAGAGCAATAGTGGATGTAGATGGAATTATGGAATGTTGTCTGGCCTGGGAAGTACGGAAGGCAATGACAATCCGACTGGTATTAAGGGTCTTGTTGTGATCTGGTGAAACAGTTAATCAAACGGTCACCCATGTGATTATGGAATGAAATTTCCAGTGAAGACAAGTCTTTGTGAGACTGAAGGACAAACGTTTAAGAATATGAAATTCATAAGGAGTTCAAGGATAATGGTTTAAAATGGTTTATTCTAATGATGGAAGGATAGCTTAAGTAAAAGACACACTCAAATTCCCAAATTCTCAGTTCTGAGAACATCATGAAAACCACAGGCTTATCTGGCTTCCTTAAAATAATTCCTTATCTCTTGCTGCCAAAGTATGGAGAAAACCAAATATAAATGCACAGCCTGATATAGAAATCTTCTTAATTAAGAAGACTTGAATTCAAACTCAAAAGACAAATAATCCAGTAATAAAATGGCAAAGACTTGTCAGCAGATTACCCCCAGGATGCATGCTGGACCTGATCTGTTTGCCAAAATCTTACGTATTGTGGGTTGTACTATTTTGTTTTGTTTTCAATTGTACATACTGGGGGGGGGAATCTCAGGAGTGTTATGTCATTGGGGGTCACACTCTTAAAGTTGTGGTACATGTTTTTCATTTTTATGGTTATATGAAAACCCATAAAACCAGGACTGATGAACCGATAGAGTCAGCAAGTGGAATAAGGTTTCGGGGACATAGAGGTGATGGTAGGGTGAAGGGGTGATAACATCAAGGGGTCCATATAGAAAAGGAATGTTTGGAAACTGACTGTGGTAGCAAATGTACAATTCTGCTGGATGTGATTGAACTATAGAATGATTTGATATATCTATTAATCCCAATTAATTTTAAGAAGGGCAAAGACTTGAATAGCCATATCACCAAAAAGGACATTTGAATGGTCACCAAACACCTGCAAAGACACTTGGCCCATTAGCTATCAGCAAATCAGCACCGCAGTGAGATATCATTCAATCCGGCCAGGCTGACTAAGAAAAACACCCAGAAGCCACACAAAAATTTTAAACTCCTAGAAAATAACAAATAAAGGTGAGGATATGGGGAAATTAGAGTGGACCCTTATGTAGATCTGGTGGTAATGCAGAATGACACATCAGTTGTAGAAAATAGTGTGGCAGGGTCTCAAAAACCACACACTGAGCTGTTGTATGACGCAGCAATTCCACTTGTGTGTAGGTGCAGACACGAAAGACTTTGGAAGCAGAGTCTCAGAAAGAGACTCGGACACCAATGCGCCTCATTGCACTATTCATCACAGTGAAAAGGTAGAAACAACCTAAGCGTCTCTCAGCAAATGAATGGATACACAAGGCGTGGTATGCCCCTACGCTAGAGTACTACTCAGTTAGAAGAAGAAATGAAACCTTGATCCATGCTGCAGTATGGACGGAGCTGGGAGACATTGCACTGAGTGAAACCAGTCAACTGTCAAATGATAAATATTACATGACCTCACATAAAAAGACAAGAAAAGGCAAATGCATGGAGATCAAATAACTTTTAGAAATTGGTCCCATGCTATGAGAGAATTCTGTTCAAATTTTGGTTGCTATTGCATTAAATGTATTGCAATGGGCAGTCTTGGCCCAAGTATTCTAAACCATGTACATAACATGCTTCTCCATTTGTAGTAGTCTCCATAGTGGTCTTGCATATTTTCTGGTGGATTATTTCCTGGCAGTTAATATTTTTGATGCTAAGTCAAAAATTATGTTCTATTTCATGTCTGATATTTAAAGTTGTAAATATTAACTTTGTAGCAAGCAAAGCTCTCTAATTAATTCACATCATTTCTCTGTGGGTCCTTTCAAATTTTCTAGACAAATAATCCCAGTGGGAATTGACTTGATGGCAGGGTGGGTGCTAATAGTGATGGAAATATCCTATTGATTAAGGGTAGGGGTGCATAGTTAATTATTGTGATTGGTGTCAATAAGTTGCACAGTGCCAAAAGTTGAAGTGGCACAAGTTATGCGATAGAAATATTTACAACAACAAAAGAGTAACTTCTGAGGCTCTGTACAGCCCACAGCCAACAGTATTTGGTTTTTTGCTTGGGGCTTTAGGGCCATGCCTTCATGGAGCATCCCAGCTCATTAGCCTGGTAATGTGTTTATTGCTTCTCTTCTCCTCCAGCTTGGCTATGTAGCACCTTCACGATTAAAAGTCTGCAAGCAGCCATCAACAACAGATGGTCTCCGTTCACCGGAAACAACAGGGGCAGGAGAATCAGGAATAGAAGAAGACATAGAATGAATGGCTAATTGTCCTCAGGAATAACTGGCTCTTTTGCCACGAGACCAAAAGAACTGGAAGGTGCCCGACTTTCTGAACATTTTGATTGAAGATTCCATAGAAGACTTCTGATCAGAAGGGGGAAGTGTAGAACAGAGTTTCAAATTCTCATGGACTCTAGACTTCCTGGAGTTGGATGGACCATGAAAACTCTTGCCTTGAGATAGTCTTTCAAACTTTAATGCAAAAACATAAACTGATATTTTCTTAAAAATTAGCAATAATTTAGCTTAATTAGGAAAATGTGTCTGCCATGGGCATTCTGACTTTTGAGGAGCTGTGTGTATGGGATTAAATCGTCGGGAGTAACTTGAAAGATTAGAGGGACCTTAGAGGCTGAATTCATGTTCGTGGCTGAGGAAGAGCTCCGACGAGAGCGCGAGGATGATTGCAGTGTGGAGAATGTCACCTCTGCCATTCAAGGCACATGTTGGCAACTGTTGACCGTGTCTATGTTTGGCTCTGTATATTCTCAACAGAAGCACTTTAAACAAAATTATTTTTAAAAATGGACACACGACATCAGAAAAACTAAAACAAAAACAAAAAAACGGAATTCACAGCCTCAACTGACGTCATAAGGGCAAGTTGGAGCACTGACTGGGGGAGTAATGGGCCTGGATGATTTGAATGAGAAGAGCCATATGACTTATGTCGTCAAAGTCCAGGTGTGCTGCATTGCAATCACTAGAAAACCCAATGACCTAATGCAAAATAGAATGCAGAGTTTAACTTTTAGAACATAAGGATGTACTTATGTAGTGATGTGATGGGTTGGACCCATGAATACTAATGCAAGAGCCCCACATCCCTCCAGCAGGAAAGCAACATACATGGCAGATCAGAATCTTCCCTTGCCCCATGAGAACCGCCCTAGAGACTGCCACACTTTTGGCATGCTTCTCTGAGAAAACAAGACAAGTAAGCGATTGAATCTGTTCACTTGCATCTTTACGTGTCTTCACTGGTTTAAGTAATAAATCCAAAGTAAAATACGTTAAACCCCATCTGAATTGTTATTCTCACTAGTTCTTAAATTTAAGCCAGGCTTTGCAATCTAGATATCTTACTCAGAATATCTTCAGTTAGGAATCCTGAGAGAAAAAGCCGTCTCTTGTGTCTTCCTTCTCTCCTTGTAAAGGGGAGAAACCCCAAACAATTTGTTTTCATTTGACAGGGCCAGGAATATGCTTTCATTTAGTCACAAAAGATGGAGCCAGTTCACTTAAGAATGACATCTTGCTTACAAATGTAGAAACAACAAGTAGCAAGCAGCAGAGGTGTCTCGGTAAATCATGGTACAGAGAGTAGAGAATAAATTTCATGAAATTATGGAGTTTGCAACTTCAGTAAAGTTCCAGGTGTGTGTGTGTGTGTGTTAAGGAAGGTTGAGGAATTGTGGCCTTTTAGATTTTATGTCAAGTTGAATTTGTGTGAATGCGTAAGGGCAGAACCCAACCTGTCAATCAAGTGGTAGCCCGCTGACACCTCCTTGGGGGCGTGGCCTTTTGTATAAGCCTGAAGGTCACTGGGAACTGCTCTCTCTGCTCCTTCACCCTCTTGCCTTGCTGTGCCTGCTTGCCTGGGGCCCTGGGAATCCACCCGGGAGCAGTTGGTGCCCTGCATGATTCCACTCACTTTGGATCCACTTCACACTGCACCCATGAGCCTGTGATCTCTCTGCAGGCTGCTTCATCTTTCTGCATCATTGGCTTGCCGCTGTGGGAGTCTAAAGACTCCCAGCTAGCAGATGGCTTTTGGATTTGAAGTGGACTGGACTGGGATACCTTCTTGATATAAAATTACTTCTTGATTTCAAGTTCTCCTTTATGCAGAGACAAGTGCCATTGTGTTGTTTCTCTCGACAACTCTGTCTAACACAGGAATGTGGGGAGAGTCCCTGTCAAACGAAGGACAAGTAGGTTGCCCTGTACTTCTTAGCCCTGAGTGAGGCGCAGTGCTCTAGAAGTGTTTTTGAATTCTGGAAGCAACATAGACCATATTTGGATCCTGTGGGAAATACTGCAAATTGTCTATCAACATCAGCCTCTCTTTTTTAGCAGAACCTGATTTTTGTGTGTGAAACATGTCCAGTAAAAGTACTTTTATATCTAGGAATCAACAAGTGACAAAATTCTGGCTAGTGCTATCTGGGAAGGCTGCCACCCTTTTAGATGTCTGGTAAAGATGCCCCCCGCCTTTCCGTTCCCTCCCTCTTCCTAGCTGGAATGTGGTAGCCATCTAGTTTTCAGGACCATGAGATAATCGACACAAATCCTAAGTAGAGAATGGTGAAGCAGAAAGAGAAGAGGCTCCAGGTGTGATGCTTATGGTAGGAAGCCATTGTGCCCGTGGTGGGTTATCTATCTTCAGATTTCTTACCATGTGATAAAAGTGAACCTCATTTGATTCAACTTTTATGATTGAGTTTCTTGCCTCTGAAACCATTCTTAACTGATAAAGATATGCTATGTATTGGGTGACTGGAAAGGGTGGGGTGCAGGGAAAGTTTCTCAGCCTGTCAAAGTATTTGTACATGTCAGTGGTTGTATCCCTGGGGCCTTATTATCAGAAGATGCGACGGTGCTCAAAGGGTTTGTGGAAGGAAACCTACTGTACGGGTCCTTCGGGGAACCCGTCCAAAGAGGAGGGCCCTTGGGTTTTAAACAAAGTCACATCCCTTTGGTAAGAAATTTTCTTTTGAGATACAGCTTATAAATTGATAATGGCTTCTAGAGTATGGGTCTCTTGCTGGACTTTATTCTGTTCCATTGATCTAGTTATCTCTATGGTCGACATGAGATAGAACTAACCCAATGATGCTGAGTTTTTCTGGTTTTAAGAAAATACTGGTGTCTCTAAGTGGCGCAAATGGCTCACAAAATAAAACTATTTTTTTCAGATATGAACACAAATATGATATCAAGAAAAAACAACAACCCTGAATTCATAACCTCATCTGGTTTCTTCAAAAAAAGTTGGAGCATTGTGGGTGCGTGAGAATAATGGGCCTAGAGAATTTGAATGGGATCCATGTACCCCAAGGCCAGGTTTGCTGCACTGAAATCACAAGAAAAACAACAATAGCACCTGCTATCACTGGCTACAAGGAGTCCCGGTGACATAGTCGTTATGTGTTGGGGTGCTAACTCAGCGGTCAGTCGTTTGAAGCACCAGCCCCCCATGAAAGAAAGATGGGATTTCTACTCTCATAAAGAACTACAGTGTTGGAAACTCACAGAGGCAGTTCTACTCTGCCCTAGAGGGCTGCTTTGACTCTACGTTACTCGATGACAGTGAGTTTATTTTTTAGATTTATCCAATAGCTAGGACGTTCGTACACTCAGACATGGCTTGCAGGAAAGTCCTGGGGATCTACTTCTGACAACTCAGCCATTGGAAACCCTCTGAAGTGGGAATGATTCAACCATTGAATTGTACAATGTGCGGATCATGTCCCAATCAAACTGTTTAAAAAGAAGAAAAGAAAATTGCATGGAGCACAGTTCTATTCTGACGTACATGGATTACGGCACTACTGCACTCTCTTCATTTCTTCAGCTTGCTACAAGCCCTTTGCTTCACACTTTATTTATTTAATTAAAAATCGTTTCATTGGCGTGTACTCGACACAGACTGCAACTGAATCTTGCCGTCCTGTTAAGAAGAGTTGTCCGGCCATCACCACAATCAATGTCAGAACATGCTCTTTTTGTGTTCATCGTGGTTAGCTCCCCATTTCCTTCCACCCTCCCCCGCCACACCCCTAGGTAATTATTAATTCAGTTACTGCCACTATAGATTTACCTCTTTTGGATCTCAAATACAGAAAATCATACAAAACACAAAGAGGAAGCAAGCAAACAAACAACCCCCCCAATAATGAAAACAACCCCCCCCCATAATGACAAAATGAAACAGAGAAAACCTCAATTTCAAAGAAAGCAGAGAACATTAGAAACCGAAAATTTAAAAATGGGTCAAAAGGGAGGTCAAATGGTAAGGTATTATGTTTTAACTTAACTACATATGAGCAACTGTATTACATGAAGAATTCGGCATCAAGATTCAAGGATGGCTTATAAACAAGCTGTGATATGCGGAGGACACAGCCTCACTTGCTGAAAGTGAGGACGACTGGACGCCCTTGCTGATGAAGGTCAAGGACTGCAGCCTTCACTATGGATCACAGCCCAATGTCAAGAAAACCAAAGTTCTCACAACTGGGCCAGTAGCTAACATCGTGATAAATGGCGAAAAGGTGGACATTTCCAAACACTTTCCAGTGTTCTCTGTCTACTTGCATCCCTGGGATATGTGGATAAAGGGTATTTATTGGAAGCTTAACCCATGTGTGGACACTGCAAGCTGATTTTGGGCGTCTACCGTCATCCACAGCTTTCTGATAACCAGGTGTTCACAATTTAAGCTCTAATTGTCTCATTCAGTTTTGGGTTTTATTATTTACAATCCTTGGACGACACAGGCTGCTGTGCTTCTTCCATGTGGACTTAATTGACAACTCACTTAAATAGCTGCTTGTGTGAAGATAAGCTTAGAACCTCCGACACCATTCTTTCTGATAGCTGCCATCTGGTTCCTTTGCCATATTTCACTGGTCATAGCCCCATATGTTCAGTGATCTCTTCATGAGGGTGAGTATCATAGAACTGATTGCTCTTAGATGGGGGTCAGAATTAAGTGGAAACCCACAATACATTCATCTAAGTGCAAGCCCTGGATCCATTCATTTGTATGTTTCTGGTTCACTTTAGAGATAACATTATCACTTTATGATAGAGAATATTATAAACCACCCCATGGGTATCAGTTAATTTTGTTGACTGTGTCAATAATTTAGCCAATGGCATAGAATTTAAAACACTGTTGATAAAACTATACAAGTATACGCCAGCTAGGAACTACTATGCATGAATCATTGACTAGTACAAATTAAACTTTTTTTCCTTTTAAAAAATATTTTATTGGGGGCTCATACAACTCTTATCACAATCCATACATCCATCCATGTGTCAAGCACATTTGTACATTTGTTACCCTCATCATTCTCAAAACATTTGCTTTCTGCTTGAGCCCTTGGTATCAGTTCCTCATTTTTACCCCTCCCTCCCCACCCACTCGCCCCTCACTCATGAACCCTTGATAATTTATAAATTATTATTATTTGTCATATCTTACACTGTCCGACGTCTCCCTTCACCCAATTTTCTGTTGTCCATCCTTGTAATTGATTCTCCCTTTCTACCCCACCCTCCCTCTACCCTCCTGGTATCTCCACTCACACCGCTGGTCCTTAAGGGATCATCTACCCTGGGTTCCCTGTGTTTCCAGTTCCTATCTGTACCAGTGTACATCCTCTGGTCTAGCCAGATTTTTAAGGTACAATTGGGATCATGATAGTGAAGGGGTGGGAGGAAGCATTTAGGAACTAGAGGAAAGTTGTATGTTTCATCGTTGCTACATTGCATCCTGACTGGTTCATCTCTTCCCCGCAACCCTTCTGTAATGGGATGTTCAGTTGCCTACAGATGGGTCTTGGGTCCCCAATTTTCACTCCTCCTCATTCAAAATGATTTGATTTTTTGTTCTTTGATGCCTGATACCTGATCTTTTGATACCTCATGATCACACAGGCTGGTGTGTTTCTTCCGTGTGGGCTTCACTGCTTCTGAGCTAGATGGCCGCTTGTTTACCTTCAAGCCTTTAAGACCCCAGATGCTATATCTTTTGATAGCTGGGCACCATCAGCTTTCTTCACCATATTGCTTATGCACCCATTTGTCTTCAGCAATTGTATTGGGAAGGTGAGCACACAATGATATGATTTTTTGTTCTTTGATGCCTGATAACTGATCTTTTCGGCACCTCATGATCACACAGGCTGGTGTGCTTCTTCCATGGGGGCTTTGTTGCGGTCACTTGTTACCGTCACTTGTTACCTTCAAGCCTTTAAGACCCTAGGCGGTATATCTTTTGATAGCCGGGCTCCATTGGCTTACTTTTCACATTTGCTTATGCACCCATTTGTCTTTTGTGATCATGTTGGGAAGGTGAGCATCATGGAATGCTAGTTTAATAGAACAAAGTATTCTTGCATTGAGGGAGTACTTGAGTGGAGGCCCAATGTCCATCTGCTACCTTAATACTAAGCCTATACATATATGCACATAGTCTACTTCCCCATCCTCATAAGTATATTTGCATATGTACATGCTTTTATTTAGACCTCTATAAATGCCCCTTGCCTCCTAGTTCTTTCCTCTATTTTCTTTTACTTTCCTCTTGTCGCACTACCATGCTCAGCCTTCATTTGGGTTTCAATAATTCCTTTCAGTTACATTTCCCTTGATCACACCCTACCAGGCCTCCTACACCCTCTGCACTACTGATTTGGATCACTTTTTGTTCCCTTGTCCTTGGGTTTGTTAAACCACTTCCTTTCTCCCCACCTCCCCCTCTCCCATGTCGGTCCCGTTGTTTTCTCCTCCAGATTGTTAATCCAGTGTATCTTATTTAGACAGACCTGTGGAGAAAATAACATGCACAAAAAGAAGACAGAGCAAAACTAAGCAACAAAAGAAAACAAAACATCAATAACAACAACAAAAAGTCAATGATAATAACAACAACAAGAACAAAGAAAAGCCTGTAGTTAGTTCAAGGACTGTTGATTGACCTTTAAGAGTGTTTTCCTGGTCGAGTCTGATGGGGTGCCAAACCCTGGCCCCAAAGTCTATTTTTGGTATTCCCTGGGGACTTCGTTGCTCTGTTTCCCTTGCTGTTCTGTTGCACGCCCTTAGTGTTTTGCCTTGGTGTGGTGGGATCAGATCAGGAGCAATTCCCACAGTGTCTCCAGTGTTGTCCCCTGTAGGGCTATGGGTCAGTGAGGGATGTCGTGTTTCATAGTGGGGCCGGCCATATGGTCTTCTCTGTGGGTTGCAGATTAAATGCTTGTGCAGTAATTGAATACTGAAAATTCTTGACTCAGGGAAACCTAGAGGAGCTGTATAACTCAATAAGACTGCCTTGTTTTCTGGGTCTTGCACAGTTTCTGTCATTGACAAGGTGTGGTTTTACCACTTTTCTATCACTCTTTTTTTTGGGGGGGGGGGAGAATCTGTGTTTTTTCCTCTTTGACAGGTTTGCTGTATCTGTTAGAGCTTCCCATCTTGTTTACTTCTAGAGGACTTTCCATATTCTTGGCTCTTTGAATTTAAAAATAATTTTTAGAAAATCGTCCCATTCTATGAAAGAAATCTGTACGGGTTTTGATGGAGATTGCATTACACTTACTGAAACAGGGAGTCTTGGCATGAATACTCAAGGCCATGCACATAGCATGTCTCTCCAGTTATAGGAGTCTTCACAGTGGTCTTGCATAATTTCTGATTCTTTCCCGATTCTTTCAAGATTTTTGAAGCTACAATAAATGCAAGTTCAAAAATTATGTTCTATTTAAAGTCTGATACTTAGAAACACAATGGTAAATATTAGCTTTGCATCAAGTAAGCTTGGAAAACTCTCTAGTTATTTTAATAATTTCTCTGTGGATTTCAAACTTTCTAGACATAATCCTATTACCTGAAAACAGTGTCTTTTTCTCTGATAATTCTTACAACCTCCCCTTTCCAGCCTGACTGACCTACCTTGGACCTCCAATATACTGCTGGTTTGGAGATGTTATCTGAATCATGCTCTCGCTCTTAATGTCAAAGAGAACGTTTTTAATGCTTTCTCATTATGTATAACGTTTCCTGTCTTTTCCAAAACTGTAAGTGATGTGCATGTAAATGGAATAGATAATGCCAGATAGCTTTCCCCAAAGCTCAAACAACTCACATTTCTATCAGCACCTTTGGCAGTAATAGGTATTAGGACTGATTAAGATGTTCGCCATTCTGGTGGGGTATGAAGTGATATCACTTTGTTCATTTGCATTTGCATTTTCCCCACTCAGTTTTCTCTTTCCACATGCTGTTGATTTCATCATTTAAATTTGCCCTTTTGTGAATGGTCTCTTTATTATCCTTAGCTTAATATTTGATTAATTTTTTGTTCCTTTCTGTCAACTTAAAAGAGATTTTTATATAGTGCAATTGCATAACTCCCATCTGGACTCTAAACTATAAGTACTTTGCCAGCATTTCTGCTGTTCAATTTTGTTTTTTTTTACAGCTATAAAATAGGCTTACAAAAAATAGGCTTACATTTATTTGTGTTTGATGTTTATTTAAAAACATTTCTGCAGAATCTCTTCTTCCAGCTTCATCTACACATTCTTGCCTACATTTTCTTATCGAATTAAAAATAATTTCTACATCTAAGTCTTTTAGGCTTCTAGAGTTTATTTATATATGTGGCAGAATATAGAGGCTTGATCTTATTTCTTTCAGTTGGCCAGCTGTATTGCAACCATTACGTTCTCACATGAAGGGACCATCTTCTTTAGATTGTGCTGGATTCTCACAAAATATTGGATTTACATTTTGGGTTTTCTGTCCTGTTGTATTTTGATGTGTTGTCCTAGTCTATGCTAACACCACATTCATTTTATTAGAGAAGACCTTTGGTGGACTTTTAGAATTGTTGAGGCATATTCCTGCCCTCTCTCACTAATTTTGTTTTTCATACTTTTTGTGTGATTATTGGACCCACTAGTATACATGCTAAGATAATTTTTCCCTCTCTTTCTC
Organism: Tenrec ecaudatus; assembly: GCF_050624435.1. Taxonomy (NCBI): domain Eukaryota; kingdom Metazoa; phylum Chordata; class Mammalia; order Afrosoricida; family Tenrecidae; genus Tenrec; species Tenrec ecaudatus. The sequence goes on along the minus strand of NC_134530.1, from coordinate 299,999,827 downwards.
CTCCTTTCTAAGAAAGAATTTCTGTTAGAATTCCAATAGTAATTTTACTCAGTTTATATTTTAATTTAGTGAGAATTGACGCTGTGATGATGTCATTTGTCCCCTATAGAGGATCATGGCTTGACTTTACATCTATGCACATCTTAGTTTTTATGCTTCATTGAATTTCTGTAATATCTATACTCTTCTTATTAAATTTATTCCTATGCATCTTATAGTTTTTATATATGTTGTGAATGGAAGATTTCTTTTAAATGCATTGTTCAGATGCTTATTTCTAGCAGAGAAAAATTATTGTCTTACAGATTATACTTGTGTCCAGCCACTTTACCTCTGAGGGAGGCTTCAAATGTTTGTGGGAAAATGGAATGAAAAGATGATGGATTTTTTCACTTTTTTTGAAGCCCCCTCATACTTCTCTTACTAAGTTTAATACTTTTAATTTTAAAAAAGTTTTTAATTAAAAATTTTTTTTACATTTTATTAGGGGCTCATACAACTCTTATCACAATCCATACATATACATACATCAATTGTGTAAAGTACATCTGTACATTCCCTGCCCCAATCATTTTCAAAGCATTTGCTCTCCACTTAAGCTCTCTGCATCAGGTCCTCTTTTTTCCCCTCCCTCCCTGCTCCCCCCTCCCTCATGAGCCCTTGATAATTTATAAATTATTAGTTTGTCATATCTTGTCCTATCCGGTGTCTCTCTTCACCCCCTTTTCTCTTGTTCATCCCCCAGGGAGGAGGTCACATGTAGATCCTTGTAATCGGTTCCCCCTTTCCAACCCACTCACTCTCTACTCTCCCAGTATCGCCCCTCACACCCCTGGTCCTGAAGGTATCATCCTCCTTGGATTCCCTGTGCCTCCAGCTCCTATCTGCACCAGTGTACAACCTCTGCTCTATTCAGACTTGCAAGGTAGAATTTGGATCATGGTAATGGGGGGAGCGGGGCGGGGGGGGGGGAGCATTTAGGATCTGGAGGAAAGCTGTATTCTTCATCGGTACTACATCGCACCCTGACTGACTCATCTCCTCCCCTAGGCCCCTCACTTTTTATTTTTTTAAAAGCGGGTCTCTTACATTTTCTAAGTCTGCTTTATCTTTTAGTCAATATTTACACCAGTTAGTTCATTTTCTCATCTTACTTCAATCACTAAGATTTCCAAGTTAATGTGAAATAATAATGGCAATGATAATTCTGCTACTCATAAAAACGAAAGTTTTGTCACTTAGGATTGTGTTCAGTTTTATTTTTGTAACTTACCCTTAATCATATTAAAGCCACTTTTCTCTGCAGCAAGAAGGAAGTGTCAGCAATCTTAGTGGTGTAAGAATTTATCAGAGAAGTGAAAGGTAAGAAAATTATCCTTTGGAGCCATGCTTATTTATTTTTCGCCATCCCCCCGCTGAGAGAAAAGTAAATCAATTCATTATTTTAAACGTAAATCTCCCCGTTCCCAACCAGAGAAATAAAATACTAAGAAATAAGACATTGCCAAGTAGATTTGAACTTTGGAAGACGGCGATCCATTGCAATATCTCATGACTGCCAAGAACCACATATTTTTTGTACTTGGCCATAATGTCACCCCTTCTGTGGAGACGTGCTCTGGAGTACAAAGCTTAGAGGTACTTGCCCTGGAGTGGGTGATTTCACACATTTTGAAAAGGAGTAGCTGTCTTTGAGGCTGTGGATCGAAATGAAAAGCCGCAGGGTTCAAGAACTCCTCTTACAGACAGAAAGAGGAAGAGTTACAGATGCTGGTGCTTGCCAACAGGTCTGGAGGCAACTGAATGAAGGTTGTGTTAGTCTGGGAAGACAAGAGAAACAAATTCATAGATGCTCACGTGTGTATAAGAGAGAGCTTTATATTCAAGAGCAATTGAATATTGAGAAAACATCCCAGCCCAGCCCAGATCAAATCCATAAGCCTGATAATGTCCCATATGTTCAATACCAATCTATAAAGTCCTCTTCAGTCTCATGAAACACATGCAATGACGCCAAATGCAGGGAGATCATAAGCCAGTGGATGTAAAACCTTGTGGATCCAGTGGTAGCAGAGGCATCTTAGCACTGGCCAGGGTCTCATGTGGTTCCTTCAGCTTAGGGCATGGGCTGTATCAGCATAGCGCAATGTGTCTTATCAAGGGAGTGAGGAAAGAGAGAAAGTGTCTCCCACCTCCAAGGAGGAGAAGAATACAGAAGTTCCCAGAATTCTCAGGAGAAGGCCATGCCAACACAGAGGCCTCATTGGCTATGATCCGATGGACAGACTAGATTTCACCTCTTCACTCTTAATTCTCTCAAGTCTCAAATTGACACCAGATTGTGTAACTATCACACAGGTCTAAGATAGTTGGGCAGAAGTTGGGCTGTGTGTCTGAGACTGAGCATGAAGCTCACAGGACATCTGAAGGATGCTGTACCCCGGCTAGCTCTATGCCTGAAGGATGCTGTAACCCGGCTAGCTCTATGCCTTAAGGATGCTGTACCCCGGCTAGCTCTATGCCTGAAGGATGCTGTATCCTGGCTAGCTCTATGCCTGAAGGATGCTGTACCCTGGCTAGCTCTATGCCTGAAGGATGCTGTACCCCGGCTAGCTCTCAAAGGACTTGGCGCACCACAGGTGGTGGCTGCATTGCACTGAAGGTCTTGAACCGGCAAATTCAAGGAAGATGTCAGAAATACACATTTGCTGCAGAGATGGCACAAAAGGGTAGGGTTTAATGTTGTATTAAGTTGAACTTCTGAACATTTTATTATTTGGCTGAAGACCGTGCCTCATGAGAAAATATTACAATGAAATTTGAGGTGAGTGCATCATTTTGTCAGATTAAAACTTCCAGAAACTGTGGATATGGTAAAGAAAGATAAGTGTTAAAAAGAGGTTTCTAAATGAGTCGCTGATACCAAGGGCTCAAGTAGAAAGAGACCGTTTTGAGAATGAGGAAGGCAACAAGTGTACAAAGGTGCTCGACACAATGGACGGATGTAGGGATTGTGATAAGAGTTGTACGAGCCCCCAATAAAATGAATTTAAAAAAAAAGAGGTTTCTATAACTCTAATAAGCAGCACTGGTGGTGCAGTGGTTCTGTGTTAGATTGATAACTCCAAGATCAGCAGTTTGAATCCACCAGGTATTCTGTGGGAGAAAGACGAAGCTTTCTATCCCTGTAAGAATTCAAGTCTCACCTCCACTCTGGGGGGTGGGCAGCAGGAAGGTGGTTGAGGGGAGATGCTGGGCAGTGTAAGATAAGATAAAATAATAATTTATGAACTATTAAGGGTTCATGGGGGAGGGGGCAGCAGGGAGGGAGTGGAAGGGAAAAAGGAAAACGAGCTGATTCTAGGAACCCAAGTGGAAGGCGAATTTTGAGAATGACGAGGGCAATGAATGTATAAGGGTGCCTTACTCAATCGATGTATGTATGGATTGTGATAAGAGTTGTATGAGCCCCAATAAAATGATTTATTAAATAAATAAAAAAAGAATTCAATCCTGTAGGATTGCTGTGAGTTGGGATGCACTCGACAGTGAGTTTGGTTTGGTTTTTGATAAGAAGGAAACAAAAATGTACACCTTCATATATAGCCGAATGTACAGGGGAGACCCCCAGCCCGCCAAAAATGTAAACTTACAATTCTATTAGGTGAAATTTTGTCTTACCACTATTCTTAAATTTAACAGTCATATCTTCAGGCGAGCATTCGCTCTCAAAGTCCGATATCTAAACAAAGGGGGAAGAATGAACAGTGCATGACACGGAGGAAGGCAAGTGTGCTGGTCTTGGGCCAACTTGGCTTTGAACCCACCCCTTTCTTCCCCCACTTCAGCTCTATCCAGCAAGGGGCTAACTCTCACAGGCTCTATTTCTCAGGCTCCCAAGCCAGATGGCTTTCTGCCAGGTTCATTCCATGAAAGGCACCATGGGAGACAGGAGTACAGGAAGAAGGGCGAAGCCAAGGTATTTCTTCTCTCTCTCTGTCATGGCTGGGCATTTTCTGTGGATCCAACTCCTGTTGAAAGTTGGCCCACTAGGGTGGATGATACCTTCAGGACCAAGGGTGTGAGGGGCGATGCTGGGAGAGTGGAGGGTGAGTGGGTTGGAAAGGGGGAACTGATTACAATTATCCACATGTGACCTCCTCCCTGGGAGAGGGATGGCAGAGAAGGTGGGGAAGGGAGACTCTGGAGAGGGCAAGATATGACAAAATAACAATGTATAAATTACCAAGGGCACATGAGGGAGGGGGCAGTGGGGAGGGAGGGGGAAAAAAAAGAGGACCTGATGCAAAGGGCTTAAGTGGAGAGCAAATGCTTTGAGAATGATTGGGGCAGGGAATGTATTGATGTACTTTATACAATTGATGTATGTATATGTATGGACTGTGATAAGAGTTGTATGAGCCCCTAATAAAATGTTAAAAAAAAAAAAAAAAAGAAAGTTGGCCCACTATGATTCCCGCTTCCAGGGGGCTCCCTTAGCCTCATGACCTCTTCCCTTTGTTCCTGGAGTTTATAGATGTTAACGTTTCCCACTTCTAACCTTTCAGCTGCTCCAGCATTCTCTATTGCCTTCTCTCCTCCAATATCCACGTAACCATTCCCCGCATTAACGATTCTGCTTTTAGATGTTCACAATCTGACTAACCGAGCAATGAAGTTTAAAACTCCCAAATTAAACCTGGATGCATGGTGGCAGGCGGTTCTGACCAATGAATGAGGGAAAGTGATGTGATTGTAGGAGTCCGCTTAGCCAGGGGGAGCATTCAGATAGTATTTTACATTTAGAGTTCGCTACAAGTTCAGCCACAGCTTTGTGCTCGTGTCTCGCTCCTATATTGTACAGTCAAATATATGTTGATGGTTTGTATATTTTATTTTCCAAATAAGCCATGTTAGTTGTAGGTGCTTTGGGTCAGTTCCAAGTCAAAGTGGTCCTTGGTAGAGCAGAAGAAAGTCCTGTCCCGCTCCATCCTCACAGGTATTGTTGCTGTGGCCACGGTGCCAATCCGCCTCACCGAGGTCCTGCCTCTTTTTCACCGCCCTCCTGCTCGATCAAGCATGATGCCATTTTCTGGGGACTGGTCTCTCCTGATAGCACGTCCAGGGTACGTGAGACAGTCTCACCATCCTGCCTTCTCAGGAGCACTCTGGTTGTACTTCTTTCAAGACAGATCGGTTTGTTCTACTGAAGTCCATGCTCCTTTCAGCCTTTGTTGCCAGCACTGTAATTCAAATGTATCAATTCTCCTGCTGGCTTTCGTATTCAATGTCCAATGTTCACATTCCAATGAGGTCATTGAGAGTATCATGACTTATGTCAGGGGCACTTAAGCCTTCAAAGCCACATCCTTGTCTTTCAGAGAGGTTTCCTGCAATAGATGTGTCCAGTGTAAGGCATCATTTGGTTTCTTAACTGCAGATTCTATGAATATTCTTTGTGGATCCACCATGATGAAAGCGTTGGGAACATCAATCTTTGTTTCACTCATGATGTTCTCTATGGGTCCAGATGAGAAGGTTTTGGTTTTCTTTACATTGAATTGCAATCCATACTGAAGGCTGAACCCCTTGACCTTCATCAGCAAGGGCTCCCAGGCCTCCTCTTTCAGCAAGCAAGTGGTGTCATCTGCATATTGCAGGTTATCGATAAGACTTCCTGCAGTTTGGATGACATGTTCTCTTGATACAGTTCAGCTTCTCAGATTATGTTCTCAGCAGAAAGATTGAATAAGCAGGATGAAAGGATTCAATCATGGTGCACAATTTTCCTGATTTTATTTATTTATGTTATTTGCAAATGTAAGTTTTCACTCTCTTGTATACTTTTAAAAGTAACATATAATTAGTGGCATATAATTCACATATCTCACAATTTAATACTTCAATCATATCAATAAGAGTTGTACAAACTTGCCACAATCAATTTGAGAATATTCTCTTTATTGTTGGCTCCCCATTTCCTCCCATTCTCTCTTGCCATGCTCCCAGGTAATTATTAATCCAGGTCAGTGTATCTATAGATTTACCTATCCTAGATTTCATATACAGAAAATCATACAAAACACAAACAAGTAACAAACAAACAACAGCAAAAAACCAACAGCATGAAAAATAAAACAGAGAAAAGCCTCAATATCAAAGAAAGTAGAAATAAAATCTGGACCAACTTTGAAATGGTTGAAAAGGGAGATCAAGGGTTAGGTGTTTCATTTTAACCTAACTGCATGTCAGAATTGACCTTGCAATGCTTTCTGTCTGATGGCAAGGCTGTCCACATCCATGGACTGTGGTCAAAGGGAATTCACCAGAGGCCTCATCCATGTGGGGACCCTGCAAATGCATCTTGGGCTTCCACTCTCATCCATAGCCTTCTGCAAACCAGGTGTTCATAAATTTCCTTCTCCGGATTTGGAGTTTGTTATTTACCATCCTCAGACAATACAGGCTGGTGTGCTTCTACCACGTGGACTTAGTGGATGCTTCATTTACATGGCTGCTGATTTCAATATTAGCCTGTAAGACCCAGGGTGCGATTCTTTTTGATAGCCGGACACTATCAGATTTCTTCACCACACTTTGTTATAGCGCCCATATCTTCAGGGATCGCTTCATAGGGGCGAGTATTGAGTAGAGCCATGTCGTAAGAACTAATTGTTCTTAGATTGGGGCTAGAATGAAGTGCAAGTCCAAAATCCATTCATATAGCTATGGTTTATACATAGCACCGTTTCACTTTAGAGACATCATTGTCATTTTATAATTAAGAAGATTTAAACATCCCCATGGGGCATAAGGTAATTCTATTGATAGTATCATTAATTTAGCCAATGGCATAGAATTTAAAACACTGCTGAGGAAAGAAAAGTATACATGCATAGGGCAGCTTTTCAGATCAAAATACCTGAATTGTTGACTTGTTCATATTAAAAGCTTAAGTGACTAGATACTATTTATATGAGCATTGAAGGTTGGGGATAGGCAGAGCTTTCAATACCACCCATTCACAAGTGGAGAACCATGCCTCCTGGCCCAACAAATGTTATAAGAAAGCAAATGGAGCACAAAAGTAGTAACTATATGGTAGCCCTGGGCCAACATTCATTGGGCACTCTCAAAGCAAGAGCTCCGAACCAAAGTCCAGTGACCATCATTTCCATTACCTTGGAGTAGTGGCCATCTGCTTCTTCCCAACTTGGGTGTATCAGCTTTAGTACAAGGGAATATGTCAATACCTTAACGCTGCTAGAGGTAAGTTTAAAGTAAAGCCCAGTTGGATTCTCGAGGTTTCCAGATTGGAGTCTTATGGTGTGCCTATGAAAGATGTCTAATGTTTCAGTTGTCTATACCATGTGGTGTGGGACACCAAAGGCTGGAAAGGAGCTAGGTCCAAAGTGTCTAAGTAAGAATATAATATCAGGTTTATTCTTCCATTTGGTGCTATATACATACTGTTAAATGCCACCCCCACCCATCGGTGGCATGTTATTCCACTTGGTTTACCCAGTAACGGAAGTGCAATTGCCTTCTCTAAGACAGACGTGTTCCCCTGCTCATGACTTGAGTTTCCATTAAGATTTGCTAATTAGTCTTATGAGAGGGTCTGTTGGTTTGGGGTGCCCTTAGAGAAATGTTGTATAACAGCAACTGATTGTTCTTCTCCCTCTTCCCCCAGCTTATAAAATTGACCCAACTTCGATAAGACTTTCTCTGTCAAAGTGGTTTTTAAGATGTATTGATGAAGCAGGTGATAGATGGGCCATGGACACGAGGAAGGCTCGCTACTTCATTGCTGCGGAGACCAGATTAGAAGAGAACTTGATTGGAGGGCAGAAGCCTGCCTTAGTCTTCGTGTTCATCTTTACAGTAGTGGGCTCAACACATTTGTCCTTTTGTAATGGACGAACGTCACGCAACATAATGGTTTCCAGGACCCTCCAGGTCAAAAAGAGAACAATAAAGGCTGCAGAGGGTATGGAGAGATTGGAGTTATTATATACTGATGGTGGGCTTGCCAATGGGCTTCACGGTTCCAGCTCTGTTTTCAGGGCTACATAGTATTCCATTGTGTATATGTCCCAGAGCTTCTGTTTTCATGCTTCTACTAATGAGCTCGTGCTGTTGTGAACTGTGCTACAGGGAACATGGGAGCGCATGCGTTTGTTTGTGTCTGTCTCTCACTTCTTGGGGGGATATGCCCAGCAGAGGTATTTCTAGACCATATAATATGTCGGTTCTTAGTTGTTTTAGGTAGCACCGCATTGCTTTTACACAATGGTTGGGTATGTTTACAAGCCCACCAGAAGTACATGAGAGTTCAGTCTCTCCACACACTCTGCAACATTTATTGGCCTCTGTTTTTGTTTTTAAATTGGACTATCATTTTGGGTATAAGGTGATAGCTCATCTTGGCTTTGATTTGCATCTCCTGGATGGCTGGTGTTCATGAGCCTTTCCTCCTGTTGTTAGATATTTGAGTGTCACTGTTGTGGAATTGTCTATTCATATCCTTTGGCTACTTTTTAATTGGATTATTAATTTTTTTTCTTATTGAGGTATTGCTGAATTAGATAGATTTTAGTAATTCATTCCTTGTCCATTGTATTTTTTCCCCAATCTGTGGGTTCCCATTTTACTCGTTTGATGAAGTCTTCTGATGTGCATAAATGTCTTATTTTTAAGAGGTTCTCGCATCTACTTGGTCTTCCACTGTGTGTGCACCTGTATTGTATCTGGCAGTCTGTGTATGCCCTGCAATAGAGCCCTTGGCTTGGTCCCAGTTTTCTCAATGGTGATTCTTCTAGTTCTGGGGTTTGCATTTAGGCCGCTCATCCATCTAGAGTTCATTGTTGTGCATGTGGTGAGGTCCGGGTCCTGTTTCATTCTTCTGCAGATGGGGACCTAGTTTTTCTAGCACAGTTTATTAAAGAGGAAGTCCCTTTCCCATTTCAAGATTTTTGGTCATTTGCCAAAAATCAATTGCCTGGGTTTTCTGGTCTTTCTGCGGGTCTATGTATCTATTACTGTACAAGTACCGGGGGGTTTGACTATTTTAGCAGTGTAATAGGATTTGAGGTTGGCTAGTACAAAGCCTCCTACTGTGTTTTTTTCTGAGGAGCTCTTTGTTATCTTGTGTCTCTTCCCTTGCCTAGTTCTTGTTCTTAGGGGAAATGTTTTCAGTTTTTCTCCAGTGAGTGTGATGCTGGCTGGTGAATTTTTATATCTGGTCTTTATTTTATAAATCATTTTATTAGTAGTTCACACAACTCTTATCACAATCCATACATCAATTGTGTAAAGCACATTTGTACATTCATTGTCCTCATCATTCTCAAAATATTTGCTCTCCACTTAAGCCCCTGGCATCAGCTCCTCATTTCCCCCCTCCCACCCCCTTCCCTCATGAACCCTTGATAATTTATAAATTATTATTTTGTCATATCTTGCACTGTCCGACATCTCCCTTCGCTCTCTTTTCTGTTGTTCATCCCCCAGGGAGAGGTTATATGTAGATCCTTGTAATTGGTTCCCCCTTTCGACCCCACCCTCCTTCCACCCTCCCAGTATCACCACTCTCACCACTGGTCTTGAAGGAATCATCTGTCCTGGATTCCCTGTGTTTCCAGTTCCTATCTGTACCAGTGTACATCCTCTGGTCTAAACAGATTTGTAAGGTAGAATTGGGATCATGTTGTGGGTGGAGAGGAAGCATTTAGGAACTAGAGGAAAGTTGTATGTTTCATCATTGCTACACTCCCTGAGTGACTCATCTCCTCCCCTCGATCCTTCAGTAAGGGGATGTACAGTTGCCTACTAAAGGGCCTTGGGTCCCCCTCTGCACTCCCCTTCATTCACAATGATATGATTTTTTGTTCTTTGATGCCTGACACCTCATCCCTTAGACACCTTGTGATCACACAGGCTGCTGTGCTTCTTCCACGTGGGCTTTGTTGCTTCTCAGCTAGATGGCCACTTGTTTACCTTCAAGCTTTTAAGACCCCAGTGCTATATCTTTTGATAACCAGGTACCATAAACGTTCTTCACTACATTTGTTTATGTACCCGCTTTTTCTTCAGCGATTGTGTTGGGAAGGTGAGCATCATGGAATGCCAGTTTAATAGAACAAAGTGTTCTTGCATTGAGGGAGTACTTGAGTAGAGGCCCAATGTCCATCTGCTACTTTAATACTAAACCTATAAATATATGTACATAGATATATTTCCCCATCATCATATATAAATATATTTACATATGTACATACCTGTATTTAGACCTCTATAAATGCCCTTTGCCTCCTAGTTCTTTCCTTAATTTCCTTCTACTTTCCTCTTATCCCACTATCATGCTCAGCCTTCATTTGGGTTTCAGTAACTCCTCTTGGTTACATTGCCCTTGATCAAGCCCTACCAGGCCTCCACAACCCTCCTTGCCATCAATTCTGGATCACTTGTTGCTCCCTTGTCCCTGGGTCTGTTAGTACCCACTTACTTTCCTCCACCTCCCCATCTCCCATGTGCCCCCAGAACTATTGGTCCTGTTGTTTTCTCCTCCAGATTGTTTATGCCACCTATCTTATATAGATAGACCTACAGAGATAATAATATGAACAAAAAACAAGACAGAGCAAAACAAAGCAATAAAAGAAAACAAAACAACAACAAAAAACCAATGGCAATCAAAGAAAAAAGCCTGTAAATAGTTCAAGGACTGTCTGTTGGCCTTTAGGAGTGCTTCCCGGTCGAATCTGATGGGGTTCCATGCCCTGGCCTCACAATCTATTTCTGGCATTCCCTCAGGACTTCCTTGCTCTCCTCCCCTTGCTGCTCTGTTGCCTGCCTTTAGTGTTTTGCCTCAGTGTGGTGGGGTCAGATGGGGTGCACTTCCCACACTGTGTCTCCAGTGTTGTCCCCCATAGGGCTATGGGGAGACAGTAAATCTTTACAGGAGCAGAAAGCCTCATCTTTCTTTCTCAGAGCAGCTGGTGATTTCGAATGGCTGACTTTGTGGTAAGCAGCCCAACCCCTAACCCATTCTGTCAGATAATACAAACTCCTACACTGTCTGAAGACGTAGATATTATTATCTTCATTTACCTTTGAAACAGATGGTGGACTACAACTGATAGAACAAGCATTCAAATATTTCAAAATGCAAAATAGTCAAAGTCAAAAGACTGTCTATCTAAAGTCTGCCTAATTCTTAAGAATACATATTTATATTATCCAACTGGAAGGTACTAGAGTTTCCTCCGTCAGAGCATGACAAAACAGGAGTCTGAAAATACTGTGCTTCTGAACTAAGGGACAAAGTTCTTATCTTCAAAGACAACCATTTTCACTCCAATGACAACAGCATCTTTTTTGGGGAGCATCCCAAGTCCTTGGTGTTTTTAAGTTTCCTTTGCACCAGTCTATTCTGCCAAGATAATGTGTAACTAAAATGCTGGTTAGTATTAAGATTCTGTCCGCTTATGCCTTCAAGATAATCTAAGGAATTGGATTCTCTATAGGAGTCCTGCTGGCTTTGTTGGGGAAGCATTGGACTGCCAACCTCAATGTCAGCAGGTTAAACCCACTAGCTGCTTCTATAAAGATTTACAGCCTCAAAAATCCTGTACCAAGTCACTATAAGTTGTCAACCATGGCAGTGAGCATGTGTGGGATTTACATAATCTTGGGTCAACTTGAAGGTATTAAGAGTGAAAGGGTGGATCTAGCCTATCAATCAGGCCATAGCCTGATGCCTTCTTGTGGGTGTGGCCTTCTATGAGGATTCTGGGAATGTCCCCTCTCAAGCTCTCTCTCTCTGCTTCACCTTCCTGTTGACAAGCTGTGGGCAGCCACACTCAGAGAACTGGAGGAGCTATCTCTGGATCGGGTCCTCAACACTTTCCACCCACCTGCCTGTTATCTTCCTGCATTCAGCACCATTGCATGTGCAACGTGAGTCTGAATAGGAATACATGGACCATTATCCGACCTATGGGCTAATATTGGACTTATGGACTTGATCTGGACTGGGCTGGGAGGTTTTCTCAATATATAATTGCTCTTTGTTATAAAACATTCTCTTACACATATGAGTGTCCCTGGACTTGTTTCTTTGGTCCACCCTGAGTAACACAGTCTGTGTGTGTGGTGATTGATACTGGGGAAGGAACTCTATCGCTGCTTAACGTGGTGACCCTTGGCTGTCCCTTTCCCTCTCACTCAGCACTCTGAAACAAACTCACTGCTATTGAGTCAGTGTTGACTAAGAGTGACTCCCAATGCGTTTCTGAGACTGTAAATGTTTATGGGAGTAGACAGCTCAGTCTTTCTCCCTCGGAGCTTCTGGTGGTTTTGAATTGCTAACCATGCACATTGCAGCCCAACGTATAACTACTACACCACCAGGGCTTCCCATAGCCATGATCCTGGAGGAAAGGGAAAACATGGAGACATCTCTGGCCTGGAGTCTAGTGATATTTGTTGTGAGTGATGATGACAGTCCTCCTTGATTACACCCCTTCCTCTGTTTAGATAAACCACAGGAAATCTGATTCTGAGATGGAGCTTATTGTGTAGGCTGTTTGTTAGGGAGTGCCCTTGGGACCAACACCTGTGGAAGAAAAGAGGTGTAGGTAGGGGAGAATTTGAACTGTGACACAGGCCTAACACCAGCCTCAGTCAGACCCCACCCCCCTGGGAGCTTCAGAGCTGGACTCACCCTTGAGAGTTGCCCTAAGTTAGGCCCGTGGGCACAATGGCCTCCACATCAATCACAGCATGGCACCGATATGGCAAGGAGGTTCTCCACAGCTGAGGGAGTCTCTGATTAGGCTGGTAGTGGGTGGGCACAAGTCTCTCAGTGAAGGGGGATCTGGGTGGTGAGGCACCCCCCCTTGCATGATGCATCTCATCCCCGATGAAGGGGATCCCTTGTAAGTTACCGAGAATGTCAGCATTACCCCGTTCCTTCTACCCTTTTATTCACAGCCTCTGCCATAAAAGACTGATGGAGATACAATGGTTCCTAAAGACCAAAAAAAAGAGGTATCTATCATCTTACATAAAGAGCATCTCTAGTTCTGAGTGAGTCAGGGGTGAAAGTTTGAAGGCAGCCAGGTGTCATACAAAGTTCTATCAGAAGATCAAGAACAAAAGTCGACACAGGCTGAGCCAAGGGAATACTTAAAGAGCACAACCTCCCAGAGCTGCGGCGTGCCTCAAGTCCCCGCAGCCATCTCCAGCATCCTCAAGAGTATGAGAGAAAAGGGGCCTTAGGCGGCACACTGTAGCTTAGAAATTCAGGGTCCAGCTTTAAATACAGAAATGAAAAACCCGGTGGCAGAACACAAACAGTTAAAAGTAAAGCTTTTCTGTGTTTAACAAGAGGTTTGAGGGTACTCCGAACTCTCTCTAGGAAAGGAACCTCAGAAAGGCCTTGTCTCTGGAGCTATGACTGATGCTGTGGACCTGCTCTGTGTCTTACATCATGCAGAGGCCAAGAGTTGTCCCCCAAACTGTACTCCTCCACGAACCCCATATCCTTCTATTAGCAGAAAGAAGCAATCTAATTCTCCTCAGGGTGTTACAGCCCAGCAGAGAGGGAGCGTGTGGTTCTCCAGAGAGGCTCCTGACTACTAGGGGGTTGAAGCCCACCGAGCTATTCCAGGGAGGATGGATGCTTGCCTCCTTGCATGGCAGACACGGCCATCAACGCTGCTTTGCCAAGGGTTTATTTGAATCTCCATTTCAAGGCTGAGGGATCAGTAATTCACCAGAGGAAAGAAAATGAATTAAATAAACTCCATTTAAGCCAGCGTATAAAATACCACGAACTCACTAGGACTTGCTCATTTGGGCTTTTGATGACCACGCCTGGCCATTGGAAGATAGGAGATCCCATTGGCTGGGTGCTTGTATGTTGCAGAGGAAATTCAGAGGGCTAAAGAGAAAAAAACTGTAGAGTTAAGTCCCGCCAACCAGACCAAATGGCACCTGTCAAAACATCAATCTGCATGAGATGGGAAAAGAACATCGAATAGACAGGGCTGTCAGCGAGCCTCTAAGAAATAGTGCTTTGCGTGTCGGTGTTGCTGCTGTCGAAGCCATGTTCTTGTGTGCCACTTGGGCGCTGTCAAAGCCATCTGCATTTGTATGCACATATTACTATATCAGCAGGTTCACCTAGACAAGATAGGCTGGACAAACAATGAGAGAAGAAAATAACGGGTCCTGGAGGGGCATGAGAGCGTGGGAGGTAGGGGAAGGGAGGAGGTGTTTGCCAACCCAGGGACAAGAGAATGAGTGGTTCAAAACCAGTGCCAGGGAGGGGAAGGGAGGACTGGTAGGGAGTGAACAAGGGCGAGGTAACAGGAATTACTGAAACCAGAATGAAGGCTGAACATGGTAGTGGGACAGGAGGAAAGCATACGGAAATAGAGGAAAGGGGTAGGAAGCAAAGGGCATACATAGAAGCCTAAATACAAATATGTACATATGTAAATATATTTATGAATATGGGGGAAATAGACCTATGTACACATATTTATAGGTTCAGTAGTAGGGTAGCAGGTAGACATTGGGCCTCCTCACGCACACTCCCTCAATACAATAGCACCTTGCTCAGTCAAATGGTCATTCCATGATACCCACCTTCCCGACATGATCACTGAAGACAGACGTGTGTATAAGCAAACATGGTGAAGAAAGTTGATGGTGCCCGGCTATCAAAAATATATAGCATCTGGGGTCTTAAAGGCTTGAAGGCAAATAAGCAGCCATCTGGCTCAGAAGCAACAAAGCCCACAGAGAAGAAGCACACAGCCTAAGCGAATACAAGGTGTTGAATGGACCACGTTGCAGACACCAAGGAACAAAAACCATTATTGTGTGATCACCTTCCTCACATAAATGCTGAAGACGAATGTGTGCATAAGCAAGTGTGGTGAAGAAGGCTGATAGTGCCCGGCTATTGAGAGATATAGTGTCCAGGGATTTAAAGGCTTGAAAGTAAACAAGGGGCCATCTAGCCCAGAAGCAACAAAGCCCACATGGAAGCAGCACACCAACATGTGTGATCATGAAGGGCCAAGGGAACCAGGTTTCAAACAACAAAGGTGGGGGTTCACATCACTGTGAAAGAGGGGGAGTGCATGATGGGGACCCAATTCCCATCTGTAGACAGCTGGACATCCCTTGCAGAGGGATAGTGGGGAGCAGATGAGTCACTCAGGGTTCAGTGTAGCAACAATGAAACTCAAAACCTTCCTCTAGTTCTTGAATGCTTCCCCCCGCCCAATTATGATCCCAATTCTGCCTTGCGGACCTGGTTAGACCAGAGGATGTACAGCGGTGCAGTACGGATCTGGAAACAGGGAATCTAGGACAGATGAACCCCCCCCCCCAGCACCAACGGTGGGAGTGGCGACACTGGGAGGGAAGGGGGTGTAGAAAGGGAGAACCGATCTTGGGGATCTATGTGTAACCTCCTCTCTTGGGGGTGGGCAACGGGAAGGTGGGTGAGACGCCAGGCAGTGTAAGATAAGATAAAATAATAATTTATAAACTATTAAGGGTTCATGGAGGAGGGGGAACAGTGAGGGAGGGGGAGGGGAAACAGGAAAATGAGCTGATTCCAGGAACCCAAGTGGAAGGCGAATTTTGAGAATGACGAGGGCAACAAAAGTATAAGGGTGCTTTGCTCAATTGATGTATGTATGGATTGTGATAAGAGTTGTATGAGCCCCAATAAAATGGTTTATTAAATTAAAAAAGAAAAGAAATAGTGCTTTGTCCAGCAACTTTGGTGCCTAGGTTTACACTCAAGGCAGACATGTCTAGGGAGTCAGGAGGCATGAGAGTTGAAGTAGAGCTGCCCATGATGCTCTCTACTTGACAGACGAACCGTGCACTCCATGCAAATGCAGCTTGTCTTGCCCCGGGCCCAGTGTAGACAGAACAGAGAGCCGTGGAGGCTGCTTTGTAGACCACCTGCCATTATGGTTGGCATCTAAAACAATGGAAAATTTGCCACTGGAATGGAAACCATGCCACTGATGCCCTTGAGGAGCACAATGGACTCCCAAAGCCTCTGAGAGTGAAAACTATGCCAGGCTTCTGGAGGCGACTCCCAAGTAGCTAGCTCTTCTTGGTAATCAGTGATGATGTACACTGGAGCGTTTCTGTCTCCAAACCCACATAGGACTATTCCGGGGGTTGGTGAGGGGAGGGCAGGGATATAATTTAGCTAAGACCTCCAGGAAAGTTAAGAAGCCCCGATGAAGCACTGGGCTGCTAACAGCAACATCAGAGGTTCAAATCCACTAGCTGCTCAGTAGGATAAAGAGCGGCTGTCTGATCTCATTGTGATTTACAGTCATGGGACTGGAAGCAACAGTTCTACTCTGTCTTATAGGGTGGCTGTGATAGTGAAAGTTCCAGGCAAGTTGGGGACATCAATGTAGGCTTGCAAATTTCACTTGGTGAGACACCCTCTGATCCTGCGTTTTATGCTTTTTTGTTCTTATGTTTGAGCTCATTGTTACAGCCACTGTGCCATTCCATCTTGCCAAGGGTCTTCCTCTTTTTAAAAAATCATTTTATTGAGGGGCTTTTACAGCTCTTATAACATCCCATACATCAATTGTATCAAGCATATTTGTATCTATGTTGCCAGCATCATTTCCCAAACATTTTCTACTTGAGCCCTTGGTATAAACTCTTTTTTTTCCTCCCTCCTTCCCCCACCCTCTCACCCTCGTGTATCCTTGATCAATTATATATTGTTATTGATATTAGATATCTGTGACAGTTACATAATCTCCTGTCCATTTGCTGAGGGGTGGAGTCTAGTCTGTCAATCAGATTGCAGCTTGATGACCTCATTTGGGGGCCCAACAGAGGTAAATAGCTCCTGGCAACCAGGTACATTCATTCCCGGTAAGACATTCCTGCTGACAAGACACATGGAGCTGCACTGATAGAGCCAGAGCCCTCGAGTTGGAGGAACCATATGGAGACCCACGCCAGCTCAGAGATGCTTCTACCGCCACTGGATCCACAAGACTTTCCACCCGCTGGCCTGCATTCTGCATCATTGCATGTGTTCCATGTGTCTGAAGAGGATTTTACAGACTGCTATCGGACATATGGGCTAATATCGGATTTATGGACTTGATCTGGAGTGGGCTGGGATGCTTTCCTAATGTACAATTTCTCTTTGATATAAAACTCTCTCTTACAAACAAAAGGGTGTCTCTGAATTTGTTTCTCTAGTCAACCTGGATGAACACAGTATTTTACACTGTCCATTTTCTCCCTTCACCCATATTTCTTCCTCTTTTTTGATGCTCCTCTACTTTTCCAAGGAGGGTATTCTTCTCCAGGGACTGGGCTCTCCTGTAATATGGCCAAAGCACGTAAGGCTGAGTTTTAATCCTTGCATCCACGAAGCATTCTGTCTGTATTTCTTCCAAGGCAGATCTGTTTGTCCTTGTGGGAGTCCATACTACTTTCAATGTTCTTCACCGGCACCACCATTCAAACACATTGGCTCTTCTGCGGTCTTCTTTATTCAGTGTTCAACATTCACACACATATGAGACCATTGAGAATACCATGGCTTTGGTCAGGAATACCTTGGTCCTCAAAGTAATGTTCTTGCTTTTTAACTCTTTAACAAGTTCTCCTGCCGCAGAATTACCCAATGCAATGCATCCTTTGGTTTCTTGCCCGCTGTTGCCAGGAGTACTGGCTGTAGCTACAGGCAAGACAGACTCCTCAATAGCTTCCATCTTTTCTCCATTTTTGATGAATTATAATGCTATGCTAATTAGGGATTTAAAAGCATGGTAAGATGATCACAGACTCATTTGATTTATCCCTGAAAGGAAAAAGGTAGACAAGTCTGTAACACACACACAGACAAACAGGCTGGTTCCCTGCCATAGCCAAGCGACAGTTTTATCTGTTGGGTCTGGCAGGATTGTCAACACCCTTCCATCCTCTCAACTATGCAAATGCAGCACCGGCTCCCTCACATGCTTCCGGGGAGGCTCTCCAACTGTGGTCTCACCGTGTCCCCTCCAGTGGGTCTGCAGTGTGCATTTCTGAACACCTCAGCCTCGTTCCTCAAAGAGTAAACACAGGGGCTGGGGGGGTGGGCTGTGATAGTTAAGGTTTATTGTGTCAACCTGGACAATAAACACATGTGGGATTAATTGAAGGGTGGAGAGATCAATGGCTCAGTGAGCCTCGCCTTTCTGGTCTTGGGTCTCTTGCTCTCTGATTGTTGGACCAGGGTGTGGCTGCCTTAGCTAGTTATTTGCCTCAGCTGGTGAGGCTCACTTCCTGTGAGACATCCCTGAGGAGAAGCCACATAGACCTATCCTGTTGCAGCCCTGGGTGCTGGAGCAACCATGTGGAGACCCCTGCCAGCGCTGAGATGCTTACACACTCACTGACTCAGCTGTCCTCCTGCAGTCAGCGTCATTGCATGTGTTTTGCAAGTTTCAGCAGGACTTTGTACATCAGTGTCGGACATATGGGCTAATGTTGGACGTATGGGCTTGGACTGGACTGGGTTGGGATGCTTTCTTAATGTACACTTACCTTTTATATAAAACTCTCTCTTATATACACATGAGTTTCTGTGGATTTGTTTCTTTAGTCTGCCCAGACTAACACAGGGTCCCAGGAACATGTTTTTCAAGTAGGAGAGGTGGAATTACACTCAGAAAATTGTCACCTTTTGGAGACTCATTTGCAGGAAAGTGATACCACTACCATTCGCTGCTTAGTAAATTCAGAAAACACGAGGGGGACCGAGAAAGGCTGACTGGCTGAACTTGATATTTATTCCAACATCACTACCCTCACCCCTTTCTGCCTAGAACTGTAATTTCATGCTTCAGGTTTGGAGAGGGCACAGGTGTTAAGAGGGCGCTTATTAAAACAGAACCACCATTCAAACCAAACCAAACCTAAGCTGAACCCATCAAAATGGTGAGCCCCAAAGCTGAAGCAGGGTGTTGCCTCCTCTGAGATGGACAGCGCGTCCGTGCTCCAGCCTTCTGCTTCTGTGGGGTAGTCTCCTTGTAAGAAACAACATCAGACAGACGTTTCTGTCCAGCCCCACCTCTACAGGCTTGGCTTGACTCAGAAAGCTGTGTGCTCTCAACTCGCAGCTCCTCCAGGGGAAGCAGCGAAAGCATTTCCTAGACAAATTGCTGGCTTCTTGTGATAAAAGCAGACGGAGCTGTTCCGGTTAAAGAGGGGCAAGAGCTGGTTCCCCCCACCCCTCGTGGCAGTCTTCACCACATCCCCCCGGACCCTGGGAGTCACAGAGGTCGAACACTCTGGATCCTGTTCGGTATCTCTCACACGGTGGTTTCTAAGCCATAGCTCCGCCTCACAGAGGGGCCCCTTTCAAGAGCCATATGATGTTGGTATAGGTGTTAGTTCAATGGTGCACATGACAGTCCCATCCATGGCATTCATTATACACACCATGTCGTGCAACTGTCAAACCACTGTGCTCTTCCAAAAGTTTCCCAGCAGCTCAAACAGAAGCTCAGTCCCCCTCAGCAACAGGTCCCCATTCTTGCCTCCACCCAGCCTCTGGTACCCACGAATCAACTCCCCCACCCCCATGCCGTTGCCTAGTCTAGAGATTTCATGTGGAGGAATGCTGAATGCCGCCAACCACAAGATCAGGCTTTCTACTCCTTTGAAGACTGACAGTCTCAGAAGCTCATGGGGGGACTTCTACCGTGTCTTATAGGGTCCCTATGATACCACCCCCTCAATGGCAGTGAGAATGAGATGGTTCATGTCAGTGGGATCAGCACAGTAGCTATCCTTCAGTGTCTAGCTTATTTCCATTGATGGAAAATCCCCTCACGAGGGCGGCAGGCACTCTCAGGAGACAAGCAACTGCCCAGTCAACCCCAGAGGGAGAAAATCTAGGTGGGCACTATATGTCCCTTGGGTCATTAAAGGGCTGACATTGTGCATAGATTTTTGCATAAAGATATGGATGTCTGCATTCTCCCACCAACATAAAGATGAGGTAACCCTTCAGCTGAAGCCCTTGTGGCAGCAGTGACCGGGTGCTCAACTCCTGCTCCCCGTTGCCTGAGGTGCTCATGAGGTCAGTCACCTGCCCACTTTGGTTAGGACATCAGTTCTGCTCCACTTTGCAGATTAGTGGCCACAGCTTTCTTAAATTCAGGCTGGGCACTGCTCTTTCCACTGCACAGCAGTAGTTCTCAGTGGACGGTCGGGGGAGGCAGCCTTTGTCATCTTCGCCATTGTTTACCCTTAAAAACGCGCCTGCACTTGACTCACCTTTGGGTGATCGCACACACGTTTAAAGTCAGTGGAGTCCCTGGATGTACTCGGCGGATTCTGCTCTGTAATCCGTGTTAACACAGCAGCACTCTGTTAGGACGCGAACCGTCACTGTGCAGAGTTGGGCGTACTGCCAGCTAGGGATGTCTCTGATTCTTACGTTAGGTGCACAAAAGATGTGTTACGCAGTGTGTAGTTTGGATCCCTCCCAGAGAAATACACAGTGAAGGACACAGAAGAAAGGACAGGAGGCCCTGGTCCGGCTCTGCTCTTCGCCCAGTGAGCATCTTCATCCCCAACTACTGACAATGAGTTTACTATGTTGTGTGAGGACACTATACGGGCTAGCTGGTAGATGGTACTCTTGGCTGCCTGATGGTAGGGTTCAGATCCCAGCTTTACTATGGACTGCTAGTGTGCTGCCTCGGCTCTCTGTGCTTTAATATAGTCATTTGTAGGATGGGGGGAAGTATTTTCGTTGTGATGAGATAATGGGTTACATGAGAAAAATCAAGTAAAGCTTAGTGTCTGGTGTATATAACAAATACCTCAGCTGACAGCAATCCTACCCATGAAGCAGCATGGGCCATATCCCATGAAAACAAAATGAAGCAAACAAAACTCACTGCCATTGAGTCCATTTTAACTCATGGTATTCTCATTTTAAGAGGACCTGAGATTGAATAACTCGTTCAAGCTCATAAAGGTAGTAAGGAGACAAAGCTAGTACATGAATCCAGATTTCTGTCTCAAAAATCGTATGCTGTTTCTACTACTCATTTGTCTGGGGCCCTTATGCTTTTTTTTTTTTAAGCACTACTATGCATGTGGGAACTTTGGCGCCCATCGATTTGCTAACAAATGGCCAGAAGTTCAAAATCACCAGCCATTCCTCAGGAGATGAAGCTCTCTACTTCTGTAAAAGTTACAGTCTCAGAAACCCAGATGGACAGTTATTGTCTGTACTATAAGCTCTCTAGGAGTCTGTATCAACTTGCTGACAGTGAGTTTCTATTCTGTGGGTAAGGAGGTGCAGTAAGTTAAGCGTAGGCCTTTGGATCATAAGGTTGGAGGTTCAAATCCACCAGCCACTTGTCAGGAAAAAGATGAGGCTGTCTGCTCCCATAAAGATTTCCAGTCTGGGAAGCCCTGTGTGGATCAGTTCTGCTTTATCCTAAAGAGTCACTATGAGTTAGAATTGACTTGGTGGTGGACCGAGGGTTACTTAAAGAGGGTTTGATGTCAATAAGTATTTTACTATAAAAACCCACTGCTCTTCAGGGGATTCCAATTGATAGTGACCCTGAAAAAAGCAGAGTAGCATTGTTCCCTGGGGTTTGGCAAGTTCAGTTAACAGCCCAGTGCTTAACTCTATGCCACCAGACCTCCTTTATTTAAGTGCAACGGGAACAAATCGCTTGCAAGTGGGCAGAGTGGAAGCAGGTGGAAGAATCCAGAGGTTTTTATACAATGCAACGAACACTCTAGCATGTTTGATTTGAAATGGAAAGTGCCCTGGAAGGGAGGGGACTTAAATGATATGCAGCTGTCACGAAGGTGGTGGCCATTTCTCCTGTGTGACTGAAGGGCATGTGCTCACCTAGCCCCCTGGCACAGGTGTCCCGGGCACTGCTGGTGAGCACGGCGGCGAGACGGTGGAAGCGGGGCAGCAGCCAGCATTTCCCATGCAAAGTCAATCTGTCAGCTTATGGGATTTTTGCTGGTTAAATCCTCACGATGCTTTTTATGATATTTCCTAAATCACTGCTTTGGCTTCCAGAGGCTTCTATATTGGGAACCAAGCACTGAGTCAAGCTCGTTAGAAATAGATCCTGAGTCTGTTTTGGACTACAGCTTGGCCTTGGTGGCAGTGACAGGACATTGGCACCGGGCTGGGTAGGCATACTTTCAGGTTTATGAGAACCTGAATGGGCCGGTGATTTTATTTCCTTTATTCCCCTATGTGGGGAAAGATGGTCTGTCCCCTGCTTATGGTAGAGTGGACATCTGCTTCTCTCCTCCCACACCTTGGCTCCCAGCTTACCCTCCCTCCCTACACCAAAGAGGTCTGGCTGAGGTGGGCTAGGCCCAGGGAGTGGATGCACGGAGCTGTTTCTGAAATAGGCAAAAGGCTTTCCTGTCCCTCTAACCTCTTTCCATTCTCTGAAGGACACATGTTCCCATGAGCAGATCAAGGTGAGATTGTTGGAGGGGAGAGTGCTTTCTCTCAAACCAAACTCACAGTGACCCTATCGAGCTGATTCTACTCACAGCGAACCTATAGAGCACGGTAGAATGGCCCCTTTGGGCTGGCATGTCTCATTTCTCTCCTAAGGAGGAGTTGGTGGGTTTGAATCGCTAACCTTGCTATTAACAGTTGAACTCAGCAATTTGGCTGTACGGCAATAGGTTTTAGTATGGTATTACAATAAGTCTATATGCTACTTAATTTTCTTAATATTATCTTAGGTAGTTTTTATAATTCTACACTGTGTTCCTAATTATTATCAAGGATGGCATACTGGCTTATAGAACTTATGACATAAGTTTGTATGTATATATATGTATATGTATAGATGGGGCTTTCTACTCCTATAAGAAGTTACCATCTCAGGAGCCCTCAGGGGTCAATATGAGTCTGTATTGACTCAATGAGAGAGAGTTTGTATACACACACACACACACACACACACACATATGGAGCTGTGGGGTAAGTGTTGAATTGAAGGTTCAGCCCATCAGCTTCTGTGCAGGAAAAAGAAGAGGCTGTCTGCTCCCATCGAAATTTATGTCCTCAGACACCACATACAGAGTTACTGCGAAGGGAAATAGGCTTGATGGCTGTGTGTCTGGTTTAGGAGATACGTTTTTTAAAAGGTACCATGATGCTTTCGTTGCTCTAATAATCTCTTAAAACAACAACAGGAGAAGGGGAGGTGGGAGAAAGGAAGTAGGAGGAAGGGGCAATCCAGGGACAAGGGAACAACAAGTGAACTAAAATCAGTGGAAGGAAGGTCACAGGATACCTAGTGGGGCTCAATCAAAGGCAATGTAGCAGCAAGGAATTACTAAAACCGAATGAAGGCTGAACATGATGGTGGGACAAGAGAAAAGTAAAAAGGAAATAGAGGAAAGAACCAGGAGGCAAAGAACACGTATAGAGGCCTAAATACAGGCATGTGCATATGTAAATTTGTATATAATGAGAGGGGAATAGAACTGTGTACTCATATCTATATGTTAAGAATTAAGGTTGCAGATGGACATTGGGCCTCAACTTGAGTACTCCGTTAACACAAGAACACTTTGTTCTAACAATCTGGCATTCTGTGATGCTCACCTTCCCAACACAATCGCTGAAGACAAAATGGGTGCATAAGCAAATGTGGGGAAGAAAGCTGATGGTACCTGGCTATCAAAAGATATAGTGTCTGGGGTCTTAAAGGCTTGAAGATAAACAATCGGCCATCTAGCACAGACGTAACGAAGACCAAATGGAAGAAGCATACCAGCCTGTGTGGTCATGAGGTGTCAATGGGATCGGGTATTAGGCATCTAAGATCCAGAATAAAACCATACCCAAGGTGAATGGGAGGGGAGGAAGAATGGAATGGAGATCCAATGCCCATCTGTAGACAACTGGATATCCCCTCACAGAGGGGGTCACAGGGAATAGATGAGCCAGTCAGGGTATACTATAGCACTGATGAAACACACAACTTTCCTCTAGCTTGTTGGTGCTTCCTTCACCTCACTATCATGACCTCAAGTCTACCTTACAAATCGGATTAGACCAGAGCATGCACACTGCTACAGATAAGAAGAGCCCACAATACAGTGAATCCAGGACATGTAAATCACTCAGGGACAACAAGGAGAGTAGAGCTACCAGGAGGATTAGGGGAGGGTGGGGGGAGAAAGGGGAACTCAATCACAAGGATCAAACTAGAACCCCCTCCTAGGGGGACAAAAAATGGAAAAATGGGTGACGGGTGATAGAGGACAATGTAAGATATGGAAAAAATAATCTATAACTTATCAAATGTGGGGGATGCAGAAAGATTTCTCCAAAGTTGTCTCCCCCAAATATATGCCAAACCCAAGACGTTGCTTGGTATACATGGCAAATGGCTGTACACTAGGAGGTCACTGAAAGTAGGTCAGAGGTTATTCTCCTTAAGGGTATCTAGAGCAACCAGACTGTATAGTCTGACTCACCCTAAGTAGGGCCCAGTCCCTCCTGATATTGTTCCCTTGAAGGAGTGCCTGAAAGCAAGCCCGGGACCACTCACGGATGACTAAGTTTAGGCTACTGTATTGCGTCAAGGGTACACTCATCTTGCCACATGTGTGCCCCTATTTCCTCCCTTTACTATTGCGTGTACACCCCTAGGTCATCCCCCTCCTATTGTTTGTATTGCTTATGTTACAACCCCTTCCTATGATGTAGGTTGTTATCTGTGATCAGAGGGCTTGCCTACCCCCAAAGATATATAAGCTCTGGTTAGAAATAAAACCTCAGGCTCTCGCTCCTGCCCACTTGTCTCGCACCTCCATGTGGACCACCAAGAGGAGCTGAGGTGAGCATGCTACTATGAAATGTGTCTGACTTCTTTATTTTACTCTCTCTCTCCCATCTCTCCCATTTCCCTATGACTTTACTATAATTTAACCATACAATTGCACCTACCAAACCCCTGATTAGTTGTGGGGGTTGGCTACCCCCACACAAGGGTTTGTGAAGGAGGGCAGGCAGGAGAGGGAAGGGGAAGAAATAGGGAGCTGATATCAGGGGCTCAAGTGGGAAAAGAATGCTTTGAAAATGATGATGGCGGCATATGTGCAAACGTGCTTGACACACTGGAGGAATGTATGGATTGTGATAAGAGATGCGAGAGCCCCCAATAAAAGGAT
This sequence comes from Tenrec ecaudatus, assembly GCF_050624435.1. Lineage (NCBI taxonomy): Eukaryota > Metazoa > Chordata > Mammalia > Afrosoricida > Tenrecidae > Tenrec > Tenrec ecaudatus. Next base: position 299,974,558 of record NC_134530.1, on the reverse strand, counting down.
TTAAAAAAATAGTTTTCTATTAGTCTCAAACAACCCCCCATAAAAAGCCCCAACAACAATTTAATGCCTCACAATATGAGAACACTTCTCAAAAACACTTTAAGAAGGTGTCATAGATTTTTATAAGATGGCAGAGAATATTAAATACATCACGGACTGCCTAAAGAACCAACAAATCTGTCTTGGAAGAAATATAGTTTCTTTAGAAGTAAGAAAACTTTGCATCAAGTGCTTTGAACCTGCTTTGAGGAGGGACCAGACCTTGGAGTAGGGCATCCTGCTTGGTAGAGGGTCAGCATATAAAGGAAGACTCTCGATTCCATAGACTGACCCAGTGGTTGCAGCAATGGGCTCACACATGCCAGCAAGTGGGAGGATGATGTGGGTCTGGGAAAAGTTCTGTTCTTCTTATCCAGAGGGTTGCTATGAGTCAGAATCTGTTCAACAGCGCCTAACAACAGTTCCCTCTATTACTCTTAAAACAAATGTAATCTATCTTTCTGTTTATTTTAGGAAAAAGAAGTTTATTTGTTTAATTTGGAACACAATGACAGCTTTATTTCTGGAGAAGTGAGTAAATATAGACAATACGAAGGACACGCTCCTCTCTGCCTAACTCTTTCACCTATATCCTTTCAGTTCCTTCTCTACTTATGCTTCCAACAATTGGGCCATGCTTAGAAACTGCATTAAACCTGCTTTTTCTAGTATCACGAGTTTTGATTTTTGTAACATAATCTGAGGTAGCTTCATGGTATGGTGATCCTGTATTTCATCCAGACCGATGGTTGAGTACCTTTCTTTTGCCCAACTTTTGTTTATTCAAATAGTAATGACATGACAATTTTCTCATAGATAAGTATTCCCACACCTCTTTAATTATTTTTCCATGAGAAGTAGAATTGCTGGGCCAAAGGGTATGCATATTATGAGATTTTGATAAGTAGGACAAAGCTGTCTTTTAGGAAGTTTGCCCCACTTTAGTTTCTCATTAACAGATATTAATGACCAATTCTCTGGATTCTCACAAACACTGCTTATTGCATATACAGACAATATGGAGTGAAAATGGTATTTAAATGGTATGTAATTTTAAGTGTATTTCTTTGATTACGAAAATGGTCGAATATTGTCTATGCTCACTTGCTACTCTTACACTTTTCTGAACTGTTTGCTCTTGTTGGTTCTTTAAATTTTTAAAAAACTTTTTCATAGTGTACCTTCTTTTCCTCGTGGATCTATGAAAGCGCTTGAAATTAAAAATATTACCCTTTGGACTTTCACCTGCTGTAAAATGTTTTTCTCATGCTATTAGAGGCTATTTAATATGATTTTGAAAAAACATTTTATTGGGAGCTCTTACATATATCATACCATTCCATCAATCACATAAAACAGTATTGTACAATTAATACCACAGTCGATTTCAAAATGTTTTATTTTTCTACATAGATGACATATAATATTAAAAAAAAGACCATTAAACAATGTATTATTTAAGGTTAAGTATAATATGAGGGGATTTTTTTAAGTGTAGAAAAAAATGAAATAAAATATAATGGCATCTTCCCACTTTCCCCCACTTCTTTTTTTAAAAATCACTTTATTAGGGACTCATACACCACCCATCTCGATCCATACATACATCAATTGTGTAAAGCACATTTGTACATTTGTTGCTCTCATCATTCTCAAAACTTTTGCTCTCCACCCAAGCCCCTGGAATCAGGTCCTCATTTTTTCCCCTCCCTCCTCGCTCCCCCCTCCCTCATGAACCTCTGATAATTTATAAATGATTATTTTGTCATATCTGGCTCTGTCCCACGTCTCCTTTTCCCCACTTTTCTGTTGTATGTCCCCCAGGGTGGAGGTCAAATGCAGGTCCTTGAAGTAGGTTCCCCCTTTCCAACCCACCCTCCCTATGACCTCCCAGTATCGCCACTCACTCCACTGGTCCTGAGGGAATCATTTGCTCTGGCTTCCCTGTGTTTCCAGTTCTCATCTGTACCAGTGTACCTCCTCTGGTCTAGTCAGGCTTGCAAGGTAGGATTCGGATCATGATAGTGGGTGAGGGGGGGGCGGGGGGCGGGGAAGGAAGCATTTAGGAACTAGAGGAAAGTTGTATTTTTGATCATTGCTAAGTTGCACCCTGACTGTCTCGTCTCCTCCCCAAGACTCTTCTGTAAGGGGATGTCCTATGGCCTAAAAATGGGTTTTGGGGGTCTCCACTCCGCACTCCCCCCGCTCATTCACAATGGTAAGATTTTTGTTCTGATGATGCCTGATACCTGATCCCTTGATACCTTGTGATCGCACAGACTGGTGTGCTTCTTCCACGTGGCCTTTGTTGCCTCTGAGCTAGATGGCCGCTTGTTTACCTTCAAGCCTTTAAGACCCCAGACGCTATCTCTTTTGACAGTCAGGCACCATCAGCTTTCTTCACCACATTTAGTTGTTCACCCGCTTTGTCTTCAGCGGTTGTGTTGGGAAGGTGAGCATCATAGAATGCCAATTTAATAGAAGAAGGTATTCGTGCATTTATGGAGTACTTGAGTGGAGGTCCAATGTCCCTCTACTGCCTTAATACTAACCTTATTAATATATGAGCATAGATCTATTTCCCCAACCTCATGTATAAATATATTTGCATATGTACATGTCTTTATCTAGACCTCTATAAATGCCCTCTGTCTCCCCTCTCTTTCCTCTATTTCCTTTGACTTCCCTCCTGTCCCACTATCATGCTCAGTCCCCACTAGGGTTTCAGCAATTCCTCTTAGTTACGTTGTCCTTGATCATGCCCAAACAGGTGTCCCATACCCTTCTCATCACCAATTTGGATCGCTTTTTGTTCCCTTGTCCCTGGGTTTATTAACACCACTACCTTTCCCCCCACCTCCCCGTCTCCCATGTCCCCACTCTCTCCTCTTCTTCATAGTTTCTGCTGATAGGTCTGAGCATATTCTTATTTGGGAACATTTATATGTGATTGCTTGTTTTTTTCCTAGCTGCTCTAATGATTTTCTCCTTTCCCTCAAAGTTGGATAATTTAACTATTATGTGCCTTGGTGACTTCTTGGGATTCAATCTAGCTGGTGTTCTCTCAGCTTCCTGAATGGTTGCCTAGTTTTCATTCACTAAGCTGGGGAAGCTTTCCTCCAAGAATTCTCTCACTATTGTTGCAGATGACTTCTTTGTTGTGTCTTCCTTCGGCAAGCCTATAATTCTAATGTTGTTCCGCTTCATAGCATCAGACATAGCTCTTAAGTTTTCTTAAGCTTCTCTGATGATCTTTTTGTTCGTGTTTGTTAAAGTCTGCTTGGCTGCCCTCCAAATCACTGATGCGGTTCTCTGATTCCACCAGTAACTTCTCGAGGTCCACGAGTGTACTGCTGTTTTTTTTGTCACCCCCTCCCTAAGCTCCTGTATTTCTCTTTGATTTATGGCTTTTACCTCTTCTATCATTTCATCCTTTTTCTGTATGGTTTCCCTCATATCCTCTATGACTCCAAGTAGCATTCTGAATATTTCTCTCTGTGTCTGCTTCCTCTATGAATGTCATTATGTTCAGGACATCTTCTGGCATTGCCTTATGTTTCTCCCGTTTTTTCGTTGAGGTCGTTGGGGCCGATGGCTGTTTGCGTTGTGTTGTTTTAGATGAGCCAGGTGCCATTTTCCTGGGACTCCAAGAGCACTGGCTCTCTCTGGGAGACTTGTAGGAGCGCGTCTTTGAACTGCCTATAGCTTATTTCACTATGAAATTAACCTACCACTTTATCCTCCTGTGGCTTCTCTCTCTGGGGAGTGACCCAGAAGAGATGCCTGCTTTGGTGTTGTGGAGGTTGGGCAGAGGTTCCTGCTGCAGCTTGGAGAGTTGAAGAGTGTAAGCTGAGCTGCCTTATGCCCCCAGGCACACAGACAGGAATTCACCTAGCTGGTGTGGTGCAGGTGTAAATGCCCTAGGCTAAGGGGAGTGGTCTGGAGGTTAGCAGTAGAGTGTGAGAGACAAAGAAAGAGGCAAAGAGGAGACAAAAAAGCTAAAAAGCAAGCCAGATGAGGATTCTATCTATCTATCTATCTATCTATCTATCTATCTATCTATCTATCTATCTATCTATCTATCTATCTATCTATCTATCTATCTATCTATAGCTCCCTGGCCAGCTAGAGTATGCTCAAAGGTAATTGTCTCTCAGTCACTTGGACTGTAGTTGCTTGCTATTTAAAGCTGGTCTTTGTTATGCTAAAAGCTGTCAGGCCCTGTAGCTGAGTTCTGACATTCCTTAGCTAAATTACTTCTTATGCTGATTTATGTTAATGGCCTCCCTTGGAGTTAGTTGAGCAACTGGACTTGGATTTGAGTTTTAAACCAATAATATATATTTCTCCCCTTTTTAATTTTTGCTTATGATGTGCTCGGATTTGGGGGCTGTTGGGCTGGTCCCCAGAGGGGGAGATCCAGCTTTTAGGAGGGTTGCTTCCTTCTCGGCCAATTGGAACTAAATTTGTTCCCTGGACTCCCAACTTTCCGCTTATTTTCTCCAACACCGCGATTTTCCTAAGGTAATACTATATTTTTTCTTTTACTTTAAATTATGGCTACCCGCCACCACTCCCCTGGCCATAGGCTCAAGGCAGCCAACCATGCGGAGAGCTCCGGAGAGAGGTTCCCCTCGTGTCTGGGGTTCTGTCCCAGAAAAACCTGTAAATAGATCAAGGTCTGATTTTTGGTCTCTAGGCGTGTCCTTCAGTCAGGTCCAATGGGGTACCATGCTTTGGCCCCAGAGTCTGTCCTTTGTACTCCCTTGGGGGCTCCCTGCTCTGCTCCCATGGTTGCTCTGTTGCACACTTTTAGTGGTTTGCCTTGGTGTCACAGGGCCAGTCTGGGCCAGTCCCAGCCCTGAGTCTCCAGTGTTGTCCCCATTAGGGCCCTGGGCCATCAAGGGGTCAGCCATATTGTCCACTCTGTCAGTTGGCTGTTCAGAGCGGGGATATCATCCTCCAGGCCTGATGGACCAGGATGTGCTCCCCTCTCTCTTTCTCCCCCTTCATTTCCTCCCGTGTGCTCTGATCAGACATGCCCCTCTCCCCTAGCTGCAGCTTCAGTGCCCTCCTCTGAAGTAAATTCTTCTGTGGGGGAGGGGTAGTTGTCCATGTAGCTGGTATGGGGGCCGAGCCCTCAGGCCCCTCCACTGGCTCCCCAGTGTCTGGGCCTACTTTTAGCTGATTCTGATATGTATTATTTTCTGCCTTCTTCTGGATTAAAGTTTACCTGTATTTTATCTGGTCACTGGTGGGGTGTTTTTTTATTTTCCTTTTGGTACGGTTTTCTTTATATGAAATCCAGGATAGGTAAACCTTTGGAGACAGTAACTAGTTTACTAGATCCTTAAGGCTATGGCAGATGAGGTTGGTGGGGGGGGGGGGGCGGGCAATGGGGAGCTAATGACAATGGATTCAATAATGAAGAAAATTATCAAAACTTGGTTGTGGAGGTGATTGCACAACTCTTTTAAAGATATGTAAACCATTGAATTGTATTATACATAAAGTATATCCCCCAAATGGTTTGGATTTAAAAAAAAAAACCAACAGATTGGTCTGAGACAAGCAAGACACTCTGGAGACATATTTGGATCATCAAAAGAGATTGACAAGAGAGCACTTTAACCTTTGAGTCTTCTCTAAAATTCCTCACACACCCTCCTCTTGCTTCTTCTTCTTTTAAAAATTATCATTTTATTAGGGGCTCTTACAACTCTTATCACAATCCATACATACATCAGTTGTGTAAAGCACACTTGTATATTCATTGAGCAAATGAGGCATTTTTAATGAACATCCGGGTCTTTTGTTTTCTTTTTCATTTAAAATATTAGCTGATTTTCTAGATCACTAAAACCTGTACTGACATCTGCTAAATGCTTGATGTCAGGTTCATCAAGGAATGATTTTTTGAGTCTACCTGTCTGGCAGGGACCACACACCACAGCAGCAAACTGCCCTTGTTTCTTAGGAAGCTCCGGCAGCAGCGACATCCATTCTTTCTGATTCAGATTCCCCAGAGAGCTTTCCTTTTTCAGGCCTACTGATGAATAAAACTCACTTTCTAATTAGGCTCTACCAACCTCCTAATCAGCTCACATGGTTGGGAAAAGCAACCTTTTATTAGTAGTTTCTGGCTCGGGCTTTAACTGTCTTGCAAGAACCTGTTTTCTCCTAATTTAGAGCAGTCCCCTGAGGGCAGCAATGTTGACATGGGGTGGGGAAACAGGCTGTTCTAAAGTCTAACACAGCTTACCGGGATCTCCGGCTCTCAAACCCCACACCAAGGTTACTGGGTTGTTTCTGACTCAGCTCAACTCACTGCCATCAGCAGCTGCTGACTCACAGCGACCCAATAGGACAGGGTGGAGCTGCTCCTGTGAGTTTTCAAGTAGAAAACTTGGTATAGGAGTAGAAAGCCCTATTTTTCTCTGAGTGGATAGTGGGTTTGAACTAATGGCCTTGCAGTTCACAGCACAATGCTTAACCACTATGCCATCAGAGCTCATTCCTTCTGGCTCCTAGTGGTCCTGTGAAGGGATTCTGAGGCTTTGCAAATCTGTATAGGCACAGACATCCTCATCGTTTCCCCTAGGAGTTTCTGGTGGACCTAGGACTGCTGACCTTGTGCCAACCTTACCAGACGGTACCACCAGGCCTCCTTATATACAGACAGGTGTTTCACGTAGTTAATGTGCTGAGCTTCAGTAGGCAGGTTGGAGGTTCGCATCTCATCCAGCGGTACTTTGGGAGAAAGGCCTATATACTACTTCTGTAAAAGCAGCCATTAGAAAGCCCATGGAGCACAGTTCAACACCGACACACATGGGCCTCCAGAGATCAGAGTCAACTTCATGGCAGCTGAGAGAGAGGAAAAAAAAAAAAAAGCCAAGAATAGCTGAGAATATGGGTGGCCACTGTCCCAAGACCAAGCACCTCACCTCAGCCCTTGTGTATTCACCTGGCATCAGGGAATAAAGCAGGCTCTCAGGGGAGTTGCTCCACTGGTCACTGGCTGGCCAGCTCTGCCAAGGTCTTTGCTAACTGTGGAAGACTGAAGAGGGTCCTCCTCCCCAGGGCCTTCGAAGATCACCCCATGTGGCAAGAGATGTGATAAATTTAAGGTTCTTCAAATGGGGAGATATTTTAGATTATCCAAGGGGGTAAAAACAGCATTCCCACAAGTCTTTATGAGTGGGGGAGAAATATGTTCGACAAAACAAACAATCGGAAGCACAGAAGAGGAAGAGGCAATGTGATCCTGAACGCAGAGATTGAGGTGAATCCTTCAAGAGTGGAGGCAAGTTTGCAGCTGCCACACAGTGGAAGAGATAAGAAATGGATGCTCTCCAAGAGTCGCCAGAGGAAATGTGGCCCCGTGATACTGACTTTGGGCCTCAAAACCTCAGAACTTATTTTTTTTATGGTTTTCTTTTTTGTCAAAATCATTTTATTGGGGGCTTATCCAACTGTTATTGCAATCCAGACATTCATCCATTGTGTCAAGCACATTTGTACATTTGTTGCCATCATCATCTTCAAAACATTTTCTTTCTACTTGAGCCCTTGGTATCCGCACCTCATTTCCCTCCCTCCCCTCGCTTCCCACCCTCCCTCTCTCACGAACCCTTGGTAATTTATATATTATTATTTTTTTCATGTATTGCACTGTCCGATATCTTCCTTCCACTTTTCTGTTGTCTGTCCTCCAGGGAGGGGGTTATATGTAGATCATTGTGATCAGTTCCCCTTTCTCCCCCACATTCCCCTTCCCCTCCTGGTATTGCTACTCTCATTATTGGTCCTGAGGGGTTTATCACTCCTGAATTACCTGTGTTTCCAGTTCTGATCTGAACCAGTGTACATCCTCTGGTCTAACCAGATTTGTAAGGTAGAATTGAGATCATGATAGTGGGGGACCAGGAAGCATTTAGGAACTAGAGAAAAGTTGTATGTTTCATCGCTGCTATACTGCATCCTGACTGGCTCATCTCCTCACGACCCTTCTGTGAGGGGATGTCCAGTTGCCTACAGATAGGCTTTGGGTCTTCACACTCCCCCACCTTCACAATGATATGATTTTATTGTTCTTGATATCTAATACCTGATCTTAAAGACACCTTGTGATCGCACAGGCTGGTGTGCTTCTTCCATGTGGGCTTTGTTGCTTCTCAGCTAGATGGCCGCTTGTTTACCTTCAAGCCTTTAAGACACCAGACGCTATATCTTCTGATAGCCAAGCTTTCTTCACTGCATTTGCTTATGCACCCATTTGTCTTTGGCAATTGTGTCGGGAAGGTGAGCATCGTGGAATGCCAGTTTAATAGAACAAAGTGTTCTTGCATTGAAGGAGTACTTGAGTAGAGGCCCAATGTCCAGCTGCTACCTTAATACTAAGCCTATAAATAAATGCACATAGATCTATTTCCCTAGAACCTCAGACCTTTAAGAGAATAAAATTTTATTCAGTTTGTGGGTTATTTATTTCACAGCTTTGTTGTTTCTTGTGTTAGGCCGGGTTGACTAGAGAAACACATCCAGAGACACTTATCTGTGTGTAAGAAAGAGCTTATAGCAAGAAGATTTATATATCAGGAAACATCCCAATCCAGTCTAACTCTAGTTCATAGTCTGATACTGGTCCATGAGAAATCTGATACCAGTCCATAAGTCCCTTTTCAGACTCCGGCAGCTACAGGCAATGATGCAGAGTGCAGGAAGATCACAGGTGGGTGGGTGCAGAGTGGTGGGGATCCAATGGCGGAGGGAGGGCTCTGGCAGCAATCAGGGTGAATCATCGAGTAGGTGAAGGCAGAGAAAGAGGAGGGAAGTTCCCAGAACCCCCCTTATGAGAAGGCTACGCCCATAAGGAGTCACCATATGGCTGTGACCGTATTGACAGGCTAGACTCCACCCATGCACTTTTATAGATCTTCAAGTGGACATGAAATTATCTAACTATCACATTGCTGCTAGGTGCCTTCCAGTCCACTCTGACCCTTAGTGGCCCCACAATGTTCCAACAGAATGAAGCACTGCGTAGTCCAGAAACTAACATGCTTCTGTTAGGTAGCTTAGCCTAGGGATTGGGAAGTCCATTGACGCATGCCCAGGAGAGCCAGCATAGGACAAAGCTGGATTTTCCCGCCGGTGGGCGCGGATGGGCGTTACACCTGGAGCAGCCCACTTGGGCCAGGTGATTGCAATTCAGTCAATGGGATCGACCTGGGGTCGTTGACCACGTCTCCCCCGGGTATCCTTGAAAAGGCAGGAACCGAGAGGGAGAGGGGTCTTGTCTGGTCGTCTTTGTGGGAGGAAAACTTGGGAGAGAGATCTTTGCGTGACCCTGAGCAGTCTCTGCCAGGCTGCATGGTCAAAGGAATCCTATGGGTGCTGCGTAAAACCTGAAGCTTCTTTTAACTCTCATTAAATTCACTTGGATGACAAGCCCAGCTTTGGCGTGAATTCTTTCTCGTGTGAAGCCAAGGACCGAGGCTGAAATCTAGTCAGGAGAGAGAGACCTTACACCACCTCTGAGCCAAATCATATGTGCTCTGAAGTTGGCCTCTTGGGATACCTTACTCTCCTCTGTAACCGACCCTGAAACTTAATTTTGTCGAACGATGAATGGTCTTAAAAGCATTTGGTAATACGACTCCCTATTTTATTAAATTTTCCAGTAGTTTTATTGATAAATTTCAGGGTTGAGTCGCTTTTAAAAAGAGTTGTGTACACATCATCGCAACCACTTGCAGTGCAGTCACCTGTGTTCATTATTTGCCTGCCAATTCCCCTCACGCTCCACCCTCACCCCTACCCCACCCCCGGTATCCCCAATAAGCTATTACATTAGGTATTGTCTCTACACACTTACCCCTTCTGTAATTCTTAAACTGGTAAACATAACAAACAATGAAAACAAAACAGAAAAAAAAGGAAGAAAGAAAGAAAAAACCCGCACTGGCCATATTAAAATAAGCCAGAGAGAACATTTGTATGGGGAACCAAGGAGAAACATTTAAATCTAGAGCAAATTCAAGATGGATCAAGAGGGAGGTCGACTGTCCAGGTACCATATGATACCGGGGTTCCATCCACCATAATCAAGTTTACAAGAATCTCTGCCTGAGAGCCAAACTGTTTGGGTCCCTTGACTGTGGCCAGAAGGTTACTGCCAGGGACTTCATCTGCTGAGGTGACCTGCAGATGAATTTGGGCTTCCACTGTCCTCCAGAGCCTTCTACAAATTGGATGCTCACGATTTAAGGCCTGATACCTTTACCTTCATCATGTTTGGATTTTGCTATTTGTCATCCTTTTTGAGGGCACAACTTTGTTGTTGTTGTCAGATGCCTTCAAGGTGCGTCTGACTTATTAACGATCCCACGGGCACAACCCCGTGCCATCCCGCCACTGGCTATCAGAGCTGCTTATTGCAGCCACTTTGTTGATTCATCTCCTCGAAGGTCTTCCTCGTCTTTGCCGCCTTTTAGCTTTACTGAGCATGATTTTCTTCCTCTGGGATTGGTCTCTCCTGAGAACACATCTAAAGTTTTTGAGGTGGTGATGCAAAATAAAACAATTTTATTCTCTACATTCTGAAGTTCTCAGGTCCCAAGTCATCCTCACGCATGAGCCTTCTGAATGTACTTCTTTCAAGGCAGGTTTGTGTGTTCTTCCGGAAGTTCATGCTACTTTCAATACTCTTCACCAGCATCAAAATTCAAATTCATCTATTCTATCTTCCTTATCCAGTGTCCAACTTTTACATGCTTTAAAGGAAATTAAAAATATTATCACTTAGGTCAGGCACATTTTAACCCTGAAAGTTACATCCTTGCTCTCCAACACTTTAAAGAAGACTTTGGTAGCAGATATGCCTGATGTAATGTGCACCTTGATTTCTTGACTGCTACTTCTATGAGCACTGATGGTGGATTTAAGAAAGATGAAATCCTTGCCAACTTCAATCTGTTATCCATTTATCATCATATTGTCTATTGGTCCAACTGTGAGGCTTTTGGCTTTCTTTACCGTGAGTTGCAATCTATGATTAAAGCTGTCGTCCTTGATTATCATCAACAAGTGCTTGAAATCCTCTATACTTTCAACAAGCATAGTTGTGCCATCTGGATATCACAGGTTGTTAATTAGCCTTCCTCCAATCCTGATGCTGCATTCTTCTTCATATAGTCTAGCTGCTTGAATATCTGCTCAATGTACAGATTGACTGAGTGTGCTGAAAGGATGCAACCCTGATGCACACATTTCCTGATTTTAAACCATTAGGTGTCTCCCTGTTCTGTGAGATCACCTGCCTCTTGGTCTATGTATAGGATACGCATGAACACAATGAAGCATTTGGAATCCCATTCTTCTCAATACTAGCTATAGCTTGTTATAATTCACATAGTCAAATATCTTTACATAGTTTATGAAACAAGTAAACATCTTTCTGTAATTCTCTGTTTTCAGCCAAGATCCATCTGATATTAGTAATGATATCCCTTATCCCTATCTGTCCTGGGAGAAATATGGCCAGATTGCTCCTTAGAGGTAAGGATGGCAAGACTCTGTCTTACATACTTGGGGCATATTGTCAGGGGAAACCAGTACCTGGGCAGGACATCATGCTTGGTAAAGTGGCGGGGCAGTGAAGGAGAGGAAGGCTCTCAATGAGAGGTATTGCCACAGTGGCTGCAACAATAGGCTCAAACATAGGAACAATTGAGAGGATAGTGCAGGGCCATGTGGTATTTCGTTCTGTTGTGCAGAGGGTCGCTATGGGTTGGAGTCAACCTGATGGCAACTAATAACAACACTTATCCCACGCCCTCTTCTGAACCTGAATTTCTGGCTTTCTGTCCATGTACTGTTGTGACCATTATTGAGTTATCCTCAGCAAAATTTTATTTGCATATGTCATGACTGATGCTGTTGAATAATGTCTACCTTCTGCTGAGCCACCTTTCCTTGGAATGGCTTCAAATATGGATCTCTTCCAGTCATCAATTACCCAGCTAGGCATTTTTCAAGTGTCTCAGCATTGATGAAGAAGTGCTTCAGGCAGCTTGTGAAAACATTATATTTCCGATAACTTTAACTATTATTCATAGTAATAAGTAATAATACTATTTATTTAGAAGGATCTCTGGTGTCATGGTAAGTTAAGCACTGGATTGCTAACTGCAAGGCCAGTGGACCAAAATGCGAAAAATGAAGCTGTCTCGCCCCATAAACTTTTACACTCTCATGACCAGGGAGTGCGGAGCCAAGAAAGGTGAAATCCCTGACAACTTTGACCTTTTCTGTTCTTCTTCTTCTTCTTCTTCTTTTTTTTAGCATTTTATTAGGGACTCATACAACTCTTATCACAATCCATACTACATCAATTGTGTAAAGCACATCTGTACATTCTTTGCCCTCATCATTTTCAAAGCATTTGCTCTCCACTTGTCCTCCCTTTTCTGTTCTCCATGACGTTATCTAGTATTCCCGTTGTGATGCGGAAATGGAAAAAGTCTACCCATGTCTTCCGTCTGAAATTGACCAAGCGTGCAACCAAGATGTATTGATAATTCTTGGTGATTGGAACGCAAACGTTGGAGATGAAGAAGAAGGAAGAGCAGCTGGGAAATATGGTCTTGGTGATAGAAACAAAGCTGGAGATGGCATGACAGAATTTTAAAAGGCCAATGGCTGCTTCATAGGCTCCTCGTTGTTGTTGATAGTTGCCATCAGTTGGTTCTGACTCATAGTAAACCCATGGACAACATAGTCCTGCACCATCCTCACAATTGTTTGTGTGCTTGAGCCCATTGCTGCAGTCATTTGGCGATCCATCTTGTTGCGGGTCTTCTTATTTTTTTGCCTCTTCTAGGCTTTACCCATGCCCGTCCTCCTCCAGGGACTGGTCTCTGCTGACAACAGGTCCGAACTACATGGGAGGAAGTCTTGCTGTCCTTGTCTCTAAGGAGGAGCATTCTGGTTGTACTTCTTCCAGGATAGGTTTGTTGTTCTTTTAGCAGTCCATGTACCCCCATGTACCTCGTAGTCCTCTTAAATCAGGATCTTCAAATTTTCCATTCTTAATTTTGACATCTCTAGACAACTTTGAAGGTGTCCTCTGGGAATATCGCCAAGTAATCATCTAGGGGAGAAACACAAGCAATAAATCTTTAAGCTCTAGTTTGTCTGAGCATGTTTTTCTATTACCAGTTCTGTATGCATTCCAGAAGAACAACGAACAGTGTCTCAGTATATTAATATGAAAATATATTTGGTGGTTATCTGAACTTCAAACATAGCCAGGCATCCTATGACTTTTATTTGCTAAATCTGGCAGCCTACTTTATATATTTTTTATTTATTTGACCAGCTATAGAATTCCTAGAGTATAGCTTTTTCTATCAGAACTCCCGCAATGCTACACCATTATTTTCTAACCTTCATTGTGAAGTCTGCTTTTGTACTTCCCTCCCTCTTTTCCTTCTGAATGCTAGTAGGACATTTTCCTCGTTTATGTAATATGAAGTAATTTTAAAGAGCGTGCAAGTATTTCAGACCTTTAATCAATGTTCAGGACTTCTGAATTCATGCCATGTATCTGCTAGCCGATCTTCCAGACCGACGTTAAACTTTTCCACCCCCAGATTTTCCGTTTCATGAAGAACATTTCTGTGGATGTCAGTTATGTATTTGTATCTCTGAACCTGTGATCCCCGGGCAATCAAAGGTATTGAAGGAATGTTGGCTAAAAAGATCAAGCGAACACAGGGGTTGGAGATCGCGAGAGGAGGCGCACACAGAGGGGTGGATGATGTTGAGGGGAGGCACACACACTTGGATGTTGCCGGCATTCTAGAGCCCCGTCAATCATTTCTCAGTAGCCCTGACCACAGCCCTGTGAGAAGGAAGGTACAGGAAAGAAAGTCATTAGCATAGGTCTCGATTTCTCATATGGAGCACGTGAGGCAGAAAATAAAATTTAATTACACGGAGGCTAATATGTTTTTATTTATTCCAACATAGAGGGAGACTCGTGCTTCATTTTGTCATCCTTGCTGAGAAGCTCGGGAGCATGGGAAAATAATTTGTTCCCACTTTGCACTGAATGACAATGCACTGCCCCAGTGGAGAAGAGCAGCATCCCAGCATTAGATGGAGCCAAGAGGTCAATGAGTACTCCTGGGACAAAGTGTAGACAAAGTGGCCCAAGTGACGGGTGCGAAGGGTGGCTGCCTTCTGAGGCCAGCAGCAGGTGGGGAGGGAATAAAACACCCTTTGAGGTGAGGCTGTACCCTGGAGTCAGAGACCTAATTCCTGTTTTCAAATCTGCACCAAGGCGACATCACAGCAAGACTTTGCTGTCTCATTGCCTCCGAGGCTGTCCACCTTCAAAGGGGGAAGAGTTCATCTCCTTTCAGTTCATGCCCGGTCTCTCTCTGCACAGCAAACAATGTACATAGATAGACCAAGCGCTCTTCAGTGCTGTGAACAAAACCTGTCTCTCTCTCTCTCTCTCTCTCTCTCTTTCTTTCAATCATTTTATTGGGGACTCGTACAACTCTTATCACAATCCATCTATCCATGCATGTGTCAAGCACATTTGTTGCCATCATCATTTTCCAAACATTTTCTTACCACTTGAGTGCTTGGTATCAGCTCCTCGTTTCCCCCCTCCCTCTCCGGTTCTTCCTCCCTTCCTCATGAACCAACAAGACTTTTCTTGACTGCTTGTACACCTTAGCACAACTCCCTTTCTTTGAAACAACAAAAGTCAGTATTCTTTGAGTAGCTAAGTCTTATCTGTTCATCTCAGTCAGATTTGGGGCGATTCTCATTTGATTTCCAGCTGCCTCACCTTCGTTCATTCGCTCAAGCCAGTGGTTTTCAACCTGGGGGGTGTGACTATTTGGGGGGGGGAAGCGAATGGCCTTTTCACAGGGGTTGTTTAAGACCACCGGAAAACACATCTTTCCAATGGTCTTAGGAACCAAGACACTGCTCCTCTCTCTCTCCAGGTGGGTCTGCCCACATGCAGATATGCTGATCTGTGAGAAAGAAGCTGTCTCAACCTTTGCTCTGAGGTTGCCATTCTACGCAGCTTGTCGCAAATCGTAGCAATGTAGTTTACTGCTGTTATATTAAGACTGTTACCCATGCTACACCATGCTTCAAGACAAAATTTCATTTATTTGTAATTAAAAATAGATATTTTACCATCTGTATATAATTACATATTGGGTTTGTGATTAATCACCATGCTTTAATTATGTTCAATTTGTAACAGTGAAAATACATCCTGCATATCAGATATTTGCATTACGATTCATAACAGTAGAAAAATTACAGTGATGAAATAGCAACAAAAATAATTTTATGGTTGGGTTCACCACAACAGGAGGAACTGTATTAAAGGGTCGCAGCATGAGGAAGGCTGAGAATCACTGGCGTAAGCATTTATTTAGCCACGTGAGCCTGCCAGGGCATCTGATTTCCCAGAAGACTCATTACAGATTAAACAACCGCAGCAAGGACAGCACAGCTCCCAGTCTCCTAGAATTCCACACTGGAGTTACGGGTTTAACCCAAGCCGCCCTGAATGCTACATTTGAGATTGTGGTTGCTACCCTGAGTCGTATTCATAATTCATCTATCCGGTGACTTCAAGGGCCCAGGAGGGGAAGCTCCATCACCACTGGACCTGATACCATTTGATAAGGTCAAGTCCTTGAACAGAATTATGGCCGGTCTGCAACTTGGAGTTTGAGAATGTCACACTAGGAGCATTCGCTGGGCAGACAAATCATGCAAGATTGATCGTTCTGCGTTATTAATCAAGGGAGTGAACCACACGACGAGTGTAGCATCTTTTCTCTTACTCGAGATTCGCCCAGATCAGAACCAGCCCTGGCACATTTAACCATTTATTGAAATTCTGACCCAGGTTGCCATAAATGGTTAATATGCTTAACCGCTAATGGAAGGTGGGTGGCTTGAAACCACCCAGAGGTGCCTCGGGTAAAGAGACTGGCGGGCGCCTTCTGGCAAGTCAGCCTGCTTTGATACACATGGAATCGCCAAGAGTTGGAGTCCATTCAATCAGTGGCAGTGGATCAACTGTTTCTTTGTATGAAGAGAGTTGAGTCTTAGCTGCCTTAGGAGGGAAACTTTGCGGAGAATGCTTGACACCACTTAGGAGACTTAACAGAGTGTTATAGGACACTGAGATCACTCGGATTCTTTAATTTTCTCTCAAGGAGCCCTGGGGGTGCAATACTGAAGCACTTGGCTGCTAGCCAAAAAGTCTATGGTTTGAACCTACCAGTCGCTCCACTGAATGTTGAGCTGCTCCTGTGAGGACTGCAGCCTAGGAAACTCTATGGGGCAGTTCGATTCTGTTCTGTAGGGTCAGCTTGAGTTGGAATCAACTCAATGACACACAAAAACAGATCTAGCTCAGTCTTTCTTATGTGGAGCATCATTTACAGTGTGGCATTTTAATCTTGCTCTTCAGGGTCAAGGAGGTCTCCTTGTTCTGTGCCTGTTATCTAGAGGGTGCATGATCTAGCTGATAACAACACCACAAAGATGCATGAAGAGAGGCCAAACAGATGTCTCTGATATTAAGAAGAACTTTTTAAAAAGTCATCTTTGATGAATTTCCTTGCAGTTAGGTTAAATAGACCCCCAAAGTAACATAAATAAAAAGATAAATTAGGTATAATAATTTTTTTAATTCCCTTAACCTATTACATGGACTAAGTAATGGGTCAGCCATGTAGAAACTGTAAAGAATATGTGCATTATTTTATATCTATATTATTCTAGAGCCCCAGGCCACTTTTGTATTGACTACACTACTCCTCACCATTTGTCTCAGTCTGAATGATCCTGCTGAGTGTAAGATGCTCAAAGAATGGAAAATGGCTGAGTTTTGGAGCCATATTATTTGATTTCTTTGTTCTAGCAATTATTATTTGTGGAGCTGAAGAATTATTTCAAAGCCAGGAAAGTAGGTGACTGCAGTGAAGCTGATTATTGAAACCAGGATTGGAGCATCGAAGAGATTAGCCAAAAGGAATTAATTGGGCCTGCTTTTGTCCAGGGACCCAAATCAACAAGGTTTGGAAGGTCACGTGAGTGATCCAAAGGGAAGGATGGTTGAAGAAATATGTTATGTGATAGCTGATGTCAGAGGCCTTTTGGTTTTGTGAAACACATTCTAGTTTGGACTACTGGAAAGTGTTTGGGAACGTTTTAGTGGCCTAGCGCTGCCGTAAGTTATCTCACACTGGGTGACTTAAAACAATAGATATTTATTTGGTCACAGTTCTTAGGCTCAGAACTCAGAGAACTCACCCACTGCTATCAAGCTGATTTTGACTATAGGACAGGGTAGAACTGCCCCTGTGCATTTCCAAGACTATAACTCATCTTTGTCCCATAGAGCGGCTGGTGGATTCCACTGTTGATCTTGTGGTTAGCAGCTACACCACCAGGGTGTCTAGTTCTTAGGCTAGAAGGTGTCTCAGCAGGCTCATGCGCCCTCTGAAGACTCTAGGGATGACCCCTGCCTCACCTGCTCCTAGCTTTTGACATCATCTGATAGTCCTTGGTGTTTCTTGGAGTGCCTCAGTCTTCACATGACCTTCTCTGTGTTGTGTGTCCTTGCATCTGTCTCCTTATAAGGACCCCAGTGGTTGGTTTCAGAGCTCACCCTAATCCAGTATGACCTCATTCTCATTTGTCCACCTCGGCAAAGACCCAATTTCCCAATGGAGTCACGGTCACAGGTACTGGGGGTGAAGTCCTAACTTAGGACTTCATCTGCCTCTTTGGAGGACATCACGGAAACAAGCTGTCAGAACTTGGCTCCGTAGCAGGGGATCCCTGCTGACAAGGAGGAAACGATTTAGCAGCCAAGAGCAAGGCTCTCCAAGGGGTCTACAGATGTCTGAGCATACAAGGTGCATATTAGGTACCCAGGCAATACATGACTAAGTGGTTGAGTCCCAGGAACAGGAGCCAGGCACAACATACCCAAGCAGGAGGACCAAGTCCTACTACAGAACAACTGGGAAGGAACAACAATGTGGCAGTCACACAATCTGTCAACTTGAGGAGGGCATGGAGTCTAGCCTGTCAATCAGGTCGCAGCTTGATGACCTCATTTCGAGGTGTGAAAGAGATAAACAGCTCACTGGAAGCCAGATACACTCACTCCCTGAGGGACATTCCTGATGACAAGCCTGATGGAGCTACGCCGATGCAGCCAGAGACCTGGAGCTGGAGGAGCCACATGGAGACCCACGCCAGCGCTGAGATGCTTTCACCACCACTGGATTCCCAAGACTTTCCACCCACTGGCCTGTGATCTTCCTGCATTTTGGACTAGTGTCAACATATGAGGACTGGACTTATGAACTTGATATGAACTGGACTGGGATGTTTTCTTAATGTGCAATTGCTGTTTGATGTAAAGTTTTCTCTTACACACGAGTGTCTATGAATTTGTGAATTGTTAGTCTAGTGAACCCAGAATAACATAAACAAGATGGTATTAAAAATATATATATACTAATACTATACTGTACCACCCTATACTACACCACACTGCATTGCACTACACTGTACTATAAACTGTACTATGAGTTACCATGTGGAGAACACTTACTATGTTCTGGATTAAGTGCATGACTCATTCATATTTTTTATGCTCATTTAGTGGAAGAGAAATCTGAGGCCTAAAGAGAGGAAATAAGTTGCTCAAGGAGACACAATTCACAATGCCATCAAGACCATTTTACTCATAGCAACTTTACATAGGGTTCCTAGTGCTGTTCATCTTTCCGTGAGCAAACAGCTGCATCTTTCTCATGCGGAGGGACTGGTGGGTACCAAGAGACGACCTTGTGACCACTTACTTACCCAACAGTGACACCAGGCTCTTCACTAAGTAGCAGAACTAGGATTTGAGTTCGGCTTTGTCTGGTTGCAAGCACATCAATCAATCAAACACAAAAATAAAATAAAAAACCAAACCAAACAAACTAAACTGAGCTCCCTGCCCTTGATTCCCAGTCACAGTGCCTCTAGAAGACGGGCAGCGCTGGGGTGACGAATTGAGTTTAAAGCCACCAGCTGGGCCTCAGGAGAAAGATAAGGCTTTCTACTTTCATAAAGAGTTAGTCTTGGAAATCCACAGGGGCAGTTCTATGGGATCCTGTTGGGTTTCTATGAGCCAGCAGATTTGCCTAGATGACAGTGAATTTGGTTTTTTGTTCGGTGGTTTCTTGATGGGAAGAGACAGACCAGTTAGTGGTTTCGAACTCCTGACCTCTCAGCTAACGGCCCAACACCATTATGCCACTAGGGTCACATCTGACAAACACATAAGCTCCCCTTTCTCAACGGCTTGTGATGGCAGTTCACTCCTTGCAGTTCTGCATAGTTCTGAGCAGCCAGATCTACAGGAAATCGTCCCCATGGCAAGTTCTGAATTTGTGCTGCTGGCCAAACATTTTAGATCATTTCATGACACTGAAAGATACTCAAATTCGCCACCATCAAGTCGATTGCAACTCATAGAAACCCTACAGGACTGGGCAGAACTGTCCCTGTGAGTTTCCAAGAGACCCGGGAGTAGAATGCACCATCCTTTTGTTTGCAGCTGATTGTTTCTAACTGTCACCCGACGCACGACCACTCCGCCATCAGGGCTCGTTTGTGTCCTCCAAGGTAGAAGTCAAATTTGTTGACCTTTTATTGGACACACCATGCCTCTCCATACAAATGGTAGCTGCCCCTTCCTTGTTTTCCCTGCTGAAAATTAGGATATGCTCAAAGTCTTTCTGTTGTTTCTTTTCTACACTCAACAGGGTAAGACCGCACAGCCTGCCTTGGTCCATGGAGGCTCTCACATAGGAAAGCATTGGTTTTCCCTCACTGAGACATCTCTCACAGCTGAGATGCTTCATGGAACCTGCTCCTTGGAGTCCTTCCCCTTGCCTTACCTTAGGATGTGCCTCAGGGCTGGTTAGCCAGAGCACGGCAAATGTCAATCAATGCTGTTTCCAAAACAGAAGTCGATATCAAACCTGATTATGTAAAAATGACCCATTGGAGAAGTAACCCCTGCACCATTCATTGATGAAGCTCTTTATGGAAAGCTACGGCTTGTTTTCAGGCTATTAACAAAGCCTTTGGACTGCGATGAGATATTTTGGAGGAGATATTTATGATGGGAAGGAAACTCCTCCAATATCACCTCTTGGGTGAATTGCATCCCTCTAAAAGATATGCTGCAGGTGGAAGTCCCGGTAGCATCCTCAGAATAAGACCTTATTTGGAAAGAGCATCTTTGAAGTTTTGATGAAGGCACTCTGGATTCCAGTGGGTTCTAAATCCACACTCTAGAGTCTTTATAAGGAGAGAGAGATGCAGACGCACACCGAGAGGTAGGAAAGAAAGTCAGTTGCAGAGGGAGTCAGAGATTAAGCTGATGCCGCCATGAATCAAGAAACACCAGCAATTGCCAGCAACCCCCAAAGTCCCTGGAGAAGGACAGCATGCTTGGTAAAGCGAAGGGGCAGCCCCACAGAGGAAGGCCCTCTTTGGATGGACACAGTGGCTCCAACAATGGGCTCCGGCACAGGAACAATGGTGAGGATGGAGCAGGACAGTGCAGTGTTTCCTTCTGCTGTGCCTGCGGTCGCTATGGGTCAGAACTGACTCAAAGGCACCTGACAACAACAACTACAACAACCTCCCCTGGAAGCTCGAGGAAGCATGGAGGATACTCCCCTAGAGCTTTTGGAAGGAGCACGGCCCTCCTGACACCTTCATGGTGGACTTCGAGTCTCAGGAACCGTGAAACAAAGGATGCTGTATTTTTAAAAACTTATTTTATTGGGGGCTCTTACAGCTCTTATCACAATCCATACATCCATCCATTGTGTTGAGCACATTTGTACATTTGTTACCATCATCATTTTCAAAAAATATATTTTTAAATAATCATTTTATTAGGGGCTCATACAACTCTTTTCACAATCTGTACATACATCTTTTGTGTCCAGCACATTCATACATATGTTGCCATCACCATTCTCAAAACACCTGCTTTCTACTTGAGCCCTTGGTATCAGCTCCTCATTTTTCCCCTCCCTCCCTGCTTCCCCCTCCCCCTGATCCTTTGATAATTTATAAATAATTATTATTTTATCATATCTTATACCATCCGACATCTCCCTCACCCAGTTCTCTGCTGTCTGTCCTCCAGGGAGGTTACATGTAGACCTTGTCATCTGTTCCCCCTTTCTCCCTCATCCTACCTCCACCTTCCCAATATCGCCACTCTCACCACTGATCCTGAGGGGTTCATCTGTCCTAGATTCCCTGTATTTCAAGCTCCTATCTGTGCCAGTGTACATCTTCTGATCTAGCCGGTTATGTAAGGTAGAATTGGAATGAAGTTAGTTGGGGGGGGGGCAGCATTTAAAAACTAGAGGAAAATTGTATGTTTCATCGTTGCTACACTGCACTCTGACTGGCTCGTCACCTCCCCACAGCCCTTCTGTAAGGGGATGTCCAATTTCCCCCAGATGGGCCCTGGGTCCCCACTCTGCACCTCCCTCATTCACAATGCTATGTTTTTTTGTTTTGTCTTTGATGCCTGATCCCTGATCTCTTCGATGCCTTGTCATCTCACAGGCTGGTATGCATTTTCCATGTGGGCTTTGTTGTTTCTCAGTTAGATGGACCCTTGTTTATCTTCCAGCCTATGGGACCCCAGATTCTATATATTTTGATAACTGGGCAGAAAGCTGATAGTGCCCAGCTACCAAAAGATATAGCACCTGAAGTCTTAAAGACCTGAAGATAAACAAGCAGGCATCTAGCTGAGAGACAACAAAACCCACATGGAAGAAGCATACCGGCCTGTCCCAACTCGATCGCTGAGGACAAAGTGGGTGCATAAGCAAAAGTTGCAAACAAAGCTGATGGTGCCCGGCTACCAAATGATATAGCATCAGGGGTCTTAAAGACTTGAAGACAATCAGGCAGTCATCTAGGCCCACATGGAAGAAGCACACCAGCCTTCCCCGACAGGAATGCTGAAGACAAAGTGGTTGCAAGGGTAAGTGCGGTGAAGAAAGCTGATGGTGCCCAGTTATCAAAATATTTTCTTTCTACTTGAGCCCTTGGTATCAGTTCCTCATTTTTTTCCTCCTTCCTCCACCCTCCATCCTCATGACACCTTGATAAATTATAAATTATTATTATTTTTATGATGTCTGACACTGACTGCTGTCTCCCTTCACCCACTTTTCTGTTGTTCGTCTCCCTGGGAGGGGGTTATATGTCGATCCTTGTGATCGGTTCCCCATTTCTCACCCCATCTTCCTCTTCCCCTCTTGGTATTGTACTCTCGTGGTCAGTCCTGAGGGGTTATCTGTCCTGCACAGATGCTGTTTTAAGTCACCCCGTCTATGGCCACTGAGGGAACAGATGCACCACTGCCGCTCAGTGGTTAATTGAGATGGAGCGATGGGGACTTGCCTGGGAGCTCCTTCATGCTGGAAATCATCTGACATCCTCCCAGAGAAGACCTAATGGAATAAATTAAAACTCTGCTTGGTGGGTGCTTCTGCGCCAGGCAGAAATCCCTGAGACACGCCTCTCGCCCCACGGTGGAGGTAAAAGAATAAACGTTCCAGAGACGCAGTCTTTCTGCTCTGAAGAGGCTGCTCCCTCTTCTGTGCAGAGGCTGTGGAGTGAGGGCCACCTTCCTACGCCATGATGGATTACAGGGTCTCCTGGGACCAAGGCACGCACGGTCAGACTCCCAGTGTTTCCCCATGATCTCCTGGACCCGACAGCCAGTCAGCACACGGCACTCTCCCAGTCTGGCTGCCAGGCCTCTTGTGCCTTCTACTCCCCAAATAATATAATCATAAAACTGAAAGATGGGAGGTCAGCTCATCTAGCTCCCAGACTGAGGTAAGGACTGCTTCTAAATCACCCCAAATGACAACCTCCATCCCTCACAGAAGTGCTCTTTACTCAATCACCGGTGGGGCCGGAGGAAAAGGCAGGTGACTATAAAGCCAAGGTTCCTCTTCAGTGTCCCATTTGGGTGTGAGTATCATCAGTTAGGGGCAACAACACCGTGGATTGTGCCGACAACTGTCTCAGCAGTCCAGGGACTCAATGGATTTGTCTGCCGATGGTATGAGCTCCAGCCTCATCATTCTTGCTCTGACTCAAACGCTGCCTGGGGAATCCTGCCCATCAGATCCGCTGCTGGCCCCAGGGGAAAGCTTTGAGCACTCCACTAACGTAGTCATCCTATCCATTCATAAACATGAATTAGGCACTTGGGAAGTGCAAGGCAAACCCCGGCCTTTATGGTTCTCCCTCCCCCCACCCCCATCTCTTCCTTTTCTCCTCTCTTTTGAGCACTGTTGTTTGGACCCCCCAGTTACAGCGTGGCAGATGCTGTGGAGATACAGTGACAAATAACAGACAACCACTGCCAAGAGGAGCTCACGCACAGAGGGAGAGAGAGACAGATCAATAAACATGAGGCAGCGGGGTGGCTAGCCGAGGACCAGACTCCGGAGTGAGACAGCCCGGCTGTCAATCTCTGCCCCGGCTCTCATTAACCCCGTGGTGTGACCCTGTGACTGAGCACACCACTTCTCTGAGTGACTCCTGGGATGTGGAGTAGGGATCCTTCACTCATCTGTCAGTGTGACAGGCTGTGGTGGCTTGCATGTTGCTAGGATGCTGGAAGCGATGCAGTCAGTTTCTCAAATTCCAGTGTCACCCATAGTGGGCAGGCTTCAGTGGAGCTTCCAGACTAAGACAGACTTGGAAGAAAGGCCTAGAAGTTTATTTTCCCAAATGAACCAATGAAAACCCTATGGGTCCAACAGAATATTGTTTACGATAGGACTGGAAGATGAGCCCCCAGCCTGAAAGACCCTCCGATTACCCAGTGATTATGACAATACCCTGGGACATGCCAGCAATTGAGAAGGGGATGGAGGCCTGAGCATTGCTTTGTCTTCAGCAACGTTTTGTACTTGGGGAATCAAATGCGTTGACACCAACTCAATCACAGCTGGTAATAATAAAGTAGTGATGATTAGACCCAACTCCAATGGTCAGCAGGAGGATGAAATAATGTCACATTTGCAAAGCATGTAATACAGAACTTGAGGCACACGAGGGATCTTAGTCGCTGCCAAGACAGAATACGACAATGGACGTGGGTGACTTTAAAGAACAGTTCTAGAAAAGGGTGGCCAGGCAATTCTGCATTGGCTCAACAGAGGCCGAAGTCTGCAACTAGTTCAAGCTGGGATCTATCAAAGTCCTGGTTTTGAGCCTGGTTCCCAAGTCGCCAGGAGGTAACTGGAAATTACTGATCAAACCAGTGAGTTGAGGGAGAGAAGCTATGTCTTAGAATAGCGCTCCCCAAGATTATCTCCTGCAGGATCTATATGTAGGTGTTGAACCAATCACTGTCTCAGCATGGGCTTATGGGCAGGCAGGTGTGAACTCTCATTTTTGATAGATAACTGAAACACATGAAAGGGGCAAGAGATAGGCTTTTCAGCAAACGATGCTGGGATAACTGGATCTTCACCTGGGATGCTGGGATGCTGGAATAACGGATGCTGGGATAACTGGGATGCTGGGATAACTGGGATGCTGGAATAACTGGGATGCTGGAATAACTGGGATGCTGGGATAACTGGATCTTCACCTGCAGAAAAAAGGACCCATATCTCACCCCATGTACACAAATAAACTCCAACTGGTCCATAGACCTAAATGCAAATCACACAATTATAAAAACTATCACTGAAAAGGTAAGGGCAAACCTAAGGACTTTAATACAAGGCATAAGCGTGATACTCAACACAGTGAAAACATATCCGTACTATAGAAGACAAAGTAAAGACCTGGGACCTACTAAAATGATGACGTTTATGCATATCGAAAGGCTTCCCCCAGTCAACAGAGAACCCACAGATTGGGGGAGAAAAATCAATAACAATACATGACATAAAGGGTTCATTCCCCAAGTTTAAAGAAAACTATATCTTAACAAGAAAAATATAAACAATCCAATCAAAAAGTAAAAACAGATATGAATAGATAATTTACCAAAGAACATATCCAGCAACCACATGAAGCAATGTCCGTCCGTGATCATCAGTAATAAGGAAAATACAAATTAAAACAACAAGGAGATGCCACCTCTCACTGACCCTTTGCACAAGATTCAATAAGATGGACAATCCTGCTCTCAAGCTGCGCGGTCTCTCCGACGCAGGACTGTCCCAGCCCGGGTGAGTGGGGGGTTGGCGCTGACGCCACAGGACACCCGGGAGCCGGGATATGGCTCGTGGGCAGCAGAAGATCCAGTCTCAGCAGAAAAATGCCCCAAAGCAAGCTGGACAAAAGAAGAAACAAGGACATGACCAAAAGGCTGCTGCCAAAGCTGCTTTAATATATACCTGCACTGTCTGTAGGACACACATGCCAGACCCTAAGACCTTCAAGCAACACTTTGAGAGCAAACATCCTAAGACTCCACTTCCTCCAGAATTGGCTGATGTTCAAGCATAAAGTTATTTACAGGTGAATTCATGACACCTTTGACTCTTCTACGGTCTCAGACCTTAGGTAACAAGCCTGCAGCTGCTTTTCTAACAAACTATTGATCAGCAAAAATAAAGGGGCTACAGAAACACTCATTTTTATGCTATTCCCTTTTGGGCTTCATGCAAAGACAATTCTGTGTAAATGTACAGTTGACTCTGATTTGAAAATCTAAAAATCAGTCCATCCTTGTTAAAAAAATTTTTTTACAATTGTAATTATATTGATGTTCATATTGTGTAAAATAACTCATTTAATAAAGTAGTACTTTGATTTTACAACATCACAGGATAAAAAAAAAGATGGACAATCCTATGCAAATGCATGTCAGTACCTCAAGATCCAGGCTTCTCTCCACTGGGTAGACAGATACTCTAAAGAAATAAAGAATACAACATGAACAGACAGATGCACATGTTCATGTGTTGCATCAATTTCCATAATAACAAAAACATGGAAACAACCCCGAACCCCAATTATAGAGGGATAGCTAAACATGCTGTCTTACATTCATACTACGGAATATTATGCATCAATAAAAAAAACAAACTGTCTTAAACACTGCAACACATCGACAAAGCTAGAGAACATTATGCTTAGCAAATGCAGCCAATCCTACAAAGATAAATATTTTAATAACATCATTGTTATAAGGAAAAACAAAGAAAATGAAATGTGGTTTATACACTAAAAGAGGAGACTTTGATGCTATGAGGAGGCCAGGGATGGGGGCGGGAACAGGGAGAGGGGAGGGATAGGTCATTGAGGAGGGAGGGAGGGAGGGTAGGGAAGGGGAGAAAAAGAAGCGAACATATGGAGGGGTTAGCAGGATATCGTTCATTTCATTTCTTGAGATGGGCTGTGTAAATGTATATAATAGGTTTCTTTAAAAAACAAACAAACAAAAATCCCTCCAGATTCCTTATCCCTCACACCTAAATAGTGGTCTAAGTAGCTTAGGGGAAAAAAAAAAAAAAAGGAGGAGCAAAAGTGAAATGGAAATGGACTTGGGTCTTCAGTGACAAAGAAAGAAAGCACCGTTCTGGAGACTAGAAGTTCTAGCTCAGGGTATTGGCAACACCATGCGCTCTCTGTGTGTCAGCCTTTACTGGTTTCTTTCAGAGTGGGGTTAGCTCTGTCTTTCCTGGCATTCCTTGGCGTGTAGACAGATTTTCGCACGGTGCCTCTCCCTTGGGTGTGATCATGTTTCTTCTCTGTCCTCTCTTCTAAGACACCAATAAAACCATGACCATGCTGCTCTGGTTATCAGTTAACTGATACAATCTGCAACGAAGAACTTTGTTTCTCCCCTTAGCAAGGTCATGTCCACTGGTACAGAAGTTAGGACCCCAACATATCTTTTCTGAGGATGCCATTCAATCCATAACACCAAGTTCTCAATACATATTAGGCTTCTTCCCTCTCACATAATTCATGACTAGTACTGAAGCCAGAGTTACATATTACTGAAGCAAGCAAGAGGACTTGGGCTCAGAACCTCTACCTGTCAGGGTGCAGCAGTGAGGGAGGGGGGTGATGGGGCATGGACATCATGGGTTATGGGAGTTTGATGAACTTTTGGGAGCAGATACCTTCACGGGCAAACCGAGCTGATGTTTCCGCATTATGCCAAGGCTCGCAAGCAATTAATTTACTCACTAACTGCTGTCCGGAGCGAGAAGGAAGGCCCTGTGAAGAGAGAGCCAATGTGCATATCTGGTTGGGGAGACTGACTGGAGACTAGCAAGGAGGGGTGATTTCAACGGTGTGTTCACATGGTCGTCTGGTTCCACCCTTGGGAATTGTCTTGGTCCCTCCATGCTGTAAGTTAGTAAAAACAAAAAAATTAAAGGGAAAACGGTATATGATACGAAATTCTACAGGAAACTCCCTTTTGTGGCCTCACAGGGTTTTGTGTGAGTTGGGGGAGAGCATTTCACGGACTTCCAGAGCAGTGGTTCGACCCACCAGCCACATGGTGAGAGACACGAGGCTGTCTGCACCTGTACAGATTTATAGTCTTGGACACCCTAGGAAGTTCTACTTTGTCTTATAGGGTCCCTATGCGTTGGGACCAATTCAAGGGCAGAGGGTTTTAAGCATGGCTGTAGACCAGCAATCTGATACCAGCAAAGTTCTGAGCTGTCCTTGGGAGCGGTGGCCAAAGCGGTGAAGGCACAGTGTCCCAGGAGTTCCATCTGTGAATGGAGATAGCATCGATGTAGTGACCAGAGAGCCAGTGAGCAGCTCTCAAGGTGTCTTAGTTGCTGTAAGACTGTTGCCGTGAAAGAAACACCCCAAGCGCGTGGCCCCAAGACCCATGGCCATGGAGCTCATTTCAACTTATAGTGATCCTATCTTCTGTCAGCATCATCTCTCTCCCAAGCAGCAGCTGGTGGATTCAAACTGTGAACCTGGTGGTTAGCAGTCTGATGTGTAACCCATATACAACCAGGACTCCTGGGTGTCTTGCAAATGGACACCCCCTTACAGAAGGGTCGCGGGGAGGAGATGAGCCAATCAGGGTGCAGTGTAGCAATGATGAAACATACAACTTTCTTCTAGCTCCTACATGCTTCCTCCCCCACTATCATGATCCCAATTCTACCTTACAAATCTGGCTAGACCAGAGGATGTGCACTGGTACAGATAGGAACTAGAAACACAAGGAATCCAGGACAGATGATCCCTTCAGGACCAGTGGTGAGAGTGGTGATACCAGGAGGGTGGAAGGAAGGTGGGGTGGAAAGGGGGAACCAATTACAAGGATCTACATATAACGTCCTCCCTCTAGGATGGACAACAGAAAAGTGGGTGAAAGGAGACGTCGGGCAGTGTAAGATATGACAAAATAATAATTTATAAATTATCAAGGGTTCACGAGAGAGTGGGGAATGGGGAGGGAGGGGGAAAACTGAGGAGCTGATGCCAAGGGCTTAAGTGGAGAGCAAATGTTTTGAGAATGAAGAGAGCAATGAATGTACAAATGTGCTTGGCACATGGATGTATATATGGATTATGATAAGAGTTGTATGATCCCCCAATAAAATAATTAAATTTTTTTAAAAGAAGAAGATAAATTTCTTTTCTCCCAATCTAGAGGTTCCAAGTCAGGATCTTGCCATGTTGCTTCCATCGTCGTCATTAGCTCCAGGCATTCCTTGATTTCCTGACGACTCATGGTTTCATGTGTGTGTGTGTCCCTTTGTCCATGCTACTTTCTGTATAAGTCAGAAGTGATGAGGTTTAGGGTCCAACTGATTGGTTGACAACATTTTGTATCTCTAGGTTGCTGATGCCTAGAAAGGACACAGGAGCACAGAGAGAAAGGGATCAGAGTGCTTGAGGGGTAGGGAATGAGAGCAATACAAAGAAGGTTTCGTTTGTGGAAAGTCTGATGAGGTACGCTGCTTTGGACAAGGGTGCAGAGAGATGGGACACATCCCCAGGAGAGGCAAAAAGCCAGCAATGAGCAAAGGCAGGGAGGTATGGCATGTCGTGTTATGGTAACAATAGTTCTGTGTGCCTTGCCACTGTTGTGGGACTTGATGCAAAGAAGGTAGGTTGGCCCGGTGTGAGATAGGTCCTAATGCCACTCTAAGGCGTGTGAGCTTTACTGTGGAGATTGTAAGCTGTGGTTGTGTGGATGCAGGCTCCTGGTAACCTTATGTCCAACAGAAGCAACCGATGTCTGGGCCGGTGCTATTTTCATGAGCAGCTCCGTGTCAGTGAGGGTGTCCCTTCAGCTCTCTGGCCCTCCCCTTCACCGAACATGAGGTCCCCTTCCATAGATTGAGCCCTTCTGATGATATGTCCAGGAGCCCTGCTGGTGTAGTGGTTATGCGTTGGGCTGCCATCTGCATGGTCGGCAGTTCAAAACCACCAGCAGCTCTGCAGGAGAAAGACTGGGTTTTTTACTCTTGTAAATCATAATAGTCTCAGAAACTCACAGGAGGTCACTCTGACCCAGTATTGGCTTGATGGCAGCAAGTTTGGATTTTGGCTTGGATGATGTGTTCAAGTCAAGCAAGCCAACAATATTCCGTTTGATCAAAAAGGTTTTCATTGGATAATTTTCGGATGTAGGTTACTGGGCCTTTCTTCTACGACTAGAAGACAGCTGAAGTGCTTAGTCTGGAAGCTCTGCTGAAATGTGTCCACCAACAGAAATAGCCCTGTTGGCGTTTGAATGACTGTCAGCATGTCTTCTAGCATCACAACAAAATCAAACTAGCCCAGGAGACCCACTTAGCTAGTGGGTGGCGGGATAAGGTGTCAATGGTGGCTTTTGTTCAGCGGGATTGCTGGACCAGTCTTTGACAAGACAGCCCTGGAAGTGGCAAGAATGACTGACTAATGCTGGAGCAGCTGGAGTCTCGTGACACAACTCAGGCAGAACAGGGCGAGGGCTTAAATGAGTCTGTGGGAGTGGAGAATGGAGAGTGCAGAGGAGGAAATATATTGGGAGAGCTTTAGATAGTTTCAGTGATGAGGCTTAAGGAATGCTTGGATGTTGGGGGGAAGGAGATGGAGCCAACAAGAAGAAGGGAAATCCAGTTTTTACTTAGGACAACAGGGTGCATGGCATTTCTCTACATAGGGATACACATGATAGGAGTAGGTTTTGAGGGGAACGTTGATCTCAATGTGGAAAAATGCTGAACTTGAGATACTTCTCAGACTACCTTGCAGTCAGAAATACCAGCCTATTACCTGGTAGGAAGCTGGGCACTGGAGTTGTGGACTTGAGAACCATTGGTATGCAGGTGGTTTAATATCCAGGATGTGGTAGTTACATCATATGGTGTCAATTTGGGACTTGAGAGTATTAAGAGTGAAGGGGTGGAGTCTAGTCTGTCAATCGGGGCATAGCCAATGAGGCCTCTGTGAGGGCATGGCCTTCTCCTAAGAATCCTGGGAAATCCTGTATTTTTCCTCCTTGGAGGTGGGAGACACACTCCCTCTCTACTCGCTCCCTTGGACACTCTCTACTGACAATGCCGACTCCCTGAGAGATGCTCTGCTGACAAGACACACGGCACTACACTGATAGACCCTGTGCCCTGGGAACTGGAGGAGCTATGTGGAGTCCCCTGCCAGCACTGCAATGGTTCTACCACCACTGGATCCAATGGTTCTACACCCACTGGCCTGTGATCTTCCTGCATTCGACATCATTGCATGTGTTTTGTGAGTCTGAAGAGAACTTTATAGATTGGTATCAAACATATGGGCTAATATCTGACTTATGGACTTGATCTGGACTGGGATGTTTTCTTAATATTCAACTGCTCTTGTATATAAACCTCCGCCTTATACACATATGTGTGTTTATGAATTTGTTTCTCTAGTCCACCCGGACTAACACGCAGGAGAACATGAGATCATCAGAGAAAATGATGGCGATGATCATAGGACCGGAGGTCCTGGGATAAAACTGATGTGGATTCAAAGGAGAGATGGCCGACTGAAACCACGATGGTGGACTCACTGAGGGGAGGAAAGTGCTGGGCAGAGGTCCCTTAGATGAGCTTCCTTATGATGTGCCTCACGGGGATGAGTCCTTTGCTCCGCGAGTTCAGGAATGATTTGCTTCCCCCTGTGGGTGAGCTGATCTCAATGACAGGGTCTACGGTATATGACCAGACGCACAAGGATCGGATCTCCAAACTAGAATGAGATGACAGGAATGCACAAGGGGAGGCATACCAGATCATTTTGGGGGGGCTTTCCGACTGAGGGCAGAAGAAATCGTAGCCCCGTGTTGAACGAAGAGGCACAAAGAGTAATTGGGTACCGCTCAGAAGATGGAACTCCCAAACACTGTTGCTTGGTGTGCTTTGTTTACTGGTATTGTCTGTTTCCCAAAGGTGTTCTGTGGAATAATAGGGAGACGGAAAGCTCTTCAAAATGAGCACGCCCTGATTGATGAAGATTGCCAAATTTATAAACAGGCAACCCCCACTTTCAAAAAGAAAAGTTGCTTTGCATCACTTCACTATGCCCCCCTCCCCGTTGAATAGGGAATTAACAGGCTCCCCAAAGTCAGGGTCAGTAAATTTCATGCACCCATTGACCCACAGCAACACCTCTGCTCAGCCGGTAACCCAGTCCTCTCTGGCCCTGGGCCTCTCAGCCACGCGGGCCTCTGGCCTCTGCTTTCCTGGACCAGGAAGCCTGCCTGCAGCTCTTTCTCACAGTCCCAGAGTCTCATCACTGCTCCCCTTGCTCTGTACCACGCACCCCTCACTTTGACAGAAGACCCACACTCCTCCTATTTTGGCGAATCCGAAGAAGTCCCAAGAGGATTTGCCCTTTCATGGAAACAAAAATGGCAAAAAGCAAAACCAGCACATTAACAAGCCAGCGAACGCACGGTGAGCATCGACGGTGGCGCCACCTAGCGCCTTGCCCACGAACGACACGCAGCATCAAGCTGTCCCTGCTTTGAATTGTGTCTTCCCACACTGCGTGTTCGTGCTGTGCTACGCTTGATGGGTCAGTTGGTAGGTTATGTTTTGGGGTCTGAGAACATGCAAAACATCTCATGTAGAGGGGTAGTTATTATTTCTTGGCTTTCCATCATTTTGGCTTATGAGAGTTTTCAGAGGAACGCTCTACTTTTGACTAGCAGGAGAAACCTGTACTCCTTGGGAAGGTTCATAAAGTGCATTTGGGTTAAAAACCCTGAGTCCTAGAGTAAAGCAGGCTGTATGCTTTGCTCAGAATTTTCAGATCATTTATCTATAGAACGCTCTACAAAAAAACACACAAAAAACCCCCAAACTCTATTATTAATTGGGTGAAGATTTACAGAGGCAGTCATCAACAATGCATATACCTTTTGCCTCATTTCATTAATTGCAATCCCTCCCCCCACCCCCACCCCCGGTGGGATCTAACTGATCTCACTTCCTCCCTGGGCTTCCTGTTTCTGTCCCTCCTTTCCTATCCCTTCAGACTTTGCCCTTGGGTAAATGCTGCCTGTTTGATCTCAAATGGTTGTTGATTCTAAAGTGTGTGCACCTCATTAGTGGTCTTGTTTCCTCAAAGAGCCAACTAAGGTTCTGCTAAAAATTGAGCCATGGGGATCAGTTCATTTCCAGATCCGAAGGGTGACAAAGAGCCACAAACTTGGGGATTCTCAAGTCTCCATCCGACCAGGAAGCCTGGTCTCTTAAGATTTTGAGTTTGTTTCAAAAAGTGGCTCCCACTCTATCCAGGACCTTCAGCCCCTTTTGAAGGAGTTGGGAGTGGGAGACGGGCACCATCTAGTCCTTTTGGTCTCAGGGTGATAGAGTTCATATTCAGGTTGTTCTTTAGTCCACTGGACAAATTGCTTCCTGGCGTCTTCAGCTGGTACCACTTCTTCCCCATGCCCCCTGGACAGGACGTGAGCAATAGTTGCATCTTAAATGGTGTTGGTACTCGCCCAAGTAGGACATAGAACATTGTCTTTGCGGACTATATTGTACCAATGGCTGTAGGTGCTCCTAAGACTATTCACCATAGAACTCCACCCTGTGACACCATTCCTCATGTCTGGCCTGAAATGTCTACCTGTCTAATCCATAGTTCATCATGGGTGTATACGAGACATTTTAAATTTCACATGTTCAAAATAACTTCAAGAATAATATTTTATTATGTCTTGGTGAGAGTTTACATAGCAGATTCAAGTCCTATTTAAGAGCGTCTGAGCAAATTATTCAGTAACATTGCTCACATTTTGGACAATGTGTCAATATTCTCATGAATTTTGTTCTTGGCATTCCATTTCCAGGGATCTCGTTTCCCTGCCCCTTCTCATTCTGGATCTGATCAGTTTTATCCTAGGACTTCTTGTCCTGTCACCACCATCATCAGCATCTGAGATATTCTCCCACCATTTCAGCCATAGGTACTCAGGTGACTCCAGTGAGATGTGGCAAATGTTATGAAATGAGCTCAGAGAGATACTGTTTTAGGGTAATTGTTGATCATTTGGTCTCATAGATGTGCTGTGTTAAAGGAGCCTGGTACTCATGGGTCATATATTTTATTTCATAAACAAACCTGTTATTTAGCTAGAAGGTAATCACAGGGGCTAGTTTTGCTTGAAGGTTTTAATATTTTAAGACTACCTCAGGGCAATCATTTTGGAATTTCTTCAACCAATTTGGACTTTACAAGAACTTGAGTTCTGCTCCATCTAGTGTGATTCTGTTTTGAATGGGTGATAGAGGGGGCTGGTTACCAGCTAATTCTTTGGGACTCAAGGTAGATGAGATTGTATTTCCAAGCAAGAGCAGAAGCTAGTTCTATAGATTAGTTAATTCTCTAAGTCTTCGGTTTCCTTCTTTCTCACTTGTTCTGGACAAATAGAGACCAATTGTTGTATCTTAAATGGTTGTTCACAGGCTTTTAAGACTCCAGACACTATTCACCCAAGTTGTTGTTGTCGGGTGCCACTGAGTCAGTTCCAAGCTGCAGCGACCGTATGCACAACAGAATGCAACACTGCCCGGTCCTGTCCACCCTCATGATTGTCCCATGCTTGAGCCATTGTTGCAGACACTGTATCAATCCATCTGCTCGAGGGCCTTGCTCTGTGTGCCCTGCCCCTCTCCTTTACCAAGCTTGATGTCCTCCAGGGCTCTCTCTCTCTAGACAACAGGTCCAAAATGTGCAAGATGAAATCTTACCATCCTGGCCCTACCAAAGTAGGATGCGGAATATAAACTTCATGAACTATATTTTTCTCAAAATTTCAAATCCCAGAAATCGAGCTCCTGAATTGTTTGGTTATATCTAAGTAAACTATAACCTCTTTGGTTTATTATATATAAGAGCATGCATATACATATATATTTATATATACATATAGATACATACATATGAATATACAAATGTACACATGTATACCAAATCAATAACCAGCTGTATCCCCAGCTTTTAAAAGAATCTGTCCCATAACAAATGTTTTGCTGATGAACTAGCTAAATAAATAGCATCCATGAGTAGATCTACCATGGTTAGAACACTCCTTGGGAAAGTGGGTTAGATTTTTAGTGCTTGCCTGCTTCTGGACTGGGGTACAGGGTCCAGTTTTCTCTTCCTTATCCAGTATTAATCTCCAGAAGTTTCCATCTTGATAGAAGTACCTGGAGACGTGATTTCCTGGGCATTTTATGCTAGTTATATTGAAGGTTGGTAGCAGCATCAGCGGTAAACAATCTTCACACCCTGGCAATGGGTGGGCTACTTTTGAAGAATTTCCGGGGGATGATTAATTCCACCTCTATGTATGTTGCTTTTCACAACTCAAAACTTTTGAAGCTCGGTTTAGTTGCTCAGGGTAAAGTTAGGAAGTTGGAGTAGGTCTTACTACCAAGGCAGCTCTAAACACAGGCTTACATGAGTTCCTTCCATTTTAAAAAATGCTGTACGATGCATGATTAAAGTGCCTGGTTTAAAACAAGGGGTCAGAAAAGACCCAGAGCCAATGGATCTGGCAGCTAATGATTACGGTTGTTAATTGTATCATCAATTGTTACTGTTGTTGTTGCATCATCAGGTTGGTTCCGACTCATTGTGACCCCATGTATAACACTGGAACACTGTGATCCTGTGCTCACCTGGGTGAATGTTCATTTCTATCTCACATAGAGTCCATTTATTTATGCATGTATGTATTGCCTAGTTTACCAGTTAGGGTGGCAGTCTCACCACGGAAGCGACGCTTTTCTGTTCATGGTCATATTCCCACTGTCTACACAGAAGCCAACATGCAGCCACCAGTTGCCATTGAGTCAATTCTCGCTAATGGCGACCCCATGTGGGTGAGAGCAGAGCTGTGCTCTCAGTGCTGATTTTTTTCCCCCATCAGGTCTTTCTTCTTAGGCACCTCGAGGTGGACTTAAACCTTCAACCTTTCAGTTAAACGGTTTAATAGGAGCTGGTTCAATGGTTGTTCACTTCTTGGTGGTCTTCACTTGTTCACTCTAAGGTTTTCATGCTTCATAATAAAGACTTACTCTTTGCTCCCTTGAACCCATTCATCTGCAGCTTTTGTTTAATTAAGGTGACCAGATTTTAACATTGGTAAAGCAGGACACCATTGATAAAATCCATATCCTGGCGAAATAGCCACATGGCAGCAGAAAGCCGTATATTTCCTTCCCGTTCTCCCGCCGTTCCCTAACTTGTCATGCATTCTTTCCAAAAGCACCTTATTTAAGATAGAACACTTATTTAAGATAAGATGGTCACCTTATTTAAGATAGAACAAGTGTACTTTCATTCATCGTCATCTAATAGCCAATGAATATTTATCAAGTACCAACTACGTGATAAACAAAGGTCCGGGCATATGCAAAGTTGGCATTTTTTTCCCCATCATCTTCCACCTAGTCTCCAGGCAGGGCTTGTATTCAAAAGCCAGAAATACTTCTACACAGTTTTCCTTGAAGAAATAGCATGAAGAAGAGCTAAAGTTGCTGTTCTACCTGATGTTATTGTATTTTTAAAAGATCCCTTCATGGGGTCTCTTACAGCTCTCATAACAATCCATACATCCACTGTGTCAAGCACATTTGTACATCTGCTACCATCATCACTTTCTAAACATTTACATTCTATTTGAGCCCGTGTCTGCCTGACGTTTCCATGCTTCGTAGGAGTGAAAGCAATAGAACACACGTACCATGTAAGTGGCAGAAATGAAAAGGGAGGACATACTGGCTTAAGTACTTCAGTCAGATGGCCACGGAAAATTACAAGACAAGAGAACTTCGATACATCGCATCACAGATGCTGCGCTTTGCCTGCCCTCCCCAGCGAGCGCATCTTGAAAGCCCATTAACTTCAGTTGAACTGAAACGCAAGACAACCACCCCCAAATCCAATCTTCATTAATCGCTCAGTTGTCGAAGGTGCCCCGCCAATGCTTTCAGTTCTGCACCGCCTTGATGCAATTTGATACTATCTCCTTGACGTGCTCTGTTCTTCCCATTGAACTACACCCCTAGGAGAAAGTGAAATTGGTTCTTTTATGAGAAAGCTAATTTTCCATTATTGGCGTGAAGAAGAAATCTTGTAAAGTTTCCTTCAGAAACACGCAACTATACGCTTGAGAGAGCCCTCGCGCAGTGGGTACTCATGGAAAGAACACAATGTCCTGAGTCAAACCTGAACGTTCCCAATGGTGATATAGGGACCTTTCAAAGCAGGTCAACAAATGGAATGTTTGTTCTTTAAGAGGAGAGCGTTGGAGCCTATCAGTCTTGTAATTTAATGCACTGGGCGTGCTGGCCTTCGTTATTCCTTGCTACCGGATGTGCAGAGGGGACAGCAGTCCTCTCCTGAGACCAGTGTCCAGGATCTTGGTTCTCACCAGGCTCCCTAATGGATTTGCAAGAACAGGTAAGCAATGTCTGCACATGGGGCTGCTCTTTTTCTGTCTCCAGAGTACAATGGGGTCACTTCTGGTGATTGAAAACAGAATAATCAAATGTGACCTGTGTGCTCTGAGAAGCCCTTGCCTCCCATCTCACCTGCCCCTGTTCTAGGGAGGATTCTTGTAAGAAAAATTGCCCCCGAAAAGTGACATTTCCAGGTCAGGCCTGAAGAAGTAAAAATCTATAACAAAATAAAACCCATCTATATTTATTCATCATCATCCCAGGACTAGTGGCCGCCGAGTTGACTCTGACCTGTGAGACCTCACATGTGCCAGAGTAGAATGGGCTCCACAGAGTCTTCAAGGAGTAGTTTTTGGAAAGTAGATTGCCAGGCCTTTCTTCTGAGGCACCTGTTGGTGGTCTTGACCCACCAACCTTCTGATTTGTGAGGAAATGGCATGGGGTCATGTCTAACTTCCACTGGCCTCGTTGCAGAGAAGGAGAATTCAGTTCCACACCAGCCCAAGGCTGGTTGCCAGAGGCAGAGGTCGGACATGCCTCCACTCTGCATCCTTCCATCCATCCTATGGGCACTCTCCTTCTCTCCTGGGTTCAATGATTCATTCCAGTGGCCACACAGAACTCGCCAATATAGGGGTTTGTTAGGAAAGGTAATAGGTTACATCAAGTCAGAATCAGAAAACACTAAGGGTAAGGGGACAGTCCTTTTGTCAACAACAGTGCATCATCTTGGCCATGCCATCAGGCAGTCTTTCTAGTCCTCAGTCTCTCAGGCATGCGGCACCTTGGTCTCTGCCCTGCTTCTGTACATGTCACAAGGCTCTTTTAGTGCCCACTTGGCAAGTCAGCCTCCCGCCAAAAGGCACCGAGCTTTACTTGTTCTGTGCCCTGGGTAGCTGGTTTTGCCTCGTGGTCTCCGCACTGCTTCTCTGCTCTGTCTCGTGGTCTCAGTGCGGTGGCCTTGGGTGCCTGCTGCCACTGCTGCTTCAGGCAGGAATCTCATGGGCACTCCGCAGGTGGCTCTTCATCCTTGATGACGGTGGGATCCTCTGCCTCTGAGATGGCTCACTGTCATACCAGCAGAATGGCAAAACTGACATCTCTGTGTGAGAGCTTTTCACACCTCGGATGCATGTTCTCATCCTGTCCTTTGGTGGGAGTTATGAAGACGGAGGGTTGAACCATCATACTAAGTAATTTCGCTTCACTACAATGATGGGCTGGGTCTTAGCTCTTTGCGTACATCCAGAGACTATAGTAATAAGAGTAGCCCCTAATATTTACTGTCCTCTGGAATGTGTCAAGTGGAGCTGGTGGCATCATGGGCTGCTAACTGCAAGATCGGTAGTATGAAACCACCACCAGCTC
This sequence comes from Tenrec ecaudatus, assembly GCF_050624435.1. Classification (NCBI taxonomy): domain Eukaryota; kingdom Metazoa; phylum Chordata; class Mammalia; order Afrosoricida; family Tenrecidae; genus Tenrec; species Tenrec ecaudatus. The sequence goes on along the minus strand of NC_134530.1, from coordinate 299,936,060 downwards.
CTCTGGAGAAAGAGGAGGCTTTTTGTTCCTGTAAAAGAGTTAGAAGCTTGGCAACCCACAGGGCAGTTTGACTCTGTCCTAAAGGGTCACCATGAGTCGGAAGGGACTCCATGGTGGTGGGTTTGTATGCCAGAGAAGTACAGTCAGAAGGTTCCTTAGCAGCAAGGATGGCAGGACTCTTCTGCTTTGGACATTGGCTTAGTTAATTGTGCAAACCTGGCTGATAAACACATGTGGGGTTAATTGAAGGGCGGAGAGATAAATGGCTCCATGAGCCTCACCTTTTGAGTTCTCAGGTCTCTTGCTTTGTGATGGTCGGACCAGGGTGCGGCTGCCTTAGCAGTTCCCTACTTCAGCTGGCAAGGGTGACTTCCTGCAAGACATCCCCGAGGAGAAGCCACATGGACCTACCCCGATGCAGCCCTGGGTGCTGGAGCACCCGTGTGGAGACCCTTGCCAGCTCTGAGATGCTTACACATTCATTGACTCAGATTTCCTCCTGCAGTTGGCATCATTGCCTCTGTTTTGTGAGATGGAGGAGGATTTTGTGGATTGGTGTTGGACATATGGGTTAATGTTGGACTTGTGGGTTTGGGCAGTACTGGGTTGGGATGTTTTCTTGGTGTGCACTTAACCTTTATATAAAACTCTCTCATACATGAGTTTCTGTGGATTTGTTTCTCTAAAGTACCCAGACTTACACAGACATGTTATCAGCTGGTAGTAGTCCTTGGAGAAGGATACCCAGTTTAGTAAAGTAGAGGGTTAGTAAAAAAAAAAGGGAGATCCTCAATGGAATAGGTTGACACAGTGGCTGCAGCAGTGAGCTCAAGGACAGCAGCGACTGTGAGGAGGGGGCTGGGCAGGCAGTGTGTTTCTTCCTGTTGTGCACGGTGGGAGCCGTCTCTGACTCCTCAAAGCAACAATAACGTGGCAGGTACGTCAGCCTTGCTAGCAGTTAGAAAGATGTTGCAGTGCACCTTCTGTCCTGGGCCTTCGTAAATCGCGATCCCTCTGGGGACAGCCGCCGAGAACCAGATGAGATGCAGGTGCTGCGAAGGAGAATGGTGTGTAGAGGGAGTTAGAAGCTCACAGTCAATAGTCAGATCGGGGAAAGGAAATGAATGTGGGTTAGCCATAGTTTGTTGTTGGCTCGTTTATTCTCATACTAAATTGGTGGTGGGACTGTTATCCTCCATGCCTCTTTAAATGCAGAAATAGAGGCTCAAAAAATTAGATAAGATACACTCCCAACCCCCACAAGTCTCACCAAGTATTAAGGACAGAACCAAGACTTCAAAACCAAACCCTCTGCTCTTGGGGTCAAAAGCATCTTCCTCTCCAGTCAGGAGCAGGAGATTCTGGGACTCTGAGCGACTGTCACTGCCCCTGTCCTCCCTTTGCTATAGCTTCCAATGCTCTCAGGGCTATGGCAAGAGTTGGGTGAGAAAGAAATTATGAACAGTACTCCATTCCCACTACCTTTATTATCGCTAGAAAACAGAAAGTGTCGGAAAACCAAAATTCAAACTCACTGCCATCGAGTAGATTCAGACTCACAACGACCCCGTAGAGTAAGGTAGCCCTGCCCCTGTGGGTTTCTGAGGCGCTAACTCTTTATAAGAGTCAAAAACCTCATCTTTCTCCTGCAGAGCAGCGGGTGGTTTTGAACTGTTGACCTCTGGAGGTTGGTAGTCCAATGCATGACCACAGTGTAACCAGTGCCCCTCGGAATAGACAGGACAAGCCTTCAAAATCAAGTGTGATTTTCCAGGACGGGGGATTGAGCATGAAGGTGCTGAGATAGCAGCTGACAATCGAGTCACCGGTTTCATCCTAGAAAAAAAGAAAACCCTCTGCCAAAAAAGCACTCCTGTGTGTGTGTGTGTGTGTGTGTGTGTGTGTGTGTGTGTGTAAAAACTAATTATAACACTGTGACTAGGAAACGGGTAAACAGGCTTTGGAGGAAGAAAAGCAAACACAACATATTAGAGGATGAGACAGTCTGGATTTTCACAATTGACACTGAAATATGAATCGTGAAGGCCTTTCTTGAGTAAGGAAAGTTCCCCCCCACCACCACTGGAGCTTACAAAGAGCTGCAAAGAGATTTCATTCTCTGCCCCCGCACCAACTTTGGTTTTTCTCTTATCTCCTCACCTGAAGAATAACCCAATGACATCAGCACCCAACCTTTGAAGAGAGCCACCTTAACAGGCCTGTGATAGTGCGACCTGCCTCAGAGACTCCTGAGTCTGTGATACCCTGCCCTTGGTAAGAGCTGAGGCTCATGTTAAAGATGGAGATACATGTCTTCAATCAGCAAACAGCTCCCTCTTTTGCAACAATCATTAAACAGAGTAGTGGATTGTTAATTACGCTTAAATAGGTGGCTCACTAATGGTTTAATGACACACATAATTTAACAGCTGGGCCCTTCCTTCAGTCAGGGGAGCCTCACATTGTCTTGGGGTGCTGCTCTGCACCGGGCAGGTGAAGACCATGGGAGTGTTGGGTCTCGGCAGTTTTGCGCATGGGCAGAAACAGTCCGTTCAACCTGACAGATGCAGGCAGTAGAGTTCCTGGGTGGGGCACAGTGAACTTGCTTGTCTGCTTACTGAAAGGGTGGAAGTTGGAGCCCACTCGGAGGTGGCTCCAAAGAAAGGCCTGGCAACTGATTCGAAAACATTAGTCAACAAAAACACCCTAAGTCAGAACTTACTCGGTAGCAGCTGGAGTTTAAGACACAATAGCAAGGCCTCAGCGGGGCTGAATAGCCCCTACAGTCAGAGACCCCCTACGTTGGTCTCTTTGATTACTTTTTATTGTCCAATCTCTGTTAACATTTGACTTTGCATCTCCTTGCTTACAGAAGATGTCAGTTGATTAGGGAAGGTGTGCTCTGATCCTTACAGGAGATGTCAGCTGATTAGGGAAGGCATGCTCTGATCCTGCTGCAAACCCTGCAGGCATATTGAAATCCTATTAGCTGCTTCTTCTGGAGATAGGGCCTTGGAGAGCTAGGGAAATGAGGCTATAATGGTAGAATGACAGACGTGGGGTTCATACTTCCTGGCAGGAGCACCTGCCTGGCGCATCTCCCATTTCGCGGATGAAAGCAGGAGCCTGCTCCCTTCAACTAGAAGCTTACTAAGATGTTGTTCTGAAGACAGTAGCCGTGGCTGTGACTGGAAGTGACACTTCCCACACATTCCGTGTGAAAACAAACTCTGGCCAGCTTAGTTGTCTTTGCACAACGGATGATCATCAGTTTCTGCAAATTCCGACGGCAAGAAGTACTCGGCGCAATAGATGCTTGGCCCCAGCTGGTTTACGGCACTCTGATGTCACCCAAGGACTGAGGCAGACTGAGTCACCTGGGCTCTGCAGATATCAGCTAGGTGGAAAGTATTCAAGTTTTTTAAAAAGGCTTACAATCTAGGAAATAACCCCAATATAATGGTTTGAGGGAAGCAAAAAGAGTTAGAGTCTAAGAACCCCACGGGGGCAGTTTTGCCCTGTTCTGTGGGGTCACTATGGACTGGTGGCAGTGAGGTAGGTTTTGAGATGTGAGCAACCGTATCACTTATGCTGTGCTAGGCTCGCCGCACAGATGCAGTTAGTGATGACAGGAGGTAACATCCAGAGAGCTTACGGGGCGCTAATTATCCTTCTTCCAACAACCCTACGAAGGAGCTTTTCTTGCACATCTGGTTTGCAGATGAAGTGTGAGATTCAGAGAGGTTATATAATTCGAAGGAGATCACATGGTTGCTAAGGAGCAGGGCTGCTTCCAGTACCCACACTCTTAACCACGATGTCCAAAGCTCATAAATGAAGGAGCTTGAAAAAGCTCAAGGAAAATTTCCATCTTCTACCTTCAGGACCAGGGTGTGAGGGGCGATACTGGGAGGGGAGAGGGAGAGTGGCTTGGAATGACGGAACCGATGACAAGGATCTACATGTGACCTCCTCCCTGGGGGACGGACAACAGAAAAGGGGGTGAAGGGCGACGTCAGACAGTGCAAGATATGACAAAGTAATAATTTATAAATTATCAAGGGCTCATAAGGGAGGGGGGAGCGGGGAGGGAGGAGGGGGGAAGGAGGACATGATGCAAAGGGCTTAAGTGGAGAGCAAATGCTTTGAAAATTATGAGGGCAAAGAATGTATAGGTGTGCCTTACACAGTTGATATATGTATGGATTGTGATGAGTTGTATGAGTCCCTAATAAAATGTTTTTAAAAAAGAAAAGAAAATGATGGCAACAACTGCACAGATGTGCTTGACACAATGGATCGATGTATGGATTGTGATAAGAGCTGTATGGTAAAAACAATAAAATGTTTTTAAAAAGTGAGGAGCTGATACCAAGGGCTCAAGTAGAAAGAAAATGTTTTGAAAATGATAATGGCAACATATGTACAAATGTGCTTGACACGATGAATGGATGTATGGATTGTTACAAGAGCTCTAAAAAAATGGAAATGTACTGTAAATGAGAGAGAGGAAAAAAAAATTTCCATCATCGTTTAATTCTGTTTTTCCACGAACTGTTTGAAGCCCCTTGGCATATAAACTACGGTGATTCTTTCTTTCTTTCAATGACATAATTGATTTTGCCACAAGGTGAGAGATCGCTTAAACAAGGACAAGTGGAGTGGGCAGGCAGACCCTGGAATAGAAGAGTTCAAAGCTGCTTGGTTAGGTAGCCATGAATCGATAACCCACAGGGCCAGTGCATGCAGCTGTGTGCGCTTGGATGAGCCTCCTAATGTCTCTGAACTTCAGTTTCCCTATCTGCAAAGAGGAACCATAAGAGCATATGGTTGTACCGGTTACAGGTGATAACAATAGAAAAGCGAACATTTCTCGGGTGCCTATTTTGGGCCAAGTGTAATTAGGTGCGTGGATGTGATCACCATCCCTGGCACATCAGGGTTTGATGGAGCCGCTGTGTTTGGCAAGCATTTAAACATTCAACTGCAAGCGGAAAAGTGGTAGTTTGAGCTGAAAGGCGCCTTGGAAGACGTGTGTGTGGTCTGACACCCGAGTCTGAAGAGTCACAGCCATGAAAACTCCATGAAGCAGCTGTGCTCTGCACAGGCGGTGTCGCTGTGAATAGCAGTAAGCCTGATAGCCACAAACAAATTCTGAATTTCTTTGTTACCGCGAGCCAGGCTCTGTCTGACAGACTTCACAAGGTGATGCAATTCGTTTGGGCAAGTGGAACCCTGACTCCTGGACCTGGCTTGCTGTAACTGGGTCATGGAAAGACCTCGGGAGCCATTTTATATCACATGCAATTTGACCTATAATTTATTTCCCATTATCATCATGAACACTTTTTAAAAGACTATAACATAACACATTGTTTCTGTTCTTCTCAGAAATGCTTTATCTTTGTCACCGGCTATTATGAACTCCAGCTAAATTTCCCACTTCCCGGAGAACTTGATAAACAGCCTAATTTTTCTTCACAGACTAGTAAACAGAAGGGAATTAACTCTAAATCTTGTTTCTTAGCTACAGTTTAGGGGAGAAAATAGCGTTAAAGTGGCTTGAAATCCTGGTCACGGCTGGCCCTGCTCTCAGCCGAGAGGACAGGGCTCCGGATGAAGTGCGAAGTAGCAACCGCAGCAGCAGCTTGATTTTCTAATCCACTTCACAATCCTTCCTGTGGGGAGCCCTTTCTACCTTCCGAATGGGCAGATTCTTGGGCCGAGTGTTGTGATTTACTCACTGGGTCCCTTCTCAGCTTAAAAGGTGATTCTGCATTCCCGGTGTGACTTAGCAAGGGGACTGTCATCTTGTGGCACAAACGTGAACAATAGAGGTGGCCCTGGAGTGTAAGCAAAACCCCATGCAGACAACCAGCTATAGTGAAGCGGGCTGAGCCTGCTCTTACCCATGCCCTAGTGCCAAGAGCCGCTCACCTGAGGGCGGGCGGCAGCACCCCACGATATGAACGGGCTGTTGTTTCCACCTGACTAGGGCAGGGAGCCTGCCTTCCCAGTACGCATCCCGATAGATAGACTTGTACTCGTTTTATAATCAAGAATCCTGCTTGGCTCACCCCATGCAGCAGCCAGCAGTACTCTCTCCATCACGGTCTGCCCGAGGCCAACCAGAGGGGCAAGGCGTGCCACCTCCCTTCTGGTGAGTGGGTCTCCATCCCCCTCCTCGCGCCTCCATTGTTGCCCTTCTTGAGCATTTGATGTCTGTGAGGACTCCGTGCTTCTTTCCAGCAAAACCAGCTCACAGAGGCCCTTGAAGCAACCATTACCCTTGCTTTAGGCCACTCCTTAAACCTTCCCAGAGCCCATGTGCAAGGAAAGGGTGAGGAGACAGGTTGATGGGAGAGCAACAGCATTTGACTGAGAGTTAGAACTGGAGTTTAGTTCTGCTACTCAGCAGGCACATCCTCTACCCAATGCCCTCTGGGCCTCAGTTTCTCAATCCGTCACAAAGCTAGGTTGGGGACTCCGGGTTCCTCTGACTCTGAGCCTCGCAGCACATCCTTTGTGAGTTTTTGTGTTGACTTGCATGTTGCTCTGACGCTGGTGGGTCACACCTGGTGGCCCGAAAACGGACTTGAAAGAAAGGCCTAGCAATCTACTTCTGAAGTGTAACCAGTGGAAATCTTACCAATCACAACCAATAATTGTCTGAAAGCCAGCCCACTTAGCATTGTGTGAACAGGACAGAAAGGTCTCCTCTCAAATCCTACCCCTTTCCTGTTTGAATGAAACTTGTCATGGCTAAACTAAGATGTTTCTGGGTTTGCAACTGAGAGTTTGGGGTCCAGAGAACACCCCAAGTCCCAGGAGAATGGAGATGGTTGGTTGCTGAGAGCTGGATTCCCCAAACCATAAGGGAAAGCTTTCTGTTCCACATAAAGCATAAATAAAACCCATTTCGGCCGGTTGAGCCATCACTTCATCTCATTTGGAAGTTGTATTTGAGATGACCTGTTGCAGACTAGCGACCTTTGTGGGGGCTTTGAGGCAGCCAACTTCAAGACAAGCAGACACCTGAGTACAGTGAGAGGCCTTGCAGGCTTGGGCTGGAAAACCCTGTCACAAGTCAGTCCCCTGAGACAGACGTGACCAACGATGATTTCAGATCAGTATATGAAAGCAGATCGTGAAGGGTCATTAAAAAGACCGAGAGTAAAAGGGAAGAGATTAAAGTGGATGTCAAAAGAGACTCTTCTGAAATGATGAATGAACTCAAATCCAAAGAGAACCTTTCCAAGGGAAGCTCAGGAAGACAAAGTAGAGTTTTATGAGGAAATGGGTACGGAGGTAGAGTTAGAAAAGCGAAATAGAAGCACACACTCAGCATATTTCAAGCTGAAGGAATTGAAGAAAAAAAATTCAAGCCTCGAGTTGTAAGTTTTGGGCTCAGCAATGGGCCTAAACCCAATGATCTGTCAGGTCTTCAGTCATTGGTGTCCAATACATCAAATGTGTCCTTGAGATAGTTCCTGAATTCAAGTGGGATAAGCTCATATTTGGGGCCTACTGGACTTGTTTTCATTTTCCTCAGCTTCAACCTGAACTTGAATACGAGTGATTGATGATCCCCTTCCACCATGGGGCTGCTGATCTTTTTTTTTTTTTTTTAATTTTAACAATTTATTAGGGGCTCATACAATTCTTTTCACAGTTCATACATATACATACATCAATTGTATAAAGCACATCTGTACAGTCTTTGCCCTAATCATTTTTTTCTCTTTTCTTCTTTTACATTTTATTAGGGACTCATACAACTCTTACCACAATCCATACATATACATACATCAATTGTATAAAGCACATCCATACATTCCCTGCCCCAATCATTCTCAAGGCATTTGCTCTCCACTTAAGCCCCTTGCATCAGGTCCTCTTTTTTTTTCCCCTCCTCCCTCCCCCTTCCCCCCTCCCTCATATGCCCTTGGTAATTTATACATCGTTGTTTTGTCATATCTTGCCCTATCCGGAGTCTCCCTTCCCCCCTTCTCTGCTGTCCCTCTCCCAGGGAAGAGGTCACATGTGGATCCTTGTAATCAGTTCCCCCTTTCCAACCCACTCACCCTCCACTCTCCCAGCATCGTCCCTCACACCCTTGGCCCTGAAGGTATCATCCACCCTGGATTCCCTGTACCTCCAGCCCTCATATGTACCAGTGTACAGCCTCTTTCCTATCCAGCCCTGCAAGGTAGGATTCGGATCATGGTAGTTGGGGGGAGGAAGCATCCAGGATCTGGGGGAAAGCTGTGTTCTTCATCGGTACTACCTCGCACCCTAATTAACCCATCTCCTCTCCTAAACGCCTCTATGAGGGGATCTCCATTGGCCGACACTTGGGCCTTGGGTCTCCACTCTGCATTTCCCCCTTCATTTAATATGGTATATATATATATACATATATATATATACATATACACATATATACACATACATACACACACTTATATCGTTTTGTTTTTTTTTTTTTGCATGATGCCTTATACCTGGTCCCTTGGTACCTCGTGATCGCACTGGCCGGTGTGCTTCTTCCATGTGGGTTTTTTTGCTTCTGAGCTAGATGGCCGCTTGTTCACCTTCAAGCCTTTAAGACCCCAGACACTATCTCTTTTGATAGCCGGGCACCATCAGCTTTCTTCACCACATTTGCTTATGCACCCATTTGTCTTCAGCGATCCTATCATGGAGGTGTGCAGTCAATGATATGATTTTTTGTTCTTTGATGCCTGGTAACTGATCCCTTTGGGACCACTCGATCACACAGGCTGGTGTGTTCTTCCATGTGGACTTTGTTGCTTCTGAGCTAGATGGCCGCTTGTTTATCTTCAAGCCTTTAAGACCCCGGTCACTATCTCTTTTGATAGCCGGGCACCATCAGCTTTCTTCACCACATTTACTTGTTCACCCACTTTGGCTCCAGCCGTTGTGTCGGGAGAGTGAGCATCATAGAGTTCCAATTTAATAAAAGAAGGTATTCATGCATGGAGGGAGTGTTTGAGTAGAGGCCCAAGGTCCTTCCGCCACCTTAATATTTGACCTATAAATATAGACACATAGATCTATTTCCCCATCCTCCTATATATATTTGCATGTATATGTCTTTGTCTAGACCTCCATGAATGCCCTTTGACTCCTAGCTCTTTCCTCCATCTCCCTTGACTTTCCTCCTGCCCTACTACCATGCTTCATCGCCACCTGGGCTAGAGTATACCTCTTCTCTAAGCAACCTTACCCTTGATCATTTCCCACCAGGCCTGCCACTCCCACTTCTCTACTATTTGGGGTCCCATGTTTTTCCCTTGTCCCTGGGTTTGTTAACACCACTTCCTTACCCCCCCTACCCCCCACCCCAAGTCCCCCCAAAACTGTCGGTCCCGTTGTTTTTCCTCCAGATAGTTCATCCAGCCTGTCCTATTCAGACAGACCTGTGGAGTCACTAACATGCACGAAAACTAGACAGAGGAACACAAAGCAACAGTATACAACCAGACAACAAAACAACAAAAACAAACCACTGACAAAGAACAGAATAAAACAGTTCACAAGAGAAAAGCTTGTAGTTAGTTCAGGGATCGTTTGCTGGCCCTTAGGAGCGTTTTCCAGTCCAGTCTGTTGGGGCACCACGCCCTGGCCCTGAAGTCCACTTTCAGCATTCCCTGGGGACCTTGCCACTCCATTCCCTTGCTGTTCCGCAGCACTCCCCCAGTGATTTGCCTCGGTGTGGTGGGATCAGGTCAGGTGCAATTCCCACACTGTGTCACCGGTGCTGTCCCCTGTATCGCCCTTAGTCACTGAGGGGCATCATGTCTCATAGTGGGGCCGGGGCTGCTGATCTTATTTCTCCTTGATGATATCAAGCTTCTCCAGCCTGTCTTCTTACAGATGTAGTCAATTTGATTCCTCTGTGTTCTAGGTGGCAAGGTTCATGTGCGTAGTTGCCGTAGGCCAGTAGTGCACCAGTATAGAGAAGCAGGTTGTGATGGAGCCTCAAGACATCGCAATGCACTATGATCCACAAGTTGGCTTGGCCCACAGGTAGCACAGAGCTGCTAACTCAGGCAGCAGCAGTGCTGGTCTTATAGCCAGGGAGAAAGAGGAAGAGGCTGGCTTTGGAGAGCCATTTACCTTGGTTGCCCTCCAATCAAGCTGTGACCTGATTGACAGGCTCAACTCCCCCCATGTGCTCCTATGCGTGGCAGTTACATAGTCCCTGTCAACTTGCGAAGGGGTGGAGTCTAGCCTATCAATCAGGTCACAGAGTGATGACCTCATGTGGAGGTGCCATGAAGATAAATAGCTCACTGGAGGTCCAATACACTTACTCCTTGTGAGACAAGCCTGTTGACAAGTTATGCTGATAGAGTCATAGCCCTGGAGCTGGAGGAGCCACATGGAGACCCACGCCAGTGGTGAGATGCTTCCACTACCACTGGATCCATAAGACGTTCCACCCACTGGCCTGTGATCTTCCTGCATTTGGCATCATTGCACGTGCTGTGTGAGTCTGAAGAGGAATTTATGGACTAGTATCAACATATAGGGTAATATTTGAGCTATGGACTTAATCTGGACTGAGCTAGGATGCTTTCTTAATGTATAATTGCTCTTTAATATCAAGTTCTCTCTTACGTATGAGTGTCTCTGGATTTGTTTTTCTAGTTAACCCGGACTAACAGCCTACAGGAGCCATGTTGGCACCAAAAAACCTAACTATCACAGATAAGGTGCCTCAAAAGTGGCTAAAAAATAAGACACAACAGTTTTCTCTGTGCTGAGTCAACCCCCTGTCATGGCGTCCATTCCAACTCAAAGGGACCCCAAAAGACAGAGTAGTAATGCTATAGAGTACAGATTCTTAGCTCACTTGGCTTACCACCTCCTTTTCAGAAAAAAATACTCGGTGTGCCAGGGCAATGGAAGGCTTTTGCACTGTAGGCCATGATCCAGGATAAAGTATAGGTTTCTGCTTTCGCAGCCTGCCTGCTCCCAGATTGTCCCAGCTCCTCCTCCCCGGCAGGGTGGTGGCTTCAACGATTTGGGGAAATACTGCTATAGGGCTTCTAAGGCTGTAATATGTGTGGAAGTAAACGGTCTCAACTTTCTCCCATGGAGCAATCAGTGGGTTTGAACCACTTGCTTTCTGGTTAGCAGCTGAATGTGTCACCTTCCCCACCCCCCCGCCCCCCAGCCCCTGCTCCCGGCCTCTGGGCTCCTTTGTTTCTGTACTTTAGTTTCCCCAAACGCACGGTATCATGATATCTGGAATTGCTTTTTCTTCATGTGCATGTAGAATACTATAAGCTCTTCAGAAGACTGAACGTCAAGCCTTGTTGATTAAAACTAAAGCAAGCGTTGTTTTTGTTCTTGATCATCTTGGAAAGAAGAAGTTGTTGAGCCAGGAAGCCCATGAGAACCTATTGGCTCACTGGCTGGAAAATACTATGAGCTAAGTATGTCATCCTCAGCAACAGAGGGGAGACTTAGCCGGGAGTCCTCTTCTGGGATAGTCAGGGTTTCCCCGAGGAAGAGACTCAATAAAAAGAAAGAGGAAAAAGCCCGAGTTTCAATACAGACACTAATATCAATTGCTGTCACGTCAACTCTGATTCATGCCGACACCGGGTAGGGATTTCAATGGGTGATTTTCGGGGGGAGTAGATCACCGTTTATTTCTTCAAAGCCTCTGGAAGGCCTCAGACACCCAACCGTTTAGTTAGCAGTTGATGGAGTTAGCCACTGACAACACCCTGAGATTCCCTGAACCTTGCCTACCGGTTTCCAAGGACTCTAGTGAGAGTCAATGGTGCCAGATCACTGAAGCACACGTTTTTCTCCCCTGCACCCTCTTAAGAGCACTTTCAGCATATTCTGAAATGTTTTCAGGCCATAAATATCTTTCAGTCAGGGAACTGTGCTTAAAAATGCTTTTCTATTTTTTCTCTCTTTTTAAAAAACATTTTATTAGGGGCTCATACAATTCTTATCACAATCCATACATATACATACATCAATTGTATAAAGCACATCTGTACATTCTTTGCCCTAATATTTTTCAATGCATTTGCTTTCCACTTAAGCCCTTTGCATCAGGTCCTCTTTTTTCCCCTCCCTCCCCACTCCCCCCTCCCTCATGTGCCCTTGATAATTTATAAATTATTATTTTGTCATAGCTTGCCCTATCTAGCGTCTCCCTTCACCCCCTTTTCTGTTGTCCTTCCCCCAGGGAGGAGGTCACATGTAGATCCTTGTATTCTGTTCCCTCTTTCCAACCCACTCACCCTCTACCCTCCCAGTATCGCCCCTCACACCCCTGGTCCTGAAGGTATCATCCACCCTGGATTCCCTGTGCCTCCAGCTCCTATATGCAACAGTGTACATCCTCTGCTCTATCCAGACTTGCAAGGTAGAATTCGGATCATGGTAGTTGGTGGGGAGGAAGCATCCAGGATCTGGGGGAAAACTGTATTCTTCATCGCTGCTACATTGCACCCTGACTGACTCATCTCCTCCCCTAGAGGCCTCTGTGAGGGGATCTCCAGAGGCCGACAAATAGGCTTTGGGTCTCCACTCTGCACTTTCCCCTTCATTCACTATGGTAAGATTTTTTTTATTGATGGTAAATATGCTTTTCTAACCATGATTACCACTGGTTTCTGAATCAATCAATCAATCAATCCAGAAGACATGATTCCAGGCCTCATTCATTGTGACCTCTCCCTGGTGGCATAGTGATCATTCGTTGGGCTGCTAACCACAAGGACAGCAGTTTAAAACCATCAGCCACACTGTGGGAGGAAGACACGACGTTCTCCGGTCATAAACAGAAACCCAGAGGGACAGTCCTAACCTGTCCTGTAGGGTCCCTCTGAGTCGGAATGGACTCTGTGGTCGTGAATTTGTTTTGATGTTCCGGTACTGTTGAGCACGTTCTCCTTGATATAGTCCTGCCTGGTTTCAGAGACAACCCTTCTTCTGCCAGACCCTTTATCTTCATCCTAGCTCTGATCACACTCTCGCCATTGTTGGCATACTCAATTCTACCCAACTGCTTTCCCCACCAACCTCTAGTTTCTCTCTTTATACCCTTGGCTTTCCTTTTTTCCCCCTTTTATTTCCCATGTAGATTTGCATTTCCCAAAGTGGGTGATACTGCCCCCTTGGGTGTGTGTGCTGGACCATCTGGGGCAGGGTGGGGTTGGGAGGAGCAGGCTGAGAAAGCACATGCCTACACTTTGCCCTGGATTATAGGTCATAGCACCTTTCATTGCTAGGGGCAAGCTGAGGGTTGGTTTTTTTTTTTTTTTTTTCTGAAAAGGAGGCAGTAGGCCAAATCCGTTTGGGAACCTATGAATGTGGATGATGCCCATATTTCCATCTCCAGCCCTGTTCTCTCCTCTTAGCTGTGCACCTGACTTTCTCCTGTATTGTTAATCTGGGATTTTCCAAAGACATCCTAAACTCAACATGCTCTAAACCTAACGCATTATCTTCTCCCACTGAATTGGCTCTTCTTTCAATGTGTCCCACCTTGGTAAATGGTTCTATAAGTATTAACACAAGCCAGAAATATAAGTGGTATTCTTTATCCCTCTGTCTTTCCCTGCCATTTTCAGTCTGTCATCGGGTTCAATGAGTTTTCTTTCTAAATCTCTCCCAAATGTGGACATGGTTTCTACTGTGTTTTATGTTCTCATCATCTCTTATATGAACTATTGCAATGATCTTTTAACTGATCTTCTACATTCCTCCTGTCCTCTGTGTTCTAGTCTCCATATACAGCCATGGCTGTAAAGACTTGTTAACCACCTTTGGTATGCAGATGACACAGCTTTGCTTGATGAAAGTGAGGGGGACTTGAAGCACTTGCTGATGAAGACTGAGGATTGTAGCCTTCAGTATAATTTACAACTCAATGTGAAGATAACCCAAATCTTCACAACTGGACAAGTAGGTAACATCATGATAAATGGAGAAAAGGTTGTAGTTGTCAAGGTTGTTTTTTCTTTCTTGGATCTATGATCAATGCTTATGGAAGCAGCAGTCAAGAGATCAAAAGACGTGCTGCATTAAGGAAATCTGGGGCACAAGACCTCTTTAGACTATTGAAAAGCAAGGATGCTACTTTGAGAACTTAAGTGCGCCTGTCCCAAACCATGGTAACTCCATTGCATCATATGCGTGTGAAAGTTGGACACTGACTAAGGAAGACCGTAGAAGAATCGGTGCATTTGGATTGTGGTGCCGGAGAAGGATATTGAAAGGGTTGATAAAAGGACAACCCCATCTGTATCAGAGGAAGTGTGGCCAGGGTGCTCCTCAGGGTGCTCCTTGGAGGCAAGGCTGGTGAGACTTCATCTTACAGACTTTGGACATATTGTCAGGAGGGACCAGTCCCTGGAGAAGGACATCATGTTTGGTAAAGTGATGAAAAAGAGGAAGGCGCTCGATGAGATGGACTGGCACAGTGGCTGCATCAATGGGCTCAGGCACGGGAGCAATTGTGAAGTGGATCCAAGACCAGGCAGTGTTTCGCTCTGTTGTGCATAGGGTCGCTGTGGGTCGGAACCAACTCGATGGCACCCGACAACAACCACCACCACCATAGTAATCATCTTAAACGACAAGCTGTCTGATGCACCTGCCTGCTTCAAGCCTGTGAAGATTTCCCATCACTTGAAGGATGAAAAAAGGAAGCAAAACAAACCATCCAGACCAACCCCTGCAAAAGGGATACAAGAAAATTGCACAGCCTGTCTCTGGACCTCCTGAGACCCTTTTTGCCTCAGGCTCCCTCCTCACTCTCCCCGCTCCAATCACATGGACATCTGTCAGTCCCCCTTACTTGTTCTCCTTCCACCACACGGTCATATGACTTTCCCTTCTTTCTATTGGCCAAGTGGACTTTTACTTATTTTTAAGATCTCACATCCAGACATTACTGACCATTCTCATAAAGCAAACCTCTCAATCACCTGTCCCATGTTGCATATCCCTTTTTTTCCCATAACACTGGTGACATGGAAGCCTGTACCTTGCTTTAGATGCAGTAACCCCCTGGTTGATGCGGAGGCATGTCAACCCCATGAGTTACAAAGTAGGATTGCTCCATCGGGCTTCCTTACCTGGAGTCTTTATGGGAGGAGACCACCAGAGCTTTCTTTTGTGGCGCCATTGTGGGGCTGAACCATCGACGTGTAGGTTAGCAATCTAGTGCTGACCACTGGTGCCACCCAGGGATATTTATCCAAAATAGGGTCACCTTTTTACCTAATGCTAAAAGGGACAGGCACACCTTCCTGGTCGTTGACGTGACATCACCACAAAGGATGGGATGCCCCTCTACTGAAGGGACAGTGGGAGGTCTTTTTTTGTGTGTGTGGGGGAGGTCTTTTTATGCTGGGCTGGAAATACTAAAGATTGACTGCTTCTTTCTATTGTTCCTTTAACTGACACCTTTGGGAAGCAAACAGTAACTCCATAAACACTCGAGGGTTGAGAAGAAAAGTCAGGAGAATGTACTATTTGGAAGCAGGATGCCAAATAGCGAAGGATGATAGCTGCCTCATCCTGAATCAAAAATCTCCCCTCTTTCCTGACCCCCAAATAGGAGAGTCATTTAGGTTAAAAGACTATTCTTCTGAAAAGAGGGGGAAAAATTCCTCCAGCGAATTGTAGCTCATTGGAACCTTTGGGAAAATAACTGTAACCATGAGAACACGTCCTAGCTGCCACCTGGGGAGCCGGCAAATTGAGAGTTTGACTGAAGAAGTGTTCTCCTCTAATATTATATTTCTGGAAAAACAGTGAGTGCATGCAATGTGGTTAAGTCTCTTTAGTTGCCTTGAAAAAAGCTATTTTTAAACAAAGGGTGCAATTGGGATTGGGTGGCACGTTAGAACTGCATTAAGCCTGTGGGTGGGGTGGGGTGGGGTGGGGTGGGGTGGGGTGGTGGTGATCTAGCCTGGGAGAGCCTGCTGGGATTCACCATGTCGTCAGTGCCCTAGGCTGCGGGGTGGGAGTAGGGAGCGGGTGGAGGTGAGGGGAGACCTGGCAGACTGGCACTGCATGACACTGTAGGTCCAATCTCATTTTCCCCTGCGCTTCACAATGCGTCATCTCGTCTGTAAGTGCTGCTTCTAATCTTATGCGACTTTCTAGATTGATCCTGGGTTGTATTGCTCCTTCATTTCCTTTCTCCTGCTCAAAACACCGTTCGCTCGCTCAGAATTTTCCTGACTTGTGGGGAGACAACATGTCTGGGGAGCTGACTGAGGAGCAATGCAATGTGTTTTTCCTCTTTGCTGCAAAACCCCAAACAGCCTGGAATTTCAACAACTCACCTGCCACACCACTTCTCCCAAGCTTCCTCTCATATCTAGAAAGCACAAAAATACTTTAGCCAACTGTGTGCCCGTTTTCGTTAATGGATCACTTGGGCATGGAGGTGCACGATCTACCTGCAGAGGAAAGGGTCACGTCCTTTTGCTTGTATGTTTTAGAAATCTAAAGATCCAAGCAAGATTCCAAAGATGCAAATCACCAGACAGTTGAGGGACGTAAAGTCGGGGAACAGTACCAGTCACAGTGGGCAGTGCCAGCAGCTTCCCCTCCTGAGTCAGCAGCATCTACTCAGAGCAGTCTTACATTCCAGCAGGCTCTGAGATTCCCACAACACTGAGGTCCACGGGCTTGGACTTTCCATTGCCTGCCTTGCTCTGGGAAGGCATGTCTGCTTCCCCAAGAGCTACTTCATCTAGGCCCTCCTGACCCAAACCACTGGGACACACTTGAAAGACTGGTGGGTGGGAGAAGAAAAGTTGAAATCAGTTTTTCTCTGCCTGCACTTGCTCTGCAATGTATGGCAGTGATGACAGTGTCCATGGTTTTGTAGGGTGGCCTTTCCCTCATTGCTCTCTCTTCTGGGCTAACAATGGACTCAAATACAGCACCCGCTGTGAGGACGGCACCAGACCTGGCAGTCCTTTGCGCTTTCAGACGTAGGGTGGTCATGAGTAACCATGCCAACCCACAGCTCCTAACAGCAACGACCTGCCTGCTATTAGAGTTACTCCATATCTTGGTGGCTCCTGGGCTCACAGGATTGACTTTTTCAGAAGGTCACTGGGCCTTTCTTGATAGGCATCTCTGTGTGAGCAAAAACCTCCTTTCCTTTAATCAGCAGATGAGCTTGTGAAGTATTTGCTTAGCTCAAGGGCAGCACTCAGACCCGAGGGTGAGTGATATGGCTCCCTGGTGTCACTGGGTGGCTCAGCATATCTTGTTGTGGCAGTGAATCTCCTATCAACTTGTGAAGGGGTAGAGTCTAGCCTGTCAATCAGGTCATAGCCAGTGAGGTCTCTGTGTTAGCATGGCCTTCTCCTGAGGATTCTGGGGACTTCTGGATGCCAGGAACACACCCACTCTACTTCCTCTCCCTGAGAGACATTCCTGTTGACAAGCCACATGGAGTCAGAGTCCTGGAGCTGGAGGAGCCACATGGAGACCTGCGTCGGCACTGAGATGCTTCTATTGCCACTGGATCCACAGACTTTCCACCCACTGGCCTGTGATCTTCCTGCACTTGGCATCATGGCATGTACATTGCATTCCGGAGGATTTGATTCAGTAGGGTTGAATTTCTAGTCCCCCCAGTACTGTTTATTGCCAAGTTCCATATTGTATGGTCTGTGCCTGTCCTCAGGGAGATGGAGTGACACCATGGTTGTCAAAATGGGCTCAAGCATGGGAACAATTGTGAAGATGGTGTACAACAAAGAAGCGTTTCTGTTGTGCATGGGGTTGCTGTGGGCTGGCAGTCATTCCCATGGCCCCTAATAACAGCAGACAGCAGGGCTTTGACTGTTCTTTTCCATTGAACCCTCTGGTGAGAATTTGCATTTACCCCCAGATGTGCATAAGAATCACCCGGTGATTTTGTTACCCTTGAACTTCTGACTTAGTGTATCTGGGGTGGAAATAAGGAACCCAGGTAATGCTGTGGGTCAGGCACAGGCCAGCTAACTGCAAGGGGTATGGCTCAAACTTACCACTCTGGGGGAGGAAGATGTTTCCGTAAAGATTTGCAATCTTGGAAGCCCTCCATGTCAGACTGGATTTGATGGTGATGGGCTTGGGTTTCTCTGATTTTGGGGGTGGAAATACAAATTCTCATCTAGGGGTCCAACCAGAAAGAACCAGTTTGAAGCCCTGGTTCTCTGCTCCTTTCCATGCACCAGGAGCATGTTCCTGGGGAGACCGTGAATGAGTGGGTCCTTGTCTGAGTGATCTCAGTTAGACAGCATTGTGCACCTAGTCAGCCAAGAGAAGGGGCGGAAAAGGGGTGCTTTCCTGGAAGGCCCACCCATCCCTGTCTTACCATCAGAACTCCTCTCCCGCGGCCCTCTTGATTGTGACCTCATTTGGACATGGGGGTCCCTGCAGCAGGAATTCCTTAAGATGAGGTCATTCGAGGGGGCCCCAAGCGAATGCAACTGGTATCTTTGAGAAGGGACGCAGAGGGAAGATAACCAGGTTGAAACAGCAGCAGATTATTGTGATATTGCCACAGCTAAGGAACAAGGAGGGCTCCCGGAAGCTGGGAGAGAGAAGAATATGTCTTTCCCTGGAATCTTCTGCGAGAACATGACCCCTCTGATACCCTGATTTTGGACTTCTGGCTCCCAGAACTGTGAGACAATGCATTTCTATTGTTTAAAGCGAATCTGTGTGTGGTCCTTTGTTAAGGCAACCCTAGAAAATGACGATCATCACTACCAAATGAGATTTTGAAAAGGTCCCTTTGGAAGACACCACCAGCACTGAGTCCTGTCAATTGTTTTTATCATATTGTTAAAGGATAACCAACGGAACCCACTGATCATCTTGTCTTGCTTCTGCCTGTTCTGCAAAGGAAGTGAGGATTGTCATATTCCACCTATGATGTGCCGTAGGAAGACTACACACATGCCGTATGCGAGCACTCATGCAAGGGGAATCATCGGAGGGGGTGGTTGTGTGATTTGCAAAAAAAAAATGTTGCATGATTTGTAAAACAAACAAACAAACCAAACATATAACATGTGTGTTACTGGATTAAACATATGGTAGATAACCAGGAGCCAGAGGGCTAAGTTGTGGTGGAGGAGGCACCCCTGTGGTGATTGCAATGCCCAGGTTTGGTGTCACTGTGGAAACAGGTTGGTGTTGGAATTCAACTCCATGCTGCTTCGCTATGTAAACTTGGGCAAGCGTTTACCCTTTGTAGACTTCAAATTTCTCCTTTACAAAATGGAGCTAGCAGTTGTAGGCACTTGGACATCGCCTTACAGAAGGGTCATGGAGAGGAGACAAGCCAGTCAGGGTGCAGTATACTTCTGATAAAACGTACAACTTTCCTCTTGTTCTTTAATGCTACCCCCCAGCCCCCCACTATCATGACCTCAATTCTACCTTACAAATTTAGCTAGACCAGAGCATGTACACGGGTACAGATAAGAGCTGGAAACACAGGGAATCCAGGACAGATAAACCCCTCAGGACCAACTTTAAAAGTAGCCATACCAGGAGGGTAAGGGGAACTAAGGGGGAGAAAGGGGGAACCAATCACAATGATCTACATATAACCCCCTCCCAGGGGGATGGATAACAGAAAAGTGGGTGAAGGAAGACATTGGTCAGTGTAAGACATGAACAAATAATAATAATTTATAAATTATCAAGGGTTCATTACAGAGGGAGAGTACAGAAGGGAGGGAGAGTGTGGGGGAAATGAGGAGCTGATACCAAGGACTCAAGTAGAAAGAAAATGTTTTGAAAATGATGAAGGCAACAAATGTACAAATGTGCTTGACACAATGGATGTATATATGGATTGTGATAAGAGTTGTATGAGTCCCCAATAAAATGATATTTTGAAAAATGGAGCTAGACCATAGTACTATTGCCAATAAGGGTTGCTTAGAGGTTAATTAATTTTAATTAATATCTTTCTTTTGTTTAATAATGATAATAAATTCTCAACAAGTGGAAGCATGCAGTGGAGAACAGTCTGCAACCAAGACAAGCTCTTTACCCAGAGGAGACTCTGGTGCTGTGGTCCTCAACTCTGCCTGCACCTTAGAAATTTCTAGAGGAACTTAAAAAAAAAATCACTGTCTGGTTCCCTCTCCAAATTGATTGAATCAGAATCCCTGCGGTGGGCCTGATATTGGCATTGTTAAAAAAAATGTCCAGACTAAGATTTTGAATAACTAGTGTAATGAATATTTACGTGACCCTCCAAGATAGAAAAAAAAAGGGCACCTATTGGATAACTAATTTATAAGTTATGCTTCAGGAAGGTCAAGTTCCTTGAACAAAGAAAGGTGTGCCTCCCCAACTCAGAGTCCATAGCTGCACTGACTTTATGTCCATCTTCTTGGCTCCTTGTGGTAAGGGTGGATGCAAAGCCACCTGACTGGATTCTGAAGGGCACTTAGGAAATGCCTAGTTCCGCCCCCTCCCCAACCATTATTGGACTAACCTTCCAGCAAGGTGAGCGCGAACTTGCTGTGCTTTCTTCCTAGTCTGCAGGCAGGCAACAATTTCACACTTTCACTTTGGTCTACGTATAATTGGTGCCATTACATCTTCCTACGGAATCAAAGGTTCCTTTCAAATGTTTAGTCCCTGACGGTATGGTGGGTTGAAAATTGGGCTGCAAACTTC
Organism: Tenrec ecaudatus; assembly: GCF_050624435.1. NCBI lineage: Eukaryota > Metazoa > Chordata > Mammalia > Afrosoricida > Tenrecidae > Tenrec > Tenrec ecaudatus. The sequence continues at coordinate 299,915,336 of NC_134530.1, read as the reverse complement.
AAGGTCGGCAGTTGGAAACCACTGGCCATTTCTTGGAAGAAAGAGCATGTTCCCATAGGAAGTTACAGTCCTTTAGCTCACAGGGGCAGTGCGACCTTGCCTATAGGGTCTTTGTGAGCCAGAATTGACTCGATGGCAGTGAGTGTTTTGTTTTGTTGTGTGGTGTTGTGGCAGGATGGGAGTCGTCAGTAAAATAAGCCCAGGTGAATTTACTAATCTGCAATGAAGTCTCTTCACCATTTCAAAGATGTGGTGAAAACCAGGTGAGATTGTTCCCTGCAGATAAATCAGTAAGTACAGTACGTTCATGCTTACCTTGCCTATTGGGTTATCCACCCCCATTCCCAATGTCTGAAGTCATTCTGGAGGTTCCCAGGTCCCCTCGACACTCTCACTGCTGGCTTAGATTTAAAGCTTGAAATTTCTAGTCAATTATATATATTTTCAGTTCCTGTTTCGAACTGTAACTTAACAGCCCGTCACCATGGAAACAGGGACTTCTTGAGGACGAAGTTCCCCTTAAAATTTTGTCTCTTCTGTCTTTTGGTTAGGATCCATGAAGGTTGTGAACCGTTGAGATTTATATCCCAGGAAAATGCATTAAGGATGGATCTAAACTCATACCGTACATTCTCTGAATCTAAGGTTTCATTGGCAATAATCAGATACGTGTCTGTCCTTCCAGGGAAGGAGGGAAATGGTGCTCATCTGTGGGTAAATATATTTCAGAATATGAGAAAGTAAACTTGTCATTAGCTGCCTCATCTTTACTTTCTGGACTCCAAAGGATAGGACCAACCCCCTTCCTCCCACTCAAACTTTTCTGACTGGAGCTCTGGATGTGTATGGTGGGTGGAGAAGGAAGGGGGCGTTCTGTGCTCGGGGATCTCCAGGCTGTGAGACAGCAGGGTCTCTAAGGCCTGGCTCAATGTCTGCAGGCGCCTTCTGGGGTCTATCCTGCTCTTGCGATATTTGCGACAGTCCCAGACACCTGGCACTTTGGACTTCCTGGACAATGGAGAAGGTGGCTAGGGAGCAGCCAGGGAACCAGGTACGACAGGCACAACATAATGGCCGCATTGCTCTCAACTTGGAGGCTGGCATAGAGGCACCAGCTGCGGTGGCAGCCCAGGCATGTCATCATTTACCTGTTAGCTCAGGCCATTGCAGTGGGTTAGCAGCTGGCCTGCAGCTCCTTACCACTCTTTCCCCCAGCCCCCGCCTCCACTCCTCCTCCCGCTTTCCCACCCCTGAGCCTGGTCAGTGCTTAACTCCCTGACAGAGGAGGAAGGCTTTCGAGTCCCACAGCAGACCAGGTCATCAAGTTGGGGGTCGTGAGAGACGGTTTTTGTGTGTTCCAGCTCCTCCTCTCTACTTTGCCTCCTTCTTCCCTTCGGTTGGACTTTCAAATTTCAACTGGTAGCATCAGACACCCAGACCTAGCCTAGCAGAAACTCTGTAACTGGTGTCTACAAGATGTTTACAAAGCGGTGTTTCCATGGTAGCATTTTCGTTGTCTGTATGAGTCCTCAATTCCATCCCAGCCAATGCACCCCTTTTGCAGCCACCACCTGCCAGTGGTGGCTTGCATGATGCTGTGATGGTGAACGGATGTCAGAAGAGCTTCCAGGTTTAAGGAGAAAGTCCTGGTGGTCTACTTTCGGTCAATGGAGCCATCCCATGGATCACCTCATGGGGGTGGCCCAGGACTGGGGAGTGTCTAGGGCTACCCTGAATTTACACCCTCTAACAACAATTGGGCCCAGTCATATTGCTGTACTCAATACACATGCATGTGAATACATGACTGTCAGTGCGTCCTAGTGGTTCCGCTGCTTTGATTACACTCGGACAGAATCAGTAACATTCTGAGAACCTGGAGGGGCCAATGGTCTGTTCTGTGTTCCTAGTCGAGGTCTTAGAGGTCCTGGCCACCAGGATGGACATCTGAGTCTATGCCAGGCCTCTCCTCCTGGAGTATCTTTCAACTAGTGTTGACTGAGAGAATCATTCTGGCTAGGGGGGAAGCTGTCAAAACTAAAGCTAGGGGGCTTTGTCATTACCAGCGGAGAAAGCTCCAGGCTGCAGGTGAAAGAGAAGAACGTGGCAGGCTGCCCAAGAGAAGCCACACTGAGAGAGAGGAGTCCCTGTGCTTAGAGTGGTCATAGCTCAATTCTGTTGGAAAGCCGTTCATAAATCACTGATGGATAAGGCTCGGAGCACAGTTCCAGTCAGCGTGCGTGGCATGCAAAGCGTCTGACAGCTTGTCCTGCAGCACGCCTGGCCAGGCCTCTAGGTCATTTCCTGACTGAAGCACCAGGCATTTGTGCAGAAATCTATAGTAGCTGCACCATCGCCCTGGCTGTCTGAGAAGGGTTGGTGCTAGGCTCCCTCAGAATAGCACTTGCTAGTAGCAATTGCAAGATATCTGCCTTTTCCTCTTCTTTAAAATTATCGGTGCCATTTCTTCTCTTCAGAGTGGGTTCGGGTTTAGGTTGCCAATTACAAGGTCAATGGTTCAAACCCACCATCTGCGACTGTCAAGACTGAGAGCCTTGGAAGCCCCACGGACCACTGAGCTCTGTCCTATGGGGTTGCTATGAGTTGGGCGGTAGGGGGTTTGGTTTTGTTGGGTGCCTTTTCTTGTCTTCCTTAGGCTGATAAATGAGCATGGATCTCCAGACTGTTCCTTCTGCACATTAGCACAAACAGAGAACAAACAATAAAACCATCCCGACAACAGCAGTAGCCAACGAATCAACTCTGACTCATGGCAACCCCATACTCATCAGAATGGAACTGCGCTTCGTAGGATTTCCAATGGCGGGCTTTTGGGAAGCCCATCACCAGGCTTGTCTGACGAGGCACCTCTCAGTGGATTTGAACCTCCAACCTTTTGGCAAGCAGCTGAGCATGTTAACTGTTTGTACCCCGGAGGGACTCCTTCACTACATACAAACTCTCTTCTTATAGCTGAAGAGCTAAATATATATTATTAAACCAAACACTCCCTTGATTCATTAATGCGTCAAGTTCTCAAAAGCCCAAACACATTTCTCGGACAGGTGCCTATTAACCGCGCCATGTGTGATGAGCTCTGCAGGAGCGTCACAATGATGAGGAGCAGCTTCTAGCTCTCAAAGCACCTGCCAGCTGGATAAGCTCAGGGACCAGGTATGCACACTTCTGAGTCAAGGTCAAGGCATAATTGCCATTCTGAGTCAGGCTCCTGGCAGGAGGCGGGCCGGTTCTGAACGGCAGCCCTGCACAGGCACTTAAGTCACTTAGCTCTGTGTACAAGACTCTGGACAGCTGAGCAAATCCACAGATTTTCCTCTTCCAGTGTTTACATCTTCCAAGTGTTTTTGATAAATCCCCCCAACCATTTGGATAGGTTACAGCAATGGGAGCCACACTGCCTTTTGTTCGTTGACGGACTGTTTTTAAACAAGTCATCTGAATCCCCTTGTTGTCTGGGCACTGGGTGGCCTCTCGCCTTTGCCCATGGCAGTGGCTGATGGTGCTCTGTGGGGGAGCAAATATTTGGAAGGAGTTGAAAATAGGTGCAGAAGCAATGAGCAAGGCATACCTTGTGGGTTGACTGCTCATACGGTTTGAGGTCTGATTAGAGAAACAAATTCAGAGACACTCATGTGTGTTAAGAGAGTTTTATATCAAAGAGCAATTGTACATTAAGAAGGCATCCCAGCCCTGTCCAGTTCAAGTCCATAAGTCCAGTAGTCCAATATTAGCCCAGATGTCCAATACCAATTTATAAATTCCTCTTCAGACTCACGCAACACATGTAATGACGCTGAATGCAGAAAGATCACAGGCCAGTGTGTGGAAAGTTGTGTGGATCCAGTGGCAGTGGAGACATCTCAGAACTGGCAGGGGTCTCCACATGACTCCTTCAGCTTCTGGACTCTAATGTACCTCCATGTGTCTTGTCAGCAGGAATGTCTCACAGGAAGTCTGTGTGCATCTGGCCTCCAGTGAGCTATTTACCTCCGTGGCGCCTCCAAATGAGGTCATCAAGCTGTGACCTGATTGACAGGCTAAACTCCACCCCTTCACTCTTCCCCCCCCCCTTCACTCTTAAGTCTCAAATTGTCAACGGATTATGTAACTACCACAGGTCTCCTTTAAAATGTTGGGATAGAAACACGGTTCTCTCTTTCAGCACAGCCTGCTTCTGAAAATATAGCCCATAATGATGAAATGAGAAGATGCCCCTGAATTCCTAAAGAATTCAGAAGAGCAGAAAAAAATTTAAAATGGAAAGACAACCAGGGATCCCCATCAAGTGTTTTCAGTTGGTGCCATTGGCTGGGCTCTGATGGCAGCCATTGTTGTACGACGTAACCAGCCATTGCTGGCCCCAGCCCATCTTCATAGTCATCAGCACATGTGAGTTGACTGCTACTGCCACTTCCAATTGGAGGGACACATCTTCCAGGACTGGATTGGACAATAATATTCTATTGTGATCCACCAGGCTTTCATTGGCTAGTTTTTGGAGGAAGATGGCCAGGCCATTCTTCCCCTTACCTTCAGCTTGTTGTGCTGTGGTGGCTTGCATGTTACTGTGAAGTTGGAAGCTCCATCACCAGTAGTTCCAATGCCAGTAGGGTTACTCAGGGTGAACAGGTTCCAGAGGAGCTCTCAGACTAAGACAGATTAGGAGACAGGTCAATGAAGATAAGGGTTTATTTTTCTCTCTTACAGAGAAACCTGGGGTAGGCAGTTCATGGCTCTGTGAGCTGGCAGAAGGCCAGGCTCTTTTAAGGTCCTTGGTCCACTATCCTTAGGGCAGGTCCTTGACTCTCAGGTTTACCAGGGAATGGCTGGAGCTTCATACGCCCTGTCCCAGGAAAGGCTCAAGTCAATATGGCACATGACAGCTGACACTAACGTTCTCCTTAAGGAGATGTGTCCGAAACCCTACCCCAAAAGTGTTGCTTGGTAAAATTGGAATTTTAAATTAGAATTCCAGATAAATAGCATTAAAAAAAAGTACAAGTGCATCTCAAATATTGCACAGGATTTACTTACACTGTGAAACCTGTGAAAGTTGAAACCTGTGCTAGGTGGAGAGCTCTCTCCATGAGTAGAGAGCTATGGAAAAGTGGTCAGACTGCACTCTGTTAAAGGTGGAAAGACACAGAAACACAAGGCAGTCCCCTTGAGTTCCAGATCTCACAGGTTTCACAGAATTGACAAATTATTACTTATCTCAAATTCAAGTTTTACTGGAAGTCTTGCATTTTTGTTTGCCCTGTTAGTCTAGGTAGACTAGAGCAACAAATCCATAGAAACTCATGTGTGTTAAAGAGAGTTTTATATAAAGGGTAATTGTACATTAAGAAAGCATCCTAACCCAGTCCAGTCCCAGCCCCTAAGTATGGTATTAGTCCATATGTCCGATACCAATCTATAAAGTTCTCTTCAGACTCATGAAACACATGCAATGAAGCCAAATGCAGGATGATCACAGGCCAGTGGGTAGAAAATCTGGATCCAGTGGCGTTGTAAGCATCTCAGCGTGGGCGGGATCTCCATGTGGCTTCTCCAGGGCTGCATCAGGGTAGGTCCATGTAGCTTCTCAGGGATGTCTTTCAGGAAGTGAGTTGAGAAAGAGAGAGTCTGTCTCCTGCCTCCAAAGCAGAAAATACAGGATTCCCCAGAATTCTCAGGAGAAGGCCAGGCCCACACAGAGGCCTGATTGACAGACTAGACTCCACCCCTTCACTGGTAAGCCTCTCAAGTCCCAAACTGACACTCGTTTATGTAACTACCGCATTTGCTAAATCTGACGATCCTACACCCAAAGACTTCCGTTGCTTTGGCATCTGCCAGAGCTGTAGTCCATAGCTACCACTGTGCAATGTTCTTAGCTGGGAACATTGTTGCATCCTACAAAAGAGGTGCTCTTTTAATAAGGGATAGGAATTCTGGTGGTCTAGCGGTTAAAACATTGGGCTGCTAACTGCAAGGTCAGCAGTTTGAACCCTCCAGCAACATCTGCCCTTGAAGATGAGAGAGGTCAGGCTGTCTACTCTTCTTAAGATTTACTGTCTTGGAAGCGCTGCATCAATTCAACTCTGGCTGATAGGGGAGCTGCGAGCTGGAATCTGCTCACTGGCAGTGGGCTAGTCCTAAGGGAAAAGGAGACTGGATAATAGATAATGGGTAGGCAATGCTTGTAAGACTCAGGGGATTCTGCTTAACCACACGCACCATCGAGATGCTTTTGAATTATCTCCACATTCATGTCATCATTAGCAGCTTTTACTAATTAGGTTCTGACTCTGTGTCAGACACCATGCTAAGGGATTTATACACACGGTCTCATTTAATCTTCACAACAAGAATGTGATCGCCCCATGATTCCCCCTAATTTTACAGATAAAGAAACAACAGCTATGGGAGCGTCTTTGTTTCCTAGAGCGACTTTACGAGAAAGACCACAGTGAGTCTCTTTAAAGGACGGAGCTTTGTTTTCTCACAGTTCCCGAGGTTAGACATTTGACTTCTGGGTGTGCCTCCAGGGGAAGGTCCTCTCTGGTCTATTTCATCTTTGAGTAGCCAGCAGCCCTGAGTGCTGTGGCTTGTAGATTCCTCTGTCTCACTCCTCTTCCAATAGTGTCTACTTCCCCCTCCCTCCTCTTCCAATAGTGTCTACTTCCCCCTCCCTCCTCTTCCAATAGTGTCTACTTCCCCCTCTTCGGTGTGTGTCTCTGTGTCCATTCTGATCATGACATGATTAGGTTTAGGACCCACCCTGCTCTAGTATGACCGCCACTGACTGACTGGTTACATCACCTCAGATTGCACAATGGGATGTAATTACATCACATCAGATGGTGTCTACAATTGCGGTTGTATTGGTTCCAGCTCCTGGGAACACTATGTGTGTCGTAAATCAACTCAACAGCAAGGTATATTTTGTAAAATAAGGATGAGGGGGCGCCAGGCCTGGCACCAAGTCTTTTAGGAAAAGAACTCTTCATTCTAAGATGCTGCTGCATTTGGGCAGGGGCGCCAGAGATTAGGGGCAATGAGGCTGGGGATGAGCCCCCCCCCAAGCAGAGAGGGTAGGGAGTCCAGAGCCCAGAAGGGAGGCACCTGCAGGGAGGTTGGATAAGAGAGAGAGCACAGGGCAGAGAGGTTTGTGGCAGGATGGACACAGAGAGGCTGAGGCCAGTCTACTATAAGAATGTTAGGTTTTAAGTGTGATGGGAAGCTGATGGGAAGTTGGGGGGCAGGAGGCAGTGGGGGTGGATTGACATGACCTGAATTGCATTTTCCAGAGTTCACGCTGACTGCTATGTGAAAAACAGAACTCTGGGCTGGCAAGGTTGGGAGACAGGTCTGGAGGCTGTGGTGTGATGGAAGCTTAGACCACCTACTAACTTGGGAGCGGTGGCAAGTAATGCAATTTGATGTGTTTTGAGAAAAAGAGAGTGGCCAGTGATGGATCTGAGCAGACAGAAAGCTAGGATTGTTATTTCTTTGGCCGGTTAGATGATATAGGTTTATGGATGAATACCAGAGTCTGCTCAGGACATTCAGGAAGACCCTCAGAGAGGCCATCACCTGTGGTACCTCTCTTCTTTGCCTGAGAAATACATGCCTCCTCCAACTCCAGGGCTCCATGTGTGTGTCTTGTCAGCAGGAATGTCTCACAGGAAGTCTGTGTGCATCTGGCCTCCAGTGAGCTATTTATCTCCTTAGTGGCTCCAAATGAGGTCATTAAGCTGCGACCTGATTGGCAGGCTAAAACCCCACCCCTTCACTCTTAAACCTCAGGTTGACAACAGATTACGTAACTACCGCAGTCTCTATATTTGCCTGTTCTTGTCTTTCTATGGAAATGAGGTCATAAAATATTTGTCCTTTTGTGATTTACTGATTTTACCCGGCATAATGTCCTCAATCTATATCTATATTGGAGCATGAATCAAGGTTTCATTGTTCTTACTGACTGAGCAATATTCCATGTATGCTTCTCAATTTGCTCTCCCTTTGCCTGTTGATGAGCATTTAGGCTGTGTCCACTTTTGACAATTGGGCATAGTGGCTGCAAGGAACATTGGTGGACAAGACTATGTTTGAGTTTCTATTTTCAAGTCTTCTGGATACATACCTAGGAGTGGAATTGATGGCTTATATCTGGTTCTATTTTTCTTTTGGGGGGATGAGCCATCACTCAGTTATCTGCAATAGCTGAATCATTTGTATTCCCATCAGCAATGGATAAGGATCCCAATTCCCCCATCTCCACCAACATTTATTAGTTGATATTTCTTCTTCTCTTTGAGCCATTCTCAAAAACAAAACAAAAACCCAAAGCAAGCAAACCAACAACAATAACAAAAAACATAACCCAAACCCCACGCCCTGGAGTTGACTCCAACTCATAGGAACCCTTTAGGACAGAGTAGAATTTCTCCCTTTGGGTTTCCATGGCTGCGAATCTTTACAGCTGAGAGCCTCATCTTTCTGTGGAGCAGATATGATGTGGTTGAACTGCTGACCTCCTGGTTATAGCCCTACGCATCTCCCATTATGCTGCCAGGGCTCTTTTAGCCATTCTACTGGGAGTGATATTGTAGCTCATTGTGGTTTTGATTTGAATCTCTGATGGCAAATGATGCTGAGAATCTTTTCATGTTATGGGGTGGGGGTCATTTGAAGACCCTTTTTGGTCAAGTATATGCTCAACTCCGTTGCCCATTTTATGACTGGATGATTAGTTTTTTGCTATTGTCAAAGTTGTAGACACCCAAATATATGTTATTAGGTATGCAGCCATCTTCTTCTGCAGGCCTTCTCCTCTCTGTCTCAGTCTCTGTCTGTGCCTCCTGACCTCATTTTATAAGGACACCAATCACACTGGATCTGTACTCACCCTTCCCCACAACGACCTCATGTTCACCCACATCATCTTTGTAAAGATCCATTTCCCAACATGAGAAAGACATGGTGGCCCGTAAGATGACTCCTATAAAGAATTTCAGCCTTGGAAACCCTGCGGGGCCATTCTACTCTGTCCTACAGGGTCGCCGTGGGTTGGCATCAAGTAGATGGCAGCAGGTTTGGTTGGAGTTTGGGTGCTTCCAAACAAGGTACAGGGGTCAGGACTTCAACATATCTTTGGGGGGAGCACAGTTTAGTCCATAACCTTAGATTACAGCCTGGACTAAAGCAATGAGAACATCTAGGATGGGAACCAAGCATGAGTATCATCATCTCAACATTCCCAGCCGATTCCAAATGTGCGGGAAACTTCGGAAGCCATGGTGCTAGGGTGTATTTGTATTTCCTTACAAACATATGGGGCCGAGCCTGTCCTTTGGTTAGGGTATGTAGTGGAGAACACTCATGCCTTTGTGCTATTTCTTAGGTGCCAGGGAAGAACGTCCTGTTAGAAGCTATCTGGACTCAGAGCATGGCATTCCCTGGGCTGGGGTGGCTGGTCTCCATTATAATCACAGGTTCTCATCTCTGCCCTACAGACTCAGGTGAGAATAAATTGGAATGGCCCACAGAAAGGATTGCATAGACCTATGATTTATTATTATTGCAATTTTTATCATTATACAATTTAGATGCGAGAAAACAGCTGTACTCATTTTAATAAGCTAATGAGTACTGTGGGAGAACCTCCCACCACCACCCCCAGTGACTCATGGTGATGTATTGTATAAAATGTTAACTGCTCAGACTAAAAAGTAAAACATAAACAAAACAAAACAAAAAAAAACAGTCGCCCTCACTTTCCCTGTAATCACACCCACAGGGAAATTCCTCAGGCTTGAGCTGGATACACTTGAATGTTTAGCCTATAAACTCAGCCTTGTGATTTACAGGGAGTCCAGCAGGAGCGGCCATAAAGGACGCACGCTCTCCATCAGTGAGCGAGTGGAGGGATGTAGAAAACAAGGCCTGCCTCGGTTTTATGGTCCAGCAAGGCTGGGCCATCGATTACAGCCTATAAAATGAGGCTGACAGCTAGAGGCAGTTGACAGCATCCCTGATGTTTCAGGGCCCTGTGTATGTAACAGGACTGATGTGAGGGGAAGAGGTTGTGTGCCAGATGATGGGGGGCATAAAAATCCATGGATTGTTTGCATAAAGCATATGATGCCCACCACCAAAGGCAAGGCAGGGGAATTAGTGGGGGTATTGCCTGCCACAGGGCAGTCTGACCTCCTGCTGACCTCACATGTTGGGTTTCTCTCCTTCTATAACAGAAGGTTTCCAGAAACCATCGTGGCAGACCATGGATCCTTCTCTGGCGAGGTGAAGTACGATGGCGAGTGGAGGGGTAGCATGATGTCTATGGGGTGTAGGTATAGTAGATCAAAGGGCAGCTGGGGGTTCAGTGATAGAATTCTCACCGTCCATGTGGGAAAACCTGGTTCAGTTCCCTGCAAATGTACCTCATGTGCAGCCGCTCCCTGGTCTGCGCTGGCTTCATGTATGGTTCTATGATATTGAACATGTCTTAGCAGAGCTTGTGACTGAGGTGGATGAGGAAAAAAGGCCTGGCAATCTACTTTAGAAAACCAATCAATGAAAACCCTACAGATCAAGATGATCTGACCCCCAATCAGTCATGGGGATGGCATAGGCCTGGGCAGTGTCTCGTTCTGGTTGTGCATGGGCATGCCATGAGTCAGGGGCCGACTCTATGGCAGCCTACAACACTAACAATATAGTAAGGTAGGCTATCTTTGGGGCTAAAGAAGTGGGAGTGTACTTCTCAGTCCATTTCCTATAGAAACCCTGGTGGCTTAGTGGGTGAGCACTTGCTTGCTGACAAAGTTTGGTAGTTCAAACCCACCAGCTGTTCCAAGGGGGAAATACTTGTATGTCACAGTCTGCTTCCTTGAATGCTGTCGTTAGGCGCCCTGGAATCAGCTCTGATCCATAATAATGACCTAAAGCACCACAGAATTAAACAATGCCATGTCCCGCCCCGCCCTCACAACCATTGTGTTCGAGCCCATTGTTGCAGATCTTGTATCAATCCCCCTGGTTGAGAGACTTCCTCTTTTTTGCTGACCTTCTACTCTACCAACCAGGATGTCCTTCTCCAGGGAGCAGCCCCTCCTGATAACATGTCCAGGGTACCCGAAACACAGTCTCACCATCCTTACTTCCAAGGAGCACTTTTTCCGAAACATATTGGCCTGTGCTTCTGAAAGCTCGGTGCATATTTAATAGTCTTCATTGTGTTCGTTTGGGTTCTCCACAGAAGCAAAACCAGTGATGCTTGCGTGTCTATTTATACAGAAAGAGATTGATACCAAGAAAGTGTAGGTAAGTCCAGTCTGGTTCAAGACCGGTTTCTCCTGACTTGAGTTGGGAGCTGGTTAACAGGAAGCAGGATGATGAAGCAGGAGGGCCACAGGATGGTAGCTGCAGAGGTAAATACATCTCAGCTTGGCGGAATAACCCAAGGCTAGTAGTCCACTGATGGCTCCTGGATTAGCAAGAGGCACAGCAAGAAATCCACGAACCAGATGAGGGATCCCGTTCAAGCAGAAGGCAAATGACAAAAAGGAACTGGACTCTGCTCAGGGTTTCTCTCTTTTACAGAAGGCCACGCCCTCAAGGAGATGTCATCAGGCTGCAGCTCCATTGATAGGTTGGGCTCCACCTCTGCCTTCACTCGGGAGTATCTAGCTGACAGAAACTAACCATCACCTTCACCAACACCATCAGTCAAGGACATTCATTCTCCTTCTACACTCCTTACTAATTTTCCAGCTTCCCTGTGCACATGAGGCTTGGGTCAAGTTCACTGTCATCCTTAAAGTGAGATTTTTGCTTTTTCACACTTTAAAGGGGTGTTTCACAACAGATTTGCTCAATGTAACAATGCATCATTTAATTTCTTGGCTGCTACTTCCATGAACACTGGTGGTGGATCCAGTTGAAATGAAATCCTGGACAACATCGATCTTCTGACCATTTATCATGATGCTGCTTACTCAGTCCAGTTGTGAAGATGCTTGTGTTTGTTTGATGAGGTCCAACCAATGGTAAAGGCTGTAGTCTTGCAAAAACCACGAGGAAGGGAGGCATTGCTGAACTTCTCCGTCTTGTCTATTGCCTCTAGGCAGGGACCAGGTGTGTCCTCATGTTCCATCCTTCTTCACCTTTTACTGATGCCTGCCATTCCTCACACAGCACTCTTCTTCTACTCTGGGTTTCATAATTCATTGCAATAGTCATCCAGAACTCACAGATAATACCCATGATGTAAGGGGGTTTATTGGAGTTAACTGGTTACCTCAGGTCACGATCAGAAAACAGTATGGATACAGTCATTGGTCCACAGCAACAACTCTCCTCAGTCAGCAGCCAAGTCTGTCCCTGGTCCTTAGCCTTTCAATCATGAGGTCCCATGACCTAGGTCTCCGTGGATCAGGAAGCCTGCCCATTGCCGTGCCTCACAGTCCCACAATCTTGATGCTGCTTCTCTGTTTGGTCTCATGGGTTCCTTGACTCAGTCTTTGGTCTCAGTCTGGCTCCTTCACTCTGTTTCATAGTCTCTGTGCCACCATCTCTGGTGCCTCTGGTTTCAACCTGAAAATGGCTCTTCTTCCAATGGTCCTGGGCCTTCTTTTGATTTCAGAGATGGCTCTGAGATACAGAGGAATGGCTTCGAAGCATGGCTTTTGTCTTTTAGCGGGCCATATCCCCATGGAAACAAAAGTGTGATTTGACTTACACCCTCTACTAAATTGGAGACTTAATCCCATTTTAATCCATTTTGAATCTGCTAGATTCGTATAGCGGAGAATGCCTTCTGAAATGAAATTATAGCCACAGAATTATAATACATCATACAAAGAATTATGACTAGAAGGCCACATTAATTGACTGCATCTCAAGTCGGAACTTCATCCGTAAGTACTTCAAATCCTCTTCTCTTTCAGCAAGCAAGGTTATGCCATCGGTATATCTCAGATTATTAACAAAATTTCTTCCAATCTCGATGCCACAGTCTTCTTCATAAAGTCCAGATTCTTGGATTATTTCTTCAGTGTACAGATGGAATAAGTGTGGTGAGAGGACACGGCCCTGATTCACACCTTCCCTGATGTTCAACCATGTAGTATCTCCTTGTTCTGTTCAAACAACTGTCTCTTGGTCTGTGTGTATGTTTCATATGAGCACATTTATGTGTTCTGGAATTCCCATTCCTTGTAGTATTATCCATAGTTGATTATGATACACACAGTTGAATGCCGTTGGATAGTTAGTTTGTAAAATACATGTAAATATTTTCTGCTTTCAGCCAAGATTCATGTAACATCAGCGATGCTGTTCCTCATTCTTCACCCTCCTCTGAATCTGGATTGAAATTTTGGCAGTTCCCTGTCAATGTTCTGCTGCTGCTGGAACTATTTTTGAATTATTTTCAGCAAAATTTTACTTGTATGTGATATTAATTCAATAATTTCTGCATTCTCTTGGATCACTTTTCTTTGGAATGAGCATGAATAGGGAGATCTTTTGTATAGTTGGCCAGGACGCTGTTTTCTTGGCAAAGAAGAATAAGATTTTTCCAGCATTATGTTTATTTGTTGAAACATCTCAATCAGTATTCTATCAATTCCTCGAGTCTTATTCTTCACTAATGTCTTCATTGCAGGTTGGACTTTATTTCAGTACTGAGATAGATAAGGTTTATTGTGCCAACCTGGCCGATAAACACATGTGGAATTAATTGAAGCGTGGAGTGATCAATGACTCGGTGAGCCTCCCCTTTCTAGTTCTCAGGTCTCTTACTTTCTGATGGTCAGACTGGGGTGCAACTACCTTAGCCAGTTCCCTGCTTCAGCTGGCAAGGCTCACTTCCTGCAAGACATCCCTGTGGAGAAGCCTCATGGACCTACCCCGATGCAGCCCTGGGTGCTGGAGCAGCCGAGTGGAGACCACTGTCAGCGCTGAGATGCTTACATGCTCACTAATTCGGCTTTCCTCCTGCAGTTGGTGTTATTGTGTGTGTTTTGTGAGATTGAGGAGAACTTTGTAGATTGGTGTCAGGCATATGGACTAATGTTGGACTTATGGGCTTGGACAGCTCTGGGTTGGGATTCTTTGTTAATGTACACTTAGCCTTTATATAAAACTCTCTCTTATACATATGCGTTTCTGTGGATTTATTTCCCTAGTTTACCCAGACTAACACAAGTACCATTAGTTACTCTCTGTAATCTTTCCATTTCGATACTTTCAATCTTTTGTCAATAGAATCCTTCACTATAGCAACCCAAGCCTTGAATATTTTTCGTCAGTTATTTCAACTTGTGAAATGCCATGTTTGTTCCTATTTTTGTTTTTTCTAACTCTAGATATTTACACTGAATTATAATACTTTGATTTTCTGAATCAACCTTTGAAATATTCTATTTAGCTCTGTTACTCCATCATTGGTATCATTCACATTAGCTACTCTGTGTTCAACAACAAGTTTCAGAATCCCTTCTGAAATCCACCTTGGGTTTGGTTTTTTTGTCTTTTGAATGACGTTTTGTTTTCTTCATTCATGATACCCTTCGTGTCATTCCACAACTTGTCTTGTCTTTAGTCATTCATGTTTAATATGTCCAATCTTACTGAACACAACTGAACCAATAGGTAACATCATGATAGATGGAAAAAAGATCGAAGTTGTCAATAATTTCATTTTGCTTGGATCCACAATCAATGTTCATGCAAGCAGCTATCAAGAGATCAAATGACACACTGAATTGGACAAATCTTCTTTATCACCTCTTCAGAGTGTTAAAAAGCAGGAAGGATACTTTGAGGACTAAAGTATACCTGACCCAAGCCCTGGGGCTTTCCATCACCTCAGATTCCTGTGAAAGATGGACGTTGACTACGGAAACTGAAGAAGAATCCATGCATTTGAAATATGATGCTGGTGAAGAATATTGAAAATACCATGGACTGCCACAAGAGCAAATCTGTCCTGGGAGACGTACAGCCAGAATTCTCCTTATAGGCAAGGATGGCAATACTTCATCTCATGTAGTTGGGGCATGTTGTCAGAAGATACCAGTCCCTGGAGAAGGACACCACTCTCGGTAAAATAGAGGGGCCGTGAAAAAGAGGAAGGCCCTCAATGCCATGGATCGACACAGTGGTTACAACAATGAACTCAAGCATAGGAACAATTGTGAGACTGGTGCAGGACCGGACAGTGTTTCGTTCTGCTGTGCATTAGTTGCTGTGGGCTGGAACCAACGTGATGGCACCCAACGACAACAGATGAAGTCTAGTTTCATTCCTGTTTTAAAACTTCTTATTGTAAACTCGGGAGAGGTTTACAGAGAAAAGTATTTTTCATTCACCAATTCATGCACATTTTGGTTCATCTCATTGATTGTAATCCCCACAATGTAACATCACTCGTCCCACTTACTCCCTGTATTTCCCGTCTTCATTTCTCCTTCTTGATTAACTTGTCCTGCCTCCTGAACTTTGATATTGAACAAATCCTTCCCTTATATCTTGAAATATGTACCTCCTTCGCGTTACATTGTTTACCTAATAGACCTGTCTATTATTTGCCTGAAAATTGAGCCAACACGGTGAGTTCCATTCCTGACTTGAAGAGCGACCAAAGAGCCTTAGGTGACCCATCAGTCTTTATCCAACTAGCAAGTCTGGTCCTTTAAAACAATATTTCTACTTTTGTTCCCCATTTTCTCCCACCAGCAGGACCTGCTAATGGATCCATTCCTGAATAATTGGTGGTGGTACCTGAGCACTCCCTAGTTCTTCTGGTCTCCGGGTTGTGAAGACTAATGTTCACCTGGTCCTTCGTCCTTCGGACATGTTTCCATGTTTTTTTGGAAAGTCACATCTATTCTTGAGATGGTCTCTAGATCAGATGGGATAAATTCAAGGTTGTGCTTTTGCTTTTATAGACTTTAAACATTTTTTTCTTCAGCTTCACCTTGTAGTGATGATTTATCAATTGATGGTCTTTTCCTTGTGGGCCTGATTTTGACTGATGATATCAAGTTTCTCCATGATCCCTGTCCTAAGATATAGTCATGTAGCTGTGGAGGTTGAGGCACCTCAAATCAGTGGATTGAAAGGTACATGACCGGCCAACAACTCAAGTCCAAAGAACCAGAGATCGAGGAACCGCATGAATGATCCCGACTTAGCAAAAAGGAAGCAAGCTTTCCCACAGTGTCACTTATATGGGGAGCAGGCCACCCTGCCAGGCAATTAATTGCATCAGGGTTGTGACCCGAGGAAGGGCCCTGCATTTATTTTGTACATAGCTTTTGGGAACACTAGTATCACCTTATTGACAAGTCCTCAGGCAAAACTTTCCAATCGATGTATTGGGGGACAACTGATCAGCGAGGGGAAGAACAGGGGAAGAGCTTCTGTCAGAGGTGGGAAAATACAGAAACATCTTAATGAAAATATCGTTGTATTATACTTTCCAAAGATCCCTGGTGATGCTGGGGGTACATGTTGGTCTGCTAATTGCAAGGCAAGTGGTTCAAACCCACCAGTCACAGGTAGCCACCCCTGTGGCTATCTGATCTTACCTCGGATGCTCTAGTTACGATCACTATTGGAATTGTCCTCATGGCAGCGGGTTTGGCTTTTTGACTTTATTCTTCTTTCCAGTTAGGAATCACACTTTAGAACTGAGAGTCTGAAAATGCATTTCTCATGGGACATTTTATATACATATTTGATGTTTATGTACATATTTGATATATATGTGTATATACACATTTGATGAAGGCAGCAGATTGGTCAAGATTTTGTGAGATGAGGTAAAGACAGACCTTACAAGTTAGGCAAAGTGTAGTGTTTGTTGAGGAATGTGGTCTAAGCAACGTTCAGAGCCACAGCAAATGTGTTTATGGGAGACAAGTATAAAAAATACGGCATGGTTAGGGTGCGTAGGCATGAGCCTTGTGTAGCAAAACGGTTAAGTGCTTCACTACTAACTGCAAAGTCAGTGGTTCAAATCCACCAGCCCCTCCAAGGGACAATGGCATGGTAATCTGCTCCTACAAAACTTTACAGCCTTGAGAACTCTATGGGGGAAGTTCTGCTCTGTCCTAGGAGTTCCCATTGACGATGGTAATGGGATAGGGAGAGGAGGGGAGTGGAGATGGGAACTGAGGGGCTGCAAGGGCCTCACCCTGCTAGCATCTTCAGAATTCCCGATCACAGAGTGAAATGTTATAGCAAACCTCCTTGATTCACTAACTTATTAAGTGCCAGACATTTGAGTAAATGTTGAGATACAAACACAGATAGGATGGAGCCCCTACACTTGGAGCGCT
Source organism: Tenrec ecaudatus (assembly GCF_050624435.1). Classification (NCBI taxonomy): domain Eukaryota; kingdom Metazoa; phylum Chordata; class Mammalia; order Afrosoricida; family Tenrecidae; genus Tenrec; species Tenrec ecaudatus. The sequence goes on along the minus strand of NC_134530.1, from coordinate 299,897,979 downwards.
CCCAGCGAAGTTCATCACAGTGGGAGACACCCTGAGAAAAGAGTCACGTGTCCTGTGGTGGGTGCTGTGAGAGGAACACACGTAGGGGATGGTGGGCCCAGGAGTGCACATTTCACTCCCATTGGGAGGAGCTGTCTGCAAAACCCAGGCTGAGTCTTCAAGTAGTTCTTCTGATGTGTGCTCACTGTCAAGATATGTGTGTCTGGTAGGGAATGACAATGCACGACAGAGTACTAGGCTCATAGAGGGACTCAGTAAATACAAAGTATTCTAAAACATGAATAGAAATGTATATAAATAGAAACGTGTTTTTAAACATACCTTATCATCATCACCACGATCATCTCATCCCTCTCCTCCTTCATATGTTATTGTAGCTGATTGCAGCCTCTCCTGCCTTTATGCCCAACAGAACCCAACAGTACTCTGTCCTGGGCCATCTTCACATCACTGGTCTGCTCATGTTTGTTGTTGTTGCCGCTGTGTGCTTTCGAGTGCCTTCCAGTTTGGGGGGAGCCTCCCCTTGCAGCATGATAGCAAACTCTATGCTGTGGTGATGGGGTTTTCACTGCCCGAGGTTCAAGGAGATTTCCAGCCCTTTCTCCCTCCTCTGTCTCAGCCCAGAAGCTCTCGTGGCCACCGTGACCCTCCTGCCATTTGCAATGCCGTTGTTCAGTTTCCAGTGTCACAGCAGTAAGGAAGCCACGTTAGTATGACAAACTGACACATTCTTACTCTTTGGGATCCCCAAGGGTTGTGGAGGCAATGCAGTCAGAACTCCCATTTGAAAAGTGGAAACGAAGCACGACAGTGTGCATTGACTTGTAAGGCGAAGTGGATAAGGAATGACACGGACCTCCTGCTCCCACCCAGAGCCCTTCAGCTTGGCTTTTACGCCTGAGTGGCACTCATAATCCCCTGCTGAGTTTGAGATACTGCTGGTACTTTGAAATGACTGCTCTGTCGAAGGTTGTCATTCACCTTGGTGCGGAGGAGCTGGCAAAGGTTAATGGACCAGCGGGTGGGGGGTGGTGGGAGTGGTAATTTCACAATGGTCTTTGCAGAATTTGACCTTTGATATCAAGGGATGGATACCCAGGAGATAGGGTAGGAGGTTTTTACACCATTAGGTGATTGGGCGAGGATAAGCCCTAGTGGTGCTGTGGATTAAGCATTGGGCTGCTAACCACAAGGTCAGCACTTCAAACCCACCAGTCATTCTGCAGGAGAAAGAGGAGACTGCCTGTTCCCCTAAAGATGAACAGTCTGGGAAATCCTATCTGGCTAGGGTCACTGTGACTTAGAATCTCCTTGATGGCAATGGGTGTGTTTTTTTGGGGGGGCCTATGATGGAAGAGGAAGCCATTTCCTTGCTTGCCACCTCCCATATCACCCTGCTGGTGACAGAGCAGAAGCTACAGGAGTCAGCATCACCCCAAATGAGTCATGCCCAGAGAGCCTCAAGCAGAAGAAGACAAGGATGTGAGATGCAATTAAGATAATAAAGAACACGAGGAGCCCCGTGGAGCTGCGAGCTGGGGACCATCGAGCTGGGGACCAGGAGCTGACAACAGGGAGAGCTACTACCAGTCTCTTGCTCTGTGGAGACCGCTTAGGAGATGGAGAGCTGGGCTTCCCAGGTCTGCCAGGCTCATCAGGAGGGAGCAAGAAGGAAATCGGAAAGGTAATTTTGCAGCCGTGGGTGTTCCATTGTCTTCCTCTCCCGAAAGATGGAAGTCCCTGCTGCCCTGATAACAATGTCAATAACTTCAGTGAGTGGCGGGTGGGTACAAATGATGGTGATTTCGTTTACATTCAGAGCGTGTCAGACTTGGCGAGTAATTGATAGATGAAAGTCAATGAGCCGCAGGCTAGCTCAGTGTGGTGCACACATCTTGTGTGAAATTCGAAGGCCACACGGGTTACATACACAGGGCTGGCCCTGCCCTTCCTGTTTCTTCCACTCCTCTGAACTGCTGGCCTTTATCTAAGGCCAGGGGGACCTCCTGGTTGCTGGGAATAGTCTCATGCCCTCTGCAAACAGCTGTACAATAAATTCACTAAATGTACCCTAAATGACCAAATGGTGATTAATGTCTCCATTTAGGTCAGTGTCTGAACTCCAGTAAATAAGCCTGTGGATGGGAGGCCCAGGGGGTACAACAGCAAACGAAGTACTTTACGACTAGCCAAAAGGTTGGTAGTTTGAAGTCGCCCAGAAGTGCCTGGGTGATCTGTTTCCTGAAGCTCATACACTGAGAACCCTACGGAGCAGGTCTACTCTACTCCTGGTGGCAACTAACGCTAACAGTGGGGGAAGGACGTCTCTGGGTAATGCAAAAAGTGAACATGCTCAGCTGCTAACTGAGGTCAAGTTCACCTGCAGGCACCTAGGAAGAAATACCGGGCAGATCTACTTCTGAATAAGCAGCTTTCGGCAACCCTATGGGGCGCAATTCTATTCAGACTCCATGAATGACAGCTCTGATGATGGGAAGTAAAAGTCAAGGAAGGTCACTCCAGACTGTATAGCTCGCTGCTGACCCAACACCTCTGCTTGGGTTTCTGCTAGGCATCTTACGTTACATGACCCAATCCCCCCTTGACTTTTGCTCACTTCTCTTTACCTCCACCCCAACAGGCTGCTGTCCTAGCTGACTCCATTACAAGAAATGTTTCCACTTTTATCTCTGATGCCTTCTAGCCCATCCATCAGCGTGTCCCGTTAGGACTGTTTTCATTTCCTTGTGCTGCTGTAACAGAGATACCACTGACGGATGGCTTTGAAGAGGAGAAGTTTCTTCTCTCACAGTTCTCAGGGCTGAAAGTTCAAACCAATGTCTTGGCCGTGCCTTTCCTTCTTGTTAGTCACCCTGGGCCTCCTTAGACTTCTTGGTTTATAGATGGCCATCACATGCCACATGCCACCCCCTCTGTGTGTGTCTCTGTGTCTATTCAGGTGTTTTCATTGCTCAGAAGGGATTAGATTTAGAACGCACCATACCCGGATACAATCTAATAAACATACTCAAAGAAAATCCTATTTCCAAAAGAGTACCTCCACAGAGGTAGAGCATAGAATTCCAAAACATATTTTAGAGGTGTGTTAGACTGGGTTGTCTAGAGAAACAAATTCAGTGACACTCACATATGTATAAGAGCTTTATATATATAAAAAAGAACTTTATATCAAGACGTAATTATATATCAAGAAGGCATCTCAGCCCAGTCCAACTCAAATCCGTTAAGTCCAATTCTAGTTCATAAGTCCTTCTTTAGACTCATGTAGTGTGTTAGGCCAGGTTGAGTAGATAAACAAATTCTGAGACACTTATGTGTGTGAGAGAGAGCTTTAGATCAAAAGCAATTGTATATGGAGAAAATATCTCAGCCCAGGTCAGATCAAGTTTATACGTGTGATACTAGTCCATAAATTCCTTTTCAAACTCACGCAGCACATGCAATGTTGCCGAATGCAGGAAGATCACAGGCCAGTGGGTGAGAAGTCTTGTGGGTCCAGTGGCAGTGGAAGCAGCTCAGCGTTGGCACAGGTCTCCACATGGCTCCTCAATGCAACTCCATGTGGCTTGCCAGCAGGACGGTGAAAGCAGAGAGAAAGAATGTGGCCTGCCTCTTCTGATGGCAGAATCAAGAGAGAGGAAGTTCCCAGAATCCTCATGAGAAAGCCACGCACACAAGGAGGCATTAGCAGGCAGTGACCTGATGACAAGCTGGACTCTACCCTATACTTCTTTAGCAAGTTGACATGAAATTATGTAACTGCTACATGTACTGCAGGCCAATGATGCAGAAAGGTGAAGCAGGAAGCGGGAGGATCACAGGCCAAGATCAGTGGAAACATGGCAGGGCACAGACAGTTCTCAGGGTCAGGCAGCCCACCCGAGGTTGCCCCCAAAGGCAGGGGCCCAGCAAGCAGAATGACAAAGGGACAGAAAGAGAAAGGGAAGTTCCAGGTTTCTCTTTATAAGAAGGCCAAGGAGGCATCAACAGGCCGTGACCTGATTTACAGGATGGTTCCAACCCTGTGCTTTCATACAAAATCAAGTTGACATAAGCTCATCCAACTACCACAGAGGGACCCCTGTAATCCATCACAGACTAACTTCCAAATATCTGTTTAACTCACCCAGCCCTCAACACTTCCATGCTCCTACCCTAGTGCAAGCCTTGGATTCACCGATGATAACCTCCCCACTGAATTTTCTATTCTTCTGTGCACAGAGCACAAAAGGAAATCAGATCATGATGCATTCTCTGAGCTCAATGCTTCTATGGTTCCCTCTAAATATCAGCATCAAACTCAAAGTTTTATACCATGTCTGAAAGACCCTACTTGATCTGGTTCCTGTCTTGCCATACCACTGCCCCCCTGGCTTGCTTGTCAGGGGAGCCAGCCCCTAACAAATCATCACTGCTCTGGTAGTCAAAATTGTACAGTGATAATAAGTAAAGATTATAGTGAAGTCATAGAGAATAAGAGAGATAGAAGAGAGATTGAGATAATGGACTCACACACATTTCATGGTATCATGCTCACCTCAACCCTGAGTGGTAGTCCATTCGAGAGTGGGGAGAGAGCTTCTTTATTACTAACCAAGGCTTATATATCTTTGGGGGGCATCCAAGCACCCTAATTTCAGGTGAGGACATACGTCACCGGAAGGGGTTGTACTATAGGCAATACAGCAATGAGAGGGGGACCAACTAGGGGGTATACATGCAATAAAAAGGGTAGGTAATGGGGGCAGCCATATGACAAGATGGGCAGATTCTAGATTCAGGGAGGCAGCCTAATTTTGGATGTCACTGAGCAGGTTTGGCCTGTTCTCTGGCTCTCAAGGCAACCATTATCAGTAGGGTGTGAGCCCCACCTACAGGGACCAGACTGATGGCTGAGAGCCTTCAGGGAGAAGTAATCCATTGTCCTTAACAGTAGCGAGTGGGCCCCTGTTGTGATGGGACCAGACAGTAGTCTGGAGGCTGAATGCATCTGACCTCCCGCCATGTGTTGGCAAACAGCCTCTAATGTTTGGCATATCTTTGGGGGAGGCAACTTGGGAGAAGTCTCTTTATAATCCCACACTTGCTCATGCTGCGCTGCCCATATTGTTTCTTCCTGCTCCTTGACAGCCCTTTCATATTCCTCCAGAGACCATGCATTTGCTTTCCCCTCTCACTGGAGACTTCTTCCCCAAGTCTTTGTATAGCCTATTTCCTCCCTTTCTTTAGGCCTTTGCTCAAAAGGTCACTTCTGTCTGGAGAACGATTCTGACCATGCTGATTAAAATAGCTCGGCCTCCCTCCTGAATTCCATCCCTTTGCCATACTTTATTTTTCTTTATGGGATTGTTTCTGCGGACTTGTCTGTGTACTATTGGTCTGCCCATGGACGATGAGCTCTGTGAGGACAGGCACTTTGTCTTGTTCACTGCTGTGTTCCACACCAAGAATAATGCTGGGCACATTACAGGGACCCAAACATATTTGTTGGTGAGTGTGTTAGTCTGGGTACTTTAGAGAAATGAATCCACAGAAACTCATGTATAAGAGAGAGTTTTATATAAAGGTTAAGTGCGCATCAAGGAAACATCTCAACCCAGTGCTGCCCAAACCCACAAGTCCAACATTAACCCATTAGCCCATATGTCCAACATCAATCCACAAAGTCCTCCTCCATCTCACAAAACACATGCAATGATGCTGACTGCAGGAGGAAAGCCGAGTCAGTGAATGTGTAAGCATCTCAGCGCTGGCAGGGGTCTCCACACGGGTGCTCCAGCACTCAGGGCTGCATCAGGGTAGGTCCATGCGGCTTCTTCTCAGGGATGTCTTGCAGGAAGGGAGCCTTGCCAGCTGGAGCAGGGAACTGGCTAAGGCAGCTGCACCCTGGTCCGACCATCAGAGAGCAAGAGACCTGAGAACTGGAAAGGCTCACTGAGACATTTACCCCTCCACCCTCCAATTAATGCCACATGTGTTTACTGGCCAGGTTGGCATGATAAACTACCTCAGTGAGTGAGGGCGATTTCTTAAGCGCGTTCTATTTCGTGGTTTTATGAGCATTGCCTCCCTCGTCCCTCACCACAGTGCGGGGAAGGAGGCATCAGCATCATCGTTTTACATACACAGAAGTGGGAGTTCAGAGAAGCTCTGTGGCTTTTCCAGGGAAACGTAGTTGGTAAAAAGTGGAATTTGATCATTGGCTCTCCTGGGATTCCCTGGCAGATTAATAAATGAGATGTTCTAGGGGTGATCAGTCCTCTTAGCACACCTCTAATAGCAAGTGCTGAGCAAGTGCCTTCTCTGCCCCAGCACTATTTAGTTCCTCCTTGGAAATCCCATTCATTTAAGGTTGGGATGAATTGGAGTTCATTTGGCGGCAGTGGGTTTGGTTTGGACTTTTAGCCTTTCTACCAATTCTCTGAAAAAGGTATCCATTGTTATCTCAGGTTTATTTAAAAGAGGAAACAGAGGCATAGAAAACTTCAGGGATTTCCCTGAGGTCATTTGACCAATCAATCGTACAGGCAGGATTTGAGGGTAGAAGATTGTACCCCAGAGTCCTAGCCTGTAATCACCCAGCCAGAGGTTGTCTTCCCTGCCCCAAATCTGTGCACATACCTTGTCCCCATTCCTCACCGTCTTTTCTTTTTCCACGAGGTTGAGACAGGACAAGGGAGCCAAGGCAGAGATTTGGAAGAGTCTGTGAAGAGTCTGTGACAATATCTTGGAACTACATTTCCCAGAACTCTTTGCTAAGGAGCAATGGTGGAGATTTGGCTAGAACTCAGTCCACGACAACATCTTTTGGGGACTACATTTCCCAGAGCCCCTTGCTACCCCAGTGTAAATCTCTAAGAATCACCTGTGCTTGTGATTCTTTCAATCATTGGGTGTAAGTAAGAAATACTGAAGCATACCAGGCTGAGTGGTCAGGATTTCTTCCTCCTAGGAGTTTCTCAATCAGTGTTTCTCTTAGTAAGACAAGGACCTGAATTCCAGTAACAAGGCTGTGCGTTCATCCGTCCCCTCAGTTGCCTGCAGCATCTCGACACAGAGTGCACAGCGATGGACGGAGACTAAATGAAAGAAGCAGTGAAAACTTAAATGGCAGGAGTTTATATCACCTACTGCTTTAAATGTCCTGTTTAAGCCAGTAAACTCTGCACAAGTATCACCATCATTAATAACCAACGTTAAAACAAAAAAAATTGGACTCTTCAGTTTTTAAATATAGAAGCTTAGAACAGATGCTAATATTTCTAAGAGGAAAAGAGATATTACATCTCGAACACTGTAATGAGGTAGAATCCAGAAAGAGTGAGCATTAATGAGCGACAAGGAGGCAGATGTAGCTCGTAATTGTGAGGCTGGTAGACGACTGAGCAGCATTTTGTTCCGTTTCCATGACGTGTTAGGAGTTGGCGTTAATTTGATAGTTCTCTCTCCGCTCTCTCTCTCTCTGTCTATTATCATTCTGGGTCAGGAAAAGGAACCTACACTAGTTATTTTAACAGGAATTATTATAGGCAATTGATTAAACATCTCTTGGAGGGCTGCAACAGCACAAAGGAAACGCTGATGTGACACTGAACTGACACAGAGGCAGTGATGTAGGGAAGAAGCTGTAACCTCTAGAGTGGGAAGAACAAAGGGCCAAATTTAGGTACTTGGATGGGGACCCTACAGGGCTGTAACCTAGACCTCTGAGGGGAAGACACTGCCTCTCTCTGGCTGGTACCTCAGGCTGCAGGAGGTGGGGCTGGATAGTGGAGAAGTCACTTCCTGTTTCCATTATAAGGGGCCCTTCTTTGGATGTTGTTGGTGGGTACTATAGGCACGAAGTAGCAAGTTTCTCCTCCTTCTCCCAGCCTTCTCCTAGTGCCCCCTGTTGGTAGAACCCAGCAGAAAAAGAAAGCTGGTCAAGGAAAATTGCTGAGCCCCTTGTGGAAGGGTAAGTTTAGGGCTGAGAGACTAAGATGTTCTGACAGACAATGCTGCTTTTCTCATGGTGATTGCCCCTGAATGCCCTTTACAGAAGGAGCCTCAGGGCACAAAGGTTAAACTGTCAATAATTTACTGGGGGAGGGCGAGAGGGGGGCCTCTCAGGAGAAAGACCTGGAGATTAGACCTGGTGATTTGCTCCTGTAAAGATGACATCCCCAAACCCCAGAGGGGCAGTTCTACTCTACCACATGGGGCCATCAAGATTCAGAGTGGAGGGCAAACAACAGCCCTTTGAAGGCGAGCTGACATTTATTCGTGCACCAAGCTACTTAGCATTATCTTCCTTTGGAGGCTTCTTGTCCAAATAAAATACCTTTCGCTACTGTAGGTCTCAAGAAGGTGTGTCCATTTGTTCTCTACTGTGTTGTATGACAACTCTCATTCAGTTAAATAATAATACAGTAGGTAGCATTTATTAATCATGAACTGTGTGCCAGGTATCACATATTTACAAATTATATCTCCTATAATCTCCATTATAACTTGAACATACTGGTACTGGTTTTATCTCCATTTTATGGATCAGAAATTGAGGCATCCAGTAATTAAGCAATTGTTCCAATTATATAAGTCTATAAATGGTTAAAGTCCAGGACCCATGCTTTTTCCCACTTTATTCCACATTTTAGTCATCTACTGAATAGCACTTTAGACTTGGAAATAGCTGGTTTGGGCACACAAGGACCTCAGTATCAGAAGAGGCTCCTTTTACTTTAAACACTAGCTGGAGTTCCTGTAGGGTGCAAAGGGTTAAAGCATTCAACTGCTCATTGAAAAGTCAGAGGTTCCGAACTACCCAGACAGACACTAGAATAAAGGCCTGCTCATCTGCTTTTGAAGAATCAGACCCTGAAAATCCACAGAGCACACTTCTCCCTCCACGGCTCTAGGAGGACGTGGGACCACTCCGAGTCACGGCTGCTTGCTGCACTTCCTAGCTGAGTAGCATTGGGCAGATCGATTAACATCAAGAACCCCCAGTTTCCTCGTCTTGAAAATGGAGATAATATTTACCACAGAGGTTATTTTTAAGGATTAAATGAGATAGCCCATATTAAAATGTAACATCATGAATTACACATAACAGATGCTAAGAAAATGTTGCTTTTTAAATGGTCATTATTTTCTAGGGTAAAATTGTGTGGTCCTTTGTGTGTTGGTGGTGGCTGGCGGTCGACCTCTAAGAAAGACGACTACTTCTGTTTTTGGAAGGGACCAGTGGGTAGCTACAGTATAATTAAGCCCCCAGAATGCTCAAGGTGCTGGAAGTGGAAGCATCCTCCAGGGACAAAGACCGTTCAGGTGGTCACCAGGGCAACTTTGTCTGACACCTGGAAACTCACGGGCTTTTCAAACACCTGGAGAAGTCTCACCAGACTCCCCTTTCTCCCATCCTGCCTGTGGCAGGCCAAGGAATGACGTTCAAACATGTCAATATTGCACTCCTCAGAACCCGCCAGCGTGAAACCTGTAACAGGGCAAAAGAAAAGTTGCTGATGCAATTGAGGTAGGAGATTGAGGTAGCAAGACTGCCCTGAGGCATCTGGATGAAGCCTAGGTGATCACAGGGGTGCTTGCTCGCCAGAGAGAGGCTGGAGAGCTGAAGAGGAGACGGCAATAGGATGATGGAAGCAGAGGTGGGAGTGATTGGGGCCCCAAACCAAGGCATGCCAGCAGCCTCTAGGAGTTAGGGGAGGTCAAGCAATAGATTTCCCCTTAGAAACTCTAGAAGGATCTTGGTCTTCATTAAACCAATTTCAGACTTCTGAACTCCAGAGCCGTAGGAGAATAAAGTTGTATTCTTTTAAGCCACTAAGGTTGGCTTGATTTGTTACCATAGCAATAGGAAACAAGTACACTGTCCAGGGGATCGATTCTCTTTCTTATGACTATCTAGTACATATAAGAATGTATGGAATTTACTTTATCTATCTATCTATCTATCAACCATCATTATCTATCTATCTATCTATATCTATCATTATCTATCTATCATCTATCTATCTATCTCCTTTACTAGATAGACTATAAATTCCCTACGGGCAAGAACCTTATCAGTCAAAATGATTCCTCAAAGCACATCCGAGGACTTAGTACATACTAAAAGGAAACCTAAACCTGTTGCCATCAAGTTGATCCCGGCCTCACAGTGCCCTCCTGTGCCGCGGGTTAGAACCATATTCCACAGAGCTCTCTGGTGATAATCCTTAGTCACACTGCGATTGTAGTCCCGTGGTTCTTGAACGTTGCTGTGATGATGGAAGCGATGTCACCAGGATTTCTTAGGCCAAGAGGGCCATTAAGAACACTCACACCCTCCCCCTAGGGCCCCCTCCCCCCAAAGAGGAAAAACAACAGAAAAAAAGTAGACACCTTGTCATCAAGTAGATCCCAAAGCCTAGCGACCCTACAGGACAGGGCAGAACTGCCCCTTGGGTTTCCACGACTTTCTTTATGGGAGGAGAAGGCCTTTTCTTCCCCCACGTAGTGGTTGATATTTTCAAACTGCCAACCTGTAGGGAACTGCGTGTCCCCCCACCCTGGATTTAAGCCATGTATGACCTTTATGAATTTACTCTCAGTTTCCTGCCATACAAACTGCCCTGAGGTTTTACTGCCCTTTGTTCCTTTCCCGCCAGAGGGTGGCTGCCTTGACCCTTGCTAGGATTGATGCTCTTTCACTAGCAGCTGCTATGCTCATTGGTCAATACATGACTGGTGACATCTCCCCACCCCCACCCCCCCCAGGCACCAGGTATGCTTCGTTAGCATACTTACCTGTTTGCCTTATTTGGAGATGCACAACTATTGGCTACCTCAGTTGTACCTTATTTTACATGTGATGTAATGGTGCCCGCCCTTCGCTGGCTATTTAAACCTCTGCTCTCAGCTCAATAAAGGAGGCTTGATCAGATTCCTGTCTTGCCTCCATTTCTCGTGCCCTTGCCCATCTTCATTCCCAGTCCCTCTTTCAGGTATCCACGTTGTTGATGTCCCGCGGGATGGGACACTAACCTTGCAGTTAGAAGTCCACTACATAACTGCGAGGCTACCAGAGATAGGCTGTCCACGTCGGAGCGATTAGACATCGACAGTCTTATGAGTAGCAGAGGAACCCTGGAAGAGGACATCATGCTTGGTAAGAATACACGTTAGGTGAGAAAAAGGGAAGGCTCTTAATGAGGTGGATGGACACAGTGGCTACAACAACCAGCTCAAGCATAACCATTGTGAGGATGGCCCAGGACCAGGGAGTGTTTCACTCTGCTTTCCACAGGGACGCTCTAAATGAAAATGGACTCAACAGCACCTAAAAACAATAACAACAACAGCAGGAACACAATGCTTACGGAAGGAGATAGCCAGGTCTTTCTCCCATAGCACTTGTGTTAGTCTGGGTTGACTAGAGAAGCAAATCCAGCGACACTCATATGTGTAAGAAAGAGCTCTATATCCAGAAGTAAATGTATCCCAGCCCAGTGCAGATCAAGTCCACAAGTCCAGTACTAGTCCACAAGTCCCTCTGCAGACTCACGGGACCACATGCAATGATGCAGAATATAGGAAGCCCACAGGCCAGTGAGTGGAGAGTTTAGTGGAACCAATGGCAGTGGCCACAGCACAGGGCTCACAGCAACTAGGGTCTGCTAGCAGGAAGGTGATGACTGAGAGGAGAAGTAAGGCCATCCCCTGAAGGAGGCACCATCAGGCTGTGACCTGATTGACAGGCTAGACTCCACCCCTCTGCTTTTATATATCAAGTTGGCATGAACTTATGTAACTACCACCGTACTAGTAGATGGATTCTAACTGCCAATCTTTCGGTTAGTAGTCAAGCATAAACAATGCCACTCATTATGTACCTAAGGACATAATGGGCTCAATTAGTGTGGATGAGTGAATTAACCTTTGAATGGTAAAGAGTATTTGATTGGCACGCTCCCAAACCATCTTGAATCTGTAACAAATTTATCAGTAGCAACATTGAAGGATTCCCTAGGCAAATATTAAATGATGCCGAAGGATCAGAAGAAGATACAGGAGATACCGTCACTGCACAAAAAATAATTTTTCAACCACCACCTAATTCAAGAGGTAGCATATGACCCAGAATCAATGACATTCGTGGATAAACATGTCTCCAGGAAATGATGGGATAGCAATTGAAATGTTTCAGTAACACGAAGCACTGGAGGCCCTCTCTCTTCTATGTCAATAAATTTGGAAGTCAGCTACTTGGCCACCCAACTAGAAGAGAATCATACTTGGGCCCATTCCCAAGAAAGGTGACACAATGGACTGCAGAAATATCATTAGTATCACATGCCAATTCCATTTTTGCTGAAGATAATTTTAAAACAGTTGTATTAGCATGTCTACAGGGAACCGCCAGAAATCCAAGCCGGATTCCTAAGAGTATCGATATGGCATGAGGAAGTCTCTTGCTGATGTCAGGTAGCTAGGTTTTGACTGGCAGCAGGAGTGCCAGACAGATACTTCCACGGGTTTTGTTGTCTAGGCAAGGGCATCGGATTCTGCGGATCATAACAAACCCTGGGGAGCACCGAGAAGAATGAGAATTCCAGAGCACTTCATGGTGCTCATGTACAGCCTGTACATGGGCCCAGAGGCTGTGGTTTGAACAGAACAAGGGAACACCGTGTGCCTTAAGATCAGGACAGATGTGCACCAGGGTTGTATTTTTCCACCATCCTTATTCAACGTGTGTGCTGAGCAAGTCATCTGAGCAGACGGACCGTGTGAAGAGGGACAGGGCCTCAGGATGAGGGGAGTTTTAGTAATGACCAGCGCTCTGCATATGGCACGACCTTGATGACGGAAAGCAAGAAGACTCGCAGGACTTGCTGATGAAATGCACAGGTTGCACCCATTCGTGTGGATTACAAGTCAATGTCGAGAAAGATTGAAGTTATCAAGGATTTTGTCTTGTTTGGATACACAATCAATGTGTCTGGAAAAGGCAGTCAAGAAATCAAATGTCACATTGCATGGGGTAAATCTACTGCACATGATCTCTTTAAAGTGTTGAGAAGAAAGGCTATTACTTTCTACTAAGGTGTGTCTTACCCAAGTCACGGTATTTCCAATCACCTCATATGCATGTGAAAGTGGACAACGAATAAAGAAAATCAGAGAAGGGTTGATGCATATGCATTATGATTATGATTTTGGTGACGAGTATTGAAAGTATCATGGACTGCCAGAGGAACCAACAAGTCTTTCTTGAAAGAAGTACTGCCAGAATGCTGTATAGAATCATGGATGGAGAGACTTCAACTCACATACTATGGACATGTTATCAGGAGAGACCAGTCCCTGGAAAAGGACATCGTGCTTGGTAAAGTGGAGGGTCAGTGAACAAGAGGAAGAGCCTTGACAAGATGGATTGATATAATAACAGCCACAACAGGCTCAAACAACGACTGTGAGGATGTACAGGACCAAACAGTGTTTCGTGCTGTTATACATAGTGTCTTTGTGGGAAACAGAAAGATTGCTCCCAAGTTGTTTCCCCAAAATATATGCCAAACCTAGCTGCTTGCTACACATGGCAAGTGGCTACACTTGGAAGTCAACAAAGGTAGGTCAGAGATAATCCTCTGTAAGGGTTCTTAGCCATCTAGAGCAATCAGACTATATAGTCTGTCCCACCCTAAGTCGGGCCCACTCCCTTCTGATAAGGATAGTAGTAGACTGTTTCTTTGTAGGAGAACCCAGGGAGGTCAAGCCCACTCAAGGGTGACCAAGGTTAGGCTGCCATCATGAATCTAGGGTCCGCCCTTCTTGTCACATGTATACCCCTAGTCCCTCCCCTTCCTATGTGCATACCCCTAGCTGATCCCCTTCCTCTTATACCCATTGTATATCCCCCTCCTATTGCTTGCATTGCCTTTTGTACAACAACTTTCTGTGACATATGTCTTTACCTGTAACTAGGAGGCAACCATGTCCCCAAAGATATATAAGACTTGGTTAGCAATAAGTCTCTCTCCTGCCCTCGCATGTCCCATCTCCATGTGTATCACAGAGAGGAGCTGAAGTGAGCATGCTACTATGAAATGTGTCTGATTTCTTTATTTTACTCTCTCCTATTATTCTCTATGACTTTACTATGATCTTGATATAGCTTAACCATGCAAGTGCACTTACCGAACCCGTGATTTGTGGGGGACTAGCTACCCCCACATGTCTCTGAGTTAACACCAACTCCGTAGCTCCTAACAACAACATCTCACCAAGCCACCCTCCTTAACTTCACATTCAAGGTAGCCAAGAATCAAAATATTCTGAATGTCTACATGTAGAAGCTCGAACGTTTGAGTCCTTTGTTATTTCCTCGGCTCTAGTCTTCTTAGCATAAAGGTCAAACCAATAATCTTCCACGCAGAAGCGACAACTCTGGAAAGCAGTAACAAGGAGAGAAAGCACACGGGAGGCGATTAGAAGAGGAACGTTAAAACCAAGAATCATCAAAACAAGAAGCGATCGGAATATGCAGCAACTGTTATTTTAAGGAAAATAAATTCATGAGATTCAAACTTCAGCATGGCAGATAGAATAAGGGATGTTTTTAACATTCTTCACAAGATGTTCAGCAAGACGAATCTGCCAAGAAATGGGAGAAAAGGTCAGGTGGAAACCGCGGGAAAGTCATGGATGGAATCCGTTCTGCCACACAGCATCATCTCAATTAAAATAGTATCGGGGGACTGTCACTCCTTTTCGGAATCTTTTATTGACACCACTGGCAGGACTCATCTATTCAATAGGAGAACTTCTGGTGCACTCTCTGTAGGTTTGCAGCCTGAGATGATTAATGTGTTGAATGGTCTAACGCCTTTATTTTGACAAGAGTTGTCACAAATGAACTGGAACTCACGAGTAAACAAACCAATGAGTCCCCTTAAAATGTGCAGGGTTTGTGCATTTCCATTGCACGTACAAGCCCAGGGTTCCTGCCCATGACCTGGAGACCAGCTTCAGATCTCACCTGGGTGACCTATCTGTCACCTGATTGAGGTCTCCCTAACATCCAATGGGCTGGTAGGAGGAACATAGGCTAGGGGAGTGTGGCACAGGTACGTCAGGCTCAGGAGTGAGTGACGTCTGAAAAGATAGATTGATAAATTCTTAATAACCAGCGAGGGGGAAAGGAGACCTGATTTATATGTATTGGCTGCTGATGTTCACTGTGGGACTATTTTTAAAAAAATCAGCGCTGGTTTCAATTGTCTAGCAGAATTCCTGAAAACTACAGTTGTAGCTTATTTGCCAGTCCTGTGTGGCACAGATGGTTAATACTTTTGGGTGCTAACCAGAAGGTTAATGGTTCAAGTCCACCCAGAAATCCCTCAGAAGAAATACCTGGCCATTTACTTTAAGCATGCCAGCCATTGAAAAGCCTAGACAAGCAATTCTGTCCTCACACAATGGGGTCACCTGTGTTGCAGTTGTCTTGAGGGCAACGTGGCTTGAGCAAGTATAAAACAGTCAAGCAGATCACTAGACAGGTGGATGTTGTTAAAGGAAGCCTCTGGAAGGTTACATAAGAGGCAGAAATCCAAGCTGAGAAATTACAGGAACACTCTGAAGGCATGCCGAAAGCCAACACTCATCTGTGGGAATTCACATCTGGACAATGGACCCACAATTTACCCACATTGCTTGCAGTAACCTTCAGGAGTGTCATGGGGTGATCAATTTCTTAAATGTGGCAGACAAGCAGAAGTAGACCTAGAATCACCCGCATTCTTGAGAAAAGTATGCGCGGAGAGTAAGCACTAACAGTGGCTACACTTTAAAAAATATCATTGCTTATGAATCAAACATATTTGCATACATTTCTTTTCATCCCTAGGGGAAGCTTGCAGAACAGGTGTTATTTCTAGCTGTTAGATGTGGCAGGTAAGGTAGACAGGGATTAAGTGACGTGCCTGACATTGTGCTGCTAGTAGGAAGTCAGGGTTGGAACCGGAATCCCGATGTTTCCGAGTCCACATGCTTTCTACCCCATCAAATGGCCCGAGGCTGCAGGAAGAGGTGTCAGGTTGGGCAGACACATTGAACTCTGGGTCTTTTCTTCTCTGAGAGGAGATGCCTCAAGGTTATGTCAAAGGTGAACTGGATTCCAGAGGCTGTCACAGGACCAGAGCTCCCATTCCTTGGGGTTGGCTTGGGATTAGCACCCAAGGTCAAAGATGATCCCAGAAGTCAAGGGACATCTAAGCTGAAGTTCTGGGCATGGAGGCATTTGCAGCAAAGGCAAGAAGCCCACAGGTTGGGGTTCCAGGGGCTGGATATGACCACCAAGGGGATGGGATTGGTAAGGATGGGGTGGAGGGATGAAGCATAGCTGGGAAGATCAGGTTTAAGGGTCGAGTTTCAGGCCAGGAAGTGGGTTTTAGGTAGGGGGATGACCTGTCACAGGTGCAATCCATAAACGGAGATTTTGCAGTGACCATCTATCTACCTGGGGTTTTGATCCCCTCACCTTCTAATCCACTTTACCCGAGGCTTCTTGTAAAGGAATTGCTATTGAATCAAAAGAATGATCAGAGAAATGTAGATAAATATCAAAGTCCTTGAGGAGCTGAGCGTCTAATTTAATAGCACAATTAGCCTTGGGCACTCTCCGCAGCTGAACGAATCATTGTCAAGGAGCAGAGTTCCCCACTTCTCTGATTGGCTCTGTACAGCGCTGAGACAGAACAGCATTGCCTTGACATAGCACAGTCCCCAAGCCCGGGCCTTGGTGCCTAGGGGACCCTTGGAGGTCATGGGAATCCTTGGGCGTGTATGTGCGCCCTCTCTCAGTGGATACTTAGTGGCTGTTCTGTAGGGATGCAGGTTATTTTAAGGAGATTATACTGAGAACGAAAGATCCAGAAGAGATTTGGAAGGCACCAATCGAGATTATCAATATGAAAGCAAAAACTTCCCCTTAATTGATAGTGGTTTAATACATGCAAAGTAGTGAGCAAAGGCTTGACTTGGTAGTCTGTGCGTGTGTGTGTGTGTGTGTGTGTGTGTGTGTGTGTGTGTGCTGGTCGGGTGGGGTTGAGTAGGATGTTTCTGAATGGTTATTGCAGATGAAGGCCAGAGAGCAAGGTGAGGAGAATGCTGAGTACCACATTTGTAACTTAAAAGATTGTGAGTTAATAAAGATGGCTTGAGATGAGACTTTAGTGCAAGGTCTCAGAGGAACAGTTGGTTTGCCCTATCTTCCTTGTATTTCTCAATGGATTTATAATTCCAAGAGGGAACAGCTCCGTGGAAGTCATCCTGAGTCCGTGTCAAACTGTGATGTCCAGGAAAGAGACGGGGGCGACAAAGGTGGAGGAGAAGTTTGGGGCTGGCCAGAGAACTCACTGCAAAGCTCAAGCAACTAGGCTCTTTCAAAGAGCTTTCCTCCATAGTTACCTGGCATTTAAGTTGGACCTACACATTTCATTTGGTTTTCTTTTAAGGTGGGATTGTAATCAATGTTAAAAATGGTTGGAAAATACTTAAGTCTCTTTATTTTTTTAATTTCGATTTTTCTTTTTAAGATTTACTTCAAATGTATTAACGTGCATTAGATAGTTTGATATACATATCATGAATAAAATTGTCATGACATTATAATATTAGCCTATAAATTCCACAGCTTGCCCAAGGTATCTACCCTTGGAATGGATACGTGATGCTGCCACAGAATGCTGAAATACTCCTCACACATTGCCCAGAACACTAAAAAACCAACCAACCAACCTCACTGTCAACAAGTCAATGCTGACTCCTAGAATCCCCCCTGGCTTTCCTGAGACGGCACTGTTTATAGGAGTAGAAAGCCCAGTCTTTCTCCCGCAGAGCTGCTGGTGGTTTTGAATTACTGGCCATGTGGATCACAGCCCAATTTATGTCCACTATATCACCAGGTCTCTATGTTGCCCATAGTTGACCCATATTTTCCTTTCTGATAACCTATCTCTTTGGAGCCCCCTTTGTTTTTCCTCCTAGGAAAGTATTCCATCACAGTAAGTGAGTATCAGCTACGACAAGACCTGGCCTGCCGAGTGTTTGCGGAGAGCAGAATCACAACCTCAGGTCACCGAGAACGAAGTACTTTGGTCAAGGAACTAATGGAAAGATGTCACCAGGCCGTCTGGGAAGATAGTTGAGAGTGAGGTGTCAGATAGGCTATATCCTGTAAAGATCCTACCCTACTGCATGTTCTTGCTCGTTTGTGTGAAATCTGTTCCATGTTCATAGTCCGCTAAATTTACTTCCTGATGTACATGTATGGATACAGCTGTAAACCTCCTGAGTTAAAGTTCATTGTGCTAACCTGGCCGATAAACACATGTGGGGTAAATTGAAGCGGGGGGTGGGGGGGTGTTAAATGACTTGGTGAGCCTTGCCTTTCAAGTTCTCAGGTCTCTTGCTTTGTGATGGTCGGACCAGGGTGCAGCTGCCTTAGCCAGTTAACTGCTTCAGCTGGCAAGGCCCACTTCCTGCAAGACCACCCTGAGGAGAAGCCACATGGACCTACCCCGCTGCAGCCCTGGGTGCAGAGCAGCCATGGGGAGACCCCTGCCAGTGCTGAGATGCTTACACGCTCACTGACTTGGCTTTCCTCCTGCAGTCGGCATCGTTGCGTCTGTTTTGTGAGATGGAGGAGGACTTTGTGGATTGGTGTCGGACATATGGGTTAATGTTGGACTTGTGGGCTTGGGCATCTCTGGTTTGGGATGTTTTCTTGATGTGCACTTACCCTTTATATAAAACTCTGTCTTAAAAACGTATTCGTAGGTAATGGGGCTTAAGGGATGAGGGCAAGCTCGTGATGCTCGGGAACACACGGGGCTCCATGAGTTAGAACTGACCACTTGGCAACTGATATATAGATATAGATACAGATATACATACATATGCATATGTAAATCTGCAGATATATCATAGAATATATGAAGGGGCTTCAAACACTGAGTTTAAAAAATCTATGACCTTTTAATTCCATCTTTCTATGAACTTTCTTATGCCCCTCATCTATAATATAAAATGTGATATGAAAATATATTAACATACATTGACACACATTACATATATAATTAAAAACAAAACCAAACTCACTGCCATCTCGTCGATGCCGATGTACAGTGACCCTGTAGGACAGGGTAGAACTGCTGCTCTGGGTTCCGAAACTGTAACTCTTGATGGGAGTAGAAAGCCCCCTCTTTCTCCCTGGGAGTGGCTGGTGTTTTTAAACTCCTGACCTTGCAGTTAGCAGCCCAATGAGTAATCACTAACTGTCCTATTCAATTTATTATGTGAACCTGTGTTTATGCAAATGAAGGAAAACGGAAGATTAGAAGAGAAATACTATTCCGACTTCAGGTGGAAACCGCCTATCTTAATTCAGAGGAGCATTTTATGGCAAGGAGGACATTCAGGTTAGAGTTAATTCATACCTTTGAAATCAGGGCTGGGTAGTGGGGCCCACAAGAAAGCTGAGCAGGAACCCAGCCTGCTCAGATTGCAGCCATCTCAGGCACTGTCTTGTAAATCAGTGACCAGAAAAGGGTAGGTCTGGACAGAACACCTGCCCAGGTCAGTCTTTCCACTCTTTGCTTTCTTTTGAAATGGTAAGTTTGACTCATCAGATTTTGAGTAGAGGTTTTCAAATCCATTAGCAAAGTGTTTTTGTAACTTTACTATGACTTGTTATTGGTTATGAAAGTAATTCACATTTAAAGCAATTGTAACACATGAAAAATAAAGGGGGGGGGGCGTGCCGTAATCTCAGGGTTGTGTTAATTTTTGTGAAAATTTGGGTACATTCTTTTTCATGCTTTTAAAAAAACAAAATTAGGGCCATATTGAACATGAAATCATTCTTCTACCTATTCGTTTTTTCCTTTAGGCAATTTACAGAAACTCTTTCCCATATTATTAAATACTTTTGGGAAACATACTTTCTGATGACCTTACCATAAATTACTTAGTCTTCCCCCAACTGCTGAATAGTCTTGTCTTCATGAAAATACTCTGATGACTAGTCTTTGGTCAAGGCCTGTGGGTGAATCTTGACTCTTTCTGGGAGGAGCACGACTAGGTCTCTCATGGTAGCAAATGTCACCCTGGTCTCTCGCATATGGCTCCAGTGAGGTCACAGGATCCCCCTCGTCTTGAGGGTCCTTCTTACTTGAATGGCTGCTGTAAAAGGTGAAACTGAGGTACAGAGAGGAAGACAGACATAACTGACAGGGCAAGGGAGAGCAGAAACAGAAATAGCTTTATCGGAGGGGGTGGGGGTCGGGACAAGGTTCCGTGACCTAGGCCAACAGGTCAGGGAAGTCGCGCGCTCAGTAGCTGGGGGCAAGGGTTTTTAAAGGGGTGGTGAGGAATGTAGGAATGTAGGGCAATTAGCATATGGGGTCTGGAAACTGGGAGAATTGCTTGTGGACTCCTTGTGGCTTTCTTTGAACCTGGAACATCACTGGTTATCTTATCTGGCGGTTATCTTATCTGGGGCTGGCTGCTGCTGACCATTGGGATGTGCAGGGAACCACTTGCAGTGCCTGGACCTCCTTCAACTTAGTCCAAACAGGGCTGCCTCCTTCAGACTCAGCCCAAACATTCCAAACTTCTTAATAATGGTAATGGGTGACATTCTGTCATAACTACTTCCTGCTGAGATAGGACAAAGAAGAGGGTGATTAAGAGTTGGAAGGTTGGGGGCAAGGGCGGGACTGGGTCAGTTGGCAGCAGGCTGTAAGAATGGAGAAGAAGCTGATTGAAGGTCAGGTTGGAGATATTTTTCATTTGTTCCTTCAAACATTTAAACACACACGGAGCTAAAAGTAATAGTACACTGATTATTATCAGAAGTCTTACAAGGCGCATGAGTGGGAGTGGGATTAACAGTCTTCAGACTTCATGCAGAGAAAAGCCATTCTCCTCCTGATTTGTGAAGTGACAGATTAGCTGTGGTTGGGCGCTGGACAGTGACAAGGAGGGGATGGGAGAGGCTGGTTTGAATTAGTTAGGCTGCAGGCGACCTTGTCTGCTCTGTCACTTCCCTGTGTTGGGGGGGGGGGGGCGGGGAACGATCAGTTTGATGTCCTTCACGTTTCTCACATTACAATCTATCTTACCATGAACACATTAACTTCTTTATGGTCAACTTCTCGGCAAACAGCTTTCCGTAACTTTCAAATTTCTTCACAGTCTGGAGCAGCCAGACATTCTATAATGAGTTATCCAACTCTTTTTTCTGATTATTTGCAACTTACTCTGACCTTCTGAAACTTACTGTCTCCATCTAGACTTAAACAGTCACTGAAATGGAAATTGTATTAACTAAGTGTCGGCAAAGGGTTGAAGGTCTGTTGGGAGGGGCTTTCTGCTGCATTGCATAAAGGCTGCTGCGACCACTCTCGGGGAGTTTAATGGTTTAGTTATAAGGGAGAAATTGGGGACTTAATGTAAAATATTTGTTCAAAGTCAGTGGTTGGAGGTTCTTTATGACTTTGTGTTTATTTAGCGTTAAACTCTGAGTGGTGTGGGTGGGGCACAGGCTTAAACAGCAGCAAAACGACATAAGTGTGTCTTGGAGGGAGAGAGCAGTTAATGCAGTTGGGTTGTGTCTGCTTTAGAACTGTTTTAGGAAGGGCTGCAGGTAAACGCAAAGGAATGCTGACAAGCTGGGTTAAGGGGGATGGTGAAAAAGGTATAGTGGAGGGAGGAATGTAGGACAAAGAGTATAAGCGTTGGACTAACAGGTGTATGGGGATAACAGCTTCCTTAATGAGGCGCAGGTCCTGGACCAAGCGATAAGCACCATTTGGTTTCTTACTGGTGGGATTGGCATGTTGCAGGGAGAGTGGGTAGGAGTAATGAGGTGGTTAGAAAGGAGGCATCATTGTATGATGGGTTAACATCGGGAAGCAAGAGGTCTGCAGGGCCAGTTCTTCCAGATCGGGTGAAAGAAGGGGAAGGAACAGAGGTGCTGTGAGACCAAAAGTAAGGAGTAAGGAGGTTCCTAACTAATTAAAAATGTCTCTTCCCAACAGAGGGACCAGACCTGGGGCAGGTAGGCTTGCCACCAATATCCATAACAGAGATTGAGGAAGGGTTGCCCAGCCCTGAAACTGAGGGCAGGTCAGAAAAGATAACTTCTGTGTAAGAAGGAAATGTACTCACCCAATACCCTGAACAATACCCCAGGTTCAGCGAGGGTGATAGGGGTTCAGTCAGGTTCTCCTCAGACTTTGGCCAATCCCAGCAGGGTCAATGGCAGGTCAGGAATTGGAAGGACCATCCCCCCATATGGAGACGCCCAGGGCCTGTCACTTTTCCAAGGACAGTCAGATTTCCAGTGTCCGATTTGACCACATGCCGGGCAGGGTTTGGTTGGAGCTTTAGGCCTGGGGCACTTCTGTGAACAGTGCCCTTCTCTGCACTTGAAGCAGGCATCAAGTGGCGGTCATTGTTCCCATACACCCTTGTCCCATGCTGCCCTTCTGGGGCCTGGGGGATTGCTGGCCGCAGGGCTGTTACTCAGGCTTGGGTTTGAAAACTTAGCTTCTGCCAGAACCAGGGATCATGGACTGAGTCTGCCTGCTCCTTACGGGTGTTAAAAACCTTAAATGCCATATTCGCTAAATCTCGGACCAGGGCTTGAGGGCCTTTCTTCCGCCTTTTTAAAGCTTTTAATGTAAAGCATCAGTTAAGCAGCTTAAAAGGCGACTGGATTTTTGTCAGACTCTTGAGTGATTTTAAGATTATTAAAATTGACTCCTATATGCGAAATGGCCTGAAGCCAAGCCAGGACACACTGAAGCATTTTATTATGGCAGGCACGTCTGTCCCTACCTGCTTGATTGTCAATTTGTTTACTAACCAGGTTTTTGTCTGGAAACCGCCTAGGTCAGGGTCGGTCAAATGAACCTGATTGGCGTGCCGCTGAACAGCTAGAAAAATGCGTTCCCTCTTATCTGCAGTTAGGGTGGAGGAAAAGATGACAAAAATATGCCAGGAGAAATCATAAGCTTGAGTTAAATATCAAAATTCCTCAATATAGGTGGTGGGATCAATTAAAAGGAGCCTAAATGCTTTTCAATCTGAAATAAATTGATGAGAGAGAAGGGACCATAAACTGGACCACTCTCAGTCCTGGCCAGAGTGGACTCTTTGTCCAAGTGGACAAAGCTCAAAGGGGATTCTGTGATTGATCGTGTGTGCTTGCTAACTGGCGGGCAAGTGCAGACTCAGGTTCCTCCAGTGAGGCGGGCAGATCTGGAGAAGAGGACATGGGTGCTCCGGGTGGCCAGAATTGGGAGAGGGGTGAGTAGGAGGGGAGGCAAGGTGTTCAGGCAGGTCTGAAAAGGCAGACACCAGAGGGGATGCAGCAGCAGGAGGAGAGGAGGAATTCTCCCCAGGCAAGAGGACTTGGGAAGGGGAGCAGGAAATACAGAGAAAGAGACGGGAGCGCAGAGAAAAGGCAGCCTGCACATACAGAATCTCAGACTATTTGTGAGTTTACTGGCAGAAATTGTTGAGATTTCAGAGAATATTGAAATCAAAAGTGGGGCAGGTGATTAAAGTTGTTACTTCCCCGAGCTTTCTGACCCCTCCCTCCTACCGGTCTCAGGGTGGTGACCACGGATTTGTGCTCTGCTTCCCTATCTGGGAGAGGTCTGTCAGAGGCTGCGGGTGTTGGCTAAGTGGAGGCTGAGCAGGGAGGGGGCTGGGAAGGGGAGAGAGGAGGAGACTCCAGGGAGTCTGAGGGGTCTGGTTCCGGGGATGGGTGTCAGAGGCACAGTGCGTCAGCCTTTGGGAGTTGAGGGGGTTATGGAGGAGGTGATGGTGAGGTGAACCCAGAATATGAGGAAGTCTTATGGGGGCACAAATAAGGAGTCAGGGACTCCAGAGAAAGATGGAAGGGGAGTAATGTCGGGCCTGATTAAGAGAGTGTTTGGCTAAAAGAACTTGAGCAGGGTGACAGGTAATAGAGAGGGACGGAAGCGAAGCAAGAAAAAGACCTGAACATATGGGACTTCTGAAGTGCTTTTTTCTGGCTAGCCAACTCATTGTCCAATTGGTATCGAGGGCAAACCTGGTTACAGAAAAAGACCAGGCATTTAGGGTGGAGATCAAGAGCCAAACCCAATTCAGTAAGGTTGGCAGTAGGCACCCCAAAGGATTGTCCTTAGGGGGTTGGACAGAAGACTTCACATTGTGTCTCAAACTGCAGGGGGTACGGACAGAGGGAAAGGGTGTCCCCTGGTCCCTGTTCACACCCGTCAGTCAGGAGGTGGCCTGGTAACCCTGAGCGGCCTCTGGGTCAGAGCTAGGGGCCCAGTGGGAGAGTCCTGGACTCTCCGGAACAGGAAGATTCCCTGGTGCAGGCCTGCGGCTGTAACCGGCAGACAGGGACCTCGGAGCAGAGAGAGACACAAGGGAAGCCAAGGAGGGGAAGGGGGGCCTGGCTTTATTGCCGGTAGTAATGGAGTTTGGTTAGGCCTTGTTCAGGGTGAGAGTAAGGGGAAGCAGAACATTTTAGAGAAAGCACTGCAGAGCTGCAGATGCAAAACACACAAACAGGTAGAAAGGGCTCAGACACACCCTTTGCGTTCCAGTTCAGGCAGAAGGTGCAGTGACTGCTCGGCCTAGAGCTAGGAGTCCTGTTATCAGCAAGAGTCCCAGGAGGTAAACACAGAGACAAAAGGCTGGAGGCCAATGAGAGAAGACAAACAGAGAAAATATGGACATGAGAAACTGGCTTTATTGGGGCACCCCTTTGGGGGAAAGGCAGCTCTTTCCAGCTCCTCTCGGTACTAGGGTTGCAGGATAAACCCCTGCAGCGGCGCCACACTCAGCTCCCTGGAGTACTTGCTTTTCAGGACTTTCAGCTGGTTAGTCTCCCATGGACCCTATGTTCCCATATGAGTTTGCCGGTCCTCGGTGTCCAGAGCGACAAAGGAGACAGAACGAACATACACAGAGAGATACTGACCAGAAGTCGCTCCTTCAGACAGGCTCCGGAGGCTCGAGAGGAAAGGAGGGGTGGGCTGCATCCCAGCCGAAGCAGGGCCAGGACAGCACGGAGCCCATGTTCCTACCTCTCCTGGGTTTTCGGGCACCAAATGTAAAAGGTGAAACTGAGGTACAGAGAGGAAGACACACATAACTTAACAGGACAAGGGAGAGCAGAAATAGAAATGGCTCTATTAGGGGTTGGGGGAGCTCCCGGACAAGATTCCGTGACCTAAGCCAACAGGTCAGGGAAGTCGTGCTCAGCAGCTGGGGGCGAGGGTTTTTAAAGGGGTGGCGAGGAATGTATGGTAATTATGGGGATTAGCTTATGGGGTCTGGAAATTTCGTGAATTGCTTGATGACTCCTTGTGGCTTTCTTCGAATCCAGAGCATCTGGTTTCACTGGTGATCTTACCTGGCGCCATCTGCTGCTGACCTTTGGGATGTGCAGGGAAGCATGTGCAGAGCCCGGACCTGCTTCAGGTTAGTCCAAACAGGGCTGCCTAGTTTGGATCAGGCCCAAACAGCTGTTACCCGTTGGGTCCCCTTTACAGCATTCTTTCCCTCCCCAGCATATGAGGGAGTACTTAGAGGGGTCTCACAGTGGATCCAGATCCCCAAGGACACCCTGTATTTTCACTGTCATGAGCATGTGCACTTGGGGAGCTGCTTACTTGCCCCTTGATGCTCTGGGCTGCTTCTGCTCAACTCTTCTCCTCTTTCGTCTGTTTGTACGTGTTGCCGTGGGTGAATGTCAGTGAGTAGGTTCTAACTCCGGGATTCCTTATGTAGCAGAATGAGACATTGCCTGGTCCTATACCATCTTATGATCATTGGTATATTTGAACCCATTGTTGTTGTTCTTGGTTATGCCAGCCAACCGAATTGAGGGTTCCTCTTGTTTTTGCTGACCCTCTATCAAACATGATGCCCTTTTCTTCTGATTGAGCTTTCCTTCAGTTCATTCCATCTCAGGACAACCCTGTAGGACAGAGTAGAATTGCCCCGTTGGGTTTTCTAGACTATAAATCTTTAAAAAAAAACAATCATTTTATTAGCATACGTGTTAGTCCGGGTTGACTAGAGAAACAAATTCACAGACACTCATATGTATGTAAGAAAGAATTTTATATACAAGAGCAATTGAATACTGAGAAAACATTCCAGCCCTGTCTAGATCAAGCCCATTAGTCTGACATTACCCCATACGTCCAATACCAATCTATAAATTCCTTTTCAGACTCATGAAACACACGCAATGATACCAAATGCAGGAAGATCACAGGCCGGTGGGTGGAAAGTCTTGTGGATCCACTAGTGGTGGAAGCACCTCAGTGCTGGTGTGGGTCTCCACGAGGCTCCTCCAGCTCCAGGGCTCTGGCTCCAGCAGCGTGTAGCTCCATGTGGCTTGTCAACAGGAATGTCTCGCAGGGAGTGAGAGTGTGTACCGTCTCCTGGGAGCTATTTATCTCTGTAGCACCTCCAAAATGAGGTCTTCAAGCTGCGACCTGATTGACAGGCTAAACTCCACTCCTTCACTCTGAAGTGTAAAGTTGACACCATATTATATAACAACCACAGCATCTATTTCACGTGCACAATTTAATTGTTCTATCATATTAAGAAGAGTTGTGCAGTCATCACCACAATTAATTTCAGAACATGTTCTTCTCATAATTCTTGCTGTCAGTTCCCCATTTCCCCACACCCCTCCACCTCAAGCCACCACACACCCCACATGCACCTAGGTAATCATTAGTCCAGTTGCTGTTGCTGCTATAGATACCTGTCCTCGATTTGAAATACAGGAAAGCATACAAAAGGCAAACAGGAAACAAGCACACAAACAGCAACAATGACACAACAAAATAGAGGACAACCTCAAGTGAAAACCCCCCAGAAAATATTAAAAACGTAAACAACTTTAAAATGGGTCCAAGGGAGATCAAAGTATAATGTATTACATGTTAACCTAACTACATCTGTCATAATTGGCTTTATAATACTCTCTGTCTAATAGCAAGGTTCTTTACATCCCTGGAAGGGTGGGGGAGATTCACCAGAGGTTTAATCCATGTAGGGACCCTGCAAATGGATTTTGGGCTTTTACTCTCAGTCATAGCCTTTTGCAAATTGGGTGTTCACAATTTAAGCTCGATACCATTCCCTCCTCAGGTCTTTGTCTAGAAGCCATGATGATCAGGGGAGTATATTCACTGTTGGTACATAGGCCTCTTTGGGCATGCCTGAGCTCCATTGGAAATCAGACCCCACTGCTTAACAGTCAGAGGTACTGAAATGAGGAAATCAGCAAACAGTTTCTTTCCTCCTAAAAGCTGTTCAGAGTTCCTAACAGACTACATTCCTTCGAGGGGCTGTGGTATGTACATCTCGTGTGCATCACGACCAACTCAGACATGCAGAGTGTTATCTTTCTGGCAGGTGCATGAGTTTCCTATTTTGCCTATAATGACTTACTATGAATTTAGTAAAGTAAACAGGAATTCCCAGGTGGTACGAACAGTTAATGTGCTCCCTGGTGACCCAAGGCTGATGGTTCATGTCCACTGAGTGGCACCTTGGGAGAAGAAGCTGATGATCTACTTCTGAAAAATCAGCCATCGAAAACCCTATGGAGCAGAGTTCTACTATAGCACACATGAATTCTTCATGAATGAGAGCTGTCCCAGCAGCAACTGGTCAGTTAGTAGTTTGAGACAATACGAACCATATCATCCTAGAGCTCTGGAGTTCAGAAACTTGGAACTTCAGTCCCACCAGACTAAAATTAAGACGTTGCTTTTGAGACAGAGCCAAGGAACTAAGGTGGAGATTTGGGTGCATGGAGTCCATGAGAACATCTGTGGCAGTTACATAATCTCCTGTCAACTTGAGCGAAGGGGTGGAGTTTAGCCTATCAATCAGGTCTTAGCCATTGATGCCTCTGTGTGGTCATGGCCTCCTCCTGGGGATTCTGGGAATTCCTGTCTTCTTCCCAGAAGGTGGGGCACACACTCTCTCTGCTACACATTCTGTTGACAAGCCACAAGAAGCTATGCTGATGGCAGTCAGAATCCTGGAGGTGGAGGAGCCACATGGAGAGCCGTACCTGCACTGAGATGCTTTCACAAGACTTTTCACCCACTGGCCTCTGATCTTCCTGCTTTTGGCATCATCACATGTGCTGGGTGAGTCTGTTGAAGAATTTATGGACCAGTATTGGATATATGCGCTAATATCAGATATGGCTGTGGTAATTATACAATCTGGTGTCAATTTGATTATGAGTGAAGGGGTGGAGCCTGGCCTGTCAATCAAGATATAATCAATGAGGCCTCTGTGTGGGCAGGGCCTCCTCCTGAGAATTCTGGGAACTCTGGTAGGAGACACACTCTCTCTCTGCTCACTCCCTGGAGGAAGGAGAAATAACTCTCTCTCTGCTCACTCCCTTGGAGACATTGCAGCTGACAAGACACATGGAACTACACTAGTGCCCTGAGCTGAAGAAGCCACATGGACCTACCCTGATGCAACCAGACCTCTGAAGCCGGAGAAGCCACATAGAGACCCCTGGCAGCACTGAGATGCTTACACCACCACTGGATCCAAAGACTTTTTACCCATTGGCCTGTGATCGTCTTGCATTTGGCATCATTGCATGTGTTTTGTGAGTCTGAAGAGGACCTAACAGAGTGGTCTTGGGCATATAGCTAATATTGGACTTATGGGCTTGGACTGGATAGGGCTGGGAAGTTTTCTCAATATTCAAGTGCTCTTGTATATAAACCTCTTTCTTACACACATTTGAGTTTCAATGGATTTGTTTATCTCGTCTACCTGGACTAACGCATGGGCTAATATTGAACTTATGGACTTGATCTGGACTGGGCTGGGATGTTTTCTTAATATACAATTACTCATGGATATAAATTCTCTCATACACATACGAGTGTCTCTGGATTTGTTTCTCTAGTCAACCCCAACTAACACAACATCCCAGGGCTACATTACATTTCCCTGAACCTTTAGCTATCCCACGGAAGTGCCTGAGGTTCTCAGGTGTACAGGGACCTTTCACAACCCTTAATGTACACTTGGGTTGGGGGTGGAGTAGTGGGAGGATATTACTGAGGCTGGCCATGCTGCTAAGAGCTTTTAGATCCAATTCTCTTGAGATGCCTATGTCTTCTCTTGGTAAGAGAAGAACCTGATTCTGGTAACAATAGGACTGGGTGCCTCCTGAAGCTCGAAGGCAAAGCTGGTTGCCTTGGCTCTTCTGGATTATAGAGGCCACATTATCAGCTTGTGAACTTGTCCTCCACCTTCCAAGTCAGTCACCAGCCGTGGATGGAAGCCTCTCCTTATTATATCACTCTGTTCTCCTCTTCTGCCTCTCCCTTCCACTTTGAGGAATCCTTAGGATTACAACAGACCCACAGAGACAATCTAGTATAATCGCCCCATCTCAAGCCATCTGATCAGCAACCTTCATTCACAATTGCAACACGAGTTCCATTTTGCCATGTAATGGAAGATATTCAGAGGTTCTGGAAATTAGGATGAGGATTTTTTTTGGGGGTTTGGTGGCTCTTATTCTTCCTACCAGGGCATTTAGAAAAACATTCTGTTTCTGTCTCTATAATGTTTATTTTGCATTGCTGTGATCTTTGTAATTCTTAGGATCTAATAATTTAGGACAATTCTACCCTCAAAGTAGTCGTCTAGCTTTGGTTTCATTCATCTCCCTCTGAGCACATAGGACTGTGCCTCTGGACTTGTGCTGAAGACACAAAATTTGGAACCAAGTCTCAGAGCATAATTGCGCTTTATTCCCCAACAAACAGCCTAAGCCTCTCTGTCCTGCCCAGCAATGTTATCTTCTATGTAGGGCTGTACAGTATATGTGGGAGACCCAGAGTGGCACAAACTACTAAAAGCTTGGCTTTTAATGGAAAGGTTGGAGGAGTGAATCCACCTAGATGTGGTTGGGAAGAAATGCCTGGCAAGCTACTTCTGACAAAGCAGCCATTGGAAACGCTGGGGAGCCTTGTTTGGATCTGATCTACATGGGCTACCATGAGACCACACAAACTCAATGGCAGCTGGGTTTTTATTTTTTTGCTTGCTAGGGATGTCTTCAATCCTCTCTAGCATGTCTTCCTTGTTAGGACAGACCCATCCTCAGAGCTGTGTATGTGCATCCTCACGGGTCATTCTCAAGGTCACATCCCAGATGAAATTAGCTCAGCCATTGACTCTGGCCAACACCAGCTGTCTTTTGAATTAAAAAGAGTCTTGGATTATTTTAACAGGTTTTAAAAAAGTATTTTCTGCCCCCTTTGAAAATGTAAATATGCTTTATTTCGCCCCCTTAAGAATATCTTTAGGTTTACAGAAAATACCGAGTTCCCATATAGCCTCCTCTTTCCTTCACATTTTCCCCCCAATTATGGACCTTGCATTTGTGTGGTAGGTTTGTGAAAATCAATGAACCAGATTTGATACACGATTAACCAAACTCCACAGTATTGCATCAGGCAAAACTGTTAAATAAAACCTCTTTAACAAGTATTAATTAAATAGCAAGCCTATAATTTTGAGGATTGAGGTGCACCTGACCCAAGCCCTGGTATTTTAAATTTCCTCATATGCATGTGAAAGCTAGGTGATAAATAAGGACGGCTATAAAAGAATTGACCCACTTAAATGATGATTTTTGACAAAGAATTGTAAATATACTGTGGACTAGCAGAAGAAAGAACAAGTTAGGCTGCTTTGGAAGATCAGCCAGAATGCTCATTAGAAGCATGTATGGCAAGACTTGGTCTCCTGATATCAGGAGGGACCAGTCCCTAGAAAAAGAAACCATGCGTGGTAAAGCAGAGGATCATCGAAGGGGAAAGACACCAGTGAGATGGACTTGGCACAGTCGCTGCTTCAGTGGGCTCCACACTGGCAGCAATCATGAGGATCGCTCAGGACCAGGCAATGTTTTGCTCTGTTGTCCACAGGGTTGCTCTGAGTCAGAACTGATTGAATGGCACTTAACAACAACAACAACAACACCAGCAACAACAACAGTTTACATTAGGGTTCGTTCGTTGGGTTGTGCAAGTTCTCTGGGTTTTGCATCATGTCCTGTATCTGACACTGCACCACACTGTCCTAACAGTGTCCTCAAGTTCTATGTACTCTTCTCAGCGCACCACCAACCACAGACACGTTCACTGCCTGCAGAGGTTTGCCTTTCGCAGATTTTTATATGGTTGAAATCACAGTGTGTAGCTTTCCCAGACTGCTTTCTTTTACGAAGCAACATGAATTTAAGGTCCGTTCGGGTCTTCTGAAACAGAAATATATTCTCTCCCAGTTGAGAAGATGAGAAGTCCAAATTCAGAGTGCTGGTTCTAGGGGAAGGGATTCGATCTTTGTCATCTCTGGGAAGAGCCTTGTTTGGCATCTGTGGGCCCAGCATCCCATGGGAGATCTCCATATGTCTTGGCAGCAATTTTCCTGTGGGTCTAGGAGTTTCTCAGAGCAGAGATTCCGGGTCCCCAAATGCACTCTTCTTCCTGCTGTTTGTCCTTGACAGTCATCGCTCTCTCTGAGCTCAGCTGCATTCTCTCACCTTTTATCTCTGGAAAGATGGAAGGTGTTGCAGGTCACATGTCAGGGGAGCTCCCCTTACATTAGAATTGGGTTGTGACCCAATGTAGGGTGGTGTGTTACACATTGGGCTGTTTACTGCAAGGTCAGGTGATCCAAAACACAAGCTTCTCTGTGGCAGAAAGAGGAGGCTTCCTGCTCCTGTAAAGAGGTATAGTCTTGGAAACTCACAGGGACAAGTCTACTCTGCTCTATAGAGTGGCTCTGAGTCAGAATTGACTTGATGGCAGTGGACAATAATAATAATAAAAATAACCACATCCTTAAGCCTTTTACATCATGGTGACAATTACACCACTATCAGACCAGAGAATCATTGTCAAATAAAGCGGTCACGCTTTCAACCCAGGACACTGGGAAACTCAATCGTCACTGGGAAGCACCAGGGTAGCTGAGAACTCAGAAAGGAAATGCAATCACAAGTAAGTTGTGTGTAGTCTGTTCACATACAGACACTGAACTTGGTCTTTGTAGATCACTGGTATAGATCACTGTAGATCACCGGTGATCCAGGAAACCCTACAAGTACCCGATTTCCCTCCTTTTGACGAGCCGGTATTAGTCTTTGGGGCCCTGAAACCCTTTGGCTGTTGAGTGGATCCCGCATGAGACAGTGTAGTGCTGTTATATCGGGCTTCCAGGTTGTCATCCTGGCAGCAGTAGATCCCCAGGTCTCATCACCCACAGACTCACAGCTGAGTTGCAACTACAACCTTTTGGTTAATAGCCGAACACCACCTTGGAACCACCAATGCTCCTCTTGTGCATTCTTCTGGCCTCAACGGGGGAACCTCGAATTCAGGAACAATTGTGAGGATGGTGCGACGGGCCTGGACAGCATCTCTTTCTCTTGTAGATTGAGTCGCTCTGAGTCAGAGCGGATTCGACGGCATTTAACCACAAACCACCTAAAACGATCCAAGCAGGAAGCTGAAGGAAGTCTGACCTCATAACTAAGTCTAAAAATGCGGCGTCTTTATTTCTTTTAGCTAAACCTGGTTCCCGTTGAGGCTTAGAGACGTCCACCAACCCTCAGGCTATAGTCAGTCCAAAACAAGACTCAGTATTAAATAGAAAAGGAAATACTGGTTTGAATGACACCAGTTTAATGGTCTTGGCAAATCTGGGTGAGCTAATGGGCCTGGCATTTCTATAACTCAGGAATGGTGGGCTCGGGGCACCGGAGCACCCCTGATGCTGAGCACCACTGCTTGCCCTGGATTAATTCAGCCACTAACTTCAGAAAAGGCTATGCTGGGGCTACTGGGAGCTTTTATATATATATATAAAGAAATTGAGTCCAGCAGAGGGCTATTTATTTATTTATTTTCAAAATAAGCATCTCTGTGTCTTACTAGGAGTCCTTGGGTGGTGCAAATGCTCTAAGCTGAAAGATTACCAGTTCAAATCTTCCCAGGGGTTCCTCCAAAGGCAATTCGACTGATTTGCTTCTGAAAACAACTTTACTGTCTTGAAAACTCGATCGAGCATTTCTCCTCCACACACATGACGTTCCCAGGAGTTGGAATGAACTCTAAGGGGACGAGCAACAATAGCAACCGGGTTCATTCTGACTCATAGAGACCCGATAGGCAGGGTACACCTGCCCCCAGGGGTTTCTGGGACTGTGGCTCTTTATGGGACTAACAAGCCTCATCTTTCTCCTGTGCGGCAGCTGGTGATTTTGAACTGCTGACCTTCCGATTAGCAGTCCAACATGCAACCACTAACAACTGCTTCTTCAATGGACCAACCCAGGGTTTTCATGGAATCCCAGGCCTCTAGGACTCCTTTCCAGCTTAGCACAGAGTAAGCCATCCGAGTCCTATTCACACCAGACAGAGAGCCTTGAAGGGCACCGACTGGCATGCAGTAGGCCCTCCCTTCCTGTGTCTCCATGTCTCAAATGGGGGCATGGTGCAGCTGTGAGTCAGTCAGGCTGTTACTGCGTTTATTTCCCTAGCACTCAGGCTCCTCTCTCCCCATCATGTCCTTTCTCAGAGGTCTGTAATTACCCAGCAGTGTGCATCCAAACTGTCAACGGGATGTTCGGAGTGAAATGCAGCCAAATAAATTTCTGTCAAGAGGCTGGATCCTAATCAGAGGTGGGTCTCTTACCTCTCTCAGGCAGTTTCAGTCTGTCTCATTCTCACCTTTCTGTTTGGAAGCTTTTGCAATTGAAGCCGTTCTCTATTAGCTGGGCTTTGTTTGTTGGGGTGTCTGCGATGATTTGATCTCCTCTATTGCCTTAAGGCAGTGGTTCTCCACCTTCCTAATGCCACGACCCTTTTATACAGTTCCGCATGCTGTCGTGACCCCCCAACCATAAGATGACGTCCGTTGTTACCTCATCACTGTCATTTTGCTATTGTTATGAATATGGCGAGCCCTGTGAAAGGGCCGGTCAACCCCCAAATGGGTCGGGACCCCCAAGTTGAGAACCGCTGTCATAAGGGGCTTCATTGGAGAGGAAACATGCCCTTTCACCTCGGATGCTGTTCCTTGGAATAAAGCTTCTAGAAATGAAGAATCTCTCTCTTTGATTGACGCTTTTCTTACTTTGCTGTTCTTGTTGTTTTGTCTGTGTTGTTGTCTACGGAATCCAGGATAGGTAGATCCACAGAGATAGCAACTGGACTCATGGCAGGGAAGGTTGGGGGAAGCGGGGAGCTAATAACAATATGTACAAGGAAGAAGCAACTAGTCTAAAGCAGATGGTGGTGATGATTGTACAACTCCTCCTAATGTGACTGCGCTACAACATATAAGCAACAACAAATATTTGCTAAGTACCTAGTACGTTCCCGGCACTGTTTAGGCATTTGGGCTATACCTACAAACAAAGCAAAGCTATCTTATAAATACAGAGCTCACAAGACAGGAGTGCAATGGGGAGTATTCCTTCTCTATCTTTGGGGAGAATTTAAACACGATTGGAATCAATTCTTCTCTAAAAGTTTGGTAGAATTCTTCAACGAGGCCAGCTGGATCATTATGATATTGATGCGGGGAGGGGTTAGATCACTGATTAGAACTCTTTATTCTGGGTCTGTTCAGGTTTTCTATTTCCTACGAGTCAATTTGGGGAAGCTGTGTGCTTCTAAGAATGTGTCCACTGCACGTAGGTCCTCTGATTTGTCGGTATATAGTTATCCATAACATTCTGTCATCATCCTCTTGCTTTCTACCCGAGCAGTTAGAATGTCTCTACTTTGGTTTCTTATGTTGGTTATCTGGGCATTTTCTCTTTGTCTATCTAGCTTACAGTAGGTTAATTTTATTGATATTTTAGAAGAACCAATTTCTGGTTGGATTGAGTCTCTCTTTGGTTTTTCCACTTTTGATTTTATTTCTGCTCAGCTCTTTGTTATTTCCTTTCTTTGGATACAAGTAGGCTTATTTGCTCGTTTCTTTCTATCTCCTGGAGACATCTGTGACTTTTGAGAAGGTATTCTGAGGTCTCGGGGTGCAGCGCTCTCCCCCATGGGTTAGTAGTTTCTAGTTGGGAAGCCTTAACTTTATTTTTTCCTCCCGGCTCCAGTTTCAAATCCTAACAGTCTCCTTTGTGGGGTGTCCTTTAAAACTCATTGCCATTGAGTTGATTTTGACTCATAGGGATCCGAGAGGACCGAGAAAAATGATCTCAGGTTTCCAAGCTTCACATCTTTCTCCTGTGGTGTGGTGGGTTGGTTGTGGTTGCCAGCAAAGCTTTCAAACCCTGCACAATCCATGCTCCTGCACGTTCTTAGCATTGTGAATTTTGACGTTCAAGAGCAGGAAAGATCTCAAGCACTCACAGAGTTCCTGTTGATTATGCCTTGCTCTGAAGCTATTTATTCTTAGCCCTCTCCCAGGTTAGTATGACCTCCAAAAAACAACTTCAATTGGAGTAGAAGAAATCTTTTACCATGTTCCCTATCCTTTCCTTTATATAAATGGTAACCTGAATATATTGTTATACTATCTTGGTCATTGTTTTTTAAAAACAAACAAACAAGCAAACAAACAACCTCTCAAAACCACAACAAATTCAGCAATAACAAAAACCAACTTAAACGCAGAGGATCTATCATTTTCTGTAGCCAGACCTAACACACTATTTCCTGGAGGCATTAAAAATTCTCTGATGGGTCAGATTCTGTTCTATAGAGACTGACTTTATTCCTGGCTCTATAGTTTAATCTTCTCTTTGCTTTCTTCTTTCTTGCTTTGCTATCCTTTCCTACTAAATCTGCTGTTCTACTTTCAATGATTTCTGATTGAACTCTTTCCTCCATAAAAGTAGGTTGGGCTGAACTCTTCTAACTCTTCCCACCCTCCCTCCCTCCCTCCCTCCCTCCCTCCAAACAAACAAACAAACAGACAGACAGCATCAGCTCCAATTCATAGTAACTCTATAGGACACAGAAGAACTGATCCATAGGGTTGCCAAAGTTATAAACTCGATAGAAGCAGGCTGCCACGTCTTCCTTCTGGTGGTGGGTTTGAACTCTGTTGGTTTTTTGGTTAGCAACCAAGTGCTTAACCATCACTCCACCAAGTTCTTTATTCTCATGGACCTATAAATATGACCCTGTTTGTAAACAGCTTTCCTTTTGTTATGTTAATGGAGAAATACCCAAATGGGGTGGGTCCTAAACGTGGTGTCTTATAAAAGATCAGAACAGAATCAGACACACAGGGGAAGATGTCTTGTTGCAATGGATACAGGTGTGTTTATGTCTAGGGTAGTCAAGGATGTCTGGCAGCCATTGGAAGCTTAAAGAGAAAGAAAGACCTTCCCCTAGAGCTGATAGTATGAATTTGAACTTCTAAACTTATTAATGTTTCAAAAATAACTTTCTGTTCTTTAAGGCCACCCACTTTTTTTTTGTAGTTGGTCATATTGGCTGTGCTTGAAAATTAAACAACTACCTGTTCTATTTTAAAACAATACTATTATTATTATTGGCATTTTTCCTGCCCTAAGAACTGTGCACATGTAAAAACTGATTTGAATTGAGGAGTGTTGAGCTGTCATGGATTGAATTGTGTCCCTCCATCATATGTGTCATCTTGGCTATGCCAAGATTCTCAGTGGTGTGTGGTTGTTGACCATTCTGTGATCTCATGTCATCATCCTCCATTATGTGATGTGTGGTAAGTCCTAACCTATGTATGCTAATGAGGTCAGATCAGTGTGGGGTGTTCCCTGAGTCATGACTTTACAGGTGGGTCTGACTCAAACCAGACCCTTAATCAGATCACCACCCTTACTCAGGTTATGCCCTTGACTGAGTGACACCTTATAGCTTATAAGAGATAAAAGGAGAGAGAAATGAGCAGAGAGGAGAAGGACCCCACTACCATTAAGAAAGAAGAGCTGGAAATGGAACACATCCTTTGGCTCCAGGGTCACTCCACTGAGAATCTTGTAGACCCAGCGAAAGATTGATGCCAAGACACACGGAGATCTCTAAGATGGTGAAAGGAGATGCGGACCTTCCTCTATTGCTGTGTCCTGAATTTAAACGTTAAACTTCTTAAACGGTAAGAAAATAAACTTGTTTGTTAAAGCCATCCACTTATGGTATTGCTTTTAAAGCTGCAATAGGTAAGTAAGACACCGACTTAAATGATAAGGGGATGTATTGTCTCATGAATCAATATGTCTGGAGGGTTGTGTATTTTGATGGCAATCACTTGAGGACGGTTATGGTGCTGTCAAGGAAACAGGTTCTCTCTCCCTGTTTGAACTGCCTAGTTCAGTGTTGTCACCTAGCTGCCTTTATGGTGACACAATGGCGAGAGCAGGTCCAGGCACTCTGTACTCACATCTGCCAATAGCCAGAGGCAGAAGTGGGGCCTCTCCTCTTTGAGAGTAAAGAAGCTGTCCTCCAGAACCACACCTTACATATTGGTCATGATGAGCTCAATGCCATTTCCTAAGGGGAATGGAATTGCCATGCTTGGTTTAAACTAATTACAATTTACCCTGTGGGGGTAAGATGAGCTCAGCCTTCCTGGAGGCCCATGATTTTATATGGATTCTCGAAGAGCTTCAGACATCAAGAAAGAAGGAATGGTCACTGTCTAGAATTTTATCCCGCTAAACCCACATTTAAAGCAAAAAGGTAAGCATCTCTGTACTATATGATTTGTCATTTCTCTTTACCCAATTAGATCAAAAGTCTAAGGCAGGAAATCAGAGCAATTTTCCTAGAAAACTGTGAAGAGGATAACAGTCATTGTTTTATTGACAGAACTAGGAAGAATAATCAGGCGTTTGGAAAGCAATTCAGGAATATGAGGAAGGGAGGTTCCAAAAGTTCCTGGAAAAATCGAATAGAAAGATAATGGAATTTTCCCACAAATGTTTTGAAGCTCCCTCCTATCTACTAGAATCTGAAAATATCCTTGTGGCCTAGTAATTCTACTGAATCATTATTTTAAGGACTATATCCCAATTAAGGGGGAGGGGTGTCAGTAGGAAGCTATTGATGGTCATATTATTCAAAGTAACAAAAACGATCAGAAACCAATTGGAAAGCATCATGGAAAAAATACTGATCTGGAACTAGAAAAACCTCGAACTATCAACTTGCTCCATCATTTACTTGTTGCAGAATGCTGAACTCTGGATTTCTCTGAGCTTGTCACACTGGTCGTACAAATCATTGACAGGACTCCGATTTTAAAAATACCCATGGAGCTCTAGTTAGATCATTTCCTGTTGCTGTGGAGACAAGCCATCCCACAGTGACTCTGCATGACAGAGAAGAACTGCCCTATGGATTTCTAAGGCTGTAGTCTCCATGGAAACATACTGCCTCATCTTTCTGGGTTCAACCTGCTAACCGAAGCCCAAAACCTCTGTGCCACCAGGCTCTGTAGTTAATTAATAGGCACCCATCAATGATTTCTATGTACATCCATGCACGCAGACATTCCAGATCCAAGACTACTTCCTTACATAGATTATAAAATCATTAAAATGATAAACTAAGTTTTATTAAACAAAATTTAGAGCTAGCCAAGTGTACTATTATTTATACAACAATAATAAATTGAAAAGCAGGATTCAAAAGCTACTTCCACCTCAACAAATCATCCTGCACAATGACCAACAAGAGCAACAATATGCCAACATGCTAAGAAGGTACTATTAGGCTTAGGATGCTTAGCAATAGTTTCCCCTTAGTTGTTCATTGTGATATTATGTTTATAGTGGTAATATCTTTAAAAATGCAAACCTCTAATAAATATGACTAAGTTAGCTCATTAATATTTCCTTCTTTTTTTTCTTTTCTATGCACACATAAGAGTCATCTTCTTTGATCTCTTTTGGGTGGACCGGTTTACATTTATCCAAAATTGGGATTTGTTGTCATGGTATACTTCCCTTTTCTGAATGAGCTGGTATGTTTTCACCTTTTATTCTAGGTGAGTTTTCTTCTGGCATTTCATAATTCTGTCCACTATCTTAGCTTTCTTTTCAGTCTACTCTCCTTTGGTTTCCAAAAATCAATGCTCATGAGCAGCATATAACGAGATCAAACGGCAAGTTGTATTGGGCAAATCTGCTACATATGACCTCTTTAAAGGTCATATGAAAGTTGGACATTGACTAAGGATGACTGAAGAGGAATTGATGCATTTCAGTTGGAGAAGAATATTGAAAGTGCCCGGACTGCCAAAAGAGCAGACAAATCTGTCTTGGAAGAAGTAGAAGCAGTATGCTCTCTAGAGACAAGGATGGAAAGACTTTCTTATATGTTTTGGAAATGTCAGGAGAGACTGGTCCCTGGAGAAGGACATCATGCTTGGTAAAGCAGAAGAGCAATGACGAAGAGGAAGTCTCTCAACAAGATAGATTGACACAGTGGCTGCCACACTGACCTCAAGTGAAGATGGGGCAGGACCGGACAGTGCTTCATTCTGCTCTGCATAGGATTGCTAGGGTTGGAACCGACTCAATGGCACCAAACAACCACAACTCATTTGCTAGTGTGCTTCTCGCTCCCAACATTCCTCTGTCGATATTTTCTGTAGTCCTCGCCTGAGTTCTTCATATCTAGTTTGTCTCTTAAATTGCCTTGCATTGATTGATTCTACCTCTCTGTCTCCTTCATGTCTTTTTTCTCAAAATTGCCCATCAATCTTGTCCCTCGTGAAGGTTAAGAAGGACTTTCTGTTCATTAATTATTCGGCTTACTTTCACTTGTTCTCCTCCTGCCTAAAAAAAAATTATTAACCTCCATACTCTTAGTGAATATTTTGACACATGCTGATGATTGATGGGAAAGCAGAAAATACGAGGTCAGCAAGCAGGTAGGAACCAAGGAAGGTGATTTATTTCAAGGTCATGTCATAGCAACTGTTCAGAGAAACATGCCCACTGGACTAGCAACTACTGTCACTGTGGGATGTTGGCACTAAAACAGTCTCTGTGCCTGTGTCTCCAGCTAGGAAGCAGTCTGGGGCTGGGGTGTCTGAGGGATTGCACCTACGTTAGGTGTGCACACCTGTACTGCCATGGGTTGGGAGAGAGGGTGATAGGTCCCAGACTTCCATCATCACTCCTGAACAAGGACCCCCTTCTCCTTGCAGCACATGAGTGCACACGCACAGGTGTCAGGGGACACCAGCCCCTAACACATCATTATGGGTCCGGTAGGCGCAATTGTACAGCGATAATAAGTAACGATCATGGTAAAGTTACAGAGAGCATCAGAGATAGAAGTATTGAAATAAATGAGAGTCAGACACAATTCATAGTAGCATGCTCACCTCTGCCCCGCATGATGGTCCACGTGGAGGGAGAGAGAGAGTTTAATGGTAGCCCTGGCCCCTTTTATATTCTCTGGGGACATGCAAGCCCCCTAATTACAGGTGAGGACATACGTCACAGGAAGGGGCTATACTAAAGGTAATACAGTAATCAGAAGGGGTGGTCTAGGGACATACACGCAATAGGGAGGGGAGGGATTGGGGTTATACATGTGACAAGATGGGCGGGCCCTAGATTCAAGATGGCGGCCTAACCTTGGTCATCCTTGGGCAGGTTTGACCTCTCTGGAGTCTCCTACAAGGAAACAGACAACTACTATCCTTATCAGAAGGGAGTGGGCCCTATTTGTTGTGGGATAAACAGTGGTGACTACTTGCTCTAGATGGCTGATAGCTCTCAGGGAGAATAACCTCTGACCTACTTCGGATGACCTCCAAGTATATATAGTCATTCCCAAGCAGCTGTCTGGCATATATTTGGGGGAGACAGCTTGGGAGAAATCCTTCTGTATCCCACACACAGGCACAGGGAGTTCAGACTCTGCATAGCAAGAAATGAATGAATTGTTGAATCGACAGAACCAGTGTCCGCTGCATTTTTCCTGGACTCCAAGGCCCGTAAAATGTACAGTCCTGATTGTATATTGTTGTTACATAGTATCTATACCTTTCTTTTTCCCCAAGTAGAATTCATCTCTGCCTATTTTCTTGCAGCTTTCTTTAATAAGGAAGTCTCTATCAAGGGTGGGTATTAAAGTGCATAACCAAAGCAGGAGCCCACGAATCACAATAAGCCCGGGTGAGTCAGAGGAGAACTGTCCTCCATTGGGTTTTCAATGGCTGGTTTGTTGAAAGTCAATCTCCAGACCTTTCTTCTGAGGCACCTCTCGGTGGACTTGAGTCTTTTTGTTAATGGCCATGTGCTTTAACCATTTGTATCACCTAGGGATACCGGCACGAGGTGATTATTATTGTTATTATTAAACTGTTCTGGAGTGGTATTTTAAGGTTTGAGTGTATCTTTCACCCTCTTATTTTACCTACCTAATTTCATGTAAGATTTTATTTCTTTATGTCGCTTTGTGGCAATTCATTGTTCTAAACAAGCACGTTTCTTCCTGCTTGCCCTGCACCCTGTTCTCAGCACACACACTACCCAGCACATATCAGGGTAAGCATAAAAGCATTGCTATGAAATCAATGTGAAATGAGTGTTTCTTGACATGGCTTCGTCCTAGGTTTA
Organism: Tenrec ecaudatus; assembly: GCF_050624435.1. Lineage (NCBI taxonomy): Eukaryota > Metazoa > Chordata > Mammalia > Afrosoricida > Tenrecidae > Tenrec > Tenrec ecaudatus. The sequence goes on along the minus strand of NC_134530.1, from coordinate 299,856,233 downwards.
TACACTTTTAAAAGGTAGCATTTCTGTCTCTATGAAGGCAGAGTGAGCTATGTTTGGGGCTATTCACCATAAGGTCGGAAGTATGAACCCACCAGCCACTCCTCTGGAGAAATATGCGACTCCCTGCTCCCATAAAGATCGATACACATTGACAAGCAACATAGGATCACTATGAGTCAGTATGAACTTGACCGCAGGGAGCAGATAACCCTTTCCTGAAGCATTCTGAGCTTTTTCATTAATACCACATCAAGATGGCGGTTGTTTCTTTCTCATGTTTGCCGAGTTTGGGCAATAAAAAAGAAATCTTTTTTAAATTCAGGGGCAAAATCAGGGCTGCAGGGCTGACGGGGTAAGATTCCACAACAAGTTCTCAGAGGACAGGCCTTGCTACCCTGGCAGAATGAGCAGGTGTGTGGTCCTGGAAAAAAGTTTCCTCAGCATAATTTCCTGGATTTTTCCTCACCAATGCAGTCCCAAGTGTTCTTAAAATTTCTTCTGAATAAGTTTCTATCACTGTCCTTCCGATGTCCTTTCAGAAAATCTATTGCAAGTGGCCCTTTGGAATCTCCCCCAAAAAAACAGTTACTGTAACTTTCTGAGCTGACCCAGCAGACCCCCCTCAAAGACACTTTTCTGAGAGCACTTAGTGTTTGAAGGCCTCCAAATGGGACCAAGACATGTGTCTTCCTGAGAGAACTTGTCTACAGACATCCACTGAGCATAGAGACACGTTTAAACACCTTTTTGGTTTGGAATAAGCCCATCATGTATGAACTCATACATGGGGTTCTAGCAGTAATACTTTTTACTTACTTTTATATTTTAATCATGTTTTCCCCTTAAACTTTATATTTCTTGATAGCAGGTAGTATCTCTTGGTTTTATCCTCAGAACCCAGTACAACACTTGGTACATATAATTCATCTAATAAATACTAGCTGAGTAAATGAATCCTTATGCCTGTGATGGTTAAGCTTTTGGGTCAACTTGGCTGGGCTGGAATGCTCAATGGTTTGGCAGCTGGTATCTAGTAATGCTCCATGAGATGAGCTGACATAATGTAATCGCCTGTTTAGAGCAGTTTTCAGAAGACCAGGGTGGGGCACACCAGCTTTATACAAGTAATAGCCCTTCTGCAATCAATTGAAAGGACATTTCCTTAGGGGGGTGACATGCTTATAAGTGGACACTGTGAGAAAGCTAGCTTGCTTGTTTTTTTTTCTGTGTCTGGATTTTGCATCTGCCTCATTGACCTCTGCTGCTTTGAGTTGAGCAGGGGTCTGCCATATTGGCCTGATGATCTTGGATTCAGTGCCCTCTGTAGCAACAAGCCCATTGCTTTCCTGCCAATCTTGGGTTTGTCAGCCTGGCATTTGTGTGGGTCAGGAGAAGCCTCCAGCCTATCATCTGGCCCATGGACTTGAAAACTGCCCAGACTTATACTAGCCTGCTTCTTGAAATTATTCTCTCTCTCTCTCAGTGGTTCTCAACCCTTTGGGGGTCAAACAACCCTTTCACAGGGGTCCCCTGATTCCTAACACTAGCAAAATTACAGTTATGAAGTAACAATGAAAATAATTTTCTGGTTGGGGGTCACCACAACATGAGGAACTGTATTAAAGGGTCATGGCATTAGGAAGGTTGGGAACCATTTCTATCTATCTATCTATCTATCTATCTATCTATCTATCTATCTATCTATCTATCTATCTATCTATCTATCTACATCTATAAGCCTCATTGGGCTTGCCTTCCAAAGAACTCAGCTGTGGTAGTTTCATAATCTGTTGTCAATTTGAGACTTAAGAGTGAAGGGGTGGAGTTTAGCCTGTCAATCAGGTTGCAGCTTGATGAGCTCCTTTGGAGGCCCTAAGGAGATAAATAGCTCACTGGAGGTGGGACACACGCTCACTCCCTGCGAGACATTCCTGTTGACAAGCCACACGGAGATATGCTTATGGCAGCCAGAGCCTGGGAGCTGGAGGAGCCACACGAACCCCCATGCCCATGCTAAGATGCTTCCACCACCACTGGATCCACAAGAACTTCCACCCACAGGACTGTGATCTTCCTGCACGCAGCATCACTGCATAATTTGTGTGAGTCTGAAGAGGAATTTACAGTTTGGTACTGAACATGTGGGCTAATATAGGACTTATGGATTTGGTCTGGACTGGTCTGGGATGTTTTCTTAATGTGCAATTACCCTTTCTATAAAGCTCTTTGTTACACACAGACGAGTCTCCCTGGATTTGTTTCTCTAGTCTACCCAGACTAACACACCAAGCTAAAATACTTCCCTTTGTATTTTTTTGTTCAGTGTTTTAAAGCAAGCATATGTCCTATATTTTCTGGAACAAGCAGTACTGAAACCTTCTTTTTAGCAAAGACTACTCCTTAACTGTCTAAGTGGAGATGATTCTTTTTGTTCTGTGAAATTTTCTATATAATACCTTCTCAAATCCTAGATGATTTCTTGTCAAGCCGCACCTCACTTCTGGTCAAGGGGAAACAAAGTAATTCATATAATTACCATGAGAGATTGCACAGGCATTTCCAAATGTAGCGAGAAGAACTTCACGGCCAATTTCTTCTCACAATGCCCAAAAAGAAATCGTGGGAACTCATGGCCTGCAAGTTGAATCCTAGCGACCCCTGAGGACAGAGCAGAACTGCTCTGCTGGATTTTCAAAGTTCTCGTTTTTGTTTTTTTTATAGATCAAAGTATATTTATTTGTACATTAGTCTTCAAACATTTTGGGGGGGATGTTTCATTGTCTTTTTTTAAACAATTTATTGGGGCTCATACAATTCTTATCACAGTTCATACATATACATACATCAATTGTATAAAGCACATCTGTATAGTCTTTGCCCTAATCATTTTTTTCTCCTCTTTTCTTTTTTTACATTTTATTAGGGACTCATACAACTCTTATCACCATCCATACATATACATACATCAATTGTATAAAGCACATCCATACATTCCCTGCCCCAATCATTCTCAAGGCATTTGCTCTCCACTTAAGCCCCTTACATCAGGTCCTCTTTTTTTATTTCCCCCTCCCTCCCCATCCCCCTCCCTCATGTGCCCTTGGTAATTTATACCTCGTTATTTTGTCATATCTTGCCCTATCCAGAGTCTCCCTTCCCCCCTTCTCTGCTGTCCCTCTCCCAGGGAAGAGGTCACATGTGGATCCTTATAATCAGTTCCCCCTTTCCAACCCACTCACCCTCCACTCTCCCAGCATCGTCCCTCACACCCTTGGTCCTGAAGGTATCATCCACCCTGGATTCCCTGTACCTCCAGCCCTCATATGTACCAGTGTACAGCCTCTGTCCTATCCAGCCCTGCAAGGTAGAATTCGGATCATGGTAGTTGGGGGGAGGAAGCATCCAGGATCTGGGGGAAAGCTGTGTTCTTCATTGGTACTACCTCACACCCTAATTAACCCATCTCCTCTCCTAAACCCCTCTATGAGGGGATCTCCATTGGCTGACACTTGGGCCTTGGGTCTCCACTCTGCACTTCCCCCTTCATTTAATATGGTATATATATACATATATACATATACCCATATATACACATACATACACACACTTATATATATTTTTTGCATGCCTTATACCTGGTCCCTTGGCACCTCGTGATCGCACTGGCCGGTGTGCTTCTTCCATGTGGGCTTTTTTGCTTCTGAGCTTGATGGCCGCTTGTTCACCTTCAAGCCTTTAAGACCCCAGACACTATCTCTTTTGATAGCCGGGCACCATCAGCTTTCTTCACCACATTTGCTTATGCACCCATTTGTCTTCAGCGATCCTATCATGGAGGTGTGCAGTCAATGATATGATTTTTTGTTCTTTGATGCCTGGTAACTGATCCCTTTGGGACCACTTGATCACACAGGCTGGTGTGTTCTTCCATGTGGACTTTGTTGCTTCTGAGCTAGATGGCCGCTTGTTTATCTTCAAGCCTTTAAGACCCCAGTCACTATCTCTTTTGATAGCCGGGCACCATCAGCTTTCTTCTCCACATTTACTTGTTCACCCACTTTGGCTCCAGCCATTGTGTCGGGAGAGTGAGCATCGTAGAGTTCCAATTTAATAAAAGAAGGTATTCATGCATTGAGGGAGTGTTTGAGTAGAGGCCCAAGGTCCTTCTGCCACCTTAATACTTGACTTATAAATATAGACACAGATCTATTTCCCCATCCTCCTATATATACTTGCATGTACATGTCTCTTTCTAGACCTCCATGAATGCCCTTTGACTCCTAGCTCTTTCCTCCATCTCCCTTGACTTTCCTCCTGCCCTACTACCATGCTTCGTCGCCACCTGGGCTAGAGTATACCTCTTCTCTAAGCAACCTTACCCTTGATCATTTCCCACCATGCCTGCCACTCCCCCTTCTCTACCATTTGGGGTCCCATATTTTTCCCTTGTCCCTGGGTTTTTTAACACCACTTCCTTACCCCCCCTACCCCCCCCCGCCCCAAGTCCCCCCGGAACTATTGGTCCCGTTGTTTTTCCTCCAAGTTCTAGTTTTTTTATGGAAACAGGTGGCCGCCCCTTTCCCCCAGGGAGTGGCTGGTGGGCGCACATCCTGGACTTTGCATTAGCAGGTAAGTACTTAATCACTGAACTACCAGAGTTCAGATAGAACACCTATCTCAGCTTATGTCCATCTGTTTACACAGCTTTTGTTTGCATCTGTCTGGCTTCTCTGGGTGATTTAGCACCTGCCACCCTTTTTCATCCACAAGACAAGTTGCTGGATTTGCTGCAGGCAGGGTGTCTTCTGAGACTGCAGGCTGTTTCCCTCTGTAATGGGCATGATTTTACTGCAAAATCAATGCAGTGGTGCTCCTTATTTTTTCCCCTAGAAATTTGTGTCCAAACATATGACTTATTACCTCATTTCCAAGAGACACCGCATACGCTTCAACCTCAGCCATCCTGAACATGTTCTTAGAGACCCGCAGCAGCACTTGCTCATATTCTTACTGTCCCAAGGGCCCAGCCCCAGCCCCCTCTCTTTCCCGCCCCATCACAGAGGACTCTATGCAAAGCAAAAACTCCCCACCTCTCTCTGCGTTAAAGGAACAGAGAAACTGTTTTCCATTGATAAAATAACAATGTCGACCACCAATGCCATTTCAGGCATTGGGAGGCTGTCTTCCTGACATGGATAAACTGGGGATAGCACATTAGTGGCTTCTTCGAATCCTCTCAAACCATTTCATGGCGATGGTAAAAGGTCTGGCCACCCCTCTGCCAGTGTGTAAAACCTGCTTGCTTAGCATCACAGGCCTTTTAAAGGTCAGAAAGGCTCCGAGGGGTCTTCAGGTACAGAGGGAAATGTCCTCCTTGGGGTCACACAGCGGGCCAGGAATCGAGCCAGAGAGGGCCCTCGGGTTTCCGTGTTGGAGGACACTGGTGGCCCAGATGTTCACGTGCTTGACTGGTAACAGGAAGAAAGAAACAAACAAAAAGCAGCCATCTGAAAGAAAGTTCGGCAGTATGAACCCACCAGCCAGTGCAAACCCATGGAGTCATCCCCGGGAGAAAGTGGTGGCCATCTGTTTCCATAAAGATCTATGTCCTAGAACTACTGGCGGGCAGTTCAGCTCTGCAATTGCTCTCTGTGCTACAGGGTTGATAGGAGTCAGCATGCACTTGATGGCCATGAGTGTGCTTTTTTTGGGGGGGGGGGGAGTGGTTCTTGTTTATACCATCAAAACAAACATAAACTAACCACCCCACTACCAGAAATCAAGCTCACTGCTATCAAGTCAATGCAAACTTACAGTGACCCTATAGGACAGGGTATCACTGCCTCTGGGAATTTCTGAGACGATAACTCTTTGAAAAGGTAGAACACCCCTTCTTTTCCCCACAAAGTGGCTGGTGGTTTTGCACTTCTGACCTTGCAGTTAGCAGCCCAATGTGTAACCAGTATACCACCAGGGCTCATTTGTTATATATATATATATATATATATATATATATATATATATATATATATACACAAATGACACATTTTGCTTAGAAATGCTAAAAAGGTGCCTCACCTACAGACTTCCTTGCATGCTCGTTTTGCTGTGGTGATTCAGAGGAGACTGGATGCTGTTTCAGTAGCTGGATTGGCATTGGGTTTTACCTCTTTATATTTTTAAAGCCAAAAATTAGGTTTTGGGCAGAGCAAAGGTCTAAGACATGACCTTCTGAAGTGTGAGAGCTATTTGAGTGTGCTAGTCTGGGTTGATGAGAGAAACAAATGCAGAGGCACTCAAATATGTGTATAAGACAGAGCTTTACATACAAGAGCAGTTGGATATTGAGAAAGCATCCCAACCCAGTCTAGATCAAGTCCATAAGTCTGATATTAGCTTATCTGTCCAATACTAATCTATCAAGTCCTCATCAGACTCACAAAACACATGCAATGATGCTGAATACAAGATCACCGGCCAGTGGGTGGGAAGTCTTGTGGATCCAGTGGCAGTGTAAGCATCTCAGTGCTGGCAGGGGTCTTCACGTGACTCCTTCAGCTCCAGTGCTCTAGCATCGTTGGCGTAGTTCCATCAGGCTCATCCTCAGTAATTTCTCTCAGGGAGTGAGCCTGTGTGTTCTGCCTTCAATGAGCTACTTATCTCCTTAGCACTTCCAAATGACGTCATCAAGCAACAACCTGACTGATGGACTAAACTCCACCCCTTCACTCTTAAGTCTCAAGTTGACAACAGATTATGCAACTACCACAAGGAGTGTTGGCCTATGAGTTAAGGGGGAATCTTATGGCTAACAGTGTTTCTCTGAAATTGCACTGAATCTTGAAGGGGGGAATTGAGTAAAACTTTGACACCCCACCCCAACTGACAGCTTACCATACTGTGTGGTGGCATGTGTGCTGTGTGATGCTGGAAATGATGCTACCAAGAATTCAAGTACTAGCAGGGTATCATCTATATAGGGCAGGTTTCAACAGAGCTTCCAGACTAAGACTAGGAATAAATGCTTGGTGGCTGTGTTAGTCTGGGTTGACTAGAGAAATAAATCCAGAGATACTTACATATGTATAAGAAAGAGTTTTATATCAAAGAGTCATTGCATATTAAGAAAACATCACAGCCTAGTCCAGATCAAGTCCATAAGTCTGATACTAGTCCATAAATTCTTCTTCAGACTCATGCAGCACATGCAATGATGCTGAATGCAGAAGATCACAGCCTGGTGGATGAAAAGTCTTGTGGATCCAGTGTTAGTGGAAGCATCTTAGCACTGGTGTTGGTCTCCACATGGCTCCTCCAGCTGAGTGTCTCAACAGCAGGAAAGGGAAGACAGAGAAAGGATGGGTCCTCCAGTGAGCTATTTATCTCTGTTGCACCTCCAAATGAGGTCATCCAGCTGGGGCCTAATTGACAGGCTAACCTCCACGCCTTCACCTTTTTTTTTTTTTAACCTATGTGGAAGCATGTGTGAGGAACTTGGACATTTTTCTTAGGCTCCGCCTGAGGAGCCAGGGACTCAGGAGTCGCCGAGGAGCGAACCGCCACTCGCGGGGTGACCGCGAGCCACCAAGGCCGGTCCCTGGACCCAGAGTGGGGACTTGAAAAAACCTCAAGCGCCGCCTGCCATGTTGCCGGGTGGGCCGTGTCTAGGCTCGAGTAGTAAACACCGAATTTCCGTGTGACTGAGAGCCACCAGGGCCGTTCCACGGGCCACAAGTGGGTTCCTGGAAAAATTCAAGCACCGCTTCGGGTGGTCCGGCCTCCGGAAGGGTGGGTGGGTGGGTGAGTGAGTGAGCGAGCTTTGGGCGGCTGAGCGCCCTGTGCTGGTCGACCAAGTGCTGACGGACACAGACACCGGCGACAGAGGCGGCAGTGAAGCCCGCCAACCCCACGCCTTCACTCTTAATACCTTCCAGTTGACAGACGATTCTGTAACTACCCCGGTGGGTGGTCTATTTCCCAAAGGTATCCAATGACAACTCTATTGTTACAGTATCGTCTCCCTACGTTGGATGGCACTTGGACTGCCCAGTGGCTACAAAGGACTTGAATAAAGCAAGGATGGTGCAGGACTAGATAATGTATTTTTCTGTTTTCATGGGATAGCAACAAGTCAGACCGTCCTTGAGGGTAACTAGCTACTCTAAACCCGACCCAAACCAAATATACTGCCATTGAGTTGCTTCTGAATCACTGCCACCCTAGAGAAAAAGGTAGAACTACCCCTTTGGGTTTCCAACACTAAATCTTCATGGGAGTAGAAAGCTTCATTTTCCTCCTATGGATTTGAATGACTTAACTTCCATGGCTTTTAAATACCAACATGAAGATCTGCTAATTGGCTTCTGTTCCAGGAGGGCATTTTAATTGGATGACATAAATAGATAGCAATTACATGCATTATTTAGTTCCACCCCCCTCCTTGAATGGGATGCATGAAGAGGGAACTAGGGCTTTTTATTTTGCAAGGAGAATAAAGCAGAAGTTCAGAACTCCCCCCCCCCCCCAAACTCCCCACCCTGGGTCTCCTGAAGGACCTCTCTCTTCACATTCATTGCCATGCTTCTCAGGGCTAGCACTTACTGCACCACAGCCTGTCTGCCCACCCAACCACCATCTCTAGGTACCCTGCAAGCCTCTGAGATGATACTGGGACACCTTTGCCAATGGGTGGGCTTTTGTGACCATTGGCGCCAATTAAGTGTTGGGCACAGAAAAGAACCCACCTCTTTAGATTCTGCAGTCTAATGATGAGGTATGCCAGGAAGCTATAGCTAAAAAAAAAAAAAAAAAAAAGACTTTAGCTAACTCTCATGACCCTCTTTTGCTTTGGAACTTGGGGTTTTGCAATGTTCTTATACCGTCCTTCCCCCTTATACTTGAATGCATTTTATTTTCAAAGATTATTTTTCAAAGTAATGGGAAATACTTGCCATGCAAGCAATAAAAAAGATGTGTTTTTAAAAAATGAATAATTCTTGTACTGTTTTTAGGACAACCAAGGAGATGAAATAAAATGATAAAAAGACAACTAAGAAAATGGAATTTGTTTATTTCTAGAAAGAACCATTATCTTTAAAACACCGTAAGTTAAAAAAAAAAACAACCCTGATATTTGGCACTTGGGATTTTACTAATTCAGGTCACAGTTAAATTAGTGCCCTGGGCAATTTATTGTTGCCAGTCAGTTGTTGATAAGGGTGCGTTCACTACAAAAAGGACTGCTGTAGCAACACAATGTATCTTTTGCCCTTAGCTTAGTTCAGCGTTGCCTGAGATGAAAGGTTATATGTGGGTTTATGCATAAACCATGCTTTCTTCTGATGTGTTAGAGAATTTTCACATGGACAGCAGTTAGAGGGTTCTTCCTGCCGACAGATATTTTTGAAATATAAATTATTAATGTCATTTTGTTATCGGGGTTCTGAAAATACACAAGCAAAGTAGTTCAGTGGAAACTGTAGCAGTTGCTAACTGGTAACATTTTAATATACTCTTTGCCTCTCTGGGTGCGATAGAATCCAAATACTGATTTCTCTTTCTTGCAGGGCCCCTCAATCGTTTTTCTCCTCACTAAGTACCTCTACCTATAGTTCCCCTAATGTAGGTGATATCTCCTTTGGTTGGTGGCTGTTGAGCTGCTCTTAGACCCTGCTTTCAGAAGTATACCAGCTTCTCCAAGCACACATCCGCAGGGAAATTCCTCTCACTCCTCAGTCGGGCCAGTTTGACTCCCTTCTGAAAAGTACCACAGGGAATCTGCAGGGCCCATCTCTGTTCCGTGGGAAGTTGAGGCATCATTGGTGTGATGGGTTGAATCATGTCTCCTCACAAAATATGTTCAAATCCTAACTCCCAGCACCTGTGAATGTAACCTTGATCAGAAATAGTGTCTTTGTAGATGTCTTTAGTTAACATCTGCACATTACAGTGGAGAAAGGTGAGTCCTGATCCAAGGCGAGTTTTGACCCTCAGAAAAGAGGAGATCCACAGAGCGATGCAGATGCAAGGCAGGAGTTAAGATGGAGGCAGGGATTGAAATGAAATTTCCTGCCACAAGCCAAGGAAATCTTGCAGCCACTCAGAACTGGACAATACTAGGGAAGATCCTCCTGTAGAGCTTCCAGAAGGGAGTGCAGCTCTCACCTTGACTCCAGACTTCTGACCTCCAAGATTAGGATAGAATGCATTTTTGTATTACAGTTTGGGGCACCTCACCCTAGAAAATGAATACACTGGACCCCCCAGATTTTGGAAATACAGGTCAATCCTAGGACATCCACCTCCCCTCCTATGTCGGAATCAAACAACTTCTTCCCTGGTTCTTGAAGTCCAAAGGCTGAGTCACTCTCACAGCGTACTCATTTGGTGATCCAGCAAAAAAGTTATTTGTACTGAACTTGTAATATTTCTGTGATTTGAAATGGTTTCAACACTTTAAATATATATATACATACATGTATATATATGTATATGCACATATTACATGTGTATATACAAATAAATAGTACACACATAAAGAGAAGTGCATATTTTATGGAGCTTGACATTGTGTATGTTATAAACATATCCACTTTACTATATGCCCTTTATCTAGCCATCTGACATATATATATATATATATAGTTGTTGTTATTGATAAACATTGTCAAGTTGGCCCCCGACTCATGGTGACCCCATGTATAACCGAACTAAATGTTGTTTGGACAATTGTCATTCATGATGTTTTCACTGTCTGAGTTTCATAAGTAGATTGCCAGAACTTTCCCCCTAGTCTAGATTAGTGTGCAAGCTGTGATGAAAGCCACTCAGCAACAGAGCCCCGATCAGCCTCCCTTGAGAGACAGATGGTAGCTACATGAAATACCTTACCTGGAAATTCAGCCTTTCGATCTCCCACGTGGAATGTGAGAATCCCACCACTGCCCCAGTGTAAGGTATATACCATAATATTCAATTACCCCAACTCTTCTTCTAGCACAGTTTTAATATATGTTTGGATCATCTTATCCATTCAATGTAATAAACAGTGATAGAATGGAAAAATAGATTTTTGGCTAAGGTACCATTGTTACATAAATGGAAATTCTGAAATTCAGGGGTTGAATTTCTTTGAAAATTCTCTTAACTGTGAGGAAACCTTAAGCTCTTGTGAGTTGTGGACCATCACTTTATAAAAACTTGCAAAGATTGCTTTGTCCCTGGTTCAGAAGTCTTTTCTGACTAGCTTTGCTGACCTTGGGAATGATGGAGACCTTGATACTTCTCTCCCACTTCAAAATCAAATACAAAATTCCTAGAGCTGGTGTCAGAGTGTATTAAGTCAACAACATCATCCTTACGGTCATGAAGTCAGTTGTGATAGTTAAGGTTTATTGTGCCAACCATGGCTGATAAATACGCATGGGATCAATTAAAGGGCTGAGAGATAAATGGCTCAGTGAGCCTCGCCTTTCTAGTTCTCGGGTCTCTTGCTTTCTGATGGTGAGACCAGGGTACAGCTGCCTTAGCCAGTTCCCTGTTTCAGCTGGCAAGACTGACTTCCTGTTAGATATCCCTGAGGAGAAACTTCCTGGACCTACCCCGATGCAGCCGTGGGTGCTGGAGCAGCCATGTGGAGACCCCTGTCAGTGGGCTGAGATGCTTACATATTCACTGATTCAGCTTTCCTCCTGCAGTCGGCATCATTGCATGTTTTGTGAGTTGAGGACTTTGTAGATTGGTGTTGGACATATGGGCTAATGTTTGACTTATGGGTTTGGACTGGGCTGGGTTGGTATGCTTTCTTAATGTACATTTACCCTTTATATAAAACTCTCTCTTATACATATGAGTTTCTGTTTCTCTAATGTACCCAGACTAACACACCAGTGCTACTGGGTTGTGACCAAGACCAGATGAGCCAGTTGACATTACACAAGGCTGTGCTTTCTGCTTCCTTCTTCTACTCGTGAAATAATGGCAAGCATCCTGCTTATCAGCTCTTTACAAATGAAAAGGATTGCATTTAGTATCAAACACTGGTATTCAATGACTGAGATTTGGGGCTCCAAATATCTTAGCAGTTACAGTGATCACAACCTGTCTTTATCGGGCTGCCACTTGTCTGTCAGTGTATCACTCTGCTGTGACTTGTGTGTTACTGTGATACTCGAAGCTCTGGTACGTGTGTTTCAAACACCAGCAGTGTCACTCAAGGTGAACAGATTCCAGTCGTGCTTCCAAACTAAAAATGGGCTAGGAAAAAGGACTAGGCTGTCCACTTCTGAAGAGTTAGACACTGAAAAATGTTATGAATAGCAGCGCAATATGGTCTTGTACTGAAAGATGAGCTCACTCGTTTTGGAAGTCACTCAAAAGATGACCGAGAAAGAGCTGCCTTCTCAAGGTTCAGTCTACCACAATGACATGGATGAACTAAAGATATGGGGACCTTCATTGGCTGATGAGGCATGACTCAAAATGAGGAGAGACAACTGTAAACATCTAAGAATAATCAGAACATAACATTTATGAAATATGAATCTAAGAAAATTGGAACTCATCTAAAAGGAAGTGGAACTTCTAAAAATTGACATCCTAGGCATGAGTGAGCTGAAATGGACTGGCATTGACCATTTTGAATCAGGAAATCGTATGGCTTACTATGCCAGGAATGAAAAATTTAAGAAGAATGGTGTCACACTTGTCAAAAATAACACTGAAAGATTGATCGTGAAGGATAATGTCTGTGATTGGATGATACCTATACTCATAAAAGGAAATCCAGTTAATTGAACTAGTATTCAAATGTAAGCACCAACCACTAAAGCTAGCGATGAGGATATTGAAGAATTCTACCAACTTCTTCAGTCTGATATTGGTCAACCGTGCAATCGAGATGCTAGGGTAATTATTGACAATTGGAATGCCAACGTTGGAAAATAAGGTCTTGGTGGTCGAAAGGAAACTGGAGATTGCATGATAGAAATCTGCCAGACCAATAACCTATTCATGTCAAATACCTTTTTTCAACCACACAAGCGGCACCTATACTCATGGACTATATCTATCTCCAGATGGAGTACACAGAAATCAAGTCAATATCATCAATCAAATAAAATTAAATCAAGTAAAAACCAATTCATCAGCCAAAATGAAGCCAGGGGTCAACTGTGGATCAAACCACCAATTGTTCATATGCAAGCTCCAGTGGAAATGGAAGAAAATTAAAATAAGCTCACAAGAGCATGAATAAAACCTTGCATATACTCCGTCTGAATTTTGAGAGCCTCTCAAGAACAGATTTGACACATTGAACCCTAATACAGAAGACCCGAAGAGCTGTGGGATGACATCACACCTGAAGAAAGCAAAGGGTCATTATAGGTACAGAGAGCAACTGGAAACACAGGGAATGCAGGACAGATGGCTCCTTCAGGACCCGTGGTGAGAGTGGGGATGCCTGGAGGGTGGAGAGAATGTGGGGTAGAAAGGGGGAACTGATTACAAAAATCTACATATATCCTCCTCGCTGGGGGAGGGACAGCAGAGAAGAAGGCGGGGGGAGACATCGGACAGTGTAACATATGACAAAATAATAATTTATGAATGATGAAGGGTTCATGAGGTAGGGGGGAGTGGTGAGGGAGGGGGAAAATAAGCAGCAGATATTAAGGCTCAAGTAGAAGGCAAATGTTTTGAGAATGATGATGGCAACAAATGCACATATGTTCTTGACACACTGGATGGATGTATGGATTGTGATAAGAATTGGACGAGCCCCAATAAAATGATTAAATAAAAAAATGACGAGAAAGAAAGGATCAAAGTGTGTGCCAGAAGAGGCTCTGAAACTTGCTCTTGAACAGAGTAGCTAAGGCACCTGAAAGAAATGGTAAAGGAGTGGAACAACAACAAGAAGAGAAGAAGAAACGCACCGGGGCTGATTGAGAAGACAAAGTAAAGAATTAAAATGAGATGGGCAAAGACCAAAAAGGAAGCACACTCTCAACGTATCTCAAGCTGAAGGAATTGAAGGAAAAAAATCAGAAGGAAGTACAAAACATCAAAAAAGGTAGAAGCATCACAGTCATTGCACCAGAAAGAAGTGTAGACCGTCAATGATTTCAAAAAAGCATATGACCGAGAACTGTTGGTACTGAAGGAAGAAGTCCAAGCAGCGTGTTGTTAAAAAATTAGGTTCCAGGAATGAACAGCATTACCAATGAAAATGGTTCCACAAGCTGATGAAGCAACAGAACTATTCTCTTGGTTTGTGTCAGATATTTGGAAGACAGCTACCTGGCCAACTGGAGGAGAATCATATTTGTACACTTAACAAAGAAGCTTACTCTGATAAAGGGCGGGGGGGGGGGGGGGGAGGTGTGTCATCCTGAATCAGAATTGACCCAACAACTGTGGCTTTGTAGGCTCTCTGAAATAATTAGGGAGGTTATGATCATTGTAACTTAGTTGATCAAGAAACTGAGCATGAGATTTGAACTGACACCCGGTCACAATGCTAGGAAAATCTGAAGCTTAAGGTTTCTAACCATGTACTCACCGTTCCTGGGAGCCCAATGTTCCTACCTCATAAGCTCTTCTACCCCATCTTTAAACCTGGTACTACTGTCCACCCAACTGTTCAAGGAGGTCTGGCTTCTGTGTCCATCACCTCTCCCATCCAATTTACCACTATGTCCTGTCCATTGTGCCTGCAAGCCATATCTCACATTTGTTCTCTTCTCTCCATGTCCACCTCATACATCCCCGGGGAAGTTATATCTCCTCTCACCTGAAGGACTTCGCTAGCTGGTCATAGGCCTCCTGCTTCCCTTCTTACATGTTTATGGCCCATTCTTCACATGGTAGCCAGGAGCCGGTCCTAAAGCATAAGCCAAAATATGTTTCTTTCCTGCTCAGAACCTTCCTATTGTCCTTTCCATAAACACTAAATTCTTCACCCCAGCTGCCAATACACAGAGCCCCACATGACCCAACCTCTGTCTACCCTAGATCTTTCCTTCCCATCTCCTCTATCGCTTGTCATCTCCCTTTATCAGCTGCCCCACCCCAATTCTTGGTATTTCCCTGTCTGTCTGAATCCAACAAATCTGATTCCAGGGTTCTTCCTCTTGGGCAGGTGTTTTGTCTCACAGGTTCAACCGTAGCAGCTCATCACGGAGGACAGTGCCTGTCACTCAGTGAATGTGTATTGAAAGAGTGCATGCTCTCAAAGGTCCTAAGGAGACACTAAAGATGGGTCTCCATGAGCTTGTCCTTCCATTGTCCAGGAACTGACCTGGCGAATTTTTTCTCCTGAGATATTTCAACATCACTTTGTCTTCAGCCAGAGTAATGTTTGCCATTGTAATCACAGCTAATGTTTTTTTAAATATGGCAATTCATAATTTCCACAGTGCTTTTCACATGATTCTTCTTATTTAACAACAATAAAGGGAAAGCAATCATTTCAAACTCCTTCTGGAGATTAGGTGAGCCTGAAGTAGTAATGCTCATCAACTCGGCTGGTTAATAGCTTTTCACCTGCAGTTAAATCCAGATGAGAGCAACCATCTGTTATGAATTCGCCTGTCTCAGCAATGCCTCACCCTCGGGGAACATTTATCTGTATTAGAAAGACAAAGCTAGAAGAGGCGTTAAGGAGTCCTGGTGGCACCATGGTTAAACTAACTATCAGGGATGAACACACTAGCCACTCCGTGGGGGGAAAGACCTAGCCGTTTGCTTCTGTAAAGATCATTGCTCATGCGCACCAGTGGCTTCCAACTCAGCCCTCTAGAGGGCAGAGTGGAAATGAGGACACAGCAGAAATGTCTCACAGGGCTTCACAGGCTGTAATTTTTAGAGGGATCTGTTTCCAGGTCTTTCTTCCGAGGTGGGTTCCATCTGCTAACCTTGTGGGCAGCTCCACCCAGGAAACCATATGGGGCAGTCAACATGGGCATGCGGTGTGACTGATGACATTGCAGGTCATTAGAAATAGGCAAGCTCTGGCTACACTCTATCAGCTGGTGCGAAGACCGACTTGGAAATCCTGGAAAGCTTTCTCACTGAATATCACTGCGAGGGCTCAGTCAGATCCTAAGCGTAGCACACCAAGTGCTGCGTGGGAAGGAGAGGCAAGTGGATTCTAAATTTACTCTTTGATTGCATTTGACTCTAAAAAGTGTGTCCGTGTTTCCAAATAGTCATCAAGTTTGGACAAAGAGTCAAACATGAGGGAATGGACTATCTGTATCACTGTCTGGTTTCTGTAAGGAGCCTTAATGTTGCACCTTCATGACAGTTTAGCCCTTAAGCTGATACATTAAGACTATTCAAGAAACTGTGTTTCATGCCGATGTATTATGACTGAACAAGTCACTTGATATTATAGAGATGGTTTTCATTGGCACTAATAGTGACACCCAAAATATTTTTATGCCTACCATCATTTCAAATACACATGTTAGCAATTCTACCTTCAAAAGTCAGCATACTTCAGTGTGGAAAAATTAAAATCCAATCATTCAAATCTGTTTCTTTGTAGTAGTCTGGAAAATATAAGCATTCAATAGTACCAATTTAATCTTATAATTTCATCATTTTCTTCATTGATTTTGACCTGAAAGGGATTAATTTATACTATTCTGGGGGGAAAATGATTTTCCAAAATGAGATTGTGCCTTGTTTCAAATTCATTTAAAAAAATATTCAGAGGCTTCATGTCAATGTTTGACAAGTTCTTAAAAGACAAATCAGGAGGGCAAAGGGAATGTTGGCCAGATACAATCTAAGTATCCAATATTCATTATGATTAATCCCTATTTGCTCATTTCTTTCTTAGTTCTATGTTTGAAATTATTGCACATGCAAATTTACTATCCCAATATAATGAACACTTATTGAGTCATTAGTCATAATTGCTTTGACAACAATCTAAAATTATTAAATTTATTTTACAGAGGAAACAAATAAACAAAGCATAGAGAAGTGAAGCAATTTGCCCAAAGCCACAGATCTGGGAAGTGATGGAGCCAGGATTTGAACCCTGCTGCATAATCATCATACTTTATATAAGTTCTATTCCCTAGGCATCCTCTTTACTACTCACACGTAAGACCTTATTCGAATTATGTTATTAAATATTATTTTCAGACCGACTTTTATAATTTAGTGAACCACATTAGAATCATCGGTACCCCCCTCCTTTTATGATTTAAAATCTCACATTAGTGATGATAAAAATCCCAATATAACCAATATGACCACTTTCATGAAAAAGATGCAAGAATCCTATTCCTGAAGGTTAGCCAAGACACTCCAGCCAGTGTAATCTTGGAGCACACTTTCAACAGCAAGAGCGCCAAGATGGCTGAGAATGCAATGGATTTCCGGTGCTATGTCACCGAGTTTTCAACAATGTTCCAACCGAATTGCACGTGCAGACTTTATGCCTAAGTCAAGTTGTGCAAACAGAGCAAGGGAATACATTCGACCTGGTTTAAAATGAGGAAGGGTGTCAGAATTTGATCTTCTCACCACACTTATGCAATCTGTATGCTGAGCAAGTCATCAGAGGAGCTGACTTATATAAAGAAGAGTGTGACAGCAGGATCAGAGGAAGGATTGTTAACCTCCTGTGGAATGCCAATGACACAACCTTGCTGAACGTGAGGAAACTTGAAGCACTTTGCGATGAAGACCAAGGATCACAACCTTCGGTATGGATTACAACGCAATGTGAAGAAGACAACAATCTTCCCAACATTATAAATGGAGAAAGATCGCAGTTGTGAAGGATTTTGCTCCTGCTTGGATCTACAATCAATGCTCATGGAAGCAGCAGTCAAGAGATCAAAAAGTGCATTGCATTGGGTAAATCAGCTGCACAAGATCTCTTTAAAATGTTGAAAAGCAAGGATGTTACTTTGAGGACTGAGATGGGCTAGACCCAAGCCATGGTATTTTCAAATGCTCATGTGAATATGAAAGTTGGACATTAAGGAAGACTAAAGAAGAATCACAGCATTCTAATTATGGTGTTGGCGAAGGATATTGACAGTATCATGGACTGCCAAAAGAACAACCAAATCTGTCTTTTAAAAAGTACATTCAAGATGCTCCTTAGAGGCAAGATGGTGCTACTTCATCTCATATATGTTGGACATATCAGGAGATACCAGTCCCTGGAGAAGGACATCGTTTTATGGTTGGATAAAGTAGAGGGGCAGCGAAAAAGAGGAAGGACATTGACAAGCTGGATTGGCATCGGGGGCTCTAATATAAGAACAATTGTGAGGTGGTGCAGGGCAAGGCAGGTTTCTTCTGTTGTACCTGGGGTTGGTATCATTGGGAACCAACTTGACAGCCCTTAACAATAACAACGACACACATGTAAGTTAATTAGATTACATTTCATTAGAGAAGGTAATGCGCTTAATGCAAGACCAATTGATGGTATCATTTGATTAGATCACAACAGTATATTGTCTGCATAAAGCGATATGTTTGAATAAAAATAACAACTAGACTAGTGTCTGATCAAATGACTGGGAACCATAGCTCAACCATGTTGACACATACAATTGCCCACCATGTTGTGTGGCCTTGAAGCTCTTGATTGAGATTGTATGATATACGAGGGAAGAAGTGCTAGGTTGAAATGCTTGTCATTGAATGTCCTTCTTCAAAGACTAAATTAACATTGTATAGTAAAGTATTCACCTTTAAAAACCCTTAAAGTAATACATCATGGGAGGTTTTTCCTAGGTTTCAAGGCAACAATCCACATTCTGTCCCTGGGGGAATCTCCCCCCCCCCTTCCCCAAGCCCACCCCAAATGTGCTTCCTGTTTTTTGTTCATTCCCAGAGGACCTGTTCACAAAGGACGATGCATTTATTTTTCTCTTGTCAGAAATAAACATTAAACATGGAAAAGTTAATACCAGTCATCCTACCATGCTGGGAGTTTAAACAAGCTCAGGTGTCTTGCTGAGGCCGAGGTTTTAAATGTGCCTGAAAGCTCTAATAAGGTTCTTAGCAGACATTGAAAATGAACCTACTCCCCAAAGCATTGGCCTGGGAGTGTGTCTTTGTTGCTTAAATCATGATTACAACTTTCTGAGCTACACTTTACTAATGAGGGCTAAATGGAAGTGTTTATCTCAGGAGGAAGTGCTGTTTCTTCCTTTTGTCCCTGGTGACACACAAAACATACTAATTGATGTAAAGCTGGTTTCCAGGAGACAGGGATGCCCTGAGGAGTCTGCCACATTGACTAGTGGCAGGAGTTGTTAAGGAGTCTTTCCAATCTGACACTGTCCCTGGAGTGGGTAGGCACTTCCCATGTTTGGTAGCTTGCATGCTCCTGTGAGAGAGTTTCCCTCTTTTATATGACCTCTTAACCTGCTTGAGGCCCTATTCAGGGTCCAAGGAAGCAACCCTCTGGCTTCCATCCATTCTATGAAAATGTTCACATCACTCTATGGTGCTGTCGCCCGTTTCTTTGATTAGAGTCATTTGCATGAAGGGGATAGGCCATCATTTCACCCAAAATGGTATAAATGGAAACATAGAAGACAAAGGGTCCATCTTTAATACATAAAAAGAATGTAACGAGCAGGGAGAAAAGGACAAAGAACCCAATAGTAAACAATCCATAAAAGAAGGCGCATATCATCTGTTCTCAAACACTAGCACTGACAGCCCCGGGGCACAGTTCTACTCCATAGCACATGAAGCTGATCCGATAGCAACTGGCTAAATGGTGGTAAATGACCATCAATTAATTTTTTATTATAGAAATGAACTTTACCAGGAGTCAGAAATATAAATATAAATAACATCTATTTATAAATATAAAGAACATACGTTTGATTTTACGATGAGAAATAACCCTTTACCTCCTCCAGTCAAATTGGGAAATATTTTATTTTTTATGGTAACACGTATCAATATTGAAGATGTAAAGACAGATATTTTTCTAGCACCACTGACGGCAGAGTAAATTGGAGGACAGTTAAGAAATATTTATAGGAGGTATTAAAATTGGGGCTATCCAATATCATCCTGGAGATTTATTCTAAGGAAACAACATGGATGTATACAGAGATTTATCTCAAAGATGTTTACTGCAGAACTATTTAAAATAAGAAAAGTGGAAAACAACTACAAATCTAACTAGGGAATTGGTAAAATAAATAATGGTGCAGCCGCTTGAAAGAACACCATGTAGTCACTTAAGATCATGTTCTTGACTAGTTAATGACATGTGAAAATGTCTCTGCCATATTGTTCAGTTAAAACAGGAGTTACAAAGTAGGATCATGCCAGTCTTGAAAAATAAAATAAGTATATAGATTTGCATAGAAGACAGATTGTAATACACACCAACATATTAATACAAATACCTTCACTGGGACGAGGTCTCTCTATGTTAGATTTTTCAAAGGTGTCTACGTACGGCACATGTACCTCTTTAATAATCAGAGATTGCTCATATCTTTCTTTCCTCCCCCCTGCTTCTTACTTTCCTTCCTTCTCTGTCTCTTCTCATGACAGCATCTCTGGGAAGGGTAACTGGATAGCTGTTACATCTCACCGGTTTAACTGACTTATTCTTTGTTAGCCTTTCGCGGGGGCCTGTTGGCGTAGAAAGAGCAGGAAGTCGTCTTTTGCAGCATGGGACATTTGGGAGCAAGCAGGCCGTAGAACTTCTAGCAGCTCAATGGGACTGTAGGTAGAGTTGATAGGAAGGAGATAGACCCTCTTGTGGGAGAAAAAAATGAGACAAAATTATAGGAAACACCACAACCAATTTTGTCTGCAGTAGACCCAATGCTCTACTGTCTGAGTCCAGTTTTAATAGTTCAGTTATCTTCTATATGTCAATTTGGTAAGCAAAAATGATACTTAGTTAATTTTTTCTTTTGTATTCTTTAGAGATACCAATAAAAGAATCTGTTAGGTAGCTTAGTCTAGGGAATTGGGAAGTCCATTTACGCATGCCCAGGAGAGCCAGCAAAAGACAAAAGCTGGATTTTCCCGCAGGTGGGCTTGGATGGGCGTTACACCTGGAGCAGCCCACCTGGGCCGGGTGATTGCAATTCAGTCAATGGGATCGACCTGGGGTCGTTCACCACACCTCCCCCGGGAACCCTTGAAAAGGCAGGGACCAGAAGGGAGAGGGGCTCTTGGTCTTTTGGCTTGTCTTGCTTGGTGGTCTGGTCGTCTTCGTGGGAGGAGAGAGATCCTTGCGTGTCCCGGAGCAGTCTGTGCCAGGCCGCATGGTCAAAGGAATCCTATGGGTGCCGCGTAAAACCTGATGCTTCTTTGAACTTTCATTAAATTCACTTGGATCACGAGCCTGGCTTCGGCGTGAAATCTTTCTCGCGTGGAGCCAAGGACCGAGGCTGAGATTTAGGCCGGAGAGAGAGAAACCTAACAAATCCGCCACTTGTCTGTCAGTTTGCCATACTGTGTTGGCTAATATGTTGCTGTGAGGCTGTGTCCCTGCTATTTCCAAGGCCAGCAGGGTCACCCAAAGTGAAGAGGTTTCAGTGGAGCTTCCAGACTCGAACAGACAACTCACTTAAGAGGGGGCAGCCCCTGAAAACCTTATGCCTTGTCAGATCCATTGGAAACATTGTCAGATACTGGTCTAATAAATGGAAGCAGGGCATTGCCAGAAATAGTGCCAGAGGACGGGCCCCTCGGCTTGGGGCCGGACCGAGGAGGAGCTGCTTCTCAGAGTGGAGCTGACCATGGTGACCTGACGGAGGAACTATCTGAGCTTATCATTTCCTGACGGGGCCCAACTCTAGGCAAGGCAAGGGCTGCAAAAATCTGCTTATGATCAGAATTTGGAATGTGCGAAGTATGAATCTAGGGAAATGGGAAGTTGTCAAAATGGAAAGGAATGCATAAAGATCCTAAGCAATAGTGAGTTGAAATGGACTGGAATTGGTCATTTTGAATCAGAAAATCATATAATTAACTATGCCAGGAATGACACAATCAAGAGGAATGGAGCGGCATTCACTGTCAAAAAGGACATTGCAAAATCAGTCAAGAAGTGCAATGCTGTCTGTGATAAAATTGTATCTGTGCTAGTGAAGAAGAAATTGAAGAATTCAATGACCTCAGTTGGAAATTGATCAGACACAATCAAGATACATCATCAATAATGACTCGTGATTGGAATGCAAAAGTTGGGAATGAAGAGGAGGGAACGGTAGTTGGACAAAATGGACTTTGTAATGCAACCGATGCAGGAGATCACATGATAGCATTTTGCAAAACTTGTTCATCGCAAATACATCTTTTCAACAACACAAAAGACAGCTCTACCCATGGACTTCTCCAGATGAAGTATGCAGAGATCAAGTTGGCTGCATCTGTGGGAAGGGACTGCATTGAGAAGCTCAATATCAGCAGCTAACACCAGATCAGGGACTGACTGTGGAACAAATATCAATTGCTCATATGCAAGTTTAGGTCAACATTTAAGAAAAAAATTTTAATCCACAAGGGCCACAATAACTCCCTGAGTCTCTCCAATACAAACTTGACTCATTGAGCACTAATGAACTGGGGGAGGACATCAAGAACATCATTCATGAAGAAAACATAAGGTCCTTAAAAGGACTGGAAAACTAAAAGGTCAAAGAGAATGTCAGAAGAGACCCTGAAACTTGCTTTTCGTCGTAGAGCAGTTAAAGCGAATGGGAGATGTGATGAAGGCAAAGAGCTTCTCAAGAAGGCAAAGTCTATTCTAACGAAACGTGCAAAGACCTAGAGTCAGAAAACCACCACCACCACCACCACCAACACCAACAACAAGGAAGGGCAGGTTCAGTGTATCTTACACTGAGAGAACTAAAGGAAAAGTTCAAGCCTTGAGTTTCAATCTTGAAAGATTCTATGGGAAAATATTGAATGATGCAAGAAGCCGTTAAAGAAAACGGAAAGCCTACATCGAGCCACTGTACCAAAAGAACTAGCCTGTATCCTATGATTTCAGGAAGATGTGCAAGCTGCACTGAAAGTATCAGCCCCAAACAAGGCTGCAGGAATTTCGATTTCTCTAGACAACCCAGCCTAACACAGACATCATGCTTGGTAAAGTAGATGGTCATTGAAAAAGAGGAAGACTCTCAATGAAATGAATTGACACAGTCAGTGGCTGCAACCATGAGCTCAAACATAGCGAATGTGAGGGTGGGGTGGGAGCAGATGATGTTTCATTTTGTGTGACATAGCGCCGCCATGACTCAGAACCAACGCCGTGCACTTACCACCACCACCAAAGGTAGCACTGGAGCAATGTGGGCCAGATGGAGGGGTCAACAAGGACAAGAAAGAGCTAGGAAAACTGCCTCATTCGGACCAAGGGTAGAAACAACAAGTGACATGTTTCAACAAGCTGCTGACGCAACACAGGCCTGTAAGGGACTGCTTCATGAACTCTGTACGCTGTCCCTTTCCCTCCATGTGAAGACGACAAATTCCCAAAGACAACTTGGTTATTAACACTTCCCGTACAGTATCCAAGTGCCCATGTTTCAAATTAGTCTACCGACACGCCCACGTGCATCGGATCACAACTGTGCTCCCGCGGGTTTTTCACGGAGGACTTTATAGTAACCGAATCTCCCAGTGTCTCTGTGTGAACTCAGTCCTCCAGCTCTTTAACTAGAAGCCCTGTGGTAACTGTACCTCTTGGGCGCTATCAGAGTTGCCCATTGTCCTGTAATCAGTGACCATCCACATGGCATTTTAGCCATCTTTCAGATGCAAACGCTTGACTGATTATCCTCAGTGACTTCTGAACAGTGATGGGAAGATCCATGGGATCCTTTTATTATGGGGAAGTGGGCTCTGCTGCCTTGTTTAATGCTAGGTGGTCCGCCCCTGGGGCAGTTAGGAATACCTTGAAGATGGAATAGGTCCTTTGAAACCAGGTTAGTTTCCCAGCACTAGAGGGATTTAAGCGGAATCAAGAAGAGAATTTGGGGGATGTTTCTGAAAACATTTGGCTAGATGACTTCTAAGGCTCCTTCTAATTCATGCACAGTTTTACCATCATCCACTCCCTTCCCCAAGAGCCGGAGGACCTTCTGAGCAGAGCACCTTTTATTGGACTGAATGGAGTTTTCCCATTCTACCCATTTTCCCTCACTAGCAATCTTGTCATAAGTTAATAGCTTGCCTTCATTAAGTCAGATTACAACACTAATTAGATGACTGGCTTATGGATATGTATTAGCCTTAGAAACAAGGGCCAAGAAATCACAAGGCCCAAACTATTTTACCAGTATCTTTCCAGCTCTGTGACAGATTCCCCTATCCATGTAGAAAAAGATGAAAAATGAAATGTGGTTTGTACTCTTTGTGTACCGGTGTATACGTCTTAAGATAACAAGTAACTGATTTTGACAGCTAGAGAACAATTCATTCAGGTTATTTTTTTTCTCCTCTTGGGTTTTATTTGGCAATATGTTCAAATTTCAGGCTTCTCCGGGTGACCTTGTGATTTGATTGTCTGATCAGGGAACACTGCTCATTAAAAATAAATGTTCCAAGAGCTTTGGAGATTGAAGTTTCATGTTTTATTTGCTGCACAGAAAGAGGTCATGTCCACAAATCCACTTCAGCATTCATAAATGCAATTCCCGAGTCTCTGAATGCAACGAAGTAAAGGAGAGATTACAAAACCAGCGTATTAACAGGGACTGAAAGAGATTGCTTGAAAGGCTTGGTAGAGTTAGGTTCGACAGCATACAGACCAACTGTCAAAGTGACCTCTGTATGTTTTGTCAGGGGAAGCCAGCCCCTAACACATCATTACAGGTCCGGTAGGCACAATTGTACAGTGATAATAAGTAAAGATCATAGTAAAGTTATAGAGAGCATGAGAGATAGAAGTATTGAAATAAATGGGAGTCAGACACGTTTCATGGTAGCATGCTCACCTCTGCCCTGCTTGGTGGTCCACATGGAGGGAGAGAGAGAGAGACCTTTAATGCTAGCCCAGGCTTTTATCTTCTCTGGGGACATGCAAGCCCCCTAATTACAGGTGAGGACATACGTCACAGGAAGGGGCTGTACTATAGATAATACAGTAATCAGAAGGGGTGGTCTAAGGACATACACGCAATAGGAAGGGGAGGGATTGGGGTTATACATGTGACAAGATGGGCGGACCCTAGATTCAAGATGGCGGCCTAACCTTGGTCATCCCTGGGCGGGTTTGACCTCTCTGGGGTCTCCTACAAGGAAACAGACAACTACTATCCTTATCAGAAGGGGGTGGGCCCTATTTGTTGTGGGATAAACAGTGGTGACTACTTGCTCTAGATGGCTGATAGCTGTCAGGGGGAATAACCCCTGACCTACTTCTGATGACC
Organism: Tenrec ecaudatus; assembly: GCF_050624435.1. Classification (NCBI taxonomy): domain Eukaryota; kingdom Metazoa; phylum Chordata; class Mammalia; order Afrosoricida; family Tenrecidae; genus Tenrec; species Tenrec ecaudatus. The sequence continues at coordinate 299,830,821 of NC_134530.1, read as the reverse complement.
TCCAAGTATAGTCATTCCCAAGCAGCTGTCTGGCATATATTTGGGGGCGACAGCTTGGGAGAAATCCTTCTGCATCCCACAATGTTTATGGGCCCGTTTGGAATGACCCTTCAGGAAGACAGATTTTGGAATCATTTAATCTAGGAGCAAAGATAGTTTAATTCAGTTCATTTAAATATTCTGTGTATACAGCAAAATGAGAAACCACTTTTTCTTGGCAAAATTGTGATTTCCCATTATTTCCTTAAATATCTTTTTCTCCTTTAACATGATATTAATTATGGGTGGGAAAGAATTGTGTTTGGACTTTTAAGAAGAAGACACTGAGTTTTAGAATATTACGATCCATGTGACTTTGTTACAGTGTTTTCTATCCTTGAGTCTTACTCATTTTTAACACTAGAAAAAATATTTAGATACATTCCATAGTCATTCCAAGAAGTAAATAAAATCAATTTTCGTTTGTTTATAATCTTCTGTCTTTTGGAAAAGATTAAAGGCAGTTTGTAGTTTGTAAACAATGGTCGAGTAAACAGGCACCTGCACACCCCGCACGTCATGTCCAGGCACATGTTATCAACACAGCGTTAATGTAACATCAACACAGAAACAAAACAAGAAAGGAAAACAAAGATGGAAATGCATAATTAAACCATCAGAGAAAATTAAAATATGATTGGGATAGTGATTTTGTTTTGACCTTTAGAGCAGTGAGTAACACACACACACACACACACACATGAAACCTAGTCTAAAGCTTAACTCACAGTGTCTATAAAATTAAAAGGAGCCAAGACCTTTATCACGTCATTCTGCACTTCTGTTGTACCATCTGCAGCACTGTGGAATTGGTCTGCTGCCAATCGTGATTTTGTGATGATTTCATTTGTTTTCCATTATCTACAATGAACCACATGGTGGGGAATCCTTGGACATCGTATGGCCTCATGCAGATAGTCTCCCTCATCTGGAGATCTGCCTTTGTCCTTTCTCTTTTTAGGGTTTAATAAAGGGATCTCCCAAATAAAATAAAGTAAAATACCAGGCAAAACATTTTTCCCACATAAATAGGACAGTGCATGAAGTAGTGAGCAAAACCTTTGCAATTATCTTAGTCGATGCACTGCTTAGCTCCCTAGCACTAAATGCTAGATTGATTTTTGATGATAGTTCACCAGAGTGAAAGAAAGTCTAGAGAAAACATGTGGACGTTGCTTAGAATGGCTTTTTTTTGAAAGACTTAAAAAAATTATTTTATTAGGGGCTCATACAACTCTTCTCACAAGCCATACAGACATCAATTGTGTCAAGCACATTTGTACATTCATTGCCCCCATCATTCTCAAAACATCTGCTCTCCACTTAAGCCCCTGGCATCAGCTCCTCATTTTTCCCCTCCTTCCCCGCTCCCCCTCCCTCATGAACCCTTCATAATTTATAAATTATTATTTTGCCATATCTTGCCCTGTCCGACACTTCCCTTCACCTACTTTTATGTCATATTAGATCCTTGTAATCGGGTCCCCCTTTCCAACCAACCCTCCCTCTACATCCCCAGTATCACCACTCACACTACTGACCCAAAGGGATCATCCGCCCTGGATTCCCTGTTTCTGGTTCCTATCTGTACCAGTGTCCATCCTCTGGTCTAGTCAGACTTGCAAGGTAGAATTGGGATCATGATAGTGGATGGGGGACAGGGGGAAGGAAGCATTTAGGAACTAGAGGAAAGTTGTATTTTCATCATTGCTAGATCATACCCTGTCTGGCTTGTCTCCTCCCCCAGACCCCTCTGCAAGGGGTAGAATGACTTTGTACATTTCTTGCACCCAGATGATTTGGCTTGCTCATCAGGGAGCATGCATGGGCCATGAGGCTTAAAGAAATTCTTCTTGAATTAAACAAGGTAATGCATGTCAACCCAGCTTATAAATCATAAAGGGCTATAGAATTTTGCAAAGTGATTCTTCCGGTACCACTGCCACTCTCAGCAACAATCTAGTTTGTGTCTATTTCACTTGTGGGTTTGTCCTGATTAGAAAATAGCTGCATGTATTTATCTTAGACAAACTTAGTTCATAAGGGCTTGAAAGGCCTTTCCTATTAGCAAGGAATATCTGTCTTTCAATAAACAACATTTGGAGATCCCAAACTCCTGAAGGCCTCAAGGTCAAGTTTGTAATGGGAATGCTTAGTACAAAATGACAGGAGATGTACTGAGACAGAGAGAGTCCCTGGAGAAGGTGGGGTTGGGGTGGGGAGGGGTACAAGCAGTTTGCTATCAGTTACCAATTTAAATATTGTGATTTCAACTCACTCAGTGGTTTTACAGAAGAAAGACCTGGGGGACGCTTCCATAAAAATTAGAAAAATCCAAAGGAGTGTAATTTTACTTTGTGACACCTGAGATACCATGCATCAGAATGGACTCTATGGAGATTGGCTTGTTTTGTTTATTACTCATCCCCATAAGTGGTCATTGGCTTTGTTGCACCAAAAATTATAAAGGGAAGTTTGAAGTCGAAACCGAATCAATATCTTTTCCTTTTCCAATTTTCAAAAACTTAGCAAAGCTGTCCAAATCACAATGCTCTGCATCTATTGGCTCTGTATCTTCCAAGACAGTTGTTGCTAATTGGATGCTCTCTGTGATATTCTTCATGATTCCAGAGTGGGGTTTCACCCTGCATAGACCTAACAAACACACCAGCCACAATAAGTCCGGGTGGCAATAAGCTACTGTATTTTCAGATAGATTTTTCTCACCGAAAACACTTCGAATTACCCACTTTGGTAAAAAGACACCCTCCCCCGCCCCCAATGAAAGCTCATTATGAGAAAAAATACAAGTTCGCTCTCTATGCTGTTAAGTATCTTCTGAAGTGTTGAGAAGGTAGGAAGAGGGCCAAGACTGGTGGCCCCACTCACTAATATACCAAAGGAACTTAAGCTGATGGAAAAATACGAATATCTTGAGAACCCTAGTCTGTATGCAAGAGGTCCTGGTGGCACAGTGGTTAAAGTGCTCAGCTACTAATCAAAAGTTCAGCATCTCGAACCCACCAGCCACACTGTGGGAGATCGATGCGGCAGTCTGCTTCCACAAAGATTTATAGCCTTAGAAATCCTGAGACCGTTCTACTTTGTGATATAGGCTAGAGCGATGAGGTGGAATCCTCTGGATGACAGTGGATTTGGTTAGGGTTTGATATATGTAGATGATGAGAAAGTAAGACTTAGGTAGAACTGTGCAGTCAATCTCTATTTAACTAATTGGCTCAGAAATAATTTCATGTCTGTTAGTGTGAGTGCCAACAAAACAAAACAAGTCAATCGAGGCAGCCAAGTCCATGAAGAAGTCAGTTTGGTGGTTAGGGGTCAGGTAGTTGGAACAAGGTGGGTGGATCTTTCAGTCTTCAGACAGCTTGATGGAGACTCGATCAGACAGGTGATCTTTGGCAGCAATTAGCTAGGTCCCTGTCCTCTAGGAGGGCAGTTAACATCCAGGTGACTCTGACAGCCAGTGCTCACAAGGGGGGAGAATCAAGAAGAATTGTTTACAATACTTTCTCTATCTTCCTACTAATGTGAAAAGGTGCAACCTGCAGCCCGTTAGTACTTGGTCCTTGATATTCACATTCAGTCTGTTTTACTTGGATAACTAGGCCAGGTGGAGAGGGCGCTGTTGCGGTGTGGGGTAGAGGCCTGGATTCTCCAGTTCATTGGCTCCCCCTACTCCCCCCCACCCCACTTCTGTATGCAGATTCAGTGTCTAGGTCTCCAAAAGCTGTTTCTGCTTCCTTAGGAGGACATAGAGCCTGATGCTACGGTGCCATTAAGACATATTCTAAGTTCAAAGTCAATAGAAAAAGGCGCCATGGGCGCTAGTAATGAAAATAGCACGTAGGAAGATACAGTTGCTTAGGCAGCACTGTGACTTGGGTTGGGAGCAGAGAGACGTCCTTCATTAATCATAATAGACTACAGCCAGTCTATCTGAAAATTGCACATCTCTTAAGTGTGGGCCTTTCCAATTTACAGCCAGTAAAATTCAAGCCCTCCCCTCAAAAAAAAATGTGGGGTCCCATAAAAGTGGTAACTTAGGTGGTACCTTCAAGCTATAAAAGGAATGAGAAGCAACTGTACTTACAGTTTAAATAAAACAAGCTTAGATAAACTCTTTTTAAACTCCCAAATTTTCCACACACCCATGGGGGTAAGTAAATAGCATTGCCACAAAGTCATAGGAGCCTTTATTAAACAAAACTATCAAAATGGGGAACTGCTATTTGTTAGCATAGTCTCCATTTAGGTGCATACAGTTCTGAAAGAAGGGTTTCTGTCTCTCTAACCCTGCCCTGAAGATTCCATCTGCACTCTTCAATATTCACCACATCTGAACATCAGTTTTGGTATCCTTGAGGGGCTCAGCTTGTGTACCTTTGAAATGTTTTTTTTTAGTTTGGGGGACAAAAAGAAACTGGAGGGGCAAGAACAGAGCTGTAGGGTTAGGTATGGGGTAAGGTTTCCCCATAAAATTCTTGTAGGACACGTCTTGATATTTTCAAAGAATGAGCTGGGAAGTGGTTGTGAGAGGGAAAAAATTTAAAAACCGTTGGTCCAAATCTCTTGTCCTTCATCGCACCAATGGGGTTTTCAAGTTTCATAAAAGTGTTTCATAATAAAGCCCCATGCAATCCTGGCTCCTTCAAGAAACTCTATGGAGATTATCTCCTTGGAGTCATATAAGCAACCATCATAACCTTTTGGCTGCCTTCTCTGCTTTGAATTAAACTGGCCCAGCAAATCCCCCTGAAGCCTCTGTTTTGATTGGATCTGCCTTTTAAAATAATTTTTATTGAGGGTTCATGCAGCTCTTATCACAAGACATACATTGTGTCAAACACATTTGTACATTTGTTGCCATCATCATTTTCAAAACATTTTCTTTCCACTTGAGCACTTGGTATCAGATCCTCATTTCCCTCCCTTCCTTTCCCACCTCCCTCCAGAACGCTTAATAATTTATAAACTATTATTATTATTTCATGTCTTATACTGACCAATGTCTCCCTTCACCCCAGGGAGGGTGGTTATATGTAGATCATTGTGATCCGTGCCTCCTTTCTCCCCCCATCTTCCACTTCCCCTCCTGGCTACTCTCATAATTGGTCCTGAGGGGTTTATCTGTCCTGGATTCCCTGTGTTTCCAGCTCTTATCTGTACCTATGTACATGCTCTGGTCTAGCCAGATTTGTAAGGTAGAATTGGGATCATGATAGCGGGGGTGGGGGTGGGAGGGTGGAGAGAAGCATTAAAGAATCAGAGGAAAGTTGTATGTTTCATCGGTGCTATACTGTATCCTGACTGGTTCGTCTCTTCCCTGTGACCCTTCTGTAAGGGGATGTCGAATTAAGACTGTAAATCTTTATGCAAGCAGATATACCTGTACTGTGCAGGGTTTAACCTACAGATTCATTGTGCCACCATGTCTATATAGTTGCTCAGATTATCCAAGTAGTTTCTGATTCTTCATAAAGCCTTATAATACATGAAGATTCACAATCTTGGAAGTTCTATATGAGGTCACTATGTGTCAGAATCAGCTTGATGACAGGGGGTTCATTTTGGCTTAGGGTATGAATGAAAAATGCTAGTTGGAATTATAATTGGAAGTAATTTGACACATCAGTAGCTAGCAATTTTCCAGCAGCCTGGATAAAAGTGACTTGATATCTATTTATTGTACTTGGAGAGTCAGAAACTCAAAGCCGGGTCTTGCTAACCTCAACTACCACCATCAACAAGGCAAGCTTATTGAATGGTTTCTCTATGCCAGGTTGGTGGTTAAGGCACGTTGCTACTAACTGAAAAGTTAGTTCTTCCAAACCCACCCAGAGGTGCCCTGGAAGAAAGGCTTGGCAATCTGCTTCTAAAAGAAGGCTTTCATGAAAACTCGTGGGCTCCGTGGAGTGTAGGTTCACTCTCAACACGCGGGGCTCCCAGGGCTCACAATAGACCTGACTGCAGCCAGTTGGGTGGACCAATCACTCTCCATGGGGAAACCCACTTAAGTTTCCAGAGCAACCCTGTGGAAGAATTACCATTATGTCCCTCATTACACAGGGAAGCCGACGGAACCTTCTTACTTTTATGGTAGTTGATTCCATTTTATATTACACGTCAACAACTCGTCTGCAAATACGTGTCACAAGATTTGTTCTCTACTTTAAAGGGGTGATTTTACAATACAGGCTCATTTCATGAATTCTCTATCAGAGAGCTGAGGGAGCATCATTCAATTAGGAAGGCAGTAAATGACTTCTTAGGAAGTCATTTTTTAAAGAACTCAGCATTCCATTTTATTTCCTTGTAGGGTATTCGTATTGATCTATTGGAAGTCATTTTTGATAAGAGCCATGGTGATGTGCTCTAGATTGGTGGAGATAGCAGGAGTGACCATGGGATTGACTGGCCAGGTCCTCCTGGCCCTCACAGACCTGTTGTTCTATGATCCCATAATTCAAGGCTAGCACCTAGAGTGAATGATATTCCTATTTCGGTGGAGCAAATCAGCTCTGAGTTCTTGTGCAGATGACCCCCCATAGGATTGAGGACTGAGGCTGTTTCTGAAGACAGACTGCCCAGGGCAGTACTGAGTCCAGAGCAGACGATCAGAGAGAGGGGAATACACCAGAAGCCAGTGACCTGCCAAAGGTCAGGCAAGCCCGACCAATAGATTAGAAATGGCAAAAAAAAAAAAAAAAAAAAAAAGGAGCAGAGAAAGGTTTTGAGCAACAAACAAGAGAGAAAACCTTTTCCTGCATCCTCATAGTTTTGAAGACAAAAAGAGGCCAGTTATGGGGCACTCGGGCAGCTAAACACATGGCTTTTAGAATCAAAACCCAACTATTGTGAAACCCTGTTGCTACTTATTTCTTCACCTCCTCATGTTTCAATTAAAATAGTGGTATGGCACCTTTTTTTTGTTGTTGTTGAAGATGATGTAATGTAGACTTGTTTTGCCCTGGCTCCTGGGAATTTTTCAATATAACCTATGGGATGTCTTGAGTTATTAATGTCTTGTTTATTCAAAGCTGCTGTGGGTGTGGCATTAGGCTGCTAACCTCAAAGTCAGCAGTTCAAACTCACTAGCTGCTCCAATGGAGAAAGCTGAGTCTGTCAGTTCATGTAGATTTACAGTCTCAGAAACCCTGGGTAAGGGCACTATGAATCAGAACGGATTCAGTGGCAATGGGTTTGAGTATCACAAAGGGGCGGCCTTCATGGATGGAAGTTATTCAGAGTTCTTATCCTAGAGCAGTGCTTCTCAACCTGTGGGTTGTGACCCCTTTGGGGGTTGAACAGCCCTTTCACAGGGGTCAACCAACTCATAACAGTAGAAAAATTACAGCTAGGAAGCAGCAACAAAAATAAATTTATGGTTGGGGGTCACCACAACATGGGGAACCGTATTAAGGGGTCACGCTGTGAGGAAGGTTGAGAACTACTGCTCTAGAGGTATGGGGGCAGTGTCAGTTAAGCATTGGACTGCTGACCGAAAGGTTGGTGGTTCTAATCCACCAGCTCTTCCAAGGGAGAAAGGTGAGGCTCATTACTCTCATGATGATTTACCCTCTCAGAAACTCTTTCTGTAGCGCTGCTCTGAGGGGGAATCAACTCAAGGGCCAGGGTGGGGGCCCTAGGAGGAAGCTTTCTTTCTGGGTGGGCTCTGGAGCAACATCTTTTTTTTTCTCTTTTGATCTTCTGGTCTTCCTGTGGCTGGACTTCTCACTCCTCCCACCTCGACTTGCTCATGTGCCTCATGGCTCATGGCAGAGCCAGCTCTTTCCATATCTCAGCAAAAAGGCTGAGACACCTTCCCCACACGAATACTGCCTCATTAAAATAACAAAGAAAATCCAGTCCCCAACAGGATGACAACCGCAGGTCTAAGACTTATTACTGAACCCATACCACTCAAATAGCTATTTGGAGTCACTCTATAGGGTGGCCTTAAAATGATAGATTTCAATCAATGTTTAAGCCTTTAGACACACTTTGTGAAGTGTCCCAGCACTTGAAATCAGTCCTGGATCTGTATGGAGTCAGCTGAAGGAGGAAGCAGAGTGCCTGTTCCAACCACCTCACACTTTTCAGAGGCCCCGAGGGTAAGTGCTAAGAACCCTTAGAACTCTGGGGAAAGTAGTCTATACACAATGTACTTTGAAGAAAGAAACGTCTCATCTTGGGAGCCTCAGGAAAAATGATTGAGAAACTGTTACCTGGCTCTTAGAAGATGTAGCCAATTATCTCACGTTTCACATGCCCAGAGGAATAAGAGCATAATTATGGATGAACTGCCTTTGCATCAATTTCAAACAATTAAAGCGATGAATGATTAATAGCTGGACTGGGTAAGATGCTCCGTCTCTTCTGGAATTTCTAGCTCACTGTGCCCGTCTGCAAACACCAGCTCAGCGGAGCATTCCGCAGGGATCTGGCTGAAGGGCACAGGGCAACTAAAAGGTAGGCCTTTCTGTCTCCCTACTTGTAAATTCAGATGATAATGGAGTTTGATTTTTACGAAAGAGAAGGGGAAGGACTAAATGCTTGCCCTTACTATCGGGACAGAGAGTGTGGCTTAGACATGACTCTATGAGTCTTTGATCTTCTAAAGCATTTCTTGAGCTGGATTTAACTGAACTCTGTACAGTTATGGAATGTGTGATTCATAATGTTACATAATCTGCATGTGTGCGTATGCAGGGCATTTAATTTGGTAGCCGGTTCATTAAAACAAAATAAAACACACAAAGCAAAGTGCTCCAAAAATGCCCCAAGAGTCTACACGGCTTTGAGATATAAGATCTTCAGATTGACCACAAATATAGATGTTTTCCTATTTCCATGATCAGTCAAAGTGTATGTTTTTAGGGTATTTAGGAAAACCCCTCGACTCTAAAAAGGGCTAAGGTTAGTTTTAAAATGGTTGGCAGTTCTCTTTAAAATGTGCATTCTTTGTTATCTTGCCATTGCAGTCACACCAACAGCTTTGGTGACACTTTGAAATTCACGTGTATGGCTTGATTAGCTAGGATGCTCACAGCTTTCTTCCCTATATCGTAATTAACATAGTACGATGGGTATGAAACCTTGTGGAAGCCATCCTATGGCTTTGTCACATACTGTTACTACATCCAAGAAGCCCCAGTGGTGCAGTGGCTTATGACGAGTTACTAACCCCAGGGTTGGTGGTTAGAATCACCAGTTGGCTCCTAAAGAGAAGGACGAGGCTGTTTTTTCCTATAAGGATTTAAGATCTAGGAAACCCACCAGGGCAGTATACACTGTCCTTTAGGGTTGCTATGAGTCTGAACCGACTTGATGGCAGTGGGTTTGATTTTTGGTTCATTACTACCTCCTGCAACACTTGAAAATATTTAAATACATCCCCACGCGTCTCTAGTGCCGGAAGAGGTTAAGCCGTGGAAAATATTTAAATACATCCCCACGCGTCTCTAGTGCTGGAAGAGGTTAAGCCCTGGGTTGCTACCTAAAGGGCTGCCGATCATACTCACCCAGAGGCGCCGTCGAACTCAGGCCTGGTGATCTGCGTCCCAACGGCCACACTCTGGAAATCATTATGGAGTGCAATTCGACTCCGCACATGTGGGGTCTCCGTGTCGAGGCTGAGTCAGCTCGATGGAAAGTCACGGGAGCTACCACAGCATCGCCCTGGCCACACAGAGAAGTTGTGTTTAGCGCAATCAAAAAGACTGGTCAGCTCCTCTTTTGTATCACTTCAACTCCCCGAGCTTCAATGTTTCCATAGCTATAAAACGGGGCTAATCAAATCTACCTTCTAGAATTTTTATGAGGATTAAAATGAACTATGATCTATATAAAAAAAACCCATAAACCCAAGCACTCTAAAAACGAATGGTGGAAATATTTTTTTAAAAAAGCAGAGCACAGGAGATAAGTTAGAAGACAGCTACACACAAAAGGCCACGTCGACGTTTGCTGACACCGAGTCCCCCCCACCGAGACTTGGTGCTCTGGTGCAGGTGTCCTAGTTGGACTATGTGTGTGATGGCGATCGCGATGGCGAGGGCTCTTGAGTTTCTGATGCAGCAATGGGTCTCATGAGGGCTCAGCGGAGCAGCTTGAAGAAGTACTGCCCAGCCTTAAAGACAAGCACGCACTTGCAGGCAAAGCAAAGCAGCCCGCGCTGTGCACCTGTGTACAGTCATCGTGCCCCATTCCGACACAAACAGAACAAACCACGATCCAGTCTCTTACAACTCTCAGGGAACACTGTAAGACCTCTCACGAGGTTTCCACACAAGTCTGTCAGCCTTCCGGCTTCTTCCTCTCCTTTTGTCTAGCAAAAACAATGGCTTGGCTTACAAGCAAGAATCTGTTAGTGAGCGCATTACCGCAAACTCTGGCTTTGGATGTTTAAGGTGTTTTCAGGCAACTGGGATGGAGCATGGTGGATACATACAGGAAGTAAGATGGTACAAAATGGCATGAGGTAGAAGTAGAAATGAATCCAGTGTAGTATTATAGATGAACAGAATATCGAGGCTTTTAAAAAAATTCAGACGGAGCATCAGTGACTAGATAAACCTTGTATTGGCTTTCAGCACATTTCCGAGACTATGTTCCCATCTGAGAAGCCTTCTTTTGCCTGCTCTACCTGAACAGCTCCTACCTGTACTTTAAGACCCAATTTTAACTTCTCCTGCTAGCACCACTGAAATCTAGTATGACTGCGTAATCCTGATATTGTGACTCAAAGGATGTCTGAGGCTACAAATTTATGTGGGAGTAGATAGCCTCACTTTCTCATGGAGAGCAGTTGCTGAGTTTGAACTGCCAACCAGGCTTACTCAGATTTTGACTATGTCCTTAATTATTTATTCTGGTGTTTCCTGGACCTATTGGTGCATATTAGAACCCACATTAGGTTACATAAGGCGTAACTAAATGACTTTCTTATTACTGCTGAGACATAGTAAATGGCATCTTTCGATATACCATAAGTAATATCATGATGTGTATATCTCAGAGTGTTCTATTTACAAAACAAACAAAAACACACAACTCTGGGTGTGTGTGAAATGCAAGTGAAGGTTTACAGAGCAGATCATCAGTTTCATATACTGCTTTTAATCATTTTCCTTTTCATGTGTACATACACGAACTACTCAGTGAAGTCACCAGTTCTTTGGAGTCAGGAAGAAAACATATTCTGCAAAGTTCCATATCTAATGTTTGTGTGCACTAAGTAAACTTCTTAAGAATAGCTTGACAAAGTTTCAAAGGTGGCTGGAGTCCATTTTGACTCACAGAGACCCTAGAGGACAGAGAGGCACCGCCCCATCGGGTTTCCAAGGCTGGACCAGGAGCCCTGGTGGTGCATTGTTGTTCGTTGGGTTGCTAACTGAGAGGTCGTCAGTTCAAAACCACCAGCAACTCCTTGGGAGAAAGACAGGACTTTTTACTCCTGTAAAGAGATACGGTCTTGGAAGCTCATAGGGGGCAGTTCTACACTGTCCAGCATTGACTTGATGGCAGTGAGTTTGGTTTATTTGGAATCAATATCGAAGTGGACTGCCTCATTTTTCTTCCTGGAGTATCTGGTAGGGTCAAATTACAGCTTTTAGCAGTCACTTGCTTAACCACTGCATCACCAGGACCCCATTGTTGACAGAAAATCTATTGCCATTGAGTAGATTTCGACTCATAGCAGCCCAATCTAGGGTTTCCAAGACTGTAATTCTCTACAGGAGACAGCAGCCTCCCCCTTTTTCCAGAGCATGGCTGGTGGGTTGGAACCACTGAGCTTGTAGTATGCAGGCCAATGCCACACCCACAGTGCGGCCCCTTGAGCACCAAGGCTGCTGCTGATTATCACAGTGTCAAGGAAGTAATCAGCGCACTTCCTTTGGTTTCAGAAATGGAATTCAGAATCAGCCTTGTGTTAGTCTGGGTACTTTAGAGAACCAAATCCACAGAAACTCATGTACAAAAGAGTTTTATATAAAGGGTAAGTGCGCATCAAGAAAACATCCCAACCCAGTGCTGCCCAAACCCACAAGTTCAACATTAACCCCTATGTCCAACACCAATCCACAAAGTCCTCCTCCATCTCACAAAACACACACTATGTTGCTGACTGCAGGAGGAAAGCCGAGTCAGTGAGCATGTAAGCATCTCAGCACTGGCAGGGGTCTCCACACGGCTGCTCCAGTACCCAGGGCTGCATCAGGGTTGGTCCATGCGGCTTCTCCTCAGGAATGTCTTGCAGGATGTGAGCCTTGCCAGCTGAAGCAGGGAACTGGCTAAGGCAGCTGCACCCTGGTCCGACCATCAGAAAGCAAGAGACCTGAGAACTAGAAAGGCGAAGCTCTTGGAGCCATTTATCCCTCCGCCTTTCAATGAACCCCACATGTGTTTATCAGCCAGGTTGGCACAGTAAACTAACTCAAGCCTGTTTTGCTTACATTAGGAAAGGCTGTGCTTCCTACTCCCCTGTTTATTATTAAATCACACCCTAGATTTGGCTGTGACTTGGATTTAAAACCCTCTGAGACAGACTCATACAAAAACGATTCCCTCTCTGATGCATACAGTTATAAGAAGTTCAGTTACCGGTGAGCACCAGCTCCGTTTTACAGGACAATAACTGAAAGAGCGTTGGTTTTATAGACCCACTTGGAACGGGTTCCTAAGTGCCCATGAGGCTTCGGAGAAGAACTGTCAGCGGGAGAGAGTGCCCTGTTGCTTGTGACCTTTATCATAAACCTCAACCCCAGCAGCCTCGGCCTTTTCGCAGTGCGAATCTGGGATTACTCACTTTTCTGGTTATTTTCTTGTCCCTTCCTATGTTCTGGTCCCTTTATAAATGACTTCTCACTGTGATGTTATTCTCAGTTCTCCAGTCTAAGAGCACTGTGGCTTTTTATTTGTATGCTCTTGATTCTGTCTTTAATGTGTGATTTGTGAATTTCCTTCTTTAGGCCATCCTCACCCCCCCTGTCCCCCGCTCCACACCCCTTCTAATTTATCAGGAGATGTGATCTGAGAGTTGCTCACTGCCTTCAGCCCTTTGGCCCATCAGGGATTCTGTGAACCTTGAGGCCATGGGTAAAAACCTCAATGGTTCTATTTAGAATTATGGATAATTGTTGTCGCTGTGTGCTGTGGAGTAGATTCTCCATTCACATGCTCTATATGACAGAGGAGAGTGGTCCCATAGAGTTTCTAGGCTGTAATCTTCTTGAAAGCAGATCGCCAGCTCCCTTCCTTACCCCTCTTCACCCCCCCTCTCATTATTATTGGTTATGCTTGCAGGAGATTTTTCATTGGCAGGTGGGAGCATAGACAAGGTGTCTTTTTGAAATTATGAATCTAGCCACCACCCCACCTCCACTTCAATTCCCCAGCAGTTCATGATAGACATATGACATCCCACAGGCTTCGAGAATGAGAGGCATGGGCGTTCTTCAGTGATCTCCACCCCCACCCCACCCCCACTCCTTAAACAGTATTTTCTTTCTAACTCATCTCCAAGATTTGGCGCTCTGTTTTGTTTTTTTACTTTCTAGGGGAAGAAAGCACACTGCATGCTCTTGTCCTTGTTTGAATGCTGGACAGAACTTGCAATTAGAAAGTGATGGGAAACCGAACTCTGCTTTCAGCCTGCGCCTGACCTCACTTGCTGGGTCTGACCTGACGCCTGGAATATCCATTACCCATGTATCAGATACAACCCATTTGCTAGGTGCTCTATGGGTTTAAACATTGGACAGAGCCATTTTGTTAGACCTTCTCTCTGGGAAGGAGGATGACTTTCTTTCCATAGCTCCTGGGCTCCACTTCACAGGCCATTGGTTCTGACCCGGTGAGTCTTCCCTCTGGTCCCCTGAACACTTATGTCTTGCTCAGAGCCTGTGCTCACGTTGTGTTCCCACCCGGATCAGCTTATTCCTTTGTCTTATCACCAGAGTGACAAGTTCAGGAATGCACATGCAGGGACCTACCTGTCTCTTTCATGCACCCATAAGGCCTATCACAGCTGTGTTACTCACTCTGTGTGCCTAGAACACTGACAGACACTTCCTAACCAACACTCAACGCAGCTATCACTGAGTGGATTCTGACTCAGAGGGACCCGATAGGACAGAAAAGAACTGTCCCTCGGGGTTTGGAGGCTGGTAGATTTGAACTACTGGTCATGCAACCAGGAGATCGTGATGTCACCAGATCTCCGCTAGACACTCCATACCCACCGGTTAAATACAATTTAATGAGGGATATTCAAAGTCTGTCAAAACATCAAGGTGCTTCTTCTGAGAAAGAGTAAACTTTTGACTCACTCAACACAACCAAATGGAAGTCTACACAACTCCAGTGTAGTGGTATTATAATTGCATTTGGTTGTTCCGGAATCAAAATAATAGGGTTCTTGTATGTAAAGTATGAGTGCTAGACAATTGTTGATGAGTGAAAATATTGGGTCTTAATAACACATTAGAATAAGGTCCTGTGCCAAGGGTGTGAGGGGCGATGCTAGGAGAGTGGAGGGCGAGTGGGTTGGAAAGGGGGAACTGATTACAAGGATCCACATGTGACCTCCTCCCTGGGAGAGGGACGGCAGAGAAGGTGGGGAGGGAGACTCCGGATAGGGCAAGACATGACAAAATAATGATGTATAAATTACCAAGGGCATATTAGGGAGGGGGGAGCGGGAAGGGAGGGGAAAAAAAGAGGACCTGATGCAAAGGGCTTAAGTGGAGAGCAAATGCTTTGAGAATGATTGGGGCAGGGAATGTATGGATGTGATTTATACAATTGATGTATGTATATGTATGGATTGTGATGAGAGTTGTTTGAGTCCCTAATAAAATGTAAAAAAAGAAAAGAGGAGAAAATAAAAGAAAATGATTAGGGCAAAGAATGTACAGATGTGCTTTATACAATTGATGTATGTATATGTATGGACTTTGATAAGAGCTGTATGAGCCCCTAATAAATTGTTTAAAAAAAAAAGAATAAGGTCCTGTGGGGGAAGTGCGGAGTGGAGACCCAAAGGCCATCTCTAAGTACCTGAAGATTCCCTTACAGAATGGTCGTGGGGAGGAGATGAGCCAATCAGGGTGCAGTATAGCACCGATGAAATGTACAACTCTCCTCTGGTTCTTAAATGCTTCCTACCCCCCATTATCATGACCCCAATTCTACTTGACAAATCCGGCTAGATCAGAGCATGTACATGGGTATGGATAAGCACTAGAAACACAGAGAATCCAGGACAGATAACCCCATTCAGGACCAATATTGAGAGTAGCGATACCAGGAGGGGAAGGGGAAAGTGAGTGGAGACAGTGGACACTGATCACAATGATCTACATATAACCTCCTCCCAGGGGGTTGGACAACAAAAAAGTGAGTGAAGGGAGACATCGGTCAGTGTAAGACATGAAAAATAATTTTATAAATTATCAAAGGTTCATGAGGGAGGGTAATTGTGTCAAGCACAATGGATTGATGTATGGATTGTGATAAGAGTTGTACGAGCGCCCAATAAAATGATTTTTTAAATAAAAAGAATAAGGTCCTGTGATTCCAGAAACAGGTTGCAATAAAAGAATAGTCCAATGGCTGGTGAGTCGATTCACAATGTCCCATACAGATCAGGGTAGAACTGTGCTACAAAAGATTTTCAGTGGCTGAATTTTCAGGAGCCAAGAGACTTCTTTCTCAAGAGACTCTTGGTTAACAGGCAGGCCCATTAGCTATTTGGACTACCCAAGGATTCCAGTCTGATGAGGCCTGATCGTAGTTCTGAGGCCTCCACATAGCTACTCAAAAAATAAATAAACAAAACCCCAAAACCACATAGCATTTATTATATGCTGGGCACTCTTCGAAGGGTTTTATAAACCTTAACTCATTTTGTTCTTTTAAGTAGCCTATGCATTGTATACAATCATTAGCCCTAGCTTTTAAGTAGGATAATGAGGTATAAAATCATGGCACAGGGGGCAATGTCTAACCATTGATTTCACAAGGGGAAGGTCAGACATTCTTCCACCCACCACCCTTCCTTATTAATTCTGATACCACCTGTCCCTGCCATGGCATTCTCTTTCCTGTGGTTTGATAATTCATTGCAATGACCACAGAGAGCTTACAGAGTAGATTCATGATTACAGGGTTTATTAGGGAAGTTATCAGGTTACAAGTCAGGATCAGAAATACCTAGTATACATACCTCTTCTCAGATGTGCCCCAAAGCCAGCCTTTCTCTGGTCCTTGGCTTCTCAGCCATGAGGTCTCTTGGCCACTGGTCAGCTTAGGCAATGCTACAGCTCTTTTAGCTTGGCAAATAAATGCCCAAAAGGCATGCCATTAGACTATAAACTATTCAGCCCTAGCTCTGTGGGTCAGTAAAACGAGCTGCCATGATTGAATACCTCTAGAGGACACCAATCTGAAAGGCAGTCTCTTTCCCCCAAAGCACTCAGTTTTACGTGCTCGCTGGATTGGGATGCCTACCACTCTGTCTCATGCTTGGCTCTTGATGCTGCATTCCTGGGCTGCCACCACTCTCTGGCTCACAGCCCTGTTTCCTGGATCAAGGAAGCCAGTACACAGGAATCTCGAGGTCCAAAGGATGTGGCTCTCTCCTGGTTCTTTCTTGACAACCGTGAGATTCTCCCTTCCCACTTCTACAATGGTTCATTTTATATTCACCAAGCTGGAAAAATTGACCAATCCCTGTGGTAGGGTTACATGCATCCTATTTGCATGTTCCTGGCTCAGTCATTTGCCGGGAGTTACAAAGACGATGGCTAGATGAGTCATGTTAAATAATCCACTACCCTAGTCCGCTCGGCCTACTAGTCTGGCTCTAGAGTCTGAACTCTTGACTGCGAGGCAGCGTGGGCACTCCCCTTGCCATGTGTGTGATTTAGGGCTTGTGTTCTTAACCTCCACATTCTATTCCTGTGCTCCACTTTCAGTGCACTGGAATGCTGCGTGCTCTGAATTCAAACGCCCCGGCTGAGACTCAGAAACTCAGTGTTGCCTGTTTCCACCCTCACCCTACACTCAGCATGGCTAGGTGTTCTTTCCATGTTCTCATTTATGATCGCACCCGTTTCCCTTATTGGGCAATGTAAAGGATAGCAAAGATGGCTTCTTCAAGTCCCCTCCTGCCCTCTGTGTCCCAGAACACAGAAACCAGACTTTGGACATTGTCAGCATATTTGCTAAATAAATACAGTCTTTCAGAGGATTGCTTTCATTCAGTCTAAATGGCTCACAAGAGTTAAAAAATCCTCAAACTCAGATGTCACTTCTGAGATGTCTTGTAGGACGGGCCAAGGAAGGTGCACTCCAGATGAGCAATCACAGACCCAGAGGAGCATCCAGAGAGCCCTCGATCGTGAAGGCAAACCATCTTTAACGGACGAGGCAATTCTTCAGTGGAACAGTTGCCAGGGGAGGAAAGGTTGCATTTGGGGGAAGGATGAAATATAACTTTAGTAGACAGTTCCCCTTGCAGTGGTGTTAATAACACAGTAAATACTATTTTATGACCTTTCTGAGTGTTATCCCCAGAGTGTCTACAGTAGATTAAAGATGGCCATACATTCTTTGCAATTCCATCCATTCGGAGGCTTCGAGGTTAATTACCCACCCAGTGAGTCTTGGCTGATCCCAGTGATTTCCTTGATCCGTAGTGTGCAGTGGAAATAACACTACTTCCCGTGACTTCCATACTCTGTCAGAAGAACCCTGGCAGCTGTCACCCCGGTCTCTCTTAACATCCGTGTTTAGATTCCAGCCACCGTGGTGTGAGGAACCAAGCTAGAACAGAGTTCCAGCTGAGTGCCTAACCTGTTTAGCACCCGTGGGCCAATCCTGTGAATGAGCCATCTGGGAATGTATTCTCCAGCCACAGTCAGCCCACGCCAGCTGATGCCCACAGAGCAGAGCTCAACTCTCCCGCCAGGCCCTTCCTGAATTCAAACTTGTGGACAAAATGAAATTGTGGCTGTACATCAGCAGTTTGGAATAGTTGGCCATGAGGCAATTGATGTAGGCAGCATGGTGAAAAGCGGCTTGGATCAGGCCTCTTCACTTCACATATGACCCACTCCCTAAGATCCACCAGCACTACATGCTTGCCCTGACCACACCTTGTCAGCACATGCTGTTTTGGAAAGAAACCCTTCATTTCACACATCAAAACTGTGCCAAAGACGGAAAAACAGAACAAACAGAACAAGCACCCAACTCTGTTATTCCAGGCTCCAGTTGTGAGAAAATTCAAAATGATAGCCTGCATTTAAAAAAGAAAGCAAATCAACCCAGAATGCCACGATTGGTTTGAAAGCTTGCTGTGCGATACTGTGGAAAGTCTAGACCTTCAAGAAGATCTCACTGTCACTAGATCAATTATTACAGAGGGATGTGCAGTAACCCTAAGCCATCCTGAAGAGAATGAAAGACACTCTAACCCGCAAACCCTACTAAGAAGATTTGATTCCGGCGTCTCGGGAAACTCAGGGTAGTCACAGCTCCCCATCATTCACACTCTGATGTCCCCTTTGGTGCGGGTGACTGACTCTGAACAGCCAGTGGGCAGCAAGAGGCTGCAGGACATCTGGGGGCAGACATTTAGGAGGCAGCAGGGAGCAACCAAAGCCAGGTGAGACGTGTATGAGCATTTCCTTTACTTTGCTGACTTCTTTTAGATGGACCACGCTTCTGAGGATGATGAAGCCCTTTGGTAAATAGGACCTCAGAAACAAAACGGAACAAGCAAACAAGTCTACACCCTCCATGTGTGCCCAAGTAGAATTGTGCTCCCGAGGATTTTTAAAGGGCTGATTTTCCAGAAGCAGATCACCAGCCCTTTATTCTCAGGCACCTGTGCAGGGACTTGAAAACAAAACAAAACAAATAAAACCCAAACAGAAAAACCTTCGTGCCATCCAACTCACAGGACAGGGTAGAAGTGCCCTTGTGGATTTTCAAGACTAGCTCTCCATGGGAGTAGAAAGCCTCATCTTTCTCCCAAGGAACGGCTGGTGGATTTGAATTACAGGCCTCAAACTTAGCAGTGCAACACATAACCACTACACCACCAGGGTGATGTTTACGAAGATTAAACAAGACAGTGAGGACTACGCGACCACTGTTTCTTCTAGCTCCATAGGTTCCCATAACAACCTGCCTCCTCTCAACTCTCTCTGCCGGCACCTTTCAAGTAGAAGGATCCCTCCTGTCCTGTTTGAAAGGGGATTTGCTTGACCTCGAGGGTGACTGTTACTCTCTGCAGAGCAGGGCGTTCCTGTCTTTGCTGTCCTGCGTCTCCTCAAATCTGCCCCTAGCCTTACAGCTTGTCAGCTGATTCCCAGGGTAGTCTCAGAATAGTCCGGAACCCTGAGAGGGATTGTTAAACGGGTCTTTTGCTTGGAGCCTACACTAACTCTCTTCAGTCCCACTGAAGAGTGAGTCTGTACCGTGGGCGCTGGCCTTTGAGGACGCCGAAGGAGAAGTGCCTGGTTATTTTTACACAGTGGTTCTGATGAGACACACCCTTTACACAGTTCAAGTGCTTTCCTCATTGATTGTTCCATTTCCTTTTTAGTCTAAGTAGTCACAGGGCAAGGGAGATTCTGAATTCAAAGGCTGGGGGGTTGGAGGGTGTTTCCCCCTGTGTTTCTGAGAATTATACTTCATGAGGCTTTTCTACAAATAAACCAGGGAACCAGCTGCCTTTGAATTGTTTCCGACTCAAGACTGTGACTCGGGGTAGAAGTGAGCTCCATGGGGCTCCCAATGGCTGTGGTCTTTTAGACTCGATCACCAGGCCTTCCTTCCTACGTGCCTCAGGGGTGGGCTCAAACTTGGACCCTGCTTTTAGGTGGCCGTTGAGAGTTGGACTGTTTGTTCCACTTTTGCTCAAGTCAAACCAAGCTCAGCCACCGAGTCAGTTTTGACTCCCAGGAACCCTAGGCAGGGTTACCGAGGCTGCCCATCTGCACAGAAGCAGACAGACTCCCTTTGCTCTCGTGGAGCTGCTGGTGGTGTTGAACTGTCAATGTTGAAGTTAGCAGTCCAGGGCTTACTGCTCAACTAGGGGCCTCCCCTATCAGTGACTGTCATTTTGAATAAAGGGAGAGGGGCATCTTGGGGCTTGAGGCTAAGCTGCTGTCAATCATCTCCTTTTGTCTCTCTTTTTTCGTGTTTTCTTTTTTTTAAATTAAAAGATCATTTTATTGTGGGCTCTTATAACAATCCACACATCAATTGTGTCAAGCATTTTTGTACATAGGTTGTCATCATTATTTCCTAGACATTTACTTTGTATTGAGTCCTTGGTAACAGCTCCTCTTCCCACGCTCCCTGTGACCTCTTATTATAAATTATTATTATTTTCATATCTTACATGGACTGCTGTCTCCCTCCCTCCACAGTTTCCGTTGTTCATCCCCCTGGAGGGGTGTGTGTGTGGTTATGTGTTGACCAATGCCATCGGTTTCTCCTTCCTTCCCTCCCCTCCCTCTCTTCCCCCTCCTGTCCTGGCGTCCCTACTCCTATTCCTGTTCCTGTTCTTGGATCCTGTGTGTCATGAGTTCTTATCTCTTATCTGTACCTGTGCACATGCTCCAATCTAGCCCAAAGTGGAAAGTAGGACTGGGGTTGTGATACTGGGGAGTGAGGAAGCTTCCAGGAACCAGATGAATATTGTGTTTCATTGGTTGATTGTCTCATCCCTTCTTTGTGACCCTTCTGTGAGGGATGTCCCATTGTCTACAGATGAGTTTGGGGTCTCTGTTCCAACCGCCTTCATTCTCAGCAATATGGTTTTCAGTTGTTTGTTTGGGTCTTCTGAAGCCTGTTACTTGATCCCCTTGACACCTCGTGATCGCACAGGCTGGTGTGCTTCCTCCATGTGGGCTTTGTTGCTTCTCAGCTAGACAGCCACTTGTTTATCTTCAAGTCTTTAAGACACCAGATGGTATATCTTTTGATAGCCAGGAACCATCTACTTTCTTCACCACATTTGTTTATGCACCCATTTTGTCTTCAGTGATTGTGTCAGGAGGGTGAGCTTCACAGAATTCCAGTTTATTAGAACAAAGTGTCCTTGCATTGAGGGAAGGTATAAGCAAAGGCCCATCCTTCTCTATTTTAAACAGAGACATCAGTAGCTGAGCTTTTTTGTTTTCTTCTAAACATCTGAAAAAAACAAAACAAAAAACCAGAACCCCACCAAACTCATGGGTTTAAGTAGGAGCAGGTAGTTTTCAGTTGAAGAATTCTCTAGGAATACTAATAAGACCAGGCCAAGCAGGTATTTTTGCAGAAAGACAGACAGATAAGGAGGCAGTAGCAAAGAAGGGTTCATGATCAGGTAAGAAGTGGAGAAGAAAGGGTTCTGGGAGCTACAACATGGACTCAGGTGGGGATCTCCATGGGAGCCTCTTCGGTGTTTATTTTCAATTGGATCTATTCTTGCATCCAAGCTCTACCCCTTGCACTACCACAAGTCACTGTAGGCTGCAGGTTTTGCTATAGGTATACTCATTATAGTGACTATCGGGAGGAAATAAGAGAGATGAGGTGTATAGATACACAGCTCAGACATGAAACGCTCTTTAATATCTGCCCTATTTTTGTTTTCTAATGTTATTGGACCCCCTTCCCCCGTGCATTCAGCGATGCTTAATCCTCACCTGCTTCATCTGTCGTAATTTTTGTGTTCCCACAGACTTCCCCAAAGTCAAGTGGGTTCTGACTCATAGTGACCTTGTGCCCAACAAAATGAAACACTGCCTGGTCCTGCCTTATTGTCACAACGGTTATGTGGGAGCTCATTGTTGCCATCACTGCATCCGCACATCCCTCTGAGCATCTTCCTCTTTTTCAGTGACCCCCTGCTTTACCCAGGGTGCTGCCCTTCCCAGGGACTCACCCTTCCTGATTATATGGCCAAAGTATGGCGGGGTGGTGGTGGCGGGGTGAAGTCTTGCCATTGTCAGTTCTAAGGAGCATCCTGGATGCGTTGTTGTCCATCACAGATGTCTTCATTCTGGAAGTTTACAGTAGAGTCAATATCCTTGGCCAATACCATATTTCAAATGCATCCACAGCCTTGGTTGAAGCAAAACAAAATAAACTCAAACCTGTTGCCATTGAGTGAATTCATGTGTTCCAGAGGAAGACAGCTCCACAGCAGGTTCTTGGTTTTAGAGAAGCAGAATGCCAAGAAGGTCTCCGGTGGTACCCCGGGGCGCTTCAGAACAGCATCAGGAGCCAAGTGCGAACCATTTGCTCCACCCACCCAGAGGCCTTTCCCTTGCATCTATGAAGGCTACAGCCCAATTATTATGGCCAGTGGTGCTCCTTAGAGACAAGGATGGTGAGACTTCCTCTTACACACTTTAGACAAGTTGTCAGGAAAGACCAGTCCCTGGAGAAGGACATCATGTTTGGTAAAATTGAGGGGCAGTGAGAAAGATGAAGGGCCTCTATGCGATGGACTGATACAGTGGCTGCAACACTGGGTTCAAACACAGGAACAATTGTGAGGATGGCGCAGGACCAGGCCACGTTTCCTTCTGTTGTGCATTGGGTTGCCATGCGTTGGAACAAACTGGATGGTGTGTAACACCACCACTACCACCACCACCACCACCACCACCAATTATTACTGTTCTGATTCCCAATAGGCTATGAGCCCCCTTAATGGGAGAGATTTTTACCTTATATCCTGTCTCCCTGGTGGATAGAACGTCTGGTGTAGGCTAGATCTGCCATGCACATTGGCTTCCTGCATGGATGGGTGAAGGGATGAGAGGACACACAAAGTGCAGATCCCTGGAAGCGATGGGTCCTGAGTTGTGCCTTTGTGCCCTCCTTCCTCGCATTGTCCCTTGACTGTAGTTTAAATGTAGCAGATGCTCTTTCAGCGGCAAGATGGTTGTGACTGGTGCTCAGGGATGTGCTTTTTTTTTTCTTTATTACTTGACCCAGCTTGTTCACTAAACATTGTTTCTCTTGGGTGGGTCCTGGTACATTGATTCCAACTTATGTCGGAGCCATAGGACTGGGTTGGATGGTCCCACAGGGGTTCCTAGTCTTTATAGAAGTGGGCTGTGTTAGTCTGGGTACTTTAGAGAAACAAATCCACAGAAACTCATGTATAAGAGAGAGTTTTATATAAAGGTTAAGTGCGCAGCAAGAAAACATCCCAACCCAGTGCTGCCCAAGCCTAGAAGTCCAACACCAATCCACAAAGTCCTCCTCCATCTCGTAAAACACACACAATGATGCCGACTGCAGGAGGAAAGCCGAGTCAGTGAATGTGTAAGCATCTCAGCGCTGGCATGTTTCTCCACACGGGTGCTCCAGCACCCAGGGCTGCATCTGGGTAGGTCCATGCGGCTTCTCCTCAGGGATGTCTTGCAGGAAGTGAGCCTTGCCCGCTAAAGCAGGGAACTGGCTAAGGCAGCTGCACCTGGGTCCAACCATCAGAAAGCAAGAGACCCCAGAACTCGAAAGGCGAGGCTCAAAGAGCCATATATCCCTCCGCCCTTCAATGAACCCCACATGTGTTTATCGGCCAGGTTGGCACCATAAACTAACTACCTCATGGGTCTTCAGTCTTTCTTCCACACACCCACCGTGTCAGCTCACACGGTCAGCCTTTCAGTAAGCAGCCTAGTGTTTAACCCTTTGGAGAACCCAAATCCAAAGCAGACTCACAGCCATTGAGCTGATTCTAACTCTGAAACACCTTTTATATGATTTCCTAAGACTGTTAGTCTTTATGAGTGCAGCCAGCTCCATCTTTCTCCCTCAGAGGGTCTAGTGAGTTTGAACTACTGACCTTGTGGTTAGCACCCAACGCCTAATTCATAACACCACTCCAAAACAAAATTCACTGCCATTGAGTCAATTCCAACTCACAGCCACCCTAGAGGACATGGCAGAACTGCCCCCGTGGGTTTCTGCGACCGTAACTCTTTAAGGGAGGAGAAAGCCTCATCTTTATCCTGAGAAACAGTTGGTGGATTCTAACTGCTGATCTTGTGGTTCATTAGGATCAGGCTTGCTTTTTCAAATAGTTGCAGATTGCAGGATGGCTCTTTTGATCTCTGCAAATGAAGCTGCTTTTGCTGTCACCTTTGTGCTTGGGCCAGGAGCCCTTTAAATGAAATCTTGGGTGTGATCTTCATGTATGTATATTTGGACCCAACTGAGTTCCTCAGCATGAAGGTAACAACCCATTCACAAAGGAAGGATCACTTGATTAAATGACAGTTGCTAAGTCCCTGTCATAACAACCACACTTTAGCTGCGCCCTCGAGAGAAAGCGATTGTGCACAACCCTTCTTAATAAGACTGAACTATTGAGCTGTATGATATGTTAATTATAGCACCATAAAACTATTAAAAATTACTTACAAGCTTGCATCTTCCTATTTTTACCTCCCCTGAAACATTGTTTTCCACATGGAAAAACTTGGAATTGTTCACTACAGATGAGTAAGCAAGCACAAGTAAGCCCATGCTTACCTGGCTTATTAGGTACCCTGTCCCTGTAAAAAAAAAACACGCCCTCAAGCTCAACTCCCTGTCATCAAGTCAGCGTGAACTCACAGTGGCCCAATAACACAGGGTAGACTTGCTCCTGTGGGTTTCTGAGATGGTAACTCTTTACAGCCGTAGAAAGCCTCTTCTTTTTCCCCCGGAGCAGCTAGTGGTTTTGAACGGTTAACCTTTCAGTTAGCAGCCCAAGGAGTAACCACTATGTGACCAGAGCTTGTTCATCTCTGTCAAGGGACTGTACATTTGAAACGAGGCTTTGATTCTGCAGGAAGGGGCTGTGGGGCTGCAAGAGACCGACGGCAAGCCACACCTAGAGGCAGAATCTGGGATGTGGTGACAAGAGATGAAATTGCTCACGGCAGAATTAGTAAGTCCACACAAGTCTATGCTTACCTTGCTTATAAGGTACTGCTTGCAAGTCAGTTTGAGTTTCCTTTAAAACTTACCATGCCACCTGTAAACAGAAGCTATGCTTTAAGTGATGGAAACAATCGTGTGTGTGTGTGTGTGTGTGTTTGTGTGTGTGTACGCACACGCATGCAGTGAATGCCCTCAAACCAGAAAGCACATTACATTTTCTGGGGTGATTAGGCCAGCTCTCCCCATTTCCTAAAGGTTGGAGTCCTCCTAAAATCAGTCATTTTCTGAACCTCAACCCCGTGTTCCGTCCTGTCTCTCCCTCTACTGAAACATTCCTTTCTTCAACCTCACCCTGCCCCCACTCACTTCTTCCTCTTCACCTCCTCAGAGTCATCAATTTGCCAAATAACCCCTGTGGAAACTTCGCTAGCGCTGCCGTATTTTACTTTAAATATCACCCACCCCGGGCTTCCCGCTGAGCGCTAACAGATGTGCTTTTCCTGGCCGCCCGCCAGCCTGGCTGCCAGCGCTCCTGGGAGGATGTTTGCACCTCTGCGCGTCCATTACGCCCAGCGATGCTCTTTGCTAAGCACTTTCCTCCACACGACAGAAAAAGTCTATCTTATTTTGTGCTTTAAATTGCCTGCTCCCTGGCTGGTGCCGTGTCTGCCGAATAGTCTAGAGGCAAATGAAGGGGCTCTCTGGTGTGCTCTGTGGTATAGAAAGTGGTCTTTCCATTTTTTATCCGAATAGACTGGCTCCAGGCAGCTGTGGGTAGCACTGTGTTCTAGTTTGCTACGCTGGCAGTACAAGTAGAGAGCTTTAAACAGCTGGCATTTATTGTCTCATGCTTCTGAAGTCCAAGGATGGCCAGCAGCTGGAGCAGTGGGACCCTCTGTCTGTTTCAACTTCTCAAAGCTATGGACAGTTCTGGGGGTTCCAGGCACGCAGCTGTAGCTGCCTCATTTCCACATGGTATTCCTCTGGTGTGTGGCTTCTCTGCCCTCCCTTTTTATGCAAGGACTCGGAAAAGATTAAGTTTAGGATCCAAGGTAGGCAGTATGCCATCATTGATGTAGCAAAGAACACACTACTTCCAAACTGGTAATATATTCCCAGGTATGGAGGGTAGGATTGCAACGTGGGCCGCTAGCCACAAGGTCAGCCATTTGAAACCACCAGCAGTTCTGTTGGAGAAAGATGAGACTTTGTATTTCCACAAAGACCTGAAGTTCGATTCTGCCCTAGAAATCAGAATTCACTCAATGGCAATGAGTTTGGTTTTGGGCATTTAATTCACAGCACTTTCCAATAGGTCATGGACATGGGAATAGACATGTCTGATCAAGTGAGATGCACCCAAGAGGAATTACCCAGAGGCAAATGATGGGCGAACATGATAGTGGGGCAGGAAGGAAGAAAAAAGAAATAGAGGAAACAACTAGGGAGTGAAAATTATGTATATAGTTATAAGTATAGATATGTATATATGTAAAGATATAAAGATAGGTGTATTATGTATGTATGTATAAGTATATACAATAAGAATGCAGCTGGACTTTGGGCCTCTACTTAAATCCTACCTCAACACAAGAATGCTTTGTTGGTGAGCATGGGCCAATCTGTCTCAGAGGTGTAGCCCAATGCTCCTTGGAGGGAGGATGATGAGACTTTGGATCGATCCCTGGAGGAGACCTCATCCTTGGGAAAGAGAGGGTCAGTGAAAGAGAGAAAGGCCTTTAATGAGACGGTTTGACAGTAGCGGAAACAATGGAAACAATGCAAACCTAACAATTGTGAGGATGGTGCAGAACCAGACAGTGTTTTTAGAATCAACTAAATACCGTAGTATGGTTGTTAGGTGTGGTCAGTCAGTTCGGACCCACAGTGATGATATGTACAGTGGAAGGAAACATTTCCTGGATCTGTGCCATCCTCACAATGATTGTTAGCTTGGGGTTCATTGTTGCACCCAGTTTATCAGTCCATCTTGTTGAAGCCCTTCCTCTTTTTCACTGCCTGTCCCATCCCGCGGGTCATCAACAACGTGGATACCTGAAAGAGGGACTGGGAATGAAGATGGGCAAGAGACGTGGAGAGATGGAGACAAGACAGGAGTCTGATCAAGTCTCGTTTATTGAGCTGAGAGCAGAGTCTTAAATAGCCAGCGAAGGGCGGGCATCATTATGTCATATGGAAATAAGGTACAGCTGAGGTAGCCAATAGTCACGCACCTACCAGATAAGGAATAAATGGTGGGCAAGCGTGCTCAAACAGGTCTGTATGCTAATGAGGCATACTGTGTGCCTGGAGGGAATGTCACCAGGCGTGTGTTGTCCAATGGAAGTAGTGGCTGCTAGTGATAGAGCACCAATCCTAGCAGGGTCAAGACAGCCACTATCTGGTGGGTGAAACAAAGGCAGGAAGACCACCGGGCACAGTTTGTATGACAGGAAACTGAGATTACATTCATAAAGGTCGTACATGGCTTTAATCCAGGGTAGAGGGACACGCAGTTCCCTACAACTGCCCCTATACTTTACCAAGCATGATGCTCTTTTCCACAGACTGGCCTCTCCTGATGACATGTCCAAAGTACACAAGACAAAGTCTCGCCATTGCTGCTTCTAAGGAGCACTCTGGCTGTTCTTCTTCTAAGACAGATTGGTTGGTTCTTTGGGCTGTACACAGTACTTTCGATATCCTTTGCCAGCACCATGACTCAAATGTATCGACTCTTCTTTAGCCTTTCTTATTCAGTCCCCGACGTTCACATGCATCTGAAGCAATTGAAAACACCATGGCTTGGTTCAGCTGCACTTTAGGTATAAAAGTAACATCCACGCTTTCCAGCATTTCAAAGAGGTCGTGTGTAGCAAGTTCACCCTATGCAGTGCATCATTTTATCTCGTGACTGCTGCTTTCATGAGGATTGCTTGTGGATCCAAGCAAGACAAAATCCTTGACAACTTCAATCCTTTCTCCATTTATCTGGATGCTACTTAAAGGTCCAGTTGAGAGGACTTGGGTTTTTTTTTTTTTACACTGAATTATACTCCACACTGAAGGCTACAATCCTTGATTTTCATCAGCAAAAAACCGGGAAGGCCCTCGATGAGATAGATTGACAAAGTGCCTGCAACAGTGGGCTCAGGTACAGGAGCAATTGTGAGGAGGGCACAGGACTGGGCAGTGTTTCGTTCGGCTGTGCATTAAGTCACTCTGAGTCAGAACTGATTAGATGTCACCTAACAACAACTCTGTGATTAAGAGCAAGTTTCAGAGCCACTTCTGACATACACTTTGATCTTTTCTTCCTTTCCTATCTTTTTAATGACCGCTTGCTTTCTTCTTGTACGATGTTCTTGATGACCTTCCACAGCTGGTCAGGTCTGAAGTCATTGATGCATCAGATCTGTTCCTGAGATGTTCTCAAAATCCAGGTGACATATACTCAAGGTTGTATTTTGACTCTCATGGACATATTTGAGTTTTCTTCAGTATCAACCTGAACTTACATCTGAGCAATTGATGGTTTGACCCATGGTCAACCCCTGGTCTGATTTTAGTTGCTGATAATGAGTTTCTCCTTTGTCTCTTCCCACAGATGTAGTCAATTTAATTTAATTTCTGTATGGTCTATCTGTAGAAGTCCACAAGTATAGATACCATCTTTGTTGTTGAAAAAAAGGTATTGATGTTGGTCCTGCAACATTCTATCACATTATATCATATCCAGTTTTATTTCTATCACCAAAGCCATTTTGCCCATCTACCATTCCTCTCTCTTTGTCTCTAACTTGTACATTCCAAACACCAATAGTTATCAATGCATCTTGATTACATATTTGATCAACGTCAGACTGAAGATAGTAACATTCTTCAGTTTTAGTGGTTCTTAGTTAAATTTGAATAATAGTTGTGTTGAGTGGGTTTCCTTATGTACAGATAGACAGTCTCCTATCACAGATTTCAAAATAGATCTTGAAATGCCCTTTGTGATAATGAAAGTGCTGCCATTCCTCTGAAGCTGTCATTCGGGCAGAGTAAACCACACGCGTTTCTGAGTCAAAATGCCCAATTCTAGTCCGTTTCAGCTCACATACACCTCGAATATTGATCTTTATACATTCCATTTTAAGTTTGGGTGACTTCCAATTTTCCTAGCCTCCCGAGTCCCACTTATTAATAGATGTTTGAAGCCATTTTGTCTTCTTTTGAGTAGAACCAATTAACAAACGAAGACCTTGAAAGCTTTACTTCTGATGATTTTACTTCATCCATGGAATTAGGGTTGACCATACTTTGAGAAGGCAACCCTTCCTCGGTCATGCTTTGAGTACCTTCGACCTGAGAAATTCATCTTCTGGCACTCTGACAATGGTCTGCTGCTATTCAGGTGGTGTTGGGGGTATGACAGTGTTGCATTGCTATCTGTACGATTTCAGGGGCTACTTCCTTAGGAGTGGACACCTGATTCCTTCTTAGTAGACTGTTCTCCGTCTGGAAGCTCTGCTGAAGCCTTTCCACCTTAGGTGACCCTGCTGGTATTTGAGATAGCAGTGGCTTAGCTTACAGCATGACAGCAACACACAAGCTACTACAGTATGGTAAACTGACAGACATGTGGCGAATTCTATATATTCTGTTGCGTAGATATTCAATTATTTTTCATTCCATTTTCCATGAACTTTTTGAAACCCCCTCGTGTGTGTGTGTGTATGTGTGTGTGTGTGTGTGTGTGTGTGTGTCTGTGTGTGTGTGTCTGTGTGTGTGTGTAT
This sequence comes from Tenrec ecaudatus, assembly GCF_050624435.1. Taxonomy (NCBI): domain Eukaryota; kingdom Metazoa; phylum Chordata; class Mammalia; order Afrosoricida; family Tenrecidae; genus Tenrec; species Tenrec ecaudatus. Next base: position 299,801,032 of record NC_134530.1, on the reverse strand, counting down.
GTGTATGTGTGTGTGTGTGTCTGTGTGTGTATGTGTGTGTGTATGTGTGTGTGTGTCTGTGTGTATGTGTGTGTGTGTATGTGTGTGTGTGTGTCTGTGTGTATGTGTGTGTGTGTATGTGTGTGTGTATGTGTGTGTGTGTATGTGTGTGTATGTGTGTGTGTGTATGTGTGTGTGTATGTGTGTGTATGTGTGTGTGTATGTGTGTGTGTGTATGTGTGTGTATGTGTGTGTGTCTGTGTGTGTGTCTGTGTGTGTGTATGTGTGTGTGTATGTGTGTGTATGTGTGTGTGTGTGTATGTGTGTGTGTGTATGTGTGTGTGTATGTGTGTGTGTGTGTATGTGTGTGTGTGTGTGTGTGTGTGTATTTTCACCAGATATTCATGTAAAGGAATAGCTTACTCTGATATTTCCCAAAGTAAAGCTTGAGATTTCTTCAAGAATTTTTTCGCTTGTGTTTTCATTTGCAAAATATTTTGAAAAATTTTTTGCAAGTTACAAAATCACAGCATTTACAGTGATTATTCAATGCAATTCCTTTTACATATAACAAACATTAGAGTTAAAATACATTTCCTTTGAATTGGAATTTGCAATACATTTCCCCCCTTCAAATAGGGGTTATTCCCCACCTAACCCTGCCTAAAAATGGAGAAACGTTGACCTTATTGAAATGACTGGGTCAGTAGTCAGGAATATTGGAGAAAACCTGAGTAGAAAGGAACTATGGCACACATACATCTTTGCTCCTGTTAGTTGGTCTCAACTAAAACACTCACCACCGTCGAATTGATTCCAACCTAAAGTGACCCTATAGGACAGAGTAGAACTTCCCCTGTGGGTTTTCGAGACTGTAACTCTTTATGGAAGTAGAAAGTCTCCTCTTTCTCTGCCAAACTGCTATTGGTAGTTGAGGTAGTTAGTTTATTGTGCTATCCTAGGCAATAAACACATTTGGGATTAATTGAAGGGCGGAGAGATAAATGGCTCGGTGAGCCTCGCCTCTCTTGTCTCTTGCTCTCTGAACATCGGACCAGTGTGCGGCTGCCTTGCTTGTTCTGTGCCTCAATTTGCAAGCTACACTACCTGTGGGACACCTAACCCATGGATTGTGTCGCTGTAATTTGAGGTTCCTTCAAGACCTGCTTTGCCAAACCATTGGAATTTACATCTCTTGAGCTGGGGACTGTCAGACCCTGTCATCTGGCTGACTGTTGGTGACCTGCCTTGCTGTTTGCTGCCTGTGCCCGGATAGCCTGAATTGCTCTATAGAAGATGACCTGGAGGCTCTCAGGACTTGACGGTCTCACAGCTGTCTCACGGGAGTGAGTTGCACTGAGCCATTTGTACTGCTTTATAATTTAATTAACTGTTTATTTCTTATGTTATATATCTATATATATAAATACATATAAAATTATTAGCATTCTGGTTTTGTTTCTCTAGAGAACCCTGTCGAACACAGTTGTCAAGAATATGGAGAGGACTTGGTCAGAGAGGACACATGGTACAGATTCATCTTTGTAGTTGTTCGTTGCCTTTGAGTTGTCTCTGACTCATGGCAACTTTGAGTGAAATAGAACAAAACCTTGCCCCATCTTGTGTCATCTGCGTGATTGTTGGTATCTGGGATCTATTGTTGAGGCCATTGTGTCATTCATCTTATTGAGATTTTCCCTCATTTTTGCTGCCCTTGTATTTGGCCAAATCAAGGTGTCCTTTTCTAGCTATTGGTCAGTCCTATTTGTGTTTCAAACAGGCAAACAGAAGTCTGCCTACTTTGTTTCTAAAGAGAGCCCTGTATGTATTGCTTCTAAGACTAACTTATTAATGCATCTGGCAGTCCATGGTGTATTCAACAGTCTTCTCTAGCCCCACACTTCCTATGTGTCAATTCTTCTGTTCTCCTTTTCCATCGTCCATTGACTTGGGTCATCATCCATTCGCCTGGGTCATCTGACCACGTGCCTATTCTGTTACTGAGCCCTTCATTTGGAGCTGAGCCAGATTTACCTAGTCATCCTCAGCTATTTCACATACACATACATTTGCTTGAGATTTTCAGAACATAAGGTAAGATGACTCACCTGTCTTGCTACCAACTTAAACTGTCTTTCTAAGTGACGTTCTTCCACCACCGACCCCTACTACCCATTGCTGAGCAAATATGCCATGAGAGGCTTTTAAAATCAATTATTCAGGGTTTGGACAGATGAAACATGAACAGAAGGCCCTGGGAGTATTTCTGAAGTAGGCATCAAATTATAAATGAAGAACTCTTTATAAATAGAGAGGAGGAGTGGGAATAGGAGACTGAGGATAGAAGGATTCCACTCTGGACTCACCTTAAGAAAAAGCACTTCCATAGCATGAGTCTGAATGCACCTGCTGGGAAGGCTTTCAGAAATCACTGGGAATGGTGGTGCCTCTGCCTCTGAGAGTTTAGTGAAAAGGTTGTTTCTAATAACACTCCATTTATGTGTATTGGGAAAGAATCTTCTCCTCCAGCCCTAGTTTTTACCTCTGGTGGCAGGTTGATCACATTTTGATTCACAATTTGAGTACATATTGATGCATATTGATTAACACTGAAGCTGTGGCCAAGTGCACTGTAACTCAGGTCTGAATGGAGCTATCTACTGCACCAGTTTTCTCCCTAAAGCACATCATAGCCTTCCTCTTGCTCCTTTCATGTGTTTGAAATGGACTTGTATGCCGTAAAGATGCCAAGTCCACTCCACTTTTGTGTTCCTCCTTTCTGGACCACTCAGACGAGTCTGGAGAGTTTTAAAGGCTGTGAGCCTTGACTTTTTTTTTTTAATGTATCTACCTATTTATTTATTCACTCACTTGTTTTTACTTATAAAGAAGCATATTCTATGTAGTTTCATAGCCCATTTCAACAGATGAAATCAGCAAAATGCCCTTAACTCCCCATATATGTGGTTCTCTCCTCCCCCTCCCATTCTCCCTCCCTCCCTCGATAATTTCCTATCCCCCTTTCTCCCTGCCCCTGCCCACCCCCATCCCCCAGCTTACTCATAGTCTTCAAGTCTTATATTTGGTATAACAACCATGTTTCTTTTCCTTTGTTATTCTTTATAATAATGGTGTCATGAAATATTTATCTTTGCAAGATTGACTAAGTTTGTAAAGCATAATGATCTCTAGTTTTGTCATGTCTTGTAGTGTTTAAAAGTCATCTATTTTTTATGTATACTATTCCATTGTATGAATGTACCAGAATTTCTTTATCCATTCATCTAGAATTGTCTCTGCCCCTTCACCTTCTCTGCTCACTAGGACTCTGTGTCTGACTCTAGGTGCAGCCCCATGTGGGCCACTGACCCCATGGGCCAACCTGATAGCTCTCAGCATCCTGCCATGTTTCTATCAACTTTGGATCCACTAAACTCTGCACCCACTGGCCTGTGATCTCCCTGCAACCCACTTACCTCTCTGCTTCATTGGTCTGCAGCTGCATGAGTCTGAAGGCTGGCTAACATTGGACCCATGGACTTAAGTTGGACTGGGCTGGGATGCTTTCTTGATATAAAAAAAAAGTTTTTTTCTTATACATATATGAATGCCACTGGGTTCGTTTCTCTAGACAACCCAAGCTAACACAGCCCTCAGCTCGGAATGTGTATGTCAAACTCATATTTTGTTCCACTCTACAAGGATGCCTGATGGCATGGTGGTTATGTGTTGGGTTGCTGAAAGACAAGGCCAGTGAGATGGAGCTGTCTGCTCACCAAAACATTGACAGTCCTGGAAACCCAAAGAAGCAGTTCTACTCTGTCCTACAGGATCATGGTGCCATACTCAACTCAATGGCAGTGGGTTTGGGATTTTGACACAGACCTACAAATGATCATGAAAACATTACAAGTATTGATTTGAAGTTATAAACAAATAGTTGTTTTACATTGAGGTCTCTAGAGAAACAAAATCTGTTACACTTAGAGATGTAGTTATAGATAAATTTATATCAAGGAAAAGGCTCAAATAGTTGTAGAAATGAGTAAGTTCAAGTCCAGGCAGGTTCCAAGTCTGTGGGTCAGATATTAAATTAGAAGCTTCTCCTAATTCATGTAGCTGCAGTGGCCAGTGTTTATTGTAGGCTTATTGTGCCAACCTGCCTAATAGGAACATGTGGGATTAGTAAGGTCACAATGTGATTGGAGGGCAAAGAGGAAAATGGCTCAGCAAGCCCCACCCCTCTCTCTCTTGCTCTCTGGTGATTGGACCAACGTGTGGCTGCTTTAGCTGTTTATCTGCCTCAACTTGTGAGCTACATTACCTGTGGGACAGCTAACCCATGGAACATGTTGCTAGAGCAAAACCTGCTTCGCCACACTGTTGGTGTATACATTGCTTGAGCTTGAGGCTGTTTGATCCTGTCATCTGGCATTGCTCGAGTTTGATATCTCCTTTGGGCCTGCTTTGCTAAGCTCCTGAGCTGCTGACTGTTGGTGACTCACCCAGCTATTCACTGCCTGTGGGTAGATTGCCTGCATTGCTCTAGGGAAGACTCTGCTGCCTGCTTTATTGGCCTTGGACCCAGCAGCCCTCATGAGTTGAAGGGCTTCCAGCATATTAACTGTTCAATGGAGGTGAGTTGAATTGAGGCCTTTTTACTGATATGTGGACTAATTAGCTGTTATATTCCTTCATGCTGTATCTATCTATCTATCTATCTATCTATCTATCTATCTATCTATCTATCAAAAATCATAAGTGTCCTGGTTTTTTTCTCTAGAGAACCCTCTCTAACACAGCCAGTGAACTGAAATGCAGGCAGACAACATGCTGGAAAATTAATACAAGTTTTGCAGGTTAGATGGCAGATTGCTGATGACTCCCTGAATTGGCAGGCAAAATGGCATTCCATTGGCTTGAACTGGAGGCTGATAAGCCAGATGCAAGATCCAGATGTAGCAAAAAGCAAGTGTCTACAACAGACTACAACTCAGGATCAGGATTAATAATTGACTTACACTTTTCCTGGAAGTTGGTCATACTCCCAAGAGGAATTTTCCTTTCAATTGATTGTATCAGGGCTGTGATAAGAGAAGGGTTTTACATTCCAATCTTTGTACCACAAAGATTGTACCACAATCTATCTTTGTACCACAGATTAGCTGCTCATAGTAGACTTCACTATGGAGGTGATTACATCGTGTTAGATGACATCATGGGATAATACCTTAAGACCTTAAGTGCCAAGCCACTTGGAATTCTTGCCCAGTCAATTTGACACTAAGGCTATCACAGTTCTCAAGTGGAAGAATTTTGAAACATGGAGTCTCTGTGTAATTATGTTGACTACACACGTCAGTAAATATAAATGTATCTTTTCTGAACACTTAAGACAATATCATACCTAATATTTGGAATCTTTTTTTGATTCACTTAACAAGAGATATCAGAGGCCTTTTCAGATCTAAAGTTGCCCCTCTAGTTTCACTGTGACTCACATAATAGCCTCAAGAAAAGTGGTTAGGAGAGGGCGTCCGGCTGTGGACAAGAGAGGATTGTGTTGGAAGTCAATAGGGAAGAAGGCAACGAACCACCAGGATCCTTTTCCTTCCCTCTAATTTATTTGCCCAGCCAGTTTTTTTTAACTTTCTTTTAAAAAAAAATCTCCCTTTCCCTCCTCCTCCAGCTCCTCATAATCTCTAATCTCCTTTGTACCTTACGCATAATTGTGTTTTCTAGATATTTCATGAAGTGGGGTCATACAACATTGTCCCTTTGTATCTGAATTATTTAACTCAGCATATTATTTTCAAGGTCCGTCCAAGTGGTAGCGTGTATCAGGACTTCATTTCTCTTTATGCTGTCATTGTTAGGTGCTGTCGAGTTGATGAACAAAATTGAAACACCGCTGCATGCTGTGCCATCTTGACAATTGTCCTTCTGTTTGAGTCCCTTTTTGTAGCCACTATGTCAGTCCATCTCATCGAGAGCCTTCCTCTTTTCCGCTGTCCGTCTACTTTACCAAGCATGGTATTCTATCCAGGACCCAGTCTCCACTGACAATATGTCCAAATATTAAAATGAAGTCTCACCACCCTTGCCTCTAAGGAGCATTCAGGCTGTACTTCTTCCAAGATAGATTTATTTGTTTTTTCAATTCTTCTTCGGTATTTATTATTCAATGTCCAACTTTCATATGCATATGAGGCAATTAAAAATACCATGGCTTGGGTCTATGGTCATACTACCCTGAACACATCTGATCTCGGCTGACAATATCATGGCTTGGGTCAGACATATCTTAGTTCTCTAAGTAACATCCTTGCTTTTCAATACTTTAAAGTGGTCTCATGCTGCAGATTTACCCAGTGCAACCCATCTTTTGATCTTTTGACTGCTGTTTCCATGAGTATTGATTTTTTATAGCCGAGTAATATGTATGTACCGTGTTTTATTTAGTCACGCATCTGCTAGTGTACACTTGGGACTTTCAACTCTCAAGCTGTGTGAATAATTTTAACTTGTCTTTTAAACCCCAACCTATGGAAGCTGCAGTGAGCATCTTGTAAATAGTTTTTTTTTTTTTTTTACATTTTATTAGGGCTCATACAACTCTTATCACAATCCATACATCAATTGTATAAAGCACATCTGTACATTCTTTGCCCTAATCATTTTCAAAGCATTTGCTCTCCACTTAAGCCCTCTGCATCAAGTCCTCTTCCCCCCCCCCCCACTCCCCTCTCCCTCATGAGCCCTTGATAATTTATAGATTGTTATTTTGTCATATCTTGCCATATCCGGAGTCTCCCTCCCCCCCCCTTCTCTGCTGTCCCTCTCCCAGGGAGGAGGTCACATGTGGATCCTTGTAATCAGTTCCCCCTTCCCAACTCACTCACCCTCCACTCTTCCAGAATCGCCCCTCACACCCCTGGTCCTGAAGGTATCATCCACCTGGATTCCCTGTGCCTCCAGCTCCCATATGCACTAGTGTACAACTTCTGCCCTATCCAGTCCTGCAAGGTAGAATTCAGATCATGGTAGTTGGCGGGAGGAAGCTTCCAGGATCTGGGGGAAAGCTGTGTTTTTCATCGGTACTACATCACATCCTGACTGACCCATCTCCTCTCCTAAACCCCTCTGTGAGGGGATCTCCAGTGGCCGACAAATGGGCCTTGGGTCTCCACTCTGCACTTCCCCCTTCATTCACTATGGTATACACACACACACACACACACACATATACATATATATTGTAAATAGTTCTTATGAGGTGTGCAAGTATTTTTCCAAGTATGGAACTATTAGATCAAAATGTTGATAACATTTTTATTTTGTTAGATACTGTCAAATTGCCCTCTAAAGAGGAGATGTCGATTTATATTCCCTACATCTCTCTATCCTTACAGTACTATGCAGTTTCAAACTTAAAATCCTTTCAAGATACATATGGATATAAGAGTGTTTTAAGGCTCTTCTTGCTTCCATAAGTCTTACTTTGGTCCAGTCACCCTTCATCCCATAGTTAAAATCCCACAGCTAAAGCGCCCTTCTCAAATGTGAATCAGATGCTGTACCTCAGCTGTATGGATTTTACTTTGGAGAAGCTGCATTTCATTAACTGTCTTATGCGGTTCTGTGGGTTTGGACCCTTGCTTAAGTTTTATGCCATTTTCACATCATATTTTGCCCTCCATATTTCAGCCAGCTAGATTACTCTGCTTTCCCTAGAAAAGTTTTGAACATTCTCAACTGCTCCCAGGAACCTCCTTTGTCCCCATCTGCTTGGGGATGCCGTTTTCTTCCTGTCTGCCTTGCTCTGTCACACTTCCCCTTCATTCAAATGTCTGCTTAGATGTGACGTTTACTGTGTTATAATGGGCTGCCTCCATTGCTTCTTATACTTCACCTTGTAAATGATATAAAATTTGTTATGTGCCAAATTGTATATGCAAAATATATGAAGCACAATCATATACACACCTTAACAACCAGAGGGTTACCAACACGGCCACGTGTGCGCTTTCATGTCTGTTGTTTGCTCTCACTGAATGGCAATGACCAGTTGTAACCTGCTTTCGTTACACTTATCTATCTATACCCATGGGAAATGAGAGTCAGAAGATTCAGCACAAAGCTGGTTCCTCTAAGGTGGGTATCAGACACCATTTCTCACACCAACGACCCTTGCCATGCAATCTCTCCTTCTCTGCTGGGTAAATTAGTTTCTGGTGAGGGCCACATAGAACTTCCAGACCATACTCAAGGTCAGTTGGTTTATTAGGAATGTACCAGGCTACAGTTAAGGCTCAGCATTAACAAGGAAGTAGCTGGATATAATTAAGAAGGCAGGACACCATATGCCAATTAAGAAAGCATCCAACCAGGATGGCTCTTTGCTTCTTGGCCCTGCCCACAGGCTGACTCATCTCTAAGCTGTGTTTGCCAACTGAGCCTTCCCTCATGCCCAGCCTCTACTCAAGCTAGTGTCACATTCTTTAACTCTGCCAAGAAGTGCCCGAGGCACCCTAGGCAGTCTGGCAGGTTCTTGTCTGAAGGTGTTCAGCTCGCTCTCTCCATGGGTTGGCAATTTCCCTTAACTCGTACTGCTGTTGTTTTTGCCACCCCAAGCTATCTCCAGTGTTACAGTTCTCTTCCTCGGGTGACTAGGAGGCTCTCAGTACAGATACCTCCTTCTTGACCCCTGCTTCTGTAGGATTGGCTCTTATAAATCTAGCAGCATGGCCAAACTGACCAATCTACTTGTTAGGCCGCAGTCACTTAATCTGAATAATGATCTGCCAATTTCTGCAAGGCCCTTTAATGCTATTAGGTAGTTTTCCACACTGGTTTTCATAATGAATTAACCAATACCTTGTCTGGTTGAACCAGCCATTTTCAGCAAAATTATAAACCCAAGACCAGAAAGATCAGATATAAGAGCTTTGTATTACATCTTTGCATTTCTCTCTCTATGCTCCTAGGCTCGAGTCTTGGGAAGCAACTGTGAGGTTGATTTGTGTACAGTGATAGACTAGAGTTGAATAGGCTCACTGCCATTGAGTTGATGCCAACTCACAGTGACCCTATAAGACAGGGTCAAACTGTCCCTGTGAGTTTCTGTGCCTGTAACCCACCGCTGTGGTTCTTGGTAGGTGCCATGGAGCCAGTTCTGACCTATAGTGACCTTATGCACAATAGAAAGAAATACTGCCTGGCCCAGTGCCAACCCCACAATTAGACTCACGCTTGAGCGATCGTTGTAGCCCCAGTGTCAGTCTATCTTGTTGAGGTCCTTCCTCTTTTTCACTGCCCCTTCTCCAGGAACTGGTCTCTCCCGACAACATGTCCAAAGTAGCTAAGACATCATCTCAGAAAAAACAAAACACATCATCTTCCCATCCTTGCCTCTGGAGCACTCTGGTTGTACTTCTTCCCAGACAGATCGCGTTATCCTTTTAGCAGTCCATGATACTTTCAATATTCTTCTCCAGCACCACAACTCAAATGTATTAAGTCTTCAGTCTTCTTTATTTAGTGTCCAACTTTCTTTCCTTTTATTTAAACATCATTCTATTGGAAGCTCTTACTGCTCTTATCACAATCCGGACATCCATCCATCGTGTCGAGCACATTTGTACATATGTTGCCCTCACTTTCAAAACATTGTCTTTCTACTTGAGTCCTTGGTATCAGCTCATTTCCGCCTCCCCCTTCCTCTTTCATGATCCCTTGATAATTTATAAATTATTTTTTCCATGTCTTACACCAACCACTGTCTCCCTTTACCCACTTTTCTGTTGTCCATTCCCCTTTAGGCTGCTGGTGGTTATCTGTCGATCATTGTGATCAGTTCCCCTTTCTCCTCCCCATCTTCCCCTTACTCTCCTGAATCGCTACTCTCATTGTTGGTCCTGAGGGCTTTTCCTGTCCTGGATTCCCTGTGTTGTGAACTCTTGTCTATACTAGTGTACATGCTATGATCTAGCCAGATTTGTAAGGTAGAATTAGGGTCATGACAGTGGTGGGGGTAGTGGTGGGGGGAGGAAACATTAAAGAACTAGAGGAAAGTTGTATGTTTTTTCAGTGCTATACCGCACTCCGATGGACTTGTCTTATTGTGTCCCTTCTGTATGGGGATATCCAATGGTCTACAGATGGGCTTTGGGTCTCCACTCTTCCCTCACCCTCATTCACAATGATATGATTTTTGTGTACTGGGTTTTTGATGCCTGATATCTGATCCTGTCAACACCTCATGATCACACAGGATGGTGTGCTTCTTCCATGTGGACTTTGTTGCTTCTCAGCTAGATGACCACTTGTTTATCTTCAGGCCTTTAAGACCCCAGATGCTATATCTTTTGATAGCTAGGTACCATCAGCTTTCTTCATCACATTTGCTTATGTACCCGTTTTGTTTTCAGCGATCGTGTCAGGGAAGGTGAACATCACAGAATGCCAGGTTATTAGAACAAACTATTCTTGTGTTGCAGGAATACTTGAATGGAGGCCAATGTCTGTCTGCTGCCTTACTACTTAACAAATAAATATATGTACATATCTGTTTCCCTATCATTATATATAAATGTATTTACATATGCACACACCTGTATTTAGACCTCTATAAATATCCTTTTCCTCCTAGTTCTTTCCTGTATTTCCTTGTACTTTCCTCTTGTCCCACTATCATGTTCAGCCTTCATTCAGGTTTCGGTAATTCCTCTTGGTTACATTGCCCTTGATCAACTCCCACCAGGCATCCTATGTCCTCCTCATCATCAATTTTAGATCTCTTGTTCCCTTGCACTGGGATTGTTGGTACTCCCCTTCCTTTCCCCCACTTCCCCCTATTCCATGTTTCCCCAAAACTGTCAGTCCTGTTATCCCACCTATCTTATCTAGATAGACATGCAGCAACAATAATGAGCACAAAAAACAAGACAAAGCAAAGCATAACAATAAAAAGGAAACAAAAAACAAAACAGCCACAACAACAACAAAATACAACCAAAAAAGAGAAGCCTATAAATAGTCTGAGGTCTGTCTATTGACCTTATGAATGTTCTCCAGTCAAGTCATTTGGGGTGCCACACCCTGGCCCCAAAGCCGGTTTTTGGTATTCCTCAAGGACTTTGTTGCTTTGCTCCCCTTGCTGCTCTGTTGCACAACTTTAGTGCCCACCCCCTCCCAGTGGTCAGTGTCCAACTTCCATGTGCATATGAGGTCATTGAAAATACCTTGGGTCAGGCCCATCTTAATCGCCAAAGTGGCAGAAGTTTAAAAGCCCTGTCTTTCTCCTGCAGAGCGCTTGGTGGATAGACTTTCTCAGTGTAGTTTTTGCTATTGTTGTCCTTTGAATTTTTAAGTTGCTATTGAGAAGACCCAGAAGTTTCTGATTTACCAGAAATCTACCCTAATGCTGTAATTGCAAAGTGAATGAGATTACTCAGACCTGGCACTAAGTGGATTGGTTACTGTCCAGAGCTTGAGGACCATTATTCCGTGAGACTGATTTTACAAATTCAATCCTACCACGTCCTTGAGTTAAATAAGGGAACACATCACATAAACTTCAGATCAAGAAAACAACAGCAGCTCTAATTCGATGCAGGCCAACTGTGCGACAGGCGCATGTCTCCATTGCTGGTGGTCACCACAGTCCTGTGACATGAGGAGCTATTCTGATTTCCATTTCCTGATGAGGACTTGACGTTCAAAGCTTAAGGGATGGAATCAAGGCCGCCGATTTTGGAAGCAACAGTGCCAGATGGGAATGAAGTTTTTAATCTTCTCCCACCAAGCACTTCCTCTCATGTTATGCTGCCTCCCAGACAAGAGCACAGCAAAGGACATATGCATGCCATAGGAATTTTTAAGTATTTTCCTTATTGTATTCTTTAATCTTGTTCTGGTTCATAATTTCAAAATCGTTTTTGTTTACTTGTTGCTGTTGTTTTTGGAATTATAGTCTTGACTGCTTCTTTTCTGGTATTGAATATTGACTAGAGAGGGTAAAGAGAAAACCATTTTAATTTGGATTATCTATGGTTCTGTGTAATCATTCATCGATACAGTTGTTAAGTTGCCATTGAGTGCCTACTGGACTCCAGGCACTGTCCTATGTGAAAAAAAAATCTTTATTCTCATGGACTTTATATTCTAATGAGAGCAGCTGCTACCAGGAAGGCTGAATGCTTGAGTACGCTCAGGAGACAAATTGGAAGGAAGACTTGATGATTTACTCTTGGCAAAAACTCCATGGAGCACAGTTGTGCTCAGTCGCATATGGGGCCACTAGGAGTTGGCTCAGTAGTCATCGTTGTTGTCACTGTGAGCCGGTTCCAACTCAGAGGGACTGTGTGGACAAGGCGCCCAGTCCTGCGTCATCCTCACAATTATGTTTATGTTCGAGCCCACCGCTGCTGGCACTGTGTCCAGATGGATATCAAGATTATCCATCTTGAGGATTGGCTGTTGGTTAGGAAGAGAATTAAGGCAGAGTAAGAGAGGAGTATGCACAAGCTGGATGTTCTGTTAGAGGAAGAGGTCTGAGGAGGCCTCCCAGGTTCAATCAGAGACCTCAAGTTCCAGGGAGACAATCAGGGAGGATCCTGAGGGCAGGGTGAGGGCACCTGAGGCAGCCTTGGCTCTACATGCACATTGCTATCAGATTTATAGCCTCCTTCAAGCTATCATATTTAATTAAAATTTACAATGTACATTAAAGAAAAAGGAATATCTTTTTATAGGTGCTATAGCAAAGTGTGGTGGAGAAATTAGATGGTGCCCAGCTATCAGATAAAATAGCATATGTCATCTTAAATACTTGTTTCCAAAGAAGCAGCCATTTAAGTAAGATGGCAAGTAAGTCCAATGTGACCGAAGGATTGTGAATCATATAATCTTGTGTTAGTCCTGTAGACTAGTGAAACAAAATCATGGACACACATATGTGCGTAAGAGAGAGTTTTGTATAAAGGGTAACTGTACATTAAGGAAGCATCCGCCCCAGTCCAGTCCAAGCCCTTAATTCCGATATTAGTCCATATATCCGACACCAATCTATAAAGTCCTCTACAGACTCATAAAATACATGCAATGACATTGAGTGCCGGATGATCACAGGCCAGTGGGTAGAAATTCTTTGGGTCCAGTGGTGTTGTAAGCATCTCAGCGTTAGCAAGGGTCTTCATATGGCTCCTCCAGTTCCCAGGGCTGCATCACAGTAGGTCCATGTGCCTTCTTCTCAGGGATGTCTTGCAGGAAGTGAACATAGAGAGAGTCTGTCTCCTGCCTCCAAGGAAGAAAAAACAGAATTCTCAGGAGAAGGCCATGCCCACGCAGAGGCCTCATTGGCCATCTCTGGATTGACAGGCTAGACTCCACCCCTACACTCTTAATCCGCAAATTGACACCAGATTATGTAACTTCCACACATCTGAAGGTGAAGGAGGGAATAGTATCAGAGCCTAAATTGTGAGATTCTGGTTTGCAGAAGGCTATGGAAGACAGGGGAAGCCCACGATACATTTGTGAGGTCTACACAGGAAATAAACCTCTGGTGAGTTCCCTCTTTCCATACTGGAGGGACGGTAGTACACTGGATACCAAACCGAGTGTATTGGAGAGATGACTCTAGGAGATCAAAATGGCCAACCCTCTTTGAACGATTTAAACCTTGTTAGTTGATGCCCACTGGGATGCACGTTGGGCTTGATCCTGCTTTCAACATTTTTTTGTTTTTCTTCTCATATTGGGGTTTATCTCTGATGTCTTTTGTCATTGGGGGTAGGCCCCCTTGAGTTTTTGTTACATGTTTTTTAGTATATGAAAGGCAGGATTGATGAATCTATAGAGACAACAAGGAGGGTTCCTGGGGTGCAGTGGGGAGGGGGGAAGGTGGAGGGTAAAGGGGAGATGATATCAAGGAGTTCAGGAAGAAAGAGAATGTTTTGAAACTGATTGTGGTAGCAATGGTACAGTACTGCTTGATATGATTTAACTATGGCATGATATGCCACATGTATTACCTCCCAATAAGGTTTTGGAAAAAAATCTTATGTGTCTGTGTGAATTAGGTGGGGTTTACATCTCATTTGAATCACTTTTGTATTCGATAACTTAAGCAGCTTACCAAACCTCCTAATAACTTGTCTTGTCCACCCCACCCCTTTCTGTTTTTGCTTTTCTTCCTCTTGTAGTACATTATCTTCCCCTTCATCTAAGTTAACATGTGTCCACCCCCTGGTCAATTACTTCCTCGCCCCTTCTGCCCCTGAAAAGCATCAACGTTTACTTCTTGATCTTGCTTCTTTTTCTTTTGTAGGAATGGCCTCATACAATACTAGTCCTTTTGTGACTGACTGACTTCACTCCTTAACGTCCTCCAAATGCATCCAGGCCACAGCTCCATCCTTATTCTTCAGTGAGGTGTGCTATTCTGGTGTGTGTATGTACTTTGGTATATTTTATCAAGCTTAAGGGTTGAGGAGATTACTGTAAATCCTCAGAACAACTTTATTCTCTGAAATTGAAATGCTCCCTGGCTGCTTCCTGTTGATCCTGAATGAAAAGTTTGCTGAACCACCCACTTCTGCTCTGTGTAGCTCAGCAGACACAGAGTGATGGGAGGTGCCTATGAAACACAAGTACAGCTACTTGCATGACCACTAATTGCTGTTTGGGTTATTGTTTGAGCTTGGAAGTCAGGGGTACTCAGCACGGACTAACTATTGTGCTTATTAAGAGGAAGGCCCTCAAGAAGATAATGGACATATTGCCTGCAATAATGGGCCCAACCATGGGACCAGTTGTGAGGATGGCGCAGGACCAGATAGTGTTTCTGTTGTGTACAGGGTTACCATGGGTTGGAACCTACTGGATGCCACCTAGCAACAACAATGACAGCAGCATGTAATTCTCTGTGTATCCAAAGGAAAGTCCCATTCAAAGTCAAGTGCTCTGCTGCTTACCAACAGGCCAGCAGTTTGAACCCACCAAGTTCCCCAAGGGGGAAAGATGAGGCACTCCGCTTCTGTAAAGACTACAGCTTTGGAATTCCTAAAGGGCAGTTCTACTCTGTCCTGTAGGGCCGCTGAGAGTTGGAATCAACTTGCTGGCAGTGGGTTTGCTTGATTTTGCTTGATTTCATTTTGTTTACGGAAGCTGGGGCACGCTAGACAGCACAACACAGGAAGACAATCCCTAACAGTTCTCCTTGTGGTGTAAGCCCACCTGGGACAGAAAGGTATCTGGGCCCGGCTGAAGGGGTCTTGAAAGAGGAGAGAGAGAGAGAGAGAGAGAGAGAGAGAGAGAGAGAGAGAGAGAGAGAGAGAGAGAGAGAGAGAGAGAGAGAGGATGGGAGGTTTTCCATACAGGATGGGTGGAGGGGAAGGGCCGGAGGCCACTCAGTGGGAAACAAAAACAAACAGATTGAGTGGGAAATCTCACAATAAAACAGAACGGAGAGGTCATGGGGCCAACCAGAGAACAACAAGTAAAGGGCTTCCTGGGAAATTAGCAAAAAGACTAGCATGAAGCTGTGGGTGAAGAAAGATTATTGATGAGCAGAACCATGATTTAGATCGCAACGAGGCTCTGGCTTCCCAGTAGCCAACAGGACTTTGTAGGTCTGGTTAAGGTGGGTAGCATTGCTCACAGCAATGTCTGCAAAAATAGAAGCGGGAAGACGAGAAAAACTTGAAGGGAGGCAAAAAAAAATGTGATCCACAGTCTGTCAACTCCGTTTGTGCAGTTTCAATCCAGCCTTTCTCAAACACCCCAGACCTGCTGAAGGATGAGTAGTAGCTCTTTCTGCACGATTAATTGCTCAGGTGCTCTCCAAAGGATCGCTGGCCAATAGGACATTTGTGAGACAATGACAGGAGACAATAGACTGTTAAGCAGAGGGATGGAGGCAGCTATCAGCTCGCCAGGTTTCAAGGAGAGCGATTCAAACAGAAGATTTGTCTCCTAAAATCTTTAAGAGCTCCCCACAACACATTGTTGAATAGTGTTTTCTCCTTCCTTTGGGGGGCAGAGGTGAAAAACAGACATGCTTTTGAGGATTTTGTGTGGTTCTGAATTGTTCAATTAGCTTCCCCTGAATGATTGTTCAGTGAGCGAGTGAATTCTAAAGGATGATCATAACCATGGCACTGGAAGGCATCCCCAATACGTTCACAGGTCATTATCATTCATGCAATCCTTCCCTCATACAGTCATCCTGTCACTCCACAGTCAATTCCCATTTTGCAGCTGGGACAGCTGGCCTAGGCCCCGGCTTCCAGAATGTGGTGGTTTGGTAGAGTAGCCCCAGCAACTGCTGTGTGACATCCTTCATCCTTTTCTGCTTTCCTCTCCACCTTAGCCGACGAAGAGCTGTAGAGACCTGGCAGTGAGCCTCACTGTGATGTTCTCACTCTGTACTCATGGCGATGCTGAGTGTCCTGTCTCACTAACTGGTAGTTCCTACCTGTAGACCTCATCAACCCCCACAGGGCATGGGAGACAGAGATGCTGTTCACCCAGCAATAGGTAGAGCTGAGTAAGTGAGTGTCCTGTTACTCACTTCTATAGAACCAAGTCTGTGACCATCAGCTGGATCCTGACTCGATGTGACTCCCTATGACATTAAGAACAACAACTGTTAGACTGGGGACAGGTACGTGAGCTCACCTTGGGCACAAGGAAGAATTACGACCAGTTGAGATGCAAACACAGCAAAAGGAGTTTATTTGCTAGCTCGAGCTAGGGCTTCCCTCCCTCCACTGCCCAGTGCAGCAGGGACCCAGCATCCAAAGGGGATCAGCCCCGAGTTCTTTGTTCCATGGACTTTTATGGGGTCAGGGATGGGGGGCAGTCCAGTGTTGCTGTTCTTTAAATTTATTGGAGAAAACTTCTGGAATCAGCATTGTCCAGTGATGGTTGGTGAGTAGTTCCACGCGTATTCTCTTGACTGGTCAATTGGGGGTGGTGGTTGCTGCTCCCTATTGGTCAGTCTGGGACAGGTGATGCCTTCTCTGACAGAATTACCTCAGTGTCCAGGAATCTGAAATTAGAGCTTAAGCCTGCCCCAGACTTTGGTTTTATACGGCCTGTCATGGTGCTGGTGCCGGCAGTTGTAAACCAGGACCCCAGGCAACAACAACCTAAGACCAAACTCACTGCCATCAAGTGGCTGTCAACTCACAGCAACCCTGTAAGACAGGGTAGGACCGCCCCTGTGGGTTCCCAAGACTGTAAGTCATTATGGCAGCAGAAAGCCCGGCCTTTCTCCCAAGGAATGACTAATGGTGTCCAACTGCCCACCTTCTGCTTAGCAGCCACCAAGGTTCCTAGTCTTATGACCCGGGTTCCCAAAACCGTGCTGTCTTTTCATAAAAAATTTTTAAAAAGATTACCCAGCCTTCTCTAGCAATGAAAACCTTTCACACAGGCCATAACCCAGGATAGATTGTCGGTTTCTGCATTTGCAGTCCCTGGGATTGGTCCAGCTCCCCCCTAGGGGGCCGTATGTCCACTTTGGAAAAGCCAGCCATAGGCCCTAGTAGAACGGTCCCATTGGGTTCCCAAGGCTGTACACCTTCACGAAAGCACAGAGCAAACCTGTGGGCTAGCAGCTGAGCTCTGGACCATCGTGCTGCCATGGCTCCTCCTCACCTCTTTGTTGTCCCTGTCCTTAGGGGCTGTCAGTTGGTTCTGGATTCGAGTGGTTGGGACTCCGTGCAACAGAATGAAACTGGCTTCTTTTGAAAACAAACAAACACACCTCGTTGCTACCAAGTTGATTCTGACTCATAGGATGCAACAAAACTGCCCTTTTTGGTTTCTGAAACTTTAAATTTTTACAGGAACAAATCATCTTTCTCCCACAGA
The DNA here is from genome assembly GCF_050624435.1 of Tenrec ecaudatus. Lineage (NCBI taxonomy): Eukaryota > Metazoa > Chordata > Mammalia > Afrosoricida > Tenrecidae > Tenrec > Tenrec ecaudatus. Next base: position 299,783,170 of record NC_134530.1, on the reverse strand, counting down.
GGAATTAGTGGGTTCACATTGCTGACATTGAGGTAAGTGGCTCAATGTGCAACCCACTCCGGCCACCAGGGTGCTCTCCTTTCTATCAACTTAACTCATTGCCATTAACTCATAGTGAATCTGTAAGACAAGGTAGGGTTTCCCTCTATGAGATTCTGAGATTGCAACTGTTTACAAGAGTCAAAAGTCATGTCCTTCTGCCAAGGAGTGAGCTGGTGACTTTAAGTTGTTTCCCATGGAAATCATAGCCCAACTCATAACCACTACATCACCAGGGTTCCTATTACCTTTCTATGGACAACAAACAAAAAGGACCCATCAACTTCTGAGACCAGCTTGCAAGAAGTAGGGACCCATGTTCTCCATGGGGCATCTGGTCTGTGTCGTGTGTTTTTCCAATCCATCTCATCCCTTCTCTTCTTTCCAGAAATGAATCCTGTGAATAAGTGTTTCTCAAAGTGTTGAGCAGAATGTTCTGGGGTCAGTCAGGGAACTGATTACAAGGATCTTCATGTGACCTCCTCCCTGGGGGATGGACAAGAGAAAAGGGGGTGAAGGGAGACATCAGACAGGGCAAGATGTGACAAAATAATAATTTATAAATTATCAAGGGCTCATGAGGGAGGGAGGAACAGGGCTGGAGGGGAAAAAAAAGAGGACCTGTTGCCACGGGCTTAAGTGGAGAGCAAATGCTTTGAAATTGATGAGGGCAATGAATGTACAGATGTACTTTACACAATTGATGTATGGATGGATTGTGATAAGAATTGTATGGGCCCCTAATAAAACATTTTTTTTAAAGGAAAAAGAATGTTCTGGGAAGTGCTAAGAGAAAGTGGGAGAGAATTCTGTGTCCAAATGAGCTTGGGAAATGTCCCTGAAGATTTATATGCACATTAGTATATTAAAGTTTCTGAGAAATCCCCTAGTAAAAAGCTATGTACTTTTATTTATTTATGTGGTTTTAAGCCTCTCTTTGCTCTAGAGCCCATATTAATATCCATAGAATGATTTATTTACTCATCACTGAGCTGCACAATTAGACAACCTACCAAAAGGTATCAGAGAATAGAATATTCTAGAAACACCTAGCTCCAAGAATACCTGGACTACAGTAGAGTCTATAGTGATTAAGCAGTTCGATGTACCATATATACATGAATATAAGCCAACCCGGTATAAATTGAGATACCTAATTATTACCTGGGAAACCAGAAAAACTGATTGACTCGAGTATAAGCCTAGGGTGGAAAATGCAGAAGCTATTGGTGAGTTTCAGTAATCAAAACAAATGAAAATAAAATTACTAAAAATTGAGACATCAGTGGGGTAATGTATTTAAATATTTACTTTAAATAAAAAACATAAATAAAAGGACAACATGTCATTTAACATTAGTAAACCAGCACAGGAAGTGGAAAATAGGTTCAACAAAAACAATAAGGTATCAACAATGGTACCTTAAGAGTACTATTCCCTGAGCTCAAAAGCAACCAAGCTAAAATGTAAAGAGTTAAAATCCTTCAAAACTGGATTCCTCATCATAATCCATATCCCAATGCAAAACTTCAGCTGGTGTGAGGTCATATCATAGACGCTGTACTCACTGAGATCGCCATCATCACCATCACTGCTGTCATTTTTGTACAAAGTGCAGTCTTCACTGCCATCCATAGCATTACTAATACTACATTTCTGGAAGGCACGTCACACCATGTCTTCTGGAAGTCTTCCCATGCATCTTGAACCCACCTTGCTATTAACTCTGTCAGGCTTCATGAGATTTCCTCCTTTTGTTAGTTGGGCTTGACAAAATGACATCCATTCATACCACATCCTTCACACACGGTCTTTAAAAGGCTTATTCGAAGATACATTCAGAGGCTGCAGTACAGATGTAAGCCCACCTGGAATAATGGCTAAAGTAACTTTACTAGATTTTGCCAATTTTTTTATGTCATCTGATAGGTGGGCTCTGAGCATATCCCAAACAAGTAACGATGGTTTTTTCTTTAAGGCTGCTCCTGGTCTTGGGTTCCAAATTTCTTCCAGCCATTTTTTCCCTGTCTTCATCCATCCAGCCTTTACCATGTGTACGCACAGTAATTCTTGGTGGGAAATTGATCTTTTTAGGCAAGGCCTTTCTTTTAAAAATAATGGCAGGACTCAGCTTAGTTCCATTAGCCAAATATGATAGAACAACTATAAAGTATTTTTTCCATTTCCTGTGGTTTTGAGGAAAATGGTTATTTTCTCCTAAACATGCCACAGTTCTGTTGCTTGGAAGATCAAAAGTCATGGCAGTTTCATCCATATTCCCGATATCTGCCAGGTCACAATTATAAATCCTTATTTGTTTTATAATAAATGACTGGAATTACATAATTTTTTCTTCAAGGTCTTGTGGCAATTTCTGGGAAATCTTTGTTCTTTGTCTCAAACATAGTAGGCCAAACTTTTTCATGAAACGGGTACACAATCCTGCTGACGCAGCAAATTTTTCAATGCCTGTGCTTTATATTTGTCATCCTTAGCCATTTGTACAGCATGTATGCGGATTCCCATGCATATTACGCAGTAACCATTTTGACAACCCTCCATAACCCATTTATGCAATTCACTCTCTAGAGCCCCTTAACAAGACGTTAAACCACGATGAGCTTTTTTAGCTTTTGGAATCTGTTTCAAGTCAGCCTTCATTTTCCGCCACTCCCTCACTTGCTTTTCGTCAACACAGAATTCCCTACTTGCAATACTGTTATTCCTCTCTTCTGCTCTTGACACAACCTTCATTTTGAACCCAGCCTCACATGAGCAGCGTTTTTGTTTTGGTTCAAGAGTATCCATTTCTAATAGGATAAAAAAGCAAGACTTTGAAAAAGAACTTTCATGGTAATTCCTCCCCCCACCCCCCACCCCCATGATGTGTTAGCCAGGAGGTGGGGGGGAGTCCATGTGGGTGGGGGATGCAGGATGGGAATTAACACAGAGACCAGAGAGGAGAGACGGAGCTCAGCCACAGACACATCCTTACCAGTTCAGCTACCAGCGTAAGTGAATCACTACGGGTGCTTCTGCGAATTGGAGTCGTCCACATCATAGGACGGCTCTGATTGGTTAGATGTGAGTAAACAAACATCCAAAGCCCTGCAGTGTCAGCGGGGCTTTGAATGAACAGCAGAGAACGGCAATCACCCAGAGATAACGGCGCTCATCCTGTTACCTTGGTGGCGGGGGTGGGGTGGGGGAGGGAACAGCGAGATGTGACACCTCGCTGGAGTACCACTGACCTGTGTATAAGCCGAGCCCCAGTTTTTCCAGCACATTTTTTTTGTGCTGAAAACTCGGCTTATACACGAGTATATACAGTATTTTATAAATATTGGAGGGCAAGGGGCCCACTAATTATAAAACAGAACAAAATTGTAGTAATTTAATTTTTTACTTACTGTGTCTATATTTTCCCCCATTCCCCAGGACCTACTCCTATTTATTTGTTTAAATTGTGTCTGGGCACATGCAGGGTAAACAACCTTGATCATTGGCTTCCTAGGCTACTGCCCAGCAGGAGATGACAGCTCAGAACAGTAGGGGCCAGCTCAGGACCACCAGGAGGGCACAGACTTGCTGTGTCAGCTCCTCAGACACTGGTATTTCCAACATTCTGGGCTACTGCGTGTTCACACGCACCCCCCCTCCCTTCCCGCTCTACTTAATACATCTGTCCAGAAACTATGGCTGCTGGCTACTCTGCTTCAGTTCAGTGCTCACCAGACATGTCCATCAATGAAACAATTGTGGTTTGTGGGGCTACTGGGTCAGAACACCCTGTGGAAGACCCCTTATAGGCAGGTTCTGATGGACATCCTGTTCATTGAGTCACTGGCCCAAAGTGGACTGGAGGCTTTCATGAAGAAGGGCACTTGGCGGAGTCTGTTGTCTGGCCTTGGGGAAGGTAGATCAGTCCTGGAGACTCCAGACCTGGTGGGAAGGGAGCCCACAGCAGGGCCCACAGATGCTTGCAATAGATGCTCTCGAGGTTGGAGCATTTGTAGAGGTGCATATGAAGGCCACTCTCTGGGTCAGGCTGTGGTGGCAGGTGCATCAAGGTTCAGAACAAGCTGAGGTTTGAGGATGCATCCTTTGGAGAAGGGCATGGAGAGCTAGGCTGTGGGGAGGTAGGGTGTATACCAGGTGGGAGAGTACCATGTAGGAGTGCTAAAGGTATAAAGGGTCTGTATGAAAACAGGGGTGATACACTGAAAACACGGCCTTCATGTCAAAAGACTGGCATAGACACTGCACCAGAGAAGACATACAAATGACCAAGAAGCACATGGAAAGATACTCGACATCTTTAATAACGCACTACAAACAAAGAAACAAACAAAAATCCACTCACTATCATCAAGACGAATTTGACTCATAGCAACTCTATAGGATAGAATAGAACTCTTTGTGGGTTTCTGAGCTGTAAATCCTTTGTTAAAAATCATTTTATTGGGGCTCTAAAAGCTCTTATAACAATCCATACATCCGTTGTGCCAACATTTGTACATATGTTGCCATCATCCTTTTCAAGGCATTTTCTTTCTACTTGAACCAGTGGTGTCAGCTCTTCATTTTTTCCCTCCCCCCCACCATGAATCCTTTATAATTTATAAATTATCATTATTTTTATATACTGACTGCTGTTCCCTTCACCCATGTTTCTGCTGTTTGTTCCCCTGGGGGCAGGGCGGGGCTGGTTATATGTAGATCATTGTGATCATTTGCCCCTTTCTCTCCCCTCATGGTATCCCTACTCCCATTATTGCTCCTGAGGGGTTTATCTCCCCTGGGTTCCGTGTATAGAAAGCTATTTTCTGTACTAGTGTACATGCTCCGATCTAGCCGGATTTATAAGGTAGAATTGGGGTCATGATATTGGGGGTGGGGGAGGAAGCATTAAAGAACTAGAGTACTATTGTCTGTTTCATCAGTGCTGTACTGCATCCTGGCTGCTGAGCTGTAAATCTTTATGAGAATAGAAGAACCCATCTTTCTCCTGAAAAGCAGCTGGTGATTTCAAACTGCTAACCTTTTGTTTAGCAGCCCGATGCGTAACCCATTATTCTAATAGGGCTCTTATCATTTGTTACGAGAGAAATGCAAACCACACCACAGTGAGGTTCTGGAGTCCTGGGGCCTGGGTGACCCCTGAAACTATCATCCTGAGCTCATCTTTAAAGAGATGATGTCAAGTTGTCCAGGAAAGAAAAGAATGTTTGGAAACGGATTCTGGTAGCAATTGTACAATACTTCTTGATGCGATTCAACTATGGAATGATATGATAGATCTGAACCCTCAATTAATAATAAATTTAAAATAAATGAATTAGATGTCCTGCATATATATAGATAGATATATATTGCAGTCTTCTTAAAACCAGACAATTGTTCTGTTCCAACTAATGAGTCAGATCCAACTCACAGCATCCTGTAACAGAGAACAGCATTGTCCTGCCCTGGGCCTGCCTCACAATGGCTGTTATGAGCCTATTGTTGCAGCCTGTGTTGGTCCATCTTGCCAAGGGTCTTCTCTTTTGTGATGACCTCTACTTAACCAGGCATGGTGTCCTTCTCGAGTTCTTGTTCTCACCTGGTAACATGCCCAAAGCACATGAGATGCAGGCTCACTTTTTTTTAATTAAACATTTTATTAGGGACTCATACAACTTTTTAAAAAACATTTTATTAGGGGCTCATACAACTCATCACAATCCACACATATACATACATCAATTGTATAAAGCACATCCGTATATTCTTTGCCCTAATCATTTTCATAGCATTTGCTCTCCACTTAAGTCCTTTGCATCAGGTCCTCTTTTTTTTCCCTCCCTCCGCTCTAACCCCTCCCTCATGAGCCCTTGATAATTTATAGATTGTTATTTTGTCATATCTTGCCCTATCCGGAGTCTCCCTTCCCCCCCTTCTCTGCCATCCATCTCCCAGGGAGGAGGTCACATGTGGATCCTTGTAATCAGTTCCCCCTTCCCAACCCACTCACCCTCTACTCTCCCAGCATCGCCCCTCACACTCCTGGTCCTGAAGGCATCATCCACCCTGGATTCCCTGTGCCTCCAGCTCCCATATGCACCAGTGTATAGCCTCTGCTCTATCCATTCTGATGCAGTCTCATTTAAGGAGCATTTTGATGGCACATTTTCTAGGATAAATTTGTTTGCTCTTCTGGCAGTTTCATGGTATTCTTTACCGACACCATGATTCCAATGCATCTGTTCTTCCTGCTTCATTGTCCAGCTTTTACATATGCACGAAGCAAGCCATTGAAAAACCAGGACTTGGGTCAGGCACCCCTTGCATCTATAGTCATTCCAACAAACCTTGATGTCTGACAAGATGCAGTGCCAATCGACAGCTTCCAAATGTAATGTTGCTACCATTAGAATCATCGCATACTGAGCAGGGCCACATCATAAAAACGGATTGTCCTTAGGTTAGATGTATGGTTAAGTGTGGGATCAAAAGCCAGTCATATATCTAAGGTTTGTATAGTGATCCATGTTCTACTTTCGGGGCTGCTTTGGGAGAGATAATATAAGGCCTTTGGTAATTCTGATAACAGAATCATTAAGCTAACCAATGGTATAGAATTTAAAATATTATTGAGACAAGGGGCATATTTGTGTATAGAAATGCATTTTAGACTAAAATGTATGAGATGTTCACTTATACATATTTAAAAATTTAAGTGACTGAATCCTATTTAAGAAAACAATGAGGGTTAGACACAGAACACACTATTCGAAAACGTGTTCACTGTGGCAGAACTATGACTGCAGAACATTATAAAAAACTAACAAAGTAGGAAATTGTCAACTATATGGTAGTCATAAGTTACCTTATTCGACTACGTCAAAAGCCAGAGGTTTGAACTGCAGTCCAATGACGTACAAATTCATGACTTCAGGGTAGACATTCCCCTCCTTTCCTCACTAGGGTGTTAGAGCTTTAAGTCCCAACAGGTGTGTTTAAGGTAAAGCCTGGTTTACCTAGTGGGTTTTCTCACTCAACTCCTTCTGGTGTGACCTATGCGGTATACTGTCCACCTCAAGAAGATACAACCTAAAGTCCAGGTAACCTATAGTATGGGACCTAGGACACCGAGGGCTGAAAAGAAACTTGATTAAAAATACAGAGACATATAGTGCAGGGTAGACTCTTCCTCTTGGGGATTCATAGATGTAATGCCAAGCATTTTCTCTATGGGCAAGCTGTCCTCCCCTGCGCCCCCCCCCCACCCCGTGGGTCATGAATCTCCACCACAGTGTACTAAACACCAATGTAGGTGTGTCTAGCCAATAAAGGCGATTGTAGGGTATTGTCACATGGAATGCATAATTTGGTCCACACCCCACCCCAGCTGTCCCCTGCTGAAGTGAGACGTCCCTTGTACATCATACATATATGATTTACAAATAGGGAGTGATAAATGAGTCACAGTGTTAGGCAGTCTTGCCAACTCAATCCCAGGAAGGCTAGATTGAATGACTGTGACTTGAGAGCCACTGCCTGTCTGTGTCTTGGTGCTTGTCATACAATATTTGTCTTTTTGTGATTGACTAACTTTGCTTAGCAAATTGTTCTCCAGGTCCACCCAAGTTGTGAGGTGCTTCATCAGCTTCATCATTGTTCTTAGCAATACATAGTATTCCATTGTGTGTATGTACTAAAATTTCTTTATCTATTCTTCTACTGAAGGGTTTTTGGGCTGTTTACAACTTCTTACTATTGTAAACAGTGTTGCAATGAATATGGGGATATATGCATCTATTCATGTTATATCTCTTTTTTTTAACATTTTATTAGGGGCTCATACAACTCTTTTTTTTTTTTTACATATTATTAAAGTTTATTTGACCTGTAGCTTTTTTTTTTTAATTTTAACAATTTATTGGGGCTCATACAATTCTTTTCACAGTTCATATATATACATACATCAATTGTATAAAGCACATCTGTACAGTCTTTGCCCTATTCATTTTTTTCTCTTTTCTTCTTTTACATTTTATTAGGGACTCAAACAACTCTTACCACAATCCATACATATACATACATCAATTGCATAAAGCACATCTGTACATTCTTTGCCCTAATCATTTTCAAAGAATTTGCTCTCCACTTAAGCCCTTTGCATCAGGTCCTCTTTTTTCCCCTCCCTCCCCGCTTCCCCCCCTCTCATGAGCCCTTGATAATTTATAAAGTATTACTTTGTCATATCTTGCCCTGCCCGGCATCTCCCTTCCATGTTATATCTCTTACTTCTTTAGGGTATATACCCAGCGGAGGTGTTACTGGATTATATGGGATTGTTTTAGGTAGCCGCCCCATATTGCTTCCCACAATAGTTATCCAAGTTTATAGACCCATCGCCAGTATAAGAGAGTTCCTATCTCTCCCCATCCTTCTGGGTGGTACTTTTTGGTTTCATTTTTCTTGCTGAGGTATTGTGCTGTTCTACAGATTGTAGAGTTTAGTCCTTTGTCTGTTGTGTCGCTGCTAATGAGTTCCATGCGCACACCCCACCCCACCCCCACTGAGGGCATTGATTGTGGATCCAAGCAAGATGAAACCCTTGACAACCTCAACCATTTCTCCCTTTATCATGATGCTTCTTCTTGGTTCAGTTGTGGAGATTTTGGTTTTCTTTTTATTGAGTTGTAATCTGTATCGAAGGCTACAATCCTTGATCTTCACCAGCAAGTGCTTCAAGTCCTCCTCACTTTCAGCCAGCAATGTTGTGTCATCTGCATATCACAGGTTGTTAATAAGCCTTCCCCCAATCCTGATGCTGCATTCTTCCTAATATAGTCCAGTTTTTTAGGTTATTTTCTCAGCAGACAGATTGACTAAGTGTGGCGAGAGGGTACACCCATGAAATATACCTTTTCTGATTTTAAACCATCCACTATTCTCTTGTTCGGTTCCAAGACTGCCTCTGGGTCCATGTCCAGGTTTGGCATGAGCACAAGGAAGTGTTCTGAAATTCCCATACTTCTCAGTTCTATGGAGTTTGTTATGATCCATGTAGTCAAATGCCTTTGCATAGTCAATAAAGCACATGTAAACATTTTCTGGTTTTCTATGCTTTCAGCCAAGTTGACATCTGAGTGACATCCCTTTCTGAATCCAACTTAAATTTCTAGCAGCTCTCTGTCAATATACTGCTGCAACCACTTTTAAAAAAATTTAATAAATCTCTTTATTGGGGCTCATACAACTCTTATACAACCCATACATACATCAATTGAGTAAAGCACCCTTATACATTCGTTGCCCTCATCATTCTCAAAATTCGCCTTCCACTTGGGTTCCTGGAATCAGCTCGTTTTCCTTTTTTCCCCACCCCTCTCTTATTGCTCCCCCCTCCCCCGAACCCTTAATAGTTTATAAATTATTATTTTATCTTATCTTACACTGCCCGGCGTCTCCCCTCACCCACCTTCCCATGATCTTCAGCAAAATTTTACTTGCATGTGATATTAATGATACTGTTCAATAATTTTCACACTCTTTGGGACCACCTTTCTTTGGAATAGGCACATATCTCTTCTAGTTGGTTGACCGGTAAGTGGTCTTCCAAATTTCTTGGCATAGGTGATTGGGTCCTTTCGGTGCTTCATCAACTTGCTGAAACATTTCAGTTGGCACTCTGTCAACTCCCACAGCCCGCCTTTTTTAAGCTAATGCCTTTGGTGACGCTTGGAGTTCTTCCTTCAGTCCCTCTTGAAATGGTGGAGTGTCGACTGGTTCTTTTGGGCACAGCGACTGTGCATTCCTTCCATCTTCTTTGGATGCGTCCTCTATCATTCAATCTTTTGTCCATAGGGTCTTTCAAAATTGCAACTTGAGGCTTGAGTTCATTCTTCAGTTCTCTCAATTTCAAATACGCAGAGAGAGTTCTTCCTTTTTGGCTTCCTAAGTCTTTGCACATTTGAGATGGAGGGGATTAAACGGTTAAGAACAGAAATGAGGGGGAAGCTACACGAAGACTTTAAAGGAACCAGGATGCAGAAACTGAAGAGATAAGAACCCTTCTCCAGAACTGACAGAAAGCCCTCTCCCAGGGCTGCTGCCCTGAATTTGGACTTTTGTGAGAAAATAAATTTCTGACGGTTCAAGCCACCCCTTCGTGGTATTTCTGTTAAATAGCAGCACCAGATAACTAAAATAGCTCCTGTAGTTTTAGATTACATGAAGTCCTAGATGGAGTCACAGGTAAAGGGATGCGGGAAGTTTTAGTAAAGTTCAGCTATTCTTATTTTTACTCTGATCTATTCCCGTCCACTCAGCACTCACTACTCTGGCCTCATTAAGACCTCCCAAGTGCAGAGCTTTAACCTCCCCAGCTTTCCTGACCTGTACCAACATTAGGCATGCCCTTATAACTCTCCTGGGTGAACCCTTGTTCTGACCTGACTTTTAGATCACAGAATCTTAGAAGGTTAGAGCTGAAAGGAGCTGACAAATCTTGTGAATCTCCTAATTGTATTTCTTAAAAAGAAACAAACCCAACACGCTCACAGTTGGGGGTTTCAGTTGTTGGGGTCTGCCCAAGCTCCAGCAATGCTGCAATACTAGGGGTCCTCTGGAAACACTGTCTACCAAACACCTCCTCTGAGCCTTAATGTCCTTCTTTGTCTCCACTGATTACAATGCCACAAGTAGACTTACGGAAATCTTTCACAGTGACTTTGCCTTGACCGCCTGCTCTGGTTCCTTCCTGGACAGGAGGCTGTGATAGGCAATGAAAATGGGGAGGAAACGTCTCCCTTTCTCAAATGTCTAGAAGCCAAGGAGATACAATCATAACACATGTCAGGATGGATGCACCGATCAGTTACCAATGTACATAAGTGGTAGTCTATTTGTTTATTCCTCAACTCAGCAACTCTTTAGAGGGCTAACATTTATACAGCAAGTAGATGCTGTCAGATGCCAGCCAGATTCCCCCAACAGGAATGAAGGACCTGTTACTCCAGCTACTGTGATTGTCTCAGATAAAAAGGGGTATCCTCCCTTACTCAGAGCGACTCTATGTTGTTGTTGTTGTTAGGTGCCATCCAGTCAGTTCTTCCCCATAGCGACCTTATGCAGAACGGAATGAAACACTGCCCTATCCTGCGCCATCCTCCCAGTTGTTCGTGTGTTTGAGCACATTGTCGCAGCTATGGGTGTCAATGCGTCTTATTGAGGACCTTCTCCCCCCCCCCCAACTTTACCAAGCATAAAGTCTTTCTCCAGGAAGCATTCTCTCCTGACAACATGTCCAAAGTATGTAAGATGAGGTCTCACCATCTGTGCCTCTAAGGAGCACTCTACAGGACAGAGTGAAAATGCCCCTTTGAGCTCCTTTGTCTAAGAATCTTTACTAGAGCAGAGAGTTTCACCTTTCTCCCAAAGAGCTGTTAAGTGTTCAAAATCTATGACCCTGTGGTTACAAGTCCAGAGCATAATCCACTGCACCCCTTGAGTTTTAGTATTGGCATTTGTATTAGAATTAATATTATTTCCTCCCTGGATGTACCTCCATCCCATCCTAGGGTTGCCCTAGCCATTTGCCAACTGGACCGTGCATTACTGTGGGTAACTGTAATGTTAAGACTAGTTGTGTTAAGACAAGTTTTGTTATCTCAGGCTGGAGAGTCAAGTTAAGAAGCCCATATTTATGATTTTATTTCTCTAGAACCACTCCTGGTACCAAAATGTGTTAGACAGGGTTCTCTAGAAAGATAAGACTAGGTTGCTGATAATTATATATATATAAAGATAGATGTATAACACAAGAAATGAACAGTTACATTGTAAACAGATAGATAAATAATATAAGAAATGAAAAGTTAAGTTATAAACAGATTGATATATAATACAAGAAATGAACAGATAAATTATAAAGCAGTACAAATGGCTCCATGAGACTCACTCCCGTGAGAGAGTTGTGAGACACTGGCAGTCCTTCAAGTCTTGAGGGCCACCAGGTAGTCCCCTGTAGAGAGAGAACTAGGTTATCCCAGCACAGGCAGCAACCAGCAAGGCAGTCACCAACCATCAGCCAGGTCACCAACTGTCAGTCCTCAGCTCCGGAGATGTAAACTTCATTTGAGTGGTCTTAAAGGGACCTCAACTTACAGTGACACAGTCCACAGACTAGGCATCCCACAGGTAGTGTGCCCTTTAAATTGAGGAAAAGACCAAGCAAGGCAGCTGCACATTGGTCCCATGATTAAAGAGCGAGAGACAAGAAAGGCGAGGCTCACGGAGCCACTTATCTCTCCGCCCTTCAATTAACCCCACTTGTGTTTATTGGCCAGGCTGGCACAATAAACAACCCGAGTAATGAAAGGCACAACCCTCTTGCTTCACTTAGGAACATTTCTGATTTTCCCACCTTCAGAATTTCTTGCAGAATTAGCCAAAGCTTCCCTGGAGACTATACCAGGTTTCAACATTTTTCCTCTGCCCAACTGTGCTTCAATCCCTCCCCTTCCATAGGGATTGATTCTTAGAACCTTCCCTTATCAACCTTCTGCACAGTAATCTCCAACACCAAAGTCTGCTTCCTAGGCAACCAGCTACAATGCCTGTGGGGGATCCAGAAATGAAAGAACTGAATCTTGCCTTTTCGATGTGGCCAGACAGAAGGAAGTGAGACCCAGTGAGAGCAACAGCACATGAGGGAGTGCAGCCAGGGATGGAGCAGAAAGGAAGACACATACAGGAAATGGCTCTGAGTTAGTCTGGGGACAAACAACCCATTATTGAGGTTGAAAAAAAAAATCATTTTCCCCACGGGTGCACATTATGGGATGTACAGACAGTTGTAAACATGGAGGTACATACAGTATGCAGACAGATATAACCATATCATTTGCATGTTAATTGAAATTTCATGAGAGGAACTTAGGCAGAAATAGCTATAAAGGATCCTTAGGATGGGACATAGCAAAGGTTGAGAAACACTTCCAAAGTTGTTAGCTCATGCAAGAGCTGTTTCCCAACTCTGGCGATTGTGAATATCGGATCACTCTGTGGTTGGCTGCCCTGGAGTCCACTCTGACCCAGCACAACTGCCCCGTGGGTTGATGAGGCTTTCCGCTCCAGTAAAGAGTCAGAGGATCATCTACACTGTGATCTTGGGTCTTTCTCTGCTGACCCTCTGGGGGAGCATGAAACACCACTCTTCATCAGCAGTCCAGGACGAGGAATGGGTCTCTTCTCAAATCCTCCTTTGAGCTGGTTGCAACATCTTACTGGTTCCCTCATTGCTAGTGAGCTAAATAAAGTCTTCAACGCACATATTTTTACCTGTGTGGGAGTCATGCGTTATTTATTTATAATCTATAACAGAAGACAGGCTGAGGGATGGCATTGAATGACTCAGTACAGGGATGGCATTGAATGACTTCAGTACAGGGATGGCATTGAATGACTTCAGTAGGTAGCGGGGGAACCACTTGAGGCGTTTAGGGTAGGAGGATAGCTTGACTAGATGTCTCCTTTCTTTTGTTGAGAGGGGGTGGGGAAGGCTAGCCATTAGTTGGAATCACTGGATAACTACTGGATTTGTTTTGCTTTTTCTTTGGCTGGTGCCATGGAAGTCAGGTCCATGTGTGTCTTTCCTCAGCCAGAGGGGAGCTTTCTGCCTTCCATTACCTCGGTGTTTATATTTTGTTATAATAACAAGAATAATTTTTGTGAAACCCACTGCTCTGGAATGCATATTAAATCTACATACACGATTTAGTTTCATTATCCAGCTGGCTTTGAAAATATGTCCTTCCAGGGCCTGAGCTAATGACTGCAGATTGGCGTGGCAACACATTTTCCTCAAGTTGTGATGTTGCTCTTGGAAAAAGAAAATTACCCAAAATGTAAAGCTGTTGAAAAAATGATGAGAATTCATGCCTAAGTTTGATGAATGGGAAGCGCACACAGGTTTAAGAGAGAAATGTACATTTTTTTCTTTGCTCTAGAGAAGTTAAATTCCAAATCAGGTGCTCACATAACTCATGAAAAGCACCTCTGAGTTTTCCTGTTGTCTTTTGGGGGGTGCAGGTCGGGTGGGAGGAAGATTCTCAGAAAGTAATTTCAGCAGCAAAGAAAATAAATCCAGGAGGCAATACAAATGATAATTCATTTTGTTATAAAAAAGAAAGAGAAATCCCACAGACAAAGAACTTCAGGGCATCTATCTATCTGTAAAAATATATATAAAATTATTAGCGTTCTGGTTTTGTTTCTCTAGAGAACCCTGTCTAATACAGGCATCCTTAGTGATTTCTGACTAGTTCTGTATCCCTACAGCTCCCCTCTCTTCAGAGCGAAGCCTTTTTCACCTCAACATGCAGTATTGCTCCTGGACTCTGAATAATTGCATTCCGTGTTTTTCAAACTTCCTTCTCAGATGAGTCACCTGGGTGTTTATAAAAACACTGACTTCCAGACTGCACTCCTGATCATTTTTATTCAGACGTTCCTGGCAGGTCCAGGGAATGTGAAATTCACAAAGAACCCATAAAAGCCTTATGACTGAAGACGCGTGGGAAACCTTTCCTAGCTGCCTTCGTGGGAGATACAGGAGACATGGGTTCAAGAGTCGGGAGACTCAGCAGCCTCACTCGCTCTCTTTTAACAGTCGTATGGCATGTATTTATGTGTATCTATATGTATATGTATGTGTATGCACACATATGTTCAACATCAGGATTACGTCTATCTGTTACGTACATTGGAAGGAAACACAGCCCGGTCCCACCCCATCCTCAGAATGGTTACGTTGGAGCCCATTGTTGCAGCCTCTGTGCCCATCCATCTCCTTGAGGATCTTCTGCTCCTTTATCACGCCCCTATTTTATCAGGGATGATGGGATTTTCCAGGGACTGGTCTCTTCTGACAGCATGTCCAAAGCACATGAGATGAAGTCTCACCATCCTCGCTTCTAAGGAGCACTGTGATTGCATTTATTCCAAGACAGAGTTGCTTGTTCTTTTGATGGTCCATGGTACGTTCACCATCCTTCACTGGCCCTATAAGTCAAACACATCAATAAATAGATGTATTCATATGTGATTTGCTATTTTAATGCAGCCCAGTGATATTGATTCCACTCATCCTGTTTCAATCACTACTCATTTTCAATGTTTTCTACCACACCCAACAGAAACCCAGTACCCCTTAAGCAAAACCTTCCCATTCTCCCACGCACCTGCTTCAAATAAAACCCACTGCCAACTGCTCGATTCCAACTCATATCAACCCTGTATAGGGCTTCCAAGGTTGTCTATCTTGATGGGAGCAGATTGCCTCAACTTTCTCTGCAGAGTGGCTGGTGAATTTGCACCATGAACCTTATAGCTAGCAGTCCAGTGCTTCTCCAGCAGTGCTACCAGGAATCTGCTAATAACCTTTTGTCTCTCCCTATTTGCCTCTTCTAGAGAGCTTGCATTTGTCCTTTAGCATCTGACTTAATTTCATTCAGGACAATGCTTTCAAGGTTCATCCATTTCTCCTTATGGTTGAATGCGATTCCATCATGTGCATGCACCAGTGTGATCATTCACTTTGATTTGTGGTATTGAAAATATCAGCAGATGCATCCACGGTGGTCAGGTTTCAGTGGAATTTCTGAGCTAAGACAGACTAGGGGATCATCAGTGGCGGTACTGAGAGGGCATGGGAAGGGTGGGTTGGAAAGGGGGAACCTATTTCAAGGATCTACATGTGACCTCCTCCCTGAGACAACAGAAAAGTGGGTGAAGGGAGACGTTGTACAGGGCAAGATAGGACAAAATAATAATTTATAAACTATCAAGGGTCCATGAGGGAGGGGAGAGCAGGGAGGGGGTGGGAAATGAGGAGCTGATGCCAGGGGCTTAAGTGGAGAGTAAATGTTTTGTGAATGATGAGGGCAACGAATGTACAAATGTGCTTGGCACAATTAATGTATGTATGGATTGTGATAGGAGTTGTATGAGCCCCTAATAAAATGATTTTTTTTTAAAGGCAGACTAGCGAGAAAGGGTTAATGATGTACTTCTAAAAATCAGCCAGTGAAAACCCTCTGAATTGCAACAGGATGTTGTTTGGTAGCTCTGATGCAGTAGGGAAAGCACAGGGCTACTAATGGAGAGGTTGTTGGTTTGAATCTACCAGCTGCTCCTTGGGAGAAATCTGAAGTAATCTGTTTCTCTAGAGATTTACAGCCTCAGAAATCCTATACTCTAGTTTGTCCTGTATGGTCCCCATGAGTCGGAATCAACTCATCTGCCCGAAGATGAGTTCCCTAGTTTGGAAAGCACGGAAAATCATTATAGCCACAACAACAGACTCAAACATTGCAGTGATCTTGAAGGAGGTACAGGGCTGGGCCATGTTTCAGTCTGGTGGACATGTGTTTGCCATGGATCAAAGCCAACTCAATAACTGCTAGCAAAAACACTCTAATAACACGCCTTCCAGCTTTGCCAGTATTGCACAGCACTTAAAGATTATAAAAAGGACTTGCCATTATGTGAGTTATGTTCTTGGTCTGAACCTTTAAATTTAATAAAGGAGGTCAGATGGCTCTGACTCTACTGGGAGCATCCAGAAATATCTCGAAGACTTTTCATCGAAATGCCAGGCACTGTGAGTTTGTTCAGTGTATTAGGCCAGGTTGACTAGAGAAACAAATTCAGTGCCACTCATACATGTGTTAGAGAGAGGTAATTATATATTGAGCAAATACCCCAGCCTAGTCCAGATCAAGTCCATAAGTATGATACTAGGCCATAAGGCCCTCTGTGGACTTACACAGCCATGTTCAGTGATGCAGAATGCAGGAAGATCACAGGCCGGCGGGTGAAGCGTCATGTGGATCCAATAATGCCTCCAGGGCTGTGGCCGCCATTAGGGTCCGCCAGTAGGAAGGTGAAGGCAGAGAGAGAGAGAGGTGAGGTTCTCAGGGCCCTCCTTATGAGAAGGCCATGTCCATAAGGAGGTGCCATCAGGCTGTGACCTGATTGACAACCTAGACTCTACCCATACAATTTATATATCAAGTGTACATGATATTATGTCACTACCACAGTCAGAGATGCACTTTGCCAACAAAAAAGTGAGGGACTCTCTTCAGCAGTTCAGACCCAAGGCGATTCAGGCATGTGGTGTTATCAAGACTTTGACTGTGCCGGGATCAGAATTATTCATCGTGTCGACATCTCTAAGGCCCTGGGCTGTAGCTCCTGGGGAGACCATGCAGCTTCAGGGAATTCTTTAAAGCTCTCTTCAAGTAGTGAAACTTCTGTGCTATCAGACCACTTCCCTACTGACTTCTTCCTCCTCCACAGTTAAAGCTTGCACCAGAAAACTTCACGGTTGTTGTTAAATGCCTTGGATCTGCCCCTGAGTCAAGACCACTCCCTGCACAACTGAATGAAGCACCGTCTGGTCCTGTGTTATGGCTATCATAGATTGCAGATCAGCCGGTGCAAGTAGTTAATACCCTTGGCTGCCAACTAAGGGGCTGGAGGTTCAAGTCCATCTCGAGGTGCCTTGCCAGAACAGATTGGTGATCAACTTCTGAAAAAGCAGCCATGGGGAACCCCAAGGACCATGGTCAAATGCAATAATCATGAGTCATAGTCAATTCAATGGTACCTCGTAACCTAATGGGGCTTAGCACTTTTTAATTTCACGTGAACACCTAAGTCATGGACTTCTGGAGAGTGGAGATGATGTGCTGTCCATCTCTGTGTCTCTCACGGCTCCCATCATTCCAACGAGTCAAGAAGATCATGGTAACAATGACGCAGGAGCCACACTAGTGTCTAACATGCACTGACGGCTCACGAGGGGCCCGAGTGCATCGCTGAGCTCTTTTTGTGGGTTTTCTCTCCCATCCTCACAAGAGATCTTTGAGGTATGTACTGCTGTCTCTCCAGTTTACAGATAGTGAAACGGAGGCTGAGAAAGGTTAAATGGTGTTCAAGACTGACTTGCACAGGTCCTGGAATTAACTCATGACTTGCTTCCCTCATCTGATAGCTTTCAATGCTGTCCATCTTCCTGAAAATCCAGGGAAATCATAGTTTTGCTACAACAGAATTCAGATGTTTTTCTTTTGGGGTTCGGTCTTTGTTAACAGAACAAGGCAAGTTTACTTGCTTAGTGCAGCAGGTTACAATAATGTTGTGTGTTTAGTGCAAGTGCAAGTCTTGGTGGCTCCGTGGTGAAACGCTTGTCCACCAACTGAAAGGCTGATGGTTGGTGCCCATCAGATGCACCTGGGAGAAAGATGAGGCAGTTGGCTTCCCTATGAGTCTGCTCTACTCTGTCCTATAGAGAATCAGAATTAACTGGGTAGCAATAGGTTCCGTTTTGGGAAGGTGTGTAGCACTACATGCACGCTTTGTTGTCTGTCTTAAAACCCAAACGCCCATTGCTGATGTAGTGGGTTATGAGTTGGGTTGCTATCCACAAGGTCAACAGTCCGAATCCACCTTTCCATGTGAGGGAAACATCGGAGACTGTCCTCTCCTGTAAAGCGCTGCAGCCTCAGAAAGCAAGGGGCGCAGTTCTCCTTTGCCCGATCGGGTTGCTGTGAGTCAGGAGGGGCTCTGTGTTTGGGAACCACCCAGTGCTGACTCCGAGGACTGTTACAGAATGTCTCTCTGTGTTGCAGAAAAGCAACGCATGGCATGGGATTTTCTTAACTGTAATCTTTTATGGCGGCACATCGCCAGGTATTTCTTGGGCAGTGTGCAGAGAGCTTCTCCAGAAACTCACTCAGGGACTGGTAAGGGGGTTGTTCTGGGGAGAAGGAGTGATGGGGGAGCATCCTGAGAAGGGGGTGACAGATTCTCCTTATGCATACACCCCTTCCTACCACGGACTTTGGTGACCAACTCCTGCATTCTGCATCTGACTGTAGGATGTTGTCACTGACCGAGGCTCACCTTCAATGTTAGTCTGGGTAGACTAGAGAACCAAATCCATGGACACACATATGTGTGTAATAAAGAGTTTTATGTACACGAGGAATTGAGAGAACATCCTAACCCAGTCCAGTCCAAGGTCGTAAGTCTGATATTAGGTCATGTCCAATACCAATCTATAAAGTCCTCTTCAGTCTCACGAAACACATGCAATGAAGCCAAATGCAGGATGATCACAGGCCAGTGGTTAGAAAGCCTTTGAGTCCAGTGGCGTTGTAAGCATCTCAGTGCTGGCAGCGGTCTCTCTGTGGCTTCTCCAGTTTCCGAGGTCTGGTTGTGTCCATGTGACCTGTCTTCTGCAATGTCTCCCAGGAAGTAGCAGAGAGAAAAAGATGTCTTCTGCCTCCAAGGAGGAAGTGAAGAAGTAACAGATTTCCCAGAATTCTCAGGAGAAGGCCATGCCTACCGAAGACTCGCTGGCTATCTCCAGATTGACAGTCTAGACTCCACCCCTACACTCTTAATCCTGAAATTGACACCCCATTAGGTGACTCCCATTAGGTGACTCCCACAGCTTCCTCTTGTCCTCCTTCTATTTCTCTTGGTTCCTGCAGTCCTGGGAGCAGGAGAGGACAGAGGATAGTATGGCACACCGGTCTGGGAATTCTCAGGATGAAGAGGCAAATATTCCAGATCCCGGGTCCAGTGCTTGCCTCACATTGACCGAGTCTCCTAATAGCGGCCTTTCCGCCTCTCCTTCCAGGGATCTTCATGTTGTGCACCCATGTGATCGCTGCAGGCCCGCCACAGTCTGGTTGCTTACCTTTACCTTCAAAGGACACCAATATTCGGAGTGCTCAGGCCAGGGCCTTTCCATGGTCAATGCTCAACCGAAATGCACTGAAATCGACAGCAGGCGCCCTCCCCACCCCCGCCTTCCCCATCCACCCAGCTGCACTGAGCACCATGTTCAAGGAGCACAGGCTTGCCGGGGTGATTATACAACCTCAGATGGGGCGGGAACATGTGGGGAGAAGGGAATACAGCACCGGGAATTATTCCCGCTTCTAGCTGCCCCTCTTAGGCCAGCCATTCAGAATCTATGATGTAGACAGCAGTGTAATTGAATCGGGGATGAGATATGCCCATTGTGAGCCAGAAATGCCCAAGGCAGAACACTCACGATCAGAAAAGAGCAATGAAGCACATTTCCAGCAAACTAAATCGGAGCTGGGCTCACTTAGCCCTCCGCCTCCATTTATATTCTTACTAAGCATTTTAGCAAGGACGTTGTGAAAATGTACCTCTCTCTAATGCATGTTACTGAGCAGCGGATAGACAGGCAGGGAGCATTTGTAGGGGGTCGGATTGCCATGCAGGGTGTTTGGATGCTGGAGGCTGACATCCTGCAAAAAGACCAAATAGAGCCCATGGAAACGGATGCTGCCCATTGCCCTGGATTGAACCAAGGTAGACATGAATTGCAGCATATTTTGCATTGTTCTGCTCTTGCCCTCTCCCTCAGCTCTTATGTACACACACACACACACACACACACACACACACACCATGTATATTTATAACGAGATTGGGTCTGAAAGAAAATGTTAATAGTGAATAAACGAAATCTCCCCCACTGTACCAAATGACCAGGATTTGGAACGATTGAAAAGCGCCTTCCATTAGAGGACCTACAAAGAGTGTGACAGGAAGGCCACAGGGAAATGCTTTCCATTTATTCAGTCACAGAATAGAAAGAACCAACCTGCTGGAAATTCTAAATGGTTAGTAATGTGGCTTTGGAACAAAGGCTGAAGCTATAAACACAACAGACATATTTCTGAAGTCCTGCACTCAAAGGCACTTCTGTTGACTGAAGGCTCAGTTCACCTGGGGGCAGGATTCCAAGCCAGGGAGACTGAAAGGAGAGTCCTATTGTTCTAATCCATTGTGCTGGGGACACCTGTCTGCTTGAGATAAGAGAGAGAGGCCCAGTAAGGCTAAGGCTGAAGCTTTGGTGGGTCCTTTGGTTCGTGCAATGCTGGGCTTGGCTCTGCCTGACGGAGCAGGGTGGGTTCATGTTCCTTGTGTAGTGGTTGATTGTAATGTTATTTGTTTAGTGTTAGGGGTATGTAAAACCTCATGGAATCGCCCAACCGGTCAGAAACTGCCCACAATCACAGTCCTCTTCATTTCACAGATTAGGAAATTGTAGTTTAGAGAAACTAAGCATCTTGCTTATGCTGCATGGTCGATAGTGAAAAGAATTTGAGACAGGCCAGGCCGGCTCTCAGGAGGCTGTGTTGTCTTTCAAATGCAGTGGTCTCTTCATCACTGAACCAGCAAAGCCTCATTCACTCATTCATTCCAGAAACATTTAGGGAGGTGGAACTGGGGCTGGGTGCCATGTACTGTATGTGTGTGTGTGTGTGTGTGTGTGTGTGTGTGTGTGTGTGTGTGTGAGAGAGAGAGAGAGAGAGAGAGAGAGAGAGAGAGAGAGAGAGAGAGAGAGAGAGAAACATACAAATACAAATGTCCCACCTTCTGCTAGAAAAGACAGGCACACGGATGATAAAATGATGGGGGGCGGGGCGGGGAGGGTTAACTATATGAAAACACGAAGATTCTCCTGACAGAGCTTTGAGGTGGTAGACTCAGCAAGGGCTTCCCAAGGGAAGCAGATCTCAAAGAATGAGGGGCGTTAGCAGGCAAAGTATTGAAGAAGAACCTGGATTCAAGGACAATGCGTGTTGCGCATAAGGTTGGTGTGGTGTGAAGTGTTTGTGGTTTCTGTCTGGCATTTGAGCTACAGGTATGTTTATGTTCGTGTGAGGACACAAGTGTGGGTGTGTGTTAAATGTGTATGAGGTAGGATTGTCTGTTTAGTATGTGAAGAACATGTATACGAGGTATATGTAGTGTGGTGTAGACCTACTTGAGGTAGGCATGTCTGCATAGTATGTGAGGAATGTGTGTGGGGTGTCTGTGGTGTGTGTTGTAGGTATGCATTAGGTAAATGCATCCATGTAGTATGTGAGGAGTGTGTGAGGTGGATGTGGTGTGAATTATATGTGTAGCATGAGGTATACAAGTATGTGTGTGTGTTTATGGTATGTGTGCATGTGTGTGGTGATGGAAGACTTGGACAAGCAGATTCATATACCCATTGCAAAGTGAGATGCACACAGTAGTAATGAGAGATGACAATCCAGTAGGCCAATCGGGGCGAGGCTGTGAAGAAGGAGGCAGTTTGCGATACCAAGTTTCATGTGAAGGACACTTTATGAAATGATGTGAATTGCTCTTTTATCTCTAATCATGAGAGCCCTGAGCACTTCGAGGGCAGAAAGCCAGAACATAAATTCTGAAAAAAGATTAAAGTAAGCTTTAAAAACCAGAACATGGCAAGTGGGTTAGCATTACTTTGTTTGGCTTTGCAGCTGACTCTGCACCCCCAATAGAGGTGATTCTGTAAAGCTCTAGCCCAGGGGGTTTCAACCTTCCTCATGCCGTGACACTTTAGTATAGTTCCTTGTGTTTGGTGACCCCCAACCATAACATTATTTTCGTTGCTACTTCATAGCTATAATTTTGTTACCGTTATGACTCGGGAGACCCCTGTGAAATGGTCATTTGACACCCAAAGGGGTCTCAACCCACAGGTTGAGGACCGCCGCTCTAGACGCAGCCTCAGGGTAATAGGCTACCATATATACTCAAGTATAAGCCAACGTGAACATCAGCTGAGGCACCTAATTTTACCACAAACACTGCATTAAAAATGTGCTGAAAAACTTGGCTTATACATGAGTCTATACGGTAAGTTAAAGTGACTTTGGTGGCTCTTAGTTTTGAGTTCACGTGACACTTCCTCCCCCCATCCACTCTAGGGGATCTGGGACAATTTGTTCAATGATCCTGAGCCTCATTCTCTTCAACTGTGGAGCGAAGGTAAAGGAATGCAGGAGACAGCGCGAGTCAGTGATGTGTACCCAGTGTCTTGTGCACATGAGTAAAGTCAGTTTCTGTAGGCACCTGAATTAGGATCATGGTAGGTTCAACTTTCCTGATATCATCAAACATATGAGACAGTTCAAGTTTGGTGTCCTGCCAATAAAGACAGTACAGGAACCAAATTGTTTCTTTGCATTTTTGTTCAAAACCATTTTATTGGGAGCTAATACAGACGTCCTTCCATAGTTCACTCACATCAAGCAGCGTTGTACAATTGCTGCCACGATCAGTTTCAGAATATTCTCTTCCTTCTTGGACTCCTTGACATCAGCTCCTTTTTAGCCCCTGATTTCCCCCCCCCCCCACTGTACCCCTTCTCCCAGAATCCCTTATTCTGTTTGCTGTCCCTATGGGTTCATCAATCCTGGGTTTCATATACTGAAAAACATATAACATAAATTCAAGAGGGTGACCCCCAATGACATGACACATCTGAGATAAGTCCTAATATGAACAAACAAAAACCAGAAAATATTGAAAACCAGATCAGGCCTAACATGCATCAGAGGGAGGGTCAATTGACAAAGTTTTAACCATTCAAATAAGGTTCATCATTTTGATTTTCTATGGTCATCTCCCCAATGCACTCTGTTTAGTAATCACTGTCCTCCCATCCCTCTGTTACGAATAGAGGGAGATCATCGGAGGCTTATTTCCTATGTTGTTCCCACAAATGTATCTTGGGCTCCCACTGCCATCCACAGCCTTCTGCAAACCAGATTCTCACAACATAGGCTCGGATACTATTCCCTCCTTCGACTTTGGATGATATGATTTGCAATCGTTCAGTGACTGATGTCGATGTGCTTTTTCCGTGTGGACTTAGTTGACATCTCATTTAGATGGCTGCTTCTTTGGATACAGCCTTCACGATTCCAGATGCTATTTTATCTGGTAGCTAGGCACCATTTAATTTCTTCTCCATGCTTTCCTATAGCACGGATATCCTCTGTGTTCCCTTCCTGTGGGCGAGTATCAAACAGGGCCAAGATGTAAAAATGAATCATTCTTAATTTGAAGCTAAGATTTAGTGTGAGCCCAACACCCATTCCTGAATCTATGTTTTTAGTTTTTAATTTTTATTATCTGTCTTTGGCTCCTTTTCAAAACCTCCTTGTTAGTTTATGGTAGAGTCTTATCCATCATCCCCCTGGGACATTATGTTCTTCCATTAACATTGTCTTTGATTAGCCCCTGGAACTAATTGTTTATAGCTCTGTTGAGAGAGTGACATTGGGTCAATGTAGGCTAACTTCATGTCGCAGTACATGAATTACTCACTAGTACAGAATCAATCCTTTTGTGGCTGGAAGCTATTTACACAAACAATGGGACTTAATTTATAATCATATTTACTGAGAATGTCAGTCACAGCTTTGCCAGGATAATATATATCTCAATTCAGCATGTGTAGCAAGACCATGTTTGTCTGCATACCAATAGTTCAACAATCTTGGTACAGCCGTCTCCAGTTTCCTCAGACACCATGAATCAAATTCAAAACAAGAAAACCTCATGCTGTCAAGTCAATCGAGGACCTAGATATCTCGGTGGGTACTTTCTGTTTGTTCTCCAGAAAGAACTAAATCTCAGTACCAGAAGCACCATCGGTTACTCTTTAGTGGTCTGGTTGGGTCTTACCAAGGTATCAAAAGTAAATCAATTTTAATTCATGTTAACTAAAAAAAATGGGAAGTCTCAGAGGGAAAGTATGAATCCAGTGACACTTCTTATTTAAAAAAAATTTTAAAACACCATCCAAACTCACCAGAGCCCTTCCCCTAAGTTTTGCAAATGTGAAATAATTAAGAAATCACTGTTCTGAAATTCTGTAATTTTATAATAATAAGACTTAATATGCTCTTGCAGAACTTGAATGGGGGGGGTATCACTTGTTTATCTAAAAGATGTGTGATATAAATTGACTTAAGAAAAACGATGAGCATTAGAACTGATTGTGATGGTATATATACAACTCTGTTAAAAGGCAACTTAACTATGGGAGTGTATGATCAAGAAAACTAAGGCCAAAAATACAAGAGAGAAAGAAATCAAGTGTGATATATAGTTATCATGGGTGAAATAGGAAGAGTTTTACTTGTGGGGTATTGAGTGTATGTTAATAGTGGTGGAATAATTAGGGAAAGGAGATCAATAATGGTTGTACAAAATTAAGAGTATAATCAATGACACTGGATTGTAAAAATTATTGAATTGGGGAATGTTTTATTGTGTGTATTTTTTGCCACAATAAAAAAGATTCCATGAATAACAATGAGTACAAGGCAAAAGAAACTATTCTAAAATTGATTGTGGTAATGATTGTATAACTCTTCTTGGTGTGACTGGACTATTGAATTGTATGATATGTTGAGGAAGTGCCAACAAAACTGTTAGTAAAAAAACACTTATGTAAAATGTTGAGTCTTTGCCTCAGGTAACTTTCTTTGCCACTGCATCGTCCAACCTTAGCTGATTTAACTTTGGGATTTTATTCTTTTTTTTTAAACAATTTATTAGGGGCTCATACAACTCTTATCACAGTCCATACATATACACACATCAATTGTATAAAGCACATCTGTACATTCTTTCTTGCTCTGAAAGTAAGAGTAATTTCAATTTCCTAGTTAGGGTGTAATATGCCATGAGTAACAAAAGGGAAAGTTAGGAGGAGAAAGGAAATAAAGGACAAAAACCATGATATTGAAAAAAAAGAAGAAAAATGGCATTTCTTCTCATCATTTTCCTGGTTGGTTATTTTGAAGGAAGATAGAGAACTATGTCTCCCAACCCCAAAATTTGACATTGAAAAATAGTGTGGCAGATATTGGTATTTTAGAAAATGCCAATTTAAAAATTGAAGCTTTTATAATGATTTATTACCACAATGGTTAGAGCATTTTATATGACTGTGACTAGACTTTACTAATTCAGAGGATCATGTTCTCTGTGTAGGAGTTGTACACTTGACAGGTAGAAAGTAAAAAGAAATGAGGAAAGAGCTAGGTGGCAAAAGACATTTATAGAGGTAGAAACAAAGGCATGCATATCTGTAAATATATAAACATATTAATAAGGATACAGGTCTATGTACATGTATTTAAATTTTAATATTAATGTAGCAGATGGGCATTGGCTCTCTACTCAAGTACTCCCTCAATGCAAGAACAATTTGTTCTAATAACCTGGCATTCTGTGCTGCTCACCTGCCCGACATGATTGCTGAAGTCAAAATGGGTGCGTAAGCAAATGTGGTGAAGAGAGCTGATGGTGCCCAGCTATTAAAAGATTTAGCATCTGGAGTCTTAAAGGCTTGAAGTTAATTAAGTGGCCATCTAGCAGAGAAGCAACAAGTACACATGGAAAAAGTACACCAGCCTGTGTGATCATGAGGTGTCAATAGGATCAGGTATCAGGCATCAAAAGACCAAAGACGAACAAATATATCAATGCAAAGGGGGTTGGATTGGAGACGCAAAGCCCATCTCTAGACAATTGTACAGCCCCTCACAGAAGGGTCACAAGGTAGAAATGAGTCAGTCAGGGTGCAGCATAGCACCGACAGAACACACCTCCCTCTAGTTCTTTGTTGCTCCCCCCCCCACCCCCACTATCAAGACCCCAGTTCTAACTTACAACTCTGGCTAGACAGGAATAGGTACAGGTAAGAACTCTGAACACATGGAATTCAGGACAGGAAAACCCCTCAGGAACAGTGGGAGTAGTGATACCATGAGGGAAGGGGAAGGTGGAGGTAGAAGGAGAAGAAATGAGAACTCACTACAATGATGGACATATAACCCACCCCCAGCCCAGGGGGACAAACAATAGAAATGTGGATGAAGGGAAACAGTGCAAGGTGTGAGATATGAAAAGATATTAAGGGTCCATGAGGGTGGGAGAATAGGGGAGGGGGTGGGGAGAGGAGCTAGAAAGAAAATGTTTTGAAAATGATGATGGCAACATATGTACACATGTGTTTGATACAATTGATACATGGATTGTTATAAGAGCTGTAAGAGCCCCCAATAAAATGATTTATTAAAAATAAGCTTTAAAAGAGCTTTCCCTCTTCGTGGTAGGATGTATATGACAGTAAACAGAGAATCAAGCTGAGTTATGGGCTATATTTGGGCACGCCATCTGAGGCAGCCAAACCTCCACCCTAAACAAAATTACAGATTAACATGCTACAGGGCTGTATTAGTGATCTCTGGTTGTATCACACCAAAAATCTAGCAGTTCACACACACCTGTTTCTGAAGACCGTAATCCTGGAGTAGCTTAGCTGAGTGATTCTCCCATGTGGTCGTAGCCAAGATCGTGAAGTAGTAGTCCAGGGATGCAATCATCTGAAAGCTTGTTTGGGGCTGGGAGATTCATTTCCAAAGAGGGCTCAGATCCTTGGCACATGGCCCTTTCTATTAGACTACTCCTGACATGGAAGCGATCTGCACATCAGAACCATGGACACAGAACTTTTTATAAACTAGCCTTGGGTGTGATAATATCATCACTTTACTGATCATCTAGATGAACTCTAGTATAACACATGAGGACTCGAGTGTAAATACTAGGAAGTGAGGTCCATTCGCATGTCATAAACAAAATAATTAGGCTTACTGTGGATCTTTGATTCTTTGGAAGCCTGGCTCAGCCACTTTTTAATTGTGTGACCTTTGGCAAGTTACAGGCTCCCAGTGTGTCTGTTTTCCTATTACAAAATAGAAATGCATCTACTCCTTACTTAACTATTCTGTTATCCAATATTTCACATTTATGACAATAGTAAAAAATGTACTGTCCAGCTATTTTTCACATTAATGGTGTATATTTGGTAATAACAGATCCGAGGTCACTAAGCAAGAGTGAGAGAGCCTTGGGGGCATGGTGGTTACACATTGGGCTGCAATCCCAAAGGTCCACAGTTTGAAATCACCAGCCATTCCAAGGGAGAAAGATGGGGGCTTTTTACGCCCATTAAGAGTTCATCTGTATGTTGTGTTTCATAAAAAAGAGAAAAGATCCGCCAAAAAAAAGTTACAGTCTCAGAACTCACAAGGGCAATTCTACCCTGTCTTATAGGGTCACTCTTAGTTGGCATCGAGTCAATGGCAGTGAGTTTGGTTTGTTGGTTTAGGCAAGAGTGATGCTGACTGATGTGTTAACTTGGCTGGGCCATCATTCTCAGTTGATTGGCAGGTATGTGATGATGTAGTCAGCCTGTATTTTCACACAATGATTTGGTTTTTGGAACCGGTGTCAATACATGAGGAGTGAGTGTACTTACTGATTACATGGAAAGGCCTGGCATATTAGAGATACCATAAATGTTAGCTTTTATGATTCAGTTTTGCAGGGGAATAGACTTATACAAGGAAGACTAGGGCTATGAATTTGCTTGCTGCTAGCTCACTGGTTGCAAGTCACTGAGATCTAACAATTCCTGGGATGGCCTGGAAAATCCAGGACCCTGGCACCATGCCACCGTTTTCATCAGAGCTAAGAAAGTTCCCTCTAGGGAACACAGACTTAAGCCTGGCCCAGCCACTGCTGCTTAGGACTTTGCTTCGATAAATAACCCTTGATACAATTCCATGACTTATCTCCTTCTATGGTCTCTCAGCACCCCGGGGGCCAATTTCACATTCCTGGTTTGTGTCTAGACAGACTTCCATCCTCATGGTCTTCTGTTTCAGCTCTGCGCTAGTTGATTGTGCACGCCCTGCTTCCTTTCTTGTCCCTTGTAACACCTTGCTCCCCTGTAGAATGGCTCATCTGCACTGATAGATCACAGCTGTTAAGTATTCCCCCTCCTGGGTAATACTCTGGGGAGCTGGAAGAGTTGTTCCTAGTTCCTTGGAATTTCCATTGTAAAAGCAACATGCATATCGCTAAGTCTCCTTTGATGTACAAAGGTCCAATACTTATGGATAGTCTTAGGAATTGATAATTGGTGGTTAAAAGACATTGTTGTAGACAATGAGCAAAGATTCTTGTCAGCATAATTTAAAGTAGAATCTGTGTGTGTGTGTGTGTGTGTTTGTGTCTAGGGAGAGAAATCTAATTTCATGGAAAGGGCTGTTTTCTAAATTATTAGGGAACACCAAAACAGAATTTTAGAGGGGCTGTTATTGCAAGTGAAATATAAATGTTTGGAATCTAAATGATGGGATTTACCTTTTAAGTAAAGGTTGGAAATAAATGAAGAACAAGAAATGTAAGAATTCACAGAACGTGTGCTGATGTACACACATGCAGTGTGATGCATACATGCACAGACGTACATACATAGAACTCCAGTTCCCCATTACTACTAGAGAAGAATAAAGGAGGGAAGAACAGCAAGGAAAAGGCACAGAGGGATGGGAGAGGAAGCCCTGCTGAAGGCGGGTAACATGGAAATGGAGGCTGAGCCATTTCTTAGGGGAGCACGAAGATGCTCTTTATACTTCTGATCAATGTTCAGAATTAACACAGTCTCAGTCTCAGCTGTACACACCCTGCCACGCCCACAATGAACTGCTAAGCTAGGCAACAAAGAGAGGCCTCTGGTACCAAGTCTCAGCTGGAACATTTTCTTTTCCTTAGCATCTTCTCCAGGTCCATTGTACACACGGAGCAATCTTCTTCTCTTAACGTTGACACTTTTATTGATGTACAATTCACATGTCACACAATGGTTTATATATATTCAAAAGAGTTGTAAAATCACCACCACAATCAATTTTATACCATTTTCTTCTTTCTCGTACACACAACCATTCTCCATCCCTACCCCCCAACTTCCCTTACCATAGCCCTAGCCAACTATTAAATAAATTACTGTCTTTATACATTTACCAAGCCTGGATTTCATATCAAGAAAAACATACAAAAACAAAGATCCCAACGATAACAACAAAATAACACAGAGAAAGACCAATAAAAAGAAAGCAGAAAATAATTTAAAAATGAGGATAAATTAAAAAATGAGTCAAAATGGAAAACAAATGATAAGGTGTTACATTATAACCTACCTATATCTGCATTGGTTCACTTTCCCATTCACTGTGTCTGATAACAAGACTATTCACAGCCCTATTGTGTGGAGAGAGGCGATTCACCAGAGGCTTAATACGGACCCAGAAAATGGATTTTGTGCTTTCACTGTCATTTATAGCACCTGCAATCTCTAATTTAATTTCTAATACCAATCCCTCTTTAGGTCTTGGATTTTATTATTTACAATCCTTAGATCACATGGACTAGTGTGCTTCTCTCATGTGAACTTAGTTGGCTTCTCACTTATATGACTGCAGCTTCTTTTTTTAAGATAAAAGTAAATTTTAATAAAGAAAAATTCAACATTGAAGGCTCAGACAATCTTGGGGTACTGGGAAGGGGATTCCTCGCTTCTCTCCCCCACCTCCCTGGTATCATTTGGGGCAGAGGTACAAGTTTTTCTCTGATCTTGAACGGAATGAACAGTGAGACCTTTGCTCTGTCTGAATGTCTCTCCTCTGGGGCTGCCTGGCTGTGGTTTCTCGGTGTGCCTCTCACCTAGGTTAGGCACCCTTGCCCAAGTCCCCTGTGGAATGCAGGGAGGATGCTGTGCGGGGGAGGGGGGCAGGGCACATCAGCTGGCAGAGACAGTGGTGGTGGCAGCGATGAGAGGGGGCACAGGGGTGGGCCAGCCAAGGGGAAGTGAGAGCGAGGCAAAGGAGGGGCTCCCAAGAGGGCAAAGGGAAGATGGCAACAGGGAAGAAAGCCAAAGAACGTGGGGGTGGCACCAAAGGGCAGGAGTGGTGGGGTTGGGAAATGGCCTCCAGTCCCTGGGTCTCCACATCAAGTCTTGTCTGGGGGTGGGTCTCTGAGCACCTTGTTTTCCTTCAGGCTGTCTAGGTATTCCTGTTGGGACACTGCCAGCACTGATGCTAGGATCTCATCATCGTCCCAGTCATGCAGACCAAAGGCGGAGGGGGACATCTGCTGAATGAGAGCCCGGCACTCCAGCGCAGGGTAGAGGGACGCGGGAGGAGAGTTGGCTGAGTCGGTGGCCCCTGCTGACAACTGGCTGCTTGCACCTGGTGCACAGGGTGAAGGAGGTTTAGCAAGAGCTATGACAGTGCCTGGAGAAGGGGGCTTAATGCCCAGCTCAGCATGCAACTCAGGGTTCTCAGGAGATGAGGCTGAACTCCGCTGCCGCGGGGACCGGTTGGTCCACTCCTCCAGGCCACTGGAGGCTGCAGCTGTGGCCGAGCTGCACGTGGCGCTGGCTTTCCGGGGCTGGGTGGGGCCACGGACCTGGCGGGCCTGTTTCTCCTGATCCCGGAGCCACTGCAAGTAGGATTCCCGAGCCACCTGCTCCTCAATGGCCTCATTGGTGGCCTCCCAGTCGGTGACCCGCTTCTTGTCTTCCAGCATCTGCTGCTCGATCCATGACTCCTCGGATGTTTTTATGGCAGTTTTCATGAGGGAGTGCTCCGCAAACCCCGGGTGGAATGACGGTAGGCCCAGCCCCACGCCAATGGTGGCCTTGTTGGGATTCACCACCGAGTTGTAGTGGATATTCCGATGGTAGCTGACCCGGATGGGTTCGTCCTCGTGTCGCCGCATCCCGTGGAACGTGTTGCTGGGCTCTGCGCTGTACTGATACACCTCTACAGGGCGGTTGTACATCTCCGCCATGGCCTGCATCTCGATGTGGTTGCCATGGCAGTTGCTTTTGCGCTTCCGGTTTATATAGGTGGCGAAGTCCTCTGTGACATAGCTGGAGAAGTAGTCTGCGTTCTTCATCAGGTAGTCCATGCAGTGCTTTCGCACCACCTCGTGCATGTCCTGGTCACCGTATACTTGGTCAGCCACAGCCCGGAAGAGACAGGCGCCGTCGTCCTTCATCTGCTTGATGACAAAACCCTTCTGGTCTCGCAGTGTCTGTTCGAACCAATGCTCCTGCCGCTCAGCCGTGGCCGGGTCCATGGCCTCGGTGCGCGCCGCAGCCGTGTCGTACTCATCCTCGCTGTTGTAGCCCGCGCCGACCTCCTCCCGCTCGGGACCGCCGCCGCCAGCCGCGCCAGCCCCGGGGGCTTGGCGGCGCCGCTTGCTGTGCCCTGGCCCCGAGCAGCGGCTGCCCACACCTAGGGCACCACCCACGCCCGCCGCCGCGGCTCCCAGCGCATCACCAGGACCACCTCCGGGACCTCCAGGGCCTCCGCATGGAGGTGGAGAGACCTGCGGCGGTCGAGGACCGGCCACTGCGCCCGGGGGTCCGGTCAGCGCCCAGCGGGGAAGCGCTCCTGCTGGTCCCGGGGGCGGGCCCGGGGGCGGTGGTGAGGCCCGGGAACGAGCCCCAACGACGGCCGAGTCACGGTCAAGGTCACCGCCGCCCAAGCCCACCCCCCCGCCGCGGCGCGGTGCTGGGTTCAGTGGGCCTGGCGGCGGCGACTCGGCGGCGGTGGTGTCCGCGTCGGGAGGAGGCGGCTTCTTTTTGGGGAGAATTGTCATGGCGGTAGCGCGGAGCAGCCCCCAGCACACCCGGCGCGAGGCACGCTGGGAGAGAACCCCAGGGCTGCTTCTTTCAAGACAAGCCTGTAAGACCCCGGATGCTGTTGGTTCTGATAGCTGCGTACCCAAATCTTCAGTCATAGGAACTAATTGTTCTTGAACTGGGTCTATGATTAAGTGTGAGCTCAAAATCCATTCATGTGTCTAAGGTTTATTTATATCTGTCCCTGGTCTGCTTGAGAGACATCACTATCAGCTTATTGGCTAAATGATAAATCATTCCCATGGAGCACATGGCAATTCTACCCATAGTATGATTAATTTAGCCGGTGGAATAGAATTTAAAACACTGTTGAGAAAAAGGAAAATATACATCTATAGGACGTGTATACTGGTATAAACGAAAGCATATATGGTATATGAATTTTTGACTTGTACAGATGAAAAACCTAAGTGATCGGATAGTACTTATGCAAACATTGAGGACTGAAAATCTTCAATAAGCAGAGCAATAATCATACAAAACTTTGGAGAAAGGACATTTTTTAAGTGCTTTGAACTAAGATAGTTTCCCCTTTCCCCCTCTTCTTTATTTTATTTTATATTTGTTGGTGTCAGGAGTGGGATATGCCCCCTCTTCTTCTTCTTTTTTTTTTTTTTTACATTTTATTAGGGACTCACACAACTCTTATCACAATCCATACATATACATACATCAATTGTATAAAGCACATCCATACATTCCCTGCCCCAATCATTCTCAAAGCATTTGCTCTCCACTTAAGCCCTTTGCATCAGGTCCTCTTTTTTTTTCTTTTTTCCCCTCCCTCCCCGCTCCCCCCTCCCGATGTGCCCTTGGTAATTTATACATCGTTATTTTGTCATATCTTGCCCTATCCGGAGTCTCCCTCCCCCCCTTCTCTGCCGTCCCTCTCCCAGTGAGGAGGTCACACGTGGACCCCTGTAATCAGTTCCCCCTTTCCAACCCACTTGCCCTCTGCTCTCCCAGCATCGCCCCTCACACCCCTGGTCCTGAAGGTATCACCCACCCTGGATTCCCTGTGTTTCCAGCCCCCATATGCACCAGTGTACAACCTCTGCCCTATCCAGCCCTGCAAGGTAGAATTCGGATCATGGTAGTTGGGGGGAGGAAGCATCCAGGACCCGGGGGAAAGCTGTGTTCTTCATCGGTACTACCTCGCACCCTCATTGACCCATCTCCTCTCCTGAACCCCTCTCTGAGGGGATCTCCATTGGCCGACACTTGGGCCTTGGGTCTCCACTCTGCACTTCCCCCTTCATTCAATATGGTACATATATATACACATATATAGACACACACATATATACATATACACACATATATCTTTTTTTTTTTTTTGCATAATGCCTTTATATCTGGTCCCTTTGGCATCTCATGATCGCACTGGCCGGTGTGCTGCTTCCATGTGGGCTTTTTTTGCTTCTGAGCTAGATGGCTGCTTGTTCACCTTCAAGCCTTTAAGACCCCAGACACTATCATGGAGGTGTGCAGTCAATGATATGATTTTTTTGTTCTTTGATGCCTGATAACTGATCCCTTCGGGACCACTCGATCACACAGGCTGGTGTGTTCTTCCATGTGGACTTTGTTGCTTCTGAGCTAGATGGCCGCTTGTTTATCTTCAAGCCTTTAAGACCCCAGTCATTATCTCTTTTGATAGCCAGGCACCATCAGCTTTCTTCACCACATTTACTTGTTCACCCACTTTGGCTCCAGCTGTTGTGTCGGGAGAGTGAGCATCATAGAGTTCCAATTTAATAAAAGAAAGTATTCATGCATTGAGGGAGTGTTTGAGTAGAGGCCCAAGGTCCTTCCACCACCTTAATACTTAACCTATAAATATAGACACATTGATCTACTTCCCCATCCTCCTATATATATTTGCATGTACATGTCTTTGTCTAGACCTCCATAAATGCCCTTTGACTCCTAGCTCTTTCCTCCATCTCCCTTGACTTTCCTCGCCCCCTCTTCTTTATAACCTATGGCTTTCTGGCCTCAGAATGGAAATCAGTAACTTGATAAGCGGTTTGCAAAGTAATCTGGTTTCACTACAGTCACTGTAATTACTTTGACCTGCCCCACTGAGATACAATTTGGGAACGTATTATGCAGACTTTGCTAGGGAGGTTGGCAGCTGTTAGTCCCGTGGTTATCCCAGGAGGCTGTCCCAGATCTAGCTGCTGATCTTCCACATTGTGGTCTTCTTAATAAGGCATGAGGCCTAGCTGGCCCAGGCTCTGTTATGAAGATTCCAATTGTTAAAAAGCATAAAGACTTTACATTCTGATGGGCAGCCCAACCACCAGTCTTACTTGTCTTTACCGTCATAACTAAAAGTTCCACTTACCCTAGAGTTAATTTAGACTCAAAGGTACCCCCATGTATGTCAGAGTAGATTAAACACCCTGCAGAAATCACAATAACAGTATCACTTTGTGTTCTTAGGGAAATCTGAAAATACTGTATAATAGTCACGTAACTTTTATCATTATCATTTTTATCTCATTTGAGAACATCACCACAAGTTTCTATAGACCAGTGCTATTTCTGTTTTATGGATACTCAAATCAAACCAAACCCGCTGCTGTCAAGTCGATTCAGACTCATGGTGATCCTATAGGATGGAGTAGAACTGCCCAAAGGCTTTCATAGGCTGCAGATCGTTATGGAATGTGTGCCACACTTCACGGTCCTGGCAACAATTCAATCTCTATTATCAGGAGTCCGAATTGGCTCAGTATGCCTCTTCTCAGACTTCCATTCTAGGGTTTCAACCCAGATTTTTCTTGTTGAGGTTATTGTTCTAGCAAAGCTGCTCTTTACAAACTTGGCCGTGTTCTGATTTCGTTAGCTATGGAACAAGCAGTTCAAAGTCTTGCTTTTTACCCTTCAGTAGACTCGGGGTTCCTGGGAGGTGTCTCTCCTTTTTTTTCTTTTTTAATAGAGAATTCTTAGTCTTTCCTGCTAACTAGAAAAATGTTGCCTGGTTTGTGGAATATTTGTTAGCCAATTGTGTGCTTCAAGTAAGACGATGCGATTTAGCAAACAAAAGCACTAACAATAAACGTTTAGTGTAAGTATGTACCAAAATGTTGCATTTTACCCCATCTGCCTTTCTTCTGACAATCCTACTCAAAAGATAAAGAAGAAGAGTGGGCAGTTGGGGTTCTTTTACTGCATTTAAAATCTTCAGAATACAGCTTTCCCCCAGATCCTGGATGCTTCCTGCCCCCCCCCCCCCAACTACCATGATCCGAAGTCTACCTTGCAAGTCTGGATAGAGCAGAGGTTGTACACTGGTGCATATAGGAGCTGGAGGCACAGGGAATCCAGGGTGGATGATACGTTCAGGACCAGGGGGTGAGGAGCGATACTGGGAGAGTAGAGGGTGAGTGGGTTGGAAAGGGGGAACTGATTACAAGGATCCACATGTGACCTCCTCCCTGGGGGACGGACAACAAAAAAGGGGTTGAAGGGAGACGCCGGATAGGGCAAGATATGACAAAATAACAATCTATAAATTATCAAGGGCTCATGAGGGAGGGGGGAGCAGGGAGGGAGGGGAAAAAAAAGAGGACCTGATGCAAAGGGTTTAAGTGGAGAGCAAATGCTTTGAAAATGATTAGGGGAAAGAATGTACAGATGCGCTTTATACAATTGATGTATGTATATGTGTGGATTGTGATAAGAGTTGTATGAGCCCCTAATAAAATGTTTAAAAAAATAAAATCTTCAGGCTTTATTTCTAGGGAATGCCATTTATTATTTAAATATGATTATTTTTGTCATCTTAATGCTAATAAGTCAGTCCTAAGTTTCTGAGCATTAAATTGAAACAGAAAAATCTGATCCCTGTTATAGAATTTCAGTTCCAGCTTGTCTTCTAGAGCCTAATTAATTGGGTATTAGATTAGGAGGAGTCTAGCTAATTTGTCAAGAGACATTTCATTTCTGTGTTGACTTGACGCACCTGAGTCCTTCAACACGCTGCTCTAAATTCACCTGAGATGAGATCAAAACTCACAGCACACAAATGGGACAAAGGAAACTGCCTGTCAGTGAGATTAAGATAGACAGAACCACATGCTGTTTACACGACTAAATGAAGTGTATGTGATCATCACCATGGAAACAAGTTGTATGGAGGTGTGCAGAGGAGGGGGAGATCAAAGTTTTCTCCAGATAGAAGGCTTACATATGGCGATTTAAAAAAATCAGATGAAGCTGTTATGTCTATAACAGAAGGTATGAAGGCTAACACATACCCAAGGTGTTGTCACATGCATATACTATTCCTTCTCAGTTGAAACCTGCATTTTTCTGGAAAGTTCTAGAGAAGTACACAAGGATCATGCAGACTACCAGGAGTGTCTGAAGTTCGGAGAGCTTGAAAAGCTGGTGTCTCATGTCAAGTGCAGTCCCCAATCCGACTCTGGCACACTCATCTTCTCTTCAATGGGATCCACATGGATGGCCAGATTCTACTGCCTGATGTCCCCCTACACTAGCATTATACATTATTGGAACTTTAACTTTGGGTTGACCTTAACTCCAATTTAGGGAAGCACCAGACCAACCAAGCCTACTTCCATGGAGTTGATTCCTGCTCACAGTGATCCTATAAGGATACAATAAGGATCCGAGGGTATAAATCCTTTAGGGAACAGACCAAAACCAAAACAAACACCCAAACTCACTGTCCTTGAGTCAATGTTGACTCATCATGACCCTCTGTGGGTTTCTGAGACTGTCATGTAGAAAGCCCAGTCTTTCTTCTGCTGATCTGCTGGTGGTTTCAGACTGCTGACCATGCAGATCACAGCCTACTGTCTAAGGGAACAGATAGTCTCATCTTTCTCCCTTAGAGGGCCTGGTGGCTTTGAACCATCATCTTTGCAATTAGCAGTCCAGTCTTTCCGTGACAGCGTAGCCATGGTGGATATTTATTAGACCAGCAACATCATTCTTCTGGGAAGTGAGTCAATAAATCACTGTGGTCGTGAGATGGAGAGCTATGATTGGCCATCTCACAGCCATGATGATTCATTAACTCAACAAACATTCAGGGAGGACCTGGTGGGATTTATTTGTCAAAAAAAGGCGGGGGGTCAAATTCCCTGCCCCAGGCAATGGCCACTATAGAAAAGATCATGGCAGTTCCTCAAAATGTTAAACATAGACTTATGACAAACCCTCAAATATCAAACCCATTGCTGTCAAGTTGATTCTGACTCATAATGACTCTACTATACCGGGTTTCCAATGCGCTACATCTCTCAAGTAGCAGGATGGCCTCATCTTTCTCCAGCCTTGCAATAACAGTCTAGCGCTACCCAATAGGGCCACCAGGGCACCCTAGACTTACGATGTGACCCAGCAATTCTCCTCCTGGGTCTATAAGGACGCCAAAGACTTAAGAGCAGGGCCTCGCACAGATCCTTGTGCATCGATGTCCATTCCAGCACTATTCACAATAGCCCAAATGTGCAAATCATTCAAGTGTCCATCATCAGATTAATGGATAGGCAGAACACGGTTTATCCACAAAATGGGATATTATGCTTCCATTAAGAGAAGTTCTGGCAGATGCTATGACGTGAATTAACCTTGACAATATTATTCTGAGTAAAAGACATCAGAACAGAAATATAAATATTGTATGATTCCGCTTTTGTGAAGTACCTAGATTAGGCCTATGCATGGAGACAGAGATTAGTGGTTATGATGGGCTAGGGGGAGTGGAAGTAGAAAGAAAATCTCTTCTGCTCTTGGAGGAGTGAATTCTAAAGAAGGGAGACTAACAATGAAGACCATTCGTCTGTTCAATCAATAAACAAACGTGCATTGAGCAGCTGAGCATCAGACACTCTTATGGACGGTGGGACTGTAGGAGTTAGATGATATTATGTCATCTTGAAGATGCATGGAACTGTAGGGGTGAGATCCAACCCTCAATCGGGTTACAGCCTAATGATGCCTCCTTAGGGGGCTTGACCTTTAATAAGAAAGATCCTTGGGGTCTCCTTTTCTCTCTCTCCCTTTGTCTTCCTGCTTGCTGGACTCTTCCACAGAACTGAGAGCCATCGGTGTCCTGTCATGTTGTGACTACCCTTGGATCCACATGACTCTGCACCCACCAGCCTGTGATCTTCCTGTATGCTGTGTCATTGAATGTGGCTACGTGAGTCTCAAGAGGGACTTAGGGACTGGTATCAAACTTAAAGACTTGAGTTCAACAGGGCTGGGATACCTTCTTGATATATAATTACTTCTTGACGTAAAGATCTTTCTTAGACATAGTTCAGTGAACCTGGGTTTCTTTCTCTAGACAATCCAGCTTAACACAGGGATGTATTAGTAAATAAAACAAATAGACAATAACCCATGTCTTATAGAGTTTACAGAGTCCTTGTGTGATGCAAACAGGTAATGCTCTCAGCTGATAACTGGCAGTTCCAGTCCACCCGAAGGGATCTCGGAAGAAAGGCCTGGTGATCTACACCTGAAGAGTCAACTCTTAAGAGCCCTTTGGAACACAGTTTGGCTTTGACACATGGGGTTGGAGTGGACTGCACAGCACTAGGAGTCATAGTAGAAGAAGAGGAGGAGGGGAGAGAAGAGGTGGGGGAGGAGGCTCCAGCAGAGCCAGGGGTGCTGCTTTCTGGGAGACCCCGGACCAACTCGGCTCCTGGCTCTTCAGCAGGTCAGGTCTGTGAGCTTGAACTGTGCTTCTTTTGTGTAAGCTGACTCCAGTCTGGTGTCTTGCCCTCCAGTCAGGGACTGCAGTCACTGAGAGAAGGGTCACCCTGGAGCACAGGGCTTGGGGCGCTAACAGCAGTTGCTAGAGGTAGGTCACCCGAGTGCAGCCTTTCTGGACACAGGTGCAGCAGGCACAGTGGCAGCTGGTTTAAGCCAGTTTAAATGAGACCTTGGAAAAAATAAACAAACAGGCTACTAACTACTTTCACTATGATTTCATTAAAAAATGGCTTGAAAAATTCCCCCAAAGGTAGAAGATAACAGTCCAGGATAAGGGATAGCATTATGAATGGAAGACGGAATAGAAGACCCCCTTGAGTGGTGCAGACAGTTAATACAGATGGCTGCTAATTGAAGTTTGGAGGTTCAAGTTCACCCAGAAGAGCCTCGGAAGAAAGGCCTGGTGACCTACTCCTGAAAGACCACCATCGAAAACCTCGTAGAATACAGTTCTACTCTGACACACATAGGCTGCTGTGAGCCAGAGTTGACTTGACAGCTATTGGCTTCCTTGTGAATGGAATAAAATCCTCTCATGAAAGCCTCAAGCCCTTTACTTTGTTTCATACAGGACTGTGCCCAGTGCTCGGTGAGCGATCAGCTACTGCCATAAAGAACACTGAACTCAGACCTTTCAGAAGACATGGCCTCAAAGGGCCAGGCTACACTTTCCAAACCCTGGTTAGGTGATTGGTGTATCGGATAGTAGGTTCGATGGGTAAAGGAAGCGGTTATACAGCTGCCAGAGAAGTGCCTGGCCTTGCCTCGAGGGTGAGAGAACATTTATTTTCCTTGTATCGCTGGGAAGAAAGGAGACCTGGTGGCGTGAGGGATCATGTGTTGGGCTGCTGACCACAAGGTCAGCAGTTTGAAACTCCCACAGGCTCTGCAGGAAGAAGATGAAGTTTGTTACTCCCCTAAAGATGTACAGGCTCAGAGCCCCACAAAGGCAGTTCTCCCCTGTCCTGGAGGACTGTTATGTGTCAGAACGGCCGTGGTTTTGGCTTTTGAGATCGCTTGGGCGAGAGAGGGGGCCTGGTTTCTTGCTGGCCATGAAGAAGTGTCCCTTAAAGATCATCTTTCAAGAGTTTGTCTTGCCTGTCTGAGGGAGACAGTTCATCCCTGATGAACACCACTTGGCTAGTCACCAGGCTTCAGAGGAGCTAAGAGTTAAGTTGTGTTGCCTGCTTAGAATTTTCCCTTTTTCCAAGACTGGTTTTTCCAACCTCCATGTTTGTTAGATCAGGATTGGCAAACGTTTTCTGTATAGGATAGTGAATATTTCAGGCTCGGTTAAAGGCAGGCAGGGCCCGTGGGCTAGAGTTTGCTGACCCTTGACTCAACTCCATTTCAAAAACCTGTGATTTAATTCTTCTTCTTAAAAAAAAAAAAAAAAACATAGTTCCCTGAGCGTTGTTCAACTTTTACTAATACCCTAGTGTTTGGGACTTCCTCTGTATCTTTTACAATGATTCTTTATGATTATTATTGTGAAATACTGTAAGAATGATGAAAATATAACACAATAAAGTGAACACGGGTTGTTAAAAAAATAAGTAAATCTTTTTTTGAGACATATCCTAATGTCATACAATTCAATGGTTCAATCATATCAAGAAGTATTGCACAATCATCAACTTTAGAACCTTTTTCATTTTTCTTGTACTCCTTGTTATTAGCTCCCCATCCCCCAACTTCCACTGCCATGCCCCGGAGGAACCATTCATCCAGTTACTGTCTCTATAGATTCATCCATCCTGGCTTTCACATAACAAATAATAATAATTGTAATAATACAAAACAAAGAGTCAAAAAGCTAACAACAATAACAAAATAAAATGGAGAAAAACAGAAAAATATCAAAAGTTAGACCAACTTTCAAATGGGTCAAAAGGGAGAGCAACTGATAAGGTGTTAGATTTTAGCCTAGTTATATCTGCCATGATGCCCTCCGACTGCCCTCTGCGGGCTAGCTAGGCTGTCCGTATCTCTGGTCTACATCCGGGGGTGGGGAGGGGGGTGTTTCCCAGATTCCCTGGAGGCTTCATCCACTTGGATTTCCCCTTCAGTTTTGTTTTTTTTTAACTGCGAGAACTTTGAGATGTGTCAAATGGGGGATCAAATCACACGTTCTATATAAAAACTTACTGTGTTTTCAGTGAGGTTTGTGCAGAAGTTTAGGTTCCCATTCTCTACACTAAACGTTTGGCGGCGTTGGGTACATTCTTCAAGTTATGGGAACAGACTCACTGTTTCCATTCTGTGGTGTTGGGTACATTCTTCAAGTATGGGAACAGACGCACTATTCCCATTCTGTGTCTTTTGTTTCTTGTTAGACAGCCCCATCCTTTTCACCATGGTGGGCTTATCTTGGATCTCGAAACACTTTCCCCAACCAGGAAATCCATTCAGTTCTGTATTATGAAAAAGGCTAACGCAAGGCAGACCAAGGATACCTTTTGCTTCTTTCGATGGGGGCTTGTCAGTAACAACAGGCTAGAAGCTCAGATAGTTATAGAGTGCTGTTCAAAACAGAGTTGTCGGTGTGTCCTGTTTTATTTTAAAATATATCCTCACAGGAAAATCCAGACCCACTGCCAATGAGTGAATGCCACTGTAGCAGCCTGTAGGACGGAGTAGAACTGTGAGTTTCCTAGACCGTAATGCTTTACAGCAGTTCTCACCCTGTGGGTCGCGACCCCTTTGGGATGTCCAGTGACCATTTCAGAGGGGTCACCTGATTCATAACAGTAGCAGAATTACAGTGATGAAGTAGCAACAAAAATAATGGTTTTATGGTTGGGGGGTGACCACAACATGAGGAACTGCATGAAAGGGTCGCAGCATGGGGAAGGTTGAGAACCACTGCTTAAAGGAACAGAAAGCGGAGCAGCTGATGGATTAGAGTTGCTGGCTTCACAGTGAGCAGCTCAATATGTACCCAGGACACCACCAGGGTGCCTTTTATAATATGTGTTAAATATTATAATGTGTGGTAGTTATATAATCTGTTGGCAAATTGAGAGGATTAAGAGTGAAGGGGTTTAGGAGAGGAGATGGGTCAGTCAGGGTGCGAGGTAGTACCGATGAAGAACACAGCTTTCCCCCAGATCCTGGATGCTTCCTCCCCGCAACTACCATGATCCGAATTCTACCTTGCAGGGCTGGATAGGGCAGAGGTTATACACTGGTGCATATGGGAGCTGGAGGCACAGGGAATCCAGGGTGGATGATACCTTCAGGACCAGGGGTGTGAGGGGCGATGCTGGGAGAACGGAGGGCGAGTGGGTTGGAAAGGGGGAACTGATTACAGGGGTCCACATGTGACCTCCTCACTGGGAGAGGGACGGCAGAGAAGGGGGGGGAGGGAGACTCCGGATAGGGCAAGATATGACAAAATAACGATGTATAAATTACCAAGGGCACATGAGGGAGGGGGGAGCCAGGAGGGAGGGGAAAAAATAGAAGAAAAAAAAAGAGGACCTGATGCAAAGGGCTTAAGTGGAGAGCAAATGCTTTGAGAATGATTGGGGCAGGGAGTGTATGGATATGCTTTATACAATTGATGTATGTATATGTATGGATTGTGATAAGAAT
Organism: Tenrec ecaudatus; assembly: GCF_050624435.1. NCBI lineage: Eukaryota > Metazoa > Chordata > Mammalia > Afrosoricida > Tenrecidae > Tenrec > Tenrec ecaudatus. Next base: position 299,740,284 of record NC_134530.1, on the reverse strand, counting down.
TGTATGAGCCCCTAATAAAATGTTAAAAAAAAAAAGAGTGAAGGGGTGGAGTCAGTCAACCAGGTCGCAGCTTGATGGCCTCATTTGGAGGCACTAAGGAGATAAATAGCTCGCTGGAAGCAGGAAACAAGCTGACAAGTCACATGGAGCTACACTAGAGCTCTGGAGCCAGAGGAACCCCACAGAGACCCCTGCCAGTGTTCAGATGCTTACACCGCCACTGGATCCACAAGACGGTTCACCCACTGGCCTGTGATCTTCCTGCAACTGGTGCCATTGCATGTGTTTTGTGAGTCTAAAGAGGACTTTATAGACTGTTATGGGTCATATAATCTAATTTCGGACTTATGGACTTGATCTGTACTGGACTGGGATGTTTTCTCAACTGTTCTTGTAGATAAAGCTCTTTCTCATACACATATGAATCTCCCTGGATTTGTTTCTCTGGTCTACCTGGGTTAACACATACAGTTTTTCCTATCATATAAAACATAAGTAAATTGGCACAAAATATTTAAAAATTCTGCAATCTTTATATGACACTAATTCTGTTCACGTATTATTCAGTCTTCCTTGTCCTCTAATTTTGCCATCATCCTTAAGCCCAGTGTCCCCCCAGCAGTTGGAGGTGCTGGTAGGAGGGTTTCCTTCTTGAGGGCAGGGCCAGATATTGGGGTTCTAGAAGGGCCCATCAGCCATAGAGGCGAGGCATCCCTGTATCTCCCTAGGCTGGGGACTCTTCCTCATACGTGAGTTCTGGTCATCTCGTTTCCAAGAGTCCCTGTACCTTGCTTTCTCAGGCTTTTTGCTTCAATCTGTGAGGGGATTTTTCTTGCATAATTAAACCATTCTAATTCCTGAGGATTCCAAGACACACAGAAGCTGTCTAAACTGTGGTGGAGTGGACATCCGTAGGAGTCACACAATCAACTCTACTTTAGGAGGCCCAAAAGATTTCAGTCCCTCCCAGCTTGAAGCATGTACTCTTCACATGTGCTCCCTGTCCAGACCCGAGGAAGGGGTGGCCCATTCAGATGTTCCCTTCTCTCCGACCATGTGCTGGGGATATGACTTTCAGGGAGCAACATTTTGCCCTTCATTTAAGCCCCGGTGAACAATTCCTGGCAGTACCAGAATTCCAGTGATGACTGGGTGCAATAAGTGCACAAATGGGCCCAAGTCAATAGAAACTGATTGGCCATTGTCATTCTTTCATTGAAAAGGTGTCAACCAAATATCCGGTACAGCCGTGGCTGTCCCCACTACCATTCCGTAAGCATGCAAAAGGGTTGATTAAAAATCCAAACTGAAAAAAACACCAGTGGCCATCAAATGGACTCTGACTCACGGTGACCCCATGCGTGTCAGAACAGAGCTGTACTACACGGGTTTTCAGTGACCAGATTTCCCAGGGACTGCAAGAAGTCTGACGTAAACAAACAAACCAAAAATAAATCAGTTGCCATCAAATAGATTATGATTTGTAGTGGTTCCAGGTTTATCAGCAGACCATTGCCCTTCACAGGGCTTTTAAAGCTGGGAACTTCCAGAAACAGGTCCCTGGGTCAACCATAGCCAAGCACTTAAGGTTGTGCTGAAAGGGTCTACTTCCCAACATTTATGTCACAATTGTAAAAGTTCAACCGCTGTAAAGCTTAGTTAGTTTGCCATTATACAGATCAATAGTTCAACGAATATCCGGGATTAATCCTTTTAGCCAGCACCCTTAAGGAAGCACACTATCCCCCAGGATCATATTGAAAGGTTGATCTGCTTGAAGGCTGGCATTGTAGCCTTAGCTTTAGCTTGCTTTCTGCCAACACGCCTCGCTCCCTTGTCTTGCTACACCAAGCTCCATTCTGGCTTCAATGCCCGGACATTCCCAGGCTTAATTGGGGTGGCAGTTATATGATCTACTGTCAAATTGAAGAAGGGGTAGAGTATGGCCTGTCAATAAGGTCATAGCCCATGAAGCCTCGGTCTGGGCATGGCCTTCTCCTGAGGATTCTGGGAACTCCTGTCTTCCTCCCTGGAAGGGAGACATACACTCTCCCTGGGAGACATTCCTGTTGACAAGCCACATGGAGCTATGCTGATGCCCTGGAGCTGAAGGAGCCACGTGGAGACCTACGTCAGCCCCGAGATGCTTCCACTGCCATTGGAGCCACAAGACTTCCCACCCACTGGCCCGTGATCTTCCTGCATTCAGCATCATTGCCTCTGTTGCGTGGGTCTGAAGAGAAAGTTATAGACTGATATCAGACATATGGGCTAATATCAGACTTACGGACTTGATCTGGACTGGGTTGGGATGTTTTCTCAATATGCAATTGCTCTTTTGTATAAAGCTGTTTCTTATACACATGTGAGTCTCCATGGATTTGTTTCTCTAGTCTACCTGATCTAACACCATTGGGAAGCTCTAAGTAGCATAGGCTCTAGAGCTCTTGCACCCATGTCCCTGGGTCTTGCCCTGGTTTCCCCTCACTAGTAGCACCCAAAGTCAACCAACTCAGGCATCATCATTCAGGGTGCCTTATAATGTGTCCTTATGCCTCTCGCCTCTGACTATTCTCACTTTGAAAACCTTCCAGTCCCGTGGCCCGTTTCAGGAGGCATCTGCTCCTGAGCGACTCTGACAGAGGAGGGGGGAATCTGACTGGGCTTTGGCAATTAGGCAAGATAGTCTCTCCTGGGTATGTTCTTATTCGTTCTGTAGGCTGAAAGGTCTGGCAGGATTTGTACTACCCACTAGCAGGGTCTTAGTCACTCCCTCCTTCTGTAATTTATACATGCTTTTATTACTATACCTGCCACACTGAACTAGATCACCCAGTCTCCCATCTGTCAATTCCCCATCAGCGTAAAGGCCATCATTCCTCCTTGGTGAAAAGTGAAAGAGCAGAAGAATGTCAAAGCTCTCTAATGGTCTAGCCCAACATTTCCACTGCGAAACAAGGAAAGCAAGGCTCAGAACAGTGAGTCAGGGACAAATCCTGCTAGACAATTTCGTAGCCAAGATCAAGGGATGTTTGCTGACACGGGAATTGGGTTCATCTGTGCTCAGAGGCCAGCATGCCTCTTGAGAGCTAATGCTCTTAGGCAAGCTATCTCTTCCCTCTTTTGTGTGACTTGGGGAAGAGTTTACAGAGCAGATTGGTTTTTCCATTCAGCTGCTCACATACATTTTCCTTTGTGACATTGATTGCAGTCAATGTCACACAGTGTAACAGTGCTCTGCCCACTCCCTCCCTGTGCCTGCCATGCCTCTGCCTTTCAGTCCCATCCCTTCCCACCTTCTGAGGTTTCTCTTTGGGCAAGGGCTCCCCTTTTGATCTCATTTGGTGGATGGCTCACCTTACAGACATTTTTACTATCGGGCTGAGGGTTGAGCCATGTGGATAAGCTCGGTTCCAGGCTTGAAGGGTGTCTAGGAGCCATAGTCTCAGGGGGTCTACCAGTCTCTAAGAGACCAATAAGCCTGGTCTGTTTTATGACTTAAGATTTGTTCCACTTCGTTCATCCACTGTATTCTGGACCTCCTATTGTGACCCCTTTCAGAGTGGTCAGCAGTGGTTGGTTGGGCACCATTTACTCTCAGAGTCATGAAGGGTGAGGTTCTCACATACCGTCCATTACTCCTTTGTCCTAATTGGTTGGGACAAGCCATCTCTTTTAATTCTCTGTTTCTTCATCTTCAGAAGGGAGTAATGTTGATAGAGTTAGCTCAACAGGTTATGAGAATCAAGTTAAATAATATCTCTACAGTGCCCACTGCAGACTCTGACACTTTAATAAAGGCTAGCTCACTCACTCACTGCTATGGATAGAATTGCATTGAGTGAATGGACACACGGTGAGAAAGGATTGAAGAAACATTTTGGTTTTCTTTTATGACCATAAAAATATACCAAATTAGGTGATTTTGAAGAACAGGAGTTTGTTTTCTCACAGTTCTGGAAGCTACCAGTTCAAGTCAGAGTCTTGGCTCTGTCTCTCTATCAGAAGTGCCCCCAGAAACCCTAAAGCACGCATCGGTTATGTGTAGACTAATGCTCAGTGGAGATATTCACATATGAGCTGTTTGAATTTGGCACTGTGCTGGGTATTATATGTCATGCATGTAGTTATATCCCCCAGAGATACACATGGAATTCCTGTGGATATAGTCTTATTTGGAAGTCAGAAGTCTTTCAACATGTTAATTCTTTTTTTTTTTTTACAGAGTAAATTGTATTCCATTGAATTCATACATTGATTGCAATTCTCAAGACATACCAGCATTCTTCCCACTTCAGCCCTCCTTGTGTTTTTATATTAGTCCTCCTTCTTTCCTATTCCTTCTTGCTTTCAAAAGTTCTGATCCATAAGCAAAAGCTCTCTTGATTTAGTATGGTTGATTTTTCTAAGGAGTGCATACCTCTCAGATGTAATTTTTCCCCTCTGAGCCTGTATATTGTTGGGCTGAAACCTGAGTCAGAGGAGTGAGTACAGTTCCAAGAGTGAAGAGTCACTAGAGGCCATAATCTGGGGATTCCAAGTCTACATCAGACCAGTAAGCCTGATCTATTTTATGATTTTGGTTTGTTCCACTTTCTTCTCCCACTCGAATCAGGACCCTCTTTTGTGATCCCTTTAGAGTAATTAGCAGTAGAAGCTGGGCACCATCTAGTTCTTGTCTCAGGGTTGTGGTGGTTGATGGTCCATTCATCCTCAGGATGAATTGTCCCACACACCTTCTATTTTCTTTATTTTTAATTTATTGTACTTCTGTGCTGTCACCTGGGGGAGGGGGAGGTAACAAAGAGAATGCAAGTGTGGCAGGCACAACTGGCAAGTAGGTGGGCACTCTACTGGTTGGAACATCTGTGATCCAGAAACAGGTTCAGCTCTCTTTCAGGCACTGAAAGCTGGAAGAGCATACACTCTGCGGAAGTCTGGAAGGTCATTTGCCCCCAAAATGGTGGGCCATGTCAGTAGAGGGACAGCAACACAGAACATGGGTACCCATATGGTAAGTCCCAACTGTCCTTTCCCACACTTGGCCCAGGCCAAACTCCAGCACCTCTTCATTTGTTTTGAAAGCGTTGTTAAACTAACTCCAATGAAAGGTTTCTTGTTGAAAATTTCTCATGTTTAACAAGATCTGACATCCAATATAAGATGTTCCACATTTAATTCATGCAAAGGGCTTCTTTCCTGTGTGAAATCTCTGATGTGCTGTAAAGCATTGCGTCTGGCTGAAAGCTTTACCACACTCACCACAGACATAGGGTTTTTCTCCTGTGAATTTGTAGATGAATTTGAGATTTCCTTTAAGAATGAAGCTTTTGCCACATTCACTACATATATGGGGTTTCCCTCCAGTATGAGTTCGCTGATGAACAGTGAGAGAAGTCTTCTGGATAAAGCCTTTGCCACACTCACCACATACATAGGGGTTTTCTCCTGTGAATTTGTAGATGAGTTTTGAGATTTCCCTTACAGATGAAGCTTTTGCCACATTCACTACATTTATGTGGCTTCTCTCCAGTATGAGTTCGCTGATGAACAGTGAGAGAAGTCTTCTGGATAAAGGCTTTTCCACAGTCACCACATACATGGGGTTTCTCTCCAGTATGAGTTCGCTGATGAACAGTGAGAGCAGTCTTCGTGATAAAGGCTTTTCCACATTCATCACACACATGGGGTTTCTCTCCAGTATGAGTTCGCTGATGAACAGTGAGATCGTTCTTCATTAAAAAGGCTTTGCCACATTCACCACATACATGGGGTTTCTCTCCAGTATGAGTTCGCTGATGAACAGTGAGAGCATGCTTCAAGATAAAGGCTTTTCCACATTCACCACATACATGGGGTTTCTCTCCAGTATGAGTTCGCTGATGAACAGTGAGAGCACGCTTCCGAATAAAGGCTTTTCCACATTCACCACATACATGGGGTTTCTCTCCAGTATGAGTTCGCTGATGAACAGTGAGAGAAGCCTTCTGGATAAAGCCTTTGCCACATTCACCACATACATGGGGTTTCTCTCCAGTATGAGTTCGCTGATGAACAGTAAGTTTACTCTTCCTGATAAAAGCTTTTCCACACTCAACACATACATGGGGTTTCTCTCCAGTATGAGTTTGCTGATGAACAATGAGAGCAGTCTTCGTGATAAAGGCTTTCCCACATTCACCACATACATAGGGTTTCTCTCCAGTATGAGTTCGCTGATGAACAGTGAGAACATCCTTCCTGAGAAAGGCTTTTCCACATTCACCACATACATGGGATTTCTCACCAGTGTGAGTTCGCTGATGAACGGCAAGCTTACTCTTCCTGATAAAAGCTTTTCCACATTCACCACATATGTGGGGTTTTTCTCCAGTATGAGTTCGCTGGTGATCAGTGAGAGCAGTCTTCCTGATAGAGACTTTTCCACATTCACCACATATGTGGGGTTTCTCTCCAGCATTGAGATCACTCTTCCTGGTGAAGCCTTTCCCACATTCACTGCATATATAGGACATTCCTGCCACATGAGAATCCTGATGTCCCTTGAGGTATGACCCACTTTTGAAAGTTTTCCCACATTGCAAACATTTATATAGCTTTTGTCTTTCATGACTTTTTTGATAATGTTCATTGAGTTTGAACACTTTCTTGAATTTTTGCCCACACTGACTGCATTCATAGGTCTTACCTAGTATATCAATAATCTGGTGCTCATAGAGCACAGAGTCCTCGATGAAGGTTGTTCCACATTTATTACCTGTGTGTGGTTTATCAATTTCATCAGACTCCTGATGTTGAATGCATTGTGACTTCATGAGCCTGGGTGGTTCACACTCAGGGAATTTCATTTCAGTACAAAATCGCTCTTTTTCAATGTGGAGAAAAGTTTTCTCATCTTCACTGAGCACAACTGACTTCTGTATTTTGTTGCTTCTGTTCTGATTTAATTCTAGAATGATTAAATCTGATTTTACAATTTTTTCATGTAATCCAAACATCTCATCATTTTCCTTTGGAGGAAAATTATTTTTATGCTGAGGATATGTATTAAATTTAGAGCATTGTTCTATTCTGTCCATGCGTCTTTCAAATTGCAAGTGCTCAAGCAAATGATCATCATCTTTCTGGATTTCAATGGAAACCAGGTTGCGATAGTTCTCCAACATCACATCCTGATATAGGGTCTTCTGAGCAGGGTTCAGGAGCTGCCATTCCTCCCGGGTGAACTTTACAGCCACATCGTTGAATGTCAGTGGTTCCAGCTTCCACATCTTGAAGAGTTATTGACTTGATGGCTGTTTACTTTTGTGAGATACCGCAGGGCAGATCATGGACATCCTGAAGCTCTACCTCATAGTGAAGGTCTACTGCTGGTCCTGCAAAATGAACTGAGCCTTGGTCATTTTCTTTGGTCCTTATAACACGGCCAGCAACTGGGATGCTCTATGTTTGTCTTAACTCTATCAGCTCCAATGATGCTCACAAATTTCAGTCTCTCATGAGGACATCCCAGAAATAATAATACCCAAACCAGGCACTTCTTCCTTCTTCCTCTAAGCTGCTGGTTGGTGAAAATCTGCAAGCTGACTACTTCCCAAAGGCTCCGCCGCGCCGCCGGTGCGCAGGATCCTCCTCAAACTCCCGCCGCAGCTCCCGGCGCGACGGGGACGCTGTGCGTGACTATGGCGGCCGCCTCAACATGTTAATTCTTACACTACATTCATCCCCGCTCGGTTGTCAGTTTGTTGCACTGTGGCGGCTTGTGTGTTGCCGTAAAGCTGGAAGCGGTGTCACTGGCATTTCCAATACCAGTAGGGTCACCTAAGGTGACTATGTTTCAGTGGAGCTTCCAGACTAAAAAGCGACTAGGAAGCATTAATAATCGGTTCACTTCTGGCCACTGAACACCTTATGAATACCAATGGAACATTGTCTGATCGAGTGCCGGAAGATGAGTCTTTCAGGTTGGAAGGCAGTAAAAATGTGATTGCCTCCTCAAAGCAGCTGATCTTTTATATATGTAATATTTTATTGGCACATCTTACTCATTCCATTATATCCATTTTCGCATACAGTTCTGTTGTTCAATCCCATCGGGTGGGGTTGCACACACATCAGTGCTATCCACTCCCCTTTTACCCCCCTCACTCCCTATACCCTCAGGGAACCAGAGAATCCTCCTGTCACTGTCCCTGAGGGGTCATCTATCTTGACTACCATGTACGGAGCCATCTTAAATATCCAAATGAACAAATGCAAATCTAACATGATTCATGAAGTACAACACATCAAGTTATAAGTTAATAGTAATGGGAGGAAATCTTCGTGATGTCAATGGAGCAAAACTTTTGGAACCTTCATTTGCTGATGGGATACGAGTCAAAATGACAACAAATAGCAAGCACACTCTAATAATACTTGGTGCATGGAAAGTGTGCATTATCAGGAGAGACCAGTCCCTGGAGAAGGACACCATGCTTGGTAGGTCAATAGAAACAACAAAAAATAAAACTCAATGAGACGGAGTGACACAGTGGCTGCAGCAGTAGACTAAACTGGAGGTGGGGAATTTTTTATTTCTGACCAGGGCCCTTTGGATACTTAGAACATAATGTGCAGGCCACATGGATCAAATATTTAATCAACTCACCCATAATGTGATGGCTAACTCTGCTTCTGGTTGAGGAGATATGTGATGCTAGCTGGTATTGATGATTTTATGAGTCTTAGATGGCCCACAGGCTGGGTGCTCCCTACCAATGGCAAAGCACAATTGTGAGGATGGAACAGGACTGGATAGTGTTGCATTCTGTTTTACATAGGGCAGCTGTGAGTCAGGACTGACTCCATAGCACCTAATACCAATATGTTTTTAAAAGCATGACACTGAAGGATTAATCCTAAACCTAATCATTTCTGATTTATAAAAAGACCAGAATAGAAAGGGGGAACTGATTACAAGAATCTACGTATAGCCTCCTCCTTCGGGGAGGGATAGCAGAGAAGAAGGCGGGAGGAGATGTCAGACAGTGCATTATATGGCAAAATAATAATAATTTATGAATGATGAAGGGTTCATGAGATAGGGGCAGTGGGGAGGGAGGGGGAAAATGAGCAGCACATATTAAGGGCACAAGTAGAAGGCAAATGTTTTGAGAATGATGATGGCAACAAATATACATATGTTCTTGACACAACGGATGTATGTATGGATTGTGATAAGAATTGTATGAGCCCCAAATAAAATGGTTTACATATATATGTTATTTTATATATATAAATACCAGAATATATATAAATACCAGAATAGACACAGAGGCAAGCACCAAGAGGAAGACAGATGCCATGTAAGGATTATCTATAAAACAAGAAATACCAAGGAATCAAGGAATTCCGTAGCTCTTAACATGGGAGGAATTGACAACATCAAGACCTTGGTTTGGATCTTTCGGCCCCAGACCTGTTAGAAAACACATATCCGTTCTTTAAACACTCTGCTTGTGTTACTTATGCTACAGCTGCACCAGGAGACCAAGACAACATGTTTACAGAAAATTTTGAGATGATGTTCTCTGCCTCTGTTTTAAGCAAAAGATGGATCATGTTTTACTTGTTGAATTGGAATTGGCCTCGATCTCAACTCTGCCATCAAAGAATATAATGACCACTGAGCCTGCTTCAGTTATCTCTGCTGTTAGACTAGATTTTCTTTAGTTAGTTTCCCAATGGCAATCATTGTTCACTTATGTGTACAACAGATGATTATTAATTCAGGTTGCTGAAGTTAGAAAAATGAACAAAACAGACAAGACCTACCCCACAGAGGCTGCATTCTTTCTGTTAAAAGACAAGATAAATGGACCATGTAAGCAAACATCCTGTGTAGCAAAGGATGAGAAAGCCCAGTGGGTTTCATTCGAGAGCATGACTATCATTCTATGTGACATCGTCATACAAGCTTGCAAGGAGGTAAAAAAAATCAAGTTGTTTAGATAAAAAAGGGGGAAACACAAAAGCCAAACCTTTCAGGAAATGAGGCAGTGAATGGAAAGACCTCGAGGGAGAAGGATGTGTGGCATGGGACTAGAAATAGAGAGCTTAGTCTATCTGGGGCAGAGTGCAGGAAGGGAAGAGGAGATGGAGTCAAAGAAGTCTTAGGAGCAATAGATCCTGTGGGCCTTGGGTCAAGTGTAAAGATTTTGGCTTAATTGGATATCCCCTTACGGAAGGGTCGTGGGGAGAAATGAGACAGTCAGGGTGCAGTGTAGCAACGATGAAACATACAACTTTCCTCTAGTTCCTAAATGCTTCCTCCCCCTACCCCACTACCATGATTGCAAATCTACCTTACAAATCTGGATAGACCAGAGGATGTACACTGGTACAGATAGGAATTGGAAACACGGGATGGATTATCCCTTCAGGACCAATGGTGAGAGTTGCGATACCTGGAGGGTAGAGGGAGGGTGGGGTGGAAAGCGGGAACTGATTACAAGGGTCTACATATAACCTCCTCCCTGGGGGAAGGACAAGAGAAAAATGGGTGAAGGGAGACGTCACACAGGGCAAGATATGACAAAACAATAATTTATAAATTATCAAGGGTTTATGAGGGAAGGGGAGCAGGGAAGGAGGGGAAAATTGAGGAGCTGATACCGGGGGCTTAAGTGGAGAGCAAATGTTTTGAGAATGATGAGGGCAACGAATGTACAGATGTGCCTTATACAATTGATGTATGGATGTATTGTGATAAGAGTTGTATGAGCCCCTAATAAAATGATTTTAAAATATGTTAAATAAAATAAATGGTTAAACAAACAAATAAAACAAAGATTTTGTTCTGAGTGAGTTGGCAGCTACTGGAAGGTTGGTCTCTGGCCTTTGTGTAGCGAGTACACTCAGGAAGAAAGGCCTGATAGTCAAGATGAAAATGCTGACGGCAGGAGCCAGGGTTCTCATAGTGGAGGCTTCGCCTTGGGCTCAATTTTGTTTTGGATGAAGAGCTGACAGGATTGGTGTTGAACTGGGAGTGGAGTGTGAGAGAAAAATAAGTGGAGGGTGAATCAAGAGTCCTTGGCCTAAGAACTGAAAGGATACCAGTTGGCCTTTGTTAAGATGGAACACGTTTATGGGAGAGGATCAGGACTTTGACCTTGGATAAAGTTACATATCAGGTGCCTGAGAGTCAAGTAGGTAACTTGATATCTGAGTCTGGAGTCCATGGAATAGATATCAATTTAGAAGTTGTCAGTTTATATGTGATATGTACAACCTTGAGATTGGATGCAGGTACCATGAGAGTGAGTACAGATAGGGAAGCAAAGACGTTCAAGAAAGATTCCTGAGGTTCTCAGATGTTGCAAGAAATATGCAAAGGCTCCCCCAAAGTAATATCCAATGAGCTAGCAGAAAATCCAGAAGCGTGTGGCATCTGAGAAGCCAAGTTCAGAAAGAACTCCAAGGAATGTATAATTCTACAGCCTCAAACAGGTTGCAGAAATTAGTGTATGACATCATACACCTACGCCTAGGCAATTAGAAGCTGTTGTTGCCCAAAGTTCCTGAGATGTTAGGATGGGCCTACTATTAAGCCCATATGGGGACAACCAGCTGATAGAAGTTGTTTATGGAACTACCTTTCAGCTTTGTCTAATCACTTTATACCTGGGACTGGAGTCTCACGATAAGAATCACAGGTATGAACCGGAGACCAGAATGGGGTTTTATGAATATTTTAAAACGTTTTTTTTATTTTCAAAAACTTAAAAAATAATTTTTAATAGCTTCTATTCCTGCATCCTTTCAGATGCGTTGAGAATACTCTCACGCTCAAAAACAAGCTGCTGGTGACAGCTAGGAGGGTCAGCTGTCCCCTCATCCTCTGGATATGCCGAGTTCCAAGCTGTGAAAGTTACCTCCCTCAGAAGGGCACCTGCAGAGGACAGTCAGTCTCTCTCCCCCATGGCAATAAATTATGTTGACCTCTCTTATTATTCCCTCATTTCTAAGAAATGGAAACTCTTTCACAACGTCTAATGGGCTCTTCACACGTTATTTCACGCACCATTAACATAACTGGATAATAAAATTGATGTTTAAAATACCCTGCTTCTTCCTTGTAAGGTGTGAATCGGCAGTGACCGTGATTAACACCCAAGATAGAAGAAAAGGGCAGGAGAAAAATCAATCTGGAACAATATAAGAATCGTTTGGAGATTAAAAAAATCAGTGCCCTGCCTGTCTGTTTGGGAGAAAGTATCTTATCATAATAGTATCCTTCAGGGTCTACGTGCATCCCCTTGCTTAGTGGTCACGCTGTTCTTATAAGGCAACACTGTCTCCATTTTCTTGAAATGGATCCATCCAGAGGTCCTACCCAAGAGTTAAACCAAGATGGTCATATTTGTGCCCCTGGATCCTTTTCCCTGTGGTCCTTGTTTATGGACCAGGGACAACTAACTGCTGGACTGACTGATGGCAAGCACATCTCTGTCCGAGGAATTTGAAATTGGAGAGCTGATCGATGGAGTCTAACTGACAGTGGAGGGGAAATGAGTTATTTGAGTTCTTCGGAGGCCGTGTTTGTTTTGTTTTATGTACAAGGAATAACTTGCTATCAAGAAGGTGCCCCAGCCCAGTTCAACTTAAGTCCATAGGTGCTTCTCACACTCACGTAGCTGCAGGCGGAGGATGCAGAAAGGGGAAGAAAGGAAGCATGGTGATCATGGGTCTGTGGGTGCAAGCACGAGAGGGTGCTAACACGGCGCCCCCTGGAGGCAGACACAAAGTCCCAGGGAAGTCCCAGGACGGAGGAAGGTGAAGGGGCAGAGAAAGAATCATCTCTTTTGATCGTCCACGTACATAAGAAAGCCACACTCTCCAGAAGGTTTCCTCAAGTTGTCACTTGATTGATAGGTTAATCTCCTCCCCTACCCAGACAGTCTAGTCGATGGACTATCGTAGGTCATGAATTATGTCCCCAGAGAGATGTACATCCCCAAGTTTACTCTGTAAAGCCTGTATGCTCTGACACCAATATTATCAGAGGTTCTGCGAAGTCCTACTGACCACCAGTCAGTCTGTTGTTTGGTGGTCATTTCCACGAGGCTAAGATACTGGAAGCGCTGCAGCCTGCATTTTAAATGCTCGCAGGCTCTCTCTAGGTTGAGAGATTTCAATATAATTTCCAGACCAAGACAGGCTCATGGTCTGCCTCCCAAAATTAGCGTAGAGAAAACCTTATGGATCACAAGAGAATATTGCCTGATAGATAGCTGGTCTTTCCTACATGCACAGAGTGCCAGCGCCTTTCAAGCCCAGCATGTTCAAGACCTTCTCGTGCACCATTGCTCCGTTAGTTTTACAAACACATTCTAACTGCTATGTTAGGGTGCTCCAAAGAACAGAAGCAGTAAAGTTGGTGTGTAAAAAGATTTATTTTACCCGGGAATTGGATCACATGATTATGGAATCTGGCAAGTCCAAAATGTGTTGGACAGATAGGAAAGCTAGTAACTCAGGCAGGAGCTGATGCTGTCCTGAGCTAGAATTTCTTTTTGCTCCAGGAAACCTTCATTTTGACCTTAAGGCTTAAAAAAAAATCATTTTATTGGGGGATCATACAACTCTTATCACAATCCATACATACATCCATTGTGTAAAGCACATTTGTACACTTGCTACCCTCATCATTCTCAAAATATTTGCTCTCCACTTAAGCCCCTGACATCAGCTCCTCATTTCCCCCTCCTTACCCACTCCCCCTCCCTCATGAACCCTTGATAATTTATAAATTATTATTTTGTTATATTTTACACAGTCCAATGTCTCCCTTCACCCACTTTTCTGTTGTTCATCCCCTAGGGAGGTTATATGTAGATTCTTGTAATCGGTTCCCCCATTCCACCACACCCTCCAGGTATCACCACTCTCACCACTGGTCCTGAAGGGATCATCCTCCCTGGATTCCCTATGTTTCCAGTTCCTATCTGTACCAGTGTACATCCTCTGGTCTAGCCAGACTTGTAAGGTAGAATTGGGATTATGATAGTGGGGGGAGGAGGAAGCATTTAGGAACTAGTATGTTTCATTGTTATTATGTTGAACCTTGACTGGCTTGTCTCCTCTCCACGACCCTTCAGTAAGGGGATGTCCAGGAGCCTACAGATGGGCTTTGGGTTCCCACACCACACTCCCCCTCATTCACAATGAAATGAGTTTTTGTTCTTTAATGCCTGTTACCTGGTCCCTTCTGCACCGCATGATCACACAGGCTACTGTGCTTGTTCCATGTGGGCTTTGTTGCTTCTGAGCTAGATGGCCACTTGTTTACCTTCAAGCCTTTAAGACACTAGACAATATATCTTTTGATAGCCAGGCACCATCAGCTTTCTTCACCACATTTAAGGCTTTTAAACCAACTGGATGAAGCCTATTAAGACCAGCCAGGGTAATCTCCTTTATTTCAAACCAACTAATGATAGATGTAATCAACACCTAGAGAATATCTCCATAGAAATGCCTTGATGTTTGAGTTAGTTAGTTTATTGTGCCAACCTGGCCAATAAACACATGTAGGGTTAATGGAAGGGCGGAAGGATAAATGGCTCAGTGAGCCTCACCTTTCTACCATGTTTTCCCGACAGTAAGACATACCCCGAAAATAAGACCTACTTACAGTTTGCTTCTCTGAAATATAAGGCACACCCGAAAATAAGACCTCCCCGAACATAAGGCCCCCCTGATAATAAGGCCCCCCGAAAATACCATAACTCTGGACTCTGAACCGTAGTGGCAGGTGCCGCCGTGCAGACCACTGTTGGCCATAGTGCAGGCAGAGCAGACAGGAAGTGCAAGCAAATGTACCATAGATTATGAGTAAATGTACCATAGATTGTTGTACATGGAAATAACGGTAGTAACAAGAAATTCTTGATACTGTAGGATTCACAGTTTGTTTGGTTATGCTGGTTTGTGATGACAACTACTACCGTACCATATACAAGTAATAAATTTCCTTTTTTTGGTTCAACAATAAATGTGTACCGTATTCTTCTTCATGGAAAAATAAGATATCCCCTGAAAATAGCGCATCTTTGAGAGCAAAAATTAATATAAGATACTGTCTTATTTGGGGGGAAACAGGGTAGTTCTCGGGTTTCTTGCTTTCTGATGGTTGGACTAGGGTGCAGCTGCCTTAGCCAGTTCCCTGTTTCAGCTGGCAAGGCTCACTTCCTGCAAGACATCCCTGAGGAGAAGCCACATAGACCTATCCCGATGCAGCCCTGGGTGCTGGAGCAGCTGTGTGGAGACCCCTGCCAGCACTGAGATGCTTACATATTCACTGACTTGGCTTTCCTCCTGAAGTCACCATCATTGCATCTGTTTTGTGAGATGGAGGAGGACTTCGTGGATTGGTGTTGGACATATGGGTTAATGATTGACTTGTGGGTTTGGGCAGCACTGGGTTGGGATGTTTTCTTTGATGTACACTTAACCTTTATATAAAACTCTCTTATACATGAGATTCTGTGGATCTGTTTCTCTGAAGTACCCAAACTAACACAATGTTTAATTGAATAACTGGGTACAAGAGGTTAACCAGGTTGACATTTAGTATAAAACTAGCTGTCAGAGGTATCCATTGTGTTCAGGTGCCAGAGGACAAAGTAAGTCCACCAAGTATAGGATGAATGACACAATTCTGCCTCTGCCATTAAAGCGTTATCAGCCCTAAAGAGGCTGACTGCATACAAATCATAACAGAACAGTGGTCACAAGGCCAGATCATACCTCTTTGATAGACCATGGTGATTTCATTAGAGAGGTCAAATGTAAGCTCGACCTTGAAGGATCTGTACAATTTGATGTGAGGTAATGTCATTGCTTGTGAAAGGTTGGGTCTAAGGCATGCACTTTTTTAAAGAAGGAGGAAAAGGTTGATGTGGAGATGGTAGGCAGCACTTTATGCTCAACCTCTGTGAGGGCCAGAGGTGTGCTTAGAGGTGTGCTTTAGGAAGACTGGTAAGATGTAGTGTCTAGGAAGTCTGAGACGGGGGAGAAAGTAGGGAGATCCATTGATAGCCCGTAGTATTAGATAGAGCCTGTAGTTGGGATTCGATATAATAACCTGACCTGTGGTCACGGTGGAGGGACTGGAAAGGCAGGTACATAGGCTAGAAATGTTACTGAGATGGAAAGTCTTACAGTGGACAGCTGAGAGGAGGAGCAGCCAATGTGACCTGGTGGTTCTGAGAAGAGGAGACAAAATGAATAATGATATCAGTCACAGACCTGGTTGCAAGGTAAAAATGATATATTTGGGTATAGACCTCAGAGTTATGCATGTCTACCATGACATGACATTGAGTCTTGTTCTCCCTGCCTTTACTCTTGTTTCTTCTTCACCAATATCCTCATCATTAGCCCTCACATTCAGGCAATCTTTCAGTAACATGCCAGGGGCAGATCCAGGTTTAGTGGTGCACGAAGCTTATATAATTCCTTAACTCACCTAAATTTCAGCTCATGAAATGTGTTCTGCATGAGGCAGAAGGCAGAGCTTCAAGTTATGATTAAGTTCCATGATAAAAATAAAAAGAGGTTCAATTTCTTGATCACCTGAGTATGAGGCTTGCTGATTTATATCTGTCCCATATATCAAAGCAATTGCCACTTCTCAAAGTGCCTCTCTGAAGCAGTAATGGGTGCAGGTGAAGTAGATGCCCTGGAAATTTCTGCCCAAGGCTCTGACTCTCTTATTGGAAACTATTCTGGCTTGCCTCGAATCACTGGTTCAATAGGTTTCATAACACTCTTTGAGTACCTCCTTTTTCCTTTCAGGATCTCACAATCAGGTTGGGAAATTAGATGAATTTTCACGAACAGGAAAAAAATAATACATGACTGAGATATTAAAGAGGAGACTCTAAGAGCTATTTGGTTGGGGGTTGGATGGGGGGAAGATAAATGGAACTGGTGTGGTCTAGGCCCACACTATTCCATGACCTAGAACCATGGTTCTCAATCTTCCTGATGCCGTGACCCTTTCATACAACTCCTCATGTGGTGGTGCCCCCCAACCATCACATTATTTCCGTTGCTACTTCATAACTGTCATTTTGCTACTGTTATGAATTGGGCGAACCCTGTGAAAGGGTCACTAGACCCCCACAGGGATTGTGACCTACAGGCTGAGAACCGCTGATCTATAGGATCCAAGTGAGTGGGGCTTATTAGGAATGCAGAGTCTGAGCTGCACCCCAGATGGACTGAACCAAAACCTACATTCTAACTGTCAGAATCTAACAGGATCCCCAGTCCACTCTTGTTATCAGGTGTGTCACCAAGTTAGTTCCGACTCTCTCTACAACAGAACCTACATGCAATAGAACCAGTACTGCCCAGTCCTATGCCAGGCTTCAAACCACAGCTGCGCTTGAGGCTATTATTGAAGCCACTGTGTCCATCAATGTTATTGAGAGACTGCCTTTTTATTTTTTATTTTTTGGCTTATTCTCTACTAAACATGATGTCCTTCTTCAGGGCCTGGACTCTCTTGATAACATGTCTAAAATACATGAAATGACATGTCATCTTTCTTTCTAAGGAGTGTTCTGGCTGTACAGGGGGAGCTTCAAAAAGTTTGTGGGGAATTGGAAGTAAATGATAATGGAATGCCTCTTTTGAAAGTCCCTTTGTACATCCTTTCAAAGTTTGAGAACCTCTGCTGCAAGGGTGGGAGGGGTGGTGTTGATTCATTAGTTTATCTTTGAAGAATGGATAAGATGATCAATAAAGACCCCATAGTCTCATCTTAAAAAATAAATGATTTTCTGTATTCATTTATTAGGTATTAGATTTCTTTAGGCCTAGCATTTCCATTTTGGGCCTAGCCAATGGAATCTTTTCTGTAGCCTTCATGTTGAAAATCAAATGTCTAATTAAGGAGTTCTGATAGTGTTGTCAGGTAAGTGTTGGGCTGCTAACCCCAAGATTGGTGTTTCAAATCCACTATGGCTTGGGTCAGGTGCACCCTTGTCTTCAAAGCAACATCCTTGATTCTCAGTACTCTAAAAAGGTCCTGAATAGCAGATTTACCTAATGCAATGTCTTTCGACCTCTTGACTGCTGCTATGAACACTGATTGTGGATCCAAGTGAGGACAAAATCCTTGACAACTTCAATGGACAATGTCCTGGTTCCATTCATTGGGCCTTCGGTATCTGATAATATTTCGAAGCTACACGTAAGGCTTGTAGTGGATCCTTCCTCCAAAGTGAGGATCCAAGTCCTTCTCATTGTCTGTTCTTAATCTGGAAGCTCCCCTGAAACCTGTTCACTTTGGGTGACCCTGCTGACATCTGAAATACCAGTGACATAGTTTCCAGCATCATGGCAACACACAAGCCACCATAGTGCGACAAACTGGCAGACACATGGAGGGGTGAGGGGTGGGGTCCTATAAGAAGGCTAAAACTGGGAGGCTAAAACATTCTCAAGAATAAAATCCTATCTGCTTTTCTGCCTACCTTTGCTTTTGGAAACCCACTCTGCAGTTGGAAAATCCCGCCACGTATTCTTGCTGGATTGTGTGTCAGAAGCCCTCCTGGAAACAGCTGGCCTTTCTCATTGGAACCTCATTTCCTATAAAACACTGCAGTTCATCTCAATGACACGCACGAGAAGGACCACTCATGGTTGAAAAACTGGCAACCTTAACTCCTGATGGTTTCAGGAATGTGAGTTATTTTGTTTGGCAGAGGAACCTAAAAGCGTTCTATCTTAGCTGACTTTGGCCCAACGAGAGAAAAAACAAACAAAACATTGATGATTCTGCTAGATACACAAGGTTAAAGAGAATTTCTGTCTCATTTGTATCCTGTCAAGTTTTCTATAATTTTAGCTTGACCTCAACCTCCTTCTCCTCCTTCCCCTCCCCTCTCAACCCTCTCCCAACCCCATCCCCCAGCTTTTGACTCTCCGCTTCTTTCCTTTTATCTTTTCCTGTGGTTTCTCCAGCCATTGTCCTACATACACAAGGAACAGAAGCTTCCCCTTCATGTCTTTTGCTTCTCTTAATTATCAGCTCAGAAATCATCCCTTATCAGAACCCCAAAGCACTTCCTCTTTGTCTCTTAAATGTCTGCTGGGACTTCCAAATGTACAGTATGCTTTATTTATATGTTTGCCCCCATCTTTTGTTGGTTGATAAATGCCTTGAAAGCAAGAGCTTTGTTTTATTTAGCTTTATAGCCTCATCCCCGCCCCTGCCCCCCAGTGTCTGACAAGAGTTGGGGTTGACCAGTTGCTGGTTGAATAACTCCATAATCATCCTTAGAAATACAAGTCAAAGAGATCCCCGGTAAGACAAAGTGTACACAGAAAGCCAACAGGGTAGGGTATGGTGGCTTGATCTGTATTGGGAACCAACATGTACTGCCATTGAGTTGATGTCCCCTTACTGTGACCCTATATGGCAAAGTAGAACTGTCCCACAGAATTTTTAAGGCTACAAATCTTCCTGGAAGTAAACTGTCACATTTTTCTTTTGAGGAGAGAGGCAGGTGCGTTCAGACCCCTGATATCTCAGTTAGCAGTCAAGCACATAATCAACGAGACACAAGATTACAAACAAAGCAAACAAAAATGTCATCGCTGTCCATGAGTGGCTTCCACTCATGGCGACCCTATAGGACCCTGTAGGAACTTTCCATGGAGTTTCCAAGGCTATACGGTTTTAGGGAAGCCGAAAGCCCCATCATTCTCCCATGGAGCAACTGATAGATTTGAAGTGATGACTCTGCGGGCAATACTCCAAAGCATAACCCACTACACCAGCAGGGCTCCTATATATTTAGAACTAGAGTTGGCAAGGAGTTCCTGAGAAGGGCCATGCAGTCAATGCTTTCGATTTTGCAGACATATGGCCTGCTTTGACATGATTCACCTCTGGCATCATATTGGTGAAGGCAACCACAGACAACATGCACATGATGGGCATGATTGTGTTTCAAGCAGAGTAAGTTTATAGACCCTGAATCTTGAATTTCATATAATCTTCACATATCTCTGAAATATTCTCTCTTTACATTGTTCTTCCCCCAACCATTTCAACCTTTAAAACCAGTTATTAGGCTGCAGGCATTTGGAAAACAGGGGCGGGCAGATTTGTATCACAGGCTGTGGTTTGCTGCCCCCTGATTAAGCACAATAATTAAGCCACTGCAATTAGAGAAGACATCAAAGTTTTATGTCGGCCAAAAGGACAATGATTGAGTAAATTATAGTACAACTACTTATGACATTCCTCGCAGCCAATTATAATCAGACAGATGATGTAGCAACATGGAAAATGCTATGATAGATGGCAAGTTGAAAGGCAGAGCCCAAATTATGTCTGCTCCGATGATGATGCTGTTGAATGAATCTTGAGTAAACTGCGCAAATTTTGTGTGCACAAGGATTGAAAGGGAAAATGAAAGCTGTTTGATTTGTGTGATGTTGGGACTGTGGGTAATTTATCTGAATGGAAGTTATCAGGCGTCCCTTACATTCTCAGGGTCTGTAGTGCTTGGGTGATGCAAAGGATGAAAGCACTCGACTGCCAACCGAAAGGCGAAAGGTGCGAGGTTCAAGGATACTCAGAGGCACTTTTGAAGAAAGATCTAATGCCTTTCTTCTGAAAAACAACAACCAATGAAAACCCTGGGGAGAGCATTTCTACTCCGAGAACTTTGACTCAATGGCAGCTGGATAGGTTGGATGGTATTACTGTAGACACTCAGCTTGAATTAGTGCCTCAGGGTCAACTCTCTTCGCAGACAAGGAAGGAAGAGGACATACTTTAGATTGGTCAGAGGTCAGGAGAGTTTAGCTGTGTTCCAGTGAACTACTGTTGTGCAACAAACCATCCCATGATTAGGGAACTAAATCAGGGACCATTTTATTATGTTCATGGATTCTGTAGTTCAGAAATTCAATCAAGGCACAATAGGAACGACACATCCCTACTCTACAAAGCCTGTGTCCTCAGCTGGGAAGGCTGGCATGGCTGCAGGTGTCTCAAATGGTTGGCAACTGCACCAGCTGGGGCTGGAGCTCCTGGGGAGAATCCATGACTTCATTCTGGCAGCAGGACTTGGAGGCTGGGCTCCACTGGGATCATCCACTACCATGTCTACTCATGTCCTCTCCACGTGGCACGGGCTCCTCAAAGCATGGCACCACGTTCTGAGAGGCAGCATGCCCAAGGGGAACATTCCAAGTGACACAGTAGAAATTTCATGGTCTTTTATAAACTGGCTTTGAAATCACAATCTATTGCTACACCTTCATCTAGGTTTGAAAGCAGGGGACGTAGACCTCACCTCTGGATATGGGAGGAGTGCCAAAGAATTGACGTATTTTGAATGGAATTTTTAACCTAGAGCTATGAACCCATTGGGCATCCCCAGATAACTTCCAAAGGATCTGAGAAACTCTTGAAGCTATGAAATGTGCTGTATCAGTGCACATTCATTTTTCTTAAGTAAGGGTCCAGAGCCTTCATCTTCTGCTAAAAAAGATCTGTCACTGATAAATGACTATGAACTCCTGGAACATTGCGTCCACTGGCTGCTTTGAAATAGACAAAGACAATCTTTCTTTTCTGTAACCCAGAGAAAATGTTGTCTATCTCTGGTGTGGCATCAGAGCCAGCCATTCTCCTTCCCCGAGGCAGCTTCTGCCATCTGCCAGGTGGCATTGTTCTGTGGCCCTGCTGTCCTTGAAAGCCTTCAGAAACCACCATGGGAAATGCCTAGGGACCATCCACAAGGATGGACTGAAAAGCAGCCTGTCCCCTACTCCCCAGACCTAGAAAGCTAGCAGAGGGATTGGCTAATTTCCTGGTCAGCTCCTTGCTAGTCTCCCTCCAAGCTTGTTCAGATCTCTAGGCTGTGTGGTTATCTGCCTATCTCTTCCATCAGCTAATAAAATCCTTTGGGGGCAAGTATCGGTCTTATCTATTACTAAGTTGAAAATCATTCGCACCTTGTTTTGGAAAGGTTAATGGCTCCTGCGTGGCACAGTCTGCACTTGATGACTAACATATAATGTTTGATGGTTTGAACCTTGAGAGGAAGAACGGCCTGGTGATCAACTTCTTTAGATATCACAGCCAAGACAGCCCTGTGTAGCAGCTCGATTCTACAACACGCGTGCTTCACGAGTCAGAATGACTCCATGGCAATACCTGTGTGTGTGCTTCAATGTGATGGTGCACACGGTACAATTGGTCACTTACTGGCATCAAAGCTGAGCTGTAAGATGCAGTTTGGTTAAAATTTAACACCATATCATCTGATCTCCCTTTTGACCCATTACAAAGTTGTTTTGGTTTTAATATTTTCTGCTATTTTTCTGATTAAAGTTACTTGATTATTGTTGTTGGCCTTTTTGGTGTTGTTGTGGGTGTATATTTTTCTGTGTATGCAACCTAGGATGGATAAATCTAGGGAGATAGTACCTGGATTGGTGGGTTTTTGGTGGTATGGCAGGGAAGGTTGGGAGGAAATGGGGACTTAATAACAATGGATACAATAAAGAAAAAAATGTGCTGAAATTATTATGGTAGTGAATGTACAGCTCTTCTTGATGTGGTTGATCTATTGAGTTGTATTGTATGTGAGATATGTGCCAATAACACAGTTTTTATTTGATTGTTTTGTTTTTAAGCTGAGCTGTAGAAAATCAGAACTTGCACCCTAGGGACTCTGGTCCCATCTGTGGCCACAGGGTGCTGGTTGTCTGAGCACAGGGTCTGGTTACAGCACTGGGTCTCAGTTGCTTACTATGTTCAGAAGGCCCCACCTGGGGAATGATGTCAGCTACACATGGGAATAATGGGTTACAATAAGATGGGGGTTGGGAGTGAAATCTAGGGCAGCTTGGGTCCTAATTCTAATTCTGTCCCCAACCCTCAGTGGGACACTGGCCATGACATGCTTGACCATCTTAGTGAAACCTGGTATGAGAAGAGGCAGCGAGAGGCCTGGTTTAAGGTCTGACCCGTGAAGCCAGAATGCCTATGTTTGGATCCTGGGTCCTTCTCATGACCTGTTTGCCCTTGAGTGCTAATAGACGTCAGGGAGTCTCTTCTGTGAAACATCTACTTCCTGGGACCACTAGCTCTGAACACGCCACTGAATAATCTTTGTGTGATAAAACTCACTGCTGGCTAGTCAATTCCAAATCATAGTGACACGATAGCACGATAGGTAGAGGGCAAAATTGCTCCCAAAAGGTTTTCAAGGCTGTAAATCTTTTTGGAAGCAAACTGCCACACGCCTGCAGAGTGGCTGGTGGCTTTGCACCTCTGACCTTTTTGGTTAGCATCCTAGTGCTTAATCCACTGTGCTATCAGGGATCCTTGCCTGCTGTCTAGTCTTACAGGTGGTAATGCCTTCAATGCCCACAACAGTCCTACAGGCAGGATGGCGTTACTGTCTTTCTTTTACGAATGGTGCTGCGTGAAGCATCCTATTCATAGCACAATGAAGGGGGAGAGTTGGATTGCAATCATGCATTTCTTCTGGGGTTTGAAGCTGTAGCCCTAACCTTACAGGAAATCTAATTGGCTTAAGTGATCAAATGGCTTAACATGTGATACTAATTACTAGTTATGATCATTCTGAGCCTCATGGCTTTATCTTTTTTTTTTTCATGGGTTTATCTCAAAAAATGTTTTATTGTGAATTGTGTGAAGGTGTGCAGAGCAAATAATCTGTTTTACACGGAACTATTCGTACACATTTTGTTGCAACTCACCCATTGCAAGCTCCATTTTCTCCACTTCCTCCTGGTGTTTCCATTCCTCCTTCATAGGGTTGCTAGGAATCAGAATTGACTTGATGGTAGTGAGTTTGCTTTTTTAGGTGTTTGGTTCTTTCCTACCCCTTTGAATTTTTTTTAAGCAAATACTGTCATTGGGGGCTCTTACATCTCTTATCCCAATCTATACATTCACCCATTGTGTCAAGCACATTTGTACACATGTTGCCATCATCATTTCCAAAGAATTTTCTATTTACTTGAGACCCTTGACATCAGCTCCTCATTTCCCCCTCCCTCCCCCACCCTTCCTTCCTCATGAACCTCTAATCTTTTTATATAGATTATTATTTTCATATCTTACATCGTCCTCTGTCACCCTTTGCCCACATTCCTGTTATTTGTCCCCCTGGAAAGGGGTTATATGTTGATCCTTGTGATCGATTTCCCCTTTCTCCCCCCACCTTCCTTTTCTCCTCCTGGTATCTCTATTCTCATTGTTGGCCCTAAGGAGTTTATCTATCCTGGATTCCCTGTGTTGTAGGTTCCTATCTGTAGCAGTGTACATATTCAGGTCTAATCTGATTTGTAAGGGAGAATTGAGGTAATGACAGTTGGAGGGAGTGGGGGGAGGGAGGAAGCATTAAAGCACTAGAGGAAAATTGTATGTTTCATTGGTGCTATACTGCACCCTGACTGGCTCATCTCTTCCTTATGACCCTTCTGCAAGGGGATGTCTAATTGTCTACAGATGGGCTTTGGGTCTCTATTCCAATCCTCCTCCACCATTCACATTGCTATGATTCTGTTCTGAGTCTTAGATGCCTGATACATGATCCCATTGACACCTCATGACCACACAGGCTGGTGTGTTTCTTCCATGTGAGCTTTGTTTCTCAGCTAGGTGGACACTTGTTTATCTTCAAGACTTTAAGACCAGAAATGCTATATCTTTGATAACCGGGCAACATCAGCTTTCTTCGCCACATTTGCTTATTATGCACCCATTTTGTCTTAAGTGATTGTGTCAGGAAGTTGAGCATCACAGAATGCCAGATTATTAGAACAAAGTGTACATAGATCTATTTCCCTATCAGTATATATAAATATATTTACATATGTACATGCCTGTATTTAGACCTTTATAAATGTCTTTTGCCTCCTAGTTCTTTCCTCTGTTTGCTTTTATTTTCCTCTTGTCCCACCATCATGTTTGGTCTTCATTCGGGTTCCTCGCAGTTACATTGCCCTTGATTAAGCTCCACTAGGCATCCTCTGCCCTTCTCTCCATTGATTTTAGTTCACTTGTTGTTCCCTTGTCCCTGGATTGGTTTACTCCCCCCGTTTCCTTCCTCCCAACTCCTGTTCTGTGTACACCCCGGAACCTTCGGTCCTGTTGTTTTTGTCTCTGAATTTTTTACCCTGCTTATCTTATCTAGATAGACATGCAGAGACCTTAATAAGCGCAAAAACCAGGCAAGACCAAACAAAACAACAAAGGAAGACAAAAACAACAAAACAAAAATAACAAAAAGAAAGCTAATGGCAAAAAAGGAAAAGCCTATAAATAGGTGTAGGTCCGTTTTTTTACCTTTAGGAGTATTTTCCAGTCAAGTCTGATGGAGTGCCACACTCTATCCCCAAAGTCTATTTTTGGTAATCTCCAGAGATTTCATTGCTTTGCGCCCCCCCCCCCCTTGCTGCTCTATTTCATGCCCTTAGTGTTTCGCCCCAGAGTGATCGGGTCAGATTAGGTACAATTCCTGCACTCTGTCTCCAGTGTTGTTCCCTTAGCGCTATGGTTCAGTGAGGGGTGTTGTGTCTTGTGGTGGGGCTGGCCCTGTGGTCCTCTCTATGCATTTGCCTGTGCTGAGCAGGAATATCATCCTCGTGACTTGGTGGGTTAGAATGTTTCCTCCTCACTCTCTATCCTTCTTCGCTTCTCCTGTGCGCTCTAATCAGACGTGCCCCTCTCCCCAAGCTGTAGCTTCAGTGTTATCCTCTGAAGTGCATTTTCCTGGGGATTTGGGGAGGGTCCATATAGTTGGGATTAGAGCCAGTCAAGCAAACCTCTCTATTGGTTCCTCATACATGCCGGTATGTTGTATTCATGTCTTGGACCACTGGTTGAAGCCTGATCTCTCTCTCCATCGCCTGTGGAGATATAAGCAATACCCTTCCCTTGGATGGGTTAGTGCCCTGTTCCCCACTTACCCATGTCTTTCATTTTTTTCTCTTTCCTTTCCCCTCCTATTTAGTTGACTGCCATGTGTATCCCTGGATTGGGTTTGGCCCCTGCCTTAGTATGTGGACCTCACCCCAGGAATGGATGTATATAGTAGCTGTTTGCCTATGCCTCATTGTTTAAGCTTACCTCACTGGACTCATGTTGCACTTGTCCTTTTGTGCTTAGCTTATTTCACTTAGCATAATTCCAGTTCTTCCCATGTGACAATGTGCTTCATACGTTCACCACATCTTTTTAGGGATGCATAGCATTCCATTGCATATATGTACCACAGTTTGATCCATTTATCTGTTGAAGGAAATTTGGGTTGTTTACAACTCTTTGCAATTGTGAACTGTGCCACGATGAACATTGGAGCACAGATGTCCACTGAGGTTTGTGTCTTGCCTCTTCTGGGTATATGCCCAGTAGGGGGATTGCTGGGTCATATGGTAGCTCGACTTCCATCTGTTTAGATATTGCCACATCGATTTCCCTAGTGGCTGCATATACCTCCAGGTCCACCAGCAGTGGATGAAAGTTCCTAGCTCACAACAGCCCCTCCAACACTTGTTGCTTTCTGATTTTTTGAATTGGGATATCTTTAAGGGTGTTAGATGGGATCTCATAATTGTTTTAATTTGCATTTCTCTTATGGCTAATGATTGGGAACATTTTCTCATATATTTATTGGCCATTCGGATTTCTGCCCTTGTGAAACTTCTGTTCAGGTCCTTTGCCCACCTCCTCAATCGGCAATTTGTTTTTTTCTTATTGTAAGCTTGGAAAGTATTGTAGATTTTAGTAATAAGGCCTTTGTCTGATGTGTTATTGCTAAAGATGATTTCCCAGTTTGTGAGCTGTCTCATTACTCTCTTGGTAAATTCTTTCAATGTATACAGGTGTTTTATTTCAGTATATTCCACTTGTCAATTTGTGACACCTCTGTATTTGTATCCTTCCCCATTTCTGATTGCCTATGTATTCCCTGCACCATGTCCATGTCTTCCAAGTGGTTGAATTCATTAGAGTACAGGCCTTCGTAATAATACTGTGCAATTATGTTTTTTATTTCATTGGGGTCCATTGTAAAGTCCCCTGTTTCATCCCTCATTCTTGTTATTGACATTTGTTCCTTCCTTTGTTTGGTTAGGCTTGCCAGAAGTCTATCACCTCTATTAATCTTTTCAAACAACCAACTTTTACCTGTATTAATTCTTTCCATAGTTTCCTTGTTCTCCCTCTCCTGTATCTCAGTCCTGATTTTTATTTTTCTTTCCTTTTTTAGTTATTATTAGGATTGTCCTGTTGGCTCTGCTGTAGTTGGTGCAAGTTTTGTGCCAGCATATCAACCATAAGTCTTCCTTCCTTTTTCATGTGTGCATGTATAGCTGTCAAACGGCCTCTGATAAATGCCTTTGCTGTATCCTGAAGATTTTAGTACGTCATATTTTCATTCTCATTGATTTCTAGAAACTTCCTGATTTCATCTCTGATCTGGGTCAATGCCCACTCATTTTGCAATAGAGTTATTCATCCTCCAACTGTTGCCCTTGTTTTCTGAATCGTTCTTTTGTTGGTTTCCAGACTTTTGGCATAGTGGTCAGAGCGAGAGGTCTCTACACTCTCTAGGTGCTTGAATTTACTCACAGTGGTCAGAGCGAGAGGTCTGTACACTCCCTAGGTGCTTGAATTTACTCACAGTGGTCAGAGCGAGAGGTCTGTACACTCCCTAGGTGCTTGAATTTACTCAGGTTTGACTGTATCCCAGCATGTGCTTTATCTTTTTGAGTGTATGCCACGTGGGCTTGAAAAGAATGTGAATTTTTTTTGCATTTGGGTGGCAAACTGAAAATATCTATCAGGTTAAGTTGTCAACTTGTGCTGTTTAGATCTATAGCCTCCTTGTTAAGTTTCTTTCCCTGTGATCTGTCTTTTTCAGAGAGTGATGTATTAAAGTCACCTACTTTAATTGTTGAGCCTGTGATTCCCCCCCCCCATCTTTTGGAGTGGAGTGTTTGATTTATGAAATTCACGGGTCTCTCATTGGATGTGTACATATTTATTATGCTCACTGGCTCTTGGTCTATT
This sequence comes from Tenrec ecaudatus, assembly GCF_050624435.1. Taxonomy (NCBI): domain Eukaryota; kingdom Metazoa; phylum Chordata; class Mammalia; order Afrosoricida; family Tenrecidae; genus Tenrec; species Tenrec ecaudatus. Next base: position 299,712,155 of record NC_134530.1, on the reverse strand, counting down.
ATTCCCTTGAGCCTTATATAGTGGCCTTCCTTGTCTCTTGTTATGGCTTGTACCTTGAGATCAATTTTGTCAGAGATTAAGGTCACTACTCTTGCTTTTTTTAAAAAATGGACATTTTTTGGGTATATTTTTCTCCAGCCTTTAATTCTCAGCCTAGTTTTGTCTGTAATCTTGAGATGTGTCTGCTGTAGGCAGCAGATTGATGGGTTATGTTTTATCAGCTAGTGTGCTTGGTAGGTAGCAGATTGATGGGTTATGTTTTATCAGCTAGTGTGCTTAGCCTCTGTCTTTTAATGCCTGAGTTCAGTCCATTGATATTCAGGGTTACTACATCCATCTGTGGACTCTGTGGTGTCATCTTGTACCTTTTGTGTTGGGTGTTCTTCTACCTATTTATCAGTTTGTGTTTTGTGTGTGTGTGTGTGTGTGTGTGTGTGTGTTTAATTCTTGCCTTCTTTCCATCATTGAGCTAATGCTATCTTGGGGGCTGTTTTCTCTTTGTGCTGATCTCTTATTGTTGCTTGCTGAGTAATGATCTTTTGCCCATACCTGGTCGGCAAGGATCTTTTGTAGGACTGGGTTTCTTTTAATGTATTCTTTGAGTTTTCCTTGTCTGGAAAGACTCTTACTTCTCCATCTACCTTAATAGATAATTTGGCGGGATATATTATTTTTTGGTTTCTGTTATATTCTTTCAATTTTTGGAATATGTTACTCCACTTCCTCCTCCTCTTTATAGTGTTTGATGCGCTAATACATCTGAATGTGTTCTTATTTAGGTACATTTATAACTGACTATTTGTTTTTCCTTCGCTGCTTTTATTATATTCTCCTTTTCCTCAAAGTTGGATAATTTAACTATTATGTGTCTTGGTGACATCTTCTTGGGATTCAGTCTGGCTAGTGTTCTTTCAGCCTCCTGAAAGGTTGCCTGATTTTCATTTATTAAGCTGGGGAAGTTTTCCTCGCTATTTTTGCTGTTGACTTCTTTGTTGAGTCTTGTTCTGGTAGTCCAGTTATTCTAATGTTCCTCTTCATAGCATCAGACATGGCTCTCAGATTTTCTTCAGCTTCTATTATTGTATTATTTGACTGGCTTTCCTTTTTGTTGAAGTCTGTCTGGTTATCTGCAAGGTCACTGGTGCGATTCTCTGCCTTCTCAAGTTTGTGGGCAAAGTGTTAATTTGCTACTGGATTTTGTTATTTCATCCCTTAGGTCTTGTATTTCCTTTTGGTGCGTGGCCTTTACCTCCTATATCATTTCATCCTTTTTCTGTATTGCTTCTTTTATATCTTGTATGATTCTGAGCAGTATTTTGAAGATATCTTTCTGTGGCAGGTCAATGTCTGCTTCTTCTATGCATGTTGTTAGGTTCCTGACTTCTTCTGGCCTTGTCTTCTGTTTCTCCTACTTTTTATTGAGGCTGTCCGGGCTGGCTATTGTTTATGTGTTGTTTTAGAGGAGCCCAGTGCCATCTCCCATAGTCTAAGAACTATGGGCTCTCTCTTTGGGAGACTCATAGGAGTGCTTCTTTGTACTACCTTCAGCTATCTGCACTGGGGTTCAGACTACTACTTTTCTTCCTGTGGTTTCACTCTTACCCTAGCCAACCGATATTCTGTTATTTGGAATGTAAGTTGCATAGTCCTCTCATGAGATGCTGGTTGGGTGGTTGTGGGTCCATGAGGATGGTGCTTCACTGACTGATCTCCCAGGAAGCTGTGGTAGTGTGGCCCACGGAGCTTGCAGTACTTTGGATGGCATGTTGTGGTTTGCACTGCAATGGGAGTGCTGTGGAGGGGCCTGGATGTACCTGCCTTGCTGTAGAGCACCATGGATGGCAGGTGGAATTGCCCTAGTTGGAGAGATTGCCCAAGAGGTTGGCAGATTTTTCCACAGAAGCATGGAGCACCACAAAGGGCAGGTAAGAGTTCCCCCAGTCACTTGTAGGGCCTTGGGGCATAAACAGGAGCTCCCCTAGCCATTTGAAGGGGAGACTCCTCCAGTTGTTTAGGGTGCAGGGGAGGGCAGGCGTGATTTCCTCAGCTGCATGTAAAACCAATGAGTGCAGACAGGAGTCCCCTCAACTGGGTAGTTGGAGTTGCTGTAGGTGGAGGGGAGTAGCCTGGAGGCTGACAGTGGCATGTGAAGGGAATGAGAGGGGGAAGAGAAGAAAAAGAGAAAGGAAAAAGAAAGACAAGAACAACAAAAAAAAGGAAACCAAAACACACAAACAAAGGTGAAAAAAAGAAAAACACTGCCTGCTGAGATTGTGGTAGGAAAGAGAGAAGAGATCGAAGAAGAAGAGAAATGGAAAAAAGAAGAAAAAATAATGAGAAAAAAAATAAATGAAGAGATAGCCGAGCCCTGATTGTCTGGCTGTGGGGCTGGAGGGGTTGTCGGTGGATGTGCCTTCTTTGGTGTAGAGCCCTGGGGATGCTGGGTGGAGTTGCCCTCATAGGCAGGGTCATTGCAGAAGCCAGGTGGAGGTTCCCACAGCAGTATGAAGTGCTGGAAAGTGCTGGTGAGGCTGCCTCATGCTGTGGGCAGCACTGCCACAGAAGGCAGCCTGGAGCTCTCCCTGCTGGGTGGGCGTTGTTCCCCTAGGCAGAGGGTAGTGTATCTCAAAATTTTGTCCTTGGGCAAATGCCGCCCTTTAGATATTAAGTGGTTGATTATCCTAAGGTGTACGAATTCATGTTATTGTTTCCCTTCTAGACTTGTCTGCTGTTTGGCTAAACTTTGAGCAGAGGTGGTGAATTCTGTTTTAGGCCTCAAAACCAAACTCACATTCCTCGAGTCAATTCATACTTGTAGCGATCCTGTGGACACAGTGGTACTGCCCCTGTGAGTTTTCGAGGCTGTGAATCTGTATGGAAGCAAAAGTCCTCATCCTCCTACTAGGAAGTAGGTGGTGGTTTAGAAATACCGGCTTTGTGGTTAACAGCCCAAGATATAACCTACTAGGGCTATACTTTCTGTTCAACTAGGAAGTCTGGTATTTTAAAAATTATTTTTATTTTATTCCATATTTTTCTTCTAATCTATCCAAGACTATCTAATATGATCCCTATCAGAGCAGTTGGTACTGGTAGCCGGGCGTCATCTAATTGTTCTGATCTCAGGGTTATAGAGGCATGTTCACAGGGTTTATTGAACATTGTCTCCATGTGACTTTTGATTTCCATCATTTTTCTTTCCTGTTGACAGGAAGAGACCAGTAACTGGATCTTGGACAGTAACTCTATAGAGTTTTTAAGGTCGTAGTTGCTACTCACCAAAGTAGAATATAGAAGATTGTTGTCTTCAATTTTATTATGTCAGTTGACCTTGTGTCCCCAGGATACCCTCATCTTTAAGCTGGTGGTCCCACCCACTGCCTTTGAGTGGATTCCAAATCATGGAATAGGGTTTCAAGATTGTAAAACTTTATGGGAGCTACTGGTGGGTAGAACCAACAACCTTGATGCTAGCCGTCCAATGTTCACCACCACAGCAGCGTCATCGTCTCTAACTCATGGGTCCAGAGTTATGGTAGCTAAAGCAGTAAGTTTTGTGTTTCAGCCTGGGATGTTTGGGGCATATTGTCTTTGGTGTTGGCCACATGGCATATGGAAAGGCCATGAAAACTGACAAGATGAATTCACATTGGGTGTTTCACATTGGGTGCTATGGTTATACTATTGGAGTTGTCTGGCTTGCAAAGTTCTTTATTCTTCAGAGCTCTTAAGTATTGTTGTTTGGTGCTGTTAAGTCAATTCTGACTTACAGTAATCCTATGTGCAATGGAACGTACCACCACCCAGTCCTTCCCCATCCTAAAAATTCTTCATATATTTGACCTTGTTGTTGCAGCCACTGTGTCAATCCATCTCCTCAGGGCCTTCCTCTTTTACTGCTTTACCAGGCATGAGGTCCTTCTAATGAGATGCCCATTCTCGTCTAATGAGCTGCCCAAATTATGTGAGACAATGTCTTGCCATTCTTGCCTCTAAGGGACATTTGGCTGTACTTCTTCCAAGACAGATCTGTTTGTTCTTTGGCAGTCTATGATACTTTCACTATTTTTTGCCCAAACCATAGTTCAGATTATTTATTTTTCTTTGATCTTCCTTATTTATTGGCCAACTTTCACAAGCATATGAGGTGATTGACAACACCAAGGCTTGGGTCAGTCACATCTTTGTTTTCAAAGTGATGTTCTTGCTTTCAACTTTCTAAACAGGTCTTGTGCTGCAGATTTGCCTAATGCAATGCATCCTTTGACTTCATGACTGCTGCTTCCATAAGCACTGATTGTTAATCCAAGCAAGAGGAAATCCTTGAAAACCTCCATCTTTTCTCCATTTATCAGAGTGTTCATATTATGATATCATGATGTTATAAGGATTTCTTAATATCAAGTTGTAATCCATACCGAAGGTTACAGTCCTAGATCTTCATTAGCCTGTGCTTCAAGTTCTCCTTGCTTTCGGCAAGCAAGGTAGTGTCATTAGTAAGCCTTCCTCCAATCCTAATGTCACATTTTTCTTCATATAATTCAGCCTCTCTGGTCATTTGCTCAGCATACAGATTGAATAGTATGGTGACAGTAGACAACCCTGAAGCACACCTTTCCTGATTTAAAATAATGCAGTATCAACTTGTTCTATTCACGTAACTGCCTCTTGATCCATGTTCAGATTCAACATCAGTACAATGAAGTGTCCTGCGATTGCCATCCTTCTCAAAGCTATCCCTGGTTTGCTGTGATCGATACAGTGGAAGCCTTTTGCATAGACAATGAAATACAAGTAACATCCTTCTTGCGTTCTCTGCTTTCAGCCGAGTTCCATCTGACATTAGCAATGCTACTCCTTGTTCCAGACTCTCTTCTGAATGTGGTCTGAACCTCTGGCAGCGTCCTGTCAGTGTACTGCTGCAACGGTTATTAGATAATCTTTGGGGAAATTTTACATGCACGTGATATCAATGATACTTGTCACCTTTCTTTCAAATGGGTACAAATATGGATCTCTTCCAGTTGTTGGCCACATAGTTATCTTCCAAATTTCTTGGCCTAGACAAGTGAGTGCTTCAACTGCTTCATGAGCTTGTTGAAACATTTCAATTAGTATTCCATCAACTCCTGGAGTCCTGCTTTTGGTTAATGCTTTCAGTGCGGCTTGAGTTTCTTCCTTCAGTATCATTGGTTCTGCTTCCATGCTGATATGCTACCTCTGGACTCTTTTGGCATATGGTTGACTGATGTCTTTAAGAACTAGAGAATTCCCATTCCTTTTATATAAGCTCCTCTGGGAAAGGTGTGAGGGAGAAGATGCTGAACCAGAACAGTAATTGATTGCACCCCTACTTCAGTTCTTGCTCTAGGAAGAAACACACTCCTTATTCAATATGTAAGTCTCCTAGAAATCCATTCAACGCCAATTTCTATCTGATCTGTGTGTTGGAGGTTGCCTTCCACTGTTAATGCCCAACAGCTTTTGCCTCACTCTGAAGTTCAATCCTGTCTGCCTCAGACTTCTGGCTGCTCTAAGCTAAGGGCTGTGTCTGTTTGACTTATTTTCAGTGGCACAATGCCAAGTTTCAGGCTCACACACATTTCTTTGCTGATTCAGTAGATGTTGGTCCCTCTGGAGGTAAAACTGCAGCCCTAGTTACTTACCACTCCGTTTCTAACTCTGGCAAAACACTCACATGTCATGATAGTCTACCGCTCTTTCTGTCCCTTTTTATTAGTGGCAAAGGTTGTGTGCTGAGAGCGATTGTTGACTGTGATTATTAACCATGGAAGAGAAAGTTGATCTGGTTCCCAGCAGCTTTTACAGGAATGGGCATATCAGGGAGAGAAAGGGAGCTATTGTTTAGTTAGTCCACACCATGGTCAACCTTTAGGTTAAGTAAGAGCTTTCCAAAGGTGAATGTATAAATAGCAAGAAAACTCTTGGGACACCAATAGCATTGTGGAAAGTGTTGGGGGGAGGGCTCGTTGGTGACTACTTATGTTTCAGGGACTGCCATTAGATTAGCAAGCACAGTCCTGGTATCTTGCCCCACTTTTTACCCATCTTTGTAACACGTTGATAAGTGAGTTAACAGATTGTGGGCTTAACCATCGTCTCCCATTTTCTTGAGTGGAATAGTAGGTTAGACCATGGCTTCCAAGGACATCAAATCCTAATCCTGGGACGTGTAAATGCTACCTTATTTCAAAAAGGTATCTTCGCAAGTGTGATTAAGTTTAGGGTTTGGGGAGATGAGATAGTTTTGTTTTTCCAGTTGGACCCCATGCGCCATTTGAAGTGTCTTTACCAGATCGAGGTGGAAGAATACTGAAGACACACACCGAGCAAAGACACACAGAACAAGAGTGGGCGCCATGACCAGGAGGCCGACATTAGAGCAGTGCAGCTACTAGCCCAAGAACGTCAGTGGCCACCAGAAGCTGGAGGAAGCTGTCAATCACAGTTTCTCCTCTAGAACTGCAGAGGGAGTGTAAGCCAGCTGGGGTAGTTACATAATCTGTTCCATAATTTGAGTCTTACGAGTGAAGGGGTGGAGTTTAACCTGTCAATCAGGTCACAGCTTGAGGACCTCATTTGGAGATGCTAAAGAGATAAGTAGCTCATTGGAGGCGGGGCACACTCAGTCCCCGTGAGATGTCCTTGTTGGCAAGCCACATGGAGGCACACTGATGGCAGGCAGAGCCTCAGAGCTGGAGAAGCCACATGGAGACCTCTGCCAGTGCTGAGATGTTTACACTACAACTGGATCCACAAGACTTTCCACCCACTGGCCTCCGATAATCCTGCATTTGGCATCATTGCATGTGTTTCATGAGTCTGAAGAGGAATTTGTAGATTGGTATAGGTCATATCGACTAATACTGGACTTAAGGACTTAATCTGGACTAGGCTGGGATGTTTTCTCAATATTCAATTGCTCTTGTACATAAAGCTCTTTCTTATACACATATGAGTGTCTATAAATTTTGTTTCTCTAGTCTACCCAGACTAACACATCAACCAACACATTGATTTTGAAATTCCGTCCTCCAGAACTGAAAGAGAATAAACTTCTGTTGTTTTAAGTCAGTCATTTTATTATAGCAATCTCAAGAAGCTACTATAAATGGGTGGAGTTATTAAAAAACGGAAATCTAGGTGATCGATCCTTTTTCTTCTCTCTCTGCCCCAGGGCAGGGAATGAGAGCAATCATGGCAGTAAATGTAAACACAGACCAAAAGTTTCTCTTTGGTGGGCTGTCCCAAAGACTAGGCAAGGGAGGCTGAGGGCAAAGTATGGTGGCTTTAGGTAGTGTGAAGCCCTGCTGGTCACTTACTATAGCCACACCCTCCAACATAAAGGGCATTAGGACAAATCTCAAATCTTTATTGCCATATAGCTGTTAGATTGCTGTTGTGTGCCATTGTGTCAATTCTAACTTACAGCAATCCTATGGACAGAGTGCAATGGCCTCCATAGAATTTCTGAGGCTGAAATCTTGATAGGAGCAGATTGCCAGGTCTGCCCACCTGTGGAACCTCTGTTGCATTTGAGCTGATGGCCGTTGGTTAGTAGTTAAGCTCTTAGCTAGTGTGCCACTAGCCCCCCCACCATCTATCTAGTTGTGTGTGTGTGTGTGTGTGTTTCCAACTGATCCTTAACTATTGTGCCACTAGGGCTCCCCCATCTACCTAGTTGTGTGTGTGTGTGTGTTTTCAACTGATTCTTAACTATTGTGCCACTAGGGCCCCCCATCTATCTAGTTTTGTGTGTGTGTGTGTGTGTGTGTGTGTGTGTTTTCACCTGGTCCTGACAGGGTATTAAAGAGAGCAGTGTTGCTTATCAGTCCCATTAAGACGCCAAGAGAATGCATGGGCGATATGTCCAAGAGCTGGTTAGAGCGTGAACACCCCTTTTGTAGACGAGTCAAGATCTCGGGATTCCTGTCTGCATGAGAGGTATGGCACAGAAGTTCTGAGGGGAAGCTCTGGCCCAAGACTGGCTGCCTGGGTTCCAGTCTAAGCTCTGATCCTCTCAGCTGTGTGACAGTGGGCCAGTTAGTCCATCTCTCTTACTCAGTTTCTCCATCTTGACCACAAGGACAAAGAGCTTGCTACGGGATCAATTGTGGCCCCTATAAGTGTATAATGAAGTTCTAACCGTGTCTATGTGACCTAGTTTGGAAATAAGATGTTTGTGAGATCTTGTTGGAGCAGAGTGGTTCGAATCCAGGGTGTGTGTGTCGGGGGGGGGGGGGGGGGAAGCAGACGCAAAGACAAAACCATGCATAAAGAAGATGGTTCTGTGAAGACAGGGACGGAGATCGAAGTGCTGCAGCTACGAGACAAGGAACGCCAAGCACTGGCCATCCCAGGAAAGATGGAGAGGAGAATGGGACAAATTTTCCCGCAGAGCCCCCAGAAGGACAGCACAGCCACCACCTGCTGTTGGACTCTTGCCCTCCATAACTGTGAGGTGGTGCACTTCTGTCGTTAGAAGCCACTCCGTTCGTGCCGCTTTGTTACAACAGTCAGAGGAAAACAGTGCAGACCACCGCCCTATAGATCCAGAAACTCACTGAAATGGAGACAATTCTGACTCTTAGGGACCCTACAGGACAGCGTGGAACTTCCCCTGTGAAGTTCCAAGACAGAAACTCTTTGTGGAAGTAGAAAGCCTGGGCCTCCTCCCTTGGAATAGCTGGTGGTTTCAAGCTGCTGACCTTAGGCCTGAGGCCTAACCACTGCATCACCAGGACTTCTCCCTCTTCAATAGGAGGTTAAATGAATTCATATAAAGCATGTTTAAGCAAGCTTTCTGTGGATGCTGCTTGTTATTCTCCAGGAAATTAAGGGAGAAAAAATGGAGTAAAAGTTTCCAGCATGTGCTGATGTAATCCTTCCCCAATGCCTTTTTCCTCAATTACTAACCAGAAGGTTGATAGTTTGAACCCCAATGGTTTGGCAATCAGCTACTGTATGATTATAGTGAAGCAAAACTCGATGGCGTTGGTCTACCGTGTAACCCATGAGTCGGAGTGGACTCACAGCCAGGGGTCTGAGTCTCGATCGTAGTAGATGAGGTTGGGTAAATGTCGACAGTGTTTAAACATTGGACTCACTCCACTCGATGCGAAGGTGACCAGTAGGAACTTCTGACCTCAGGAGGTAGAGGAATGAAATGGTACAGGCAGGAGGAATCATGAACGATAACGCTTGCTGCCTTGTTTTAGCCATTCAAGTGAATGGGCATAGCACAAGCTTTGGCATTTGGCAACACATTTTGACAGCTTCATATACAGAATTAATGTTAATTAGACTTATTAATACAACACCAGGTAAGAGCACCGTGGCCATATATAATCTGTCCATTTGAGCGATGGGTGGAGTCTAGGCTGTCAATCAGGTCGCAGCTCAATGATCTCATTTGGGGGGGCAACAGAGATCAATAGCTCACCGGAGGCCAGACCCGCTCTCTCTGCCTTCCCTTTCCTGCTGTTGAGCCACTCAGAGAGCTGGAGGAGACACGTGGAGACCCGTGTAGGATAGAATGAAACTCCGCCTGCTCCTGTGCCGGCCTCCAAATTGTGTGTTTGAGCCCATTGGATCCAGGAGCCCAATGAACACATGTTTCCGGCCAGTGTGATGCCTCTCTGGCTCTTTTTATCCAGACAGGAGTAGGGCCTAGACTAATGAGGATGCTGGTGAAGGGCTGTTTGATTGTAAATAAAAGTACGGCTGCCTTAAATAAAGCTGTTTTTTTCCCCCTCTGAAGTCTGTTTGTAGACTGTGTCTTCCTCCAGGGACATTCTGAATCTGATTCTAAAAATAGGCTTTGAGAAGATTAAAAGGTTTTCCAAAAAATGTTGGCACGGGGAAGCTGCCCACGAGATCACTGAGCTATATGAGATGGCTGGACTCCTGGCTGTGAGTGTAATCTGTGGGTAGGGACAAAGAGTCCAGAAGAAAATCACTTCTGGGAGGAGCGTGCTATATAGAGGAAGTCCTAAGTAAAATCTCTTTCGCACGGCATTGATTTTGACCCAGTAATCCATGGTTCATAAAGGAAGGGACTATACATTTGTATTAGGCATACATGAGAGTAGATAATGGGAGATATCTGGGGGTGAGAGGAGAAAAGAGGGTGAGGGGAAAGAGATAAAAAAGCCAGGAGAAAGCGATGAAAGGGAGAATATGTTAAAGCCAGAGAAGAAAGGACGGCGAGGAGCAAATTTGAGCCCTCGCCTTTCTCAAAGTGTTTTTTAGAACAATCTCCTAAGAAGCAATTATTTCTTGAGGAATTCAGCCCAAGCAGCAAGAGCCCAGTCCAGGCTCATATTTTTAAAGGGTGTGAAACTCTTTCTAGTTTTTTTATTGTAAGAGTTATATGCAGGTAAGCCTGGTTGATTTATCAGATGAAGATGAAGTTATATTTGGCTGGAAGAATGGCAAAACCTGGCACAGTAATAACATGAACTCAGGGCAAGGCACCCTGATAAGATTTGAGGGACTCTTTGGCTGTGTGTAAAACCCACTAGTTGACTTTCTGGGAATTACTAGCAAGAGTGCAGGATACTTTTTAAATGAGTTATGGGGTTTTGAAAATAAGAAAGGTTATGTTCATGATATCATAATAAGGTTGCTCTGGCTATGCTGTGGAGAATGCCCTAGAAGGGGCAGAAACAAAGGCAAACAAAGCAAGGAGGAAGGAGGTTGTTATATTAGCTGAGATGAGAGATGAGAGAGAGAAGGGGGACAGAGTTCAAAGAGCTAGGAAACTGAATTCCCATGCTGTTGGTTCTGTTGTTGTGAGGTGCCTTGAAGACAGTTCCAAGTCACAGAGAGCCCGTGCACAACTGGAGAACACACAACACAGACAGATGTCATCTTCCCAATCATGGCTGGGTTTGAACCCAGTGTTCAGGCCACTGTGTCCATCCGTCTCATCAAGGGTCTTCCTCTTGGTTGATGACCCTTTATGGCAGAGTAGAACTGCCCTATGGAGTTGCCTAATTGTAAAGTTCTACCAGGAGGAGACCTGGTGGTGCCATAGTGACTATTAACCCAAAGGTCAATTACTGGAAGTCTCCAGCTGAATGCTTAAGCACTGTGCCACCAGGGGGTGCAGATTCCAAAATCCAGGATAGAGGTGAGAGTGGTCTGTTGGTGGGGGCTGGAGGTGGTGGATGATGAACTCTTTAGGATGCTGGCAGAGGTCTAATCTATGGCCTTTCCAGTGGCCCATTCAGTACTACCCGACACCTGGGAAACTACATTTCCCAGACTCCTATGCCATTTAAAGTCTCAAATTTGACCTAAGTCCATCAATTAAGTATACTCACCCAAGCCTCACCTTTAGAACTGAGTTAAATGGAGAAAGGGCCCATGGAGTCTGAAATATCATTTCTGCTGAGCAAATCCACCAAGTATCTGATGACTCCCGTCTGTCCGACTGCACTGGCCACAGCTGTCTGCTGCCCACATCAGCGCTAACTTCATATTTGGGAGAGCAGCTCTCTAATTTCTCAACTTCTCATTTACGGTACAAACAGCAATTCTTTTAGATCATTATGTCGGCAGTGTTATTCTGTGTATGTTTCCTGGACCTGATCTCTGAGCCTGGAGCACTCTCTTCTAGTCCTCTCAATCTGTTTAAAGCATTCCAATCTAGAATTGCTTCCGCGGCCAGCAGTTGAAGCTCGGCAGATATAAAAGTGTGAGTTTGTAGTACTTGCAAGACATCCAAATATAAATATGTGAATGACATTCAGATATATGGATCTGAGAGAGATGACTGGCTTGGCAATCGGTGAGTTGTTGGCATAGGCGTTGTAATGGATGAGGTCATCCAATCAGATAGTGCCAAGAGTTTGAAGGATGAGAAGACAGTCCAAGGACAGACCCTTGGCTGCATTCACATTGCAGAGAAGATTAGGAAGGCCAGTTGACTATCTGATGAAGGTGAATAAAAGGTAGGAAAACTAGGAGGGATTAGAGCTTCTGAAGCAAGAGAGACATTCCAGAGTACCCTGAGGGTAAAAGGCCACCTCGTCAACAGGTTTGGCCATGCCTGGAGGTGGTGATGACTCAAAGGAAGAGACATTTTTATCCTTTGCCATCTTGTGTCACCCCCAGAATGAGACATCAGTGAAGTGTTAGGCGAAATCTTATATATGTTTTATCTAAACGATGGATTTTATTTTTAGCATGCATGATAGAAGCACATATTTGAAAGGTGAAGCAATGAAGTTAGAGGACTTGGGGAAGAAAGGACGGAGATACAGGAGAGACTTATTATTAGACTCCAGAACGCTGTGAATAAATGTAGATGGGAGCAGGATCCACATGGGACACTGGTTACAGACAGAGGGGAGGATGCCTCTTCCATGGCCTCAGGAGGACAGAGGAGGCAGAGGGAGCAGACGCAGCAGGGACTATCTACCATGGGCAGCAGGTCGGGGACACCTGGTCTCTGGGCATTTGCTTTCTCGGTGCTGTAGCAAAGTTCTCTCTTTGGGTTTTAGAAAAGTGGAGCAGGTCTTCCTGGTCATCCTGTGGGGAGGAAGGAAAGCCAGATGGTTAGACCATCATCAGGTGGGAGGTGGAGGGCTGTTGAAGATTCAAATCAGGAATTTCCAGCTGACAAGAAGGACTGCTAGTGGCCAGGTTAGCACTTTGGAACCACAAGCCACTGGCAGAGGGAAAGACGAGACTGTCTTCTTCCACAAAGAGTGACAGGCTCAGAAACCCACAGGGAAGTTCTACCCGGCCCAATAGGGCCACCATGAGTTGGATGGACTCAATGCCAGTGAGTTTGGTTCGGTCTTTTCAATGGATCTGTGTATCGGTGAGATTGTGTCTAGCAGGACTCAGACCTTAGCTCAGACACCCCAGGATGGGTAATCACCCCCTCTTCATTCAAGATTGGCACGTTTCAGGCAGGTAGCAAGGAAGACAGTGGCGAAGGGAAATTGACAAGAAAACAAACCAGAGGTTCTCAGTGGGGTGTGTCATTCGGGAGCATAATGACAACCAAGTGTTTTGGTTGGCACAGTGATAGGGGGCACAACTGGAATTTAGTGAGCAGAATCCAGGGATGCAAAATGTCTCATGTATGTGGGAGGACACCTCACAACCAATAATTGCTCCCCCAAATTTCCAGCTGTGCTCAGAGATGAACAGGGAAACTGAGGAATCCTGGACTCTGAATCCAATAGGGAAGAGAAAGCCAAGCGGATCCAAGAATGGGATGCTGAGCAGGTGGAGATCAGATCAGATGGAGAGAGACTGAGTGCACCAGTCAGCAGAATGAGGCACCAGGGGCAGAGGGTGGATGATGCGTCATTCTGCTGACTGGCGCAGAGGGCCTGAGCTGGCAATTTCAGAGCTGAGACAGGTCCCCAGGACGTGGCAGAAAGGACACACAGGTTGTAGTCCTGCTCCAAGGAGCAGGTAGCAAGATGCAGGTGGACGTGGAGGGGGGTTGTTGGAGGTGACACAGTGGAGGCTCAAGGGAGACAGCACGGGGGTGGATGGGCAGAGCCTCAGGCCATCAGCAGATTTGACCCTGAGAGAGGAGCGGGCATGAAGGGGGATTGAGTAGGAATGCTGTGGAGGGCAGTGCAGCTCTGAGAAGGTCCCAGCCAGGCTGAAAGGGAACCCCATTCGAGGGGCTCAAATTCAAGCATAAATTATAGAGACCTGTTTATTCTGCCTTAAAACTGATAAAGACTGATCATCTGGACAAGGGCGCCCATCAACACAAGGTCATAAGGGTGTCCAGGGACTGACAACCATGTAGCCACTTAAATAGGACACAGAGGGGGGAGGGGGGAAGGTCACAAAACCACAATTGATGGCAGTTTGACTCCTCACAGATGCAGGCAGAACTATAGAAGTGGGAAAGGGGCCAGGACCAGGACACACACCCTGTTCACTGGTGACAATGGGGCACTAGTAATCAATTTCCATCCAGGGCAAACCCAGGCAAAGTCCTAAGGGTGAGATTGCCCATAGTTGAGCTGGCCAGGGGTGTCATAGCACATTCCCGCTGATTCGGGTCAAAGCCATTCATATTGCTGGTCAGTCCGTGGTCAGAAAGAACTCACTGGAGACTAACTGTACGGAAGCTCACAAATGGATTTAGGTTCCCACTGTAAACTGCGTGCTTTCTTAAAGCGCGTGCTCGGGAGTTAACTGCTCTAAAACAGGCAGGCATGACCAGGCTGTGGCCTCAGTGGTGTGAATCATGGCCTTGGAGTGGCAAAGGGGCAGGCAGAGGCTGCCAGCCGACCACCCTCCTGCAAGAGAGGTTCTCCTGCAGGTAACTGAGCGGTGCCCCTCGGGGTCAGTATCAGGCAGTGTGTGGGCAAGGTAGGTCCCGAAAGATAGCAGCAGAGATATGTTTATCTAACATGGTATTCCTACTGCCTTGCCACACCCAAAGTCTCATTCCGAAGATCTAAGAATGAACTATTGACTGAGCAAAAGTCAAGAAATGGAGGCAGTAGAGCACAGAGGTGAAACCTTCCTGTAACACTTAGATCGCGGTTCCATCCCTGACTAAGTCATCTGTGAAAATAATAAATAGCTCTTGCCTTGGGGCTTGCATGAGGATTCCAAGAGGTAGAAGAAGAAGCCCCGGGTCTGACACCTGCGAAAGGAGAGGGCACAACCCCAACTGCTATTGTTTCCAGTCAGACTCACGGTGACCCCTCGTGCTACAGAGTAGAACTCCCCGCCGTCATCATCACCATGGCTTTGTGGCACCCTTTCAGAACAGGTCACCAGACCCTTTCTTCTGCGGTGCCACTCTGTCCCACTCCGACCTCTAGGGTTAGCAGATGAGTGAAAACCATTGGCACGCAGTGTCTAATAAAGGTTACCGGCTGCTAGTATTATAAGCTCTGCTCCTTCCCATCATCCTTTGCAAGAAAACTGTTGATGGAATCAATGGATACAGATATGTTCCGAGAGAGGATCGTGGGGATTTCTTCCACCTTCCCTGTTAGACACAATAGTACCGATAAAGGATGAATCCGTGTGAACCTTGCTTTGTAAATCTTAGCCCTTAGCACAATATCCAAAAGAGAGAGATTATTTAAATCATGGAGGCAGAATAAAGACCAAGAAGAGGACAAGCAGCAAGCAGGTCTCATCAGAGGGAAATGAAGTCTTGGGTGGAGGAGATAGAAACTGAACACATTCCAGGCTGGGGCAGGGTAAAGTTCACCAGTCCCAGATAAACACCAGGCAGGTCCACACCGTCACTGCCAGGCAGAGGAAGCAGCTTGCTTTCCTGGTGAACAAAGCCAATGCTTGTATGAATGTCTCGCGAGGGAAATGTGTTTGTACATTAGACTGGTAATTAAAGGCTCCCAGTAAACCAAGTCTCATTATGCAGCTAAGGAGCTGCCTAGACAGCATCTGGCACCGGGTCAAGTGTCTGTTTGCAGCAAAGCTGAGGCTCCCGTGTTGTCCTATTCCTTCGGGAAGTGCAAGGGCTGGACAGGAAGACCTGCCTGCCAGAGGTGTCTGGCCTGAGACTCTCATGAAATCATGCCGATGGAAACAAACATGCTCACAACTCCTCAAATGTCACTGTTCTCTTTTCCAAATTTCAAGACAGGCTGTGAAGAGGAGGGCTGTGGCCATCGCCTGACTGAGGGAGCCTTACAATGGTTCTCTGTCCCGCTCTCCAGACGCCCCACTAGCCTCCTGCAGCTGGCACTCACTCCACTGTGCAGTGAGCAGCTGCCAGGGAGTTTTCTTCACCAAGGTAGTGTCTGTACCAATCCAAGTTCAGAGAAGGTAACAATGATCACTTCAGTGCCTTCTGCACAAAAGGCAGCTGGGATTCGTACCTTACAGACATTTGTCTAGTTCGTCATTGTCACAGAGCAGAGGGATAATCACACATTTCACTACCACCAAGTTAATTCTGACTCCCAGCCACCCTGCTTTGCACAGACTCAGTTTTTTACTTGCTTCCTCTGGGTAGGGGTGGGTGGGGGGTGGGAGGGTTAGGGAGGCGGGAGTGGATGGTAGAGGGTGGCATTTTCATACAGTTCCTTGCTACGAAAAACATCTTACTCCCTGCAATTAACTTCAAGATTCTTCATTCTTCTCAGAACATCCACTCTGTGCATTCTCCTGAAGAAGCCAAAGCACCACGGTTCATAGCAGCACCGAGGGGCCAAGTCCTGGGTGCAGGAGTGTCGCTAGAGGTTAGCGAAATGCCTGACATCAGGACTCGAAGTGGCAGCCTGGGAATTGCACCTTCGGCGGTCTCTCCTGTATCCATAAGAATCTCTTGGGGACCTTGTTGAAATGTAGATTCTGACTCAGGACTGTGTATCTGGGGGTGGTGAGGCAGATTCAGGGCAAGGGGGCAGGAGGATGAGGTGGTCTGAAAGGCCGGGTGAAACAGATAGGCAGGATGAAGTCTTTGGATGCTGCTTCTGTCTCTAATGTGAAACTTCACAGTGGTTCCTCACCATCTTCTCATTATAAATATCAGCATTCACAGGCAAACTGCCAAAGCAAGCCTAAAGAGTCATCTCTCTATTTTTTAAATTAAGCTTTAGAACATTTTTTTGGAGTTGGATGTTGTTGTTAGTTGCCATTGAATTGGCTCCTAACTCACGGTGACCCTCTGTCGTGTGTGGTTGGTGTATTTAGTCCATTGTTGCAGCCAATGTGTGTTGTGAGTGGCTTCTCACCTGAGGGGCTCACCTGCTAGCACTCTATTCGGCAATATTAGGTGATGACCCACAGGGTTTGCACGGGCTAATTTTGGGCCATAGATTGCTAGCCTGTCTTTGCCTGGAAGCTCTGCTCGAGCCTGTCCATCACGGCAACTCTGCATCTGGTGGCATAGCTTCTAGCACCACGGGGACACACAAGCCATCGCAGGGTGTTTAACTGATGGGTGGGTGGGAGTGGCAGTTGAAAGTTGTTCATAGGGAACCCTAACCCTAGCCCTAACCCTAACCCTAACCCCTAACCCCAACCCCAACCCCAACCCTAACCCTAACCCTAACCCTAACCCTAGCCCTAACCCTAACCCTAAACCCTAACCCTAACCCCAACCCCAACCCCAACCCTAACCCTAACCCTCACCCTCACCCTCACCTTCACCCTCACCCTACCCCTACCCCTACCCCTAACCCTAGGTCTAACCCTAACCCTAACCCTACCCCTACCCCTACCCCTAACCCTACCCTAGGTCTAACACTAACCCTAACCTTAACCCTAACCCTACCCCTACCCCTACCCCTACCCCTAACCCTAACCCTAGGTCTAACCCTAACCCTAAGTCTATTTCTAACCCTAATCCTAACCCTAACCCTAAGTCTAACCTTAAACCTAACCCTGTCTATTTCTAACCCTAACTCTAACCCTACCCCTACCCCTAAATCTAACCCTAAATCTAACCTTAAGTCTAACCCTTTTCCTAACCCTAACCCTAAGTGTAACTCTAACCCTAACCCTAACCCCAACCCTAACCCTAGGTCTAACCCTAAACTTAACCCTTAACACTGTTGGCTACAGTGCTAGCTGACAAGGAAGGTGGTGCAGGATCAGGCAACATTTTATTCTGTTGTACATAAGGTCACTTTGAGTTGGAGTCAACTCGATGGCAGCCAACGACAGCAAAGCCATATTACATAAATGGGATCATGCAATGTTTGTCCTTTCACTCCTGGCTTATTTCACTTAACAATAGACATTTTTCACTTAAAAATAATTTTATTGGGACTCATACAACTCTTATCACAATCCATCCATCCATCCATTGTGTCAAACACATTTGCACATTTATTGCCATCATCATTCTCAAAACATTTTCTTTCTACTTGAGTCCTTGGTAACAGCTTCTCATTTCCCCCCCTCCCCCACCCCAGTCTCCCTCCCTCATGCACGCTTGATAATTTAGAAATTATTATTTTTTATCATGTCTTACACTGACCGATGTCTCCCTTCACCCACTTTTCTGATGTCCATCCCCCTGGGAGGGGGTTATAGGTTGATCATTGTGATTGGTTCCCCCTATCTCCCCCATCTTCCCCTTACCCTCCTGGTATGGCTACTCTCAATATTGGTCCTGAGGGTTTGATCGACCCTGGATTCCCTGTGTTTCCAGCTCTTTTCTGTACCCGTGTACATGCTTTGGTCTAGCAGGGTTTGTGAAGTAGAATTGGTATCACTATAGTGAGGGGCAGGGAGGAAGCATTAAAGAACTAGAGGAAACTTGTATGTTTCATCGGTTCTATCTGCACCCTGACTGGCTCATCTCCTCCCGCAACTCTTCTATAAGGGGATGTCCAGTTGTCTACAAATGGGCTTTGGGTCCCCACTCTGCACTCACCCTCATTCACAATGATATGATATTTTGCTTTTTGATGCCTGATACATGAACCTTTGGACCCATCGTGATCACACAGGCTGGTGTGCTTATTCTATGTGGGCTTTGTTGGTTCTCAGCTAAATGGCTGCTTGTTTATCTTCAAGCCTTTAAGACCCCAGACGCTATACATTTCAATAGCTGAGCACCATCAGCATTCCTTACCACACTTGCTTATGCACACATTTGTCTTCAGTGATCGTGTGGGGAAGGTGAGCATCATGGAATGCCAGGTTAATAGAACAAACTGCTCTTGCACTGAGGGAGTACTTGAGTAGAGGCCCAATGTCCATCTGCTACCTTAATACTAATCATATAAATATGTGTACATAGATCTATCTCCCCATCATCATATATAAATATATTTACATATGCACATGCCTGTATTTAGACCTCAATACATGCCCTTTGCCTCCTAGAGCAATAGACATTTCTAGTGGAAGAAAAATTGCTCAGCCTGAGGCCTCCTTGTTCTGTCCATGGAATGTAAATCATCGGCTTGTAAAAGAACATTCTTTAAATTGCCTCTAGAAGTGCTTATTTTGCCATCGTTTGAGCTACATTAATAAAAACAAAACTTTTCTATTTGACTGTTTCTGCAGGTTTATTGTTTTTAGGCTGTTTGCCTGCTTTTATATTCACAGCTTACTTTCAGCTATTAAATATGCTTGGCCATCCGAAGTGGCTTTTCCTTATGTTGTCGTTGAGTGCTGCTGACTTATAGTGACCTTGGACAAGGTAAAAGGGCTCCTGTGAACTTCTGAGATTGCAAATCTATGTGGGAGTAGAAAGCCTCGTCTTTCTCCCACACAGCAACAGATGGTTTCAAACTGCTGACCTTATTGCTAGCAGCCTAAAGCTTAACCATGTTGCCACCAGGACTCCTGTTTCCTTCTAAGAAACTGTCAAAATCACCAAGGATGACCATTCTCCTTTTGCAACCAGGATTGAAATAACTAACCACACCCACTCCTGACAATGATGAAAATGTTCAGTAAGGGGTATAAAGGGCCATTACTTTGTTGATGGCATACACCATACATCCTATGTTCAAATGACCATATGTGATGTGGTTACAAAGATGCACCCTCTGGGACACTTAAGCCTCAGTTATTGGAATTCTGAGAAAATTACCCTGAAGTCATATGTATCTAGAATAAAGCAGATAAGGCATTGACCTAAGCCTCACTTATGGACTATCCATAATCTGATTGTTCCACATCTACAATAGTGAAAACCTGACTATCTGATTATGTTGCACATTAACCAGGCGAGAGACCTGACAGCAATGACTGTTGGGGGGTCCCCTGCCTTGAGGAAGGTCTTCAGAGAGGCCAGGCTATGCCTACAGGGGGCGGGGCTAAAGGTGGGGCTGGCCTACTTGTGGCCCCAAACTCCTCCCAACACTTACATGGCTTGAGGTCCTGCAGCTGGAAATTGCTGTGGGGTGGGAACAGATGGAAGGACATCAGAGAAAGTGTTTGCATGAAATGTCTGTGAGCTTAACTTCGTCCCACAGGGAGCAGAACTGAGCCCAAAGCCTCCACCTCACTGCGTCTCAGAGGAGGGTCCTAGAGCCCTCATCGGAAGTCCTAATCTCAGGGACTCCCCAGGCCCAGAGCACAGAGGGCAGAGCAGGCCGGGTGATGAGAACTGCGGGGCCTGCAGGGGCCCGAGTAGAGGCAAAATGGTGGGCCCGCTCGTCACACCAAACAAACAAGCAAACAAAGATCTCACTACTTCAGAAGCTGATACTGAGTCGGTGCTGACTCATTATCATCCATCCTATAGGATAGTGTTGAACTGCTCCTGTGAGTTTCTGAGACTCTATTTACATGGATAGAAAGCCCTGTCTTTTTCCCTGCAGAGCAGTGCGTTTGAACTGCTGACCTTGCAGTTAGCAGCCCAATGTGTTACCACTATGCCACCACGACTCCTATTCCACAGCCCAGCTCTATCCAACAGAGGGATAATCCATAACTTGTATTGAGCACAACGGTAAATCATGCCTGTTATTTCCATAGTCATATTTTCTAAAATAACTAACTAAATAAAAATCTGACCAGAACAAAAAGAATCCTCCATAATGCTTGTTCCCACATAAAGAACTAGTCTTTGGACCTAACCATGCCCAGGAGTGAGGCATAGGCATATGTTCCCTGTTGGCTGCCGGGCAGGCCCCTCCTAAAGCAGGGGGCGGAAGTCTGGGATTCCTGAGCTGAGACTCAAGACACACTGTGTATACACCTTCTCACCGGCGAGGTCACGGTGAGGTGGGGTCCATATGATGACATGACAGGAGGTCTGCTTTAACGTGTGTGCGCCTCTTCACTGCAGTTAGTGCCTAGACTGAGCTGAAGACTGTACACTTGACCCCACAGGCTGAGAACAGGGGACTCGTAGCACTCTTTTGTGGCTCTGGTACAGGAAACAAACACAGAAAGATGAGGCTCTTAAAATGAGGACTCTGGGCCAGACACGCTTCTTGCCTTCCCTGGGAGAAGCCCCAGAGGAGTCTACACACTAGGGAGCAGCTTGGCTGCCTCCGCTGAAGTAGGGAGGGGCTACTGGGTTGATGGTTTTATAATTAAAGCAGGCCCTGGGGGGGGCATTTCAAACTGGGTCACCACAGACTGGTGTCTCCTCAGTCCTACCCAGCGGGAAGTATCAAGCAGATTGGATGTTCTTCTTGGTTTACTTTCCAGTTGGCTTGAAAACGACTTGCTTACCTCCAGCTAGGCTTGTAAAACGACTTGCTTACCTCCATTCATCTTCCTCCCTGTTGGCTGAGCCCTGAGGGAGAGAAGACTGTGCGCTCCAATAGCTGGGAAATCTGTCAGCTGAGGCCTCTGGTTCTTGACCCTGCCTCCGTGTTAAATCACCTGGGATGCCCTGGCCCATCTCAGTCCAATTAAGTCAGAATCCCTGCCGGCAGGAAACAGACAAATATGTTTTGCAAGTTTTCCAGGTGACTTTAATATAGATGAGGCTTTCTATTCTAGCAAAGAGTTATGGCCTAGGAAACCCATAGGGGCAGTTCTATAAAGCCCCTATGAGTCAGACTCAAGTCAGTGGTGGTGAGTTTGGCTTGGTTTTGGTACAGCCAGTGTGGAAATAGTCCTGCTTTAGAACAGCCTTGGCCTCACCTGGAAGCATGCATGCTCCCAAAACTCACTGCCATCGAGTCAATTGGGCAAGGGAGAATGGCCCCTTTGGGGCTCAGAGACTTTGACTCTTTATAGCAGTAGGCAACCTCTCCATTCTCCCTTGGAGGAGCTGGTGGGATTGAACCACTGACCTTGTGGCTAACAGTTCAGTGTGTAACAGTTCACTATGCCACCAGGATGCTTGGTTAGTTCTGTAATTTCTCAGGCTCCATCCTTGACCCACTGAATCAGAAACTCTAGGGGTAGGCCTAGGGGTTGCATTGATAAGACTTCCAGGTGATTCCCATGCATGATAGTTTGAAAATCAGCCTAGCTGGTAAGGCTGCCTTATCAGTATCAT
Source organism: Tenrec ecaudatus (assembly GCF_050624435.1). NCBI lineage: Eukaryota > Metazoa > Chordata > Mammalia > Afrosoricida > Tenrecidae > Tenrec > Tenrec ecaudatus. The sequence continues at coordinate 299,690,236 of NC_134530.1, read as the reverse complement.
TTTAATCTGCGGAGATCCTCCCGTGTTTAGCCATTATGTCTATTCCTTGTCTGTAGTAAAAACAGTTCCGTCTTTCTGGTGACACTTGGAAATAAAAGAATATGTCCTGGCTCACCTGGATGGGTCAAACGAAAACCCCTGAGTCTCGACTTCTATCCTGGATCAAGAACCGACTCTTTGGGAGTAAGAGAGGGAGATTACTTGGTCTCCTTTCATTACGCCCTCTGCTTCTGCACTGGGTGATAAGGCAGTACTTCCTAGGCGGTACCTATTCTTCATCTAGCATGCTTGGTGCAGCTAGAAAAGAGAGAGAGAGAGAGAGAGAGAGAGAGAGAGAGAGGGAGAGAGAGAGAGAATAACCCGAACAGCTTCCATTAGAGAGGTACTGGGTTGACTTTCCCATGGGGAATCTGTGCTACCAGTCGATGGGCTGTTTCCTGTCTCTCTGCTTAAGCAGGGTTCAAGTAACCCCTGGAGGATGGTGAAGTGGGGAGGAAGGGAGGAGGTGGCCAGCAGCACCGTGAGCAGGAAGGTGTGGAAGCAATGACAACTTGTCTCTCCAGTCTGAATGCTTGTTTAAAAGCCGTGATCTGACATTTTTCGGCCAGAGAGGCATGAATGAGCTTTTTTTTTCTGTTGCGGAAAGTCAAAAGTTTGTCCTCTCCTTTCCCTCCTTCCAACTTATAAGGCGAAAATGACAGGAAAATACCACTGACTTTAGACACATACTTCAGAAAGTTGGTGACAAAATTCCTTGATCTTTTAATTCTATTTTTCTGTTACCTTTCTGAAACTTCCTTGATTTGATCACCACCACCAGTTGCTTTTGAGCTGATTCAGAATCATGGAAACTTCATGTGCATCAGAGTAGAGCTCTAGGGCTTAGTTCCAAAACACCTCGGGGTGGGCTGGAACCTCTAACTTTTGGGTTAACACCCAAGTGCACTAACTCTTTGCGCTACCCAGGAAATCCACATGCATTACATTTTAGATGTCCAGAACATCATTTACCAGGCCACCGTCAAAGAATATTAGGTGGTGAACGAATGCTTATTCAGATGATGACACATATATATGAATCCTTGTTACAATACCAGGAGATATTTTTCATCTTATTCTTCAAATTAGCAAGCCAAGAATCAAAAACCACTGGCAAATTGCTTACTGAACTTCTGCCAGAGAGAACTCAACGCTGATCCAGGTCTATCCACATCCTAAAGACGTTCATTGCTTCCTTAGTTCAGAATGATATTAACCGGAGCTTAGGGTAGTGTAGCCAGATGGCAATTCTACATCTCACTACCACGCAAATAGATTAGCCCAGAACTTTACTCCCTAAGGGACAATTACCTATGGCATTTCAACAATAGAGATGGCTTTAACCCCACTATCTTCCTGAGGATGTTTGTTTAGCAGCAGCCTTGGGAGAACAGAAGTCTCACCAGGGCAAAGGGCAGATTTTTTTCCCTGACCACTTTTGGGGTCAAAGGTTGGAAAAGTATGCCAACAGGTCCCTTTAAGAGGAGAGGTTCCCTCAGCTTGGTGCTTTTCGGCTAAGACACAAGCCTCCTATATACATGAGACCCTTCCATCTGAGCTGACACAGTCGTAACCCACATGCCATCTGTTTACATGCCATTCCACCCAGGACCGTGCCTTCCTTCATTTATGTTTTTAGCTACTTCAAAGTATTGGATCTAGACGATGCTTTCTTTCCACTAGCCTCCCTGCTCCTTCTAAGCATTGCAATTGTTATTACAGGATTTGCTCCATGATGTACGATGTCTCTCATGCCACAGCCAACATCTAGCTATGCAACAAATCATGTGTCCAGTTTTGCTAAGGAGAATGAAGTTTAGTTGTAGTATCAGATCATTCCGAATGCTGAGGAAATGGTGCGGGAACCACATGTGATATCTCTGGTTACACAAAGGGAGGCGAATCTAAGTCCACGTCTGCCTGAGGCTGATTCCCATGAAGCAGAGCTCACACATGCATCTGCTCTCCATCCTTCTTTACATAATTCTGACTTCAAGTGTCTTTTCCATGAGATTTGGCTTCGCTGCTGGGTTCAGCAGTCTGTTGCAATGGTCATGCAGAACTCACAGATAATGCTCAGGATGATGTGTCTTACTATGGAACTCAAGTCAGGTTAGGGACACATTAAGGCTACAGCCATCTGTCTGCAACAGTGCCTCTCCTCAGCATGCCAGCAGCCATGTCTCCTTTTAGTCCTCAGCATCTCAGATAGGTGACCGATTGGCCTCTCCCCTGACTGGGTAAGTGGTACAACATTCCTTTAGTGCTGAAAATGCCCAAAGGATGTCTCACTCTGCAAGCCAGTCACCTGCCCTGAGGCAATCAGCTTTGCTCATTCCATGAGCTAGAACCCCCCACCCCACCCCACGCTGCCTCAGTGTCTCACCGAGGCTCCTCTGCTCTGGCTCATAGTCTGGTTCCTCTGTCCTTCCACCACATCAGGCAGGAGTCTAACACATACTCTTTTTGGTGGGATTCCACTTGCTACTTCTGAGATGGCTCACTCTTATACCAGGGGAATGGCAAAGTGAACACTCTGCAAGTTAGGGTCCTTTATTTGCTACTCCCACCCAGTTATTTGGTGGGAGTTATAAAGGCTGTGGGCAGAAGAGCCATACCAAGTAATGACACGTCATCAGAAATGCCCAGTTCTTCTTTAACACCCTCCTCAGGGAGGGTCAACTCACCCTGAAAATGAGACCCAAAACTATAACAAGGTCACTCCAGATGATGCCCAGCTACCTCTATGAACAGATCTGGTGTTCAGGGTCTTAATAGCTCAAATACAGTAGCTATGCCCTGAAATAACAAATCCTTTCAGAGGACGGGCAACTTCTTTGTGGGAAATATGTTCCCTCTGGGGTGGCTTGAGCACTAAGGGAGGAGTGAGTTGGAGAACACAAAAACCCAACCACTGGGTATGATTAAAAGGACTGTCTCACCTGGATCTTCAGGGTGCACAACACATGCTACGGCCATACCCACGGGAGCCAATGTGGAACCTCACTAGGTGAACCAAACCCTACCTCAAACACACCTGTAACCTGAGGATTTAAGACTGAAATTACATGGTGTGTGAAGAAGCAGAAGACAGCTATACCAAGAAGATTGAATTGCCTACCTCAATGCGCTATTTGCTGTGTTAAGATATGTATTATTCGGTCAGGCCTGTGAGTGACATTGTCAGTGAGTGTTATTGTATATTTTGCTTGACCACCAACTTCCATTGTTTGTACAAATGGCATCCAGTCACATAAGAATTTATTCTGTACAAGTGAATCATCCAGGTATTGCAATATGTAGAGCCTATGTGTTGAATCTTCTTCTCTAATAGTGTTTTAAAAATTGGTACCATGGGCTAATCAATGACACTATAAACAGAAGATCCTTTATGCTCCAGGGAGATGATCATTAAGAATCTCTACCATAAATTAACAAGGATGTAGCTAAGGTCAAGCAGGGATAGATAAAAAACATAGATTCAGGAATGGATTTGGGGTTCACACTTAATCCTAACTCCAATCTAAGAACAATTAGTTCCTACGACATGGCCCTGTTTGATATTTGCCCTCAAGAAGGAAACACAGAAGATATGGGTGTTATAGCAAAGTGTGGTGGAGAAACTAGATGGTGCCCGACTATCAGAGAGAATAGTGTCTGGGGCCTAAAGGCTTGTTTGCAAACAAGCAGCCATCTAAGTGAGATGCCAGCCTAGTCTACATGGAAGAAGCACACCAACACCTGTGACCCCAAGATTATAAATGATATAATCCATATCTTAAGGAGGGAATAATATCAGAAGCTAAAATTGTGAGAGTCTGGTGTGAAGAAGGCTATGAATGACACTAGAAGCCTAAAATACATTTGCAGTGTCTACACAGGGAATGAGCATCCGGTTGTTTTCCTCTGACCATAATTGAGGGATGGGACTAACCTGGTTACCAGTGAGAAAGTATTGGAGAGATGGCTACAGTAGATTAAAATGATAAATTTGACTTGAGTGGTTAAAAGCTGTCACTTGATCTCCTCTCTGATACACTTTGGGCTTGATTTGGTTTTCAATATTTCCTGTGGCTTTTTTTCTTTCATATTGGGGTTTATCTCAGTTGTATTCTGTCATTGTTTGTAACCTTGAATGTTTGTTATGTGTATTTCTATGTTTTTTTAACGTTATGTGTTTTTCTGTGTCTAGTATATGAAACCCAGGCTATGTGGCTCTATTGAGACAACAACTAGAACGAGGTTCCTGGGGGGTGTGGTAGGGGGAGGGGGAGAGTTAGAGGGAGCTGATATCAAGGAGTTCAAGAAAGAAGAAAACGTTTGAAACTCATTTTAGTATCAATATTATAATAGTGCGTGATGTGATTGAACTACAGAATATTATTATGTCTGGATTAGCTCTTAATAAAATTATTTGGGGAAAAAGATCATGAATAGCAAAAATAAAAATGAAATGAGTCCCCCAAATCTAAATTAAAATCTATTTTATTTCAAGCATTAGTGATGGTTATCATAAATAAAAAACAGTACTTATGCAAAAATTAATAATGAAGAAAGGTTAACCTGAGTAATAAAATAAAAAAGAGAAAAAAGAGCATCAAATGTATTCTTCTTCTAGTAATTTAACTCATTGATAAGATAAAGCTAATTTTAAATACCATAAATATTAAACAGTGTACAACAATTTCAATTTCTGAAATAATAAAAAGTTTAATTTATTTGGCTTGGGTTAAAGATTTTCTTTTTTGTTCCTTTTTATTTATTAATTTTTGGGGGTTAAAGATTTTCAATGATTACCAAAGCTACTAAGAAATAATTTCATAAATGTATAAGGACAGCCAAAATGATTAAAATCTCAGCAATTGAAATACAAAAACCCCGCTATACCTCAGCAGCTGAGAGGTAATCTTGGTCTGCGTTTCTTGGGATAAGCTGATTGTTTTGAAAGCTGTTTCTTGCCAGTAGGGTGTTTCTGTCTGAATTTCAAACTTCCATTTAGCTGACGACTTTAGATAGGCAATTTCCCCCTAACATTTGGGCAAACCCATGAGCCAAGATGGGAAATAAAGCAGTGGGAGCAACCTTCCAATCTAAACGATGTCTTTCAACTAAGGTTGACGCTCCAGGCTTGAGGCAACATGGAAATGTTGCATTAATAGCTCCTCATAGTTCTGCACTCTGAAGAAGCTCACCCAGCACACTCAGATAAACTATGGAATGATCAGGCATGACAACAATATGCAAGTTTATACAAGTTTAGTTTTCAAGAATAGATTTTTTTGTGTGTGCAACCAATTACTGGGGGAAAGGCTGTAAAGATGGTTGTAAATAATTTTGGGTCCCTGTCTTGAATTTTGATGACAAGGGTTTTGGCTATTTTGCAAGCACAATATAACCATCCAGTAATTTAAAATAATAATTTGGTTTCTCAGGGACAACCGATGTCTTGATACGAATCAATCGGGTTGATAAGCTGCAGTAAGGATTTTAAAGGCCTTTACAACTTTGTAAGGACCCTCACATAAGTTTATAAAAAAAGCAATATTTTGTGATTTTGAGAGCATCTAGGGTGTAAAGGAAATAATAAGATTCTTTGGGTTTTTTTTTTTTTTAGTACCCATTCCAGAATCTGCAGGAAAAATCTTAAAAGGCACACCAGGAATGGGTTTTGAACACTTTCCCTTTGGATTCCTTGGTTTTGAATCATCAGTGATTGTTCAAGGAAGAAACAGTCCAGGTGGTTTTTTCAGAAGGGTAAGCAACCAGGAGGGTAGAGAGGAGTAACTGTCGAAGAGGAGCCAGGGGAACTGCCATGGGGAATGGAAACATAGTAGATCTCTGACTTCATAATTCTTCATGTTGTTTAGTTACTCCAGAACCTGTTTTATTCTATTTAGCCAATTTAGAAACAGTATCTTTCAGAGAAGCTATTTTTAGTCTTTGAGAGGCCTCCCAAAGTTAAACTGGCTTCTCATTGCAATTTCTCAATACAGGAGCCTGTTTTCTCATTTTCTCTGCAGACAATTTAATTCAGCGAGAACAAAGCTTCTTCACAGTAGCCACTGATCCTCTGATCTTTCCTGTCCAGTAGATAGAAACACACATGTCAACCAAAATGCTTGCTCATATAATGAGTGAGAATCCCTGAAAGAGGCTCAGTGTCCCTCTTGGATTTGGCATTTTCCATGTACCTAAGGGTAGTGTAAAGTTGGCATTGGAAGCCTAAACAAAAAGTCAGGACTCCAAGTGTCTCAGAACTGGATGAAGGATTGCCAAAGAATTGTAGCCATCTCACATGAGGGAGATTGTAGCGAAGGTCTTCAGTTACGTTAAATGACTGGAGGAATGATTAGACAGAAGTAGAGAACAGGCACAAGCCACGATTCAAGGACTCGGGAATTCTCTGAACAACCATTCTGACAAAATAAATGAAAAGCTAGAATAATTCAACCATTCAAAATGAAAACACAAATGACAGATTCCGAAATATTAGATTTGGACAGCATTGTGAAAGAACAAAACACCAGGATTGAAACAATGGAATCAAGAATCAATGATATTGAAGGTAAATCTTCTGGGGACAAAATACAAGCAGATCAAGTTATAAAAATGACCCAAAATACCTGAAGGAAATCTGAGAATAGTATGGGACATGATCAAAAGGAACAATATATGCTTAATAAATGTTGCAGAACAGAAAGAAGAAATAATAACTATTGAGAAAATAGTCGATGAAATAACAACAAAGGACTTCCCTAATATCATGACAAAACACAAAGTAACCACTCAGGGAATTCAGAAAACTCCAAACAGAATTGATGCTAAAAGGAAACTGCTTTGACATATAATAATCAAACTTTCCAATATTACAGAGAAGGAGACGATCCTGAGAGCAGCATGGCAAAAAGGAACCATCAAAGGTAAGGCCAACTGATTATAGTAAATTCAGGATTTTCTAGCGAAACCATCCAGGCAAGAGGCAATGGAATGATATATTCAAAATTCTGAAAGAAAAAAAATGCCAGCCAAGAATCTTATATTCATCAAAATTATCCCTCAAATATGAGGGAGAAATAAAAGCATTTATAGATAAAGAAAAACTAAAGGAAATTATAAAAATATGACCACCTTTACAAAATACATTAAAAGGAATTCAATGTACAGAAAATATATAACAACAACAGACAACAACCTAAAACTACCAGAAAAGAAATTATTTTGGAGTAAACATTCTATTTAAGTAATACTCAATGGGAAACAGAGATGAACGGATTAACACTGGGAACCCTGAGTCACTTTCCACTATGAAGATTAAGTAAATAAATAAGAGCAGAAAGAATGGACTAGACAATAAATAGTTGAACAGAGAAGATATCAAACCATTCACATAATAAACAAATTGTTTTAAATTTGGAGAGAAAATCACACATGCGAAAAACAACCTTCAAAGGAAAAATTAAAATCTCAAAAAAAAAAACGAACAAGAGGAAAACTATATAAGCAGGATAATAAGATAAAAAAAACTAGTATGGATAAGACAACCAACAAACAAAAGGAATAAAACTCAAGAAACGATCATGGAAATTGAAATCAATAACACACAAAAAAGCATATAACAAAACCATACCAACAAAACCTTGTTCACCAATAACAACACTGAATGTACATGGATTGAATTCATTAGTTAAAAGACAAAGACTAACAGAATGTACAAGAAAATGTGAAGCTTTGATATGCTTCTGAGATATAAAGACAAACAGACGAAAACTCACAGGATGGAAAAAATATAAAGCGAACAGCAGTTCAAAGAGAGCTGGAGTAGCAATATCCATCTCAGAGAAAATACACATAAAAGTAAATGATATACTGAGATCACTAGATAATTATGAAAACTTTAATTGAAGACGAAACCATGATCATATTATGTATGCACCAAATGAAAGACCATCAAAAGACATTAAAGGCTTGAAAGTAAACAAGCGGCATCTAGCCCAGAAGCAATAAAGCCCACACGGAAGCAGCACACCATGGTGATCGTGAAGGGCAGAGGAGACCAGGTCTCAAACAACAAAGGCGGGGTGGGGTGGGTGGGTGGGAGGAATCACATCACCGTGAACGAGAGGGAGGGTGTGAGGGGGACCCAATGTCCATCTGTAGACAGCTGGACATCCCTTGCAGAGGGGTCGTGGGGAGAAGATGAATCACTCCGGGTTCAGTGTTGCAACAATGAAACTCAAAACCTTCCTCTAGTTCTTGAACGCTTCCTCCCCTCCTAATTATCATGACCCCAATTCTACCTTGCGGACCTGGTTAGACCAGAGGATGCACAGCGGTGCAGTAGGGATCTGGAAACACAGGGAATCTAGGACGGATGGACCCTTCAGGACCAGCGGTGGGAGTGGTGACACTGGGAGGGAAGGGGGTGTAGAAAGGGAGAACCAATCTTGGGGATCTATGTGTAACCTCCTCTCTGGGGGATGGGCAACGGGAAGGTGGGTGAGGGGAGACGCCGGGCAGTGTAAGATAAGATAAAATAATTATTTATAAACTATTAAGGGTGCAGGGGGAAGGGGGGAATGGGGAGGGAGGGGAAGGGGAAATAAGGAAACCGAGCTGATTCCAGGAACCCAAGTGGAAGGCGAATTTTGAGAATGACGAGGGCAACGAATGTATAAGGGTGCTTTACTCAATTGATGTAAGTATGGATTGTTATAAGAGTTGTATGTGCCCCAATAAAATGATTTATTAAAAAAATAAAATAACACATTAATCACCTTTTTATAGACTCATTGTTGCAGCTCATGCTTTTATACATAACCCGAGGAACAAGAGAATTTCAAGACCCATTGTGCCTCATACACTTCTGGATTTAAGCAATTCCCTTCGCAACGTCATGTACAATGCTTGGGTTTATCGTGTTGGCTAGGCAGTGCTAGAACTAGGACCCGGGATTTGGCCATCACACTCCCTTGCTATGAGGATACGTCTAATTATTTCCCTTTTATGAGAGAAGGAATTAGCTTCCCGGTGTAGTTAACCTGCGGGACATTCTGAACAGGAGAAGTTCACAGCTTGCTCAGCTGCCATAAATCTCTCCGGGAGCAAATCTCTCTGTGGTCTTCACGCTTGCCTTCAAGGCAGTCACGGGCTTTGGCACTATAGGAAAGCATCTCAGGACTTAGGGTCTGATGATGGGAGTGATGGGCCAGTTTCTGGGATCTCCTGGGTCACCGCAGGCTGTTGAATAGAGCCTCTCTTTGATTCCTCCCAAGACGGTTTCAGGGAACCGTTAAAGCAGACCTGAAATGGCATGTGAAATCAGACTTTTAAAGAAGAAGTCTAGCAGCAAAGCTTAAGAGTGAATCCCTTTCCTGTCCTGAAACCCACTGCGTCCTTTCACACGCTCTAATGTCAGAGTCACTGTGATGGGAATTAACAGATGGATGACTGGAGGTCTAGAGTACGTAACAATAGAGTAAAAAAAATGCCGCAGTTAAAAGTAACACTGCTTAGTCCAGGATGGGATCCTTCATAGAGGAAGAAAGAGGGGATGGCCCAACTTTGCCTGTTTCCCAGCGGGGCCCAAAGTCAGTGTCCTTAACACAAAACAGAACGTGTTGGTACAGAGGAAGTCAGCCCTTCCCTCAGTGGAATCTCAGAGTTTCCTGGCCTCATGACTATTTCTTGCTTGTTGGATCTTGCACCACTCTTTTTAGCAGTAATGCACTTTTTTCCATTCTGATTTGTCCACTTCAAATGCTGCCTATCTCTGGTTGTGGTCTTGGCAGGAATGTCATTTCCTTTGATCAAGCTTGTTCCAACTAAGAAAACCTCCTGCCATCAAGACAATTCTAACTCATCGCAGCCCCATAGAACAGACTAGAACTGCTCCATAGAATGCCCAAGGCCGTGATCATTATGAAATCAGGACTGCCACATTTTCTCTCCCAGGGAACGGTTGGTGAGTTCAAACTACCAATCTTTCTGTTCATATCAGAGGGCTTTAACCACTGTATTGCCAGGGTTGACTTCTTCTACCCATATTTGCTTCTTTTCTTACCCTCTAAATCTTGTCCGACAACAAATATTTGTCATTACCAACCTCCTGCTCAAAAAGCTGTTTCAGTCAGAGAGATGATCTCTCTCTGTTTCAGTCCAAGATACTACAGATCCCCCGCTGTCTGTCAAATCTGTCACGGTGTGGCTTGCCTGTTGCTGTGATGCTTGAAGTTATGCCATCAATATTTAAAGGCCAGCAGGATTACCCACAGGAGCCATGGGGAGACAGGGGGTTAAGTTTTGGGCAGCCAGCTACAAGGGCAACATTCAACCCCCCCAGCCACTCTGGGGGAAAAGATGAGGCTGTCTGCTCTCATAAGGGCTTACAGTCTCAGAAGCCCTAATGAGCAGTCTTACTGAGTCCATCGGTTCGTTATGCGTTGGAATCGACTGGACAACAGTGGGCAGTGCTGCAGCACCCATGGTGGACAAGTTGACAGCGGAGCTTCCAGATTTTAGACATGCTAGGAAAACACACTTGTCAGCCTACTTCTGAAAATGACTGTAGCCAGTGAGTATTCTACGGGTCACAACAGAATATTATATAGTGCCAGAAGATGAGCACCTTCGCTGGAAAGGGACTCAGGATACACAGTGGCTGCAACAAGGGACTTGAGCATACTGGTGTTGGTGAAGCTGGTGTGGGTCAGACAACGTGTTGTTTTCCATGGGGTCACCAAGAATTGGAGCCAGCTTGGTGGGAATGCTGGGACTTCAGAGGGATCAGAGCAGAGACCTATTAGAATAGAGGAAGTCTGCTGCTTATTAGGGAAGCAGTGCTTGGATTGAAAAGCTCTTGCTTAGCCACCGAGACCTGGCTGAGTGGGAAATAGGCATTCGGTTGTGAGAGAGACCATCTTTGAATTCATGTAGATAGTCCATCCCTAAGGAGGTGGAACATAATTCCTCACTTTTTCCATGTGACTTCTTTCCCAAGCGTACAGCATGGAGACAGGAGGAAAACTGACTAGTTTCGCAATGGAGAAAACTTCCAATGGAGAAACACTACTTCAAGTAGATTATCAAGGTCAAGATCAGTAGTGGCAAGTCATGATGATGGTATGTACCCTTGATACAATGTGTCCATCTGCTTCCATAAAGGTGTCCAGTCCTGAGACCCGTGCAGCAGTTCTACCCTGTCCTTTAGGGGCGCTGTGAGTGAGAATCAACTCAACAGTGTGTCTCAGTGTCTTTGGAGGTCCCTGAAATGGAACCAAATCAGAGGTCCTGTCAGTTGTCCTGCCGCCTCAGCAGATAGGAGGACAACAACACGTGATTTGTGAATCAGATAGAAGCAATTACACCTTATAGTCATTGGTTCAAGACTTCATGTCTTCCCATCATGCTCTATACTTCCCTGATATGTTGTGTAGCTGTTGGCTGTAGCAAATATGCTGCTTTCCCAAGACTCCTTTTAATTCTCAAACCGAATCAAAACTGAATCCAGAGAGACTCCCTTCTGCTCACTTCTGGAGCATGCCACACCAGTAAACAGGTAAGAGTACAGGTCTTTTCAGGTTTTAAACCTGGACCTTGGGATCCAAAGCTCAGATCTTGTCAGTTTTCTTTTCCCCATCTGTCCAGGAATTCTGTTACTCCGTGGGCAGCTTCGAGATTGCCCGTTGAATAAATGCTGGCGTTATCTTTGGAATCTCCAGACACTCTTCTGAAGTCTTTGCCATCAGAGAGGAGGTTGTTCAGAGACGGAGAACTGTGATTTTGCATACGGTTTGTTGTTCGAAGAGTATCTACAGAAATTTGCAATTACTATGTGACATGGAAGGAACCCACCCTCTAACCGCACCCCCACCCCCTCCCACCCTTCCGGTGGCATTGTGAGTTATGCATTGGGCTGCTAACCCATGTCAACAGTTCTGAACCACCAGCCAGTCAGAGGGAGAAAGAGGCTCCCATAAATGTACACAGTCTGAGAGTCAAATAGTGGTTCTGCTCTATCCTGCTGGGTCGCTCTTAGCATCGGCCCCATGGCAGTGGGTACGGCAGATTAATCGACGGATAAACAGTGACACTTTCATAAGCTAGGTGTGATGAACAGAACTTTTTGGTTTACAAAAAGCATGCTAATGCCCTCAATTTCCTCGAACATGCATAAGGAGAACTTATACTGTCCATTTGGCTATATAGTACTAGTCCTATTAATTAGCCCACGTAAAGTTGAATTCTATCTGCATGATGCTTTTCTCCTCGTGATTTCAAAGGATTTAAAAAAACCAATCACATAGAGGCTCATAAATCTGCTGTGTTCATTTTCTTTTTCCTTCTAACCTTAAATGGCCCTCCGCCCTTGGTAAAATAAAGCACATGTCAACATTAAGAATCCTTAAAACGTTAAAGCTTAGAGTGAAATATGACACCGCTCTGTCTAAATAAACAACAGAACAATGGCATTTTGCAAACGGAGGGGGTTCCCATCCAGTTCCTATAACAGGCATGTGACTGTCTCTGCTGCTGGAATGCATGAGCTGGCTGAAGTCAACGCGGCTAAATGCTATCACCTCAATGTTTTGCTTTTATAGTTTCCAATTGGGTTTCATTTGGCGACGCGCCATTCTGTTGTAGAAGGGATGGCAATGAACAAAGCCTAGTGTAGTAAAACTTGTGTGCGTGGCCCTCTAGTTTATGATAAACATCTCAATAAACTCCCAAGGAGATGGACTCTTTCGCCATCATCGTTAATGATTTTGTGGGAAGGAGTAGATGCTTTGTTACTGGATTTTCTTGTTATTTATTTTTTGTCCCTTGTGAGGGCTTCTCCCAATAAGCTTTTAAGCTATTCCGTGAAAGGCAGATTCAACTGAAGCATAGTTTTGTTCGCTTTGGGTTGCATATCCCCGGGGTACTGGGGTGTTGACTAGATGAGCCCTTTGCTCTCTGGTTATTATTTATATGAAGACAATATTGTTTACTTAACTCTTAAAAAAAAGGTTCAATCAGCCTCCTAATTGCTCCCTAGAGTAAACCCCTTTTATTAAAATGTTATAGAAATGGGGTTTTTTTGAACAAAAAAATACACAAGTCACAAATGTACAGTGGTTTATAATGAAAGACTCCAATGAACAAGCCTGATGGTCAAGATAATAAAAATGTCACCCGCCCCCCAGAAGCTTTCTGTGTGCCCCCTCCCAATGACTACCTAGTTTCTCTCCCCCCTCAGATAGCCACCGCCTTGACCTGTAGCAGTGCACCAGCATCTGTGGCCATGGAGTTGTTTCCACTCCTGGTGACCCTGGGTGAGTCAGAGCAGAACTGTACTCCAGAGGGTTTTCTTTCTTTCTTTTGTAAAAAGTTGATGTTAATTATTTTATTGTTGTTGAGACTATACAGAGTTGTGGTAGTTACATAGTCTCATTTCAACTTGAGGCTATTAAGAGTGAAGGGGTGGAGTCTAGCCTGTTAATCAGGTCACAGCCTCATGCCTCCTTGTGGGCGTGACCTTCTCATGAGGATCCTGGGAACTTCTTCTCTTTCTCCCTGGAAGCAGGCCACATACTTTCTCTGCTTCATCTTCCTGTTGAGGAGCCACACTCAGAGAGCTGGAGGAGCCAGCGCTGAGATACTTCCACTGGCATTGGATCTGCAAGACTTTCCACCCCCTGGCATGTGATCTTTCTGCATTTGGCATCATTGCATGTGCTGTGTGAGTCTGAAGAAGAATTTGTGGACTAGTATTGAACATATAGGCTAATATCAGACTATGGACTTGATTTGCACCGGGCTGGGCTGCTTTCTCAATATACAATTGCTCTTAGATATACAGCTTTTTTATCTATCTATCTATCTATCTATCTATCTATCTATCTATCTATCTACCTATCTATCTGTCTATCTATCTATATCTGGATTTGTTTCTCTAGTCTACCTGGTCTAACACAACAGCCAAACGCACACCAAGGCAACTGTTTCTACATGCACAATTCAGTGGCCTTGATCATGTTCTACAATTTGTGAAACCAAACTCACCCTCATTTTCTGAGTTGTTCTCTACCATCTACATACATTCATTGTCCTCTAATTTTGCTATCAGATCTTTCTAGTTGCTGTTGTCAATGCGATTTTGAAAAGAGTACAATGCTCAAGACAGGCTTTCTTTTCTAGTTAAGCTAATGTTCCGTGTTAGGGAAGCTTCAGGGGATAGTTTAAGTTTTCATTTATCTCTAGGTAATAGGTTCAGGAACTCATTCAGGCTCCAGAAAGTCTGGAGCCCAAGAGAACTTACAATTCTTTTCTTCATCCTCCTTTTGATTAGGATTCTTCCTCAGGATCTTTTATTATTATTATTATTATTATGTCTTGTCAGGATTGGGTTGCTCTAGTTTTTTTGTTTTGTAATTCTATATTATGAAATATTTATTTCTTTTTTTAAAAACATTTTATTAGGGACTCATACAACTCTTATCACATTCCATACATACATCAATTGTGTAAAGCACATCTGTACATTCTTTGCCCTCATCATTTTCAAAGCATTTGCTCTCCACTTAAGCCCTTTGCATCAAGTCCTCTTTTTTCCCCTCCCTGCCTGCTGCCCCTTCCCTCATGAGCCATTGATAATTTATAAATTATTATTTTGTCCTATCTTGCCATGTCTGGCGTCTCCCTTCACCCCCTTTTCCGTTGTCTGTCCCCAGGGGGACAGACATATAGATCCTTGTAATCGGTTCCCTCTTTCCAACCCACTCACTCTCTACCCTACCAGTATCGCCCCTCACACCCCTGGTCCTGAAGGTATCATCGGCCCTGTGCCTCCAGCTCCTATATGCACCAGTGTACAACCTCTGCTCTATCCAGACTTGCAAGGTAGAATTCGGATCATGGTGGGGTGGTGGGCGGGGGGGTGGCTGGCGGAAATCCTCAGGATCTTTTATCAAAGTACTCAATGGTGGTAATTGGGCCTGGTCTCCTGGCAAAAAAAGGCAGCTGTTCATGAAGGCAATCAGTTTCTCATTCCATTTCCCCTCCAATTCCTGACTCTCCTTTACTGTTCCAGGCCAAGAGCCACCAATGGCTGTGCCTTGAGTAACCATTTGCAAGCTTGTAAGAGCCCCCAAAATATATAACCAAGGAGAGACAGAGCAAAAGCCCTGGGCTGTGTCATGAAAGCATGACCCTAAGTCTCAAATCAAGGAACCAAATCCCATGAGCGTTCTGGTTGTGCATAAGCATCCTCAGCAGCTACTCTCCCCTCTGCTCTCACCCCAGAAGATGTTCAATGGCTGACTTTCAAAAACAGATCACCACTCCTTTCTTCGGAGGCAACTCTTAGTTTTCAGTTTGCAACTCCATGTGCCAACGGTCTGTACCACTCAGGGGCTTTTCCAACGCTATAGATTGTTATTGTTTTTCTTTCTATTTTATTTTTAATAGAAATGAAATCATATACATTGACTCTTTTGAGTCTGGCTCATTCACTCACCATAATGTTCATGAGGTGCATTTGTACTGTTGTTATCATTGCATGAGTGTAACAAATTAGTACACTAGTATTGAGAAGTCTTTTGGTTGTTTCTATTTGGGGACTATTATAAATAATATTGATGTGAACATTTTGAAGACCTGTTTCGGTGTCTATGTGCTTACATTTTACTTAGCTATGTATCTAGGATGGGAATTGCTAGCTTAAAAGGAACACGGGCATTCCAACTTTAATAGATTCTGACAGTTTTCCAACGCAACAATGCTTTTTCCACCAGCCCCACTCTGTGCCCAGCAGTATAAATGTTTCCCTTGCTTCACACTTCTTGGTATGGTCAGTCTTTCATCTTAAACTGCTAATCACAGGGTCAGCTGCTCAAAGCCACCAACTGCTAAGGCAGAGAAAGATGAGGTTTTCTACTCTGGTGCTGATTTATAACCTCAGAGACTCACAGGAGCAGTTTTACCTTGTCTTCTAGGGTCCCTATGAGTTGGAATTGACTTGGTGGTAGTGAGTTTTATTTTGGTTTGATGACTACTGAGGTTGACGAACTTTGTGAATATTCATTGACCACTGGCCATTACATCATCTGCTGTGAGGTATCTCTTCAACTCTCTTGCCTGTTTTTCTATTTGGTGGTCTTTTTCTTGACACCTAATGAACTTTTTTTTCTAACTGTGTTGTTGTTAGGTGCCCTAGAGTCAGTTTCAACTCACAGTGCCCCTATGCACAACAGAACAAATGCCACGGTCATGCGCCATCCTTGCAAGCCTTCCTATGCCAGAGCCCATTGCTGTAGTCGCTGTGCCAATCCATCTCATAAAAGCCTTCCTCTTTTCATCTGTCCCTCCACATTACCAACTCTGATGTCCTCCAGGGACGGCCTTCTCCTGACAATATGTGAAAAGCATGTAAGATGGAGTCTCCCCACCCTTGCCTCTCAGGAGCACTTTGGCCATACTCCTCCCAAGACAGACTTGTCTGTCCTTTTGGCAGTCCATGGTACTTTCAATATTCTTCCTCAGCACCACAATTCAAATGCCTTGATTTTTTCTTCTACTTTCCTTATTCAATGCCCAACATTCCCATACATATGAGACAATGAAAATACTATGACTTGGGTCAGGCATACCTTAGTCCTCAAAGTAACTTCCTTGCTTTTCAATACTCTAAAGTGGTCTTGTGCTCTTGGTCAGTAGATTTACCTAATGCAATGTGTCCTTGGATGTCTTGATTGCTGCTTCCATGAACATTGATTGTGGACCCAAGAAAGCCCAAATCCTTGACAATTTCAACCTTTTCTCCATTTATTATGATGCTACCTATTGGTGTAGTTGTGAGGATTTCTGTCTTCCTTACATTAAATTGTAATCCACATTGAAAGCGATAATCAGCAAGGGCTTCATCAGCAAGTGCTTCAAGTCCTCCTCACTTTCAGCAAGCAAGCCTGTGTCATTTGCATATCACAAGTTGTTAATAAGTCTTCCTTCAATCCTGATGCCTCACTTCTCTTCACGTAATCCAGCTTCTCTGATCATTTGCTCAGAATATAGCTTGAACAAGTATGGTGGGAGGATACACCCTGGACATACATCTTCCCTGATTTTAAACCATGCAGTATTTCTTTGTTCTGTTTGCACAACTGCCTCTTGATCTTTGACAAAGTTCCAAATGTGCACGATGACGTGTTCTGGCATTCCCATTCTTCTGAAGGTTGTCCACTGTTTATTATGGTCCACACAATCAAATGCCTTTGCATAGTCAACGAAACACAAGTAAACAGCGTTCTTGTATTCTCTGCTTTGAGTCAAGATCCATCGGGCATCAGCAATGATGTCCCTTGTTTCATGTCCTCTTCTGAATCCACATGAACCTCTGGCAGCTTCCATGTACTGCTGCAGCCATTGTTGGATGATCTTCAGCAAATCTTTCCTTGCATATTGTATCAATGATACTGTTCATATTTTGGGCATGCTGTTGGGTCACCTTTCTTTGGAGTGGGCACAATAGTTTTCTGATGATAGAATCCATAATTTTAAAAATATTTTATCATGGTAGAAGATATATATATAAAATCAATTTTTGCCACTTTAGTTATTTTAAGTGCACAATTCAGAGGTACTCACTATGTTATACAACTATTGCTATGAACTATCTTCAGAAATTCTTTATCAGCTCCAACAGAAACCTAAAGGTTGGCGGTTTGAATCCACTCAGTGATACTACAGAAGAAGGATTTGGCAATTGACTTCTGTAAAGACTGTAACTAAGAAGGCCCCACAGCACAGTTCTACTCTATACACATAGGGTTGCTATGGGTCCAAATCAACTCAGTGACAATTGGTTTGATTTTTTTTAAATTTCTCTGGTTTAATGGGTATGAAATAGCCTCTCATTGTGATATTGATCTACATTTCCCTAATGGTTAAGGACACTGACTTTCATATGCTTATTGGCCATTTTTAATCTTCTTTGGAGAAGTGTCTACTCCTGTCCTTTGCCCTTTTTAAAAACTGGGTGAATTCTCTTTCTGTTGTTGAGTTAGAGTTAAGCAGGTCAGGTAGCTGACCCCCAGGCTACAGTCTCTCCTTATTTCTTCAACTTGCTGATAATGTTTTTTAGACTTTCCACCCCCCAAATATCCAACAAACTCGTTGCCCTCAAGTCACTTCTGATTCATAGTGGCCGGATGTAGAGTTTCAGGGGTTGTAAATCTTTACAGGAGCATACAGCCTCATCTTTCTCTCTCAGGGACTCTAGTGGGTTTGAACCATTGACCTTGCGGTTAACAGTCCATACTGACAGGGCCACCAGGGCTATTTTTAAATGCACAAAAGTGTTTAATTTTGATAAAGTCCACTTGATTGGCTTTTTGTTGGTTTGGGTGATATACCTAAGAATCCATTGTCCCAAACACCTACCTTAAAGACTTACACTTTATGTTTTCTTTGAAGTGTTGGATACTTTTGTATCTTTCATTTTGTCCATCAATCTATTTTTAGTTAATTTTATTATACAGTATGAGGTATAAGCCCAACTTCATTCTTCTTCATGTTGAAATACAGTTGTCCCATTTAAAAGACTTGAATTTTTAATTTGTGAATTAGGTGAATGTTTACAGGGCAGATCCTCAGTTGCACATTCAATCACTCATACGAATTTTGCTTCAAGTCCTCCATTGCAGTCCATCAGTATAACATCACTTATCCCACTTGCTCCTTCTGTTTCCACTCCTTTTCCCCCTAACCTCTGTACTTTGTCCTTGTGTAGATGCTACCCTTAGGATCTGCAATGCTTGATTATTCTAACACAGGTGTGATTTCTGTTTCAGACCTGAAGGTTCACTAAGGGTCAATGTCTTAGAAGTTATACCAGCTTCATCTGACCAGTAAGTCTGCTTTCTTTTAGGATTTTGAGTTTTGTTTAAATTTTGTACTTCCACTCTATCCAGGACCTTCTAATATGATCCTTTCCATAGCAGTTAGTTGTAGTAGCCAAGCACCATCTAGTTTTTCTGGTCTCAGGATAATGAAGAGTGATGTTTGTGTGGTCCATGAGTCCATTGGACTAATTGTTTCCACATGCTTTTCAATTTTCATTCCTTTCCTCTGAATAGAGAGAGACTGGTAGGTATTTTTTTAGACCAGTAGTTTTTATGATCCCATCATTCATCCCTAACGTATGGTGTAGAATACTGTCTTTGTGAACTGTGTCATACCAGTTGAACTTCCCAGTGAATTCTGAGATCCCAGGAAAAGCATCTCATTCTCTCAAAGTGTCTAGTTAGACCTAAGAAGTTTTCATAACTTTACCTCCTGTATGCTCCACCATATGCTTCGATATATTTACAGCGTAGGTAAATACATATATACAAATATATCTGTTAAATTTCCATATATTCTTAATTATACTTCCACTTTCTCTTTCAAACCTGTTTTGCCTGCATGAATAGCCAAGCATCTCCTCATAGATCACCACAATTGCAGGATTGTAGAACAGAATTTTTAAAATCACTACTGACGTCCTTCAATATTAAATTAAAGGCAGTATTTTCACCTCTTCAAATCAAAGATGAAAAATTTAACCAACCTTCACTCTTTATAAAATGTGATTCTTGAAGCTCACAATTTGTGTTCATTATTGCTCCTCTAGTTTTTGTTTTCATTTTAATTTCTAATAACCACTTAAATATTGTGATGAAATTTAGAAGTTATGATTACTTACTGTGCAAAATAGATACCTAGAAGCCATGGTACAGAGCATGCGCTCAATGTGTCGCTGATGAAGAAAAGAAAGGAGGAGCAGAGGAGTGTGAAGGATTACTACAGTCATAGGACAAGCCCACTTATGTCAGTATTATTGTTATGTTTACATTTTGAAGGCTTACATATTCACATTTTATTTATGATCACAATTGCCCTCCACATTCTATCCACAGGTTGATATTTGAAAATGAAGACTCATATAGAAGATACTGATTATGTACCTATCCCTGTCGATGCCCTTCTGGCAGAGTGAGTAAGCCCTTCATCTCAGTGTGCACCCACCTGCTGATCCTCAAGAGCAAGATGAAGGAATCTGCTTCTATAAATATTCCTTCCCCTCAAAAAGCAAACCTACCATGTGGATTCTGACTCACAGAGACTTGTAAGACAAGGATGAAACTACGCCCGAGGGTTTTCTAGACTGTATTCGTTGACTTTGAAAACCCACGGAAACCCTATGGGCAGTTCTACTCTGTCCTATAGGGTCACTATAGGTTGGAATCAGCTCATCGTCATGGATCTCCCAGTTGGTTAAGTGTTGGACTGGTAACCACAGAGTCTGTGGTTCAAATCCACCAGCTTCTTCATGGGAGAAAGATGAGATTATCTTTTCCCATAAAGGTTTACGGGCCCAGAACTCCTATATAGAGTTGCTCTGAAGAAGATTCAATTTGATGATGGTGGATTTGGTGTTGCTGTGACAGGTTGTGCTTCCCAAATAAGGCTACAGCACAATTCCCAGTCCACATAGGTCCCAGCACCTTACTACTCTCCCATCAAGAGGTGGACTTTCTCTCACTTTCCTCTGCACCATGGTGGGCCTTTGTTGACTGCCTTGCCTGGTAGGGAACAGTGGAAGGACTGTCCTGTGACATCTGAGTCTAGGTATAAAGACAATTCCACTCCCATCTGTTTCCCTCTGGCATTCATGCCTTTGAAAGCAATCTGACTGTCCCGAAGCCTCTATTTTGAAGGAACAA
The DNA here is from genome assembly GCF_050624435.1 of Tenrec ecaudatus. Lineage (NCBI taxonomy): Eukaryota > Metazoa > Chordata > Mammalia > Afrosoricida > Tenrecidae > Tenrec > Tenrec ecaudatus. The sequence goes on along the minus strand of NC_134530.1, from coordinate 299,669,459 downwards.
CCTGGGAAAATCACCTGTATTTAGAGAGAGATGTCAATGCACCCCAAGAGGTTCCAACCCTCAGCCTCTCGTCTTCCCAGTCGAGGCATGTCTAGACACACGTGAGGACATCTTCACAATGAGCTGGCTGCAAAGGCTGACTGCAACTTCCCTCAGAAATGGAATTCCACTTTGGAGTGAAGCTGAATTTATGTCTATGATATAAGCAAAGCCCTTCAGTTCAACAATGATGCTGCCTCCCCCGCAGGAAACTCGATTCTGTTCACAACGTGGTCACAGGAGCCCCAGCTGAGGATAGTAGCTGCTCTCTATGTGAATTATAGAGTTACTGGGAGGCACAAATGGTTCAAGTGCTCAACCGCTAACTGAAAGATTAAGTTTGAGTCCATTCCAAAGTCTTTTGGGAGACGGGTCTGAACTCTACTTCTGAAAGACCAGCCCCTGAAAACCCTATGGAATGGTTCTAGCTACTCGGGTACCTTCAGTGTGAGAAACGACTCCCTGGGAAATGGTTAGTGGTTATATATGGAGCAGGGAGGACACGCCTTCACCACTGGCTTTGAGCTTGAACCCTCTTTAAGCAAAGGGGACAACTTTCCCACTTACTTGCTTTGCCTTGTGCACCACGTTACTTTGGTCTGTCCATATGGTCCCATCTGCTTTCTGACTCCCAGAAATGTATCCAAGTCATCAAAAATTTCTGTTGCTGACAGTCTTTTGGTTTCCAGCATTCCAACAGACATGTTTATCCTTTCTGTCTCCTCACTGCCATGTTAATGGGCTCGAGAGAACGGGAAGGCACACGTGTGTGTCAACTGGGCTTCTTGAGCTACAACTGTGCTCTCAGGCCCAACGTGATTTCCTTCTGCCCTTAAAGCCATTCCCTAAAACTAGAAAGAGATAATATTATTACATTAATTTTTATAATGGAAAAACTGAGCATCAACAAGTGAGAAGAATGACCTGGCCTAGTATCACCTTGCTAAAAATTAGTATAACCTAGTTATTTAAAAGCTTGATAGCTGAGGCAGACAACATGGGCGAGCTTCTAGATTATACCACTTAACAACTGGGTGGCAAAGAGTTATTTTAACTATCTTACCTGTACCATGGGGCTAATGATACCTGTGTTGCACGGTATTATGAAGAACACAGCAGAGTCCCGCACACATGATCATCTATTGATGATGTCATTCCCGGCAAGAGCAACATTGGCATTGTCAGAGTCATGAGACAGATGCCCTGTTACTCTCTCTCTCAGACATTGTTGTTCTCATGAATCAAGGGTTATGGCACTGGCATGTGTTTCACTTTTGTTTTAATGAACTTCAACCCCGGTTTCTGATTTAGTCACCAGTTTCCAGGGAACCTGGGGGAAGATAAGGCAGTACAAATTAAAGACCGAGGGCGGGCCAGCATAAATATAATAATAATAATGCCCTGTGTTTTTATAGCACATATTTATTTTCTAGTCATCATCTCATGTAGTCTGTCAAAGTGTCATAATGCATATAGCTTAGATATTTATTGGACATTTACTTCATAGATTATTTTTTAGGTCACATTCTTGACGTCTTTTGGGAATGATGATGGTTTGCCTAGGTGACATAGAATGGTTATAAGACTCAAAATACATTTTTCCTGTATAGAAGCCTTTGTTCTAAATTATAGAAATGCTTTTAGTAGATGGCAGTTGTGCCTTGGTAAACAGAGTAAAAAACAACCTTACTTAATAAGGACTTTAACTTTTGAGCCCACTTTCCTTTATTTTTATTAATCATGGGTGGGGGGAATCCTACCCAGAATTACAATATGTAAAACAGAAAAAGAAATGGTGCTTCTCTGGCTGAAATGAGTTTGATAAAACATGAAACTCTTCCCCCTGGGAAGCACTTTTGCCATGAGCCAATTCCGGCTGATAGCTGTGGAATCTCATCCTCGTACCTCTGGGACTCTAAGACCCAGAGTCTCTGGACCTGCCTTCCTTTCAGGACATGTGTTTCAGTGTCTGTAGTACAGCCACCATGCTTAAGTGCCTTCTATGTGTCAGATCAATGTCTAAAATGCTCTCTATCCTTCCAGAAAGCATTAAACCAATTGCTCTTGAGTCAGTTCCAACTCATGGCAATTCTATACATTTCACAATAGAACTGTGCTCCATAGAGTTTGCCTGGTATTATTTTTAATCTAGACCTTTACTCAACAGCCTTACAAACAAATATTTGTGTCAGAACACAGAGGCAAAAGAGACCTAAAAATGATGTTTTCTTCCAACGTTTAGGCTGGAATGGAGTTTACGCTAGGTCAGCCTCTACAGCCTCACTGTAAAATATTCTCCATTCTTGTTGTAAACCCAGGGGCTGGGAACAGGCTTCCAAGGCCTCCTTCCAGGGCATTCAATGGCTTTGTCAAGTCAGCATTCCCTGGCTCCTACTTCCGGCAGGGCCACTCAGCAAGAGACTGGAGCATCCACTTGGCCATAACTTATGCAAATAGGGCCCACAACCTCAGTGAAGTCTGAGTATTCCAGAATCTTGAGCTCAAGCATAATCTGGCTCACTTGTTCCAAGTGTGGACTTGAGATCCATCTGGGGCAAATATGGCTGCCAACAGCGAGGAGAGGCTGGAAACACCTCGGGATCCTTCAGGTCTTTGGATGGTTACATCCGCAGAGACATCCTATCCGTTTGGGTTTGGGCCCTCCTAGTTCCTTGAAAACAAATTGGAGGTGAGACTTAACTGCTAGACCCCGGGGTTTAAGGACCCATTTTTTTTTAAAAAAAGACAGATCACCAAGTCTTTCTTCTGAGACATCTCTGGGTGGCCTTAAACCTACAACCTTTTGGTTAGCAGTTGAGCACAATAAACATTTGCCCCACCCAAGCATTCTGCGGATGGTGCTACTGTTGTTTACTATATTTGAGGAAACTAAAGTGATAGTAAAAGCTATATTAAGGAACTAAAGCTTAAAGGAGTTCGTAGCTCGTGTAACATGTCTCACCTAATAAACAGATTTGACTTTTTCACTGATTCCCAATTCCATCTTTTTTTAAATCATCTTACAAAGAACAAGAAAATCTCTTTCTGGAAATACATTTTATAAAATTCTAGAGTTCCATAACTGCTTGAAAGAGAAGAGTACAAAACATTGAACAAAACATGCACTGAGTGAAAGGAACCACCAGTACAAATAAAAAAAGGAAATCGGAGGGAAGACAGACCCATTTGACTAGTCAGGTTTCTCTCATCACTGGCTCTTTCTAAATCTGTGCAGGAGAGAAAATATGCATCTAGATGTTTCCTCTCATGTAGTTCGCTTGGTTTCATCTTTTTTAATCAGAAAAGAAGATGCTACTTCTTTCGCTTTTTTCAAAAATGGTTTTATTAGCACTTTATCCACATGTCATACAATTCAATCATATCAAGAAAGGTTATATAATTGTTACTATATTCGATTCTGGGACACTTTCTTCTTCCTTTTTCATGTGATTATTTTTTCTAATTGTGGCAAAATTAGACACAACAGAACATTCTCCTGTTCTACTTCTATTTGCACAACTGTGTCATTGATTATACTCTCCATGTTGCACAACCATTATTGATATCCCTTTCCAATCTATTCTACAACCATTGGCAAAACTCAGTGCCCCTAAGCAACAACTCTGTCCCCTTCAACTGTCAAGTTGGGTTTCATCCCTCCCCTTCCCCCTCTGGTTTCCTTGATATAGTAATCACATATCACTTCCATGGTTAAATTGCTTTTAAAATGAGCTATATATTCACAATCACAATTAATTCTAGTGCTGCCTTCCCCCTCTTTCATTCATTGTTTGCTCCCTAAGCCCCTCAACCTCCCTATCTCACCACCCCCACCCCCACATTCCTGATAAATGATTGCTGTATCGCATCAATGATTATCTCTCTTCATCTACTCCTGTGCTTCACAAATTGGGAAACCTAGCACAAACAATAAAAAACAATACCAAAATAAAGTGGTATGGGTAAAATGACAATACTATAAAGATAAGGATGGTACTTATTTTCCTAACCAGGGTCATTGGAATTCTACTTTTTTTATGGTTGGGATTTAGTTATGGACCCGCTCTGCCAATTGTTCTGTCCATTCCTGAATTTCCTGGGATCCCACTATGTCCAAGGTACTGCACTCAGTGCCTGAAGGTTCATGGTCTGACTGCACAATCCAATTTTTAGGAAAGAGGATACTTGAATGGAGTTAGCTGCAACTTGAGGTAAAAACAACAAACTCCCGGGACCAGATGAGGTGATGCAATTGGACACTGGTTCAACTTGAACCTGATGAGTTGCAAAGTCAGTCCTGACAGAATGATGCCTTCTTGTCTGCTACCGCGAATTGCTATCTAGTCGACTCCATCTCACAGTGACCCCGGTGCGCCTGAGTAGAATGGTGCTCCGTGAAGTCCCCAATGGCATGTCCTCGGACAAAGGAGATTGCCAGATCTTCCCTCTGAGGCATCTCCAGGTAAGCCTGAACCTCCCACCTGTCAGTTAGCAGCCAAGCAAATGAACAGTTTGCACCACCCTTTGGTAAGGTAGCAACCCAAAGGACTTCCTAGGAGAATGATCTTGGCCATCAGCAGGTCCAAAATTTCAGGTTGATCAATCACAGCTTCAACTCACTTGAGGCCAACCCACAAGATTTCAGGAACAATCAGGGAAGGTTTGGGGAGGTTCTCCCTATGTAGACTGTCTAAGAAAGACATGCTGTGTGTCTCTCCCCAGGGTAGTGAGTTCCTCAAGGGGTCTCTGCTTCGACCTCCCGAACATGGTACTTAGAACACAGTATTGCCTGTCAAAACCTGATCTAGACAGAAAGAAGGGGAGAAAGTAGGATGCTCTTAGAATGACAACAAGGAGAATAATTAGGAGTGGGGAATAGAAATGGACTTCAAAATCCTTGGAAAACTTCCATGATCTCTTATTCTCCTTTTCCATCAACATTTTGAAGGTATTATTATTTGTTTTTCCTACAACTTAAATGTCCAGCACTCTCATATTGAAAATGTAGCAAAAAGATACACAAACAGACCAAAATAAAAAGTCTAGAAGCAGATACAAGAGCACAGTTAAGGGTGGCATCTCAAATAACAGGGAAAGTTGCACTTACTTAAAGGTATTGCACACAGAACACTTAAAAACAGAAAGAACAATGAAACAAAACCCCATCCAACAAATAGATGCAATCTCAACATAAGAATCAAAACTATTCTCTCTTTTGGTTTTTTTCTGAGGAAAGTTGGGTGATTTTTGAATCTAGCACTTGGAAAGCCTTTTTTGAAACAATATTCAGAAGAAAAGGGGGGGGGAGATTGATTAACTTTTCCAAACTCAAAGCCAAACTCATACCCACCCTAGAGGACACAGTAGAAGGCCCACCCCCCCCCCCCGTGGATTTGTGAAAGTGTAACTCATTATGGGGGGAGAAAGCTTCATCTTGCTCCTGGAACGCTAAACTGGACATTATATTACCTATCCACCACCCCCCCCACTTGTTACTGTGGTGTTCTGTGGTAGCTTTTGTGTTACTATTGTGACTTAAATTATTTTACTTAACATGCTGAGAAAAATCCCCCTTACTACATGCAGTTCATCTGAAGTACGTTACTTAGTGCACTCTGTGGGATCGTTATGAAGCGCTCAAAGACAAGCAGATTGGATGCAGATGTCTCCTAGAGGGGTGAGATAATGCTGACAGTCTTCTCTGATTTACCTGATGGCGAGTGATGAGAAGTTGGTGGACCCTGCTGTGTAGCTCGTCAACAGAGACATCCTGAGACTGGCCTGCGCCTTAGGGAACTTTCTTATTCTGTTGGCTTGCTCTTTCATGGTCAGTCGTTACCCTAAAGCACGAATTAATGTAAAACAGGGTGTAACTCCCCAAAGTATAAATTCCAAAGTGTAACTTCTCCTGATCCTCTGACCTCAAAGAGCATACCACCAAGACACCTTGTTTTGTAGTCTGTCTACTCAGCGGTGCACACCTTCCCACATACAGTTCTGTTTCTTCCTCTCAGCTGAAGTGAGTAAACGGGCTGCGCTGCTTGGGGGAAAATACCTGCATTCCAGGTGATGATGGAAGCAGGATCACCCGTGGGGGTGGGTCGGGGATCTGAAGGTGTACTTCCATGGATTAGCTGGTTGTTTTGGACTGCCGACCTGTGGTTTACAGCCCAACATGTAACCCACGATGCATGAAGGATCCTATGGCTATGTCCTCAGAAGGGACAGATTGCTGAAGGAGGTCATCGTGTTGACTAAAGAGATGAGGACGCAATGGACTGTAGGTGAAATGGCCTGGCAGCAGAGTCCTAGTGGTGATCACTGTGAGGGTGATGGAGGACCGAGCAGCACCTGCAATTTGGCCCTCGCTGTTGAAGCACCTCCCAGCCCCATGGGGTCAGTGGCCTAGGAAGTAGGGGGCCCCAGCGGGGAAGCACCCATTGTCTCCCCTCCGTATCTGGCACTGCCGACTCCAGCCTCTCAGCCTTTGCAGACACCTTAAGGCTCCCACGTGGGGCAATGGAAAGACAGTCCCAGAAGCATAGGCTGGGGCGAGTGGCAGCTCCAGAATTTAAACCCAGTCACTCCTGGCTTCGGTTGCCTGCATCCTTTTCCCTCCGCGGTGAAAATCTCCTTCCTCTCTGGAATTCTCTCGAGACGGCCCCGCAGGAGTTTTGGTTCCTTTGGTTTTCTCTGCCCGTTGACTGAGAGCAGGGATTCGATTTCTACAGCTGGGAGTTTTGAAAAGGCCGCACATGCGACGTTTAATCTTGGAGCTGGGTGTGAGTGGAACTGGAGCCCTGACGGGATTATTTCTTCACTCACGTATTTTGTTATCTCAAAAGAGGTAGAGATTCAGAAGGACCTCCTGGTTCTTGGAAAGCCAATGGCACCTGCACCTGAGCCACAATGAATGGCCAACAAGAAGCAGAAGGTGGCTCCTTGGCCGTTGTTCTTAATTTGCTTCAAATAGGGGATGAAGAATTTAGCGGCGATGATTGGTGATGGTTGCAGAGAATGGTTAATGCATGTTCTGTGTGTTTTTATAGCAATAGAAAAAGAAGACTCACTGCCATTGAGTTAATGCTTCAGCAGTTCTCAACCTGTGGGTTGTGACCCCTTTGGGGTCAAACAACCCCTTCACAGGGGTCACCTGATTCATAACAGTAGCAAAATTACAGTTATGACGTAGCAACAAAAATAGTTTTATGGTTGGGAGTCACCACAACACGAGGAACTGAATTAAAGGGTCACGGCATTAGGAAGGTTGAGAACCACTGGTCTAAACCATAGTGACTCTATGGAACAGAGTGGAACTGTCCCCGTGTGTTTCTGAGACTGAAACACAAGTCAAAAACCTTGCCTTCTCTGTTGGGGCTGGCTGACAGTTTCAGATTGATCTTCTGATTTTCAGCCCAACTAGTAACCACTAAGCTACTAGGCCTCATAAAAATAAAAAGCAAACAAATCTTACTTTAATGAGATAGCGGTTCCCAGTGTGATAATTAATTTCTGAGTCAGACTGGTGAAGGAAAAAGAGAGAGAGAGAGAGAGAGAGAGAGAGAGAGAGAGAGAGAGAGAGAGAGAGAGAGAGAGAGAGAGAGAGAGAACTAACATTCAGGTAAATAGACCCAAAAGCCATATTCATTCCCTGATATATGAATAATAACCAGCAAGGATCACATGCCCGCTACACCAGCTTGCATTAGTTAGGGATGATGGAGTGTGAGAAGCCACAGTAGAGCTAAATAAAATCAGGAGCGGCTCAGGTTCTTGGATTTAGGGAAAAAACAAGAGGTTCATCTTACGTGATCTCACACATTGCGTTTAAGAAACTGAGGCCCAGAGCGGTCCTATCTGAAGCCATGCAGCTAATTAAGATCAGAGCAGAAAATAGACTCTGGTTTCCCCCCTCCAAGTTTCATGCTATTTCCATCAGGACCTGCTGGGTCAGAGAACCACCCTCAGGTGCGTGGAGCGAAACAGAAGACGGAGAGTATGTGCGTGTTTGGTACAGCAGAGAAGGTACGTGGATGGCTTCATTTCTCTCTCTCAGACTCTGGAGGAAGAGAATTCTTTAGGAACATGTGCTAGGTGGGAGGGGAAACTGTGTCTGATTAATCCTTGCATGATTCACTCACCAATATGGGCTTCCTGGGGGTAACATCCATTATGATCCCAAAGGCAGGGTTTGGAATACTCTGGCGGGCTAATGAAAAATGAATCAAAGAAAGAAAAGAAAAGAAAAATGAGACAGTTACCTTACTAACAGACTGGCTTCTTCTCCAAACTATGTCCCTTTGAATTCCAAACCCTAGGGATTATGGTTGAACTTGGATTCACTCCGTCTCTATGGCAACCACAGCGAATCCCCACAAGTCACTAGAAAAGGGCACTTGACATCCCGAGGCGAATAGACAGGCTCTTTATAACCATATCCATTTCTCACCCTGCTCGACGGGTGAGCAATAAGGAACAGCACCACCAAACACACACATTCCAGAGCTGCAGGGTGCAGACGTCTTTGCATCCAGCCCAGGGCTATAAGCTGCTGCCAAGTTCAAGAGCCCTTCCTGGATAGCTTCACTCGTCAGTGGCAGCCTCAGCTTGCTTGGTGACCTTCTCTCTTCAAGCACAGGTAGAACTGGGTCCAGCTGTTATTCAGACGCATCTGAAAACCCCACATGAACAGTGCTGTCAGCACCCTAGCTTTATTCTTCCATAGCAAAAGTCTAAAGAGAGGCTGAAGCCACCAAAGTGGCTCTGATTTGTGGAGGCTCCGTGTTTAACAAAAGGAAACAGGGCCCAGCTGGTTGCGTATTGCAGCGCCTTTGTGACCATTGGTACGCCCACGCCAATGGTGGCAGACACTGGGTACTTCTAGGGTCTTTCCATCTAGGTGGCTCATCTTCCAGCCCTTCGTTGGGCAAGTCTGTGGTGATGTATAGAGCACCCACTGGCTAATGATCTCCAGACCTTTCTTCAAAGCCTGGCTTACTCGGGAAGCTCTGCTGAAGCCTGTCACTAGGAATACCTCTGCGGGTAACAAGCATCCTAAAACACACAAGCCTCCACAGTATGGCACATGGACAGGCTGACTGTCCAGCGATGCCTTTAAGGAAACACCTACTTGCAGAAAACTGTTTCCCCATCCCTAGGGTCTAACTCCTTCATGGTCGAGACGCTATCACATTGCAGGTCCCAGGAGGAGGAGGGAGGTGTAGAAGGGGCAATGCTTTGTGTCCAGGTTTGACTCAACTTGCCACCCAGGTTGATTATTATCATTAGCATCTCACCACTTAATCTCTGGGTGGCAGCTGGTTGCAAGGGGTTTGGGGAAACCCAGCCCTTGTTCCTGATGAGCTTAGGCATATGCTCATGTAGAAAGCAGGCTGTCTATTAGGATAGTGGGAACACGGATACCTAGGTTAGTCTGTGTCCTGAAATGGAATCTATTGAAGAAAATCTACTTTATTATTAACCCTTTGAAGCCTTTCAGCCCAAATCATAGCCCCACCCCCTTTTTGGTGTGTATATATGTATATATATTTGCTAGTCCAACATTCTTGCATGTTCAATTCAGTGATAGTAATCATTGTCACTATGTTGTACAATTATCACCTTACCTGACTCTCAATTCTCCCATCATCCTTAACAGAAGCTCAGGGTTCCCTAAGCAGTGAGTTCCCTGTTTCCTCTCCCTCCAGCCCACTCCTCGGAACCACTAATACATTTTAGTCTCTATTCATTTGTCTATCTTTGATGATTCATCTAAGTGGAATCATATAGTATCTATCTTTTTGTGTCCCACTAATTCCACTCAGCAGAACTCATTCAATGGCATCACATGTGTCGGAACTTTGTTTCTCTTGATGGTGACTAATATTCCATCAACTAAGTGCGCCAGATTTTGTTTCTCCACTCACCTATCGATAGACAGCTAGGCTGTTTGTACCTTTTTGCTATGGTGAAGAGCAAGGCAATGAGCATTGCTGTATAAATATCTATTTGCTTTATAACTCCATCTTAGGACCCAACTGTGTCCATCCTTAAGCCGCTGGTAAATTCTGTTTCATAAATTGATTGTCATTGAACCCAATGATCCTATGGTTGTAGTCCTGGTGCAGAGGGGACTTCTTAGGACATTCTTATTGTTATGCCCTGTTGAGCCAGTTCCGACTCACAGTCCTGCACCATCCTCACAGTTGGGTTTCGCCCATTGTTAGTATAGACCCCAAACCCAAACCACTTCCGCTGAGTCAGTTCTCACTCATAACACCCGTATAGGTCAGAGTGGAACTGCTTCCTAGGTTTTCTGATCCTGTCAATCTTTATAGGAGCAGATGGCTTCATCTTTCTCCTGCAGACCAACGGCTGGGTTTAAACCACACACCTCATGGTTAGTAACCCAACATGTAGCCCACTAAGCCACCGGGACTCCATTGCTAGTTTGAAGCTAATATGTAATGAAGTGATCAGACACAGGGATCCTGGGGCATCAGTGACACCGCTTGGTCCAGGCTGGAACATGTTGGCAGACATGCCCCTATGTGGGCGTGGTCTTGAGCTGTCGCTGAGGATCAGCATGCTCAGGCTGACGTATAACATGAAGCAGAGGGGAATGCACCCCTCCCCCCCCTCCCCCCCCCCCCCCCGCCTCATTGCACTCAGGTAGGAGTGTGACATACTGACTGAGCTGGGATGCCAATGGCTGAGGGGATTTTGGTAAATTTAGCACCTGGAGGCCCATTGGGACTGGATGCAGGTACAGCATCACCTGCTGGGTTATTTATGGGATGATCCAACTTGATTCTCCCCAGGATTAGAGAAGGTTGCCTCTCAGGCAGACTGGACTTCTAGCTGGAATTTCATGTCTCAGATTTTGAGGTTCTAAATATACCTACTGCTAACAGATATTATAGGTTGCCAGAAAAGACTTTTGTGTCTTGATACTGGCCCTTATTGATTAAAAAACAAGTGTTTCTGCCGTAGCAACAGAACTGCAAGGAAACACATGATCATAACCATGTAAAAGCCAATGTTCTCAGCCCTGCAGCATTGACTGCCTTAGGACTGGTGGGCCCTGGGGAGGTGAACAATCGAGGGAGACATGCTGCTTCAGGCCCTGGCTGGAGGACCATGTGCCACGAAACCTCCAAACAGGTTTGGGGAATTTGTCCCTACAATTTCACTTGGGGCTCTGTGCAGGCATTTGCGACGATGACAGCATGGGGCACTAGAATGAGTTAGATAGTGTTTTCTACCCCCACCCACCACAAATTCATTTCCACTTGAAAGCTCAGACCGTGCCCTTGTTGTGGAGTCGGGTGCTATAGTTTATTGTGCCAGCCTGGCCGATAAACACAAGTAGGATTAACTGAAGGGCAGAGGGATAAATGGCTTGCTTGTTCTGTGCCTCAGTTTAAAGGGGTACACTACCTGTGCGATGCCTAGCATGTGGACTGTGTCGCTGTAAGTTGAGGTCCCTTTAAGCCCACATGATTGGAATGTTCATCTCTGGAGCTGGGGGCTGACAGTTGATGACAGTTGGGGACCTGCCCTGCAGTTTGCTGCCTGGGTATATATAGCCCAGCTCTCTCTACAGAAGGTGACGAGTAACTGGCAGCTCTCAAAAACTTGAAGGACTGCTAGTGTCTCACTGCTTTATAGCTTAACTGTTAATTTCTTGTATTATCTATCTGTATATTATTTAACGGTTTATTTCTTGAATTATATATCTATCTTTATAAATATATTTATATATAATTACTAGCAATCTGGTTTGTCTCTCTAGAGAACCCTGTCCAACACATTTGGTCTTCTCCGGTGCAGGTGAGTTGAGGTCATACTGGATTAGGGTGGTGTCCCAGTGCTTGGTGTCCCAGGAAAGAGAAGAGAGAACACAGAGATGCACACAGAGAAGAAGGTCTTGTGACGACGGAGGCTGAGACTGCACGGTGCTGCCACCGCCAGACATCTCCTGGGACAGGTAGAAGCTGGCAGAGGGGAGGGCAGGGTTCTTCCCGAGGGGCTCTGGAAGAGCACTGCCATGCTGATGCCTTGATTTGGGATGTCTGCTCCCCTTGAGTGTGGAAGAGTCAATTCCCATTGCTTTAAGCCAACCAGCCTTGAGATGGCCTGGGAGGCAGAGATCTTTTGGGGGGATGGGGTATGGGTGGGCTGTGCTGACGGATTACTCTTCACTGCTAACCTAAAGTTTGGTGGTTCAAATCCACCCAGCAGTGCTACCGGTTTGTTTCCATAAAGATTATAGCCAACAAAACTCTGTAAGACACAGGGTCTCCATGGGTTGGGGCTTGGTTTGGGAGGAGAGAGAGGGGCAAGTTCTGAACTGAGGGAGTTGGAAGCTGAAAGGACTAAGACAACTCTGAATCAGATGAGAAACACTGGAAGTCGTGTCTGCCCTCAGAAGACATTGGGACTCAAAACCAAGACAAACTTCAGTTACAAGTGAAATAAAGGACTGCCCTAGTCGGACCTACCTTAGCGAACAGTATGATGAACTTGGACTTGCTACGAAACTGCATCATCTCGCTTCTTTTTAAAAAATAATTCTCCAATTGGACTTTGTATTCACTTGGCCCAGACATCCAGAGAAAGGCGTGATCACTCCTGGGAAGGGGACTAGACTTCCTGGGCGGGGCCTGGGGAGGCCGTGTCCCTCCTGTTGTGGACCTGTTCTCGGGAGGCCAGGCCCTGGAGAAGGTCATCATGTTGTGAAGTGGAGCTTCAGTGGGAAAGAGGATGATCTTCCACGCGATGACCTGGCACAGAGACAGCAGCCGTGGGCTCCAACACACCGCAGTGGTGAGGACAGATGGACAGGTGGGCCAGAGTGTGGCTCTGCTGTGCAGAGGGTGAAAGCAAGTTGCAAATGACTCGCCAGCAACTAACAGGCATGACCACATGAGGTCCCTCACCGATCTTTAGAAATAAATTTTCCTTCTTTTTAAAATCTCGCTGGCATGTTTAATCAAATCATTTTTGATCAAACGAGGATCGCAGATGGCCAGTGGTGAATTCCCACCTCCTATGTGGGACCAAACCAAGAAAACTAGCTCACTGCCCGCTAGTGGATGCAGGTTCATTGTGACGCTATAGGACAGGGTAGAACTGCGCCTGTGAGTTTCTGAGACTGTAACTCTTTACGGGAATAAAGTCCCCGATTTCACTATTGACTGGTACGATTTGTGAAAGAAGTGTCGATAAGTGCTAAAATAAATACATTTTTTAAAAAAAATTAGAAAGCCCCCTCTTTCTCCTGCAGAGTGACTGGCTATCTACTGTTTTTTTTTTTGTTTTTTTTTTTTAAGCAGCCGATGGAAGCCCTATGGATCAATCTGCAACCAAGCCTGGGAATGGTGTGAGACTCTGTACAAAGCACTTTGTTCTGGCACACACTGGAATGGGGTCTCCATGAGTCAAGGACTAATACAATAAAAATGAATAATAACATTGAATCAGGCAGCAGTCACACTTGGGGATAATTAATTTAAAGAACTGAATCAAAAAAAATAATCTTACAAGAAGGGAGTAATTGGCTGATCAACACTCCCAGAGAAGAGATTCCTCTGGACTGTCTCAGTCTTCTAGTTAATGTTAATGTCTTAAAGCCCGGTCTCCAAGACAGCCCCTGCTTGCTGCCTTGCCACGCTGTGAGTGGCTCCCAGAGGGCAACCCCTGCCTCTGCAGCCTCAGTCCTTCCCAGCATCCTCAGGGAAAGCACAGGACCACTGCCCTGGGAAATGACGAACGTACTACCCAATGAGGAATTTAGACCCTGGTTCCCCTACTTGCTAGTTTTGATTCTTCATGCCTTCAGTGAACTTCTTTCTGTAACCATTAATTAAAAAAAACAACTATGTGTAAATGTCTTGTGGAATTAACCCAGTGGTCCCCTTAGACCTGTCTGTGGGCTGTTGCTTCTGGTCACTTAATGAAGGAGCGTTTTCTCCATCTGATAGCCGTGAGACCTGAACACATTATGTCATCTCTCTTATTCTTGACTTACCCATGTATGGAAGCAATTTGTTCATACTCCCCCACGGCGATGTCATAGGAATTAATGTTGAACTTGGTGCCTGACACACAGTGGGGACGCTTTTCCTTTCTGGGTGTTTCTCTCACAGTGGAGAAAAATGTATGAGAAAGGGTCTGTCACTCCTACATCCTACACAGTGAAATCTTTGGACAACATTGGCTGGAGGTCTGCCATAGCCTGTAATATATTTTGAAGCTATCTATAAAATATGGGTTCATACATAAACCAGTTTCCACGTCAGCCCTGACTCGTCACAATCCCCATGCTTGTCAAAGAAGTATTTTCAATCAACTCCCTAAGCACGGGAAAGTTGGACATTGAAAAAGGAAGACCGAAGCAAAGTGGATGAGTTTGAGCTGTGGTGCTGGAGAAGACTATTGAAAATGCCCAAAGAACAACCAGATCGGAGCTGGGAGAGCACAGCCACGTGGCTCCTTAGAAGCAAAGATGGTGCGACTTTGTCTCCTGTACTTTGGACATGGTGTCAGGAGAGACCAGTCCCTGGAGAAGGTCATCATGCTTGGTAAAGCGAGGGACAGCGAAAAAGAGGAAGGCCCTTGAAGATGCGAATGGACACGGTGGCTGCAAGAGCGAGCTCAGACATGAGAACTATTGTGAGGCTGGTGCCGGACCAAGCGGTGCTTCGTTTGTTGCTCACAGGGCCACTATGAGTCAGAACTGACTCGATGCCACCTAACAACAACAACAACAACAACAAAGTTTACAATGTCTGGTGTGGGGCAAGTTGGTCATCAGGCCTTACTGGTAAGGTACTTCTAGGTGGACACAAACCTCCGATCACTTTGGTTCGTAGCTGAGCACATTTACCCTTTGCATCACTCAGGGACCACGTATTACTCCGTCGCTCTGTTTCTAAGAACTCTCTGAATATTTGACTTCTCTTTAGTAGGACACCAGGGAGGTCGTGGTTTTTCTCAAAGGGCATTTTCTGGCTAAATACTGTGGCCAAGCTAGAGGATATCCAATTGACATACAAGATCCCACTGTTTCTATGATAAGGAGTGAATTGTGTTAGACAGAGATCAGAGAGCGGATGCTCACTTCCCAGTGGATGTTTAAAGTAGCCGGGGGAGTGTGGTTTCACTATTGAGAGCAGGGGCAAGGGGACTGAAAAAGAAAATCTAGCTGAGGGCTATCTACCAACTGCTTGCATAAACAGTAACGAAATATACTGACTGACACAGAGGAAGAGAAAATGGAGATCATTTCCTATGCTGGCTACTCACATAAAGGACACAACATCAAGCTCTAGAAGACAAATACAGAAAAATAAATGAATAAAGCCCCAAACCACAGGTTCCCAAATTTATTTGGACTACCATCTACTTTCCAGAAAAAGACATTACTCAGCGACCCCCTGGCAATGAAAACATTTGCACAACAGCCCATAATCCAGGATAAAACATACGTATCTGCTTTTGCAGCCCACACGCCTGGTTCAGTCCAGTGCCACACCACAGGGGCAGTGCCACTTACTGTGGGAAACAGTGCCCTATATAATACAATTTTGATTGTCTGGAGCCTTTGGGGCTTGAGTCAAATGCTGATTTTTCTTTGTATCTTCAAGCAATGTTTTGTAAGACTTTAAATGGAAATCTCTAAAATGGATCACACTGTCTGCCCATGCTACATTATACGAAGAATACAATTGAGCCTTCTCTTTCTGAGTTAGTTAGGAGGTTCTAAGTAACTCAGATTAGTATCAACTATTAGCCAAAACCCCAAACCTGGTGCTGTTGAGATGACTCTCACCTGTATGTGTCAGGAGAGAGCTGCGACCTTTGGGAAGCAGGTCTCCACACCTTTCTTCCAAGGTGCCACTGAACGGTTTGAAATCATAACCTTGTGGGTAGTAGGCCGGCATTTAGTCATTTGCACAGTTCGTGGATGCCGATGACATGGTGGTTGTAGATGCCGTCAAGGCAGCTCTGACTCACAGTGACTCCGCGTGCAACACAGTAGAACACTGGCCATTCATACACCACCCTCACAACGGTTAGGGCTGAGCCCATTGTTTCAGCCACAGTGTCAACGTCAGCCCAGCCCCTTGAGAGCCTTCCACCTTTTCACTGACCGACTTTACCAGGCACAATGTGCTTTTCCAGGGGCTGGGCTCTCCTGATAACATGCCCAAAGTACCCGAGAGAAAATCATGCCATCCTTGTTCTAAGGAATGTTCTGGTTGGACTTCTTCCAAGATAGATTTGTTTATCCATTTGGCAGCCCATGGCGCTTTCAATATTCTTCACCAACACCACAATGCAAACGCACCTAGTCTCCTGCACCCTTCCTTATTCAGTGTCCAATGCTCACACACATTGGAGGCGATTGAAAACACCATGGCGTGGGCCAGGCTCAGCTTAGTCCTCTTCAACATGCCAATGAGATCTTGTACAGCACATCTGCCCAGTGCAATACATCCCTTGATTTCCTGACTGCTGCTTCCATGAGCACTGATTGTGGATCCAAGCAAGATAAAATCCTCAGCGGTTTCACCCTTCTGATATTATACATCATCACACGGTATAAGGTTTATTATTAAGGAGTCCAGGTGTCCCTGTTGGGTAAGCTTTGGACGGATAACTGTGTGTTTGGTGGTTCAGACTCAGCAACCCTTCGCTCATCAAGAGAAAGATGAGACTCTCTGCTCCGTAAATATTTACAGCTTCAAAATTATTCACTGCTTCTCAAAACGGGCGATTCTGCTTCTGAGGGGGCCCTGGAATGACCTAGCGAAGGCTGCAGAAAGCAGACACCCCACACTTTATCCTCTATAATGGGCAATAGTATAAACGTTTTTAATTGTCAGGAGGGCATTGAGTAATTTTTTTTTTCTGAAAAGAGGGAGTTAGGCCAAAACCTATTCTACAGTGACCATGTGTCAGAGTGGACTTCATGCATGTTTATCATTACACAGCACTGTTAAATCACCCTCTATGGATACAGCGATGACCTCAAACGTCAGTATAGGTGCATGGAGGTGTGCGCTCCTTTCTTAGCCCTTCCTTGCTAAGTGTTTCTCTTTGTCTCCTCTCCCTGCCTGGCCTTCACTGCTCACTGCTGTCATTCTACCAATCGTGTTATTATCTAGCCCCTTTCTTCCTCATTCTGCCTTTATTGATTGGCAAGTTGGGTCCAGTTTTGTTAAAGCTATTTGTAAACCAAAATTAAACTGATTCTGGCTCAGCACTCACTTGTTTGGAAGGAAGGGACAGGAGCCTTGAAGATCAGACTCTGTGTATTTTAGTTATTTTGAGACTTTTGCGTTGAGGTTTTACCAGGCTGGCTCCTTTGTTGCTTCTTGCCTCTCTGCGTGCTTCTGGAGTGGAGGAAGCTGCTGAAACGTAGAGCTTAGGGAGGACCTGGGCCTGGATGGCAGAGTTTCTGTTGGAATGTTGTTGGCTAAAGAATTAATTTTTGTAACCAAACTGGCAGGACTAGCTGGCCACTGGGTTGGCCGTGACCTCTGCTTGGCCAGGTGGGTGCTGGTGTGTTCCAGGCACAGCTCTGAGAACTCCGAGGAGGCCCAGTGGGCTGGAAGTCTTAGGCCAGCCTCTTCTTGCTGTGAGCAGCCTTAAAGATCTATCCCAGTTTGCTGTACAAATGCTACCATTTTCTACGTTTGGTGCAGTGTGAAAAATGCTGAGACACACAGATGCCAGGCGACTACGCTGGATTACAAGAAGCCACCTTCGAGGTATGGATGGCATCATTGATGTTTTTCAAAGCCCCAAACCAATCTCACTGTCACTGAGCTGATTCTAGCTCATAGCAACCCTATAGGAGAGAGTAAAACTGTCCTGTGGGTTTCTGAGGCTGCCAATCTTTTGGGAGCGGTCAGCCTCACCCTTCTACCTTAGACACAGCCCTGACCCATGGTGACAGAATGAAATGCTACCTGGCCCTGCGCCATCCCCACGATCAACTGACGGTCAGATTGTTGTGAGGTTTTCATTGGCTAATTCTCCGTAGACCACCAGGCCTTTCTTCCTAGTCTCGCTTAGTCAGAAGAACTGCTAAAACCTGTTCAAATCACTGCAACACACAATCCTCCACTGACAGATGATTGGTGGCTGTACATGAGGTGCATTGGCCTGGAATCAGGTCGAGCTTCTTATGATGGTCAGACTTCTATCAGCGAACCACCGAAGTCCCCACATGCCCTAACAGCCCCTGAGGTTGCTTCCTCGGACCCCCTCTCTCCTGGCGAGCTTTAATGAAGGCACAGTTTTCATTCGTGTGACAGTAGACAGGGACATCTATACATCCGCGTGGTCTGAGGAGCTCACTCTCAAGAAGAAACTTCCCACCCCCACCCTACCCCATATGAAGCAATTGAGGCAGCCCTGATGTGTGGGAGTCTCTTAATTGCGGGAATCCATTCAACAGGTGCTTATGGAGCCCAGCCTCTGCAGTGAGCTCTGGAGACAGGCTGATGGATCATTCAGGGCTGATACCCTAAGGGCTTGGAAAGAGAGAGGGACACGCACGCAAATAATCACAGTGGGATGTGATGTCAAAAGCGCCATGTGATTCTAACCTTCATGCTGGCATATCTGCCCTGCCCTGCCTCAGGGGTGGGATTCAAATAACCCACCTGGTTTGCTGCCCCAGGGACCATTTTAAATCTCCCCAAGTCTACCGAAAGGTAGCTTATTGTTTCATATAGTTACTGCCAAAATAAGAACGATCAGCAAGATAAACAAAACTAGAGTCTGTTTATAAGAAAGAGTTTAAAATATTAAATAATACCTGACAAAGAACAATTAATCTGTTATTTGAGGTGCTTCCATCTTACTTCTCGATTGGCATCCTCACTTGGAGTCTTCTTCACTTTTATCCGAACCCCATCCGCCGTGTGATGGATCCATAACTATCGTTCCCCTGTAGGAATAGCATCCCATGCCTGTGGAGATAGACGGATTAGACAATAGTTGTTGTGTTTGGTATATTTTAACCCATTAAGTGGATTCTCTGAAAATATTATGTTCATCTTTGCAAAGCCCCTTTCTACTTCTGCTGAACTTCTAGAAACTGCTTAGCTCTTTGAACACTTTCAGGAACTGCCTAATTCACTCATAACACCTCATGGGAATTTGGGGCAACACAAAGCCGAAACGATTGGCAGCGTGTCACCCTCTGATTGTCTGGCACGTTTCCTCTTTACATTCTATGTTTGTTTACTGAAGTAAACAAACACAAGGGACTGCATATGTAGGATTTCATCAAAAATATAAAAAGCTTTGTGAAGTGAATAAATAAGTAAATATTACACGCATAGTTCCATCTACTTGTGTATATCTACGATGGAACGAACATTCCTACCGGAGCTTAGAATACATTATCACACGGATGAATGTTAACAAAGAGCATGGGATGTAAATTTGTGATTTTATTACTAGTGCCATTGTAACAACCGCTTCACCAAACGCAACAAAACATCAGGTAGCCATGGTGCCATCTGTTGAATTCCACCACTGCCTTTACCCTTCCATGGAAACAGGGAATGAACAAGATTCTCAGCCTCTCTCAGGCCCTCATGGTGTGTTCCTGAGTTTCCGAGTTCAGTCATGTGTGACTGAACCAGATGCAAGAACCACAGATTCCTTACGTTGCTCCTCCTGCTGATCTGCAGATCAGCGCCCACAGAGCAAGAGAGCAGAGATGGCGGGGCTGCTGTCACATCACAGCCACAGCCAGGAAGCTGACAGAAAGGGGGCCACCACGGAGCAGCTTACCTCAGAATCCACACCCAACGTGGGCTTGTTCTGTTTTCCTGCTACCTTCCAGTCAAAGTCAAGTTAAGGTTTTTGTTGAGAAAAGTCTGGAACAGAATAGATTGACCTGATGAAGCTTTAATGTTTTTATAATTTTCTCCCCTCCGAAGTCAGCCGTTATGATCATTTTCGGTGCATAAGAATAGGAGGAAATCGAGCAAGTAAACAAAGCCCCTCAGATGACTGCATTTGAAGAGCCTTGTTGTGAGAATTCCCTGGCATTTGGAGCTTCATTGTGTTTGGGCACAAGGAGAAGGCTGTGGTTTCCATCAAAAATACAATGATGTGAGATTTAGTTCAGGTACAATTGGAGACCTTTGTTCTCTCAGCAATGCGGGTTTCTCTTTTTTACCCAGCAATTAGCAAAACAATGGAGTGTTTGCCAGGGGCTGTGCCAAAGGGTTTCTATGGATACTCTCTGGTCAGTCTAACATCAGCACAATGTGGTTGAGTCAGATTTGATAGGGTGTTGGTCTTTTCAGGTTCTCTGCTGGTGCAGTGGGTTGAGCCTTGGGCTGTTAATGGAAAGGTTGGTTGTTCAAACCCACCAGCCACTCCTCGGGAGAATGATGAAGCAGGGGACGTGTATAAGAGCTTACAGTAGTGAAACTCTATGGTGCGGTCCTTCTCAAGCCTAGCATGGACTTGGCAGCCGTGGGTGGGTGGGTTTAGTCTTTCTCACAAGTGTATTTTGTTGCCTGATGCATAATTCAAGCGATATAAAAAGAAAAACAGGCTCTCAGTGGAGTATCCTGGTTGCCGTGGTGATTATCTGAAGTTCAAGATTGCGTCTGAGAACATCTTCATTACTCCTCCCAAGCCAGGCAGATTTAGAGTCCACGTGCTCTGCTGAGAGAGCTGAGTCCTAGGGCTTTCCAGAGAAATTGAGCCAATGAGATATATATATGTATGTCATCGTCGTTAGGTGCTGGCAAATTGGTTCTGACCCATAGCGACCCTATGTACAACATAATGAAATACCTCCCAGTCCAGTGCTAGAGGAATTTGCCCACAGGTTTGGGGAGAGGGGGCGCTGGTAAGTCCAAAATCCATTGATAAGAGAATGGGCTGACATTCCTGTAGACCTGTATCCCAAGATCCATAGGTCAGTTGATGATAAGAACATCTTGCAACATGCCTATTCAAAGTCTGAAGGTAGAACACACCCTAGGGAATTAGGCTCTCTCTTTTTTCTCTCTCTCTTCTTTTAAAGTCTTCAACTCATTGATCAAACTCACTCTCATTAAAATCTGCTGTACCTGAAGCTAATCGACTTGATCGCATGTAATTATAACAGCAGCTAGACCACTGTTTGACCAAACAACAGGGCGTCATAGCCTAGCAAAGTTGACACACAAAATTAAGGCTCACATTATATTCATTATAAATCCAGATCCTACGTTGTCCTTTATGAAACCGAATACTTTACCAGCGGCAATGAACTTGGGTTTCCCCACGTTGGAGGCAAAAGCTACATTGGCTATCAGGACTTTTCATGAAACAAATATTTTTAGGACAGAGTAGCCTTTTGTGGTTTTGCCCAGAGAGGCTCTCATTGGTGCCTGAAATACAGTCATGCCTGGACTAATGAATAGTCCATCTTCGTGAGCAACCGAAAGGCTTGACTCGTTTTCCAAGAGCATCAGCTCACCGTGCACTGCCAACATCGGCATCCTTTCTGTCCTTCAAGCACACTAATTCCTTTGTTGTTTTAGATCCTAGGACCTGCTCTGCCCCTTGCCTGGAAGTTTCCCCAACCCCAGGCCTTTTGAAGCCTAGTTAGTCTCATCCTTCATTCTAGGATCCCTGGTGCCTTTTCCTCTCCTGGGTTTTTGGTTTTGGTTAAAGAAATGTGAGGCAATCAGGGATGTGGGTGGACATTTCTATTTTCTTTAGAGCAGACATATCAAGAGTGGAGAAACATAGAGGTCATTATTTCAAACCCATCATGTGCTCCAAGGGAGAACAACGTGGCACTAGGCTTCCAGGGAGAAGTATAGTCACATGGGGCAGTGTTTCTCTATTCTCTGAGGTGACTGGAGCCTTGGTGACATAGGTTATGCACTGGGCTGCTAACAGAAAGGTTAGCAGTTCAAACCCACCAAACACTGCACAGGAGAAAAATGAGAAATTCTGCTCCAGTAAAGATTTATAGCCTCAGAAACCCCAAAGAGGCAGTTCAACTCCATCCTATAGGGCTGCTGTAAGTCAGAATTGACTCTATAGCAGTGGGTGTGTTTTTGGTCTGCAGGGTCACTGTGAACCCAAGTCAACTCCACACAACCGATTTTTATTCTCATTCTTCAGACCTCTGCTCAGAAGTCAAAGTTCAGTCCCTGGCCACCTCAGCTAAAGTAGGTCTCTCCACGTCACCTCGTGCCTCTTTCCCAAATCATTACATTACGTATGACATTTGTTTCCATTAGAGAATTTATTCGGAGCTGTAATTATTTCTCTCATTTGACTCTCTTCCCTGTCATGTAAAATCCTTGGCAGTAGGTACCCTATTCCTCTGGTTCACCACTGAGTCCTCACTGCCCCGCACAGTTTCTAGTCGGTGCAAATTATTAATGCATATGACTGCTAACTGCATGGTTGAGCCTACCCAGAGGTATCTTAGTAGAAAAATCTGAAAACCTATCCCCCCCAAAATCAGCCTCTGAAAATCAGTCTGTGGAACACATTTCTCCTTTGAGACTCATGAAGTTGTCCTGAATTGGGATCATTTTGATGGCAACTGGTAGTGCGTTTATATGTTGTTTCCCTAAAGGAAAGAAGTGCCCCTAAGAATGAAAATCGCGAGTAGGCTGTAGACTGACTATACATAAGGGTAAAAATGGGCCAGGATATAAAAAGTACAAATGACAACATGAAGATATTAGATTTGTCTCTTAATAAAAATAAAGGAATGCCTTAAAAAATCTTTAGGTCTGAAAATACTTCATCTATCAAAATCCTGTCACTCATCACATTATTTTTTCCTCTCTTGATATGCCTGCTCTAAAGAAAATAGAAACGTCCACCCACATTCTTGATGGTCTTGAGTTTCCTATTTAAATAACAACAACAAAAAAAAAACTCAAAAGAGGAAAAGGCATTAAAAAGTCTACCTTTTAGAGTCTCCCAAATCTTTGGTCTGTCTTAGGGGACTCCTCCTGTCTTAGGTCTTAGGCTTTTGACTCTATGGAAATCTGCGGCCGCGACTGCAAGGAAAGGAAGCCATCCCATAGAATGGCAACTCAAAGAGGGAAGATCCTTGTTATGAGCATCCCAGAGTTGCTTGAAGGCAGCAAGAAATTGTTAGGCGAGGGATCTTTGCCCACAGGAAGAAAGACTGGGAAGTCTGGAAGAGAAAAACAAGCCGTGCCCTTGGTCCGGAGCTCCAGTCCCACGGGATTGTGAAGCTAAGACAGAGGTCAGGCCCTTGCCTGCAGTTTGAGGAGGTCTTGGGACTCCACTGCTTCTGAAGGATCTGAAGCAAGTACAACCAAGACCAGAGGCTCTCACCTTGATTCCAGCTCACGCTGCCCTCGGGTGGGTCAGAGCTGTGATCCACGGTGGGCTCAGTGGCTGAGTTTTCAGAAGTTGATCCCTAGACCTTCCCTGTAAGGGCCTCTGGGTGAACTGGAACCTCCATCCTTTGGGGTAGCAGCTGGGGGTATTGATTGTTTGTACCATCCAGGAACTAGTCAGCTGTTGGAATTAGTCACGTCTTAAGGATCGGGGAACACCTTAGCCAGGCTTTCAAGTTGACATGACTTTACATAGAGAAAAAGGTACGGATGGTGCTTACCAGTCCTTGTGTCAACAGAAGAATAAGCTGGCAGCTCTTCACCATTGAGCCCCGCTTGGGGTTTTTTCTGAACATATTGTTGGGTGACAGTTTCACAAACATAACCCCTAAAGAGCTACCTGATTTTTCTAATGTGTTCCAAATACCACTTGAGAGGGACTAAGCCTGCTAGAGATTCAGCGAAGGAAAGAGTCATTAATACAGATCAAGAAACACCCTTCACAGAATGCTGGGTTCAAGGAAAAAGTAGACACAAGAGGATAGCGAAAGAAAAGCATTCTGGGAGACCCAGGGAAAGAGCTGAAATACAGACGAAGGAGGAAGGGCAGTTGTCAAAGACAAATGGGGAGACTTGCTGCATCAGATTTCGGAGGAGAGGACGGAGTTAAGAAATCATCGGGGTCCCATAGAGGGAAACAGAGTTCTCATCACGGACTAAAAAGTAAAAAACAGAGGCTGATGGCCACGGAGATGTATGTTTACAAAAGACTGATCAGTTTTGCTCTCACTTGAATGAGACAGTCATGCACTTACCAGTCTATCGACAGCCCAGGATGTTGCCAGGGACCAGCTTAGCACTGCAGCTAAAGCAGGGTGACACGAGACAAGAGGTTCCTGGGCGGTGTGTGTGTATGGTTGCAGTTTGCTGCTAACCTAGAGATTGTTAGTTTGGACCTACTAAGTGACCCCACGGAAGAAAGTCCTGACAGTCTGCTTTCATAAGGATTATAGCCATGAAAATACTATGGAGCAATTCTACTCTGCAATACAGGTTACCATGAGTTGGAATCAACTCGACAACAGGACTGATTTATGCTTTATTTATTTATTTTTTACTAAAGGCAAAAGTGTTCTCACAACCAAAACTATAAGCAACATCGTGACAAAGAGAATAGATTGAGCCGGCAAAATTTCCTTTTAGTTGCACCCACAATTGCCCATGACAGCAGAAGTCAGGAAATTGATGACCATCTTGGATTGGACAAATCTGCTCAAAAGACCTCTTTCAGGGCTGAAGGCAGAGAGATGTCATTTTGAAGACTAAGGTGTACCTGTGGTAGTTTTAATAGCCTCTTGTATATGCAAAA
The DNA here is from genome assembly GCF_050624435.1 of Tenrec ecaudatus. Classification (NCBI taxonomy): domain Eukaryota; kingdom Metazoa; phylum Chordata; class Mammalia; order Afrosoricida; family Tenrecidae; genus Tenrec; species Tenrec ecaudatus. The sequence goes on along the minus strand of NC_134530.1, from coordinate 299,644,679 downwards.
ACTGGACACTGCATGTGGAGGACTGTGGAGGACCGAAGAAGAACGGGCTCCTTGGAATGGTGGTGTTGGTGAGGAATACTGACAAGTATTGTGGGGCCCCGGAAGAATGAAAAAATCTCTTTTAGAAGTGAAATAGTCAAAATGTTCCCTGGAAGTAAGCATGGCGAGACTTCATCTCATGTGCTTGGGAAATGTTCACAAGAGAGACCAGTCCTTGGACAAGGACATCATGCCCCAGAGGGGTTTCCTAGGCTGTACTCTTTATGGAAGCTCACCAGCTTGTTTCTTCCAGAAAGGCTGTGGGGTGGCTGTGAACCCCCAAGCTTTAACGTATCAGCTGAGCACATGACTATTATATCCACAGTGCTCATGAGATGTAATATCCGAATACCAAAGCAGTTGCCATGGGTACAATTCCACCCTCTGATGACCACAATGGGATGTTATTCAGCCATAAAGAGAAGTGTCATTTTGATGCATGCGACCACAGGGTAGAACCTTAACGACATTATGCTGAGCGAAATAAGTCAGACACAAAAGGACAAATATTTTATGTTCGCACCTTGAAGAAATATCTAGGATAGGCACTAGACAGAGTCAAAAGTAGATTCGTGGTTACAAGGAGCTGGGGATGGGGAGGAGGCGGGGCCGGGTTTGGGGCTGGGATGACAAAAGCCCTTGGGGAACGGATAGTGCTGCTGACTTCCCAGCACATGAATGCAATGAGTTATCATTGACTTGTACCATGAACATGACAAACGTTTTGTTTCATCCATGTTACCACCATTAAGCTTTAAGTAAACAAACAGAACTTGTGACATCAGTATTTCTTTTTTCTTCCTTTTTTTTTTTGAAATGAATTTTTATGTCCCAGAAGAGTCCAAGTCTGTTTCAGTTTGGGTTTCCTCTGTTTATAGCCACCCGGACTCACGCTGAGATCTGGTGTGGGGGGGGGGAGGATCGGAAGGATTTCTAAGGCTGTGACCCTCCCCTGATCCATCTCTTTAAAAAAGCCTGACTTTATTGATTTGTTTCGCTGTATATCTGGAGATCCCCTTGCAGAGGGGTCTAGGTGAGGAGATGAGTCAGTCAGGGTGTGATGTAGCACTGATGAAGAATACAGCTTTCCTCCAGTTTCTAAATGCTTCCTCTCCTCCACCTACCATGATCCGAATTCTACCTTGCAAGTCTGGATAGAGCAGAGGTTGCACACTGGTGCAGATAGGAGCTGGAGACACAGGGAATCCAGGGCAGATGATACCTTCAGGACCAGGGGTGTGAGGGGTGATACTGGGAGGGCAGAGGGTGAGTGGGTTGGAAAGAGGGAACCGATTACAAGGATCTACATGTGACCTCCTCCCTGGGGGCTGGACAACAAAAAAGGGGGTGAAGGGAGATATCGGACAGGGCAAGATATGACAGAATAGTAATTTATAAATTACCAAGGGTTCATGAGGGAGACGGGAGCAGGGATGGAGGGGGGAAAAAAGAGGACTTGATGCAAAGGGCTTAAGTGGAGAGAAAATACTTTGAGAATGATGAGGGCAAGGAATGTATGGATTGCTTTATACAATTGATGTGTGTATGGATTGTGATAAGAGTTGTATGAGTCCCTAATAAAATGATTTTTAAAAAAGCCTGACGTTTTGCTGTATATATATATATATATATATACATATACATATATATATATATATATATATATATATATATATATATATATATATATGCCCCCTTTTGTTTGTGGAAAACATTTTCTATGTAGTTGCACAACCAATTTTATCACATCCATTTAGGAACAGTTTCTCATTAACCCCCCCTGCACGTGGCTCATTTTCCCCATGACCCTACCCCTCCCTCCACAGTTTCCTGTCTGTTCCCTCTCCCCATCCAGCCCTCACCACCGGCCTCTTCATGGTCTTCAGTCATTCTTTGGTGTAAAGACTCTTTTTCTTTCTTTTCCTTTATAATAAATAAAATGTCACAAAATATTTTTCTCTATGAGATTGACTAAACTTGCTTAGCATGATACTCTCTAATTTTGTCCATGTCGTAAGGCATTTAATAGACTCATCTTTTTTGCAAGGAGGCATAAAATTCCCCTGTATGAGTGTACCAAGTGTTGTCTATCCAGTCCTCCATCATTTTGGGTTGTTTCTATCTTTTTGTGACTATAGAAATTTTGGGATGTAAAATTGCTATTGTAGAAATTTGTTCTTTATTTCTTTAGTGTGTACCATGAAGAGAGCATGCCAGATCACAAGGTTTTGTACATGCATTTGTTTAAGGCGCCATACTGATTTTCGTAGAGGTTGCGCAATTCTGCAATCCCACCAGCAGTGAATGCACATGCCAATCTCGCCAGCATTTAGTATTTTCTGGATTTTAAAAAATGTTGCTGAGCGAGCCCGTGTGAGGGGGGTATCTCGTTGCTGTTTTAATTTGCATCTCTCTTAATGGCATCGGCATTTCTAAAAGCTTCCCAGACAGGCTCAATGGGCAAGCCAAGGATGAGAACCACAGACTAAGGGCAAGCCCCGTTGGAGTTGCTGAAAAGGAAATCATTCGGAAGTGAACAAGAAAAGAAAAAAAAAAGAGGATGCATAATTTGCTGCTTTCCCCTTCTCTGGTCATCCTAGAGCTGTCATTTTTTCAAGATAGGGAGCTGGGTTAAGTAGATATAAAAATATGAATCAAATTAAAAATACACAACTAAGTGAGAAATAAAACCCATGCATAATGTCTACAGGGGAGTCACTGGAAGAACTAGGGCCGAAAGCAAAGCTGAGAGAATGTACTAAGAAGCGGTCACTCGCAGGAGGCTCTGTGGGGCATGCATACAAATGGAGGAAGAAAGCTAGTGTGCAAATCCTGCTTCTTTGAAACTTTGGAGCAATAAGTACAATGCTTTACATGCCCAAGGGATGTCAGCTCTGGAAAATGATTGACAAGTTCCGGTCACAGGCTGCTAGCCCTTCCCAGAAGGACAGTCACTGCCAGGTGTGTGCAGCAAGCCCAGGACCGAGCAGGTAGCCAGCTGAGAGGTGGGAGACATTCCCTAACACCAGCCTCACTTGGTTCCCCCCGGCAGGTGCAGCAAAGGGAACGTCCACGAGGGCCTGGGCCAGAAAGAAGGATCGTTGTTCAGTAGGGAAATAAAGATCTGTTGATTCAGACACACTCCTTCCTCGCTTTCTTCCTCCCCCATCTTTGCCCCCTCCATTGACAAATTTTGGTCCTCATAAGGACTTATCTACATGATCTGCTACCTGGCAGGCCCTGGACAATCAGATACTTCATCACTTGTGTCACCTTTGCACTTTCAGAGCAACCACCTGTAGGAACACAAGGTGGTAGGTGATGGTTTCAACCTACTGTCACTCAGACCATGACAGACATTAGCCTTGGTAATGGTTTCCATCCAGACACACCAAGGAAATGGGGGGTGGGGGCGGGCAGGAAATCAGTGTCCAGTGATGGGAAAACATTATATTCTTGAGATGTCTTTCCAATTGCTTCTCAGCGAGCCCAGACTATGAATGGAGACGTTTTAGAAACTCACACTATTTTAGCATGTGGTAAGCACGATCTCCACCATCCATCTTTTAGCTTGTCATTCGGTCGGGACTTGTGTTTTGTGGTTATGGTACTACAAATGATACCGCGGGTATTTCTGTCACCGGCAGGGTGATTCAAGGTGGACAGGTCTCAGTGGAACTTCTGAAAAGTGATCAGTGAAAATCTTCGGAAACACAATAGAATACTGTCCTCTCCGATGCTAGAAGACAAGCCCCTCCTCCGCTGGCGGCCCCGGAAACACACCGTGGCTGCAGAGAGGGACCAGGCCCAGACGATACCCGCTTCTTGTGCACATGGGGCCACACTGCGTTCTCTCACAGTTCTGAGGTTAGCCATCCAAAATCAGTTTGTTCCAGCCTGGGATTCTGAGAGAGAACAAATCCCACGCCTCTCTCCTGGTTTCTGGAATTGCAGAAACCCTTGGGGCTCCGTGCCTTGGCTGGTAGGTGCATCACACTAACTGCTGTTTCTAACCGTCATATGGCTGTCATCTCCGGAGGCATATTTGATCTCTGTATTGTTCTGTCCTATTAACGACACCAGTCACTGGATTCAGGGCCTGCTCTCTTCCAGTATGAACTCGTGTTCACTTTATTACATTGGTAAAACCCTATTTTTACAATAAGGCTTACAATAGAGGACAAGGAGAACAACATTTTAAAAAATCAACAATCCTCCACCCCGAAGCAAACCATGCTCTCTGTGTCCCATTGATATCTCTTCACAAGCCTCCTTGGGAAAAGATCAAGTCTTAAGAAGAAATGGAATGGCTTGACAACTATTTTTAGGAAAGGATCAGATCATCAATAGTTTAGGTTTTACGGAGCATCAGGTCGCTATTACAACTACTCAACTCCGCTCCTGTCGCATGAAAGCCCCTGTAGCCGATGTGGAAAGGAAGCAGGCTGTGTCGCAATGATAGCTTATTTGTCAAAACAAGCTTTGCACCAGAATTGGCCTGAGGACCGTAGCTTTCCTATTCCAGGTTTGTGTTCTTGAAAGTGAGACCAGTAGGAGGACGTGGTCTTAGTTCTCTAGTGCTGAAGAAATGGAAGCACTACGACTTGGAGCAGCAGCTCCAGGGAAGGCTCTCTGTTCCCTCTGGGGGAAGGTCCTGGTCCTTGGTAGTCATGTGCTGGGTATCTTACCCGCCATCCCACCGCATTTGTACTTGCCCACTCTGCTTCGTGTAGATCTTAAAAGAGATTGCCTTGAAACGCCCCCTTCACAAATGCTGCCTCATGAACATAAGGGAAAATGCCCAAATCACACTGGGACTCCAGGTACAGGGTGCTATGGTTCACAGCACATGATTACGGGATGCAGGTGGGCACAGTTCAGTCCAGAAGACACATGGTCACCAAATTGCGAGGCCATGGTTTTAGACACAGTATAGAAATTATTGGCTAAGAATGGAGATGCTGAAGCCTAGATTAAGGTCCCAACTTCACCATTTAAGACCTGGATAACCCGGAACAAAATATTTACAGGTACAGTCTCGGAAATCCACAGCTGGTCACTATGAGTCAGCCTCGACTCGATGGCAGTGAGTTTGGTGAATTTTGGTGCCTCGGTTTATGCATCTTCACATGGGGATAAGAATAGAACTCAGTGTCTTAGTTTGAAGATGCCTCGAAGCCTGAGACAGGGAATTTTTCAACAGTGATCCCAGGAAAGACACTGCGAGAGAAAGGGAAAATGAATCAGGGAAGAAATAGAAGCGAATGAAGGGTCATTTCAGGGGCAACTGCGGTGTCTATCATGTGGGGGTTCCCTTGGGCTCCACTGGCACATACACAGAGTAGGTGGCTTATCAGGACACATGGAATAGATAAAGCAATGGTGAAAGAGAACTAATGAGAGGTCCAATCCTTTCTCATTTTAAAACATAGGGTGCAACTACTGTCGTGAGACAGCCTGGTTTGGTTTCAAAGGTAAGTCAAATAGTATTGCTACCAGAGTTACAGTTCATGCTGGCATGTTTTATTCCACTCCAACGGTGTATTTTTAAATGTCTCCGTGACCATTGAATGGCTGTAGCAAATTTTCTCGGGAGTAGATTTCTCTGACCCTCTTTAGCGTGCCTTCAAAAAAAGAGATCCAATTAAAGCAGGCACCTCCACGGGGATCTGCTGGGCCAGATACATTCAGAGCACAGACGGTGACAGTGGCTGTCTTTCTTTAGGTTCCAAAGGCATAATCCTGATAGATCTTCTTGCAGGACCCGGGCCGATCATGGGGGTTTAGGATTAAGCAGTTTTACTATATATGAACACCGCATTGGTGAGGAGAGGGCCAGGAAAGCTGCCTGAGGACTGTTTTCCATCACGACAAGGCACCTTCTCTGATGGTGGCATGGGCTGTCCTGTGACGGTTTCACTGGGAAACCTCCCCCCACCCCCTACAACCTGGCTGTTCCGACTGCCTTTGTTCTCTAAACTCAAAGAACACCTAAAAGGTTTGAGTCTCTTGAGAATGTTTTGATGTGGCGAAAATAAAAGAGTGAAGGATTCCTTCAAGGAGGGATTGCAAAGATGGAAACGGTGCCTCCTAGATGGAGGTGTCCAGAGATAATTGCTTCACGTGTTGGTATTTTGTGTTTAATAAGGGCCTCTCTGTCAGGGGAAGCCAGCCCTTAACACATCATTATGGGTCCGGTAGGCGCAATTGTACAGCGATAATAAGTAAAGATCATAGTAAAGTTATAGAGAGCATGAGCGATAGAAGAATAGAAACAAATGGGAGTCAGTCACAATTCATGGTAGCATGCTCACCTCTGCCCCGCTAGATGGTTCATGTGGTGGGAGAGAGAGGGAGTTTAATGGTAGCCCCGGCTCCTTTTATATTCTCTGGGGACATGCAAGCCCCCTAATTACAGGTGAGGACATACGTCACAGGAAGGGGCTGTACTATAGGTAATATAGTAATCAGAAGGGGTGGTCTAGGGACATACATGCAATAGGAAGGGGAGGGATGGGGGTTATACATGTGACAAGCTGGGTGGACCCTAGCTTCAAGATGGCGGCCTAACCTTGGTCATCCTTAGGTGGATTTGACCTCTCTGGGGTCTCCTACAAGGAAGCAGACAACTACTATCCTTATCAGAAGGGAGTGGCCCTACTTGTTGTGGGATAAACAGTGGTGACTACTTGCTCTAGATGGCTGATAGCTCTCAGGGAGAATAACCCCTGACCTACTTCTGATGACCTCCAAGTATAGTCATTCCCAAGCAGCTGTCTGGCATATATTTGGGGGAGACAGCTTGGGAGAAATCCTTCTGTATCCCACACCTCTGTGCTTGGTAAAGTGGAGGGGTAGCAAAAATGAGGAAGGCCCTCAGTGAAATGGATTGGCACTGTGGATGCAATGGGCTCAAGCATAGGAACAATTGTAAAGTTGGCACAGGATCGGGCAGTGTTTCATCCTATTATGCATGGCTCAGAACCAATTCAATACCACCTAACAACAACATGATTGAGGTAGTTCGTTTATTGTGCCGACCTGTATGATAAACACATGTGGGGTTAATTGAAGGGTGGAGGGATAAATGGCTCAGTGAGCCTCACCTTTCTAGTTCTCGGGTCTCTTGCTTTCTGATGGTCAGACCAGGGTGCAGCTGCCTTAGCCAGTCCCCTGCTTCAGCTGGCAAGGCTCACTTCCTGCAAGACATCCCTGAGGAGAAGCCACTTGGACCTACCCTGATGCAGCCCTGGGTGCTGGAGCAGCCATGTGGAGACCCCTGTCAACTCTGAGATGTTTACACATTCACTGACTCGGCTTTCCTCCTGCAGTCAGCAACATAGTGTGTTTTGTGAGATGGAGGAGGACTTTGTGGATTGGTGTTGGACATATGGGTAAATGGGTTAATGAACTTGTGGGCTTGGGCAGCACTGCGTTGGGATGTTTTCTTGATGCACATTCAACCTTTATCTAAAGCTTTCTCTTATACATGAGTTTCCGTGGATTTGTTTCTCTAAAGTACTCAGACTAATGCAATGATTTTATAGCACACTTTTTTACTTCCCCTCATATATCCCCTAAGTATCTAATAACCACATTACATAGAAAAGTTAATGACAAAAAGACATGTAACCCAATCATAAGATACTTTACCAAAGAGAACATTCAAATGCCACAAACAGATTCAAAGATGCTCAGCATCATTAGCCATCAAAGAAATGCAAATCAAAACTATAATGAGCTACCACCCAGCCCAGCTTCCTCTCTGTGGGAGAAAGATGAGACTTTCTGTTCCCAGAAAGAGTTACAGTCTTGGACACCCACAGGGACAGTTCTACATTGCCCTACAAGGTCACTATCAATCCGAATCAACTTGATGGCAGTGAGTTTTTGGTTTTGGCGGGGAGGGGTGGAAAGGAGGAGGGGTCAGGGGTATGGAGTACTGAATGTCAGTTTGCAGTCATGGGAAATCGCATCGATTAAGGGTAAATTTACACAACTGAATAATGTAATCATCAATAAATTACATACTTGTAAAAATTAAATAGGCAAGAGTTGTGTGATAGATAGTCTTATAACCCTGACAACCACAAGACAAAGGAATACATGCTGAGTCTGCTTATGTACACCCACATACCTCCTTGGATTTGGGTCCGTGACCTGGAGGTCTGGAGCGTAATGGTTTCATGTGATATCCCAGCTAATTGGCTTACAAGTGTGCTTCAAGCTTCTGTTCTACCTCCTACTTTGTTGCATGGTTTCTTAAGTACTTGCAAGCATTTCTGCAAATAGCAAGTGGTCTCTATTCACCTGGAACAGCAGACAAAACAGGGGGATTGACACTAGGAGGAGGAAATGGAATGTGTAGCTGTGCACTTCCATTAACAACTGCCTCTGTTGTCACGAGCCCAGAAGAACTGGCAGGTGTCCGGCTCCCATTTCTGAAATTTTGATCAAGATTCTATCGAAGGATAGTGATCAAAGGGGGAACATGCAGAATAGATTTTCAAGTTCTCATAAAATCCAGATTTTTGTGGAGCTAGATCAATCTCAAATCTACTGTCCTGAGAAAATCTTTAAACTGAAAATATCCCTTAAAGTCCTCTTAAAAACCAAACAATAGTTCAGTTTAAGTAGTAAGAGATCTCTGCCTGGAGCCTGGTGTTCTTTTCAGGTCAATCTATTTGGGATCAAAGCAGCCAACAGCCACATAAAAGTCTAGCTAGGAACCTTAGGGAGCGCGAGTTTACATCAATGTGGAAGGAGCACCCCAGAAAAGAAGGTTCAGAGCGGTAGCACACCTCAAAGAATGGCATGGACGTCACTGAATTATACGTGTGGAAATTGTTGACTTCTTATATGTTCTGCAGGGCCTATTTCAACAACAACAAACATAAAATAAAAAGAAATTGTCAGTAACAACAAAAGACCAGAAATTTATTGTCTCCTACTTCTGGAGGCTAAAAGTCCAAATCAGGGTATTAACGATTTTGATTTCTTCCGAGGACTCTCAGGGAGAGGCAGTCTGTGCCTCTCCGTCTTCCGTGGCTTCCTGGCATGCAGCTGCGTTGGCCTCCATTGTGAGATGGTCTCTTTCCTCTGTCTCTCTGTCTCTGGGCAGCTTCCCCTCCTTTGTGACCCCAGTCATCAAGGATTAGGCCCCATCCTCCTCCAGTATAATCTATGCTAAAGTGATCGATAGCATCTGCAGAGACCGGTCTCCCGGCATGGAGTGCAGGGGTGTAGACACTAACAAGTCATTGGGGATACGATTTAATTTGATAAGGACTCTTATTGAAGTCTGGGTGGGATAGGGAAACCTGGTGTTTTTCTTTTCTTTGTTTTTTAAATAAATCATTTCATTGGGGGCTTTGACAGCTCTTATTACAATCCATACATTCATCCATTGTGTCAAGCACATTTGTTCCTATGTTGCCACCATCATTTTCAAAACATTTCCTTTCTACTCGAGCCCTTGGTATCAGCTCATTTCCCCCCTCCCCACTTTCTCTCCCTCATGAACCCTTGATAATTTATAAATGATTATTTTTTCATGTCTTACACTGAACGCTGTCTCCCTTCCCCCACTTTTCTGTTGTCTGCCCCCCTGGGAAGGGGTTATATATCAATCATTGTGATTGGTATCCCCCTTCTCCCCCCCATCTTACCCTTACCCTTCTGGTATCATTACTCTCATGACTGGTCCTGAGGGGTTTATCGGTCCTGGATTCCCTGTGTAGTGAACTCTTATCTGTACCAGTGTCCAAGTGCTGGCATAGCTGGATTTGTATGGTAGAATTAGGGTCATGATCATGGGTGGGGAGGAAGCATTAACGAATTAGAGGAAAGTTATATGTTTTGTTGATGCTATACTGCACCCTGACTGGTTCATCTCTTCTTTGTGACTCCTCTGTAAGGGGATGTCCAATGTCTACAGGTGGGCTTTGGGTCTCCACTCTGCCCTCACCCTCATTCACAATGGTATGATTTCTTGTTCTGGTTTTTTGGTGCCTGATACCTGATCCCATCAACACCTCATGATCACAGAAGCTGGTGTGCTTCTTCCACCTGGGCTTTGTTGCTTCTCAGATAGATGACCCCTTGTTTATCTTCAAGCCTTTTGCTATATCTTTTGATAGCCAAGCACCATCAGCTTTCTTTACCATGTTTGCTTATGTACTCATTTTGTCTTCAGCAATCATGTCAGGAGAGGTGAGGTGAGCATCACAGAATGCTGGGCTATTAGAACAAATTGTTCTTGTGTTGAGGGAATACTTGAGTAGAGGCCCAATGTTTGTCTGCAGCCTTAATACTTAACATATAAATGCATGTACATAGGTCTATTTCCCTATATCTAGATCTGTATCTAGATCTCTATAAACGTCCTTCGCTTCCTACTGCTTTCCTCTATTTCCTTTTACTTTCTTCCTATCCCACTACCGTGTTCAGCCTTCATTCAGATTTTGGTAATTCCTCCAAGTACATTGCCCTTGATCAAGCCCCACCAGGCATTCTATGCCCTCCTTGCCATTGATCTTAGATCACTTGTTTTTACCTTGTCTCTTGGTTTGTTGGCACCCTCCTTCCTTTCCCCTGCCTCCCACTCTCCTGTGTCTCCACCCCCTGACCCCCTTGGGACCATTGGTCCCTTTGTTTTCTCCTCCAGATTGTTTATCCCACCTATCTTATCTAGATAGACATGCAGAGACAATAATAAGCACAAAACAAGACAAAGCAAAACAAAACAAAACAAAAAAACCCCGCCACCAACAAAAAGAAAAGCCTGTAAATAGTTTCAGGTCCATGTGTTGACCTTTATAAGTATTTTCCAGTTGATTCTGCTTGGGTGCCACATCCTGGCCCCAAAATCTATTTTTGGTATTCCTCGGGAACTTAATTGTTTTGCTCCCCTTGTGGTTATGTTGGACGCCCTTAGTCTTTCGGCCCTGTGTGGTGAGGTCAGATAGGGCATAATTCCTGCACTGTGCCTCCTGTGTTGTCCCCCATAGTGCTATGGGTCAGTGAGGGATGTCATGTCACATGGTGGGTCCAGCCCTAAGGTCCTCTCTGTGCATTGCGTACTCTGAGCAGGAATATCGTCCTTGGGGCTTGGTGGGTCAGGATGTATTCCACTCTCTCTCCTTCCCTCTTCATTTGCTCCTGTATGCCAGATCAGATGCACCCCTCTCCCGGAGCTGTAGCTTCAGTGCTGTCCTCTGTAGTGCATTCTTCTGGGAAGGGGGTGTCCATGTAGCTGGGACTGGAGCCAGCCCCACAGACCTCTCTATTGGTTTGCTGCTTCATGCCGGTATGTTGCATTCAAATCTTGGTGTACCAGGTTGAAGTCTGGTCCCTCTCTTCCTCTCCTGTGGCGATATAAACAATAACCTTCCCTTCAGTGGGTTGGTGCTCTGTTCCCCCACGACTCATGTCTTTTTTGTTCCTCACTTTTTCTGAGTATATCTGGCCATCAATTTTTGGAGGTTGCCCCATGTGGTCTTAAGGCCCCAATACTCCCCACAGGCTGACCCACACATGGGCTGAGTAAGCTCCTGGCATTGAAGAAATTTCTCAGGTAGAGAAGCAGAGAGATGCCGAGACTTGAGATTGGAAGCTGTCCATCCTTATGAGAACTGTCCAGTGGGACGACAGAGTCAGTCAGGAGTAGACTAAAGGCATTTGTAGGGAGCAGTTGTTTCTGCCACACCACCTCATGGGGTTGTTATGAAGAGTGTGACTTAGTACTTGTGAAGTATTTTGAAATATGCCTGGCATTAGCCAATGCCATTTGTAATTGCCAAATAACCTCATAATTACCGGGCGTTGTTATTGTCAGGTGCCATTGAGTTGCTCCGACCCATAGTGTCCCTGTGCACAACAGAACAAAACGCTGCCCAGTCCTGCGCCATCCTCACCATTGTTCCTGTGCCCGAGTCCATTGATGCAGCCACTGTGTCACTCCATCTCATTGAGAGCCCTTTCTCTTTTTTGCCACCCCTCCACTTTACCAAATGGGCTGCCCTTCTCCAGGGACCGGTGTCTCCTGATATTATGTCTAAAATATGCAAGAAACCTTGACATCCTTGCCTTTAGGGAGCAGTCTGGCCTAACTTCTTCCCATACAGATCGGGTTGGCTTTTTAGCAGTCCATGGTAGTTTCCATGTTCTCCAGCACCACCATTCATACAGTCTTCCTTATCAATACCCAACTGTCACATGCATAGGATGCAATGGAGGATGCCATGACTTGGGTCTGGTGCACCTCAGACCTCAAAACAACACCCCTGCTCTTCAGTACTCTAAAGAGGGCTAGTGCAGCAGATGTACCTAATGCACTAGTCTTTTGGTCTTTTGACTGCTGCTTTCATGAGCATTGATTGCAGATCCAGGTAAGACAAAATCCTTGACCACTTCAACTTTTCCTCCAGTTATCACGATGCAGCCTATTGGTCCAGTTGTGAGGAGTTTGGTCTTCCTTACATTGAGTATAATCCAAACTGTAGGCTGCAATCCTCGATCTTCATCAGCAAGTGCTTCAATTCCTCCTCACTTTCAGCCAGCAAGGTTGTGCCATCTGCATACCACAGGTTGTTAGTAAGCCTTCCTCCAATCATGATGCCACACTCTTCTTCATATAATCCAGCTTTGTGATGACTTGCTCAGCATACAGATTGAATAAGTATGTACAGAGGATACTCTATAGGACAGAGTTGATCTGCCTTATAGGGGATCAAAGGCATTAGTCCTAACAGAAGTAGACTGTCATATTTTTTTCCTGCAGGGCAGCTGGGGAGTTCAAGCTGCCTACCTTTTTGTTAACAGCCGAGTGTTTAAATAATGAGCCACTTAGGAAACCTAACTCACTGCCATCAAGTGGACTCTGACTCACAGAGACCCTATAGGACAGAGGAAAACTGCTCTCATGGGTTTCTGAGGCTGTAACTTTTTATAGGAGTAGAAAGTCTCATCTTTCTCCCACAGAGTGGCTGGTGGTTTTGAACTGTTGACCTTGAAGTTATTGGTTAAACACATAACCCATCACACCACCAGGATTCACCAGGAGTCCCAAATAAGCAGTGAGTCCATCTTTTAATTAATAAAAATAAGGATCCTGGTGACACTGGTTTTGAATACTATGTTGCTCATTGCAAGGTTAGCAGTTCAAACCTACCAGCCTTTCCTCAGGAGAAAGATGTCACAGTCTGTTTCCATAAAGATTTGCAACCATGGAAGTCCTATCGGCTCGTGGCAGGCAGTGTATTTTTGAAAGATGGTACTGGTGGAAAAATAAAACCTGTTGACCTCAACTTCATTCTCTCTCATGATAATCCTATGTCTTAAAGAGTAGAATTGCTCCCTCGTGTTTTCTCAGCTGCCAGCTATAGAACTTGTTCACCAGTGTGTCTTCAGAGGTCCCTCTTCATGGATTTGAACAACCAACCTTTATAATAATAGCCAAGCACAAATTATGCCATCCAGGACCAACTCTCCCACACCTTCCCTTTCCATGTTGCCTGACGGATGTCTCTATGGCTTTCCCTGAGCTTTCTGGCTACTGTAGGGCTTTAGACCTTGTCTTACATACTCACATTCTCTTTAGGGAGACATCTCAGCCCTGGTGTCTTATTACAGCGCCAAACAGAAAAGGACCTCTAACCAAGAATACCCAGGAAAGGAGAGGAGACACAGCAGGAATGACCTGGATCTCACAGTTTCGGGTGATCAAAGAGGAAGATTGGTCTTAATTGGAAGTGGAATAATGATAGGACAATGAATGCTCTTACAATCTGGGACCAATGATCTGCAATAATCAGTAGCTATAAAAGCATGCCTTAACTACTTCCAGGGACCAGGAAGATCATCCAGGGTGATAAAAGGAGGAAACAAGCTTGGCTCTCATCTCATCTGTCCAGGTACCCAGGTTACTAAGCAGAATAATCTTTAGAGACATTTCTAGGGATTTACCGGTAGTTCAATGCTCTTGACTGCAAGAAACAGACACAAAACCAATTCAAAGTGTCATAATTGACAACAGTTTTAGCTGATGATATGCAGATGGCTAAATTCATTGTTCAAAAAATAAAAACAAAAACCACCACCAGAGATCCAGACACTTTATTCTACCAATTTGAAAGTATAACCCTTGTCCTCAGGCAACCTCCCCCGAAGGCTGATGATCATCTCGGCATTTTCATTGCATCCCAATCCAGTCATATCCAGAGGAAGAAGACAGCTACTCCTCATAGGCATCTCCTTTAGGAGTCTGGAAGCCTTTCCCAGAAGCATCCCTGAACATCTCCTATCACAACTTACTGACCAATAGGAACCACAGCCCTACTCCTAAACAAGTGATGGGTGAGAAGACCAGGGCCATCATGGTGAGCTTAGATCATTTCGAGTTTGCTTGTGGGGCTGGGCCGGCATTGGAAACAGACTCCCCGGAGTCACATGAGTGGGGAATGGATTTCCAAACCAAATTTGGGATCCTGCCAAATAAAAGAATTGATTATATTTTTGATCAGGACCAACAATAGGACTTTTGAGATATCAGGATGGCCAATTCCCCCCCCGCTGCCCCCCCCCCCGCCAAGGATTTCCTATCTATCTGCAGGTGGGTAAACTTTTTTTGACAAGAGACCTTTTATGTCATAATTTGAAAAAGGAAGTGCCCCCTCCAATAAAAATATGACTTGAAACCTAGTGGTAGTAGGATGAGTTTCCCTGAAATTGGCAAGATCTAATACACTTGCAGGAGCCCTGGTGGCACAGTGTGTTGCTGGGCTGCTAACCACAAGGTCAGCAGTTCTAAACCAGCAGGCCTCCAGCAGGAGAAAGATGAGGCTTTCTACTTCTGTAAAGATCTACAGTACCAGAAATCTACAGAGGCAATTCTACTCTATCCTAGAGGGTCATTGTGAGTCAGACATTCCTTGATGGCAGTGAGTTTTGATAAAACACGCACGGCACTGTTGGGTAAGTGTTGGACTTGTAACCACAAGGTTGGCAGTTCAAAATTACCAGCCACTCCATGAGAGAAAATGAGCTTAACTGCTCGCATAAAAACTGATAGCCTCAGAAATCCAGTATAAGGTCTCCATGGGGTAGAATCAGCTTTATGGTAGTGAATTTGGCTTTTAATGCATGTAGCCTTTCCTCCTTGGAAATAGGAAGGTGATTAGAAATCAGAAAGATCCTAGGTCCCTGAAGAACTTGGCATAAGTTGATGTCCACATTTTTCTTGAGCTGTCTGCTCAACTGTGACTCATGGTGACTTTCTGTGCATCCGAATGAAAGCTTGCTCAGTCTTGCACCATCTCCACAATCATTAGTCTGTTTGAGTCTGTGGTTAGAGCTATTTTATTCATCTCATTGAGGGTGCCCCTCTTTTTGGCTGCCTCTCTACCAAGCATAATGTCCTTTTCTAGAGATTAATCTTTCCTGATCATGTATCAAAGTAAGGGAGCTGAAGTCTCACCAATCCTGGTTTCTAAGGAACATTATGGTTGTATTTCTATGAAGACCAGTTTGTTCATTCTTTGATATTCTTTTGAGAGTTCTCAGAACATTCCATTTTCTTTGCCAGCAACTTAGTTTCAGTGCCTCTTCAGTCTGCCTTCTGTCTTCATGGTCTAGCTTTTGCATGTAACTGAAGCAGTTGAAAGGATCATGATTTGGGTTTGGCATACCTTTGTACTTCCCTTATACTATAGTTATCTACATCCTTATGTCCTGTTCACCACACTCTGAGCCTATAATGGCAGGAGAGACTTTGTTGGATCCCCAGCAACCAGCACAGGTGGGCACATAATTTCATGTCTTGTCAAGTAGCCCGTACGGCCACTTTGGTGGGAGCTGTGATGAGAAGCATTCCAGCTTCGGCACGCATCTCAGACATAAATCAGACTTATCCAGGTCTAAATTCTCATCCAGGTTGGCAAAGAACTTTCCTGTTCTTGAAAACTGTTGAGAGGTTGTACCCAAATCTAATGACTCCCTTAAACCTTGAGTTCTTGTTTCTCTCCTGAATTTATTTCTATAGTCCCTCCATTCTTCTCCTGGTTAGATCCTCAATGGGTGTCAAGTTCTAGAACATACTTCTTGGCCTTATCACCAGCCAAACAGTAGTTTGTAAACTGTTCTGACATCTATTGCTTATCGTCATACCACTATGGTTTTTGCCTCCAGTTGAATTTCTTTTTTTTTTTTTCTGTTGCCTTGGTTCCCCACTAGGTTCATACTTTCCACTCTCCCCCTGCATTTTCTCCGCTTCTCAGGCCCACAGTTCCCATCGCCTGTTTCCGCCCATTGCTAAAGAGACTCAGCAAAGCTCATATTTTCCCAGGATGCAAAAGTTCATTAACATAGGACAAAGAAGGGAGCCTATGCACAACAGATGCTTCCCAGCTTTATGAAGTTTCCGTACAAATTGCCACTTGTACCCGGTCTCACCATTATCCCTCACCCCTTTCAACGCATGTAAACCAGAGAACTGCAACATGCTTAACTTCAATGAGTGCTGGCTGAAGCCTACCCGGTCGAAACGTGATGTTCCTTCCCTGCTACAGCTGGTCCTATTGTGTCTCCATGCAAATGGATGGTGATATTTACATAATGTTAAAGGCCTTATAAAGTCCACAAAGGAATCTGACACCCAAATTAAAGCCGTATCCTTAGTTCACCTCACTGTGTAAAAATATTGCACAATATTTGGTGCAGTTAATCCCCATCTGGCCACCTCTACCCTACGAGCTAAGCACAGCAAGAGAAATTAGGGAAAGGATTTCCAGGCAAGTGTTTGGATTTATTGGCTGTGGGCGTTCTAAGTAAATGCCTTTGGATACATATTATATTCAAAAACAGGTTGCAGAAGAGTTGAATGTCAAGACTCCCTTGAGGTTCGGCACACCAGCTCAGAGTTCTCAGAGACTGCTATGATTGTTGTTTCTTTTCATGGTGTATATCTGTATTACGTATGGGGTGTGGACTTTTCTTGTGGACATTACAGGCTAGACTAGAGTGTATACTCCTAACTGCATATGCTTTCTTTTCTGGAACTAGAGGAAAGAAAAGTAATCAGAGGCGAGATGTGGGATGTATTTAGGGACATGGCAGACAATGAGAGACATATGAATTTATGGAAAGTAATGATGGATAGATTTTGAAGCTGCTTAAAAACTGGAAGGATCATAGATTTTTCTAACCATTTAAGTAACTTCACTACAAACCAAAACTTACTGCCATGGAGTCGATTGTGATGATCGACCCTATGGACAGGGTAGAACTGCTTCTGTGGGTCCCTGAGCCTGTAACTCTCTGTGGACACAGAGTGCCACTTATTTCTCCCACTGACTTTGAGCAGCTGACTTTGCAGTGACGATGTTGGAATCAGTATGCCACCAGGGCTCAGGAACGGCACTAGATTAGTTTAAGGCATTCCTGGGTATGAGAAGGGGTAGGGCCACACCCTGTCGAATTAGTTTGAAGCTGAAGAAGAACTGAAGTGTGGTGTACTTAGGAGAAAAGGGACCATTGAGAGATGGGGAAGTTATTGGAATTACCTTGGAGCTCGGTTCAGCAAATTTTAATGGCAGATTTGGGAATGAAAAGGGTCACTGAACTGTGTGCCTCCGGTTCTGACTGCCCAGGAAAAAGAGCGTGGAGTAGAAACATACTGTGCTTGGAACAAACAGCTCTGAAGCAACCCAGACTTTTCCCCCAAGGTCATTACTGGTGAGGAGACATGCGACATTCTTACGATTCCCGAAAGCAAACATCAATAAAACCAGTGGAAAATGCCATTGTCACCTCGCCCAAAAAGGCTCATCAGGTGAAATCAATGATCAAGATGATGCTCATCTGTTTGTTTGTTTTTTATATGAGGGGGAATTCGTTCCACCAGGTCAGAGTGTTAATCAAGCTTTCTATTTAGAGGTTCTGAAAAGTTTGCATAACAGTATGTGACAAAAAAGGCCTGATTTGTGGCAGACAGGGGACTGGTTTTGCCACCATGACAATGTACCTGCTCACCCAACCATCTCAGTGTCCCACTTTTGGGCAAAATACGGCATATCTCTCTTGTCTCACGCACCTGACTCACCTGACCTTGCTCCTTGAGACTTCTTTTTGTTTCTGAGAATGCCGAGGGACATGAAAGGGCAGATATTTGATGACATAGAAGAGGTGAAGGAAACAATGAGGGAGGTGCTGTCAGCCATCAAACATATGAGTTTGAAAAATGTTTCCAAGAATGGAATCACAAATTGGACAAATGTATTAAGTGTAACCAAGAGTACTTTGAAGGTGATAAGGTTGTTTTGTAAAAAAATTTCAAATACATAGCTTTGGGAAAAAATCTGGGTTTTTTTGTGGGGGGTTACCCCCTTGTATATGAGGAGCATCTAATTTAGCCTTAGGAAGGAAAGGATGAGTAGAAAGAGGTCTTCTTAAGCCAAGATCTGAGGATGTGTAGCACAGAGCCAGGAGCAGAAGCAAGAACATTCCTGAAAGAGGGAGTGGACCCCTTGCACAAAGGCTCAAAAGATACCACTGTAGACAAAAAGAAACACAAACAATAATGGGAATCATACAGTAAATAGGATGTGGATCTGCATGTTCCGGCCATATTCCTAAGGGTGATAAGCTGATAACCATATTCTGAGCCGCATAAATAATTGAAGAGCCTGCCAAGAGAACTAGAACTCTGAGCAGCGCAATGTGTCGTGTGGTTTGTGGCAATAATCTCACTAGTGTAGACTTGTACGTCGTGCACTGTGTGAATAAAATGTACATGGAATTCTAATATGCAATGTTATGCACACACGTATGCATATAAGTGGAGGTCTGTTTACTATTGAACTGCATGGTAGTTGAGTTTAAATAACTATGATCAATAGTACTTGTACAGAGTTAAAGCAATTTTCTGTTCCCTTCTCTCATAGCTCCGACATATCTAATCTTAATGAAATGCCATCACTTGATTCTCAGCTCATGCTCAGGTGATAAATGACAACAAAACTGTCAGCCAATGCCAACTCAGAGTGACCCTAGAAGACAGAGTAGAACTGTCCCCGTGGCTTTCCAAGGCTGTAATCCTTACAGATGCAGACGGCCATGTTTTCTTCCCCCACTGAGCAGCTGGTGGGCTCAAACCACTAAATTTTTGGTTAGCAGCCAACTACTCCACCATCATGCCACCAGAGCTCCCCCAGGTGATGATAAAAAGATCATTAGACCAAATTCCAAGACCTATTTCCCAGGACCTCGGGTTCCTCCCATTGATCTACAAGCCCCACTTTGAAATAAGCCACGTGCCAGTGAACCCATCAAGGGAAGTACTGTGTGGCTAACCAGCAATAGGCTAGCCCGATGACAAACAGACAGATTCTGAAGCTATCATTGCTTCAAGGATGCACATTTGTGTGGTGAGAAGCAGAGAGCAACCACAGAGAAAGGGTAAAAGCCTTCTAAGGGAAAGGCAGAGAGCATTTCAATACCTGCAAACAGGAAGGCTGATTTGGCCACTGATGGGCCTTTTGCTGCCATTGTTTCAGATCAGTCTTTTCCTTTTTTTTTTTTTGTTCTGTTTTGCAAGCATTTTTGCACTGAAGGAGAATTAGACCTCTAGCATTCACATACATTGTACAATGAGAATTATAATCAGAAATGATTCCTCAGTGGGAAAACAATTGCAGAAGACTTTATTTCAAAAACTGCAATCTCAACCATTGCAAACATGCAGCGGAATGTTTGTGTATTGATGGGTACAAGCTCTGTTAGACTGATACGTGCTACTGTGCGCACGCTGCAGGTGAGTAATTGAGCTAGCTGGAGAGGGACAAAAGAGGCACGCACCCCATGCCCAACCAAGACTGGCTTTCCCCACTGCTCCTGGTTCTGGGATTCACCGTTATGGTACTGAGGAGCCAGCGTCAAGGGCAGGGTTACTTGTTAAGAGAAGAATACAGGTGTTGCACCTGCACATCATTTCTGATTTTCCGTGTTTCTCAAAGCACATGGCAGGATAGTGGTCTTTGTTTTCTTTGCTTCCTTCCGTTCTCTGAGGCACAGAGTTTCTTTTATGGAAAATGCACTAGTGAGGAGCAAAACTAGTAAGACATAAATATATAAATAAATGTGTGTGCATACTAAAAAACCTCATTGTCCTTGAGTCAATTCTGACCATGGAGATCCTATAGGGCAGAGTAGAACTGCCGCTGAGCATTTTCAAGATTATAAATCTTTGTAGGAGTAGAAAGCTTCATCTTTCTCCCATAGATTGCCTGGTAGTTTCAAACAGCTGATATATATATATATATATGAGATTATTTTTAGCATTTGGCTTCTGTGATTGTAGGGGATTAACATATCAAAGTGTGTAGATCAGACAATAGACTGTAAACTCCTGCAGGCTTTTGTCCCCAAATCAATGATGGTTAAAGTGAAGAGTAAAAACAATTCGACTATAATGTCCACTCATGTCTGGCGATAGAATTTACCTTAGGAACACTCCCCGTATGCTCTCAAGGCGTGCAGCTGATTAGATGAGGCTGACCCACACTGGAGTGTAATTTACTTAAGGCCAATTGATTTCATCATATAACATGAATTAGACTAGTGTTTCTGGAGCTCTGGTGGCATCAATGTTGCACATTGGGCTGTGTGTCAGTCTGGGTACATTAGAGAAACTAATCCACAGAAACCCATGTATAAGAGAGAGTTTTATACAAAAGTTAAGTTTGCATCAAGAAAACATCCCAACCCAGTGCTTCCCAAGCCCACAAGTCCAACATTAACCCATTAACCCATATGTCCAACACCAATCCACAAAGTCCTCCTCCATCTCACAAAACACATGCAATGATGCCGACTGCAGGAGGAAAGCTGAATCAGTGAATGTGTAAGCATCTCAGCGCTGGCAGGGTCTCCACACAGGTGCTACAGCACCCAGGGCTGCATCGGGGTAGGTCCATGTGGCTTCTCCTTAGGGATGTCTTGCAGGAAGTGAGCCTTGCCAACTAAAGCAGGGAACTGGTTAAGTCAGTTGCACCCTGGTCTGTCCATCAGAAAGCAAGAGACCCGAGAACTAGAAAGGCGAGGCTCACTGAGACATTCATCCCTCTGTCCTTCAATTAATGCCACGTGTGTTTATCGGCCAGGTTGGGATGATAAACTAACTACCTCAGGCTGCGATCTGAAAGGTCAGTAGTTTGAAACCACCAGCAGCTCTGAGGGGGAAAGACAGGGCTTTTTTATTCCTGTGAACAGTTACAGCCTTAGAAACTCACGGGGGCAGTTCTAGCTGGTCCTACAGGGTCACTACATGTAGAAATCAATGCAATGGCGGTGAGTTGTTTAGTGAGAGACTAGTGGTTAAGCAAACCACAAAGCACCAACAAGGCTTAGCCAAATTGATACACTATTAATCATCATGAATGGTAATCAGTATCAAGGGAGATTTTCCAATGTCATTTTAAAAAATCATTTTTACTCAAAGCACGGACCACAGATCAGGATCCTTTTTAGCACTTGGACCTTTGTTAGATGTACAGAATCTTGAGCCCCACCCAAGATCAACTGAGTATGGACATGCTGCTCTAAATCATACAAAGCACCTAATGTACCTCTAGGGAGTTGCTGTCACCACCAGGATGGAGGGAAGAATACAGTCAACACAAGCTACATGACATGGAGTACGTCCAGGGGCAGGAGAGACATGGGATAGTGAATGACCACTAGGAAGACAAAGGCGAGGCCTACAGGCTGACCACCCCGAGAGGTGACTCAATCGGACATGATTTGGCTTTGTACTCACATGCTCTAAGTTTGTTTGTAACCAACCTCTTGTGGGAATGTTTGACTAAGCCGATGTCTATATGTGGGTGTTTTTTGAACTGCCAGGAAGCATGATCTTCAGCATTTTCACTAGACAACCGAAACCATTTGCCTTGGAGTTGGCTCCAACTCATGACCACTCCACGTGTATCAGAGTAGAGACATGTTCCCTGGGTCTTCAGTGACTGATTTTTCAGAATGACCTCACCAATCTTTTCTAAGGAGCCTCGGAGTATACCAAAATATCTAATCTTTTGGTCAGCAGAGGTGATAGCTGCTTTAGCTGGTTCTCTCTGTGAGCTACACTACTTGTGGGTTACCCAACCCGTGGACCATGTCACTATGGTTTGAGGTTGCTTCAAGATCTGCTTTTCCACACTGCTGGTGTATACATCACTTGAGTTGGGGGCTGTCATCTGACTGACTGTTGGTGACCTGCCCTGCTGTTTGCTGACTGTGGCAGGATTGCCTGAATTGCTCCACAGAAGACTCAGCTGTCTGCTTCTTTGACTTGCACCCAGCAGCCCTCATGATTTTAAGGACTGCCAGTGTTTTAACTGTCTCACAGAAGTGAGTTGCACTGAGTCATTTGTACAGCTTTATAGACTGATTAGCTGTTTATTTCTTACATTCTATATATATCGATCTATCGATTGATCAATCTATAAAATCACAAGTGTTCTGATCTTGTTTCTCTAGAGAACCCTGTCTAACACAGCAGCTAACGCTATTCTCTGTCTGTACTACCCAAGTATTTCCAGAATAGCCTAATCTTGTTTAAAAATGGTGGTTTGGGGCTCATATTTGGTGACTCTTACTACTACCTGCTGTTCTGGGACCAAACCTCTATAGCATGTCCCAAAAAATTATTTAGGAGGGTTTCCTAAGGGAATTGCTACCATGTGATGTCATGAGCTTTCATGTATAAAATCCCTTTTTTGAGAAAAAGTTGCATGGCATGGCCATCACTTTCGCTAGGTTCTGCTATGCTGAGGGAGCCCTCTGGTCCAATATGACTGGACACCTTTATCCCCATTGCCCGAGAGATGGAATCTCTGAGAGACCAGAGCCTGATAAAGAGAGTGCAAGGTGTCAAAGAGTGGCCAACATGCTTCAATAAACTGTTCTTGTTTGTATTCATTAATAACCTTCCCCACTAGCCTCTAGTTAATTCTGACTCATGGTGGCCCTATAGGACAGAAATGAACTGCTCCCTGATGTTTCCAAGATCACTCTTATGGGAGCAGACAATCTCAGGAGCATTAGGTGGGTTTGAAGTAGCCCAACATTGTAACTCACTATATCACTTAATATTGAGCTTAATAAACTCCTTCACTGTTCTTTTTAACCCTATGGATTTGTAAGAGAACTTCCTTGGGAACCAGCAGCAATGTCCTATGCCTATTGAAGTGCCTTTCCTTTAAAAACAAAAACAACCCCCCTTCAACACACACATACACACACACACATACACACACACACGTTCTGTGATAAATATGTTTAGAAAACCCTAGGTTAAACCATTTGAGAAATTTCTTACCAACAACACTCAGACACTAGTGACTACTTGGCTAGCGCTTCTCAAATTTTAAGATGTGGACCTACGACCCAGGGGACTTGTTAAAATGAAAATCCTGGTTCAGCAGGTCTGGGTTAGGGTTAGTTTCCATTCATACAAGTTTCCAGATGATACTGATACTGCTGGCCTGAGGACAATACAAGAAATAGTGAGGTCTTGCCTTGTCCCAAATGAGCCAGAGGGAAGATTAAGGAAGCAATCTGACAGAGCTGTAAATAGTCTTAGTCTCTGCTCTGTCGCTAAGCATCTCTGTGCTGTGGCCAAGTCACTCAATGTCTGATACTTGCTCCTTGAAAATAAAGAAGAGCAGTTTCTATCTACCTTGTAGGGAGGCTAGTTAACAAGAGGTTCTGGCACAGTCCAGGCATATATCTAGCCATTGTGGTTACCCCCACCCCTCCCGCCCCTGAGTATACTTTCAACGGTTTACAATTGACTGGACTCAAGAAAGCCATCCAACGTTTTATTTATTTATTTAACTATCATAAGCACGTGAAGTGAGTGGTGCTGTTAGGTAAGCATCGTACTGCAAACTTCAAGGTGTATGGTTCAAATCCACCAGCTCCTCCATAGGAGAAAGATGAGGCTATCTGCTCCTATAAAATGTACAGCATCTGAAACTCTGCCTTGGGTCAATGTGCATTGAAATTGACTCAGTGACAGTGGATGGGGTTTTTTGGGTTGGCAGAAAAAGGCTGTGCAGACATCTGACTGTGACTCTGTCATGTTCACAGGCCACCAGGATCAGTTGGATGGAGCTTCATTTGCACACCTCCTAAGACCATTCTGACTCATGAAAAAGTGGGCTTCAGGATGAGGCAGCCAAGGAAACTGGGGGGCATGACCAATCTATGCCCTTCTGACCTTGCCACATCCACTATCCTGGACAGCATCTGACTGCTGGATTTTGGAATTTAGAGCTGCCCTTATTCACTTCCTACAGGTATCATGTCATCACGTCTTTCTTTCTGTTCCACAGCCACCCCAGCCCCCAACAGAACACACACACACACACCACCACCACCACCATCACCACTGCTAGCCATGCCAGCACACTCCCATCACAGGTTTGCTTACACATGTGTTTATATATACATACAAAATACACACATAATTGCAGACATTCAGACACCCCACACATACACACCCCTCCAAGCAGACACGCTCACATCACACATGCAGATACTCATGCCAAGCTCACATCAAGCATACCACAGATTGCCTTCCACTGATGTGTATAATAACTAGTGGACATCTCTTTTATTATTACCACTCAACCATGAACACTTCTTGTAATGTTTCAGAAAGCTCAGGAAGAAAAATGATACTGTTTTCTCCTAACTTAGAATATAATTTGCTAAAGCACCCATAGTGATTCACTTCGTCAGCAGCTGAACTGGTGAGGATGTGTCTGTGGCTGTGCTCCGTCTCTCCTCTCTGGTCTCTGTGTTAATTCACATCCTGCATCCCCTGCCTGCACAGACTCCCCCACCTCCTCCGGGCTAACACGTTGTGGGAGGGGGGGGCATTACCATGAAAATTCTTTTTCAAAGTCTTGTTTTTTTATCCCATTAGAAATGGACACTCTTGAACAAAAACGCCGGTCATAAGAGGCTGGTTTCAAAATGAAGGTTGTGTCAAGAGCAGAAGAGAGCAATAACAGTATTGCAAGTAGGGAATTCTGTGTTGACGAAAAGCAAGTGAGGGAGTGGCGGAAAATGAAGGCTGACTTGGAACAGATTCCAAAAGCTAAAAAAGCTCATCGTGGTTTAACGTCTTGTTAAGGGGCTCTAGAGAGTGAATTGCAGAAATGGGTTATGGAGTGTTGTCAAAATGGTTACTGCGTAATATGCATGGGAATCCACATACGTGCTCTACAAATGGCTAAGGATGACAAATATAAAGCACAGGCATTGAAAAATTTGCTGCGTTAGCAGGATGGTATACCCGCTTCATGAATAAGTTTGGCCTACTGTGTTTGAGACAAAGAACAAAGATTTCCCAGAAATTGCCACAAGACCTTGAAGAAAAAATTATGTCATTCCGGTCATTTATTATAAAACAAATAAGGATTTATAATTATGACCTGGCAGATATCGGGAATATGGATGAAACTGCCATGAATTTTGATCTTCCAAGCAACAGAATTGTGGCAAGTTTAGGAGAAAAAAACATTTTTCTCAAAACCACAGGAAATTAAAAAAAAAAACACTTTACAGTTGTTCTATCATGTTTGGCTAATGGAACTAAGTTGCATCCTGTCATTTTTAAAAGAAAGACCTTGCCTAAAAAGATCAATTTCCCACCAAGAATTACTGTGTGTGCACATGTTAAAGGCTGGATGGATGAAGACAGAACCAAAAAATGGCTGGAAGAAATTTGGAACCCAAGACCAGGAGCAGCTTTAAAAATAAAGCCATCGTTACTTGTTTGGGATATGCTCAGAGCCCACCTATCAGATGACATAAAAAAAATTGGCAAAATCTAGTAAAGTTACTTTAGCTGTTATTCCAGGTGGGCTTACATCTGTACTGCAGCCCCCGGATATATCTTTGAATAAGCCTTTTAAAGACTGTGTGCAAAGGATGTGGCATGAGTGGATGTCATCTGGTCAAGCCCGACTAACAAAAGGAGGAAATCTCATGAAGCCTGACATAGAGTTAATAGCAAAGTGGGTTCGAGATGGGTGGGAAGACATTCCAGAAGACATGGTGTGACGTGCCTTCCAGAAATGTAGTACTAGTAATGCTATGGATGGCAGTGAAGACTGTGCTTTCTATGAAAATGACAGCAGTGATGGTGATGACGGCGATCTCAGTGAGGACAGCGTCTATGATGACCTCACACCAGCTGAAGCTCTGCATTGGGATACGGATGATGATGAGGAATCTAGTTTTGAAGCATTTTAAGTCTATATATTTTAGCTTGGTTGCTGATTGAGCTCAGGGAATAGTACTCTTAAGGTACTATTGTTGATACCTTACTGTTTTTGTTGAACCTATTTTCCACTTACTGTGCTAGTTTACTAATATTAAATGACTTGTCCTTTTATTTATGTTTTTTATTTAAAATAAATATTTACGTACATTACCCCACTGATGTCTCAATTTTTAGTAATTTTATTTTCATTTGTTTTGATTATTGAAACTCACCAATAGCTTCTGCATTTTCCACCCTAGGCTTATCCTCGAGTCAATCAGTTTTTCTGGTTTCCCAGGTAATAATTAGGTACCTCGGCTTACACTCGGGTTGGCTTATATTCAAGTATATACGGTATATCCATGGTGCTACTGTTCTGTACTAGAGGAGTCTGGTAGCACCGCTTCAGACGGCTAATCACACTGTTGATGGTTGGAACCCCCCAGCCACCCTGAGGGAGAAAGAGGAGGCAGCGTGTGCCTGTAAAGATGTGCAGCTCAAGACACTCTACAGAGCAGTTAGTTCTCTTGTAGTGTTATAAAGCTTCAGAGTTTGTACTGCACAAGGAAAGGAAATACAGGATAGCGACTGATACAGAATTCTAATTCTGGAAGGGACTCCACTGATCATCTCAACTCTCCTGTTTTACAGCACTCACTACTCTATGCCAAGAAATATAGAAGAGAGCTAGCTAGTCGACCCACTGACTGGCGGCGATCCATGTTTGTGCCCATACCAAAGACAGGTGGCTCAACAGAATGTGGACATTACCAAGGCAAGTAATATTTCAGAAGATCATTCGAAATGGCTGCAGGAGTACATAGACACGCTGCCAGAGATTCCAACCAAATTCAGAAAAGGATGTAGATCCAGGTTATCAGCCAAATCCTGGCTGAAGCTGTTACCGAAAAGATGTTTACTTGTGTTTTATTGACTATGTAAAGGCATTGGACTGTGTGGGTCATAATAAACTATTAGGAAGGACGGGTATCTGATTATGCTCATATGGAACTTAGACATGGATTGAGAGGCCATCATTTGAATGGAGTGAGGACTGCTGCATGGTTTAAAATCAGGAAAGGTGTGTGTCAGACTGTATCAGCTTCAATCTGTGAGCTGAGCAAGTGACATGAGAATCTTGGCTATATGAAGAAAAACACAGCATCTGGATTGGAGGAAGGTTCATTAAGAGCCTGTGTCATGCATATGACTCAAAATTGCTTGCTGAAATCGAGGGACACTTGAAGCACTTGTTGATACAAATCAAAGACTATAGCCTCAGAGTGAATTACTGTGGGATGTAAAGAAAACAAAAATCCTCCCTATTGGACCAATAGGCAACATCATGATAAATAAAACAAAGCTTGAAATTGTCACGGGCTTTGTTTTCCTAGACACACAGTCAATGCTCAGGGAAGCTGTTGCTGTGCTGGGTGCTGTCCAGTTGATTCTGACTCCTAGTGACCTGTGCACAGCAGAATGAACACTGCCCAGTCCTGGGCCATCCTAGCAGGCGCTCACTGCTGCAGTTCCGGTGTCAGTCCGTCTCACTGAGTGTCTTCTTCCCCACTGCCCCTCCACTTTCCCAAACGTGATGTCCTTTTCCAGGGACCAATCACTTCCGACAACATGTCCAAAGTATTTGAGACAGAGTCTCACCATCCTCGCCTCTAAGGAGCATTCTGGTTGTGTTTCTTCCAAGACAGGCCTGTTTGCTCTTTTGGAAGAGTCCATGGGACTTTTATGCTCAAGGGAATAGCAGTCAAGAAATCAAACAATTAGTAAATCGGGCAGATCTGCTGCACAAGACCTCTTTAATGTTAAAGAGTGAGGACATCACTTTGAGGATTAAGGTTTGCCCGACACAACCCATGGTGTTTTCAATTGCCTCATACACACGTGAAAGTTGGACAATGAATACAGAATACCAAAGAAGAATTAATGTATGCTAATTGAATTATTGACAAAAAATAATGGAAGTACCACAGACTGCCAAAAGGACAAAAAATCTGTCTTCAAAAGAATATATCCAAAATGCTTCTTAGAAGTGAGGATGACAAGACTTTGTCGTATTTGGGGCACGTTTATCAGGAGAGTCCAGTATCTGGAAAAGACATCAAACCGAGTACAGTAAAAGGTCTGGTAAAAGCAGGAGACCTTTAATGAGCTGGGTTGATACAAACATAACCACAG
This sequence comes from Tenrec ecaudatus, assembly GCF_050624435.1. Taxonomy (NCBI): domain Eukaryota; kingdom Metazoa; phylum Chordata; class Mammalia; order Afrosoricida; family Tenrecidae; genus Tenrec; species Tenrec ecaudatus. Next base: position 299,616,118 of record NC_134530.1, on the reverse strand, counting down.
TGGTGAGGACGGCCTCGGGCCGGGCAGCGTGCGTTCTGTACACCAGGGACCCTAGGAGTTGGCACCCCACTGATGGCACCGAACAGCGACACAAGAGGGGAGAGTTGATCACATGCCTAGAACCACATCTGCCCTTTAACAACTTTGCATTGTTATTGAATTCATAAATTTGCACACACTATAATTAGATCATATAGTAATTCATTATGCAGATAGCCTTATTTAACTCAATCTTTTAAAAGCTTATTCTAATTCATGATTATCAAATGATATGATTTGCCCTTTGAATCAGGGGTAAAGATGAAAATATGTACCATTTTTCTCTTTCCTCTGCCCAAGCATCATACTGAATTTAATAGATCTAGAGTTGTTGTTTTTCTCCCTTTTCAAAGCAAGAACGAATGTCCTGCTGTTAAGAATTTTAAAAAGCATTGTATTTGTTTTAGGAAAATTATTTAAGTAGCTAACTAGAAACATTTTCAAAACTGAGATGCTATCTTTATAAGTAAATTATTTTTGCTGAAGGATAATATTTAGAGTAAGAGATTGTTGGATTTCTATTTATTTTTATAGTACAGAACTCTGGGAAAATAAAATGTGTATCTTTCTCCCTACAGCTAGAGATAAAAGCTCTTCCTCACTTGTGCTCTTCATGAAGGTTATCAGGTCTTTTAAAAGTGTTAACTCATTCCGCACTTCTCTAATAGGAAGAAAACTACAAAGGGACCAAAGAAGGATAGTAAGTAATCTTGGGGACTAGGGAAGGAGGCAAAGGGCAGGACCAAAATGAACCAGAGGAGCTTTGAGCCGACCCCCTTTAGCGGGAACAGGCCAGGATGCTTGGAGGTTGCAGATATGTGAGCTGCGTGTGCAGCAAATCCCCGAGGAAGACGTGTGCAACCCTCCAGACTGGGGAACTCAGGTCAGGTCCCAATTCCCTCACTCACCGTGGTCAGCTACCATTTCATAGTGACTCTGTGAACAATAAGATTGGACACGGCGATTCATATGGTTTGTATGGGCTTACCTTGAAACCTACATTGCCCGGCTTTTCTTCGAGTCTATTTGAGTCTGGATAAACTGAGCATATCCAAGGCCCAAGATCTCTTTGAAATGGTGAAGCACAAGCAGGCCGCTGTGAAGACTAAGGTGTCCCTAACCCTGGAAGCCCTGGTGTGTTTAATTCCTCATGTTCATGTGAAAGTCGGGCGATGAATAAATAGAAGAACTGAGATGTTTGAATTACGGTTTGACAAAGAATAATAAAAACACTGCGGACTGACAGAAGAACAAACAAATCTGTCTCGGAAGACATACAGCCAGGATATTCCTTGGAAGAGAGGAGGGTGAGATTGTCTCTAGTCATTTAGACAGGTTATGAGGAGAGACAAGGCCCTGGAGAAGGACATCATGCTTGGTAAAGTAAAAGGGCCGTGAGAAAAAGGAAGACCCTTGACAAGATAAATTGATACAGTGGCTGCGACCATGTCCTCACACATGACAGCACTGTGGAGGGTGGTGCCGGACGGGGCAGTGTGCCGTTGGGCTGTACATAGTGTCTCTATGAGTCAGAACTGACTCGATGGCACCAGACTACAACATCTTAGTCTGGAAGTAGTGCTGACGCTATTTAGCCTCCTAGCAACAGCCTAGCAATCTTCACTGACAGCTGTGCAGGAGGTGCATTGGCCAGGAATTCAACTCAGGTGAGAGCTACCGTGGATTCATCTGCTTTCTGTTCCACAATGGAATAGAAACCAAACCAAACCAAAATTAAAAAGCCATTGAGTCCATTCTAATTCACAGTAACCCTACAGGTCAGGGGGATCCCAGGGTTGAAACCTTTATGGAAGCATCCTATTATCACTGTCTCCCCCAGAGGGTTCAAACTGCCCCTCTTTGGGTCAGCACTGCATACCAGGGCTCCTTCCGCACCACTTCTCACCTGTTTTTACAGGGAGTGCAAACATCTCTGTGCACCACAGGCTCCCATGACCTAAGAGACACCGCAGATTAGATGATCTCTCATGTTCCTCCACTCTCCAATTTCCTGACTGTCTCTGATCCTCTCAGCATGGGGCCATGCATCTGAAGATGCAAGACAGAACTGACTTACTCCGTTTATGTTCACTGCCACACAGAGTCCTGCGAAGCCCCTTCCTGATGAAGTCTGCATACCTTCCTGATCCAGACCTGGGAACTAAGGGCTTGTGTTAGCTTTCAACAGCCATTCTGAGCAATTTGACATTTTCCTTCCTATTTTTTATTGATTCTATGGGCATCTATTGGCTGGCATTTCAGGAGGATGTTGTATTAAGGGAAGCAGTCAGATTGACTCTTGGGATTTATCTTGAATTTTTGAGCTTTATAGAACATTAATCTAATCGTATCTTCTTAATTTACAGATAAATAAATGGTTTAAACAGCTCAAAATCGGTGGTTTCTCAAAGTTGCGTAACAAGTTATGGAAAACTCAGGACACAAACCGAATCTTCTAATCTCCTAACTCCTAGTGCAGGGCCCTTTTTGATACAACCTGGTGGCATTATGATTAAGTGTTGGGTTGTGATCAGAAAGGTCAGCAGTTTGAAACCACCAGGCATGCTGTGGGGAAAAGAAGGGGCTTTCTACTCGCATAACCAGTTACGATCTCAGAAACTCACAGGGCAGTTCTAGCTCACAGGTCACTATGAGTCAGCATCAACTTGATGATTTATCTCTAATTCCAAGACACCTAGAAAGTTTCTGAGTGGACAGTCGCATGTTAGGGGATTTGTTGTCTTCCTGCTACTTAGTCAGACTTTCTTATTCGCATCCTAGTAGTCCATTGATAGCTGGAGAGAGCAGCCTCAAGAGGGAGACTACCAATCTAACGTGGTGGTAATGTCAGTACATTGAACATCATGAGTGGGATGAGTGTGGGGATGGAGTGCTCATATCAGTGATCCTAAAGCTGAGAATTGCTATGCTGATGCATTAGTCAGACTTGTGCACATGTCCAAAGTAAACACAGTCCACAGACCATCAAAAGAAGCAAGACAATTATAGGCCAGCTTTATTGCTGAGCACCCCAAAAGTCCTAAGTAAAAAATTAGCAAATCCAGAAAATTAATATGTAAAACACTTGAAATGGTTCTTGGAATGCATGTTTTCTTTTGCATCAAAAATAAGTCACTTGCTTTTATAATCTTCAGGAAAATGAAGATTGCACTCAGCAAACAGACTGCTGACATTTCAGAAACAACTGACATCTCTCTAAAGGGACACACAGATATTGTGAGGGGCTCCGAAGGAAGCCTGCAGAGGGACTTCAATCTCATCTCGCTCTAAGTCAGTTTGTAGAAAGTCAAGAAAAGACTGTGGGTTGATGGGAAAAAGAAAGGAACTGGCTATAATTCACACCATCCATGTACAGAGAACATAATCAAAGGTAGTCTTCTGGGCTCCCATCAGACAATGAGGTCTGTGTATACTTACTTGTGTGTATACTTAATTCCTGGTCAATGTTGTTACTCAAGTGAAGTTGTCTCTAGTTGAAATCCAGAATTTGGGGCGTGAAAAATACATCCACAGGGCTGGGAGGATACCAGGTATTTCTTCAGTATTTCAAGACCAGAAAGAAGAAGGAATTAACTCTTGAATGGAACAACTCTGAGTTTGTATCCAGCTGCTTTAATTATTTGAACCATGACAGTTAAAAACAAAGCTGTCAGAAAATGATTGGATGGTAACTGTGTCTCTGAAAAATGAACAGTTTGGCAGGTGGATGAATGAGGCATAACAGAGTTGGACCAAGGAAACAAGAAACTGAATGAGTCCTAAAATCTAAAACCTGACCAATCAATTAATGGATTAAAGCTTTGAGTAACAGTGGACACTAACATAGACAGAGATAGAGAAGTAGACATAATGTACCTCCCAATATAAACATCACAATACCACGTTGGACTTGCTGTTATTAGGTTCCATTCAGTCGGTTCTAACTCATATTGGCCTTATGCACAACACACCGAGTACTGCCTAGTCCTGCTCACTTCTCACAATTGTTACTATGTTTGAGCCCATCATGGACAAAAATGTAAGTAAAACTGGCATATAATCAGCCTCTTGTGATAGGTTTTATGACCACTTGGTTGGTCCAGGATTCTTGATGATTTGGCTGCTCAGATCTAGTAATCCCTCATGATATGACCTAACACAGTATAATCACCTCCATCATGGGATCATATGAACAACCAAACAGGTCTAAGAAGATTAGGGTGGAATATAACCCCTTTACTCCGGTCACAGCCCTGTTGCAATTGAAAGGATGTTTCCCCAGGGGTGTGGTCTACTTCCGGTATAAGTGGACACTGTGGAAAAGCATGCTTATTTTTTGCTGAGTCTGGATCACACATCTGGCTCATCCACCACCACTCCTTTAGACTTGAGAGAACAGCCTGCTCTATTGTCTGTCAATCCTGAGAGCCATCACTGACCAGCCATCAGAACAGCCATCTGACCTACCAAACTTGGATTCATTCACCTCTCCAGTCACAAACCTGACATACTGACCTAGGATTTATCTACCTGGGAAGCCATCAGCTGGTGGCTTTCCTGATGCTCTTGGATTTATCAGCCTCTGTGTGAGCTATGTGAATTCTCTAGAAAAACCAGTCTAGGGCAATAAATGTACAAATGTGCTTTACACAATTGATGTATATATGGATTGTGATAGCAGTTGTATGAGTCCCTAATAAAATGATTTTAAAAAACCCACTAACAGTAAAAAAAAGGAAAATAAAATGATTATGACAACATATGGACAAATGTGTCTGATACAATTGATGTATGAATTGTTGTAAGAACTCTAAGAGCCCCCAATAAAATGATCTTTAAAAAAGAAAAACCAGTCTAAGACACCTCTAGATCCAGTTATTAATTGATGGAAAATACAGAGCAAATGATAAACATATTAAATGACCCCATGAAGATGCAACCAGACACCCAGGTTGTGGGACACTGTACATAACAATTTATTTTGTTAAACAAATATTTAACATGAATATAAAAGGTGAAGCATGAGTTTTAAAAATCCTACATAATAATCTCAGTGAGGAAACGTATTTGAATTCTGAATCAAACTGCAAAAATAGAATGTAATTTTATAACACATGTAAGAGCAAACACACACACACACACACACACACATATATATATATATACTGGGTATTTAATATTAATAAGTTATTACTAAAAGTTTTGGTATATAAAAACAGTAACAAAACAAAAGTAGAAAAACTTCAGTTGAAAAATAATAAAAAATAGAACACATTTAAAATGGGTCAAAGGGAGAACAAATGATAAGGTGTTAAATTTTAACCAAACTACTAGGGGGGACCAAAAAGATCCCCGGAATTTTTGGTCAAAGCTATGTAATTTTCTTTCTTTTCTTTTTTTTTAACAAAACAACCTTATTGCCTTCAAAGCACTCTCCATTATACTTAATATGTTTCTCAAATCTGTGATTCCATTCTTGGAAACATTTTTCAGACTCATCTGTTTGGATGACTGATTCCCTGGTTCTTTTTGCTCACCTCTTCTACATTGTCAAAGCACTGTCCTTTCATGTCAATCTTCTTTTTCAGAAACAAAAAGAAGTTGCACGGAGCAAGGTCAGGTGAGGAAGGTGTGTGGGGCAAGAGAGACATGCTGGCTCACTGGCATAGCTGCATGAGCATTGTCCTTGTGGCAAAACCAATTCCCGTCTGCCACAAATTAGGACTTTTGTGTTACACGTGGTCACACAATCTGTTCTGAACCTCTAAATAGAAAGTTCAATTAACAGTCTAACCTGGTGGAATGAATTCCAAATGCACTATCCCCCTCATATTAAAAAAGCAAATAAGCATCGTTTTGATTGCAGATTCCACTTGAGCTTTTGTTTGGATGAAGTGACGATGGCATCTTCCACGGGCTTGATTGATGTTAGCTTTGGGGTCATAAGAATGGTACCATGTCTTTTCACCAGTAATGACCTTGGAAGAAATGTCTGGGTCAGTAACTTCAGAGCTCTTCTTTCAAAGCAAGGCATGTTTCCAGTTGACGCTCTTTTTGCAGGTCAGTCAGACCTGAGGCACACATTTCGCAGTGACCTTCTCATTCCCAAATCTACTGGTAAAATTTGCTGAACTGAATTCCAAGAAGGTCCAGATAATGTTCCCATCTCTTCAATGGTCTGTTGTCGTTCTTCGAACACAAGCACATGAATTTTGTTGACATTTTTATCTGTTCAGGAAGTTGGCAGATGTCCAGAACAAGGTTCGTCATCAATCAACATTTCACTCTAAATCGTGACAGCAAGAGTAAGACATGTTATTAAAACGTAAAGAGAGCATGAAAATAGCAAATAAATGGTAGTCCCAAGTCCATTAATTGGGCATCCTCAAAGCAAAAGATCCCAAGCAAAGTCCAACAGCCTCCCAGTCTAGGACCTTGGAATTGCCGTCACCTGATTCTTCTCACACGAAGGCATTTCAGCCTTAAGTCCAAGGGAGTTTTTCAATTCCTCAAACCTGCTAAATGTGAGTTTAAGGTACAATCTAGTTCACTTACTAGGGTTGCCAAAGCAGAGCCTTCTAGTGTGGCCTATGAAGAAAGTTATGCATTTCAAAAGGACAGACTCTAAAGACCAGGTTGTTGATAGCATGTGGCCTGGGGTCATCAGGAGCTGGACACAAACTAAGTCAAAGGTGTCCAATTAGGAGCATAATACCAGGTGTATTCTCCCAATGGGGGTCTGTATAAGAAACGTTGAGCGTTTTTCCAATGACAGCTCCCCCCACCTGGTTTACCCACCAAAAAATGTGTAACTATCTTCTCAAAGACAGACCTGCTGCCACCCCCACACCTGGCCTGATTTTCCATTAAGGTTCACTGAGTAGGATACACCTCGCAGATAGGCGTGTCTATTGGTGTGGGGACCATAGGCCAGTATGATAGGCAGGAATCGAATGCTCTTCTCCTTCTCTCCCTAACACAAGAAACTGACCCCAGCTGAGATGCAGCCTCTTCTTGTCAATGTGGTTATTAAGATGTATAAAGAAGGGGGTCCTATATAGATGATAAGCATTAGGCAGGCATACCATCTCATTGCTTGGGAGACTAGATTAGGAGATTACACGATCAGAAAACAGATGCCTGCCTTTGGCTTGGTCTCACACAATACTTGTCTTTTTTATGACTAACTGCACTGTGGATGACAACTCAATGTAAAGAAAAGCAAAATCTTCACAACTGGGCCAGAAGGTAGCATCATGATAAACAGAGAAAAGAACAATGTTGTCAAGGACTTCACTTTGCATGGGTCCACAATCAATTCCCGTAGAAGCAGCAGTCAAGAGAGCAAGTGATGCGCTGAATTGGGTCAATCGGCTGCACAAGCCCTCTCTAACATATTGAAAAGCCAGGATGTGACTTTGAGGACTAGGGCGCGTCTTACCCAAGCCATGTTGTTTTCACTTGCCTCATACACGTGAAAGGTGGACATCAAACAGGAAGAGAAGACCAAAGAATACTCGATGCATTTGAATTATGCTGCTAGCAAAGAATATTGGTAGTACCACGGACTGCCAAAAGAACAAATAAATCTCTCTTGGAAGAAATACAAGCAGAATGCTCCTTAGAGGCAAGAATGGCCAGGCTTCATCTCGTGTGCTTTGGATATGTTGTCAGGAGTGACCAATCCCTGGAGAAGGGCATCATGCTTGGTCAAGTAGTGAGGCAGTGACAAAGTGGAAGGCCCTCAATAAGAAGATTTGACACAGTGGCTGAATCTATGGGTTCAAACATAAGAACAGGTGTGAGGATGACCCAGGAGCTGACAATGTTTCGTTCTGGTACACACAGGGTCGCTATGAGATTCAATGGTACCTAACAATAATTTCTCTCAGTGTAAGGGTTTCCAGATTCATTCATATCATGAGGAGTTTCATGGTTTAATCACTGTTTTTTTTTTTACCAGATTAAAAAAAAAAACTATTCTTCCACTGGTGGGTGTTTGGGTTGTTTCCGGTGTCTTGATATTGTGAACTGTACTGCAATGAACATGGGAGAGCATCTGTCTGTGATGTGTTGTTTGCTTCTTTGAGGTATATACTCAGTTGATGTATTGGTTGGTTGGTCTTATGGTGTTTCTATCCCAGTTGTTTAGGTCATGCCACATTGCTTTCCACAATGTTTGCACATATTTACAAGTCCAATAGAAGTGTAATGAGAGTTCCAATTGCTTGACACCCTCTCCAGCATTTATTGTTTTTTTGAATTATGCTATCGTTGTGGGTGTGAAGTGATATCACATCCTCATTTTGCTTAGCCTCTCATAGATGACTAGTGATGGTTAGCAGTGTTTTCACGTGTTTATTAGCCATTTGTGTGTCATGTTTGGTGAATTGTTCATTCTTGTCTTTTGCTCATTGTGACAGATTTTATGTCAACTTGCACTGTGTCGTGGTGGAGTGCCGCCTGTCAACCATCTTACAACGTGATGATGCCTCCTGGGAGGTGAGGTTTTTTATTCACGAAGGAACTCTCTTCTGTCTTTCTGCCCCATTCACGTTCCTGTTTGCTGAGACTCTGGCTGCCTTCGGGGGCTGCCCAATCCTCAGAGTTGTGGGTGCCCTGCCATATTTCCACTGACCTAGGAGCCACACAACTCTGCATACACTGGCCTATGATCTTCTTACAGCCCAGCACAGCTTTCTGAGTCATCAGCCTGCAGTTACATGAGACTGAAGAGGACTCCAGCTAGTGGAAGACCCATGGACTTAAAATGGACTGGGTTGCTTTTTTGATATCAGATTACTTCTTAATACAAATCTCTTTCTCATATGTATATGAATATCACTGGTATTGTTTCTCTAGACAACCCAGTCTCACATACTCACTTCTTAATTGGATTATTTTTATTCTTATTGAGGTAGTGCAGAATTCTATAGGTTTTAGTAATTAGTCCCTTGTCCGCTGTGCCATTGCTAGAGATGTTTTCCTAGTCTATGGGCTCTCTTTTTAATCTTTTGATGAAGTCCTTTTTAAAAAAAAAAAAATTTCATCGGGGGCCCTGACAGCTCTTATAATAATCCATACATCAATTGTATCAAGCACATGTGTGCATATGTTGCCATCATCATTTTCAAAATATTTTCTTTCTACTTGACCCTTGCTATCAGCTCCTCTTTTCCCCTCCCTCCCTCCCCTACTTTCCCACCTGCATGAACCCTTGAGAAATTATAAATTATTTTTATTTTCATATCGTAAACCACCCACGCTCTCCCTTCACACACATCTCTGCTGATGAAGTCTTTTCAGATACACCAGTGTCTTATTTTCAGTAGGCTCCATCAGCTATTTTTTCTTCTCTGGGGGTGCATTCTTTATTATATTTGGTAGTACGTGTGCCTCACAAGAGAGTCTTTAATTTTGTTTCGTTTTTCACATCGATGATGCTGATCGCCCTGGGATTTACATTGAGGTCTCTGATTTATCTTGAGTTCATCTATGTGCATGGGGGAAAATATGGGTCCTGTTTAGTTCCTCTGCAGATGAAGATCCAGTTTAGCCAGCACCATTTGCTGAAGAGGCGATCTCTTTTCCATGGAATGTCTTTTGGCCCTTTGTAAGACATCAGCTATGAGTGTGTGGATGCATTTATTTTTGAGATTTCCACTCAGTTACACTGGCCTAAGTATTTTTTACTGTACCAGTATCAGTCTGTTATGACTACTGTGGTTTTGAGGTGGGGTCGTTCGAGGCCTCCTACTTTGTCTTATCTTTTCTTCCTTAACTAGGTGTCTCCCCTCTCCATAGGAAGTTAGTCATTAGTATTTCTACTTCTTTAAAGAATAAAGTTAATATGTTCGTAAATGGATACTTTTCCCCTAGTTTCTATCTGGACCTTGGCAACCTAGTCATGTGCTATAGATTCTTGAAACTAAGACTCTGGTCCTTTGAGGTCAGCAACATCCTTCAGAGATCACACCAAAAAGACTTAATATGGAAACCCCGCTAAGTACACTGGGCTTTGCTTAAAACTCACCTGTAGCTCTGGGGTTTAAAGCACGAGAAGAAGCAGATGACTGCTACCCCAAGGGTATAGAACTGGTAATCACTGGGCTTCAGCTCAGATCTTTTACCATGAGGATGCCCACTGCATGGTGGGCTGAGACTGCCATAGACTTACTATTTTAATGCCCTCCTCACTTTATCACGACATGGATTAATCTGGTAGGCATAGTTATCCCTATCAATATTATTAAAAGTTTTGTCCTCTCATTAACCCACCCTCATTATTTGTGTAATAGTGTCTAGTCACTTAAGCGTCTGTACAAGCCAACAATTCGTGTATTGTGGTTTGTAACTGACCTATACTTATATAATTTCCTTGTATCAGTAGTGTTTAAAATTATATACCATTGGCTACATTAGTGAGACCAGCAATAAAATTTCCTTATGCCTCAGGGAGTTGAGTGATAATGTTCTCACACATAAAATGACAATGATGACTCTAGCTTCCTAGTCTATGGGGGGCCAGGGGCCAACTGTGGAATAGGTCATACATTGCTCACATATAAGTTCAAGATAAAGCAGAATAAAGTGACAACAAATCCACAAGAGTCAAAATATGACCTGAGTTTCTCCCACCTAAATTTGGAGGACATCTTCAGAACAGATTGGACACATTGAACTCTAATGGCAGAAGCTGTATGAACTGTGGAAGGACATCAAAACCATCATTCACGAAGATAGCAAGAGGTCATTAGAAAGGACAGGAAAATAAGAAAAGAGCAAAGTGGCAGTCAGAAGAGACTCTGAAACTTTCTCTTAATCATCGAGTAGCTAAGAAAATGAATGAAAAGATGAAGTCAGGGAGCTGAAGAGAATTTCAAAGGGCAGCTCGAGAAGTCAAAACCAAATATTATAACAAATTGTGCAAGGAACTAGAATTAGAAATCCAAAAGGGTAGGGTGTTATATATCTGAAACTGAAAGAACTCAAGGAAAAATTTGAAAGATTCTATAGGCAAAATATTGAATGATATAGGAGGAATCAAGAGAAGATGGAGAAAGTACACAGTCAATATACCAAAATTAATTAATCAACATTCCACCATTTCAGGAAGTGCATATGAGCAAAAACCAATGGTGCTGAAGGAAGAAGTTCAAATTTCACTGAAAACAATAGCCAAAACCAAGGCTCTAGGAAGTGATGGAAAGCCCATTGAAATGTTTCGACATGCTGAAGAAAACCAAGAAGCCCTCCCTCACCAATGCCAGGAAATCTGGGAGACAGCTACTTAGCTAACTGAAAGAGACCCATAATTATACCCATTCCAAACAAAAATGATCCAACAGAATGCTCAAATTATAGAATAATATCATTGCTATCACACACAAGTAAAATTCTACTTAACATCATCAAGCAGCGGTTACAGCAGTACATTGACAGGGAACTGCCAGAAATTCAAGTCGGATTCAGAAGAGGATATGGAACAAGCGATATCACAGTTTATGTCAGATGGATCCTGGCCAAAAGTAGAGAACAGCAGGAAGATGTTTGCTTGGATTGTATTGATTATGCAAAGGCATTCAACTGTTTGGGTCCTAATAGACTATGGATCACCTTGAGAAGAATAGAAATTCCAGAGCACTTCATTGGGCTCATTTGAAACTTGTACATGGATCAGGAGGCAGTTGTACCAACAGAACAATGGAATACTGCATGGTTTAAAGTAAAAAAAGATGTGTCAGGGTTGTATTTTCTCACCATACTTCTGCAATCTGCATGCAGAACAAATCATCAGAGAAGATGGCTTGTATGAAGAAGAGTATGTGTGGCACTGGGATTAGAAGAAGGCTTATTAACAACCTGTGGCATGCAGATGCCACACTCTTGCTTGCTGAAAGGAGGAATAGAAGCACTTGCTGATGAACATCAAGGATAGTAGCCTTCAATGTGGATTATATAACTCAATGTAAGGAAGGCCAGCATCCTCACAACTGGACCAATAGGTAACACCATGGTAAAAAGAGAAAAGGTTGAAGTTGTCGATGGTTTTGTCTTGCTTGGATCGACAATGAATACTTATGGAAGCAGCAGTCAAGAGACCAAATATGTATTGCATTAGGTAAATCTACTTGACAAGATCTATTTAGAGTATTGATGAGCACGGGTGTTACTTTGAGGACTAAGATGCGTCTGACCCAAATGAGGGTATTTTCCATTGCATCATATGCATGTGAAATTAGACATTGAATAAGGAAGACCATAGAAGAATCCATGTATCTGAATTGCAGTGCTGGAGAAGAACCATGAAAATTCTGTGGACTGCTAACAGGATAAACGGGTCTGTACTGGAAGAAGTAAGGCCAGAGTGCTCCTTAGAGGCAAGGATGGCAAAACTTCATCCTACACACTTTGGAAATATTGTCAGGAGAGACCAGTCTCTGGAGAAGGACATCATGTTTACTAAAGTGGAAGGGCAGTGACAAGGAGGAAGGCCCTCTATGTGCTGGATTACACAGTGACTGAGTCAATGTGCTCAGGCATAAGGACAATTGTGAAGATGGTGCAGGACTGTGCGATGTTTTGTTCTGTGGTGCATAGCATCGCTGTGGCTAGGAGCCACTCAAAGGCACCTAATAATAGCAACAATATGAACTGGAGACATATTTAAACCATAATTACAAGAATAGAATTTTGGCTTCCACCTAAGTCTAGCCTCAATCAAAGAAAAGTTATTGTGACATGATATTCACCCTCAAGAAGAGATCACTGAAGATATGGGTACTATATCAGTGTCGTGAAGAAACTAGTTGTTAGAAACGAGGCTATGAGAAAGAATGGTGTCAGGTTGTTAAAGGCTTGTCTCCAAACAAGCAGCCATCCAAGAAAGGTATCAATTAAGTCCACATGGAAGATTATCTGAGGATTATAAATACTAAAAACCAAATCCAAAGTAAGGAATTGTATCAGAACTTAAATTGTGAACCAACCCCTCGGATGCAGAAGGATATGGATGACAGAGGAAGTCCAAAATCCATGTGCAGGATCCCCACACAGATTCAACCACCAATGGATCCCCTCTGACCGTAGTTCGGAGAAGTGAATAACCTTGTTATCAAACAGAGAGCATTGTGAAATCAATTTTGGTGATAGAGCTAGGTTGATATGTAATAGCTAATCATTTGACCTCCCATTTCCCACATAGAAAATTTGTTTCAGTTTTTTAAAAATGTGAAAGGGAAGTATAACTGAATTAAGTCCCTGGTGAGTTCCTTCTGACCATAGACCAGGGATGTGAATAGTCTTGATATCATACGGAATGTATTGGGAAGTCTAGTATTGCAGATGTAGTTAGGTTAAAATTTAACACCTTCTCATTTGTCTCCCTTTTGACCCATTTTCAATTTGTTCTGTTTTTCAAGATTTTCTACTTTTTTTATTGAGGTTCTTCTGTTTTACTTTGTTATTGCTGTTAGTTGGATTTGTTTGGGCGGGGGTTGGTATGTTTTTCTATATATGCAATCTAGGACACATAAATCTCCAGACAGTAACTGAATTAATAGTTTCTTAGGATTATGCCCAGAGAGGTGGGGGAGAAATGGGAAGCTAATGAGTACAAGAAAGAAGACCATGTTCTAAAGTGATTGCGTTCATGTTTATACAACTCTTCTTGATATGATTGAAGAATTGAATTGCATGGTATATGGATTATGTGCCAGAAAAACGGCTTTTTAAAAAAGTGTAAAATTGGAATTTGGATTAGAATTGCATCATATTTGTAGATTTCTTTGGGTAGTTTTGACATTTTTACAATATTAAGTCTTCCTATTCATGAACACAGATAGTCTTGAATTTTTGTAGGTGAGTTTTAGTTTCTTAGTATAACAGGTTCTTTGTACTGTAGTTTTCTTTACACTTGTTATGTAGTTTTACTGGTCTTTTGTTAGGTTTATTACTAAGTATTTCATCTTTTGTATGGCTATTTTAAATTGTATTATTTCCCTGGTGTCTTTTCAAAGTTCTCTTTGCTGATATATTGAAAGCCAGTCAATTCTTGCTGGTTAATCCTGTTAGTTTACCAAATACCTCAATGGTTTCTAACAATATTTTTGTGGAGTCTTTGGGATTATCTACATATAAAATAATATAGTCTGCAAATAGTGAGAGTGTCACTTCTTCTTTACATAATTATATTCCCTTGACTTTTGTTGTCATTGTTGCTGTCTAATGGTTCTATCTAATGCTTCTAGCATGATGCTGAGTAAGAGCAGTGAAAAGGAACATCCTGTCTGTTTTCCAATCACAGGGGAAATGTTTTCAGCTTTTCCCTATTGAGTTTGATGTTAGTCTTTGGTTTTTAGTATTTGACTTTTATTATGCTGAAAAATTCCCCTTCTATTCACATTCTGTTGAGTGTTTTTAAATAAGAAATGGATATTGGACATTGTTAAATTCCTTTTTTGAATCTATCGATATGATCATGTGGTTCTTAGTCTTTGTCTTGTTTACATTAGTTGTTTATCTACTGTTGAATCATCTTTGCATCCTTTGGATGAATCGCGCTTGATCATGATGAAATATTTTTGACATGTTGTTGGGTTCTATTGGCCAGAATTTTGTTGAAAATGTTGCATCTATGTTCATGAGAGATATTGGTTTGTAATGTTCTGTCTTTATAGGGTCTTTGTCTGATTTTGGTAACAGGATTATACTTGCTTCATATAATGAATTTGGAAGCTGGCTGTCTCTTTCTATAATCTAGAATAGTCTGTGTAGAATTGGTCACAGCTTTTCACTGAATACTTAATAAAATTCTCCTGTGAATTCTACTTGAACTTTTCTTGGTTGGAGTTTCTTGATGACCTTCTTTTGTTATGGATCTGTTCAGGGTTTCTATATCTATCTGCATTAATTTGAGGACTTGGTCTATTTCTAGGTATGTATCCATCTCCTCTAAGTTAGCAAACTTGTTTGAGGACAGTGTATTGTAGTGTGTTATTTATTCTTTGTATTTCCTTTGGAGCTGTTGTGATGTCACCCTTTCCTCTCTACTTCTAGATATTTGTTTCTTCTCTTTCTTCTCTTCACACCCCATGTCATTTGTTAAGTTTGACAGTGGTTTATTCTAGTTGTTGGAAGAGTTGGGTTAAGGTGTTGACTTTGGATTTCTCCTTTTTCTTCATGTGTGCATTGATTGATATGTATTGCCCTCTGATAACCTCTTTTTCTTTGCCCCAAAGGTTTTGGTATGTTGTGTTACTGTTCTCATTTGTTTCAAGGAATTTCTTAATTCCCTCTCTTATTTGATCTCTTATCCAGTCGTTTTTCAGTAGTTTGCTATTCAGTCTCCATATATTTGGTTTTCTGATCTTATTCTTCATATTGTTGATTTCCAGTTTCACAGTGTTGTGATCTGAGAAAATGAATTGTAGGATTTCAATGTGTTTGGATTTATTAACTCTTGCTTTGTGGTCTATTCTAGAGTATTACTATGTGTACTGGAAAATAATGTGTACTATACTGTTTGCTGTAAGGTGAAGTACTTTGCATATGTCTAGGAGGTCAACCTGGTAGATTTTGTTGATTATCGCTTCCATTTCTTAATTGAATTTCTTTCTTGCTGATGTGTATTTCCTTGAGAGTGGTGTGTTGAAGCCTACTATTAATCTTGAGCTAATTCTCTCTTAATCTCTGTTGGTTTGATGGGTGTATTTTGAAGGTCTAGCATTAGGGGGTGGAAATCCTTATTATGGTTCTATCTTTTTGTATTGTACCTTTGATTGTTATGTAGTGTCCTTTCCCATCTCCCATTATATTATGTGCCTTGAGGTCTATTTTATCAGAGTTAATATTGCCAATCTACTTTTTAAAAAATGGTTTCCATTGGCTTGGTTAAACTTTTCCATCCTTTGATTTTTAGTCTAATATTGTCTTTGAGTTTAAAATGTGTCTCTTATAGTCAGCATACAAGTGGGTCTTCTTTTCTAATCAAGTCTGCTGCTCTTTGTCTTTTGATTGGTACTTTTACCCCATTGACTTCGAGTGTCATTCCTGGTATATGGAGTTTGTTGCCACCATTGACTGTGTTTGTGTTTGGTTCCTTTCGCTCTTTTATGCCTGTGTGGAGTTATTGGTGTTGTGTGCTCCTCTGATTCTTTGTAGATTTGAGTGCTGCCTTCATTGTATTGGATTCTGGATGGTTTTGCCCATATGGTGCTCTCAGATTTGTCTGTTGTTGTTAATTCTCTGTCCATAATGATCCTCATAATATTTTTGTAATGCTGGTCTTTTAATTTCCTTAGTTTTTTTTTCTCATCTGGAAATACCTTTGTTTCTCCTTTGTGTTTGAAGGATAGTTCTGGATATCGGAAACATGATTGGCAGTTTTTTTCTTTCAGCATTTGCTCTATGCCATGCCATGCCAGCATCATCTTGCCTGCTTAGTTTATGCTGAGAAATAAGAGCTTCCCCCCTTTTTTTTCCTTGTTGGTGTCTGTTCTTTTGGCCCTGGCATCCTTCAGGGTTCCCTCCTTTTTCTCATAATTTGAAAACTTGACTATGATACATCATGATGGTTTTCTTTTGCAATCTATTCTGTTTAGGATCCTCTCCGCTTCTTGAATAGTTATTTTCTCCTCTTTTGTGATGTTGGAGAAATTTTCTTCCATGATTTCTCATACTATTTTCTCTATAGATTTTTTTGTTTCTTTTTGCTCTAGCATCCCAGCGAGATGTAGGTTGTTTCTCTTGATGTTCCATATCATTTCATTTTGAGGCTTCCTTCAACTTCCTTTGCCTTTTTGTTGATTGTTTCTCTCATCAATTGCATTCAGATCGATTGTCCTTGAGCTCTCTGATTAGATTTTCCTTTACTTCCATTCCATTTCTCAGGTCTTTGAACCTATTTCCTACTTTTCTTAGCTAGTGGTTTATCTTCTGGTGTTCCTTTTGGTCTGTGATTTCTATCTTTCAAATTCTTCTATTGTTCTCAAGAGCATCCACCACATCTCTTGAAGTGACCTAAACACTATTCTTCTGAACTATTTCTGGTAATTCCATGGGAGAACCATAAAAGAACAAAAACATTTAAGTAACTCATAAACACAAAAACAAAGGGGGCAGGAGTAAAAACAAGCACCATTTGTTTTGAGATTCCTGGGCCATGGTTTGCGCTATTGTGTGTATGTAATAATCACATTGGGGAGAAAGGGGGGCGTGGTTATGGGCTAGGGACCAGAAAAGAAGGCAATAAAGAAGGAAGTAAGTGATGAAAAGTGTTGCTTGGACAATGAGAATGTTTGCACCAAACTTCCTAGGCAGTCTTCTATCCATGCAGGCCCCCAAGGTATCAGCGAGGCCAGGGCTCTGGCAGGCTGGCGTGGATTAGGGGTGAAGAGGGATCAGCTTGTACAGTGGAGGGGGAATTCACAGAAGCAGCTCGGGCCACTGGTTAATGGTGAAGGAGACTCAATAACAACCGATCTTGAACTTTAAGAAATGTTGGTGTACTCAGCTTTTAGGCGGGTCTTTCTATCTGCTGGGATGTTTCTGATAGCTGCTGAGGAGGTTTTGCCATGCTTGTTACTTGTCAGTCATATTCTCCAGAAGATCAAAAAGAAAAAAAAGCCCTCTCTCTCTCTTTTTTTTGGAGAGACATACCAAAATATTTATAGAACAAATTACAGGCTATTCAGTACTTGTTTTAAAACACGTGCATGGAAGTGAAGAAGGACAGAGATGAAAAAGGTTGGCTAGAAGTTAATACTGGCATTCAGATGGTGTGGTGCATAAGTGTTAACCAGTAATCTCAATGTAGGTGGTTCAAACCTACTAGCTACTCCAAGGGAAAAAAGGATAAGGCTGTCTATTACAAATAATGAAAATGAGGCACTTATTATATTACTCTGTCTCCATTTCTAAGTGCTTAAAATCCCTCCAGAAATTTTAAAAATGTATAAGTTTCTATGATTTATTACTTAGTAATATCAATAACTGCAGAAAATGTCATGAAATTCAACATCTACTTTAAAATGTCTTAGCAAAACAGAAACAAAAGAGTTTATCTTATGAAAGATACATATTTTAGAAAGCACAGCAGATCTATTTGTCGGTGAAAATTTAACAACCTGTAATTGGTAATACCACGGTGATTTCCATGACATCACGTCTACTGATGTCATATAAGAAATCTTAGCTTATCCAATAGAAATAAAATAAAAAACCCACCCAAACCCATTGCCATCATGTCAACTCTGACTCATAGTAACTCTATATTTGTTGTGTAAGGCTGCAACTCTTTACAGGAGCATGCAACCTCAGCTTTCTCCGTCAGACTAGCTGGTGCATTAACAGTCCAATGCTTGCCCTACTATGCCACCAAATCTCTGAAAACCTTGGAAAGGAAAAACTAAAAGTATCGCCAGAAATTATGGAAGTATATCCTGAAACCCAAATAATGTACAAATAGAGTATTAGAATCAGTAAGTGAATTTAGCAAGGTCACTGGATAGATAACATTTCTATGCATTGACCATTGTGTTTCTGTACAGTCTCAATAAATAAAATTTTGTAACCAAAAATTAAATATCTGGGAATCAGTCTAATAAAATAAGAACAAGACTACATATACAAAAAAACCCAAAATATCAAGAAGTTAAGGAGCCCTGCAGGTAGTGGTAAATGGTTCAAACTCACCAGTTGCTATGAGGGAGAAAGATGAGGCAGTCTGTTTCTATAAAGATTGCTCTCAAAAAAATCCCATGAAGCATTCCTACTGTTACCTGTGGGGTCCTATGAGTCAGAATCTTCTTGATGGCAATGAATGGGTTATTGGGTTGTAAAAAAGGTAAGGAAATCCCAACAATAAAATTATATTGTTTAACAGTTAGAAACTTCAATATTATAAAAATATCCATTCTCCTCAAATTCAACACAACCTTATAGAAATCACGCAAGGTCTTATTTTTCCCCTCTTATCTTGGCAGTTGCACAATTTCATATCAATTTGATAAATAAGAATGAAGGGGAGGAGTGTAGCCTGTCAATCAGGTCACAGCCTGGTGATCCCTCCTTGTGGGTGTGGCCTTCTCATGAGGATTCTGGAACTTCATCTCTTCCTCCCTGGAGGCAGGACACACTCTTTCTCAGCTAGACCTTCCTGATGACAAGCCACATGGAGCCATGCTAATGGTAGCCAGAGCGCTGGAGATGCTTCCACCACCACTAGATCCACAAGATTTTCCACCCACAGGACTGTGATCTTCCTGTATTTGGCACCATTTCATGTGTGTGTGTGAGTCTGAAGAGGAATTTATAGACTAGTATCAGATATATGGGCTAATGTCAGACTTATGGACTTGATCTGGACTAGGCTGGGATGTTTTCTTAATACACAATTACTTTTTGACATACAATGCTCTCTTACACACATGAGTATTTCTAGATTTGTTTCTCTAGTCAATATGGACTAACACACATATATATTTTTCTGTAAGGCATGAGAAAAAGGCACTACATTCAATTCCGACCTATATTTATTTTTATATAAATCACCCTATAACAAAAGAACAATATTCTTGTCACTATTCTAAGTTCATTATCTAGTTTTCGTTCCTTTTTAAATGGGAAGTTAATCCATGTATCATATCATTCCATAGTTCAATCACATCTAGCAGAATTGTACAATCGCTACCAGAATTAGTTTCCAACCATTCTTTTCCTTCCTGGACTCCTTGACACCATCTCTGTTTTATGCCGCCCTCCCTACTGTACCCCACAACCAGGTTCATCAACCCTGTGTTTCCCATATTGACAAGCACAAAACCCAAATTAAAGAGGGTGACCCCCCAAGGACATAACACATCTGAGACAAACCCTAATATGAATAAAACAAAAGAACCCCAAAATACAGAAAATGCTGAAAACCAGATCATGTCCAGGGTGCATCAGAAGGGCTATCAGCTGACAAGGTTTGGATTTCGTTGATCTTCTATACTCATCTCTCCATTGCACTCTGGTTAGTAACTGTGTTTTCCCCATCTCTCTATAATGGACAGAGGGAGCTCACCAGAGGCCTTATTTCCTATGTAGTCCCCACAAATGTATCTTGGGCTCCCACTGCCACCCACATCCTTCTGCAAACCAGATTCTCATAATTTAGGCTCTGATGTTATTTCCTCCGTCAACTTTGGATTATATAATTTACAATCTTTTGTATGCTGATGATGCTGTGCTTCTTCCATGTGGACTTACCTGACATCTCACTTAGATGGCTGCTTTTTGGAGACAAGCCTTTAAGACTCCAGGTACTATTTTACCCGATAGCTGGGTACCATCTGATTTCTTCATCACATTTTGCTATAGCACCCATATCTTCTATGTTCCCTGCCCGAGGGTGAATATTAAGCAAGGTCATGATGTGAAAAATAATTGTTCTTAAATTGGGGCTAGGATTTGTTGTGAGCCCAAAAGAAATTCCTGGGTCTATGTTTTTTTGTTGATATAGTTTGCTTGTTTTATTATCTGCCAACAGCTCCCTTCAAAACACCTTGTTAATTTATGGCAGAGTTTTGTCGTTCATCCCCTAAAGGCATAATATTCTCCCTTTAATATTGTCTTTGATTAGCCCCTGGTACTAATTTTATAAAGCCCTATTGAGAGAAGGATCTTGGACCCATGTAGGCTAACTCCATATCACAGTACCTGAATTATTCACTTGTACAGAATCAACCCTTTCATGAATGTTATTTACACAAACAAGAGGTTAATTGTCAGGGGAAATTTACAATAATAATCACTGAGAATGTCAGCCACAGGTTTGCTGGAATAATACTTAACTTTTTTCCCCATTATTTTTATTTTCTTCTTTTAAAAAAATCATTTTATTGGGGGCTCATTCAACTCATCACAATCCATACATACATCAATTGTATAAAGCACATTTGTACATTCATTACCCTCATCATTCTAAAACATTTGCTTTCCACATAAACCCCTGGCATCAGCTCATTTCCCCCCTCTATCCCCTCTCCCCCCTCCCTCATGAACCCTTGATAATTTATAAATTATTATTATTTTGTCATATCTCACACTGGCTGACATTTCCCTAAGCCCACTGTTGTCCGTTCCCCAGGGAGGAGTTTATATGTAGATCCCTGTAATCGGTTCTCCCTTTCTACCCCACCCTCCCTCCACCTTCCTGGTATTGCCACTCTCACCACTGGTCCTGAAGGGATCATCCATCCTGGAATCCCTGTGTTTCCAGTTCCTATCTGTACCAGTGTACATCCTCTAGTCTAGCCAGATTTGTAAGGTAGAATTGGGATCATGATAGTGCATGCAAAGGGGGTGGGGGTGGGTGGGAAGGAAGCATTTAGGAACTAGAGGAAAGTTGTATGTATCATCATTGCTACACTGCATGTCTCCTCCCCTTCCGTAAGAGGATGTCCAGTTGCCTAAAGATGGGCTTTGAGTCCCCACTCCGCACTCCCCCTCATTCACAATGGTATGACTTTTTGTTCTTTGATCCTTTTGACACCTCATGATCACACTGGCTGGTGTGCTTCTTTCATTTGGGCTTTGTTGCTTCTGAGCTAGATGGCTGCTTGTTTACCTTCAAGTCTTTAAAACCCTAGATGTTATATCTTTTGATAGCCGGGCACCATCAGCTTTCTTCACCACATTTGCTTTGTCTTCAGTAATTGTGTGAGCAGCATGGAATGCCAGTTTAATAGAACAAAGTATTCTTGCATTGAGGGAGTACTTGAGTGGAGGCCCAGTGTCCATCTGATACGTTAATACTAAACCTATAAATATATGCACATAAATCTATTTCCCCATCCTCATATATAAATATATTTACATATGTACATGTCTCTATTTAGACCTCTATAAATGCGCTTTGCCTCCTAGCTCTTTCCTTTTACTTTCCTCTTGTCCCACTATCATGCTCAGCCTTCATTTGGGTTTCAATAATTCCTCTCTGTTACATTACCATTGGTCACGCCCTATCAGGCCTCCTACACCCTCCTCACCACCAATTGGATCACTTGTTGTTCCCTTGTCCCTGGGTTTGTTAACAACACTTCCTTTCCCCCCACCTCCCACTCTCCTATGTTTCCCCTGAACTGGCTGTCCCATTATTTTCTCCTCCAGATTGTTTATCCAGCCTCTCTTATTAGGCAGATCTGAGGATATAATAACATGTACAAAAACAAGACAGAGCAAAAGAAAGCAAAACACCACCACCAATAAGCCAATGACAAAAAAAGCCCCAAAACAAATCACAAGAAAGACAAGCTTGTAGTTAGTTCAAGGACTGTTTGTTGGCCTTTAGGGGTTTATTTCTGATCGAGTCTGATGGGGTGCCAAACCCTGGCCCCAAAGTCCAATTTTGGTATTCCCTGGGGACTTCGTTGCTCTGTTCCTCTTGCTATTCTGTTGCACACCCTTCATGTTTTCCTTGGTGTGGTGGGATCAGATCGGGTGGAATTCCCACACTGTGTCTCCAGTGTTGTCCCTTGTAGGGCTATGGGTCAGTGAGGGATGTTGTGTCTCATAGTAGGGTCGGCCATATGGTCTTTTCTGTGGATTGGCTACTCTGAGTGGGAATCTCATCATCAAGGCTTGGTGGGCCAGGATGTGCTCCACTCTCTCTTCCTTCCCCTTCATTTGCTCCTGTGTGCTCTGGTCAGACATGTCCCTCTCCCTGAGCTGCAGCTTCAGTGCTATCCTCTGACATAAATTCTTCTTGGGGGAGGGGCAGGTGTCCACATAGTTGGGATTGGGGCTGGCCCCTCAGACCTCTCCACTGGTTCCCTACTCCATGCCAGCTTGTTGCATTCACAACTTGGAGCACTGGGTTGAAGTCTGGTCCCTCTTTCCCCGTGGAGATACAAACAATACCCTCCCCTTGGGTGGGTTAGTGCACCCACTACCCATTTCTTTTTTTCCATTTCGTCCCTCCTTTTTAGTTGGTTACCGTATGTATCCCTGGATTTTGTCTGGCCCCTACCATACTACCTGGTCCTCACCCCAGGAATGTTTGTATACAGCTTTTTTCCCTATGCCACTTTTGTATATTTTTTAAACTAACCTCAGCAGACTCATGTTGTACTTGTACTTTTGTGCTTGGCTTACTTCGCTTAGCATGATTTCCTCTAGTTCTTCCCATGCAGTGATGTGCTTCAGACGTTCATCACTGCTTTTAAGCAATGCGTAGTACTCCATTGTATGTATGTACCAGTTTTTCAATCCACTTGTCAGTTGATGGAAATTTGGGTTGTTTCCAACTCCTTGCAATTGTGAACTGTGTTTCGATGAGATTGGAGCACAGATATCTGGCCGTGGTTTGTTCCTTGCCTATTCTGGGCATATGATCAGTAGGGGGATTGCTGGGTCCTATGGTAGCTCGATTTCCATCTGTTTTAGGTATCACCAGATCGATTTCCATAGTGGCTGTACTATACCTACAGGTCCACCAGCAGTGGATGAGAGTTCCTGTCTCCGCACAGCCCCTCCAACACTTGTTACTTTCTGGGTTTTTTAATTGGGCTACTTTTGAGGGTGTCAGGTGGTACCTCATTGCTGTTTTAATTCGCATTTCTCTTATGGCTAAAGATCGGGAACATTTTCTCATACGTTTATTGGCCAGTTGGATTTCTGCCCCTGTGAAACATCTGTTCAGGTCCTTTGCCCACCTCCTCAGTGGGCAATTAGTTTTTTGGTTTTTTGGAAGCCAGCAGAGTAGTGTAGATTTCAGTGACAAGGCCTTTGTCTGATGTGTCATTGCTAAAGATGTTTTCCCAGTTGGTCGACTCTCGTGTTGAATTCTTTAGATTTTAATCTTCAGTATTTCCCCCTTGTCAATGTGTGACTCCTCTGTATTTGTATCCTTTCCTATTTCCAGTAGCCTGTGTAGTCCCTGAACCAAGATTCTCAGGTTGGTCCCCATTCCCTCATCGATGGCCCTAATAGTTTAGGGTTTTACTTTGAGGTCTGTGATCCACCTGGAGTTTATTCTTGAGCATGGAGTGAGATAAGGGTCTTGCTTAATTTTTTTCCTGCAGGTAGATATCCATTTTTTCCAGCACTGTTTGTTGAAGAAGGCATCTGCTTCCCATTGGAAATGTTTTGGGCCTTATCAAAGATCAGTTGTCTGTATGCTGATCATTTTATTCTTGGGTTTTCAGTTCTTTTCCATTGGTTTGGGTATCTGTCATTATGCCAATACCATGCAGTTTTGACAACTGTGGCTGTATAATATGTGCTAAAGTCAGGTAAAGCAAGCCCTCCCACTATAATACATATCTTAATGCAGCATGTAAGGCATTGATGTAGCAAGACCATGTTTGTCTGCCTACAACAGTTCAATAATCTTGGTGCAGCTGTCTTCCACTTCGTCAGACACCATATATTTTCCGACTTATGTCCTCAGGTTACAAGTGTGTGTGTGAGTTATAGTTCAGTTCACCCGGTGGAGTTTCTGCATTGGATCTCACCGATGCAGCCTCTGCAGCATGCTGTGGGCCTGGAAGGTCCATCATTCTAGCCTGGGGCCCCCAGGATGCACCCAGAAGGCCAGGTCACTGTGCCCTGTTTTGTGTATACCTCTAGGGATACTTGCGCACTAGGGTCTCCAAAAACTATTCAGTCATTCTTTCCCCCAACCGGAGGTCGGTCCTCACTCTTTTCCTACCAATCATCATACTTTGTATTCCCCCAGACTTGTTTGCTCTCCTGACTTGTTTTTCCCATCAGTATTTCTCATTCCACTGATAGGGTTATCTACCTGTCCGGGGGAACCTCATTGTAGTTGTTCATGGCAGCTACTCAGTAGACAACATCCCCATTTCCCTCCCTTGACCATTTGATTCCAGCTGATATGAGGAGCCCTCCGGCAAAGTGACCTTCAAAATACTTACCTAGAGTGGATGGTGTATTGATGCCAGTCAGGCTGTCTACCTAGGCTGTCTGGCCACCAAGCCTGAGCTTGTGCACATCCTGCTGTTCCAACAAGATTTTCTTGCTTCTTTTTGTTTTTGCTTTTATAAAGCAAACTAACATGCTGATTCTAAAATTTATTGGGGACTTCTAATGGGCACCCTCAAGGTAACCTTAAAGAAGGACAAAGTGTGGGTCTTACTGTCTCAGCTATCACTAGTACACGAGATAGTGCAGGATTGTTGCAAGAATGGATCGATGAGATAACGGACCTGAATAAAGTCCAAAAAGAGTTTACATGCACATGGTCAATTGATTTTGGACAAAGTTGACCCTGTCGGGTATCTGAGAAAAGATAATCTTCTTAAATGGTGCTGGGTCAATGACATTGACATGTAGAGAGCAAGTAATGTGATTCTTGCCTCATGTCTTGGGGGGGGGTGGAATCAATTTCAGTAGATTATAGATCTAAAGGGGAAAGGAAATGCAGCTTCTAGAAAATAGCATTGCTGTTGCTAGGTCCCGTTGAGTTGATTTTAGATTTGCAAAAGATAAGAGAATGTGTTCAGGACCATGCTATTTATAGGCATGTGTTAAGCAGAATGAAAATAGCATGAAATGTAAG
Organism: Tenrec ecaudatus; assembly: GCF_050624435.1. Taxonomy (NCBI): domain Eukaryota; kingdom Metazoa; phylum Chordata; class Mammalia; order Afrosoricida; family Tenrecidae; genus Tenrec; species Tenrec ecaudatus. Next base: position 299,590,515 of record NC_134530.1, on the reverse strand, counting down.
AAAAAAGATTTAAGTTGGACTACATTAAACATAGGGATGCATGTTCATTAAAAGGCGTGATGGAAAGAGTGATAAAGCAAGCCACAAAGTAGATATGTGGTACGCTTAGGATACCCACCTGCATCTGGATGCATTCATCCCTAGAGGAAGCCCACACTGCTCAGAGTCGCTGAGCTTGCTTTGGGTGTTGTTTGTTTCCACTGTCCCCGTGGTACCGCCTATCCTTGGACTTTGAGTCTTTAAATGGTGCAAACGGTTAATATATTTGACAGCCAAAGGTTGGAGATTACAGACCACGTTAGAAGCATCTCTGAATAAATGTCTGGTGATCTATCTATGTCTATAAAATGAGCTATTGGAACCGCTCATGAGCATAGTTCTACTCTGACACACGTGACATTGCCATGGATTGGAGTTCAACTCAAGGGCAACTGCTTTTGGTAGAAGTTAGGTGTTGACTATAGTTTCAAAATTTAAAAAAGCAACCTTGGCACAGATTTCAGTGATAGTAAAGACAAAGAAATAGGGCTTGAGTTATCTCAGGTTGATTACTCACCGTGAACATTCAGAGTTTTTTATTTTGTTTAAAATTCTAAGCAATGAAACAGAGTGTAATATTTTTATTTCTACGCAACAACGGGATATAAATGCAAACAAATTAGTATATATAGCATACCCTTCCTAAGATGAAGTGTTTTACACACACCATCTCACGCTGTCCTCAGAATTCCTCCCAGAAAGGCCCTTGTTCCCTCGCCACTCCTCTCAGTGCCCAGCTCTCTGGAGTTCACTGCCCCCTTTGCCTTTGGTGTTGCCTTTTATTTTCTGCCTCCCGCCTTGAACAGGTGATAATTCTGAGCCGCTACCACATCTTTAGTCCTCTCTCAAATCACAACTCTGCTGGTGGGCTGCACTCTCTAACGCAGGTGAGAATGTTTGCACATCCCACCAAAGAGAAGCGTAGAAAGGTGTTCAATGTGTTCGAAACCTTGAAACCACAGACTCTTGAAGGTGTAGGTTCCTTAGCAAGCGTATGGACCATGCCTGTTATTACAAACAACAGAATGAAACACTGCCCTGCCTTGGACCATCTTCCTAATTATTGTTATGCTTGAGCTTTCCGTTGCAGCCATGGTGGCTCTCCAGGATGCTCTTCATTCCCCCCCGATCTTCTGTTTTACCATGCATGATGTTCACTAGGGAATGGGCTCTCCAGATACTATGGCCAAAAGGTGTCAAGTCAAGTCTCATCATCCTCGACTATCATGAGCACGCTGGCTGTATTTCCTCCAAGACAGACTTGCTTGTTCTTCTGGTAGCCCAGGGTACTCTCAATGTTCTTTACTAATACCACAATTCAAAGGCAACAATTCTTCTCCTGTCTTCCTTAGTTTATTCAGCTTTCACATGTACGTGAGGTGATTGAAAACACGGGGCACCTTTGTCCTTAAAATGACATCTTTGCTCTCCAACCCTGTGTTTGAAAATCTTCAAACAGATTTTCCCAGTGCCCATCATTTAATTTCTTGACTGCCACTTCCATGATCGCTGATTGTGTATCCAAGTAAAATGAAATCCTTGACAGGATCGCCCAGAGGATCCAAGTATTATGTCCAGCGTGTTGGAATGGGTTCCTTTAGTCCCATTCTCCTGTAAAATCAAACTGAGTAAGATAATTCAATTAAGGGAAGCAGTCACCAGTGAATAAATGAGTGAAATACACCCTTCCTAGTTCGACTGAGCACCCAAGCCCACTGAATTTAGGAGAAAGACCTGTAAGTGCTGCCATGTCACATGACTGGGGAATTTTAGAGATCGACTCCCATTTCTAGCAGTTGAGTTTATGAATAGGTTTTATTTAGTATGCATTGAGTGGATGGGCTAATGCTATTATTTATTTTCCAGAAAAGGTAGCAGAAGAAAAAAAAAACTTCATCTACAAATGTCCACACAGGAATAAAACTATAGATAAATCATTTTAACTAGCTCCAGATCAGTGTTAGCTTACTGTATTGCAAAATTTTACATTTTCCAATAAATTAAAAACAAGAAGTCTTCATGTGTATCTTTCCCCATGTCAAAATGCACTTATTCTGCAAGGATAGAATGACTTATTTGAGGAAGGCTAATTTAAAATTCTGAAATAGTGAACACTGACGTTTTTATCAGTGACAAATGACTACAATGTTCTAAGCAGGTATAAGTCATTGTTTGATGTTTCATTTTAATCCAGTTTCCTGTTGATGTGGGTTCCTTTTATATAGTGTAAGAGGGAAGCAGGGAACAAAAGACCCTTTCCCCCTGGAAAGCTAAATACTTTAGTCAGGGTGAAAAAGTCTGTGTGTGAGCCCACCGCTGTCGTAATGAAGGATGATGGTCATTCTCCGAGGATTTGGTGTAGCTGGGTCATTTTCCATCTCTATTATTTTTCTGTCATTGCTTTTTTAAAAATCCAGCCAGTTGCCGTCTGTGTTATTATGTATGGCCCTTTCCCCTGCTTCTTCTTCCTTAAGATGCCTGGCCTGTTGCTATAGCAAAAATAATGCTGAGATTTTGCTTACTGTTCTTTTGCCCCTGCAGTTTGCACTGGGAATGGTATGTGTATCCTGTTTCTTTCTCATCTTGACCCTCAGATCTTGCTCAAGTGGAAAGAAGAGGGCCCCCTCAATACTTCAGTCAACCCATGCTTTTTGAGCAATACTACTAGCACCAGCGAGCGCTCATGTATACCACTCATTGCTACTGGAACGAAGACCACAATTGCAAATTGAATGTATCTGTCAGGGCTCAGATATCTTTTTCCTGAACCGAGCCTGTTGATTCCTTCACCGTGTTTGGGGTTGCTCAGGAAAACGAATAAGGACATATCTCATTCATTTATTCTGAAACTATTGATTGTTTTCTACCATTTTCCAGGCACTGGGATGGGTACCAAAAAGAGCTCTGGTGGCACAGTGGGTTATGACTTGGACTGCTAACTGGAAGGTCAACAGCTCAATCCCACAAGCCACTGTGCCGGGGTACGACGAGGCTTCTGCTCCTGTAGAGATATACAGTCTCAGAAATCCAAAGAGACCCTTCTACCCTGTCCTAAAGGGTAACTGTGAGTCAGAGTCGATTTGCTGGCAGTGGGATTTTCAGGATGGGTCTGAAGGACACAGTGTGTCCCTAAGTGTTACAAAGATGGGAATGCAGGACATTACTGGAGTAACAAGAGGATTTGTTCATCTTACCTTGATTTTACGAATCGAAGAAGGCTTCCTGAATTCAATGATAGTTTTCAATTGCTGTTGAGTTACCACCAACTAAAGGTGACCTCCCTGCCAATACTCCCTGCAGCTTGTTTGAGATGCTCCCCAATTGAGGGGGCTTCCCTCTCAGTACTATATCAAAAAATATTTCATTGTGATCTATAGAGTTTTCATTAGCTGGTTTTTTGAAAGTAGCTAATTGAGTCTTTCTTTCTAGCTTTTATTTTAGTCTAGAAACTCTGCTGAGACCTGTCTACCATGAATGACCCTGCTGGTATTTGGAATGCCACCGCGGTACCCAAAATGACAGATAAGGAAATGAAGCAGACAGCAAAAAGCAAAGAAAGAGAAGCCTGATTGGTGCCCATTCTCCACAGCACCCCAACTTTCGGGCATCAGCTCCCCAGAGCGTCAGTTCTACTACAGTTTTCCACTGCTCAGAAACTATCACTGGCTCCTCAGAACCTCAATAGAGCCGTGGTTCTCAACCTGAAGTGCTTGCTAGGGTCACCTGAGGAAACTCCAAAGACACTAATTGAATCTTAATATTCCTTTCCTATCTCCAAAGGCTATTTTACCATACATCAGAGCTGAGGGTTATTGACCTACAGGACAGAATCCAAGCTCCTAAGTTTGATACTCAGAATATTCCAGTGTCTAGACTTGTATCTCCCAACTTATTATAAAATGGCAGTGGGAGCATCTGAACTTGTCTAAATTCAAGATTGGGTGGGTAGGTGGACGGGCGATAATTGCCATCAACACAAAGCTGACTCTTAGAGGTAGAGGTCAGACATAGCTCTACTCTCCAAGCTTTCAATGAATTCTCCCAGAGAACTCGCTGCTTCTCTGCTGAGCTCTGTAAGCCATGACAGTGGGCACACAGACCATACTGACCATGAAGGGTTTATTAAGAAAGGAACAGGGGACAACTTGGGATCCAGATGAGCCATCTACAGCTTGGCATCAGGATCAGGAAAAATACAGGGAACATCTGGAAGGGTCCCCTGAGGAGGAGAGTACATTCATTCCCTCTCCACCTTCTTCATTACAGGACAGTGCTCTCCAATCTTCTTAGCTCTGTAAGCAAGCTTCTTAGCCCTGTCTTAGCCCCTCTTGGCCTCCTCTGGGCCCTCTCAGGACAGGACTCTTTTTGGCAATGCATGCCCTAACTTAGCTGTGCAGGCTTCTCTGTCTTCAGCCTTGTGTCAGTCTGGGTAGACTAGAGAAACAAAATCATAAACACGCATAGGTATATAAGGGAGAGGTTTATATACAAGAGGAACTGGACATGGAGAAAACATTTCAACCCAGTCCAGTCGAAGGTGTAAGTCTGATATTAGCCCATATGTCTGATACCAATCTATAAAGTTCTCTTCAGACTCATTAAACACATGCAATGAAGCCAAATTCAGGACGATCACAAGCCAGTGGTTAGAAAGTCTTTGGGTCCAGTGGTGTTGTAAACATCTCAGGGCTGGAAGGGGTCTCTCTGTGGCTTCTCTGGCTTCCTAGGTCTGGTTGCGTCCATGTGGCTTGTCTTCTGCAATGTCTCCCAGGGAGTAGCAGAGAGAGGTGTCTTCCACCTCCAAGGAGGAAGTACCAGATTTCCCAGAATTATCAGAAAGCCACACCCACACAGAAGTCTCATTGGTTATCTCTAGCTTGACAGCCCAGACTCCACCCCTACACTCTTAATCCTTAAATTGACACCAGATTAGGTGACTATCGCAAGCCTTTTAACTGCTAACTGACCCAGCTCACAGCCAGAGTACTAGTTTCGTTCTTCTATCTTTGTTGCTTTGCTAGGAAGAGGTTTCTGATGTCACTGGTCACCGCTGACCCTGCTGCAGGGCTCCTCTGGGCTTCTTGCTATTTTCAGTGATATAGCCCTTGACTCATTTGATAGCTTTTTTGGATGATCCCTTGCCTACTCTCCACTTCTCTGTCTGGCTTCTGTTGCCTTTGCTTCTTGCTTGCTTGTGTCCTTCCTCCTCTCTGTGCTGGACAAGCACCCTGGGGTTGGCTCCATAACAAAACTCTTGGTCACGTTCAAGAAATGGTTCTCCCACCCAGGCCACAAACTGACCCAACCCCTCTCGGTATGATGCAAACACTTTGCATCCGGAACTGTCACCACATCATTTGTATGACTAAATCGATCACTCCATGCAAGTGGTATAAAATAGACCAATCGCATGGCAGGCTGCAGCCCAGGACTGCTTTTATACAGTTTGATAAAAGTGACCAAACGGCAAGGTGTTTATAACTTACCTAGAAAACATCAACGAAGCTGAAGAAAATTTACAAAACTCTACAAAACTAGGGCAAAGGGCACTTTTCAAGATTTAGGGGAGTATTTTCTCAAGTTATTAGAAAAAATAACCAAGGCAAAAAGTCACATCAAGTAAATCATTTCACCATATTAATCTTAGTGATCCGCCATGTATCTCATGAGGTTCCACCTCTAAGCCACAGCTCCCAGCCAACCCCCCCAGATCCCCCCCCCTCTGGTTTGTGCCGACTGTCCACACGTGCTCCTTATCCATCACAGCCAACTCCTCTCAGATCCTCACACCCAGCAAGACCTTCCCTTCGGACTTTCATCTTTTAGCTTTTTAAAAAATAATACTTACTCAAACACAGCCTTGTGATAAAACAAAAGGGTGAATTATATTATGATTAGTCTATTGCATTCTTGTTGTTTTTCTTAAACACATGGCTCTGTCCCCAACTCAATTCTTGAACAATTTCTTGGGCACAGGTCTTATAGGTAGTACAATATATAGTTGTTGATTTTTAAAAGAATGAATGAACACAGTAAAGGAATGAACAACAATGAAAGGCAATCCATTAGAGTGGTAGGGAAAGTGTAAAGAAGGCATGAACACAGCAAGTGTGGTTGTTTACTCTGCCCTGTTTCCAAGGGAACCGGTAACTAGCACTGACCCTTGACTCACTCCTGGGAATGTGTGCATCAGAGTATACATTAGTTATTAAAATTAGTGATTAAAATGTTGGTTATAATTATCATATGTGGGTAAGTAAAAAAAAGTTGCTATAAAACCATTGAAACCACTATTCAACAAATATCAAAACGTGACTTTAACAAAAACAACAACCTTTTACACTTCTCTCTATTGGACATGTACAAGAACATGGGTGCAAAGTCAGACCTTCTCTGACTTCACCAAGGGAATGGAGACTCAAACTCCACAGCAGCCTAAGCTTCTCCCTCTACCCCCTCCCCACTTCTGCCACCTGCTGCCTCTCCATCAGCCCTCTCTGCTTCTCAGCTGGATTTGCTAACCCATTGAAAGGACCACACAGGATGCACAGGCCCTACTTAGGGTCAGGATCTTTATAAGGGAAGTTCCAAGGCTACAAGTTAGGATGAGAAACGCTCAGGATTATCCCTATTAGCAACCATTCACAACCGAATCATGCAGTTCTATGACCCTCTTCTCCCTCCTTCTCTTACCCAGACCCATCAGGAGCAAGTCTTTTGTTGGGAGTTACAAATTCTGTGACTAGAAGAGTCATATTAAATAGTTTACCACACCACAGGCCTACAAAGGAGTAGTTACTTAAAAGAAAGGGCCAATAACCCAATGTTTGTAAAGTGAAAATTTCAAGTTACTTCAACCCTCCTGTCCATGATAGTATTAGCATTACTTTCTCTTTCTATGCCCCCCCCTCATTTTTTCTGGCTTTTCTTTTTATTAACACAATTTTCTAAAATATATGAACCAAGTCCACAAAGGAATATTTCTCCCTTTAAGACAATTGTCACAACAAACAATAGAACGACTGCCTGTTTTTAAGACTTGAAAACAAAAACGTACAAAAGAGTAACAAAAATTTCTCCTTTGCCTCTCAGGCTCTGCTGCTTCATGCTCTGATCCCAAGAGGAGAGGAAGCCACTGGTCGCACATGTATGCTGATCATTTCCTGGAACGAAATCTTCATACACAAACCACATGAGGCCTCTGTGGAAGGTGTTCATCTTTGTCAATGTTGAATATTGAGTGTTGGAATGAATCCATCTCATGAGCTTGTTTCTTTCAGGTCTGCATCTTCTTGCTAGCTGTTACATGTGAAAGACACAACTGAAAAAGGCAAAGCAGCCAACGTCAATGAGCAGTGAGTTGGATTGCACCAGGGGCGGGGAGGCACAGGGCAGAAATGCAGACGAAACGTGGCCTCTGTTTAGTCATGCCAGACAAACAACTCAAGGCAAGTATGCTGTCGTGTCGGAAACACCGGTAGCATTCGTCACCTAGCCCCTTATTGGCTACTGAACGGGACAAATTAGGTAGCCCCTCTTGGTTTCAGCTCCCATGTCTCTGTAAGGCTACAGGTTGCTCGCTAGCCTCTCAAGGCCCCATCAGTTCTAAAATCCCATCCTTCCAAAGAAGCTCTGTTGATAATGTTTCATAAATTGGGGCCTGACTCTGAGTTAGGGAACACTAGTAGTTCATTGGTACGTGTGGGCGATCATTGTTTCAGGACCAACCATAGCGGGCTTCTAGTTATTTTGAAGAAAAGGCAAAGTGGAGGGACGGGAGAATGGAAACTCTGCCCGGCCTGTCTGAGTAGCCTTTTAACTCGATTCCCACTCTTAGGACTCATTCATTTTGTCCCAGACGTACCGTACTTATGCTCAATTCCATCTTATCTTTGTGTCTGTCCCATCGTACTTCAAAATGGATTGTGTTACCGGCATGCATAGGGGGCAGTTTAGGATCTTAATCCCGCCACAAATGTCTTGTCGTTAGCCATGGGGTTGATTTCAGCTCATAGCGACCTTACTTACGTGTGACAGAACAAAAGACCACCCACCCTCACAAATGTCCTTAGGTTTGAGCACAAATATCTGCTGTAGTCTATTTTCCATTCAAAGGAGTCTGGTGGTGCTGAGGTTAAATGCGTGCCTGCTAACCCGGAGTTCGGGGGCTTAAACCAACTAGGTTTCCTGCAGGAGCCTCTGTGAAGATGTGCAGTCTTGAAAATCTTATAGGGCAATTCTTCTGGGCCTTCGATGGCCTCTGTGGGTGGGAACCAACTCAGCGGTCATGGGTTTGGCTTCTTGTCCCGTATTGGAGCATAATAAACACTGATGCGTCTACACAGCCGCACACACACGTCTTGTCCATGCTTCATTTTCTTCCTCGTCATAAACGACAATTTCATACCTCTTTGTCTTCCCTTTCATTTGGAATCCTCTTCACGATAACTTAGTCTCTCGTTGAAGAAATGGTCGCATCCTGCGGCTCTTCATTTTCCAAGCTGAATTCATCACTGTCCGAGATTTCCTTCCCAGCATCATACCCCAAGTGGTTATTGTCAGTGAGTAAGGGTCATCAATCAGGTTTTGAGCACTTAGAGAAGTTCTATGTTGGTTAAGCCCAAGAAACATTTGAAGCCCTGGGTCCTCGGCCACCTCCACTCCCTGATTTCTGGTGAGCAAGAGAGAGCGAGAGCGGTAAGCAGACAAGCAGGCCCTCCGTCCAAAGGCAGACTAGCCAAGAAGCAGTGAGAAACCCCCTGTCTCATTCCTTCTGTGCCACAGTGACAGCAATGTCTTTACACAGAGAAGGTAAAGCACCCCATTCTTCTCTCGCTCCTCAGGGAGTTCGTGGAGAATATTCTTTGAATACACTTGTACTCAGGAGGATGACTTTTCACCACCTTAATTTCTCAGTCATGACTTAGGAGCCAGGCCCAAGCACGAGAGCAGCAATGTTTATCAACCGGCCCTGCATCTAGAGCGATGTGATGTTTATCAACCGGCCCTGCATCTAGAGCAATGTGATGTTTATCAACCGGCCCTGCATCTAGAGCAATGTGATGTTTATCAACCGGCCCTGCATCTACATCGACGCACTTCTGATGGTGGTGCCTCCTTCCCTCCAGCCCTCCTCTGAAGAATTCTCTGCTTTGATTTCCACCACATCAAAATGAAAGTTTTGGCATCTTCCAGGGACTCTAATTGTGTTCCTTTACAAAATTCTTTTGAGTTTGGGGAACCAACGGAAGTCTGAAGGATTGGAAAACCAGGGTTGTGGGTGAGATCAGTTGAGGTTTCACAGGGCAATTCCACTAGGACAGCACTTGCCACCTTCACAGCGTGAGCAGGGGTGCAGTCACGATGGAAACATTACTTGCACGACTCCCCTGGCCTCTTCCTCCTTAACGCCCTTTTTCATGTTTCTTCAAACTTCTTCGTAATAAGCCTCCGTGATCATTATGTGTTCTTCAAGAAAAGCTACCGAGGCTAATCCTCAGTGGCTGTCATCACTCTCTGCCTTGAAATGAGCAGGCCTCGCCGGTCCCCGAGCATGCCCCTGTGTGGATCGGACCTTTGTCCTTTTCAGGGCCCCCTCATAACACGAAGACAGGTCGCTTACGTGTCTGTTGCCGTGCGCAGAGTGCCCTGGCGTGTTTAAGCAGGTTTCGTTTGGAATGAGCCTGTGCCTGTAGGAGCTGGAACGCTAGGAGCAGTATGGATATTCTACGTACCTCCTGCATCCACCGCCACAAGGGGCCAGATTGTAGTGGTTTGTGATGAATGGCCTGTGTCTGGGTTTACTATGGGGTCTCTTGGTTTCAGTCGCCTTAACTGAATGTATAACAAGAGATGCCTATCTAACCAACATCTCCTCAAAGCCTTGGACCCCTCAGATGTAGCGGAGCTTCCCTGGGCAGAGACACGCCATTGCTGGGGGGGAGAAATCACTCCCGTGTGGCCCCAGATGGGAGATGCCACAAAGGCCTTCACCTAGCCCCCTATATTTTATTAGAATAGAAGGTAAGGAGAGGCTGGTGGTATCATCCCTTGGACCCCTCTTTTTCTCACTTGATTCCAAAGAGACACTTCTCGGACAGGTATTTTTCTCTTGAAATGATTTGCTAAGCGGCCTCCTTTTTTAGTTGCCTAATCTACACAATCTGGTAGAATAGGCAACAATCAGGCAAAGGGAAGTGATCCCTAAGTTGGACTGTGTGCCATACTTTCCTGAATTCTCTTTAAACCTTCCGATAGGGATGACCTGAGGGGAGCAGAAAGGGGCTTGCTGATGGCTTGATTCTCATGGCTTTAATGAGTGAAAAAAAGAGTCATCAAGGAGAACAATGGTATAGAAGCCTGCAAGGTGCTACTGATAAGGATACTCACTTTGTCTTGTTTTAGATTTGCAAACGTTTTTATTTTCTCCACATGCCTTTGTCTTGTGTGTCTCAAGAAGAGTGTCGCAGGCCTTTCTTCCCGAGCTTGACGCTGTCATTTCCATTACCCGGGGACTTCGGTAATAGCTAATCACAGGCATCCCGGACAACCAGCTCTGGCTTTCCCCGCTGGTTTGATTTTAATTAGGGGATCACAGCCATCGCTTTTGACATGTCTGCAAGGGGCTGGGGACGGTTCGCAAGGAAACCGTCAGTCATGCAGAGAGCGCCAATGGCTGGGTCCAAGAGGCAATCAGCAGCCTCACCTCTTTCACGTGGCCCAGCTGGACATCAGTCCGCAGGCCTGAAAGGAGAATGGATGAGTAGAAAACTCTGAAATACATAATCTATGTGAACCTTGCTACAGTTTATTCACAGTGGAAAGATTTGTCACCTGAGTTATTTGATAGCAATAAAAATGGAGACTACTTTTGCATTAACCCAGAACTATCAGGGAAGCTGTGAATCATAAATTTGGATACAAGAAAGCCATGCCATAAATTTCTCTGCATTTTTAATCGTTGTATCGATTGTAGAATTTAGATTTTTTTTCCCCTCCTGCCTGAATATTATGCAGGGAGGGCAAATAGTTTGCACTCAGCTGGTAACCGAGAGGTTGGTGATTTGAAGCCATCCAGGGTCACCCCAGAAGAAAAGGCCTGGGGATCTGCAGCTGAGAGGGCAGCTTCAAAGCCCCTGGAGAGCAGTCCCACTCTGCAGCTGAGTCACAATGGAGTGACAGGACTGTCTAAGACAACAACCATCAGCATGCCCATGGAAACGAGAAGCTGAGTTTACAGTGGCGGCGATTGCCCTTTGTCTCTCTCTGTTCTCTGTGAGTGACTCTGCTGGTATTTGAAATGCTGGTGGCTTGGCTCACAGAAGCACAGCAACCCACAAGCAACCACATTACAAGAAGCTAGTAGATCGACAGGGCATCGACAGGTGGATAACGGATACATATGTAAGTAGACACACATATACATATACATTACATTTTCACATATAATATGACCACAAGTCCATGCATATAACATGCATAGTGTACATACAAAACCAGCATTCAAGGGGGTTATGTGGTTTGCAAAAAAAAAATCAACCATCTAATGCATGCATTGTGTTCCAATATAGTATCCATATGATGGAACTTCAAAAAGTTCATGGAGAAATAGAATTGAAAGATCATGGAATGGTCCAAACACTGTCTGAAGCCCTCTCGTGTATTTCTTTGCAGAATACATCACAGTGGAAACACCATGGTGATGGTATTTATCTATTTATTACCCTTGATTTTAGACAATATTTTTAGTCTAGATATAGTATTGATTTCTATCTATCTTGGAGCAACAAGACAAAGAGAATGAGTCCCTGCTGATGCCTGTCATGATTGATAAGCCCCACTGGGTCAGAAAGCCCTCATGGATGCCCTGAATTATGTTTTACACAGGGCAATGGGTTCAGAGGCCAAACCGCAAGCCTTCCTTCTAATCCCATTTATAGACTAAACAATGGTATAACAAGCATAGTAATAGCTAATACTTTTATTTTCTTAATCTTGGTCAATCAAGTATATATTGTTGTTGTTCGTCTTGGAAGTTCTGTTAAAGTCAGTTTTTCCCCTCTTAGTGAAGCCTTGGTGGCACAGTAGGCCACACACTGAGCTGCTAACTGGAAGGTCAGTGGTTCGAACCCACCAGCCACTTAGTGGGAGAAAGGTGAGCTTTTCTACTTCCAGGAAGAGTTACAGTCTGGGAACTTAAAGGGGGCAGTTCTCTTCTGTCCTAAGGGATCTCTATGAGTTAGGGATCTCTATGAGACTGAGTTCTAACTAGCTGGAAGTGCAGGGTTGATATAAATAAAATTTATGTGAAAATAAGCAACACATATTTCCAGTGGTATTATGTGCCTATCATTCGGTGTATAAAGGTGAGTGGGATATCCTCACAAAGTAGCAGAATTAGACAGTAAGTACGACGGAACATCAACTACAAGTTGGTGGCAAATGGAACTAAAGGATAATGGATGTTTGTACAAACTTTTGGAAGGCCCTTTGAATATAACTCCTCATGTTTGGCCACCTGCCCCCTCCCCCCCATTTCCTGTTGCTAGGATGTCGAACTAGTTTCAGGGAAGCTTCCAGATAAAGACACATTGGGAAGAAAGTGCTAGTGATCTATTTCTGAAAAGTAGCCATTGAGAAACCATAGATCACAGTGATCCAATCTGCAACCAGCCCTGGGCATGGTGCGGGACCAGGTAGAGTCTGGTTGTGTGAGTTGGGAAAACTTGATGGCAGCTGACAATGGTAGCTACAATGCAGCAGCAATTGTAAGTGCCATTAAAGATGATCCATTTTGGGGGTCTTTTATCTTTTTCTTCTTCCTCCACAATACTTTCCACTTGCAATACTTCTTATATAGGAGGGCTAGTGGTTCAGTGAGCTACTCACCAGGCTACCGACCACAAGGCCAGCACTTTGAAACCACCAGGAAGACCGGCTTTTGACGCCCCTACAGAGCTACAGTCTCAGACATGTACAGGGCGGTCCTACCCTATTCTAGAGCGTTGCTATGTATCAGCATCAACTTGATAGCAGTGAATTAAAGTTATAGTGGGCCTCCTCAGTTTTATGTACCCTTGACCTCGGGGCTGACTACTTGCTTTCTTAGACCAACCAATGTGACCTCTTCAATTTCCCCATCTCAGACAAGTTCCTATCCTGACCCTGCTTCTTCTTACCCAATAATAAACCTTAATCTTCCTGTGACCTGCTTTTTTGAGAAAATTGATAGGGTCGCCCATGTAAATAACCTAAGTAAAGTTTTAAGAACCATTTGTATATGAACAAAGCCTATGAGACTTGCACCACCCACCTGTCAATTTGTCATACTTGCATGTGGTGGCTTGCATGTTGCCGTCATGCTGCAAGTTTCCACACCAGTATTTCCAATATCAGCAGGACCAGTCACGATGGATAGGTTTTAGCAGAGCTTCCAAGACTTCCAAGAGCCTGGCCATATGTTTCTGAGAACCAGCCCATGAAAATTATGGGTCACAGCAGACGGCTCTGATACAGTGCTGAGAGCTGACCCCCTAGGTTGAAAGGCACCCAAAACACCCAGTGGTCACAGCAATGGACTTGAGTCAACACACCATTTCTTGTGAAGGTGTTTAGGACCAGTATCTGAGGTTATTCCATTGCATCTGAGGTCACCAAGAGTAGGAACAGGCTCAGTGGCAGCTAACATCAATGCAATACCTTGACTCCTTGGAGTAAGGCTCTGAGACCCAGCTGACAAAGACAATACATATCAAAAGACCAAAAAGGTTAGGAAGCTGAGATTTCTGCGACTGTGTGTGTGGACTACTTAGCACAGGCTTTCCAAGCATACCACAGGTTCCAGTTGGAAATATTTATATCCCTTCTCCGCCCGCCCCCACCCCCGGATCTTCTGGAGAAGAATTTCATTCCTTCCCTATATAGATAGACTCTGTGAGTCCACGGCATGGGCAGCAAGTTTACAGTTGCATTTTGAATTTAAAATGATTTCTTTTCCATGGAAAGCATAGCCTTGTTGCAGTTGGTCTAGCAGTGACTAGAGGATTGGAGCATTGTAGTAAAGGAGTACAAGGAAGTGCATTTCTCCATAAAGAACAAGATTGGCATGTTGGACTACATGATTTGAAACCTCTGTATGGCAAAAGATTGTAAAAGTAAAATTACTAGACAAGCAATAGAACAGGAGGAAATGCTTGTAACACGGCCTAATCAAAGGGTTAGCATGAGAAGCTCCCATGACTCAATAAGGAATAAGGCAAACAGTCTAATCCCAAACAGAAATCACTGCTATTGAGTTGATGCCAATTCACAGGACCCTATAGGGCAACTGTTTATGAGAGTAGAAAGTCCTGTCTTTCTACTGAGGAGCAGCTGGTGGTTTTAAACTGCTGACCTTGCAGTTAGTAGCCCAATGCATAACCACCGCTCCACCTCAAACCCACACACTGCCAGCGGTCATGCCGACTCAGGGTTGTAAACAGCTTAATAAATACTCGTGGGTGTGGTCCCTGCCACCGAGTCGATGCCAACTCATTAGTGGCCCTTTAGAGCAGGGTAGAACTTCTGTGAGTTTCCAAGTCTGTAACTCTTTAAGGGTGTCGAAAGTCACATCTTTCTTCCAAGGAGAGGCTGCTGGTTTTGAACCACTGATGTTGTGGTTAGCCACCCAGCACGTAACTACTAGGTCAAAACCAGAGAACGACCACTCACAAGAAAACATGATTCATGCGTCTGACAGGAAGATTGGCCTGGCTAAGCCAGGTGCAAGCTTTCTGCTTAGATTAATACTTGGTGTTAAGGTGGAGAATAGGGTTAACAGATAAGGGAACGGGAGAGTCAACTGACTTTCCTTTGCAGAGTGATCTGGCGGGAGTTTATATTTCTTTAGACTTCCAAGGATTTGTCCTCATGAATGGTGGTACATCAATGTTCGAGAATTTTAATTGTGGCCTTGGGACAATGTCTTGCAAAGAATCTCCATGTTGACCAATGAGAGGGAAGATAAACACATCAAGGTACCTCTCCGTGACATGTGAAGAACCACTGCAAAATGAGAGATCATCTCCTCAGGGTCACATTCAGTTTTTCCCCCAAAGTTTCAGGATAATATATATATATATATAATTTACATTTTTGTAGCAAACAAACACCATAATAAAACACTATCAAATACAATCTAGTGATATATGTAGATATATACAGATAGCTAGGTTAAAATATTTATTAATGGAGCCTTGGTGGCATAAGGCTGTGATATGAAAGGTCAGCAGTTCAAAACCACCCACCATTCCTCAGGCGAAAGACTGGACTTTCTACTCGTATAAAGGTTTACAGTATGTGAAGCCCACAGGGCCAGTTTTACCCTGTCCTATAGAAGTTCAGTGAGTCAACAACAACTCAGTGGCAGTAAGTTTGGGTTATTTTTGGTTTATATTAATGTAATAATATAATGTAGCAATATTATGCAGATTTGTATTGAAAACATATCTCGATTCAAACCATTAGCAGGCGCCTCCAGTCAGGAGCTTGGGAGTAGAGTAAAGGAATATTTTTATTTTCTTAATTTCTATGCTGCAATTAATTTATATATATTTTTCATGATTTGCACACTAAGTAAAAGGGGACAGCTTCTAGAAGTTTGTTATAAACTAGTGGACCAAATCACATAAATTGCATTTTCCGTGGTATTCTAAAAGAATTCATGTCACTTCTCAAATGCTCTCATTCACCCATATTTCCCACCCACTAATTAAAATCCTGGAAAGAATATTAGATCAAGAATCAAGGTATGTGAGTTCTAGTTCCTCTTTGCAGACTGGCCATTCATGCTTCTCTCAAAGTTGAACAAATTTCTTTGTTTTCTAACTGTGCTCCCTATAGACCCAAGAAATCTCCTCCACACCCATCTACCACCCACCACTCTGCTTTTCAGTCAGAGCAGTTCTGTTTATCTCCATTTTATTCATTTATACAGCAAAACAAACAAAGAAACAAGCTCACTGCCATCGAGTCAATGCTAACTCATAGCAACCTTATAGGACAGGGTAGAACTGCCCCTGTGAGTTTTTGAGACTGTAACTCTTTTAAAAAAATCATATTGAGAGCTCTTACAGATACCATAACATTCCATAGTTCAATCACATCAAGCGGTGTTGTACTTGATCACAATCAAGTTTCATAACATTTTTTTCTTCTTCCACTCCTTGATATCAGCTTCCCTTTATCCCCTCCCTCCTCCACCCTACCCCCAAGGAGCCCTTATTATTTCTTTCTTTGGCCATATCTTACACCATCCAATATGCCCATTCACATACAATTCTGTTGTTTGATCTCCTCTAGTGAACAACATCATCAGTGCTATCAGCTCCCTGCCCCCCACCTTCCCGTATCTTCAGGGAATGTTGCTGTTTCTGAAGAGTGGTCTATCATGGCTTTCATGTATAGAACAAGCTTAATCATACAAATGATCATGCATAAGTCTAACACGATAATGAGTTAAAACAAATAAAACCCCTAATAATAAGGGGAGGAAATATTAAAGAACTAGGGGACAGTCATGTGGTTCATCAGTTTTATACCACACCCTGGATTTATCATCCCTTCTGTGTGGCCCTTCTGAGAGAGCTGTCCAATTATCTTACAGATGGGTTTTGGGTCTCCACTACATCCACGCCCCTTCACATTGATTTGGCTGCTTTTTTATGAACTCCTGACACCTATTCCTGTCAACACCTCATGATCACACAGGCTGGTGTGCTTCTTTCGTGTGGCCTTTGTTGCTTCTCTGTTAGATGGCCACTTGTTTAACTCCCAGACTTTAAGTCCTCATATCTTTTGATAGCCAGGCACCATCAGCTATCTTCATCACATTTGCTTATGCACCCATTTTGTCTTCAGTAATTGTGTCAGAAAGGTATCATACAATGCCACATTGTTAGAACAGACCATTCTTGTACTTAGATAAGATTTAAGTAGAGGCCTTTCAGTTGACTCTTAAAGTACCTTTCTGTTTTCTCCATACATCAGGCCCACAGAACAGGCTTTGTTTTCTTTTTTCCAAAAACAAAAAGTTAGACTGTGTTGTATAACCCACCAGGATGGAGATGAATGAAAGAAACATCCAGGGGCAAAGGGGGCTACTGTGGAGAAGAGGGATTCTAGATCTTCCTTTGTTCAAATTTCTATTGGGCCATCTGGCATCATGCCTAATACGATGATTCTGTTGCTGCTGAAGAATATGCTCTGTTCAGAACGATTAGTTGGCCGAATGCCCAGAGAATATATTCACTAGGGAGCTGTGACTCTTGCCTTACAGTTAAAGGTCAGACCAGACAGAGACCAGCTCTAAATCAGCAGCTGAGGAGGGAGGAGAGGGCCAGGACATGGTTCTCAGTGCCCATGCTCATGGAGCCGAATGCTTGTCTTTAGGGTGAGCTTCAATCGGCCCGGTTAAGCTGGGTAAATTTAACAGTCAGGTGGCCTCTTCTTTGGATTTAGGTAAAGAGACAAAACTGGGAATTTGTAGAGAGTCCTAACTGAAAGTCAGCACAGCAAAGTTAAGACAGTTATTACTATTCTCTGCAACAAATCGCTGCAACAAATATAATACACTCCTCCCTATAGCATCATGAGTCAAGTGTCCAAAACTGCTTGCCAAAGAAAGAAGTTATTTGTCATATCCAGATTTCTCAGTCCAAACATTGTCTTTGGGGCTAGATTACAAGTGAAACACAGAGATGGGCCATGACTGCGGTCATTATAATTTCTTCCCTTTGGAAAGTCTTAATGCTGTGCTGAAAATATCTCAGACTAAACCTACTCGTCTCCATCTCGTTGAACCTCTTAACACTTCTATATATACACCACATACCACTGAAATCAAGTCTTAGCCTTGGCGTTTTGTTAGTAAAGTAAGAACTCAATCTGTCCTTTCCCTTATCGCCCATCAAAGATCCAATAAAATGCCAACAGCCAGTAGATTGAATGTGACTGGAATTTGTTGCCATTAAAAATGGATAAGTAATTTTAATGTGTTAAATTGACCAATATGGACATAAAATATAGTTTTGCCATTAGGTTTATTCCAACACTAGGTGACCCTATGTGTGTCAGAGTGCAACTGTGCTCCATAGGGCTGGATTTTTTGGAAGTAGATCACTAGGTCTTTTTCCTGAGGTACCTCTAAATGAACTCGAACCTCCAGACTCAGGGTTAGCAGATAAGTACATTAAGGGTTTGCACCACACAGTGATCCCATAAATAGCTCGAATATTTTATAGAGTAAGGTACCTGGGGAGGGAAGAATAACATGAGGAACTGTCTCTGTTGTATAAAGAAATATAAATTTGGATCACCAAAGGTGATCGCCACAGCAATGGCGAGAGCAGAGCTCCGAGGCAGTTCAGTTGGACCCCCTATTGAGAATTTGCATTTGTGCCTCAGATATAGTGAATCAGAATCATATTTTAACAAGTTCCCTGGGGATCTGTAAGAATTAATTGGGGGATCTGGTTAAAATGTAGATTCTGATTCAGTATGTTGGAGGTGGAAAGGTAAATTCTCATGAAGGGGTCATCACCCCATTATCATGAAGGAGTCATCACCCCATTATCTTCCCTAAAATGCAACCATTTCTTCTGCACATTACTTCTGCCGCCATTACTTCTGCACAGACCAAGAGGCGAGGACCAGGCATTCGGATTTTCCAGCTTCATGCTTTTGTTATTACTGCTGCAATTCCTCCTGGGAAGTTACTTCTGGGAGTTTCCACGTTACCCTCCCCCATTACCTGAATCAGAGACCAAAGGAGGGCTTCCCCCATGTAGTAGATTCCTGGGAGGCCATAACAAAATACCACCAAGGGGGTGGCTTATATGAACAGAATTGTTTTGGTCTCCCAGTTTCAGGAGGCTGTTGGTTTTTTATCAGGTGCCATTGGGTCAATTCTGACTCACAGCAAACCTATAGGTCAGAGCCGAGCTGGCCCACAGTTTCCTAGGCTGAAACTATGGGAGCAAATTGTACTCTCAGAAGACTGAGAGTAGCTGGTAGGTTTGAACTGCTGACCTCCTGGTTAACCACTGGGCACTTAATCATTTCACCACCACTGTTCTTTTTTGGAGACCCTGGGTAGTCATGCATTGGGCTGCTAACCACAAGGTCGGTAGCTTGAAACCAGCAGCCTGGAGAAAGATGAGGCTTTCTGCCCTCATAAAGATTCGCAGTCTCGGAAACCCACGGGTGTCATTAAACTCTAACTGCGAGATGAAATGGACTTGCTGGCGGTGAGAGAGCAGGCTGAATTAAGAGCATAGGTTCTCAAATTCATTTGGCTTATTTCCACCTTTTCAGAAAAACAAACAAACAAACAAACAACTCAGCAGCCCCTCTGTCCATTTAAAACCTTTCTGCTATATAGAGCCCCCGGTCCAGGCTAAAGTGTAGGTATCTGTCTTTGCAGCAGGCCCAAGAGTTGGCAGCCTCCACTTTGGGGACGACTGAGTCACAGTATGAGCAGGCTGTGTTCTTGCACTAGAAGGCACTACTCTCCAAGTCTCTGGAAGCCCTTGGCATAGACCCACTAATCAAAACTACTAATCTCTGGAACCTCTGACGATAAGTCCTGGTCTGACGAATGGACTTGTCTGAGTTTCACATAACTCCGTAGCCTTGCTGTGTCCCACACCACATTGCTTCTTACCAAGAAACCCCTTTCACGGGAAGAAGAGCTGTCATGACTCTGCTCCCCATACCTAAAGTTTTTAATCTATTTGTATAAGGTCTCTGTTTCAGTGCTGATCCACGGAGATAAACCTGCTCTGATCACTGCTCTGCTCCTGTTGTTGGTTTTGCAATGGTCATGCCCACCTTTTCTCTCCTGGTTCACTTGGTCTGTATTACTCTGGGATCTCACTGTCCCCAGTGAAATGACGGAGCCTTTCCAAGGGCGACATCTCCACCTTCATCCCCAGCCTAGTTGTCAGAGCAAGTTTCCCAGTCCTAGCTGCAAAGGAGTCAGGAAATGTCACTTTTTAGCTGTCTAGCTAGTAGGTTACCAACCAAGGCTGGGAAAGGATGCCAAGTGCTGACACATGATGCTCTCATAGTAGAGAAATAGCATTGCCTGTGATTTGGAGGAAAGCCTGAGCTTATGCTGATGAATAGAGTCAGTGAATGGATTAGGCATGTGGGGGGTTACTGAGTCTGAAGTGGTATGGAAATTTTCTTTTGTAAAAGTATCCTTTTTAAATTCCCTCAAATAGGTACCCATAGGACTTCACAGAACATACCCTAGTCCTGGCTTGAAGTCAGTTAAAAATGGCATTTGCAAAGACTATTTAATGATGTAAAGAAATGCTGATAACATCACATTAAGTGAAAAAGGGGATATCCAAGACTGTCTGTGCATTTTCTGTGTATGTACACACACACACACACACACACACACACACACACACACACACACACTGGAAGGAAGGGTCTCAAAGTACTCCAAGTGATAGGATTGCTCATAAAATGGATTCCTAGTGTTTTTCTAAAGCTCTTGCAATTACTTGCATCATTTAAAAAGTTAGAATTATCTTAGCACATTACTATAGAAAACAAAATTACTATAGAAAACCAAAATAGATATACCAAATAGTTGCAGTTGAAAAAAGCTAGGTGATGTCATTAATCTACAACACTACAATTTGTGTCCACAGTGTAAAACAAACAAACAAACGCCATAGAAAAGAAGTCCAGAGTTGTAGGGAAGAGATATGCTCCTAAAATCCTAAGAGTGGACTTGACCCAACTTTCTCAGAATGAAAGCCTGCAAATAAACATCGATAAGTTCATTGACTATGCACACTTTATTTTAGGAATAAATCCCCCAGCATTTTAAAATGAACCATACCCACTGCCACTGAATCAATTGCAACTCATAGCAACCTTGTAGGACAGAGAAAAGCTGCCCGATAGGGTTTCTAAGGCTATAAATATTTATGGAAGCAGACTGCCACGTCTTTCTTCCACAAGGTGGTTGGAGGGATTCTTCAGAACGGAGCAGGCATTAAGTATCTTTACATGGGTCACGTGGACCTGTGTTACGGTTAATTAGGAGAATGATCTTACCTCCCAATTCTTTCCTTCTTCCTATTTCCCCCCTAAAACACACACACACACACACACCTCTTTCTCTTTCCTTACACACACACACACACACACCTCTTTCTCTTTCCTTACACACACACACACACACACACACACACACATACACACGTCTTTCTGTCTCTTTCCTTCTGTGTCTCTTTCTCACACACACACACACCAACCGTAAACTATACAAATTTCTTCCATTCCCTCTCCTCCTGTATCCACCTTATTAAAACTGTCCTTAACTGCCAATAACCATGGCACTGCCTATCCAATACATCACTTCATGTCTTTTCATAACTGATAGCTCCTTTTCCCTGCGTTCAGCTACCTTCCCAATTTATACTATCTTGGTAAATTTTACTCTCTCTCATTTCATTAAGTACCATCTAGTTGTGGCAATTCAACTTTTGTATGCTTAAGTGTCATCTAGGAGACAGGAGAAGAACACATATTTTGGGGCCCACTTCTCAGGAGGGGCAGTAAAGATCTACATTGTTAACCAGCAGAATGGAGAAAGGCTAAGGTGCTATGCATACATGCTCTCTGAATCACAGTTCGAGAAACACTGAATACTGAGTGTCAAAGAAAATCTTCATCTCAAATCTTTTTCTTGGGCTCAGGGACTAAACTTTAAGTGCTTGATCATTTACATGAATCCTATCACCTCATTCTCCAACCTCCACATCTCCCATGCCATTCCCATATGCCCATTTTCCTCCTACCGATGTCCTGAGACATTGCTACAAAGCTGTACCAGGTCCTCTGTGTGTATGACCTCCACTTCTGTCCTCCTGTTCCTACACTCTGCCATCTCTCTTCTCTCTCACCCATTTCTAAAGTGTTAGTGGTGCAATGGTTAAAATGTCCAGATGCCAGTCGACAGGCTGGCCGATCACCCCCACCCCCAGCAGATTCATGGCCAAAGATGTGGCAGTCTGCTTCCATTAAGATTACAGGCTGGGACACAATCTGGAAACAGTTCTGCGCAATCCTGGTGTGGTTGCTGCAAGATGCTATCTAGTCGGCTCCAACTCATAGTGACTTTATGAAAAACATAGTGAAACACTTCCTGGTCCTTTGTCATCCAAACAATTGTTCTTATGGGTGATCCCATTGATGCAGCCACTGTGCCAATCCATCCTGTCTAGGACCATCCTCTTTTTTGCTGCCCCTCCACTTTATTGAGCATGACGTCCTTCTCCAGCGACTGGTCTCTCCTAACATGTCCAAAGTATGTGAGATAAAATCTCACCATCCTTGGCATTAAGGAGCATTCTGGCCACGCTTCCTCCAAGAGAGAGTTATTTGTTCTTCTGGCAGTTTATGGCGCTTTCCATATTCTCCACCAACCCCACGATTCAAATGCATCATCTGTTCTCCGGTCTCCCTTAGTCAATGTCCAATCTTCACATGCATATGAGGCAATCGAAATACCATGATTTGGGTCAGGCACACCTTCATCCCCAAAGTTAAATCCTTGCTTATCAATATTTTGAAAAGACCGTGTGCAGCCGATTCACCCAGTGCAATGTGCCATTTGATCTCTCTACTGTTACTTCCAACAGTGGATGCAAGCAAGACAACTTCAACTTTTTCTCCATTTATCATGGTCCAGTTGTGAGGATTTTGGTCTCCTTGACATTGAGCTGTCAACCATACTAAAGGCTGTAATCCTTGCCCTTCATCAGCAAATGCTTCAAGTCCGCCTCATGGTCAGCAAATACGGTTGCATCATCTGCATATCACAGGCTGTCAATAAATCTTCCTTCAATTCTGATGCCACATTGTACTTCATATAAGCCAGCTTCTCTGATTATTTGCTTAGCGTAGTTTGAATAAGAATAGTGAGAGGATACAACCTTGGTGCACACCTTTCTTAATTTTTAACCATGAATTATTCCCTTACTCTGTCCCCACAACTGCCTCTTCTTTCCTGTACAGGTTCCACAGGAGCATGAGGAAGTGTTCCAGAACTCACATTTTTATCAAAGCTTCCATAGTGTGTTATGATCCACACATTAGAATGACTTTGCATTGTCAGTGGAACACAAGTCAATATCTTTCTGGTTTTAGCCAAGATCCATCTTACCTCAACTATCATATCTTTTGTTCTTCTTTTGAATCTTTGGCAGCTCTATCAATACACTGCTGCAACTATTGTTGGATGATCTTCAGCAAAATTTTAATTGCATTTGATAGCAATGATATCATTCTATACCTTGAGCATTCTGTTGAGTCACCTTTCCTGGGAACAGGTGCAAATATGGATCTCTTCCAGTCAGTTGGCAAAGTAGCTGTCTTCTAAATTTGTTGGCATAGATGAGTGAGTACTTTCCGTGTTTCATCAACTTGTTGAGACATTTCAGTTGGTATTCCATCAATTCCTGGAGACTTGTTTTTTGCTTAATGTTTTCAGTGCAGCTTGAACTTCTTTCTTACTTTAGTACCATTGGTTCATGTTATGCTGCTCAATTAATTTTTTTTGACACAGTGACCCTGCATATTCTTTCCATCCTATTTTGCTGCTCCTTTCATTATTCATGATAAACCCTATAAAATTGTTCAATGGTGCATATAGCGTCTGGGTCTTAAAGGCTTGAAGAGAAACAAGCGGCCAGCTAGCTGAGAAGCATCCAAGCCCACATGGAAGAAGCACACCAGCCTGTCTGACCACAGGTGTAGAAGGGACCAGTTATCAGACATCAAAGAACTAAAAATCATATAATTGTAAATGTGGGTGAGTGAAGAGTGGAGACTCAAAGCCCATTTGTAGCCAGCCGGACACCCCCTTATCAAAGGGTATTGGGGAGGATATGAGCCTGTCAGGGTGCAGGGTAGCAACGATGAAACATAAAACTTTCCTCTAGTTCTTAAATGCTTCCTTCCCCCACTATCATGATCCCAATTGTACCTTACAAATCTGGCTAGACCAGAGAATGTACATAGGTACAGATAGCAACAGGAAACAAAGGGAATCCAGGACAGATGACTCCTTCAGGAATAGTGGTGAAAGTGGTGATGCCTGGAGGGTGGAGAGAATGTGGGGTAGAAAGGGGGAACTGATTACAAGAATCTACATATAGCCTCCTCTCTAGGGAAGAAGGCGAGGAGGAGACATTGGACAGTGCAATGTATGACAAAATAATAATTTATGAATGATGAAGGGTTCATGAGGTAGGAGGGAGTGGGGAGGGAGTGGGGAAATGAACATCAGATATTAAGGGCTCAAGTAGAAGGCAAATGTTTTGAGAATGATGATGGCAACAAATGTACATGTTCTTGACCCAATGGATGTATGTATGGATTGTGATAAGAATTGTAGGAGCCCCCAATAAAGTGATTTAAAAAAAAAAGAAAATACTATGGCCCATCAAAAGAAGAAATCTTGTCCTGGAAGAAATCCAGTCAGAATACAGCTTCGAAGCAAAGATGCTGAGACCTCATCTCATGTATTTTGGACATGTTGTTAGGAGAGAACAATACCTGGAAAAGGATATCAGACTTGGCCAAGTAGAACAAGCAATGAACAATATGAAAACCCTCCACAAGGTGTATTGATACAGTGGTTGCAACAATGTACAGAAACGTAACAATGGTGAAGATGGTGCAAGCCCAGGTGATGTTTTGTTCTGTTGTACATAAGGTTGCTATGTGCTGGATTTGCTCGCTAGTACCTGTAACAAAGGCAATAGTAGAGCAATGACTAAACACATGGCTACTAACCAAAAAGTCAAAGGTTCTTACCCTCCAACTACTTCACAGGAGAGTGATGTGGCAATCTGCTTCTGTGAAGATTACAAATATTAAAATTTATTGAATACAAAAAAATTGTTCAATGTTGCAACTCAAGGCTTGAAATTTTTCTTGAGTTCATTCAGTTTAAGATCAGCTGAGTGTGTTCCTCATTTTTGGTTTTCTCTCTCTAGATCTTTGCACATTTTATTATAATATTTTACTTTTCTTCTCACACTGCCCTTTGACATTTTATGTTCAGTTCTTTGATGTCATAATCTCTTCCCTTTGCCTTACCTACACTACAACTAGAGCAAGTTTCAGAGTCTCTTCTGACATTCACCTTGATCTTTTCTTTCTTTCCTGTCTCTTTAATGGCCTTGTTTTTCCTTCACGTATGGTGTTCTTAATGTCCTCCCATAGCTCATCAGATCTTCTGTCAATAGTGTTTAATGCAGAAAATCTGTTCTTGAGATGTTCTCAAATTTCAAGTGGGGGGGGGGGTTCTCAAAGTCATATTTTGGTTCTCTTGGACTTGTTTTCATTTTTTTCAAATTCAACCTGAATTTACATTTGATCAATTGATGGAAAGTTCCACCTTCAGTCCCCGGCTTGGTTTTAGATGCTGATACTGAGTTTTTGCATTGTCTCTTCCCCATATGGAGTCAACTTGATTTCTCTGTATTCTTTGGTTAAAAAAATATTAACTGTGAACAACTTGTTGGTCTTGCAAAATTCTGTCTTGCAATCTTCAGATTCATTTCTATCACCAAACCCTATTTTCCAACTACTATTTTTCCCTTTTTATTTTTAACTTTTGCATGCCAATATCCAATAATTATTGATGCATCTCGATTGCATAGTTGATCAATTTCAGACTGAAGATGTTGGTAGAACTCTTCAATTTCTTCAGCACTAGTTTTAGTGGTTTGTACATAACTTGAATAATAGTTTTATTGTTTGAATTTCCTTTTACATAGTTAGACATTATCCTATCACAGAGAGTATTGTACGTCAAGATAGAGTTTGAAATGTCTTTTTTGACAATGAATGCAACACCATTCCCTAAACAGTAAGCATATGATATTGTAATTTTAAATGGCCAATGCTAGTCTATTTTGGCCCACTAACGCCTAGAATATTGATTGTTCTGTGTTTCGTCTCAATTTTAGTAAGTTCCAATTTTCCTAGAGTCATACTTTATGCATTCCAAATTCCAATTATTAATACATGCTTGCAGCTGGTTCCTCTAATTTGGAGTTGAGGCCCATCAGCAAATTCAGGTCGCACAGGCTTTACTGCATCTACCTTATATCCGACTCTACTTTGAGAAGGCAGCTCAGTCATAGTTTGAATGTCTTCAGACCCGAGGAGCACATCTTCTGACTCTGTCTCTGACAATGTTCTGGTTCGGTTCATTAGGGTTTCAGCACCTGACAAGGCTTTGATGTCATCCATAGGGTTTTCAGTGGCGAATTCTTCTGAAGTGGACAGCCAACTCCTTCTTCATAGTGTGTTCTTAGTCTGAAAGCTTTGCTAACACCTGGTCACTTTAGGTGATTCTGCTGATATTTGGAATACCTGTGACTTAGCTTTCAGCATCACAGCACAAGCCAGCACAGTAGGAGAAATCGACAGATAAGTGGTGGTACAAAATCTTAGAAGGTTGCTATGATGAGAATCAACTCAACGGCAATGGCTTTTTGTTTTGTTTAGTTTTAAGCTCACCCAAAGATAGGAAGAGCCGTTGGACTTTACAGTGTCTTACCCTCCCCAAATCTCTGAGCCACACCATTGCAATGGCTGCTATCGTTTGCAGTGGAGGGAAAGAAAACATATAAGAATGTGTATACAAATATTTCCATACCCACTTGATTTCCCAAACACTTATTCAAAAAGGTCACTAGGCTCTCCATTTTAATTGAAGATTCAAGTCTAATTGAGGATGCTGGATTATGAGCACTTAGCAGAAGCTCTACATAGTTGATTGCTTCAAGGGACTATTAAGCGGCTGTACTCTAAAAATCATGCTACCAAAAGCCTGCGCGCGCGCACACACACACACACACACACACACACACACACACACACACACCCAGCTTCTAGTCTATTCAGGCCCTGTGTGCCTTTGGTTCCTTTTGACTTCGCATATCTTCCTGTTAACCCACACAGACCTCCAGCTTCCTGGGTTTTGCTTCTACCAAGCAGTACAGTTGTTACTTCTCCTCTCACTCCAAGCCCATCCCAACCACGCCACCGAGCAGCCTCGCCAACAAGAATGGACTTGCCATGAACAGGGAACGTTCTGCAGCCAGCTCGTAAGCCAGTCTCCTACTCCCTGTGGCATAGTATTGTCAGAAGGCCCCGGTTTGACACAACAGGACTTTCACCTCTCCTGCTCATTAGAAGGAGGAGACATTTGCTGCAGGGAGGCGTTAATGAGGCCGGCCTCTGGGTGCAGTCCTCTGGAGGAAGAGTTAGCTTTGTCCTGGACCACAGTGGGTTACAGCACGTTGCTGCTTCCTCCCTCCAACTGTCTGCTGCAAATCCACATGTTTTATTGCCCAAAGAAGACCAGTTTGGGAAAGAAAGGAGGTAAGGGGTGTGGGGGGGGGGGTGGAATTAAGGAAGGAAGGAAGGAGAGAAGAATACAAGGAGCAGAACCCCCTGGAAACTACAGAGAAGAAGAAGGCACTTTCCCTAGAGTACACAGAAGGAGAGCGCATAGCCTTCCAGCCTCCAGAGCCGTGAGAATGCAGCTTATTCTTTAAAGCTATCTCCCAGGTGGTTATGGCCGCACTGGACAACTTAGACACCTTCACTCCTTAAAGTGGTACTTGCTCTGCCTGTCCAAGTCACTTATGAGGGATTTGTTGAATGAAGAAACTAATGGATATTTGGAGTATAACAGTGGAAGTCAGACTAGATCAGGTAAGTCTGGGGCTCTGTGCCATGAGAACCTGTTGAACAACTGGATGTGAAAGATTAGCAATGACCCAAGAGAGAGGATTCCAGAGTCTCACCTCCACTCAACCACAGCTCTGCTGTAGCACCCTGATGGAATCATTTGATTTCTTTTATCAAGGGACAATAAGCAAGGTAAGCTCAGGGTTACTTGTGCTTACTTACTCACCTGTGGTGAACAATTTCGCATGAGGATATCGTTTTATACACATATGTGTGTATGTGTGTGTATATATATGTATATATGTGTATATATATATATGAAACTTCACTACGGATGAGTAAGTAAGCATGTGTTTACCTTGCTTATTGAGTCACCACTCAGCACAGTCCTTAATGCTTAATTTTTGGTGCAAACAAATAAAATAAAGATTCTTGTATGCTTTGTAAACTGTTAAATGACAGGAAATGTCAAATTCTGTATCCATATAATTCTTTGCATTGACAGGTAAGAAGGAAGCAAAAAAGTCTATTAATATAAAGATAGATAGCTCAAATAGTTGCTTCAACTGCCTTGATTTTCCTGAAGCTTGGTAAGCCAAAATATAGTATTTCACAGTGTGATTCTGATGTGCCCAAATGTTAATTTTCCATGTTTTTTTCTTCTAAGTCCAAGAATGCGACACAGTCAAATTACATTATTAAATCAGTTGCTCTAGTGATTGATTGCAGAGGTCCTTAGTTTGGGTCCTATGGACCTCAAGGTCAGCAATCTGCTACAGTAAGTTCTTGGATGGATGTAAGATGCTTTGCAAACTTGTATGGTTTTATGCTCAAGTGAAGGGCCTATAGATTTCATGAAATCCTCAAAGAAACCTCTGTCCACAAAAAGTTTAATAACTATTATATGGTTTAGCAAAAAATATTGAAAGTACCATGGACTGCCAAAAAAATAAACAAATCTGTCTTAGAAGAGGTATATCCAGAATACTCCTTTGAGGCAAAGAGGTAAGATGTTGTCTCCCAAATTTTGGACATGTTGTCAGGAGAGACCAGTCCCAGGAGAAGGACATCATTCTTGGTAAAGTAGAGGGACAACACAAACAGAGGAAGACCCTCAATGAGATGGATTGACACTGTGCCAGGCTGGGTTGACTAGAGAAACAAATCCACTGACATTCATATATGTTTAAGACAGAGCTTTATGTCAAGAAGTAATTGTATAACAGGAAAACATCTCACCCCAGTCCAGTTCAAGTCCCTAAGTCTGCTACTAGTCCATAAGTTCCTCTTCAGACTTATGAAGTCACAGGCAATGGTGCAGAGTGCAGGACATCACTGGCTGGTGGGCGCAGCCTTGTGGATCCAATGGCAGAGGACGCAACTCTAGGGTTCTCACAGGTCTCAGTGTGACTCAACAACAGGAAGGTGAAGGCAGGCAGAGAAGGAGGTACCCAGGACCCTCATGATGAGAAGACCACCCACAAGGGGGCACCAACAGGTTGTGACCTGATTGACAGGCTAGACTCCACCCCTGCACTTTTATATATCTAGTTGGCATGAAATTATGTAACTACCACAGACACAGTGGCTGCAACAATGGACTCAAGCATCAAACAATTGTGAGAAGGTGGTAGGACCTGACAGTGTTTTGTTTGACATAGGCTTGCTGGGAGTCGGAACCGACTTGACTTGATGGCCCCTAACAACAGCAACGCAGAGATAAGAATATGATTCAAAAGTATGAGAGATGGCAGTGTCGTCTACCCGCGTCAAGAGGGACTAGTTGGTGTCAAGCTGCCCCTAGTGACTTTTCTGACCCAGAAAATGAGAAATGGCCCTGCATCGAATGGGAGAAAACGGAATGATGAAACTCAAATGCTTTTAATAGACTAAACTTACCAGAGCAGTAGAGCTTTGAGGAGCCCCCAAGTCTATCCCCCTGAGGTAGTCTTTAAATGTTGGGCTAAAAACCACTCCTAGAGGTCACCCATTAGCTAAGTAACAGATTGGCTCATAACAATATGATCCTTGAGTACGCCCCTGAGGAATAAAAGTTGTTTTGCTGGATTTGATCTGAGACCAGCATGAGGAAAAGGAGAGTCCCCAGCGGGGGGTGGGGGGTGGGGTGGGGGTATGGGGGGATGGTTATCGCATTCAACTATGAATCGAAAAATTACAGGTACAAGTACTCTTCTTAAAAAAGTCATCCATGAGAGGTCAAAAGATCAACATTTATCCTAAAGCACAGATAAGAATGTAGGTAGGCTCAGGAAACTAGATTCAATGGAATGCAGCAACCAGAAGGGAGATAAGGAGGACGTTAACACATTGTGGACAATGCAGCCTATGTCGCTGAGAAATATGCATAGACTCTGATAAATGGGAGCTGAATTTGCTCTATCGATTTTCACCCAAAACAGTAACGTGCGTTTTTGAAATGTTTAGGATGGGAATCTGGCTAGAAAGTTGTTACATGTTGTCCAGGGAAGCATCAGAAGAGCCTGATAAGGTGGGAATAGGAAGGAAGGAAGGAATTCGATGCAAGATCCACCTTTTACCATAGCTCTCCAAACTGATTTAGGCTCTGCCCCCTTTTCAGGCCGAAAATAAAAATTACTCAGCGCCTTCTGACAATGAATAACTGCACTAGAGCCTATAATAATCCAGGGTAAAGTGTAGACATCTGCTTTCAGGAGAGTACCAGCGCCCACAAGGCAGTAGTACCATTCACTTTGGGCAACGCTGTCTAGACAGTCACTCCCACTCTTGGGTGCTTTGTTAATTTCCACCTTTGCTTGCTAGATGTTCTTAACTCTGTATGTTAGACAGGGTCCTCTAGAGAAACAAAACCGGAACGCTAATAATTATGTATATATCTATAGAAATATAGATATACATCGAGAGATAACATAAGAAATTACAGTTAATTAATCTATAAAGCAGTACAAATGGCTCAGTGCAACTCACTCTGTGAGACAACTGTGAGACACTGGCAGTCTTTCAAGTCTAGAGAGCTCTGTGGAGCAATTCAGGCTATCTGGCCACAGGCAGCAAACAGCAAGGCAGGTCACCAACAGTCAGCCAGATGACAGGGTCCAACAGTTCCTAGCTCAAGAGATGCACATTCCAATAGTGTGCGAAGCAGATCTTAAAGAACCTCAAATGACAGTGACACAGTCCACGGGTTAGGTGTCCCACAGGTAGTGTAGCTTGCAAACTGAAGCACAGAACAAGCAAGTCAGCCGCACACTGGTCTGATGATCAAAGAGCGAGAGACAAGAAAGGCGAGGCTCACAAAGCCATTTATCTCTCTGCCCTTCAATGAATCCCACATGTGTTCATTGGCCACGTTAGAACAACAAACCTACCTATCACACTGTGTGCAAGTTTCTCTGTTATAGTTTAACTGTTCCACCTTTCCATTGGCCCTTCATCTTTCTGTAGCCAAATGTATAAATAATGTGTCCCTGATTTTGTAAGATGGTACAATGGTTCCACATAGCTAAGAGGTCTGTGGTTCAAACCCACCAGGCGCTCTTTGTGAGAAAGATGTGGTAGTTGGCTTTTCTAAAAGTCACCTCCTTGGAAACTCTGTGGGGAAAATTGAGTGGCCCCTAGAGGGTAGCTGTGAGTGTGAACCAACTTGACAGCATCTAGGTTTGGGTTTGGAACTTTGGCTCTTGGTGTCGGAGTGAGGAATAAAAGATATTTTGCTGAGTTTGATTGGAGGCCAGTGTCAAGGAAAGGAAAGTCCCCGGGTGGTGCAGGTGGCTATGGTTTGGCTACTAAGAAATAACATTAGAGGTTCAAGTTCACCCCTGCAGAGACACCGGGTGGGTTCAAATCCCCTATCTTTTGACTTACCATTTAAGAAGCCCACCACTGAATTATACATGCAGAAGCTGTTGACTGGGAGAATGTTTTGTTGTGTATATTTTTGCCACAACTGGAAAAAAATAATTACACGAATAACAAAGAGTACAAGGAAGAAGAAAATGTCTAAAATTGATTGTGGTCATGATTATACAACTCTTCTTGGTATGATTGAAATATTGGATTGTATGGTATGTGGATGAAATGCAAATAAAACAAAAAAATAAGCCCAGCAGGGCTTCTTTATATACAATATATTTTATATAAAGTATCTATATGTTACATAATATAGATTATAATATAATATAAAACATATTATGCCCACAACGTGTTGTTGCTGTTAGGTGCCATCTAGTTGGTTCTGACTCATAGAGACGACAGAGAACAACTGAATGAAACACTGCTAGACCCTGTGCCATCTTTCCAGTTGTTCTCCTGTTTGCGCCCATTGTTGGACCCACTGTGTCAATTCCTCTTGCTTGGGGTCTTCTCCTTTTTCACTGCCCCTCGACTTTAGCAAGCATGATGTCCTTCACCAGGGACTGGGCTCTCCTGACAACATGGTCAAAGTATGTGAGATGAAGTTTTACCATCCTTGCCTCTAACATGCATTCCGCTATCCTTCTTCCAAGACAGATTTGTTTATTCTTTCAACACTTCATGTCACTTGAAATCATCTTCGCTAGCACCATAATTTACATGCATTGACGCTTCTTCAGTCTTCTTTATTCACTGTCCAACTTTCACATCCATATGAGGCAATTGACACTATCGTGGCTTGGATCAGGTGCAGCTTAGTCCTCAAAGTAACATCTTTGCTTTTTAACTTTTTTTTAAAAAAACATTTTATTAGGGGCTCATACAACTCTTACCACAATCCATACATATACATACATTAATTGTATAAAGCACACCCGCACATTCCCTGCCCCAATCACTCTCAAAGCATTTGCTCTCCACTTAAGCCCTTTGCATCAGGTCTGCTTTTTAACTTTTTATATTTAATAGAGAGCAAGACAGATCACAAACTGGACAACCCAGTGACTTTCTTTTCCACAGACTCCATAAGTCAGAGTAAAACTCTCACGGTTCCAGTTCATACATGCCCAGACGTAGTTCAAACAAAACATATGTAAACACCTCTCTGTGGTCAGTGGCTGGCTGCAGACAAGTCCTCTCAATAATGCACTCCAGACTGACAAAGTTAGAACCCTGACCGACAAGCTTTGTTTGCTTTGCTTTGTTTTGTCTGGATATTTTCCCAGGTAATTCTGATGCAAGGCGAGCCTTGAAAACCACTGGCTCTAGAAGAGATGATGGCAGGCCTTCCAAAGGGCATGACTGAATGCAGAGGCCATTCATACCACCTCCGAATGACACTCAGAGAACTAGCTTCCTGCTCTGGCTGCCTCTCTCTCCAAAGGTGTCACTCAACTGTTTATTGCTGTGCTGAGCCCATGGAAACGGGGTTAGAGACTACTTTGCATTGACCCTGCCCTCTAGGCAAGTTAAAAAGGAGCAAGGCATTTGAGATGAGAAAGCAAAACCCCAAACCATGTTTCACTCAATACTCGTTGTGCCTAAAGCACTCAGGGCCCAAGACTGATTCGTTGTTATGGGGAATTGGCAGGTGCCATGTCGTGGATTTCCAACTCACGGTGGTCTGATGTGCCAGATTCGAAGTGCACCCTCGGGTTTTCTTAGCACAGGTGGATCCTCAAGTCTTTCTCTTTAAGAACCATTGGGTGGGTTCCAACAACCTTTGGGGTTTGCAGCTGAGTGCTCCCCTCTTGTGACGCCAGGAAAGAAATTGGAACTGCAAATGGCCGCGGGAGCTCTGACCTAGAGCAAGACAGGGCAAGGGGAAAGGGAAGGTCATCAGCAGAAGAATGGAGGCCTTTGCAACAGGGGAGCTCTGTAAAGCCAAAGGATCCCTGCTGGCTCTGTGGGTAAAGCGTCATGTTGCTCACCTCAAAGTCCATAGTTCAAATCCAGCAGCAGCTCCTTGGGGAGGGGAAATGGGGCTATCTGCTACTGTAAAGATGTATGGTTTTGGAAACCCTTTGGAACAAGTCTTCTCTGACCTACTGGATTATTAGGACTTGGAATAGACACCATAGCTGTGAATTGTTGTTTCACTGCAGAAATAAGAAGGCTCCTCATCCCCAGAAGAAACCCCACTGGAGCAGGGGATATTTTCCAGGACTAAAGCCTTTGGGACTCAGGCTTACAGACAAGAAGCACGCACTCATAATTTTTTGCATATATCCACAAGCATATTCACGTGTACATTATGCACACATGCACATAGTTTTCATCTCTTGGATGTATTTATAAGCACACACTCACGCATGCGCACATACTCACAGCCATATGATTTCTTTCTGCTGATTCGGCATCTTCTGCTCTTGCTCATAATGTATGGGAGCAGTTACGTGTTACTGCTGTGAGTATTCCAATTATTAGGGCAATGAAACAAGTTGCCAGCGAGCCATAAAAGGCCCATTTGTTTTTAAAAAGCCAGCGCTTTGGGTAATTTTTTTTTTCTTTCTAAAATGACTTCCTTGCTTGCAGAGGACAGAACTGTAATTACCCAATAAACATGGCTTCTGTCACTTGGCATGCTGCCAGCGTTGCATGTGTTTAAGAAAGCAACACTCTGCTTCTTCCCATCGTACCTGCATTCTGACTACGATTTTCCAGGGCTGAGATTGCAGGGTGGAAGAGAAACCAGGAAGGAAGTGAGCAGACCAACGACCGCACACTGAGCGCTCAGGAGAGGTCTCAAGCGTGAACAAGCTTAATGCTAGAGGGTGAAGTTGGTCTGCAACCACCTTGCACCAGCTCAGGCTTAGCTCGAAGCCCAGGAGACCAAGACCATTGAATTGAGTGCACCCTTTGGGTTTTCTTAGCACAGGTGGATCCTCAAGTCTTTCGCTCTAAGAGCCATTGGGTGGGTTCCAACAACCTTTGGGGTTTGCAGCTGAGTGCTCACGCAAAAGGAAGTGTGCCAGTATAAGACAGTGCCTTCCTGCTAATACGTGAACCATAATTCAGGCAGGACCTGTTTTGCTTTACTGTGACAAAATCATACATAAACTGAACATTTAATCTTGATATCAACCGCCAAGATGGCAGTCTTCTTGTTTTGAATCAAGTATGAATACAATGCTCGTTTTATGTTACTCTTTTCAAAGCACTACCCCATTGATTCAGTGATGAGAGTGGATTTCTTTCCAGAACCAGAAGGACTTTCTGTTTGCTTCTATGGCCAGGGGGCTGCATTTCAACTAACACACATTTATTGAATGGGCAGAGGAGAAGGGAGAGTGCATTGCACCCGGGGAACTGAATGGGAAAAGGTTGGGGAGTTGGCCTAAGCAGAACAGGGCAGGAAGTATATTGACAAAGGCTGCCAGTGAGGCGCTGGCTGGAATTCTGACTCTGCCCGTCAGCTCTGCCTTAACCTCTGCACAGCACTTTGCTCGGCTGCAAAATGGGGATAATAGCAGTATCTCTTCTATATGCTTATTAGGATAATCAAATGAGAACATACGTGTGAAGGAGTATTAAGCAGAGCCCTCAACCACCACTGCTGGCCTCTATTAGTTCTCTTTGACTCCTCTTTCTCCTTCTGCCCCTGCCTTCTGCTTCTTATACTCCCCCCTCGGTCTCTTCTACAGCCTCTTCCACCTGTTTGAGCTCCACCGCTGCTACCTTGGTTCAGACAAGTACTCGTTACCCCTTATCTGATGTCCTAGACCAACCTCCACTTGGGTCTCCCCACCCTCTCCTTTTCTTTCTTCCCACCCCATTGTGTGCCAGGAGGCAAACCCATCTCCCTGGACTGGAGGTCAGGTCACAGCTCTTGAGCAAACACTCGTGAGTGAGCGCTCAGCAGATGAAGCACCTGGCATCATGGAATATCGATGCTGGAGGTGAAGAGAGCCAACCTCTGGTGCCACCAAGATGTTCCAGCTCTGGTCCCGCTCCTCTCCCAGGGGTCCTCTGTTCATCGAGCCTGACCATCAAGTCTATCAAACTCGACGTGCTGTTGCTGTTTGTTGTTAATTTCCATCAAGTCAGCTCCAATCCCAGGAAGCGTTGTGTACAACAGCATGAAGAAGCATTTCCCAGTCCTGCCCCACCTTCATCATGTTGCTATGTTTGAGCCCATCATGTTGCTATGTATGTCACCATCTCATTGTGCCACCTCATCATTGTCCATCTCATCATTGTGCCACCACATCACCCCCTGTCTCAGGTGTGTGCCACCGCTCTCCTGCCTATGTTCCCCGCTCCTTCACATCATCACTCTCTGCGTTTAAGCTAAATGATCATCCGATCTGTGAGCCAGCCCTCCTTGGGCTCAGCAAACAAACAGCCTCCGTGTTTCATCCCTGGAGTCCCTGTAGTACTTTGTACATATTACCCTTAAGCACTGTCCCTGCCTCATGGTAAAGAGATGTGGAACTCGCATTTTTCATAGTGAGCTTTCTCAGGGCCTGGGCCTGGTCTGACTCACCTTCGTCCCTGCTTTAGCCCCTCACCGCTGTTGCAGTACCCAGCCTACACTGGAAAGCTCAATGAATGCTTATTAATGGAAGCTCATTCAGGTTAGTTGACTTCCTTCCCATAAGAAAATGTTGAGTTTTCAGTAACTAATGTAAGTACACACAACCCTCCCCCCCAAGTATGGTTAGAATACAATCTTAAGAAATGAGAGACCAAGCCTCAGACTTGGAGACTATTTCTAGCACTAAAGTGAGGCTGCATAGCATATGTATCCCTGACCTAGATTAGGGGTTGAATCTCCCCTTTGGCCATTCAGTGATGAACACTCCGGTCTTTCTGACAGATATTTGTTCCATATTAGGTGCCGTCTAATTGTTTGTGACATAGGGATCCTAGGTAGTGTTAGATCTCTCTGGAGCTAGATCTATACCTTGGTCCTTGGCTCCGCACGAGAAAGATTTCATGCCAAAGCCTGGTTCGAGATCCAAGTGAGTTTTATGAGAGTTAGAAGAAGTTTCAGGTTTACACGGCACCCATAGGACTCCTCCCGAACATGCAACCTGGCTGGAAGCTGCTCAGTGTCACGCAAAAGGTGTCGCTTGACTCTGGGCTCCTGACTTTCTGGGGGATTCCACGGGAAGGCATGGTGGACGACCCCTGATCAACCCCATTGGCTGAATTGAATTCACCTGGCCTAGGTGGGCCAATCCAGGCTCAGCGCCCACCCATGCCTACCGGCGGGAAACCTGAGCCTCTGAGCATGTGCAGTGTGCCACTCCTTTGTTTCCGTAGCTTGGCCCTCTGGGCAAGCGTTAACGGACATTCCCTAGCCCTACAATAGCCCACCTAACAGTAGGGCAGAAGTAAACTCTGCCCAGCCCTGTGCCGTTGTCACAATTGTTCTTATTTTTGAGCCCATTTCGCAGCCACTGTGGCAGTCCATCTTGTCAAGGGTCTTCTTACTTTTCACTGTCCCCCTACTTTATCAAGCATGGTGTCCTTCTCCAGGGACTGGAATTTCCAGACAGGATGTCCAAAGGATGTGGGACCAAATCTCACAATTCTTTCTTCTTAGGAACAGTCTGTACTTTTCCTAAGAGAGATATGTTTGCTCTTTTAGCTGTCCATGGTACTTTCAGTCTTCTTCTCCATCATAATTCAAATGCACTGATTCTTCTTCTGCTTTCCGTATAACTAAGGAAAATGAGCAATGTTCACCTGCATATGAGGTGATTGAAAACACCATGGTTTAGCGGGGCAAAAGAAGACCTGATGCAAAGGGCTTAAGTGGAGAGCAAATGCTTTGAAAATGATGAGGGCAAAGGATGTACAGATGTGCTTTACACAATTGATGTATGTATGGATTGTGATGAGTTATATGAGCCCCTAATAAAATGTTTTTAAAAAATTTTTAAAAAGAAAACACCATGGTTTAGGTCAGGCACACCTTACGTCCTCAAAGTAACACTCTTGCTTTCTAACACTTTAGAAAGGTCTTGTGCAGCACGTTTACCCAATATAATGTGTTGTTTTGTCTCTTGGCAGCTGTTTCCATGACCATTTGCTGTGGATCCAAGCAAGAAGAAATCCTTGACAACGTCAACCTTTTCTCTGTTTATCATGATGTTACAGATTGGTTCACTGGTGAGGATCTTGGTTTTCTTAACATTGAGTTGTTCTCAGTACTGAAGACTGACATCGTTGACATTCATCAGCAAGTGCTTCAGGTCTTTGTCACTTTCAGCAAGCAAGGGTGTGTTATCTGCACATCACAGGTTGTAAATAAACATTTCTCCAATCCTGATTGTGTTAGTCCGGGTCGGCTAGAGAAACAAATCCATAGACACTCATATATATATATATATATATATATATATATATATATATATATATATATATATATATATATATATATATATATATATGGAGAGTTTTATATAACAGGTAATTATACATTAAAAAAGCATCCCAACCCAGTCCAATCCAAGCCCATAAGTCCAATATTAGCCCAGATATCCAATACCATTCTATAAAGTCCCCTTCAGACTCACAAAACACATGGAATGATGCTGAAGGTAGGACGATCAGAGGTCAGTGATTAGAAAGTCTTTGGATCCAGGGGCATTGTAAGAATCTCAATGCTGACAGGGGTCTCTGGTGTGGCTTCTCCCGCACCCAGGGCTGCATCAAGGTAGGTCCATGTGACTTCTTCTTAGGGATGTCTCTCAGGAAGTAAGTAGAGAGGTGATTCCTGCCTCCAAGGAGGAAAATCAGGATTTCCCAGAATTCCCAGGAGAAGGCCATACCCACACAGACACCTCATTGGCTGTAACCCAATTGACAGACTGGACTCCACCTCTTCTTAATTCCCTCAAGTCCCTAATTGACACCAGATTATGTAACTAACACATTGATTCTTCTTCATATAATCCAACTTCTCTGATTATTTTCACAGGATTAAGATTGATTGAGTATTGTGAGAGGATACAACCTGGATGCACACTTTTCCTGACAGTAAGCTGTGCAGTGTTCCTGTGTTCTGCCTCTGAATCCATGTACAGGCTTCACATACACACAACTAATTGTTCTGGAATTTCTGTTTTTCCAAAGGTTGTCCATAGTTTTCTACGATCGACATAGTCAAATGCCTTTGCATAATCAATAAAACTAGTCAAAATGTTTATGATATTCTCTGCTTTTGGCCAAGATCCATCTGACCTCAGCAATGATATCCTTTGTTCCATTTCCTCTTCTGAATCTGGGCTGAATTTCTTATTACTCCCTGCCAATGTACTGCTGCAATTGTTCTTCGTTGATCTTCAGCAACATTTTAATTGCATGTGATATCGATGATACTGTTCTATAATTTGGCCATTCTGTTGTGTTCTCTTTCTTTGGGATGGTACAGGACGGATCTCTTCCTCAATCAGGTGGCCACGTAGCTGTCTTCCAATTATCTTGACAAAGAGGAATAATTGCTTTCAGGGTTCTGTGAACTTGTTGAAATATTTCGACTGGCATACCATCAATTTGGGGAGCCTTGCTTTTGCCACATGCTTTCAGTATAACTTGAGCTGTTTTCTTCCATATCATTGGTTCTTGATCACGTGCTACCTCTTGAAATAGTTGAATGTTGATTTGTTCTTTTTAGTACATTGACTCTCTATTCTTTCCATTTTCTTTGGATGCTTCCTGAATCATTCAATATTGGAAATTTTTACCCGTAGCGAAAATAAGTATGGAGCCTCCCTTCTCTGCCTGCTCGTGGGTGGTTCAGTGCTATGACTTGGAGCCGTGGTGCAATGGCCCACTCAAAATCCTAGAAGGAGAAATATCTAAAGCAAACATGTCCAAACAAAACTAGAAAACACCCTTTAAGATCCCACCCACCCACCTCTCCTTTTACTAAAACAAGCCTAGGGTTCCATTGGGTCTCAGAGCACTTCTAGATCTTTCTTCTCCCCCACCTCAGTAATCTCTCCTTCCCCTTCCAAATTCCCCCAAAGCCAAGTGTAAAGCTGGAAGGAGAGGATTGGGGCTGGAGACGTACTTCCTCTGGCCACAGTTAGAACCAGGCTCTGCCTCCCTGCTTTCCGACCTCTCTTAAGGTCCTCTGAGCCCTTGAGTTCATGAATCCTCCCCACCCTTCTCCTGGGCTCAGGGGGTCTCGGGTTTCAAGCTTCTGAATGTCAGCCTGCGTTGTCTGCATGCATCTGCCTCAGCTAATCTGTGATGCTTCTAAAGTGGTGGGGAGTGTCGAAATCAATATGCAAATGTATGCAGCAACTAAAGTGTAATGTAGCATTTTACTTTGGAGCTGATCGACAACACATGACTACCTACGCTGATTTTTATTTTCTCCAAAACCTTTTGATTATGGGAGAAATAATAATCATAAATAAATCTCTACCATTTGTCTGATGTAAACATTGTCTCTCTGGCTGTTTGGGGGACCAGAAGAAGACACCTTGGAACCAGCCCTAACCAACAAGGCGGAAAGGAGAGATGGAGAAGCCCAACTGCTGCATATGGACGCCAGGAAGGGAACCTTTAAAAACGCAGACACAGAGTGCAGTCATTTTCCAAATGGCATTGTGCGGGCTGGGGAATGTTTTGCTCGCCAGTCCTTAGAAAAAGGAGTTCTACACGAGTGAAGGGGAAATCAGTACTCTCAAATGACCAGAAAAGAAAGCAAATGTATGGACAATGCATATAGGCCCCGTAGAACTAATGAAGAGAACAGACGGACGTTTTCTAGGTGGGATTACGTATTTATAGGAATAGATTTTTCCCAAACAGTCATGTCCTGTTAACTCCCATTATCTATCTATCTATTTATTTATTTATCTATCTATCTATCTATTTATTTATCTAGCACAATGAAGCAAGAAATTGAAAGGAGCTAAATATCCGGTGAGAGTTCTTGATAAAATAAATTAATTTAATTTAATTCAAATAAATAAACAGAAGATTATCTAGTCTCAATTTTCTGTCCTTACCCTGCAAGGAGCACCAAGGTCTAGGACAGCCCCACTCTGCATCTGGGCAGACAGACACTTAGGCCAGTGACGTGGGGATTATATTTCTTTGTCTGTGGAGATTCAAATCCACGGTGTTCTAAAGTACTCCCGATGGAGTCTCACAGTGGAGCCAACCGTGAAAGGGCTCAGCTGCCAACTCAAATGTGGACGGTTCAAGGCCACCCAGCGACGCCATGGGGAAATGGTGTGGTGATCGCCTTCCCCAAAATCAGTCCCTGAGGATTCAATAAAGCACAGCTGAATGCTGACACACATGGGATTTGTTTATTTGTTTGAGTTTAAGGAAGCCAGCAACCTACTGAAGGGAGGTGCCCCACCCCGGGATGGAAGTGGCTTGAACATTCCAATCTGATTGTTCAGCCTGCAGAAAAACAGACAAATTGAGCCTGGACATGCAAGGGCCTCTTCCCTGGGCCTTATTTACAAAGCCATTTCACCAGGCAGTTGACTCTTGACATTCAATTTCCCCTCTCCTCTCCCTCCTGCAGTTCGGTTGGCTCCAGGCTATTGTATGGCTCCACAGGTCAGTTAGGGTTGTTTGGGGGTTCATGTAACAAACAGCCTGAGGCAGTCCCTGGGTACAAATGGTTGGTTAATACTCAGGTTCAGCTTCTCATCAGAAGGTTGGAGGTTTGAGTCTGCTCCAGGAGCCTTAGAAGAAAGGTCTGGTGATATGCGCCCATCCAACACACTCAAAAATCAGTCACTGAAAACCATATGAAACGCAGCCACTGAAAACCAGATGATAGACATAAAGACCTCCAAGAGAGGATCGACTCCTTGGAGGTTGGTACAGAGGCTGCCAGTTCTTGTGACTGAGTGAAAAGCCCAGTGTCCGCGGTCACCATCCTCATGGCATGGGCTCATCCCAGTGGTGAGCAGATGGCAACTCCACTCTCGAAAACCGCGTCTGTGAACCCAAGCAGAAAGCGAGGGAGCAGAAAATGGGAAGGGGGGCTGTCAATTCAGACCACCTCATTTCTCTTTTAAAGGCCTTCCCCACCAATCACATCAGACATCTTGATTAAATACTGTCTCTTAGAAGTCACAGTGGAGAGAGAAGCAAACATCTGTAATCATAAAAATGAACAATTTAAATGTTGCAATTTTACACGGAAGTGGCCAGAATCGGGATGGAATATTTCATAAAGTTATCCTCCAGGGATTTGTAGACCACAGAGACAGGCTTTGTCATTATTGGCAAAGTAACTCTAATTTATTCGGAACCATCTTCTGCTTCCTATTCTTTGTGGCTCTAAGCAAATAAGTATAGATAAGACATAGCCCACCCCGTCTGCACCACGCCACCACACTGTGTTCACCACAGACTGTTACGCAGAGAAATAGCACCTTTGCTGGAAACCCCTTCCTGGACACTCACTGAATCTGGGCCACGAGGTCACTGAAAGCGGCCAGAGAGTCCTCCTTAGCATGTCATTCTCATGAAAAAAAATTCAGATTTAATTTTGTTGTAAAGGAAAAGAAGCCGTGGACATACCTAGGAGGCTTGAAAGAAGAGACTCAAGCAGATGCCTGTACAGCCAAACCCATTGCAGGATGATTCTGAAAGAGGGAAATTCTGAAGGAGGAGGAGGGGAGAGGAGGAATGAGGGAGGAAAGGAAGAGGATGTTAAAGGTTTTCTTTTACGGAGTAGATGTCAAGTAGGCAATTAACCAAGACTGCTTTGTGAGCACTGAGTGCCTGCAGGGAGTGACTCAGGGTGCTATGAGACAGAAGAGTGTAAGGCAATCATTTTCCTTATCACACAAATGCTAGGGGGCTGTGAGAAAGTGCTAGAGGACCACAGGCCTGGCTTTGTCCATAAGGGCAGAGACACTTTCAGAAGGGCGCTAAAGCACTGCTTGCTTGTTTCATTCTCATGCACACAGCACCATTTTCCGGGGCTGCACCACATGTGGCGGATGGCATCAGTCTCTGACAGCTGATGGAAGGGAAGCTTGGGGGGTGGGAGGGATGGTGGGGGTGGTTTTATGTCATCAAGTTGGTTTTCACTCATAGGGACACTATGTACAACGGAACAGAGCACCCCCAGGTCCTGCATGGCAGTGCTGTGCTTTAAAATGTTCTCAATTTAAAGTGTTTTAAAGCAGTAGTGTTGTTTTTTCCATTTTCCCCATTTAATTTCCAAAATGGTCAATATAAAATTTAAAAACGATAAGCCATCTACATAAAAAATGGTTTATAGGATCCTTAATCATTTGAAAGAGAGTACTGGGTCCTGCGACAAGTTTATGTACCACTCCTAGGGACTCTACTTTGAACAAAGTATCACTTCAAAGAGGAATATTAATTTAAATGGAATTGAAATGAAGCCCCGATCTCACTGCCACAGAGTCAATGTCAACTTTTAATGACCTGATAGGACAAGGTAGAATGGGTCCATGAGTTTCTGAGATGGTGACTCTTTACAGGAGTAGAAAGCCCCATCTTTCTCCCAAGGAGTGACTGGTGGTTTCAAACTGCTGACCTTGTGGATCACAGCCCAATGGGCAATCACTACAGTAGTCGGGCTCCTGAAACCCTGCCAGAGGAGGTAAAACTTCAGTTAGACAATGAAATCAAAGGCGTAGGAAGGGCAGAGCACGGGAGCCCAAATCCCTGGCCTCCTACTGCTTATTAGTTGAGTGAGTCTCATAAACAACTTAAAGTCTCAATCCTTCACATGCCAGCCTGTGTGATCCAAGGATTGTAAATAATAAAATCCAAAGCTGAGGGAGGGAATGCTGCCAGAGTTTAAATTCTGAACACTCAGTTTGCAGAAGGCTATGGACAACAGTGGAAGCCCCAAGTCCATTTGTAGGATCCACACATGGGTTAAACCTCTGATGAATCCTCTCTGACCAGAGTTGAAGAATATGAACAGCCTTGCTATCAGACAGAGGGCATCGTGAAGGCGATGATGGCAGACGTAGTCAGTTGAAAATATAATACCTTATTTGAGCTCCCTTTTAAGCCCATTTTAAAGTTGTTTCAGTTTTTAATATTTTCGGCTTTCTTTTTGATGGAAGTTTTCTTTCTTTTTTCCTCGTCATTATTAATGTTGTTTTTTTTGTTTGCTTGCTGTTTGTTTTGTATTACTTTTTGTATA
Source organism: Tenrec ecaudatus (assembly GCF_050624435.1). Taxonomy (NCBI): domain Eukaryota; kingdom Metazoa; phylum Chordata; class Mammalia; order Afrosoricida; family Tenrecidae; genus Tenrec; species Tenrec ecaudatus. The sequence goes on along the minus strand of NC_134530.1, from coordinate 299,546,660 downwards.
TGAGATCCAAGATAGGTAGATCTACAGAGACAGTAACTGGATCGACAATTGCCTAGGGGCATAGCAGGAGAAGCTGGGGGTGGGAAGGGGAATGGGGAGGCAACAACAATGAGTATGAGAAGAAAATGTTCTGAAGTTGATCGTGGTGATGATTGTACAAACCTTCTTAATATGACTGAATAATTAAATTGTATAATATTCAATGCATATACCAATAAAAATTTAAAAGAAAAACCTTTATGCTTCAGGCTTCAGTTTTACCACGTGTAAAGTGTGTTTTAATAATAGTTAAACCAATCAAATGAGACAATGCATGATATATATATATATATATGACCTTAAAAGTAACTACACATTAAATCATGGCGATGAGTTGCTATGCTTAACTCACTAAATTCATTCAGCAAAATATTTATCACCAAAAAATGCATTCAGCAAAACATAATCTACAATATGCCAGGCACTATTCTAGGAACTTGATATACTGTGACAAACTAGACAAAGATCCTTGCCCTCATAGGGCTGCTGTTTTGCAGAGTTGAGAGTTCGATTATAAGTACAGTCATATAAGTGATTGTTATAGTAGGAACCCATGGGTGATGCTGATACACCCAACTGCTCACTGAAAGGGTAAACAGTGCCTTGGAAGAAAGGCCTGGTGATCTGCGTCCAAACAAGCAACCACTGCACACTCTACGAAGCATAGTTCTACCCCGGCACCTATGGATGGGGTCGCCATGAGGAGGGCTCAACTCAATAGCCACTGATAACTAGTTGTCAAATGGCAGGAGGAACACTGCCAGACCGTGTCTAGCTTCAGGGGCGATAGGGAGAATCAAGACCAGCACAAAGCTGATTCCCGTGACGCAGAGGTCACACGTGGCTCCAACTTTGTGTAACAATTCTGATATGAGTTGTCCTCACAGCACTCTGTTTCTCTGCCGGGTTGGGTAATTCATTACAGCAGCCACACAGAACTAACAGACCATAGTTACAATAAAATGGTTAATTAGGTAAGGATGGGTACAACTCGGGGTCAGGATCAACAGACTATAACTCAGCACTGGGATGGGGAAGCATCCTGGAAAAGGCAAAGAATGGAAGGTTCTCCCAGCCCTCTCTCTGCTGTGCAGACTCCCATCAGCAGCACAGGCCTCTCTCAGACTCCTCAGGGCAGGTCTCCTTGCAGCCCTGAGGTCTGATTTTCTCCCAGTCCCTTCAAGACAGGGCCCTCTTGGCTTTGCCTTCTTTCATTGCCAGCTCTACCACCAGGCCTCTTATCGGCTTCAGTGTTACAGCCCCTGATCTGTGTTCTAGCTCTTTTAACAGGTTCCTTGCCTGCTCTCTCTGCTTCTCTTCTTCATTTTCCTTTCTTCTATGCTCTCTGCTCCTAGCATGGAATACTTCTGGAGGTGTCTGTGCATGTATACACACTCCTCATCAATTTTAGGGCATGGCCCTCTCACCAGGGCACAAACTGAACAATCCCCTCTCAGAACACTACAGATATTTCATTTGCATAGTAGGCTGGGGTAGATTATTTACATATTCTTTTCTTTAAAACATTTTATTAGGTGCTCATACAACTCTTATCACAATCCACACATATACATACATCAGTTGTATAAAGCACATCCGTACATTCTTTGCCCTAATCACTCTCAAAGCATTTGCTCTCCACTTAAGCCCTCTGCATCAGGTCCTCTTTTTTCCCCCCTCCCTCCCCGCTCCCCCCTCCCTCATGAGCCCTTGATAATCCACAGATTGTTATTTTGTCATATCTTGCCCTATCCAGAGTCTCCCTTCCACCCCCTTCTCTGCCGTCCATCTCCCAGGGAGGAGGTCACATGTGGATCCTTGTAATCAGTTCCCCCTTTTTAACCCACTCACCCTCCACTCTCCCAGCATCGCCCCTCACACCCCTGGTCCTGAAGGTATCATCCACCCTGGATTCCCTGTGCCTCCAGCTCCCATATGCACCAGTGTACAACCTCTGCCCTATCCAGTCCTGCAAGGTAGAATTTGGATCATGGTAGTTGGGGGGAGGAAGCATCCAGGATCTGGGGGAAAGCTGTGTTCTTCATTGGTACTACATTGCACCCTGACTGACCCATCTCCTCTCCTAAACCCCTCTTTGAGGGGATCTCCAGTGGTCGACACTTAGGCCTCGGGTCTCCACTCTGCACTTCCCCCTTCATTCATTATGGTATATATATGTATATATATATATATATACACACGTATATATATATATATATATATTCTTTTTTTTTACATGATGCCTTATACCTGGTACCTTTGGCACCTCATGATCACACCGGCTGGTGTGCTTCTTCCATGTGGTCTTTATTGCTTCTGAGCTGGATGGCCGCTTGTTCACCTTCAAGCCTTTAAGACCCCAGACACTATCTCTTTTGATAGCCGGCACCATCAGCTTTCTTCGCCATTTGCTTATGCACCCGTTTGTCTTCGGCGATCGTATCATGGAGGTGTGCAGCCAATGATAGTATTTTTTTGTTCTTTGATGCCTGATAACTGATCCCTTTGGGACCACGCGATCACACAGGTTGGTATGTTCCTCCATGTGGGCTTTGTTGCTTCTGAGCTAGATGGCCGCTTGTTCTATAGTCACCTCACTTATATAGTATATGGACCAATGTCTGCAAGGGGCACATCCATCATAAGTCGGGTACAGCTCAGAACCAAACAAAAAGTATCAAATCAAATTGTTTACAGCTTAGCTGCGAAATGTCAACTCACTGGGACAGAAATAACAAACCTGCATGGAAAACTAGGACTAGTTATGAATTGGGCTGCAATCTGCAAGGTCCGTTCTCTGAAACCACCAGCCGCTCTTCAGGAGAAAGATGGGGCATTCTCGGAAACTCGCAGAGGCAGTTCTACCCTGTGTTGTTCAGTCACTGTGAGTTGGCATCAGGTCCATGGCATCTTGACTGACTGATCAGAAGTCATCGGGAAAGCTAGACCACAGGGGGAAGGAAGAACATCTCTTAACTGGTTTTCCCAACGAATCAAAGCAAAAGGCCACATAAAGGAACTCCTTGTACCATACCAGTAAATGTTACAGTAGTTTAGAAGCAGGTGAAAGTTGTGAATAAAGGGAAAAGAAAGTAGAGAAGAAATGAAAGAACACGGAGAGGCAGGTGTTAAGGACTGAATTATGTTCCTCAACAATCTTATTGTAATTCTGACCTCTACAGTTGGGGGTGTGTTCTGATCGATAAGGTTTGTTTCTTTTATAGTGTGTGTTTTTTAATATAGTGCTAGAGAATGATCCCCCTAGAGTGATTGGAAGGCTCAAAAAACACAACATATCTTAGTCTGGGTTCTTGAGAGAAGCAGGACCAGTAATACATATTCAGAGAGGTTCCTATCAAGAAAATGGTTCACACAGTTGTAGAGGCAGGGAAGTTCCAAGTCTGTGGGTCAGATGTCAATCTGAAGGCTTCTCTTGACTCATGTAACTGCAGGGGCTGATGGACCCAAGCTCAGCAGGTTACATGGCAGGGTATTGGCTACAGAAGTGAATGAATCCTAGGTTGGCAGGTAAGATGGCAAACTGCTGATAACTCTCACAATAATCAAGCAGCACAGCAAGTCTCTGGCTCAAGTTCAAATGACCAGAGGTTATGTAAAGTAAGTGAGCTTTTCCACACCATTGACTTATTTTGGAAGCATACCACATCTCTGAGGATATCTCATCATAAGGAACTGTTAGACTAGACTGCCAAACCACTAGCCCAGCCAAGTTGACACAAAATCTTAACTATCACTAGCCGCAGCAATGGAGTCAAACATACCAAAGATCATGAATATGATTCAGGATCAGGGAATATTTTATTTTGTTGTATATAGGGCTGCCATGAGTTGATGCTGACAACAAAAACTAATAATATTATTAGATTAATGATGAGGTTGTCGACTCCAGTATATATTTATAGCCTTGGAAACCTGATAAGGTCGATATGAATGGAAATCAACGTGATGGCAGTGGGTAGGTTGTGGACTGACTGGCTTTCAAGAGCATAATTAGTCGAGAATAGACCATGAAAGAGAATCAAAAGGTCCCATCTAACCAAACAAAGATGCTGACCACAGACCAGAACTAGGACAAGGCATTCCTTGTAGCCAGATGTTCGTAATGATGACTTTGTTAGTAAACACCCCAACTGCTTTGTGTCTATCTTGTGTGCTATACAGCATAGGTTTTGCACTGTGAACATTTCAGATAATTCTAGATGGTTCTAAAGTATGGAGTCTGCTCTGCTTGAGGTATTAAAGATCTGAACAAGATAAACGAAACCAGCAATTCGTTATCACTGAGAGTCTGGGCTCCAAGCCCAAGATAATTAAGTGGTAACCTGTTCTCACCGAGTCATTTCGGGCTCATGTCTACCCCAGGTGCATCAGGGCAGAACTGTCCTCTATAGGGCTATTGGTAGCTGCTTTTTCAGAAGTCAAACACCAGTCCTTTCTCTCCAGACAAGTCTGGGTAGACTTGAACCGCTAGGTTAGCAGCCCAGCATGCTAATTTCTTGCACCACGTCAGGGACTCTGGAATAAGTGAATACGTCTTCATTATAGAGCGAGACTTGTGGGTTGTTGGTGCTAGTTGCCATTGAGTCCATTCTAACTCATGGAGATTTCAGGCGTGCAAAGGAGAATTTCTCCATCGGTGGCTCAAGGCTTTAACCCATCAGAGACAGATCGATAGGCGGATCTAGCCCAGCCTTTCTAGTAGTAATCTGAGCCACACAAGTACTCCACAATGAGATTCCAAAAGGAAGCTATTTGAGATTGTCGAAGAGAAGGAGGAGGAGTTGGGGGTAGGAGGTTGGGGAGAGAAAGGAGGAAGAGACAACGAGGAAGGAGAAAAGAAAGAAGAGGGAAGGAAGGAGGGAGGAGAAGGAGGGAAAGGAGGTAAGCAGGTCGAGCCACTGAAAATGTTGAATGACCACCATTTGAAACTTCTGTGTGGCCTAAGGAAAACCTTTGAAATAAAGGCAATGCCCTCTAGGCAAATTGTCAACCTTCTGGGTTTATTTAAAATATAACTTCCACACTCAAAACCAGAAGAGTCAATTTTGCAGGGGATGGCTTTTATTGATCATTCGAAAGACAATATCATCGTAACTGGTCGTTAGATGGTCAAAATAAAAATATCAACCAGCTCAGAGAGTCCATCAAATCTCAATAATTTAAATCCTAGAAACATACACAAAAAGTGAGTTAAACCCATCTTTGTGCCATTCTTCTGTGAAGAATCAGAGTGCCCGAAAATTAAATGTGCAATAGGAGTTAGCTGGGTTATTTAACCTATCAAGAAAGCCAGGTCTAACAGCCTCATTTGCATATAATGTGCTAATGACTTATTAGTATACATTAGAAATTGTGTTTATGCTTAGAACTGGCTATAACTTTCCTTTCTTTAAAATACAGCATTGAGGGATTCAGGCCACACTGCTCATTCATTGCTGCCGTCTTCACTGGTAAATCTCTTATCTTTAAAAGTGGAGTCTAGATGGAGCTAAAACCAAACTAGGGTGCACAGCTCACCGATCAGTTCACTGCTGAATCATGGCGACCCCATATACTTCAGAGTAGAACTCCACTGAGTTTTCACGGCTGTAATCTTACAAGTAGCGCTGGTGGCAACGTTGGTTACTGAACAGACCATTCAAAATGGAGTAACCATGGACAACAAAATGACCATCAAGAATAAAGACGGACACACAACATGGCTGACAAGAAGGATGCCCAAACTGGCTGGACTCCAAGACTGTCGGACTAAACGCTCGAGTGACACCCCTTAGCAGATTGAACACCCACTTATGGTTACGCCCACCCCACAACAACTGTATAAGAATCCACCTAAGAGCTTCCTGACCCCCCACAACGGAACAAGATGCTCTTGTTCTCTCGCTCTTGTTCTTGCCCCTATAGGTGAAGGCCTGTTGGAACAAACCGGTTGAAAGACCGGCTGTTTGCTCACAGTGCGTGTTGCACCCATGAGAGAACCTGGCATAGGTGAGCCTGTGGGAGGCGTGGAGATTGAAAGATCGCTGCCCTGTCTTTGGACCGGTCTTAAAGGGCTCAAAACACTTACACATCAGGATGCTCACCATACCCACCTCGTCTGTGTGAGATAAAAGTAAGGATGTCCGTTCCCATCCAGATTTACAGCCTCAGGAAACCCTTGGGGTCGCTGGGAGTCACTGGAAATGGCTTGGTGAAATCTTAGTCTTCCCTTTGCCACCTCTCTGGTGGATTCAGACTGCACTGCCAACCTTTCAGTTAGGAGCTGAGTGCCTGATCGTTTGTGTATTCAGGGATGTAGATTCTGCTTTGACACATGCAAAAGAAAATCTAATTGTTTAATAATTGGATCTTCGTTTGCGATGGGGTAAATTGAAACTGCTGTAAAAAATCTTCTAACGATCGGAACTTGGAATGTGCAAAGGATGAATTTGGGAAATGGGAAGTTTAACCATACATGTCCTCAAATTATAGTATGCCTGAGGGCCCAGTGATTAAGTGTCTGGCTGCTAACTAAAAGGTTGCCGGTTTGAGTCCACCAGCAGCTCCGAGCGAGTGTGAGAGTGGCCATGTTCTTCCATAAAGAGTGAAAGTGTTGACAAACCTATGGGATGGGTCTACTCTGTCCAGTAGCATGGCTATGACTCAGAATCAACTTGACAGTAATAAGTTCGTGTTATTTCATATAAATTATAGCTCTGTCTCCACCTTCATATAAATTATAGCTCTGTCTCCAAACTTCTTCTCAAGTTAAGCTGCCCCAGGAAAGATGCCTCTGTTCTCAAACACATCTGAGAACACTTCCTAAAAGGCTGACATGTGGCATCTGCCAAGCTCCTGCCGACTTCTGGCTCCCTGGAAACCTAAACTGGTTCTTAACCGGTTCTGCACATATTCGCACATATAAATGACTCCTCCAGCAACACGGTGCTGCTGTGACTCATCAGTTTGCTGAGCGCAGGCCAAACACAGCCACTTGTTCTGGTCACAGATCTGCTGCGCCGTTTGGGCTGCTCTGTGAGATCCCGGCTGGGACGTGCTAAAGCAAAAGAGTGTCCTTCCCCCTCGCTGATGCACGTGGGTACCCCGCGCAGGCAGCCGGGCCTGTTTGAGCTGCACTGTGGGGTCCATGGCTTCCCTGTCCTCAGGACTGGCCAGTCCCTCTCAGACATCTTTCCTGCTAGCTCAAGCAGCAGGGGGCCCACAGGAATGCAGGACAACAGAGAACAAAGAGAAAGGAATGGTTGGGCTATCAGCTGACTTGTGGATTCAAGGAAGATGATGATAATCAGATTTGCCCCGACAAGCCTGTGACGGGATAATTAAAGGGAATTACATGTTGGCAAAGGGGCCCAGGTGTCTCAGCGGTGAAGGGTAGGCCTTTTGAATCTGTCATCCTGCAGCTCTCTGGGAGAAAGCCCGCATGATGTGCTTTTGATGAAAGTACAGCCAAGACAATGGTGTATTTCCATCTGTCCCATGGGATCCCGATGAGTTTTACCCAATAACGAAGACCACACATGTTGCTGGTTTGGTGGTAGAATTCTCATCGCTGCTGCTTGGGATTGGTCCCAGTCAACGTCCCTCCTGGGCAGTCACCACCCATCTGTCAGTGGGGCCTTGTATGCTGCTCTGATGTTGAATAGACTTCAGCAGCGCTTCCAAACTGTGACAGACTAGGAAGAAAGGCCTGGCAACCTACTCCAAATATCAACCTATGCAAGCCCTATGGGTCTCTCCAGTCCATTCTGCAACATTATGAGGATGGAGCCTAGGGTGGGCATGCCTCCGGGCTGAATTGGCCGCAGCTACCGAGCAAATCCTGAGACAAGAGGGAGATTCTTGAGCTTTACCAGCTTCCCAAGGCGAAACTATCCACTGGCAAGCGAGCCTCTTCTCAGATGTGTAAGAAATATATCATCAACATGAAAACACAAGGAACGTGGCACACCAGTTTAATGTCACTGCACAGTACCTGTGGACATGGCTGAAATGGTAAATGCTTTGTTACTCAGTGAAACATTCAGAAGCCAAAACCTGAGTAAGACAGAAGCCTGTCAGGAAAGGAAGCTCAAATATTTTTCATGAAAAGGAGCCTAAGAAAAGTGGTAAGACTGGATACCCAATTGGACCTCCCCCTCGCCCCCACCCCACCCTAACACCCAAGGGTTAAAAGAAAGAGATGACTCAACCAGGGTGAAGTATAGCACTGATGAAACACATCCTTCCTCTAGTTCCAAAATGCTTCCCGCGCCCCCCCCCACTACCATGACCCAGTTCTACCTTACAAATCCAGCTAGACCATAGTGCACACATTAGTGTAGCTCTCTACACATGAAATCCAGGACAGATAAACTCCCCAGGAACAGTAGTGGGAGTAGTAATATCATGAGAGTAGGGGAATGGTGGGGATGGGGAAGGGGGAGAAAAGGGAAGCCCATCACCAGGTTGGAAATTATATATATATTGTTTGAAAAGGGAATGACTAGATATAAATCATAAATATATATTATATATATATAAAATGGCTAAACAAAGTGTTTTTGTTCTGTTGGCATGTGTCTTCCTTGAGGTGCATCGAACCTCTAAGCCTCGTGTCTCTGGGTATGGTTTAGATGGGAAAGAAATATTTATTTTGTTCTTTTAATGAAGTCATGTTAATGCAGTGTGGTTGCTACATCTAGTCACTTCTGAGTTATGAAAAAAGCAGAATAAACCCAGAGATACCCAGTGCAGGGCGAGGGTTTCCTGTGAGATCTGTCTGCAGACCAAGGAGGAACACCGGGGGATGCAGACGAGGAGAGCATCAGCAGAGCCCAGAACGCGGAGATGAACTTTCTGCTCTTTACAGCCACTCCTCGGCGACGAGAGATGCCCTGAGCGGTGCTGGTGGTACGCGCTGTGCTGCCACAGGAGTGCCACCAAGATGACTGTGCATGAACTTTTTGTGTGGTGTTTTGGCAGAAATCATTTTTTTAATAAAAATATCCCTATAGTTAATTAGAAAAAGAAAACCACTTTCTGTAAGCTCAGCTTGCGAGTATTAATATAACTAGAAGGGTAAAATACCATGCTGAACCTCCTAATTCACTTCCGTCTGAGTTGGCTCTACCACTGGGTACAATGGCACTTCAAGGCATGGGATTTCACCTGAACCCACTGTAAATGTGAGCCGTGGTCTTTGTTGCTGCAGTGCTTCTACAGTCGCTGATTTTGTCACATCTTCTGGTGTGTCAGGCACAACAGTGTGGTGAGTAGAACCTACACCGACCTACACTGTTTTGAAAATGATGCGACAATTAAAGGAAAACAAGGAGAAAGTGAGGGCCAAAAGGCGTCTGCTCAGTCACTACTAACCCTGTAGCTAATTATGTTGTAATTCACTGTAGGAACATTTTTTACAAAATAATTCTGGTTGGGGTCCTCTCACTGCCATTGAGTTTGTTCCGACTTGTGGTGACCCTAGAGGGCTGAGTCGGACTGTCCCTGGGGGTGCCAGGACTGTATCTCTTTATGGGAGTGGAAAGCCTCATCTTTCTCCCTTGGGACAGCTAGTGGTTTCAAACTGCTAACCTTGTGGTTAGCAGTCCGACACATAACCTACTACCCTACAGCATTCATATAATCTAAGCAATTTATAGCTTCATATAACATAGGAAGGAGCTTCAAAAAATTTGTGGGGAAAGGGAATGAAAAGGTAATGTCATTTCCCCATATAATTAAAAAAATCATTTTATTGGGGGCACATACAATTCTTATCATAATCCATACATACATCCATTGTGTCAAGCACATATGTATATTTGTTGCCATCATCATTTTCAAAACATTTGCCTCTACTTGAACCCTTAATATCGGCTGCTCATTTCCCCCCTCCCTCCCCACTCCCCCTACTTCATGAACCCTTCATAATTCATAAAGTATTATTATTTTGTCATATGTTACACTGTCCGACATCTCCCCCCGCCTTCTATTCTGCTGTCCATTCCACATGGAGGAGGTTATATATAGATTCTTGTAATCAGTTCCCCCTTTCTACCCCACATTCCCTCCATCCTCCAGGCATCGCCACTCTCACCACTGGTCCTGAAGGAGTCATCTGTCCTGGATTCCCTGTATTTCCTGTTGCTATCTGTACCAATGTACATCCTCCAGTCTAGCCAGATTTGTAAGATAGAATTGGGATCATGATAGTGGGGGGAGGAAGCATTTAAGAACTAGAGGAAAGTTGTATGTTTCATCACTGCTACCCTGCACTCTGACTGGCTCATCTCCTCCCTACGACCTTTCTGTAAGTGGGTGTCCAGTTGGTTACCAATGGGCTTTGAGTCTCCACTCTGCACTCACCCACATTTACAATGATATGATTTTTTCTTCCTTGATGCTTGATCCCTGGTCCCTTCAAGAGCTTATGGTCACACAGGCTGGTGTGTTTCTTCCATGTAAGCTTTGTTGTTTCTGAACTGGATGGCCACTTGTTTATCTTCAAGCCTTTAAGACCCCAGACACTATATCTTTTGATAGTCGAGCACCATTAGCTTTCTTCACCACATTTGCTTATGCACATGGTTGTCTTCATTGATAGTTTCAGGGAGGTGGACACCCACTGATATGATTTTTAGTTCTGTGATGTCTCATAACTGGTCCCTTCTACACCTCGTGGTCAGACAGGCTGGTATGCTTCTTCCATGTGGGATTTGATGCTTCTCAGCTAGATGGCCGCTTGTTTATCTTCAAGCCTTTAAGACCCTAGACGCTATTCTTTTTGATGCTTAGCTTTCTTCACCACATTTGCTTATGCACCCATTTTTCTTCAACAATCATGTCGGGAAGGTGTGCATCCTGGAATGCCAATTTAATAGAACAACGAGTTCTTGCATTGAGTAAGTGCTTGAGTAGAGGCCCAATGTCCATCTGCTGCCTTAATACTAAACCTACAAATAAATGCACATAGATCTGTTTCCTCACACTCTTATATAAATATATTTACATATGTACATCCCAGGCTCTAGACCTCTATAAATACCCTTTGTCACCTAGTTCTTTCCTCTATTTCCTTTTACTTTCCTCTTGTCCCACTATCATGCTCAGCCTTCATTTGGGTTTCAGTAATTTCTCTTGGTTACCTTGCTCTTGCTGAATCCCTACCAGGCTTCTCACACCCTCCTTGCCACTGATTTTGGATCTTGTTGCTCCCCTGTCCCTGGGTTGATCAGCACCACCTCCTTGCCCCCTCCTCCCCTTCTTCCCCCTCTCCCATGTCCCCCTGGAACCATTGGTCCCGTTGTTTTCTCCTCCAGACTATTCATCCAGTCTATCTTATCTAGATAGATCTGTAGAGATAATACTATGCACCAAAAATCACGTCATTGCAAGATAGGCGATGAGTGAGAACACAGCCATGACAACAAAAAAGGAAACAAATTACCCATAGAACAATGAATTAATTAAAAGAAAAAAATTTAAAAAGAAAGAAAAACCTGTAAATAGATCAAGGTCTGATTTTTTTTTATCTCTAGACGTGTTCTTCAGTTATGTCCAATGGGGTACCATGCTCTGGCCCCATTCTGTCCTTTGTACTCCCTCAGGGGCTCCCTGCTCTGCTCCCAAGGTTGCTCTACTACACACTTTTAGTGGTTTGCCTCAGTGTCACAGGGTCGGTCTGGGCCAGTCCCAACTCTGAATCTCCAGTGCTGTCCCCCTTAGGGCCCTGGGCCATCAAGGGATGGCCTGCCTCATAGTGGGATCAGCCATATTGTCCATTCTGTCCATTGGCTGTTCAGAGCATCCCCCATGATTTCCATTAATAGTGAACATTACTAAAGGTTCTGTATGGTCTGGTATGAGAGAAAGCCCATGGGGCGGGTGCATGTGTGTGACACCATGAGTTCCCCCATTGGCTGACATCTACCATAGTGGGGTCACTACTGGTGGTGCATCTGCTATGGTGTGCTCAGTAACTCAGACTGCCTCATCAACCATTCCTTGAATGAGGACAGTGGCCCAATGGAACACCTGGGTGTCTCCCAAGTGGCCTCATAGATTCCTCCCAAGGGGTGTCAAGCCCATTTGGAGTCAAGCCACAGTCCAATGCACCGAGCAGGGGGGTGGCCCAATGCAGAGCATCTCATCACTGGTGCCAACACCCACCAAGTACCAACACAACCACAGCAGCATCAGCGTGTCCTGGGCCCAGGTTGAGGCTTGTGGGGTCAACGCCCTGGGCTGTTTTCCATGGGAACTGCTTCCTTGTGACAAGATCCTGCTTCCATTCATGTTTTCCAATTCCAGTTAAATTGAACTCAGCTCTCCTCTTTTGACGTTCTAAAAATAATGATTAATTTTAAAAATAATAGTCAGGAAGGGGAAAAAAGACAACATTAAGCTAATAATGCTTGTCAAAGAAATTGTCCATACCCTGAAAAGCTCCTTACTGACATGAGTCAGAAAAGAAAAGCTTTCAACACAGATGATTCATTTTTTTTTATGCAGAAAACTGCCATGTGTTACGTAACACCCTCCCGGGACGTGTTTCACCTTGTTGGAAGAACACATCGTCCTAATATCCTGCTGCGGGAACATGGATGTCTCTCCTCTCCTATTTCCACTGGCTGCGTGGATAGGGTGGTACTGGAGATGAACAGTCTTTAGCTTGTCAGGTTTGGTGCCCAAGAAACTAAGGGACTTGGCAAAATAGACGTGTGTGTATTGGCATGACAGCAGGGGGATAGGATGATCCCCGTTAAGGCAATTGCTTCTTTTTCCTATTGGATGCTCTTTTGAGTTGTCATTAGACGCCTCGGCAAAGCAAGGTGATTTTCCCTCCCTGTGATGTCCTGACTCACCCTCAGCCTTTGGACAACATCTAAATCAACATCCGGAGAGGGCTATTGCGTCCACTGCCACTCAGGCCGCCGGCTCCGGCAGGGTTTTGCTGCTTTGCAGAAATGTAAATGGCCAGTACTTTCACAAGTGAAGGGCTTCACAAACAGTGCAACTTGCCTCTCCCATTTCTTTCAAACCCCGCTTTCAATAACGGTGACTAGGAGTGAAAGTTAAAACACTGCTCTTAAAAAAAAAGGTTTTCATTCACTCATCCTCCTTAGCGGGCCCTACACACACACACACACACACACACACACACACACACACACACACACCCCACTGAGAGGTCTGCTTCCAGCAATCTAGTGGCTGAATTTCACACACACACACACACACACACACACACACACCACTGAGAGGTTTGCTTCCAGCAATCTAGTGGCTGAATTTCACACACACACACACACACACACACACACACACACACACACCTCCCCACCCCACTGAGAGGCCTGCTTCCAGCAATCTAGTGGCTGAGTTACACACACACACACACACACACACACCCCTCCCCGCCCCACTGAGAGACCTGCTTCCAGCAATCTAGTGGCTGAGTTTCACACACACACACACACACACACACACACACACACCTCCCCACCCCACTGAGAGGCCTGCTTCCAGCAATCTAGTGGCTGAGTTACACACACACACACACACACACACACACACACACACACACACCCCTCCCCGCCCCACTGAGAGACCTGCTTCCAGCAATCTAGTGGCTGAGTTTCACACACACACACACACACGCACGCACGCACACACACACACACACACACACCCTCCCCGCCCCACTGAGAGACCTGCTTCCAGCAATCTAGTGGCTGAGTTTCACACACACACACACACACACACACACACACACACACACACACACCTCCCCGCCCCACTGAGAGGCCTGCTTCCAGCAATCTAGTGGCTGAGTTTCACACACACACACACACATACCCACTGAGAGGTCTGCTTCCTGCAATCTAGTGACTGAGTTTCACACACATACACACACACACACACACACACACACACCAGACCCCCTGCCCCCACTGAGAGGTCTGCTTCCAGCAATCTAGTAGCTGAGTTTCTCTGAACAGCGCTCCCTCTGAAACAACCAAAAAAGGTTGGGCATAGTTTTAAAGAATAATTTCACATGCAGCACTGAGTTGGCAATAAAGACAGAAACCCACCGAGGCCAAACATGAAGTGGAAGCAGGAATGAATGTAAAGAAGTAAGCAAACTTGCAGGCTGGCTTTCACCTGGGAACAGAGGTCAAGGCCTGCTGACTTGGAACTTCTGCTTTGACAGCTGTCTGGGGAACAGGGACAAAGAGACACAGGCTCAGATCCGCAGGAAGAGGCAGGAATTCAGTCAGAGACATAGTCTCGCCACAAAGCTGGGATACCAAGGGACTGCTGCTGTTTATATGGTGCACCGGGAACAAGGCCACCACGCAAGGGCAGATTCCACTCTGTCTTTGTTATCTGGTGTTGCTGTGACAGCATTACCCCACCTTTTATATTGTCACAGTGTAGGAGGCCACAAGTCCAAATTCAGGGGACTGGCTCTGGAGAAAGACTTATCTCCCTCTTGTCCACCCCCCAGGAATGATAACAATCTTATTCAGAAACAAAATCTCTCCGAGCTTCTTTTTCCTGATTCCTAGGTGATTTCTATGTGGTTTGGTGTTTTTCTTCTCGCTTCTCTGCTTGCTTGCTTAATCTCTTTTATATCTCATAAGAGATTGATTCAAAATATGGGGGGGACCCCCAAAATGAATTTTTTCAAAGTTATGTATTGTTTTGTATGTATATATATGTATATACACACACACATACCCACACAATCATGTCTCATCACCAGTAATGACCATGGGAAATGTCTGGGTCGCTTAGGAGCTGTTCTTTCTTTTTCGTGGCACAAATTTCGCAGTGCCCCTTCTCATTCCTAAATCTTCAGTTAAAATCCACTGAACCGAGCTTCAAGATAGTCCAGATGACTCCCCCTAAGACCAGACAACGTCAGACAAGCGCATGAAAATGTTTTGTCAACATTTGCATCCGTTCCAGAAGGTGAGGGATATCCAGAGTGAAGTTTGTCATCACGATTCATCCTTTTTGAAATGAGAAAACCACTCATCCAATTGAGTTTTTCCCGTAGTGCTGTCCTTGTTGAGCACTATTGTCCAGCAATCATTGCAGCAACATATAAGGCAAAATATCGAATGACACAGGAAGCATCCAGAGAAGATGGAAAGAATACAGAGTCACTGGACCAGAACAAACTAGTCGACAGTCCACCACTTCAGGAGATAGCACATGAGCAAGAACCAATGGTGCTGCTCATTCAAACTGCACTGAGTGCATCAGCCAAAAACACGACTCCAGGAAATGCCCATGGAAATGCTTCAGAAAGGTGAAGAATCACTAGAAGCATTCACTCATGCGTGCCAGGAAATTGGAAGATAGCTACCTGGCCACAGGACTGGCAGAGATCCACATCTGTGCCCATTCCAAAGCAAAGTGACCCAACAGCCTGCCCAACTCTAGAAGGACATCACTGATGTCACACGCAAGTAAAATTATGCCTAAAATCATCCAACAATAGTTGCAGCAACATTTTGACAAGAAACTTCCAGAAGTTCAGATCCATAAAAGGACATGAAACCTGGGACATGTTACTGATGTTATATGGATCTTCACTGAAAGCAGAGAACACCGGACATACATTTACTCGTGTTTCCTTGACTGTGCAGAGGCATTCGATTGTGTGGACCATAGTGAACAGGAAGAAGAGTGGGAATTCCAGAACCCGTCATTGGGCTCATTCAGAACTTGTTCAGGGGTCAAGTGTGAACAGAACAGGGGACGCTGCATGGCTCCAAATCAAGAGCTGTGGGAGGCTGAGGAGAGTGGAACAGCAGCAGTCCAATGGGGAAGCTCTGGATGGTGCAGGGATGCATCTACTGAGCAACTAAGCAGTGCTCAAAGAAGCCCTCTTACTACCAGCGAGATCATTGTACGACTTTTCATGATAGCAGAGCCTAATTCAGTTGGAAGCCTCTCTTTAGCCCAAAGCCCAGTGCTTTCTAATGCTTCATCCTGCATCAGCTTGATTCGATGACCTCTTGGTCTACACTCACCTGTAGACCTGCTGCCACTGTCAGAGGAGCCACTGCCGGCACTGTTCTGTAGCTCTTTTCTCCTTGGAGGTGCCTGCGAGGAGTGCTAGTTTCTTGCTCTAAGTTGGTTGGTCTCAGCCCTGCCTGCTCACTGAATCGACCAGAACACTTTAGAATGATACCAAAGTCCAGGATTCCTTCTAGACCTTCTGTCCTCAAAGGTCTGGGGTGGAGGTTGACGACTGTATGTTTAAACATTCTACAAGGGTGACCGTCACAGACCTTCGATGGTGGGCTGTACTTATCTCCTGGGGCTCTAATTCCTGGCAGAGAACAGCAGCTTCTCCCAATGTGATTGTGTATAGGACCCCCTAGCACCTTTGGATTTTCCTTTAAAAAATTAACGGATTTATTGGGACATACTTCATATAGCATTCACCAGTTCAATCATATTAGAGGAGTTGTTTAATCATGACCACAATCCACTTTACAACATTTTCCTCGCTATTAGCTGTTTTCCTCCAATCTCCCCTGCCATATCCCCCAAAAAACCTTTCATCCGATCCAGTTACTATCTAAAGTTTTATTTGTGCTGGATTTCAAATACAGAAAAAAAAATTTTAAGGTAAAAAACTAACACTGATAAAGTAAAGCAGAGAAAAAACCTCCATCGAAAAGAAAGAAAATATTTAAAAAGCTAGAGCAAATTTAAAATGAGTCCAAAGGGAGATCAAATGATAGTGTTACATTTCAACCTAACCTGAGTCTGCGGTACTCCACTTTCCAATGTCCTCTGCATGATAGCAAGGCTAGTTGCACACTTGGACTCTTGGTCCATGGTTGATTCTGAGGCAAAAGATCTGGGGTGGGTCCTGAGATTCAGCCTTACTAACACAAACCCACCTGATGCTAATGTTGATGATCTGTAGGTCACACTTTGACTAAGCAGCAGGTGCATACCAAGCAAGCCGAATGTGGTGGGTGGAATGGTGACCTCCAAAAACTATGCCTGTATCCTCAATGTCCTGAAGCCTGCAAGTAGAAACAGGTCTTTGCTGATGTGAATTCAGTTAAGGCTCTCTAAATGAGATCACTGTGTTAGTCTGGGTACATTAGAGAAACAAATCCACAGAAACTCGTGCATAAGAAAGTTTTATATAAAGGGTAAGTGCACATCAAGAAAATATCCCAACGCAATGCTGCCCAAGCCCACAAGTCCAACATTAACCCATATGTCCGCCACCAATCCACAAAGTCCTCCTCCATCTCACAAAACAGACGCAATGATGCCGACTGCAGGAGGAAAGCTGAGTCAGAGAACATGTCAGCGTCTCAGCGCTGGCAGGGGTCTCCACATGGCTGCTCCAGCACCCAGGGCAGCATCAGGGTAGGTCCATGCGGCTTCTCCTCAGGGATGTCTTGCAGGAAGTGAGCCTTGCCAGCTGAAGCAGAGAACTGGCTAAAGCAGCTGCACCCTGGTCTGACCATCAGAAAGCAAGAGACCCGAGAACTAGAAAGGTAAGTTTCACTGAACCATTTATCCCTCCGCCCTTCAATTAACCCCACATGTGTTTATCGGCCAGGTTGGCACAATAAACTACCTCAATCACTGTGACTACAGTGGGGCTAAAGTCCAATGGCATGTGCCTCCATCAGAGAAAGAGAAATGTGAGGCACAGGAAAGGGGCTGTGTGACAAGGGAGACAAGAGAGTGGAGTGACACAGCCACAAGCCAAGGAGTTCCTGAAGTCACCAAACTCTAGAAGAAATGGGACGGTTCCAAGCAGCACCTTCATTGTGGATGTCTAACTTCCAGAACTGTGAAAGAACAAATTGCGCTCATTTTAAGCCACCAAGCTTGTGGCAGTTTGTCACCTCAGCCACAGCAAACCAATACACTGAAATGGTGGCTCACAGCCCAGGCTTTGCACCGAAATTACAGGGGGGGCCTTACAAGATCATAATGCCTGCGTCACATCTTCAAGAAACTTGATTAATTGCATTGGGGTGCTTTCCAAGCACTGTATTATTATTTTGGTGGTGGTGTTTTGTTTTAACTTCCTGGGGTCGACTGTTAACCGAAAAGTCAGTGGTTCAAACCCACCAGTGACTCCGTGGGAGAAAAGACCTGGGAACTTAGTCCCCTAAAGATGGCAGGCTAGGAAACCGCCAGGGCAGTTCCACTCTGTGGTACAGGGTTGTTGCGTCAGGATCAACTCAAAGGCAGGCAGCAACTACAAGGCTGAGACACAGCCCTTCTTCCATCGTGCTCCTGTCCTCGCTTGACCATCTGCAAGTAGGGATTTTCTTCTTCTGGGTCGCTTGAACCATGCCACCTTGTCCTCAC
Source organism: Tenrec ecaudatus (assembly GCF_050624435.1). NCBI lineage: Eukaryota > Metazoa > Chordata > Mammalia > Afrosoricida > Tenrecidae > Tenrec > Tenrec ecaudatus. Next base: position 299,528,249 of record NC_134530.1, on the reverse strand, counting down.
TGTGAGAAACCTTGCCACGCTTGTCTGTCTCTCTCGCACTCACTGGGGGCTTTTTTCTCTCACGAGAGACTTTGAGATGTGCTCCTTCCCCACCTGCTCTCATCTAGGAGACAGGCATGTCAGGGTGTCATTAGTCACTCATCCGCCCTTACCCAAAGACCCTCAGGGCACACAATGATTTGGGAGGAAGGGAGGGCCAGAGTCATCTCTACTATCAGCTTGCCCAAATATCACATGGAAGTCTTCCCTTGACTTCTCCCTGCCCCTCAGACTTACCCATATTCCAGTTGTCTTGAAATTTCCTTCAAGCCTTCCCCGTCTCCTTTCTCGGAGATAGGGTCCTTTATCACAGTAAACATTGCAACATCTATTTTGTCTTACAGCTTCAAAGGAACCTTTAAGAAAGGCAAGGAATTGGGAACCAGGGCACAGCCAACGTGTAGAACTTAGCCAAGGACATAGAGTGAGGAGGTGATGAGCTGACTGCTGTGGGCGGATCCGTGTGATTCCCCAGCTCACGGGCTTCATCATCACATCCTGTGTCCTCACACCAGCCTCCTGCATGTCATCATGGCCAACATTCCCGGAACTAACATCGGGTACCTTCACACCCCACAGACTGCCAGAGTCAGGCGCTTCCAAAAGGAATGGCTGGAGAAGAAAACAGATTTGATGTTCGGAGAAAAGAAAATGTCCTCTCTATTGGGGAAAACAAAAGGCATTCCTCCCCAGAATCATCTCGTCAATCACTCAATGAACGGAAACCAAAAACTTAAACAAAATTCATTTTAAAAGTTATGAGTTCCTCTTGGCCTCGAAAAAAACCCCAAAAATCTTCAGTTTAAAAACCTCTGTGAAAGCCTGATTTCTGATAGTAAATGACCTAGAAGCTATAATGCTATATTATATCATTAGGACTGCAAAATGTGGATGTATTAACTAAAGATTAGAGGGGTGATCAAAACTTGTGGTCACATGAAAACTAACTACTTAGCATTACAGATTCTTATTCCTTTTGCACTCATATGAGATTGTCACGCTCTATTCAGCAGTGATGCGAAGTCAAGCTGGGAAGCAAAGATATTTTTACAATTTGTGTTTGTACATCGTATCCTCTGACCTACTCAAGGCAAGGAAGGGTGCTGGGTAATTCCAGCTGTGCCCACCCAAGGCAAATGTTTCAGGCTGAACAAGAAGTAGGAGTATGTGTTTTCTTTTCTTTCCATCATCCATGAATCCTGAATACAAGCAAAGAGACACTATGAAAATATTTTTGAAACCGTTAACATTCGTGTCTTCGTGAAGTCTCTCCGGAGTGAAACTCACGTTAGTAAAACCGGCAGTTCTGGGTCAAATCTTTTGTAGAAATGAAGACATTTGTTGCAGGAAATAATGTTGTCCTTCTTCCTGCCTTTCTTACCCCAAAGCTACGGGAAGTTAAGCGAAATAGCGAGAAACAGTGTGAAAATGAATCTCTTGATGGTAGCCAGTGCCAAAGAAGCCCTCCAGGCAACCTCATTATCAGCAGAGAGATGATTGTCTGTCAGCATGTCAGAGACATCATTTGGGTGTAAGTCTCTCCTTAGAAACCACAGTGTTTTCTGATGGTTCTTTCTGAATATGTACCTTTTATTCCCGTTGTCATAATAGTATATGTCTCCAATGTGCTGCAGTCTATAGCTTTCAGTAGCTATGATTTCAGATGATCATATTTGTCATAGAATTATGGGGATAATGAAAAGGGGTGATGGTGGATCAGTGGTAGGATTCTGGCCTTCCATGCAGGAGACACAAGTTTGATTCCCAGCTAATGTGTCCCATGTGCAGCGACCACTCATTAGTGGAGACTTGACTTGGTAGAATGCTGAGCAGGTTCCAGCAGAGCTTCCAGAGTGAGACTGACTAGGAAGAAAAGTCCAGTGACCTTACTTCCAAAGATCAGCTAATGCACACCCCGTGGATCACAACGGTTCAATCCCTTGTTCCTGTGTGTGGGGCCACCTTGGGTTAGAGGCCTCTAACAACAAAGAACAGAAACATTTTTTTATGCTCATGAACCATTTTAGAAATGCAAAGGATGTTTCTTATCTCTTCACATGGTCCTTAAAAAAAGCTGTGTCTCTTGCATTCGATGTTGTCTTCTTAGGAATTAAAGAACAATGTGAAATGAAAAATCAATGCATTCACGTGACAGTGAGTCAGTACTTGAATGCTACTGCTGAATTCGGGATCAAAATGTGACCCAGGAGTTGGTGAATTGGGACATTAGGAGATGAGAAAATGCCTACATACAAGGAGGGTTCAAAAGCTCGTGGAACAATGGAATGTAAAGATAATGGAATTTTTGAACCAACATGTTGAAATCCTCTCATACCAATAGATTTTCCGTATGACTCTGCTTTCTCCCTCTGTTCCCATAACTGGAGGGAAATCGGGCTGATGGATATTATATTAGGTGAATCTTCCCTAGGCTCTATTTTGAGGGAAATAAATTACTTATAATCAGATTCTTCTGATGTCCAATATACCCCATGTTATGTACTGAATTGTGTTGAGATCCTAACCCCTAGACCTATGGATGTGATCCCCTTTGGGAATAGGGTTGGTGTTATGTTTATGTGGCCATGTTAGTGTAAAAACCCACTGCCCTTCAGTCATTCCAACTCATAGCAACTCTATAAGACAGAGTAGAACTGCTTCATAAGGGTTCAGAGACTATAAAGTTTTACAAGATCAGGCAGCGTCCTCTTTTTCTCTTGAATCAGCTGGAGGCTTTGAACCAGCAACCTTGTGGTTAGCAGCCCAAGCCTGAATCGGAAACTCCATTTTAACCAGATCCTCAGGTGTACATTGGGAGTGACTAGGCAAATTCTCAAAATTCTCAGCAGCGAGGTTGATTGGAATGCCTGGTTTGAAAGGAACGAAGGAACAGTTTCACAATGGTAAGACTGGAATGCTGTCATGTAGATCTCTCCCTTCAGATGGTTTGTACTGCAGGGAGCAGAAAGCCCACCACAAAGCAGTTTGGGTTGGTTGACCCTGCAGTTTCAGATCATTGAGGCCTCAGAGGAGAGTTCAAGTGTAGCATAGCTTCCTTGAGGATATAAGACTCGTTTTGAAGACAGAATGTTGGAGGAGAAAAAATTCCCTGCTCATGTTTGAAGACAGAGAGTTGGGAGAAAGGGAAGAGATTGGAGGAAATGGGAGAAAGAAACTCTTCCCTTTAGCCTGATTGGGTCTCATAAGACACATGCCAACCCTCACGTCAAGTCCTGGGGCTTCTGGAGCAAACACTAACCAACAGAATGGTCCTACCAAGCCTGATTTCATTTGATTCGTTTACCCTGAAGTTGAGCTCAATTCCCCAAACCTCATTGGCCTCCTACAATGAATAAGCGATTGGATGGAGTTTTAGAACCAACCATAATGTCTCCATAGGAGAGGGGGAGTCTCCAGTGGAGATTTAGAGTGATCATTCATTTCCAACTTGAGTAATACTTGTTGTCTACACCAAATCTCTACCCAACAAGTACACAAAGTACACAAATCATTGAGGGTGGGGCGGACCGAGGCTATGGCTGGACTTTTGCTACTGTTGTGATTATGGCTGGGTTCCTTAAACAGCCTGGATCCTGTCCTGAAGCTGCAGAATGAGACGCATGGTTCCACTGTATGAGTAGAAGCAGAAGTGCCCAGACCCAAGACAAGACTCCTTGAAAGTGAGGGCCTCCTGCTCGCACCCACTTCCCCAGCGCTAGGTTTTAAATCTTGAACTAAGCCCACCCAGATGAAAAGATGGGGGGGCAATTTAAGAGATTAAGTCAGGTCCATTAATAAACAACTGATAGCAACATGCAAGGAGAAAACAGAGAATAAATGGAGTGAGACGAACTTGAGCCCATCCCTATGTAGGCACAGTTTGGGCACGTGCCCTTGGGCCATTGATAAAACACTGCCCTATGGAATCCCAAGGGACAACCAATATGGACTATTTCTCTTCCTCTGTGGGGTGGTAAAGTGAAGTCCTGGCATTTGATTTTGTAAGTAAACTAATAATTACAAGAGTTGCTATGGTTTGCATTCAAAATCACATTCTCTTTAATTCCTCACATTTATTATCTGTGCAGTGACTATAAATACCAGTTTTTCAGGTGAAGAGACCGAGAGCCAGGCCTAAGTCAGCTTTTAGGTTCCATAGGATGTTGCTATGATGTTTCTGGGTTGGTTTGCTTAGAAGCCCACTGCTCAGAAGTATGGCCCATGGCTCACTAGCACCAGCATAACTTGGGACCGTGTTGGAAAGGTAGGATTTTAGCCTCTTCCTGAGGCCTAGGGAGCCCTGGTCCTGTAGTGGGTTCTACTCCACGGTGGGTGGCTAATCTCAAAGTCAGCAGAGCAACTCCACTTGTTATAAGAGAAAGATGAGCCTTCCCAGAAAGATTTAGAGCTTTAGAAACCCAGAGAGGCAGTTCTACTTTGGCCGATAGGATCACTGTGAGCTAGAGTCAACTTTGCAGGTACCCTAGACCTGCTCAATCGGAGCCAGAACTTTAACGAGTTGTTCAGATAATGTAAAAGCACGCCAAAGTAAGATGTACGGGTCCAGAAGATATGGTGCCGTGTCTCAGACCTCATGAAGCACGTGATCCAAAAAGACAGGGTGAACAGCAAGGAAGGACAATAGGTGGGCAAACTTGGGGGCTAGCAGGTGCAGAGTGCTTTCTGGGAACTCAGTAATGGGCAGTAGAGAGAATCACAGCATAGACTAAGGTCTCCTATGTTAGCAATGGGGCCTCTGTGTCCAGGAACTTTTAATTAGCCTAGACTAATAAAGCTCTCCAGGGAAGATGATTGTTGGCATGTTTTTGCTGGCAGGTCAATTATTCAGCTCCACTCCAGTCTGCACCTTTGCTCATGCAGTCTGTTACCATGATTGGAAAAAGAAGAAGAAGAAGGAAAAAAAGCTAGCAAACTCTGGGCTAAATTCCAGGTAACAGTGGAGAGTTTTATATTTCAGTGCAAGGGGAGGTAGGAATGTTTCTTCCCACAGAAGTGGTAAAAATTAAGACGTTGCTTCACTAATTCCCCCAGCCAAGACTGGTACACTTAGCATTTTTCTTCAAGAAAATAAAAGTTAGCCAAAGTGGTCCACAACATATAGAGTGTGGCAAGAGACAATAATGTGCATCTGATGTTCATTATAGCCCTGTTCACAATAGCCAAAAGCTGGAAAGAATCCAAGAATCCACCAACAGATGAAAGGACCAACAAAATATGGTGCACCCATATGATAAAGTTTTATTCATCCCTAAAGAGAAATGAAGTCCTGATACATGGTATGACGTGGATGAAACTTGAAAACATTATGCTGAGTGAAAGAAACTAGACACAAGTGGTAAATGTGTGTCGGATGATTCTATTTCTAAGAATAACCAGACTAGGCAATTGAATAAAGACTAAAGTGTATTGATAGTTACCTGGGGTCATTGGAAGGAGAAACTTAGTGGCTTGCTTACACAGTACAGTCTTTGTTGAGGATGATGGAGCAAAATCTATAAAGAGATAGAGATCCTTATTGCACAAAATGGTAAATTTAGGGAATGGTTTGTAGACCTAAAGTGGTTGAAATACTTTGTTACAAATACTTCAACAAATATATATATACACATACATACATACAGATATATGTGTGTATATATATATATATATATTTAAGAGACAATGATAACCAGGAAGATTGGATTTCGATCATTGTTCTGTAATGGCATAGCCAACAGAGGTCAGGAAGACCCACAGTCTACCACAGTATTCAAAGCTAAAGAGAATCATCATTTTGTTCAACTGCCTCGTGTGAGTTCACACAAGGGATTGAGTTTTTGTTTCATATTCCATGAAAACTCCACAGGACAGACATTCCTAAAAAAACAAATTGCTATCCCCAATCCATACCCACCACCGAGATCCCTCTTTACGTAAACAAGGCTTTTACTTCCTCTTTTATGATACCCTTCACCCTTCTGTGCTTGGTCCTCAAAGCTTATGAAACCAAGAGTTGGCTCCTTTGAGGAGGCGTTCACATTTTCCTTAGAAAAATCAAGTGATTACACATGGAACAGAGAGGCTTTATTTTTCTATGGAAGCACGGGGTTTGGACGTTTCCTAATAAAACCGGGTGCTGTTGCGGAGCAAAGTCTAACGAAGGAATAAAATCAAGTGTCAGTAAAAAAACACAGCACAAAAACATAATGGGGGCAAAGACTAGACAAAAATCAATGAAAGTTTTAGTTGTGGGCCTGACTCTAAAGAAATACAATATTACATCTTCCAAGTGCACATAAATGCTAAGCCGGGATAATCAAGTGGCCTCTGCTCAGTGGCTTTGAGGATTTCCTTTAGAGAATACAGAAGGATACAGACTAATTAGCATAGATCACTGACTAATTAATATCCACCAAGACAACAGAAAGCAATTGCCATCGAGCCAATTTCAATTCATGGTGATCTCATGTGTGTCAGACAGAACTGTCCCCTCTATAGTTTTCGGTGATCTTTGGAAAGTAAACCACCATGTCTTTTTTCAGAGGCATCTCTGAGTAGATTTGCATCAAGAGCATTAACCATTTACAGCCACCATTACCACTATTGTTGCTGCTGTTTAGTTTCATAACAATCCTATATCTACAGGAGCACAGTTTGAAAATGTCTTCACTTAAGTAACTTTAAATTTATCAATATTTTTACACATTTAATTTGCTTCAGAAACGTTGGTTTCAATATGATCACTTCCTAGTCCAGGTTGAGAGAGAATTCAAGTACAAGGTCTGTAGGGCAAGTGACCTTTAACTCACATTCAATGATTCCCTTCAGTCAACGGTGGGTTAGTGAAGAGAAAACAGATCGAAAGACAAACTAGTTGGAAACAATTCATTTGCACTCTTTGATCTAATTTCTTCTTTCATTTAGGACTGGTACATCCTTCAACAGATTATATTAGAATAAAATGGATTTTAAGTATCAAATATACTCTTTAATCAGAAGAATGCTGAAAATGTTGGCCATTACTATTATTTCAAATCCTAGACTCGTGAAGCCCAAGTTAAGGAGATGGGTGTTTGTTTGTTTTCATGTTTGAAAAGAACTCATTCCGTCAGATTTCCCCCATTATAAATCACTCCCTTTGAGCAATGAAGATTATTGAGAGATTTCCCACTTTCCCCCAAGCCTCTAGAATACTGCCCTGCTTGTGAAATATTGCCCACAAGCTTTAGAAAAACAAACTCTCTTCTCTGCTGTGACCCAAACGGTCGCTTCTCACAAGAAGTCTGCTGTGATGAGTTCGTTTCAGATATTGCTCTTCCTCCTCTTGATTGACGACAGCCTGTGATTAAATTTGTCTCAACCCCCATGGTCGTGACACTGTACTGGGTGCTAGATGAGAATGACAAGTGGGGCCCAGGGTAGAGGGATGGCCCCCAAACAAATGAAGTCATGATCCTGTCCAGTTTTCAGAAAGACCCCCATTCTACTGAGGTACTACAAGACATGGAGTAGCACATTCAAAATAGAGCTATAGAGCATTACTTGTAGACATGGTTAAGCTTCAAAGAGCAGAACTCTATGTGAAAATCAGCTGTATGCAACAATGAAAGATGACCACATCAGGTTAGAAAATAGAGGGTGATTACATCATTATATAACGGCCACATTAGATCCTTACCAAAACCCAACCCTTAATTTCATCCCAGCGCTGATGATGGTCTTGGGCCCCAACATGGTCCCATTACCCTATTAGCCTCTTACTTGGCCTGAAAGGCAGGTACTCCCAGGACTCCGAGACCTTCTCACTAGGGGAAGTTACTCCCTCCCCTCACGTGCTACCTTCAAATGAGAGCAGTCCCTTCAACTCCCTCCTCCCTTCGGGGACTCATAGCGTAAGAAATAACACAATGAACCTTGTCTTTACAAAGGGCAGCAGTACTATTGCCTCCACATAGTTACTGTTCTGAACATGGAAAGAAATCATAAAGCCCAGCTCTCTGCTTGGAGCAGGGGCTGAAGCGCAAATGTAGAGAACAGACTTAAGGACATACGAGAGAGTGGGGGGGGTGGGTGGAGAAATCTTCCATGTGTCTTCGTGTTTTTCTCACATGGCTGTACCATGCAGCTATTTAATTCTGCATTTGGTTTCATTTGTTTCTAACTCTTTTACAACCTATGGCGCATATAAGGGTCACTTACACTTGCCATCTCTGGGTTTCTCAGGAGACTTTCCCCCAACATATAGTATGTATTGGCATCGGGCAGGAGCTTGCACAACTACATAAAACAGGAAGCCTGTTGTAGACATACTGCTGTGTTGAGAAGTGATTGCATAGGCTGGGGCATCCTCGAGGAGTAAATGAGTCAAACTTGGCTGATCACCTCGGATCACATTATGTAACTGCCAAGCCACTGAGAATCATGGCACAGCCAAGTTGACACATATGAGAGGTAGGGACTTGAGTGTTGCATAGCCCAATCTGTGACATTCAGTACCACTGGGTCTAAACCAAGGAGTTAAGAAGACCACATTCACCAGATGTTCTAAGGGAAAATCTGTTCCTGGCCTCTTCTAGCATCTGGTGGCTGCCAGTATTCTTTGGCTTGTGGCCCCATCACTCACAGTTGTCAAAGTCAGTATCTTCAACTGTCTCCCTGTACTGTCTTCACATTTTCCTCTGTGTCAAATTTCTCTCTGCATCCTTTTTATAAGGATCCTTGAAATGGCATTTAACCCTTTGTCCCAAGAATCCAGGCTAACCTCCCAGTCTCAAACCTTTTGTTTAATCCCTCCCTGGAACACACGCCTTCTCCCCCTCCCCCCACTTTTTACTCTATAAGGCAATAACCACAGGTTCCAGAAATTAGGATATAGTAGTAATGTGAATAGTTCATAATGTTATTACTAACATTAGGCACCATTTAAATGGCCATCATTTATGTGGCAGTGTTCCAATGTGTACAGGTGGTGTACTGGCTACACATTGGGCTGCTACCAACAAGGTCAGCAGTTCGAAACCACCAGCTGCTCTGTGGGAGAAAGATGAGGCTTTCTACTCCTGTCAAGAGCCACAGGTTCAGAAACCCATAGCGGAAAGTCTACTTGCTCCTATAGGGTCACTATGAGTTGAAAGTGACTTATTGGCAGTGATTTGGGGGTCTTGGTCTATCACTTGAGCTTTTCATTTCCATTTCTTCTCTGACCTTCTTGCCGATTTCTTTATTTTGGCCATATCACCTTAGAAGTGTGGAGATAAGAGTTTGCAAAATCATTTCAACAGTTTCTAGCTCTGGCAAGAAGTTGATGAAGATGTTTAATTAATTGACAAAAATGAAAATAATCCTACATAGGATTTGCTTATTATTTGCCCGATTTAACGCAAATGACCAAGAGTCAATAATATATGTAGAATAGAGAGCCCAGAGGTATATCTAATGAATCTTTCATTTTCTTTTAATATTTTCCTAGGCATTTATGTTGCTAGTTTAGCAAATTGCCAAATAATGAGCCGTGGGAAAGTAGATTGTAAAATACTGACCCGAGGGCCGGGAGACTTGGTTCTGATTCTGACTGTTTACTCTAAATTGGTTCCCACCCGCCACATTACGTCACTGGGGGAGGTCTGAGAAAATCAAGAGAATTATTTTATTGATGTTCTTGGTATCGCACTGATGTTGTTGTTGTTGCCTGCTGTGGAGCCAGCCCCCGACTCACGGTGATCCCAGGCACAGCCAGATGGAGCCACTCTGCTCCATGAGGTTTTCGTTGGATGCTCTTCAGAAGTTGATCGCCTTTCTTTCAGGTCTCTCTTAGTCCATCCGCTCTGCTGAAGCTTGTACAGCATGGGAGCATCATGAAGGGTTCTTCACTGGCAGTTGGGTAGTATCTGTTCTGTGCATGGGAGCACTGACAAGGGATTGCACTGGGAAAGTGATAGTTCTGCCAGTGAACCAACCCCTGCACATTGCTCGTTTGTTACTGTTAGGCACTGTGGAGCCAGTTCTGGCTCAGACCTACCTTGTGTATAACAGGCCGAAACACCACTGGGCCCTGCGCCATCCTCAGACTTGTTGTTGTGTATATTACACTAGGATTCTTTAAAGAAAAAGGATATACTGGGTTCAGATTCTTTGAAGACACAAGCCCTGGAAAGGAAAGTATGGTAAGTGCGTTTATGTTTCTAAGGACAACAGAATACGGTGGGCTTGTGTATTTCTAAACTCATTCCCTCATTTGTCTGTCCTCACTTGGAGCTAGCATGAGTCAGCTGCTGTTCTGGTTGCTGCGGTACCTCAAAGCCAGTGTTTGCCTTGTGGTGCTCTTAAAGCATAGCGGAAATCCTGGGAGAGCATCATTTAATTAGTGTAGACTTCTTTGCACTTCTAAGAAGAGAATTAGCGAGCTCTGAGTGCATATTGGCCGTCACTATTCCGTTGGTCTAGGGCAGCATGAATGAGCTCTGCTGCGGGGACAGTGTTGGAGGAACAGCCTCCTGCTCCTGGCTCCATCAGATCACAGCTCTGAGACTGCTGCCGTCTAACCAGCTATGGCAGGAAGAGGGAAAGGGACTTCTTTGGAGGCTTTGCATTTCAGTTTCCACAGCTGCATGTGAAATAACCACCTCAGGGTTTCCCGTATCTTCCTATGGGGGCTCCCATGTTGCTGTGATGTTGGCTGCTACGCCACTTTGAACACTAGCAAGGGCGCCCGTGGTGGACAGGTTTCAGCTGAGCTTCCAGACTCAGACAGATTTGAAAGAGTGCCTGGTGATCTGCTTTGGAAGATTAGCCATCACGTTGATGATCCAGTTGATGCTGACTCATAAGTAGGGGACCTGTAGGATGAGGGTAGAACTGCCCCTCTGAGTTTCTGAGATTGGAACTGTTAACAGGAATAGAAAGCCCAATCTTTTCCAAATTTATATGGCCTACCACTTCCTTTTCTGAAAAAACAAAAGCAACTCAGCACCCCCTTGGAAATGTAAAACGTTTGTACCATAGCCTATAAGCCAGGTTAAAGTGTAGGTATCTGCACTTGGATTGTTCCAGTGCCCCCCAGAGGGTGGTATTGCCCACTTTGGGAAATACTGCAGAGAGCAGGGCAGAATGCTTTCTCAGACAATGCTGGGAGATGAGTCTCCAAGACTGTCAGACACCCAAGAGCCCCAGTGGCTATAACAATGGAGTCGTGCATACCGCTGAGCATGAAAACGGCACACCACCGGGCCACAGTTTGGACCTTTGTCTGTGGGGTCCCCGGGAATCAGAACCCGTTGGAAGACTGCCAACAGCAGCTGCACAAAATCAAGAACTGGTCCGTTCATCTCTTCATTGAGCCATTTCAAGTCACCACTCCAAATTCATTCTAATTCTGGAAAGGAGGTTTTAGGGTTTTGCTTTTTAATCTAAAAAGTTCATTTGAACAATCCAACTCATCCATTAAGCGAATGTAGTCATCATCAAATAATGCCTATGAATGTCTATGAGGTTTAATGTTACATAGACCCAAGCTCAAATGTTGCCTAAGCCTCCATCAAGACCCCATTTTGTAAGATCATGCTGTTTACACAGACTATGGAGGACAGTGGAAGCCCCCCGACATGAACTAAGTTTGTACTCTCCTGTAAGCAGAGTTCAGGGCTGTGACCAGCCTCGCTGTCGGTGGATTATGGCAGATGCAGTTAGGTTAAAACGTTAACACCTTATCATTGGATTTGCCTTTTGCCACATTTTAAAGACTCTGTCTTTGTCTAATCATTGTTTTAGGGTTGTTGTGGGGTATTTTTTTGTATTTGGCTGTTTTGTTTGCTTCCTATTTGTGTTTTGTATGATTTTCTGTTTGAGACACCCAGGATAGATAAATCTATAACTACAGGAACTTGATTAATAATTACCAAGATTTGTGCAATCACCATGGTGAGGGACTGGCAGGGGGGTGGGGTGAGGGTCGGGGGGCGGACCAGGGAACTAACAATGAGTAAAGTAAGCAAATGTTCTGAAATTGATTGTGGCGGTGATTGCATTAATCTTTATATGATTGAATGACTAAATTATGTTATACGTGAGGCTAGATCAAAAGAACTATTTAAAAGAAAAAAGACCCCACTTTGGTAGGCTTATAGCTTTCATTACTATAAATTATATTTTATTGTTTATTAGGATGGCACATTTCAGATAGCTCTCTTTCTCAATTACTTTGGTAGATGACCCAAAAAAGAAGCAAGTGCATGTCACCAAAACAATAGTAATGAGACAGGAGAAGAGGGCAGGGATAAAAATGACAGCTCACCATCCCAGTGTTGAAAGTGTGGGACCCAGTGTGATAGGCAGGTTTGTTGTGCCAACAGGCCAATGAACACATGTGAGATTAGTTGAAGGGCGAGAGACAACTGGCTCGGTGAGTCTTGCCTTTGTTGTCTCTTGCTCTTTGATCATTGGACAAGTGTGTAGCTGCCTTGCTTGTTCGTGCCTCCTTTTGCAAGTTACCCTACCTGTGGGACACCTAACCCATGGACTGTGTCGCTGTAATTTAAGGTTCCTTCAAGACCTGTTTCACCACACCATTGGAATTTACATCTCTTGAGCTGGGGACTTTTGGACCCTGTCATCTGGCTGACTGTTGGTGACCTGCTTGCTGTTTGCTACCTGTGCCTGGACAGCCTGAATTGCTCCACAGAGGACTACCCAACGGCCCTCAAGACTTGAAGGACTGCCAGTGTATTAGCTACCTCAAGGAAGTGAGTTTCACTGAGCCATTTGTATTTTATAGATTAATTAACTATTTATTTCTTATGTTATCTATCTATATAAATATATATATATATAATTATTAGTGTCCTGGTTTTGTTTCTCTAGAGAATCCTAACACACCCAGAAAACAGAAATTCTCTCTTCTGATCAGAAGAACAGACTTCCTTAATTAAATTACATGCTTATATATAGTAGATATAAGTATATAGGTTTCTAACAACTCATTGCCATTGCGTCAATTCCGACTCATAATGGCTCTACAGGACAGGGTGGCACTGCCTCTGTGGGTTTCTACGACTGTAACTTTACTGGAGTAGGAAACCCGTCTTCTCCCTTGGAGCATCTGGTGGTTTCAAACTGCTCACGTTGCAGTTAGCAACCCAGCGTGTAACTACTATGTCACCACCAGGGCTTAAGTGTATATTTATATAAAGATGCAGCCTAAACATTTACAGCCTTGAAAACCTTTCCTATATTTTCACTGAATGGAACTGTTTACATTTCAGATATAAAGAAAGTATATGTATATCATATACGTGTGAATTACAGAGCTCTGGTAGCATAGGGGTTACATGTTGAGCTTCTAAACTCAAGGTCAGTAGTTTGAAATGAGTAGCCACTCCATGGGAGAAAAATGGGGCTTTCTTCTACCATAAAGTTAGTCTCAGAAACCTACAGGGGCAGTGCTACCCTGTCCCCAGGGTCGCTGTGAGTTGGCATTGATTTCAAGGCAGTGAGTTTCATTTGTTTTATATGAACTACACCCACAGACATCAAGTTGATTTCATCTCATAGTGACCTAGAGGTTGTAAATCATCATGGGTGTAAGCAGTCTCTTCTTTCTCTTGTGGTTCTCCTAATGGAGTTGAACCCAACCTTGTGGTTAGTAAGTCTAAGGCTGACCTGACAATGCCATCTGAGCACTTTAAGAGTTGGGAAGGGAAAAGTAAAAAACTATCAAGGGTGATTTTTCAGTAAGAAGACAAAAATGCTAAAACGTCACTGTGGTCGTTACATAATTTCATGTCAACTTGTTAAATAGGTGAGTTCAGGTTTATTGTGCCAACCTGGCTGAGAAACACATGTGGGATTAATTGAAGGGCAGAGAGATAAATGGCTCCGTGAGTCTTGCCTTTCTAGTTCTCGGGTCTCTTGCTTTCTGATGGTCAGACCAGGGTGCAACTGCCTTAACCAGTTCCCTGCTTCAGCTGGCAAGGCTCACTTCCTGCAAGACATCCCTGAAGAGAAGCCACATGCACCTACCCTGATGCAGCCCTGGGTGCTGGAGCAGCCGTGTGGAGACCCCAGCCACCGCTGATATGCTTATACACTAGCTGATTCAGCTTTCTTCCTGCAGTCTGTGTCTTTGTGTGTGTTTTGTGAGATTGATGAGGACTTTGTAGATTGGGTGCCAGACATATGGGCTAATGTTGGACTTATGGGCTTGGACAGTACTGGGTTGGGATGCTTTCTGACTGTACACTTACCCTTTATATAAAACTCTCTCTTACACATATGCGTTCCTGTGGATTTCTCTAGTCTACGCAGACTAACACAATAAGTTATAAGGGTGGAGTCTAGCCTGTCAATCAGGTCATAGTCAACCATGCCTCTATGTGTGTATGGCCTTCTCCTGAGGATTCTGGGAACTCTTGTCTTCCTCCTGGGAGGTGCAATGCCCACTCTCTCTGCTACACATTCCTGTTGACAAGCCACATGGAGATATGCTGATGGAGCAAGAGCCCTGGAGCTGGAGGAGCCACATGGAGACCCACGCCAGTGCTGAGATGCTTCCACCACCACTGGATCCACAAGACTTTCCACCCACTGGCCTCTGATCTTCCAGCATTAGGTTCCATTGCATGTATTGTGTGAGTGTGAAGAGTAATTTATGGACTGGTATTGAACGTATGGGCTAATATCAGACTTTATGGACTTGATCTGGACTGGGCTGTAATGTTTTCTTAACATACAATTACTCTTTATATAAAGCTCTTTCCTACACTTGTATGAGTATCAATGAATTTCTTTCCCTAGTCTACCCAACTAGCACAATCACCAGGACATTTGCATAAATCAAGCCTATGGCCTACTTTTTAACCACAAAGTTTACATAATCAAAATTTGTGACTGGGTTCTGCCTATTTGACCACATGGAAAACCATGGAGCTAGAATAAAAACAACTATAACAAATAAAACTCAAATTGTAACAAAGGACGATGCATAGACATAGATATATGTATTGATATGCAGTTGTCAGTTTCAAGAAACCCGGAGGCATGGAGGTCAAGAGCTTGGCTGCTCATCTAAAAGTAGATGGAGAGAACCCACCAGCCACCCCGAGAGAGCAAGATGCGGCCATTTGCTTCCATAAAGATCTGAGCCTCAGAAAGCCAGCGGGACAGATCTATTCTGTCCTAAAGGGTCACTATGAATCGGAATCATCTCAGTAGGCTTTGGGGTTGGCCATTATGTGTTTCTAGCCTCTGAATGAATGTCTTCCATTCCTTTTCCTGAATCTTTCTTTCTGGGAATTCTTGATCAGGGGTCAGTTTAACGAGTTAGCTCAGACACATTGGTCTAGGTCATTCAGATGACCTAGGAGGGCAGGGAAAGTTTGCCCACTGGATTGCTGTGGCCAGTGTGGTGGTCAGGGAGCCAGGATTCTGGGCTTTGACAAAGCCAAATAGACACTCTGGCTCTGCCTTCACTCAGTCGGGCACCAGAGTCAAGTGATTTCTAGTCTTTGAACTGGTTTCTCCACTGAAAAGTGTAGCTAGTGATATGTCCTGTGACCCCTGAGGCAGTGCAGGGGATGGAGGAATTACTGATGCAATGTGCCTCAGGCACAGTGAATACTGGTCCAGTCTCTCATCCTGTTTCTCCCGTCCTTTCCAAACCTCAGCGCCTTCCTTTATTGTTATCAATGGACAACTCCTGCTTGACCCTAGGCACAATGGGATTGAATCATTGTGATCCCTAGAGCTTTGGGGGCTGACATTCATCATGCCTTTCTTCCTAGTTCATCTTAGACCAGAAAATCAAAGCATCTTAGCAATGTGCAAGCCTCCACTGAGAGGTGGGCAGTGGCTGCTCTGGAGATGACTTACAATCAAGCCCAGGGCTTCTGTATGAAAAGCAGGAATCTACTACTAAATCACCCCCGCCCTTACACATCTTACATTCCCACTACCCCAAAAACACACCCATGGCCTCGTCCAATTCAGAGTGACATAGAGCGTCCAAGGCTCTAAATCTTCATCTGAGTAGACAGCCTCATCTTTCTCCCATGGGTCTGGTAAGAAGGTGGGAGAAGATGCTAGTAGGATTCACCTGTGAGTAATGGTGAATAGAATTCTCTGGAGTGCCATCCTTCTTTGTATAAAATGAGCCCTCTGGGAAACAGGAAGAGCGATCTCATTAAGAGCCAGGAGCGGAGTGCATCCTCTGGACCCACTATCTCTGTGCAGTGAGACATCTGGATACAAAAGACAACTCTACCATCAGAGGAGCAGCAGCAGGACCAGGAGTCAAAGCATGGAGCAGCGTGACAGACTTCCCAACCAAGGAGCAAGTAAAGATGAATGCTTTCTTGTAGGAGGCAGGCTTGCAGAGTGGGGTGCCTCTGGGCACTAAATTAGGGAAGTTGGGCTTACTGACGCACAGAAGTGGAGCTGAGTGACTTTGGGCTGGGGCATCCTGGAGTGGGGTTGCTGGGCTTGCTGACCCACAGAGTTTAAGCACAATGCCTTCAGGTTGAGGCTTATAGCAGAATGGTATGCCCTTTGGACATTTATTCGCAGACTTGACAGCATGTCCTGATAGCCAACTCAGCCCTAGCATTTCTCTCTGGCACTAGAACTTGTTAACTTCCTCAATAACCCTTTAGTTGTGAACTTCGTCTGTGAGGTCTGTGTAGCCATTGCAATGGCTATTAGCATGCAGAGAAGTGAAATTCGAGAACACTAATTAAGGCAATGCATTCAGATTCAGCGCCCCCCACACGACAATTACAAGTGTTCTACTACAGCCCATAATCCAGGATAAAGTGTAGGAATCTGCTTTGGCAGCTGCCCAGGATCATTCCCATGCCCCTCAGGTGGTGGTATCGCCTACTTTGGACATCACTGGTCTGGACCATGTGTGAGGTTTCATCGATATGTGGTCAGAGTCAGCATAGGCTGCTGGAGAAGCTGTTTGAACACTCCGGGGATGCCATGAGCATCACCCTGTGTTAGTCTGGGTACTTTAGAGAAACAAATCCACAGAAACTCATGAATAAGAGAGAGTTTTATATAAAAGTTAAGTGCACCTAAAGAAAACATCCCAACCCAGTGCTGCCCAAGCCCCCAAGTCCAACATTAACCCATATGTCTGACACCAATCCACAAAGTCCTCCTCCATCTCACAAAAACACACACTATGATGCTGACTCCAGGAGGAAAGCTGAATCAGTGAGCGTGTAAGCATTTCAGCGATGGCAGGGGTCTCCACATGGCTGCGCCAGCACCCAGGGCTGCATCGGGGTAGGTCCATGTGGCAGGAAGTGAGCCTTGCCAGCTGAAGCAGGGAACTGGCTAAGGCAGCTGAACCCTGGTTCAACCATCAGAAAGCAAGAGACCGGACAACTAGAAAGGTGAGGCTCACCATGTGTTGATTGGCCAGTTTGGCACAATAAACTAATGACCTCACACCCCTAGTTAATCTGTTACAACAGGAAGGAATCCACATTTCATCTGCACTGCTTTCAGGGACAATTGCTGAGTGTGGATTTAGGAAGGACTTATATACAAAGCATTATTAAATAGTCAAGGTTGATAGCCATGGTTGCACCCAGTGGAGAGTTGCTGTCTGTCGAGTCAGCTCTGACTCATAGCAGCCTTGAGTACGGCAGTAGCAAAGGGTGCTATAGCCAGCATTGGCTTCCCAATCATGGCGGTGCTTGTATTCACCATTGTTTTTCTGAGTGCCACCCAACCTCAGGGGCTCATCTCCCAGCAGGGCTTCGGACGCCATTCTGTTGAGCTCCAAAGGGTGTCCATTGGCTGATTTTTCAGAAATAGATCGCCAGACCCTTCTCCCGAGTCTGTTTCAGTCTAGAAGCTCCACTGAAGCGTGCCCAGTATGGGCGATCCTGCTGATATTTGATATACAAGTGGCATAGCTTCCAGCATCGCAGCAACATGCCAGCCACCACAATAGGACACACAGACAGTTATGTGGCGGTGTGCCCAGTAAGCCACCCTCTGAGTGGACAAATATAATGTCAATGTTGTTTGGTTCTGCTTGTCTGCAACACAATATGATGCTAGCCTAAAACTACACACCAGTGCTCGCTCTACAGCCTCTTCATTTGCGCTGGGATGGTCTCATTTACACTGGCTGCGGTTACAGCTTGATGTTCAGCCATTTACAAACTTGGCCAAAACAAGCTCAGAACTTGGAGCTGGGCCAGGCTTCTTATTTCCAGCACGTGTGAGATTTAGTGGTTTCGTGTGGGGATGTCCCTTTGAAGACTTCAGTACCTAGAACCTAAACATCTCCAAGAAATGGTGGCTTCCTAGGTCTTCTCTGGTCAAGTGTTCCAAAAGCCAAATGAGATGATGCCCATAAGCTGAATTGAGCTCTCTGGTGGGAAACACAGTATACACAGTGCGCCTTCTTTTTCTACATAATAACTTGTTGCAGATATAGAGCTCAAAATTACTTCATAAGGGATATGATTCAGAAAGGTGTCCATCTTCTCTGCGGGTCTCCTTGGAAATGGCACGTTTTCTAAAACAAGACATCAGCATTTCCAGGGGCAAGTGTAAGTTATGGGGATAAAGTTCTCCTTTATGTAAAAGAAGGAGTGACAGAAGATCAGAAATTCAAGATCACCAGTCACTCTGCAGGAGACAGCTAAGGCGGTCTGCCCCCATAAAGAATTAACATCTTGCAAACCCAATGGGGTTCGTTAGATCTCTTGTATAGGGTTCGATATGGGTCAGAATTGACTTGATGGCAGTGGGTGGGTTATTTAAAATTACTGTCATAATCATTCACTTTAGATGGGTTAATGGAAATATGACCAGCACTTTTTTTCTCACAAACATACGTTAGTCTTCGCAAGGAAAGGTCCTCCAGTTGCACGGGCAGTCAGGGCTTGATAGCTAACTTGAAAGTTGGTGGTTCAAACTCACCCAGCTGTTCCATGGAAGACAAGTCTGGTGAATTGCTACCATAAGGATTATATCCAAGTATAGCACACGGGGTCACTATGAATCAGAATCAACTCGACAGCAATAGCATTCTTTTTTATTTGTCTTTTAAAAATTCTTATTATTCCCAGAGATACAGAGACCAGTGTCCCTCAATGGGACAGGTATCTGTGGTACGCTGATCTGCATGGAAATTCTCCTTGCTGTTCTATAAAAAAGGCAATCCATTTACCACTGCTGGTCAAAGGTCTAACTGTGAGTCTAGGGGTGGAGAGGAGTTCAACATGATTTCAGAGTTGTGTAGGAGTTGGGGGTAAATCTGGCTTAATAATTACCTTTTCTAAAGAGAACTGCCCATTTCTTATCGCAACCTTGGACCCGAGGGTCTTGGTGGAGATGAGCCTGAAGAAGAGTGCCTTTTTCCTACTCGTGGGCAAAAGCGGATTCTCTTATTTGAATTCCAAGGGGTGGGGGGTGGCGGGGAGAACTGGCCTTACCCACTGTAAATATTTCACCTTATATAATAAAATGTGTATTTGGTTGAAACATTTGCAATGATCATAATCTGAGTGTCTCTGATGTAAAAGTAATTATATTATTCAAATTAATATTTCTGTTGAATGTTGTTAAGCATATTGATATGATTGGCTTAATCATTGCATCGAAGAAGAAGACAGAGACTTGTCAATGTGACACGTCAGTTAGAGGTTACTTCCTGATCTCTTTAAGATGATCCTGTCAGTTGTCTCAAGTCAGGCAAGGCCATGTCAAGCATACAAAATTCAACTGAATATGATTTGAAGTATCTGTTAGAGTTGTGTTGTCCTAACATACAGCGGAATACAAGAAATACGCCAAACTTTGATAGGCTTTGTTGTTTTTAGCTGCCCTTGAGTAAGTTCTGAGTTAGTGCGTTACAAGGAAATGATGCCCCGAGACAAGTTAAGGACCACTGTAGGATAGTTACTGGTTACTTTTTGGAAGCAGATGCCAAGATGTTCCTCCTAGTCTGAACATGCCACTGATATCTGTTCTGCGTCAAGGTGAGAAGGAAGTCTCCCTGGCAGGTGGGTGCTGTTTGTGCATGAGCCGAATTGTCTGCAAGTGGAATCCAGGTTTCCCACATGGGAAATGATAGTTCTACCACTGACCCATGAGATCCCCTTTCAAGATCCTTTAGGTAACTTTTCTTAGGATCCCATCAAGTTAAAAGGCATGGGAGATGGAGGAAAATGATGTTTATTTTTCTTAGGAGGTTAGCAATGTGGCTAAGAGCTGCCCACTCCTAGTAGTAGGCAGAAGACTAGATTATGTGTTTCAGCTGAATTCAGGCCAATGGGCTGTTATGGCTGCTCTCCTCTTGAACTTCAGGAGTCACTGGCAAAGCAATAGCCAAGAGGGTTAACGGGTCACATCAGAGTTACAAAATAACATTGTGACAACCTCCCACTTGGATCTCTACTAGCAGCCTCCACAAGGGGCCTGAGGCCACTCCAACTGTTGTGAGGAACATGTTAAAGGATTCTGGAACTCAATCCACAGTTTAAACTCTTTTATAGCTGCGTGCTATTAACATGTAAAAGACATCTCTCTGTGGCTATCAAAGATCACCGGCACTCCAAGTTCTCATCTCAGAAAAAGTATGAGTATAGACTGAGGGTAATACTGAACACACACACACACACGCACACACACACAAACCAGGAGATCCATTGATAGGATTTTCCAGGATACAGCTAGCTGGGCAGGTATTACCTGCCCACTTTCAGGACAGGAGTCCCATCACATTGAGACAAATAAGCCACTCCATAGTAGCAGGTACTGAGGTACCAACCAAAGTATGGCTGACACACATTGGATAGGACAACATGTTACTCACTGAGGTAGTTAATTTATTGTGCCAACCTGGCCGATAAACACATGTGGGGTTAATTGAAGGGCGGAGGGATAAATGGCTTGGTGAGCCTTGCCTTTCTAGTTCTGGGGTCTCTTGCTTTGTAATGGTCGGACCGGGGTACAACTGCCTTAGCAGTTCCCCACTTTAGCTTACAAGGCTCACTTCATGCAAGTCATCCCTGAGGAGAAACCTCATGGACCTACCCCTATACAGCCCTGGAGACCCCTGCCAGCACTGAGATACTTACACTCTCACTGACTCAGCTTTCCTCCTGTAGTCAGCTCATTGCGTGTCTTGTGTGAGATGGAGGAGAACTTTGTGGATTGGTGTTGGACATATGGGTTAATGTTGGACTTGTGAGCTTGGGCAGCACTGAGTTGGGATATTTTCTTGCTGTGCATTTAACTTTTATATAAAACTCTCTTATACATGAGTTTCTGTGGATTTGTTTCTTTAAAGTACCCAGACTCACACACTCACGTACAAAGTTAGTTTCAACAATGGCTGTCAGCTCCTCATGGCCCACAGGTCTTGTACTGCAGCCAACACAGGCGATGACTAGGGTAATTCCCCCTGCCAGCTACAGGGCTCTACACCAAGGAGGGCACACCCACATGCCCTCCTCGGCACTCCAGTTGCAGAGGGAAACACCACATGCCACCCAAGGTGCTCCAAGCACCGTGAGGCTTAGAGACCAGCCAGCAATCCGACCAGCATTACAGATGAGGATGATCCTACTCCCATTCCAAGTAACAGAATACTGGACGGCTAGGGTAAGAGTGAAACCACAGGAAGATACAGTAATAGCCTGACCCCTCAGTACAGCTACTGGCAGGTAGTTCGTAGAAGCACTCATACAAGTGCCCCAAGAGAGAGCCCCGTACTCTTCGACTCTGGAAGATGTCTCCAGTTCTACTCTGTCCTGTAGAGTGTATGTGATCAGAATTGACTCAATGGCAGTGATCTTGAGCCTTTTTGGTTTTGGTTTTCTTATGATAGAGGAGAAGAGACACAGAAAGAAACATAGATCGAAGCTGCCCCAAGCCAAAGAACACTGGAGCTACCAGGAGCTGAGAGAGACAAGAAAGGATCTTTCCCTAGAAAGAATGGGGCTCCTGGTTGACACCCTCACTTCAGACTATCGTCCTCCAGAACTGGAAGACAATAGATTTATGTTCTTAAAATTCATCCAATGTGTGATATTTTGGTATGACAGTTCTAAAAATGGATATTCTACCTTTCCCTTTTCTCTGCAATTCCCCAGCCCCCAAGTGAAGTCAAGGTGTCGAAGGACTATTGGGTGAAATTCCAGAACTCAAGGAAAATGTCGACTCCGCTACCTCACCCCCCCGCCGCCCCATTTTGTGCCACTTTTGGCTAGGCGATCAGATATCTCAATATGCCTTCGAAGAAAGTGGGAGTCTTCTTTGGAGGTACAGAGTCTGTGTCCCAGCTCCGGATTCTCTGTTTATGAGCTCTGTCATTGGGACAAGTTACTGTCCCAGAGCCTCAATTTTCTCTTCTGTGAATTGATGGCAACCTCACAGGATTATTGTCTGAAATACCATGGAAAGTTCTGTCCAAAGGACAAGCCTGGAACAAATGGTTCTACTATCCTGGTGATGGCTTGTGCCCATACAAGGGCACACATCACAGCCCAGACCCTACTCTGCAATCTCTCCCAGCAAAAAGACCTACGATTGCTTGCTCGCCCCAACCTGCTGTTCTCTGAAAGCGAAGAGAGAAAGGGGGACATGATAGCTGCGTCACTGTGTGTCCAGACTCAATTGTTGTCAAGTAAATGTGACCCATGGCACATCGTGTGTGTCAGAGAGCACTGTGCTCCATCGATTTCAATGAGTATATTTTTAGAAGTACATTACCCGGTCTTTTTTCTAAAGCTCTCTGGGTAGACTTGAGCCTCCCACCTTTGAGTAGCCAAGCACGTGAACTCTAGGCATTGTTTTGCTCTTTGTACTGTTGGCCTTAGCAATGATTCAGCAGGCAACTAAGAGCACTTCCTGAGGTCCCTTAACTCAACCAAGCATCACCAATTGTCTTTTAAGGAAAAAGCCCTGCCAGGCTTGTTCTCTCTCAGTTTAGTTAGTTCTTTTTCAATGGAAATGTGGAGAAGGGGACCTGGCGTGGTTCACTGGACCACCTTCACATGCCCTTCATCCTCTGTCGTGACCGGCGGCACGAAAATCAAGAATATTTTTCAATTCTTCCCATCCTGAGGGATGGGCACATGAAAATTGTCCTCCAACCCTCCCTCATCCAGCTAAGGAGAACTTGGACGAGATCTCCATTTGGTGTCTATTTTCTTTAAAGCCTGCTCAAGCATCTGAGTGAACACTAGCTTCAGGTCAAAATGGTTCAGAATCCTCTGTTATGCTCAGCAAGACCCGAAGTGCGTACCCGCTTTATTGCTGGTACCAGTTGCTGTGGAGTCAGCTCAAGCTCACTGTGTCAGTCTGGGGAGACTGGCGAAACAAATCCCTAGAAACTCATAAGTGTAGAAGAGAGAGTTTTATATAAAGGGTAATTGTACCTTAAGAAAGCATCCCAACCCAGTCCAGACCAAGTCCATAAGTCTACTCCCCGTCTATAAAGTCCTCTTCAGACTCATGAAACATGTGCAATGACACTGAGTGCAGCATGATCACGGGCTAGTGGGTGGGAAGTCTTGTGAATCCAGTGGCCTTGTAAGCATCTCAGTGCTGCCAGGGGGGCTTCGTGTGGCTTCTCCAGCACCCAGGGCTGCATCAGGGTGGGTCTATGTGGCTTCTCCTCAGGGCTGTTTCACAGGGAGTCAGCCTTGTCAGTACGGCATCTCTTGGGGAGTGAGCAGAGAGCAGAGAGTCTCTCCTGCCTCCAAGAGGGAAAACAATGCCAGAGTTCCCAGAATCCTCAGGAGAAGACCACGCCCACACAGAGGCCTCATTGACTATCACCCAATTGACAGACTAGGCCTACCCCTTCACTCGTAATCCTCTCAAGTTCCAAATTAACACCAGATTATGTAACTACCACACCCATGTTGACTCCATGGAAAACACAAAACATTGTCAGGTCCAGCGCCATCCTTTGGATCTCTGCTTTGTCAAGCCCATTGCATATGTCAAGCCCATTGCGTGTGTCGAGTGCTTTCCAATCTGGGAAGCTCATCTGCCAGGACTGTATGCGACAATCTTCTGATGGGATCCATAAGGCTTTCATTGGCTCATTTTCACAAGGCAATCACCAGGTTTTTTCTTTCTGGTTTGTCTTAGTCTGGAAGCTCCACTGAAATTTATCCACTGTGGGCAACCCTGCTGGCATGATAGATATAGTGGCATACCATGCATTCTTGAGGGGTTGGGTTACCAGATGGGCTTCAAACTTCAAGGTCAGTAGCAAAGCATAAGAAACCCACAGGGGCGGTTCTACTCTTTCCTATAGGCTCCCTATGAGTCAGAAATGACTCAATGACAGTGAGAATTCAGAGCATCTAACATCACAGTGCCATGCACGTCACCATGGTACAACCCGACAGATGCATGGTGGTGGTATTTTGTCTTCTCTTGATTTACTTTCTTGTTGGGGTGTCAACCCTTCAACATTTTTCATGAGAAATGTTGGCGTTGAGTTTGCAAGCATATTTGACATCTTAAAAATACGAAAATGACTTTGAGAAATGTTTTCAATCCTGGGTTACAAACATATTGAGAGACCCTAGGATGAAAAACAGGTGTCTGTAGCAGCCGTTTAAAATTGGCAATAACCTCAAAGCCTGTGGACCTGGCCCTCAGTAAGACCTTGTCTGAAAAGGTAAGAAAATAAAGGGGCTCATCTCCCCAAATTTGCCTGCAACACTATTTTTATTGGTTTTATTTTACAGATAGTCAAAGGCAAGTAGGTCAGGGTTTATGAAAACACAAGCATTCCATTGTTAAAAGTTATTATTATGGGGTAAGAATAAAAGGCAAGCCGCTTTGAATTCCTTGGAAGAAGCCATGCACTTCAGTTTCCAGTAAACATTTTACTGAGTTCTTCTAAACCTCCCAGAAACCTCAAGAGAGGCCACATATTCACATCAAAAAAAAAATCTCTGACCAAATAAAAGTGTAAAATATAAGCATTGCCTCATGCTTCACCTTTCCGGCTCCACGGCACTTTCTGATCTGAAGCCCAAGTGTGAAAATCAACCTGCAGAAGGCTTCAGCTGTACAAGGAACAGTACGTGCCTGTCAGTCTGGTTTCAAAGGTCACAATGAAAGGCCAACAAGAGACCGACAGGTATGTGAGAGCTGACAGGCTGAAGGTCGTACTGCAGAGATAGATAGCATATAGCATTGGGGCAGGAGTGGGCGGGGTGGGGGTGAAGGTGTGGCTGGGAAGTGAATGCCAGAGATGAGGCTTTCTGCTCCCATTAAGATTGACAGTCTTGGAAACCCCCACGAGTTTTTCTGCTCTTTCCTGCCGGATCACTATGAGCTGGGACTGATGGGCTGGCAGAGAGTTTGTCCATCTGAAGTGATTTCTTCTAAGTTGTGTGATGCTCAGAGAATGGTAGTATGCGTGACACCCAAAAGTCAGGGCTAAACCTAGAAAGAAAACGTGCATAGGCCTAACAAGGGAACCCTTTGGAAGCCTTAGGCATATGATTTTGTTTTCACACTATTTAAAATGTCCAAAGGAAGAATATGAAATCCATGTTACATAAGTCACACGGAAAGTCAGGTGGCGGTGATTGTTGTCTGTGATAAAACATATAACCATGAATTTTATCAAAATAATCAGTAAAAATACTTGAAACGGTAAAATACATCATCTCCCTTTAAAAAACCAACATTACAGTGTAGGTGTGGCCAAGTGGATTCCAACTCCTATGGGACAGAGCAGACCTGCCCTGGAGGCTCCTCCAGGGTATAGACATACAGGAGACGGTCTCGCCAGATCTTCCTTCGGCAGAACCTCGGCGTGGGTTCACATTGTTACCCCTTGTGTGAGCAATGAGCTTGACCTTTGACTAGTCTTCTAAATTAGGAGGTTGCAACTATGATCTTAGGGGTGAATCACTTCCTTTTTGGATCCAGTATAGGGGTCGGAAAATTGTGGCTCTCAAGCCATATGTGGCGATTTTGGTACATACCTGTGACCTTAGATTAAATTGAAAATGAAACTATATCACAGTTTCATTTTCAGATAAAGATGATTTCATTTGTTTGTGAAAATATATTTATGGCTCTTGGATCATTTTTCCAATCGCTGTGAGGAACAGAACTGGTTCTTGCATCTCAAAAGTTTGCTGACTCCAGTCAAGCATATTGCTAAAATGACTTAAAATGTTTGTCTTTAGGCAGAGAAGGCAAAATGATTTTTAAGTACAAATTTCAAATCTAAGCACTGAGGTTTTCTGGAACATGTATATTTGTTACTGGCAGAAGCTTTGGTTAATTAGAAGAACAAGAGCCCTGGTGGTGGAGGGGTCACATGTTGGGCTGCCCATCACAAAATCAGTAGTTCGAAACTACCAGTCACGCTGTGGGAGAACAATGAGGGTTTCTACTCCTGTAGGGCGACAATCCCAGAAACCCACAGGGGCAGTCTGTCTCTGTCGGATAGCATCACCATGAGTCAGAATTGACTCGATGGCGGTGATTGAGAATGAGAGGGATCTGCCACTTTGACCTCCTGTGGTGGCTTGTGTGGTGCTGTGTCGCTGGAAGCTGTGCCACCAGAATTTCAAATACCAGCATAGTCACCCGAGGTGGGCAGGTTCCAACAGGGATTCCAGACTAAGATGAGAAAGAAAGATCCAGTAACTGATTTCCAAAGCAGACCCTTAGGATCAGAGCAGAATATTGTCCAAGAGAGGCCCTAAGTTGGAAGACACTCAAAAACACCATGGCTGGCTGCCAAAATGGGCTCTGAGATGGCCAATGACTGTGGTGATGGGACAGAACCAGACAGTGTTTCTCTCTGTTGTACATGGGCCATCGTGAGTCACATCGGAATCCATGGCAGCTGACAGCAAAGAGAAGGAAGCATCTAAGGTGGGTTTTAGAGGATATTTTAATTCATCATTGAATTTAAGCTATATATAGAATGATCTCCCCACCCCCACTTTATTTAGCTCTGCCACGAAAATGGTTTCCATTAAGTCCTAAGAAGGATTGAAGAATGCTTTCCTTGGCAGGCACAGAATGACAAATCACACCAATACTCCAAACTTGTGATACGAGTGTCCACAGCATAGGAACGTATCCAGTGGTCGTTTCGGTTTTGTGTGGCGTTTGTTTGGGTTTTGCTTTTCCTGTTCTAAATGGAAAATGACAAGCATAGCAATCATTCTTGTGACCTCTACCCTACAGACATTCTTCTAGATGTCTGGGACAGCACCTGGGGAGCCAGCCGAATGGTATTTTACTGAGGTCTAGTATTTTCCTTGAGTCTGGGACACTAGAGGTGTCTGTGAGCTGACATACCTGATGGTGTGTGTGTGTGTGTGTGTGTGTGTGTGTGTGTGTGTGTGTGTGTGTGTGTGTGAGAGAGAGAGAGAGAGAGAGAGAGAGCGCTTCTACGAGGGCTGAGCTGTGCTACCAGCAAACTGAAAACAGAGACTGAGCTGGCATTAGCTGACCTGAGATTTCCCCTCTTGTTCCAGCCACTGTTTGTGCCAGCATCAGTAAGCTTTCGTAGCCTTCAGAAAATTAGGAGCCACTGCTTATCATTAGCAGCGACTGTAGTGTAAAGAATGCTGTTGAATCTGTTGGATCCAAGTCAGAAAAACCAAGAACACTGGTTGCAAACAGACAAAAGGTTGGTAGTTCAAAGCCACCTATGGGTTGTGCAGGAGAAAGGCCTGGGAATCTGCTCTCATGGAGATGATGACACAGAAAGCCCTCTGGGCTAGTTCTGCTCTCTCGCATGGGGCCAGCTAGGAGTTAGAGTCAAACACCAATAGCATACCTGCTGTGCTTTGCCAACAAATCCATGTCAACCCGTAGGCAATGGAGTAGAAAGACAGAGTAGGAATGCCCCGTGCTATTTCCAAAGTTGTGTTAAGCTTTACAGAAGCAGATGGCCAGGCCTTTTCTCCCATGGAGCAGCTTGGTGGGTTCTAATCCGGGATCTTGTGGTTGAGGGATTGACTGCTGTGCCACCAGGATACCTTACCACAACATAAGGAAGCCACGAATTCTTTTCTTGTGGCCTGGGTCTTGCTGAATGGGCCTCACTCTACATGAATAAGCAAGACCCTCCATGTCATTTCTGTACTACGGCATCCTCTGGTTAGTGTATGGTGGCCATTAGTCGTCAGCCAGATTTGGGGAGGTGGGAGGACACATGAGGGCAAACTGAACATGAAACCGGAGGTCTGTTTACCTGTGAACCACTTAGACTGTATGTGTCTCAGAAACTCACTACTTTTCTCATTGAGAGGTGGAGCCAGCAGCAGGTCCACTTTTAGCTAAATAATTGTGTTCACAAGGTACAGGTGACACACAAACTGGAACGCCAATTCCCACTAGATAGCATGCCAAGGATGGTGTGGAAGTTACATAATTTCATGTCAACTTGGTAAAGAAGTCAATAAGTCTAGGTATGGCATCTAGCTTGTCAATCAGGTCACAACCTAATGTTGCCTCCTTGTGGGTGTGCCCTTCTCATGAGGATTCTGCTTTTTGGGAAAAAGACAGAACTTTCCACTCGTGTTAAAGTTACATTCTCAGATACACAGGGGCAGTTCTACCCTGCCCTATAGGGTCGACTTGATGGCTGTGAGTTTGGTTGTTGTTGTTGTTTGTTTTTTTATTTGTTCTTTAGATCAACTTAAAAATGGCCTGATAGAAAATCTGACTCATTTAAACTTGAGAACCCTAGGATCACTTTCTGACCAAAGGTGTTAAATACGAGTTTCCTATTCTATTGTATATATAAAAAAACTAGTTATTGTGGAATAAACTCCAGCCCATGATGACACCAGAGTATCTAAGCAAAAGTGTGCTCCAGAGGGTGGTCAGTGTCTTATTGGTTGAAAGCAGATTGCCAGGTCTTTCTGGCACCTTTCTGGCTGAGGCACCTCCAGCAAACTCAAACCTTTGATGAGCAGCTGAGTATATTTGCACGGCCCAGGGACTCTTATGGTAATCATAACTAGCCTACTATCAAACCGATTCGGATTCATAGTGACCCTAGATGGGATTTCCTCGATTGTAAATCTCTATGGAAACAAAGAATCTCATCTTTCTCCCTCTGAGTGGCTGGTGAGTTTGAACCTACAACTGAGGGTTTATTAGTCCAATGCTTATACAACACCACCCCCAGAGCTCCAATTATAAGTTTCAAAAAAAACCAAAACCTAAAAAAAAAAAATCCCACTGCTACCAAATCCATTCTTATTTACATAGGTCAGAGTAGCATCATCCCTGTATGTTCCAAGACTGTTAACTTTTTGCAGAAGTGGAAAGCCTCATTTCCCCATGGAACATCTGGTGGTTTCCAAATGTTGACTGTGTTAGTCTGGGTAAGCTAGATAAACTAATCCACAGAAACTCACATGTGTATAAGAGAGAGTTTCATATATAGGGTATATATATATTCAGAAAGCATCCCAAACCAGTCCAGTCCAAGCCCATAAGTCCGACTTAACCCATATGTTCAATACTGATCTATAAAGTCCCCATCAAACTCACAAAACAAACAATGATACTGAATGCAGGAGGATCACAGACCAGTGGGTAGAAAGTCTTTGTATCCAGTGGCAGTATAAGCATCTCAGCGCTGGCAGGGGTCTCCACGCGGCTTCTCCAGCACCCAGGGCTGCACCAGGGTAAGTCCATGTGGCTTCTCCTCAGGGGTGTCTCGCAGGTAGTGAGCCTTGCCGGCTAAGGCAGCATGCACTGGTGCGACCATCAGAGAACCAGAAAGGCAAGGCTCGCTGAGCCATTCATCTCTCCATCCTTCAATTCATCCCACATGTGTTTATTGGCCAGGTTGGCACAATAAACTTTAACTGTTTCATTGACCTTGTGATTAGCTGCCCAATGTGTAATCACTACACAACCTGGGCGCCTGATGGCAAGTAGTAAAAACAAACAACAAACAAAAAAGTCACTATTGCCATGGAGTCTATTTGGACCCAGAGTAACCCTCTAGGACTGGGTAGAACTGCCCCTGTGGGTTTCCAAGCCTGTAAGTCTTTACAGGAGTAGAAAGCCTCCTCTTTCTCCTGATTGTAAGTTAAATGCCTGAATTTCTTCTCATCAAGGCTGAAAGGAACATCCTAGAGACAATTCTCAGAGCGGAAATCATGGCTCCTAAGGAGGATGAAAAACGTGCTGGGGAGCCTCAGCAGGTGCACCTCTGGCTCTTTGGCCCTACTTCCCAACTTGCTTAATGAAAAATTACAGCTGAGGCTCCTTAGATCTGTCTCAGCTATAACTTCCTAGGAAGGTCTCATTGCGCTGTAGCCTAGAAAAAAAACCGTTTAGCATTTCAGCTCCAGATTCTATATCTAGAAATACAATTTCCAAGCTTCCTGTCTGTAGTGGGTGAATATTTGTATAGAAGGACTTCCACATTCACTGCCGACCTCCAGAATTCTAAATATCTTTTTAAAGCAGTGTTTCTCACAAGTTGGTTTCTTTTTACTCTTGAACGCCAAAGTATTAATAAGTGTTATGCCATCAGCTATTAAGTTTCCACTATGTACTGTGGTGGCACTTGTGTCTGTGAGAAAGGGTTAATTTTGCCTCACTAGACTGATTTGCTTCACTCCTTCCTGTCATACATTTTGGATTTGATAGCAAGCTACTGGGTGGTATAAAGGGTTAGGTATTTGACTACTGTGTTAGGCAGGGTTCTCTAGAGAAACAAAACCAGAACACTAATAATTATATATATATATATTTATACCAATAGGTATATAACATAAGAAATAAAGTTAATTAAATTAGAAAGCAGTATAAATGGCTCAATGCAGCTCACTCCCATGAAACAGTTGTGAGACACTGACAGTCCTTCACGTCTGAGGGCCACCGGGTAGTCCTCTGTAGAGCAATTCAGGCTATCAAGGCACAGGCAGCAAACAGCAAACACCAACAGTCCCCAGCTCAACAGATGTAAATTCCAATGGATTGGTGAAGCAAGACTAGAAGGAACCTCAAGTGACAGTGACACAGTTTATGGGTTAGGTGTCCCACAGGTAGTGTAGCTTGCAAAAGGAGGCACAAACAAGCAAGCCAGCTGCACACTGGTCCCATGATCAAAGAGCAAGAGACAAGAGACAAGGCTCGCCGAGCCATTTATCTCTACGACCTGCAATAAATCCCACATGTGTTCATTGGCCATGTTGGCACAATAAACATTAACCATCTCACCTACTAACCAAACGGTTGATAATGTGGACACACCCCAGGAAACCATGGAAGGAAAACTTAGCAGTCTGCTTCCAGAGGATGGCAACAGCCTAGCGAAACTGTGCCGCACAGCGCTAGCCCGCAATGCAGGTGGTCCGGACGGGTCACTTACCTCCACAGCCACTGCTCGCTTGTGTGTTTGCTTCGATTTGTAGTAAGTAGACATTGTTAACTAGTAAAGGAAGAGTAAACACGTATAATGGGAGATCAAACACATCCAATACATAGGATGAATATGGGCCTCACGATTAAATGCTTGGCTGCTAACCAAAAGCTTGAACCCAATAATTGCTGACATGGGGGAAATAATGTGATGATCTGGTTCTATACAAATTAGAGCCTTAGAAACCCTGTGGGGTAGTTCTACCCCATCCTACAGGATCCCTATGAGTCAGAATAGGCTTGATGGCAATATATATACATATATATATGAGCTGCCGCAAGTTCTTAGAAAAATAATATCTTCCAACTCCATTTCCCATGAATTTTTGAAGCCCCCTTGTATATATACATACACACATAATACATACATGTGTATACAGAAATAGAGAGACCTCGTGCATAACCTCCATTTGTCAGTGCTGGCATGGGTGTTGCTATGACACTGAACAGGTTTCAGCGGAACTTCCAGACTAAGACAAACTAGTCTGGAAGAAAGGCTTGGGTATCTCATCCTAAAAATCAGCCCATGAAAGTACCATGGATCACAATGGTTAGAGCTACACCGGATGGTGGGGATGACATATTTTGTTCCATTGAGCATGGGGTCACCCTGGGCCTGGGCTGACTATTATAAATAAGAGTA
This sequence comes from Tenrec ecaudatus, assembly GCF_050624435.1. NCBI lineage: Eukaryota > Metazoa > Chordata > Mammalia > Afrosoricida > Tenrecidae > Tenrec > Tenrec ecaudatus. The sequence goes on along the minus strand of NC_134530.1, from coordinate 299,496,151 downwards.
AAGGCGTTACAAAGGAACTTCCAAGAAAAACATGGGAAAATTCCCTTATCCTTTAATTCCATTTTTTCCTCAAACTTTTGGAGCCCTAGTCATACTAGATTTCATCCAAAGTTAAAAGCAAACTACCGATTTCCACTTAAATCATGTTCTCAAAATTCATGTTTAGATGGTAAAGTCCATAACATTTATTAGAAAGGAGCTTTGGGAAACAAAAGTTCTAAAACCCACAAGGTAGAATGTTCAAATTAAGGCTCTAAAAACCTTTAAAAATTATAGATAGATAGATATAGATAGATAGATATATAGATATAGATATAGATATAGATAGAGATAGAGATAGAGATAGATAGAGATAGAGATAGAGATAGAGATAGAGATATAGATATAGATAGATATAGATATGTCTAATTTCAGATTCCAGTAAGCCAGCTTTACTTCCATGTCTCTTATGACCTGATGATCTTGATGAAATTTCCCAGAAGGCTCTGTTGTCCGAAGTCTCCTAGTGGTCTTGGTATTATTATGAAGGTCTCCTACTTCAGAAGGCTGTTCTAGGCAAGTCTAGATTCTGGAACCAGAGTTACTCCTCCCCCAGATCCACAAAACTCCAGACTGTTTTCAGATGTGTATGCATGCTTCCCCCTACTACTTGCAGCTCACACAAACAAAAGCAGTGCATGCCAACTCTTTATTTAACATTCCAACTTACCTAAATAAGATGCAATACAAATATTTTAACCTGTTTCATCACAGCGAGTCTAACACCAATCTTCAAGTTGTACTCAGCATCTGTCACACGTCACATTTGCTTCTCTATATGAATTGCAACTTACTGACATGCCTGTGAAATAAAGTAATAATTAACATTTATATTAGCATCCATTATCCCATCGATAAAAACTCATGCAGCAATTTTTATGTGCTAGGTACTTTGATTCGCACCAAGCACTCAAAAAAAAAAAAAAAAGAGCAGTAACAACCAAAAAAGGAATAAAGACATTAGACTAAAAAAACAAACAAACAAACAACAAACCTGTCACAAGTGTACAAGTGTGGGTCTATCCGATCGACACTCACTCTGTCTACATCTTGCTTTTTCACATTCACAAAAGTTAAGATTGTGCATCAGCGTGACCTGGCGAGGAATCTCAGTGGTTTGGCAATTAAGAGGATGGCATCCCCTGTTGCTGTTTTTAGGTGCCATCCAGTCGGTCCTGACTCATAGCTACAGAGCAAGGCTCTGCCTGGTCCTGCATCATCCTCACAATTGTTGAATTGCTATTAGTTCTTTTTGGTACAATAGACTGCGTGTAACCTTTCCAGCTTCCTTTGATGGTTGCTGTATCACTCAATGTTTTTTTTTTCTATAGAATCTCTCAATCTGCTTTAATTTTTTTCTTGAGTTCTTTAAGTGTAAGCTATACTGACTATGTTCTTTTTGGTTTTCTAACTCTATGTCTTTGCACATTTCATATATCTTATTTTGTCTCTCGAGCTGGCCTTTGAAAGGTTCTATTTAGCTCTTCAACTTCACCGTTTCTTCCATTAGGTACTCTATGCGTAAGAGCAACTTTCAGAGTCTCTTCTGACATCCACTTTCATCTTTTCTTTGTTTCCTATCTTTCGAATAACCTTTTGCTTTCTTCTTAAATGATGTTCCTGATGCCCCCCCCCCCCGCCCCCGAGTTCATCAGGTCTTCTGCCACCAGTCTCCATGTGTCACACCTGTTCTGGAGATGTTCTCAATATCCCGTTGAGATTGACTTGAGGTTGTATTTCGGCCTTCATGGCCTTGATTCAATTTCCCCAGCTCCCACCTGCACTTAAACATATGCAAATGGTAGTGTCTTCCACAGTTAACTCGGGCTTCATTTTAGCTCCCGATACTGCGTTTCTCGATGATCCTTTCCAACAGAGACGTAAATTTGATTTCTGTATGTTCCATCTTGGGAAGTCAATGGGGAAAGTCACCATCTGTGTCGTTGAACAATGGTATTTGCTATGAACAAGTTGTTAGTCTTGTAAACATCTGTCATGCTGTCTCCAGCTTAATTTCTATCACCAAGACCATATTTCCCACAGTTCCCTGTTGTTCGTTTCTTGCACTCCAATCACCAGCAATGATCAGTGAATCTGATTGCATGTCTGATCAATTTCAGACTGAAGAAGTTGAAAGACTTCTTCAATGTCTCCATCACTAGCTTCAGTGCTTGGTGCATAAATTTGACCAATCATTGTATTGACTGGATTTCCTTGAAGGTGGACTGAAATCACAGACAGCATTACACTTCAGGCTAGATCTTGGAATGTCCTTTTTGACAATGAATGCAACACCATTCCTCTTGAATATGTAATTTCCAGTACAGTAAACCATATGGTTTTCTGACTCAAAATAACCAGTATCAGTCCATTTCAGCTCACTGAAACCTAGGACATCAATCTTTATGTATCCCATTTCATTTTTGACAACTTTCCGTTTGCCTAGAGTTATACTTTGTACATTCCACATTCCAATTATTAGATTTTTTGTAGCTGTTTCTTCTTACCTTGAGTTGGGTCCTATCAGCAAATGAAGGTCCTGAAAACGTTGTTTCCATAGGCTGTGCTTCATTTAAGTCAAATGGTCAACTCGATTTTGAGAAGGCCGCTTTTACCAAGTCATGTTTTGAGTGCCTTCTGATCTGAGGAGCTCGTCGTCCTGTACTATCTCTGACAATGTTCTGTTTTTATTCATTAGGTTTTCAGTGTCTGTTATCCAGGAGGTTCTCAGCAGCTACATCCTCCAAAGTGAACAGTCTATTCCTTCCCCATGGGCTGTTCTTATCATCTGGAAGCTTGGCTGGAACGTTTCCGTTGGGTGACCCTGCTGACATTTGAACCATCAGTGAGAGCCTCCAGCCTGTGGCAGCACACAAGCCACCGCAGTTAGATAGACTGCCTGCCGGCCAAGTGGTGGAGTCATCCTTCTGGGTGATCTATAATGTACTCACCCCATGATGAGATCTGTGATGAATCCATTTTTTTCCAACAGTTTTATTGGCAAGGAATTTAGATAGCATATGATTCAATAGTTCGATCGTATCAAAGCCTGCTTGAAATATAAATGGACTCTGTATAAAAGCTGGCTTACGTTGTACCGGGTCTGGATCCTGCTTCTGGTTCATCTTCCAACCTCTTGATGCTGCTGTGCTGCCTGCCAAGGTTGGGAGTCATCAGCAGCTCACCATCTTCCTTGCCAACCTAGGAGTCATTTTCATCTGCAGCCAAAAGCCTTTACTCTACATATAGATATAAATAGATATGGCTACAGGTATAGATGTGGACATAGACATAGACATAGAACATATGAACCACACTGGCTTTGCTTCTTTAGAGAATTCAGCCTAAGACCGCATTCCCTTCAGTAATAGATTGCGAATTTCTGAGAATTCATTCAAGGCACCATGTTCTAAACCTATCCTCCTTCAGTGTCAGGTAACTTTTAGAATATGCCAACTATGCTTGGGTGTGTAACTAAAGTCAACACTTATCCCCCATGATTCCAAGTGCAAAAAGAAGGGAAATTCGTTTTCTTTTATCTCCTTTATCTTATTCTTGAATCCCCCCCCAAAATGCTTCATTTTTATTAACTAGAAAATGATTCATTTATACTAAGGTAGAGTGGATCCTAAACCTAATCATTTCTGAGCTATTAAAAGACCAGAATATACCGAGAGAGGTATATAAAATGTGGAGGACAGATACTATTTGAGAATTAAAGAATACCCAGGAACACCCGAGTCTACTGACAAGGAAGGAACTGACCCAATCAAGAATATACCTTTATATTCATCAGAGCAAAAAATTATTTTAATATATTGTCATTCAAGTAAAAATTGAATGTAGCACGCTTAAAGCAGTTATGCATAGAAAGGTCTGATTACAAGGTTGGGCCTTGTGGTTAGTGCCTGGAGCCTTAGATTTGAGAAGCGTTCCTTCCATTCCCAGAATGGATATGAATGACTCACTGGAACTAAACTGGTTATGCTAATGTCTTGGTTGATGCAGAACCGGAGGAGTCTGAAATGTTGGTACACGCCAGACAGAAGGTCCCACTTACTGACAGGGCCAATGAAACTCTAGTCTCTGGGTCTCTGATGAGTTTCTTTGGCTTCACATGCAACTACACGTTATCACAGCTGTTGCTAGAGGGATGAAATGAACCTGGATTATTCCACTGGTTCAGAGCTCTTAGAGCTTGTGCCTCATTTCTCCAGACTCCACCCATGTGCCCTTTCCCTTTGCAGATTTTGACTTGTATTTTTATTTGCATAGATCTTACCTCCACGTAACGCTGTGTGTGGAGTCCCATGAATCCTCCTAGCAAATCATCAAATATAAGAATGACTTTGGGGGCCCCCCAAAATATATGGCTATTGGGTATCTGCTATTGTCAAGCACAGCCCTAGTACCGAAGGATTTTAGCGTTAAGGGATGGCCTGTGATCTGCATGGCTGACAGTTTGAAACCACCAGCAGCTCCTCAAAAGAGAGATCTACACTCCTTGAAAGAACTCCAGTCTCAGGAACCCACAGGATGGTCACTATTGAGTCAAGTTTACAGCAAGGAGACCTGGTGATACAATGGATTTATGGTTGTGCTGCTAATTTTAAGATTAGGGGTTCAAACCTACCAGCTGCTCTATGGGAGAAAGAAAAGACTGTCTGCACCTATAAGCATGGATGGTCTCATAGAGTTACTGTTAGCCAGCATTGACTTGATGGCAGTGAGTTTAAGGATATAGCAGTGATGAAAACAATGCTCTGTGCCCCGTGGACCTTATATTCTGTTGAGAAAGAAGCAGTGTAAGAGGGAGGAACTGGCAACGATCATGCAACAAGTCAAATATATAATGATGAGTCATAAAGGATGGCCCCTAGACTTTCAGGTCCTACGTGCATGGGTTTATTTCAAACAAAATATGCTTACACATGTCTCTGCCATCAGTGCATGGCTGCAGACCAGCTCGCTCAGTAATCTACTCGTCTTTGGTTCACTGGGGGTACCGTCGAGGAAAGGGTCGATCCAAAAGTGGCTTCCAACAGGAGCTGTTCGGCCAATTAATTTCAAAGCAGAGAAGCCAGCTCAGACATAATGGTCACTGTTTTGTTTTTTATCTTGGGTGGGGGTGGGGGTGGGGGGGGGAGGGCTTAGTCCCAAGGGATAATCTCAAGAGATTTTCTCAAAGGACACACGATGATCCTTAGGACTAATCATGAACAAGTTTTAAGAACATTGAAAACCGCATTGGTAAGTAGAAGGCCGGGAAAGTTGCTTGCAGGAGGATTCCCTTTCCCCATTGTGACAATGAACTTGTTCGCTCCTCAAGGGCAGCAAGCACCATCCTATGAGAATTCCATTGGAACCCTTACCCCATACATCCTATCGCCTGGATCTTGCCCTTTCAGTCTTGTGGCATGGAGTAAACCAAAGAGGGAAGAATGTTAGACAGATAGAAATAATCATGTAAAGTGTAAAGCCCTAGATGGAGGATACACCAAGAAACAATAGCTTAACATTTTGATTTTTTTAAATCAAGTTTTCTGCAATTTTATAGCAATACTTTCTTATTGCCATGTAATGTGCCTGAAAGTGAAAGGGACTATGGAGAAAATAAAGCAGGACAGTGGATGTGGTATGCTAAGTTTGGAACTTGCCATTTTTAAAAGAAGAATCAGGAATGGCTTCCGGGTAAGACCTGAGGAAGAAAATGAGTGAGTTGTATGACTGTCTGGAGACCGAGCTTGATAAGCAGAAAGAGTACAATACAGAGGATAACATGCAAGGTATAGCCGGGGGGCGGGGGGGGCTGTCTGTCCAGACCACATGGTGCAACCTAAGAGGGAAAGAGAGAGCAAGAGAACCTCATCATGGCCCACCAAGCCCAGGACACCACCCCGGCTCACAGAGGCAATGCACAGAGAGGACTGTGGGGCCGGCCTCACCACAACACTGACCCATAGTACTCCTCCGGGGACAGCACCAGAGAAAGTGTGTCCAGTCTGCCCCACACACAGCAGGGTGAAATGTGAAGGTGTGCAAGCAACCGGGCAGCAAGGGGAACAAAGTAAAAATCTCCCCGAGGAACCTTGAAAATAGACTTCTATCTCGGGGGACAGGGCTTGGCACCTCATCAGACCTGATTGGAAAGCACTCACAAGGGTCAGCAGACAGACCTGGAACTATGTATCGGCTTTGGGATTTTGTTTGTTTGTGTGCTTTTCTCTCACTCTAGGTCTATCTATAGAAGATAGGCAGGACTAACAATCCTGAGGAGAAAACAATAGGACTGGTGATCACGGGGGACATGGGACAGGAGGAGGCATGGAGGGGGAGCAAGCCAAGAAACTCAGTGATAAGGTAATAACAAAAGATTTAAAATTGATGGCGAGAAAGGCGTATGATGCCTGGTAGACTTTGAACAAATGCAATGTATCTGAGAGGAATCACTGGGAGCCAAATGGAGGTTGAGCATGATAGTGGGATAGGAGGAAGGTGAAAGGAAATAGAGGAGGCAAAAGCTATTTATAGAGGTATAGCTATAGGAATGTATATATGGAAATATATTAGTTTATACTGAAAGGGATAGAAGCCAATGTACGTATATTTATATGTTAATAAGTATTATAACAGTGGACAAACTTTGGGCCTCTACTCAAGGCCTCACTAAACACAAGAACACTTGATTCTAATAGCCTGGCACTCTTTGATACTCACCTTCCCAACGTAATCGCTGAAGGCAAAATGGGCACATAAGCAAATGTGGTGAAAAGCTTATGGTGTCCAACTATTAAAAGATATAGTGTCTAGAGTCTTAAAGGCTTGAAGTTAAGCAAGTGGCCATTTAGTAGGGAAGCAAATAAGCCCACATGGGGGAAGCACACCAGCCTGTGTGACCATGAGGTGTCAATAGGATCAGGAATCAAGTATCAAAAGATCCAAAACAAACAATCATCTGGATGCGAAAGAGGGGAGGTGGAGTGGAGACCCAAAGCCCATCTGTAGATAACTGGAGGATTACAAGCAAGGAATGATTAAGCTAGGTTGCAGTACACTACCTATGAAACACACACCATTCCTCTAGTTCCTGAATGCTTCCTCCCCTACCCAGCCCCCACTACCATAACCCAGTTCTTGATACAGATAAGAACTCTCAACACAGGGGATTCAGGAAAGATCAAACCCTCGGGAACAGTAGTGGGAGTAGCAATATCATGAGGGCAGGGGGATGGTGGAGGGAGAGAAAGGGGGAACTGATCACAAGCTTAGATAAATAGCCCACCCCAGGGGGACGAATAACAGAAATGTGTGTGAAGGGAGACAACGGACAGTGTAAGATATGAAACAACAGTAATATATAATTTATCAAGGATTCATGAAGGTGGGAGGAGGAGGGAGGGAGGGGAAGAATAGAGGAGTTGATACCAAGAACTCAAGTAGAAAGAAAATGTTTTGGAAATGTTGATGGCAATATATGTGCAAGTGTGCTTAATGCAATTGGATTATAGATTGTTATAAGATTTGTAAGTGCTCCTCAATAAAATGATTAATAGAAAGAAGAAGAAGAAGAAGAAGAAGAAGAAGAAGAAGAAGAAGAAGAAGAAGAAGAAGAAGAAGAAGGAGGAGGAGGAGGAGGAGGAGGAGGAGGAGGAGGAGGAGGAGGAGGAGGAGGAGGAGGAGGAGGAGAAAGGCTAAGTCATTTGCTCAGGGTGACACATCTGAGAAGGTTTCAACCCACAAATTCTGGTTCCAGCACCCCCGGGCCCAATCTCTCCACCTCACTGGACTTGGAATCATCAAAGTGAAAATGCTTGTCCCATGGTGCAATAATCATTGTTTTTTAAATAATAAATGGCAAAAACTATGCTAATATTTTTGATATTATAAAAACTTCATATGATGCATGGATTTCGCTAAAATGCTGCAGTTCACTAGCATATGGTTGGCTGCTTATGAAGCCAGATTTTCCCCCTGAGATTTGTCTTTTGGGAACAAAAATTTTAGAACCATGCATTGCCATCTGACATTGTACCCAGCCTAGAATTAATGCATGATAACCTAGTAGCATAATGAAGACAAATGGAGGTGGGGGTGGGGTGGGGAAGAAAATATACTACGTAGACCCCTAGGCAGGCTTGGATGATTTGAAAGTATACATGCACCAGGTTATTCACTGCAGCACTGTTTGTCATCGGAAATCACTGGCAACATCCTAATGCCTGAATGGAAACGTGATTAAATAAGCTATGGGGCGTCCACACCACAGGAAGCCAGGCAGCTGCCAAAAAGGGCGAGGAAGGTCTCTATGAGGTGATAAAATGTGATTTACAGGCTATATTATTTGGTGGAAAAAGCAAAATGCAAAAAGGTGACCAAGTAGTATTTTCTCTGTGTAAGAAAGAAGACAAAGCAGAATACTGATAGATCAGTAAGGGCTTCAAAAGTTCATGGAAGCATTTCATTATCATTTAATTTCATTTTCCATGACCTTTTTGAAGGTCATGCACTGGTGGCATAGTGAGTTAAATCTTGGCCTAACTGAACACTTAGCATTTTAAGCCTACCAGCCACTTTGAGGGGGAAAGATAGGGCAGTCTGCTTCCATACTGATGGACAATCTCTGAAATTCAGAAAGAGCACTTCTACTGTCTTATAGTGTCCCTGGGTACCAGACCTGACTCAATAGCAGCAGGTTCGAGTTTTCTTGGTTTCCTTATCTCTAGCTATGAATATGCTTTTTATGTTTTCAAAATGAAACAGAGGAAAGAGATACCAGGAATGAATGATGTCAGGGTGGACACAAGACACAATGGATGAGGGGATACCACCACTTCTAAGGACATGCATTTTTGTTTATACCCCTCTTACATTGAAGGGACTTCAAAAAGTTCTTGGAAAAATAAAAATTTTTAAATAATGGGATTTTCCCCCATAAACTTTGCAACTCCCTCAAATAATTTTTATTTATGATCCATGTGCTCAAAACACTCAAAATTAGTCATAATAAAAATTTTTAAAAGGCAAGGAAATCCCTAGAAACAACTAAATTTGACAGTTCCTTAAAGGATTAACCAACTGCACTGGGGTTGGGGGTCGGGGGGGAGGGGGACAAACCCAAGTAACTTTTAAACACATTTAAACTCTAGATGCTCAGACTAAAGACCTAAAGAACTCTAAGCAAATATGGACATCTTATTGGTAGATTTATTTTTGCTGTGAAATGGCAGAACAATTCTGAAACCGCTTTCACTGAATTCTAGAATTGAGCCAAGATTGAGGATGAGTGCCAGCATTCCCATGGTCAAAAGAGGGAGGTAGGAGAATGCAAGGAGGATTTTTGTGGTCCTTACACAATCTGGTGTCAACTTGCAAAGAGGTGGAATTTAACCTGTCATCAGGTCAGAGCTTGATGACCTCATTTGGAGGTGCAAGGGAGATAAATAGCTCGCTGGAGGGAGGCCACTCCCTCCTTCCCTGGGAGGCATTCCTGCTGACAAACCACATGGAGCTATGCTGGTGGCAGACAGCCTTGGAGCTGGAGGAGCCACGTGGAGACCCATGTCAGCACTGAGCTGCTTCTACCACCACTGGACCCACAAGACTTTCCACCCACTGGTCTGTGATCTTCCTGCACTCGGTGTCATTGCATGGCTGCATGAATCTAAAGAAGAATTTATAGACTGGTATCAGACATATTGGCTAATATCGGACTTATAGACTTGATCTGGACCGGGCTGAGATATTTACTTAATATACAATTTCTCTTTTATGTAAAGCTACGGGGACAGATGAGTGTCTATGAATTTGTTTCTTTAGTCACCCTAGACTAATACAACATTATTTTAGAATAAACCCTATAAAATTGAATTGAAACTGGAAATACGACTGTTCATGTTTGGGATTAAATTGTATCCATCAAAAATATGTGATGTAAATCCTCCCTCTTAGCCTGTAATTATAATCCCATTGGGAAAGGGATCATCTTTGTTAGGTAAATGATAGGATTCATATAGGGTGTGGTTAAGTCAATTTCTTTTGAGTATAAAAGTGATAAAGCAAGTAAAGCTGTGTAAAGACACATGAAGATACATGCCACGATGCATGAAGATCACCATGGAGCCAACAGAAACCAACAGAAAAACAGAACCAACAGAAAAAGCTTTGCCCTCTAGTTGGCACCCTGAATTAGGACTTTTAACCTCCTAAACTGTGAGAAAATAGACTTCTATTGATAAAAGACACCCCCTTATGCTATTTATGTTAGAGCAGCACTAGATAGATAGATGACAGATAGATAGATAGATAGATAGATAGATAGATAGATAGATAGATAGATAGATAGATAGATGAAGGGAGGTTGGAGGGAAGGAAACAAGGAAGTACTGACAGACAAATGATTGGATAGGTAGCTAACCAGATGAGGTAGACGATTGATACAGAAAAGAGAGACTGTATCTTAGTCACTGTGTATGGTTTTATCATCAATGCTCGATGTTGCTCAAATTCTTTTCAGAACTAAAAGAATTTGCCATAAAACTGCAGCAAAAGTAGTTACCAAACACCTCTGAACTCTCAGCCCTCTTTGATTGCCCCAGCTGAAGAGAATCACCCACCAGGCCCAACGTTATGGCCCTTCTCAGAGCAGCGGATTTCCCATGGCGGATGGACACGGGAATGCAGAGCCCTTCCCTCCTCACCCCTACTCAGGGCACCTCAATGATTTCCCCTGGAAGCAGCTGGGGTCTTCAGTACAAATCATCTTCTCCTTTTGCTCAATTCTGTTTCCACTCCTCCTATTCCCAGAGCGACATTCCCTAATACACTTTCTACTCATTAAGCTTCATTTCAGAAATGGATTTTCAGGGAACTGAATCTGAAACACATACACACGCACACACACACACACACACACACACACACTCACACACACATTCGATTACTCTATCTGCTGAAAAGACAGAAGCAATGGCACTCCAGTAGCGATGAACACATGTGATGTATAAAGAAACACTGGTTTCTAAGCATGATTATCCACTAAAAGGGAAAGGGTAGGGATGGTAGAGAGGGGCCCAAACGAACAAAGGATTTAACAGGAATGAATGAATGAATACATTCATCAAATTAAAACTGCTCCATTAAAAAAATCCCTCTGGATTCCTTCCCTCTGAGATCTCAGTATTGGTCTGAGTGGCTCACAAAGGAGAAGTAAAGCTGCAGTGGGCTTGTGGTCCTCAGCGACGTACGAGCTCATTGTGAATCGATGGAATAATAAAACAAAAGGAATACGGGTTCCTTAGAGAAGTGTCTCATTCCAGGAATGGAAAGGGAAAAATAGAATCTAAAAAATGACCTGGAAACAGCTTGCCCAGAAAGCGAAAGAAAGAAAAAGATCCCACTCCCATCAACTTTCACCAGAAAAAAAGGCCACTGCCATCAACTTTCAGCAGAAAGTAAAAAATAAAAACAGCACACTGCTATAAAATCAGTTCCCACTCCTGTCTGCCCGCCCTCCCAGCAGAGAAGAGCCACCCCGGGGGGTTTCAGAGGCTGAAAATCATTCCCAAAGCAGACAACCTCACCTACTCTCATGGAACAGTGAACGGCTTTGAACGACCAAGTGTGTGTTTAGCAGCCTCAGATTTAAGAAAGTAAAGCCTGCCAAATGATGGGGACATGTTAAAAGGACACCGTAGAGAGCTTGAAGGATTCCCACTGACCAAATAGAGAACCACTGAACAGTGTCGTAAACAGTGAGGATAGAGAGTCCCCGTCCATTGAATAAAACAGGAATCCACGAACCTATGCTGCTACAAAGTGAATGGATGAGCAAATTAAAAATAATAATAATAATAATGGGAATAATCATTTTCATGATCATCTGATATGAAGGAACATCAGACACACCCCATCAAGAAGTAATCAATCAAATCGCCACCTTGTACTTGTCAAAAAATACCAATGTCATAAGTCAAAGGCAGACTGAAGAACCATTCCCAATTAAAGGAGAGGCTAGAGCAACAGTTCTCAACCTGTGAGTCGCGACCCCTTTGGGGGTTGAACGACCATTTCAAAGGAGTTGCCCAATTCATAACAGTAGCAAAATGACAGTGATGAAGTAGCAATGAAAATAATTTTATGGTTGGGGGTCACCACCACACGAGGAACAGTATTAAAGGGTCGTGACGTTAGGAAGGTTGAGAACCACTGGGCTAGAGGGCAAAATGAGTGCTTCTAGAGTAGACTCTAAACTGGATGTGTTCCTTCTGTTTTATTTTTACTATAATGGGTGTAATTGGGACACCTGCTACAATTGAGTAAGGTCTAAATTAGACAATAGAGCTTATCAGTGTTCACTTTTTGAATTTGATAAATTATCCTATGTAAGAGAATACCCTTGTTTCTTGGGAAACATACCCGATAATATTGGGGTTCAGGATGAGTCATGTTTGCAGCCTGCACTCAAATGGTAGAGAAAACTATTACCCATACACACAGAGAACAATAAAGCAAAAATGTTAAAGTGTCAGCCACAGGGGAATCTGCCTGAAGGGTGCACTGACAACCTCCTGATTGAATTCTTTGTATTGTTCTATCTCTATAATTATTGCAAAATTTAAAACTTAAAGATACTGGTTTTCAAGGGAAAATGCAAAGCTTAGGGAAAATATTTAAAATTGGGGGGATGCATATTCAATAAGATGACAAATTTAAACAAACACACTCCCCAAATTCAATTCGCGTGCTAGAGTACATTTTCAGCATTACCGTTGTGACAGTTAGGTTTATTTGTGCCAACATGGCACCTGTAAGATGACATGGGTAGAGCAGCTTGATGACCTTCTTTGGAGGTGTGATCAGGATAAATGGCTCTCAAGAGACCAGCCTCTCTCTGCTCTCACCTTTATGCAGGTGAGCCACTCTGAGACCTGCCAGAGCCCTGTGATGAACTGCTCCAGTGGAGCCACACAACCTTGCACTTACTGGCCTGTGACCTTCCTACGTTCTGCACCATAGCAGGTGGCTGTGGGAGGGACTTCTGTTCTAGTATCAGACTTATGGACTTGTGCTGGACTGGGCTGGGATATTTTCCTGATATATAAAGCCACCTGATAGAACGCTCTTTCTTACATATAGATGAGTGTCTCTGAATTTGTTGCTCTAGTCAACCCCGCCTGACACATCTGCTATCCATAGAGTCCACTTCAGATTGTACTTCTTTCACATCGTGTATGAGGAGCCCAGCTGGTGTTTTCAGGTAAGCATTTGATTGCCAACCACAAGGTCAGTTATCCAAACCTACCAGCCACGCCTTGGGGAAAAGATGAGGCTGTCTGCTCCTGTAAAGATATACAGCCTCAGAAACCAAGGACTCACAAGCTAATTAATGGCAGTAAGTTTGGGGGTTTCACATCATCTTTAATTGCAAGTCTTACAATAAACTAAACAGTAGAAAGTCCAGAATGGTTGCATTTATCACACTACACCGACTTATGTATGAAAAGCCACTAGAAATAGAAAAGCCAGAGACTATGGTGCAGTCTCACAAATGTTTGTCAATGGAGTCACTGGAGACTTAGATGGCAATTCTGCATCCCATATGATAACAATTAAGTGCTGTCACTTTGGAATTGTTGATGTTTCTGCTACAGTATTTCAGAGATTATTTTTAAAACATATTTTAAAAAATTTAAAATGTTTTAAATTAAAATATATATGCTTTCATATATAAACACATAATATTTTATACATATTGGGGTCAGGGTTTTTTGGAATTTATGTTAAAATTGCAAAGAGAATCCAAAATAATATTTTCATTCATTTCCAGGACCTAGAAAAATAGGAGTCCCTGGTTGGACAAAATGGGTAAGTGCTCAACTATTCGCCTTGAGTTGGACATTTGAGCCCGTCCAGACGCACCTTGGAAGATGGGCCTGATAATCTTCTGGAGGCCACAGCTTTACAAACCCTATGGAGCACAGGCCTGTTATGTGGGACCACGTGCAGAATAAATTTGACAGCCACTAACAACACCAACCAGAAATGAATTTAGTAATTCATGTAGAGGAGCAGAGAATGTATCACTGGGATAAATATGGAGTCATCCGTTTAGTGTTTTATGCAATTCTTGGAACTAAAGTTCGATATTTTATGTCAAGCTCATGTTTGCAGATATCTAAACCTTGCTACATTTGGAGTCCCTGCTGGTCATTTTCTCTTTTAATTTAAAGGCCAGTGCATTGATGCAGCAGACACTGCCTTGATCAACGTTAAGGAGAAGTCATGTTGCTATCATGGACTCCTGATATCATACAATGAGAATGACACTTCACCTTTGTGACTGTCTTCCCCCAAACATATGGTTGGATGTTACATGAGAAAACCAGGAGCCCTGGTGGCATATTGGTCATAAGCTGGGCTGTTAACTAGAAGGTCAACAGTTCAAAGCCATTAGCTGCTCCATGAGAGAAAGACTTGGCTTTCTACTCCCATAAATAGTTACAGTCTTGAAAATCCACAGGGTAGTTCTATCCTGAATATAAGGTTCCTGTGAGTAGGAAATTGACTCAATGGCAATGCTTGATATGGTTTGGTTTGGTTCATGAACAAACATAAGACAAACTCAAGGTAAGGGGCATTCTACGAAACACTTGACCAGTACTCTTCACTCTTCAAAACGATCAAGATGATAAAAAATATGCCAAGTCTCAACAACTGTCACAAACAGGAGACTAGGATGTGTGATAACCAAATACAGTCTGGTATCTTTCCAGGGATAACTGGATAACAGAACAAGAAGATCAGTAAGGAAAATGATGACACTTGAATAAGGTCTATAATTTCAGTAGTAGCAATGTAGCAACGTCAGCCAGATACCTTGTTTTGAATAAATAATCACAGCAATCCAAGATGGAAGTTCAGGAGGAACTGCATAAAGATGCTGTGTACTACCTTTGCAGATAATTCTAAGATTGCAATTTTATTTTAAACCAGGGTACATTAACATGATTTTATTCATAAGGTTACTAACCTACAACTAGTTTTGAAACTTAACTTTTTTCTTTGAGAATAATTCAGGTGCCTCTAGCATGTGTCAAATAGTTCAGAGGGTTTAGCCCACATCTCATTCTCTACTTTTAAGACCAGGGAAGAAAATGTGAACGCTTTCTTTGGAAGTAGATGAAACCAGATAAAGAAACTATAAGGTAATAGCCACTAATGATCCTATTCAAAGGCAAAGTTTTGAAAAATATTCGCGATTAAGAAATCAGATTGAGAACCTCAAAAATAACTTTTGAACAAGGAGGAAAGGTCATGCTATTAAGTTCTTTTTCATGAAGATAGAAAAATTAGGGTTTCCTTAAACTACATGTAAAGATCACCGAGCTACAACACTTTGCTTCTTTTTGAGCCTATCACGTCTGCCTACGTGGCATCTTACCCCATAGAAAACATGCCTCGCGTATAATTTGTCACCATCAGAGAAGTGGAGACTAGGAAAGACACGGCATCCTTTCACTGGAATGACAGGAGAAAATAGGAGGGAAAAATCCTCAACTGGCATATTTTGAAAAAGTATCATGATAAATGGAGAAAGGGCTGAATGAAGTTGTCAGGGATTTCACCTTGCATGGATCCAGAATTAATGTTGCTGGAAGCACTGGTCAAGAAATTACACATATTGTTTTGAGCTAATCTTCTGCACAGACCTCTGTAAAGTGCTGATGGGCAAAGCTGTCCCTCAGAGGACTAAGGTGCGCCTGACCGTAGTGTTTTCAATCCTCATGTGAAGTTTGTCACTGAATAAGGAAGACTGGGGAAGAACTGATGCATTTAAATTATAGTGCTGGCCAAGAATATTGAAATACTGTGGACTGTCGGCCAGCGTGCTCTTAAGCAGCAAGTATGGTGAGATTTCAATGCAGACTTGGGACATGTTATCCATGGAGGACAGTCCCTGGAAAAGGGCATCATGCTTTGGAAAGTGAAAACTCAGTGAAAAAGCAGAAGATCCTCAACAAGTTGGATTGCCCCAGTGGCTGCCACAAGGGCCTCCAACAAAATGACAATTGTGAGGATGGTGCAGGACCAGACAGTGTTCCGTTCTGTGACGCATAGGCTTATCATGAGTTGGAACTAATTTTATGTCACCTGTGTTGGTCTGGGTAGACTAGAGAAACAAATTCATAGAGACACTCATATGTATATAAAAAAGAGACGAATCAGTCAGGGTGCAATTTAGCAATGATGAAACATACAATTTTCCTCTAGTTCTTGAATGTTTCCTCTCCCCGCCCCCCACCCCCCACCCCAACTATCATGATCCCAATTCTACCTTACAAATCCGGCTGGACCAGAGGATGTACACTGGTACAGATAGGGAGTGGAAACACCGGGAATCCAGGACAGATTAACCCTTCAGGACCAGTGGTGAGAGTGGCAATACCAGGAGGGTTGAGGGAAGGTGAGGAAGAAAGGGGGAACAGATTACAAGGATCTACATATAACCTCCCTGGGGACAGACAGCGGAGAAGTGGGTGAAGGGAGATGTCGGATGGTGTAAGATATGGCAAAATAATAATAATTTATAAATTATCAAGGGTTCATGGGGGAGAGGGGAGTTGGGATGAAGGGGGGAAATGAGGAGCTGATGCCAAGGGCTCAAGTAGAAAGCAAATGTTTTGAGAATTATGATGGCAACATATGTACAAATGTACTTGACACAATGGATGGATGTATGAATTGTGATAAGAGTTGTACGAGCCCCAAGAAAATGATTTTTTTTAAAAAGAGGTTTATATACAAGAGCAATTCAACACTGGGGGTGGGGGTGGGGGGGAGAAAGGCCATTCCAGTCCAGATCAAGTCCATAAATCTGATATTAGCTCATATGTCCGATATCAATCTACAAAGTCCTCTTTAGACTCATGCAACACATGCAAAGATGCCAAATGCAGTAAGATGACAGGGCAGTGGGTGTGAAGTCTTGTGGATCCAGTGGCGTTGTAAGCATCCCAGTGCTGGCAAGGGTCTCCATGTGGTTTCTCCAGGTCCATGGTTCTGGCTGCATCAGGGTAGGCCCACCCCTCCTCAGGGATGTCTCGCAGGGAGACAGCCTTGTCAGTAAAGCGCCTCTCAGGGAGTAAGCAGAGAGAGAGGTGTCTTCCACCTCCAAGAAAGAAATCCAGGAATTCCCAGAATTCTGAGAAGGCCATGCCCACACAGAGGCCTCATTAGTTATGACCCAATTGACAGACTAGACTCCACCCCTGCACTCTTAATCCTCTCAAGTCCCAAATTGACACCAGATTATGTAACGACCACAGCACCTTATAACAATATATAATTTTTTAAGTCTGTATTTAATAGTTAAGACCATTATTGGGAGTTTGAATAAATCCACTCATGCAGGCCTTATTTGGAGCTCTGGTGGTGCAGCAGGTTACACTTGAGTTGCTAACCCAGAGGTAAGCAGTTTGAAGCCATGGGAGAAAGAATGAGGTTTTCCACTTCCAATATTTCCGGTCTCAGAAAACTCACAGAGGCAATTCTACTCTGTCCTCCAGGGTCACTATTAGTCAGAACTGACTTGATGGCCATGAGAGCCCGGTTTTGCTAATACTTGAGCATTCTTTCTGTTTTGTTTTGTTTTTAAGCTAAAAGTAAGTAAGCCAAACATTGATGAAAGTTTCGGCATTCTATAGTTTTATTGGTAGTTTCACAGCAAATAACCTTGATTTAGAAATGTAGGAACATGATGGGCTGCTATGAGAACAAGCAAATTATTCTTAGAAGAAGTACAATTAGTACTACTTAGCAGAGAGGCTGGTGAGCCTTCAGCTTATGTACTCTGGACATATCACCAAGAAAGACAAATTTCTAGTCAAAGGATACCAAAAATGATAAAGGAAGCTTTCAGTGAGGCAAGTTGGCACAATATCCCAAACAATGACATGAAGCATGTGACCATGTAGATGACACCAGACTAGGTCATATTCCAATTCTGTCCTCCACACACAAAAGGAATACTGTGCCCACGGCTGATTATCTAAAGCCAAATGAAATTGATTGCCATCAAGTTGATTCTAAGACTCACAGCAACCCCATAGGCAAGGGTAGAGCTTCCTTCCTTCTAGGGTCTCTGGGACTGGACCTCTTTATGGAAGCAGGTGGCCACATTTTTCTCTCACAGAGCAGCTAGTGGGCTTGAACGGAAGAGCGGTTAGTTAGCAGCTGAGCTTTATACCTATTATACTCACCAGCGCTTCTCTTGATTAAAAACCAAAGCTGCAGCCCATTGAGTCAATCCCACCTCCTAGCAGCTCTACGGAACAGAGCAGAACTACCTCTGCAGGCTGCTGCGACTGTAACCTTGACAGGAGTAGACAACCTCGTCTGACTCCCTCAGCGGAGCTGGTGGATTCAAACTGCTGGCCATGTGCTCAGCAGCCCACTGTGCACCCAACTATGCCGTATGTGTTCAAATGGAGTCATGTTCTATGTTCATGATCTAGGACTGCTTTTGTTTGGTTGTTATTTGGCCTTGGGAGTTGGCTCCTGAGTTTGAGTTTGGCTGTTGGCTTGCATTATCAGTCCTGATTCTGATGACTAACTTTTGGTCACCATGGTGCACAATGCTGACCCATCTACCATCCAGGAGCCCAGACAAAAAGAGGGCTTAATTAAAACAGAGGCCCAGTTCAATACCGCAGTAAATCAAGCGCAACGAAACAATGGAACTGAGTCATCAAGGTAAAATATGTTTGTACATATTCAATAAAGCATAAAGGAGGACAACATAAATTTGAAACCAATATAATCAAACTCACAATGAAATAGAATTAATCATTTTGATTTTGCTAACACAGTTCTAAAATGCACTTGCCAAAACGCTCTTAATCATTTTCCAAGTGCAAATGAAAACGAACAAATCAGAGGCAGGTTCTTTCTCAGGTAGGGAATTATGAGGAGAATGGTTTTGAGGGGAATCTTATCTAGTAGTCTCGTTTTATTAATTGGGGAAACTGAGGCTGAAGGGGTTGAAAATAAGAGCCATTATTTACTGTAGGCTTCCTGGGTATCATGAACTCTCCCTGCTTAATTCCATTCAGTCTTCACCCAAATCCAATCAACAGACTCATCAAAGACTGGGAAACCTTCACGTCAAAAGGGCAGGCAGCATTTGCCAAGGGAGCAAGCTCAGGGGTAGGAAGGGATGGGAATGCAGGATGGATGGAGATGGCAAGCACAGGAAGGAATTGGGAGGCGGAGTGTTGGGAAGAAGTGAGAAAGAGGTGTTGTTACATCAGAAGGACTGCAATCAATGTCACAAGCATATTTTGTATCATGGTTGAATGGAAAATGAATTAGCTTGGTAACCTTTCACCCATAGCACCATAAAAAGTTTTTTTGTTGTCTGTCCCCAAGGGAGGAGGTCACATGTAGATCCTTGTAATCAGTCCCCCCTTTCCAAACCACTCATCCAACAGAGAAGGGGGTGAAGGGAGACTCCGGATAGGGCAAGATATGACAAAATAATAATGTAGAAATTATCAAGGGCTCATGAGGGAGGGGGTAGCGGGGAGGGAGGGGAAAAAAAGAGGACCTGATGCAAAGGGCTTAAGTAGAGAGCAAATGCTTTGAAAATGATTAGGGCAAAGAAGTATAGATGTGCTTTATATAATTGATGTATATATATGTATGGATTGTGATGAGTTGTATGAGCCCCTAATAAAATGTTTTAAAAGAAAAGAAAAAAAGTGAAAGTATAAAAAAATAATAAAAGTCAGTTCAAAATAAACAGTAATCATAAACAAAAAAAGTGTTTTTTAAAGCATATGGAGCTGGACAAGGGGGATATTTATATGAGATCACAGAGCGAAGCGGAACTCGAGTTCTCTGGCTGCACCAGCAGCAGCATGGCTGGTTTTCTGGAAAATTATACATCAAGGAGGATTTTATTTTTTAAAACCAGAGTTTTATTCCATTAAATGATTTCTATAAATAATGTAGTAGTCTAGTAATTCAAAATTCACTTATCTCAAAACTTCACTTTGGAGTTTGTTTCAGGAAGGAAGTGGGGAGTGAAACAAGGGGATTTCCATCTAACTGTTCATCAGTGGGAAGAAGAGAAACACTAGTTCCCCCGGCTTCTTGGGAGATTTGCTTTGCTTTGTAGTAGCTCCATTCTCTGTAAGTCTCGCTACACTTTCTTCTCCGGGCACAAGTCAAAACTTATTCTGATAAAACATCAGACAGACTTGAGGTTTTGACCTTGTGCTTTAATTGAATAATGTCTACCCGGCCCTTAAAAGATGTGCCTTAGTTCTCATCCCTGGCACTTGTAAATGTGAACTTGTTTGCAAATCAAGTCTTTGAAGATATGATCAGTTAACATGAAGTCATACTGGTACAGACCCACTGCCACTGAATCAATTCCAACTCCAAGTGGCTATATATATATATATATATATAGTTTCCAAGACTGTAAATCTTTACGGGAGTAGACAGCCTCAACTTTGTCCTGTGTCAGAGCTGGTGTGTTTGAAATGTCAACCTTGTCGTAGAGTGGGTCCTAATCAAACCTTAGTGGTATCCTTATAAAAGAGGAGAAGGGTCACAAAGAGAGAGAGATTGAGGGAAGAAGTCCCAATGTAATGAAGTGAATTACTACAGGTCTCCCCTAACCATGGTCTTGTGACTCTCACAAAATGTCTGAGTAGGCCTCAATCCCAGCTACATGGACCCCCTCCCCAGAAGAATGCACGACAGAAGGCAGCACTGAAGATACAGCCTGGGGAGAGGGGCGGGTCTATTCAGACCACACAGGAGCAAACCAAGAGGGAAAGAGAGAGAGAGAGTGGACCACATCCTAGCCCACTCGGCCCCAAGGGTGACATTCCTGCTCAGGGCAGCCAACGCACAGGGAGGACCATAGGGTCGGCTCCACCATGAGACACGACATCCCCTCAACTGACCCATAGTGCTACAGGGGACAGCACTGGAGACAGTGCATGAATTGTGCCCACTCTGACCCACCTACACCAGGGAAAAACATGAAGGGAACACAACAGAGCAGCAAGGGGAACAAAGTAATGAAGTCCTCAAGGAATCCTAAAAATAGACATCAGGGGCAGGGTTTGGCACC
Organism: Tenrec ecaudatus; assembly: GCF_050624435.1. NCBI lineage: Eukaryota > Metazoa > Chordata > Mammalia > Afrosoricida > Tenrecidae > Tenrec > Tenrec ecaudatus. The sequence goes on along the minus strand of NC_134530.1, from coordinate 299,474,967 downwards.
TCATCTGACTCAATCAAAACATAAGGGTATTCATAAGAGTCACAGATAGACCTGGAACTATTTATAGACCTTTTTCCACCGCCACCCACCCTCCCCCGCCCCCGCCATGTCTAACACTATAAGAAAGGCAGGATAAACAATCCCAAGGAAAAAACAAAGGGACTGATGGTTCTGTGGGGGCATGGGAAAAGGGGAGGTGGGGGGAAGAAAGGAGGGAGCCAACACACCGAGGGGCAAGGGACCAACAAATAATCTAAAATCAATGGCCAGGAGGGCATAGGATGCCTGGTGGGTTTTGATGAAGTACAATGTAGCCAAGAGCCAAATGAAGGTGAACATGATAGGGGGACAAGAGGAAAGCAAAAGGAAATAGAGGAAAGAACTAGGAGGCAAAAGACATTTATAGAGGTATAAATACAGGCACATACATATGTAAATATTTATATACAACAGTAGAGATATAGGTCTATGTACATATATTTAGATAAGTATTAAGGTAGCAGACAGACATTGGGCCTCTACTCAAGTACTCCCTCAACACAAGAACACTTTCTTCTAATAAGCTGACATTCTGTGATGCTCACCTTCCTGACGCAATCACTGAAGACAAATTGGTGCATAAGCAAATGTGGTGAAGAAAGCTAATGGTACTCAGCTATTAAAAGATGTATCATGTGGGGTCTTAAATGCTTGAAGATAAACACGCAGCCATCTAGCTCAGAAGAAACAAAGCCCACATAGAAGAAGCACACCAGCCTGTGTGATCAAGAGATGTCAACAGGATCATGTAGCAGGCATCAGAAGACACCAAACAAACAATCATATTGATGCAAACTAGGGGGCTGGAGTGGAGACTCAAAGCCCATCTGTAGACAATTGGACACCTCCTCACAGAAGGGTCACAACCTAGCCAGGTTGTAGTATAGCGCCGATGAAATATACAACATCCCTCTAGTTCTTTATCCATTATCATGACCCCAGTTCTACCTTACAAATCTGGATAGATCACAGCATGTACACTGGTACAGATAAGAGCTCTCAATACACAGAACCCAGGTCAGATAAACCCCCCAGGAACAGTAATGGGAGTAGGGATATCATGAGGATAGTGGGAAGGAGGGAAGGGAAAGGGAAAGCTGATGGCAATGATCAAAGTATAACCCCCCCCAAAACACCAGATGATAATGAACAGAAACATGGGTGAAGGGAGACTGCGGATGATGTAAGATATGAAAAGCATAATAATTTATAATTTATCAAGAGTTCATGAGGGTGGGAGGTGGGGGAGACAAAAAAAGAGGAGCTGATACCAAGGGCTCAAGTAGAAAAGAGATGTTTGAAAAGGATGGTGGCAACATATGTACAAATGTGCTTGATACAATGGATGTTTGGATTGTTCTAAGAGCTGTAAGAGTGCCCAATGAAATCATTTTTTTAATCGCTGAGCTAGACTATATAAATCAGGTGTCTGTGCCCCCAAGGGTATTGGATAGCCTGCTAATAGTGTTAACTTGAGGGGTGGGACCATGCACATAAGCTATTTGGAACCCTGAGAAGGGAGCTGATCCATTTTTGCTCTCCCACTAGACTTAAAGGAAATCAATCCTAAGCAGGAAGGGGACCTCATTGTTATCAAAAAGGGGCAGGAGTGCAACTTATCCTTTGGCTTTAATGTCCTTGCTTCAAAGGCATTGATACTTTGTATTGCAGTCACGCGGAATGGACAAAGAGGACCCATTGTTCTATTTGAGGAGCCCTGGCAGCCACAAGGTCAGCAGTTCAAAACTACCAGCTGCTCTGCCACAGAAAGACTGGGCTTTCTGCTTCTGTAAATAGTTGCAGTCTCAGAATGTCTACCCTGTCCCGCATGTTGCTGTGGTTGTTGACATTGAGTCAACCTGGGTCAGAGCAGAAGGAAACATTGTCCAGTCCTGTAAGATCTTCACGATCCCTGGTATGCTTGAGTCTGCTGTTACAACCGCAGTACCGTTTCCTGAAAAGATCTTTTCCAACCTGGGGGTCGGGGGGCTTATCTTCTTTCACAGTTTTCATTAGCTTTTATTATTCAACAACAACACCCGTCCTTTCTTCATAGTCTCTGATTCTAGAAGCTCTGCAAGGAAACTGTCCCCCGAGGGTGACCGTGCTTGTCTTTGAAATATTGGTGGCACAGTATCCAACATCACAGGGAGACACAAGCCACCACATCAAACTGACAGATGGGCGGCTGTGTGGCTTAGCATGTTATTTTACAACATTTCCATTGTGTGCTTTTATCCGGCACTTTAAGAAACAGAAAACCCATGTTTTTCTCCACTGTACATTAATAAAAATGTCAGATTTATATTTTGAGAGTGCTTTCATGTAAATGATCTCTTTCATATGGTGTAATTCCCCGGTGATACATGAATAATTACTGCTCCACTTCACAAGTGAGGACACTGAGACTCAGGTTGACATTTAGCCCTGAAGTGCAAGGTCAGCATTAAAACCCACCTGTGCCCTTTGCTAGCCCTCAAAGCAGAGGTTGGCAGTCTTCCTGGATCAAACTCCCGTTGTGCTTGTGTGAATCTTACAGAAAGGACTCTGCATAAGGAAATCCTATTAGTGGAAAGCTATATTTTGGAGGCTGATAAATATTGACCTACTGTTCAATTTTGCTCTTTAGCTTTTAGAGAAAGCATCATTTTATGTATCTCGTGAAACACCTCAAGCATACTAAATTATGGATATATTCTGTGTGTGTATATATATATATATATACCAAGGGACTTCAAAAGGTTCCTGGGTAATTAAAAAAACTTTCAATTCTACTTTTCCACAAACATTTTAAAGCCCCCTTGTATAAATACACATTATTTTGTTTGAAAACCTTAGCGTAGTACAGCTTGTTCCCCAAATTGAATTTATTACTTCCTCTATGCTTGAAACTACTTGTTAATCTTACAGGAAGCATCTTAAAGAAGGTTCCACCTTAATAATTATCCTGGAGCGATGAGATGATATTATTATAATTAGCAGCATTCAAAGGATTTCCAGGTAATTAGAGCAGATACAATTTTTTAAAATAAGAAGCATAGACTTAGAATTTAAGGGAAAACAGAACTCTACTAACTTTCCAGCAACTTCGCTATCCAAGTAGAAATCCCTGCTAACTCTTATTTTGGGAAAATACCTTCAGTATTTAATTAGTAGCTTGAATCAACAGAGTAAGAAGAATGATATATTTATCCTTTGCACTACAACTACTGGTGTTTCAGTCTAATTTAAGTTTCCTATTAAATCGTGTTTCTTTGGTTACTTAAAAATGCATCATTAATATTTTAAATAGTTCTACAAAAACACTACAAAAATCCACACAACTGGACCAGCGGACAACATTATAATAAATAGCAAAAGATTGAAGTTGTCAAAGACTTCCTTTATCCTGGATCCACAATCAATGCTCATGGAAGCAGCAGTCAAGAAATCAAATGACTCAGACTTCTGGAAGATGGCGACTGAGTAACACATACCAGAGGGACTCTGCAGAAATCAGCGCAGGAGAGTTACTAAAAGGGAAACTCAACACAGCTGGATCACAGGCGGAGCATCAAAAAGATAAGTAGGAACAGATCCACAAGATTTTAAGGGGCGGGGGGCTTTTTTCTTACCACAGAGGAGGCTGGCTAGGATTTGAGCTTAGCCCCGCCACTGTCTCTGCTGGAGCCTGGACCATTTGGACCCAGTGCATGGGACTTTATCTCAACACAGCCACAGCTTGCTGCTGCCTGCCTTGGGGCAGGGATTAAACCCTTGCAGCCCACGGGCAGGGATCAGGACTATAGTGTTACTCTCCTGTCCCTCTCTTCTCTCTATCCCCACAGCAGGCTTAGGTTTGTTTTTCTTTGTCTCTTCCCTGTTCTCTCACATGCCACTGCATACCTCCAGACCACTCCCCTTAGCCTAGGGCATTTATGCCTGCCCCACACCCAGCTAGGTGAGCGCCACCCTGTGCAGCATAGCCCAAGGCTGGGGAAAACTGCCCTCCCTCCATGGGGATATTCTGCCCAACTACTTCCTGGAGAATTCCTGCCTGGGTGGCTGGGGGAGCTCCTATTTGTCCTCTGTGGACCCACGTGACTGAGGGATCTTCCTCCCACCTACCTTAGTGCCTCACAACGTTCCAAGTTGCTGCAGGAACCTCTGCCCAACCTCCACAGTGATCTACCTGGCCAGGGCAATTCCACCCCCCATTCAAGGTGTTCTATACCAAAGCAGGCAACCCACCAGCCTTCTGGGTCACTCCCCTGTGAGGGAAGTCACAGGAGGATTAAGTGGTAGGTTAATTCCATAGTAAAATTAGCTGTAGGCAGTTCAAAGAAGTATTCCTACAAGTCTCCCAGAGAGAGCCAGTGCTCTTCGACTCCCTGGAAAATGGCACCTGGCTCCTCTAAAACAACGCAACACAAACAGCCATCAGCCCCAATGACCTCAACGAAAAAACAGGAGAAACAAATGGCAATGGCAGAAGATGTCCTGAACCTAACAACGTGCATAGAAGAAGCAGACATTGATCTGCCACAGAAAGAAATTTTTCAGAATGCTGCTTGGAGTAATACAGGATATGAAGGAAACAATACAGAAAAATGATGAAATGATAGAGGGATAAAGGCCATACACCAAAGGGAAATACAAGAGCTTAGGGAGGAGATAACAAAAAATCTCCTCACGGACCTCTAGAATCGACTGGAGGAAGCAGAGAACTGCACCAGTGACTTGGAGGACAGCCAAACAGACTTTAGCAAATGCGAACAAATATCTAATAGGATCATTAGAGAAGCTGAAGAAAATCTAGGAGCTATGTCTGATGCTATGAAGAGGAACAACATCAAAATAATTGGATTACTGGAGGAAGACATAACAAATAAGTCATCTGTAACAATATTGAGAAAATTCTTGGAGGAAAACTGCCCCAGCTTAACGAATGAAAACCAGGCAACCATTCAGGAGGCTGAAAGAACACCAGCTAGACTGAATCCCAAGAAGAATTCACCAAGACACATATAGTTAAACTATCCAACTTTGAGGAAAAGGAGAAAATCATGAGAGCAGCTAGGGAAAAACAAGAAATCACATATAAAGGTTCCCAAATAACAATATGCTGAAACCTATCAGCAAAACTACAAAGAAGAGGAGAGGCTGGAGTAACATATTCCAAAAATTGAAGGAAAATAACTCAAACCCAAGAATACTCTACGCAGCCAAATTATCGATCAAGATAGATGGAGAATAGTCTTCCCAGAAAAGGAAGAAATCAAACAACTCATTGCATCGATAAGATCTGCAGCACAAGATCCCTTTAAATTCTTAAAGAGCAAGAATATCTTGTTGAGGACTAAAATGTACCCGACCCAAGGAGGGTACTTTCAATTGCCTCACATGCATGTGAAAGTTGGACAATGAATAAGAAAGGCAACAGAAGACTGGATGCATTTGAATCATGATGTTGGCAAAGAATATTGACAGTGTCAAGTACCAGAAGAAAAAAACAAATCTGTTTAGGATGAAGTTCAGCCAGAATGTTCCTAAGAAGTAAGGATGGACAGATTTTTGCCTCGTGTTCTATAGACATTTTATCAGGAGAGAACGGTCCTTGGAAAAGAACATCACGTTTGGTAAAGTGGAAGGTTAGTGAAAAAGAGGAAGACCCTTGACAAAATGACACCGTGCCAGCAACAATGGGCTCAAAAGTAACAACAATTGTGATGGCACGAGACAAGGCAGTGTTTCCTTCTGTGATGTATGAGGTTGCTATGCCTTGGAGCCAACGCAACGGCTCCTACCATCAACAACTGGGATTGACAACACTTGACTGCTGGTATCATTTTTTGATGGCCACTCATGAAATAAAGGGAGAAAATTAGAAGGCCTTTAAAAAATGTATATTTTATGCCTTACTACCAACCAAAGGCAACCACCATACGTGTTTGGGTGTTTTTCCTCCCACGTGATTGTCATGTATAGATTTGGTGTGTGATCCATAGTCTTGAGATAATACTCTGCTGCATCATGGGGTTATCATCCTCAGGGGACGTGCTGTGATGTGGTTCAGGACTCTACTGGCTCCACCAGCAACTAGAGCAAAATGTTTGCTCTCTGTAATTCTTCTCTTTGCTAAATATGAGGGATATTGAATCCTCAGGGATGACTCAATCGCAGGGGGCTGCAGCAAAATCTTACTCCGGATGGAAATATAGAGAAAAAAGCCAAATATTTTTTCTTTTATTTTATTGGGTAAACTATATATGTAAAACAAAAGTTTTCCACTTTCATCATTTTTAAGTATATAATTCAGGGACATCAATTACATTCAGCATGTTGTACAACCATCACCACTAACCTTTCCAAAAATGTCTCATCACCCCAAACAAACTCAGTGACTCCCACTCCCTCCTACCCTTAGCTCTGATAAGCACAAACGAACTCTGTCACTATGCATTTGCCTAATCTAGATAGTTCATATACAGGCATTTCCTATATCATGAATAAGTTCCATCCAAAGACAGTCTTTAAGTCAAAATTTTAAGTAAATCAAAACAGTTTGTTTAGGTATAGCTCATATCTTAACATCAATTGCTCAAATGTTTGTCTCAGAAATAGTATATAATGAATCTTTTTTTTTTTACAAAACAGTTGTATCAGCATTTCATCCACATTATACAATTCAATAATTCAATCATATCAAGAAGAGCTGTACAATCATTACCACAATCAATTCTGGAACATTTTCTTCTTCCTTGGTCTTATTGTTATGCATGTAATTATTTCAGTGAACCTTTCTATGAATAAGAACGCTAAAGAAGATCCCATCTATAGTACAACTTTTACACAAAATACAATAAAAATAATGATACATACTGCAATAAGAACAACAATGTTTCTATGTCCATTGCAAAGTAGCACCTCTCTGCTAGTACAAACCACTGAATGTGCTCTAAAGTTTTAATATGATAAACTTTACTGGGGTTGGCTCATAATTATGAGTTATATGTACATTGGATGTTCCAGGGGCAAAGTATAGCATAGATTCCAAACTTGTTTGTCCTAATTCCCCCTTTTCAAAGAAAAAAATTACTCACCACTCCCTTGGCAATCCAAATCTGTTGAACTACGTACAGCCCATAAGGTATAGGTATCTGCTGCTGCAGCCTCCCTGGATGATTCCAGCACTCCCAGAGGTGGCATCTACCTGCTCTTTGGGTAATCACTGATCTAAAAGTAGGATTATACATCCGGTTGCCTTTTCCTTTTGATTTATTTAACTCAGCACTTCTTTTCAAGGCTCGTCCATACCAAAGCATCAGAATTTGTTTCACTGAATCGCTGAATAATATGATGGGGTTTCAAGAGGCTCGTGAAAATATTTCATTTAATTTTCCCAGAGACTTTTTGAAGTCCCTTCTCAGTCCATTGTAGGTAGACAGTGGATTCATCTATTGTGGATGAATACATAGGTTGTTTCCACAATTTGGCTATTGTGGACATGGATGGACAAATCTCTGAGTCCCCTCTTTCAACTCTGAGTGTATAACTAGGAGTGAAGTTACTGAGTATTGAGTCATGTGGTAATTCTCTTCATGCTTAGCTTTCTGGGGAATCCACAAACTTTTCTTGAGCAAGAGAACGTTTAAAGGCACACACATGATTGATTTTAGAGCTAGACTAGGCTGTGGTACTTGCAGACTGCCAACTGTGGACCTGCCTACTGTGGGTCATTTGATGTTGGCATACTTTTCCTACCATTTTTGGCACTGTGACACTTCGGTGTTGATGGCCTCAGGGGGAAGGAGAGCTAACACCAAGTGCGCCAACAGGAGGAGGGCTGGGAATCGAGGAGGCAATGCCACCAACTAGCCAGAGGCTCACTCTCAGAGAAAGCAGGGAGAGTATGTCCAGACACGTGCATAGTCCACGTGAGTACAGATGGTAGAGCTTTAAGCAACCAGCAGCAACGTGAAGGTTAGACTACTGAAGAGAAAGGCCAGTTCCTAACAAGTTAATAGCCAGTACCATCCTTTGCAGTTTGGGTGGGGAGTGGGGAGGAGGGTGTCACTTCAATTAAAGGCACATTGCTTAGCTGCTTCTTCTGATCGCCACATGAGATTCCAGTTTGAGAGTTTTCTAATACAGGGATCGCAACCCACTTCCCCTAACCCTGGGATCCTGAAGATTTCCTGTAGGATCTCCTCCAAGAATTCTGAACCCAGTGAAGAAAGACGAAAGGAGCGGAGACAGAAGGAGATGGCCATCGGTATGTCCGGCCACCGAGAGATTGTCATAAGGAAAACAGACATTTGTTTTCAAGCCATTTTCAAATAATTGCCAAGAACACAGCAAGGACAAAATAATGAATAACTGAAAGAAGGTGAGATCTGCATACCAATTGATATAAGCTATGCATGTGTCAGCAACGGCAGATACACTGGGTAGAGGCGCTATCATGGAAGTTTAGAAAGAAGGTGTCTCCCTCCAAAGTGAGTTTTCATCGTTTTGATGTCTACCTTTGTGGTAGTTACACAATTTCATGTCAACTTGATATCTAAAAGTGTAGGGGGGGGGGGAGTCTAGCCTGTCAATCGGGTTACACTGAGATGGTACCTTTTCATAAGGAGAGCCTGGGATCCTCCCTTCTCTCGCTGCTTTCACCTTCCTGCTGGCAGGCCACTCTGGGACCTGCCAGAGCCCTGTAAGGAATGCTTCTACCACCAATGGATCCACAAGATTTTTCACCCACCGGCCTGTGATCTTCTTGCATTTTGCATGATTTTGCATGGCTGCATGATTCTGAAGGGGAAGCTATGGACTAATATCGGATTTATGGACTTGAGTTGGAGTGGGCTGGGATATTTTTCTGATATATAGTTAATTCTTGATATAAAATTCCTTCTTACACAGATGTGTGTCACTCTATTTGTTTATCTAGTCAAACTGGCCTAACATAACCGTGTTGATCAAAACCTATGTATTTTTAACCACATACTAGCAGGTACTTCCTAATGTGCCTTTGCTATTTGAAATGACCTTGACCACCAAGTTTGATGTCACCCTCATCACAAAGTGCTTTCTCCTAACAGACAACCATGCTTATGATTTACTGGGAGGTCAACTAGTCACCTTTCAGTTAGGAAGCCTTTATGAGTTTGAGTCCCCAGGCAGATTAGATACCCTATCTCCATGGGTCTCACCCACCACCTCAGCATCAATCCAACCTCTTTCAAAATCAAAATAGAGGTGAATTCAGTGCAGATGGATCCACACTTGTATGTCACTGAGCCTTGAGCAAGCACCATGGGCTAAACATTGACCGACTATCCACCAGGTCAATGGTTCAAACCGCCTGTGGGCAGAAGGTGAGACTGTCTGCTTCCTTAAAGATTTACATTCATGGAAGCCCTGTGGAGGGAGAAGCCTCCCTCCTATATGATCATATACGGTCCTATATGATCACCATGAATTGGAATCAACTCTATAAAACAGGCTGTAGGTGGCACAAACCCCCGTGAAGTGCTCCCCTACTCACTGAATGGTTGGTGGTGAGCATTCACTCAGATGTACCTCCAAAGAAAGGCTTGGTAGTTCGTTTCCAAAAACGTGAGTCCCTGAGAACCTTGTGGCACCCAGTGCTACTCTGACAGCAATGAAGCTGCCATGCATCATAATGCAACCGGATGACAATTGGGTTGTTAATTACCCACCAGCCCCACAAATAAAAGACACATCTCCAGATACTATTGTTAAGCAAAACCCACTGGTTTAGGAATCATTTCCCAGTTCTAAGCATCTCTTAAGTCACTGATAAGTGCCTAACTAGTAAGGCACATCACAGAGCCTGGCCTTTGAGCGCATATCAGCTCTCAAATATTCCCTGTTACTCAATGGAAAAGAAATGCAATGAAGAGAGCTGAGTAACAGAAGTAGTTGGGTTTTTTATGGTGGCTGTTCTTCCTGCTAGCAATCTTCCCAATGTCCATAAGCATCAGGCATAGATTTAGAACTCCCCACCCCCAAGAGCCCCCTGCTTTCTTGAAATGTCTCCAGAAAATAATGCACAGTATTTGATTATGTCACGATCAATATTTAGAGCTCACTGCATGCAGACTACAGCAGTAAGGCACTGATCTGCACTAAATAGAAGTGTCTAACATAATTACAGGTATTTTATGTTTGCCTTGTTCTTTTTCTTCTCTTCCAAATATTCTACCATAAACATTAACTACTCTCATAATTAGAATATATGTATATATATATATATATATATATATATCAGTTGACATACCTGCTAATTAAGATAATGCCATTTAAGCTCTTCCCAAGTCTCTAATAGGGATGGTTGCCTATGATCTCCCCATTCCATCTTTTACTCATTAACCAGCTAGTTCTGCAAATATGTTTTGCTTTGATGAAGGGCCAGGATGAAATTAAAGTTCTCCTGGATTCCACAAGTCTAATATTTCAAATGAGGAATTTCAGCTCACTCGACACATCCTAACACACTTGTGCTAGCTGAAGCATTGCTTATGTGAATAATTAGCTTGCATAATGTGTATTTTTTTAAAAAAGGAGAGTTTCCCAGGCAGGCATTAATTGTTCTTCCTCTGAGAGGTTAAGAGAAGGGTGTGGTTAGAGAGCTCCAGCTCTCCTCCAGGGGAAGGGCATCTGGCTTGGGGTCTGCAGCTGGGCTAGTGGGCCAGAAAGAAGAGAGGGCAGGGAGGGATAGGTATCAGCCAACCCATTCAGATCCGGTCTCAAAGGGGAGAAAGCTGTTGCGGCTGGAGTTGTTCTTCTTGTGGCGTGCTTCCAGTCCAATCTGACTCATAGGGCAGAGCAGGACGGCAGCCCTAGGTTTTCTAGGCTGTAATCTCGGAGACCAGAACCCCAGGTCTTTTCTCTTAAGGGGTTATTGGTAAACCACCACTTTGTTGGTGATGGTGTCTTAACCACTATACCACCAGAGCTCCCAACAGCCAGACTGCTCATTGCTCCCAAGTTGATTTCAACTCCTAGTGACCCAGTAGGACAGAGTCGAACTGTCCCGTAGAGTTTCCATGGCTCTAAGTCTTGATGGAAGCAGACTACCTCATCTTTCAGTAGGCAGCTGAGAGCTTAACCACTGAGGGACCAGGGCTCCCCGCAGCCAGATTACCATCCGTTGATTTGGGCTCAGGGCAGCCACTGTGTTAGTGGGGAGAACGACTCCGTAGAGCTTTCTTGACACCAGCGGCAGCACTAGAGTTGATGTTATCCAGTGCGGGTCCTACCGGTGTCTGCTCTCCCTCCCCGTGGCCCTTCTGTCCTACCAGAATCCTAAGTAATGCTTAGAATAATATGCGCTAATCTGGCTGTGGGTTGTGTAAATATAGTATTTCTTAGTTTATGGGGATACTAATAGAAGCATTGTTTTTGTAAAATCTTTCCATATTGAATTACAGCATTATTAGTCACATTATTAGTCACTGAACAGAACACCCGCTTCTCCCCCTTTTTTCCATTATCTTTCTTGTTTTTTCCCCTTTAGTTGATACTACACACTTTTAAAAAGAGCTAGTGATTTAGGTCCACCAATAATCATCATATTTTAACTAACACAGAAGATATGGCACAAATGAGCAACTCGAGACTCCAGAGCAGCATGCATGCAGACAAACCTGCATGACGGGAGGCCTCCTGGTGATTGGGTAATGAACACTGACAGCGCTGATCCCAGCCCATCAGGAGGCTCGGCAAGGAAAGGAGTAGTACAGAGTTTTCAGCCTGGCGATAGGAATGCTTCTCGTAATGTTTCTATTTTTATAACTAGAGTGATTTTATTAAAAATAAGTAACGCTTCTGCTGAAACACGACACAAACATGTCTTGGCCATCTCTGTAATCGTCAAGTGACCCCACTGCTTGGCAGTAATCTTTACAGAAACAATAGTGCTAGGCTGCTAACTCTAAGTTGGGGTTCAAACCCACCAGCCACTCCATGAAAGATGTGGCAGCCTGTCTCTGTAAATACCACAGCCTTGGAAATCCTTTATTTTTTATCTTTCTTTCTTTTTAAAAAAATCATTTTATGGGGGCCCCATACAACTCTTATCACAATTCATACTTTACATCCATTCTGTCAAGCATATTTGTACATTTGTTTCCCTCATCATCCTCAAAACATTTGCTTTCTACTTGAACCCTTGGTATCAGCTCCTCATTTGTCCCCCTCTCTCCTGGCGCCCTCATGAACCCTGTCCCTTCACCCACTTTTCTGTTGTTCATCTCCCAGGGAGGATGTTATATGTAGATTCTTGTAATCGGTCCCCCCTTTCTACCCTACCTTCCCTCCACCCTCCCAGTATCACCACTCTCACCACTGGTCCTGAAGGGGTCATCTGTCCTGAATTCCCTGTGTTTCCAGTTCCTATCTGTACCAGTGTACATGCTCTGGTCTAGCTGGATTTGTAAGGTAGAATTGGAATCAGGATAGTGGCGGGGGGAGGAAGCATTTAAGAATTAGAGGAAAGTTGTATGTTTCATCATTGCTACACAGCACCCTGAGTGGCTCATCTCTTTCCTATGACCCTTCTGTAAGGGGATGTCCAGCTATCTATGGATGGGCTTTGAGTCCTCACTCTGTACTGCCCCTCATTCTCAATGATATTTTTTGTTCTTTGATACCTGATACCTGATCCCTTCAATACCTCATGATCACACAGGCTGGTGTGCTTCTTCCATATGGGCTTTGTTGCTTCTGAGCTAGAGGTCCACTTGTTTACCTTCAAGCCTTTAAGTCCCAGACACTATATCTTTTGATAGCCGGACACCATCAGCTTTCTTCACTACATTTGCTTATGCACCCATTTTGTCTTCAGCAATCGTGTTGGGAAGGTGAACATCATGGAATGCCAGTTTAATAGAACAAAGTGTTTTTGCATTGAGGGAGTACTTGAGTAAAGGCCCAATGTCTATATGGTACCTTAATACTAAACCTATAAATATATGCACATAGATCTATTTCCCCATCATCATATATACATATATTTACATGTGTACATATCTGTATTTAGACCTCTATAAATGCCCTTTGTCTCCTAGTTCTTTCCTCTTGTCCCACTGTCATGCGTAGCCTTCATTGGAGTTTCAGTAATTCCTCTCAGTTACATTGCCCTTGATCAAGCCCTACCAGGCCTCCTACACCCTCCTTACCACTGATTTTTGGATCACTTGTTCTCTTGTCCCTGGGTTTGTTAACACAACTTCCTTTCCCCCACCTCCCCTCTCCCATGTCTCCCTGAAACCATTGGTCCCATTGTTTTCTCCTCCAGATTGTTTATCCAGTCTATCTTATCTCGATAGATCTGCAGAGATAATAATATGCACAAAACAAGACAAAACAAAACAAAGCAACAAAATGACCAAAAAAAGAGAGAGAGAAGAAAGAAAAGCCTGTACATAGTTCAAGGTCTGTCTGTTGACCTTTAGGCGTGTTTTCCGGTGGAGTCTGATGGAGTGCCACGCCCCAGCCCCACAGTCCCTCAGGATTCCTTGCTCTGCTCCCTTTGCTGTTCTGTTGCACACCTTTAGTGGGTTTTTTGTTTGTTTTTTTTCCTTTTGTTTTGGTTTGGTGGGGTCAGATCGGGTGCAATTCCCACACTGTGTCTCCAGTGTTGTCCCCTGTAGGGGTATGGGTCAGTGAGGGATGTCGTGTCTCATAGTGGGGCCTGCCATATGGTCCTCTCTGTGCATTGGCTGCTCTGAGCAGGGATATTGACCTCAATGCTTGTTTAATCAAGGCATATGGGAGCAAATGAAGGGGGAGGAAGAGAGAGTGGAGCACATCCTGGCCTTGGGAATCCTGTAGGGCAGTTCTGCTCAGTCCACCAGGGTCGCTATGGGTTTGAATCAATTCAAGGGCAACAGATTGATCAGCCTTTCTTGCACAGTGTGGTTGGGTGGGTCTGAACCAACCTTTAGCTTTGTAGTTGAGCACAAACCATGTGTGCTGCCCAGGAACCTTAGTATCTGCAGCAGAGAAGAAAGTGTGTTTCAATGGCTAGGACTCCAATGGGTTTGCCAACTCTATGACTTATTCAAGATGTTATTTTTAAAGATCTATATTTAGATACACGTATAGCTGGTCCTTTTACTATGCTGGTTCGTGCTAATGCTACTTCTAAAAGATGATAGTGAATCGAAAGCAAAAGGATTCAAGAAAGAATAAACAGCACAATCTAATCCAGCTACCACCCCCAAACCAGGGTGTTCAGAGTCTCTTATTTTGGAGTTCAATCCAGCTGGGCCTTGAAACTGGCTCCAGACGTTCAGTAACATTGCCAGATGGTGAGTTCCTCCAGGAAAGCTATTCTACTGTGGATTTTATTCCCTCACCAGATCTGCTGAGCACCACGTGCTTTCTCAGCCAGTCACCAGCAGCCTCAGCCTTCTCATTCCTTCACTGTTCAGTCTCTCTCCTCTCTACTCCAGGGGGGAATTCCGAGCTCAAGACCGATTGCTGGCTGGCTTGGTTATGGTCTTGTATCCTGTGTACACCACTGTTGGTAGGTGCCATTGAGTAGATTCCAACTCACAGTGACTCCCATGTGACAGAGTAGAACTGCTCCGTAAGGGCTAGTTAAAATCTAAGTTGCAATCTTCATGGAAGCAGATCGAGGGTACCTCCCATGGAACCACTGGGTGGGTTCTGATGACCAACATTTTGCTCACCCTTTGCTTCATCACAAGTCTGTAACCCCAAATACAGCACTTTTTAAAGTGCTTTCTGGACACATTTTTTAAAGTTATTTTTTTCAAAGTGGATTTTTGTTCATTTGGTTTTACCTCTGTTTGTCTGTATTTTTTTGGTTTTGGTGGCCCAATATTTACCCTGTACACTACTTTTTAGGACGTCCCTGGGGACAAGGGACATGGTGGTTCAAATCCACCTATAGGTGCTATGGAAGACAGGCCTGGTGATCTGCTTCTGAAGTTGTTGCAGCCTTGAAAGCCCTATGGGGCAGCTGTGCTATGCACACACAGAGTCTCCTTGAGGCTGAATGGACTTCAGGAGCGCAATCATTAGCAATGATTCAGCGAGCTCCGACCACTCTTCTGTGAAATGCCCTTTTGCTTAAGATGCCTCAGCTTTGGTAATAAACAAACAGAACGTCAACAGATACTGGCCTCCAGATTGGCCTTATCCTCCTCTCCTGAAATGTCTAGCAGTGAAGCACAGAAGCACAGGTAACAAGATCCAAATACTATCACCTAGATACATTGCCTAGATTAGCACACTGGCACCAAAAGAATGAGGATACAGGGGTGGATAGAGAATAGGATATTTCAATGTCATAATAGCACGCATGCTTCCAGCAGACATGAGGTGATGTGATAGCATGTATCCACTTGCAGCATCGGGTGTCAAGCTTTGGACTAGTGACAGTTTCACTGAGAGGTAGCTAATACTAAGTACTAAAAACACCAAAACGACAACAATTTTAGCCAGAGTTGGGTAATATTAAAAATTAACCTATTTGCAATTTTCTCAGAGTGATTGCACCCCTCCAATATCTTTCCTGCTTCCTCAGCAATAAGCCACAGGGCCTCAGGGAAGAAGGATAGGCGCAGGAAAAACCATCAGTAGGCAGCGTAGACATTCTAGACCTCCTTACACAGACTGCTGCGTTCACATGCTTTGAGAACATCCTCTCTGCCCCTGCTCTCAGTTCTCCATTGATGGTCGAAAACCCGGGGCTTTCGAGGCTAGAACCCACATCCTTGGACTTCGCCTATAGAGAAACCAAACAACTTCAAGGAATTTGAAGAGAAAGTATTGGCAAAGGGGAGCAAGAAGTGAGACAAGAGCTGTAGGCCTTTATTGTTAATACTCAGGTTGGACTGCTAACTGCTAGGTCAGTAGTTCAAAGCCACCAGTCACTCTGCAGGAAAAAGGTGACGAGACAGGTACAGATTTGCAGCCTGGAAATTCTATGAAAGGCCACTAGGAGTTCGAATAAACTAGAGGGCAGTGGGTTGATATTGAGGTTATCCAAAGTCTGTCAGTTAGTCCCTTTCGTGGCTTGGCTATTATACTGCCGGTATTTTAAATGCCGGTAGAGATACCTATGTTGGACAGGTTTCAGCAGAGCATACAGACAAAAACAGACTAGGAAGAAGGCTTTAACAACCTTAAAAAACCCAAATACTAGCCAACGAAAACCCTAAGGATTATCGGACTGTCATCTGATAGACCTCTGGAAGTCACTCTCCAGGCTGGCAGGTACTTGGTGGCCACAGCAATGGACGATCATAGTGAAGCTGGCCTAGAATCGCCCAGGCAATGCGTTTGTGATCTGTTAAACCTAAGATCCTTGTCAGATCAAGCTAATTCAACGGCATCTTACAATATCATGTTTATTCTTGAGAGTGACCACACACTCCTTTACAAAAACAAGAGGATACAAGTTTAATGAAAGGATGCGATAAGGCCTGAGATAGGATGGGCAACCTAAGAAGGCTTTTGTGCCCCAGGAGGTGTTGTGATTCAGTCCAACAGGTGAGTAGAAGCCCGAGAGGAAGTTAACACAGAAGCACTAGACCAAGTTTCATGACTTATTGTACAACTGAAAGGGGGGTGGGGGCGGGGGAACTTTTGTAGATCATATTTTCTTTCCATGAAGCAGTCTAAAAGGAGCACCGTTTCTGCTTCCCGACAACCCACTGTGGCAAACCCTCCTGAAGAAGCGTCTCCTTACACCTTGGAGGCGCGCCTTTACGTTCCACGTCCAGCAAAGCGTTATTGGAGTGATTACAGCTTGCTCAGGAATTCGCCGAGGCCCAAGGGGGAGCTTCCCCAGAAACCGGAGCACCCGCAGGAGGCGTCCGGTCCTCGGCGCCCCGGGCGCCCGCAGCATGGGCGCAGCGTCGCCCAGCGGCGGAGGCAGGGTGTGCACGCCGAGCTTCCCTTCGCCCCGCCGCGCTCGGCGCCCGCAAGCTGCCACCTCCCGGGGCGGCCCGGAGAACTCCGCCGGCGCTGGGCGGCTGGGGCCGCGGCCGAGCGGGCCCCGTTATTGGCTAGCGGGGCGCCGGAGGAGTGGAGCGGCCTCCGTGATTGGCGAGAGCCGGCGCCGGAGGGGGCGGGGCCGCTATATCCTTGGAGTCCTTGTCGCGGCGCAGGCAGTTGGGCTGCTGGAGTGCGGCGCCGCCGCGGAGTTCCGGCTGGAGCGGCGGGCGGGGATCGCGGAGGGAGAGGCGGCTGCAGGGCGCAGGGAAGGGGTTGCCCGGCGCCAGCCTCCCGAAGAGCGGCTTTTGCGGGGCCCTGAGCGAATTCGGAGTCGCGGCGAGGGGGCAGCGCCGTGCACACCAAAGAAGAGGCGGCAGTGGCAGCAGCGGCGGCCCCAGCCATGCTGTGTTACGTGACGAGGCCGGACGCGGTGCTGATGGAGGTGGAGGTGGAGACGAAAGCCAATGGCGAGGACTGCCTCAACCAGGTACGCGGGGACCAAGCGGGGGACGGGGGCTCCGGTGCCAAGTCGGTCCTCCGAGGCCCAGGGACCTCAGGGCGGCTCCACACGCCGGGAGCAGCAGCAGGGGCCCCGGGGAGTGCGCCCCTGGAGCTCAGCAGCCCCTTCCTCCGTGGGTTCTGGGCGCGCTGGGTGTGGGGGCGCAGAGGACACGCATTCGGGGACCCACGACTCCGGGCACGCAGACACAGCCTGGGATCTGGGGAACTGTCATCCTGCCTCCAGCCCGGGACGTCTCCGGAAGGTGGCAGCCAGACACACCTGCCGCAGGTGTGTGTGCAATGCTGCCTGCCCTGTCCTCTGGGGTCCTTCCAGGGCCTGGAGGCTCCCCCTGCGCTTGGGATGGGGTGGCTAGAAGTGGTCACGGGCCCCAGGGGTTGCTGGGCCCACCAGCCTTAAGCGGCATGCACCCAAAAGGACTGTTCACCTGCAGCTCGGGGCTTGGCAGGGTACGGAGGCTTGTTGGTTTTGATGATCTTACTCGCTTGGTCATCTGGTAAACTCGCGTTTTCTGAGGAACAAAAGTGCCTAGATGGCAGGGCAGACAGCAAATTTGATCCCAAATGAAATGCTGTGCTCCCCCACTCCCTGAGCTTGAGGTGTTTGGAAAACCTCTTGTTGAAGCTTATCCGACACTTGTGGCATCGTTTCCAATGTGTTTGCGGGTTTGGGCGTCCAGGTGGTTAAAATTGTCCAGATAATAAACTGCGGAATCCCCTGGGCAGATTGTGGTGGTGGATAGAATGAATGCCAGTGACTGAGGTGAGAGAGGACCTGCCTGTTGGAGCACCCTCCTCTGTCTCTGTTAGACTTCTCCCAGGGCTCCTATTGCAGAAGGTGCCATTGACCGTGCAGGAAGCACTAGAGGGAGGGAGGACAAGCTGCCAGACTACAGCTACTGGTGTAGTCCATCATCAGAACCATCAAGCTGTTCCAGTTTGCACAGCTTTACAACCCAGACTCTACCAGGGGAAAGGGGCGGGAATCCTGGGGCGGCTTTGGCTCCAGGTACCATTTGCTGATCAGTGCTGCATTCATCTATGTTCCAGGTGTGCAGGCGACTGGGAATCATTGAAGTTGACTATTTCGGACTGCAGTTTACGGGTAGCAAAGGTGAAAGCTTGTGGCTAAATCTGAGAAACCGGATCTCCCAGCAGATGGATGGGCTAGCCCCTTACCGGCTTAAACTACGAGTCAAGTTCTTTGTGGAGCCTCATCTCATCTTACAGGAGCAGACTAGGTAACCCAGACCCCCACTGCCTTGGAGGCAATAATGCATAGGTCAATAGAGATGATAACAAATGCCTGGTTCCATTTAGAGAACAAGGTTGCACCTTCCTGAAGATGTTCACAAGCAAACTTGATTCACAATGTACCGGTTTCCTGTGGGGCTCTCTTGGAGCTCAAGAGGAAACTACATAGTTGGTTTGGGGGAACATTTCCCAACTCATCTTTCTTTTGGCTTTTCTTGTATTTTCTAAACTTAATGCAAGCACGGGTTTGCATTTTTCTAAAACACTTGGGATCAGGGTCACAAGACACATGCAGCCACAGAACAACCTAGCCCAAACAAAACAAAGCCCGAGGAGACTTCCTGGTTGCAGGGAAATCTGGTGAAATGAGTAAATGCCTGATGGTAACCTCTGCCTCGGCAGTGTTACTATAGGTCATTCGCGGACTGTACTGCGAGCAGGAAACAGTTCCTCTTTGGTTACTCAGACTTGGTTAACTTCTTCGCGGAGTGTCAGATTACAGTGTGTAGCAAAAAGCCGCAGGCTGGCTGCGTGCTGTATTTTTACACTTTTCTTGAAAACTTAATAAAAAGGCTTTTAAGACCAGTGTAGCTGTATGCGGACCCACGCCCGTATTACCCCTAGATTGTCAGCTTGAGGTGGTTTGGCTTCCTCTCTTTACCTTCTGAAAGGCCACAGTCTCCTCCTCGCTGGTGGTTTCCTCTTTTTCAAGGGTTTATCTCTCTACCCTGTGCTGACTGCCAGAACTTTTCTCCAAGATGAGCCAAGCTAGGAAGCGGGCGGGTGAGTGTTTGTTTCAGAAGTGCAAACGCCCTCAGAGTGCTGGGCGTGTCAGAGAAAGGAAAATGACCGCCTTTCCAGTTGGCAAAGTTTGGGTCGAAGTGCTAACGTTTTTTCATAATCCCGAGCAGTTTGCCGGGCACAGAAAAATGCGAGCAACGTGTTTGAGTATGGAGGAGTGGACCTTATCTACCAAGCGTTTTTACACATGTTGTTTCTGTTCACCCAAACACGAACCGAGCTGTTTGGGGAAGCACTGTCTTTGAATCTGCCCTCTGCTTCGCCTGGCTGCGGAGCTGTGAAGGATGAGGGACGTGCTGCATATCGGCTCTGAAGGAAGCTGGTATATTGAATGCTCAGTGCTTCTGGAAAAGCGCTGCACTATGTTCAGTGATTACATACTTTAACATGCTTCTCGCTGCCTACGTTGATCAGAATAGCGTCTGCTGTACTTAAGTTCATTAAAGCTGATTTGTGAAAGCCTCTGCTTTGCATTGCATTGTGATAGCTTGCAGTTGAGAAAATCCCACAGAACACACCAGTGCTAATTCACGGCAACCCCACATGTGACAGAGTAGAACTGTACTCCAGAAGGGTTTCTTTGATATTTTTATCAACAGACTTTTCTTCCAAGATGTGTCAGAATGGGCCCAAACTTAACTGATTACACCACTTGAGGAGGAAGGGGATCTCTCTCTCTCTCTCTCACACACACACTGTCACACTGTAGCTGTGTGTTATATATTCTATATATGTAAGCAGTATAACCAGTTAAGTGCTTGACGTCTAACCAAATAGACCAGTGATCTGCTTCCCAAAGGTCAGCCCTTGAGAACCTCTTGGAGGGCAGTTCTCTGCACACCCAGGGCCACCATGGATCATGCTCCACTCCACAGCCACGGTTGGTTTGTTGTTGTTTGTGGGTGTGCGCACGCACACGCGTATTGTGTGTGTGTATCGAGATAAAATCTCACAGCCAATTGAGTTTTTCCTTGTGTAGCCTTGTCACCATTTTCTAATCCTGGGCTAGTAGATACAAATCCATTTTGATGACATGAACCTGTTTTTTTTTTAAGTTGCAGGACTAATACTTCATGTAAATTATTGTCATGACCATATAGTACCTTTATGCTATTTTATACTTCTAGCACTGGGATTTTCAAAATGACTACTAGATGACATTTACCGATGTTTTTCTGTGATTAGATTAATTGCTATCATCAAATCCATTTTATTTACCCGAGAAATGGAGACGTTTTATGAATTAGAATTGGAATCAAATTTCTTATCTTGGTTTTTATTTCATTGACTCAATTGACATTGACTCTGGAGATTCGTAGCTAATAACACTCAAAGAATGCGTGTAACCAGTTTGACTCAGTAATTTAATGATAATGTTTGAAATTATACTGAAAAGCCAGTATGGTCTACACTGTTGGTTTGCTTCTAAAATATTCATGAAGTTTGCTTGTGTGGGGGTGAGAGTGGCAGAAATACATAATTTTAAAGAAATGCCAGACAGCATGAGGTTTCAGAGTTCGTGGAAACTTTCATTATCTTTGCATTACATTTCCCACACACTTTTTGGAAAGACATTTTTGTCTCAGTGACTAAATAAAGTGATTTAATGGCTAGCATATATAAATTGATTCGGATACCAGAGTGGTCCTGGGTTCAGTTTCCATTTGCAATTACCATTGTTTTTATGTGTCTGATTATGTAGAAGAAAAGTACTTATCTTCTCTCTCGTGTTATATTGACGAGCCCAGGTGGGTTGGGAAGATAAAGGTCTATCTTACATTTGTGATCAAGCACAAGGCCAGCAGTTTGAAGCCCTGGCCGCTCCTTGGGAGGTAGAGGAAGCTGTCTACTCCTTAAAGAGTTACAGTCTTGGAAACACCTAGGGGCAGTTTTACCCTGCCTTGGAGGGTTGCTGTGAGTTAGAAGCAACTGGATGGCACTGAGTTTTGAGGGGATGCTATGTTAGCAAAAATCCAGCTGGCCAATGAACTTGCTTGTTGTTTGGTTATCTGGCATAAAACCTTCCTACAAAATTCAGTGAATGAAAACTAGACCTGTTGATGTAATGAGCAAACCCAGCTTTGACAATCCAATTCAGAGAAGTGATTTCTCACCATCTCTAAGTCATGAGGGTATTGTTCAGCAGTCGAAAGTGTCTGGGCAGTTTATTAAATACTGCTGAAGTATCCTAGTATAATGGTCCTCTGTGGACAACAAAGATCGCATGTTCGCAGAGAGCTGGCCTGAAGGCGGTTCCGTATTCATTCTCATTAGATTAGGGGGCGCTGAAAATGAGGGATGGAAAGCCAGGGAGGAGCAGTGGGGACGAGGCAGTTATGTATTCTAGGTCCAGCTCAGCCACCAATGAGCAGCTTTATAGGCTTTGAAGTTTTAACCCAGTTCTTCATTTAAATAAAAACCCTAGAATGAGATCATCTTTTCAATCCCTTCTTCTCAGGATGATGCTCTTTAATGTTTTCCGAAGAACAAGGACCCTGGGGGGGTTGGTACTGTTTGTGCTCACGTGTACTAACTAAAGGGTGGTGGTGCCAACCCCTCTAGCAGCACAGTGGAAGAAAGGCCTGGCAATCTGTTTCCGTGGAGAGTATGGCCAAGAAAACCCAATGGTGCTCAGTTCTACTCTAACATAGGGGGCTGCCCTGAGTAGGAGTCTATTTAATAGCAATGGGGCTTGTTGTTTGGGTTTTTCCTAAGTACATTTCTCCAAAAATAGGAAGGAAAAACAAAACATGGATCCAGATGTCTGCTTATATTGGAAGACTCCATTAATCTGGTTTCTGAATTGGCACTGATTTTACTTTTGATGCTTCCACTTAGAGTGTTATGTTTCTGCTGGAATGGGGGCCTCCAAAGTATAAGGGGGGGCCTTGGGTGGAGTTCAGAGATGAAGACAGCGGGGATTTTCAGAAGGTGTTTTCTGGGATATGGATTAAAAGGAGAAGTGAAACCGATGTCATCTGGACATAGATCTGAAACAATGACTTGGAATCCGCGCCTTTCAAAAGGTCTCCCGTTACTCATTCAAAGCGGAGTTTGTCTATGCTGTCGCACCCAGATAATGGAGGAGTTACACTATCCATTGCCAACTGCTCTTGTCCGGCGCCATAGAGTTGGTTCTGGCCGACCCACAGGGACCCTACTGACCCCGGAAGGAAAGACTGCCTAGTCCCGCACCATCTTCAGAGTCGTCCTTAGGTTTGAGCCCATCATTGCAGCCATTGCATCAGCCCCTCTTGTTGAGCCCCCCACCCGTTTACCAGGCAGAATGTCCTTCTCCAGGGACTGGTCTCTCCTGACAACCTGTCCAAAATATGTAAGATGGAGTGTTTCCATCCTTGCCTCCAAGGAGCACTCTGGCTGTGCTTCTTCCAAGACAGATCGGTTTGTCCTTTTAGCAGCCCATGGTACTTCCAGTAATCTTCTCCAGCACCACCATTCAAGTGCATTGAATGGTCGTCGGTCTTCATAATTCAAGGTCCAACTCTCATGTGCATATGAGGCAATTGAAAATACCATGGCGTGGGTCAGGCGTGTTTTCGTCATGGCGTGTCTTGGTCTTCAATGTAAGGGCTTTGTTTTCAATTCTCTAAAGAGGCCATCCAATGTACCTAATGCACTACCAATAGGTTCCGTCTATTTCTCCCTACATTTTAATAGGACTCTTGGGATTTTTGCTGGGAACTTAAGTGAGGCTGTGGACATCTGAATTCTCTTTCCCAGTTCACCAGCCCACAGCAAGGGCTCCAGAAATCCTGAAGTAAATGTCCACTAGCCCCCTGGTTTCACAACATCAACCTTAAAGACAAGTCCTATTTGCCCTTTAATATTAGGCAAGTCTGCGCTAACTTTGAAATGATTGGATCACTCCCTGATCATTCTTCATGATGCCCTTTAGATCACCCCAATTATCCCTTCTCTGCCCTGCTCAGGAGCTAACCTCAAGACCAGCCTATAAAAGAGGGCTCCAAGAAGTTTAAGGGAAAATGGAATGTATTGTGAAGCACACTCATTATCTTTCCTTTATAGCATTTAATGAGTTTGCCATGCTCATTTGCCTATCGTCAGTCATGCTGCTAATTTGAATTCCATTCAACATTGTATTCCCCAGAGTCTAGTCCACAGACTAGCAAGTACCTGATACATAGATAATTGTGGAATTAATGACTTCACAAGTTGGAAATAAAACGGGGTAACCGATAGTGATAATGGCAGTGTGGAAGATGGCTTCTGGCCATTGAGATGGGGGTTATTTAGAAGGAGCCTCACTGCTGATGTTGTGTGGTGGTCAGCTGTACTCTGTTTACAAACCTGTTTGCCTGAGACTGTCTCTCTCTGCCTTGCATCTCCTCCCTAGACCGTAGCTTGCCTGTGGTTTGCCCTCTCATCTAAGAGGACCGGCCACTTGCCTGGATCTTTGGGACCTTGGGCTGAGGGCAGCTATAGGCACAGAGCTCCAATACTAGTGGACAGCTTTTCTCTGAGTAGGTTCCCCAACTCAGAGCTAACCTTGGAACTCACTAATGATGCAAGGGTGGTTTCAGAGATAATTTGATAGGAAAATCCCCAGAACGCATCCCTGTGTGTGGAGTAAACCCTCCTGAAGGAGCACTCCTAGAATATTGAGAAAGCGATAGAATGATCCCTTTTAACTACAGAATCGTCTGGATCAGTGGTTCTCAACCTGTGGGTCGTGACCCATTTGGAGGTCAAACGACCCTTACACAGGAGTCACCCGGTTCGTAGCAAAATGACAGTTCTGAAGTAGCAACGAAAATAATGTTATGGTTGGGGGGACCACCACAACATGAGCTTATGAAAGGGTCACGGCATGAGGAAGGTTGAGAAGCGCTGGGCTAGATTGTCGTTCATTGCCAAGGGCAGGTCTCTCTGAGGAGGGAATAACCCAGCTTTTCAGAAATGCTGATGCTATGCTTTCAAGGAACAGCATTATGGGGAGACGGTCCTCCTTGGTCTTGAAGCTGGGACTTTGCCTCCACTTTTGGTATGTTTTAGCTCTACAGAGCCTAAGGAGGGACAAACCACCACAATTCCCGTTTTGTGTTAGCGTTTGGGCAAGGGTCTCTTTTAACCCTGAATAGCGAGAGCCCTGCCTTGCTAATTGCTTGGCTGTGACTGGCAAGCGTGCCATGCAGCAGTTGATCTGAGGTTTCTTTTGGGTGTGGTGACTCATTTGAATTCTGATCCTTGACTCTAAGGGATTTTCCCTGGAATTATTTTCTCAATGTCTTCATGACCAGAATTTTCAAACATACACAAACGTTGAAGTTTTTCACAGTGAACACGTATGCCCTCATCTAGATTTTACCGTTGTTTTAATTCATCATGCGTTTAGCCAAACGTGTGGATCCCCCTTGTCTACCCATCAGCCTGGCTTTTGAGGCACTTCAAAATTAGTGTGTGTCAGTACGCTTCACTATAATGTACATACTCTTCATTAGAACTCAACATTTGTGTACAGTTCTTTTGTGGTAACAATTACACGGAATCAACTGCATAAATTCTAGTCACACCCTTGAGTTCTGACAAATTGGTGTGCCTTTTTACCCAAAACCTATATCAAGATTTAGAACATTGCTGTCACCCCTGATGGTAACCTCTGCCTTGCCCTTCTGCACTCAACTCCCAAGTCCACCTTGCCACCCACAACCACTACTCTGCTCTGTTTCTCCGCCGTAGATTAGTCATGCCTCTTCTAGATAGGCTTTGGATGGAATCATGCACTATGTACTTTTGGTGCCTAGTTTCTTTCGTTGAGCATAACTTTGAGATCCATCCATGCTGTTGCTTATATCAGCGGGACATTCCTTAACTGCAGAGTGGTGTTCCATCCTGTGAATGTAGCCATTTGTGTGTATCCATATTTCTGTGGCTTAAATGCTTGTTTTCCAACTCTGATGAAGAACGCTGCTCCGAACAGTCAATTACAAGTCCCTTTTGTGGGCATTGCTTCATCCCCTTTGAGTAAATCACCTAGGAGCAGAAGAGCTGGGGTTGAGGGTAGGTACTGTTTCGTGTTCTGAGACCGCCAGACCTTTCCCCACAGTGCTTATACCACCTAGTGCTCCAAGCAAGAGGATGTGACAGGCCACTTCACGTCCTTGCCAAACCTTGGGTGACTACAGTGACTTTAATTTGCATTTCTCTGATGACTATTCATGTGGAACACTTCCATTCCGTGTGCTCTTTTTCCTTTTGTGTATCTTGTCAAGTACCAAAAGCCACTTTCCCATTTTTATTGAGTTGTTTGGCCTTATTTTTGAGTTGTACAAGCCCCTTTAAACATCTTTTGTCAGATACAGATGTGGGGGTTTGAAAAACTCACCAACTGTTGAAGACCCCTCATCTATATTATGCTCTGTTTTCTAGTTTTTCCTGTGGCTGCCTGTTCCTTGAGGTCTTTTCATGGGAGGACGGTTTGTGTTTTGTTTACCCTTTCGCCGTCACTGCCGATTGTGCCCTAAGAAATGTTTGCCTGAAAAAAAAAGAAATGTTTGCCTGCCCTCAAGTCATAAAGCTCTC
This sequence comes from Tenrec ecaudatus, assembly GCF_050624435.1. NCBI lineage: Eukaryota > Metazoa > Chordata > Mammalia > Afrosoricida > Tenrecidae > Tenrec > Tenrec ecaudatus. Next base: position 299,448,819 of record NC_134530.1, on the reverse strand, counting down.
TTCTATATTTAGCTTTTGAAGAGTTTTTAAAGTGTTTTTTATTAATTCTTTTATATTTAGCTGTATGATCATCTTGAAGTGGTATTTTTTGTTTGTTTCGCTGGAATTTAAGGTACAAACAAAATTCTAGAGCAATTCTAGTTTCCTTTGATAGCACTTCAATATAACTTGGCACACTCTGTTTATAATAAACTGGCCTAGCTCTGTGACTCATTGGGCCCAGGCTCACGTACGGATGATCACAGTGGTGTCTTAAGAAGGTGGGGGACCAGCCAGCCATTACCGTGGAATAGCCCCATTTCATTAAGGGAGGACTGTAGTCCATGGACAAGTATTTGTGAGTTTTGAAAAAATTGCATCCTCACCATTTTTCAAGTGTTTAAGTGAGTTAAATTCCCAGGTCCTCTGGGTGTGTCCACTGCCAACTGAAGACTGAGGGTGTGGCCCCTCCACGGTTGTCCCTGGTGGATCGGAATGCGAGTTGAACTGTTTATCTGGTGGTCGTTATTTCACGTTTATGTCGCCAAAGGCCCTTCCAGATGATATCACGGGGGGAGACCCTTGCTGGGCTATTGGAGAGGGACACCAGACCATGGCGAGCAAACCCACTGCCACCAGTTAGTGCGCAGCAAGGTTTCCCTTGCTTCGGTTGTCAGATGATTTCTTTATGAGACAGAAGACCGCTTAGGTAGGAGCCCTCTTACTGTCCCTCTTGAAAGAGAAAACTGTCTGATTGCATTCCTTAAAGCCATGAAAGATAGTTTTAAAAAGTTTATTGGAAACAAAAATATTAAAAATTGTTATTCCATCTGTAGAATTAATTTAGACTCACTCTGGTTTTATTTCAATCTTCCCTAATGCTACATCAGATGATGAGGTCATTTGTACCCACGATGCAAGGTCACAAGTCAGCCAAGATATTACACTGTCAGCTCCAGATGTATCCCGCGTATTGAAATAATCAGTTCTCTTAGTAACAGGGTACTACTTAAAGGCAAAGCATGACTCCTAAGATGTAGCCAGATGATTGTTAGAAAATGCAGTTTCCGCTTAAGGTGTCTGTAGATGTCTCATAAAACTTTGGGTTTCTCTCGTCTTTTATCCTCCGCCTGTCTTCGTATGTGTCATTTTAGCAGGAAGCTGGAATTGAGTTAGCTATGCCAGCCAGTTTTTATCTTTAGTAAGAGAGAGTCCGTGACAGGCACAGCTTCTTTGACTACATCTGCTTGTTTTGATATGATTATTCACCTTTCACCCACTTTACCAAAAAAAGAGGGATGGGGGTGGGAGGGACCCAGCAGCCAGATAGTTGCAGCCGATATGGTCAGGGGGAGAAATATTAGGAGAAAGAACTTGACTGCAAGTCATCCTGAAGGGTGAGCCCTCCTCGGTACCCTTTCTGGAAGTCTGTGGGTGCGCACTGCCATCCTTGCTGCTGGCCAGGGCACATTGAGCAGACTACTCTTGGCTGGCAGCCGCGGGTGACCTTTGCCACGACTCAAAAGGCCATCACTCAAAAGCTTGGTTTGCGACTAGACTTGCCTTGATAGGCAGTTCCCCTTCACTTCAGAAGGCTATATTGTCATTTTGTTGCCATCGAATCAATTCTAATGCACAGTGACCCCACGCCTTCCAGAGTAGCACGGCTCCATAGGGTTTCCCTGGCGGCTGTGACCTTTGGGAGGAGGTCCCCAGGCCTGCCATCTGAAGGGCCAGTAGGTGAGTTCAAACCACCGAGGACATTTTAGCCACTAGTTGAGCACTTAACCATCCATGTCACCCAGCCGCCGCCAAGGGCTGCCATCAGTATCTTGTGAAAAGGAACTGTCACACAGACTCACCCTGTCACCTAGCTCAGAGCTTGGGGTGGTCCTTTATTGACTTGACATGGAAATGCTTGGAGGGCCCTCTCAGGAGGTTTATATAAACAGCAAGGAGGAGGGGCTTCCTTGCTTGTGGAGAGTGGTTTGCAAGTCCAACCTGGAGTGTGGAGTTGTGTAGAAAAGGCCAATTGTCTCCCCCCCCTCCCCCAGTTGAACATTCTTTCTCTGCAAGGCGCATCATTCCCTGCTGGCGGCTGCTGGCCACCTGTTGAAATCTCCTGTTCCTGCCTCGTTGTTGCTGACTTGAGCAGCTGTCTTTCCAGACCCTAGAGGTTTGGATAGTTTAGAAGGAGAAAGTGCATCCTTTAAAGCTCTTGGTTCGTGGGCTGTGATGTTGTTCTTGTTGTTAGATGCCCCATTGAGTTGACTCGGACTCTGAGCGACCCCATGTGTGAGAACTGCCCCCATAAGGTTTGTCTAGGCTGCAGTCTTCACACGGTAAGTGCACCCCAACAGTCGGCACTTGGGACCCACCAGCTGCTCCTCCAGGGAAGAGGCCTGGCAGTCTGCTCCAGGAAAGAGGATAAAGCTTGGAAAGGAACTTGGGGGCGGGGCTTCTAGTCTGTTCTATCAGGTCTTTATGAATCGAAACCAACGTAACTGCACACAACAACGGTCATGCATGTAGATCCCTCAGCCTTCCTCCTGCACAGGCTCTCCCTCTCTGCTGTGCTGACTCATGGCCACCCCATAGGACAGAGTAGAACTGCCCCTGTGGGTTTCTGAGACTGCAGTTCCTTACCAGAGTAGAAAGCCGGTGGGACTCCTACAGAGCAGCTGGTGGTTTTGAACTGCCGACCTTGTGTCTCACAATCCCAACCAGTGACGACTACGCTTACAGGGCTCTCCATCATGGTCACATACGCCGTTGTTAAATTGAAGAGACTTTGTGGCAATCGTGTTAACAATCTTTCCGCCCAGAAAATCTTTCTGGGTACACAAAGAGGGCTTTAAACTGTTTGGAAGGACAGAGTTCAGAGATCATGGAATTTTTTCATGGACTTTCCGAAGCCCCCTGGTATCCCTGGCCTTTCAGTTTTCTGGTGAACAGGCCCTCCATTGAAAATCGAGGGCAGCGGTGCATTAATCAGGTTAGAGTTTACCAACTGGTGATCCCGATAGCTCTTTATCCTCGGAATTATAACCCTATGGCTTTGTGAGAATGCTAGACCTCGGTCCTTAGAGAGCGATTTAAAAACACACGTGACCCTCATGATGATTTCTCTGCCCCGGTGGGGGCCCCTTCTCAGTTTAGCAGTATGTCAGGAAGACTTTAAGGACTAGCAGATGTTGGGGTTAATAAAAACCATGTTTATCTTCTTCCAATGTCTCTGCCCTTTCTGCATAGGCCTTTTGGATAAAAAAAAGGAAAAAAAGACACGTCGGGATTTGGCAGCATTTGTGTATTCCTTGAGCACTCATTACACGGAGGCAGGGAACGCTGAATTTAAACAAGCTTGGCTTAGCTGAAGGAAGATCGGTGGATCTTGCCCACCTGACGTTTAGAGGCCCTCTTGGTAGCCCCCTCCTTGTGTTTGTAGTTGGCTCTCTCCCACCCCCTCTTCCTACCCTTCTCAGCCCCCACCCCGCACCCCCAGCTGGGAGGCTGGGCGTAAATGTAGTGTGTGGCTGGAAGCCAGGCTGGGGGCTGGAATAGGATGTCATACACGAAGTGGGGGAATGAGCCCATGGGAGTGTCTTGGGGTTTCAGAGAGGGTTACCAGGAATCCATGGTGTGCTCCGATGCCTAGGCACCTTCCGCTCCCTGTCTGGGGGCGTTCGGGTGCTCCCCGCAGGTCTTTGACAGCCTCAGTTGCCATTGAGTCAACCAGGGCTCCTGGCGTCCCGGGTATGTCAGGGTAGAACGCGCTCCTTACACCATCCAGCGGCTGGTCTCTGTGAAGGTGGGACCAGCCTTTCTCCCAAGGAGCCCCGGGCTGAACTCAGACCTCAAGCTTTTTGGCCAGCAGCCAAGCGTGGCCCCTGAGGATTTCTGTCAGTCCCCATCACCTAGGGGGGTATCTCTCACATGTGATGTGGAGGGAAGGGTTAGTGCAGCCTTTGGACAGGGCACAGAAGTGAATTGCCTTCCCGACAGAAGCCAGGGCCAGCCACAGGCAGGCCGGATTTTTCCCAGGAAAAGGAATTTGGGCTGGGTCACAGCAATGGGCTCAAAAAAAAGCGCAATTGTGTGGACAGGGCAGAACTGGGGAGGGTTTCCTTCTGTGGCCCAAGGAAAGGGTCGCTGTGAGTCGAGCCGACTGGGCACCTAGCAAACAGCACCGTGGGTGAAGGGAGCGGCAGAGGATGGAGCTGGGCGACGGGGGCCCATGCCTGGAGAGCCATGGGTTGTTTCATGGTAACCAGGGAGGGGTCCCTTGGAGGTTTCTGAGCAGAGATGTGACAAGTGGATGCTGGAAGCAAGCAGCTTGGAAGGTGGGTTTCCGTAGCCATTCTTGAGAAAGAGCAATCCAATCAGCTCCTGTCAGTTCTCTGACGGCCGAGAGCTGTAAGCAGGACAGAGTAGGTGACAGTGGGGAGAGGGCAACTGGCTCGATGGCAGGTTCAGAGCCAAGAAGTGGCTGGAAACAGGGTGAACAGTCAGCTGTGAGTCCATGAGGGAAAACCGGAAATGAAGCAGTTCTTCCCACCAGGAGAGAGGGTGGGCATGGGAAGAAAGAGGCCGTGTTCAATTAGGAACTAAGCACTGAGGAGCCTCCACGTGGAGGCCTGCAGGCCAGGTACTTGAATATGAGTCTTAGCAGAGATGTTGGGGCTGGGCCTGAAAATGCAGGGGCCATTCTTTAATATTATTTCAGAATCCATAGGAAGATAACTTTTTTTCTGATAGATGAGATAACTTCTTTTTATAAACGGATCATGCTGAACTACCACTACTCCCCCGCCCCCTAAAACCCACTGTCATGAAGATGATTCTGATTCTTGGCAATCCTACATCAGGTTCCTGAGGCTGTAAATCTTTCCGGAAGTAGACAGCCTCAGCTTTCTCCCACAGAGCAGCTGGTGGATTTGAACCACTGACCTGTCCGTTAGCAGCCTAACGCTTACCTGGCAGCACCACCAGGGAAAACTTGTGTATAAATATTTTATACTCTGTAACTGAATATTACTGAACTTGTCTCAATTAGGTTTGTGTTGTTTGGATCGAGAGGCCATGAGAATAAATTGCAATCCAGCTAGCTTGTGTAGAAAAAAATAGGAAAAAGATGGTTTATAATCCAGAGACTTCCTCTGCCTTAATACCTGCATGTAAGACAGTTTCTCTCATGAGACAGCATTTTCAGGGTGACTTTTTAAAATGCCCTGTTTCCTCTGCTGAAAAGTGATTGCCAAAGCGGCTCGGGGGGGGGCTGAGTTTGAGCTCTGAAGTCAGCCCCTCTCCTCCCCCTGCCCAGCCCTCACTGAGACCTGACACTGTGTTGCAGGCACATCTTCTTCTTGCACATAAAGGAGTCCCTCCTGGCCGGCCACCTCCAGTGTTCTCCAGAGCAGGCCGTGGAACTCAACGCCCTCCTGGCCCAGACCAAATTTGGAGACTACAACCAGAACACTGCCAAGTACAACTACGAGGAGCTGTGTGCCAAGGAACTGTCCAGCGCTGCCCTGAACAGGTGAGCCTGCGCCACGGGCGAGCAGGCACAGTCTTGGATCGCTCGCGTTTAGAAGAACCTGCAGAGGGAAAGGAGCTTGGGGGATACACAGGTCATTTGTGAGGTCCAACCTTTTTCCCAATGGTTTTCAAAAGCTTCCTTGGTCTTCCGTTCCCAGAAACCTAGACCCTCGAGACTTAATCCACCCAAAGCAATGTCCTTGGATGAAACGCTATCTGTAACTAGACTGGAGAGAAATCTCTGACCTTTTAAGAATGCAAATCTCCTGCAGGACAATGGTCCGTGTATATTTGGCGTGCTTGCTTCCAGTGTGCTTCATATTTGGTGTGCTTCGTACCAGTACGAATTAACCAAGGAGGCCGACGGGCGGGGGGGGGGGGGGTGCGTCCGTTTTTCCCATGTGACAAATTACCCAAAACCGAGTGCCTTGAGACAGCGGGCAATCTCACTCAGCTCTGCAGTCAGGAGTCTGGGTCGAGTTGAACCAGGTCGGTCAGCTCAAGGTCTCTTTGGACACTGTCACCACACTGTGACCGTAGATGCCACTCAGCTCAAGGGATCAACTAGGGAGGGATCTACTTCCAGGCTCACACTTTTGGCCTTGTTTCCTCACCGTGGGGTCCCCCCCCCAGGACAAGGTGCCCCAGCCAGAGGACACAGCATTTTGATAAGCTAATCCCAGAAGTGGGCGGCCCATCACTTCTGCCAGTCAGCAAGTCCAGCCCACTTAGCTACTGTCTTGTTACCCAGCATTCTGCATATACAGCAGTCGCGTGTCCACGCTCCAGTTACTTTGTGCACCTGGCGGAGGGAAATGCTGCTTGCCATAGGAGGCAGGAGTTACACTGGCTGTGGTGGTGACGGTCCTGGGTTAGCCTGGCTGGGTGATCCTTGTCAGGAATGTGGCGGTTACGTGGTGATGTGATTTGGCAACTATGTGAAGATGTCGTCATCCATTTTGTGATCTGATAGCTCCCTGGTTGCAAAATGCCAGTTTGTATTCAATGGGCTGGTTTTTGGAACCTGTGCCAGTGAGTGATGATTGGGTGTGCCCGAGGGCATGATCATCAGGAGGCAGGACCATATCAGAGGCTGGCCACCACAAACGATAAAAACTGAATCCGATTCATTTTTCTGTTGCAAACTATCAAATACATCCCTTCTAGTGCTACATTAAAATGAGGTGTATAAAGGGCATATAGAATTAACTCATGAATTCACACATATGAATTTGCCTGGTGTGTTTTTTCCACCATTCCTCCAATTCATAATTCCGCCCATCCCCATCTAGCACTCTTCCAATTGTTCTACTAAATATTAAAAAGCTCAGGTCTACAACTGTGCCTCAGATGGATGTTAAAGTAAGTGTCCTAAACAAATGAAACCTCAAAAGTACACATGGTTACGTGCCGGCAACCAGACCGTGATGTGGAGGTTGATCTTATGTGAAAACGGAAGATGCCCATCTCAGAGCGTAAAGGGCTGCATGTCGACATCGTTACGTAACTGTGGAGTGACTTCATCGTATAACTGCCCAACCACTGAGGATCATGGCCCCGCCCAGTTGCCATCTAACCAAGTCCCTTCACAGCCGGCGCTCACCTCGTGCTTTGGCATTCATTTCTGCCGGACATAATGCTGTCGTGGTGCAAAATGGATAGCAGGTGTTTTCTCCCTTGACAAAATTTTGTAAAGGAATGAAAGAGTAGGTTATGCGCATTTAGGTTTTTGTGATTCATGAGCGATGGGGAGGGTATAATTTGTTAAGCCCATAAAGACTTTGCTCAGATTCACAAGCTGGTCTCCCTGTGTACCTCCCTGCCTTGCTGGCATCCTGCAGCATCATTGCGAAGCATAAGGAGTTGGAGGGGACCAGCCAGGCATCTGCGGAATACCAGGTCTTGCAGATTGTGTCGGCCATGGAGAACTACGGCATAGAGTGGCACTCTGTGAGGGACAGCGAGGGCCAGAAACTGCTCATCGGCGTCGGGCCCGAAGGGATCTCCATCTGCAAAGACGACTTCAGCCCTGTTAACAGGTAACTCAAGCTGCCGCGGCTGCCTTTTGCCTTTGTCAGTTAGTCCCAGCTTGTCTACAAAGGGATGTCAGAAACTCATGGGAGAATTCCATTTATCCTTTCAGTCCATTTTTCCATGAACTCAATTAATAGCGCTGATCATGACCAAGACTATGGGCAGGGACGGACGGGGCTGTCATCCGTGAGGAAGAACATGTCTCACTTTTGTATAGACATTAATATTTTCAGGCCTGGAGAAGCCACTTCATTATTTTTTAAAATGCTAGCTCAGAATGGACGGATAGGACAGTTACTATTTCACCAGTAAGCCATTCACCCCCATAAAAACTTCATTTGCACACCCACACATTGGCACAAGCAAATCTGGCTCCAGCGCCTCTCTCACAGGGAATGGCGTGTGTTTGGCGGCAAACTGCAGACTTGGCACTTTGAAGCCACTGGCACTTCCTGGGAGAAAGCCCGGGCTTCTACCCTCATGGACAGTTACCATCTTGGACCCCCACAGGGGAAATCCCACTCTGCCTCAGGTGGTGGCTATGAGCCGGAACCGACTCAGCCGCAGTGGGTGGGGTTCCAGCATGTACTAATGGTCTAAGGAGTCTCTGGGTAGTGCAGACTGTAGCGTGCTCAGCAATGAACCTAAAGGTGGAGGCCCCTTGGAGAAAAGGCCGGGGAAAGCACTTCCCCCAAATCAGCCACTGGAAACCCAATGGCGCACAGAGGGTCGTCCTGAGTCCAGGCAGCCTCGGCAGCACCTGGTCCTGATTGTCACCTTGGTAGTACGAGCTACAGTGTCCGATTTCACTGTTGGGTCCATGGGCAAATGAGAACCATCGAGTGGCACCCCAGCCCTTGACACACCCCTCCACCAGAGTCATCCATCCCTCTCTTCCTGTCTGTCAGGATTGCGTACCCGGTAGTGCAGATGGCCACCCAGTCGGGGAAGAACGTGTACTTGACGGTCACCAAGGAGTCGGGGAACAGCATCGTGCTCCTGTTTAAGATGATCAGCACCAGGGCAGCCAGCGGACTCTACCGCGCTGTCACCGAAACGCACGCCTTCTACAGGTATGGGCGCACCTGGGTGGTGGCCATCCTGCAGCATCCTAGATGCTTCATACCCTCCCCTTACATCTCCTGTGCCCCGCTGTCCATGAGTCTGTAAGGATGCAGGCTGCCTCGGGCTTTGGGGTCAGGAGTAGGTCCTTATCAGCACGTGGCCCTGCTTCTGCAGAAGGTGCCTGTGTCTGAGCCACACCCATGGCCGGGCCCCTCTCCCCTCCTCCCTGGCTTGTCTGAGCCACACCCATGGCCGGGCCCCTCTCCCCTCCCCCCTGGCTTCCTCACACTGCCTCCCTGCCTGAGATCGCCTGGGTGCTGGGCCTGGGCATGGGCCTGCTCCTGTCCTTTTTCTGTGGGTGGCTTGGAGGCCCGCACCCTCAAGGCCTCATTACGCAGTCAGCGTTTTCTAATAAGAATATTGATACCCTCATTCCTTCCAGGCAGTGCTCTCCCCACCACCCCGCCCCCCAAGTAGGCTTCTGATAGGGCTCAAGTATTTGGAAAACAGAAGCTAAGAAGTTTAATTGGTAGGCGGTCCCTGGCACTTTTGATTTTAAAGTGCCCACAGACCGTGGAAGCGAATGGAAAACTTGTGGAAACATTTAAGATAAAAAGACTAGACTTCAAAGGGCAGTTTCCTTTGGACGACCGCTTGTAGCCCTGCATGGGGGGAGCTACCCTTTCACTGTGGCCTGAGGGGGGCGCCGGGGAGGGTGGATTTGGGGAACACTTGAGAACCGCGGGGGGTGGAAGCAGCGCACTGTTTAACACATCCGAAACGGGGGACCCAGACAAGCACATTAAACGTCTGGTGCCAGGGCCGTGTTCTGAGGCCTGAGCTTCCCTGCACTGAGGCCACGCCCACTCTGGCCCCACAGGTGTGACACGGTGACCAGCGCTGTCATGATGCAGTACAGCCGGGACCTGAAGGGCCACTTGGCCTCGCTGTTTCTGAATGAAAATATCAACCTTGGCAAGAAGTACGTCTTTGACATCCGAAGAACATCCAAGGAGGTCTATGACCATGCCCGCAGGGCCCTTTATAACGCCGGTGTGGTGGACCTGGTCTCCAGGAGCGACCGCAGCCCCCCGAACTCCCCGCTGAAGTCGGCGGACAGCAGCACAAACTGCAGCAGCTGCGAGGGCCTCAGCTGCCAGCAGAGCCGGGTGCTGCAGGAGCAGCTGCGCAAGCTGAAGGAGGCCCTGCTGTGCATGGCGTGCTGCGAGGAGGAGATCAACTCCACCTTCTGCCCCTGCGGCCACACTGTGTGCTGCGAGAGCTGCGCCATCCAGCTGCAGGTGAGTGAGCACATGGCCTTGCTAGCGCCCGTGTGTGCACCAAGTCCCTCTTCACCCGTATGTCAGTCCGGGCGGACTAAAGAAACAAATCCAGAGACACTCACGTGTGTAAGAGAGAACTTGATCTCAACCAACAGTTGAACATTCAGAGAATGGTGCAGCCCAGTCTGATCAAGTTCATAAGTCTGATATTAGCCTGTTTGCCTGATACCAGTGTACACATCCCTCTTCAGACTCACGCAACACGTGTGTGACACAGAATGCAGGAAGATCACAGGCCAGTGGGTGGAACGTCATGTGGATCCAGTGGCGGTGTAAGCATCTCAGTGCTGGCAGGGGTCTCCACGTGGCTCCTCCAGCTCCAGGGCTCTGCGGTAGCTCCATGTGTCTTGTCAGCAGGAAGACCAAGCCAAGGGTCTGTTTGTATCTGGCCCCCAGTGAACTACTTATCTCGGTGGCACCTCCAAATGAGGTCATCCAGCTTCCACCTGATTGACAGGCTAGACACCACCCCTCCGAAAGTTGACACCAGATTAGGTAACTCCCCCAACCTGGAAGGGTTCGTTCTTAGTCCGTGGCTTTAACAGGCCTTGTCCTGGGAAGCATTTCAGGTCAGCACACCAGTTTCAACAGGAGAGCTACTCGGAGGCAGACCTGTTACAGGATCTGGAAAACCTCACTAGGCAGATAAGGAAAGGAGGTAACACATCTCCGAGTGACAGAGCCAAGGTCCAGGATTTAGGCCTTGTGTACTTGCGCCCCACGCCCTGACACTTTGGAAGATGAGCTTCGTTATTTACTTAAAATATCTGAGAACGAGTACTTAGATTTGCGGGGCTGGGGCGGTTATGTATTGGGCCTCAAATCACAAGGTCAATAGGTTGAAACAACCAGCCACCTCGAGAAAGAAAGATGAGGCTTTCTACCCCTGTAGAGCGTTACAGTCTCGGAAACCCACAGGGGCAGTTCTACCCTGCCCTAACAGGGTTGCCACGAGCCATAATCGACTTGATGGCAGAGAGTTTGGGTCTCAGCTACCCATGGGTGGGTGGTTGATGATCCTTGTCAACTCTAATTTGTTTCCAGACTGCAAAGGCCTCTGGGAGCCTGTTGTAAGTATTAGCAAGTCAAACTAACTTTAGTGTTGCATCTACGTAGAAAAAGTCAAGTAAAAGCAACTCATCCATAGTTTGTCCTTTCTTGCGCCCGACATCTCCCCCAGCTCTGCCTCCATTTCTCAGAAACGAGTGCTGGGTGCCTTTATGGTTTGATTTAAGCCTGCCCTCAGTAACATCTAGTTCTTTGGAAATGGCTGCGTCCCGAACTAACATGCATGCTGGGCAGTGGGCCAGCAGGATACCAGTGTGGCTCTACAGGAGAGACTGTTTCCCTCAGATGAGTGATTTCCTCAGGAGCCCTCGGGGGTTTGCCCTTCTCTGCTCACATGTCCCTGCCCTTGTGGGAAGGCTCCCCACAGGGCTAACAAGGGCCACGTGGCTGCTGAGAAGCCAGCCAGGAATGTTATCACCTGTGACTAGGAACAGCTGCCTAATGATCAGCTTGCTTGAGCAAAGACAAGGGGTCCCCAGTAAAGGCTTCACCACTCCACCTTGCTTGGAGTTTGGCAAAAACAAAACAAACAAACAAAAACCTTAACTCATTTCTTCAACGTGCACTTTGTGCTCTTTGAGATATTTATTCTCAGTCCCTTGTAAGGTATCTGCTTCTCCAAATTGGTTAGCAAGCAAAGGTGTCTCTGCTTATTGCGGGCCAGAACGAATTTGGAAAGCCTACTGTAATGTGGAAGGAGCCGTGGTGGCACTGTGGGTTAGGCGTCTGGTTGCTAACTGCAAGGTGGGTGGTTCAAGCCCACCAAGGCACTCTGAGAGGGCAAGACAAGACTGCCTGCCCGCATAAAGACGTCCAGCCTCCGCAAGCCCAGGGAGCAGTTCTTTGCCCTATCGGGTCACAAGGAGTCGGAACCGACTCAATGGCAGTGGGTGGAATGTAATATGGACCAAGGGTGAACAGGGAAGGCACAGGTCCTGAGGGCTTTCTAACGGGCATCGCGGCTTCTCTTTTTCAGTCCTGCCCGGTGTGCAGATCTCATGTCGAGCACGTTCAGCACGTCTACCTGCCAACCCACACCAGCCTCCTCAATCTGGCTATCATCTAATCCAGTGGGTGTTTCTTTTGACATCCTGCCGTGCCATGGACTGTCTCATGAACTGTACAAATAAGAGATGGTGGACAGAAGTATGCCGACGCCCATTTGCCAGGTGAAGTTTGTTTTCAAAAGGAAGGCAAGAAGAACACAGCTCCCACCACCACCCCTGTGTGGAAGCAACCATGCAGGTGGGGTGGGGGGGCGGGGGGAGACACATGCCCGGGACTTCCTTTTGCGTTTCCTGCTGGAGGACAGGAGCAGGCACAATCCTCTTTGACGTCAGTTAAGTGGCACTGTCGCCAGCCAGTGAGCACCTTTGAGGAAGTTGAGTCGTGAACTCTGCGTGGTGTAGTGAGTTCCCTAACGCGCAGCGGATTTGTGTAAGAATGGGTTTGCAGAGTTGCCCGGGTTCCTCTTCTGTGGTCACAGAGCTCCGAACATTGTTTAATAGGAACCGTTTCTTCAAAGAACTCGCCAGCCTCTGCATGCCGCTTCTGTTTTCCTGACTTGTCTGACAACGACGGGAAGGGCACGGATTCCGACAACCGACCCCGTAACGTTTGAGAAAGTCGGCAAGCGAGAGCGGTCAGAGTGAAAGCAGGCTGGCCAGCCCCAGAAGGGGAACTCGGGTGATGGCTTGTTCTTGACCTTTCCCCTCCCAACCTTTCATTCAGTTCTGAAGGGCTGCCAACTGGGGGTTTCTGTAGGGCAGTCAAGCACTCCCCGGGCTAGCTTACTGTAAAGATGGAAGTGGGAGAGCAGGCTCTTGGGGCAGGGAGGCCACCCGTCACTCGGAGCAGAGCCTGCTGGTGTGGGAGCAGTGGCAGCTGTCCCCAGCCCTCCTCCAGCCTCCCCTGGGCATGTCTCTATCTGAACTCTCAAGACACTACAGCCTTATCATCAGTATCTTACACATTGTAGACTTGGCGTGGGGGCGGGGTAAATTAAGGATTAACTTTTGGTTGTCCCTCTGTGTTTGTCTGAGGAAGGGGTCCGTTTTTTTTTTTCTTTCCGTATCCTGCAGCCTGGTTTCCACGCCCACCTGGGCATGTTGGATGCTGGTCAGCTAGTGGATTATCGAGGCCGTAGGGAGACCTAGGTAACCTTTATCGGGTGCAATACTAGCTACGTCACAGCTAGAAACCTACACTGTCACTTTACTGAGATTTTGGAGTAGACTTTTCATATTGCCTTAATGTAGCAGTAATGTGTTTATGCATTTGTTTCTTTGCACAGACATTTTTGTCAGATATTAAAACTCTACTTTTTTATGGCACATATTAGCATATAAGCCTTTATTCCGAGAAGTATTTATTTTTTCACTTGTAAAAAATGATAATGTTTCCATATAAAAAGCTCTGTTATATCCTAGAGAACTTCCGTCTTTTATATTCAGGATAATAAACCATAAAGCCAGCGTGGTGGTCTCATGTCATCATTGAAGCCAGTTCAACTCACTGAGGGACGAGCGTTGACGAAACATCACGGCCGGTCTCTGAACTGGCCAGCACATGGAGTTTGGAAATGTTGGGGGGCTTTGGCTGCAATTGAGCAGAACATTTCACTCAAGTAATCCCTCATCTTTTGTGTGTGTGGGGGGGAGGCTTTGAGTGTGGGTGTGAAGTGGGATAATGCGCACGAACAGTTGAAGAGTTAAAGTCGGAAACGCACTGGAAGTTATGGCGAAGGAAGGGAAGAGTGAGGTTGGGCATTGAAAACGTGAAAACTCAGCCAGTATATATGGTCAGGGGGGCGGGGGCCAGTCCAGCAGATGGCTAGCCAGTTGGTGCTGGGACCTCACTCAGCCAAGCATGCCAACACTAGACTAGACTATAAATCCTATCCTATAGACCCATTGAGTCAATTTTCTACCAAGTCCTAGGCACAGAATCATGAGTTCATTCAGTACGTTTCTTGGCCACCTACTAAGTTAATACCGAGCACAGAATATGAGGGGATCGAGGCACGGCTCATTCAGAATGCCTATATTATGCACTGGGCCTCTCATACCCTATCGTCTCACAGGAGGAAGGTTAATTAAAGTTCAAGGCTCATCGACTGTTAGCGCTGGAGAGGGTACTAGACATGGTAGTCTCACAGTGTTAGGTGGATGGATGGGTGCATGGAAGCCAGGCCCACGGGAAGCAAAGATAAGTTCACTGTCTACAGTCCAGGGGTCCTCAAACTTTTAAACAGGGGGCCAGCTCACCGTCCTGCAGACCCTTTGGAGGGCCGGACTATAGTTTTTTTTAAAAAAAAAACCTATGACCAAATTCCTATGCACACTGCACATATCTTATTTTGAATTAAAAAAAAAAAACAAATGGGGCAAAAACACCTGGCGGGCTGGATAAATGTCCTCGGTGGGACACATGTGGCCCACGGGCTGTAGTTTGAGGACACCTGGACTCCACACTGTGGACTCAAGCTTAGCAACTAACATGAAAACAACCTCTTTATACAGGGGACTAGGGCCTACTCTACGAATATATACAAGGCCTTCAAGAGTTTGACTGCATTGCCTTCTAATTTAGTTTTGCCACACACTTTGTTAAAGCTCCTTTGTCTCTATCCACCGTCACACATCCACACATGTGAGGAGCGCAGGTGGCACTGTGAGCTAGGCTGTAGACTAGCAGCCTCAAGGTCAATGGTTAAAACCCACTGCTGCCCCTTGGGAGAAAGATGGAGCTATCTGCTCCCTTGAAGATTTACAGTCTCCCAATATAGGGTGACCATCAGTCGGAATTGATTCAGTAACAGGAGGAAATGTGCACAGGCACACATATTACCCCAACCAAACCAAACTCCCTACCCCGGAGTCAGTTTCAAGTCACAGTGATAGTATGGGATGGAGAATCCTTAGGGAATTTCTCCCAAAGAGAAGCTGGTAGTTTGAACTGTGGACCTTTCAGTTGCAGTCCAACACTTAACCCACTGCACCACCAGGGTCCCTTCACACATAACTCGGGGGCTTCAAAAACATTTATGGAAATTGTCCATTATCTTTTAATGCCAAATTTCCAGGAAATGTTTGAAGCTCCCTTGTATGTATTAGCTCTAAAATAAATATATTACAATCCCAAGGAGGAACAGAAGATCGTGATTAATTTTGTCTGTGAGCTAAAAGCATCAGGTGCTTCACAAAGACCTTCGAGCTGGTCCTTGAGCAGCTTTTTCTTGGAAAAGAAAGAGTGGTTCTTGCTGATGTTAATAAGTAGCTTGCTGTGGCTGGACCAACCCCTGCCTGACAGTGGTCTGAGAAGAAATTAGGTTCTGAAGGAACATGGCGAGAGTCATTAAATGAGGCCTGGAGTTCCGGATCTGGATTTGATTCTCCACTGCATTGGAATACCTAACTATTTGGGCACAGGAGAATAGCGATTGTTTCTGGCTCTTGGATAGGCAAGTTCTACAAGTTGGAGGCAGGGAACTCGGGAAATTTTATGCATCCATCTTTGTGCAAAGAATGAGACTTCAGAAGTATCATCGATACTGAGCTAACTTCAAATAGATAATATTCAGCAAGTTGGACAAAGTGTCCCTGGGGGGATAGCACAATAGTTAATGTGTTTGGCTGTTAACTGAAAGGTTGGAGGTTCAACTCTACCCAGAGGCTTCTGGGAAGAAAAGCCTGATATTCTACATCAGAAAAGCCAACCCCTGATGATCTACAAAACGCAGTTCTGCTTTCAGACTCAACTCCATGGAAACTGATTGGTCATTGGACTAAGAGGCAAACATATCAAACACATATAGATAGAACTGCAGGGAAAGTTCATTGAGAAAGAATAGGTAACGGGGTAAGAGATGGAAAGCTAAGCCCAGAGACATTTAAAGAGGCAAATCAGCTACATCAAAACTATGACAAGGTCAAGGACTGGGGGGCTAAGAAAGAACCAGAAAATGTGGGCACATCAGGAGGTGCAGGGTCCCAAGGAAGTGGTTCCATGTTCAGAAGTGGCAGAGGCAAGGAGGGTATAAGACTTTTGTGGGCTGAGCATGAACGAGAGGCAGTGAGGTAGAACCAATAAAGGAGGGTCAGCTTGCATTTGGCAATGATGATGGTGCCACCGAAGCGAGAAGGATCCAGAGGAATTGGGGTGTTGTATTTTAAATGGCAAAACCGGTGGGCATACAGAAGTGAGCCGGAGGAGAAGGTGAGTCAAAAGGTGCAACAAAGGAACAATTGGCTAGACTAAAACTTAGGAACTCTGAAGAGCCTGAAGCCTCCAATAGCTGTTCTGCAGAGGATTTAGTTTACAAGGCTTGACGAAAACCATTCTTTAATCTTCTTGTGGAGAATGACAAAAAAAATGAGGGGTGAAGTTAGCCCATTCCAGTGTGTATGCTCTAGAAGAGTGCTTACCCTGTCACAAGGTGACTGCTCAAATCCAGCACCGGAATACTCTTGAGGATTGTCCCCTTAACTCAACCATTGTCCTCCGAGGGCCAGAAACCCCACAGGGGGCTGCTTGGATAAAGCATGAGCTCATAAAGAGAAACTTGAGAAAGTGATGCCCCGTAGAACAGAAGTGTAGGCCAATTTCCAAACACAAACATAGGAGAAAGTAGACACACGAGTTGCTGGAAGCATTCCTGAAGAAAGTGGGATGTGAGGGAAGCCTGGGGGGTTGGAGAGCTAGGCCAGCTAAAGTTTCTAGTATAAATGACCCCCTGGTACAGCAAAAGAAGCCTAAGCAGCATTTGAGCACAGTCAGAGCTGAATGCCAAAGGCAGCCGTATTTATCTTCCCCATGGCTAATCATATGTGAGGCCTTCTCGTGGAAACTTATTTTTGCAACTTACTTTTATTCATATTTGGAATGGTTTTGTGAAGGAAAAAATGCAAGCTATTAAAGGATATGAAAAATAAAACATTTTTTTTAATGAAACTAGGTTGGGGCCTCTCCAACCACACAGCTTTAACTCGCCCACCAGTTTCTTAAAGAAAAAAAAAATGCTCATCGAGCCATGGGTGAACTTCTGTTTTTCATAAAACTTGTGCTAGTGCTAAGAGAGAGCGGGAAAAAAGCGTCCAAGGTTGAAACCCTTCCATCGAGAAGCCATTCTTCCGATTGAAAATGAAATCCTCGTGTACATTTATGTGAGAAAAAATAATACTAGAACCATAGTGCCTCTGCATCCTTGTAATTTTACATCATAATTTAAAGACTATGAAAGAAGGAGGTCGCTGTAGAATGGGTACATTGAGGAAGGGTTTCTGAGGTAGACTGTCCTGTGTCTTGCAGACAGTGGAGAATGTACATTGGCAGGATGGTAAACAAGGTTTGATTTGATGTGGGTGTAAAGGCCAGAGTAAAAGCTTCATTCATTCACCAAATCGTTCATCTTTTCCTCATTAATTGAGGCATTGAATGGTTCATTCATTTAAGCACCAATTATAAATCCCATGGAAGCCAGGGTGGTTCAGTAGTAGAATTTTCATGCAGGAGACCCAGGTTCGATCCCCAATGTTCCCCATAGGCTGCTGCCGCCTCTCTGCCATGGGGGGCTGGTGTGTTGTTATGAGGCTGGGCAGGTTACTGCAGAACTTCCATATTAACATGGACCAGGAAGAAAGGCCTGAGAAAACCAATCAGTGAAGACCTGGATCACAATGGCCTGATCATCAAGATGGCGCAGGTTGAGACAGCATTTCATTCTATTGTGCATGGGGTCACTAAGGGTTGGAGTCTACTCCATGACACGCCACAGCAGCTGGCAAAAACATGCTCTCTGTTAGAACAAGGACAGTCGTCTTCCGCTGGGGTCGATTCTGCCTCTCCCAGGGTATTTGGTGCGATCTGTGGTTAATCTTTGGTTATCGTGACCTGGAGATGTCGTGCTATGGTATTCGGTTGGTAGAAGCAAGGGATACTGCTAGACATCCTATGCGACGCAAAATAGTGCTCACAGTCAAGAGCTGTCCTGCCCCAATGGTCAACACTGCTGTTTTGAGACACCTGAACTAGAGAAGATGCTCACTGAGATGATGTCCTTGTCCTTCCTGCACAAGTGGGAGAGTCGAGAGTCTGGATGAATCCTTCTGGCCCAAGGTCCCACAGTGGAGGCAGGCACAGTGGAGTGTGGAAGAGCAGCAGACGATGCCACTGACTTCATTTGAGGTTGGAAAGATTTCTGGAAGAAAAGGTTGGAGATGAGTCTTGAAAGACGAGCAGGAAAACAAAACAAAATAATTAAAAAAAAGAAAGATGAGCAGGATCTAGATGGGAAACTGGGGGGGGGGGGAGGGAACATGTTCAAAAACATGACTTATTTGGGAACCAGTGGACACCTTGTCAAGACTGGAACACATTCTAGGTGGGTGAGCAGGATGGGATGGGATGGTGGGAGATGAGACAGGAGTTAGGTTAAGACCATAAGGGGCAATATTCCATCGGCCTTCTCAGTCCCTCACTCGAGACTTACCTGGTACCAAAGTCAGGGTCCAAAGGGCCATGCACAGAAGCAAGAAGGAACTAGGTCCCATAGATCTTCTAATGGTGTTCTTGTCCATCACCTGCCTTGTCTGGGCTCTGATTAGCCGGTGTTTTCACAGGTTTTCATTAGCATTTCTTAGTAAAGCCACGAGCTAAATAAAACCTTTGCTAAAGATCTGCTGTGGGGATGAAAACTGTCAGATCATCCTTCCTAATTTAAAAGCTAATCTCAATATTCTTTCAGATGAAGAAAACGGTAAGATAAAATGATAGCCCCACTCATTAGTAACATCTTGCCCATTTCCCCCTAA
Organism: Tenrec ecaudatus; assembly: GCF_050624435.1. Taxonomy (NCBI): domain Eukaryota; kingdom Metazoa; phylum Chordata; class Mammalia; order Afrosoricida; family Tenrecidae; genus Tenrec; species Tenrec ecaudatus. The sequence goes on along the minus strand of NC_134530.1, from coordinate 299,429,984 downwards.
ATGGTTAGAACACGCTGCCTTTCCCCGCTCTTCCATCAGTGTTTCCATGATTAAAGCTGTCCGTCCCTCCGTTTTAAGTCCTGGGAGGATTTGTCCCATGAATTTAACATGACTGAAGGAACTGGCTCCAGGGTAAAACTTTGCTCCAAATTATCTGAGACCAGGCTGCTTAATAAAGAGACCAAAACTGAATCGTAGCCTTTTCGGTAGTTTGAAATGTAAAGATAGCTTTCTCCTTCACCCCCAATTTCATGATTATTCATAGAGGAAATTGGCCAGATTTATAAAATGACTACATGCAACAATTTTCCATTTACTTCAAAACCAAAGACTGCTGCTGCCACTTGCCAGAAGGGTCGACATGAGAGAGGATGGTTAGGGGAAAAGATAGAGCCGAAGCCATAATTTCTAAGCTTCTCAAAGGGCCATGTCGATGCACGAGTAAGGAGCACTGGCGGTGCGGCAGATTAGGTGTTGGGCTGGGAACCAAAAGGTCAGAGGTTTGAATCCACTGGCTGCTCACTAAAGAAAGAGGAGGCAATGTGCTGCCCTAAGGATGTATACCTTTGAGAACCTTACAGGGCAGTTCTCTGCCCTATAGGACTGCTATGAGTCAGCAGTACTCCGTGGCAGGGCAGACACATGAGTGACACTCAGATGTGGTGGGCGTTTGCTGTCCCCGGGAGTCAGGCAGCACCTTCTGAAAGGAGATCCACAGGTTTCCTGTGGTTACTGCTTAAGCCAAAGTATCTACTGATGTATAACCGTGGCTTTCCTGGTCTTTCACTATATGGGGAAGGGGAAAAAAAACCCACCTAATTGCAGTCAAGTGAATTCTGACTCATGGTGACACCGCGTATGTCAGAATAGAACTATGTTCCAGTGGGTTTTTATTGGTTGAATTTTCAGAAGTTGACTGCCAGGCCTTTCTTCTGAGGCACCTCTGGGTCAACTTGAGCCTCCAGTCTTTCAGATAGGAACCAGTTTATGAACTATAAGCACTGCCTAGGGACTCCTTGCCTGATCTTTACTTATAAAGCTTTAATCCAGAGCAAGTGTAACTCAATACAAAGGAAGCAATTCCACTGGAAAAGGAAAACTATCAAGGCAGTATTAGAAATCCTTTTCAGGGCCCTGTCTGCTCTCCCTCTCTCTGCGGTGAAAAGTACAAGGAAAAGTATAAGCACACATCTTCTGTGCTCTGGCCTTGGGCTGTGAGCCCCCTCTCCAGTCTGTATAATAAGTAATCCAAAAATCGTGTTCTTCTTCATATCAGCTCTGTGCTTGGAAGCTCTTTTCCTTTAGAGGAAGCTATGCTTCACCTCACCTCTCCTCTCTGGCATTTAACCTGTAGCTGGACATATATTTAAGAACATTTCAATCGGGTCCTTTAGCACAGGCATTAAGATGGGCTCATGGAGGAGGCCTTGATGGATCTATGGTAGAAGTCTCATCTTCCATAGAGATTGCCTTGATTGGGTGACCAATGTGCCTCGTGTAGAGTCACCGACTATCTGCCTGGAGACTTAGTCGGTTGCTATGACACTGAGCAGGTTTTGGTGTCTACCAGGTGGACTAGGAAGAAAGTCCTGATGACCACTTCTGAAAATCAAAGACAGCCCAATGGATCAACTCTATACAGAGCTTCCAAGTCTGTAAATATTTCTGGTAGCAAACTGTATCATTCTGGATTGACTAGAGAAACAAATTCATAGACACTTATATGTGTGTAAGAGAGAACTTTATAGCAAAGAGTGATTGTACATTAAGAAAACACCCCAGCCCAGTGGGGAATGGGGAGGGAGGGGGAAAAAAAAGAGGACCTGATGCAAGGGGCTTAAGTGGAGAGCAAATGCCTTGAGAATGATTGGGGCAGGGAATGTATGGATGTGCTTTATACAATTGATGTATGTATATGTATGGATTGTGGTAAGAGTTGTATGAGTCCCTAATAAAATGTAAAAGAAGAAAAGAGAAAAAAATGATTAGGGCAAAGACTGCACAGATGTGCTTTATACAATTGATGTATGTATATGTATGAACTGTGAAAAGAATTGTATGAGCCCCTAATAAATTGTTTAAAATAATTAATTAATTAATTAATTAATTAATTAATTTTAAAAAAAAAAGAAAGAAAACACCCCAGCCCAGTCCAGATCAAGTCAATAAGTCCTATATTCACCCACATGTCTGATACTGATCTATAAATTCCACTTCAGACTCACAACACATGCAGTGATGCTGAATGCAGGAAGATTACAGACCAGTGGGTGGAAAGTCTGGTGGACCCAGTGGAAATGGAAGCATCTCAGCACTGGCATGAGTCTCCACATGGCTCCTTCAGCTCCAGGGCTCTACGGTTGCTCCATGTGTCTTGTCAACAGGAATGTGTCACAGGGAGTATCTCTGTGTCCTGCCTCCAGTGAGTTAGTTATCTCCTTAGCGCCTCCAAATGAGGTCATCAAGCTGCCACCTGATTGACAGGCTAACCTCCACCCCTTCACTCTTAACAGTCTCAAGCTGACAATCGATTATGTAACTGCCATGCAAGCATCCTATCTTTCGCATGAGAAGCAGCTGCCAGGTTTGAACCACTAACTTTGGCAGCCCAATGCCTAACCCACAGGGCTTCCAGGACTCCATAGTCATGGCCTCAGGGTTATGAAAAGGTTTCTTTCTGTGCAGAATATCTGAAGGAGCATTACAGCAGGTCATCTGTTTTATGTGTGGGTGTTTGTCTTGTTCTTTAAGAAGAGTAGCTGGCAGCCTAACCAACTACCTTCCTCCCCAAGTCCTTGAGTTTGAGGGTACAAGAATGCTCATTACGGAGGTGTCTTCCTCTTCACCTTACAATCCCACCCCAGGAAGTCATTTTCATCGGTATTGTTTCATCTGCCAAAGGACTTTTGTTTTTATTTTATTTTAGCACCCTTATTTTTCCAAAAGCCATTTTTCTGTTGGGCCGGGTTGACTAAAGAAACATATCCAACAACACTCATGTATATGTGAGAAAGAGCTTTATATCAAGAAGTAAATTACATATCAAGAAAGCATTCCTACACAGTTCAACTCAAGTCCATCAGTCCAATTCTAGTCCTTAACTCCCTCTTATGTCTCATGCAGAAAGATCACAGGCCAGTGGGTTCAAAGTCGCATGGATCCAAGGTCTGCAGAAACATAGCAGGGCTCCGGCAGCTCTCAGGGTGAGCCAGCAGTAACAGAAAAGCGGAAGAGAGAGGGAGGTTCCCAGTGCCCTTTTTATGAGAAGGCCACACCCACAAGGAGGGACCATGAGGCTGATTGACAGGTTGGATACCACCCCTACACTTTTATATATCTCCAAAGAAGCATATAATCATCTCGCCGTATCTATAAACGCCCCTCGCTGTTTCTGCGGTGATGATCATCTTGCATGAAGGAGCCCTGGTAGTGCCATGGGTTCAGTGTTGGACTGCTAATCACAAGGCTGGTGGTTCGAACCCTCCAGCCACTCCTTGGGAGACTGATGAAGCGCTCTGCTCTGTAGAGCTGTACCTTCTTGGAAACCCTGTGGAGCAATTGAGGGCTCAAGAAGATCTGCTTGGAACCCACCACGTGGTCCCTCAGAAGAAAAGACTTGAAGATCTATCCTCACACTTACATTGAGTGGATTCCAATTCAAAGAAACCCAATAGCAACCAATTGGAGCCCAGAAAACCCTGTTGGGCGGCCGTACTATTGTCCTAGAGGGTCACTATGAGGAGACACCAGCTCCGTGGCAGTGCGTTGGCTGTAGACTTATGGTTCTCATTTGGGTCCACTGTGCAGGGCAGCCCTGTGGGTTCTGACAAATGCAGAAGGCCTCGTGTCCATCGCTGCAGGCTATGTTTCACTGCTGTGAAGTTACCCCATGCCTCACCTACATTTATCCCTGCCCCCTGTGCCCCACCTCTTGGCAACCCCCTATCTGTTCCCTTTGCCTTTTCCAAATTGCTAGAATCTTCCAGGATGTAACCTTTTTCCGGTTGGCTTATTTCACTTAATGATAGGCCTGCAAGGTTTCCCCACGTGTCTTTGTGTAACATGACAACGCCTTTCTTCCTGCTGAGGAATGCGCTTCTGTACCACGTGGGATGTACCACGTTTTGTTTACTCGTTCATTTATTCAAACACATCTTTGTTGTTTGTTATTTTTGTCAATTATGAACGACCCTGCTGTAAACATTCACAGGCAGGTTTTTGTGCGGGACCATGTGTGTTTCAGGGGGAACCAAAACAACCTTTAAAGAAAAAAGGGCTACAGGTGGAGCCAGACAGGATCACGGCCTTCCCACAGCTTTGCTTTTGACAAGCTGAAAGGAGAGCAACAAATAAGCAAGGGACTGAAGTCCTGGCAAGCCTTCCAGCTTTCAAAGTATCACCGTTAATACTCAATTGTTTGCCCTTCTGCCTTTCCTGGCTTCAAATTTCCACCACTAATCCTAGAGAGAGACTCAGAGCTGTCGGCCTTAGAAATTATGCTGGCGTTAGGCACCAGCTCTCTGATTCACACCGGCCCCGTACTGTGGAGGAGAACTGCTACATGGGGTTTGTGTTTTTTCCAGGCTGACATATTCATGGGAGCAGATCACCAGGTGTTTCTCCAGCAGTGCAACTGGGTGGATTAGAACCACCAAGCTTTGGGGTCGCAGCTTAACACTTAACCCTGACACCCTCCGGGCTCCTTGACCTTGGCAATACAGGTAGAGGATCCATATGCATTTTTCCCTCTGTGAATGTGGTGGTATCCAATAGGAAGGGTCCCCCAGGGAGCCCTGCCTCCAGACCCACAACCTGCAGTAAACAGGCCCAATACCACAAAGCCTTCCCTAATACATGCACTCAAAACTCTGGGGAGAGATGAGATTTTCCTTGTGTGTTAATCTGGGGAGACTAGAGAAACAAATCTATGGATACACATGTGTGTACGAAAAAGATTTATATACAAGAGCAATTGAACATTGAGAAAACATCCCAGCCCAGTCTAGATCTAGTCCATAAATCCGATATTAGACCATATGTCCGATACCAATCTACAAAGATCTCTTCAGACTCATGAAACACATGCAATGATGCCAAATGTAGAAGATCACAGGTCAATGGGTAGAAAGTCTTTGGATCCAGTGGCATTGGAAACATCTCAGCACTGGAAGGGGTCTCTGCATGGCTTCTCCAGCGCCCAGGGCTGCATCACGGTGGGACCATGTGTCTTGTCAGCTACTATGTGTCCCAGGGTGTAAAGTAATGAGAGAGCATCTCTCCTGCCTCCAAGGAGAAAAATACCGGATTTCCCAGGCTTCTCAGGGAAAGTCCATTCCCACACAGAGATCTCATTGGCCATATCCTGATTAACAGCCTAGACTCCAGCCCTACACTTTTAATCCTCAAATTAACACTAGATTATGTAACTACCACACCTTGTATACATGGTGTGGCAAAAAACGCTCTATCAAAAAGCCATGCAAGTGTGTGTGATGTATTCAATTCATATGACCCTTCTAACCCTAATCCTGAGATGTATTATAAAGTCTAACCCTCTATGACTGTGATGGTGTGTCATGTGGGAGTTCTCTGCTACGCTAATGGACAGGATTAAGATGGGATGTGTCCTGAGTCTCCACTTTATTAGAGGTCTGAACCAAGTCATAGCCCTTTGTTTCCTGGGGATATGGTCTGCTGGAAGACAAAGGCCACACCCCCATCAAAGCCATAGCTCTGAGTATGAGAGCCATCGTGGAAGCAGAGAGAGAAACAGATCACAAACAGAAGCAAGGGGAGCCCCTTTGGCCGAAGAACTCAAAATACACAGTGGGTGATGGGACTGCAGGACTGGGTGCACGGGGTTCTGTCCCTAAGGTTGCCACAATTCAGACTACCTGGGCTCCGTGGAAGGTGCACTGCGATGTCAGCTGAGTGCTGGGGGCGGGGGGGGGGGGGGGGCTTTGCCTGGGAGTGTCATCACTGACCATCTGCGAGGGGTTTGCCAGGAAAAGATGCACGCTACTCCTTTTATCGCAAGCCTTCACGGAGGTTCAGTGCCAAGAATCTTAGAGGACATAGAAAGTTTTTTGTTCCATTACGGCAGCACTAGGAGAGAGGGTTGTCTGTTTTCTGCCCTTGAACTTGAATATCAGTAACTAGGGGATGGGGATATGACAATGGTCTTTGAAAGTGAGTAATAAAGCAGCCTGGCCTCTTCCAGGCTCAGCACCACTAGGTGCCTGCCCCGAGGGCTTAGACGGTCTCTCTGCACCTAGGTGAGGCACCCAACTGGCAAGCCATTGCCAACATTGTAGCCTGTAAACACATGAGCTCAGCGCATTTCACACCAAGCCCTGAGCCATCCCCACTGTAAACACAGTTCACCCCAAACTCCTCAGCCCTGGTTCCTGGTTCCACTAACATCCTACCAGCTGAGGAGAATGGAAGAAGTGACTCGCCTCTTCAAGAATGTGCTCTGCACCCCATCCCCACCCTTACTCAGCCACCTAATACAGGCTGCGGGAGTCCTTTCCCCCTGGCCTCCATGCACCAAAGCCGTATTCAACTGACCTAAATTTTCTTTAGGGCCCAGCTTGTCTCGGCACTTGTACACACCTCCCCACAAATGTCCCTTATTTCATCCAAATGAGTATCTTCCTTTCTTATACCCTCAGATCACTTTGCACCAACACATAGTAGCAGCGACTGGTCTTCCTTCCTTTGGCTCTTTCTCCCTCTTGCTCCTTCTATTTATTCACTCCTTTCTTTCTAGTGCTTAAATAGCAATTGTTCCTCTCTAAGGAGCCCTGGTGGTATCACATTGCAGCCCTGGGCTGCAAAACAGAAGGTTGGTAGTTTGAAGCCATCCTGCTACCCATCAGGAAGAGACTGGCCAGTTATTCCCATAAAGCCTAGCGCGAACCTTCTCCACTCCGGCACATCGGATCGCCGTAAGTCGAAGCAGATTGGATGGCCCGTTGGGCTTACTGGGTCATGAGTTGGGCTTCGAACCACTAGGTCAGCCATTTGAAGCCACGAGTGGTTCCGTGGGAGAAAGATGAGAATGTCCACTCCCCTCGAGTCACAGTTCTGGCAAACCACAGCGACAGGTCTGCCCTGTCTTATAGCGTTGCTAAGAGTTGGATCCACTCGATGTCACTTTAGATCAACAACCCCAGCTATTACTGTTATCTGCAAACGATGCATTATTTATTTATTATTTATTGCTTTATTGCTTGCTTAGTCTACCAGCTATCATCTCATCTGTTTATTGCTATATCCCAGTACCCAGAACAGTACCTAGTAAAGCAGTTGTCATCATGCTTACGTCAACTCATGGTGACCCTGTGAGCGTCAGAGTAGAACTGCGGGCTCCCTAAGATTTTCAATGGCTAACTTTTCAGAAGTAGGTGGTCAGAGCTTTTGTGCTAGGTCAACATCCAGTTTGCTAGGTAGCAATGGCGTGTGTTAGCTGTTTCCATCACCCAGATCATCACTCAAAACTCCAGAGTCACTACCATCAAGTCAACACCGACTCATAGTGACCCTAAGGACTGAGTAAAACTCTCTTCAAGTTTCTGAGACTTTTTATGGGAGTAGAAAGCCCCATCCCTTAAAGTGGCTGACGGTTTCGAACTGCTGACCTGTGACTAGCAGCCCAACCTGTAACTACAATGCCAACAGAGCTCCTGCACAGAACATAGAGACTCAATAGGTGTCGGATGAATACGATGAGGAACTCATGGACATGTAGAGGTTCTAGAGCAGTGGTTCTCAACCTTCCTAATGCTGCGAACCTTTCATACAGTTCCTCATGTTGTGGTGACCCCCCAACCACAACATTATTTTCGTTGCTACTTCATCACTATCATTTTGCTACTGTTATGAATCGGGCGACCCCTGTGAAAGGGTCATTCAACCCCCAAAGGGGTCATGATCCACAGGTTGAGAACCGCTGTTCTAGAATCTATCCCCCCCACCCACCCAAACTTGACTAGACTCACCTGGGGGATCTGGTGAAACTATAGATCCCTGGGCTCCATTTGCAACCTAAGGAATCAATCCAGGAAGGAGGAACCCAGGGATCTGTATTTTCACAGAGCCCAGGTGACTCCAATGATGAGCCAGGACTGGGAACCCAGGTGCTAGATGTCTCACTCATCCTTCCATCACCACTGAGCACCCAGCAAAGTGCTTGGCACATGCTTCTTGAATCGGCCGCATTTGAAGCTCCAGCCACCTGGGTTTGGCTGCGTGCCACTCCTCTGCCTTGACTGGGAGATGTGGGTTTAACTGCTAATTGGACAGCTGTGGTGCTCTGCGCCCTACCCAGATGAAGGAGGGGGCGAATCTTACAGGGAAACTCTAGGGTAATGGGAAATCCTGATTGCTAAATCTAATTAGGAGGAGTAAATCAGCTAAATTAAGAATCCTTCATGTGAAAGAACGGACTAAGAAGCTGTTGAGCAAAACACCGGTATTCCTCATGTGCTTCCATCAGCTTCCCAGAAGCAGCAGCAGCCAAAACAGGCTCATTTGCAGCGCACATCAGTTACAGAAACCCAGGCCTTCAGCACGAGAACCTTAAAAACTGGGCCAAAAGTTGGGCTGAGCCGGCTCCACCCTACCTTACGTGACTCCTAAAACCCTACCCAAAGGAAAACAGGGTCAGCAGCCTTAGGCCACTGGGCTGCTCTCTGGCATTGGCCTTGGAGGGAGCTGTCAGGGCACCTCTGAGAAGGTCTTAGGGATTATCAAGGCTCAGGCTCTGTGCCTTGAGCCTCTGCCAGCAGGCTTCCAATTTGGAAAGCTAAGCCTCTTAATGAAGCAAAAGCACACCGTGTCCCCCACTGAAGCCCATAGCCCCAGAGGCTACTGCTCAGCTCACCTCGGAGGCCTGAGGGCTTGCTTGTATTGTCTTCTGTCATGTGGCCTGAACAGAGGAGATTGACCTCACCTCTCACTTATTTTTATTATCATCAGATGGTTGTGGGTTGAGATCTTCCTCCTCGGCAGCTCTTTAAGTATCCCTACCCACCCCAGTCCTTTGTCCCCCTGTGACACCCAACAAATGTCACACACCGTTGTTGCAGTGGCTGCTGAGGCTCCTCCAGCCCCTGCGACTCCCTGAGTATCGGTGGAGAACTGTGGGACCAAAGGGTCCTGTTTTGCTTTGCTTTGCTCTGGATTTCATCTTGGTGTTGGTGCTGAGAACGTACACCGCCAAACACATCCCTCCCAATGCTTCCTGCACAGACAATTCAGCCTCCCTCGTTGGGGTCTCCAGTTGTGCAGTCATTTCCACCCTGCTTCTCTGGGTTGTTCCTCCCATCCCATTTACAGGCACTCGCTGCCTGCTCAGAGTCCTGTCTGTCTCCTCTTTCCCACCCATAGGGCTTTCCTGGCTGATTTTCCTAAGTGGATTGCCAGACCTTTCTTCTGAGGCACCTCTGGTAGGCTGGAACCTCCAAATTCTTGGTGAGCCACAGTCATCTCAGTCCCACTCGGGGACTGAGACACTCAAGGGGAAAGTATAAAAAAAGAAGTACAAAGATACAGACATATATGGTAATTGCCAACATCAATGCCATGGAATTGGTATTTCAGAGGGTCTCCCCCACCCCCACCAAAAAAAAACACTCCAAAAAACCCAACAACAACCAAAAAATCAGAAAAAAAGCTATGCTGGGCAGGGCTTTTGTAGCATGCATCTCCCCCACCCACCCACCCACCCCTAAGCAAGCTTCAAGCAACTCGCTCTAAGTTCGTGCACCCAGTGACGTTGCCTAGGTTGATTCCCTCTGGGCACAGTGCATTGTTTTCATAAAAGCAGTTTCACTCAAACCTCTTTTTTTTTGATGGCCGATTTAAGAGAAAAGCACACAGCTGTGAAATGTTGTTTCTTCCTCAGGAAAAATGCCCCAGAAACTGTTGTGATGTTGAACACAACTTGCAAGGACAGTGCTTTGGGAAAAACTCAGGTGTGTGAGTGGTTTTCTCATTTCAAAAAAGGTGAAATGTTGATTGATGACGAACCTCATTCTGGATGTCTGTTGACTTTCCAAATGGATGAAAATGTCAATTCGTAGTGCATTTGGAATTTGTTCCACCAGGTCAGACTGTTAACCAAGCTTTCTATTTAGAGGTTCTGAGAAGATAGCGTAACCGTGTGCAACAAAAAGAGGCCTGATTTGTGGCAGACAGGGGACTGGTTTTGCCACCACAAAAGCACACCTTTTCCCTCAGCCTTCTCAGTGCACCAGTTTTTTTGGGGGGAAAAACAGCATGCCTCTGTTGCCCCGTGCACCGTACTCATCTGACCTCACCGTGTGCGACTTCTTTTTGTTTCAAAGAATGCAGAGGAACATGGAAGGATAGAGATTGGATGGTGTAGAAGAGTTAAAGTAAAAAATGAAGGAGGTGCTGTCAGCTGTCCAAACAGATGAGTTTGAAAAATGTTTCCAAGAAAGAAATCGCAGATTAGACAAATATATGAAGTGTAATGGAGAGTACTTTGAAGGTGATAAGGTTGTTTTGAAAAATATATATATAGCTTTGAAAAAAATCCATTTGGGGAGGAGTATCCCCAAAATCATACTTGTGTGTTCAGAGCATGTATTAAGATGTATGAAACAATAATTTATTGAGAGCAGATATTCAGGGCGCAGAGCAGAATGATCATTTTAATTTCAGCTTGGTCAGGATTTAAGTAAGCTCTGCTACTCACTAACTGTGCATTAGGGCAGTTATAAGCTCTCTCACTCTTGATTTCCTCTTCTTTAAAACCTGCCCTCAGTCATTATGAAAAGTGCCACTGTTGGGTAAGCATTGGGTTGCCAACTGCAAGGTTGGCAGTTCAAATCCACCATCTGCTTCAAAGATGAAAGATGAGGCTATCCATTGCCATAGCAATTTACAGCTCTGGAAAGTCTATAACGTGTGGCTGTGAGCTGAAATTGACTTGATGGCAGAGGGTTAAGTGAACCAATGTCCACATAGCACTTACCACTGTGCATACAGTATAGTGACCACCGACCCAGGGCTGATATGGTTCTGAAACAGTGTGGCTTATTTCTACTCTACTTATTTCTACTTATTTCTAAGCCACTGAGTCCTAGGGCCATTGTCTGCAGCCAGCTGTGCTGGTTATACACACACTGCGCAGCTCTTTAGGGGCACCAGTCAACATTTATACCTTGAGAATCTGTATAGTTATGACAGCAATTTTATGGCATATTACAGCAATTTTCCAATAGCTAGAAACATAGGTAGGAGACTTTTCTGACTGAACATAAAGACAGCCTGGGGGCAAGCGGCGCCCGTGGGCAGTAAGGACGAGCGACAGCACAAACGTGCGGGAAGAAATCGACCGTTTTGGGTTGTGTCATTTTGGCCCCAGTGGGCTCGTGCATGGACCCTAACCACTGTGCAGTTCGTTGAGGAACACCGAAAAGCTACACTCGAGGGACCGTGGTGTAGCCACCGTGTTAGCTGGTCTAAAGAGAATCATGCTGGCATTTGACTCTTATTTCTTGTGTCCACATTCACAAAGACCCCATGCCTGTTTTCTAAAATAGTTGGTGGGCCCCATCCACCTGTCACAATCAAGATCAGAGGGCTGACCACGGTCTCCGCCCTGCTCTAAGGCCTTCCGGAGGCCCTGTGGGTGGGGTACGTGTCCAGGGTGTCAACAGAGGAACTCAACTAGCCAGGCAGAGAAGCTGAGGGACAATGATAAGGACTGGCAAACTAAGGGGAAGGCTTGGAGTCCTGGGGAGCGAAATAAGTCCTCGGGACAATTACAGTGCAGGCATTTGCTCAGCAGCCTCAGCAAGGTGTCCGTAGAGTCACACACAGTCATAGGACAAGGCAGGCCGTGGCTTCCACACCAGGGACCCTCCCTTACTCAATCCCCATAACACGGGGCTTGTACCTCCCCAGGGGACACTGGGCGGCGCACATGGTTAGGCACTTGGCTACCAATGGAAAGGCTGGCCACTCAGATGCACCCAGAGGCATTTTGGAAAAAAGGCTCGGCAATGTATTGCCAAAAATATCACTGAGCACAGAGCAAGATGGCACTCTGACACACATTGGCTCTTAGTGCATCTGAGCCAACTCTACATTGGCTTGTTTGTTTTAACATGCTTAATCCTGACCCTCACCCCAAACGTATCTTCATAAGAGATAAAAGTTTAAGAACCATCTCTCTTGCTATATAGATACAGGTATCGATGATATTGATAGAGGTAAAGGTATGTTATTGCTGTTCTGTGCCATCAAGTCAGCCCTGACCCATAGCAACCTTATGCACGACAGAACAAAACACTGCTCGGTCCCTGTGCCATCCTCGCAATAGGCTTGAGCCTATTGACGTAGCCACTGTGTCAATCCATCTCATCACGGGCCTTCCTCTTTTTCGCTGCCCCTCCACTTTACCAAGCATGACGTACTTCTCCAGGGATTGGTCACTCCTGATAATAAGTCCAAAGTCTGTAAGATGAAGTCTTCCCATCCTTGCCTCTAAGGAGCGCTCTAGCATTACTCCCACTAAGACGAATCAGTTTGTACTTTTCGTAGCGCATCTGAATTGTGGTGCTGGAGAAGAATATTGAAAGTACCCAGGGAGAAGGGGAGGGAGAAGGATAGACCAATGAGACCATGCCAGAGTAAGGTGGATCCTAAAGGTCATAGGTAGAGATACAGATATCACAATCTCACTCTCTTGCTGGCTCACTTATTCTTCCCACAATAGTAAATCCTTGCTGGCTGATCATAAATCTATTCAACCACTTCCATAAAAAGCTTTTCTGCTCCACTCAATGCAAGAATACTTTGTTCAAGGCAAGAATACTTTGTTCTACTAAACTGGCATTCCATGATGCTCACCTCCCCGACTCAAAAGTTGAAGACAAAGTGGGTGCATAAGTAAATGTGAAGAAAGCTGATGGTGCCTGCCTATCAAAAGATAGAGGGTTTAGGATCATAAAGGCGTGAAGGTAAACAAGTGGCCATCTAGTTCAGAAGGAACAAAGCCCACATGGAAGAAGCACACCAGCCTGTGTGATCACAAGGTGCTGAAGGGATCAGTTATCAGGCATCAAAGAACAAAAAAAATCATATCATCGTGAATGATGGGGAGTGCAGAGTGGAGACCCAAAGTCCATCTGTACGCAATTGGACATCACCTTAGGGAGGGGTCGCGTGGAGGAGAGGAGGCAGTCAGGGTGCAGTGTACCAATGATGAAACATACAATTTTCCTCTAGTTCCTGAATGCTTCCTCCCTGCACACTACCATGATCCCAATTCTACCTTACAAATCTGGCTAGACCAGGGGATGTACAATGGTACAGGTAGGAACTGGAAACATAGGGAATCCAGGGCAGATCCCTTCAAGACCAGGGGTGAGGGTGGTGATGCCTGGAGGGTGGCGGGAGGGAAGGGTCGAGATGGGGAACCAATTACAAAGATCTACATATAATCTCCTCCCTGGGGAACGGACAACAGAAAAGTGGGCGAAGGGAGACATCGGAGAGTATAAGATATGACAAAATAATAATTTATAAATTATCAAGGGTTCATGAGGGAGGGGATAGCGGGGAGGGAGTGGGGAAAATGAGGATCTGATGCTAGGCGCTTATGTGGAGAGAAAATGTTTTGAGAATGATGAGGGCAATGAATGCACAAATGTGCTTTACACAATTGATGTATGTGTGGATTGTGATAAGTATATGTGCCCCTAATGAAATGATTTTAAATAAAAGTATGAACTATGAGATTACAAGAATAGTGTTCTGCTACCATTACCAAAAAAATAATAATAATTGATCAAGAACCCAATAGATGAATACTGATCAAAATGAGTGAAAATATGAGACAGAATTTTAAATTTTCATGGAAATCCCACTTTCTGGATCCATTGTAGAAGCCTGAACTTTTAAATCTACTACCTGGAAACAATTTTTAAGTCTTGAACTGATACTCTCCCAGGAAATCATCTGAAAACAAAGCAATGGTTTAGCTTAATTAATTATGTTTGCCTTTAGCAATGTACTTTTAAATAATTATCTAGATGAGCTCAACAGTAATCCTAAATCACAGATAAGATATGTAAAGGGCAAAGACTGCAAATTAAAGGTAGTGAAGCAGGATGTAGAAATAGAATGAAGACACAATGTGAAGTATCTGCTCTTTGGCACTAACTATTGTTGTAAAAACATAAAATAAAATAAAGCTTTTCTTCATTGTGATTATAATGGAAGTGGCTATAGAACTCTCTGCATTGGACCAAACCCGCACATGTGTGGACCACAAAGAGCTACTGTGGGTGTGTAAACCAGGACAGACACCGCGGGTGGTTTACAAGCAGCCCCCACCCCCACCCATGTTATTTCCTTATTCACAAAACCCAGCCTCAGAGAGCTACATCTTGATGAAATGGAGCCATTGGGGAATTCCATTCCTCTTGTTGTTACCTGCTTTAAAAATGGCATTTGATACAAATAAGAGCCTGCAATACAGAAAATCCAGGATAGAGAAACCCCTCAAGGCCAACAATGAGAGTAGAGATGCCAGGAGGATTAGGGGAGGGTGGGGGGAGAAAGGAGGAATCCATCGCAAGGATTCTAGAACCCCCTCCCAGGGGGATGAATAACGGGAAAGTGGGTGAGGGGCAATGGAGGATGATGTAAGATATGGAAATAATAATCTCTAACTTATCAAAGGTTCATGAGGGAGGGAGGGTGGGGAAGGGGATGAAATGGGTAGCTGATATCAGGGGCTCAAATGGGAAGAGAATGCTTTGAAAATGATGATGGCAGCATATGTGCAAATGTGCTTGACACACTGGAGGGATGTGTGGATTGTGATAAGAGATGTAAGAGCCCCCAATAAAAGTATATATTTTTTAAAATGGCATTTGACAGAGTTCTTTACATGCTTTATCTGTGAGGATCTGAGAGCTTTATCTCCAGATTTTGTTTTTCTTTAAAAGGGGGCTTTATGGCTATCAAAGGTTATTGTGTCTGGGGTCTTAACGGCTTGAAGGTAAACAAGGGTCCATGTAGCTCAGAAGCAACAAAGCCCACATGGAAGAAGCACACCAGCCTGTGCGATCACGAGGTGTCGAAGGGATCAGATATAAAGTATCATCAGAAGAAAAAAATCTTACCATAGTGAATGAGGGGGGGAGTGCAGAGTGTGGAGACCCAAAGCCCATTTGTAGACCACTGGAGATCCCCTTGCAGAGGGGTCTAGGGAAGGAGAGGAGTCAGTCAAGGTGCCATGTAGCACCGATGAAAAATACAGCTTTCTTCTAGTTCCTAAATGCTTCCTTCCCCCACCCCCCACTATCATGATCCAAATTCTACCTTGCAAGTCTGGCTAGACCAGAGGATGTACACTGGTACAGAAAGGAACTGGAAACACAGGGAATCCAGGGCGGATGATCTCTCCAGGACCAATGGTGTGAGTGGCGATACTGGGAGGGTAGAGGGAGAGTGGGTTGGAAAGTGGGAACCGATTACAAGGATCTACATGTAACCTCCTCCCTGGGGGACGGACAGCAGAAAAGTGGGTGAAGGGAGACCTCAGACAGGGCAAGATATGACAAAATAATATTTATAAATTATCAAGGGCCCATGAGGGAAGGGGGAGCGAGGAGGGAGGGGAAAAAATGAGGACCTGATGCCAGGGGCTTAAGTCGAGAGCAAATGTTTTGAGAGTGATGAGGACAATGAATGTACAGATGTGCTTTATACAATTGATCTATGTATGGATTGTGATAAGAGTTGTATGAGACCCTAATAAAATGATAAAAAATAAAAGGGGCCTTCAAAATAAATAAATAGGTAGGTAGATAGATAAATAAATAGATACATAAATAGATAGATAGATAAATAAGTAAGTAAGTAAATAAATGGGGGCTTCAAGAAGGTGTGGGCTCTCTTCTCTTCCAGCTCTGGCATCACTTCAGATGTAATGGCTGGAGCTGCTGCCAGGGCCTTGGGGCGATGAGGGGAGCTGGCCCACCAGCAGGAGGTGGCAGATACCACCAAGGAAAGAAAGACAAGTGATCCTGACTACATGGAGCCAGCACATCAACCCATCCTGGAGACTCACCCACGCCCACCCACGGCACCCATCCCACTCACTCCGCCTCCCCCTGACTTCCTGCTACAGAAGAGGCTATGGGTTAAATTATGCTTTCCCAATCAATGTGCCCTGAAATCCCAACCCCTGTACCTGTAAATAAAGTCCCTGCATCACATAAACACTTTGTGCTCAACCAGCAACTGAGACGTTGTTGTTTTGAACCCACCCAGAAGTATCTTGGAAGAAAGGCCTGGCAATCTGCTTCCATAATTATTCCTTCAAGTTCCATCAGATCCATTGAGTCCATAAGGAATTCCCTGTGGAGCACAGTTTGAGTCTGCAACACACAGGGTCCCTAGGAGTCCACGTCAAATCAGTGTCAATTGATTTGGGGGGGAGGGGGTTGCTTTGTTTCTTGGAGGTGGAAGGAGGTACCTGTAAAGATGATCCTGTTTGGAAGCAGGAGCCTTTCCTTTGCTATGTTAACGAGACCATGTGTGCCAGGTGGATCCTAAGTAATCAGTTGTAGGGGTTATAAAATGATGGGAACAGACACCGAGATACACAGACACCGTCAGAGGAAAGCAGGAACCACAAGGCCGCCAACGCCAAAAGTTGCAGTAGACTCTGAACAGAAAGGCATGCCTTCTGGGCCATTCAGTAATAGAATTCCCACCTTCCTTTGGGAGACTCGGGGTGGGTCCTGGGCAAAGCACCTCACGTACCACCACCATCCACTTGCCAGACTCATCAGTGGAGGCGTATGTGTTGCTCTGATACTGAGCAGTTCCTGTGGAGCTTCCAGACTAAAATGGACCAGGAAGAAAGGCCTGGAGATCGGTCTCCGAAAAACCAACCATTATGCCCTATGGATCACAATCCAGCCCACAGGCAATCATGGGGATGGCCTAGGACCGAACTGCATTTTGTCCCATTATTTGAGCGTAGATTGAAATGGATAAAGAAAAGACCTTCCTGTAGAGCCACACCCTGAATTCAGACTTCTAACCTCCTGAGGGAAAACTCGTGTTGACCAAAAAGAGGATGGCTGTCCAAGAGATGGATTGACACAGTGACAGACACAATGGGCTCAGACGTAGCAGCAATTCTGAGACTAGAGCAGGGTGTGTAGAGTCTCTGAGGATTGGAGCCCACTCAACTGCACCTGACAAGAAGCTCTTGAACGGTAGGAACATCAAGGTCTCTTCTTCAAAGTCACCGACGTGTGATACTTCTGTTAAGGCAGCAGTAGGTGACTGAGGCCCGATGGAATACATTCTTTTCATGTTGCCTAAGCAGCTTTGTTTAGCCTTCCTATTACTTGCAGCCTAAAGCATCCCGGTTAATTCACAGCTGTTGGAAATGTAGGGGTGTCACCAACAACACTCAGCAGGTGCCTGCTATCACATCCCCAGGATGCACCACGTTTGTTTTCTTTGTAGGAATGGTCCCTTAATTATAAGTTGACTTCTGTTACTAATCAAACCGTCATCTGTACATCACTCAACCAATCTAAAATGAATTTAAAAAATGCTAGAAGCAAGCCAGCAACGACTTGAAAGCTGTCAATTTTGCCTTGATTTCTATGTAGACAACTTGTTGATACTTTACATTGTCTTGTTCTCACCTCTTTTCCTAGGTTCTTTCCTGCTGGGGGTGGGGGTGGCACTCAATTTCCACTCCTTGGGTGTGTAGTGTCTGCTCTCCACAGGGCCTTTTGATGACTTTGTGTTGTATGTGTTGATTGAAAGCTTGAACTTTGTTTGTATTTACTTTCATATTCCTTATTTATTGTCACAGTCTGCCTTTTCCTATTCTTGCATAGATACAAGATCCACCATTAAAAGCATCACTCAAGGGACCAGGGAACCCATATGTAAGTCCTTTATGCAAGGGCGAGTGGGAAAGTATTCAGTACAAGTCGTTCTATAACTACTAACAGAAGCCAACTTAAAATCAAGGGACAGTTCCTACAACAAAAATGACTACAGGACATCTTGGAAACACCTGCTGGGTGTTGTTGGCTACAACCTTACATTTCTAACAGCTTGTGAACACCACAGTGCTTTAAAACCAACCAAACCAAACCCACGGCCATTGAGCTGATGCCAATGCATAGCCGCTCTATAGACCAGGGTAGAACTGCCTCTGTTAATTTCTGAGGCTGGAACTCTTTACAGGAGTACAAAGCTCTGCCTTTCCCCCAAGGAGCTTCTGGTGGTTTTGAACTACTGACTTGAGGTTAGCAGCCCAACGAGTAACCATGACACCAATCTGGTGTCAATTTGAGAGGATTAGGAGTGAAGGGGTGGAGTCTGCCCTGTCAATCAAGATATAACCAATGAGGCCACTGTGTGGGACATGGCCTTCTCCTGAGAATTCTGGGATTGCTGTAGATTTTTCTTTGAAGGTGGGAGACATGTCTCTCTCTCTGCTGACTCCCTTGGAAGCACTCTACTGACAAGACTATCTCCCTGCCAGACATCCCTGAGGAGAAGCCACATGGACTTACCCTGATGCAGCCCTGGGTGCTAGAGAAGCCACATAGTGACCCCCGCCCGCACTGAGATGCTTACAATGCTACTGGATCCAAGTACTTTATGCCCCCAGGCCTGTGATCTTCCTGCACTTGGCATCATTGCTTGTGTTTCGTGAGTCTGAAGAGGACTTACTAGATTGATATCAGACAAATGGGGTAATATTGGACTTATGGACTTGATCTGGACTGGGCTGGGATGTTTTCTCAATATTCAACTTCCCTTGTATCTAAACCTCTTTCTTATACAGATATCAGTGTCCATTGTTTCTCTAGTCTACCCAGACTAGCACACCACCAGGCTGCAGCCAAATTAGTATTCGATTCGGCCTTAACAGAAATACTGCAGATGGGTGACTTTAAAGAAGAGGCTTGTTGGTGTCAAGTGCTGCTGAGTGGGTTCCCAAGCATTCACAGAGACATGTATAAGACCAAACATGTCAAACTACGATGCTATTATTTCTTATGTGCCCTCCGTCTAGGTCTATACACTTCTGAAGGCACCATTTCCATCCCTTGTCACCTTTTCCTGAAGAATTCTGAGCTCTCCAGTCTACACCACCTCACAAGGGCAGGTTTGGGATCCTCTGGGAATGCTCTTTTGAAAGATTCTTTAAGTTTGGGAACAAAAAGAAGTTGGAAGAAGTAAGGTCAGGGTTGTCGGAAGGAAGGGGTACGGCCTCCCAGTGAAACGCTTAGAGGACAGCCCTGGCTACCCTGAAAGAATGAGCAGGTGCTTGGTTGTGACAGATGAAAATTCCGCGTCACAAAATTCTGGGGCTTTCCCCTCGGTAATGCAGTTTTCTGTTTTCTTTCAACTTTTCCACCGTCAGACACAGTGATCATCGTTTCTCCTTGAAGAAGAATATCCATGTAATCAAGATGAACTCTTTGGGATCCCCTTCCCAAATAGTACCTATACCCTTCTGAGATGACCTTTCGGCCTTGAACTTAACTGCCCCAGGTGATCCCCTGAAGCTAGAGATTTGCTTGAAACCTTTTTTGAGTTTGGGGGGAAGGTATTCCAATGAGACTAGGACAAGTGCATGACTGAAAGAACTTGTTTGCAGTCGTCTGCTGATCAGAGACAGGTGTGCACACGATTTACTTCTAACAAACCAGGTGTGTATAAACCAGAGCCCGAGAACCAATACTTTTGACTTACCTTCATGTATTCAAGATTTTTTCACCGTCCCCATAATTCAAAGGCCTCACTTCATTCAGTTTTCCTTACTTAATGTCGAGCTTTTAATGCCTAGGAGATTATTTTAAAATACCATGGCTTGGATCAGGAGCATCTTATTTCTCAAAGTGTCATTTTAGCTCTATAACATTTTAATGAGATCTTCCAAAATTGATTTGCTCAATGCAATATGTAATTTGATTTCTTGACATTTGCTTCCAGGGAACTGTGGAGCCAATGGAAGTTATTTCTTGAAAACTGTAGCCTTGCCTTCACTTACTGTACTGTTGTCTACTGGTCATAACCCAGATATGAAGGTTTTTTAATTCCTTTATGTTAAGATATAGATCCTACTCATGGTTTCAGTCTTAGACTATCAGTGGGTGGTCCACGTCCTCTTTGCTTTCAGCAAGCAAGGTTATGCCATCTGCATTTGGTGAGTTGTTTGTGGGTCTTTCTGCAATCCTAGTGTGTTCTTCTTCATAGAGACCAGCTTCTTGAATGGTTTTCTCAGCATCCGATTGAATAAGCCTGGTGAGAAGATACCACCCTGAAGCACATCTTTACTGAAGTTAAACCACGCACTATCCTTAAGCTCTATTTCCTCTTGATCTATGTACAGATTCTGCATAAGCACTTAGTGTTCTCAGAGTGCCATCCTTCACAACGTTACCTGTAATTTGTTATGATCCACGTAGCCAAATAGCTTTGCGTAGTCAAGAAAACACAGGTAAACATCTTTCTAGTGGTCTCTGCTTTCCGTGAAGACACTTCTGATCCAGCAATGCTATACTTTGCTCTACATCATCTTCAAAATCTGGCTTGAATTTCTGGCAGATCCCTGACGCAACTATTTTTTAAATGATTTTCACCAAAATTTGACTTATGTGTGATCTATGTCATATTTTAAAAATAATTTCTACATCTATTGGAGCGCCTTTCTGTGGAACATGTGGCTCTTTTAGCCCATTGTCCAGGTACCTATCTTGCAAATTTTTTTGCACAGGAAATTGAACCACCCCAGACTGCAGCCATTTGTTGAAATATCTCAGTGGGTAACCCATCCGTTCCTGGAGCATTGTTCTCCAGTGCCTACAGAGCACCCTGTACTTCTTCGTTCAGCATCAGTTATTCTTGGTCACATGCTACCTCCAGAAATGGTTGAATGTAGACCAATTATTTTTGGTACACGGACTGTCTTCTTTTAATGTTTTGCTCACAGAATCTTTTAATAGTACAAGTTAAGGCTTGGGTTGTTTTCTTCTTCTAATGCTGCGTGTGGTTTTTAACCTCCTTATTTTCTAACTTCATGTCTTTGGATAATTCATTATAAAACTTTACTTTGCCTCCTTGAGTCACCTTTAGAAATTTCTGTTCAGCATTTTATTTCATTATTTCTTCCACGCACTTGAGGTGACTCTATATTCAAAAGTAAGGGTCAAAGTTTCTTCTAATATTGATTTTGGTGGTTGGTTCCCCCCCCCCCGTGTTGTTGTTGTATGCTTATTTTATTTAGGGTCTTGGTAGCTCAGTAGTTACAGCATTTGACTGATAATCAAAGGTCAACGATTTGAACCCGCCAGGCTCTCCACAGGACAAAAGGTGCGGCAGTATAAATAAAGGTGTGCAGCCTTGAACTTTGTGGGGCAGTCCCTCTGTTCAAGGGGTCAGAGTTGGAATCTACTCAACAGCAGTGCGTTTGGGCTTTTGGTTGCTTTCTTTATGTGATGTCCTTGATATAATTCCACAACTCATCTGGTCTTCAGTTATGAATTGGTGTGCAACGCACCAAATCTATTCTCGATATGGTCTCTAATTCAGGAGAGATATATTCAAGATCATACTTTGGCTCTCATCGACTTGTTTTAATTTTCTTCACCTTCAACTTGAACTTACATGTGAGCAATTCATGGTCTATTGCTCAGTCAGCCCCTGCCCTTGTTCTGAGTGATGAGATTGAGCTTTTCCATCACCTTCTCCCACAGATGTAGTGGATTTGATTCCTGTGTACTTCATCTGGGGAGATCCAAAGACATAGTTGTGATTTATGTTGTTGAAAAAAAAAAGTAATTGCAATGACTTTGTTGTTGGTTTGCAAAATTCTATGACATGCATTATTTGGCATCATTTATATCAGCAAGGCCATATTCTCCAGCAACCAAATCCTCCTTCTTTGTTTTCATCTTGTGTATTCCATTCACCAGTAATTGTCAATGCATTTTGATTTACACGCTTGATCACCTGCAGACTGTGGAATTTGGTAAAACAACAAACAAACACTTCAGTTTCTTCGTCGTTGCACCATTGGTTGGTGTATAAATTGAATAATAGCTATAGTGATTAATCTTCCTTGAAGGCATACAAAGACTACTCTATTAATTACAGCACAAGGATTGAGGTGCACCTGAACCAGCCCGAGTTGTTTTCAATCACCTCATATGCATGTGAACGTTGAACATTGAATAAGGAAGACTGAAGAAGAATCGATGCCAACGAATATGGAAAGTGCCATGGACTGCCAGAAGTGTAGACAAATGTGTCTCAGAAGAAGTACAGCCAGAATGTTCCTTAGAAGCAAGGGTGGCAAGACTTTGTCTCGTGTATTTTGTACACATTATCAGAAGAGATCAGACCCTGGAGAAGGACAACATGCTTGGGAAAATGTAGGGGCAGGAAAAAAAGAGGAAGCTCCTTGAGGGGCTGGATTGACACAGTGGCTGCAATAATGAGCTCAAATGTAAGTGGGGTTGTGAGAATGGTGGCGGATCAGGTAGTGTTTCATTCTGCTGTGCATGGGATCATTGTGAGTCTGAACCAAATTGATGACACCTAACAACAACGACAATAATAGTACAGTTTTGGCAAAATTCAGTAAAACAAGATGATAGATCCTGGGGAAGATTCCGAGATAGGAACACTTTTACAATGCTGGTGGGACTGTAGAATTGTGGAAATCAGTATGGGGCTTCTCAAACAAATGCAAATACAGGTACCTTATGATCCTACAATCTCTCCCCTGGATATATATGCTAAAGAAATCAAGAACACCACCGAGAAGACATATGTGCACCTATGTTTACTGCAGCAGCGTCCACAGCAGAAAAATAGGGGAACAATCAATAACCCCAACTACAGAAAAATGGATAAACAAGCTCTGGTACAGTCATACTATGGAATTGTATTTATCAATTATAAACCCAAACAACTCTTAAATACCAAAAGACATGGACAAAACTAGAGAACATAGCAAGCTTAGTCAGTCTTACAAAGATAAATATTTAATATCATCATTGCTATACGTGAAAACAAAGAAGAAATATGGTTTATATACCAATAGACATGCATGATTTTGAGGACTACAAGGAGGCCAGGGATGGGGCAGAAATAGGGAGAAGGGAGAGATGAGGGGGGCAAGGAAAAATATTACATTTATGGAAGGTTCAATAGGATATTGCTGTTGATTTCCCTTTCTTGTGATAGGCATTGTAAATATACATAATATGTTTCTTTAAAAACAAAAAGTAAACAAAAAATCCCTCCAGATTCCTTATCACTCAAATCTACATCATGGTTTGAGTAGCTTTAAAAAATAAAAAAGAGGAGAAAAGTGAAATGGAAATGGATGGTAGTCTTTACTGACAAACCAGTTCTCAAACAAACAGCAGCCACAGCATGATGCTTGTGTCCTTGATTGATGAAGGCAACACCATTCTTCCGTTTGTCAACTCTGTGCTCGTCCAATGCAAAACACCCCATCTCGGTCCATTTCAACCTAGGACTCCATTTCAGTTGGGGCCCCTTCCAATTCATACTCTGCACACCCCACTTTGGAATAATTAGTGGGGCATGCAACTGTTTCTTCTCATTTAGGGTCATCCACGCCCACCAAGAAGGTTCTGAAAGCTTCCTTGCAGGTCAGCTCCGCATCGATGAGTAGTGCTTTCCCAGGCTTTTGAGTGCCTTCCAAACAGAAGGACACCTCTCTCGGCCCTGTATCAGACAATGTTCTGTTATTCAGAAAGCTCTCTGTGGCCATTATTTTTAGAAAGAGTGCCAGGCCATCCCTCCTAGTCTGTGTTAATCTAGAAACCCCACTGAAACTTGTCCAAACTGGGTAGCCCTGCTGGTATGTGAAATACCCAAGGCAGAGCCTCTTACATCCCAGCAACCTGCGAGCCACCACAGTACAGCAACCCAATAGACCAGTGGTGGAGCGGGGATTACGCTCAACTACCCTGTCCTCTCGCTTTTCAACTGTGAGATGCAGTTCAGGGAATGCTGATGAGAAGTTAACTCCATAAGCAAATCCTGAAATCTCTTGAGGCAACTGGATCTGGCCAGGAGAAGCCAGCCCTAAAGCACAGATCGGTGCAAAGGGGAAGGAGGTATCATTCTTGCTGGTTATGGACTGTCAGTGGGCGGATAACTCAGCGGACTTCATGGGCATTGTTATGGCAATCCTTACAACATCCCGGCCTGCCTGGTGAAGAGTTTAGTCTTACCATCTCCAGGTGAGCAATTCCCCTCTCAAAACTGGATGAAGATTCCCTGTCTCCCAGGCTTAAGAAGAAATAAAATGCTATTTTTATCTCCTACATAAGTCAAAGCAAGAAAAATCCTCCCCAGAGAGCAGACACTGTTCATGGCTCGCTGTACGTGCTGCCCTGTAAACGCATGAAAGAAACTTTCAATAAAGGAAGGGGAAAATGCTCCCCAAAGTAGCCTTTTTAAATGTTAAACCAGTGCACTTTGGAAATGAAGATGAAGAACTTTGCACCTGGAGCGATTTCTCTGTTCCCTTTTCCCCAGTGAAGTCTCTTAGATAGCAGGTTCTTTGGTGCGCTTTGTTCTGAAGGCCTGTTTCATGTGGCTGCTGAGTAGCTCCATAATCAAAGGGGCACCGAGTCAACTCTGCCCTTTGGAAAACAGCCCAGATAATGACTGCCTAGAAGTATGTAAATGTTTAGATACCAACAGGTTTTCACTTTATCTTGGGGCAAGCAAAACTTAGCACATTCTCACCCAATGCTTCTCCTTGTAAGCGACCATGGTGTCTTGGGGACTTGGGTACTGAGAAATAGTATCAGGAACACGGTCCAAAACCAGCTGCCATAGAGATGACTCTGAATTGTGGTGACCCTGCATGCTTGGTTTCCCGGACGCAGGTCCCCAGTCTTTTCTTTCTAGTAGCATCTGGGTGGAGTAAACCACCAACCTTTCGGTAAACAGATGTTAAACTGCTTATACTCCAGAAACTCAAAACTAAACTCATTAAATGCACTGCCATTGAGTTGATTCTGACTCACAGTGACCCTCTAGGTCAGAGTAGAACTGTCCCTGTGGGTTTCCAAGGCTCCAAATCTTCATGGGAGCAGAAAGTCTTACCATTCTCCCGAGGAGCGGCTGGTGGTTTTGAACTGCTGGCCTTGTGGTTAAATAGTCCAACTCTTATCCCACTATGCCACCAAACTCAAAATGGTCTAATCTGTGCTGAGCCCCACATAAGCACATCAAGACATAAGTTTCTACCTTCTAAAATTTATGTAATCTTTGCAGGAGCTGACATCCAAGCTAATCTATTGACTTTCCTTAACTAATCAGAAAAGAGTGTTGGTGGTACAGTGGGTTTCACATTGGGCTGCTAACCACAAGGTCATCAGTTCGACACAACTAGCCTCACTGAGGAAGAAAGAGGAGGCTTTCTGATCCTATAAACAGTTACAATCTCAGAAACCCATAGGGCAATTCTACCCTGTTTTACAGGGTCAAAATGATGAGTCAAAATCACTCAATGGCATTGGGTTTTTCAGACAATCAGACCTTGACTAATCAGTTCTGCCTGGTTCAATATGTTCCCTAATCCCAAACGAACCACTAATCTAAACTGCTCCTATGTAGTTCCCTTGTGTCAGCCTGTCTGCGATTATCAAAACTCTGCTGCTTGTACTGCAAGCAGTACAAACTCTTGTATGACTTCCAGATCAGATGTACCCCAATTCCTGCACTGAAAAATAAAGCTTTTGAGTTTGTACAAAAATTTGATGTTGTTGAAATCATAGTTTGAGCCAAGTCAAGGAAGCCAGCCAATCACACCAGCCAAGGAGTAGAGTAAACCACAAACAACAACCAAGTGTACTGCCTTGAGTCAACTCATGGCAAGCCTATAACCAAAGTAGAGTGCCCTGTGAGTTTCCAAGGCTGGAATCTTTATGGTAATAGAATTGTTATCATTTTTCTCCTGAAGACTGGCTGGCGCTTTAAAACTACTGATCTTGAGGTTGGGGCTCCTAAGGAATATTTTTAAAAAAATCATTCAATACCATCAAGTCAATTCTGACTCCTGTCTACCCTATAAAACAGGGTAGAACAGCCCCTGTGGGTTTCTGAAACTAACTCTTTACAGGAGCAGAAAGCCTCATCTTTTTCCCTCCACAAGCAGCTGGTTGTTTCGAACTTCTGATCTCACGGTTCCATGTATAACCACTACACCACCAGGGCTCCTACAGTAGATGCTTTAAAAACACTAATAGATAAATGAACGAATGAATGCTTACTGAAGGTGGTTGATCGGATTCCAAAGCGACTTTTCCTCTTCCCTTTAGAAATAGGCCATTATAGTCACTATTTCTGAAGTGTTTATTCTCAAGAAAAGTACTCAAAGCAAACTCACTGCCATCAAGTCAATGCTGACTTATCGTGACTCTGTAAGAACAAGATAGAACTGCCCCTGCTGCTTTCTGAGACTGTACATGTTTATGGGCAGAGAAAGCCCCATTTTTCTCACTTGGAGTAGAGGGTGGTTTCAAATAGCAGACCTTGAGGTTGACAACCCAACGTGTAACCACTCTGCCACTAGGGCCGTGAGGAATAATTAATAGCAGAAGGAATCAGTGCTCCCACGTCTTTAACGGAGCCCCCTCGTCCCAAATATGTTCCTGTTGTTCTGGTCTCCGGAGAGAGATGGAACAAAGCCAATTGGGTTCTCTCCCCCTAAGCTGCCTTGACTTCAGAGTCAGGCCAGTTTTAATGGCCTCAGGGCCCACACTGGCATTTCTACAGGGCATCTATTCCAAATGACTGCTGACTTGTTTGGGCAGGGTGAAAAGTCACATCTGGGGAGTCCCAGTGGGTTAAGCATTGGCTGCTACCCAGAAGGCGCGCCCTCCACACCCACTGGAGAGAGATGAGGCTGTCTGCTTCCACGAAGATGAACTGTCTCAGAAATCCTAATAGGGGCACCGCTCAGAGTTGGAATCAACTTCATGGCAGTTGGTCAAGTCACAGCTTGTGTGCTTACCTGGACTCTGAAGATGCAGTTTCTAGCTCAAAGCCTGGGGTCTGAGCTGGGTGTGGCAGGGACTCAGACAGCCACAGCTGGCAGTGGAGGAAACACGTTATCCTGGAGGTAGTTTTTCTCTGTGTTTATTTGTTTCTCGGTGGCCTGGATATACCCCTTTGTATTCCTAGAGGGCCTCTCCCAGTCCTGGAAAGTGTCCAGTGACACTGGAGTGGAGGAGGGTACACTGTGTCCAGGTAAGCGGTCTTTGTCTTCTTCTATCCACTGTAGCTGATACAAAATCCCTGCGCACAAAGTCTCTTGGCGAGCTCCACGACCTGCCTCCTGCAGCTTCCCTGTAGAGTAAGTGTGATATTGCTCGATGCAGTGATAGTGGTGAACTGCCTTTGAGCCACCAGACTCATGATGACCCCATGCACCTTGGGACAAAATGCTGCCAAGCCCTGCCTCATCCTGAGATCCATTGAAAACCGGGCTGTTGTGATCCACAGGGCTTTCACCGGCTCAGTAAGATGATCAGGAAGAAAGGCCTGGAGATCTACTTCTGCAGCAGCCAAGGAAAGTCCTACAGGTCACAATGGCTTCCTCTGCAACTGATTTCCAGAATGAGGCAGAACCTGGCAGCTGTTTGTTCCATTGTCGATGAGTCTCCATGAGTCAGGTTGACCTAAAGGCAGCTGGCACAACAATAGGGTTTTAGTCCACTTTCTCATTTCAGAAACTCATAAGATATGGGAACTATGAGGCCCAACAATGGAAAAAAGAAAACAAGCTCCTGATACTTGGAAGGGGACTTGACCTCACACAGCTTAGCCTCCCTGTTGCTAAGAGCTGTCTGCGCTCACAGGAAAACTGGGTGTCTTCCTGTTGGACAGAAGCAATCACCCCAGTATCAGGAAGGGCCGCTCTGCCAGTGGGACAATATATGACCCCTTGACAATTGTCCAAGTACTGACAAAACAAGGTCACTACAAAAAGATAACATACCAAACTGAGAAAAACCGTACAAATGTCTAAACTTTCCTGGCTAATGTGGACGGCTGTTGCTTTCTCTCAGGCAGATTGTTAGCTTTACTTCACTGCTCTCACCTGGGAGAGAGATCTGCTAAGACGTCTATCTTAGATTTGGTCCCTCTTCCTTACAGCATTCAATCCACACAAACGCTTACTTCCTTGAGCTCTCTTCAAGGTAACAAGTCCAAGTTCTACTGTCAACCCATTGTTAGAACTCTGCTGTTCAGACCCATGATTGTTTCCCACGTGTGCAGTCTCCCTTGCGGCAATGGGCAGGGAGCCCAGCATGCTCATCCACAGGTGCGGTCCGGGAGATTTCAGCTAAATGGTTTTGATAACCCTTTGTGATTTAATTTGCCGGCATTTCCCTAAGTTTGTTATTTTTCACTTTACTTTTTGTAAGGTGTTTTTTAATGCAAACATTGTTCATATTTTGCTTTTTGTTTCTCTTTTTTTCAGTTATATTCTAAATATTTCGAGTTGCTTCTGGATTCTGACACAAAGGGAAGTTTCCCCCCCACCCATTTGCAGGTTATTGAGGAATTCATGCATATTTACTTCTCATATCTGTATGATTTCCATTTTTACACTTAGATCTTGGATTGCCTTGGAATAGATTACGGAAATCATGTGAAATAGACATAACTTTTCCCATACAGCTGTCCAGTTATCTCAACATGCTAATAAAAAATCAACTTTCCTCCCTGACTTGAAATGCTACCTTGATCATATCCTAAATTTGTATATGTAATTAGGTCTGCTCCAATATTTTCTAATATTTTCTCTTCTATCTTATTGGCCTGTTTATTAATGAGCAATAAAAATACCACATTTTAGGAACAATATGTTATTGTCTGGAAGAGTTAGTCTTCTGTCTTAATGTAATTTCTGGACATTTCCAATTATTCTTATTTTGTTTTTTTTTAATGGTCCTTCTAATGTATTTTACAATCAAGTCATCTTCCTTTATTGGGGTAAGATAAATTTATAAGTTAACTTAGGAAAAAGTGTCCATGATGTTGCGTCTTCCTATTCAAGAGCAAAGTATACCTTTCCACAAGTTCATTTCAATTTGTGTGTCTTTCACTGGGTGTTGAAGAGCAAGGATGACACATGGAGGACTAAGGCGGGTCTCATCCAAGCCATGGTAGTTTCAGTTGCCTCCTATGCGTGTGAAAACTGGACGTGGCATAAGGAACGCTGAAGAAGAATCAATTGGGTGCTGGTGAAGAATATTCAAAGTACCATGGACTCCCTAAACAATAGATAAACCTATCCTCGAAGAAGCACAGTCGGAACGTTTCTTGTAAGCAAGGGTGGTGAGAGTTGGTCTCCTCTACTTTGGACGTGCTCCCAGTGGAGACAAGTCCCTGGAGGAAGACATCATACTCGGTAAAGTGGAGGGACAGCAAAAGAGAGGAAAACGTTCAAAGAGATAGATGCACTCATGGCCTGCAACAATGAGTTCAAACATAACAAGTGTGAGGATGGCCTGGGTAATGTCTCATTGTGTTGTAGGATCACTGCCAGTCAGAAGCTCCTTGAGGGCATCTAACGATAGAGGGGTTTTGTAGTTGCGCTTATATAAATCCTGGCTATTTAGGCTTAGAGCTGGGTATTCCTTTTTTGCTATCAATAATGTTGCCTTGTGTTCACTCCTTCCCCCACTTATATCTTCTATGAGAGGACGTCAAAAGCTTCATGGAGAAATTCCACAATCTGTTAATTCCATTTTTCCATGAACTTTTTGAAGCCGCCTCATAGTCAGTTATTGGTTTTAGTTGTTAATTTTATAACTTGGTGCTCCACTAAATTCATATTTACCAAAGAAGATTTTCACTGATTTCTTGGAATTTTCGCATGAGATATCATGTTACTTTTATATAAACAGAAATTGTGTCCTCTCCCCTTTTCCAATTTTGATCATTCTAATTGCGTGCTCTTGTCTAATTTATCCTGGCTAGTACGTTCAGCTCAATATTAAATAGCACTTGGATAATGAGGCTCCTTTCCACTTCAATGGAAAGCCTCTCGTGTTACATTACAAAGATGCTAACTTTTCAGCTAAAATACACACACACACACACACACACACACCAAAAAAGCAAAAATAAACATAATATAGAAGCAGTCATCAATGCGTATGATATTGAGTGTTTTGAATCTATATTAAGTTTCACCTTCGTCAAATGCCTTATTTGCATATGTAGAAATGATTTTTTTTCCCTGTGACCTCCCTCCCACGCCCGCCCGGCCCACCCTTCACTGTGGAGTGTCGCACACACAAAGGACGTCACAGGGAATGCAGATGCACAGAATAGTGACAGTGTGTGCAAGTGATCATAGGACTATTCTAACGAGCTCTCTTGATATGTTGGATTATGTTTTGAATTTCATAATATCAAATCACCAATAAATCTTAGAATGAAGCTCACTCGATCATTCTATTCATTTCCTAGGATTGTCATAGCAAAGTTTTTACAAAATGGCTGATTAGCAAAAATGGAAATTATTGGATCACAGTTTGGGAAGGTAGAATTGTGATGTATTATTTTTAACAAATTGCTACATTATGTGTTTTAATACTTCATTTTAGTTTTTGCAATGCAAATTGTGAAATCATGTGGTCTAAATGTTTCTTTGGATGACAGATGGTGTTATTTAGTCTGTCTTTCCAAGTCTCAGTGCTGCCGGAGAATAGAAGAAAAACCTTGGGAAGCCATGTTATTGATGAAGCTAATTCTTATACACCACCCATCCCCCCCCCCAAAAAAAATTCATTGCCATCAAGTAGATTCTGACTCATTGCAATCACATATGACGGAGTGGGACTGCTCCATGGGGTTTGCAAGGCTGTGATGATTACACAAGTAGTTCACCATATCTTTCTCCTGTGGAGCACATGACGTGTTTGAACTGTGGACTTTTCACTTAGCAGCAGGAACTTAAGCACTGCGCCACCAGAACTCATAGTTCCTATAGCAACTGGAATTGGAAATGGAAAATGGCACAGATTACATTTTAAAATATTCACATCCTCGACTTGACAGAAGAAGAGAATTTATATACCATTTATGTGGATGACTAAAATAATTCATTGCTGGGGTTTGTTTTTTAAAGTGCTCTAGGGAATATAAATAGAAGTGAGTTCAATACACACCTTTTCTTTCAGCAGTTATTGCCACGTACACCCCGATTTCTAAAAATGATTAAACTCTTTAGCAAATAAACAGGTGTTTGGAGGCAAATAATAATAAGTATAAACGGGGCAAGAATAACACATGCCCAGGGTGAGTTTCTTGCTATCTAAAGATATTTGCCTGTGAAGAGAGCTGAAAACCATCTGATACTCAGAAGTTAAAATGTAAAGTTAAAGGGTCCAAAACCCAACCCACCAGTCTAATTATGAATGAAATATAAAACACAAATTGAGTGACATTCTACCAAATTATTGTTTAGTACTCCTCAAAACTATTAAAAAATAAGAAAGTACTCAAATTCTCTTTCACAACCACCAAGAGGCAGGAGGTGAGCTGTTAAGAACACATCAACAAAAAATTAGCATTTAAATACAAACACAACAACACTATACCACCTGGGTGATTAGTTTTCATTCACCCAAAGAAATAAGACAGAGTGGCTTAAACAAGTGGCTTAAAATGCAGAGCCATGGTTCTTTAAGAGAAGTAATGTCCTTAGAATTACTAGATAAGGAATTCAGAAGAATGATAGCTTATTTCAACAGATTGAAAGAGAAAGTTGCAAATAAAATCAAGGAAAACACAGAAAAAAAACAACCTTATAAGAATTCAGGAAAGCACTACCCAAACAAACTGACAAAATAAGTAAAAATGTGGAAATCATACAAAAACAAAATGTGTTTGTGTATGTGACCAGACTTGCATAACAGGAAGAGACCAGAAAAGAAGCACAGAGAAAAATGTTGAAGAATTGGTGGAAAAGAATTCCCCAAATTTCACAAAAGATAGGAAGATATGAATTCAAGAAGCTGAACACAGCCTCCAAAAGGATAGATCCCAAAAGATAATCACCAAGACGCAACTTCCCCAAACCAAAGATAAAGAATCCCATGGGCATTAAGTCCGCCTCAAAGATAAACGGAGGCCAGACCAGAGAGATGGAAAAGGGTAAGTTTATTCTGTGCTTCCAGAGCGAGATTCACAGACTCCAGCAAGGAGTCAGGGGAGAGCGAGGAGGGAAGGGAAAGGGAGAAATGCGGGAGCCCTGAACTCCAGGGCGAACTCCAAGTGCCCCCATCAGAGAAGTCAGGGCTTATCTGTGTTGGAGAGGAACCTTTAAGCTGGTCAGGCGGATAAACAATAAAGGGAGGAGGTAGAATCCACAGGTGGGGGAACTGGGTAGTGTTTGGGCCGGCCAGACCCTGTAGCCCCCACCTCCTCTCTGGCTCCTCAGGAAGATGAAACTTCACAGCCCCCATTCCCAGCTTCTGGGGAAGATGGATGACCTATTGAACTGTTCAACTCCTGCTCTAGCACCCCAGGAAGCTACTTACCTTCCTAGGCCCATCTGCACAGCCCCTTCCCCAGCAGGTCTTCAACCTTCAAAGAGCAGGTCTGCAAACAAGATAACGTCCCACAGGTCCGCATCCGGACTCAAGGCCCTGCAGCTGCAAGCAATACAGAAATAAAAATTCTCCCTTCTGTTAACATATACTTCTTTAGCTCGGACCCTATATAACTCCCACCGCCTCTCTGACAAGCTGCGAGGTCTCTGACCTAACTCGCTGGGTCTCCGAACCGCCCAGGGAATTGTGACCCGGACATTTTCTCTGCTCTCCCTTCCCTCCAGGGAGTTCTTTCCCTGCCTCACTAAAATCTTAATCAACTTCACATTCCTGGCTAAATTCTACCTGTGTCTCTAACCTCTCAGGTAGGAGTTGCAGCTGCAGGGGTTCTAGGCTGCCTCCTTCCACAAAACTTCCCAGGTAGGGTAGTTTCTCCGATATTCCTCCTGGTGCAGAGGCAGATGGCTCATTGATCTGGGGTCCTTTGGAGTTAGCCATCTTGGTCCCATAAGGGCAGGCTGGCTTTTCCTAATGTCCCCTGATCAGTACCTAACCCAACAGGAAAAGATGAGACTAAAAAAGTTTAAAATCAAAAGCCAACCCAGAAACATATACTCAGCAAAATTACCTCTTAAATATGATGGTGGCATTAGGAGATTTCTAAATAAAGAGAAACTAAAGGCATTTGTGAAAACTAGACCAGCCTTACAAAAGATTCTAAAGCGACAGACAGCCAGCAACAGCAGACAGCAAACTGAGATTAACATACATGACAGCACCACCAGCAGAGTCCAAAGTCAAACAGATTTACATGGCTAAAAATAGAGAGAAAGGGAGAGCGCAATTTGTAATGAAGACAAGCACCAAGTGTAAACAGGAAATTGTGCAGCTACAGAATTTCCAAATGGAGAGGAAGTTGAGCTTGGGTGAAGGGAAAGGCGATAGATAAGAGATAGGTTGGCAAAAAGTGATGGAGGCAGAGGAAGACACTGTGAGGAAAGTAAGAGTTAAAGGTAACAGAGGTAAATATTGTTATAGACTCAATCCTGCAAGCACAGTGATGTACAAGTAGATATATGGATTGATATACATTCTAACCGGGTGTGGGAGAGAGAATGGGAGTATACCCACAAATATATATATGGATTTGAGGATATCTGTATGTGGGTATTTGTCCTTGATGCAAATATCTCCATGAATGTGTTGGAGCATGCAGGGGACAGAGTTATGACAGTCTCTCAACATAACCAGATACCTTAAGGGAATATGTCACTGGGCCAGGGGCTTAGGACCATAGTCTCAGGGGACTCCAAACCCAATTGTCATAACATCATCCACAAAGACAATCTTCTACATCCGTCTACAATCTTCTACATCCTTAAAGTTGGTAAGTGGAGTCTTAAAGTTGGTAAGTGGCCGTATGGTGCATAATTGGTCTCTCCCTATTCAAAGGAAAGATGAGTGACAAAAATCAATGACACATGGAAACAATTAGTTCAAAATTCTAATAAACCACAAAAACTCAGTCTCTACATTCCTAAGACTGGAAGAACTTGATGGTGCCTGGGTTATTACTATCAACTGTTCTGAAAAGGATCATATTAGAAGGTTCTGGATATAGTGGGAGAGATAGGTGGAACAAAACTCAAAATTATAAAGGACACTTTCTGTTGGATAGAGACTGTTGGAGTTTTTGAGACGATAGCCCTTAGTAACCCTTCTCTTCTGAATCTGGATTCACTACCTGGCTCGTTTTCAGCCAAACAAAAGACAGGTCTATAAGGCAAGCAATAACACTAATTAACTGTCGGAGAGCAAAAGGGTAGCACTTACCCAAGGACAAAGTTCTGATGGGGTAGAAGGTATTGAAACAGGGGACATAAGCGGAAATGAGATAAGTGTGGTGTAGTTTACTTAATTTCATGTCAACTTGTTAAATAGGTTATAGGGGTGAAGTTTAGCATGTCAGTCAGGTCACAGCCTGATTGATACCTCCCTGTGGGTGTGACCTTCTCATGAGGATTCTGGGAGTTTTCCTCTCTTCCTTCCTGGAGGTAGTGCTCGCTCTCTCTCTCTCTCTCTCTCTCTCTCTCTCTCTCCTTGACATGCCTGTTGACAAGCCACATGGAGCCACACTGATAGCGGTCAGAACCCTGAAGCTGGAGGAGCCACATGATGAACCACACCAACACTGAGATGCTTCCATCACCACTGGATCCACAAGACTTTCCACCCACTGGCCTGAGCTCTTCCTGCATTCAGCATCGTGGCATGGCTGCATGAGTCTGAAGAGGAATTTATGTACTAGTATTGGACAATATGGGCTAATATCAGACTTGTGGACTTGATCTGAACTGGGCTGGGATGTTTTCTTAATATACAATTGCTCTTTGATGTAAAGCTCTTTCTTATACACAGACGAGTGTCTCTGGATTTGGTTCTCTCGTCAATGCAGACCAACACATGCTGTTACACTGAGGGGGTCATAATGAAGAGAAGGAAGCACAAAGCTGTCTGCATTTTTTAACATCAAACTGACGGGTAAATCTTCATCAAATTCACAATAAAAAGTTAAAAATAAATATAAGAAATGTAGAAAAAGGAGGCACAAGAAGAGGTCAGAGCGGTGAACCACGAGAAGGATTAGACTCACTAATTATGGCTTTAAAGATGGAGAAAAGCCAGGAGCAAAGAAATGTAAACGGCCTCTAGAAGCTGGAAAAAAGCAAGGGAGCGGATTCCTTTTTAGAAGTTTCAGAGTAGAACACAGCCCTCCTGTGTTTCACTGTGAAAGAATAAATTTGTGCTGCTTTAACTACCTTGAAAGAAAAAATGTCTTTACAATTTAAAAAAGGATGGTGGGACAGCTGAAGGTCCACATGCAAAAGAATGAATTTGGAATTCCTCCCGTCAGACACCAAAATTAACTCAAAATGGGCAGATGAACTACATGGAAGACTTAAAACAACAATTACAGGAGTAGAGATGGTAATCTAATTTTGACCATACAGTCTTAGATATGGCAACAAAAACATAACATGCAAAAGATAAAGAATAATCGGACTTCTTCTAAATGACTTGTCACCCCCCCAATCAATTAAACACTTTTGCACTATAACCCATAATCCAGGATAAAGTGTAGGCATCCATTTTGCATCACTGAGTCCTCCTTGAATCATTCCAGTTGATCTCAGGGGGTGGTATCACCCACTTTAGGAAACATTGGTCTAGGCCAATTAAACTATCTTCTAAGATGTATGCATACTTTGTACATTTTGCAATAAGTGCACAAACAACAATATGAAGAGAAAATCTACAGAAGGGGGGGGGGAGAAAGTAAAACGTTATTTTAAAAAGATAGGAAATAAAACAAAGATTAAAAAGAGATGTCAGAAGACACTCTGAAATTAGTTCTCAAAGATAGAGTAACTGAAGTGAATTGAAGAAATGATGAAGTAGAAGAGCAGAAGAGAAAATGGCAAAGGGCAGCACGAGAAGACAAAATGAAGTCATATAATGAGATCTGCCATTTCTGGGGTGAAAAAATCAAAAGGGGAGAACATACTCAGCGTTCCTTGAACTGAAAAAAACAACCGCACAAAACAACCCAAGCCTTGAGTTGAAATAATGAAAGAGTCTGTGGGAAATATTGAATGACGCAGGAAGAATCAGGAGAAAATGGAATGAATACACAGAGTCACTGTACCAAAAAGAACGGGTCTACGGTCAATCATTTCAAAGAGAGAGCATGCAAACAACCAGTGGTATTGAAGGAAGAAGTCCAAGCTGTACTGAAAGCATTGGTGAGCAACAAGTCTCCACGAATTAATGGAAAATCAACTGAAATATTTGAACAAATGGATGCAGCGCTGGAATTGCTCCCTCATCTAGGCCAGGAAATTTGGAAGACAATTACCTGGCCAACTGACTGGAAGAGATCCATAATTGTACCTATTGCACACACACAAAAAGTAATTATACCTCTAACCCAACAGAATGCAAAAATTACTGGGTAATATTATAAGGATGAAATCCAATTAAAATGTTGTTGAGGACGAATAAAAAATACTTGCAGCAGCACATTAACAGAACGTTGCCAAAGATCCCTCATCTGTAATCAACACCCATGGAAGTATCAGCCAAGAAACTAAGTGATGCTTTGTATTGGGAATCTCTGCTATAAAAGACCCCGCCAGAGTGCTAAAGAGCACAAATGTCATTTTGAGGACAGCCCAAGCCGTGGTAGCTCGCATCACCTCTTAAGCATGTGAAAGTTGGGTGATGAATAAAACAAAAAAATCACCTGCAACACAACAAAAAGCAAACAACTCAACCAAAAAAAAGGGTGGGGGGGCAAAGGGTATAACAGACCTTTCTTCAATAAGGTCTATAAATAGCTAGTAAAGATCCGACAAGATAGACAATGTCACTAGTCATTAAGAAAATCAAATCCACAATGAGATACTACATCGTACTCAGTAGGATGACTTTCCTCTGAAAAATGGAACGTGCAAGTGTTGGAGACGGTGGAGAAACTGAAGCACCCATGCATTGCTGTGGAAATGTAAACTGGCACCATCTCTCGGATCAGTGAGCTTTTCTTCAAAAAGCTAGACATAGAATCACCATGCCACCCAGCAGTGCCAAAAATCTTGATATATGCCCCAAAGAACTGGAGTTAAAAATACAAACAGATACTTGGATACCACGTTCATTGTTTCACTATTCACAAAGGCTTGAGTCTCAATCACTACTTGAGTGTTTTAAAAACAATTTAAGTGGTGTATCTATACAATGGAATATTATTCAATCATAAAGGGAAATAAAATCTTGGTACATGTCATTGAGGCAGACCAAGGGCAATACTGTATGATCCTACCTATATGAAGTATCTGGACAAGATCCATAGAGAAAGAAAGTAGATCAGTCGTTCGCAGAGACTGAGGGGAAGAGGATGGGCATTCACTGGTTTTGTGGGCACTGAATTTCTGTTGGGGGTAAAGAAAAATGCTAGGGAAAGGATAGTGGTAACGTTTGCCCAACGTCATGATTGTAATCGACATTACAGAATTACACACTTCAGTGTGGTTAAAATGGCTCATGTTTTGTTGCATGTATTTTACCACAATTAATCCAACAACATTTTTAGGTTAAGGGAACTATTTAAAGTCTCTATATAAGCTGTCTTTTCTTCAGATGCCCCCAAATGCAAAAAGATAGCACCAGAGTCTTGAATTCTCTCTCGGTCAGCTCCCTCAGGTCAGCTCCAGGAGCAGTGTGTCATTGGACTTAGAGGTCCAGGTAGGCTGCCTTGGGGGAAGCAACGCGTGGGTCGGGTGAAATGAGGAAGTGGTCTGGGAAAAGAAGAGAAGCAGCCGTGGCCTTCCCTGAGTGAGCTGCTGTCTGCCTTCCACAAGAATCGGCTACTCAACAGCCCTGGTTCCATCTGCTCTTCTTTCCCCGTGTTCTCTTTTATTTATGGAGTAGGTGGGCCAGGCCTGCAGAAGATGTGGGAACCATAGCGCTTGCTTGCTCGGAACCCTCTCCAGCAACTTGTCAGAGTCCCCAAGGAGGAGCCTTGTGAAAGATCTGGGGCCTCCCTCCTTGTTGAAGCCTGTGGGGTGACATTCCTGGGCTGCTGTTGGTTATTAGCCCCTCTGTTTAAGTTTGTCCTAAATAACACTTCTGAGGACTTTGTTCTGAGGCAGTATCTCCGATGGCTTGGCTTTTGTAGCTTTTATGGCCCCGGTTGCCCAGCATCAGGATCATAAAGCCCTTGTGTTCTTCTGTAAACCCCTGGAGTCAGTCCCTCTGAAGATGTAACGGAGTCTTCCTCAGGATCCTGGCTATAAGGAGGAAGCGGATGCAAGGCTCCAGAGGCACACGTGTTTCGAAGACCTGGAACTTGCTGTCTGCTCATAGGGACCGGATAGGTGACACACTGTTCCACAGTTGGCTTGGTTGTCATCCTTAAGGAAGCAGGAACCCACGTTTTTATTTTGTGGCCTCTGGGTGGCTTCAAACTGACAACCTGACACCCTTTGGATTAGCGGCCAGAACCACCCAGAGATCTTATTTCAAAGACATGGAAGGCATTTTTATTCAGTTATACTAAACCATTTAGGGATGTGATGCGTATTTGGGAAAACTGCAACAAAATTGGCTGCAAACGAATGAGTTATTTCAGCCAAGCAACGAAACTGTCCTGATGTTTGATGAACACGGGTTGAAAGCTACACAAACAACACAACTGCCTCCAAGTCTTCAACAGAGGCTATTTTCAATATAGCTGTTGGCAGCTGACTTTCCAGGTCAGTTCACTTCAACCCTTAACCTTTCCATGACCCTTGGGATATAGATTGCCACCAACATTTCCAGCCTCTCAGGTTTCTTGCAAGACAGCTGTCCCAAGTGTAGGGTAAGCAGCTACAGGCAGAGGCCAGTATGCCTGCAGGAATCTGAAGAAATGGACCTCACCCCACTGAGCCTATCAGCAGAATCCACTTGGCTCATATGCATCCCATATGTCCTTGTCTTTGTGAGGTGCCATCCAATAGGTTCTGGCTCACAGTGATCGTCAGCACCACAGAATACAGACGGGCCAATCTTCCATCCTCATAATTGTAATGTTTGAGCCCATTGTTGTAACCACAGTGTCAATCCATCAAGCTGAAGGTCTTCCTCTTTTTCATGGCCCGTCTCCTTTATCATCCAACACTGCTGCAGCAACACACGGACAGGGAGCTGCCAGAGGTTCAGGACAAATTCAGAAGAGGCGGTGGAACAAGGGGCATCATTGCTGATGTCGGATGGAGCTTGGCTCAAAGCAGAGAATGCCTGAAAGATGTTTTACTTGTTTTATTGACTCTGCCAAGGCTTCTGACGACGGACACCATAATACACTGCGGTAACCTCGAGAAGAATGGGAATTCCGGCACACTTCATGGTGCTCATTGGAATTTGCACGTGGATCAAAGTAGTTGTGCCTACCGAACAGGGAAAGACGGCATGGCCTAAAATCAGAAAAGGTGTGCGTCGGGGCCACCTCCTCTCATATACGTGTTCAATCTCTATGCTGACTAAATAATCGGAGAAGCTGGACGATGTGAAGAGGAATACGGCATCAGGATTGGAGGAAGGCTTATTAAAAACGGGCAATATGCAGATGACACAACCTTGTTTGCTGTAAGTGAGAAGTTGAAGCCCTTGCGGATGAAGATCAAGGGTTGTGGCCTTCAGTATGGGTTACAGCTCAATGTAAAGCAGACCAACATCCGTACAACTGGACCAATAGATGACATCATGATACATGGAGAAAAGATGGAAGTTTTCAAGGACTTTGTCCTGCTGGGATCCACAATCGATGCTCATGGAAGCAGCAGTTAAGAGATCAAAATGGGTTGCACTAGGTAAATCTGCTGCACGGGACCTCTTTAGAATATTTGAAGAGCAAGTTTGTTACTTTGAGGACTAAGGTGCTCCTGTCCCAAGCCATTGTATTTTCAATTGCCTCATATGCATGTGAAAGGTGTACATTGTTCTTACCTCACTCCACATATAAGAATAAACTCAAGGTGGATCACAGACCTTGAGGTAAACCCCCAAATTATTAGGACCATTAATGAGGGAATTGGGACAAACCTGAGAACCTTGGCACAGGAATGAAATAGGCTATTGGAAATTGAGGAGGACACAAACACAGAGGAGGCACAAATTGACCAGTGGGATATACTAAAGATAAAGCACTTGTGTTCATTGAAAATTTTTTTTACTTATTACTCAAGAGAGTAATAAGAGAGACCACAGAATGGGAAAACATCTTTAGCAATAACACATCAGACAAAGGCCTTATTACTAAAATCTACAATATTCTGCTAACTTACAATAGGAAAAAACCAATTGTCCACTCAGGAGGTGGACAAAGGATCTGAGCAGGAGTTTTTCAAAGTCAGAAATTCAAATGGCCAATAAATATACGAAGGCAAAGGGCAGTTATAGAGATCTAAATACAGGCATATACAGATGTAAACATATTTATATACAATGAGGGAAAAATAGATCTATGTACATATATTTATAGGTTTAGTATTAAGGAAACAGATGGACAGTGGGACCCTACTCAAGTACTCCCTCAACACAAGAACACTTTGTTCTAACAATTCAGCAGTCTGAGATGCTCACCTTCGTGGCATGATCACTGAAGACAACGGGTGCACAAGAAAATGTGGCGAAGAAAGCTGATGGTGCCCGGCTATCAAAAGATATAGCATAAGGGGTCTTAAAGGCTTAATGATAAACAGACGGCCATCTAGCTGAGAAATAGCAAAGCCCACATGAAGAAGCACACCAGCCTGTGAGATCACAAGGCATCGGAGACATCAGGTATCAGGCATCAAAGATTAAAAAATAAATAAAAATCATAGCATTTGTTAATGGGGGGAGTACAGCATGGGAAACCAGGGTCCACCTGTGGGAAATTGGACATCTCCTTGCAGAAGGGGTGTGGGGAGGAGATGAGCCAATCAGGGTGAAGTGTAGCAATGATGAAACATATAATTTTCCTCTAGTTCTTGAATGTTTCCTTCCCCCCACTATCATGACCCCAATTTTACCTTACAATTTCAGCTGGACCGGAGGATGTACACTGGTACAGATTGGAACTGGAAACACAAGGAATCCAGGATAGAGGAACTCCTCAGAACAAATTATGAGAGTGGCAATACTGGGAGAGTAGAGGGAAGGTGAGGGAGAAAGGGGAAACAGATTACAAGGATCTACATATAAACTCCTCCCTGGG
Organism: Tenrec ecaudatus; assembly: GCF_050624435.1. Classification (NCBI taxonomy): domain Eukaryota; kingdom Metazoa; phylum Chordata; class Mammalia; order Afrosoricida; family Tenrecidae; genus Tenrec; species Tenrec ecaudatus. The sequence goes on along the minus strand of NC_134530.1, from coordinate 299,388,518 downwards.
AGACAGACAGCAGAGAAGTGGGTGAAGGGTGACGTCAGATGGTATAAGATATGACAACATAGAAATAATTTATAAATTATCAAGGGTTCATGAGAGAAAAGGGAGTGGGGAGGGAGGGGAAAAATGAGGAGCTTATACCAAGGGCTCAAGTCGAAAGCAAATGTTTTGAGAATGACAGGGAAACAAATGTACAAAAGTGCGTGACACAATGGATGTATGTGTGGATTGTGTTAAGAGTTGTATAAGTCCCCAATAAAATGATTTAAAAAAAAGAAATGTGTCCATTGAATAAAGAAGATGGAAGAAGAATTGAAGTATTGGAATTGTGTGGAGAAAAATATTATCAGTACCATGGACTGATAAAAGGAAAAAGAAAATCTGTTTTGGCATCCTGGCCCACCAAGCCCCGAGGACGATGTTCCTGCTCAGAGCAGACAGTGCATAGAGAGGACCATAGGGCCAACCCCACCGCAAGACACGATGTCCCTCACTAAACCATAGCACTGCGGGGGACAACACGGGAGACATAATGGGGGAATTGTGCACAATCTGACCCCATCACGCTGGGACGAAATACTAAGGGCATGGAACAGAGCAGCAAGAGGAGCAGAGTGATGAAATCCCTGGAGGAATACCAAAAACAGACTTTGGAGGCAGAGTGTGGTACCCCATCAGACTCGACTGGAAAACATTCATATAGGCCAACAGACCTTGAATTACTTATAGACTTTTACATTTTTGTCAGTGGCTTTCTTTTTGTTATTGTTATTTTGTTTGGGGTATTTTTGGTTGTTGTTATTGTTTTGTTGTTCTTGACTTCTTTTGTTGTTTATTTGGCTTTGTCTGGTTTTTGCACTTATTAATGTATCTGCTATGTCTATCTAGACAAGATAGGAGGAATAAATAACTTGGAGATAAGTAACTGGAGATGAAAAGATTAGGACCAATGGTTCCAGGGGGATATGAGAAGGGGGAGGTAGGAGAAAGGGAGTGGGAGAACCAACCCAGGGACAAGGGAACAATGAGTGGACTAAAATCAGTGGAAAGAAGGATGTAGGCCACTTAGTGGGTCTTAATCAAGGGCAATGTAGCAGCGAGGAATTATTAAACCCGAATGAAGGCCGACCATGGTAGTGGGACAGTTGGAAAGTAAAGGAAATAGCGGAAAGGACCAGGAGGCAAAGGACATTTATAGAGGTCTAAATACAGGCATTTACATATGTAAATATATAATGAGAGGGGAATAGAACTATGTACTCATAGCTATATATTAAGAATTAAGGTTGGCTAAAGATAAAATGGGTGCATAAGCAGATGTGGTGAAGAAAGCTGAGGTGCCCGGCTATCAAAAGATATAGCATCTGGGGTCTTAAAGGATTGAGGACGAACAAGCGACCATCTATCTCAGAAGCAACAAAGCCCACATGGAAGAAGCACACCAGCCTGTGTGACCACGAGGTGTTGATGCGATTAGGTATCAGGCATCAGAGAACAAGATGCTTCTCCACCTCCCCCATCAGATGAGCTCTGTGTCTGCAGGAACACAATGGGGAGAGCGCGTCAAATAAAAATCTTGAGATGGAACCAGAAGGAGGTGAAAATCGCGGGCAACAAAGCAGGGTGACTATTTTCTCTTACTTTTGAAAAAGGTGGGCTGCCTCTGGAGTGGCGATGCGTTTTCCTTTTTTTTCCAGCTGAAGCTCTCCGTACACACTCCCTAACTTGTTGGGAGGGCCGAAGGGGAGGCTGTAAACTCCAGCACACGAACAGAACTGCCAGTGTGTTTTCCACAGTGTTCAATATAAACTCCCAGCCCTTGAGTTTGGAGTCATGGCCATTTGTCTCCTAGAGCATGGCCTCTTTCTGCTGCAGCATCTGGTTTGGGTTAGTCATCGATTTTAACCCACTTTCCACCACTCCACCCGCCTTGGTGTCAGCCTGGCCACAAGAAAAGGAAAGAAAGGGGGAAAAAAGGAAAGAAGAGTGGAAATACCTCGTTTGTTAGCCCACGGGTCTGTTCAGCCTTCTCGCATATCCCCCACACAAACAACCTGCAGTGTGAGTTCTACAAGGGCACCGCAGTTCCTGCAAGCCTCGGCCCTCCTCTCCTCTGCTCTGCTCTCCTCTGCTCTGCTCTCCTCTGCTCTCCTCTCCTCTCCTCTCCCCTCCCCTCCTCTCCCCTCCCCTCCTCTCCCTCTCTTCTCCTTTCCTCTCCTCTGCTCTCCTCTCCTCTTCCCCCATCCCCCTCCCCTCCCCTCCCCTCCCTCCCTCTCCCTCTCTTGGAGCCACAAACTCCCTACCCCCCCCCCAGTTTAATGAAAAAGCAGGGAGGCCACTCTCTGCAGAAGGACACGCTGAGCTGCTTCCCAAGGAGGGACCCCAAAGGCAGTAATTTCCATCTGTCCGGTTTAGGTTCAGAATAGGAGCCCTGGGGAAATATTGTCGAGCATTGCATTGCTAACCATAAGATGTGCGGTTCCAACTCACCAGTCACAAAGTGGGAGAAAGATGGGGCCTATATGCTCCTGCTAAGATATATACAGCCCCGGAAACCCTATATAAGGTCAGTATGCGCCTGAGTCGAATCAGTGGCAGTACGCTTGGCTTTGGGGTTTGGGGGTTCATATCCATCCACTTATGGACCTCAAAAATTTAGGAGTGTCATTCCAACACTCTCATGTTCCTCTCCCATTATAGAACCTCTTGTCGCCTCGGTTCTTCATAACACTTTTTAACATTTGTGCTGCTGTGCTTATTTATTTATTTGATTTAAGCTGCTGTGGAGTTGGGTGTGACTCATGGTGATCTCATGTAAAAAGCAACAAAGTGATACCTGGTGCTGATCCTCCCTAGGATCAGTTGTGAATCGGTGTGTGTGTGTGTGTGTGTGTGTTGACTGATTTTCAGAAGTAGATCGCCAGGCCTTTCTTCCTAGTTTGTCTTAGTCTCCAGAGCAGTGATTCTCAACCTGTGGGTCACGACCCCTTTGCGGGGGGAGGGGGGTGTCAAAAGACCCTTTCACAGGGGTCGCCTGACTCATGACAGTGGCAAAATTACAGTTATGGTTGGGGGTCACGACAACTTGAGGAGCTGTATTAAAGGGTCGCAACATGAGGAAGGTTGAGAACCACTGCTCTAGGGGATGCAGACTCTTGATGAGTTCTGCTGATAACGGAAAATTTGGAAATGGGTGTATACCCCAATAGGCGTCTTTTAAGAAAGTCCTGGTGATTATTTCCAAAGATTTAGACATGCCAAACTCCGTGGAGTATAGTTCTGCTCTGAAGAATGGGGGTGGGGTGGAGGTGGGGTGAGGAAGCATCTTGAATACGAAATGCCTCAATGGCAAGTAGTTTTCTAAAATTTGAAGAAGGCTTTATTTCTTTGTTCTTAAGCACAGTCGGCCCGTTGAGAGCCTAAGAAGAGAAACTAGCAGAGAAGCGTTTTTGAACTTGGGTCATGCGTTCGGCTGCAATGGCAGCAGGTCAAGACCACTAGCAGTTCAGAGAAAGACGCAGTATGGCTCCCACTAAGATTTACAGTCTTGGAAATCCATCGGGGGCAACTCTACTCCCTCCGACAGAATTGCTATGCGTCAGCGTTGACTCGTGATAGCAGGGAGATTTTTGGTTGTTGTTGTTTGGTTTGGGTTTGGGTTTTTTTAGAGGGCTTTTGTTATGCTCATGTCAAAGTCCATATAGCTAAGGCACCCTTGGCTCTCCATGGAGCCCAGCTGGAAGGCATTGATTTGTCTCAGTACCTTCCTGTCCTCAGGTTTTCTCCCTCTCTCACCTGACCGGGCCGTACCTGAGTGTGTTAAGGATTCTTGGATTCTCAACAGGAAACACTAACAGGACAGGAAACCTCTCCCCATTTTACTACTTTGAAACCAAAGGTCATTTCTTGAAACAGAATTGGTGGGAGGGGTGGAGAAATGGAAAGAAACTGGTGTCCACTAAGAGCTGGCTAACTCAGGAGGAGGGCACCCCAAGCCTAGCTTGTTGCCATGTGCTGGGAATTCCTAGCAACTGCTGGTCAAGTCCTGGTGGCATAGCGGTTACACGTTGGGCTGCTAACCCCAAGGTCAGCAGTTGGACACCACTAGCCTCTCCATGGCAGAAAGATGAGGCTTTCTACTCCCACAGACAGTTTTGGTCTTTGAAATCCATGGGGGTCAGTTCTACCCTGCCTTACAGGGTTGCTACGGGTCTGAATTAACTCAGTGGCAGGGAGGGTATATTTGAGTTGTCAAGTCTCTGAGCCCAAGTCAAGTTCAAATCCCACTGAAAATGGATTGCTCTCAAGCAGCAAACGGATTGCTCTCAAGCAGATTCCAACTCCCACCCTGTGGCATCAGAGTCCACTGTGTACCTCGGGTTTTCAGTTGTTGCCCAGAACTGCTCAGGGCCGAGGGGCGGAAGCTGAGGTGGGAAGCTGAAGGTGAATCTATTTCAGGTGAAGGAAATGGTTAGCTCAGCTTAGTGCCTCTGCGATAGCTCTCAGATTGCAGCTTGACAAGACCAACCTTGATAAAGGGTGTGTTGGGCCAGGTTGCCTGGAACCACAAATCCAATGACCCTCATCTAAATATCAGAAAGTGCTTTATGCCAAGAAATAATTATGTCTCAGGTAGGCATCCCAGCCCAGTCTAACTCTAGTCCCTAAGTCTGAGGCTAGCCTATAAGGTCCTCTTTAGACAGATGTAGCTGACACAGAAAAGTGAAGCAGGACACAGGGAGATCGCAAGCTGGTGGATGCTGAGGTGGGTGGATCCAAGGTCAGTGGAAATATGGCAGGAGGCCGATATCTCAGGGTCTGGCAGCCCACTTAGGGTCAACCCTGGGGGGAGGCAGAGTTCCAGCAAGCAGGAAGGCAGAAGGGAAAAAAGAGAGAGAGGTTCCCAGGTTTTCTGTGTGGAAGGCCAAACTCCCAAGGGGGCATCCTCAGATTATGACCTGATTGGCAGGCTGGATTCAAGTTGATGTAAAATCATCTAACGACTACGGGGGATGAGACAGGAACAACCATGGCAGCAATGGGCATAGGCACAAAGCAGACAACGATTAAGCATTTCACACGTTCCCAGTTCAAGCCCCCTTCCAGGAGGAAGTTAGTCAGTTTTTCCCTGCATTATCACATTGCACTTTCCCCTGAGGTGGAGAAGTTGCATGACTGTTGGCTATTGCCATCTGAGTGCTAGGCGCTTTGAAAGCTGGTTTGAAATTGCTTAGGGGTGTGGTCTGTTTCTCAACAGCTGGATTCTCTGTTTTTGGAAGTAGATCCCGTGTCCTGTCTTCTGAGTGGTTTCTGGGTGGACTCGAACTGCCAGCTTCTCAGTTAGCAGTTATTCACCACTGGCATGCCTCCAAGACTCCTCTATTTGGAGCCTTTAAATCCTTGAGTCAAATTCTCCCAGTGCCATGTAGTATGGCCTGCCTTCCTTGAGAGGACATGTCGAAGCATCCCATCTATATTAAGTTGGGGAGGTTCTCACCTATAAGGGAGTGGAAATGTATAGCTTAAACAGTTGTGGATGGAATAAAAGCAAGGTGACGATTCCAGCCTGCGTGAATCATGTCAGCTCTTGCCCTCACTTCCCCCATCCCCACCCTGAAGAAATAAAGCAGTCTTTTATGAGTCAATGAGATGAATTCATCTGTCCAAACTTTTCCTAATAGGACAGAGCTGTAATGAAAACAATCAGGTTTGGTTTGGTTTATTTTAGGAAAAAGAAATAAAAGAAAGAGAGAAAGAAAGAAAGAAAGAAAGAAAGAAAGAGTGTTGTAAGCCTGCAGGACACGCCTACTAGTTTTCTCGGGGCTTTAAATAGACAGACACGTGAATTGATGGGCCCACTGTTGCCATGTGGCCTCTGGCAGGTTTTTCAACTCTGACTCGTAGGGACCCCACCCCGTGTGTTACAGAGCCGAGCTGCCGCACAGAGTTTTCTAGAGGGCAGTCTTTGTGAAAGCAGGTCCCTGGATCCCCATCTCAGCAAGCTGCTTTCAGATGGATAACTTAAAACCACAACTCATGATTCTGACTCATGGCAACCTTGTGGGACAGAGGAGAAGTGCCCATAGGGCTGTAATCTTCCTGAGAGCAGGCTGCTCTATCTTTCTCCCTTGAAACAGCTGGTGGGTGTAAATCAACCTTTTAGTGAGAAACCAACAGCTTATCCTCTTTACCACCAGGGCTTCTCCGATAGACTAAGCTCCTTGGGATGACTAAACAGAAGCAGCCGAACAATCGTGTTGAATCATCGTGACCCTAGAGGACAAAGCAGAATGTCACATTCCAGTATCTTATGCTGTGCGTCTGTGAGGAAGCAGCCTCCTCCATCCTCCTCTCACGGAGTGCTTAGTGGGACAGCTTTTTGGTTAACCACTATACCCCAGGGCTTCTTCAAAGGGTGTCTAACCAAGAGCCAAACCCACTACCATTGAATCCATCTGACTCACGGTGACTCTACAGGACAGAGTAGAACTTCCCCTATAGGGTTCTGAGACCATCAATCTTTACCAGAGCAGACAGCCGCATTTTTCTCACTTGGTTAAGTTCAAACTGTTTTCCTTGAGGTTAGCAGCCCAGTGGGTAATCCACACCACCAGAGCTCCTTGTCCAGTGACTCTAAACCAAACTCACTGTCAAGTCGTTGCTGACTCATGCCCCTGTGCGTTTCTGAGACTGTAACTCTTTATGGGAATAGAAAGCCTCCTCTTTCTCCCACAGAGTGGCTGGTGGTTTTGAACTGCTGACCTTGCAGTTAGCACACCAATGTGCAACCACTATGCCCATAGAGTGAGAAGGGACAAAAGGCCAGTGGGGAGGACAGGAGCAGTGAGAAATCAAGGGAAGTTTCCATAAGTGATCCCCAAAGATAAATGTCCTCTGTGTTGTCTGTTTTGCCCCCCACCCACCCATACAAGAGGTCTCATTTCATACATTAGGAGCTAGGGCCCAGGGACTAGGACTACATTTTGTGTGACCTACATATCTGCAGATGAAGGGGAAAGAAAAACACTTTCTTATTGTGTAATTGTCATTAAAAAAATTTAAGATTCTCTTCTTTTCTCATTCTTGGAACTGGTCAGTTCATTTCCTAAAGCAGTGGTTCTCAATCTGTGGGTCGCGACCCCTTTGGGGGTTGAACAATCCTTTCACAGGGGTCGCCAGATTCATAACAGTAGCAAAATTACAGTGATGAAGTAGCAACAAAAATAATTTTATGGTTGGGGGGTCACCACAACATGAGGAACTGTATTAAAGGGTTGCAGCATTAGGCATTAGATGGTTGAAAACCACTGTCCTAAAGACAAGTGGATCTTTTAAAAATAAAAATTGGCCATATCAAAAACACATACTAAATTGCATTGCAGTCTATATCTGAATATTGTGTCTTCTCCAGGAAAGCAACATTGGCTCATTGCTTCCTCAGGGCCCCACTGAACACCATTTTGAGAAGGAGCCCTTCATCCCAAGACTATGGAAAATTGCATCCTCTTAGGCAACAGGAAGGGAAACAATTAACCTAGATGCATTCTTGTTTGCATAGAAATATGCTGGAATCCAGTCTTGCTAGAATGGCTGAGATGTGGCATTTCTTTTAGGTAGTCTTGCTGGTGTTTCAGATTGGTTTTCTACAACATATCGCTCTAGTCTACAACAGCGGTTCTCAACCTGTGGGTCGTGACCCCTTTGGGGGTCAAAAGACCCTTTCACAGGGGCCTCCTGATTAATAACAATAGAAAATTACAGTTATGAAGTAGTAACAAAATAATTTTATGGTTGGGGGGTCACCACAACATGAAGAACTGTATTACAGGGTTGTGGCATTAGGAAGGTTGAGAACCACTGGTCTATGAAACGAGTCTTCATATTCCTAATCAGAAAGTGGGAGCAAGAAGGGAATTGAGTGTCTCTTAAGTGTTCGAGGAATGTTACTTCACAGGATTCTTCATATAATAACATGAAATTGAGTTGTTCTAAGGAGCCTATTTTTCAGCTGAGGAATTTTATGCTTATAAATAACTTGCCCAACGTCAATTGGTTAGTAAGTAGCATACCCAAGATTCCAACTCTTCTCCGAAGATTCCAGAGCCCATGTGTTTTTGTTTTGCTTTTGACTGCAGGACTCAGCTTTGCTCTGCAAAAAAAAAAAAAAGAAAGAAAGAAAGAAAAGAAAAGGCTCAACCTGTATATGAGAAAATGCTTCATGGGTACATGGTAAATGTTAGTTTAAATCCCTTGCTCCCCATTTCCTTCCCTGGAACGTGTCCTGTGGCTCACCATGTAAGTAACTGGTCCCTATCAGATCGTAAGAACCAGACTTTTCTAAGAGTTTTCCTTGCAAGGGTTCAGAACCAGAGAAGGGCAAAGCAGATTCTGAGAAGAACACACACACACACACACACACACACACACACACACACAAATGGTTGCTCACAAATGCATCAGCAATATATTAAATGCATGTTCAGGATAAAAGACAATGTTAAAAAGTACAACACCTCTATTGTCCGTGTCTTTAGATGCCATCGAGCCTGACCCAACGCATAGCATCCCCATTTACTACAGAATCAAGTGGTCCCTTGCCTGGCACCATCTTCTCTGATGATGTGTTTGAATCCATCTATGAAAAACTCTATGTATGAGTGGGGCTTCAAAAACTTATTGGATATTTTCCATTATCTTTGAATTCCATTTTTCTACAAACGTTTTGCAGCTTCCTAATATTTTGATTACCTTCTAACCTTGGATGTTCATATTCTATCACTCTATTGGAAGGTTGTGCTGATTTTTAGAAGTAGGTTCCAGATCTTTCTTCCTAGTTTATCTTAGTCTGTACACTCCATAAAACCCGCTCACCATAAGTAATCTTGCTGGTATTTGAAATACCAGTGGCATGGCTTGCAGTACTGTAGCAACACACAAGACACCACAGTCCAACCGACTGACAGATGGGTCATGGAAACAACATGTATTAGGTTTCTATAAAGGGGAAAATAAGTATTACGGGTCCACAGAGAGTGCAATAAGGGGCAATTGACCAGAAGACTAAGGTTCGCCTGACCCAAACCATAGTATTCTCCATTGCATAGTACAGAATAGTAGGGTCCCTGTGATTTTCCAAGACTGTAAGAGTTTACAGGAGTGGAAAGCTCAGTCTTTCTCATGAAGAGCTGCTGGTGGTTTCAAACTGTCAACCATAGGAATCACAGACCAATTCATAATCACCACGCCGCCAAGAAGTAGAAATGAAGACTTACTAATCCCCATGAGAAGCTCTTTTTAAGGGTGTGGCTTGCTTCCAATACAAGTGGATGCTGTGGAAAGGTGCTTGCTTTTTGCCAGGTCTGGATACTGCGTTTAGCTCACTGATTCTAGTTCTTTGGACTTGGGGCCAGCAGCCTGCCATATTACCTGCCAACCTTGAATTCACGCATCTCAACAGCCAGAAGTTTGCCACCTGACCTGCCCACCTTGGATTCATCAGCTCTGCAACCTGCTTAAGTCAGGGGAAGCCTTCATTGTGACATCTGTCCACGGACTTGGAGCTTGCCTACCTCTACACCTGTGTGAGCCATTTCCTTGATATAAGCTTGTAAACTGCTCTATAAACCTACATAAATAAACTCCACTGGCTTTGCTTTTCTAGAGAACTCATCCTAAAAGAGGGACAAATGTGAATCATACTAAATCTAGCATTTTCCTCTGGGTATTGGTGTCTTGGGAGAGGCTGACCTCAAGAGGACAAGGTTTATTTTATTATTACTATTAAATACTTTTATTGGGGGCTCTTACATCTCTTATCAAAATCCACACATTCACCCAGTGTGTCAAGCACATTTGCACATATGCTACCATCATCATTTTCAAAGCATTCTCTTCCCCTCTTTTGAGCTCCACATTTCTTCCCCCTCCCTCCTCTGCCTGCTCTCCCTCATGAACCCTTGATAACTTATAGATTATTATTTTCATATCTTACACTGTCTTCCATCACCCTTCACCCACTTTTCCATTGTTCGTCCTCCTGAGAGGGGGTTATTGGTTGATCCTTTAGATCGATTCCCCTTTTCTCCCCCCACCCTCCCCTAATCCTCCTGGTATCTCTACTCTCATTTTTGGCCCTGGGGGCTTTATCTATCCTGGATTCCCTGTGTTTCGGGCTCTTATCTGTAGCAGTATGTATGTTCTGATCTAATCTAAATTGTAAGGTAGAATTGAGGTCATGATAGTGGGGGGAAGTAAGCACCAAAGAATTAGAGGAAAGTTGTGTGTTTCATTGGTGCTATACTGCACCCTGAATGGTGCATTTCTTTCCTGTGACCCTTCTGTAGAGGGATGCCCAATTATCTACAGATGGGCATAAGGTCTCCACTCCATTCCCTCGCCCCTGCCTCCCCATTCACCTTGGGTATGATTTTGTCCTGGGTCTTAGATGCCTACTACCTGATCCCATCCACACTTCATGACCACACTGGCTGGTGTGCTTCTTCCATGTGGCCACTTGTCTATCTTCAAATCACCTAGACCCCAGATGCCATATCTTTTCGCAGCCAGGCACCATCAGCTTTCTTCACCACATTTACTTATGCACCCATTTTGTCCTCAGCGATCGTGTTGGGAAGGTGAGCATCACAGAATGCCGGATTATTAGAACAAAGTGTTCTTGTGTTGAGAGAGTACTTGCGTCGAGGCCCTATATCCATCTGCAACCTTAATTCTTAACATATAGATATGAGTACATAGTTCTATTCCCCTCTCGTTATATATATATTTAGATATATAGATATATATATTTACATAGTCCATGCCTGTATTTAGACCTCTATAAATGTCCTTTGGCTCCTGATTCTTTCCTCTATTTCCTTTTACTTTCCTCTTGTCCCACCATCATGTTCAGCCTTCATTCGGGTTTAGTAACTCCTTGCTGCTACATTGCCCTTGATTAGGCCCCACTAGGCATCTACCCCCTTCTTTCCATTGATTTTAGTTCACATGTTGTTCCCTTGTCCCTGAGTTGGTTTCTACCCCCTTTCTTTCTCCCACTTCCCCTTCTCCCATATCCCCTGGAACCATTGGTCCCATTCTTTTCATCTCCAAATTATTTATCCCTCTTATCTTATCTAGATAGACATACAGATACAGTAATAAGTGCAAAAATCAGACAAAGCCAAGTAAACACCAAAGGAAGTCAATACAAACAAAATAACAAAAACAAAAAGAAAGCCACTGAAAAAATGGAAAGGCCTATAAATAGTTGAAGGTCTGTTTGTTGGCCTTTATGAGTGTTTTCCACTCAAGTCTGATGGGGTGCCACATGGTCTCCAATGTATATTTTTGGTATTCCCCGGGAATTTCACCACTTTTCTTCCCTTGCTGCTCTGTTGCATGCCCTTAGTGTTTCACCCTCATGTGATGGAGTCAGATTGTGCACTATTCCAACACTGTGCCTCCAGTATTGTCCCCCGAAGTGCTATGGTTTAGTGAGGGATGTCATGTCTCACGGTGGGGCCGGCCCTATGGTCCTCTGTGTGCATTGTCTGCTCCAAGCAGGGCATGGTGGGCCAGGATGTCCTCCCCTTCCTCTCCATCCCTTTTCGTTTCTCCCGTGTGTCTAATCAGATGCACCCCTCTCCCCAGGCTGTAGCCCAGTGCTGTCCTCTGAAGTGCATTCTTCTAGGGGTGAGGGGAAATTGGGGCTGGCCCTGCAGACCTCTCTGTTAGTTCCCTGGTACATGCCAGTATGTTGTATTCACGTCTTGGCACATGGGTTGAAGCCTGGTCTCTCTCTCCTACTCCCGTGGAGATACAAACAATACCCTCCCCTTGAGTGAGTTAGTGTCCTGCTCCTCTCCTACCCATGTCTTTTATTTATTTATTTCCCCTCTTAGTTGGCTGCCATATGGATCCCTGGATTGGGTTTGGTCCCCCCTGCCATAGTTGCTGGACATCACCCCAGGGATGTATGTATATAGTAGCTTTTCCCCTATGCCATTTGAAAAACATTTTTTTTTATTTAAGCTTGCCTCAGTGGACTCATGTTGTACTTGTCTTTTTGTGCTTGGATTGCTTCATTTAGCATGATTTCCTCCAGTTCTTCCCATGCGGCGATGTGCTTCATGCATTCATCACTGCTTTTTAGGGATGCTTAGTACTTCATTGCATGTATGTACTACCATTTTTTGATCCATTTATCGGTTGATGGAAATTTGGGTTGTTTCCAACTCCTTGCAATTGTGAACTGTGCCGCAATGGACATTGGAGCACAGATGTCTGGCCGTGGTTTGTCTCTTGCCTCTTCTGGGTATATGCCCAGTAGGGGGATTGCTGGGTCTTAAATGGTAGTTCAATTTCCATCTGTTTTAGATGTCACCAAATTGATTTCCATGATGGCTGTACATACATCAGGTACACTACAGTGGATGACTATTTCTATCTCCCCAAAGCCCCTCCAACACTTGCTACTTTCTGATTTTTTGAACTGGGCTGTCTTTGAGGGTGTTAGGTGATATCTCATAGTTTTTTTAATTTGCATTTCTCTTATGGCTAATGATCAGGAACATTTTCTCATATGTTTACTGACCATTTGGATTTCTGCCCCTGTGAAAATTCTATTCAGGTCCTTTGCCCACCTCTTCAGTGGACGATTAGTTTTTTCTTTTTGGAAGGTAGCAGAGTATTGTAGATTTTAGTACTAAGGCCTTTGTCTGATGTGTCATTGCTAAAGATGTTTTCCCAGTCGGTGGGCTCTCTTATTACTCTCTTGGTGAATTCTTTTGATGTACACAGGTCTTTTATCTTCTGTATGTCCCACTTGTCAATTTGTGCCTCCTCTGTGTTCCCTATTTCTGATAGCCTTTGTATTCCCTGTGCCAAAGTTCTCAAGTTGGTCCCAATTCCCTCATTGATGGCCCTAATAGTTTGAGGTTTTACCTCGAGGTCTGTGAGCCACCTTGAGTTTATTCTTGAGCATGGAGTGAGGTAAGGGTCTTGCTTCACTTTTCTGCAGGTAGATATCCACTTTTTCCAGTACCACTTATTGAAAAGGGCCTCTGCTTCCCATTTTATTTTTGGGGGGCTCTTAGCAAAAGTTATCTGTCTGCTGATGTTTTTATTTTTGAGTTATCAGCTCAGATTTTTGTCATATCTTACACTGTCCAACGTCTCCCTTCACTCATTTTTATGTTGTCTGTCCCCCAGAGAGGAGAATATATGTAGATCCTTGAAATCAGTTCCCCCTTTCTATACCAAATCTTTTTTTAAAGTGAGGTATATCCCTAGATATTTCCATTTGTGCTTGGCTATTGTAAATGGTACTACCTTTTTAATGGCTTCTTCTGTGATCTTGTCTGATGTGTATAGCAGTCCAATAGACTTCTGTTTCTTATCTTGTATCCTGCCACTCTTCCAAATTCCTCTATCTCTTCCAATACTCCATTTGTGGAGTTTTGGGGATTTTCGATATATAAAATCATATCGTCTGCAAATAATGATAATTTCGCCTCTTCCTTCCCCAGATGAATAACTTTGGTGTCTTATCTTTGTCTTATGTTGTTAGCTGGGACCTCCAGTACGATGTTAAATAAGAGTGGGGACAAGGGGCATCCTTGTCTGGTCCCCTTTTTCAGTGGAATTGTTTTAGTCTTTTCTCCATTGATTACCACATTGGCTGCTGGTTTTTCATATATAGCTTGTGTCATATTGAGGATTTTTTCTTCCATTCCTATCTTCTTGAGTGTCTTAAATAGGAATGGGTGTTGGATGTTGTTGAATGTTTTTTCCGCAGCTATCAATATTATCAAATGGTTCTTATAATTTTTCCTGTCAATGTGGCAAATAATACTAATGGTATTTCGTATGTTGAACCATCCCTGCATCCCTGGTATGAATCCCACTTGGTGAATTATTTTTATTATATGCTTTTGTATTCTACTGGCCAGTATTTTTTTAAAAGTCATTTTATTAGGGCTCATACAACTCTTATCACAATCCATATATGCATTAATTGTTTAAAGCACACCTGTACATTTGTTACCCTCATTCTCAAAACATTTGCACTCCATGTAAGCCCCTGGCATCAGCTCCTCATTTTCCCCTTCCCCTCCCTCATGAACCCTTGATAATTTATTAATTATTATTTTGTGATATCTTACACTGTCCGACATCTCCCTTCACCCACTTTTCTGTTGTCCATCCCCCCCCAGGAAGAAGGTTATGTGTAGATCTCTGTAATCAGTTCCCCCTTTTCATCCTACCCTCCATCCTCCCTACCAGTTCGCCACTGTCACCACTGGTCCTGAAGGGATCATCTGTCCTGGATTCCCTGTGTTTCTAGTTCCTATCTGTCCCAGTGTATATCCTCTGGTCTAGCCAGATTTGTAAGGTAGAATTTGGATCGTGATAGTGGGGGGTGGGGCGGGGAAGAGAGAGAGAAAACATTTAGGAACTAGAGGAAAGTTGTATGTTTCATTGTTGCTATACTGCACCTTGATGGACTCCTCTCCTCCCCAAAACCCTTCTGTAAGGGGATGTCCAGTTGCTTACAGATGGGCTTTGGGTCCCTACTCTGTACTCCCCCTCATTCACAATTATATGAAATTTTTGCTCTTTGGTGCCCGATACCTCATCCCTTTGACATCTTGTGATCACACAGACTGGTGTGCTTCTTCCATGTGGGCTTTGTTGCTTCTGAGCTAGATGGACACTTGTTTACCTTCAAGCCTTTAAGACCCCAGATGCTATATCTTTTGATAGCCAGGCACTATCAGCTTTCTTCGCCACATTTGCTTATGCACCCATTTTTCTTCAGCAATTGTATCGGGTAGATGAGCACACAATGATATAATTTTTTGTTCTTTGATGCCTGATAACTCATTCCTTAGGCACCTCGTGGTCAGACAGGCTGGTATGCCTCTTCCATGTGGGCTTTGTTGCTTCTGAGCTAACTGGCCACTTTTTTACCTTCAAGTCTTTAAGACCCTAGATGCGATATCTTTTGATAGCTGGGCTCCATCAGCTTTCTTTACTACATTTGCTTATGCACCCACTTTGTCTTCAGCGGTTGTGTTGGGAAGGTGAGCATCATGGAATGCTAGTTTAAAAGGACAAAGTATTCTTACATTGAGGAAATACTTGAATGGAGGCCCAATGTCCTTCTGCTACCTTAATACTAAACTATAAATATATGCACATAGATCTATTTTGGCCAGTATTTTGTTAAGGAATTTTGCATCAATGTTCATTAGGGATATTGGTCGATAGTTCTCAGTCCTTGTGGAATCTGAAGACAAGTTTTATTATGTCTACTCCTTCCTTAAAGTTTAAGAACAAATTGGAACACAAGTATTTGTGAACAGGTCTTGTCACCTGTTTTGACAAACCTTATCTTTTAAGCCCAAGAGATGCCTCCCAAGCATTTTTCATTTTAATAAACATTTAAAAAGGCATTTTCTGGGAGAAAGCTAATCCATCTATTTGCTTCAAACTGTTTCCTGGTTAATGGGGGTTGATGAATAAATAACTTTTCAGTAAAACCAAGAGATTATATTCCGTTCACAGTAAACAACTAAAACCTCTACGATGTTTGAATTCGTTTTGAAATGTGCTTCCCTAGAGGTTCCAGTGAGATCTAAACTAAAATCGATATTCCTCAAGCCTTGCTTCCTATCTCACTAAAATGAAGGTCTCATGGCTTGACCTTCAGAGCACCTTGGCATGCATGATCCTCTTCATGTGAGAATCAAAGAAAAAAGGCAGGCACGTGGCTCTGGCATTACACACACACTCACACACACACACAAGATTGACCAACTTTGTCTGTGTCCTGTTCATGAACTCTGTAAGGCCATTGGAGGACTAGCTATGCATGCCAGTCATGAAAATTGGTGGGAAACTTTGCCACCACCTAAAGGTCATTGAATTTTACTGCAATCTCTCTCTCTCTCTCTCTCTCTCTCTCTCTCTCTCTCTCTCTCTCTCTCTCTCTCTCTCAGAAGGGGAGTAAAAGGAAAAGAGACTCAGAACATGGGTTTTAATCAACAGGTTTTATTAGAGTTAACGACCTGCCCAGGTGTTTCCAATGGAATGAGTCAAAGGGGCAGGAGGAGGGGAGATTGGAAGGCAGAGTAAAGAGAGAATAGGCCAAAGTAAGACAGGGAGAGCTAGAGAGAGGAAGAGACAGGGGGCTGGAGGTGTGTCCACAGGAGAAGGTGAAGAAAGTCAGAGAGAGCGTGAACAAAGGAAGCCTTGTTTTTTTGTTGTTTTGTTTTTTTAATTTTAACAATTTATTAGGGGCTCATACAATTCTTATCACAGTTGGAAGCCTTGTTAATAAACTTTGGGGACAGAAATGAATTACGGTTTCAAAGGAGCCTGTGCTTTGCTCTGATTGACTGTGGCTTCAGCAGACCGGTGAAGAGAGGGGCAGGTTTCTGTGAGCTGTCTTGAGAAGGTGAGCTGTCTCGTTCAGCTAGGTGGGGATGGAGAAGGGATTAGAGATGCTGGCTATGGCTGAGAACTACAGTGTTACTGCTGGACCCTTCACTATCTATCTGTGTTGATTGGACTCAGGTTTAGCAACAATTGAGAGGATTGTACTGGATTTGGAAGCATTTCATTCATGTAAGGTGGTTAATAATCAAACAGATTCAATGGCACCTACAATAACAACATCAAGCTTCCAGGGGAACCCTGGTGGTGCAATGGTTAAGTGCTCAAATGCGAACCAAAACGTTGACAGTTGGGGCCCACAAGCCTCTCTGCAGGAGAAAAGACATGTCGATCTGCTCCCATAGAAATCCCAGCCAAGGAAACCCTATAGGGACAGTTCTGTGCCCTTCACTCTCAGAATTGATTGGACAGCACACACGAGCAACAACAAATGTGCCAGGAGGCTCCTGGGTGTCGCCATCAATCTGCACTAGACGAGTAACCAAAGGTTCCAGGTTCGAACCCACCCTTTGAAGAAAGGCCTGGGGATCTTATCCCCTAAAGATGACAGCCAAGAAAATCCCGTGGAGCAGTTTCACTCCGCCCTGCGGTCACCAGGAGTTGAAATCGACATGAGTTTGGTTTCCCCAAAGAAGGACCCTTGCCAAAGGTCACAGCCATTTGAGAGCCTTATGAGACATGGCATTCTCTGACACATCGGTCCCCAGAGCCTAAGCCTGCTGTAGAGATTGCGGAAGGGGCGGGCACACACCCCACCTCCTGTTTGGAGGCAGTGAACCGCCAGCGCGGCTGGAAGGGAGTGAACAAAATGGATGAGAAGTCTTCAAGAACCACCATCTTCCTCCCAAATGTAGGATTTCAAAGGAACGACTCGCAGGTGGCATTCCTTGACCATCACTGGAGGGAGGGCACTTTTTGCCAGGCTGTCTATGTTTGTCTGGGTGGGTGGAGGAGCACCCAACAGTCCCTGGTGGCTAGGGGCGTCCTTCTTTTTCAGCGATGCCAAGGGCAGAGCGTTGCATCTTTCTGCTCAGGAAAACTACCTTCCACCCCATGTGCTGCTTTGAAACAGGACCGCAAGAAAGTTCACGGAGACTCTGCTGATAACCAACTACCTGGGGCCCAGGACAACCAGCTGGGTGCGCAGCATCTTTTCATTGACAGGGAAGCCGTGCAGACCCCTTCGATGAAAGCAGCCGAGCTGCCCTTGGGAAGAATCACAGTGCTTCAGAAAGCAGCAGATGCTGTGGTGGGGGCCCAGCTTTCAAATGAATGGAAATAAGAGTGGGAGAAGAATGCAGGAAGAGAGAGGCTTGTTCTATGCTGGTGGTGACAACTGTCCTCCAGGAATTCCCTGAAAGGGGGAAGTGTCACCGAGGTGTCAGGTGACATTACATTAATTTTCAATGGGAATTGTATTGACTATGCTGGAATCATGTTAAGGTGAGAGTCCCTGGCTGCCTTTGGTGGCTCTAAGCTTTTATTGTGATTGAGTTGTGCACCCCATCCCCCCACCAATAACTTAAAACAAAACCAAAACCCCCCTCACTTGCATTGAGTCAAAACCAACTCCTAGTGACCCTGTAGGATACAGTACACCAGGAGTAGAAAGCCCATCTCTCTCCAGCAGAGTGGCTATCAGTGAGGTTTTGAATCGCTGGCCTTGCAGTGAGCAGCCTAATTCATAGCCACTCTAGCACCAGGGTTTCTCCCCACTGGCCCTCTCCCGCCAATAATCTGCCCTGTTGTAAATCCTCACCCCTGGAGTGGTGATAATTGATAGTCCTATTTGGGAATGTTTTCTTTGTTATACTAATAAGACAATATTCAGGCACCATTGTATATCTTATATAAGATCTAAAAGTGATCAAGCACAAACGCTAGAGAGGCAGAGCTGGGGAAGAGACCAACCCACTGAAAGATCACCCAGAGCTAGGAAAGAGGAGACCAACCCACTGAAAGATCATCCAGAGCTAGGAAAGAGGAGACCAACCCACTGAAAGATCATCCAGAGCTAGGAAAGAGGAGACCAACCCACTGAAAGATCATCCAGAGCTAGGAAAGAGGAGACCAACCCACTGAAAGATCACCCAGAGCTAGGAAAGAGGAGACCAACCCACTGAAAGATCATCCAGAGCTAGGAAAGAGGAGACCAACCCACTGAAAGATCATCCAGAGCTAGGAAAGAGGAGACCAACCCACTGAAAGATCACTGAAAGCTCACTGAAAGCTCACAGGCGATCAAGACCTTCTCAGAGCTGCAGGAACAGCAAGCTTTCCACCCAGGAGCCTGGATTGAACTTCTAGCCTTCTGAATGGTGAGAAAAATCATTTCCTTCTCTTTTCTTCATATGTTTGAAATGAACTTGTGTGTCACTAAAGACCCAAGTCCACTTCCAGTTTACTTTTCCTCCTTTTCTTAGGCACTCAGACCAATGTTAGATCCCAGAGGCAAGGGGTTGGGAGGGATTTTTGTTTCTTAAAGGCTGCGAGGCGTCGCTCAATTTGTCTAGTCATCCATCCATTCGGGTTTAAAAGATGTCTATTCTATGTACAAGAAATGAAATCTACAGTAATAACCCATTGCCACCCCCACCCCGCATAGATGTTCTCTCTTTTTTCCTTCCCAGCCCCCTTCTCTCCATAATTTTCTGCCCCTCCCCTCCCCTGCCCCCACCTCCTTCAAAGTCCTCATGGTCTTCAGTCTTGTCCTTTAGTGTACTAACCACTTTTCCTTATAATTATGGTGTCTTTAAATAGTTCTTTATAAGCTTGACTAACTTTGCTAAGCATAATGTCTCTAGTTTTGTCCCTGTCTTGTGGTGTCTGTTTCATTGTTTTTTTAATTGATGTATAATATTCTATTGTATGAATGCACCAGAGCTTGTTTACCCATTGCTCTATAGTTGAGGGGTTTGGGTTGCTCCCACGTTTTTCAATTAGGGAAATTGCTGCAATGAGGATAGGTGTGCATATGTCTGTTGCTAGTGTATCCCTGATTTCTTTAGGGGGTAGATCCGGTGGAGAGAGTGCTGGATTATAAACATTTGCATTGTTTAAGGAAGCTCCCTACTGATTTCAATAGTGTTTGTAAAATGCAGCAATTCCACTAACAATGAAGTGCATTCCAATCCCTCCACATGCTCTACTGCATTTACTATGTTCAGTTTCCTGTCTGTTATAGACGCACTAAATACCTAAGACATAAGCCAGCAGAACTCTCAGAGCTTGTCTTGGCCTATGCACCACCGAGGAGAGTCCTGACTTGGACCCAGGACAAGTGGTGTGACCAAGAGGAAATTTGCATACTATTGTGGAGTCAGCTGGTGCCAGGGTAGTGGGGAGCTGGGCTCTGGAGACTCCCCCGTCTGAGTGCCAGGGAGCACACCGTTATTCTAACACCTCTGCAGCTTTCAGGCGCTCTCTAGGCTGGATAACTGTAGTCAAGAAAAGCACACCTCCAAATTTATTTATATTACAACAATATAGTGGGAGACATGTGCTCAAGAGAGTCCAGTCCCCCAAAAAGGACACCATGCTGGGTAGATTAGAGGACATTGACAAGGACAAAGATGGATTGAGAGAATGCCTGAACAATGGGCTCAATCCTAAAACGTGTGAGGATGGTGGAGTTTCGTTCTGTTGTCTGCGGGACCAGGACCGATCTGGATTGGAGCTGACTTGGCAGCATCCATCAAGGGCTACCTGCTCCAACATCACTGAGAGGAGTGGCTTCCCCAGCATTTCTTTCAGCGAAACCCTCCCTTCTGAAAGATCAGTCCCTTCTTGCACCTCCCATTACAAAGACTATGAAGAGATACAAACTAAGCTGAAAAAACTTGAGACCTGAGAACCACCCTTGATTTAGAACTCAGTGTTCTCAGCAGAAATGTTGTCCCATCTCCCCCTTCATCTATAAAAGTGACCCACTCGCTGTTTCTGTGGCAGTGTCTTCCCAGGGGGTACCAACTCTCATGGAGTCAGAGAAGATTGTAACCACATGTCCGGTGGCCCGTCCTCTACTGGCTTATAAATAAAGAAAGAATTTGGTGGCATTGATATTGAATCGCATTGAATGGAAGCATGAGGAACTAAATAGAACAGTGACTGATTGGTGCTTGGGTAACAGATATTTATGCATTTGTTAATTCCTAACAAAATCCTGCCTTCATTCAGTTCGTGGTCTGAATAAGCAGAGAAGATGCCCAGGGGCACAGGGAGGCCGGGGGAAACCTTTGAAAGTCAGCACAGAAGAGCGCCCCAAGTGGTCACAGAATTATGACAGGGTCGACCTTATTTGGCAATTGAGAGGGAACCATATGAGATTTAATGAAAACTTCCATCTATAATGAAATCTTCTTCCATTTGATTTACTGAGGCTTACATTTCTGTGAAGCTGGCAGGTTTTTTTTTTTTAATTTTTAAAAGGCCAGGGTGAATGGAGTGGGGGTGGGGGTGGGGTAGGGGCAAGGAGGCTCCCCCCAATAGTATCTCTGGTTGAAAAATGATAATGTCCACATATGTACAAATATGCTTGATACAATGGATGTGCGGTATGTTATAAGAGCTAATAAGAGCCCCCAATTTAAAAAAAGAAAAGAAAGGGGGGGAAAGGGAATCATACTTTTTTTAAAGCAAAGCATGTACTGCGGACCACAGACAGCGCTCATTTTGGTTTTGCTTGGACACATTTCCAGAAACATAGACCATCTGAGTTCATCGTGCAACAGCAATAAAAACATTGAATTCCAACAGTATGGATTTGGAGCAGATTTCTCTTCTCAGTCCAGATCGTAACACTTGAAAGGAAACAAACCAGTCCCAGGGCCCGGCTTCAAACTCTTCAGGGCCAAGACATCAGAGTCTGGGCTGGGGACGTGGGCTACTCTAGAAAGAAGTATCCTGTAATATCTTCCTGCCAGGGGGTCAGCTGCCCCTCTGGCCTCAACCCCCGGTTGGGTTGGAGACCATTGGCAACATTTGCTGAATCCTGGCACCTTCATAGAGCCCCTGAGGAACAACTGCTCATTTGGTGCCAATGGCAGAAAGAATGAGATGGGAGACCCACTTCACAACTGGGCCAGTTTCCTCCCACTGATTTTCTGGAGCAGTGGAGACACAATGCCTTCTTCTGGCGTGGCAGACTGGCGTCAGTTCCCCCAGGCTGAGCTACTTGGACACGCGGAGAAGGGGGAGGGCATTCCTACGGCATCTCAGAGGATCTGGAAACTCAAGGACAGAGACACCTTGAGCCTGAAATGTCTCTGGCCTTTAGTCTTAAATTATGGTAATCATTTTGGCTCTCTCTATAAACTGGGAACATTTGGATCCCAATAAGAACTAATTAGCATAATCCAGACTCCGTAAGGATTTGATGAAAATGGGAATGGTGGCATATATTTGGTAGAAATCAGTTTACATCAAAGGGCCTATGATCACAGCAGGTATCTGGGTTCTTTCTCCTCTTGAGGTTTAAGGGTAGCAAACCTAGGAGCCCGGCTGGAATAAACAGTTAATGCGCTTGACTGCACACTTAAAGCTTGGAGGTTCAGATCTGCCCAGATGCGTCTCAGAAGAAAGGCCTACTTCCAATGATCAGTGATCTACTTCCAAAATATCCTCCACTGAAAGCTTGCATTGATCACAGGTCTAGTCGGACACACATGACCTGGCCATGAATCAGAAACAGCTGGATGAAAAGTAAATTGGAATGGTTGCGCTAGGTAGCAAATCCAGGTGATCTTTTATTCCAGGACACCAGCAAATGGGCAAGGAGCCTTGGTGGAATGCTGGGATACCTGCTACCCATTATGCTGCTAACCACAAAGTCAGCAGTTTAAACCCACCAACTGCTCTGCGGATGAAAGATGAGGCCGTCTTTTCTCATAAAGACGTACAGCCTCAGAAACCCACAGGGGCAGTCTAGCCTGACCTATAGGGTCACTATGGATAGGCATCAGCTCATGGGAGTGCGTTTTGCATTTGAGAAAAATGGGCAAAAAATAGAACCGCAGGGTCTAGATAAGTCACAGACATAATAAGCACCCCCACTACGAAGTGCTAGTCATGATTCAGCAGCAGAGTTGGGCTTTTCTGAGAGACAGTGTGACGCCTAGCAGCTGGGATCCAGAACCAGGAGCAACTGTCCCCCCTCTGGGCAGCCAGACACACATCCACTGCTTGCTCCAAACACAGTGCGCCCTTTCCCATCACTCCAAACTCCAAATACCCAACTTCAAGGCCCTCGCCCTACCCATCCTTCTTTGCCCAATTCAAAAGTCTCCTCCATGAAGCCGTAACAACCTGAGTCATCTGTCCCCCTCGGAGTCTCTGTAGCACCTGTGTATGTGGCCTGCTTGAATGTGTGTCTCACGGTTTTCATGAGCAAGTTCCTGGTGGGAAAATGGTGCATATCTATGTAGCTCTATCTACCTAGCTCTATACATCTTGGGAGTCTTTCAACTTTAGAAATTTATTAAAAATACCAATAGAATAGTAGATAGATACTGTGTCTATTTTTCCTGGTGGTGTTAGATACCATCAGGTTGTTCTGTGGCCCCTTTGGACCCCAGGTGATAGACTTGAACTATTGCTGAGGGTTTTCTAGCTGATGATCTTTACACTCACAAATCGCCAGGTCTTTTTCCTACAGAGGCACTCGGTGGGTTCCAATCATTGCCCATTTGATTGGCAGCTGAGCACTTAACTATCTGCACCACCAGGACTTTTTACTATGTATATGCGTATGTATGTTTATGTACATGGACTGTCACCATGGTAGCTGTTCAGATTTTCCATGCCAGTCACACTCTTAGTTCAATAAACAGGGAAACTCGGTCTACCCAAGAAGAGACTCAAATAGAGAGCGACTCTTCGCCTCTCCTCTGCGAATCTAAGGTTTTGAAGCCTCCTCATGTCATCTAACGGTCTGAGGAGTCTCCCTGCCCCTCAGATCTGATCAATTTGACTTAAATCCTAATTCTATGGCCCAACCAAAACAACAAACTCACTGCCATCGAGTTGCTGCTGACTCACTGTGACCTCACAGGACAGGGGAGAGCTGTCCTGTACATTTCTGAGACTGTGATGGTGTAGGGGAGTAGAAAGTCCTAACAGTGTCCCAAGGAGCAGCTAACTGGTGGCTTCAAACTGCTACCCTTGGCAATCATAGCTCATTACATACATACTATACCACCAAGCCTCCTTAATTCTACAACCCAGAATCACAGGGTATGGTAGCACTAAGAGTCAGCCTATGGGACCTCCTGGATTCCAGACATATTCTTTCCCAGGATTTCTGCACATTCCTGCCCTGGCCCCTGTGTTCTCGCTGCAGGCTTGCTACCTCTGGTTGCGGCACAGTCAGCAGGGGCTCAAGTCCTCTCTTCACTCGTTTCAAGGAAAAACCCAGCCACACTGAGCTTGGTGGGTCTGGAAACTGTACTCACCTCACAGCATGTACAGGCCACCAGCTTCTCTTCCATGTGTTCTTCCTTCCTTTCTTGTTCCATAGTCGTAAGTCAATCCCTCCTCCTTTGCCTGACTCCAGCAACGATGCCCATACACAGGTCCCTTGCAGTTCTCACCTCCTCCCTGAAAGAAAAGGATCGCTTTTAGTCCCAAGAGCCCTGGTGGCATAGGGGCTATGTGTAGGGCTGCAGACCCACTAGCCGCTCCTTGGGAGAAAGATGACAGCTTGTGAACCTGCAGAGGCAGTTCTGGTCCATCCCAGGGGGCTGCTAGGAGTCAGAATTGACTCGGCCATGAGTTTGTTTCCTTATTGTTCCCAGTCGCACCTGGGGCTCCTGTATTAGTCTGGGTACTTTATGAAACAAATCTACAGAAACTCATGTGGAATTAAGACATTGGCTACTTAGCCATGGTGTCCCTAGGAATGAAATAGATGGGAAACCCACTAAATATTTACGTGATCTATACAGGTGGAAGAATAATAGATCAGGTGAACAGCAGAATAGACAGCATGATCATTCAGGGGTGGATTGAGTTAGTTTATTGTGCCAACCTGGCCAATAAACACATGTGGGATTAAATGAAGGGCAGAGAGATAAATGGCTCGGTGAGCCTTGCCTTTCTTGTCTCTTGCTCTTTGATCATTGGACCAGTGTGAAGCTGCCTTGCTTGTTCTGTGCCTCAATTTGCAAGCTACACTACCTGTGGGACACCTAACCCATGGACTGTGTCCCTGTAATTTGAGGTTTCTTCAAGATCTGCTGCGCCACACCATTGGGATTTATATCTCTTGAGCTGAGGACTGTCAGACCCTGTCATCAGGCTGACTGTTGGTGATCCGCCTTGCTGTTTGCTGCCTGTGGCCACATAGCCTGAATTGCTCGACAGAGGGCTACCCAGCGGCCCTCAAGACTTGAAGGACTGCCAGTGTCTCATAGCTGTCTCATGGGAGTGAGTTGCACTGAGCCATATGTACTGCTTTATAATTTAATTAACGGTTTATTTCTTATGTCACATAATGGAGGTAAAGAATATGTCTGGAATCCAGAGATCCCATAGGCCGACTCTTAGTGTTACCATACCCTGTGATTAAAGTAAAGGGTAAGTGCACATCAAGAAAACATCCCAACCCAGTGCTGCCCAAGCCCACAAGCCCAACATTAACCCATATGTCAAACACAAATCCACAAAGTCCTCCTCCACCTCACAAAACACACACAGGAGGAAAACCAAGTCAGTGAATGTGTAAGCATCTCAGCACTGGCAGGGATCTCTACACAGGTTCTCCAGCACCCAGGGATTCATCAGGGTAGGTGCATGTGGCTTCTCCTCAAGGATGTCTTGCAGGAAGTGAGCCTTGCCAGCTGAAGCAGGGAACTGCTAAGGCAGCAGCACCCTGGTGCGACCATCACAAAGCAAGAGACCTGAGAACTAGTAAAGCAAGGCTCACCAAGCCATTTATCCCTCCGCCCTTCAATTAACTGCACATGTGTTTATCAGCCAGGTTGGCACAATCAACTAACTCGCTCAGCTCCTGAAAGAAGAATCCCGGAGCATGTGCTACCCATTCATTACCTGGCAGTGGGCCATGGTTCAGAGAGTCTGTCTGCAGTCATCTGCTTTTCTGGATTCCTAGAGCCAGTCTGGGGCCAAGAGTATTCTTTCACCTTTTTTCACTTCAGTCTTGCTGGCTCCCCATTGTTCTGTTCGAGTTCTGGTTTTATGCGCGCACTCATTTATGTAAGATACGATTGTGCAGAGTCTCCCATATGCTAGAACACTGATTTTACAAAAGCAAGATCACTTGACTCAGAGACTTGGTTAGAGCTGAAGCTCACCTAGTTCTTCAGCTGGGCCAAGGGAGGTGGTTTAAGCGTTGCCTCTTCTAAGTAGGAACTACTGTGCTAGCTGTTTTCAAGCTGTTTTCTGCCAGTTCATGATCGCCTCACGCACCATGGGGTTATACCGTTATGATCA
Source organism: Tenrec ecaudatus (assembly GCF_050624435.1). Lineage (NCBI taxonomy): Eukaryota > Metazoa > Chordata > Mammalia > Afrosoricida > Tenrecidae > Tenrec > Tenrec ecaudatus. The sequence goes on along the minus strand of NC_134530.1, from coordinate 299,362,616 downwards.
ACAGAGCTGATGTAATTATCCTACATTCTTGTGATGTGTTGTCCATCCTAACATCTCTCGATGGTTATTAATCCTAATTAATCCCAGGAGGCTTGTTTGTAATGCGAATGAGACCCATTTGAATGTTATTCCTGAAGATTCGGCTATTTTTGCTAGGTTAATGAGGGGAGATTGTTAATGCTAGGTGGGGGTTGGGGATGCATCTTAAGTCATCATGAGTCACATCTTTCAGCTTACAAGAGAAAATAGGGAAAGTGAAGTCACAGTGAGAGGGAGTGCTAACATCAAAAGAAAGAGTCGGTAACAGAGTGTGTCCACTGGAGCTTTCTGGGCCCAGGGAAAGGTGGATGTCAAGACCCATGGAGATCTCCGGGGAACACTGGGACCCCAGACATGGGCAGGAGACAAGGCCCTTCTCCCAGAGCTGGCAGAGAAAACGTCTTCCCCTAGAGCTGGTACTCTAAGTTTGCTTTTGTGCCCTCCAGATCTGTGGGAAGGAGCCTTGGAGGTGCCTTTCTTATGAGGTGGGCTGCGATTCAAAGGTCACGAGTTTGAATCCACCAGCCACTCCTCGGGAGAAAGATGGGGCTTTCTACTCATAAGCAGTTACAAGCTTGGACACTCACAGGGGCGTGTCTACCCTGTCCTCTAGGGCCGTTCTGAGTTGGCACCGACTCCATGGCACTGAGTTTGGTTTTGCTTCTGTCTCTTAAGCTTTGGGAAAATACATTTCTGTTTGCGAAAAAGTAATGCACAGATAAAACCTGAGACTCCTTGATTATGTTCCAAATTCCCACAGTTTTAATAAAAATGTGGACACACTGTGGCTTCAGTTTCTTGGTTTAGTAGAGGGAATTAGTAATAAAAATTAACTAACTAGGTATTAGAACGAAGGAAACACCTGCAACTCAGAATGCCTAGTGGAAAGGTAAAGAATGGGTTAATGTACTCTATCATTTGGACACAAAGTATACTCTGATAATTGGCTCTCTTTTATGAGCTTCAAAATGTTCCCCTAAGACCAAATATTTCTTTTCCTCGACTATAAATACTTGCCTTTACATATCCTTGAAATATTTGGCGAACATCTAGATCTAAAACATTGTGTACCTCCATTAAATTATCAGAGGAGGAACCAAGTGTTTTGAAATGCTGGTAATATTTTAAAATCCTCATATCATAATCAAACTTACTTTCTAACTTACTGAGCTACAGAAAGAAGAGAGTGAGCTGTACTGTCAATAGAAAGACTTTTGCTGGGTTAGTAAGGAAATTGAGTCTTCTCTGTATGTTCTCAAACTCAAAAAGCTCACTGCTATTAAGATGATTCTGACTCACAGTGAGTCCACAGGACCGATTAGAACTCCCCCTTTGAGTTTCTTAAACTTTAAATCTTTACCGGGATAGATAGTCTCATCTTTCTACTTTTGAGGGACTGGTGGGTTCGATCTGCTGACCTTGTGGTTAGCAGCTCAATGTCTATCCCACTAGGGCTCCATATACTATCTCATTTAATCCTGGGGGTGTGAGGTAGGGATCCCATAAAGTTCTGACTGCTGTTCCCATCTTAGACACAAGGAGACTGAGGCCTGAAGACTGAGTCGGATCTGTGAGTCCGTATCTCATTCTCTTTATTGGATCTTATTTTAAACAGAGGGCTTGTCTCCTTATAAAATTAACTTCTGAGATCATGAACACCCGCCCCCCTCCACACACACACACAACTGCAGAATTCCAGTAAGGATTTGTCTACAAATTATTAACCGGTGACTCCTCATTTCCTAGGTCGTTTTGTTTAGACGAGGCTTATGGTTAAGATATATCCATTTGTAGGAAAAAGATACTTCTAGTGTTGTCTTAGGTGATTATTAGTCAGTGGGGCAAAGACCTGTGGTTGGGGTTGTGAACAGCCCTACGTTATCTGGCCCAGCGGGTCTGTATTACCCAACACTGATAGAGCAGCTGAGCAAAGAGGGGGTTGGAAAATCCAAGGGGATTCCAGAGGTCACTAGAGCAGGGTTTCTATTCTGTCACTGTGCATACAGGTTGCGTAAGAAAGACGTGGGCAGTGTTTTAGAACCACACATGCCTGGTCCTCTCCCTAGGCATTCCTGCCCTAAATCTCCAAGGTCAGAATCTGAATGTCAAGTTTCTGGATGGATTCTGAAACATCACTTGGTTGGGGGAACTATTGATTCCATTTCCAAACTTCACTCCATTTCCAAGTCCATGGAAGGCTCTCCTCACTTTCCCCAGACATATGAAGGAGCGGACACTTCTTTTTTACCTTTATCAGACTATGCAATTGGGCTGGATGTCCTTTTAAATATAATTTAAAATGTATCACATTAAAACTTCCATTCATTGGTCCTGCTTCTGCCCTTAGAAGACACATAAACCCAAGCCAAAGTAAAACTAGAGACCCACAGGCAACCAGCTGGTTCTAACTCATCAGGAGAGCCTACATAGGGTTGCCGAGGCTGTGAATCTTCATGGGAGCAGAGAGGCTTGTGGGTTCAAGCAGCTGAACTTGGGGTGACCTCATTGTGTAGACCTCTGCATTACCAGGCCTCCTTCTAAAGAAATCCGTTATAGCATGAACCCCCAAATACAAACAGCTGATAGAGTTTCCCCCAATTTGTCTGCTCACTGTATTAAAACCATTGCCTTAATACCTTTTTTGGTGAATCATGAATGAATAACTTTCCCTCCATCAAAAAGTTGCTAGCAGGTCATATCCAAGTGGCAAACAAACAGGAAACTAACAGTAGGGGCTTCGCATCTTTTAAACGTGACATATTTGTTCCAATCCATCAGAATAGCACATGTTAGCATGTGCAGTTGTATTTATTGCTGGGGGGGGAGTGCTTAAGGAGGAGCGTATTCTCATAGTGAAAATGGGCTGTCATTGAGACTTTTTGAAAAACAACCCGACAATATCTGTTAAAATTTAAAATGTCTGTCTGATCATAACTCATCAGTCCCACTTCAAGACTTTAGTCCATAGAAATTAGTTTTAAAGGAAAAGAAAAAGCTTTGTACTAAAAGAAAAAAAATTGCCAAATTTTGCCAAGGGTCATCTCCTACCCTGGAAGTAAAACAGATACAATCACGTTGAAAAACTATTTGGCAGTGCCTTCTGAATCTGAACACGTGTAGACCTGGTGGCATAGCAATACCACGCTAAGCAAGTGCCCAGCAGAGCTGTGTCCTCTTATGTAAGTTCACCAGAGGAACTAGGGACAGGCTTGTGGCAACACCATTGCCCTAAACCTCATCCTGGAAGCTACTCAAACACCCATGAGGAGTCAACTGGATTTCCCAACCGTGCCCTATTCAGTTAGTGATTTACTGTGGAGGAAAGAGGATGAGTCTCATAAAAGAAGCCTGGTCTGACCGAGTGCACATGCATGTTTCCACTTGTGCCCTGTCCAAAGTCAAGAAAAACTCAGAGAAATCCGAAGGACGTGACGAGGGCTACCGTGAGCTAGTCTTGTTCTGTTTCTCAGGATGGGTCGGTACGTGCAGGGTTGTTACTGTTGCTGTTGTTGCAGCTCTTTTTAATGGTCGGCCTTGCTAGGGCAAACGGCCAACTGGCTGCCTGAAGACAGTGAGCAGCATCGTGTAAGGAAGGCCTGCCAACGTACTTCCATGACAGTTGCCGCCAAGCGAAGGCAATGAAGCGGTTTGACTCAGCAGCACAGGAGGTCCTCTCAGTCGGAATCCTCTCACTGGCAACCGGGGTGGCTTTGGCTTCAGTTCATTTTTAATAACTCACTGCACAATTTACCTTACATTTGTGCCACATGTGGTTTTGTTCGCCATAAAAAGATAGATGCATAAAATTTTTATGGACTTGTCTTAGAAATATAAAAGTAAATAAGTCAAATGCCGATCAATAGGAGGATGGCAGATAAATGATCATATACCCACGTTATGGATATTGTGCAGTCGTAATACTCATGAATAAATTCTATTCCAAATGCCTTTAAATGGTTTTCATTAACTGTCTGTAAGGAATGTGACATAAAATAGTCTACTTTTGTAAATCATAAATAAGAATAAAGAGTGTACACTACACAGTCAACACTGAATCCTCACAACAGTCTTATTATGTGTGAGGATTATCACTTCTCCTTCACAGGTGAAGAAACACAGGCACAAAAGATCCATTACTCACTCCAAGTCACAATGCTGATAGGTAGTGAAATGTCTATGTGTTGTAAATTCTTGCTGTTTCAATAGAGAGCTACATTAAAACAAAACCCAGAACCCACCCCTGCCATCAAGCCCATGCCAACTCATAGCGGCCCTGTGTAGAACTGCCCCTGTGGGATTCCAAGACGGTAATCTGCACGGGAGTAGAAAGCCTCCTCTTTGATAAAGATTGAGCAAGTAGTCAAAACTCTCTGGAGACGGATGTTTCTTTTTTTAAAAAAATCATTTTATTAGGAACTCATACAATTCTTATCATAATTCATACATACATCAATTGTCTAATGCACATCTGTACATTCTTTGCCCTCATCATTTCAAAGCATTTGTTTTCCACTTAAGCCCTTTGCATCAAGTCCTCTTTTTCCCCTCCCTCATGAGAAGATGGATGTTTCGTAAGGTGCAAAGCTAGCTAATAATGTTACCAGCGAGTTACTGTGTAGCTGTCTTTCACAAGAAGAACCATGGGTCAGGTTTGTTGGATGCTATCACCTCCAAGCAGGGGTCGAAGCTCTTTACTTATCTCTCCACTAAACACATGGGCAAACACTGCTAATTGTTGACATTCTCTAGATTAGGGCCCCATCCGGGGCCTTTCCAGGAAGCCCTGCCTCTCCTCAGGACTGAGCAAGCTCATGTCTGTGACTTAGTAGAAATCCCATAGGCTCCAAAGTCATCGCATCTGGGTCCAACCTCTGTCAGTTGTGGGACCTTGAGCGAGTCACGCCACTTCTTTTGGCCTCCCTATAGATTTATACAGTAAGGCTTTCTTTTTTTTTTATCTATTTACTTTTTATTGAATTTGTTACTGTTACAGAGTTCTTGCATCGCCAAGAATTCAAAGAAAGAAATGGGACAATGGACAATCTCGCCTACCCATCCTACAGTCTATAAAATATAATTCATGTGCATTTTGATACTTTTGCCATCTTTTAAAAAGGTGTAACAGGAGTTGGAGTTTTACATCTACTGGAGGCATTCATGTTTGCAGCCTAGTAAGACAGTGAGGCTTTCTTAACGGGCTTGTAAAGAGACCCTGGGTGAAACCAATGCCCAAGAAAAAAGACTGGAAGCCCCAGTTCCAGGGGCACCTCAGAGGGCAGTCCCGATGTGCTCCTCCCGGAAACTCAGCCTTCGGAAAAGCCTCTGATGCAGTGCACGGTTCTGCTCCGGCCCACCTGGGCTCCTCATGAGACGGAACCAGCCAAACAGCAGTGGCCAACAGCAGCAGCCACAGCGTCGCGAGACAGAAATGAGAGAAAGAATAGTGCTATGTAGCGCACCACCTCGCACACCGCAGACACTTGGTAAATGTTAACTTTCTGTCAGCGGTGCCAGTGATCAAGAAAGAATCGAGCTTTGATCATGTATTTTGAGACACACACACATATCTATTGTCTGTTTAATGTTTAAAACTGGAGCAGAACAGCTTTGCAGCGCAGATGATCATCCAAATTCCACAGCTTTGACGTTAAGAGCAAGGCCATTTATTGGGGACTGCCAAGTGCTAGACTCATGCTTAGGGGTCACTAGGACTCAGAACCAACCCCATGGCAGTGAGTTTGGTTCTCACTGAGTGCTAGACGCTGTGCCATGTGTGTGCGTGATGTAGGTTCATCTCATTACATCCTCCCAGCCCTAAAAGGAAGTCAGGATTCACACCGCCACCTAATATTTATCCAGTCTGCTTCTGGTGTGCTCTGCTCTGACTTCTGAAAATGAAGGAGGCCCTGGCTGGTGAAAACAGTTAACATGCGTGGCTGCCAAACACAGGGTTGGTGGTTTAAATCCACTCCCCGGCACCTCACAAGTTCTAGTGATCTGCCTCAAAACCACAGGCCATGGCAAACACCCCCCCCCCTCCCATGGAGCACCTGTCTCCTCTGACACGTCAGGGATCACCAGGGGTTGGGACTGACATGTGACAGCAGTTTGAGTTTTTTGTTGAGCCTGGGGAGCCGAAATGACATGTCAATACTCCCTTACATCTGGAGTCTTGTCTATAGTTTCCACAGGCAGAAGGATTCATGGGAGATTTGGGAGGAAAAAAATGTGCTGGGAATATTTCTACTGGCTCATAGAGCAGTGGAGGCCTTTGATTTTCATGGACATGATCGGTGGAAGTCCCAGTGCCGCATCATAGGTGCAAGGTATCAAGAGGCAGGGCCTGATACATTCATTCTACTGGTATTAATTGGCTCTGAGGTGCTGCTTTTGAGAATCGCTTTCTTTAGGTATTTTAATGAACCTATAAACCACGTGGTATTATATAATAGGATTCCTCCTGCATAAATTAGCAATCATTAATTCTTCACCTAAACCCTGACAAATACAGGTAGGTATGTTATGCTTGGCATCTCTGAGTACTGCAAGTGGTCCACATCCTCATCTGTGAGCCCAAAGGCCTTACCCTGCCCCATAGGACTGCTGTGAATGGAAATGGGCTGCGTGGCAGTGAGTTTGGTTCGTGAGAACAGCTTCTCGAGGGAAAACGTGGTCATCTGCTCTGGTCATGACTGTGGCCCAGTGCATAAGCATTTGTGGTGAAGAAAGCCAAAGGTGCCCGGCTATCAAAAGACATAGCATCTGGGGTCTTAAATGTTTGAAGATAAGCAAGCAGTCATCTAGCTCAGAAGGAACAAAGCCACATAGAAGAAACACACATGTCTGTGTGATCATGAGGTGTCGAAGGGATGAGGTATCAGGCATCAAAGAACAAAAAATCATATCATTGTGAATGAGGGGAAGTGCGGAGTGGAGACCCAAAGCCCATCTGTAGGCAACTGGACATCCCCTTACAGAAGGGTCGCAGAGGAGATAAGCCAGACAGGGTGTAATGTAGCAACGATGAAACATATCACTTTCCTCTAGTTCCTAAATGCTTCCTCCCCACCACAATCATGATTCCAATTCTATCTTACAAATCTGGCTAGTCCAGAGGATGTACACTGGTACAGATACGAACTGGAAACACAGGGAATCCAGGGCAGATGATCCCTTCAGGACCAGTGGTGAGAGTGGTGATACAGGGAGGGTTGAAGGATGGTGGGGTGGAAAGGAGGAACAAACTACAGGGATCTACATATAACCTCCTCCCTGGGGGATGGACAACAGAAAAGTGGATGAAGGGAGACATCAGACAGTGTAAGATATGCCAAAATAATAATTTATTATTAAGGGTTCATGAGGGGGGAAAGCAGAGAGGGAGGGGGAAAATGAGGAGCTGGTGCCAGGGGCTTATGTTGAGAACAAATGTTTTAGAAAGATGAGGGTAACGAATGCACAAATGTGCTTTACACAATTGATGTATGTATGGATTGTGATAAGAGTTGTATGAGCCCCCAATAAAATGATTAAAAGAAAAATGATTGCGGCCCCAGATAGAATACCCTATGAGGAAGTTCTACTCTGCCACTTGGGATTGCTGAGGAGCCGTGGTGATGTAGCAGTCAGACATTGGGCTGCAAACAGCGTGGTCAGCAGTTCGAAACCGCCAGCAGCTCTGAGGGAGAAAGACTGGGCTTTCTACTCCCATAAAGTGTTAGTCTTGGAAAATCACAGGGCTGTGTGTGTGTGTGTGTGTGTGTGACTGCAGCAGTGAGTTGACTAGGAACCAACTCAACAGCACCAAACAACCACATAACATGATTGCTTCCCAAATTAGTACAAAGAGGAACACCCAGCTCTGCCTGGAGGAATCAGAGCAGAGCAGGAGGGCCACCCAACTTTCATAAGAGGTTCCTCAGCAGCTGGGGAAATGGCAGAGGCAACGACCAAGGAGCCATCAGCAAAGACGGGGTGTTCTGCCTCATGAAGTAGAGAAGGGAGGCATCCATAGAGTCTTGGGTGGTCTCAGATGGCAGACGGACTCTTGCTGTGTCTGAGCTTCGTCCTGAGAACCGAGGGAGCCAGAGGGAGGCAGTGAAGAGGATGCCATAATGATATTTGACGTTCAGAAAGGAAGACATGGACGGTGGGCTAGAAGTGAGGAGCGGAAAAGAGACGCAGATTGACCCATGAGGAGGAGAACCAGGAGGAGGGCTTGGTGGGGGTGGTGGCAGTAGGGATGTGGAGAAAGGGACAGGTCAATGGGGTTTTCAGAAAGCAGATTCAAGACTCGGAGCGGAGTGAACATAGAAAGTTGAAGGTGATTCTGAGCAGCTAGTCCAGAGGACTGAGTGGGATGAGGTGACATGCTAACGAGAGAGGAAATTGTAAATGAAAGGCACATGTTGGGGATGGAAGAAGAGGAAAGAGAACGGATCTGGTCTCAGGATTGTTGAATGTATGTTGTCCCTGGGGTTATGTGGAAAGGATTGTGTGGTGGGCAACTTGGAAAAATAGTACTGATAAAGTGAGAGGGAGAATTGTTGGTTTGTGAACTGTTTCTCTCAGTCTCCACTGCTGAATTCACCGTTCTTGCTTAAATAAAACACAGTTCTTCATAATTTATTTTGACTTTTAGTGTGGTGGCTACTGCACTTATCCCTTGGCCTGAGCTTTTGAGCTTATTTACAGAAGTTTATTTTTTTTAATAATTAAAATCTCAATACAATTAAATATTTTGACTATAACAGAGTACATGCTTTCTAAAGAAAATCAGAGAGTACAGAAAACATGAAGACAAAAATAAAACCAGCTGTCATTTCAACACACAGAGATGAGCACTGTTATTATTTTGGTATATTTTCTCCCAATTAAAAAATTTTTTTTATAAATTCCTTTTCATCGTAGATTAAGCAGGGTTTACACTTCAGACCATCATCTTAAAAAAATTTTTTATTGGGGGTTCCTACAACCCATCACAATCCATTCATATATCAATTGTATAGTGCACATTTGTATATTCGTTACCCTCATCTTTCTCAAAACATTTGCTCTCCACTTAAGCTCCTGGTATCAGCTCCTCATTTTTCCCCCTTCCTACCTGCTCCCCCCTCCCTCATGAACCCTTGATAATTTATAAATTATTATTTTGTCATATTTTACACTGTCAGATGTCTCCCTAAATCCACTTTTCTGTTGTCTGTCCCCCAAGGAGGAGGTTATATATAGATCTTTATAATCTGTTCCCCCTCTCTACCCCACCCTCTGTCAACCCTCCTGGTATCACCACTCTCACCATTGGTCCTGAAGGGATCATTTGCCCTGGATTCCCTGTGTTTCCAGTTCCTGTCTGTACCAGTGTACATGCTCTAGTCTAGCCAGATTTGTAAGGTAGAATTGGGATCATGATAGTGGTGGGGAAAAAACATTTAGGAACTAGCAGAAAGTTGTATGTTTCCTCATTGCTACACTACACCCTGACTGTCTTGACTCCTCTCCATGACTCTTAAGTAAGGGGATGTCCAGTTACCTATAGATGGGCTTTGAGTCCCCACTCTGCACTACCTCTTCATTCACAATGATATGATTTTTTGTTCTTTGATGCCTGATAACTGAAACCTTCAGCACCTGATGATCACATAGGCTGGTCTGCTTCTTCCATGATCACACAGGCTGGTGTGCTTCTTCCATGTGGGCTTTGTTGCTTCTGAGGCTAGATGGCCGCTTGTTTACCTTCAAGTCTTTCAGAACCCAGATGCTATATTTTTTGATAGTCAGGCACCATCAGCTTTCTTCACCACATTTTCTTATGCACCCATTTGTCTTCAGCAATTGTATTGGGGAGGTGAGCACACAATAATATGATTTTTTGTTCTTTGATGCCTGATAACTGATCCCTTTGGCACCTGATGATCACATAGGCTGGTCTGCTTCTTCCATGTAGACTTTGTTGCTTCTGAGCTAGATGGTCGCTTGTTTACCTTCAAGTCTTTAAGACCCTAGACGCTGTATCTTTTGGTAGCCAGGCTCCATCAGCTTTCTTCACCACATTTGTTTATGCACCTGCTTTGTCTTCAGCGATCGTGTCGGGAAGGTGAGCATCATGGAACAGTGTAATAGAACAAAGTATTCTTGCACTGAGGGATTACTTGAGTGGAGGCCCAATGTCAGACCATCAACTTTTAAACGCTGAAGCAAACCTCCCAATAGCTTACCTTTCCTCCAGCTCCTTGATTTCTCTTCTTCCTCTGTGGACCATCATCTTCCACTTATCCATGTTAACATCTGTCAGCCATCTAGCCTCTTGCTTTACCCTCCCCATTCTGGCAAACTCCAAAGTCTAGGCTCTTTGATATGCAAGTTTTTATCTTGTGTCTCCATCTAATCCCTTAAATAGTGGTCCTTTGGTGACTGGCTGTTTTCACACTGTGTAATGTACTCCAAACCCATGCATACCAGGAGGTGCTTTGTGGTTTCCTTATCACCTTTTTTGCTTGCTTTTGGCGATGCACACTATTCCATTGTGTGTACATCCTGTGAAGCTATATAGTTTCTTTATCTGTTTTCCTACTGATGGGCATTTGAGCTGTTTCCCTCTTCTTGCTGTTGTGAACTGTGCTGCAATGAATATGGTGTCTGCATATGCCTGCTTCTGTTATGACTCTTTCTTCTTTAGGGTCCATACCCAGCAGTGGGGTTCCTGGCCCTAGAGAATTTCTCTTCCTGGCTGTTCGAGGCAATGCCTCCTCCTTTCTACAGTGGTTATACCTACTTACAGTCCCACCATCAGCGTGTGAGGGGTCCAGCCTCTCCACAGCCTCTCTGTGACATGTTATTTTCTGGGTTTGTTTGCTTGTTTAACTGGGCTGTCATCTTGGTGTGCGGTCATATCTCAGACTTCCAGATGGCTGGTGACGTGAACAGGGCTTTCTAGGTTTGTGGGCCACTTGGATATCTTGTTGGGTGAGCTGTCTGTTCCTGTCCTTTGCTTTCTTCTTAATTGGTTTGGTTGTCTTTTTCTTATTGCGGTGCTGTAGTTTTCTTCAGATGTCACAGATTTTTTTCCCCCTGTGGGTTCTATTTTTATTCTTTTGTTGAAGTCATTTAATGCATTGGAAGCCTTAGCTTCGGTAGGATCCAGTGTTCTATCTTGTCATCTGCCATATGTGTTCCTTCATTATATTTGATTACTATGCCCTTGATAGGGTTCTTAAACTAGTCCCTCTTTTCTCATTGATGATCTTTATAACTCTGAAATTTACATTTAGGTCTTTGATCCATCTTGAATTTGTTTCTGGGCATGGGACCAGGTATGGATCCTGTTTCATTCTTCTACAGATGGAAATCCAATTTTGCTAGCACCATTGAAGAAACATTGTCTATCCCATTTAATGTTTTCTGGCCAATGATCAGATTTCTGTAGGTGGATGAATTTATGTCTGAGTTTTCTACTCTCCCCCATTGATCTATTTATCACTCGTTGTACCAGTACCAGGCTGTTTTAACTATTGTGGCGGTGTAATAGGTTTCGTGGTCAGGAAATGAGATGTCTCCTAGTTTGTTCTTATTCTTAAGAACTTCTTTACTTTTCTTGGGTCTCAGCTTCATCATTTTCATCAATTTTATAATATTTAATACACTTGTTTGCTTTACACACACACACACACACACAGAGGAGATTTGTGTATTGATCACCAAAACAAATTCCAGAACCTTTTCTTCTTGCATTCATTATTGCTTGCTCCCCATTTCTCCCCATCCTCCCATAGACAATGATCAATTATCAATCCAGGTACTGATCCACCTATCCTGTATTTCATATACAGAAAAAACATACAAAACACAGACAGGAAGCAAACAAACAAACAAAATCAATAACAATGACTGGACAAAGCATAGAAAAATCCCATTAATAACTTTAGCTCTAAACCAAACTCATTGCCATCAAGTCTATGCCAACCCATAGAAAGCCTGTAGGACAATGTAGAACTGCCCTGTGAGTTTCCACTCTTTTCAAGAGTGGAAAGCCCCATTTTTACCCCATGGAGCAGCTGGTGGTTTTGAACTGCTGACTTAGCAGATCACAGCCCAGTGCATAACCAGTACAGCTTTAGAATGGGTCAAAGAGGAGATCAAGTAATAAGATAGTACCTTTGTTTGTTCTTCGGGCAGTCCGTGGCACTACCAATATTCTTTGCCGGCATCATAATTCAAATGTATTGAGTCTTTGTCAGTCTTCCTTACTCAACTCTCACATATATAAGTGGCAATTGAAAATATCATGACTTGGTTGGGGTGAACCTTCATCCTCAGAGTAAATTGCTTGCTTTTCAACACTTTAAAGAAGGGTTTTTGCACTAGATTTACCCAGTGTAATGCATCGTTTGTCCTCCTGACTGCTGTTTCCATGAATAGTGCGTGTGGAGCCAATCAAGACAAAATCCTGGACAATGTTCGTCTTTTCTCTGTTTATCGTGATGTTACCTATTGATCCAGTTGGGAGGATTGTGGTCTTTCTTACATTGTGTTGTAATCTATAATGAAGGCTGCATCTTTGATTTTCATTGACAAGGGCTCCAAGTCCTCCTCACGTTCAGCCAGCAAGGTTGTATCCTCTGCATATGACAGGTTTAATGAGCCTTCCCCCAGTCCTGATGCTGCATTCTCCTTCAAAGAATCCAGTGCCTTGTATTATTTTCTCAGCATGTAGATTGTGGTAGTTACAGAATTTCATGTCAACTTGAAGATATGCAAGTGTAGGGGTGGCGTCTAGCCTGTCAATCAGACCTACTGGTGCCTCCTTGTGGGCATGGCCTCCTCATATGGAGGGTCCTGGGAACCCCTCCCCCCATCTCTGCCTTCACCGTTATGCCTGTGAACTGTGCTGAGACCTGCATAAGCCCTGTGGTGCAGCCACCACCATTAGATCCATGCAACCTTACACTCACTGGCCTGTAATCTTCCTGCATTCTGCATCATTGCATGGGGCTGCATGAGGGACTTATGGACTAGTATCAGACTTAGGGACTTGAGTTGACCTGACCTGGGATGTTCTCCTGATATATAAAGCTGATTGACCTAAAGCTCTTTTTCACACATACATGAGTGTCACTGGATTTGTTTCTCTCGTCAACCTGGCCTAACCCACAGACTGAATAAGTATGTGGCCTCTTAGTTCTTAATAATTAGTGTGTATTTTCTCAGAATTATGCAGTTTAATAATGATGCAATACATTAGTCTGCAACCTCATGCCAATTTCATTAATTATCCAAATGGTATCCTGTATAGTAGTTTTTCATGGTTATCTCATCCCCCAACCACACTCACAGGTGGTCCCTGATTTACAAGGCGGTCTTCATTTTAACAACTCTGTCATAAATCGGCCTGATGTAAGTTTAATACCTCTTCTTAAAAAATAAAAGTTTTTATTACTTTTGCTTTTTATCATCAGTAAGGGGCCCTGATGGAACTGTAGGTTAGATAGAGGGCTACTAACTGCGAGCTTGGTAGCTAAAATGCACCAGCTGCTCTGCAGAAGAAAGATATGGATCTTTGTGCTTTGCAGACTATGAAGATTTATAGTCTCTGAGACTCTGTGCCGGGTTACAGTGAGCTGTGCTCAGATAGCAGTGGGTTTTGTCTTTTGTTTCTGATTCCCAGTATCTTAAAAAGTCGATCTTTATTTGTGTTGGGGGTTGGAAACATTACCTATGCACATACAGGTATATTTTTATATATGCGTGCATCCATAAAAAAATACGCAAATCAGAGAAATTCCTCTGATGATGGAGAAAGTTTGCATGACATCGGCATTTTGTCCATGGTGGTAATAATTCCAACCATGGAAGGCTCCGGGTCATCCGGGAATGGGGATAGCATTTCTAGTCAGAAAATTGGTGATAATTGTTCCACCCTGCAACATGGTACACAGTACAGATTACTAATGTCCAAAGGAGGACAGTTGTTAAGTGCGATTTTTTATTACGTGAATGTATTGTAAATTGGGACTACCTGTATTGGATTTCCCAACCGGTTGCCATGGCATCTAGAGGGGCCCCTATCAGGTTCCTGAGGCTGGACGCGTTTCTGGGAGCAGACAGACCCCTCTTTCCCTGAGAGGTGGTGCGGGCAGCAGTTCCGCGCTTACTGGACAGTGTCAGCGGGGCTCCTGGTCTTGGATTTAGTTGTCATGAATGAAAGCTTTTTTCCCATGGGCTTTCCATGAGGTTTGTTCCAGGGTGAATCTTAAAGGGTCCGGACTTGAGATACGTTTCTTTGCCCATTCACCGCAGCTTCCAGTTGCCGATTCCAACACACAGTGGAGGGAACTATCTGGCTCCACCCTACATGTTGCGTGCCAGCACCCGAGAGGGGAGGGACCTCGAACTCTGTTTCCCGGGTCCTCTGTCAACACGCTGGTGTGTGGGCCCGCTCCGTCTCTCAATTACTGTGTCATCTTGACTACTGAAGGGGCATTCTTTCAAACCTAAGCTGACCATTTGGAATTTAAAATTAGCAAAGTAATTATATTTACTGGGCCACTGACTGAAGGGAAATTGTATTCCGCTGATCATTTGCATGTTGTGAAATGGGTCATGGCAGCAGAAGGCCTTCCAAGAAGCAAAAAAAATAACTCTGGAGCTGGCCGCGCGGTTTCTCCTTGACATCCTTAATTAAGCCCTGCCGCGTGACAGAGCAAATGCTCGAATCAGGTCAGGGAGATGCTGGGTCCCGGGGGTGTCGACTCATTGCCCCGTACCAGAAACCGCGGAGTAAAGATTCGATTATTATCATCTTCCTTTCACAAACAAGAAAACAGATTCCGAGAGCCACATGACCACGTTCAAAATAGCTTTCTTTCTTGCTATCTGAAATATCTAAATTGAATCCCCAGGCACTTTTGTCCCTATTAAGATCCAAAAGTTCATATTTAGATTGTGGTTTGTATATACCATTGCCCACTGAAAGAAACTAGGATTCCTTTAAGAGAGGTGAGGCTAGACATGTACAAGATGACCTTAGAATGTCTTTTCATACAAAATGGCACGAAGTAGATATACATTTTTTTAAATGCTGGGATTGTGTAAAAGGGACTCAGGTGCCTTTACTAGGCACAAAACTTAAAACAAAACATAACTCTGCTATCCATTTAATTCTGATTTATAACAACCCTGTAGGAGAGAGTAAACAACGGCTCCTTAAGGTTTCTAAGTTTAATCTTCACCAAAGGAGTCTCATTTTTCTCCTGAGAAATGGCTGTTGCATTTGAACTACAAACCTTGCAATTAGCTGCACAATGCTTCTGCCATTGTGTCACCAGAGTTCCCTCTTTCTGGGCAAGAAGGGTAATTTGGAGTATCAGTATGGATGATAAGCTGGCCTAGTGGTTATGAGTTGGGCTAAGACCCGAAAGGTCAGCAGTTTGAAACCACCAGCTACTCCAAGGGAGAAAGATGAGACTGCCAGCTTCTATAAACAGTTACAGTCCAGAAACCTGAAGGGGTGGTTCTACCCTGTCCTGTCGTCAGAATTAACTGGACGGCAGTGTTTGTGGATTTTGTTTGTTTGTTTTGGTAAGCACTTGTTTATTTAAACATAGAGAATATATTTAAATCTATAGGTTCATAATAATACGAAAACACTGTTACAATGACATTCTGTGGAGATTCTAGGGAGCCAAGATCATTATTTTGAAAATAAGCAGAAGTAACCTTTTTTTTCCTCTTGCCTTTTCTATATGAACGGTGTCACAGAGTAACCAAATATTTAACAAGATGTCTTAGCCATCCGGGGCTGCTACATAGACATGTCATGAAGATTCATTGAAGTCCTAATCCCTGTAGCTGGAAATGTGGCATTTCTGGAAGATGAGTTTTCCTTTTGTTATGGGCCAACAAAGTCCTAATCCCGCCCGAGTGATGTTTTATAAAGAGAGTGAACAGACACATAGGGAGACACATGTGGGGAAGGCACCGTGCGAGGCTACATCTACGAGCTGCAAAAAGACACCATCAATTGCTGGCAGGCAGGAGAAGCTAGAGAAGAGGCAGTGGGCAGTTCTCCCCAGGCCCTCGGAAGGAATCTACAATTGATGCCTGCCTTTGTGTTTTTCCCCCACCCACTTGGCAGTATTGTGTTTTGTCAGCTATAGGTGGCAAAGATAGTGATTACATTTAAAAGAAAGGAAGTTCTTTATGTAAAGATCCATACTGAAATTTTAAAACCAAACTCACAGGATGTCTCGAAATTGCTTCAAAATGGTGAGAGGGGTCAAGGAAAATGGGCGGGGCTATGAGGAAACCAAGATAACGATTGGCCATGGTTGGCACTGGATGCTGAGTCCATGGAGCTCATTGTACGATGTCCTCTACATGTGTAGCTTTTTAAATATTCCACTTTAATAGCCAGTTTTCAAGGTGGTTTATATATTTAACAGTACAGATTTATTTGTGGCTGTGTAATGTAAAGCAATGCTTTATATATACATATGCATAACGGTGGTGTGTGTGTAGGGGGGTGATCTCCTCTCATTTCTTGCACGAGTGAGGAAATCACTATCAGCACCAGTCTAGACTGACTGCTGTGAGACAGAGGTCAGACACGCCTCTCACTGCAGCCTTCCTTAGCAATTCTGATACCAACCAAGGCACTCCCTACTTCTCTACTGGGTTCGAGAGTTCATTGCCATGGCCACCCAGAACTCACAGACCATACTCACAATGATGGAGTTTATTAGAGAAATAATTGGCTATAGCTCAGTATCAGGAATGCTCAGAATACAGTTCTTCAATAAGGATAGCCTCCTCAGGCATGTTTGTGGGCACGCCCAGGCCCTAAGCTTTGTGGCCTGCTTAGCCAAGTGTTACAAAACTCTGTTAGCTCTTGGCCTCTCACTCCCATGGCCACTTGGCCTCTGTCCTGCTTGGGCAAGTGTTGCTCTGTTGAGAAAGTGCCCACACCACTAGTAAGCTTTGATCCAATGTCTCTTAGCTCTAGCTCTGTGGGTGGCATACTTGGCTCCCTCCATCCTGCTCCACCCAAATGATGTATTTTCATGTAACACACCCACTCAGCAAGACTCCTACACTAAGGAACTTTCTTGCTCTGTGGGCTGGGAAGCCCACCCTTCTGTCCTTGGGCTCCTGGTTCTACCACCGGTGTGGCCTCCTGGCCATCTTTCACTGTCTCTGATATCATAGCTCTCTGTCTCCTCGGCCAAGGAGGAACTTCAAGATGCTTCCCGTTCTTCCTTGATAGTAATGAGATCCCCCTTTCTGCTCTCTTTAGGCGTTACAGGATGAGAAACCCAACCAGTTCCCATAGTTGGATCCCATGCACTTCATTTACATGACCTTCCCTCACAAGGGTGATATGTACCTTATTTGTATTATTAGCAAGGTATCTGCTGCTCTTGGTGGGCCCCAACAACTCACGCTGGTACAAGACCTAGCAGTGTTTCTTTCGGGTATAAGTACATGTTGTACATAGATACTGTACATACGTGTTCATTCCATTGCTGTGAGCTGGAATTGGCATGTTGGCACTTAACAGCACCAACAACCAGTCATTTGGTGGGAGTAAGAAAGCTCTGGCCAAAAAAATCCATATCAAGTAATTCACTGCATTCCAATGTAATTTTTTTTAAATGTGTTGTGGTTGAGCATATACACAGCAAAAACATCCATCAACAGTTCTGGCCTGTGCCATTTAGTGACATTGATTACATTATATGGGGTTGGCTATCTCATCCTCATTTCCCTTTCTAAGCGGTACCTCCTCAAGGAACACAAATTCACTGCCTCCTTTGGTTTTTATCTAATCTTTTGAGTAAAACAACATTGTTGTTTTTAAAGTGTATTCTTTGCGATATTAGTTCTGAGGAAGTTAACAGATTTTTATCATGAAACAAGTTCCAAGACTAGATTAGAAAACACCGAACTAAATAGATTTCTTCGTTACTCCGAGTTTTTAAGATGCGAATTTGATTCTCCAAAAAGAGGATATAATATGAAATGTTTTCCAAGTTATTTGTTCGCAAGAATTCTTTTTACATACCCCCTTTTGAACCGAGTGTTCCCGGAACATACTTTATTAGTGCTAAATTAGATCACCATAATACTGTGGTTCAAAGCCATTAGCAGCTCACAGAGAGAAAGAGCTGGCAGTCAGTTTCCATAAAAATTCCTGCCAAGAAAGTGCTAGGAAGCTATTCTACTCTGTCACATGGGGTTGCTATGAGCCGAAATCCAATTACCAGCACCCAATAGCCACAACATCTTCATCTTCATAGACTTCTTTGCCTTTCAGGGAAAGAGAGCTGAAACTAGTCAGTCATTTCTTTA
Organism: Tenrec ecaudatus; assembly: GCF_050624435.1. NCBI lineage: Eukaryota > Metazoa > Chordata > Mammalia > Afrosoricida > Tenrecidae > Tenrec > Tenrec ecaudatus. The sequence goes on along the minus strand of NC_134530.1, from coordinate 299,344,232 downwards.
ACATGTCTACCTACTGAACTTTTATTCAAATAAAAAATTCCTTTGGAAGCTCAATATGTAGAAGAGATAAAGGCAGGCCGTCCAAAGGAAGGAGAGTTAGAATCTTAGAGACCTACCCACTTGCCCTTTTCCCTGCATCTCCACCCTCCCAGCCAAGGCTGTATAAGAATCTCCTTGGAGAACAATTGGAACGTTCTGAACAAGTAGATGTCTAATGTCCCTTACAGATTGACGAGTGGAGGTAGAGGGAGTAGAACTCAGAGAAGTTTCTACACTCTTTGAAGTTCAGACGTTGCTTCTCAATACCACCTTGAAAAACTCAAGCTCTCCCGTGATGCCAAGAGGTTTCAAATAGAACAAGAATATAGCAAGAAGACGTGTGCTGGTGGCTTTATTTGTATCCCACTCCAGGCTGTTCAAGGATTCTGTCCCCGGAGAAAAATGAACAAAGCTTTGGGGCACAGTGTGCATATTGCCCATCTTTATCAACTTTTAAAGGGAAGAAGGACACATGCATGGTCTTTGGGATGGTGCCAGTTTCCCGCCCAGGGCAGGAATTGTGGACTGCATTCCTTGTAGGACTTTTCACCCTTGGTGGAATTCCTCACTGTCCTGTCTTCCATAAGTCACCCCCCCCTAAAAAAAACACCCTGGATATTTGCTTACAGAAACACACAGGTCACTTAATTCTGTTTAAGATAACTCTTACCTTTCATTGACATTTCTGACATGTCATAGGGTTCCATCATGAGTTTTTAGAGAATGTTTGTGTGTCCATAGGAGGTACAGGGGCCATTCTGATCCACCTCTTCAGCATTTCATTCCTTCCCCCTCCACTGTGCGGGAGCAGGGTGGGTAGGAAGTGGCCCTAGCTCCAGGTGTCTAAGCTCATGATGGCAAGCCCATCCCCCTATGTCCACATCAGGCTTGGGTGGGCAAGTGACCAACACTACTAGATCAGACCAGAGAGAAGGACATGTATTCCTGATGATCGAAGAAACTCCTTCCCCCAAGTGGGCTGAACGATGAAGTTCATCTCTCCATATCTGAGGGCTAGTAAAAAAGAATTGCTTCCAGGATTCCAATGTATACATTCAGGGGTGTATTCCAAACAAAAATGTCTTTGAACAAGTTTCTGTGACCAGTGAATTGCGGCAAGCAAGCCCCTGCAGTCTCATTAGGGTGTTTTCAAAATCAACGGTCCGATCAAAGCCTGCCTTCCACCGGGGTGTCTGCTGGCAGTGGGGTCAGCTCAAAGGTTATGGTGTCTCTCTTCCTTTTGGAGTGTGGAAGGGATGCAAATGGGTAGTAATTTTTTCCCATCATGACAAGGCACCTGCTCATTCTTCAAGGCTACCGAGGGCTTTCCTATGGGAATTTCACTGGGAAACCTTACCGTACCCAGCCTACAGCCCTGATGCTGCTCTTTCAGGTTGCGTTTTGTTCCCCAAACTCACTAAACATTGAAGAGAATTACAATGAGCCCCTCACTTTGGTAAAACAGAAGATTGGCAAAAATGAAGGAGATGGATTAACACAGCAGCTAGATGCAAATAAGTCATAAAGTATGGAGATGGCACAGACCAGGCCATGCTTAATGCCCACAAGGTCAGCATGCGTCAGAGCCAACTCAATAGACAGCAAGTAGCAATAGTCTTCTACATAACTGCCCATTTCGTCTAAGTTTTCAAATTCATTTGTCACGAGTTCTTCATCGTTTATTACTTTGTGTGTACCTTTGTACATGTTGGACGTCCAAACTTCTATTTTGATGTGGCAAAAAATTAGAGAGCATCGAGTTAGAGCGATACAGAAACGGTGCTTTTAATAGTGTGTTATGTGGAGAAACAATAGATTCACATTTTGATATTTCTATTAAAGATGGCTATAATTTTGTAGTGATACTTTTTTTATGTACCCTAGTATGTTGAAATCCATCAGCCTCACCAGTTAGAAAACAAATTTAGAGGGCAAAGCGTACAGTGGGAGAGTGTAAGAGATAGTGTGAAATACACTGTCCTAGTTTACATTGGTCAACCATTGAAACCACCGATCCTAAGACCACTCACCAATCCAGTCCCAACGTGTTTGTCATCCTATGGTAGCTGGAGTCTTGCTGTGATGCTGGCAATGATGTGAATGGCATTTCAAACATCAGCAGGGCCACCCATGTTGAACGAGCTTCAGGAAAATCTTCCAGACTAAGATAGGCTAGGAAGAAAGGCTTTAAAATTTACTGTCAAATATTAGCCGATGAAAATCCCATGGATTCTATATCCTAAAGGAATATGTCCAACATAGTGGCCCATAGTTTGGAAGATACTATAATAGTCCAAGCCGTAAACTCAAAAATATCATCAATCATGGCCAATGCTGCATTCTGTGGTATACCGTGTCTGTCGTATAGAATCAACTTAATGGCAACTCACAACAACAAAGCCTATTCAACCACTCTAGAAGATGCTAATAAGAAAGAAAATGCATTTCCCTATTGTTCATATTATGAGATACAGAGTTTGCTGTCAGTTGGAGCCAAAAGTGTCCTATTGTTCGAAGTGGCAAAAAGGAGAGCTGGTTTTAGAGAGTACAGTTGGAGATTTATTCTTCAGACTCAGTAAAGTAGCTATGTCCTTACCACACAATGAGGAAGATTTTTATTTTATTTATTTTTGATCATCTAATATTCTCATTTGCATATATCTGATTCATTTGGGAGAGTGATAATATTTTTATTAGCCAGTTGAATTTCCCCTTCAGCAAAATGTTTATTTATTTACATCGTTAGTTGTTATTTTGGTAGTCTATATCTTTTTCGTATTGAATTCTTAATGTTTTTAATGTATTGTTGATAAATGATATGTTTATTGAACTCCTTGGAAACACCCTATCTCACTTAAGTTTGTTTGATCTCCATTTTTTGTAGCTTACTATTCAAAATTTAAAATTTTAATATAGTTCAACTTATCTTTTTTTAAAAAAATAGGTTGTGCTTCTTTGATGCTTTGCTTAAGAAATCATTTCACACCTAGAGCAGTGAAGATGTTCCCTCATCTCTTTTTAAATTAAAAAAAAAAGTTTTGATTCTTTACCTTAGGTCTCTATTGTACCTAGAATTTCTTTTATATTTAGTGTTTGGGAAAACAAACTTTTTTTTTCTGTTTGAATTATCCATTTTCCAGTACCGTTCATTGGGTGGGATATCTGTTCCCCATTTAACTGTAATGCCAATGATTAAAAACAATATTTTCCATATAAAATTGGTGTGTTAGGCCGGGTTGGTTAGAGAAACAAATCTAATAACACTCATGTGTATAAGAAAGAGCTTCTATGAAGGAGTAATTGCATATCGAGAAGATATCCCAGCTCAGTCCACCTCAAATTCCATAAGTCAGATACTAGTCCACAAGTCCCTCTTCAGACTCACGCAGTCACATGCAATGATGCAGAATCCAGGAAGATCACAGGCCGGTGGATATAAAGTCTTGTGGATCCAATCGTGGTGGATGCATCGCCAGGGCTTTGGCTGCCATCAGGGTCAGCCAGCAGGAAGATGAAGGCAGAGAGATGGGGAGGTTCCCAGGGCCCTCCTTATGAGAAGACCACGCCCACAAGGAGGCACTACCAGGCTCTGACCTGACTAGCAGGTTGAATACCACCCCTACATTTTTATATATCTCCGGCTGACATGAAGTTAGGCAACTACCACACTGGCTTATTTCTTGGCTCGCTTTCTAGACCTATTATGTATATATTTATATACCAACTTGGCACGGTTGTAATTATAATAACCTTATAAGAAATATTCACATTTGGTCCTTTACGTCTCAATGTAAATATCAGCATCTTTTTGTCAAGACCACCCTTTTGGAATTTTGATTGATACAGGCACTAGTTTGGGGAATATACCTTCAAAATACTGATCATCTCATCTATGAATATTTATGCACGATTGAATGATTACTTCATAATTAGCAGCATTTTGCCATTCATTCTAAGAAAGTTTAAACATGAACTATTTGGGATAAATATAATATACTCTTCATGTTTTACTGCCTGGAGGTAGCAACACCTTTTAGTTATGTTAAGAAAATACTCCCCTCTTGTTTCTAAAAATATATTATATAGCCTCTTCTCAAATGTAATAGCTATAAGGTATTCTGTGTTCTGTGGCCTCTTTTCTTCCTGCATTCAGATTTTTGGTAAAAGATCAAATGATATTTTAACATTTTTTGACTTTGGGAATTCTTGTTGTTGTTCTCATATTTCCTTCAATGATACTTTGGAAGTTTCTCCTAAAGGTACTTGTGATCTTTTACTGCTTTTTCCCGTGGTTTCTATTGCTATGAAAAATGATACATTTCTTACTTTCAGTTACATTTTTGTCTAATTATATGTTGCTGTTGTAGTGTAGGGTAGCATAGGGTCATTGTGAGTTAAAAGTGACTCGAGTTTGGCTTGGGAATTTGGAGGCGTGTGACATTATTTAATGTTGTTTCATATTCAACGAATTGTGGATATATGCAAATTTTCTTCTCAAATAAATTGAACTGCCAACATTGCTGATAGGATTGTAAATGATTCTGTCACTCTGGGAAATAGTTTTCCAATTCCTCCAAACAATAGACATAGAGTTATCACATGACCAGCAATTTGGTCCCTAGATAGATACCCAAGAGAAGGCAAACAGCCACGCACGAGCTTGTACATGAATGTTCATGGAAGTACTGCTCAACAAAGCCCCAAAAAGAGAATCAATTCAAATGTCCATCGACTGATGAATGGATAAATAAAATAAAGCCTCGATATACTATGTATTTCAGCCATAAAAAGGAATAAAGGACAGGTACAGACTACAACATGATCAAACCTTGAAAACATTATGCTAAATGAATGAAACCAGTCACAAAAGACCACCCACACAGGATTTTATTTCTTTGAATGTGCAGATTGTGCAAATTCATTCAGGCAGAAAGTAGACTAGTAATAAGAGGTAGGAGGTCAGGAGTGGGGAATGACTACAAGGGACTGGGGTTGCTTTTGTGGGAGATGGAACATTTTACATTTATAACGAAATACCACAGGGCAGGTGGCGTTAAAGAACAGGACTTTCTGATTTCAGTTTGGAACCCTAGAAGTACCAATTCAGGACTCGGAAAACCCATCTCCTTTCTCTCTGTACTTTAGGGAAAGGTCCTTCCTTGTCTTAGTTATAAGCCCAGGCAACTAGAACTGGTGGTTTCTCTAGATCTCACCATAGCATCCATACTGTAGCCAGGAGGAAGAAGAGAACACATCTCTGCTGATTAAAAGACTTGTCCTGGTGGTAGAAAACATCTCTTACCCTTGTATCTTCTGTCCTACTTCATTGTTTTCTTTTATACGTTTTAGGTTTTCTCTGGTGTTCTTTTGCTAGCTACAAAAGCATGGATATATACAGCATGAAGGAATATAACAGCTAATTAGCCCACACAGCAGTACAGAGGGCTCAGTTCAACTCACTTCTATGGAACAGTTAATATACTGGTAGACCTTCAACCCCTGAGGGCTGCTGGAGGTCAAGGAAGCAGACAGCTGAGTCTTCCTTATGGCAATGCAGGCAGTCTGGGCCCAGGCAGCAAACAGCAGGGCAGGTCACCAACAGTCAGCAGCTCAGGAGCTTAGCGAAGCAATCCCAGATGGGATATTGAACTTTAGCAATGCAAGATGACAGGGTCAGACTGCCTCAAGCTCAAGCAATGCACACACCAGCAGAGTAGAGAAGCAGGTCTTCAAGGAACCTTAAGCTCTAGTGACATGATCCATGGGTTGGGTGTCCCCCAGGCAGTGTAGCTCGCAAGTTGAGGCAGAGAACTAGCTAAAGCAGTCGCACACTGGTCTGTTCACCAGAGAGCAAGAGAGAGAGAGGCTGGGCTTGCTGAGTCATTTATCTCTTTGCCTTCCAATCAAACTGTGACCTTATTAATCCCACATGCTCCTATTAGCTCGGTTGGCACAATAAACCTACCTACCACACTAGCCTCTTAAGTTCTTAACCAATTTATTTTCAGTCTTTATGGTTTTTAACTAAAGCACTTAAACCTACCACTTCAATTGAATCTACTAGATCTTACAATGCAGTATTTTTTTTCTTATTCCAAAAAGCTTTCAACTTTTTACTGATAATTTTTGTTCGTAAGAGTCCTAATTGACTCTTGCACATATCTTCTTGATTTTGAAGTTTGTTACATAGTAGAAACTGTGAGACACAACACTTGGTGGGGCTCCCTTGTCTTCCTGGGTCTTGCACCTCCTCCTCCTTTGGCAGGGTACAGTCTCACCACATTTCTGCCACCAGATTTCATAGAAAATATTTGCGCTTTCCTTCTCTGACAGGTTTCTGCCTTACACAGGCTCTGGCTTTGACAGGTTTTCCTGGATAGGTTCTTACTCTACCTCATGAATATAATTTCTTTCTCTCTCTTGCATTCCAGACTTGCTTATTTCAAAGTCTTTGCCATATGGTCTTCATTGACCTATACCAACTATTTTCTGGTTGATGATTTTGGAAGCTGTTCTTTTGGTGTCATATCCCATGTTCTGTTTTGCAGTTTGGGTTTGTGGGCTAATCTTGTGTGAGCTTCCTCCTATCCACCACCACCCCCCGCACCCCAACCAATATCATTCTATCCCTCCCATCTCAGGGCTTTTCAGTTGCCTCAATTTCCTTGCATTGCCAAGTCGAAATGGTCCTCTCTTGCCCTTTGTTTGTTGGTGTTGCTGACATCACAGATACAGATGGGCACTTGCCCTGATTGCTGGCAATGACACTAGGTCTGAGACGTGCTGTCCTATCAGACAATGGGCATCACAGCATTCTTCAACCTACATTTCCTTGAATCAGAGAGGCCTGCTCTTCCTTCAAGCAGTGAGCCTGCCCCTAACCCCTTGATTCATGACACACTCTTGGTCCCATTTGCCTTGCAGAATTTTCCGCCACCATTTACATTGGCAGTGCCACGGCAGAGTGGTCAGTGTCTTCATTTCCTGTCTTCCCTGTTGGCTCTGCCCTTGGTCCATGGTAGTGGGTGTGTTATCTCCATTGGAGATGATTGGACCAGGAAGGTGTCTGGCTACATGTGACAGATATTGTCTTGCTCACTGTCTTTCCCTTCAGAGCACAAAACGACATGATATTTCAAACATCAGTTGTCATTAGGTGACTGAGTTATGGCCAAGGAGTGTGGGCAACAATGACTTATGACATAACATCCTCTGGTCACTGGTGAAGCACTCAGAGATTCTGAGGCACAGAGGAGCCACAAAATGGGAGGAGCCTGGATCCCCCAGGCTCTAAAAGGGAAGCATTGCCCCTGGACAATTTTGAATTTAACTTGAGTGAAAAATAACCTCTTCATTTTATAACACGACTGAGAATTCAGAAATTGTGTGTTACTCCTGCTAGCATTACCCTTAGCCAACGCATTGTGTCTTTCTAATTTCCTATTTTATGCTTGTATCTTACATATTGTTGGTGGGTGTCAGGAGGAGAAGGGGGTCTTTCAGAAAATAAATTTCCAAGGTCATCTGTTTTTTAATTAATATATAGCATATCATTCCATAGTTCAATCGTGTCAAACAGAATTGTACAATTGCCACCACAGTTTCACAACATTCTTCCTCTATATGGACTCTTTGACATCATCTCCCTTTCACCCCACCTCCACCACTGCACCCCCCCTCCCAGAACCCTTATTCTACTTGCTGTCGCTAGTAGGTTCATCAATCCTGGGTTTCATAACCCAAAAAAACAGAAAAATATTTAACACAACTTCAAGAGGGTGACCTCCAATGACATGACACCTCTGAGATACACCCTAATATGGACAAGGAAAGAACGAACAGAACAATATAAACCCAAAATACAGAATTAAAAAAAAAACAACAACAGATCACGTCCAGCATGCATCCTAGTGGGGAACTACTGACAAAGTTGCATCTACTCAAGTCAGATTCATGCCTTTGATCTTCTCTACTCGTCTCTCCAAAGCTCTCTGTTTAGTAACCACTGCCCTCCCATCCTTCTGCTGTACACAGAGGGACTTCTCCGGAGACTTATTTCCTATGTAGTTCCCCAAAGCAATCTTGGGCTCCATAGCCTTCTGTATACTGGATTCTCACAATTTAGCCTCTGATACGAGTCCCTCCTTTGACTTCGGATTATATGCATCACAATTCTTTGGTGACTGATGATGGTGTGCTTCTTCCATGTAGACTTAGTTGACGTCTCACTTACATGAGTGTTTGTTTGGAAACAAGCCTTTAAGACCCCAGGTGCTATTTTATCTGATAGCCGGACACCATATACATCACTAGAGTACCCATGCCTTCTGTGTGTTCTTCCCGAGGGCGAGTAGTAAACAGGACCATGATGTAGGATTCTGATCATACATGTTGAAGGATCTCTACTTAACATTTTTTTAAATTCTCAATCAGGCCAGTGTCAATCATAGGGATCTAAAAACAGGTGTGGTCTTTAAGGAGGCATAGTAATGTTCCTGTACATTTCATCTCCACCACCTAAGCGACACCCTGCCCTTGGAGCAAGATATAAGTGTTAGTAGTTCTTCATTCCTTCGCTGTTATTTTAGGAAGCAGCAAGTAACAGAATACTAAACACCAATCTACCCACTTCAAACTGCTTGGCTAAAGGCATATTTTTTGTTCATTCCTTTGAATAGATGCTTTTAAGACTAAGCCTAGTCTCTGGAGGACACAAGGAGGTAACAGGCTTGGTTGGAGGGTCAAGTCCATGCCTTGGAAGAAAAGGCCTGGGGTCTCCTTCTGAAAAACAAGCCATGTAAACCCCAGTGGAGCCCAGTTCCGCCCTACCTCACACAGTGCTTCCAGGAGTTGCCACCGACTTAACGATAAGGGATCGGGTGCTAAGCCAGTGGCTAGTTCCACAGTCGTCCCCAAGATGCAATTTGTCTCAATACACCAGGCGCTCCCAATGCATGTTTAATCAAGCTGCATTTATCCAAGCTATCCCAGACCCGGGAGAGCTGCCCCAGTTTCATTAGGGCTATAAAGAGGCCTGAGTCATCTTGGCCACGCGCAGCGCAATGTCTCCCTTGTGAGTTGAATATATGCCTGCTCTTCCTGGCACCATCTCAGCCGCTCAGAAGCATGCTAAATGTGTTGTCAGGGATTTCAGTCCAGAGATGACAGCAGAAGATGCCTGTTGGGTCTCAGTCCATCCCAGAACGTCTCCTGCAGGGTCTTTTGGACTCAGACACCTGCCTCCCCAGCTCTCCTCTAGCATTGCCCGCTTCAGGTTGCTGCTGGCATGGCCACCTTCCTCCTGACTGCAATCTGGCACGCCATTTGACTCTGAGGTCCTTGCTTCCCGGATGCTGTGGGAGCCAAAGTAGGATGGATTCCCACATAGAGCAATCAGAGAAAGCCTCCCCTTTGCATTTTCTCAATGAGCAGGGGTTTTTTTTTTGGGGGGGGGAGCAGGGGGTGCTGTCTTTACCTTTGGCAATTCTCTTTCCCTTACAACCCCACTGCCTTCTTTAAGAAATGTTTTCCCAATTCTTACTTCCTTCTCTTTATGTTAATTATACAAAAAGACTTTGAAAAAGTTTCCTTAACAATTATCTCCCTAGGATCTATTTGAAGGCGACACTTTCGGTTTGGGGGAGATTCCCGCCAGGCTGAACGAGGGCATTGATAGGTTCAGTGGTAGAATTATCTATCGTCTCCCATGCAGGAGACCCTGGTTGGATTCCCAGTCAGTGGACTCCAGGCACAGTCACCACACATGTAATTCTGAGTGATGGGTTCTGGTGGTTTGCATTTTGCTACGATACTGGACAGCATTCATTAGCTCGCCTGTACCAACCTAGACTAGATGGAAAGGCCTGATGCACAATTTCCCAAACATTAGCCAATGAAAGCAGTGTGGCCCACAATAGTCCGATCTCATTGTACATGGATGCCCGTGCGTGAGGGGTCAACTCATCCTCCAGGCAGCTAGCATCAACAACCAGGGTGGAATTGCGCTAACCTAGGGGGTCTGTGTGTTCAGGTTCATGTGCATTTCTCTGACAGGACGGTCCATCATGAACAGTAGAATACCAAAGCCAACCAGAACCAAAATAACCGAGGCCCATTGTTGCTGTACAAAGGAACCCTGGTGGCACATCCACGAAGCATTTGAACCACCAGTAGGTCTGTGGGAGAAAGGCGTGGCAAACAGCTTCTGTGAGGGTTACTGCTTTGGAGGCTCTCTGGGGAATTTCCACTGTGAGTTAGAATGGACTCCATAGCAATAGGTTATTATTGTTACGCTTGGTTTTTCTCTAGGGCATGCTGAAAGTGTAGATGGTAACAGCATTTAATGGCAGCGTGTATCCGTGTGTACAAAGCCTTTTGTTTGGTAGATACTTCTTTTACCCACAAAGATAAAAATATCCGCCATTTCGATCAGAAGTATGAAACTTTCTTAGAAGCAATCACAAGACAGACCTTAAGAGCAGGAAGACTTTGGGCAGAAACGTGCATACACTTGCTCTCCTGTTTGATTTGCGATACTCCCTCGCTCCCTGCCATTGCACCGATGTGGACTCAGAGCAATCCCTGTGGTTCCTCCAAGACTAGAACTGTTTACAGGAGTAGGAGGCCTGATAAGTAGTCTCTAATTTCAAATGACGGGGCCACATTGCGGCAAAGGACAAGTTTAATGGATATAGGGAAGAACTATTTTTGGAAAGGTTAGTTTGAATTATTCAAAATTCCTAATTATGAATTTCACGAATCCTTACAATCATTTTATGGCATGCATTTTAGAAATTAAAAGTACAAATGGTCACTAATATAAATGAAAGTGAGAGAAGTTAATGAAGAAGTTGTAAGTCAAAGGGATGATCTTAATTAATCATAAGCCTTTAGTATATTAATTCAACAGAATTAGTTCCTGGGTCTATCAATTAAGGGAACTGCTTTTTAAGTTACAGGACTCTCCTGCCACTAATTTCATGAGCGGCCACCCCACTTTCTCCTCAGGGGCTAATTCTTTTTCTCCTGTAGGACTGTATTCATTACTCATTGTCCTAACTTTCCTTCAAGCTTGTGATTAATGTCCTCCCAGCTTTGAAGTTTTGCTTCTTCCCTCTGAACATCTGTTTCTGACTCCCTCAGGTCACGACTATAAAGGGTTTTTGATCATGTTTGGTGGTCTTGGGCCAGGCTCCACAGCCCATTGTTCTCTGGTGGTCTGTGTGTTTCTGTGATGCTGGAAACGAGGCCACAGGTATTTCAAATGTCAACAAGGTCACCCATGGGGAACACGTTTCCGCAAGTTGCCAATCTACTTCTGAAAATCAGTAAATGAAGAGCTTATGGCTCACAACAGGACATGCTGACTCACTTGTTCGGTAATGCCATCAGGAAGGGTGGACGGCATGTTTGGCGAGAGTGAGGGAGACCCTGGGGAGATGGATGGGCAGGAACCACAACAATGGACTGGGAAACACTCATGACCATGACGATGGCCCAGAACCGGGCAGCATATCATTCTGTCGTACACATGTTTGCCATGAGCCAATAGCTAACAACAAAACAAGCAGCTGGGCGGCTTACAGGTCTTGCTGGCCAGAGTCTAGATGTTTCTTCAGCATTGGTTTCCTTGCTTGCTCGGCAGCCAGAATTCCTTCCCCTGAGTTCACCTAGCTGCTCTCTCTCCTTCCTGAACATTGCTGTTTCATCAGCAAGCCCACTAGGCAGGGACTTGAGACACCCATTTAAGGAACAAAGATGAAAATCCCCCAAAGAGCCCAGGGACTTTTGCTTTTCCCCTAACTTTGTATTTGACTCGGGTGCAAGTTCACAGAGAAGACCGGTCTTCCGTTCAGGAACGCACATGCGTCAGGATTCCCAAACTTGACTTCCATCCCCACCACGCAGCAACATTCTCCCGAGGCGTCCATGTTTACTGTTTCTATAGTCCTTCATTCCTCTCCCATCCAGCCCTCCCAGCTTTACCCCTGTGCAAATGCAGCTCCCCAGTCGCTCGTGGTTAATTGTTCCAAGGGGTCTGTAGTGTTCTCCCTGTCTACCATTCGACTGCACGGGAAGCCACCAGGGTGAGTTCAGGTCCAGGCCTGAAGGATGCCTAAGGGTGGAACCTTAAACCTGAAACGGAACTCCTTCCTATAACTTTGAGATTTGTTCCACCTCCTTTTCCCACACCATCTCCGATTGCTCCTTGTGACCACTTTCAGAGTGGTCAGGGGTAGTGGCCAGCCACCAGCTAGCTCTACCCACCTCAGGCTCATGGAGGGCACCATGTTCTTTTTGTCGCACCCCCCCCCCACTCCAAGAAGCCTACTGTCTCTAGCTGGTCAGACAGTTCATAGGCATTGCTAGCATCGAGGCCAAGGTAGTATAACAAGCTAGGTGCTCTCAGCCGCGGACTGAAAGGTAGACTGCTCCAGAGCCCCTTTGGAAGAAAAGCCTAGTGGTCTATTTCCAAAAAAAAAAAAAAAAGAAAAACCATAAAAAAAATTCTTCACCATTGTTGAAGAATAATAAAAAATTAATAAATATGCCTAACATTTAAATCTCAAAAAAAAAGAAAAACCAGCCTTGATGATTTCTAGGGAGCTCCATTCTCCTCTAACAGACGAATCAGAGTTGGCTACATGGAGGCTGTTTCAGTGGTTTAACCTGGGGCCCCATGACTCTTCTTCCCTGCTCTTTCCTCCCTTCACTGGCTCCCTGCTGAGCAGCGGTGTCGTCAACAGTCAGGAAGCCCTTACCAAAAAAGAGGAGACCTAACATTTGGACAACGCATCGCTGAAGTGGATAATCGGCCTGAATAATGAGGACCGAACCGCACAGTAAACAACTCCTGGCAGGAGCCAAGCCCAGAGCGGCCCAGGCCAACTCTGGTTCCCAGTGGAGAGCCGCGATCAGCAGACCTTCTGCCGGCCACTCCCGAGCCAACCCTGCTGTGCATTCAGGGCTGCAAACAGGTCCCTTTCAGCTCAGACGTACTCAGCTCACACGGAGCCAATCCTCAGGACTTGAATGCGAAAGCGGGGCGCTGGCTTGCCCCTTGCAGACGCCCCCTCTGCGCTTCGGTGAATGGGCTGCTGGCAGGGCCAGGCCGACGCGCTCGGTCGGAGACAGGGCCCTTTGCAACCACATTGTCTGGCTCATTGAAGCCATTCCACCCATGTTGCTCCCCATGTCATTCAGCCTATTTTCCAGCCATTTTCTCAATGGCTCACTTCAGGGAGCTTGGGCATGGCTTTGGGGCCAAGCTGGATGGCGGCCACAGGCCTCATCAGGGCCAGCTTCTTGGGGGCTCTGGCAACCTTGGAATGGCACTTTAACCTTCACAGGCTCCCTCACAAAGCCCCCCTTGCCCGGGCACCAAGCTGTTTACTTCATGGAGTTTCTGAGGGGTGGGTTTAGGCAGCACTGATGCCCCCGACGTGGGAGCCAGGCCGGTTCCCACCTCACAGCCAACAGCGGCCACAGATCCAAGGAGGCTGCGAAAAGTGCGTGGAACAAATCCCATGATCCATTCATCCCATGTCCCAACAAACGCTGGGAAGTCCTTTGTGCATATTGATTTGAAGCTCTGCCTTGGGAGGCCTATCCCCCCAGCCCCCTCCCACCCCCAGGTCCCTGGCACAGCCAGCCAGAGAAGTGCCCGCGACGCAGATTGTCTGAAGCACCAGAAAAATATATCCGATTTGGGCTTTCCTTCTTAATTAGGGTGTCGGACAAATTTGTTGACCTCAAGCCACAAAAGAAAAACCTCTTCCTTGGTTGGTAGGAACCTCTGGTTTGGGGAAATAGTTAAGGGCTTGAGTTCACCCAGGGGTACCTTTGAAGAAAGACCTGGAGATCTTCTGAATAGTTGTCATTGAAAGCCCGACAGGGAAGGTTTCCACTCTGACACCCACATTGGCGCCATGACTTGGAATGAATGGGTCAATGCAAACACTCACTGCCATCGCGTCCACTCGGGCGAGGAGAACAGCCACTGGGCGTTCCAAGACTGGGAATCTTTTCAGGAAAAAAGGTCTCATTTTTCGGCCACAGAGTGGCCGGTGGTTTTGAAATGATGACTACACCACCAGCGGCTGATTTAGTGGAGAAAAGCAGGGATTTCTTTTCTTTTCTGTTTCCACATGCAGGGACAGCCTGGCTGGAGCTCTGTGAATGGATTCAGACGACCCATCTCTTCCGTGGAGAACTTCTCCATAGCCCACTCTGACCAAGGTCCGAGGGGGATCCTCCCAATGGAAGGAAATCCATGTCCAAAGCTGCGTCCCTTCTCTTTCTTTTGTGGGCATCCTAGCACTCCGTCTCCGGAGCCCTGATAGTGTTATCCGAAAGGTCAGCAGTTTGAAACCACCAGCTGCTCTGTGGGAGAAAGACAAGGCTTTCTACTCCTGAAAAGAGTCACAGTCTCAGAAAGCCACAAGGGCAGTTGTACCCTGTCCTGCAGGGCCGCCATGAGTCGGAATCAAGTCCATGGCAATGAATGTTGCTGTCAGGCGGCATCCAAGTCAGTTCTGACTCACATCGGGCCTCTGTACAGTAGAAGGAAACACTGCTCAGCCCAGTGCCGTCTTCGCAATTGTTGTGTTCATGCCCATTGTTGCAATCCATGTATCACTAAAGGCTTCCCCCCTTTTTCATAACTCTCCATGAAGCGTGGTTCCTCTAGCAATGAGCAGAATGAATAGGAAATGAAGAAAACCATCCCATTGACACGAACATCCAAAGGAAAGAAACGCTTAGGAACGATTTTTTTTTCATATAAAACTTATACGCTGAAGACTACCCAACTTTGTTAAAAGAAAGTTAGGGTCATCCCTAAGTCTACCTGTGAACATCACTCTTTTACAGGAGCCTTGGTCCGACTTTTCCATTGCATGTCCAAATTGACTTGTGTGGTGAACTTGCCACTCGCCATCTTTGAGTACAAAACCCAATTTTATGGAGAGCAGATATGCAGTCATGCATGAAAGTATCACCAACCTGTGTCGGTTGACTGTACTGTGGTGACATCGTGTGTTGCTGGAAGATATGCCACTAGTCTTTCCAGCACCATCATTTTCAGATCAAGTCCAGGAAGACGAGGCCCGCAGGTGGGGAGGCACTCAGCAAATGATGGGAGAAGAACGGCCATCTTTAAGTACAGTCCATCTTACTGACGTGGATGGAGTAAAGCTCTCCGGACCTTCCTTTGCTGAGATGGCACAAGACAAAATGAGAAGAGATGCCTTCCAGCACCCATGAATGACCAGAATGTGGAATGTATGACATCTGGATCCAGGAAAATTTATACCCATGATAAAGGAAAGAAAATGCATCAAGATGACTACACTAGGCATTGGTGAGCTGAAGTGAATTGCTCGGTCCCATGTTGAGTCAGACAGTCATATAGTCCACTAGGCTGAGAATGGCGGGTTGAAAAGGAATGCCGTTACATTCATACCAAAAAGAATATTTCAAGATCTCTCTGGAAACACAACACTATCATGAACATTACAATGTCTACCTACCAAGAAGGAAGACCAGTTAATACCACTGTTTAAATTTATACACTAACCATGAATACCAAAGGTAAGGAAACAGAAGATTTTACCAACCTTTGCGGTCTGAAATTGCTCAAACCTGCAAACAAGATGCATTGATAATTCCTGATGTTTGGAACACACACGGAAATGCCACCCGGTCCGCCACCATCCTCACAATTGTTCTGATGTCTGAGCCCACTGCTGCAGTTGCTGTACCACCCTTCTGTCAAGGCAAGGGCCTTCCTCTTTTACGCTGTCCATCTACTTTCCCAAGCACCATGTCCTTCTCCAGGGACTGGTGTCGTCTAAAGAATAAGTACAAAAAAGTAACAAGAGGACACATATAGTGTATATTCTCACTTCTATGAAATAGCTAGAATTTGGCAAATGATGTATAGAGGCCAAAATGTATTAGTAATTTCAAATGGTGAAAGGGAGGGAGAAAAGGGGCCCCACTGCTATGGGGACACTGAGATTCTATTAAAGGTGATGGAAAGCTTTGGAAATGGATCAATCCAAGATCATTGCAACCTATTCGATTCCACGCCACTCACACCAACCCTGGCCCAAGGAAATGGATCTAAACTCAATGCCATCCAGTTGATTCCAAGTCACTGCCCTGTGGGTTTCTGAGACTGTAACTCTTCATGGGAGCATACAGCCTCATCTTTCTCCCTCAGAGCAGTTGGTGGGCTTGAACCAACTTGACTTTACAGTTGGCAGCTCAACACTATGTCAGCAAGGCTCCTTGGACGTGGACAGTGATCAAAAAAATGGTTGGACGGGCAAATGTTTATATATATAAAACCTCATTAAAAACAAATATATTCAGAACAAAAAAGAACTCAGACTTTGTGGTAGTTGCATAACCTGTTGTCAACTTGAGTGAGAATGTAGAGTTTAGCTTAGCAGGTGGCAGCTTGATGACCTCATTTGGAACTGCTAAGGAGATAAATAGCTCGCTGGAGGCAAGACACTCACTTACTCCCTATGATACATTTCTGTGGATAAGACACATGGAACAACTCTAGAACCCTGGAGCTGGAGGAACCACCTGGAGACCCACACCAGCGCTGAGATGCTTACACTGCTACTGGAGCCACAAGACTTTCACCCACTGGCCTATGATGTTCCAGCATCAGGTGTCATGGCGTGTGTTGTGTGAGTCTGAAGAGGAATTTACAGAATGATATCGGGCATATGGGCTAATGTGGGACTTGGTCTGGGCTGGGCTGGGATGTTTTCTCACTATATGATTGCTCTTTTATATAGAGCTCTTTCTTATACACATGGGGGTCTATGAATTTGTTTCTCTAGTCCACCTGGACTAACACAGACCGCAACAAATGCACCTCAATTTAAAAAGTGGACCAAGGACCTAGATATTTCACCCAAGAAGAAATAGAAAAAATGACCAACAAGCACGTGAAAATACATCTGATGCCACGTGCCACCCCAGAACAGAACAAACCCATTGTCACTGGGTTGATCCTGACTCCCAGTGAGCCAGAGGACAGAACAGAACCGCCACATGGGATCTCCAAGGCTGTACATCTTTACAGAAGCACACTGCTTCGGGTTTGCCCGTGGACCGACTGCTTGTGTTCAGACTGCTGACCCTTCTGTTTGCCATTGAGCACTTTAACCGCTGTGCCACTCGGGTTCCTTCATTAGCCATTAAGAAAATTCAAACCAAAACTACAATGAAATGTTATTTCACACCCATCAGGATGGCTATCACTACACAACAGCAACAACAACCCCCCCTCCAACAACAAAAAAAGACAACAGATGCTAATAAGTATCTGTGAGGCTGTAAAGCAATTGGAGCTGCTGGGAATGCAGAATGGTACAGCTGCCTTGGAAAAGACTCTGGCCGTTCCTCAGAGCTACCCACCTGACCCACCAGGACCAGTCCTAAAGGAACGAGGATATGTGCGCACACAAACATCTGCACACAAACGTTCGAAGCAGCGTCATTCATGATAGCCCAAAAGGGGAAACCACTCGAATGCACCCCAGGCGATGAGCAGATCAATAAAACATGGCCTATCCATCCAATGACGCATTACTCAACAATAAAAAGAAACAACATTGCGGTCCATATTTCAACATGAAGGAACCTTAAAAACATTATGCCAAGTGAAAGAAGCTAGTCACAAAAAAAACCCTGTTTATTACCTGATTCCATGAATAAGAAATGAGTAGAAGAGGCAAATCTATAAAGACAGAAAGCTCAGTGGTTGCCTGGAGTCGATCACTTCAGAAGAAGGAGCCGTGGTGGGGCAGTGGGCTGGCTACTCACTGGGCTCCTAGTCCCAAGGTCAACAGTTCGAAACCACCAGTGGTTCCACAGGAGAGAAGTGAAGTTTTCTTCTCCTGTAAAATTGACAGGATCAGAAATCCCCAGGGGACAGTTCCACTCTGTCCTTTAGAGTCATTATGAGTCGGAATCAACTCGATGGCAGTGGCTAAGGGGCAGAAGGGAGTTTCGGTTGTAGAGTTATGGTTGAGGGGTATGTGTATCCTTTTGGAATAAAGAAAATGTTTTAAAATGGATTGTGATAACGGAATGTACTCAGTGAAGGTACTATGAGCCATTGAATGGGTTAATTGTGTGGTACGTGGCTTATAGTTCAATAAAACTCCCCCTTTAAAAGTAGAGTTTGTTCCCTAAGGCTAAGAACTAGTTAGAGTTAGCATCATTTGATTGGCCTTCATTGGCTGGCCTGTTTTATGTTTGTGTGGTTTTTCTTGGCCTTATAACTCCAGGATCGGCATCAAGATGCCTAAAGGGTTAAGTTGGGTACCAGAAATGGAATCAACACACACAAAAAACCAAGGCATTGGATTCTTGCAACTCAGGAGGAAGAGGGAGATGGACCACCGTGGATAACAATCACTCTTTAGCCCAGATCCTTCATAGGGTAGCTGAGAAAATGAGCGAGCTCCTGTAGGAGAATAGAATGCGGAAATAGAATAAAATACGGAAATAAAATAGAATGAGCCACTTACCACTTTCTGAAAACATCCCACCCTTCCAGGTCCTCCGATGATGGGACCAGTGACTGACTCTGGCCTGCCAATGCTGGGTTGAGCTCGATGTAGTTGCCAGGTCCAAGCATGGTGCCGGTCGAAAAGGCCGTTTCATCTGATCCCATCTAAGAATGCCGCTGTTGATGAGGACAGAGGTGGTGTCAGGATCCCACTGTCCCCGAGCCTGGTGAGGGGTCTGTTGTCCGATGTCTCTAGCTCACTCTTTTTACTTCCAGATGATTCTGATACCTCTTGACTTAGCAGAAATCTTGGCAGCAGTAAGCACACCGGCAGGCTTATCCCTTATTCCTAGACAGGATGGCTTCAGTATTTATAGGGCTAAAACCCTTTTATGCTGAGAATGGATCCAATTATAATTCCTCTGTTAATGTCGCTGAACTCACTGCCATCCGTGAGCCGATACTGACTCATAGATATCCCAGAGGACAGCGTAGAACTGCCCCTGTGAGTGTCCAAGACTGTAACTCTTTATGGGACTAGAAAGCCCATCATTCCCCCAATGTCCGTAAAAGGATGATGAGCGTTTTAAAGCCGAAGGAGGCATTTCAGATTCTACCCTCTAGAACAGACTCAGGCTGCGGAGAAAACAACTCAAGCAAGACAGGCGGAGTGTAGGAATGCTTTAAGACTTCACGCCGTGTCGAACACAGGAAAATGCACAGATTTTAAATGTAGTGTTTAGTTTAATAAAATTATCAAGATTCTTCATCACTCTGCGGTCGAACTTGCTTGGCTCTGAAAAATACAGAACTCATAATCAACAATGATTTCTCTGCAGCCATTAGGCCTACGTGGGCATTCTTGGCAAATGAGAGACTCTAAACCACGTACTCTTTTCAAATTACGGATTTTTGAAAATCAATATTTAAAAATCAACCCACTGGAAACAAAGCCCCAGTGTAGCGTGCTGTAGGAGTGGACTTGGAGAACATGCTGAGAAAACTAAGTAGGCTGCAAAAGGAGGTAGCTTATATTTGTGTGATCTTGCCTGTAAAAAATGAATAAGTATTTAGAAACCAGAGATCACATGTGCTTGCCAGGAGTCGAAGGACCAGGAAAAAAAGGCGGGGGGGGGGGGCGTATGCTTAGGGCCACTGGTGGTATGTTCATGTGAGATTATTTGGTACAGGATAACTAGTTCCACCTTCACTCGGTGTGGAATACTGGGCTCAAGGCCACTGCATCGTATTTAAAGATTCTCATTCTTTCTTCTCCGCCTTGAAAACCCTCCTGGCTTGTAGTAAAGGCCGTCTCATTTGGAAGTTATGAAAAGTAGCGTGGCCATTTTGCCTTGCTTTGTCTTGTTCTTGGGATTCAGTCTGGCAAGCATCCACCATGGACAAGGAATGCTTGCTGGACCTGACTTCCTGTATGTTCCCCCCACTCCCCGGAGACTTGAAGCTCAAATAAATGCTTCTGTCATTGGGCTGAGCTCCCAGCTGTGCAAATTGGTCACAGATGTAATTGCATTTGCCCTCTGCCCTACAGGAACACATGCCTGTGGTTGGGGCTTTAGACGTCTCCTGAATGAAAGACGGTACTTCTGACTCCGAGTAATAGCCGTGGAGTCCAAATAAGCTGCTAAAGAGACACGCCAGAAGTATGGCACTGTTGCTGGTTAGAACTGGGGCCTGGGCTGCCGGGGGCATTCCATTGACGAGTCAGGCTTAGAGGCAAGAACTCCATTTCTCCACCGGCTCCTTCTCCGTACAAGCATGGCTCCTTCCTGTCCTTCCCCGCCTCCCTCATGCCCACAGCTCCTGCACTCACAGCGCCAACTCCAAGTGTGTTGAACTGAAGGTCATGGTTGCCCGGTACATCAACACAGCCCATACTGTAACCGTCAGAATGAAAACAAATGCAGGCGCATGTTGCTGAGCAGATCCAGAAAGTTCACAAAGCCACATTTCAGTTGTGCCTGGCACAGGAATTCGACTCTGAAGACCCCAGCAGGAGGTGATGGGGTGGAGCGGAGCGATCATCTCTGGACCAAGCACTTGAAAAGGAAGAACAAACAAACAGCAAAACCAATTGTTGTCACATCAGCTCTGGCTCCTGCTGACCCCTTTTGTGCCAGAGGAGAAGCGTGCTCCATGGGGTGTTCAATGGGAGACAGCGGTCTGGCCATTCCCCCCACCCCACCCCAGCACCTCCTGAAAACACCATGGCCACGTCTCCTGTTGGAGACGGCTCTGTAGGAGCCGTGAACTGGACAACTGGTCCTTTTGTTCAGGAGCTGCTGGGTGGAAAAGCTCCAGGAGGTCTAAGACTGGTCGAATGAACTTTAGAACAGAGTTCTTAAACTGTTCGTATTTCTAGGCTTTCCACTCTCATCGCAAAACTGGCCCCAAATGATTCGCTCCAGGCCGTGGGACAGAATGGCACTCCGCTGAGCCACCCCTGTGAGAGGATACCCTGCAGGTTTTTGAAATCATGCTCTGCTGTCTGGTCCCTTTGCGACTTTGGGCAATCTTTGGCACAATGGGAACTAATCCCAGACCATACTTCGTAGACTAGCTGGAACACTACATAACACACCCACCTACATTGCTTAGAAGAGATACTGGTATAAGAAAGTAAATAAAAATCTATAACAAGGCGGTACTCAAAATCAAGAATTTTTTTTCAAAGCTATATATTTACTATTTTTTACCAAACAATCTTGTCACCTACAAAGTACTCTCCATGACACTTAGTACATTTGTCCGACTTGTGATTCCCGTCCTGGAAACATTTTTAAAACTCATCTGTTTGGATGGCTGACTCCCTTGTTTTTTTCTTCACCTCTTCTAAGTTGTCAAATTGCTCTTCTTTCATACTCTTCTGCATTTGTGGAAACAAAAAGAAATCACAGGCAGCGAGGTCAGGGGAGTCAGGTGTGAGGGGCAAGAGAGGCATGCTGTTTTTTGACAAAAACTGGTGCACTGAGATAACTGGGTGAGCAGGTACAGATCATGGTGGAAAATCCAGTCCCTCATCTGTCACAAACCAGGCCTTCTTTGTGTTCATCTTTCCAGAACCTCTACATAGAAATCTTGATTAACAGTCTGACTTGGTAGAATGTATTCCAAATGCACTACGAGTTGATATTTTCATCCGTTTAGGAAGTTGACGGATGTCCAGAATGAAATTTGTCATCCACCGACATTTCACCTTTTTTGAAATGAGAAAACCCCTCCTATGCTTGAGTTTTTTCCACAGTGCTGTCCTGGTAAACTGTGTTCAACATCACAACCGTTTCTGTGGCATTTTTCCCGAGCAGGAAACAAAGTGTCATAGCCACACGCTGTTCTTTTAAATCAGCCATCACAAAAAGCGAGGCTCAAGAGAAACTGCTTTTAGGAAAAAATTCACTGTGACCAGAGAGAACCTTCCCATGTGATGCCACTGGGTACACTAACCCAGAGAGAGTTGCTCAATGCTTACTCAGTGGCAAAAAAATGTGTACTATGCAAACTCTGTTCTGCCCAGCGCAATTCTGTTTGGGGTGGGGGTGCCCCCTGTATATTGCCATTAGGTCTTCAGTTCATATGTGCATAGGTTTATTACAAACAAAATATATTTAAACATGTCTCTGTGGCCAATGGGTGGGTACAGAAAAGTTCCATCCGTGATACATTTTTCTTAATCCTGATAGCTTTGGGACAAAGACGGGCTTTTTACTCCTGTAAAGAGTGACAGTCTCAGACGCCCACAGGGGCACTTATACCCTTGTCCTCACGGCGACGCTGTGAGTCAGCATTGGCTTGATGGCAGGGAGACTCTTGATGGGGTCCAATCAAAGCAGTGGCTTCTGAGGAATCTACTGGACCAGTTACATGCAAGGCAGAGAGGTCAGCTCATTAGGCGATGGCAACTCTTAGGGGGTTTCCAAGGAGACCGTAGTAATGGGTGTTCTCAAAGGACACAGAGCCATCATGGGGCTTATGATGAAGATGTTTGAAGAAAGGGACCCTGCATTGATGAGGAAAAGGGCCAGGAAGGTTGCCTTGAGGGATTTATTTGTTTATTCCTTCACAAGAATGTACTTGCTCACGTTCCAAGGAGAGCAAGGGCTATCACACCAGAATTTTGTTGGGAAATCTTATCCCATCCATTTTACGGTCCTGATTTTGCTCCTGCAGACTTCTTTTTGCTCTCCAAACGCAAGAACTTTTCAAAGGAGCAGGAGCTCTGATGGGCTGTCAGTCCCAGGGTACAGGATTCATTGGCCAGAAGCTAGAGGGACAGAACCACCATCTACAGAAGCGTACAGGCAGAGATGGAGGAGATGTCAAAGCCAACAACTGCACGTTCTGATAGTTTGGTTCAATAACGCTCTCTGTGGTTTTGTGGCGGTGCTTTTTGGCATGCCCGGAGAGAGGAGTGAGGGAGTGGGTGGGGAGGGCAGGTTCTGTTCCGAGCCCGCGCTGATGATTTTCCAAGCGCTCTGTTTTGTCCTTTTATCTGCATATTCTCATTGACCCCTCCCGACCACACTCGGTGATAGAGACCGTTTATCATCCCTATTTTGTGAAAGCATAATTTGAGATTCAGCAAGATTAAATGACTTTGCCCACTCAGACCGACAAAAAGTGGGACGCAGATTCCATCCATCCGACACTGGGCCAGCAAAACTAGGGTGTGCTTCCATATCCTTGGCATGTAGCCATTGTTTTCATAGCTTACGCACTTTGCAGATTGTTCTCGTCAGCTGTATATGGAGAATGGGATAGCGATAACCCCATCCAGATTCATTGTTAAGATTTTTAATCAATACAAAACCAAAACAAATGTACTGCCATCAACTCAATTCTGGCTCATAGGAACTTACATAGGGTTTAAAAGACTGTAAATAATTTTAGAAGCAGAAAGCCTCATTTTTTCTTTCTCAGAGCAGCTGGTAGGTTTGAACTGCCAACCTTTGGTTCACAGGTTAATGCTTACCTGACAGGGACTGGAAGATTTTAAGTTTTTGTTTCTTTTTTTATTGAAGATGAATACAGTAAGGTGGTCTGTGAAACACTTTCAGGTGTGAGATGTGTGTTTTTAGTAGGATGTAACTTTTTGATGAAGTGGAATGAAATACAAATTTAAGAAGGAAATGGAGCAATTTAAAAGCCAATGGTGTCAGAGGAAATACCTTGTAGTTTTAAAAAAAGAGGTGACAGAGTAAATGATGTTACAGTTTTATTTTTAAATTTCAGTATTCATAATAACACACTGGACATTTCATATTCTGGTGCAACTTAAAAGTTATGATGAAAACTTCGTGATATCATCTGAAGATGTGCCTTGGGAGGGATGCATGGTGCCTTAAATCTCTAGTGCTACAGTAACAGGCATACCACAAGGGGGTGGCTGTAACAAACAGAAAGTTATTCTCTCACAGTTTAGGAGGCTGGAAGTCCATATTCAGAGTGGGGGCCTGAGGGAACGGCTGTCTTTCTCTGCTAGGGCTAGGGAAAGATCCTTGTCTTCTCTCAGCATCTGTAGCCCCAGCATTCCTTGAGATATTTCCACGTGTCTTAACAACTCTTCATGGATCTGGGGATTTCTCTGAAGAGAGAACCCAAGTTCAAGAAATGCACCCCGTTCCCAGCTCTGCTTTCTTGACAGTAGTTGGTCCCCTCTGGTGGAGGGTGGGGGTGAGGAGGTACAATTCAATTAATGACAAATACCATGTTAAAATGACTCTAATACCAGAATAAAATGTCCCAGGATGACTTATTTACTCTACATTCTCTGTGTGTGCATCTGCTTGTGTGTACATATAATTATTCCACTTAGACAACTTTTTGCCTTCAGCAATCTTATGGAACTCTCAAAGAAATTAATTATCGTTTTCTATATCTTCTATTTTCCTGACAGGAGTCCATAGACTTCTCCTGGCAAGGAGCGTGTTAACGATCACCTGAAAGAAGGTATTGGCAAGGCAAGCAGCTGAAGGTTATAAGCCAGGCAAGGTTCATAATTCAGCACCAACATCAACACGGTGTGGCAGATGGTGATCAAACCACTGGAAAGAATACGGCAGAGATGAGCCTGTCTTCTCTGTTTGGGGTTAACATTTAATAGATGCTCAGAGAGCTCAGTGCATGTGGGCTCACTCAGGGAATGTTTCATGGAGGATGTGCAGTGGGCAGAGCAAGGTGGGAGAGCCCTGGAATAGGGTTAGAGAGAAGGACTGCCAGCAAATGGGCTCAAAATAAGTAGACTTGCCAGCCGGGGGCAAAAGGTACCAGCTGGGAAATGATAGAGTCTCTCTATGACCTAAGTAGCACCAGCACTCAGGGCTCATGCATGAACCTTCTCGGCTCACCACAGAACTGAAACTGACAGGGTGAAGACGTGCCGACTTGCTTCCTCTCCTTCCACTGGCTGGGACCTTCCCACCCTCAGCTTTGGTATCGAGATCACAGCCACTGATGACTTCTCTCACCACTTAAGAAGATTGTGTCACCTTAACCAAGTCCTTCCTTCACCAAGTTCCTCATTCCCTTCACGGATGCCACGCTTCAGTCCACCAGACTGGAGCCTGTGAAACCTCTTCTGTTCTTTCCCCATCCCTCCACTTTCCTTCACTTCACTTCCCCTTATTTTTATACCAAATCTCTCATTAAACCCACTGCCATTGGTTCAATCCCAACTCTTAGCTGCCCTGTATAGGGTTTCTGAGGCTGTAGATCATTATAGGAGCAGACAGCTTCATCTTTCTCCTATGGAGAAGCTAGTGGGTTTGAACCACCTTTGCAGCTAACAGTCCAACACATACCCTATAGTGGCACCAGTGCTCAATCTGTCACACTACCTATAATTTCTTCCTTCAAAAGACCTTAAAGACATCTTAACTTTATTTCTATTTCAGAAGACTATTTGCTGTGGATTGAATGTTGTCTCCCAAAGAGATATTAACTGCCAGCAGCCTGGCTCCAAAAAATTGTACACCTAAACATTAGCTGTTCGGTGGAAGACACAAAGAAACATGAGATGTGCTTCTTATCTTCTTAGGACAAGATGGTGTAATAGTTGGGTTTTGTGTCAACTTGGCTGGGTTGAGATTCACAATGGTTTGGCAGTTGAGGCTTAACTATCCCCATGCTATGACCTAACATGATGTCATCAATTCCATAATGGGATTTGCTGTGAGCAGCCAAGCAGTTGTAAGATTAGGTTGGAGTGTAGCAGCCTTCCTCAGGCATGACGTAATTGAAAGAAGGCTTCCTCAGAGATGTGGATATATATATATATATATATATATATATATATATATATATATATATATATATATATATATATATATATATTCTGTGGAAAGCTTGCCTGCTTTTTGCTGGGTCTGGATCCTGCACCTGGCTAATCAACCTCTGGTTCTTTGAACTTGAAAAAACAGTCTGTCATATTGCCCGCCAATTTCTAGCGTCATTTGGCAGCCTGCCAAGTGACCTGCTGATCTTGGGCTCCATTTGCCCTCCAGTTATAGGCTTGACCTGCTGACCTTGGGTGCATTCATCCCTGTGGCCTGTGATGTTCCTGCCCATCCTGGGTTCATTGGTAAGTCCCCAAAGCTATGCTGTGAGTCGGGAGAAGCCTCCAGCTTAACCTCTGACCCATGGAATTGAAACTGGACTGGACTTGCCCACTTCTGCAACTGTGTGAGCCATTTTATTGATGTAAATGGATATTGATACATATATACATCACTGGTTTTGCTTTTCTAGAGAACCTGGTCTAACCCCAAATGGAAAAGAATAAATAAAAAGATTCATTTATTCACATGAATTCATTTAAAATCCACCATTAGTAAGTAAGCATGTTAATTGCTAGCATGGGTCAATAAGATGTTTGATACTACCACACCCATTGTATGAAGGTACTTCACTTTGTTTATCCAGTAACCTATTAGAGGACACCTTGATTGAGTTCAAATTTTGGCAATTATAAATAAGACTTCTCCAAACATTAAAAAAATATATCATAATCTTTAAGAAACAGCTATCTATAAGTATTAAATGAATAGTAAGTTCTATGTGAGTGTAAAAGTCTCAAGAGGTGCTCATTCATCCTCATTTAGAGAACAGTTATTAAGGACTCCCTGTGTCCCAACTAAGGAGTACCTGGTGGTTTAGTGGTTATGCACTGGGCTTCGATCTGCATGGTCAGCGGTTTGAAACCACCACCAACTCCCTCAGGAGAGACTGCTTTCTCCTCCCTTAGACAGCCACAGTCTCAGAAGCCCACAAGGGGTCACTGTGTCAGCAAGGACCTGATGGCAGGGAGGTTGGGTTTTTTTTGGTTTGGTGTCCCAGTTACTGTGCTGGGCTCCTGGAATCCAAAACATTGCACTTCAGGGTTATGAAGCTTAGGGCTTAAGTTGGTAGTCAGGAATTCATTTGGGGCTTCTGTAAGATGACCTCTAAAAGGTCATCTACAGGCAGGAAAATAAGAGTAACTGGAAGTCTAACACAGGAACAAGGGGGAATGTATATGCAAGAAACAACATCAGATGTGGGACACACAAGGGGAGCTGAGTCAGCTGAACTCACTTGGCTTTATGGGACAGAAACTTGATGGAAACAGGCAAGCCAAAAAGGGGAGAGAGAAAGAGAGATTTATTGGTTCATGTATTAGTAAAATTCCTATGACCGAAGCTGACCTTGGAAATGAATCCAGGGGTTCCAGAGATTGTTAACCCTCTCTTCACACCCCTCTCTCCCTTTGCTCTCCATATCTCCTATACATGTATAAGCTGAGTTTTTCAGTACTGGGGTTCGGCTTATACACGCACGGGTCAGTGGTACCCCAGCGAGGTGTAACATCTTGCGGGTGATTGCCATTCCTCCGCTGACACTGCAGGGCTTTGAATGTTTGTTTACTCACATCTAAGCAGAGTCATCCTATGACCTGGACGGCTCCAATTCGCAGAAGCACCCATAGTGATTCACTTACGCCAGCAGTTGAACTGGTAAGGATGTGTCTGCTCTCCGTGTCTCCCCTCTGGTCTCTGTGTTAATTCACATCCTGCATTTCCCGCCTTAGGCTTATTCTCGAGACAATCAGTTTTTCTGGTTTCCCAGGTAAAAATTAGGTACCTCGGCTTATACTCGGGTCAGCTTTTATTCGAGTATACATGGTAGGTTTCCTCCAAGGAGCAAGAATATGATGAGAGATGCAGGCTAGATGGTGCTGTGAAGTGGAAGTTTTGAAGATCGGCAGGCTTATGCCATCCCATGGAATTCACACAGAGGAAAATGTCACCAGACTTCCCCCAAGGGAGGACAGAGATATGATTGGGCCATGCTCCCAGGTGTGGTTCAGCCATGCTGTATGAAGAGTTGTACATCATGGTTAACCAAGTCTCTGTCATGTGTCCACCTGTGAGGTCAGAGTAGGTTCTGGCATTGACAGCCAGCGAGACCCCATGGAGGGAGGAGGATGAGGTTCACAAATGAAGTGTACATAGGCTAGGAGGAAGCCAAAGAATGCCAACGGTCCGGAAGCAGCACATTTCTACTGGATCTAGAAGAGGCCAACTTATTGGTGAAAGAGATGTTGTATCATTAGGGTAGAGGAGAGATTGTCAGGAGGCTCAGATGTCAGGGTCGGGTTTATACTGTGCATGTGGGAATCATCAAGTTGTGATTCCCTGGAGTTCAGGCACACCACGGTGTGACAGATCTTGAACATTCTTCTGGTAGCAACGTGTAGGACAGACAGCAGGAGGAAGACTGGGAAGACAGCCACAACCAAGCAGAGAACTAGGAAGCTGGCAGTAAGGGCAAATAAAGGCACACGAATCATCAAAGGCCTGTATGACTGGTGACATATTACGGAAGGTAAGGGGCGCAGAGGGGAGATAGCAGGGGTCAACGATATTTCTGCAATAGCGAGTCTGGTTAGAGGGAATGGCAGTACTGCTGGAGGGAGGGAAGTAGGAAATTGGGGAGTGTAGATCCACTCTAGGGGTATAATAATTTCTTGCCTCGTGAATAAAGTTCCATGTTTTTGTATTAGGGTAAACATGGAATTAACAGCAATTGCTTGCATTAACATTTGAAAAAATTCTTGCATGGCTGTGCATGCCAATATAGCCAATTTTAAAGCCTAAAACTATCTTGTTTGGGATCTGAGCTTGAAAATGGAATAATGAAGAATTCTGAAAACATATGCTGATGTCGGTTTTTACTGGCAGTCTCTGAATTAGCATTTCAATGTCACGAGAAGTAGCTTTAGAATCGCTAACGCCTTTGCTTCTGTGGAAAGGATTTCTTTACTCTCCATCAGTGATTCTCCACCTCTTTTTGTATTTTTTTTGTGTTTTAATTCTTCTCCTAATGCGGGGTTCCTGTGCCTTCCCTGTTCTCCAGCGAGAGTCCTCTCCTCCCAAAACGCACCCCACACAGAAAGGAAACAGCGAGATCTTCCTATTGAAGGGAAGAGTAGCATCCTCTAAAGAGTTTCTTGACAAAGAACATGTAGGGAGAATTAGTACATTGGAGCAAAAGATTATGGGATAGGGGTAGTAATTCTCCTAAAAGGGGGCAGGGAATCGATGTAATAATCAAAGAATAACAGACTACTTTGAGCTGAGAGTGTCTTGAGAGATCATTAGAGATAAACCTATGTCTTATGAAATATATGGTTTCCCCCACTCCAAAATGATGTGCTAAATCGCAAGACTGCTGGACCAGTGAATGTGATCCCTCTTAGAAACATGACTTTCTCTGCTATGTTAATTCAATCATAGACGTGCAGAATTTGATTGAAATTAGTTGCCTTTGAGACATAAAACTCGCTGAGAAGGAAGCACTACAGGAGGGGAAGGTGCACACCACACGGAACCTCCACGGAAACAAGGTTGACAAGGGACAGCGACCTTCCTCTAAAGTCAGCGAGAGAGGAAAACGGCCCTCAGAGCTGGCTCCCTCGGTTCAGTCTTCCAGCCTCTGAAACCGAGAGAAAATGCATTTCCATAAGTTAAAGCTACCCACCAGGGGTATTCGAAGTGTATCAGAACTAAGAACGAAGACACTACTCATTTAAAATATAAGAAAATTTACTTCTGCTTTCAGGAAGGTATAGTAGACATATGTTCCCCAATTCCTTCCACTAAACCCCACCAAACAAACAAACAGCCCTCACCATCACATCTAAATCAAGCATAAAACTCACTGCCATAAAGTCAGTGCCGACTCGTAGTGACCCCTGTGGGTTTCCAAGACCGTGTGAGGGAGCAGAAAGCCTAGTCTTTTACTTGGGGGAGCCGCTGATGGTCTCAAACTGCTGTCTACACTGATCACAGCCCAGCTCATCACCGCTACACACCAGGGCTCCTCCAAAGCAGCATCAGGGGTCTCTAAAAGGTGGAAGAAGGCGGATCAAGTAGAGGCGACAGAATACAAATTATTTTGGAGCACCATGGAACACATACCAAGATCAAACATGATCTGGACCACAAAACAAACCTCAACACACTTTGAAACCATTTAAATTGCAGACTGTTCTCCAACTACAAGGAGTCACAGTAGAAATCAACTGCGATAGTAGTAAAAGCTCTAAATATTTGCAAACTTATCACCACAGTTCTTTATTATTATTACTATTATTAAATACTTTTATTGGGGACCTCTTACATCTCTTATCACAATCCATCCATTCCTCCAGTGTGTCAAGTACATTTTCACATATGCCACCATTATCATTTCCAAAGCATTTTCTTCCCACTTGAGTCCCTGATATCAGCTACCCATTTCTTCCCTCTCCCAGCCCTGCCCTCCCTCCCTCCCTCACGAAACCCTGATAAAGTATAGATTATTTTTTCCATATCTTACATTGGCCTCTGTCGCCCCTCATCCACTTTTCCCTTATTCATCCCCCTGGGAAGGGGTTCTAGGTTGATCCTTGTGATCCATTCCCCCTTTCTCCCCACACCTTCCCCTAATCCTCCTGGTATCTCTACTCTCCTTGTTGGCCCTGAGGGGTTTATCTATCCTGGATTCTCCTTGTTTCGGGCTCTTATCTGTAGCATTGTGCATGTTCTGGTCTAATCTGACTTGTAAGGTGGAATTGAGGTCATGATAATGGGGTGAAGGAAGCACCAAAGAGCTAAAGGAAAGTTGTGTGTTTTGTTGGTGCTATACTGCACCCTGACTGACTCATCTCTTCCCTGTGACTCCTCTGTGAGGGATGTCCAATTGTCTACAGAAGGGCATTGGGTCTCCACTCCATGCTGCTCCCCCCATTCATCTTGGGTATGGTTTGTATCTGGGTCTTACATGCCTGATACCTGATCCCTTTGACACCTTGTGATTGCACAGGCTGGTGTGTTTCTTCTATGTGGGCTTTGTTGCTTTTCAGCTAGATGGCCGCTTGTTTACCTTCAAGCCTTTAAGACGCCAGACATTATATCTTTTGATTGCTGGGCACCATCAGCTTTCTTTACCACATTTGCTTATGCACCCATTTTTGTCTTCAGCGATTGTGTCAGGAAGGTGAGCATCACAGAATGTCAATTGTTAGAAAAAAGTGTTCTTGTGTTAAGGGAGTACTTGAGTTGAGGTCAAATGACCATTTGCAGCCTTAATTCTTAACATATAGATATGAGTACATAGTTCTATTCCCCTCATTATACACACACACATATTTATATATGCATATGTACATGCCTATATTTAGGCCTCTATAAATTCCCATTGTCTCCTGGTTCTTTCCTCTATTTTCTTTTTACTTCCCTCTTGTCCCACCATCATGTCATGTTCGGCCTTCATTTGGGTTTAGTAATTCCTCGCTCGACATTGCCCTTGATTGAGTCCTACTAGGCATCCTGTGGCCTTCCTTCCATTGATTTAGTTCACTTGTTGTTCCCTTGTCCCTGGGCTGGTCCCCCCATTTCCTTTCTCCCACCTCCCCTTTTCCCATATCCCCCCAGAACCACTGGTCCCGTTCTTTTCACCTCCTAATTATTTATCCCACCTGTCTTATCTAGATAGACATGCAGAGACATTAATAAGTCAGCACACTTCTAAAGAAGTCTTACAGGGGAAAATACACTGGACTGAATAAAATCAAAAGACCAAAATCTGTGGGACTAAAGCAGTGCCAAAAGGCACATTCATAGTACTAAATGCAAACACTTTAAAAGATAAGAAATTATGAATCGATAATCGAACCTCCCACCTCAAGAACTTAGAAAAATAACTCTAAAGCAAACAGCAGAGAATAGTACTAGAAACAGACAGCACCCAAACAAATAGAATGCGGGAAAAGGATGTGGTTCTTTGAACAAATCAATAAAGTCAACAGACCTCCCGTCAGATCGACAAACACAAAGACACAGCTTACCAATATGAGGGATGAAACAGGAGCTATTACTACATGCATAAAAAAGAATAAGGGAATACTATAAGTTAATAACATCAGACTCCGTACGCATAAATATGACAGCTTACATAAACCAATCAGCCACTGCCACTGCCCCCTTCCCAGCAAATACAAATGAATGCAACATTTAATAGGTCATTTGAATATCTTATATCTATTAAGGAAGTTTAATTTACAAATACGTAACTTTTTCCAGATGTAGAAATCCCTAAGGCCATGTGATATCACTGAAGAATTCAACCAAGCACTTACAGTGGTATATCACATCCATCTACACTTTCTTTGCTGGAAAACAAAAGAAGGGGAAGGACGGCAGCCCGAGTCTCACCCGGGATACACACAAAATAACAGCGTTAAGGCATAAAGCGATTTTGTTTGCATCAAAACGCTCTGGGATCTAGGTAACTGACTTACTGAAGAGAGTGGGAGACCAGACGAAGCATTCTTGGATTGGACACCTACGGCATGATTCCCAACAGGAAAAGGGGATCGATGGAGCTTCTAACACACTATGAAGCTCCCGCTGCACGAAACCAAAGTTGGGAGGCAAAACGCAAAACTACAGAGAGGGAGACACTACGTGACAACCACCTCCCCGGCAGAGGACTGCTGTCCAGCGTGAAAAGAGCTCCCCAAAGGCAACAGTGGAAAATAGCAAGCAATCCAACTAGCACATGGCTGGCCCAAAGACATCAACAGACATTTCACTCAGAGGGGGGCAGACTAGCCACTTGCAAAGGCGAGCAGCGCTCTTAGCCATCAGGAAGATGCAAGCTAAAACCACAGTGAGAGTGCTTCCTTTGTATCCAGGACTGAAATACAATAGCGACACGAAATAAATCCTGGTATTCCTGGTGGGAATGCAAAAATAAATAGGAAACGGCCCTTCCACACACGCAGTGCAAAATATTTAGCAGTCTCTTACAAACCTAAACGTGCACCTACGCATGTCTGGCACAGAGTGACCCAATGGGACAGGAAAGAATGTCCCCATAGGCGATGTAATAGTCTTTGTGGAAGCAGACTGCAGTACCAGTCTCCAATGGAGTGGCTGGGGGGTTTGAACCACAGACGTTCCAGTTCACAATCAAGCACATTCACTATTGCATGACGAGGGTCCCTGGGAACTTACATTAAGATCCAACCGTTGAACCCCCAGTTGTGTGTGTTGGGGACTGGGGCGGGGAGGATGGGAGGAAACAGGTGGTTAAAAAGGTAGTAAACAGAATCCAAGATCTTTATTTGAAAAGAAAAGAATCCTCATATACTCACTGTTTTATCTGATGTTATTAACTCATTTTATCCCTTATTCTTTGTACGCATGTAGTAACAGCTCCTGTTTCATCCCTAACATTGGCCGTCTGTGTCTTTGTGTTTGTCAATTGACAATATATTTCATAGTAATACTTTTTCCTCCCATCTTCTTATACTGGGGGGAAAGATGTGGTTCTTTTTGCTTTGTGCTTGCTTACCATGTGTTCTGCATGTAAAACTGAGTACTTTGCTCTTATGTGGATTGGATAAAATCTAGTGCTTCTTTGTTTTCTGAATCCTTGTGGCCTTGAATCCCATGTATCTGCTATCAACATTACTACTCCTAATGGCTTTGTTGCTTGCATGTGTCTCACATAGCTTTTCCAATTCTTTCTAGTCAACCTTCCTGGTTCTCGTTGTCCCTTGCAATTCATATACAATTAGATTTTTGATGTTGTTGCTGTTATGGTTGTAACCCCAGGATATCCGACCAAAGGAGCTTATACTGACCTTTTAAAGATCAGATCATCTCCCTAGCTTGTTACTTAAAAAAAAAAAGTCAATGTAATTTATAAAATAAGAGAAACTTTAGTACAAACTCAGAAAAAGTAATATACATAAAGTATCAGTTACCTAAAGACTATTTATGGAAAAGCCTTGAACTCCACAGCATGTAATACAAATGCATCAGGATGGCCAGGGTGAAGTGTGCGGTTGAGCAGTGGGAAAGACGGGGATTGGGGAGACTGGGAGGTTCGAAGTCACTGGTTTATTTGTACCTCTTCTCGCTTTCCTCCAAAATTTGTGTTCGTGTTGGCTGCACAATATGCAGTCATTTTATGTTTTACTTTTTTTTCAAAATATGAACAATGGAACTGAAAATTATTTCAGAAGTTTTGCCAGGCACGGAAATGAAATCTAAAATTCTAATTTTTATTCCAGTTTCCGAATCAAAAAATCTAAAAAAAGTTATTTCCAACCATTACAAATTAAACAAAAACCTTAATCAAAACATTATTGGTGTTGGTTGTGCAGTGCACATAATACATAGCGCCAAACAGCTGCTGATTTGTTGCCCGTAGATGTGGAAAATATTGTTATTAAAATGTAGTCTTATTTCTATATATACACTGTGCGTGTTGAAATGCTTAAAGACGTTTGTGAAACTGCGGAACTCAAATATCAGAAAACACTTGGATACAGTAAAATATGCTGGTTAGCTCTTTTGCCAGCTGTCGAAAGAATTTTGAAAATATTTGATCCTCTGAGATCCTACTTTCTATCACAGGATAAATGTCCTAGAATTTTAGAAGAGATTTTTGAAAAAGAATCTTCAAAAATTTGGCTAGAGTTTGTACACCATCCAGCAGCTATTTTTCAAAATGCTATAAAACTTATTAAAGGTGACAAAATTTTGGTAATCGAAGTAGCAAATGAAGTTAATCATTTAAAATTTCAGTGTCAAGAGCGGTTAGAAAATAATTTTCTTCCGTTAACTATTCATAATAGTATAAATCAGCTAGAAGAACAAGGTGCAATAAATCGTGCAGATATCATGAATCACGTTAAAAAGTTCTATAGTAACTGCATAGATTATTTAGAAGAGTAGACGGTACATTACAATGATATTGAACATTTTCATTAGGTTACAATTAAACAAGAACTTAATTGGAATGATGTGCAAAAATCATTCGATTCTTTTACTCAAAATTTCCCATACAGTAATATTTCCAAAAATGATCTTTTTAATGAGGTATCATTATTAAAATATATATATTGATAAGAAAAAAGTTAAATCTTGGGCAGTAGCAAAAGTCACAATAGAGAACTAATGTTTAGAAATATTTCATCATTTTGAAACAAATCATACAATAATGCCCTAAAAATTGTGGAATACGCGCCGTCCTTACCAGGAACTAATGCTGTGAGTGAACGCGTTTCTTTCTACAGTAAATAAAGTGTGGACATCAGACAAATCACAATGAAGTGTTGAGACTTTGAAAGCCATTTTATGTGTGAAATATAATTTAACAAATTCTTGTGACAATTTTCATGACCTTTTAAACAGTGACAGGAATCTACTAAAAAATTCACTCGAATGAGAAATATGTCAAAGAATAAAATACTACTATAAATAATTTTTTATTTATTATATTTGTGAATTGTACTTATGTTGAAATTAAAAACATATATTACAATACTATTTTTGCATTCTATGAAAATTTTCGTTGCTCCAATAAAGATCAAATTTTTAATCAAGAACACACACACACACACACCGTCAATGGTGCCCCACTTTACCAATGTTAAAATCTGGTCACCTTATGTATACCCGAAACTAAACCCACTGCCACTGAGTTGGTTCCATATGATTTCTGATTCTGTAAATCTCTACAGGGGCAGACAGCCTCATGTTTCTCCCCAGGAGCAGCCAGTGGCTTTGAACTGCTAATCTTGCAGTTAGCAGTTAACCCACACCCCACTAGGGCTTCTTTGTGTACAGAAACATATATATCTAATAGTTCACCCAGCTGTAAAGGTAGGCAAGTTCCACGTCCATAGGTCAGATGTCAGGCTGAAGGGTTTATTGACTCACATAGCTGCATGGGGTTGACAAAACCAAAATTGTCAGGTCAGACAAGAGACTTCTGAATTTGAAGGTGAATGCATACAAGGTTGGCAGTTCAGATGGCAGATGGCTGATGCCTTGCAGGATCGGCAGGCAATGTGGAAGGCCACTGACGCAAGTCCAAAGAAATGGAGGTCAGATGGCCAGCCAGAGGTAAGATCTAGAGCCAGCAAAAGCAAAGAGGCTTGTCCAGCACGTTCACACCCAGTCAGGGGATTCCACTGTGGTAGAGCTCATCATGGGAGGTTACTTTGTCTTCATTTCCAAACCACCGAGAATCCTGACCCAGTCAAGTTGGCACAAAACCCTGACTGTAACAGCCCCTGGATGTCATTTTATTTTTTAAGTCTTTTACCCAGTTTTCTTCTGCCCTTCCTCCTCTGCAAATCTGAATGCCCCTGATGATTTACAAGGACACCCCGGGATAGAGCTTCCATGAATAACTGCCCCATGTGTCTTGTAATTCATATTCTCCTGACTGCAGGAAATGACGAGGGTAGATGGGCAAAGCACAGAACACCAGTCTTCTGAGTTCTTTTCTGATCTATGTATTGAGACTTCTGCTCACCATGATTGGTCAAGAACAGTGACTTCGACTCCATAGTAACCATCCCTGTCATCGACCTATGTATTTTTAAAGGAGAAAGAGAGAGAGAGAGAGAGAGAGAGAGAGAGAGAGAGGGAGGGAGGGAGGGAGGGAGGGAGGGAGGGAGGGAGGGAGAGAGAGAGAGAGAGAGAGAGAGAGAGAGAGAGAGAGAGAGAGAGAGAGAGAGAGAGAGAGAGAGAGAGAGAGAGAGAGAGAGAGAGAGAGAGAAGGAGGGAGCCATTGTGGTATGGGGAAGCACTTCATTTGAACAAACTCACAACTGATGATTGCAGTGTGGGATTGATGCTGAAACTCTGTAGATGTGAAAAGAAATGTTGCAGTGCCCTCGTGTGGTCATTTCAGCACACTACACTATCTTTTCCTTTTGCGGGAGCACTAGAGGAGAACCAAGAATTTCATAAAACTTTTGGAAGCCTGCCATCTTGGATTTTACATTCAGTTTCTTCTACAAACCCTGAGGTCCAGACCGGATGTGACCCACAAAGATTTAAGTTGCTTAAAAGAGGCTGCCGACGTTCAATACCAGGAGGAAATGAGGAATACCAAGAAGCTATGTGTTGTGAAATGGACTTCATTTCCTGCTAAGGTAAGTTTCCTTGGCATTTCTTGGCAGTTCGCTGAAGATTAAGTTCTGGCAGCAGTGCTGCAGCCAGGAGTGACAATGTCTGAGGAGTTAGAGAACTTTTTTTGCCCCATCACACACTGACAGAGAGCAACTAGCTCCTCTTCCCTAACTCACTTCCTCTTCTATTTGCTGACTAGGGACCAACCCTCTGGAATGACCAAGAAATAACTCCTTTCAGAATTACTTGAAAAAGACTGGGCTTTATTATTTACTTTCTAGTCCTTTAGTACAGGTGATACAATTGTCACCTGTACGATTATATAGCTCTCTTCACGATCTTAAAGTTGGTATCTACTATTTACGGTGGGGAAGTGGTTATGCATGCGACTACGCTCCTGAAGGTTAGCCATTCAAAAACCACCAGCTACTCCATGAGAGAAGGAGGGAGCTTTCTACTCCTTTAAAGAGGCAGGGTCGTGGACCCTCACAAGCACAGTTCTCCCCTGTCCTATCGGGTCACTCTGAGTCAGCAACTGTGGAATCGGCATCAGAGGCAGCAAATAATATCGGCTTGGTCTTGGCCACTAAGTAGATGATTTGGGGTAGGTCCTTTGGTATCTCTGGGTCTCAGCTTCCCTAAAAAAACCCTCACTGCGGAGAGGTCTGGGGGGCTGGACCTAGTACCAAATACTAAGTGGATGCCTGCCCCTCCGCCCAGAAGAATTTATTTCAAAGGACGGCACTGAATCTGCAGCTCTGGGAGAGGAACATGTCTGATCAGAGCACACAGGAGCAGATGAAGGGGGAGGAGGAGAGAGTGGAGCACATCCTGGCCCACCAGGCCCTGAGGACGATGATCCCAATTAGAGCAGCCAGTCTACAGAGAGGACCACATGGCCAGCCCACTGTGAGACATGATGTCCCTCACTGACTCGTAGCCCTAAAGGGGACAACACTGGAGACACAGTGTGGGAATTGTGCCCAATCTGATCCCGCCACACTGAGACAAAGCACTAAGGGGGTGCAACAGAACAGCAAGGGAATGGAGCGGCGAGGTCTCCAGGGAATGCTCAAGGTGGACTTCGGGGATAGGGCGTGGTGCCCCAACAGACTGGACTGGAAAACACTCCTAAGGGCCAGCAAATGATCCTTGAACTAACTACAAGCTTTTCTTTCTTGTGTTTTGTTCTCTATCAGTGGTTTGTTGTTGTTTTGTTGTATATTGTTGCTTGGTTTTGCTCTGTCTTATTTTTGTGCATGTTATTATCTCCGCAGGTCTGTCTAAATAAAATACACTGGATTAACAATCTGGAGGAAAAACAACGGGACTGACAGTCCCGGGGGGAAATGGGATAGCGGGAGGTGGGGGAGGGGCGGGTAAGGAAGTGGTCTTAACAAACCCAGGGATAAGGGAACAACAAGTGATCCAAATTGGTGGTGAGGTGGGTGTGGGGGCCTGGTAGGGCATGATCAAGGGTAATGTAATGAAGAGGTATTGCTGAAACCCAGGTGGGGATGGACCATGATAGTGGGACAGGAGGAAAGTCAAGGGAAATAGAGGAAAGAGCTGGGAGGCAAAAGGCATTTATAGAGGTCTAGACAAAGACAGGTATATCTGCAAATATATATATGAGGATGGGGAAATAGATCTATGTGCCTACATTTATAGGTTTAGTATTAAGGTGGCAGAAGGACATTGGGCCTCCGCTCAAGTACTCTCTCAATTCAAGAATACTTTCTTCTATTAAATTGCCATTCTATGATGCTCACCCTCCCAACACAGTCCCTGAAGACAAAGCGGGTGAATAAGCAAATGTGGTGAAGAAAGCTGATGGTGCCCGGCTATCAAAAGGTATAGCGTCTGGGATCTTAAAGGCTTGAAGGTAAACAAGCGGCCATTTAGCTCAGAAGCAACAAGGCCCACATGGAAGAACCACACCAGCCTGTGTGATCACAAGGTGTCGAAGGGATCAGGTGTAAGGCATCATCAGAACAAAAAAATCTTACTATAGTGAATGAAGTGTGGAGTGTGGTATGGAGACCCAAAGCCCATTTGTAGGCCACTGGACATCCCCTGATAGAGGGGTCTAGGGGAGGAGATGAGTCAGTCAGGGTGCCATGTAGCACCGATAAAAAATACAGCTTTCCTCTAGTTCCTAAATGCTTCCTCACCCCCCGCCTCCCCGCCTATCATGATCCAAATTCTACCTTGCAAGTCTGGCTAGACCAGAGGATGTACACTGGTATAGATAGAAGCTGGATGCACAGGGAATCCAGGACGGATGATACCTTCAGGACCAGGGAGGGTAGAGAGAGAGTGGGTTGGAAAGGGGGAACCGATTACAAGGATCTACATGTGACCTCCTCCCTGGGGGACGGACAACAGAAAAGGAGGTGAAGGGAGACATCAGACAGGGCAAATATGACAAAATAATAATTTATAAATTATCAAGGGCTCATGAGGGAAGGGGCAGCAGGGAGGGAGGGGAAAAAAAGAGGACCTGATGCCAAGGGCTTAAGTGGAGAGCAAATGCTTTGAAAATGATGAGGACAATGAATGTACAAATGTGCTTTATACAATTATGTATGTATGGATTGTGATAAGAGTTGTATGAGCCCCTAAAAAAACGTTTAAAAATGTTTTGAGAATGATGATGGCAACAAATGTACAAATGTGCTTGACACAATGGATGTCTGTATGGATTGTGGTAAGAGTTGTACAAGCCCCAATAAAATGATTTAAAAAAAACAACCCGCACTGCCATCGAGTCAATGCCCATTCGTAGCGATCCTGTAGGACAGGATAAAACTGCCCCTTTTGGATTTCCAAGACTGTAACTGCTTCCAGGAGTAGAAACTCCAGTCTTTCTCCCGCAGAGCAGTTGGTGGTTTCAAACTGCTGACCTTGGGGATCTCAGTCCAAAGCATAGCCACTAAGCCACCAGGCCTGCTCTACTTTCCCTAAGGGGAAAATTGTGAAAATGAAAGGGAGGCTGGGGAGTAGCCATAAAGTCAAGTCTAACTCATAACAGCCCATGTACGCTCACCCCATGTGATCCATCAGGTGAGCAGCGGTCATGACCTCTGGAAAGGAACTCACCAGACCTTTCTTTTGAGGATCCTCTGGCACAAGACGAACCCCCAACCTTTGGGCCAGTAGTGAGCTTTAGGGGCCACTTAGAGTCTCCTGGTAAACCCGGAAAACAAAAAGCAGAACCAAGCAAACACCAAAATCCACTGCCATCAGATTGATCCCAATTCATAGCAACTGACTAGAGCAGGGTAGAACTGTGCCCCATGGTTTCAGAGAGTGCAAATCATTACAGAAGCAGAGAGCCTCGTATCCCCCACAGAGGCTGCTAGCTTGAACAGC
The DNA here is from genome assembly GCF_050624435.1 of Tenrec ecaudatus. Lineage (NCBI taxonomy): Eukaryota > Metazoa > Chordata > Mammalia > Afrosoricida > Tenrecidae > Tenrec > Tenrec ecaudatus. The sequence goes on along the minus strand of NC_134530.1, from coordinate 299,303,804 downwards.
CAGGCTAGCCGTTAGCAGCCGAATCTATAACCCACTACACCAGCAGGGGTTGATTAATAAAAGAAAGGGCTAATCACTTCCAGACTAAATTTTGCAGCTCTGAAATGATCTTTTATTAATTTTTTTTAATCTGGCAGTTATATTTTTAAGTCGTGTGTGTGTGGTGTGTGTGTGTGGTGTGTGTGTGTGTGTGTGTGGTGTGTGTGGTGTGTGTGTGTCTGGTGTGTGTGTGTGTGGTGTGTGTGTGTGTGTGGTGTGGTGTGTGTGTGTATGTGTGTGGTGTGTGTGTGTGTGTGTGTGTGTGTGGTGTGTGTGTGGTGTGTGTGTGTGTGTGTGGTGTGTGGTGTGTGTGTGTGGTGTGTGTGTGTGGTGTGTGTGTGTGTGTGGTGTGTGGTGTGTGTGTGTGTGTGGTGTGTGTGTGTGTGGTGTGTGTGTGTGTGGTGTGTGTGTGTGTGTGGTGTGTGTGGTGTGTGTGTGGTGTGTGTGTGTGTGTGTGGTGTGTGTGTGGTGTGTGTGTGTGTGGTGTGTGTGTGGTGTGTGTGTGTGTGGTGTGTGTGTGGTGTGTGTGTGTGTGTGTGTGTGTGTGTGTGTTCTGGTCAACCCCAGAGGGCCCTCCCCATCCACCTCCTAAGAAGAAACCAAAATGCAAAGCACCAGCAGCACCCAGGGCGAGATGTAGGTCAGGATGCAATCCCAACCCCACAGAGCCGGGTTCTGCCCTCCCCAGCACAGGGGGATTGGAGGGACTGGGGAGAGAGGAGCTAAAATGGCAAGAGGCTCAGACTAAAATGGGTCAAGATGGGTGGTCAGGCGGGTTCCCATGAAGAGGACGGAAGACTACTCAGCTTGGACACCTGGACCAGGAGGGGACGACTCAGAAGAGTAGGCCCATTGGCGTCCCCCTGCCTAGAGGGCACCAGTCGCTCCGCATGCACAGGGGTGGCTGCTCCCAGTGGATTTCGGCTGCAAGTCATCCTGGAGGATGGAGTGGAGATCTGAGATCCGAGGCTATGAGAAACTCACAGCGGCAGTTCCAGTCTCCCCTATGGAGTCGCAATGAGTCGGCTTGGATTCGGTGGCAGCGAGTTGGGTTTTTGGTCATCTTGCCGGGAGCAGATGGCCACGTCTTTTCTCCCACGGATGAACCGCTGACCTGTGCGTTAGCTAGTGGTCAGTGGTCACATGCTCAAGCGTCCACCACCAGAGCCCCTTGTATGGAGGGGGAGGGGTATGGGCTCCCGTGGAGAGGGACCACGAAGAGCACTAGTTCCACTTGTACCCCTCGTGTCCCGATGCCTGGAACCATAGTGGCACATTGGTTAAGAACTCAGCTATTAATTGAAGGGTGGGCAGTTCAATCCTGCCAGTCACTGCTCAGAGGAAACCAGAGGAAATCTGTCAATGCGCCCCGAGGTCGTTCGGTTCCATCCTAGGGGGTCGCTCTGAGCTGATTCCACGTCCCAAAGCTTCCACTCCAACCGCAGAATCATTTAGGAGCAGACAGGTGAAAGCGTTCACCGCACATGAATAAATCAGCACAAGTCAGCCGGGGTTGCCCTTGCTTACCAGACACGCATTCTCTGTTGGGGACTGTGAACCTGGAAAGGGGCTTTTGATTCTGTGCGGTTGGGATAGAGACAAACGCCAGCCAGGCCTGGAAACAGAATCTTTGACGTAGTAGGAAAAATCTGAAATTGTTCCTTTCAGATCGGTGATCAGCACAAGGAAGGCTGAGCTTTTTGTTTGTTTGTTTACTGGGTAATCTGACGCTGTTTGGGAGCGTTTTCAGGAGAAGCAGAAGCCCATGCTGCTGGGGCACTAGCGGGAGCATTATTACCTGTGGGTGCAGGTACACGGGGGATTACTAATAATGTGGGTAGATCTGTGTGTCATCTGTCATTCATGCTTCTTCAGAGGGACCGCGCATTCTTTCTGAAAGCGAGAACGAGCCTGTGGCGTTCGAAAAGGCTCCGAAACGATGCAGAAAAAGTCCAGCGACATCTTCCTAGGAAGTGGGGGACTGCGACTTCCTCTTATGTCATTTGGGCATATTGTCAGCAGAGACCGGTCCCCGGAGAAGGACATTCATGTTTGGTCAAGTGGAAGGGCAACAAAATCGAGGAAGGCCCCCGACGAGATGGAGTGGCACAGTGGCCGCGTCAATGGACTCGGGCACAGGAACAATGGTGAGGATGGCGCAGGACCAGGCAGCGTTTCGTTCTGGGGTGCATGCGGACACTATGGGTAGGAGCCAACTCGATGGCACCGGACAACAATAAGCCTTTGACTATGGAATAGCCCTCTCATGACTAGATCATCTCCCCTGGGAATCTAAGTCTTAGATCCTCTCTGGGGTCTCATGTGGATATGAAGACCACTTTAGTCTAAGAGTTTACAAAGCTTAGATATTTGCATGGCACTTTAAGTCGGCTTCCTTGCACTGTGGTTTTGCTGCATGGACAATTACTTCTTGAAATGCGGAATTCTCACTCTTGCACAGCAAGGTTGTGTCAGGCAAGGAATTATGTGTTGCCTTTCTACGTGAAGCTACAGCCAAAGACAAGGCAGATGCCACAGATGAATTTGAGCTCAGAGGCAGGTGTGCTAGAAGAACCCCACCCCAGCCATGGCCCTTGGGTCGACTCCGACTGGTAGCAATGCTACAGGGCCCGAGTAGAACGGCCCCTGGGCGTTTCTGAGACTTTACCAGAACAGACAGGCTCATCTTTCCCCTGTGGAGTGGTCAGGTGGGTTGAACCTGCTGACCCATGGACAGCAACACAATGTGTAACCCACTAAACCACCAGAGCTGCTTGCTGGAAGAATGCCCTCCATCAAATACCCCAGATGCCAATAATAGAAGTCAAGTGCGCCTGGAGTTCTCCTTGGAGGTGGAGAAAACAACGTACACACACACACACACACACACACACACAAACAACAACAACAAGTTATTGCAAGCTCAAGGAACAATGGGTAGATATGCAAATGTGTAAACATTGCAGTCTGTTGAGGAAGATTTCCTAGAAGGCAGGGTTTTTTTTGTTGTTGCTATTGTTGTTATTTTTAAGAGAAGTTGAAAGAGAACCTAGAAATCAATAAAACCCGACTGGCTTGTTCACATGAGCTGTTTCCAGGGCAACAAGAGAGGAAGAGACCGTGTGGACTTGAAGGAGACAGCCTTCAATGAAAGCAATGAAGGAGGTGAGGGCAATAGAGATGAAGACACAACTCGTGGCAAGATGTAAAAATCATGAAAAGTATGAGCTAAATCTTCATGGCGTCTTTCTTGATTGCTCCAAACTGCCTGCCCGCATCTCCCAGCCCTTTGCCCTCCTTCCAGCTGTTTTCAGCTCACAGGAGCTTCACACTTACATCTCCTCTTCATCCTCCAGGAAAGACCGTAGAAACCCTAAAACACAAGCAACCGAAAAGCACCCTTCTTCTCTCTTTTTTCATTATTAATTATTATTTTAATTCACTATTATTTTTTTGAATACCTCATCATGTACATGGTTCCAAAATACAAAGGAGGGATGGTTTGATTACTGTCCACTACCCAGTGTTTGGGGTTTTTAAAAAATCATTTTATTGGAGGCTCATACAGCTCTTATCACAACACATACATACATCCATTTTGTCAGACACATTTGTACATTTGTTGCCACCATCATTTTCATAACATTTTCATTTTACTTGAGCCCTCAGTATCAACTCTTCATTTTCCGCTCCCTCCCTCCTCTCCCTCCCTCATGAATACTTGATAATCTATAATTTTTTTTCATGGCTTATACTGCCTGATGTTTCCCTTTACCCACTTTTCTGTTGTCCATTCCCTAGGAAGGGAGCTATATGTAGGTTATTATGTAGATTATTGTGATTAGTTTCCCCTTTCTCCCCTCACCTTCTCTTTCCCCTCCTGGTATGGCTACTCTCATTACTGGTCCTGAGGGGTCCATCTGTCCTGGATTCCCTGTTTCCAGGTCTTACCTGTACCCGTGTATATGCTCTGGTCTAGCTGGATTTGTAAAGTAGAATTGGGATCATGATAGTGGGGCCAAGGAAGTATTAATGAACTACAGGAAAGTTGTATGTTTCATTGGTGTTTTACTGTACCCTGACTGGCTCGTCTCCTCCCTGACACGCTTCTGTAAGGGGATGTCCAATTGTCTAACAATGGGCTTTGGATCTCCACTCTGCACTCCCCCTAATTCACATCAGTATGATTTCTTGTTCTGGGTCTTTGATGCCTGATACCTGATTCCATTGATACCTCGTGATCACACAGGCTGGTGTGCTTCTTCCATGTGGGCTTTGTTGCTTCTCAGCTAGATGGTGCTTGTTTACCTTAAAGCGTTTATGGCCCCAGACACTATCTCTTTTGATAGTCACGCACCATCAGCTTTTTCAACACATTTGCTTATGCGCCTGCTTTGTCTTCAGCGATCATGTTGGGAAGGTGAGCATCATAGGATTCCAGTTTAATAAAACAAAATATTATTGCATTGAGGTAGTACTTGAGTAGAGGCACAATGTCCATCTGCTACCTTAACCTATACCTATAAATATTTATGCACATGGACCTATTTATAATATGTCCTATTATAACTATATGCACATGGACCTATTTCCCCATTGGCATATATAAATATATTTACATATGTACATGCCTGTATTGAGACCTCTATAGATGTCCTTTGCCTCCTAGTTCTGTCCTCTATCTCCTTTTACTTTCCTCTTGTCCTACTATCATGCTCAGCCTTCATTCGAGTTTCAATCATTCCTCTCAGTTACATTGCCCTTGATCAAACCCTACCAGGCATCCTATGCCCTCCTTGCCATCGATTTTAGATCATTTGTTCCCTTGTCCCTGCGTTTGTTAACACCCACTTCCTTTCCCCTGTGCCTCCCCCTCTCCCATGTCCCCACCTAGAACCATCAGTCCCATTGTTTTCTCCCCTGGATTGTTTATCCTGCCTATCTTATTTAGACAGACATACAGACACAATAATAAGCACAAAAACAGGACAGAGCAAAATAAAACAACAAAAGAAAACCAAAACAAGACAAAGCAACAAAACAAAAGAAAGAAAAAGCCTATAAGTGGTTCCAGGTCTGTTTGTTGACATTAAGGAGTGTTTTCCAGTTGACTTGAATAGGGTGCCATGCCCTGATGCCAAAGTCTGTTTTTGGTATTCCTCAGGGACTTCATAGATTTTCTCCCCTTGCGGCTCTGTTGCCTGCTCTTAGTGTTTCGCCCAGGTGTGGTGGGGTCAGATCAGACACAATTCCCACACTGTGCCTCCAGTGTTGTCCCTCACAGTTATATGGGCCAGTGAGGGACATTTTGTCTTGTAGTGGGGCCATCCCTATGGTACTCTGTGCATTGGCAAGTGTCCTACTTCTCATAGAGACATTGACCTTAGACTTCTTTGAGGCTGGTGAATGCTTCTCCCCATGGGCCTGGTTCGTGAAACAGAGGAAGAGTGGAATTGACATGAAAATCCATATGTAATCTTTTAAGGTGTTTTCAAATATCGTTAGGTGCTACCAAGTCAGTTCCCACTCATAGTGGCTGTGGTAGTTATATAATCTCCTGTCGACTTGAGGGTATTTAGAGTGAAGGGGTGGGGTATAGCTTGTCAATCAGGTCACAGTTTGATGACCTCATTTGGAGGCATGATGGAGATAAATAGCTCACTGGAGGCTAGACCCACTCTCTCCCAGTCTTCCCTTTAATGCTGCTGAGATACTCAGAGAGCTGGAGGAGCTGCATAGAGACCCATGCCAGAGTTGAGATGCTTCCACCGCCACTGGATCCACAAGACCTATTACCCTCTGGCCTGTGATCTTCCTGCATTTGGCATCATTGCATGTGTTGTATGAGTCTGAAAAGGAATTCATAGGCTAGTATTGGACTTACGGGCTAATATCAAATTTATGAACTTAAGCTGTACTGGGGTGGGGTGTTTTCTTAATATAAAATTACTCTTTGATATAAAACTTTTTTCTTATACACATATGATTTGCTTCTCTAGTCAATCTGGCAGCATGCAACACTGCCCAGTTCTGTGCCACCCCTCATAATTGTTCTTATTTTTGAATCGATGATTAAGAGAAAGGTGAGGCTTTCTGCTCCAGTAAAGATTTATAGCCTCAGAAGCCCACACAGGCCATTCTACTCTCTCCTATAGGGCCACTGTGAATCAGAATTAACTTGTTGACAGTGGATTTGGGGTGTTTTTTATTTGTCTTGGATGTTGTTGTTTCTGGAGTATTTGTTGGAGAGATATTCAAAATCAACCAGCTATAATTTTAACATCTGTAAGAATAGCACGATTCTAAAAGGCAGGACGTTTATGACAAGATTGCAGCAGTCCCTGAAGTGTATGAAGATCTTTAAAGTTGGTCAAAAACAACATTTAAAAGTTTTACAGAAAAAGATAAATCCTATCAAAGAACATGTCTGGATTGGAAGTGGGAGATCAAATGGTCCCACCAAATTTGGCTTTGCAATCCCAACTTGGAAAATGTATTTGAATGTATTTGTTGGGATTTGACAAGGTTATGAATAACAGAAAAATCTGAAAATAAAGCTGACGTAAGAAGTATTAAGACATTCTAGACCTTGAGCAGCCCTCAGGATGTTCCATGGGGTCCCTGGCCGAGTGCTGGCAGGTCCTGGTCAGAATTGCTGGTTGTTCCCTAGTCGCCTCCAAGTGGAGACGTGTGTTAGGCTGGGTTGACTAGAGAACAATTCCAGAGACACTTATACATGTATAAGATAGAGCTTTATATCAAGGAGTAATTGAATATCAAAAAAACATCCCAGCCCTGTTAGCCCATAAGTCTGATAGTAGTCCATAAATCCCTGTTCAGACTCACAAAGCACATGCAGTAATGCAAAATGCAGGAAGGTCACAGAGCAGTGGGTGCACAATCTTGTGGATCTAGTGGTGGTGGGAGCATCTCCAGGGCTCTTGCAGGTCTCAATGTGGCTGCACCTGGCTTCTCAACAGCAAGGTGTCAGCAGAGAGTGTGCGGCCCACCACCAGGGAGAAAGAGGAAGAGGCCAGCTTCAGGGAGCCATTTATCTCAGCCGCCTCCAATCAAGCTGCAACCTGATTGGCAGGCTAAACTCCGCCCAAATATACTTAAGGGAGCCATGTTGGCACAGCAAACCTAGCTATCCCAAGAAATTATCCTCCAAATGACACAGGACAGTTACTCTCAACGTTGCATAAGATTATTCTTTAGGGATAAGCATATTTAGAAATAAGTATGGATTTGTTTAAGCAAACTAAAAGCAGAATGTTAACGTTTTGGGTTAGGCACAAGTTAGGTACACATATCAATATATATTTGATATTTTCACATTTTTAACTTTTAAGAAAATTTGGCTTTGTAATTCCAACTTGAAATAACTGTTTGAATATATTTGTTGGGATTTGACAAGTTTATAAATAATAGGAAAAAATCTCAAAATAACACTGACTTAAGAAGAATCTTAATTTCCCTCTTGTCACTAAGTGGTCCAAAATGGGTCTTGGCAGGACAGAGACGAGTGCCATAGTGTCAGGGACTGGAGATTCTATGGCTCATGGTTTCCAGTCCTGAGGTGACACATGGACCGTGGCAGCCAGTCATTTCATCCTGGGTACAGCCAGCATGACAAGGAAGGACCGAAAAGGACATGAGATACTCCATCTATAAGATACTTCCTGAGACTCAAGCACCACATCTGTTTGCATCCAAACCCACAGCCAACAAGTCACTTTCAACTCATAACGAGCCGAGGGGTCAGCCTAGAACTGCCCCCCCTCCCCCTGGGTTTCCAAGGCTCTACTCTTTACAGAGCAAACTACCAGATAGATTTTTTTTTCTTGGAGTGGCTAGTGCGTTTGAACTGCGGATCTTTGGGTTCACCCAGGGGCTTAGCCACTGCACTTCCCGGGCTCCGTCAATTAAAATGTAGTCAGGTGATCACAATGAGGTACAAAAGAGATTCGAAAATGTAGTCATTTTTCCAAATGATGTGTACAGACCAAAACAGAGGACTCTTATTACAACGGGAGAAAATGAAAAGATGGAGGAGGTAAGTATAAAAACTTCTTTAAAAACTGTGCTAGTAGGGGCTCTAGTTCATACACACATGGGTTTGTTTCAATAGGTGGCTAAAGACAAGTACTCTCAGCCATACACTTGTCTTACTTTCATTTAAGTGAGCCCCACCCCCTCCCAAACAATTGTGTGTCAGGGGGAAAAAATAATTTCAAGGTCAGGGCTACTACAACTTTTAACAAAACTCAAGTGGACATCTGAAATCATTGTAGCTGAAAGAAGTTCATGGGAAGGCTGCCCCCCAAAAAACCATAAGTTTTGATGGATCAAGAGTCTTATAAAAGGCTAGGAAGACTTCAAAGGTGAATTCGAGGCAAAGATGTCAGCTCAGAAGATTATAACAACTGTTTTGGGGTGCCCCAAAGGGGTAACATTGGTAGATTTTTCTTGAAGGACGCAGGATGATCACAGGAGCCTAGTCTGAAGAAATTTTAAGAAACTTGAAAAGTGTATTGCTGGGGGTGGGGTTGGGGAGGGGAGTCAGGAAAGTTGCCTGGGGGTATTTTTTCTTTTTATTCATGACAATGCTTGTCCTCTTTCTTTGAGGCTAGTGAGGGTGTCCGGCATTGGAAAGCTTAGCCCATCCAGCCTATAGCCCTGATCTTGCCCTTTCAGACTGGTCTTTTGTGTCCAATCTCAGAGAACATTTCAAAGGAACACAAGTCAAGCCCCTCCAGGATGCTAAAGCTGCCCTTGTGGATTTAAATGGAAAGGGCAGAATTCTCTGGGGAAGCTTCACAGAGATGGCAACAGCACTTTCAGAAGTGTGCAGACCTTGGTGGAGGATATGCCTGCTGAGAAACAATACCTTCACATTTATGTATTTCTGTTGATAAAGGTTTCTATGATTTTGGAGCAATACTTTTTTTTTTTTTACCTTACCCTCCTGAGTATATTAGGTTTGTTAGAGTCATTTGAGTCTTTGGCAAGGTTTTTATATATTACCATAGAAAATTAAGATATACTTTGGAAGGAAATAAGATTCATTAAAGGTATAAAAGATTAATTAATCTGGAATGTGATGAAGTAGCTAAATTTGTAATAGGGGATAAATATAAACTAAAAACCTGACAAGGAATTTGGTCCCTCTATCATTAACCAAACTTCTTGTCAAATACTTTAAACATGGAGAAAACATATATCCACAAATCAAGAAATTATTAATTCTCATTCCTCTGGGTAATACTATAAACCCTTTATAAACATTCAATATCACTCTCCTGGGAAATTCTTAGAAGCTTTTTATAGATTCCAAATATACTGTCTTTCCAATGAATGTTTGAAATATTCCTTTCAATGTCCTTCATTCCCACTTATTGAACATAGGACTGGAAGTCCTAGCCAGCACCGTAAGACAAGGGCAAAGAAAAAAAGGAGTACTATTGGGTGAAGAAGAAGCGAAACTTTCACTTTTTGCAGACAATATGATTTTATAGACTGATAATCATAAGGGGTCCACAATAGGATTGCTAGAAATAATAGAGGAGTTTAATCAAGTAGCAGGATAGAATATTAACAAGCAGAAATTAATTGGATTCTTATATACCAGTGATGGGAATACCAAAAGATATCAAGGAAACAATACCATTTACAAGAGTGACACAAAGCTGGAATATCTAGGAACAAACCTCACCAAAAAAGCAAAAGACTGTACAATTGAAAATACAGACCCATTACTACAAGAAACCAAGAGGGAGCTGCACAAATGCAAGAACACCCCATGTTCGTGGATTGGAAGACTCAATATCATGGAAATGTCAATGCTACCTAATGTAATCTACAAATTCAATGCAATATCAATCCCAATTCCAGAATCATTCTTTAAAGAAATGGAAAAAACTAACTTCATATAAAGAGGGAAGAAACCCAGGAGAGGAAACAAACAAACAAGCAAACAAAACCTCCTCCAAAAATAGAACAAAGCAAGTGGTCTTGCTCTACTTGACCCATTACCTACTACACAGCCACATTTGTCAAAACAGCCTGGTGCTGAGATAATGATATATGCAGACCAATGAATCAGGACAGAAAAATCAGAAATAAAAACATCTTCGTACAGACAAATAACTTTTGACAAAGGCCCCAAAAGCTTTAAATGGGAAGCAGATGCCCTTTTCAATAACTGGTGCTGAGAAAATTGGGTGTCCATTGGCAGCAGAATGAAACGAGATCCATACCGTACCCCATACACAAAAGCAAGCTCAATGTGGATCAAAGACCTAAAGGTGAAACCAAAGCTATCAGGAAAATTGGGATACATCTAGGTGCCCTAGTGTAGGGAATACACAGACTACCTGAGATACAAAGGAAACACACGCCATGGAAGACAAAATAGATGAGTGGGATGTATTAAAAATAAAACACTTGTGTACATGGAAAGACTCCATTAAAAGAGTGAAAAGAGAGGCCACAGATTGGGAAAAGCTATTTAGTAACAACATAACAGACAAAGGGCTAATTACTAAAATCTACATTATATTACAAGTCAGGGGGGGCACTAACATCCCTCTGAGAAGGTGCATAAAAAATGATTCACAAAGGATAACAATTGAGTGGTTAATAAACGCACGAGAAATGTTCCCGTTCACTAACCATTCGGGAAATGCAAGTTAAAACAATCATGAGATACCATCTAACACCCATAACTGTAGCCCAGTTTATAAACACTGGGAATAACAAATGCTGGAGAGGGTGTGGTGAGATTGGAACCCTTATCCACTGCGGGTGGACTTGAAAATATGTACAGCCGTTGTGGAAAGAAATAGGGTGGTCCCTAAAATAGATGGCAATTGAAATCCCATATGATCCAGCAATATCATTGCTGGGCATACACCCAAATAGAAGTTTGTTCCCCAATGTGCATGGCAGCACAGTTCACAATAGCAAGAAGCTGGAAACAGCCTAAATTCCCATCAGTAGAAGATTGGATTTAAAAACCTCTGGTATATACACACAATGGAATACTACGCACCCCTAAAAAGTAGCGATGAAACACCTCAAGATGTGGAGGGATCTGGAAGACATTATGCTAAGTGAAGGCAGTCAATCACAGAAGGACAAATACTGTATGAGTTCACTTTTGTAGGACAAGCAGCAGAATGGGCAAAAGGTTCAGAACTGCAGGGCATCGAGTCTGCTGGCTAGGGGGCTCGATGGTCTGTTAGCGAGCCAATGAACCACACACCATCAGTAATAGATAAGTATTCCGAAAGTCTCTTGACTGGAGGGTGCTTCACCTGGGATCAAATGGTCAAGGAAGGGGAACGGGGATATTGTCTAATGAGTGGTTGCCATGTAAGTCTATAAGTCTATGATGAGGTCCCCAGCCAGGTAGACAGCCCTGCCAGAGGGATGAGGTATACTGATGGGAAAACCAAGTCAGGAGAGAGAGAGCAAACACCACATCTGGGGGAACACAAATGCATGTCTATTGGTAGGAAAAGAGGGAGGACCAACCTTCAGTAGAGGGGAAGAATGGCTGAAAATGCTTTTGGGGAGTAGGGAAGAGGTGGATAATGTCTTCGGTAGTATGCACCAAATGGGCCACATTGACCCACATAGACTTCTGGGTGTATCCTGGGGACCCAGGCCAGGTGCCCTGGAACGCTGGGACGCTGATTCACAGATCTTCAGGGCGCACAGCATGCTCCAGAGGCTGCATCAGTGAGATCCAGTGTGGAAACTCATTGGGTAAACTGCACTCGATTCCTGACACACTTGTAACCTGAGAACTTAAGTTGGAAAATGCATGGTGTCTGAGGATGCCAAAGACAGCTGCACCTAGATCGTTGAATTGTTGGCAGGTGGCCACACATGGTCTTGCTATATCAATGCTCGATATGCTGTATTAAGATATGAATTATTCCATAAAGTCAGCAAAACTGTGACTGACATTCTCAGTGACTGTTATTGTACATTTCACTGACAATTATCCCCCATTGTTTGTATAAATAGGGACCAGGTACAAAAGGATTAAGTATGTATAAGTGAATAAATTAGGTACTGTGCTGTGGAGTTAGCCTACATAGGTCCAATATCCCTCTCTCAACCGGGCTTTAAAAGATTAGTACCAGGGGCTAATCAAAGGCAATATTAAAACAAGATGGTGATGCCACAGTGTAATGATTGATGAGACTCTCTACCATAAATTAACAAGGAGGTTTTGAAAGGAAACCAAAGCCAGATAAAAAATGAACAAACCTCAATAACAACAAAAAGCATAGATCCAAGAATGGGTTGGGGCTTGCACTAATTCCCAGCTCCAAATTGAGACCAAATTGGCCCAACTCAATTCTACCCGTCATGAAGGGAACACAGAAGATAAGCATGCTGCCGCAAACCCTGTACCTTGACCCCGATAGCTAGGTGCAGTGTGCTGACCTGTGTGGCGTGGAGCTGGGCAGCATGCAGCAGACACTCCTGGCCCCCCTGCAGCAGGAGCAGGCCTTCCTCATCCACCTAGAGCAGTGGTTCTCAAACTTCCTCATGCCACGACCCTTTAATATAGTTACTCATGTTGTGGTGACCCTTCAACTATAAAATTATTTTCGTTGATACTTCATAACTATAATTGTGCTACTGTGATGAATTGGGAAACCCCTGTGAAAGGGTTGTTCAACCCCCAAAGGGGTCACAACCCACAGGTTGAGAACTGCTGACCTAGAGGGAGGAGTCAAGATGGCATCCAGGTAGAATCACCCAACAGGCACTCCTGTTGTTCAACCAGAAAATTAAGAGATAAGGAGTCCAATACTGGGGGGCTGAGTCCTAAAAATAGAACAGTGTGCTGGGGTCTAGTTCAGACCTCCCCCTGTGATTTTCACTCACAAAGTGAGTACAGAACTCATTGAAACGCTCTAAATCCACTGTGTCTGCCTGTAGGCTCCACTAACCCCTTGCCCGGTCCAGCAGGACAGTGTCTGACACCCGTTTCTGTGCACAAGAACTGATTCCTGCAGCGAGTGATAATTTTCCCAGACTACTGTCTAAAAGTGGTCATAATCCCGGCTGGTGGAGAGCCTCCAAGAACTAGCCACAAGACCTCACACTAGAGTACCCCTCTCTGCTATGTGCCCTTCTCCTGCAGTCTAATGAAAACCAGACATTCCTACAGGAAGCAGAGAGGACACCAATTAGACTAAACCCCAGGAATAATTCACCAAGGCCCATATTAGTTAAATTATCCACGAAAAAGAGAACATTTTAAGAGCAGCAAGAGCAAAAAAGGCAGTCAGGGTAGACTAGAGAAACAAATTCATAGAAATTCATATGTGTATAAGGGAGAGTTTTATATAAATGGTAATTGTACATTAAGAAAGCATCTCAACCCAGTCCAGTCCAAATGCACAAATCCAATATTAGCCTATATGTCTAATATCAATCTATAAAGTCCTCTTCAGACTCATGAAACACATACAATGACACCAAATGAAGGATAATCACAGGCCAGTGGGTAGAACATCTTTGGATCCAGTGGTGTTCTAAGCATCTCAACACTGGCAGGGGTCTCGGAGTGGCTTCTCCCATTCCCAGGTCTGCATTAGGGTACATCCATGTAGCGTCTCCTCAGGGGTGTCTTGCAGGAAGTCAGACTTGTCAGTAGAGTCTCCAAGGGAGTGAACAGAGAGAGAAGTGTCTCCTCTCTCCAAGGAGGAAAAGAGATTTCCCAGAATTCTCAGGAGAAAGTCATGCCCACATGGAAGCCTCATTGGCTAGCACATGATTGACAGACTAGACTTCACCCCTTCACTCTTAATCCTCTCAAATTGACATCAGATTATGTAACTACCAGAAGGAGAGAGTAGAATAACATCTTCCAAATGCTGAAAGAAAAGAACGCTAATAAAATTATCTATTACGCCAGATGGTGAGGTAAGAATCATCCAAACAAGGAAAAACTCAAAGAATACCTAAGCTCACAAACAAAAGTAGCCCAAGAATAAAAGGCCGGTGGATAATATACCAGGCAAAAATCAACTTTATACAAAGGGGTTACAATCCTAGTCTCTGACAAAATTGACCTCAAGGTACAAATCATAACAAGAGGCAAGGATGGGCACTGTATAATGCTCAAAGGATCAGTAGACCATAGACCAATAAGCATGATAATTATATATGCACTTAGCGAGAGACCCGTGACATTCATCAAACAAACTATTTAAAAGATGAATGAAGAAATCACAGACTCAATAATCATAGTAGGTGATATTAATGCACCACTATCAGAGAAAGATAGGTCACTGGGAAAGAAGTTCAGCAAGGAAGCTACCGAGCTAAACACTACAATTAGGTGACTGGACCTGATAAACATTTATAGAACTCTCTGTCCAAATGCAAAAAAGAAAAAAATGCAAGAAAAACACATTCTTTTCAAGAGCACATGGCTCATTTTCAAAAATAGACCACATGCTCAGACACAAGTCGACATCAATGGCCAGGATGAGAGATAAAACTGGGGAAATCACAATAGACCCCAACAAGATTAAAAGAATAATTTCAAAGTACGATGAGAGTTTGTATTCTAATGAATTCAGCAACGTGGAACACATGGACAAATATTTGGGAAAACAATACTTCCCTAGATTATCCCAGATAGAGGGACCTCAAATGACCCAAAACAAAAGAAGAAATAGATATGGTTATCAAGAAATTGCCAATGAAAAAAGCTCCTTGGCCAGACTGCTTCACAGGAGAATTCTACCAAGCAGTCAGGGAAGATCTGGCACCAATCCCCCACAAATTATTTTAGAGCATAGACATAAATAGCAAACTCCAAACTCATTCTACAAAGCCAGTATAATTTTAATACCCAAACCAGGCAAGAGCAATAACTCTAATGAACATAGATGCAAAAATCCTTAGTAAAATATTGGACAATAGAACACAAAAGTATATAAAATATACCATCCATCAAAACCAGGTGGGAGTCATTCCAGGGATGCAGCGATAGTTTAACATCCAAAAGTCCATCAATATTATTCACCACATTGATAAGAAAAAGGATAAGAATCACATGATAAAATCGATAGACACAGGAAAAACATTTGAGAACATCCAATACCCATTCCTAATTAAAACATTCAAGAAGATAGGAATGGAAGGAAAGGTCTTCAAGTTCATACAAGCTATCTGCATAAAGTCCACAGCCAACATCATAATCAATGGAGAGAAGAGGAAAACAAATCCCACTGGAAAAGGGGGCCGAACAAGGATACCCCTTGTCCCCACTTCTTTTTAACATCATACTGAAGCTCCTACTTAACAACATAAGGCAGCAAAAGGACATTAAAGATATCTGAGTGGGAGAGGAGGAGGTGAAACTAACACTATTTGCAGGGAACATTATTCTATGCAATGAAAACCCACAAATCTCCACAACAGGAGTACTAACAGTGAAAGAGAAATATAAAAGAGTTGTCAAATACAAGATCAACAAACAGAAGTCTATTGGTTTGCTATATACATTGGATAAGACCATGGAAGAGGCGACCAAGAAGGCAGTACCCTTCACAATAGGCACAAATAAAATGAACTACTAGGGATATATCTAGCCACACACACAAAAAAAGATGTATACAAGGAAAATTACAGGACCCTATTACAGGAAACCAAAACCGACCTCCACAAATGGAAGAATATCCCATGATCGTGGATTGGAAGACTCAATATAGTAAAGCTGTCGCTCTTACACAGGGCACTATAAAAGCTTAAAGCTATTCTGATTCAAATACCAACAATCTTCTTCAAAGAACTGGAAAAATGACCACCAATTTCATATGGAGAAGGAAGAAGCCCAGAATTAGCAGAGAACATCTCAAGAAGAAGGACAAATTGACCTCACCTGACTTTAAAACATACTTTACAGCCACAGTGTTTAAAACAGCATGGTACTGGAATAATGACAGATACACAGACCAATGGAAAAGAACAGAAAATCCAGAAATGAAACCATCAGTATATAGACAATTAATCTTCGACAAGGACCCCAGAAGCATCAAGTGGGAGGTGGATAACCTTTTTAACAAGTGGTGCTGGAAACAATGCAGATCCACCTGTATAAAAATGAAACAAGACCCTTCCTTCACCTCATGCACAAGAACAAACTCAAGATGGATCACAGAACCAGAAGTCAAACCCCAATCTATCAGGACCATCAATGAAGGAATCAGGACAAGCCTACGAACTTTGGCACAGTGCTAACTGTAATAGGGAAGGGTATGCACACAGATGAAGCTGAAATTGATAAATGGAATATACTAAGGATAAAATTCATGTGTGTGTGTGTGTGTGTGCAAAGGCTTCACCAAGAGAGTAACAAGAGAACCCACAGATTGGGAGAGGATTTTTAACAATGACACACAGATAAAGGGCTTATTACTAAAATCTACAACACCCGACTAGCTGGCAAAAAGAAGAAAACAGTGAACCCCCTGAGGAAGTGGGCAAAAGAGCTGAACAAAGTTTCACTAAGGACGAGACCTGAATGGCTAATAAACATGAGAAAATGCTCCCGATCATTAACCATCAGAGAAATGCAAATGAAAACAACCGTGAGATACCACCTAACACCCTTGAGGCTAGGCCAAATCAGAAATTCAGAGAACAACAGATGTTGGAGGGGATATGGTGAGATAGGAACTCTCCTCCACTGCTGGTGATCATGCAGATACATACCGCCACTGTGAAAAGCGATCTGGTGATATTTAAAGCAAATGGAAATTGAGTTACATTCCGGCCCAGCAACCTCTCTACTGGGAATATACCCAGAAGAGGTAAGAAATAGGCAATGACCAGTCGTCTGCGTTCCAATGTTTTTTGCAGCACAATTCACAATAGCAAGGAATTGGAAACAACCTAAATTTCCACAGGTAGAAGAGTGGATTAGAAAACTCTGGCACATACACACAATGGAATTCTATGCTTCCCTCAAAAACACATGAAGCACATTATCTCATGAGAAGAGTTGGAGGAATTTCTGCTAAGCGAAGTTAGCCAAGCACAGAAGGACAAATACAACATGGGTCCACTGAGGTAAGTATAATCAGCATAGTAGGCATAGAAGAAAAGCCACGTATCACACTATAAGCATTGGGGGACAGGCTGTTGGGCAGGGGACAGGCCAAACCCAAGGAGACACATGCCATTCCAACACCAAGAAGGGGAAAGGGCAGAGGGATGGAGAAAGGGGGTGGAAAGGGTAACGATGGCACTGGGGGAGCAGGGCACTAACTCACACAGGGTGAGGGTATTGTTTCTATATCCACAGAAATGGAAGTGTGCATGTGAACCCCACCACAGGGCACCAACCCTTGAGGGCGATGTAACCACATGAAGCACCTCCTTCAGGGCCAGGCCACATCAGAACCAAACTGACCTTCCCTAGAAGCCTGTGCTACAGAGGATGCGATAGTTTATTGCGCCAGCCTGGCTGATAAACACAAGTAGGATTAATTGAAGGGCGGAGGGATAAATGGCTCGGTGAGCCTCGCCTTGCTTGTCTCTCGTTCTTTAATGATTGGACCTGCGTGAGGCTGCCTTGCTTGTTCTGTGCCTCAGTTTAAAGTGGTAGTGACTACCTGTGGGATGCCTAGCCTGTGCACTGTGTCACTGTAAGTTGAGGTCCCTTTAAGCCCTAACGATTGGAATGTTTGTCTCTAGAGCTGGGGACCGACAGTTGGTGACCTGCCTTGCTGTTTGCTGCCTGGGTATATAAAGGCCAGCTCTCTCTACAGAAGGGGACTGGCAACTGGCGGCTCTCAAGCCTTAAAGGACTGCTAGTGTCTCACTGCTTTATAATTTAACTGTTAATTTCTTGTATTATCTATCTGTATATAAGTTAATGGTTCATTTCTTATATTATATATCTATCTTTATAAATATATTTATATATAATTACTAGCAATCTGGTTTGTCTCTCTAGAGAACCCTGTCCAACACAGAGGACAACACTAAACCTGTAGGTTGGAGACATAGGCCAGCCTGCCATGATCACAAGGAAGCAAACCAAGAAGGGAAAAGAGAGAGTGAGGGTCTAGATCCCATATTGGCACACCAAGCCCTGAGGACAATGTCCCTGCATGGAGCTACTAAGGCACAGAGAGGACTGTAGGGTCAACAGCAGCTGAAGACATGATGTCCCCTCGCTGGAGCATACCGTGACAGAGGGTAATGCTCGGGACACATTCACTGGGGAGCGAGTCTGGTCTGAACCCCCTACAGTGAAGTAAACCAAGAAGGGAACATAACACATTAGCAGCATAGCCATAAAACTCCCGAGAAGCCCCCAAAATATACTTCAAGCTAGGAGGGGCAGTTCCTGGAATCCCCCAAGATCAGTGGGAGATAGGCATAAAGGTCAGTGGACAGACCTAGAATTATTGTGTTAATCTGGGTACTTTAGAGAAACAAATCCATAGAAACTCATGTGTACAAGAGAGAGTTTTATATGAAGGGTAAGTGCACATCAAGTAAACATCCCAACCCAGTGCTGCACAAGGCCAACATTAACCCATATGTCCAACACCAATCCACAAAGTCCTCCTCCATCTCACAAAACAGACGCAATGATGCCAACTGCAGGAGGAAAGCCGAGTCAGTGAATGTGTAAACATCTCAGCACTGGCAGGGGTCTCCACACAGGGCTGCATTGGGGTAGGTCCATGTGGCTTCTCCTCAGGGATGTTTTGCAGGAAGTGAGCCTTGTCACCTGAAGCAGGGAACTGGCCAAGGCAGCTGTACCCTGGCCCAACCATCAGAAAGCAAGAGACCCACAAACTTGAAAGGCAAGGCTCACTGAGCCATTTATCTCTCCGCCCTTCAATTAACCCATGTGTTTATAAGCTTTAACTATATCAATTATCTATGCTTTGGGGGGTTTTTGCTAGTTGTTTATGTTTACTTATTTATTTATTTTCCTTTTTCATTCAATCTTTTGTTTTCTTTTTTGTTTTGTCTCAGTTATTGTTGGTTTTCCTACCGATAGAAGATAAGCATAGGAAGCAAGCCCGAGGAGAAAGCAGTAGGACCAACGGTTCCGGAGGGACTTGGGGGTAAGGAGGAGCCGGAGGAAGGGAGCTGTGAGCGTGCTATAGACAGGGGAACAGCTAGGGAACTAAAAGCAACAACAAGGAGGATGTACAGATCCTTGGGGCGTTGGAGTAACAGCAATCTAGCTGAGAGGAATTACTAAGCGGCAGAAGAAGGGCGAGTGTGATGGTGGGACAGGAAGAAGGTAAAAGGAACCAGAGGAACGATCTGGGAAGCAAAGTTTTGAATAGAGGCACAAATATCTGTGTACATATGTAAACATATTAATTAATAAAAATAGAGATATTGGCTTATGTTCATATATTTATATGGCAATACATTGAGGAAGTGGATAGACTTTGGGCCTCTGCTCAAGCCCTCTCTGAATGCATGTGGCAGTTACATAATCTTCTGTCAACTTGAGTGAAGGGGTGGAGTCTAGCCTGTCAACCAGGACAGAGCCAATGAACCCTCTGTGTGGGCATGGCCTTCTGAGGATGTTGGAACTCATGTCTTCCTCCCTGGAGGTGGGACACACACTCTCCCTGTGAGACATTCCTGTTGACAAACCAGATGGAACTACAATGATGGAGCCAGAGCCGTGGAGCTGGAGAAGCCATGTGGAGACCCACACCAGCACTGAGATGCTTACACCACCACTGAATCCACAAGACTTTCAACCCACTGGCCTGTGATCTTCCTGAATGCAGGATCATTGCATGTTTTGGGTGAATCTGAAGAGGAATTTATACACTGGTATCGGACATATGGACTAATATTGGAGTTATGGACTTGATCTGGACTGGACTGGGATGTTTTCTTAATATCCAATTACTATTTGATATAATGCTCTTTTTATACATGTATGAGTGTCTTATGAATTTGTTTGTCTAGTCAATCCAGACTAATACAACTTTCTAACAACCTGACATCCTGTGATGCTCACCTCACCCCTCCCACCCCCCAATGGCTGAAGACAAAATGAGTGCACAAGCAAATGTGGTGAAGAAAGCTGATGGTGCCTGGTTATCAAAAGATATAGTGGCTGTGGTCTTAAATACTTGAAATTAAACAAGCGTCCACCTAGCAGAGAAGCAACAAGCTCACATGGAAGAAGTACACCAACCTGTGTGATCATGAGATGTCGATGGGTTCAGGTAGCAGGCATCAGAAGATTCAAAACAAACATATGGTTGAGAACAAGGGGGGCCAGAGCAGAGACTCCAAATCCATCTGTAGACAATGGGGCATCCTCTCACAGAAGGGTCACAAGGAAGGAATGGGTCAACTAGGGTGCCGTATATCTCTGATGAAGCACACTACATTCCTCTGGTTCCTTGAGGCTTCCTCACTCCCCACTGTCATGAACCCAGTCATGCCTTTCACTTTGAGTCATACCAGAAATTGGAGTAGTGATACACGGAAGGTAGGGGAAGGGTGGGGAGGAAGGGGGAACAATGATCGCCACATGACCACACACACCCGTAGGGGGAACAACAACAGCAACAACAAAAACCATGGGGGAAGGGAGACAGCAGTTGGTATAAAATATGAAAATAATAATAATTTATCAAGGGGTCACGAGGGTGGGGATGTGGTGGGAGGGAGGGAAAAAAGAGGAGCTGACATCAAGGGTTCAAATAAAAAGTAAATGTTTAGAAAATAATGACAACATCTGCATAAAAATGCTTCATACAAGTGGATTGTTGTAAGAGCTGTAAGAGCCCCGATAAAATGATCTTTTAAAACAAATTGATTTAAAAATAGTTTTTAAAAAAGTAGAAGAAGATATGGGTGATATAGCAAAGTATGGTGAAGAAGTTAGATGGTGGCGGGCTACCAGATAAAACAGCATCTGCAGTCTTAGAGGCTTGTCTCCAAACAAACAGGCTATCTAAGTGAGACGTCAACTGAGTCCACATGGAAGAAGCACGCCGTCATCAGTCACCAAAGGATTGTGAACCATATAATCTGAAGTTGAAGAAGGGGTTAGTATTAGATCTTAAAGTGTGAGAATCCAGGTTGCCGAAAACTAAAGATGGCAGTGGGAACCCAAGATTCCTTTGTGGGAACTACATAGGAAATAAGCCTCAGGTGACCTCCCTCCATCCATCACTGAGGGATGAAAGGAAAGTGGTTACTCAACAGAGTGCATTGGAGAGATGAGTATGGAAGATCGAAGTAATAAAGCTGATTTGAACAGTTAAAACGTTGTCAGTTGATCCCCCTCTGATGCACACTGGACCTGATCCGGTTTTCAACATTTTCTGGATTTTTGTTTTGTTTTTGTTTGTTCATATTAGGGTGTATCTCTGCTGTGTTATGTCATTGGGGGGTCACCTTCTTGAAGTTGTGCTATATGGTTTTCCATTTGTCAGTCTAGGAAACCCTGGATTGATGAGCCTCTAGGGACAGCAAGTAGATGATAAGAGTTTCAGGGTGTAGGGGTACAGTCATGGTGGCGGCGGGAGTAAACAGAAGATGACGTCAAGGAGCCCAGGAAGAAAAAAAGAATATTTGTAAATTGACTGTGGTAGCAATTGTACAATTCTGCTTGAAGTGATTGAACTATAGGATGATATGATCTATGTATTAACCCCCAATTAATAATAAATTATAAAAAATAAGATATTCCTTTCAGATAGTCTTTCTGAAGTTTGTTCATTTAACACCCACAGGCTCACTGTCCCACATCTGACAGGCATCCTAGTGTCTCATTATCCCTTCCTGTGTATCCCAAGAAAGGCCTTGGTAGGGGTCCTGGTGTACGGAAAACCAAAACCAAGCCAGTTTCTAGTGCATGGATTCCAACTCATAGCAACCAGCTTGTGTGCAGGGTAGAACGGCTCTACAGGATTGTCAAGAGCATGACCTTCCAGAAGCTTACCATCAAGCCTGCCTCCCAAGGGGCCTCTGGGTAAGTTTGAACCATGAGCCTTTTGGCTTCACCATATTCGTCACCCACTGAGGTATTTTTTATTTTTAATGCTTTTATATACTAAGGTATTTTTTTTAATCTGTGATTTGTGAGGTGTGGTGATCCCACCCTGGTTAGTGAATACTGCTCTACTTCCTGCCTATCATGAAGTTGTTATAAACAAGCAAGAGTTAAAATTATTTGTGGTCTTTTTTTCCACAACGTGTCATTGTCAGGAAGAGCTAGAATAACATCGATCCGAGACAGTAGAGGGCACTCTAGGACATGGGCTGTGGGCTTACGGGGCCAAACCTTCCTCTTGATCTCTCCTCCCTCACTCAAGGTGCCACAGCTCAAGAGGGCCTGGGTTGTGTCCTGCTTAGAAAGCTTTGTCTCTCTGACTGCTCTCTACGTTCCACCCTCCCAAGTGGAATTGCAGAAGAGCTAGGTGGGCAGTTTTTCCTCCTCATGTTAGATTGGCTTTCTCCACCAAGCCCAACCTAAGGGTCCGGAGGGAGCCCCAACCCTGCTGACTTTCAACCCCCATTTTAGTAAAGTGAAATTTCTTAATATGGCTCTTCTATTCATGTATTTGTAACTCCTTGCAAATGATTGAGTGGGTCCATGCAAATAGAATGTGTGAAACACTAGTAGAAGGGATTTGTGGGCATAAGAATAAGTCATCTTAGAAGCCAAAATAGACATTTAAAATCCCCGCCTGCCACGTCCAGAACAAAGAACTGGGAAACAGGCGAGAGGAGCGGTGCCTAAACTGTGTGGCTGATGCCCAGAGCAGCAGGCTGGCTTCCAGGCCCATGGAGGCCAAGCCCAAAGGACCATATGGCTGAGAGGCTGAGGTCCAGAGAGAGACCTGCCTGCTGGCAGAGAAGAGGTGCTTCTATGGCCCAATGACTGTATCCTTACTCTTTTATGATCCTGATCGTGGTAACCTATTCACTTCCGGAATGACCCAAAACTCAAACTCACTGCCATTGAGTCAATTCCGAATCATGGGAACCCTACAGGACAGGGTAGAACTGCCCCGGTGGGTTTGCAGGACTGTAACTCTTTATGTCAACTGAAAGCCTTCCTCCCTTGGAGCAGGTGGTGGGTTTGAACTGCTGACTTTCCAGCTAGCCCTGAATGAGTAATCCTCTATGCCACCAGGGATCTTTCATTTCCATCTACTTATGTGACCAATCTGTCTCATGTTTTCTATTGGTAAAACAAACACAAAAATAAAAATGGAATTAATGCCAAACTCCTTCTAATTCTAGCAATAAATAAGGTTCCTCCATGGATACGTGAATCAGGGTCAGTGGTAAGGCCTTCCCAGAAGCCCAACTCTCTTTGTAAACCACGTGGAAGGTTTTGGACTTCCTAACTCCCTTTTTTTTTTAATAGTTTAAAAATTTTATTTGTAAATTTTTTTTAATTTAATAAATCTTTTTATTGGGGCTCATACAACTCTTATCACAAGTCATACATACATCAATTGAGTAAAGCACCCTTATACATTTGTTGCCCTCGTCATTCTCAGAATTCGCCTTCCACTTGGGTTCCTGGAACCTAACTCCCTTTTGAAATCCGTTGTGGCTGTGTTGTAGGCATCTAGGTCTATAATTGTCAATTTAAGAATTAAGTGTGTAGGTGTGGAGTCTAGCCTGTCAATCATGTCTTAGCCAATGAGGCTTCTGTGTAGGCATAGCTTTCCCCTAAGGATTCTGGAAATTCCAGTATTTCTTCCTTGGATAAGGGACCAGATTTTAACATTGGTAAAGCGGGATACCTTTGACGAGGGGTGGGCGGTGAGGGGGAGGGTCTTGATTAAAAATTTGGTCTCTATGGAGCAACAAAAATTTTCATAGACCGCAAAAATAGCATTATAGTATATTTTTAAATTTCAACATAAGTACAATTTACAAATATATAATACATTAAAAATTATGTATAGTAGTATTTTATTCTTTGGCATATTCCTCATTTGAGTGAATTTTTTAGTAGATTTCTGTCATTGTTTAAAAGGTCGTGAAATTTTCACAAGAATTTGTTCAATTATATTTCACACATGAAATGGTTTTCAAAGTCTCAACATTTCATTGTGATTTGTCTGATGTCCACACTTTATTTACTGTAGAAAAAAATGCATTCAGTCACAGCATTAGTTCCTGGTAAGGACAGCATGTATTCCATAATTTTTAGGGCATCATTGTATGGAACATGGTTTGTTTCAAAATGATGAAACATTTCTAAATATTTGTTCTCTACTGTGATTTTTGCAAATGCCCAAGATTTAACCTTTTCATCATCAATATTCATTTTAATAATGATACCACATTAAAAAGATCATTTTCAGAAATGTTACTATATGGGAAAATTTGAGTGAAAGGATCGAATGATTTTTGCACATCATTCCAATTAAGTTCTTGTTTAAATGTAACCCAATGAAAATGTTCAATATCATTGTGATGTACTGTCCACTCTTCTAAATAATCTATGCAGTTACTATAGAACTTTTTAACGTGATTCATGATCTCTGCATGATTTATTGCACCTTGTTCTTCTAGCTGACTTATACTATTATGGATAGTTAACAGAAGAAAATTATTTTCTAACCACTCTTGACACTGAAATTTTAAATTATTAACTTCATTTGCTACTTCGATTACCGAAATTTTGTCACCTTTAATAAGTTTTATAGCATTTTGAAAAAGAGCTGCTTGATTGTGTACAAACTCTAGCAAAATTTTTGAAGATTCTTTTTCAAAAAACTCTTCTAAAATTCTAGGACACTTATCCTGTGAGAGAAAGTAGGATTTCAAAGGATCATATATTTTCAAAATGCTTTCAACAGCTGGCAAAAGAGCTAACCAGTGCATGTTACTGTATCCAAGTATTTTCTGATATTCGACTTACGCAGTTTCACAAACGTCTTTAAGCATTTCAACGCGCACAGTGTATATATGGAATTAAGAATATATTTTAATAACAATATTTTCCACATCTATGGGCAACAAATCAGCAGCTGTTTGAATGGCGTTATGTTTTATGTATATTGCCTTCCCATTCTCCCGCCGTTTCCTAGCTTGTCGTGCATTCTTTCCAAAAATCTGGACTTTTTTCAAATGCCGTGGGACATGGGACAAATTGTTCAAAAGCGGGACTGTCCCACCAAAAGCGGGACGTCTGGTCACCCCTCTGCTCACACCCTGGGAGACATAGCAGCTGACAAGACACAGGGACCCACCCTGATGCAGCCCTGGGAGCTGGAGAAGCCATACAGACACCCCTGATAGCGCTGAGATGTATCCAACACCACTGGATCCAAAGACTTTCTACCCACTAGCCTGTGATCTTCCTGCATTTGATGTCATTGCATGTATTTCGTGTGTCTGAAGAGAGCTTTATAAATTGGTATCGGATATATGGGCTAATATCAGACTTATGGACTTGATCTGGACTGGACTGGGATGTTTTCTCATTGTCCAGTTGCTCTTGTATATAAATCTCTTTATTTCTTTTTTAACAATAATATATTTTATTAAAAGGGTTCACAAGGGTGGCGAGGGAAAAAAGAAGAGCGGATACCAAGGTCTCAAGCAGAAAGAAAACACCTTGGAAATGACAATGATGGCAACATATGCACGAACACGATTCATACAATTGATGTTAGGGGCTCATACAGCTCTTGTGTGTGTGTGTGTGTGTGTGTGTGTGTGTGTGTAAATCCAGATTAACTGGCTTTACTCTAGTATATTCCTTTTTTATTATTTAATCATTTTATTGGGGGCTCCCACAATTCTTATCACAATCCCTACATCCATCCATTGTGTCAAGAACATATGTGTGTCCATGGATTTGTTTCTCTAGTCTACCCAGACGAACACAGAAAAGAAACAGCACAAGTGGGGGCCTTTGGGGCCCACTGCCATGGAGTCAGATCTGACTCACAGTAACCTCATGCGGCAGTGCAGGACTGCCCCTGTGGGCTGCCCTGGCTGCAACAGAAAGCCTCAGCTAGCCCCTGAGGAGCGGCTGGTGGTTAGCCTCCCGACTCATTCAGAGCCTCAAAGTCCATGTTCAGGGAACCAGCTCTAGGGTGAGGCTCTTTCTGTCCAAGCTGGGGTCAATCGTTGTCTGAGCTTCGTTAGCTGCTTCTTGGCCTTCCCTGAAGATCTGTCTTTTCTTCATTGTTTCGTGTCCTTGTGACTAATCTGTTCCTCTGATATTTCAAAAGTGACTATTCATTTTCAGGGTCCACCCATGGATTAAGTCTTGGGTGAATCCCTCTGTTCATCGACCAGGGTTGTGACCAGTCCTGCTTTGAGGCAGAGTGAACGGAAAGGGGATTACTGCAGATGCAGTTCGGTTAAACTTAACACCATCATTTGAGCTCCCTTTTGACCCATTTTAAGTTTGTTCGAGTTACCAATATTTCTGCTTTCTTTACAAATGAGGTTTTTCCTCTGTTTTACTTATTTTGTCATTAGGTTGTTTTTATTCTAATTAATTGATTGATTGATTTTTCTGTAGGTGGAATCCAGGATAGGCAAAGCTACAGAGACAAGTAACTGGATTCGTGGTTCCTAGAGGGTATGGCAGGGGACATTGAGGAGAAGAAAGAAAATGTTCTAAAATGGATTGTACACGTCATTCATATTATTGAACTATTTGTGATTTGTGAGTTATGTGCCCAAACAGTGTTTTTCTTTTGTTAAGTGGTTAGGTTTCAGACACACTGTTGATCCACTGAGATGGTCTCAGCATAACAAGGAAGCCTCGATTCTGAAAGGGGATTCTATCCACAGGTAGAGTATGAAGATTCCAAGTGTTGAATTTCTGAAGTCCCTTGCATCACTCCTGGGAAGATGCTTTGGAGCCAGTGCGCCATTTACCATGTTTCCTTGCTTCTTCTGTAGCGATCATGGAAGCACATGTCGCGATGAAACCCCCAGAAACGTCAGCCCCTGCGAGCCCACATGAGCAAAGCCCTCTGAGACACCGGATGTGTACCGCGAGCAAGGGAAGTGGGGGTCCAGTGTGAAGTACCTGCGTATAATCCAGCCCATGCAGGGGGAGGCAGTCTCAGCTTACGTTGTATTTTAATACAACGTTACTTTTGATGCTTACAATCCTTGAAGCATGGAATTTATTGACATAGTTTTAATCAATTGTGTCTAATAACTTTTTACCTGTAAATCAGTCTCAAAGAAATGCTTACCCATTAGAACATTGGGATAACAAGAAATTAAGATCAATTGCAATTTATCTGAATTGTATGATAGAGACGTATGAAAGATTACATCATGATCAGAAAAAGCCTCTTATTTCAATGCAAATCTTTTCATAAAGCTTGCGATGAATTACAGTAGGATAGATGCCTGAGGGGGAGATGAGCTTGAAATAGGAGTTAAAGACACCCCACACACCCACAAAAAAGAGAGTAATATCGGATTCCCAACTCTAAAATCAGAATTTGTTCATACACGTGGATGGCACTTGGCATTAAGATGTGGTTTAATATTCCATTTTCATTTGGAATTTTTTAAATGACAGAAGATACTATCCAAAGGACATGTTTATTATTCAATAATAGATTGTTTATTATATAAAGGACATGTTTATTATTCAATGGATGAAAAGTGCATGCTCAGCCGAGCGGCAGGCTGTAGACTTCACGCCGGTGAGTTCTTCTGGAGAAGCCGAGGAGGGAGGCATGACAAGGGCCACAGCACAACGCCCGGGTAAGGACCCGAATTCACCCAGAGAAACTTTATTATAGTCATTGCAACCAGCAACAGACTTGGCTTCTGGATTTTTTGAAACACAGTCTTACTGCCCAGGGCATGGATGGGTCCCCCCGTGAGAAAAAAATCACAATCATAATGTTAAACTAGATCATCAAACTGCAGAAAGCCTTTATTGCAGGACCTGGGAGAGGAGCTTGCTTGCAACGCCATGGTGGAAATATAAAAAAATAAGTTCTTTGTTTTTAAAACAGGGTGCAAAAGCAATAAAGTGTAAAGGTTACTCAATTTTATTCAATGGTCAACAACAAGGACTCAGTAAGTAAAAATAAAGCTTATTTCTATCCACCATTGCCAGCGATTCAGGAAGGACTTAAACTTAAACACAATCATTTTCTACTAAAATATAAAGAGCTGGAAGCTTTATCAAAAACTTTTTGAACTGGAAAACTAAAGAATTTTTCAGATGTCTGTCTTTTTCTTAGTGAAACTGGTTGCTTATTTTTTAAATTTTTTGTGGTTTTAGAATTCTATGAAGATGCTTATTTGAAATTAGTGTGGAAAGTGACCCCCAAAAGTGATATGTGGTAAAGAGGCCAAAGAATGGGGTCCCTTGTGCCTTGTTGGCAGGAATATATAATGCCCCAGCTTCTAATGTTTGTAGGAACCGGTTCAGTGGCTCTCAATAGTGTTAAACAGAGGTTCCACCACTATGCACATACCCCAAAGATTTTTTTAGACAAGAACTCAAACAGATACTTAAGCACCGCAGGATTATTATTCCCAATACCTAACTGGTGGATCTAACCCCGATGTCAACTGCAGCTGAATGTAACAACAAAATGTACCTATTCATTCCCAAGATAGACTCCTACTCAGCCATACAGAGAAATAAACTTCAGATACATGCCACAACATGGATGAGCATTTCTAATGAGTAAACTGAGTCAGATACAAAGAACAAACAGTGCACGAGCCCTCTTACATAAAAGGCCCAGACTATGTAAATGCATAGACCACAACGTGCTAGGGTTCACCCCGGGCAGGGACGTGGGGGAGGAGGGGATGGAGGAGTTAATCTTTAAAGAACACTGGCGTTTTTCTTTAGGGTGATGGAAAAAATAGAAACTGACAGTGGTGACGGTTGCCTGACATGGTGAGTGTCATCTTGTCACCGCTGAAAGACATTCCTAGTTTCGTCTGAAATGCCTATGTTTGAAATGATCTAGAAATCTAAAAAATGTGATCTAAAGAAATGTGGGTATCAGTTAAAATGTTAGGGGGTGCCGGATCCACAATATATGCTGTCAGTTCTCATTGCTCCTTGGCCTGGGTTTCTCCAAAGCAGCATGATTGCCAGCAGGGGTCTCATGGTTCTTTGTTATGAATGAGGCTGGCCTGAGGATGGTAGGACTGATGGCACCTTCCCCTCCCAGCTGTGACTATCAAACAGAGGTGCTCAGATGTGCCACCCCTGCCTCAGAACCCATGAGTAAACTACAGGGGAAACATATTCTCATGTTCCCGTCTCCACTCTCTCCAACAGCAGGACTCGGTGCTCCTGTCAGCCCTGCCCCCACTGTCTCCTCTCCTTCAAGTCAACTAGTACAGGAGAAATGAGGAACTGTGCCAGGACTAGGTCTTTTTCCTGCCTCAACCCTGGTCTGTATGTGAGTTTGTGACCCCTGGAATAGACAGAATTCAGGTCTGAGAATGAGCAATTTGAATTCAACCCCCCTGTGGGTCATTCGATGTCTAGCTTCTTTATGTCCAACATTAGATTGTCACATAAGCCTAAGCAGACACAGTCCAGACACATTCAGACATGCCCCGAGGTGAGCAGCAACCTCTCTTGAAGTTCTTGAAGACCGCGTCTTACTGATTCTTAACAAAGGAAATTTCTTAGGTCCTTGTGAATTACTAATTAGGGGAGGAAATATTCTATGAACCAACGGAGGGAAAGATATTCTAACAAACCAACTCTCCCTGTTGAGTAGACTCAGCCTCCTGGTGGCTCGGTGTGTTACAGAGCAGAACGGAGTGCCAGGGGTTGTCTGGGCCGCCATCTTCCCGGAAATGGATCTCTAGGCCTCTCCTTTGCAGGACCTCAGGGAGGTGGAAATCGCCAGGCTGTAGGTTACAAGTTGAGCACCAACCATTTGCGCCACCCAGGCACCTTAGAGGCAAAAATAATTCATTGCCAACAAGTCGACTCTGACTCACAGAGACACTATAGGACAGTGTAGACCTGTCTGTGAAACTTTCCTATTCTACAGACGCAGGCTGCTACAGCTTTCTCCTCTAGGCCAGATGGTTGGTTGGAACCATCAACCTTTCCATTCGCAGTGGAGTGCTTTAACCCCTGTACCCCTGGGTCCCTTGACGCGAAGAGAAAGGCAGCTCGTGAAGGAAATGGACTAATGGACTAACAGTAAGAGTGGCAGAGCGTCTGCTTCGTGTGTCCTACAGCAGCCGAGTGGTGCCATCTTGATTCCAGAACTCAAGGCGGAGGAAATACCGTACCTCATAATTGTCCGCAGAAGTCAAAGGCATTGTGGATATGGAAGGGCTGTTGGTCTGAGATGGAAGTTGGTTTCTTGCAACTTTCTTTAACAATGGCCACCTTGCTAGACCAAGGAGGGGGGCATGTGGAAGCGAGTGAGCCTGAGCTCTCAGCTGGGGAAGTTGAGCTTCTGGTTTTCAAGTCCATGCTGACTCCCAGCACCCCCAGAACAGGACAGAGCAGAACAGCCCTGGAGGCTTTCCAGGACAGCCATCTGTATGGTCCCTATGAATGGGGTGGACTGGACGGTGATGAGCTTTTTGACTAACCTTTAGGGAGGCAGGTTATCACATCCCTTTCCACAGGAGTGGCCAGCTTGGTTAAACCACCCACCTTTCTGTTGGCAATTGACTGCTTACCTGTGGTGCCATTAAGGGTCCTTTGGAAGGACACGAAAAGCTAATTATGCAAGTGGGACTTTTTAAAAGGCCAGGAAACGAGATTCCATCCATTTGAGTCTGCCCCTCTGAGACCAAAGGAAAACTATCTGTCCCCTTAGGGCAGTGCTTGTTTCTTTGTTTACAGGAAGGCCAATCCTTTCTCCTTGAAAAATTACACTGAAGCAAAAGCAGAGGGGGACTGGGAACTGAAGGTTAAAATCCTCCCTCTTGCTTGTTTTCTCTTCCCTCTTGCACGTCTCCCATTCTCCCCCCCACACCCACACCCACCATGCTTATAACCTCAAAGGAATAAAAATCAAATTAGCAACAATGGCGAAGTGAAATTATTTGGTTGGGCTTTGTAACTCCCCTTGAATGACTGAGTGGGATCATGCAGTGCAGATAGAGAGGACGCTAACAGTTACTCCAGAATTGGCGGGTTTTGCCTTCCACTGGGTATCAAACAGAGGGACCCCAAAGCCATCAAGAGAGAGGTGTAACCAATAGAACGTGTGTGAGACTGCAGCAGAGGCGCCAGAGGCCAAGACACTGGAGGCCATGAGAGAGCAGAGGAGCGGTGTCAGGACCATGGGGCTCAGAGCACAGGGCTTCTGGACACAAGAAGGAAGGCAGCTGAGTATCTTTGGGCCAGAAACTGGCTTTCAGAGTGTCCTCAGAACATTCACCGGCATGTTCAGAGCTTTGTAACGCTTGCCCAAGTAGGGTAGAAGGCAGGGACCATCCAGCTGAGAGGCTGGGAATCAGAGGAGATGCCTGGCGGCATGGCTGAAAAAAGACAATGAGAAAAAGCAAACCACAAAACCTGTCTCTCTCTCCTTTGTAGTCTATTAGCTTCCCTGGGATTGTGGGAATTCTCTGCGTGGCCAGTGCCACAGATGATGGAATGTCGCAGCGTGGTAGCGTGCAGTGGGTTGGAGAGTTGATGTCAGAACAGTACATAAAAGACTGGAGGGTGGAGGGATGCCTGGCCCCTGCCTCACGCAAGGCTGGTGGATGTGGAGTTGGAATGTCCTTCCTCACTGTGCTGCCGGACGAAGTCCGACCTGGCCCCAACCTATGTCTTCCACTGCCATGCTCACAAGCTTTCAGGAAAAGCTTACCTTTCCCCTACTGGTGTCCTGCATCACCTTGTCAGCGTGGCTAGAACACATCCCAGGCGTGGAGCTGAGAGCAGTCACAAAACTAAGACAAGAATCAGAGGGGAAGCCTGCGTGTGCGTCCAGGTAGAGGGCGGCTGTCCTCTGTCAGAGTCCTGGGCAGTGCAAAGAGTTAACGTGTCTGACCGCGAAACAAAAGGCAGGCGTTTGAGGGCCTGCAGAGATGCTTGAGAGGAAGGCCGGGGAATCTACTTGGTACGGGGCACACGTGGGGTCTCCATGAGTCGGAATCGATTTGACGGCAATGGGCATTTTTCTCCTTGTGTCAAAACAATGACAAGGAGTATACGCTGCTCTATAAGGGGAAGAGACAGGAGTGGCATTGATGAGCTGGGGGATGCACCCGGCTTCCTGCAGGACAGGGGGATGATTTCACACATAGCGTAACAGCATCTTTTATTTGAATGACTCCTGAAGTATATCACATAATTTAGCAATCCTGTGTGACATTTTCAGAACCTCTGCCATTTTGGTTTCACACTCCACCCACGACATCTCTGGCTGTAGAGTCGATTCTAACACATACAGGTCCGAGTAGAATTTCCCACACAGTTTCTGTCTGTAATCTTCATGACACCAGACTGCCGCGTCTTTCCCCCATCGGACAGCTGGTAGAGTAGGAATCTAACCCCCAACCTTTCAGCCAAGTACTTAACCACAGTGTCACCAAGGATTCCCATGCAAGACATATTCTAAATTGTCTCTTCAGTGTGTTTGGGCTTTGTTAAAAATCCCAGAGACTCTAGACATAGGCACCCAAGGTGAGACGTGTGGAGAATGTGCTATATGAAGCAGAGAACATGGTCAATGATGAACAAGACTGTCGTCATCCTAAGTGAATTGTTATGAAGATGGGGACTTACAGTGGAAATGCTGGGGGCAAACTGATTTATGTCCAACATCTTATTATGATGCCTAATGAGATCTGGAGCAAAATGAAGGCATTTCTCATACAAGAAGATCCTAGAGCAGTGGTTCTCAACCATCCTAATGCTGTGACCCTTTAATACAGTTCTTCACGTTGTGGTGACCCCCCGCCCCAACCATAAAATTATTTTCATTGCTACTTCATAACTGTCATTTTGCTACTGTTATGAATCGTCATGTAAATATCTGCTATGCAGGATTTATTTTCATTGTTACAAATTGAACATAATTACAGCATAGTGATTAATCACAAAACAATATGTAATTATCTATTGTGAAATATTTATGTGTTTTCCGATGGTCTTTGGTGACTCCTGTGAAAGGGTCGTTTGACCCCTAAAGGGGTCGCGACCCACAGGTTGAGAACCGCTGTCCTAGGGTGTATGTTGTTGCTGTGAGGTGCTATTGAGTTAGTTCTATGCATAAGAGAATGAACCACTCTCTGGTCCTATGGCGTTTTTTTCAATTGTTCCTATGCTTGAGCCTTACAGACTTTAATAATCTATAAACTATTTAAATTTATAATACTCATTCATTTTTTAAAAATCTCAAGCCAAACGTTATCTTAAAAGGCCATTGGATCACTAGATGCCTTTGAGAAGGGTGGCGTAGTAGTTATGCTTTGGGCTGCTAACCCAAACCAGCAGCTGCCCTGCGGAGCAAAGAGGACGCTTTCCCCTCCCATGAAGAGTTACAGTCTTAGAAACCCTCCGTTCTCCCCGGTTCTAGCGGATTACTGTGTGTCAGACCCGGTCCGATGGCAGTGCGTTTGGTGTCTTGGTTTGGGTAGCGCAGTAGTAAGCTCTTGGATGTTCTCTGAGAGGTCAGTGTTTTGAATTGATTAAATGCCTCCTGGGAAATAGATGTGAGGCCACCTGCTGCTATAACGATTACAGCCTTAGAAACCCAGGGACGCAGTTCTGCTTCGTCCTACTGGATCAGAGCAGGCAGAGTCTACACAAAGGCAGTGGGTAGGTGACTTTTGGATCACACAAAATTTCAATGAGTTGATTAAAAGAGATGGTGCTAAATGACTTTAACCAGCTGAGTAATAGTAATAAAAGTCAGGG
Source organism: Tenrec ecaudatus (assembly GCF_050624435.1). Classification (NCBI taxonomy): domain Eukaryota; kingdom Metazoa; phylum Chordata; class Mammalia; order Afrosoricida; family Tenrecidae; genus Tenrec; species Tenrec ecaudatus. The sequence goes on along the minus strand of NC_134530.1, from coordinate 299,269,876 downwards.
GTAAGTTTGCCAGATTATAATAATGAATGAACTGGAAAGATGTCATTCAGAAATTGCAAGTAAATGTGTACATTAAAAACAACAACAACATGCTTTGTTTTCCTCTGTCTAGTTTTCGTGCATGTTAGTGACTCCACAGGTCTGTCTGAATAGGACAGGCTGGATGAACTATCTGGAGGAAAAACAACGGGACCGACAGTTCTGGGGGGACTTGGGGTAGGGGGGGTAGGGGGGTAAGGAAGTGGTGTTAACAAACCCAGGGACAAGGGAAAAACATGGGACCCCAAATGGTAGAGAAGGGGGAGTGGCAGGCCTGGTGGGAAATGATCAAGGGTAAGGTTGCTTAGAGAAGAGGTATACTCTAGCCCAGGTGGCGATGAAGCATGGTAGTAGGGCAGGAGGAAAGTCAAGGGAGATGGAGGAAAGAGCTAGGAGTCAAAGGGCATTCATGGAGGTCTAGACAAAGACATGTACATGCAAATATATATAGGAGGATGGGGAAATAGATCTATGTGTCTATATTTATAGGTCAAGTATTAAGGTGGCGGAAGGACCTTGGGCCTCTACTCAAACACTCCCTCAATGCATGAATACCTTCTTTTATTAAATTGGAACTCTATGATGCTCACTCTCCCGACACAACGGCTGGAGCCAAAGTGGGTGACCAAGTAAATGTGGCGAAGAAAGCTGATGGTGCCCGGCTATCAAAAGAGATAGTGACTGGGGTCTTAAAGGCTTGAAGATAAACAAGCGGCCATCTAGCTCAGAAGCAACAAAGTCCACATGGAAGAACACACCAGCCTGTGTGATCGAGTGGTCCCAAAGGGATCAGTTACCAGGCATCAAAGGACAAAAAATCATATCATTGACTGCACACCTCCATGATAGGATCGCTGAAGACAAATGGGTGCATAAGCAAATGTGGTGAAGAAAGCTGATGGTGCCTGGCTATCAAAAGAGATAGTGTCTGGGGTCTTAAAGGCTTGAAGGTGAACAAGCGGCCATCTAGCTCAGAAGCAAATAAGCCCACATGGAAGAAGCACACCGGCCAGTGCGATCACGAGGTGCCCAAGGGACCAGGTATAAGGCATCATGCAAAAAAAAAAGATATAAGTGTGTGTATTTATGTGTATATATGTGTATATGTATATATGTATGTATATATATATATATATATATATATCATATTAAATGAAGGGGGAAGTGCAGAGTGGAGACCCAAGGCCCAAGTGTCGACCAATGGAGATCCCCTCATAGAGGGGTTTAGGAGAGGAGATGGGTTAATTAGGGTGTGAGGTAGTATCGATGAAGAACACAGCTTTCCCCCAGATCCTGGATGCTTCCTCCCCCCAACTACCATGATCCGAATTCTACCTTGCAGGGCTGGATAGGACAGAGGCTGTACACTGGTGCATATGAGGGTTGGAGGTACAGGGAATCCAGGGTGGATGATACCTTCAGGACCAAGGGTGTGAGGGACGATGCTGGGAGAGTGGAGGGTGAGTGGGTTGGAAAGGGGGAACTGATTACAAGGATCCACATGTGACCTCTTCCCTGGGAGAGGGACAGCAGAGAAGGGGGGAAGGGAGACTCCGGATAGGGCAAGATATGACAAAATAACGATGTATAAATTACCAAGGGCATATGAGGGAGGGGGGAGTGGGGAGGGAGGGGAAAAAAAAAAGAGGACCTGATGCAAGGGGCTTAAGTGGAGAGCAAATGCCTTGAGAATGATTGGGGCAGGGAATGTATGGATGTGCTTTATACATTTGATGTATGTATATGTATGGATTGTGGTAAGAGTTGTATGAGTCCCTAATAAAATGTAAAAGAAGAAAAGAGAAAAAAATGATTAGGGCAAAGACTGTACAGATGTGCTTTATACAATTGATGTATGTATATGTATGAACTGTGAAAAGAATTGTATGAGCCCCAATAAATTGTTAAAATTAAAAAAAAAAACAACAAAAATCCTTCACTGCCATCAAGTCAATTCTGATTTATCAAACCAACAAGAACTCTCTGTTGAGCCTATTCCAACTCAGCTATCTCCTGGAGAATATAAACTGCTCCTGGGGGTTATTTCTGAGGCTGTGAATCTTTTTAGGAGCAAACAGCCGCATCTTCCCCCAGCAAAGCAGCTGGTGGGTTCGAACTACTGACCTTGAGGTTATCGGCCCAGCATGCCACCAGGGGTCCTCGTGCACATGGCCCAGCCATCAAAGGGAATGTGTGAAGCAGGTTAGGGGCAATCCTCTCACACAGGGTCAGGCTATGGTGCACTGGAAAGGAAGTACAGTGCAACAGCATACACTTTATAAAAAGAAAGAAAGGAAAAGTGATAATGTTCTCCTTAAATAATACAAGCCATTTGAAGTCTGAGAAAGCACGCATGTAGCCCCTGCATGTAGTACTAGCTCTTTCTCAGTTCCTAGAGGTTTTTGCCGGCAGATTGGCTCAGGAATACCATTTTTGAGGAGTTATGTGACAGAGCTGCATGGCTCTTAGCCTTTACTTGGCTGTTTCACCCTTCACAATCCCATCTCCCTTGAGTTGTGCTATGCGTGAATCCACACAGGTGAATGTTTTAAGAGCCACTTGAAATTCTTCACACTTTCATTTTAAGGTTAGTGAGACCTCCTTCATGGTATCGCGCCCTAATACAGGAGGGCTTCACAAAAAAGCTCGTGGAAAAAAAATCTGTTCCCTCTTGTGGTCATTATTACATAATTTCATGTCAACTTGATAGATAAGTGTAGGGTTGGAGTCAAGTGTGTCAATCAAGTCACAGCCTGATGATGCCTACTTGGGGGCATGGCCTTTCATGAGGATTCTGGAAACTTCTACTCTTTCCCCCTGGAGGCAGGCCACACTCTCTCACTGCTTCTCCTTGCTGTGGAGGAGCCGCCCTCAAAGAGCTGCTGGCTGAGCCACATGGAGACCTGGAACAGCGCTGAGATGCTTCCACCAGCATTGGATCCACAAGACTTTTCGCCCGCCATGATCTTCCTGCATTCGGTCTCATTTATTGACTTATACTGGAACTTATGGGGCTAATATTGGACTTATGGACTGCATATGGACCGGACTGGTATATATTATTGATGCATCATTACTTCTTGATTACACATATTTGAATGTCAATGAATTTGTTTCTTTAGTCAACATTGACTCACACACCTTTTAACGCCATTTCCCCAGAAATGTTTTGAAGTCCCCTCCTACAAGGGTCTATGAGATAAATCTCTTTCAAGTCTCACTTCAAAAACAGGAAAACTAGGATTAAAAAACAAAAACTATCCACACGGAATTTGGTGGCTCTTCAGCCTTCTTTTGATACCTGGTCCCCTGAGATCTGAGTGCCAAATTTGCAGGCCCCCTTTAGCTTCTCTTCAGGATATGTGGTACCTTTCTGTGTGATAAACTCACCTGGCTTTTATTTTTGTTCTCCTGATGCTACATTCCTGTCTTCTCAATTCCCCCAATCTACTTATCTTTTGGTGCAGATAATCTTTTCTTCCATTCTTTTTTCAGTTTGATGTGCTATCTCAATTCCACCGAGAATGAAGTGTTCGTTAACTGCCTTTGGGGGGATGTCTAAGATGAGCATCGATCATTTTACAGGAAATGACTATCATGTGTGTAAATAAAACCATCATTGCTTCAGGAGCATTGGGCTATGGTGAGATATGAGAAATGGAATGTTTCCTACCAAAAAGATGCATTTTTTTTCCCTTGAAGGAGATGACCTACTCAATTAAACAGAAACACTGTTTTCTTTGGGTGACAATAAAGTAAGAATGCTGGCTTTGATGAATTCTAGGGGAAACCAAGTCAAGTTTGAGTACTCTTTCGTTGTTGTTGCTTCCTGTGTCCTTTACATTGGAATAAAAACAGGCTCTGCCTCATGCATTTGTTATCAGGATAAAAGGATTGGATGTACAGAAAAAGACTGTGCAGAGGCAGGGAGAGATGAACTGAGAATTGAAAGCAACCATGAGTGAGATCCAAGTGCAACGTTTCTCCAAGCGTGTGTTTGACAAATGACCCGGCTAACTTAGTCTCTGCTTGTTTGTAGCCATAGTGATTAACTGGCCCATCATCAAGCTCTAGTTCCTGGCTAATGATGAGCTAGTTTATACAGAACCACAACAAAAAAATAACTCCATGAAAAATACTGACTTAGCAAATCCCAGCATTGTAAAGTGAGCCCCCAATCAGTCTCTGCAAAGAGAAGCTTGTTAGACCACTGGACTTCATCCTGACAGTACTTTCTAATTCATCTTCATTGCAGTTCAGCAGATAGAGAGGATGAAAGAGCGGTCAAGGCTAAGATCCCATACAAGATGGGGTGTCTAACAGAAGGACCTCCACATGCTAAATTGGAACTCCAGAGGCCAGCACGTACAGACCCTTTGCAGGTGAGTTCAGGAAAGGTTGTTAAGAACTGAGAAAACCACTGGACAGTTGTAGCTATAGCCCTGTCTTCAAAGGAAATGTCGTTACATTTACAACTAACTTCCTTGCAGCAACAACAGAGATGGGGGAAAAAACCAAAGCAAACACTGGAATGGTATTGCCATAAATTAAAGGAACCCTGGAGTGTAGTGGTTACTCGTTGGGCTGCGATCCCGAAAGCCAGCAGTTCAAAACCTCCAACTGCTCCTGGGGAGAAAGACCGGGCTTTTTACTCCCATGAAGAGTTATAGTCTTGGAAACTCACAAGGCCAGTTCTGCCCTGTCTTATAGGGTTTGTGTTAGTCCAGGTTGACTAGAGAAACAAATCCAGAGATACTCATATGCATATAAGAAAGAGCTTTATATAAAGAATAATTGCATATTAAGAAAACATCCCAGCCCAATCCAGATCAATCCATAAATCCAATCTTAGCTCATGTGTCCGATATCAGCCTGTAAATTCCTTTTCAGACTCATGCAACACATACAATGACACAGAATGCAGGAAGATCACAGGCCAGTGGGTGGAGAGTCTTGGGATCCAGTGGTGATGGAAGCATCTCAGCACAGGCGTGGGTCTCTATTTGTGTCTCCTCCAGCGCCAGAGTAGCTCCATGAGTCTTGTCAACAGCAAGGTGAAGCAGGGATAGAGTGTATCTGGCCTCCAGTGAGCTATTTACCTCTGTCACACCTCCAAATGAGGTCATCAGGCTGCGACCTGATTGACAGGCTAAACTCCACCCCTTTGCGAGTTGACAGGAGATGATGTAACTGCCACAGGCTCTCTGTGAGTTTAGTTTGGGTTTCAAAGGTAAGAATGGCCAACCTAGAATTTAATACCTGTAAAAAAATTACCTTTCAAGAGTGAGGGAAAAATAAAGACATATTCAGATCAACAGACACTAAAAGCAAGCCCTCACTAACGAACATTCTAGAGAAAATACCTCAGAATAAGGGAAAATCATCCCAGACGAAAGGCTTAAGATGCAAGAAAGATGGAAGTAGTAAATGTGTGCGCAAAAGGAACTAGACACTGGCTTTTAATTAAAATAATAATGGTGGTTATAATTTTTATCTTCTGGGATAATGAGACATTTCAAAAGATATGACATATTACACAAAAACAGCATGTGAGTCAGGAATGGGATGAATGATTGTTATGAGTTCCTTAAAGTATCCAGTAGACAATAAATGTTTCAATAAAACCTAGATTGGCAAGTTAATTGCACTTGGAATAATGTCTGGGAATTGACTTAGAAAGCAGAAAGAGGAGATATAACTTCCATGGTAGTAGAGGAAAGAAAAAGTGAACGATTAAAAATCCCTGGTCCCCCCCCCACCCAAAAAAAATCCCCGGTCCTCTGAAACTGCAAAGAAGTAAACTGCTAACCCCGTGCAGCTTAGGGCTTGGCTCCTTCCCTACTTGTACCTGAGATCAGACCGCAGCCCGGTAGTAGTGCCTCCATGAGATCCTGAAACAGAGAAGCGTGTTCAGACTTGGGACCCACAGCAATGCGAGGGCATACACACAATACATATGCAACCACCACATGTCTGGTAGTTTGGTCTGCAGCAACAGAAATTCATTATTAGCAACTGTTAGTTGCTATGAAGGTGATTCTGACTGATGGCGACCCCTGCATGTCAGAGTAGATCTGTGCTCCAGGGGGGTTGCAATGGCTAATTTGGGGGCCTTTCCTCGGAGCCACCTCTTAAGCCAAAATCACCCAGCCCACTGCCATCAAGTCTAGCTCGACCTTATAGCACAGAGCAGACCTGCCCCTTTGGGATTCCAAGACTTTATATCTCGTCAGAAGCAGAAGACAGCCTCATCTTCCCCCCGTGGAGTGTGGGGTGGAATTGAACTGCGGACCTTGCAGTTAGCAGCTTACTGAATAGCATGCTATACCACCAGGACTCCTTCAAGGCACTTCCAACTGGACTCAAACCTTCAACCTTCCAGCTCAGAGCTGAGTGCAGTAAGAGTGGGCCAACGTTCAGGGATTTGGGAGAAGGGCAGACATGAAACCAAAGTTTGTTTCTGACATCACGGGGGCCGAGCAATTCAAGGATCACTTAGGAGGCAAGGACTGGACATGTGGCGGCTCTGTGCCTGGCCTTGTCACAGGTTAACAAGTCAGTGAGAAAGGGTGGCTGTTTGCAGTAAACCGTGTTCTTGAAAGGCTGGGGGCATGTGTTTCCGGATCACAGGGTTCAGGTAAAGCACAACATTATCCATGGCATGACTGTAAATTAAAAGGGACCTACCAGAAAACAATTATAACCAATAAGTGAATTGAGCAAGAAAGCTAGATACAAAAATCACATGCATTTCTAGAACCCCAAACCAATAGATTGTATTTCTTGAATAAGATAAACAGAAAATAAGCATAGAACAAGCAAAATGTTTAAAAATACACACTGTGATCACTGTATAATTCCATGTCAACTTGGAGTGTAGGAGTGGAGTCTAGCGTGTCAATCAGGTGCCTCCTTGTGGGTGTGACCTCCTCATAAGGAGCATCCTGGGAGCCTCCCCTCCCCCACCCCCCACCCCCTGCCTTCACCTTCCTATTCTGGAGCCACATGGAGAGCTGTGAGAGCCCTGGAAGTGCCTGCCGCCACCAGACTTTGCACTCACCAGCTGGTGATCTTCCTGCATTCTGCATCATTGCATGTAGCTGTGTGAATCTGAAGAGTCAGACTTACAGACTACCATCAGACTTACGGGCTTGTTTTGGACCGGGCTGGGATTTTTTCCTGATATGTAACTACTTCTTGATATAAGGTTTTCTGTAACACATATAGGAGTGTCTCTGGATTTGTTTCCCTAGTCAACCTGGCCTGGGATACATACACACACATAAATGATAAAACTTGTTTTTAATGAAATAACTTGCCATTAAAAACTAAGATTTTTTTTTTAATCAAGGAGTCTTGCAAACAATGCTGGAAGGGATGATTTGGAGCTCGGTGTGGCTGCTAATATTCTGTTTCTTGGTTTGGGTGCTGATTCAATGGATCTTTGTGTTTTTGCTATTTTAAGTTGCACTTTTAAATTTTGAGCAGTTTGGGGCATGTATGTCATATTTTACAATCAATTGACTTGGCTTGTTTCGCCTTTTTCACTTAATCTTAGAAAACTTCTTGGGTCTATTTAGTCTGATTTGGGAATGCAGTTGTCCAGTGATGACAGCGTATTATGCTTGATGATTATTGATTAGCAGTTGGGACACAGGGGAATATAGCTATTTTTAAGTCGTACCAACTGATATCATTTTAGGTTATCTGGAATCCCAGGGTGCTTGTGCAGCACCGTGTGGTAAAAAATGCCAGAGATCTGAGTTAGAATACTGCTAACATGTCAGGTTCTAAACCTAAGTGAGTCTCAATTTTCTCATCCACAAAAAAGAGGCAATTATATTTTTCATCAAAAATAATTGTCAACTGTGTGTGCCTCTGTGGTCTGCAGGGGGTAAAAAACCCTCGGATGATTATGTTGGTTGGCAACTAATATATAATCTAATAATGCCATAGCTTTCAGAGCCAGTTCTCTAAGGGAAAGGTGGGGCTTTCTCCTCCCACAAAGATTTGCACTCTCAGAACTCCAGAGGGCGCTGACTCTGTTCTAGAAGGTCGCTATGAGTTCTGGTTTTGTTTTGTTTTTTGAGTTCTGAGTTATGATTTAAACTTTCAAATTTACATTCCTAAGTATATTTGTAAGTTTAATTAATTTTACCAGAAAGACTTTGAAAACTGCTGTCCCATCTGTAAACGAAATGAATTCAATTCCTTTTGAAACAGCGCACTTAAATTTCACATATTCAATTTGATATATCCTATTTCCTTTTGGTGCATCGATTGTGGGGCTTAACAAATTAAAGTCTTCCTTTTGCTTAAATGACTTTTATAAATATACTGAATGGTCTTAAAGGCTTGAAGGTAAACAAGCGGCCATCTAGCTCAGAAGCAACAAAGCCCACATGGAAGAAGCACACCAGCCTGTGTGACCACAAGGCGTCAAGGGATCAGGTATGTGGCATCCTCAGAACAAAAAATCTTACCATAGTGAATGAGGTGGGAAGTGCGGAGTGGAGACCCAAAGCCCATTTGTAGGCCACCGGACATCACCTTACAGAAGGGTCTTAGGGAGGAGACGAGACAGTCAGGGTGTGATGTAGCAACTATGAAAAATATAACTTTCCTCTAGTTCCTAAATACTTCTTCACATCCCCCCCCCCTTCATGATCCAAATCCTACCTTGGAAGTCTGGCTAGACCAGAGGATGTACAGTGGTACAGATGGGAACTGGAAACACAGGAAATCCAGGGCAGATGGTCCACTCAGGACCAGTGGTGTGAGTGGCGATACTGGGAGGGCAGAAGAAGGGTGGGTTGGAAAGGGGGAACCAATTTCAGGGGTCTACATGTGACCTACTCCCTGGGGGGTGTACAACAGAAAAGGGGGTGAAGGGAGATATCAGACAGGGCAAGATATGACAAAATAATAATTTCTAAATTATCAATGGTTCATGAAGGAGGGGAGGTGGGAGGGGAAAAATGAGCTGATGGCAGGTGCTTAGGTGGAGAGCAAATGTTTTGAGAATGATGAGGGCAACGAATGTACAAATGTGCTTTACACAATTGATGTATGGATGGATGTGATATGTATGTATGTATGTATGGATGGATGGATGGATGGATGGATGGATGGATGGATGGATGTGATAGGAGTTGTTTGAGCCCCTAATAAAATGAAAGGGAAAAAAAGAAGGATACAGAGATGTTTGGCAGTGGGGGGAAGAAAGTAGAGGAGACCATTGATAACATGTTTAAGTTGTTCAATGCAAAAATGATCTGATATATAAAGTGCCACCTCAGTCAAAATAAAAAGTTTTTAATATAATAAAAAAGTACAAACTTTCACCTAAATAACAATAAAACTTTTAAAATGAAAAAAAAATTATAAATATGCTAAACCTCATGTTCTGGTGAATGCTCTAACACTGCATATAACCCTGGTAAACTTTGGACTTAAAATAACACATGTCATCTAATCATTCCATTTCACAGTTTAAACTGGAATTACCAGACCGACTGATTGCCCTGAAAAATCAAATGATCCTAAATATAACAAATACTGACAATGCCAAGTGCATTTAAATGCCTTAAAGAGCAAAGACTCTTGTGTAGGTTTAAGTCCCTCAAGTACTTCCACTTTGAGTTGTGAATACGGGGCTGAAGCAAGGGAGCCCCGGTAGCATAGTGGATATGCACTAGGTTGCAAACTGCAAGATCGGCAGTTCTAAACCACCAGCCTGTACAGGGGAGAGAAAGGCAGGGCATTCTAAGCAGTTACAGTCTCAGAAACTCCCAGGGGGAAGTTCTACCCTGTCCTATGGGGTCGCTATGGGTCAGTATCATACCATGCCAGTGAGTATGGGTTTGGACTAAAGACACGGTGGTCTAGTAAAAGATGCCATTTAACTTGCTTAGATTTTGTGTTGGACAGGGTTCTCTAGAGACCAGATTGCTAGTAATTATATATAAAGATATTTATAAAGATAGATATATAATATGAGAAATGAGCCATTAAATTATATACAGATAGATAATACAAGAAATTAACAGTTAAATTATAAAGCAGTGAGACACTAGCAACCCTTTAAGGCTTGAGAGCCGCCAGTTGCCAGTCCCTTTCTGTAGAGAGAGCTGGGCTATATAAACCCAGGCAGCAAACAGCAAGGCAGGTCACCAACTGGCATCAACTGTCGGTCCCTAGCTCCAGAGATGAACATTCCAATCATGTGGGCTTAAAGGGACCTCAACTTACAGCGACACAGTCCACAGGTGAGGCATCCCACAGGTAGTGCACCCCTTTAAATTGAGGCACAGAACAAGCAAGGCAGCCTCACACAGGTCCAATGATTAAAGAACGAGAGACAAGCAAGGCGCGGCTCACTGAGCCATTTATCCCTCCGCCCTTCAATTAATCCTACTTGTATTTATCAGCCAGGCTGGCACAATAAACTATGGCAGATTTCAAGAACTCAAAAACCAAACTCACAGCCATGGAGTCGATTCCAACTCATAGCGACCTTATCGGACCGTGTAGAACTGCCTAGTGGGCTTCCAAGACTGTCACTCTTTATGAGAGTAGCAAGCCTCATGTTTCTTCCGTGGAGCGGCTGATGATTTGTGAACTACGGACCTTGTGACTGGCAGTTCAGCGCATGACCACTATGGCACCAGAGCTCCCTGTTTCAAGAACCAGTGGTTCATAAAATGCCAAATGTGCCCAAATGTCTTAAAGCAAAAGCACTACCATGGGTTTGATTCCTCAAGTATTTCCATTTGGACACGCTCAGGTCCTTCTTCGCAACCCTGATGGGCCAGGGCCCAGGCCAGCCAGCGGAGTGACTGCGTAGAACCCTAACTTCAAGAGAAGACGTGAAGCCTGGGTGTCCCGAGGTGAGGACTCTATGGAGGTGGCAAGCAGACTAGAACGTTTCTAGGATCATGGATTGGGTCCCTGGTGGCCTAGTGGGTACACATTGGGCTGTGATCTGCATGGTCAGCAGTTCAAACCCACCAGCACCTCCGAGAGGACAAGCTGGGCTTTCTACTCCTGTAAACAGTCACAGTCTCAGAAACCCACAGGGCTCACTATGAGTCATCTGACTTGAGTTTGATTTTTTTTTTTGAGTGAGGGGCATGACTTAAATTGTGCCCCCTCTCCCCAACCTATGTATCTGAATCAAGCCTGTGCATATAATCCCGTTGGGATATATAGTTTTCTTTGCTGTGTTAATTAGATCATTCAGAGAAGGGTGGGTCCTGTATTTATGACTCGCAAATCATAAAAACAGTAGGTTAGGCACAGAGGTATGCAGACACTGGGGCAGAGGGACACAGGGCAAGGACTGCCTACAAGCCAAGGATTTCCAAGCAGTGAGGAGTGACCATGACTGCAGAGGTGAGGCACAAGAATCTTCTCCTACAGCTGATAGAGATGGCGGTTTCCCCCAAAGACCCTGCTCTAATGCCAGGCTTCCAGCCTCCTGAGTTGAGAGATAGGACCCCTTGGGTGGTGTACATAGTCAAACACTAGATTATTAACCAGAAGATAGTGAGTTCAAATCATTTCCATGTATTTTTTAAGTCACCCCTTGTATGTATCACAGCATCATCGGGTACCACAGACCATGGGTCTCTGCAAAGGGAATTTTTAGGATCAAAAGCTAGTAAGCATGAGAGCAGCAAGTGAGGAATTGAGACAAAGAATGAGTGCACAACAGTCTTCAGACCTGAGTCTGTTCTTACTAAAACCCTCCGTGGACGTCTATGACCCCACGAGGAAGGGCTCTCATCACCAAGGCCCGTGTGTACAGAAATGACACTTCATGCCTTGTCTAATGGGAACTTGACAATTGACATGGGTATCAAGATGCTAGGGAAGGTACCAGAGGATACTAAAATCTTTCAAGATCTGTTGGACCCAGGGACTGAGCTGACACGGATGCTAGGTGGGAGTGGTGGCATATGGGGGTCAGGACTTGGCCCACACACATCACACCTGGGGTCCACAGTCCCACATGATGGTCATTTCCCCAGTCCCTTGGAGGCACTGACATATAATTCAAACTGTGTAAATACCAAAGGGATGGGCCTAAGGGCACAATGATCTAGTAATGTAGATGTGGGAATATTGCTTAATGGATAAAATCTGTTAAGACTCCAATTGTATTTGGGGAAGGACAAAGTTAATGAGTACCCACAGACTATGGAAAATACCAAAAACTCCAAAAGGGGAGTAATGGATACGATAGAGGAATATGGCAGAGCGGCAGGATACAAGATCAACCAACAGAAGTCCATCGGACTGTTGTACACATTGGATAAGACCACAGAAGAGGAGATAAAAAGGTGGTACCTTCATAATAGCCAAGCACAAATTGAAATATCTAGGGATATACCTGACTAAAAGAACAAAAGCTCTATATGAAGAAAGCTACAGAACACTATTACAAGAAACCAGGAGTGACCTCAACAAATGGAAGAATATTTCATACTCCTGGATTAGAAGACTCAATATAGTAAAAATGTCAGTTCTGCCCAAGGCACTAGGTAAGTTTAATGCAATCCCAATACAATTACCATCATTTTTCTTCAAAGAAATAAAAAAATGATTACCAACTTCATATTGAGAGGGAAGAAGCCCTAAATTAGCAGAGAACGCCTCAAGAGGAAGGACACAGTGGGAGGGCTTGCTTTACCTGACTTTAGCACAAACTATACAGCCACAGTTGTCAAAACAGCATGGTATTGGTATAATGACAGATACTCAGACCAATGAAAAAGAACTGAAAACCCAGAAATAAAATCATCAGCATACAGATAACTGATCTTTGATAAGGCCCAAAATAAAATCACATGGGAAGCAGATGCCCTCTTCAACAAGTGGTGCTTGGAAAATATGGATATTTACCTGCAGAAAAATGAAGCAAGACCCTTATCTCACTCCATGCACAACAATAACTCAAGGTGGATCACAGACCTTGAAGTTCAACCCCAAACTATTAGGGCATTCAATGAGGAGATTGGGACAAGACTGAGAACTTTGGCGCAGGGAACACACAGGCTATCAGAAATAGGGAAGGATACAAATACAGAGGAGGCACAAATAGACAAGTGGGATATACTGAAGCTAAAACACCTGTGGACATCAAAAGAATTCACCAAGAGAGTAATAAGAGAGCCCACCGACTGGGAAAACATCTTTAGCAATGACACATCAGACGAAGGCCTTGTCACTAAAATCTACAATACTCTACTAGCTTCCCAAAAGAAAAAAAAATGAATTGCCTATTGAGGAGGTGGGCAAAGGACCTGAACAGAAGTTTCACAGAACCTGAAATCCGAATGGCCAATAAACCTATGAGAAAATGTTCCCGATCATTAGACATAAGATAAATGCAAATCAAAACAGCAGTGAGATAACACCTGACACCCTCAAAGATAGCCCAATTGAAATCATCAAAAAGCAACAGGTGTTGAAGGGGCTGTGGTGAGATAGGAACTCTCATCCACTGCTGGTGGGCCTGTAGGTATGTACAGCCACTCTGGAAATCGATTTGGCAATATCTCAATCAGATGGAAATTGAGCTACCATGCGACCCAGCAATCCCCCTACTGGGCATATACCCAGAAGAGTCAAGAAACAAACCACGGCCAGACATCTGTGCTCCAATGTTCATTGCGGCACAGTTCACAATCACAAGGAGTGGGAAACAACCCAAACTTCCATCAACAGATGAAAGTATTGAAGAACTGTGGTACATACATATGATGGAGCACTACTCACCCCTAAAAAGCAGTGATGAACGCATGAAGCACATCGCTACATGGGAAGAACTGGGCGGAATTATGCTAAGCGAAGTAAGCCAAGCACAAAAGGACAAGTACAACATGAGTCCGCTGATGTAAGTTTAAAATGCAAAAGGGGCATAGGGGAAAAAGCTACTGTATACAAACATTCGTGGGGTAAGGACCAGGTAGTATGGCAGGGGCCAGACCAAATCCAAGGACACATATGGTAGCCAACTTAAAAGGAGTGGGGGTGGGGGGAAGAAGAAAGAAAAAGACATGGGTAGCGGGGAAACAGGGCACTAACCCACCCACAGGGAGGGTATTGTTTATATCTGTACAGGGAAAGAGGGACCAGACTTCTACCCGGTGCTCCAAGACATGAATGCAACATACTAGCATAAAGCAGGGAACCACTAGAGAGGTCTGAAGCGCTGACTCCAATTCCAACTTTGTGGACAGCCCCACAACCCCTCAGAAGAATTCACTTCAGAGGACAGCACTGAAGCTACAGCTCAGGGAGAGGACATGTCTGATCAGAGCACATGGGAGCAAATGAAGGGAGAGGAACAGAGAGTGGAACACATCCTGACTCACCAAGGCCTCAGGATGATATTCCCGCTCAGAGAAGCCAAAGCACAGAGAGGACCATATGGCTGGCCCCACTATGAGATATGGCATCCCTTACTGACCCATAGCACTATAGGGGACAACACTGGAGACAGTGTGGGAATTGTGCCCAATCTGACCCCACCACACTGAGGCAGAAACACTAAGGGTGTGCAACAGAGCAGCAAGGGAAACAGAACAAGGAAGTCCCCAAGGAATACCAAAATTAGACTTTGGGGCCAGGGTGTGGCACCCCATCAGACTCAACTGGAAAACATTCCTAAAGGTCAACAAACAGACCGGGAACTATTTACAGGCTTTCCTCTTTTTTTGTCACTGATTTTGTTGTTGTTGTTTTTTCTTTTGTTGCTTTGTTTTGCTCTGTCTTGTTTTTGGTGCATATCATTATCTCTACAGGGCTAGCTAGATAAGATAGGCAGGAAAACAATCTGGAGGAGAAATCAATGGGACCCATGGTTCCGGGAACATGGGGGAGGGGGAGTTGGGTGAAAGGAAGTGAGTGTTAACAACCCCAGGCACAAGGGAACAACAAGTGATCACAACTTCCTTCTTTGAAACGTTACAGAAATGGGTTCACAGATATTAATCACCACAACCTTGTAACTAAAACATCAGAAAATTTGACGAAATAGCAACGGGCAGAGCTTGTGCATGGGGGGCACGCAGGTGAGACCCAGTGACTTGATGCACTGTTGTGAATTGGGTTACAATGGTCGCACGGTAGAAGTTTCACAAAGCAAATTAACATAAAATTAATTTTAATCAATAAATTTAATTTAATAAAAATAAATTTAATTAATAGCCATGTAGGTATATTCATACTTATAACCTGGGCTTACAGAACATATTTTGGTTGTTAGAAACACAGGCATCTTTTTATGAAGAAATAGTAAATTTCTGCTGAAATACCGTGCACATAAAATGTGTCATTCTGGTGTCCCCTCCTCTGATAGTGTCTGTTGATATGCTTCTGCATTCTCCCCTGGCCAATGGTTGAGGTTGAATTGCTGACCTTGAAGTTAACACCTGATCACTTCTTCACTTCACACCACCATGGTTAAAATGCATGATTTAGAAATAGGCTGCCCAATATGGCAGAAATCACCCACACTGGCCTTTGCATGCTTGAATGTAGATCACCTGAATAGAGATGGCTTGGTGGCACTGTAGGTTAAGCATTAGGTTACTCACCACAAGGTTCGCAGATTGAATTCACCATCTTCTCTGAGCAAGGGAGAACTGTCCAAATTGTCTGAAAAGCTCCATTGGGTCTCTGTGACTTGAAACCAACGTACACACCGTGAGTTTGGCTTTTAGAGCATATGTAAAATAGACACAATTTTAAAATTTAGGAACTATAATACGATATCTCCTAAACACTTTTTGTATTGAGCGTACGCTCAAATGACAACATTTTAGCTATGTAAGATAAAATGAAATTGATTATTAAAATTGATTCTATCCATTTCTCTTTATTTTGTTTTTAATGTGTCTACTAGATATTTAAAATTCTATCTGTGACTAGCCTTTGCAGCCTATTAAAGAGGGCTATGTCAACAGGATGCATTTTGAAAACACAATGTTCTTAAATGAAAAGGCAAGGAGCAAAGCATCTTATGATACTGTAAATACTGTACGGGGCCATTTGTTTAAGACTATCTGCTCTGTGGGTACATACGTAATACTAATAGACACACTCGAGCCTCAGAACAGTGGCTGCCTCTGAGGAAGAAGGAAAGGATGGAGATGATTGAGGTGAGTTGGGTTTTGTAATTTTTTATTTAGGGGAGTGGAAAACCTCATCCTTCTGAAGAACAGCTGGTGGTTTTGATGTGCTGACCTTGCGGTTAGTAGTCCGTGTGTCACCCATTACATATGTTAAATAGGAACTTTTGGTCCTCTGACAGATAATGTTTGGTCAAAAAGCTGGCCAACAGATATTTTAGTTTAAAATTTTTTTTAATTTTCTTTTTTTATTACTTTTATTGGGGGCTCTTACAGCTCTTATCACAATCCATACTTCCATGTATTGTGTGAAGCACATTGGTACATATGTTGCCAGCATCATTTTCAAAGCATTTTCTTTCTACTTGAGCTCTTGGTATCAGCTCTGCATTTTTCCCTCCCTCCTTCCTCACCCTCCCTCCCTCCCTCATGAACCCTTACTAAATTATAGATTATGATTTTCATATCTTACATCATCCTCTGTCTCCCTTCACCCACTTTTCTGTTGTTTGTCCCCTGGGAGGGGGCTATATGTTGATCCTTGTGATCCATTTCCCCTTCCTCACCAACCTTCCCCTTATCCTCCTGGTATCCCTATTCTCATTATTGGTTCCGAGGGTTTTATCTGTCCTGGATTCCCTGTGTTGTGGGCTCATATCTGTAGCAGTGTACATGTTCTGGTATAGTCAGATTTGTAAGGTAGAATTGAGGTCATGATAGTGGGTGGGTGGGTGGGTGGGTGGGGGAAAGCATTAAAGAACTACAGGAAAGTTTTGTGTTATATTGGTGCTACACTGCACCCCGACTTGCTCAACTCTTCCTTGTGACCCTTCTGTCGGAGAATGGCCAGTTGTCTACAGATGGGCTTTGGGTCTCCACTCCATATTCCCCACTCCCCCCACCACCCCCCCACACACACACCTAATTCACATTGGTATGGTTTTCTTCTGGGTCTTTGATGCCTGATACCTGATCCCATTAACACCATAGGCTGGTGTGCTTCTTCCATGTGGGCTTTGTGGCTTTTCAGCTAGATGGCCACTTGTTTATCTTCCACATTTTAAGACCCCAGGTGCTATATCTTTTGATAGCCGGGCACCATCTGCTTTCTTCACCACATTTGCATATGGACCCATATTGGCTTCAGCAATCATGTCAGGGAAGGTGAGCCTCACAGAATGCTGGATTATTAGAACACAGTGTTCTTGTGTTGAGGGAGTACTTGAGTTGAGGCCCAATGTCCATCTGCTATCTTAATACTTAACATATAAATATAAGTACATAGATCTATTTCCCTATATTGACATATGTACATGCATGTATTTAGAACTCTATAAATATCCTTTGCTTCCTGGGTCTTTCCTCTATTTCCTTTTATTTTCCTCTTGTCTTGCTATCATGTGCGTCCTTCATTTGGGTTTCAGTAATTCCTTGCTGTTACATTGCCCTTGATTAAGCTCCACTAGGCATCCTCTGCCCTTCTCTCCATTGATTTTAGTTCACTTGCTGTTCCCTTGTCTCTGGGATGGTTGACTACCCCCTTCCTTTCTCCTCCCTTTCCTTCTCCCGTGAACTAGAACTATTGGTCCCATTGTTTTCTTCTCTGAATTGTTTATCCCACATATCTTATTTAGATAGACATTCAGAGACTTTAATAAGCACAAAAGCCAAGCAAAACAACAAAGGAAGACAAAACCAACAAAACAGCAATAGCAACAAAACCACCCAAACAAAATAACAACAAAAAGAAATCCAATGACAAAATAGGAAAAGCCTAAAAATAGTTCCAGGTCTGTTTTTTGACCTTTAGGAGTGTTTTCCAGTTGAGTCTGATGGGGTGCCACACTCTGTCCTCCAAAGTCTATTTTTAGTATTCCCAGAGGACTTCATTGCTTTGCTCCCCTTGTTGCTCTGTTGCATGTCCTTACTGTCTTGCCCCAGTGTGATGGGTTCAGATCATTAAAAGTATAAATTTTAAAAAGGTTTCTTTGTTAATGTTACATGATGTACTTAAAAACCTTTAATCTTTTAAAACCTTAAGTTTATCAAGTGTCAACAAGCACCTTTAAAGAACTCTGGATAATACTTGGTCCGATTTATACATCTTCAAGTATTGAAGACAGCATTTACAAGCATAGTAAATTAAATTTTGTTTTCAAATAATCAACTTCTGGTTCATTTGCCAAACTTTGGGTTCAGTTTTAGCACTTTTTAGAGATGCAAAACCTCAGGCCCCAACCAAGACCAAGTGAAGTGGATTCTGTATTCTGACAAGAAGACCAAAAGATTGGGTTGAACGGGAAAGCACGGCACAAAGCTTCCCAAAGTAATTTGTTAACATTGATAAATATCTGAAATTAACCCATTTGCCATCAAGCTGACTCTGGCTCATGGCTATCTCAAGCGTTGCACAGTAAAACTGCTCTGCAGAGTTTGTTTTTTTAAGTGTAACTTAATGAAAGCAGATTAAGTTCTCATAAATGTTATACCTATACAACTTAATAAATTTCACCTTACATTCATATGATGACTTCAACTCCTCAAATACACATTTCAAGTTGATATTACAAAGCTGTTCAGTTACTCTATTGAGACAAATTTTCTCAAATACATCAAGCTTAAAAATCCCAAACCATGGTATTTTCAACCACCTCATATGCATGTGAAAAGTGGACATTGAATAAAGAAGACCAAATAAGAATCCTTGTGTTGGCATTGTGGCACTGGAGAAGAGTGTTGAAGTATCATGGACTGCTAAAAGGACAAGCTGATTTGTCTTAGAAGAAATAGAGTTAGAATGCTTCTTTGAGGCAAGGATGATAAAATCTTGTCTTACATATTTTGGACATGTGGCCCTGAAGTAGGATATTATGTTTCATAACATTGCAGTAAGAAAGAAATCCTCAAGGAAAGGGGATGGACACAGTGGCTGCAACATTGGGCTCAAGCACAGGAACAATTGTGAGGATGGAGCAGGACCTGGCAGGGTTTTGTTCTGTTGTGCCTCAAGTTGCTATGGGTTAGAACTAACTCAGTGGAACCTGCGATAGGTAGGTTTATTGTGCAAACAAGAATATGTGGGATTCAGGTCTGTCTGAATAGGACAGGCTGGATGAACTATCTGGAGGAAAAACAACGGGACCAACAGTTCCGGGGGGACTTGGGGTGGGGGGGTTAGGGGGGTAAGGAAGTGGTGTTAACAAACCCAGGGACAAGGGAAAAACATGGGCCCCCAAATGGTAGAGAAGGGGGAGTGGCAGGCCTGGTGGGAAATGATCAAGGGTAAGGTTGCTTAGAGAAGAGGTATACTCTAGCCCAGGTGGCGATGAAGCATGGTAGTAGGGCAGGAGGAAAGTCAAGGGAGATGGAGGAAAGAGCTAGGAGTCAAAGGGCATGGAGGTCTAGACAAAGACATGTACATGCAAATATATATAGGAGGATGGGGAAATAGATTTATGTGTCTATATTTATAGGTCAAGTATTAAGGTGGCAGAAGGACCTTGGGCCTCTACTCAAACACTCCCTCAATGCATGAATACCTTCTTTTATTAAATTGGAACTCTAAGATGCTCACTCTCCCGACACAACGGCTGGAGCCAAAGTGGGTGAACAAGTAAATGTGGTGAAGAAAGCTGATGGTGCCCGGCTATCAAAAGAGATAGTGACTGGGGTCTTAAAGGCTTGAAGATAAACAAGCGGCCATCTAGCTCAGAAGCAACAAAGTCCACATGGAAGAACACACCAGCCTGTGTGATCGAGTGGTCCCAAAGGGATCAGTTACCAGGCATCAAAGAACAAAAAAATCATATCATTGGGTGCACACCTCCATGATAGGATCACTGAAGACAAATGGGTGCATAAGCAAATGTGGTGAAGAAAGCTGATGGTGCCCGGCTATCAAAAGAGATAGTGTCTGGGGTCTTAAAGGCTTGAAGGTGAACAAGCGGCCATCTCGCTCAGAAGCAAAAAAGCCCACATGGAAGAAGCACCCCGGCCAGTGCGATCACGAGGTGCCAAGGGACCAGGTATAAGGCATCATGCAAAAAAAAAACAACAACGATATAAGTGTGTGTATATGTGCGTATGTATGTATATATATATATATATATATATATATACCATATTAAATGAAGGGGGAAGTGCAGAGTGGAGACCCAAGGCCCAAGTGTCGGCCAATGGAGATCCCCTCATAGAGGCGTTTAGGAGAGGAGATGGGTTAATTAGGGTGCGAGGTAGTACCGATGAAGAACACAGCTTTCCCCCAGATCCTGGATGCTTCCTCCCCCCAACTACCATGATCCGAATTCTACCTTGCAGGGCTGGATAGGACAGAGGCTGTACACTGGTACATATGAGGGCTGGAGGTACAGGGAATCCAGGGTGGATGATACCGTCAGGACCAAGGGTGTGAGGGACGATGCTGGGAGAGTGGAGGGTGAGTGGGTTGGAAAGGGGGAACTGATTACAAGGATCCACATGTGACCTCTTCCCTGGGAGAGGGACAGCAGAGAAGGGGGGAAGGGAGACTCCGGATAGGGCAAGATATGACAAAATAACGAGGTATAAATTACCAAGGGCACATGAGGGAGGGGGGAAAGGGGAGGGAGGGGAAAAAAAAGAGGACCTGATGCAAGGGGCTTAAGTGGAGAGCAAATGCCTTGAGAATGATTGGGGCAGGGAATGTATGGATGTGCTTTATACAATTGATGTATGTATATGTATGGATGGTGATAAGAGTTGTATGAGTTCCTAATAAAATGTAAAAAAAGAAAAGAGGAGAAAAAAATGATTAGGGCAAAGACTGTACAGATGTGCTTTATACAATTGATGTATGTATATGTATGAACTGTGATAAGAATTGTATGAGGCCCTAATAAATTGTTAAAATTTAAAAAAAAAGAATATGTGGGATTAATAAGATCCCCGTTTGATTGGAGGGCAAAAAGGTAAATTGTTCCTTGAGCCCCCCCCCCCACCACCACCACTCTCTCTCTGGTGATCGGACCAGTGTGTGATTGCCTTAGCGAGTTGTCTGCCTCAACTTGCGAGCTACACTACCTGTGGGACACCCAACCCTTGGATGGTGTCGCTAGAGCTTGAGGTTCCTTTGAGATTTGCTTTGCCACACTGCTGATGCCACACATAGCTTGAGCTTGGAATTGTTAGATTCTGTCATCTGGCTGACTGTTGGTGACCTGCCCTGATATTTGCTACTTGTGGCCAGACTGCCTATATTATTTTATTGAAGACTCGGCTGTCTGATTCGTTGACCTTGTACACCAACTTTAAGAGCGAGCTGAGACATGCGTTGGTTATGATCCGGATGACTCAAGCATCTTCCTTGGGGATGGAGGATGCCAACTTCCTGGCAGCCACACCGTTGGTATTGGATGGGTTTCCCACATTGGTAGCCTTAACTGACTTCTTGGCACACTTATCCAAGGCTGTCCCGTGGGATTTGAAGCTTGTCACATTTGCTTTCAGCACATCTTTCCTCTCCATTTTTCCCCGTCTTGACATGGAACCCAGGAGAATGGCCACATCCAGGTCTTTGACAGCAACCTCTCCCTTATCCGCTGCAATGCTGTCTTTCAGGAAGGGAACCACATCGTCTTGCTGCTCCCTCTGAACAACCTGCCGGACACCCATCACTGGGCGATATCCAACAGCTGGGGAATCAGGGGCTGCTCTTTCCCCACAAAAGCGCCATTTCCAATGCTGTCCAGCAGTGAGTAGGCAATCTGACCCAAAGCTCCAGTCACCGGGACTCTGATTGGTTCAAATGTGATTGGGGACAGTGAGGACAATTTCTCCACCTGCACCATCAGCCTCAGGAAGCCAGGTCGCCTCTAACCCGGGGACAACTGGGGGCTCGTGCGCGGTGTTCAGGGAGGAGACTCTCAGCTCAAACTTTTAAAGACTTTAAATTAAAATCATTTCAGGCTTTTCAGAGATGCTTATGTACTCTGACAAACACTATTCTGTAATCCCAAATCATTTTGTTTCACGGATTCATTGTAGAAAATATTTAAAGAACCAATACTAAATGCTATCTAAGCTCCATCTTAAAATCAAGCAAGGGACATTTCCGGTGTATCAGACTGATGTCGTACATCTTTCCCAAAGCATCAGCGACCCGAGGGCTGACACAGAGGATTGTGGGTTATGACAAAGTGGGATCTACCTTCTCTCATTTTCAAGCTTATTTTACCACTGAATTTCTGGGACCACCTTCCCCCGAGGTAATTCAATGCTCTCAGGCACTGGGTAGCTCTCGTGGTTTCGGTTAACTGGGGAACACTACCTTTACCACCCTTGCATTAAAGTTAACTGCTATCATTAATATTACTATAATGAGAAGGAAGGCGGGGATATGCAAAGGTGCCGTGGCAATTTAAAGAGGCCTAGAACTAATGGGAAGGAAGCCTGGTAGCGCAGTGGTTAAGCACTAGACGGCCAATCTAAAAGCACAGCATTTCAAACCCAGCAGCCACACATTTTAGGAGAAAGCTGCTCCCGGAAAAGTTTATAGCCTTGGGAACCGCAAGCAAGAGTTCTCCTCTGTTCCATAGGCTCCCTGTGCGTTGGAATTGGCTAGATGGGCACTAGTTAGGTCGGTGTGGAGGAGTCCCCCGGGAGGCAGAGAAGGTCGCTTGCATCCAGAGGAACTTCTACAAAGACCCAGTGAACTGCTTCTGAAAGAGCCGTTCTTTTCCGCACACGGGGGTCACTGTGCGTTGGAATCGGTTTGATAACAACACAAGCAACAATAAACAGTTCCATTGGAAGAATCGGGGTTCCTTTAAGTAGCACCGTGTTTTGCCTGGGAAGAGGCAAGTTATGGTGGAACATTCCACAAGGAGAGGAAACAGTGTGTTAAGTAAACTTGAGCTCTATTCCACTTGAAAGGCTTTGGAGAGAAATCCAGAGATACTATCTCTGGGGGTGGTGGTGTAAAAAGCAAGGTCAAACTCAACAGGTTATTTTGTTTATTTTAGGACAAAGTATGTAACAAAGTACTAATGTAGATTAAGCCACACCCAGCACTGTGGTGGAATTAGGCAGATACTTAACGTTAGTTGTTACTGTTGTTTTTCCTCTTTGGGGGAAGGTGTTAGATTGGGTTCTCTGGAAAAGCAAAGCCAGTGGATCTGGTAGGTGTTGTGTAGGGAGAGTCTCTCTAGAAATGCCGTGCACAGTTGTAGAAATAGCTACATCCAGTCCAGTTCCAGTCAGCTTCTCCTGACTCATGGAAGCTGATGAACAGGAAGCAGGACGATGAAGCTTAGATAACAGCAACACCGGCAGGTGGGTGAAGAGGTCTGAAGTGGGCCGAATGAACCCACTGTCAGTACTCAGCCTACAGCTCGTGGGATGCAAAATCCAGCCCTGGTTCGACTCTGCTTGGTCTCCCTGTCTTTTTTTTTTAAAAAGGCTATGACACCAGGGAGGTGTCATCAGACTGCTATCCAATTGACACCCTTACCTTTACCCAGGAGGGTATGGTTGGCATAATCTCTGACCATCAGAGGGAATTGTTTGGCTGAACTAGGCAGCCCTCGTTTGGACTAAACTGAAACAGGGCCAGGCCCTGCACCAGCTCCCCTGCGCGTCCTCAAGGTCAGTAGCCAGATAAGATAACTAGTGAAACTAGATGTTACTGGCTGAAGAAAGCAGCAAGGAGTCCACCAGCAAGGAGTCCACCAGCAAGGAGTCCACCAGCAAGGAGTCCACCAGCAAGGAGTCCACCAGCAAGGAGTCCACCAGCAAGGAGTCCACCAGCAAGGAGTCCACCAGCAAGGAGTCCACCAGCAAGGAGTCCACCAGTAATTCTCCTGGTTTCCACACCCCATATGCTAATTGCCCTAGATTCCTCACCACCCCTTTATAGCTAGCTCTCTCCCCCACCTGTTGGCCTAGGTCATGGAACCTCATCCGGGAGCCCCCCCACCCCCCACCCCCCCACCCCCGCCCCACCGAATAAAGCTATTTCTGTTTCTGCTCTCCCTTGTCCTGTCATGTCCGTCTTCCTCCCCGTGCCTCAGTTTCCCCTTTACAGGAATCATTTTTAAAAAACCATATCATATACTGGTAGGTGGCAGAGTGGTTACATGTCAGACTTAGGTCTGCAAGGTCAGTGGTTGAACACCACTCTGGAGACATATGGGGCTTTCTACTCTCAGAAAGCTGACAGGAGCAATTCTACCCTGTCCTCCAGGGTCACCGTGAGTCAGCCTGACTCAGTGGCCGGGAGCTTTTGTTGTTTTTGTTGTTGTAATTACATTTTACTTTTTTTTTTTTTCTAATCAGAAACTCAAGATGAGCATTAAGCTCACTACTGGTAAGTTTTCAACTAACCAAATACCTCATTGGCTGAATGGAGTGTGGTTACATTCATTCTCCCCCTGATAGCGTTCATTTCCTTCCGGAAACTTCATGAATTTCCTGTGCGGCAGAGATGATTAGAGCGAGGGGGATGGGCTAAGGTGTTTCTTCTTTGGCAGGCATTTGTAGTTAAGGGAATATAGGGAAACATTTTGACAGTCAGCTGTACCTGATAGTTCATTGAGAACTTAGCCTGCAGAGAATTGAGGCCAAGGTGGTGTGGTTCCTACCTTTAAGGAGCTGGTTTGGAGATATAAAAAACACAGCGTACATCATGAATTAATGTGTGTCTGCGTGGAAACAGACGACTGACGCTTCATTAGAAAACAAGACATCAGACTTCATCGACAGAGTCATTTTATTTCATGAAATGAGTCCACACAGCGTTCAGAGACCAGAACGGCCCTATGGATGGAGATGCAACCATCTCTAACAAAATATTAGCCAAGTGAGTGCGTGACACCGAGAGAGAGGCAAAGAGACAATGTAGAGCGCCCTCCCTCATGGGAGAAACAGCAGCCCAGGCCTACTTGGAAACAAAGGAAAGGGGTCTTGTATCCAAGACGTGCCAGGGAATGGAGGAAAGTTTACACCCAGGCATCAAACCCAAACTGCATTTCCAGAAAGTGCACTGTGCAGATGTCCTGCTGCGGCAGTCGAGTGTCTGAAGGCAGATGGGGTCCATTCTAATTGAAGTGCAGTAATTATAAACGGATCCATTTGGTTAAAATAAGAGAAGATTCAAGCCCCTTCTAATGTGAAGCCTTTGGAACGTCAAGCATTGTGTAAGCGTTACAAGTAAGCGGCAGCGACAACTGCGTAGGTGGCCCTCTCACTGGATTCTGACTCAGCCACCCTATATGTCTTAGACTGTGTAGCCACCCAAGATGTGTTAGACCGGTTTGACTAGAGAAACAAATCCAGAGACACTCATATGTGTATAAGAAAGAGCTTTATGGCAAAGAGCAATTGTCTACTGAGAAAACATTCCAGCCCTGATCAGGTCCACAAGTCTGATATTAGGCCATATGACAGATACCAGTCCATAAATCCTTCTTCAGACTCATGCAGCACATGCCAAATGCAGGAAGAACACATGCCAGTGGGTGGAAAGTCTTGTGGATCCAGTGGCGGCGCAAGCATCTCCGGGGCTCTGGCTGCCATCAGGGTGATTCAGTGTGGCTTGTCAACAGGATTGTGTAGCAGAGAGTGTGTCCTGCCTCCAGGGAGGAAGAGAGGCTGTGACCTGATTGATAGGATAGACTCCACCCCTTCATTCTATTTCTCAAGTTGACATGAAATTGTGTTAACTACCACTCTCGAGGACAGGGTAGAACTGCCCCTGAGGGTTTCCTGGACTGTAACTCTTTCCAGGAGTAGAAAGCCTCCTCTTTCTCCTGCAGAGTGGCTGGTGAGTTGGAAGTGTTGACGTCGCAGTTACCAGCCCCATCATCGTGACTACTTTGACTCTGTAACACATAGGTTTGTTGGGGGGGGGGTGTCAGAATCCACTCCAGGGCAACGAATGACAACAAACCCCAAATAAGTAGCCCCCAGATAAGTAGTGACTCAGCAGCGTCTGCGGGACACACATATTGTGAGTGTGGGCTTGCGCGCGTGCAACACACACACACCCTCAACAAAAACTCAGAACGCCTGGGGTTTCTCACTCACTGCCATCCAGTCCATTCTGATTCACAGCGACCTGTAAGGCAGGGTGGAGCTGTCCCTGTGGGCTTCAAAGACTGGAATTCCTTACAGGAGTAGAAAGCCTTGTCTTTCTCCCGGGAAACCACTGGTGGTTTTGAATGACAGACCTAGTAGTTAACTGCTCAGTTCATAATGCACTGCACCGCCAGTGCTGCACCAGGGAGCTGGGAGCTATCGATGTATCTATCTATCTATCTATCCATCCATCCATCCATCCATCCATCCATCCATCCATCCATCCATCTATCTATCTATCTATCTATCTATCTATCTATCTATCTATCTATCTAACTGATAAAGCCAGCTTTGCACTCATGAATCGAATTCTCAGGACAAAAAAAGCATCAAGGGAAGGGCTGCAGTTAAGTTCAAAGGACTAGGAGACTCATATCTAACTTTTCTGCAACCTTGGGCAAGCTATTTCATTCCCACGAGTCTCATTGTACTCGCCTGCAGAATGACTCTTTCACCGTGATGTGGTGAAAGCGAATGACTAGGATCAAGCACTGTACCCAGTTATTGGTATAAAGGCTCCATCAGGTCATCGAATGAATTACAAACGAAGGGACTGAGACAGAAGGAAACATGTAGAAGCAGAGAGAAGGGAGGCAGGTAACCTCCTGAAAGAGCTGTAACATTGTTACAGTGGCAAGCCTGGAAAGGAAGCCAACAGCGCAGCATCAGGCCAGAAGGGGCTCAGTGGCAGCAACAGCCAGCGAGGCCAAGAGGAGCCTGTCCTCAGGGATCTCAAAGGAGACCTGCACGGCCAGGAGTCAAGGATCCTGAACTGAAGAAGGGAGACTGCCTGCATGCTTCCTGATCCTAAGCATCGCCCTTTGATCCCGAGTTCACATTGTACACTATTCCTTACTAAACCACTTACCTCTGAAAAAACAAAGGGACATCCCTGGGAACCCTCAGAGCAGACTCCAGCCCACCACTGATTATCACAGTCCAACAACAACAAGAATGTTCTTTTTAGTTCCTTTTAATGCCCGTTCCTGTGGCTTTTTGAACGCTGATCCAGAAAATTGCATCGGATAGACTGCATCAGCTCTACTTTTGTAGATGCTCTATCAAACATCTTTAAAATGTGTTTCTATAAAACATGTTTTGTAGGTGTTAGATATTTTCAACTATTAAGCTATGATAATTTATTGATTTTCATCCTAGTTTTAAATATAAGAGTTCAGACCTGCTAATTACAGTGTAAGACAAAAAAAAAGGTAAGAAATATTGGGGGTGGGGTGGAAATGAGGCATTAAGGAACTTCCAAAGTAAGGTGTATATGGAAGGACCCATCGTGGCTAGTTGGTCTTGCCCTGAGTTAACAATCATAAGGTCACTGGTTCGAACCCACCAATCATTCTGCAGCCTTTAAACTATGTAAAGGTTTGGAAACCCAAAGGGGCAGATTCCTCTGTTTTATAGTGTCACCATGAGTTAGAATCCATCAGATGGCAGCGAGTTTTCCCGAGTTTTGGGAAGCTGTGCAAAATCTACTGAGAGGACAATTTGGCTGCTGCAAAACCAGAACAGTTTAACAAGAGTGGGAAATGGAAAGGCACCTATATGGAAGGTGTGAGGGCCATTTACTATGTTGCATATGTAAGACTTCATAGTAATTTTCATCAATATTTTGAAGAACTAAATCTGTCTTCTTCAAATATTGCGGCACACATTTCGGAACACATTTCAACATTTAACACTGTCAGCAGTGAGGTTGACAGTAAGCTTCTTCCTAAGAAAATTTCTAACTTTTCTTTTAAAAGTTTCTGTGCATAGGTGTATAAGTGGTGCCATCTTATAACAAGAATGGAACATTTTAAATTTAAGAAAGGCACATGAACTGTGACAGACCCTTTTTAGGTTTCAGAACATTTGAATCTCGTGGGGGTTTGGCACCAAACTTGCTACCAGCCAGTGACCCCTAAGACAGGATGGAATGTCTCCTGTGGGTTTTTGAGGCTGTAATCTTTTCGGGAGCAGAAAACCTCATCTTTCTTTTGCAGAGGGGCTGGTGGGCTTGTGGTTAACAGTCAAGTACATAAGCCACTCCATCATCAGGGCTCATTATTTATTGTACAGTAACTCTTTCTTCTAGTCCTCTTTTAAGATTACAAATTAGAACTGCCTGCTATTTAGTTCCTAAATAAGGTGTCATGAGCAAATACTTGGGGAAAAGTCCAAGTTCGTGTTCAAATACATCTTTGGACCACAGGAAACAATGTGAAGTCTAACCTGACATAAATATTTGGTTAAACTACTTTAAATAGAATCAGAGTGCACCTCCTCTCTCGCAGGCTAACTCACACTTGAGTAAAATATCCTGTGTGTTTATGGGCGAGCCGCGTGAAGACTGGTATAAGGCACATGCACTGAATCTCAGAAACTAGAGCCAATGGGGGAAACTGCTGCCATTTGTTGGCCTCACTGCTTTTATGAAATACAAACAGAATATAAAAATTAACTCAACATTGCCTGGCCTAAGAAACAAGAGGTCCTTGTAACACCCTTTTCTTCAGAAATCTTACCAGCCTCCTGGGTTAGTCTGGGGAGACTAGAGACACAAATTCATTGACATGCTTATGTGTATAAGAAAAGTGGTTTGTATACAAGAGCAACTGAATATTGAGAAAACTTCCAGCCCAGTCCGGATCAAGTCCATAAATCCAATATTAGCCCATATGTCTGATATCAATCTGTAAAGTCCTCTTCAGACTCAAGAAATACATGCAATGATGCCCATTGCAGAAGGATCACAGGCCAGTGGGTTGGAAGTCTTGTGGATCCAGTGCCTTTGTAAGCATCTCAGAGCTGGCAGTGGCTTCTTCAGCTCCAGAGGTCTGGTTGCATCAGGGTAGGTCCATGTGGCTTCTCCAGCTGCCAGGGCATAACACCATGTGTCTTGTCAGTAGAGCGTCTCCCAGGGAGTAAGTAGAGAGCGAAAAGTATTTCCCTGCCTCCAAGGAGGAAAATATAGGAGTTCCCAGAATCCTCAGAGGAAGGCCATGCCCCCATAGAGGCTTCATTGGCTATAACCCCATCCCTTCACTCTAAATCCTCTCCAGTCCCAAATGGAGACCAGATTATGTAACTACCACACCACCTAAAGAGCTCTGGTAACGCAGAGGTTAAGTGCTTAACTGCGACCTGAAAGGTCAGTAGGTTCCATGGGAGGAAGATATGGCTTGTTCAGATTCAAACTCCATCTAACCCACCGACTCATAGCGCCCCTATAGAACCCGAGTAAAATTGTCCCAGTAAGTTTCTCTTGCCCAACAGTTTCAAACTGCCGACCTCATGGTTGGCAGCCCTATGCGTAACCACCACGCCACCACGCACCTTTCTTCCAAGATCACAGCCTGGAAAACCCTGTGGGGGCCATTCCCTGCCCTCCACAGTTCACTAACAGTTGGAATACACTCTTAAGGAAATGACATTGGTCCGGGGCTTGGATCTAGCCTCCCGGGGGTGGGGGGGTTCTTAGGTTTGAACCTGACTCAGCACTTCGTGGGCACACTTAGAGAAAGAAGCCAGACCTCGCAAGGAGTGGCCTCTTCTAAGGAGGTCAATCCCTTGGGAACACTTCTCTCCATAAAGACTGTGCGCAGCCTTTACATCCTCCTCCCCCTTCCCCACCAGGTTTGGACAACTCAAAGAGTGTGGTTGTACAGCGGGGGTCGGGGTGGCTAAACATGTCCCACGCGCGGAGTTGAAACTGAGCCCTTGCTGCTGGCGTGCCTAGACCGTCCGCTGCCCCCTCCCCAGCCCGCTCCAGCCTGGTCGCCGGCGCTTCCTCCAGGGGCTGCGGGAGCCGGGAGCCGGGAGTCCGGAGCAGGGAACCCGGGCCGGCCGGGAGGCGGAGAGCGAGGGGCCGGGAGCCCGGAGCCGGGAACCGGGGCCGGCTCGGGAGCAGGGAGCTGGGAGCCGGGGCCGGTCCGGGGGCGGGGAACGGGGAGCGGGGAGCGGGGAGCGGGGAGCCCGGAGCTCGGAGCCGGGAACCGGGAACCGGGGCCGGCCCGGGGGCAGGGAACGAGGAGCCGCCCGGAGCCGGGGCCGGCCCGGGGGCGGGACTCGGCGGGCGGCGCGGAGGGCGGGCCGAGAGCCGGCGCCGGGCCGGGTGTAAGAGCCAGAGCCAGCCGAGCCGCCTGTGAGCGCCTGGCCCGCCGCCGCCGCCGCTGCTCCGGTCCCCGCAGGCCCCGCGCCGGGCCCGAGCCGCACCATGCCCCGCGTAGACGCCGACCTCAAGCTGGACTTTAAGGATGTCTTGCTGCGACCCAAACGGAGCAGCCTGAAGAGCCGATCCGAGGTGGGGCCGTTCGAAAGCCGCGTGGGGGGAGATTTCTTGGGAGGAGCGGGGAGAGGATAGGGGGCTGTCAGCGTCCGCCTTTGGTGGTCACCCTCCCTCCGAGGCCGGAGGGCGGCACCTCGACCCCGTCCCAGCGGGCTAGCGCCCTGAGGAGCCTGGCTCGGCCTAGCATTCTAACCCTAGCCGGCCCGGGGGAGCCAAGGAAGGCGACTTTAAAGTGGCAGAGGAAGAGCAAAGAGCCAGGACTTGGCTGGGGGATTTGCCACAGAGCTGCGGGCGAGGAGCGGGAGACCGGTGTAAACCGAGGAGGGGCACAAACAAGCCGGGGACCCTGGCGACATTGGCGGCGTGCCAGTGCTGAGCGCTGCTGCTTTCCGCGTGCCCTGCGGCACTGCGCTTTCTTTACGCTGGGGAAAAATAGGGAGCCTCGCTGGGAGAAAGTTCAGGGGTCACTTCTGGAGTCAGGGGGCCTTACTGGGAGAGACGCTGGGGACCCGTTCGCGGTGGCAGCCTCAGGCCGGTGGGAGGACAGCAGAGTGCCCGGGAGCGGAGGTCGTGGGGACAGTAACGGGACTGGGAGCCGGCGTGGTGCCCTTGCTCCCTGGAGGAGATCAAGCTAGAGGAACAGGTGGAGAAGGCTCTGAAAAAGCCGGGAGAGCGGGGAGGGATCCCCCTGCTGGGAAGGCGAGAGGGCAAACCCGGAGGGATAGTCTGGGATTGGGAGAAGCAGAGTCGACCGACCTGCAGAAGTGTGTGCTGGTGCCGGGCAAGAGAACGAGAGGAAAGGGAGGAAATTGGACCTGTCAGCCGCCGCAGCAGTAAACAGCTGGCGGTGGAGCCAGCGCGCGGAGCTCCACTGCCGCCTCTGCAAGCCAGCCCTTAAATAACCCCTTGGCGCCAGTGCCAGGCGTGCCAGCAGTGGCCTCGGTGCCTCCTGCTGCCAGCACAGGGCCTGCTTGAGTTAGGGAAGACGCGCTAGTCACAGACCAGAACTGAGCCAGGTCCTCTTATCAGTGGGGTTGGCAGGCTGGAGAAGGAATGATTAACCCTTTGCACCACTTTTACAAATAGAGTTATGGCGCTCCATTAGCACCTGGCAGGGCTTGAGTACAGCCATGATGCCTCACCACTCTACTTTCAAACACTTTTTAATGCGAATTGGGGGGGCCTGGAAGGAGCGGATCGATTTTCCCATCCAACGTTTTCAAACACGTTTTCATGTGTTCCCTGATATTCTTCCCGCAGGATAATATCACTACACTCGTCTCCCCACCTGTGTTTCCCTGTTGGGGTTCCTCTTCCTTTCTTCCTCCTTCCTGGTTTCTGAACCTGGCCCCAGCTGCCCTCTTGATCTCCCATCGTGGATTATCCTAAGGAGTTATTGTTCACTTTATAGACCTGCCTGTTTGGCTGCACATGCTGCCATGGTGGTGGTGAGTTCAGTTCCAGGCTGGAAGAGTGACCCAGGGCCACGGCGTGCTCTTGGAGGAAAAGGAAACAGTTTGGGTTGAAGGCTCTGGCCTCCCGAAAAATAGCCTGCAGCTGGCACTCAAGGCCAGCCTGAAGGAAACATGGCCCAGTCAACAATACCATGTGTTTGCCAGAGCAGAACTGCGCGGCGTAGGGTTTGAAGTGGCTGATCTTCTAGAAGTAGTTCACTAGGCTTTTCTTGCTGCCTCTGGTTGGATTCAAACCATCAACCCTTTAGTTAGTCGCCCATTGCTCAGCCTTTGGGGCCACTCAGACTAAGTCACGGCGACTCTGGGTGACTTAATTTGATGCCCTCAAGTGGATATTCGTAAGGATTGGCTTAACGGGTATTTCTCTCTCACTGTCATTGAGTCGATGCTGACCATATGGACCCTTAGAACAGGACAGAACTGCCCCTGTGAGTTTCTGAGACTGCAACTATTTACGGGAGTCCAAAGCCTGGGAGAAGCTGGTGGTTTCAAACCACTGACCTTGAGGATCACAGCCCATTGTTCAAACGACTCCACCACCAGGGCTCTTCAATACTTACTTAGTAGAGAGAACTTGAATCAAAGTGACATATTGAAAACAAGGGTTTCATATATATAACACACACATATAACACACACACACACACATATATATCGATAACAAGGGTTTCATATATATATCCAGTACCAGGCAGTATCTCGAGAGGAGACCAAAAAGCAAACAAGAAAACCCAAAACAGTTACTATTGAGTTGATGGCCACCCATAGAGATCAAGCCCATGTGTCTGAGCACCTGGGGTTTTTCAGAGATTGCCTGTTTAGTTTTATTTGGCTTCAGAAGTAAGACAGCAAGCCTTCCCTCCGAAGTGCCTCTGGTTGGTCTTGAACCAGCAAACTTTTGGCTAGCAGCCAAGTTTGTTAACTGTTTGCAGCCACCCAGGGAAAGCCTCGAGAGAGAGTTGACATAACACTGACGTAGATTGGACATTTACGTCACAGAATAAATGGCTCATTCCCATGTTATGTATCCCTGAGTTTCATAATTTGGGGTTGATTGCAGCTATTGATATCGGTGGCCTGGCTGGTGATTGCACCTTGCCGTCTTCACATACTGAAGTAAGTGCTCTGGGCCCTGGAGAAATGTTTTCCCATTTCCACTCTGGTGAGTTTGCCAACTCGGTGCCTGCAAACTTGAGTTCACAGGTGGTGCTGTTCTTCCAAGGACGAAGCTTCCTGGTACACCACTCCCATGGTGGTTTGCAGCTCCCTAGTCAATACCTGCCATCATATCTGATTGTGCCTCCCTCTAACAGGGTCAGGGATCTAGTTAACCTTTTTTCATCCCTTCTGATTTGCTTGCCGATAAGGAAATGTTCTCTTTTGCTTTCTCCCTCCCTGTCTTACTTTCTCTTTCCTTCTTTCTTTTCTCCTCTCTGCCTCTCCCTCCCACTCTCCCCCTCCTCCTCTGTTGTTCCCTCTCTCTTTACTTTTTCTCCTTTTGTAACCCCTCAGGCCAGGGTGAAGGGCTGATGGGCAAGAAGGAAGTTGGAAGGTTTCAAGGCTGTGACTGACAGGTCTCCTCCCCTGCCCCCACCATCCCCCTTTCACATGTGGAGTATTACCCCCACTGGGAAAACTTTCCAAAACATAGTGCCATTGCCCATCTCATCAGAACAGTGACAGGACCTCAGTAAGCTGGGCCAGCTGCTACTATGTAGCCCTTTCTTTCTTGGCCTTATTTTAAAAGAACTTTCCCCTCCTGCCCTCATTCCTTCCCGGAAATCTCTTGAAAGTGGATAAAGTTTCATTAGTAGTGCCTCAGTGAAGCAGGCAAGTGCTCTCAATTGCTAACTGAAAGGCTTTTGGCTCTAACTCACCCAATAGCTTGGGGCCAACAGTCTGGTCAGGTGCTTCCAGCAAGCTGAAACCAAACTAACTGCCATCCAGTCAATTCTGGCTCATCCCGTAGCACCCTGGAAAGCCCCTGGAGCAGCTCTGCTCTCTCACCTGAGCTCACTACGTGTCAGGATAGATTCAGTGACACCCAACAATGACATCTCTGCCAGGAGAAGAAGTTCGATGCGGATCCGAATCTAGAGTCAATGACCAGCATTTACCTACCAGTCATTCACTGGCATCAGCAGAGTGGAGTGGACTTGAGTAGAGAGAGGGGCGGGGTGGGGGGGGGGCGGGGGTGGTGAGAGGGCATTCCACCTGAGTGCTGAGTCTGGCTGGGAGGGGACAGTCTCGATTGTTGACAGGTTTTTCACTGGGCAGTGTCAAACTCAGAACTTTTAGGTCTTGTAGGGGCAATCACAGAAGCTGTAAATAAAAGAATCTGAGGTCAACTTCAGTAGAGTATTAGAACTGAGAGTAATACATCCAGGCAGGCCTGACCTCGGTGAACCAGGTGGGGCATCTCTCAACTGCTCAGGCATCTGCTTAAGGAACCATCTTCCCACGAGTCCATGGTACTGGGCAGGACCCAGAGCTGCAGATACTGCTGTCCCCAGGAGCGTTCCCTGGAATACAGTGATCACAGAAGAGCCCAGCCCCATGGGATTGCATGTGCTGCTGGATTCTGCACTGACTCAAAGGCATCCAACAACAAGGCCACAAAAGGAACCCTGGTGTCACTATGCGTTAAATATTGGGATGCTAACTGCAAGGTCTGTGGTTCGAGCCAACAGGCTGCTCTCCGTTCCGGAGAAAGATGAGCTCCCATAAAGATTGAGTCTCAGAACCCCTCCTCTATATGGTTGCCAGGTGTTGGAATCAACTTGATGATCGTGAGTTTGGGTTTGGCCTCAGACTGCAAAGATGACAAACTTTGTCCCGCCCTCAGAAAGGCCATCTTCAGGTGTGACAGCTAAGGGTCAATTTGTGCCATAAAAGAATTAATTAATCAGGAGCCTAGATGGCATTGTGTTTGTGAGTCAGACTGCTGACCACAAGATCAGCAGTTCAAAACCACCAGCCACTTCCACAGGAGAAACACGGGGCTTTCCACTCCCATAAAGAGTTACAGTCTTAGAAACTCATGAGGGCAAATCGACCAACCCTGCCCTATAGAGTTGCTATGAGTCAGAGTTGACCCGATGGCATCAACTTTATTTGTTTTTATACTTAACCCAGTTGCTGTTGAATCAGTCCTGACCCAGTGACCACCAGGTGGGTGTTAGAGTAGAACTGTGCCTCATAGGGTATTCAACGATTGTGGTCTTTTGGAAGTAAATTGACAGGCCTTTCTTCCGAGGCACCTTTGGGTCAACAGCTGAACTTGTTAGTTGCATGACTCAGGGACATCATATCTTTAGATGAAGAAGAAGGAGGAGGAGGAGGAAGAGGAAAAGGAGAAGAAGAAGGACCCTGTTTTCTGACCTCTCCCCTCTTCGCTGTGCAGGGTCTGCGGGGCTGTGGGCTTTCCCCCGACCATGTCTGGGTACTCAGGATCTTGGAGGTCCCTCCTCAAACGACCTTGAGCAGATTAGAAGGCCTCACGGGCTTCTTCTGGTCTTCCTCCCAAGAGCAAACCATGCCACTGGTGTCTGACCTCTAACTGCAAGGAGGGATCAAATGCCAGTTTCTTTTGGGTACGAGGGCACGTGTGGGATTTGACTTGCAGCCTGGCATGTCTGTGTGCACCTAGGGATCTGGCTGTGCTCTGAGGGCCAGGGCTGGCTCCTGTGCCACCGTGTTCTGATGCAGTGCCAGCGTTCTACCCTTAAACCTGGCCTTGCTGGTCATGAACGCAGCTGTGCTTGCCAGTCTCCATTTATATTCTGGGCTGCAGAATTGTGTTGTAGACCTGGCTTGTAAGGCGGTTCCAAGGGACTTCAAAAAGTTCGTGGAGAAATTCTACTGTCTCTTAATTCCATTCTTCCACCCCCTTTTGGAAGCCCCTTTCCTATGTGTAGAGACCAGCAGGGCAGGTGTGTTTGTGGAGGGCAGTCTTTTAGGACTTCGTGTTCCCTGTCCATCAGACCAAGTAGAACAGGACTCTAGAGCTGCTACATTTGGTGCATTGATCTTAGGAGACTCTATTTTTTGTAATCATTTTATTGGGCGCTTTTACAGCTCTTATCACAATCCATACATACATACATACATTGTGTCAAGCACATTTGTACATATGTTG
This sequence comes from Tenrec ecaudatus, assembly GCF_050624435.1. Taxonomy (NCBI): domain Eukaryota; kingdom Metazoa; phylum Chordata; class Mammalia; order Afrosoricida; family Tenrecidae; genus Tenrec; species Tenrec ecaudatus. Next base: position 299,233,693 of record NC_134530.1, on the reverse strand, counting down.
CCATCATCATTTTCAAAGCATTTTCTTTCTACTTGAGCCCTTGATATCAAATCCTCATTATTTTCCCCTCCCCTCTCCCTCCCTCATGAACTCTTGATAATTTACAAATTTATAACCCCTCCCACATTTTACACCAATCTCTGTCTTCCTTTACCCATTTTCCTGTTGTCCATCCCCCTGGGAAGGGTTTATAGATAGGTAAATGTGGTTGAATCCCCCTTTCTCCCCCCTCCCCCATCTTCCTTTTCCCCTCCTGGTATCTCTATTCTCATTATTGGTCCTGAGGGGTTTATCTGTCCTGGATTCCCTGTGTTGTGGGCTCTTATCTGTAGCAGTGTATATGTTCTGGTCTTGTCAGATTTGTAAGGTTGAACTGGGATCATGATATTCGGGGGGAGGAAGCATTAAAGAACTAGAGGAAAGTTATTTATTTCATGGGTGTTATAATGCATCCTGACTGGCTCATCTCTTCCTTGTGACCCTTCTGTAAGGGGTTGTTCAATTGTCTACAGATGGGCTTTGGGTCTCCACTCAAAGCATGCTCCTCATTCACATGGATATGATTTTTTTGTTCTGGGTCTTTGATGCCTGATTCCTGATCCGATAGATAATTCGTGATCACACAAGGTGGTGTGCTTCTTCCATGTGGGCTTTGTTGCTTTTCAGCAAGATGGCTCCTTGTTTACCTTATAGCCCTCTTTTTTACTTTTATAAAAATTTATTATTAATTGGGAGTCAATGCAAATATCATATCATGCCATAGTTCAAGCATGGTAAGCAGTATTGTACAATTGCTATCACAATGAGTTTTCAAACAATTGTTTTCTTCCTGGATGCCTTGATATCATCTCCCCCTTTTTTCCCTCAATCATTTTACGGGGGGCTCGTACAACTCTTATCGCAATCTATACATACATCCATGTATCAAGCACATTTGTACATTTGTTGCCATCATAATTCTCAAAACATTTGCTTTCTACTTGAGCCCTTGGTATCAGCTCCTCATTAAAAAAATCATTTTATTAGGGGCACATACAACTCCTATCACAATCCATACATACATCAATTGTGTAAAGCACATTTGTACATTCATCGCCCTCATCATTCTCAAAACATTTGGTCTCCACCCAAGCCCCTGGCATCAGGTCCTCACTTTTCCCCCTCCCTCCCCACTACCCCTTCCCTCATAAACCCTTGATAATATATAAATTATTATTTTGTCATATCTTGCTCTGTCCCACGTCTCCCTTCCCCCACTTTTCTGCTGTATGTCCCCCAGGGAGGAGGTCACATGTAGATCCTTGAAATAGGTTCCCCCTTTCCAACCCAACCTCCCTATGCCCTCCCAGTATCGCCACTCATTCCACTGGTCCTGAGGGGATCATCTGCTCTGGCTTCACTGTGTTTCCAGTTCCTGTCTGTACCAGTGTATATCTGTGGTCTAGTCATAATTGCAAGGTAGGATTCGGATCATGACAGTGGGAGGGGGAGAGGAATCATTTAGGAACTAGAGGAAAGTTGTATTTTTCATCATTGTTACATCGCACCCTGACTGTCTCGTCTCCTCCCCAAGACCCTTCTGTAAGGGGATGTCCAGTGGCCTACAAATGTGCTTTGGGTCTCCACTCTGCACTCCCCTGCTCATTCACTATGGTAAGGTTTTTTGTTCTGATGATGCCAGATACCTGATCCCTTGACACCTTGTGATTGCACAGGCTGGTATGTTTCTTCCATGTGCGCTTTGTTGCTTCTGAGCTAGATGGCCGCTTATTTACCTTCAAGCCTTTAAGACCCCAGATGCTATACCTTTTGATAGCCGGGCACCATCAGCTTTCTTTGCCACATTTGCTTATGCACCCATTTGCCTTCAGCGATCGTATCAGGGAGTTGAGCACAAAATGATATGATTTTTTGGTTCTTTGATGCCTGATAACTGATCCCTTTAGCACCTCATCGTCCCACAGACTGGTGTGCTTCTTCCATGTGGGCTTTATTGCTTCTGAGCCAGATGGCCGCTTGTTTACCTTCAAGTCTTTAAGACCCCAGATGCTATATCTTTTGATAGCCGGGCACCATCAGGTTTCTTCACCACATTTAGTTGTTCACCCACTTTGTCTTCAGTGGTTGGGTCAGGAAGGTGAGCATCATAGAATGCCAATTTAGTAGAAGAAAGTATTCTTGCATTGAGAGAGTACTTGAGTGGAGGTACAATGTCCCTCTGCTACCTTAATGATAACCTTATAAATATATGCACATAGATGTATTTCTCCATCCACATGTATAAATATATTTGCATATGTACATGTCTTTATCTAGACCTCTATAAATGTCCTCTGCTTCCCAGCTCTTTCCTCTATTTCCTTTGACTTCCCTCCTGTCCCACTATCATGCTCAGTCCCCACTAGGGTTTCAGCAATTCCTCTTAGTTACATTACCTTTGATCATGCCCAACCAGGCCTCCCACATCCTCCTCACCACTGATTTGGATTGCTTATTGTTCCCTTGTCCCTGGGTTTATTAACACCACTACCTTTCCCCCCACCTCCCTGTCTTCCATGTTCCCATGGAACTATTGGTCCCATTGTTTTCTCCTCCAGTTGTACATCCAGCCTATCTTATTTAGACAGACGTGCGGAGATAATAACATGCACAAAAACAAGACAGAGCACAACCAAGCAGCAATACACAACAAAACAATGACAAAAATAAAACACAACCCAACAAGAAAGAAAAATTTGTAGTTAGTTCAAGGATTGTTTGTTGGCCTTTAGGAATGTTTTCCAGTCCAGTCTGTTGGGCACCACGCCCTGACCCCAAAGTCCACCTTCAGCATTCCCTGGGGACCTCGCCACTCCATTCCCTTGTTGTTCTGTTCCACCCCCTTAATGTTTTGCCTTGGTGTGGAAGGATCTTATCAGGTGCAATTCCCTCACTGTGTCTCTGGTGTTGTCGCCTGTAGGGCTATGAGTCAGTGAGGGACGTCATGTCTCATGGTGCAGCTGGCCATGTGGTCCTCTTTGTTGACTGGCTGTTCTAATTGGGAACAACGACCTCCTGGCCTGGTGGGCCATGATGTGTTCCACTCTCTCCTCCTCCCCCTTCATGTGCTCCCATGTGCTCCAATCAGATATGTCCCTCTTCCAGAGCTGTAGATTCAGTGCCGTCCTTTGATATAAATTCTTCTGAGGGGAGGGGCAGATGTCCCCTTAGTAGTTGGGGTTGGGGCTGGCCCCCCAGACCTCTCCACTGGTTCCCTATTCCATGCCAGCATGTTGCATTCACATCTTGGAGCATCGGGTTGAAGTCTGGTCCCTCTTTCCCTGTGGAGACACAAACAATACCCTCCCCTTGGGTGGGTTAGTGCCCTGTGCCCCCTCTACACTTTTCTTTATTTTTTTTCCTTTCCCCACCTCCTTTTTAGTTGTCTACCATGTGTATCCCTGTATTTGGTCTGGTCCCTGCCATATTACTTGGTCCTTACTCTAGGAATATTTGTATACCATAGCTTTTTCCCAATGCCCCATTTTCCTTTTTTTTTTTTTTTTAAGCTTGTGGTAGGGCTGGCCCTATGGTCCTCTCTGTGCATTGGCTTCTCTGAGCAGGAATATCGTCTTTGGGGCTTGGGCCAGGATGTGTTCCACTCACTCTCCTTCCTCTTTGCTTGTTCCTGTGTGCTCTGAGTAGATGTGCTCTTCTTCCCAAGCTGTAGCTTCCGGGCTGTCCTCTGAGGGACATTTATCTGGGCGGGGAAGAGGGTGGGTGATCCACATAGTTGGGACTGGCCCCGAGGAGACTCTATTTTTGTACTCAGCAAACAACTGCTCTGTTCCAGGGCCTGATGGTGTGTGTGTGTGTGTGTGTGTGTGTGTGTGTGTGTGTGTGTGTGTGTGTCTGTCTAGGTGGGTGAAGTTGGTGAAGATAATTTTACATCTGATTCATAAAATTAAGAATTGTGGAATCCGGGGCGGATGATCCCTTTAGGACAAATGGTGAGAGTGGTGACACCAGGAGGGTGGGGTGGAAAGGGGGAACAGATTACAAGGATCTACATATAACCTCCTCCCTGGGGGACGGACAACAGAAAAGTGGGTGAAGGGAGACATCAGATGGGAAAGATATAACAAAATAATAATTTATAAATTATCAAGGGTTCATGAGGGAGAGGGGAGCGGGGAGGGAGGGGAAAATGAGGAGGTGATGCCAGGAGCTTAGGTGGAGAGCAAATGTTTTGAGGATGAGGGCAATGAATATACAAATGTGCTTTACACAACTGATGTATGGATGGATTGTGATAAGAGTTGTATGAGCCCCTAATAGAATGATAAAAAAGAGCTCCCAATAAAATGATCAGAAAACACACACATAGACACACACACACACACACAGAATTGTGAAGGCTCTCTTCTATGGGGAAGACTACGTGGATGGGGGGTAGGGAGGGTCCACTGTCAAAGTTGTCCTTTTCCTTGGATGGCGGATGGCTTTGGGAGAGCTAAGAGAAGCTCACTGTCTTCTCCACTGGATGCACAGCATAGCATGTTGGGAGGACTATGAGACCAATGGATACTGATTATTTTAACCCCGTGGGAAGTCCAAGTGGCAGAGGGACATTACCATCTTAGAAGGCTTCTGCTAATAGACTCCATTAGCCATCCTTTTTCAGAACAGGGTCAGAACTTGGTTCACTGAAGCAGAACCAAGAATCATGTTGAGAGAAGTCAAGAGAAGATGACCATGGGCACATGCCATGAAAGCCACTCACTCTCTCTCACATGACTGCTGCTTAAGGCCCCAAACAAAACAAAACAAACTCACTGCCATAGAGTCTACTTTGACACATAGCAACCCTACAGGGCAAAATCGAGCTGCCCCCATGGGCTGTAGATCTTTAGGAAAACAGACTTCTGCAGCTTTCTTCTGTGGAGGGGCTGGTGGGGTCGAAGTGCCACACTAACTCCTGCACCCTGGGGACCCCTGTGTAAGGCCAGTGTTCACATGGTCAGTCATCGGCCACCCAGCCCATGGAGTCCATTCTGACTCACGGGTTTCCAAGGCTGGCCATCGTTATGGGAGCGGAAAGGTCCCTCGTTCTCCCCCAGAGCCACCAGTCAGCAGCCTGACTTGCACCCTCCTCTGCGACTGGGCTCCAGGTAGCCTGTGAGCCGAACCAAAGTCACTCCCACTGAGTCGATGCCTCCTCATAGAGATCCCATAGAGCAGCGTGGAACTGCACCTCTGGGTTCCTGAGACCAATTCTCTCTGGGTGTTAAGATGCCTCATCTTTCTCCCAAATTGCAGCTGGTGGTTTTGAATTGCTGACCTTGCAGTTAGCAGTCCAACCTGAAACCACTACGCCAGCAACCAGGGCTCTCAGGTAGCCTCTATCAGAGTCCAAACCTGAGCCCTTCATCCCAAGTCACTCCTTTTGCCCCCTCCTGCCTCTGTTTTTGTTACAGGGAGGATGCCCACTGCAGACTGTTTTCAAGGTTCGATTTTGGCTGCATTGGGCCAATGGGAGACAGTGGGTGGGGAACTGGAGGACAATGAGGGTGTTGAAATCCTAACACCTGTATTTTGTAGGTGGCAAATGCAGTTTGCCATTACCTGCTAACCTAAAGCTTGGTGGTTCAAATCCAACCACTGGTACCACAGAAGAAATGCCTGGCAAACTACTTTGGCAAAGATGTGTTGTTGGTAGGTGCTCTTGAGTCAATTCCACAAGCCCCGTGGTTCAAGCCTGTTACCTGCTCCTCGGGAGAAAGAGGAGGCTGTCTCCTCTCATAAGAACTGGTAGTCTTAGAAACCCCACATGGGGCACTGAGGCGGAATCAGCTCCATGGCAGTGGGGTTTGGGGTTGGTCTCTATGGGACCAGACTGCCAGCTCTTTCTCCAGCAGAGCCCCTGGGTGGGTTCAACGCATCGACTTTTGGGGATTGACTCCACAACAGCTGGTGATTTGCACGTTCATCCCAGCTTCACGAGCACGTCTGCCATAGTCTTTGTCTGTGTTGATCTAGATCCTTCTTGACTACCCCCAGTTCGGACAACTTTCACTGTGCAAGGAGCCCCCTGCCCCTCTATTAGCCTCTTCATCCCTCTTGCTTCTCCGCCTAGGATTCCATGTCTTGAAGGCTTCCTGGGAGGCTGATGACATAGCCATTTGAACACTGGCTTTGCACAAGGAATCCCTGGTGGTGTAGTAGTTGTGCACAGAAGAAAGATGTGGTAGTCTTTCTCCTAAAGATTTACAGCCTCGGGGGCAGAGAAGAACCATTTCATCAGGTTTTCAAGGCTGTAAATCAGCCTGGAAGTGGGAGAAAAAATGTTAAGTCTACTTCTGCAAAGATGTACAGCCTTGGAAGTCCCGTGGGGCAGTTGTTCTCTGCCCTGTAGAGCTGAATGGACTTGACAGTGTATCCACCAGCACCATGGCTGTACCCTGGTGGTTAGCACCTGGCCCTTGCTCCCTGCCTCTGCCGAGGTCCATCCTGGCTGGGCTAGGCCCCTGGATTCCTGATAGCAGAGTTAGTTAGAAACACCCTGAACCTGGAGATAAAATAGAGTGCGAAGGCTCTCCCACCAGCTGTTGGCAGGTCCAAGCACAGCGTTTGCGTGGGTGAGCACAAGCTTGCAAGGCACGGCTCCCTGGCAACGTGAGCCATCCTTCTGATCATTTAACAGCAGCGGAGCTGGAAAGGTTAGGGATGCATGGGTGGTGCTGAGTGCAGCCAGGTGAGAGTAGAGTGCCTGCTTCTAGGTGGAAGGTGCGAATTGACAAGATGTGCAAAATGGGAAGTGCATGAGTGGAGCAGAATTGGCAGGAAAGTGGAGCGGAAACGGAATGGAGCTCCTAGGGCTCGGAAGTGGAGAAAAGCTAACAGGGATGGGGCTTTTCAGGGCTCCATGGCCCCGGGCTAGGGAGCAGAGGGTGGAGAAGGAGCAGAGGAAACATTCAATCCAGAGCATCTGCTTAAATGGGCAACTATCCTGAACCTGCAGGATCTGAACTGGATTGTGACCCTCTGGCTTCCTCAGGACTGTCCCAGTAGCTGGTTAGTGCTGTGGTAACCCGAGGAACCAGAAGTACATGACTCTGGAGAACAGAAACTGTATGAGGAAATGTTTCTCACAGTCCTGGGGCCTAAAAGTCCAAAGGAGGGTCTTCGTCATATTGATTCCTTCCCTGGTTTGGAGACATCCTCACAAGGAGCCCAGGAACCGCTGGGGCCATGGAATCCATTCCTGTTCTCTGGAGTCACCCCCTTCTGGCTCCTGTGCTGCAGCAGCGCTTGCCAGCTTACCTATGGCCCTTGAGGACGATGAGGAGCTTGTGTCAGCAGGTGCACCGGAACTGGGCCTTCTACTTTCCTTGAGACTCCCCTGCCTTTGAAACACCCCAGTCAACCCCTCAGAGAACCCAGGGGGCAAGGGTCATGCACCAACTTTGGGTCTGGGCATCCAGCTCAGACCAGTGCATTTACTTCCCCTCACACCTTATTTTCCTCCCCACCCCACCCCACCGCCCCCACAGGTGGATCTTGAGCGCACCTTCACATTTCGAAACTCAAGGCAGACCTACTCAGGGATTCCCATCATCGTGGCCAACATGGACACCGTGGGGACGTTTGAGATGGCGGTGGTGATGTCTCAGGTGAGGTGCTTGGCTTTTCATCCTGCTTGGCTGTTCACAGGGCGCGGTGCATCAGAACCAGCTGGACGGGGCAGCTCAGCACAGCTGTGCGTGGACTGCCAGGCTGCTGGGAGCCCACAGGAGGCGTTCAGATACAGGGAGGAGAAGACATGTGAGACGCATTGAGCCATTCTCTATGGCTGAAACACAGAACCCTGGACCCAACCGTTCCCTCCTCTCTTTATTTCAAGCCATCAATTGGATGGCCCCCAGGCCAGTGAGAGGGCCTGGGTGAGTTTCCATTGCTCCCTTGAACATGCCTGCTGAGAAAAGGGAGGTTGACATCAAGAAGAACACCAGATTGTGGAGAGCTGGTGGCGGCCTTGTCAGGAAGACAGGGCTGCCTGTGAGGTGTTGGGGGTGGGTAGGTGCCATCGAGCCAGTTCCGTCCCCTAGCCACCATAGAAGGAAACACTACACAGTCCTGCTCCCTCCTCACAATTGTTCCCAGGCCTGAGCCCCCTGTGCCAACCCAGCTCGTTGAGGGTCTTCCTCTTATCACTGCCCCCCACTTTTCCAAGCATGATGTTCTTCTCAAGAGACGGTCTCTCTCGACAATATATCCAAAGGATAGAAGACAGTTTGCCTCGAAGGAGCACTCTGACTGTAACCTTCCAAGACAGACTTGTTGCTCCTTTTGGCAGTCCATGGCACTTTCAGAATTCTTCTCCGACACCGTCATTCAGTTGCACCGATTCTTCTTTGGTCTTCCATATTGAATGTTCAACTTTCACATGCATGGGATGCGATAGAAAATATCATGGTGTAGGTCAGGCACACAGGAGCCCTCAAAGTACCATGCTGGCTTCTCGATGCTCTACAGAGATCTTGTGTAGCAGATTCACCGAGTGCAACACAGCCTTTGAGCTCATCACTGCATATCCAAGCGAGATTGTGAACACTTTATTGCACGCCATGAAGTGCTTACTTGTTAGCTTTGGACCTCAACTCATGGTGATCTCATGCACCCCAGAATGAAATACTGCCTGGTCCTCTACTCTCTGAGATCATTTGCAGTTCCGATTGCAATGATTCACAGGGTTTTCATCGGCAGATTTGGGGAAGTAGATCACCAGGCCTTTCATCCTCACACATCGTAGTTGGGAATCGCTGCTGAAAACTTCTCAGCGTCACAGTAATACCGGAGCCTCCCATCACTGACTGAGGGACGGTTGCTTGTGAATGTAGTGCACTGCATTGAACTCAAGGCTTAGGCTTGGAAGGCAACAATTCTACTGCCAGCATTCTCATTCATAATTATTTAGAAACTATTTTTGAGCACCCAGGTGCCAGACACTACGTACCATTTAGCTCTTAATTCATATCACAACTCCATGAAGTAAGTTCCTTTAACACAGCGGTTCTCAACCTGTGGGTCGAGACCCCTTTGGGAGGTGAACGACCCTTTCATAGGGGTCACCTGATTCATAACAGTAGCAAACTGACAGTGATGAAGTAGAAATGAAAATAATTTTATGATTGGGGGTCACCACAACACGAGGAACTGTACTAAAGGGGCACGGCATGAGGAAGGTTGAGAACCACTTCTTTAACAGATGAGACTCAGAGAGGAAACCTGACTTGCCCCGAGTCGGGAGCCAAACATGAATTGGCTAACTCCAGCATCTATGGAATTTGCTTCTCACCTTGTAAGGACAGAGGACAACCTTGAGGTTGCAGAGAGCTCCTGCTAGTCTACGCCCAGAGTTACTTCCTACCGAGGGAAGTTGCTAGTATCATGGCCTTGGGAAAAATAAAGGAGAAGCCCTTGGTCTACAGGGAGCTCACTCGGCAGAGACGGCATGTCTGGGGCACACAGCGCATTATATGCATCCTACGCGGTTTGCTGTGACGTGCCCAGGGCCACATGCACTCTGTGCCGATCAGGCCTGCCAAGTGCAAGGACAAATCTAATTAGTCGCAAGAGCTTCTCAGTGTGTGAGCAGCAAGTCTAGCCACGGGAGGCACTGGGGCTCTTCCTTAAGCAGAGATTACAAGGGAAAGAGTGTCCAACAAATGATGTACTCTAAAATGCAGTTCTGGGGTGGTCAATGTCATAGGCTCCCAACTCTACCTGACCTAACGCCCATTTTTCAAGAGAGAAAAAAAATTACTCAGCGCCCCCTGGCCTTTAAAAATATTGGTATATATTCAGGATATAGAATACCAGGATATAGAAATAGGACATAGAATATATATAGGATCCAGGATCCAGGCTATAGGATACTAGAAAGCAGAGACTAGCAGAAAGATGTTTACTTGTGTTTTATCCACTATGCAAAGACATTAGACAGTGGGGACCATAATAAACTATGGATAACCTTGAGGATGATGGGAATCCCAGACCACTTCTTTGTGCTCACACTGAATGTGTACATGGATCCAGAGGCAGTTGTGAGAACAGATCTGGGGAATATTGCATGATTTAAAATCAGAAAAGATGTGCGACAGGGTTGTATCCTCTCACCGTACTTATTCAATCTGTATGCTGAGCAAATTATCAGAGAAGCTGAATTATCGGAAGAAGAATGTGGAGTCAGGATCGGAGGAAGGCTTATTAACAACCTGCGGTATGCAGATGACACCACCTTGCTGGCTGAAAATGAGGAAGACGAAGCACTTGCAGCCTCCAGTATGAATGACAACTCAATGTGAAGAAGACCCAAATCCTCACAATGAGACCAAGAGGTTGCATCATGGGAAATGGAGAAAAGTTTGAAGTTGTCAAGGATTTGATCTTGCTTGGCTCCTCAATCAATCCTCTTGGAAGCAGTAGTCAAAAAATCAAAAGATGCGGTTGCAGTGCAGTAGGCAGATACGCGCACAAGACCTCTTGAGCGCATTGTGAAGCTAGGATGTTACTTTGAGGACGGAGGTGTGCCCGACCCTAGCCATGGTATTCTCCATTGCCTCATATGCATGTGAAAGTGGGACATTGGGTGAGGACGACAGAAGAAGAATGGATGCATGTGAATGGTGGTGCTGGAGAAGAATATACAAAATACCACGGGCTGCTGAAAGGACAAATGAATCTGTCTTGGAAGAAGTAGGCCAGAGTGCTCTTTTGAGACAAAGCCGGCAAGACCTCGTCATACATGCTTTAGACATATTGTCAGGTGAGACCTATCTCTGGAGAAGGACATCATGCTTGGTAAAGTGGAAGGGCAGCGAAAAAGAGGAAGTCTGTCAAGAAGATGGATCGACACTGTGGCTGCATCAATAGGCTCAGGCATAGAAGCCATTGCAGGGCCAAGCAGTGTTTCATTCTGTTGTGCATGGGGCCGTTACGTGTCGGAACCAACTCCGTGGCACCTACCAACAACATAGCCAGGATAAAGTGTAGGTATCTGCTTTTCAAAGCCCCTCCCCCATTGTTTATAATGCCCCGCCCCCCAGGGCCATTATCGTCCAATTATCACTTACTTAGGGAAACTGCTCTGATTCCTAGGTCAGTTATATTGTCTGTCAGCAATACGACGCCACTCAACTTTGGGCCAGAGACATAAATTGAATAAGGAACTGGGTTTCCTCACCATTTCCCCCCTCCTCCTCTTTCCCTAGCTCTGCAATGTGATCATCCATCCCCACTAATGAGTTGTTTACTACTGTGTAAACAGGTGGACTCAGGGAACATTGAGTAGCCTGGTTAATTAAAATATCAGACTGTCGGACTATCAATCGGTTGTGAACGGGTTGATGCCAATTCCTAGGAGGCTGTGTGTCGGAGGAGAAATTTCTTCAGTGCCCCGGGTGGACTCCAGCCTCTCTGCCTTTTGGGTAGTCACCAGCTGCTTAGCTGTTTGTCCCCCAGGGATTCTGCCGCTGGCTACACTGTTCTCATCCATTTTCACAGGCATGTCTTACTATTAATGAGACAGGGTGCCCGGGACCTAACTGTGAGGAAGTGCTCGGGCTTTCCTGCTCCCAGGATTCGCAGTGAGCAGAAGGTAGTCCAGTCCTAGAATTCTAGATTGGGGAGTCTTCCAAGAGGAGTGTGGTCTTGGTGGCGAGGTGTTCCACATTGGGTTTTGATCAGAAAGGTCAGCAGTTTGAAACCACCAGCCACTCCATGAGAGAAAGATGGGGGCTTTCTACTCCTAATAAACAGGTATAGTTTCAGAAACTCACAGGGCAGATCTACCCTGTACCATGCACTCGCCCATATTGTTGCTATGAGTTGGCATTGGCTCCATTACAGGGAGTATTAGGACAGACCCAGAGAAGTTGGGGAAACTGGTGCAGGGGAAAGTCCCTGAACCTGGCAGGGGAGTCTTCCTTTTGCTGGTCTAGGAAATTAATCTTTCTTATGCTCCATTTCTGTCCAATAAAGCTGAGAATAATATGAAACATGAGGGGGCTTCAGAAAGTTTATGGGAAAGTGGAATGACTCCCTCTCACGGCCACTGAGTCAAAGATAGGGCCACTGTGAGTGGAATGACATGACAATGTGATTATTTTTTTGTCCTATGGAAAGAAGAAATTCCTTGGGCAAAGTTGATCTGTGAATGCCGGTGGTGAACATTAGAATAGGGCTTTGGGTGTAAGTAGAGGTCCTTCTGGGTTAACTAAGCAGACATATATCTCAGTGTAGCCCCTTCTTCTGAGTAGGGGACCTCTTATCACCATCAGGACTGCCTTTGCCCTAACTCAAGTGTGGTTGGGAGCTGGGCTGGGGTGGGTGGGGCTGTGAGATCTCTCCTTTATCCCTCCCTGCCTCCTGGCAGAGCCTCCAGGTGCTGACTGCAGTTTCATCTAGTCAGATTAGGGCGGCAGCCAGCACAGTGTAAATTTTATGATTGCACCCGACACACCTTGGCCGGGTTTGGGATGCTAGGAGCCCATTCAAAGCAGATGAAGCAAGAAAGGCAGGGACCCATCAAAGGTTTGATCCTGTTGGATCAGAACCACTCTCCTCTCTCCTGGCCCCTGGCCCTAAAGCTGCCACTCTGTTTCCTACAGCACCGCATGTTTACGGCCATCCACAAGCATTACACCCTGGACGACTGGAAGCTCTTTGCAGAGAAGCACCCAGAATGCCTGCAGGTACGACTACCGCCTGGTGGGAAACTGCAAATAGTGCAGCCTTTGGCTAGAGGAGCTTCCTGCTTGCCCAATTGGCTGCAGATAAACACAGGTCTGGGAGAAGGAAGTATTGGTGTGTCTCCCCCTTCCTCACCTCCCCCTCCCGTACATGTGTGCCAGGGCTCAACCGAAGGAGGAACAAATTCTGCTTCTGACTCCCAGCAACCTCTGTAGTCCGAGGAGAGCTGCCACGTGGGGTTTCTGAGACTCTCAAGCTTAATGGAAGCAGACAGCCTCATCTCCCGCCCACAGAGGGGCTGCTGGGTTTTGATCAGCTGAGCTTTTGACCCGTATACCACTGCACCACCAGGGCTCCTGGGTTCTATATAGTATTTTGAAAACCCACCCGGTTCCCAGGGAGAAGAAATGTTTATGTTTTCCTGTGCTAAGTACAAGGTCAACAGGTGGGGAGCACCAGCCCATCCTCAGGAGGGAGACGAGGCTCCTGTCCCGTAAAGTGTTACAGCCTCGGACGCCCACAGAGGCAGTTCTACGCTGCCCTATGGGGGTCACTAGGAGTCAGCATTGACTCGATGGCAGTGAGTTTGGTTTGCTGTTTGAAAAGATGAAGCGTTATATCATGATTGTCTAGAAGGAAGACTGGCTTTCTGCCAGGTATTTTAGGATGCATCCAGGCTGGAAATGCCTTTGGGGTGTACGGGGGAAACAACAAAAAGCAAAACTTTCTTTTTAAGTTGAAGCAAACCGTCTACTCCCCACGCTGGGTCCAGTTAAAGGATGAGTGTTGACAGGTGCTGGGGGCGCCGAGGTTTGCAACCCTCCATTCTGTTGGTGGGTGTGTAACATGGGGCAGTTGCTCTTGGACAGCAGCGCACGGTTCCTTAAAAGATGGAGCCCAGGGTAAGCTGCATGACTTAGCACTCCTGTTCAGAGCGTGCACCCTCAAGGTAGGGGGACATCCATTTGGGCAAAGACTTGTACCCCACAGTGCCACCAAGTGGAAACAACTCATGTGTCCATCAACCAATGGGGGGGAGGGGGCAGATGAAACACAGCGCGTTCGTTCCTAGGCTGGCTTCTTACTGAGCCAGAGCAAGGCATGGGGTACGGACATGGGCTCTGACGGGGCTGAGCCTGGACCACGTTTGGCTGGGGGACAAGAACCTGGACTCCAGAGGCCACAAGTTGTCTGATGCTGTGTACGTGAAGTATCCCGAAGAGGCAAATCATGGGGACAGAGGAGCTCCATGGAGCCAGGTGTGGGGAGTAAGGGGCACCCCGACTGGGGCGTGACTGCTGAAGGACCTGGGTTTTCTTTCCTGCACGAGGAACATGGTCGAGAAGAGATGATCGTGGTGGATGGAATAGACCGGAAACTATCTATGGTGCCCTTCAGACGGACGGATTCTGTAGTTTGCGAATTATATCTCCACAAGGCTGTTCCTAAAACCAAAGAGGGGGAAAAAGAAATGAAGAAGGAGACAGTTTTCCGTTTTTAGCAGCAAGGATTGCCGGCTCGGCTCCATGCCTAGTCCAGCGGTTTGGGTGCAGATGTCCACAGATGACTTGTGAAGGAGGCACAGCCTCCCCATAGTGTGCTGTTTATGAGGCTGAACTGCTGTGTCGGGTGATGCTTTAGTTGTGTGTGGATTCTGGTTAATGCGGAAGATGGTTTAGGAGGTACAGTCACCTGGGACAATAGCCAGGCCTTCCTTTGTGCTGTTTTGGGGTTCTAGAGGACAATAGATGTCTTTCCCTCTTCCCCATAAGCTTAGGGAAGTTTTTTTGGGGGGGCAGTGATTTTTGTTGTTGTTATTATACCTCCCATTTATGTAAAGGGGAGTTTGGGCAATGTGCTGTCCATGGGAACCTTAGCCTCCATTCACTTCCCCCCGAAAGGGTAAGCATCAAGGGGAAAACCTTTGCACCTCAGTGGCACTGAAGGACAGGAGCCAATCCGTGTGCCCATTTTTATTTTAATGAATTATTCATTCATGAATAATGATTCATTCATTCACAAATTATGCGTACTTGCGTTCCATGTGCCACACGTGAACAGAAACAAACAGGAAAACAGAAAACTGGAGTGAAGCTCTCATGAGCGGGGACGGGGGCCTAGGTGGGGTCGCTACGTGGCAGGCTGCACCCAGGTAATGAGGGCGTAGAAGGAGGAAATGAAAGGATGCATCTATTCCTATGTCTGTAGCTGCATTGCTGTGATTTTTAGGATGAGCCTAACCCTTTGCGGCCACCTCGGTTTTAACTCGCAGCGGCTTGGTGGGGCAGAGTGGAACTGCCTCATGGCATTTGCCAAGCCTGTCAATCTGTGCCTCTCTCAGGAAGCAGACTGCCCCGGCTGTCTCCGATGGAGTGGCTGGCGGGTTCAACCCTTTGGTTGGCAGCCGAGCGCTTGAACCATCGTGCCACCAGGGAGCCTTTTTGGAATATTTCTCATCTCTTGCAAAGGATTTAAAGATAAGGGTTCACATATAGATGTGGTCATGAAAGGGGAGCTACTGGCCCTGGGCACAGTTCCATTACACAGTCTCACTGGAGGTGAGCCATTGCTGAGAATAGATCCTTTCTAGAAGGGTGGATTTTCAGAGGAGGTGGAGGGCAGGACTCCAGGCACTGATGCTGTGGCGGTTGGTGGGGAGGAGGTACCGTGGAAGAGGCTTCAGATTCGAATGCACCCTGTGTACTGTAAGCTCAGTGTAGGCTTGCTGTTTGTATGCACTGGAACATGTGTCATCTTTCATGAGAAAATGAGATTTGCAGCTTTGTTTCAGAGTAAGGTCTGCATCTCACGTCAGTCGTCTGTTGGAAAGAAAGATGGATCAAGAAGGAGTTTCTCAGAAGCATCTTAGGCATCTCCTCCTCCCTGTCTCCCCAAACAGGGTGCTCCAGGTGAAGGCCACCGATTTGGTGGAAGCGGCCTGAGTTGACTGGCATCAAACCTTGTTCTTCCTGCTTATCATCCATGCTCATCTTCTCTCCATTGCCTTTCTTGAATCTAGTCGATTTCACGCAGTTATGCCTGCAGTTCCTCATTTGGGAATTCCCACCTGGAGACTTTGAGAAAATTCAATAAAAGTCAAAATTCCCACCTGGAGACTTTGAGAAAATTCAATCAAAGCCAAGAACCAGACGTGGTGGTTATAGATTATGTCAAAGAGACCCTCCTGGCTCGGGGAGGAGTCCAACCTGTCGATGAACTAGTTGCTCGGTGATGCCTCCTTGGGAGTGTGACCTTTTAAAATTTTAAATCTTAATTATTTATTTTAATCATTTTATTGGGGGCTCATACAACTCTTATCACAATCCATATATACATCCATTGTGTCACGCACTTTTGTACATTTGTTTCCCTCGTCATTCTCAAAACATTTGCTTTCTACTTGAGCCCTTGGTATCAGCTCATTTCCCCCCTCCTCCCCCACGAACCCTTAACAATTTATAAATTATTATTATTTTGTCATAGCTTATACCATCCGACGTCTCCCTTGACCCACTTCTCCACTGTCCTTCCCCCAGGGAAGGATCTAGTCTGTTCCCCCTTTCTCCCTCACCTTCCCTCCACCCTCCCGGTATTGCCACTCTTACCACTGTCCTAAGGGGTTCATCTGTCCTGGATTCCCTGTGTTTCGAGTTCCTATCTGTACCAGTGTACATCCTCTGGTCCAGTTGGATTTGTAAGGTAGAACTGGGATCATGATAGTGGTGGGGAGGAAGCATTTAGGAACTAGAGGAAAATTGTATGGTTCTTCATTGCTACACTGCACTGGCTCGGGGGGTGGGGGGTGGGGGGTGGCGTGACCTTTTTGTAGGAGTGAAAGAAACAGAAGCGCCCCCTGCCCTCTCTCTGCCATGCTGCCTTCCTGCCTGTGGGAATCCTGCCAGCCTCCAAGGGCGGCCCCAAGTGGGCTGCGTGGCCCTGAGTGCCATTGGCACCAAGCCATATTTATGTGGATCCACAAGACTCTGTACTCACCGGCCTGCGATCGCCCTGCTTCCTGCGTCACTGGCCTGCAGCTACATGAATCTGAAGAGGGACGTCTGGACTAGCGTGGGACTTGGGGACTTGAGCTGGACTGGGTTGGGATGCCTTCCTGATATAGAATTACTTCTTGATAAAAAGCTCTTTCCTATACATAGATGAGTTTCGCTGCATTATTTCTCTAGCTAACTTAGCCTAACACACCAGGTTTCCAGAATATTGAAAAATATGCTTACAGCAAAGAAGCTGTGGCTGAAGTCCAAGAATAAGGGCGCATGTCGTTTAACATAGCAGAGTCTACCTTTAGATGAGTGAATTGCTTGGCCTTGCTTTTATAGGTTTCTTGAGTGAAGTCCAAGGCTATGTGATCACAGTAAAGCTCAAAGGGTCATTCTCACTGGGTTAGGGAGCGGATGGAGGCATGTTCTGACTGGTGGGTACTGTCAGTGATGTCTGTCCTTGGTTTATTTTGGTACAGCACGTAGCGGTGAGTTCGGGCAGCGGGCAGAGCGATCTGGAAAAGATGAGCAACATCCTGGAAGCTGTGCCGCAGGTGAAGTTTATCTGCCTGGATGTGGCCAATGGGTATTCGGAGCATTTTGTGGAGTTTGTGAAACTTGTCCGTGCCAGATTTCCGGAACACACCATTATGGTAGGTATGATGGAACATTGTCTACATGGGGACGCACAGAGGGCGTTTTAGTGCATGGGGATGGACTGTATTTCCTGCAGAGCTTCTGGGGACCTTCTTATTTGAGGACAGCTGCCATTGAAATTGGGAACCCTGGTGGTGTAGTGGTTACATGTTGATTCAAATGATTGGCAGTTCAAAACCACCACCAGCAACTCAGGATCAAGACTGGGCTTTCTACTCCCATCAGCAGAGGTGGGGGTGGGGTCACTATGAGTCAGCACTGACTGGGTGGCAGTGAGTTTTGGTTTGTGTTTGGCCATAGAGGATGGGGTCATGTGCATGCCTCTGTTAGAAAACAGGAAAAATCCTGGTCCTAGGGTGTTGGCACCGAATCTTTGTTAAATGTCACCAACCTTTCCTACCTGTGTGTGGCTCAGTGTCACCCCTCTTACAAAGAGTGTATTTTTTAAAATGAAAAGGTATACTGGGTTTCCCTTTGGCCTGTGGATGCGTTCTATGCTCCCACTTCTAGTTGGGAGCTGAAAACCCTGCTCTCAAGGGTTGTAATCCACAGTGTGGAGGATTCACCGTAGTCAGTGAGTTTTTGCAAAGCACTTCCAAGGCCTGAGTCTCCGCCCTATAGTTCCTTCATTGTTAGCATCTTCACTATGAGAAGGCGGATCTGTTGCTAAGGGGGTGGGGGTGGGGGAGGAGGAAAAGGTAGATTCGCAGAAAAAGGAAGTAGGAACACGGCGGTTAATTTTTTTTTTTTTTTTGCAAAGCCTATGTTCTAACTGTATGCATCTTGATTGCTAATTAACACACGGAATGGCCGCGGCATCTGTTACCTAACCCTCTCTCGGAATTATGTACCTTATTTCTCTTGGCATTTTACCCTCGTAAGGAAATGGCACTGTTTGGGTTGATCTTGTTAAATCTGCTACCACAGGGCTTCCACATGTTTTAAAGAAAGCTATTTTGCCATTTTCCTATCATGTGGGGAGAGAGAATTCAGCGTTGTTCCAGGTCAACCAGCTGTGCCAGCTCACAAGATTAGGGCAAGGGTGGGGAAGACGGGAGAATCCATCTTACCTTCCGCAATAGTGCTGCCGGCTTCCTTGGTTTGCAGTACCCTCGATTGAGGACCCGCTGTGTTTCAGGAGGTTTTCATCTCCCTCCTGCCCAATGTCTCTGTAGAGAATAGGAACCACAGGTGGAAAACCCAAGGCCCCACTTCTCTGATACCAAAGAGAGGTCAGTCAATCCAAATACACACGTTAGCCATTCTGCCGCCCTCGGCTGCTCATCTGCTCCGACGTGGGCTGGGCACGCGGCTCTCCTCCTCGGACACTAACCACCTGGGCAGATCTGGGTCAGAGCCTTCAAGGGAAAGGGGACAGTTCTCCACACTGCCAGGTCAGCCCAAGTCCTGAGAGACTTAATTTATGGGGCCTCATTGGAAAGCTCCCTCACCCCATAACTCCGTTGCCTCAACTTCTACCCTATGACTTAACCTCTCGAAGCCTCGCTTCTTCATCTGTGAAGTGGAACTAGAAATACACATCGCCCCCACTGGTCATGCATTTGAGGTTCTCCAACTACTTACTTAAGAAGCCAACCATGCTGACCATCTGGATACACATTTGGGAGTTTCCTCCACTACCTAAGGTAGCAACTGTGAGCTCAAGGGTCCTCTGTCCCCTTTACGTCTGATCCATTGACTCCCACTCCTTCCTTGGGTTTGATAATTCACTAGGACAACACAGAAGCCATGTGAGCTTGAATTACAATTCCAAAACCAAACCTACTGCCATTGAGTCAATGCTGACTCGTAGTGACCCCTGTGGGTTTCCGAGACTGTAACTGTTTACGGGAGTAGAAAGCCCAGTCTTTTTAAACTTCCCACCATGCAGATCACAGTCCCCTTCATTACAATGACTTTCATTAAAGCAAGAAGAATACAAAGGAAGAGTTAAGGCTTCCCAACACAGAACGTCCATGCCCCAAAGGATCCTTTCCTGTGTACTGCACGGTCTTCACCAACCAGGAAGCTCGTGGAATGTCCCCACTTAGAATCTTCTCAGGAGGCTTCATTACGGAGGCTTGATTCAGTAAATGGTGACTTCTTTCTGTCCTCCTCAGCCCCCCACCTGAGTCACCTCATTCGCATCAAATTCCTGGTGAGGTCTAGAGCCCTCTTGGATAACAGAGACTTTTCAATTACTGGGGAAATCTTGATGTTTTAGAAGTGATCTCTCAGGGACCCACGATAAGGACCAAATTCTTTGCGTCAAACTGTTTTTAATCTACAAACTACAATTTGCATTTACCTCCAAGGAAGGATCTTACATTCTGATTGGTTTCTACATTTAAAAAAATTTTCAGAAGGTCACCAACATGATAGCTAAATTGGGATACGGGGCTAGGTTGGTTTGCATCCAGAGTTGTAGCTCAGCCCATGATTGGCCCATACTACCCACTGTGATTTGTTATCATGCCTGTATCATTTAGCAATCGGCGTAAATTATGTAGCTGAAAACAACAGAAATTTAGCTCTGGGTGGTGTAGTGGTTACACATTGGACTGCAAACCAGAAGGTCAGCAGAGGGAGGTGGTGAAGTTGCCCTCCATCTTGACCCAATACTGTGGGTGCATCTAGTCGGGGTGCCCTTCCCTCGTCTGGCTCTCCCACCCAGACACTTGGTGGTAAAATTTCTCTCTGAGCACATCCAAGAGAGAACCCGAAGCTGGAGCCCTGGGGAGTAGAAGCCCCCAGCTGGGGACTTGGGGACCCACGAGCAGCCATTTCAACTGTTATTCCGTTTAAATAAACTCACAAAAAGTCGGGTGGGCAGTGCCTGAGACCATGGAAAATATTTGTTGCCTTGGAGTGCAATCCATCATTTATTCCCCCCTGAGATAAAAATTAGCAGGAGGTCATGGGTGTTCTGAGTAGGGGTTGACCAAACAACCGGACACCTCAGCTGAGCCAAGTCACAGGGAAATGAGTCCCCAGAGAGCCACAACTGACCCAGTGGAGAGCCCAGGCCCGCCAACATCTGCAGTAGGCTTGTGTTCCCTGGGGCCAGAAGGAGGGGCTCTTGGGAGCTTCTGGGACAGGGCAGCTGTCTGTGTGGGAGTTGCCAGTTGGAGGGGGAGCTGGTCGCAGAATTCTCCATGGTCCCCTAGACTGGCCCTGAGTGCGTGTCCTTGGCTCTCAGCGGTTTCCCCAGTCATGAACAGGAGACGTTGGCCAGGAAGGTGTTTATTCCAAAGCCATTCTTTGGCTGCGCTGAAGCTTGAAATCGGTGATTCATTAGGAAAACTCCAACATTCCTGTACCCTTGGTGACGGGCGGGTCTGGGAGTGTCAGAGGCACTGGGAGAGTGAGCAGACCACAGGTCCTGTGCTTTGGCATGAAAAAGCATCCCGAGTGCCCAGGGTCATTACCGCCGGCCGGACGCTGTGAACTGGCCGAGGCTGGCCATGGCAGACCTGCCTCGGAGCCGTCTGGATGTACACTTCCACCTCTAGCCCTTGTTGTGTGCTATGCAAAGCAAGCAGTGCCTCTGGGGGAGGGGAGGAGGGGTGCGTTCGGGGTGGGGTGGGGTGGGGGGATCTGAGGAGGGCACTCTGCGCGGGAAAGGGTCCCGCAGAAGTGCTGATGGATACAGGAGTGTGGCGGGCCATGGGGCCAGTTGCCTGGTGGCATTGGGAGAGGAAAGAGTCCTTTTGGTTTTTAAAATAATTTTTCATTTTTTCCTGTTGAGACTATACACAGCAAACCACACGCGCGTCCCACAGGATCTGCATGCCCCGTTTGGTGGCATCTGCGGCCCTATTCTTTGAGTTTTGGAGCTATTTTTGCTTCCCTTTCCTGAGTCGTTTCCTGTCCCTTAAACAAATCCACTGCCCCCTAAGGTTCTGCCGAGCTGCACTTGGGGTTGCTGCTCTTGGTAAGGTTTGTAAACAGTTCTTTGGAGAGCATCGTGCTCAAAGGAGAGCTTGTGTATGAATTAAGCTACTCAACTACCTGGATTGGAGGCGACATCAGGGGATAGTTTTGGCTTGAGGTGTAAAGATTGATTGTCTCTCAGGGAAACAGTTCACGCAGCCTCCGTGGCTCTAGGTGTTGAGAGTGGATGACGATTGGAGATCTCTTCTACATGCCCCCTCGCCTTGATCTGTAGTCTTATGTAAAATCCTGGATCCTGAAGTGTGGTGATGGTAGCCGGGCACTATGGGAAAGGTGGAGGTTATGCATGGAGACACGTTGTCACAGATATAATACATTCTTCAGGACATCCTAGGTACTGTGGTCCAAAGGCTCTAGCTAACATGCACAAGGTCTTCTCTGAAAGGAACAGTAAATCATGGGGCAGGTGCCCCTGTTAGTGACGCAGGGACAGTCTTGGAGAAGTCAAAGAATTTCCCCAGGATGGTACAAGAGGTAAAAGTGCCCAGCCTGTATCCAGGGCCTGCAGTCTACACCAGGGCCCTTGTAATTCCCGTGCTGCCCACCTCAGGGGCTCTCTGGGATGGCAAGGTCCTCATGGTGGCTGCAGGAAGTGATTTTGGACTGGTAGCCCTTTCTGACCTGGTTTTGGCAAGTAGGTCTATGAGATCAAATGTCTTCTAACACGATTAGACACCGTGGGCAATGGTAGTCAGCTACTGTTGGCCTGTCCCCCCAGGCAGCCATAGGCATAGCTTTGGAATTTATGGTATTCATATGACTCCACCACCTGCCTACCTGGCTGCCTTCTTTCTCCAGCAGCCCTGGTCAGACTGGGTTCCGAGCCCCACAGACAAGACCCCTGCTCCAGAGCTCACGCCAGCGAGCCAAACACTGCAGTGATATTGTGTGCAGCTGTGACGTGTGGGCTGCTTGGTCAGGGGCAGCATCGCTTCCTCTCCTACTAATGCCCATCTCTCAGGCTGCATCCCAGAGGGGCTTTCCGTTTCCCCTTTTCTGGTAGTGGTGTGGATTGGAATGGTGCTGGAGAGCAGAGAACGGCCTCAGAGAGTCAGAGGCTGTTTGGCCCCGAGAGTCACACCATCCATTTAATGTGCCATGAAAGGTGGTTTTGTCTGGACAGTGACGGCCGCTCCATGGGTCCTGTAGAAAAAGCCAGGAAGAGGGCCGTTTCCATCACCATGTGTTGTGAGCTGCTGGCAGTTTGGCCCTTGATGCCTGACAACCCCACACACCACAAAGGGAATGCCTGCCTGCCCTGCCCTGCCCTGCGCCACCCCCATGATCCTTGTGCTCTATAGGCTTTCATTGGCTGCTTTTCAGAAGAAGTTCACCAGGCCTTTCTTCCTAGTCCAGCCGCTGAAACTTGCTCAGCTTCCTAACAGGTCCTGTGTGTAAGGGGAACATTGACTGGAAATTGAAACCAGGGCAACATTCTAGAGGGAACCGCCCATCACCTCGAGCCCAGAGGCTCACTCCTCTTTGATCTTGCCTGTATGAGGGCGGCCCCAGGATTGAACGTGAGCCTGATGTTCTCCTGCGAGAGGCCACATTCTGACAAGCTTGTTCTCATCTCACCCGGGAGGTGCTTCCTTCCAAGATAAAGCAAACACCTTCCTTAATCACCCCTGACAGTCCCCTCCCTGCCCCCACCATATCCTATCCCAGGCTCAGTGGGTGGGTAGGCTCTGAGTTCATGAGGATACACTTATATCCTTGCCACTTTTATTTATTTCTGATTTTAAGAAACAGAAAAGAAAACCACTTTTCCTTTTAGATTGGCTTTCTGGGTTCCAAATGTATACACCGTGCTTTGCTCCAGAGAGTGGAAATTTCCCGGGCTCTCCCCTGCAGGACCCAGCACTCTTGTTGAACTGCATCTCACCGTGAGCCACTTCCAGGCCTCTCTGGGGTTTTTCCACACCACCGCCTCCCCCACAGTGACCTCGGCCCCGTCACTGCGCCACACAGGCAGCTGAGCGGAGCTGGAGACCCCTGTCATCGACCTCTTGGCGCTTAAATTCTGTCACTTTCTCGTGCTTTACTTCTCCCTGTGAGCTTCTAGAAATCTACTTTAGTACATTCTAGCACCTTCGTGAGCTGATTGGATTCGGTTCTCTGCTGCCCTCCCCTCCCAGAGCAGGCCTGCCACTGCGGAGAGAAATAGAGCAAGTCATTGGCAGCAGCCGCTTCTTTGAGGGGTAGGGGTGGGAATCCACGTCAGAAATGAAATTGTGTAGAAAGCTGAACGTGTGGTTTCTCTCCGTCTGCTTTTTGCCATTCAACAAATGAGAGAGAGAGAGAGAGAGAGAGAGAGAGAGAGAGAGAGAGAGAGAGAGAGAGAGAGAGAGAGAGAGAATAAGCCTTTGGAGTCTTGTGTCTTGGGTTCCTGTTAGATTCCTAGTTGGAACTTGCACTTAACAAACCAACCTGCTCCCCATCCCTACATTGCATGTTAATGGTGTGCCGGGGGAAGGGAGGAGAGAGGAGACATGTCTGATGCTGGCAGGGAGTGATTTGGAGATGGAATTGTGGTGATGGGGCCACACCATGAAGGGCCACCAAGTTGTACATGTAAAAGTTGTCAAATTGGCAAATGTTGTTTTACGTATTTTTTTGGCCAAATAAATAGTCGGTTCAATGATAAGATCCAGAAAAATGTAAAGAAAATCCATAAACATCAGATAAGCCCCCCTCCTCTGTGGAATGTTTTTAACATGTTCATATATATTTTTCCATATATGCTTAGCCACTTATTAATATATAATTATTAATATATGTAAATATATATATATGATTTAATTATCAGGAGCCCTGATGGAGCTCTTGGGGCAGCACTGGGCTGCTACACTCAAGGCTGGAGGTCCAAACCAGCACGCTGTTCCGCAGGAGAGAGAGGAAGGTGTCTGCTCCTATAAAGATTTACAAGCTTCGAAGTCCGCTGTGAGGCACAATGGACTCAGTGGCAGTGGGGGTCTATGTGGAACCACTCCCCTTTGGGAGAAAGTATTTGTGGCAGTGCCCTATTCAAAGCAGCCCGTCTTTGCAATTAAATCGTTGCCCCTATCCAGGATTATTTATTTGGAATGGAATCATGAAAGAATTGCTGGAACAAAGGACACCCATATTGTTACTCCCCCCCTCTTTATGAACTCACAAATTGCTTTCCAGGTAAAGTAGACAACACAGATATTTAACCAGTGTGAGAGAGATTTTTTTAAAAGCAGGGATGACTAAAGAGAGGCCCCTTCTGATATTCTCTTCAGCATTCAGTGTTGACCGTTTTTATACTTTGTTAAGTGAAAAGAAGTTCCTTAAATTGGATTAATCGTAAGGTTGGACATTGTACCCATTTCTATGGGCTACTTCCATTTTCTGGACGAGCTTGTTCTTGTTCTTTGACAACTATTTTTTGAGCTGCTAGATTTCCCCTATAGATTTGCAAGGTATTATTATGTTAAAGTTTATACCCCTTCATCATCACTGAAAATCTTTTCCATATCTATTTATATTAATTATTCCTGATGCTTACTTTTAAAAGCAACATTAAAACCTTTTATTATAAATTGAGTTAAAGTTTTACCGATCAGATCAGTTTTCCATTTAATAGTTCATACCCATTTTGCTTCACATCATTGACTACAGTCCCCAGAAGTACATATTATCACTAACCCCTTCCTCCCTATTTCCTGATTCCATGTCTGCTGACCCTTCTGAACTTGGTTCTTGGTTTTGCGTTTGTATTTCCACTGTGGTTATTCTGAGACCCTTACTAGAGGCCTGTCAATCTTTGGGTTGAAAACAGAGCCACAGAGCCAGGTTCATTTTCAGTCCGGAGGCTGAGCAAGGACCACAGTCCTGAGGCTATCTCCTGTGTCTTGATACAGCCAGTAAATCTGTTATTTTTTATGATTGAGTTTTGTTCCACTTTTTCTCCTACTCTATCCTATACCTTCTAATATGACCTAGCATTTCAATAGGGGTCAGCTGTGTCAGCCAGGCACCCTCCAGTTCTCAAGAGTGGTGAAGGCTGAGGTTCATGTGCCCCCTGAATCCTCTGGGACTAATTGTGCCCTTGTCTCTTTGATGTTGTTCCCTCTCCTGTTCTCTGGACACACCGTATTACTTTGAACGAAACAATTTCTATTGCTTTTGTTAAAGTTTAACTCAATTTAATTACAGGTTGACAAAGTTGATTTGGTGTAAATGTTTTCAAGCATACATGAAGTATGTAGATAGATACCTGCTGTGTTAGTCTGGGTACTTTAGAGAAACAACTCCACAGAAAATCATGTACAAGAGAGGGTTTTATGTAAAGGTAACTGTGCATCCAGAAAATATCCCAACCCAGTGCTGCCCAAGCCCACAAGTCCAACATTAACCCATTAACCCATATGTCCGACACCACTCCACAAAGTCCTCCTTCTTCTCACAGAACAGACGCAAAGATGCCAACTACAGGAGGAAAGCAGAGTCAGTGAACATGTAAACATCTCAGCACTGGCAGGGGTCTCCACATGGCTGCTCCAGCACCCAGGGCTGCATCGGGGTAGGTCCATATGGCTTCTCCTCAGGGATGTCTTGCAGGAAGTGAGCCTTGTTAGCTAAAGCAGGGAACTGGCTAAGGCAGCTGCACCCAGGTCCGACCATCAGAAACTAAGAGACCTGAGAACTAGAAAGTTGAGGCTCACCGAGCCATTTATCCCTCCAAACCCTTCAATGAACCCCACCTGTGTTTATCAGCCAGGTTGATACAATAAACTAACTCACCTGCTTTTTTGGTTTTATTTTTATGGACATATTCCATGGTATCTTCTGAATTGGGGTGGGCAGAAGCATGCTTAAATTTTCACTTGAACTCTTCAGTCCATTTGGAACGTATTCTAATGAAAAGTATGAATGATGATGTATATTTTGCTTCCAAAAGATTTTTCTCAGCACTATGCGTCGAAACACTGTTTCTTTCCACACTGGTTTGCAATGGCCCTTTCGTCATAGATCATGTTCTCATATGGTCTGGCCTTTGCCCGGGCTGTCACTGTCCCTTGTCAAATGCTACTTTCTGATTAAAGGAGCTTTGAGCTCTTCTTATTGCCTTTTGCCAAGGCTCTTTTGTAAGATTGTAAAAGTCACTTTGTCTAGATCAGACAAGAAAATTTCCCTCTGGGAATCAATTTAGGGAGGGGGAAAAAAGGGCACTTATGTTTTGAGGCAAAAATGAGTATGAGTGCATTATCCAAAACATGACCTTGCCCAGGGCACCCTGCCAGGCATCCTTTGTACCAGCTGAAGAATCCACAGAGTAGTGAGATTTAATACAAAGGGCTAGTTTTGCTCTCTGATGTTCCTGCAGCGAAAGAGCTCTTTCCAACCCAGATGCATCCCTTTGGTTTACATAATTCATACTTCCTGCCTTATGTCGATGCTTGGAGCCAAAGTTCTGTGTTTTATGAAACATCTCAGTACATTTCAGTGCAATCTGTCCCTTCATGTCTAAATGGGAACCACTGCCCATTAGATGGGAGGCAGGCAGGTCCCCAGCTGTGTGCAATGAACAGTAGTCACCAAATCCTGGATCCCAGGGGCTCTATAGAGGTTTTGCAAAGTGTCAAGCATGCATACCCAGTGATTAAAAAAAATTCACCAGCTGTGAGAGCTTAGCATTGCTTATATTAGATATTTTGGCTCTAAAATTTTTGTATTACCCTTCCTGAAGTGTTTTTAAAAACCCAACAACCCTGACCTAGCAACAAACAAAAACCAGTTGGGTTTCCATACACCAACAATGAAAAATCTGAAAAGGAAATTAGTGGGGGGGGGGAACCCAAAAACATTTAAAATAGCATTTAAGAGAATAAAGTACCCAAGTATACATCTGAGCAGGCACATGAAGTACTTATCTAATGAAATCTATGAAACAGCAAACACTCCTGAAAAAGAGGAAAGACGACGTACACATATGGAAAGCTGTTCTGTGTTTGTGTTAGTCTGGGGAGATTAGAGAAACAAATTCATAACTATGCAAATGTGTATAAGAGAGTTTTATATAAAGTGTTTTATATAAAGGTACATTCAGAAAGCATCCCAACCCAGTCCAGTCCAAGCCCACAAATGCAATATTAGTCCACGTGTCCTATACCAATCTGTAAAGTCCTCTTCAGACTCACAAAACACGTGCAATGATGCCAATTGCAGGATGATCACAGGCCAGTGGGTAGAAAGTCTTTGGATCCAGTGGCAGTATAAGGATCTCAGCGCTGGCAGGGGTCTCTTTGTGGCTCTTCTAGGTCCCTGGTCTGGCTGATTCAGAGGAGGTCCATGTGGCTTCTCCTCAGGGATGTCTCACAGGGAGTCAGCCTTGTGTCTTGTCAGTAGAGTGTCTTCAAGAGAGTGAGGAGAGAGAGAATGTCTCCTGTCTCCAAGGAGGAAAAAATATAGGAGTTCCCAGGATTCTCCAGAGAAGGCCATACCCCCCACAGAGGCCTCATTGGCTATGATCTGATTGACAGTCTAGACTCCACCCCATTCACTCTTAATCCTCTCAAATTACAAATTGACACCAGATTATATAATTACCACAGTATTCATGGATTGGAAGACTTCATATTATGAAAATGTCAATACTACCCAAAGTGATGGATCTACAGATTCAATGAGATCCTGACCAAAACCTCAGCACCCTTCTTTACAGAAATAGAAAAACCAATTCTGAACTTTATGTAACATGGCAAGAAGACACCTGATTTTAAAACATACTGTACAGCTATAGTAATTAAAGCAAACCATTCCTGGTATAACAATAGACAGACCAAAGGAATAGAATGGAGAGTCTAGAAATAAAGTTGTACATCTGTAATCAACTGAGTTCTGACAAGGGTGCTAAGCCCATTCAGTGGGGGAAAGGAGTCTCTTCAATAAATCGTGCTATGAAAATTTGGTTTCTATGTGCAGAGGAAGGAAAGAAGATCCCTACCTTGCACTATGCACATAAGCAAATCTTAAATGATTTAAGGTCTTAAATGTGCAAACCATAACCTTCTTAGCGGAGCAGAGAGAGGCAGCACAGTGATTCAGGCTTCCAACAATGGATTCAGTATCACCCAGTGCAGATTTCCATGAGGCTGAGCTTAAACATGCCCCACCCCACCAGTTCTCCCACCAGGCTAACCCTTACTTGGCATGTTCTACTTTTTAGCTGGGTTTGATAGTTCATGACAATGGCCACACAGAACTCACAGACAATGTTCATGATTATGGAGTTGATCGAGGAAGTTAACAAAATGCAAAGGGCACGGTTATGCTGTTAAGGCTGCTTCTTCGAAGCCATACCCACAAGCAGGCCTCTCTCTGGGCTCTGGCCTCTCAGCCACATGGCCTGTTGGTCTCTGCCCTTCTGGTGCAATGTCAAACAGCTCATTTAGGGCTGCCAATAAATGCCCAAAGGGCATTCTATCTGTCATACGCCTTACCCAAAGGCGCTCAGCTCTAGCTTCATACAAATCTAGCTTTCCCAATTAAGTGCCTAGAAACACCCCATTCCACAAACCAGCCTCCTCTCCTGCCGGAAGGCATCCAACTTTACTAGCTCTGTGGGCTGGGATGTTCACCACTCTGACTTGTCCTCTGGTTCTGCTGCTGCTGCTGCACCTCTTCTGTCACTTCTCCAGTACTAAAGATGTCTCCTGGATTTGGGAAGTCCAGTATGCAGGGTTCTCGGGGTCCAAAGGACTCACTCCACTGTGGGCTCTTCTCTCTGGCTAATAGTGGACTCACACTTCCTGTGTCTGAGTTGGCTCATTTTATACCCAGCAAGATACACAATTACCCTTGCTGTCAGTCATTCACAGCTGAATCCTATCAGTGCCTTTCCCAACCTTCTCTTACCCAGTCCCATCAGGAAAAGGTGGCTTGGCTGGAGTAACAAAGACTCTGACTCCCAACTCACTGCCATTGAGTTGGTTCTGACTCGTAATGACCCTCTTGCTAAAAGAGCCCCGTCAGATAATTCAATGGTACTTCAGAACTCATAAAAATTAAGAACTTCTGTTGAATGAATGAAAAGGCAAACTACTGGCAGGGAGAATATCTTTGGAAACTACATATCGGACAAGAATCTAATAACCAATATAGATGTAAAACTTTAACAACTTAACAAGAAGATAGATACCCTGGTCCTAAAATGGGCAACAGACTTACTTGCATAGGTAACTCACCCGGGGGACATTTAAATGGTCACCAAACCCATGAAAAGATGCTCCGTGTCATCAGTCATGGGAGAGATGATGCACATGGAAACTGCAGCCATTTATCACTGACCTCCCACTAGAAGGGCTACGGTGGAGAAAACAAGCAAAAGGCAAGAACTAACATTGAAGAGGAGGTGGAGAAATGGAAGCCTTTCCCGCTGCTGGTGGAGCCCACAATGGCACAGCCCCCATGGAAAACACCGTGGTTCTTCCCCAGGAAACGCAAACTAGATTTTCTGGAAAACCCAGCGCGGCCGGCCACTCCTAGATCTGAACTGCACAGGCGTGCCGACGTGCGGATCTTCCCCTGTGGCTACTGCACTGGGCTCCAGGGTTGCAATGATGGGGTGGCCCGGGTCATCTCCATGCGAGGTGTTCACAGAAGAATCCGTCTGTGTGGTTCAAGGGTCAAGTGCACGTTCTAGGGGGATTTTTTACTGGGAGGGCGGTCCTCACTCGTCACCCCCTCTCTGTACATTCAAAAGACTTGCAAGCAGAGACTCAGACAGAGTTCGTCACTGTCCACGGCAGCGCTCTTCCCAACAGCCCAAAGGCAGAACAGGAGCCCCGGAGGCGTCCTGGGTTGCGCATGGGGCTGTTCACTGCAAGGTCAGCAGTTTGAAACTCCCAGCCGCTTCTCAGGAGAAACGTGAGTCATCCGCAGAAGCCCACCGAAGCAGTTCCCCTGTCTATAGTGCCACTATGAGTCAGAGACGACTTGATGGCCATGAAGCTGGTTTGGGTTTGAGACCTGATATGGCCAGTGGATGACAGAAATGGTAAGCAAAAGCCGGTCACGGTTAATACACTCAACAGTGCTGGCAAATGGGCAAAAGACTTCCTTGCATTGGTGATCTGTGTACCAAGATTACAGTCAAGAACACTGCGTGGACCAAATATACTCTGTAGCACAGTGTTGCCAGGTGTTGGAATTGGCTTAATGGCTGCAGGTGTTTGGTATCTTCTAATACCATTGCTCACCTAGGAATGGCTCTCAAAAGTAACCTGCAGGAAGCAAAGTCCTCGAAGGTTGAGTCATTCTCTCTCTCTCTCTCTCTCTCTCTCTCTCTCTCTCTCTCTCTCTCTCTCTCTCTCTCTCACTCTCTTTTGGTGCCCCTGGACTCACCTGTGTGAAAGGTTGGCATTTCTAATGCACCCAGCAACTCCATGAGGGAAGCCTTCGGTGGTCTGATCCTGTAAAGATTGTAGGCAAGATGGCGGTCAGTCTGACTTTTGCGTCCTATGGGGCAGTTCTAATCTCCCACGTGGAGTTACCGTGATCCCTGCAGAGGCACCCAAGGAGGACAACAGCGCTTAGTGGAAGTGGAACCAGCAAAGCTCTCTTGGGCAGCCTGCCCTGGTTCACCCTTGTCAGACTTAAAATAAACCCGGGGATTGGGTCCAGAGTTCATCTCAATTTTCTAGTCTCACAGGCTGTCTGGTGACTCCAGAACCTGCATGCATATCATGTTCGGGTGTGGCATTTCTCACTCATTCTTGTGACTGCAAGCTGCATTCTCTGTGTTGCAGGCAGGAAACGTGGTGACAGGCGAGATGGTGGAAGAGCTGATCCTTTCTGGAGCGGATATTATCAAAGTGGGAGTTGGGCCAGGTAAGGCTCTGGGGACACACAGGAGAGGGCATTGTGGGGCTTGGGCTTGGGGAGCCTAGAGATGGTGAGAAACGCATGAACCACACGTTCGAAGTGCATTTCTTCTGGAAGCATCAATGAGCTTGCAATTTGAAATTTCATTGAGCTTTTTTTTTCTTTAAACATTTTATTAGGGGCTCATACAACTGTTATCACAATCCATACATATACATACATCAATTGTATAAAGCACATCCATACATTCTTTGCCCTAATCATTTCCAAAGCATTTGCTCTCCACTTAAGCCCTTTGCATCAGGTCCTCTTTTTTTCCCCCTCCTTCCCCGCTTCCCCCTCCCTCATGAGCCTTTGATAATTTATAGATTGTTATTTTGTCATATCTTGCCCTATCCGGAGTCTCCCTTCCACACCTTCTCTGCCGTCCATCTCCCAGGGAGGAAGTCACATGTGGATCCTTGTAATCAGTTCCCCCTTTCCAACCCACTCACCCTCTACTCTCCCAGTATCGCCCCTCACATCCCTGGTCCTGAAGGTATCATCCACCCTGGATTCCCTGTGCCTCCAGCCCCCATATGTACCAGTGTACAATCTCTGCCCTATCCAGTCCTGCAAGGTAGAATTCAGATCATGGTAGTTGTGGGGAGGAAGCATCCAGGATCTGGGGGAAAGCTGTGTTCTTCATCAGTACTACATCGCACCCTGACTGACCCATCTCCTCTCCTAAACCCCTCTATGAGGAGATCTCCAGTGGCCGACAAATGGGCCTTGGGTCTCCACTCTGCACTTCCCCCTTCATTCACTATGGTATACACACACACACACACACACATATACATATATATATATTTTGTTTTGCATGATTCCTTATACCCGGTCCCTTTGGCACCTTGTGATCGCACAGGCTGGTATGCTTCTTCCATGTGGCTTTATTGCTTCTGAGCTAGATGGCCGCTTGTTCACCTTCAAGACTTTAAGACCCCAGACACCATCAGCTTTCTTCGCCAAATTTGCTTGTTCACCCGCTTTGGCTTCAGCAGTTGTGTCGGGAGGGTGAGCATCGTAGAGTGCCAATTTAATAAAAGAAAGTATTCATGCATTGAGGGAGTGCTTGAGTAGAGGCCCAAGGTCCTTCCGCCACCTTAACACTAAACCTATAAATATAGACAAATAGATCTATTTCCCCATCCTCATATATATATTTGCATGTACATGTCTTTGTCTAGACCTCTATAAATGCTCCTTGACTCCTAGCTCTTTCCTCCATCTCCCTTGACTTTCCTCCTCTCCCACTACCATGCTCCGTCCCCACCTGGGCTATAGCTATACCTCTTCTCTACACAACCTTACCCTTGATCGTTCACCATCAGGCCTGCCACTCCCCCCTCACTACCATTTTGGGTCCCATGTTGTTCCCTTGTCCCTGTGTTTGTTAACACCACTTCCTTACCCCACCACCCCAAGTCCCCCAGGAACTGTCGGTCCCGTTGTTTTTCCTCCAGATAGTTCATCCAGCCTGTCCTATTCAGACAGACCTGTGGAGACAATAACATGCACGAAAACAAGACAGAGGAAAACAAAGCAACAGTATACAACCAGACAACAAAACAACAACAACAAACCACTGACAAAGAACAAAACAAAACACATCACGAAAGAAAAACTTATAGTTAGTTCAAGGATCGTTTGCTGGCCCTTAGGAGTGTTTTCCAGTCCAGTCTGTTAGGGCACCACGCCCTGACCCCAAAGTCCACTTTCAGCATTCCCTGGGGACCTTGCCACTCCATTCCCTTGCTGTTCTGCTGCACTCCCCCAGTGCTCTGCCTCGGTGTGGTGGGATCAGGTCAGGTGCAATTCCCACACTGTGTCTCCGGTGCTGTCCCCTGTATCACCCTGGATCACTGAGGGGCATCATGTCTCATAGTGGGGCCAGCCATGTTGTTCTCTCTGTGGACTGGCTGCTCTAATCAGGAACATCATCCTCACGGCCTGGTGGGCCAGGCTGTGTTCCACTCTCTCCTCCTCCCCCTTCATCTGCTCCCGTGTGCTCTGATCAGGTATGTCCCTCTTCCGGAGCTGCAGAATCAATGTCGTCCTTTGAAACAAAGGGGAAGGGGAAGGGGCCAGAATCCACTTAATTTTTGGTGCTGGGGCCAGCCTCTCAGACCTCTCCACTGGTTCCCTCCTCCACGCCAGGATATTGCATTCACACCTTGCGGCACTGGGTTGAAGTCTGGTGCCACTTTCCCCGTGGAGATATAAACAATACCCTCCCCTTGGGTGGATTAGTGCCCCATGTCCCCACTCCCCTTTTCTTCCTTATATTCATCCTTTTGTTTTCCTTTCCCCACCTCCTCCACCGTTGTCTACCATGTGCATCCCTGGTTTTGATCTGGTCTCTGCCTTCTTTCTGATGACCCTCCTGAGCTACTAAATGAGCGTGGGTGTGGTTAGAATGTGAAGCCTTGCTTCAGGACATGCAGCTGTAAGAACAGAATGCAGATGTCACTAATGAGCTCATCACCTTGAAGGAGGAGCCCCCAGTGGCTTTGTAGTGGGTTTCACTTTGGATCGCTAACCACAAGGTCAGTAATTTGAACCCACCAGACAGCCATTCCTCCGGAGACAGATGAGACTTTTTACTCCCTTAAAGATTACAGCCTTGGAAATCCACAGGGCCAGTTCTTCTCTGTCCTATAGGCTTACTATGAGTCAGCCTTGACCCATGGCAGTGAGTGTGGTTTTATGACAGAGGAAGGGGAAAGGATAAGGAGAGAAGGTCACAGGGAACTCAGGGAGGGAGTGGGCCAAAGGCTGATCCATTGTGTGGACTGCAGCCAAGGTCACTAAACAAAGCGTATTTGAATAACTGGATAGAAAACCAGTTTTCTCTGCACTCTTTCATCCAAATCACAATAAAATGAAAGCAAAACGAAATAAAACGCATGGGAAAAGGTATGGAACATGAATGGCTCAAGGGACTGTCGAGGTTGGAGGGATTTTGAATGTTACAGATCGGCTTGCAGCCCCGAGGTCACTTCTGAAGACCCCTAATCCAGGCTCCTCCGGGGATAAACTGGTCACAGATTTTTGCTTAGGTCTCCTCTCTCAGGAATCTCTTCTAGGAGGACCTATTGGGAAGTGTGAGTGGAAGGAAGAGATGGAGTTTTCAGCTTTTTAATAGAAAAGAGAGCCAAAGCCAGTGTCTCATAGTGACGCTGTGCAGGACAGAGCAGAATGGCTCCCTGGGGTTTCGCTTTTCCGGCGGAGCAGCTGATGGGCTCGGACTGCTGACTCTGCAGTAAGCCTCCCCACGCAGTCCCTTCTTAGCTGGTGTCGCTTTTCTCTTGGGGTCATGGGGCTTTCTCCTTCCTCAGTGACAGCTCTAGAAAGGTCTGCCATGGTCCCGGGTTTCAGGTCTTGCTTGTATACCCCGTATGAACCAAATGCTGACTTTGGCGAGACAGACGGGAAAAGGCTCCGTTGACTCAATAGCAACATGGTTTATTATTACCTAAGACAATTCTGTACCCCAAAACAAGGGGGCAACCTCTGAACTGCGAGGAGCTGGCGGAAAGCAGCTGGGAAGCCGAGGACCTGGGGCTCTTGTGAGACAGCGCAGCTCTCAACCTTGAGGAGGAGGACGTAAGAGAAGAGATTCACGAAGAACCTTCTGGCATCTCCCAAGGCCCAGCGTTTAACGTACGGGGAGATTTCCAAGAGTGGGCTGTTTTGTGCTGCTCAGCACTGCCAATGAATAACGTGTCCTGAGCAAGAGAAGAGGTACCTGTAGCCTCTTGACTCTTTCTCCCTGGGTAGTACATCTGGTTTGCACTTTGGCCACTAACCAAAAGGGTGGCCACTGGAGCCAGGTATAACATATCCTGAGTAAGAGGAGCACAAGGGCGGTCTCTTTCCGTGCATTGTTCTTGAAGTCAGAGAGAGCCAAGTCTGCTTCTTGCTTATTAGGATGGGCTGTAACAGACCAGGCTGATGAGAGTCTAGACCAGGCGTCAGCCAACGTTTGAGACAGAAGAGCCAAGCCTGTCCTTCACAACAATTTAAAAATTATTCGAGGGCCATAAATACATATTTTTACAACCAAATGAAATCACTGCGATCTGAATAAGAGCCTTTGGAGATCGCCTTTCACAGCCACCTTTCACCCCAAACCTTTGAAGATTTTCCATTGGCCTTCCGAGTTACATGGGTGTACGGACAGAGCCGCATGTGGCTTGAGGGCGGAAGTTTGCTGAGTGGGCCAGACAAGCCTAGTCAGCGGTCAGGACGGTGCTGCTTCCAAATATAGGCTACACAGAACGTCAAAGTATGTCGGCAGTTGTCTTGGCTCAGAGACTATTCCCGGTGTGGCAGTGAGCATCCAATGACAGTCCAATCCCAGGCTTTTGTTCATGCACATCCTCCCTGGAGCTACACATACTCAGTTGCTCTGGAGGAGACACGGTCCTTCGCCTGTCACTCCCATTACCCCCACCCCCAACAGATGTGACTCAAGAGAGTAATGGGGCTTCCTTTGTGCCTGCTGTCTCTGAGGCACTCCTGAACATTGGCTGGAGATAACATTTCACCGAGATCTTTATCAACGTTTCAGCGTCACCGAAATCCAGCAACACTGGACTTGGTGTTTGCACACAAGGACAGGGTTAAAAATAGGACTGAGACCCAGCAATTCTACTCCCTAGACTTGAACACAGGGGCTCAAAACAGATCCCTCTTCTACCCCTGTGCCCACAGCAGTTCTGTTCATAATCGCCTAATGGCAGGAGCAGCCCAAGGATCCGTTAGCCAATGAGACGGATAAACGAAATGTAGTCTACCCATACAACAGAACAGTATTCAACCTAAAAGAAAAACGAAAGTTCTGAGACATGCCACGACAGAAATGAACCAGGAAACATGGTGGCGAGAGAGAGGATTCGGACACAAGATTGTATAATCCTACTCATGAAATATCTACATTAGGTGCATACGTGGAGTCCAAAGTGTACGGGTAGTTAGCCAGGCCCAGAGGAAGAAGGCAGAGGGGCTATAGTGCTTGCGGGGACCGAGTTTGTGTGTGGGGTGATCTAAAATGATCATGGAGTGGAATGCCCTTGACTTGTGTGCCTCAGAGCGGCTGGGACGGCACCTGTTCTGTTGTATGTACTTGATTGACTCCTCTTAGGGATGGCGGGAAAATATTAAAAATGAATACTCTTTGGGAGGAAAGATAACTTGAAATTCTCCGTCTCCACCTGGGTTTTCATCAGGACCACTCCCACGCCTTGTTGGAAACGTCTCCCATGGGTCTTTCCAATCCAGGTCGTCAACCTAAGCTTTGGAAGTGCCTCTCCTCCTTGTGCAGGTCCTTGGGCTGGCTGCCCTGGAGATGCCTGCTAGTCCTCAGGACTCCGTACCAGACGTGGCAAAGCTCTTGCGCTACCTTCCCCAGCGCACCGGGATCAGGTGCATTGTGGGCACTGGGACAAAGAAACGCCTCTGAGGACAGAAAATCGTTGCCTCCAGGAACATCAGTGCCACAGGGAAGCGGACAAGGGGGCCTACTGGAACATAAAGACATGGATTTTGTTCTGCAATGGGATGCAGGCGGGAGGGCTTGGCTCTGGCTTCTCCGCTAAAGTTAGGCCTGAGAGGGGAAACACGGTTCTGGTCTGAGCCTATCCGTACGTGACCCCTGAGAGAATGTTGTGGCAGCTGTGGTACTATTTGTGGCTGCTAGGAGCAGGAGAAGAGGCTGGGGCTGGGAGTGGCTCCTCACAGGCCTGCTGTGGGCAGGGGAGATGTTCACAGCCACCTCTCACACCACATTTCAAAGAAAAGAAACCAACTGCCTTCAAATTGATTCCAAGTCATGGCAGCTCCATGGGTGCTGAGTAGAACTGTGTGCGCCATGGTGCTTCCAAGGCTGGGATTCTTTGGCAGCAGATCGCCAGATCTTTCTTCCGAGGGGCCTCTGGGTAGGTCTGAACAGACTTTTTGGTTGGTCATGGCATATTTAACCATTAGCACCACCCACAGACTCTTACAGGAGTCTCAGGGCAACCAGAATCTCTACCACCAGATAGTCTGGCTCATTCATTCATTCATTAGCTAGCTCATTCATCTTTCTGGATCAATTTATCTTGCCCTGATTAAGCACCAGAGAGCCCTGGTGGCCTAGTGGCTTATTAACTTCAAGGCTGGTGGTTCTAGTCCACCAGCTGCTCTGAGAGAAAAAGATGAGGCTTTCTTCTCCTATAAAGATTTACAGAAAAAAAAAAAAGATTTACAGAGTTGGAACCGCCCCACCCCTTACCCCCACCCCCTGGGCCACTTCCATTTTGTCCTCTAGGGTTGCTGAGAGTGAGAAGTGACTCCCAAGGCAGTGAGTTTTTGGGTTTTGGTGATGCACCAGGCTCTCTTCTGAGCCTCGGACACACAATAGCAAATACTCACTGTTTGGGCGCTCTCTGAGCTCATCGTCCATCAGAGAAAACTGACCCGCATCCCACTGGAACTCGGCATGACTTAAATACCTCTTTTTAAAGTGAGTGCTAGGAAGAAACTCTTTCCCAAGGCTGGGAGAGTCTGAAAGATAAGAAAGGGTTGACTAATAAGGGGTGGGTCCAGCGGGACCTTCCAGGCGGCGGGAACAGGACGCACAGAGGCCCAGCTTGTGGGAAGACTGTTGGAAGGTGGAAAGGTCAGCGTGTCAGGGGAAGCTCAGGTGGAGCAGAAAGAAGGCGGGCGAGCAGGGCAGCTGGTGGCTGAAGAGGGCCAAGCATTTTTTTCCACTATTACGACAGAATCTATACATCATCCGAATACACTGGCCCCTTTAACCTTTCTTATAGCTGAGATTCGATGCCATTGATCACCATGCAGTGGTGCACCATCGTCATTGAGCAGACATGTTGAGGAGGAGGGCAGGTCTGTGGGGTGACTTGGGGGTACACAGGAGCTTGAGTTGAGTGGTCTCCATAAAGCAAGGGGTGCTCGTTCGCTTGCCGGGAGTGAAGGCTGAGACTGAGAGAGGACCCTTGGGACTGAGATGCTGGGCCTTCCAGTGCAAGCCGGCCTGGGTGTGATCGGGACTGTACAGGGCAGACGGGCGCAGCCAGGACCAGAGTTGGCAGTGAAGTCAGCAGGAGGCCAAGGCAGAAGCTCTGAGGCGCTAGAGCATGAGAGGCCTTGGCATGCTGAGTTAAGTGACCAGAGAGTTGGATAAGAGCGAGGAGGAGCAATGACACTAGTGTGGCTCTTTTCTGGAGGGCTTCCTGTATGCCTGGAGTCCTTGGGTGGTGCCAATCATTAACACACTCGGCTGCTAACTGGAAGAGTCCACCTAGAGGTGGTGCAGAAGCAAGGCCTGGTGATCTGCTTCCGGAAAGCCCTTCGGAGCACAGTTCTACTCTGACATACCTGAGGTGGACACGAGTCAGAGTCCACGGTGGCCACCGGTTTCTCTTGAGATGCTGGGCTCAGTGAATGGCAGGCCCCCACGCCTAGAGGGGTGCGTTCTTCGACACACTGTCAGTCTACCACACCCCCAGCCAGGTGTGCTTCCCATCCCACAGACGAAGAAGCCAGGCGTAGAGAGGCTAGGTCCTGTGATACAAAGAAGCTGTGAGCTGAGGGAGTGTTTTGAGGGGCCCCTAAAGGTGGGAGGCCAGCGTGGAGGCTGCTGTTGCCAGGTGGCCAGTGGCAGTAAGGTGGACCATCAGCAGGTAGAGGTGACTCCAGAGAGTCTGAAGGGGTGGCATGTGGGTTCTCATGACTATCACAAGCTGGCTGAGCAGCCTCTGCCCTCCCCCAGCGTGTCTTCCCTGCCAGGGCATGGGGGTAGGTGTGGGTGACCGTGCAGGACGCTCGTTTTATCCCATGGTTGCTGCATGTTCACAGCCATCTCACTCTTGGGCTTCTGCTGCTTCTTCCATGCCAGGGTCTGTGTGCACCACCCGCACAAAGACGGGCGTGGGCTACCCGCAGCTGAGCGCAGTGATTGAGTGTGCCGACTCTGCCCACGGCTTGAAGGGCCACATCATCTCCGTGAGTCTGCAGGGAGGGCCTGGCGGGGGCGGGGGCCTACTGCTGGCTGGGGGTGGGGGCAGTGGGGTTGGGGGGGGGGCACGTGGGCAGAACCTGGGGACAGGGCATCTTACGCTGCTGGGCCCAGTTCCTGGCTGCCATCCTGTGGACTTGAAAGCCCGAGCACTAGGTGCGCATCTTCTGGGTGCCGGATTGCCCTGTCCGGGAGCGGCGCACTCTCAGAACCAGAGGAGTGGTAGGTGGCGAGGTGAGAAGAGTGCCGTGGGAGTTTTAAGACGAGGAAGAGGAGAGGACCACGGAGCCTAGATTTGGGGAGGGGAAGCGGTCAAGAAAGGCTTCCTGGCGTAAGGGATATGGAGACTGATGACCAGAAAGGCGTTCACCAGGTAAAGGAGGAAGAATGGCAGAGAAAACGCTTTATCAACAGTAAGGACACCGTGGGGTGGGACTGGGGATGGGGCGGGGTGAGCCGGCAGTGGGGCCGGAGTCCGAGATGTGGCAGAGTGAGACCCAGATGTGGACAAGGACCTGGGAAGCGTCTGGAAGCGTGTGACTTTATCACAGAGGCACTGAGCAGGGACAGGTGACCTTGAGGGGGAGAATGACTAATGGGGTGATTTATCCTAGGACACAGCAAACCAGCTGCTTTGTGGAAGGCTGACAAGGGGCCGAACGGGTGTAAGACAGTGAGGTGGGGAATCAAACTGGGCAGGAACTCCATCCTGGTGGTGCTTCCACGCAACGGGGCGGAGGGCAGGACTGTCATGCAGAGCCGACAGACCTTCAAACTGGGCTTGACACACTGATTAGATGTCTAGGGAGGTGTGGGCCAGAGACGAGGCAGAACCAAGGAGGGGGCATCCCTGTGAGCAAAGGAACGGGAACCGTGGGTCAGGTTGGGAGGAATTCGTCTTGCCTTCCTCAATTCAGAGGGGCATCTTCCAGAACCTTGCTGACACAGTGGTCAAAGCGATTCGTTGCTAATCCAGATTGTCGGCAGTGTGAACCCACCAGCCACTCTCGGAGGAGAGCCTGCTGCTGTACCCTTGGGAGCAGTCCTATTTTGACCGTAGCATCGCGAGGGGTCAGAATCAAATAGATGGCAATGGGTTTTAGAGAGGCACTCCGCCCAGAGGCACCTCAGAAGAAAGGCCTGGTGATCCACTTCTGAAAAACCAGCCATCAGAAACCCCATGGAATGCTGTTCTCCTCTGCCACCCAGCAGGGTGCTTCCTGAGTCGGAATTAACTCCACAGCAACTGGTTCTCCAATGGGGCACCTATCAGGAACTCCTTTGGGCATCTGGATTCTTGGGATAGAAACCCAAGACTTGTGTGTGGGTGAGGGGACCTAGGAAGAATGTGAGAGTGAGATGTGAGGTTGGCCTGGGATGACCCTGGATGAACTCCAATGTAGGTCCAGAGGCGCGCGTGTGGTACAGAGAAGTGAGGAGGCGAGACCTAGAGCCCGGCGTCAGAGAGGGCCAGGTGAGCGAGCTGCATGTGCGGAGGCCATGGGCAGCAGGGTCAGATTCTCTCTGGAGGTCACAGGGAGCTTTTGTTTCTGAAGGTGGAGGCTGCAATGATTAATTTGTACATCACATTTCTTTTTTTAATTAATAACTTTATTGGAGAGGGTCTTATAAATCTTATAACAATCCATTCAATTGTATTCGGCACGCTTGCCATCAACATTTGCAAAGCATTTTCTTTCTACTTGAGTCCCTTGGTATCAGCTCCCCTTTTTTCCCCTCCCTCCCCCACCATCCCACTCTTGTGAATCCTCGATCAATTAAATAATATTATTGTTATTTCATGTGACCACTTTTCTAATATATGCATTTGAGGAGATACCTTTTCATCTCGGCCGTGCTTCTGCTGTGGTCCATACATTTTCATAAGTAGGATTTTCCTTTCCGTTTCATCCAAAAATACATTTTAAATCTCTCTTGAGACTATTCCCTGGGCCCGTGTGTGCCGGGTGTTATAGAGAAAGAAGCATGCCATCTGATGTCCAGGTGCGCTGGGGTTCTGTAGTCATCTTTCTGTGGTTCATTTCTACTTTGGGTCCACTGTGGTCTGCACGTATCCTCTGAATGGCCTTGGCTCTTACATATCTGTTAGGGTGGGTTGGCTGGCCCAGGACGTGACGGCCTTTCTTGGTGGCTGGTCCATGTGAGCTTGAGGGGAGTGTGTGCCTTTGCTGTTGCTGGGGCAGTGTCCAATAAATGTCAATTAAATCCATTTGACGAATGGGGCAGCTCAGTTCAATTATATCCTTCAGTGAGCCCTGGTGGTGTAGTGGGTTGTGCACTGGGTCCCTAAGTACAATTCTATCCTTCCTGCTTCTCTGCCTATCTAGTCATTGCTACAAGGGGCCCTGATGGTGTGAGGATTATGTACTGGATCCAACCACAAGGTCAACCGTTTGAACTCACCAGCCGGTCCACAGGAGAAAGATAAGCCTTTCTGCTCCTGTAAAGAGCCCTGGAAACCCACAGGGGCAGTTCTGCTCTGTCTGTATGGTTACTGTGAGCTGTGACTTGATGGCAGTGAATTTGGAGTTTGGTTTAGTTGTGGGTACTGGGAGGCCTGATTGCACTGCGGGGAAAGTACTTAAGCACCTGATCACTTAAAAGTTGGTAGTTCAAACCCTCCAACTGTTCCAAGGGAGAATGATACAGCAGGTCATCAGCATCTGTGACAATGACAGCTTTGGAAACCATATGCAGATGTCCTACAATGTCCTATAGGGTCATGATGACTCCAAATGGGCTCTGCTGCCACCCGTTTGGTTTAGTCACTGGTCACAGGCAATGGGCAGGGTAGCTCAGTGGTAGAATTCCCGCCTTCCGTGCTGAAGCCTCAGGTTCAATTCCTGGCCAGCACCCCTCATATACAGCTCCCACCCATCTGTCAAGGAGACGTGCATGCAGCTGTGAGGCTAAGCAGGTTTCAGGAGGATTTCCATGCTAACAGAGACTAGGAGGAAAGGGCTGGGAAAGGATTTCTGAAATTAGCCTGGGGAGACCCTGTGGATCCCAAAAGCTTACTGGATGTTAGTGACACCACTACCTTTGTGAGCGCATTTGCCATCCTGGGGGGGTGGGGGATGGGGTAGAAGTTACGTTGGGGTGGGTTGAAAAATGAGGGGGAAGGAGATGGGGAGGGGCAAAAATTGAGGTGCTGGCAACAACACTTACATGAAGTTTCTGGAAGAATGGCCTCCAAGCGATTAGCTGCTAGATATCGATTAAGGATTGGATGAATGCCAAGCTAAAGTGCGCCCCGGTGTATCCATGCATCTGATCCCGCTTTTTCCACATGGCAGCCATTCACCCAGTTGGAGATAGGGATGACGGCTCTCTGACATGTTTCCTCTCAGGACCACACAGTGACTTCCTCTGACACGAGTGGTGTTGTAACAGGTTCTTACTGCAGGACAGACCCTGGCAAGTGTCCCTGTCATCAGACACACACTGTGGTAGAATGGTGACTTCCACCCACTTCTCTGGATGTGAGGGCTTTTGGGGGGTGGGAGGTGTTGGGATGTGTGTGCAGGGTTAAGCAAATTCAGAAGTGCTGGGATGTTTTTAGTAGTCCTACAACAATGTTGATTCATATCGAACAGATTACGCTGAGCCTTCAGATCTTTTTACAGTTGCTAAGCCAGGCACCCACACGATATAATTGCTGGTTGATATTTTCTTCTTCTTCTTCTAAACCTGAAGGAAGGAAATTACATCTATCCCTGTGGGGATGTAGCTTACGATTACTGCTCAGTCTTTGACTCTATTGAGGTGTGCTCTCTAGACCTGGTTTTAGGATATAACTACAGCAGAAATATTAATGACAAAGCTTTATAAGAGGCTTTGAAAACTACTTTAAAAATACACTAATCCCATTTCCGGCTTATGGCAACATTTGGTCACTGTCACGAGCCCCTTTATTTAATATCATTTGATTTTTCAGTAATCACTGAAGCTAGAATCCAGGTCCTTGCTCTTTACATATTATTCCACTGATTTCCTGAGTTCCGCCCAATTCTTTATCTTTTTCACTGTCCTGGGCTGGGTTTTCTAGAATAGAAAATCCAGTGAAGCGTGCAGATGTATACAGAGGGAGATCTTTTATCAAGAAAGTGGTTCACACAGTTGTAGAAGCAAGCAAGTACATGTCCAGGCAACTTCCAGAT
Source organism: Tenrec ecaudatus (assembly GCF_050624435.1). Lineage (NCBI taxonomy): Eukaryota > Metazoa > Chordata > Mammalia > Afrosoricida > Tenrecidae > Tenrec > Tenrec ecaudatus. The sequence goes on along the minus strand of NC_134530.1, from coordinate 299,190,254 downwards.
CCTTGGGTCAGATAATAGGCTGGAGGCTTCCGCAGACTCCAGTAGTTTCCAGGGCTGATGAACCCAAGATCAGCAGACAAGCTATAGACTGGCGGCCGCAGAGGCAAATGAATCCAAAGATGGCAGGTCAGATGGCAAGCCACTGGTAACTCCCAGGATTAGTAGGCAATATGGCTGGCCTTTGGCTCAATTTCCAAGAACCAGTGCTCATTGATCCAGGAGCAGGCTCCAGAACCAGGACAAAGGAAGCAGCCTTTTCCACACTGTCCATTTATATTGGAAGCAGGTCACAGCCCTGAGGAACTTTCCTTACAATTAAAAGATCAGGACTTGGACCTGAGTTAGAGTGCTGCATCCCACCCTAATCTTACAACTGATTGGCTGCTCATAGCAGATCCCATTAAGGAATTGATTCCATTGTGTTAGGGCACATCACTGGGATTACTAGCTCCTAACTGCCGAGCTGCTGAGAACCCTGGCTCAGCCAAGTTGACATAAAAGGTAATCCGTTCATCCATTCCTTCAGCAAGTATTAACTGAGAATCTACAACGTGCTGGAAGCGGGAACATTAAACAAAGACCTATTGATTGATGACAGTACTCAGATTACTGAGTACCTCCACTCAGTAACCCAGTGAATAAATGAACATATATTTATTGAACAACTTGTATATAAGAGATTCTATTCTGGGCTGACAGAGAACCACCCGTCCAGCCCACATTTGGAAAGTGCACCAAACACTACCGTTCTTGAGTATGTGTCAGCCCAGTGGCTCATGCATGTCAAATGGAGCCTTGCCTTGGGCTGGCCGCATGAAATCAACAGAAAAACTTTTATTAAACTGAGATTCGTGGCCTCCACCCTAGTGAGTTAGGCTTCCTAGAGCTTGGTCCCCCAAAGCACCAGATGTCAGGGTCATAATTCTCCATTACCTAATAACATTCACCATCCAGAGCCTTGACTAAGACTTGAGGGCTGTATCTTATATATTGGCTCTGTGATGGCATCATGGGTCACATGTCAGGCCACTCTGCAGGAGTAAGAGGACACTTTCTACCCCTGTGGTCTAGTGGTTACGTGCTGGGCTGTGACCCGCATGGTCAGCAGTTTAGAACCATCAGCAACCCCTCGGGAGAAAGACTGCCTTTGAATGCCTATAACCAGTTGCTGTCTTGGAAACCAACAGGGGTTCTCCATGTAGCAGCACTGGCTTGGCAACAGTGAGTGAACGAGTTACCTTTCAGAAACCTCGAGGGGCAGTTCTATTCGGTTCCAGAGGATCACCATGAGTCGGAATCTCGAGGGCAGTGAGTTTGGTGTCTTGTAATTGTATATATTACTTGGATAACCACGGTTCCTAAATTTTGAGCCTGCTCCAACTCCTAGTGACCATATACACAGCAGAACAAAACACGCCCGGTCCTGTACCATTTTCATAATTGTTGTCCTTTTTTTTCAATGGCAAGTAGTTTTGTTGTTTTATTATTTTTTATTTAATAAATCTTTTTATTGGGGCGCATACAACTCTTATCACAATCCATATATATATCAATTGAGCACAGCACCCTTATACATTCGTTGCCCTCATCATTCTCAAAATTCGCCTTCCACTTGGGTTCCTGGAATCAGCTCATTTTCCTTTTTTCCCCTCCCCCCCATGAACCCTTAATAGTTTATAAATTATTATTTTATCTTCTCTTACACTGCCCGCCGTCACTCCTCACCCACCTTCCTGTTGCCCATCTCCCAAAGAGGAGGTTACACGTAGATCCCTGAGATCGGTTCTCCCTTTCTCCACCCCCTTCCCTCCTGGTGTCGTAATTGTTGTCCTCTTTGAGCGCATTGTTGTTAGTGTTGTATCACCCATTTCTCTGGTTTTACCAAACATGATGCCCTTTTCCCAGGGCCTAGTTTCTCCTGAAAACTTGTTCAATTATCTTTGCCTTTGAGGAGCATTCTGGCTGTACTTCCACTGAGACAGGTCTGTTTGTTCAATATTCTTCGGCGGCACCTTAATGCAAATGCTTCCACCCTTCTACTGTCTTCCTTGTTCTTCCACGTGCGTATGAGGCCACTGAAAATGCCATGGCTTGGGTCACATGGACATCTTTGCTCTTTCAGACTAAAGAGCTTTCAGCAGATTTGCCTGATGCAATATGTCATTGGATTTCTTGACTGCTGCTGTCATGAGCACTGACTGTAGATTTTAGTAAAATGAAATTCTTGTTAACTTCCATCTTTTCTTCTTTTTTCATGTCCACTTGTGGGGATTTTTGTTTTCTTTACGTCATGCTGTAACCCGTACTGAAGGCTGTAATTTTTGATCTCTTGGCCTTCACTATGTAACGCTGTGTCATCTGTACATGGGGGTTATCGATAAACCTTCCGATCCGGATTCTTCATGTATCCCAGCTTATCAGATTATTTGCTCAGCATCCAGAATGAATACAAAAGATGAAAAGTTACAGCCCTGATACGCACCTTTCCTGATGTTAAACCACATAGCACTCCCTCGTTTCCTCTCAACGCCGGCCTCTTGGCCTGTGTACAAGGTCCTCATGAACACATTGAGAAGTTTTGGAATTCTCATTCTTTGCAATGGTAGCTGTGGTTTGTTATGCGCCACCCAGTGGAGTGCCTTTGCATCGTCAAACACAAGGAAACATCTTTCTGGTATTCTCTTTTCATCTAAAACCCATCTGATATTATGGATGGGTTCCGTGTCCTCTTCTGAATCTTGTCTGAATTTCTGGTAGCTCCCTGTCCGTGTCCTACTGAGACCATTTAAAATTATCTTTGGCAAAAATTTACTTGCATGTGAGGTGAGTGGTATTGCTGGATAATTTCTACATTCTGTTGAGTCATTTTGTCTTTGGAATGGGCACAAAGAATGGAGCTCATCAGTTGGTTGGCCAGGTAGCTGTCTTCTAAATGTCTTGGCATAGGTGAGCGAGTGTTTCCAGTGCTTCATCAGCAGGTTGGAACACTTGGGGATGGGAATTCCATCAGCCCGTGGAACCTTGCATTTCACTAATGCCCTCGCTGCAATTTGGAGTTCTTCCTTCAATGTCCTTGATGATAGGCTACCTCTGCTCAAAAGTTAACCCATGCTTAGTTGAGGTCCATGATACACCATAATGAATATCTTTTTAGAAGCTTCAAACTTGCTTAGTTTATAGGTCCATTTGGACCAAGGGTCAGAGCAGGGGCAAGCTGTTCTGATTAGCCAGGGGACTTGGGTCCTCTTACACACCACCACTTCACTTATGACTTTTCCCAGCAGGCCTCTGGGTGGAGTGCCTGGAATAGGCCAGGAGCATAGGCATCAACTGAGAACTGGGATACAAATGCATTTTCAGTCCCACCCAGAGCTACTAATGTAGCAATTCTGTAGGCAAGGCCCAGGGATCAGTTCCTACAAAAGCCTAGGTATTGCTGATGTCCCTTCAAGTCTGAGGACCACTGATTACATCATGGAGACCTAATAACCTCTGACTACCTCAGCCTTCCATAGATATGATTTATCTGCTACCGCCAATAGGGATGTTGACAGCCCAGTTTGGGATGTTGGTGCTATGAAGCACTTCTGACCCTGCTTGTGTCCCCTCAGGTTCTTATATTGACACTACTGGTGAGACCTTTCCTACATGGTGGTGTTGCTATGGTTGTTGGCTAGTGTTGTGTCAGCTCCAACTATGGTGACCCCATGTACATTGGAGTGAGACTCCCCCCACCCCCATGATCTGGGATAGATCAGACTGCTGTAATCCACAGCATTTTCACTGGCCGATTTTCCAAAGTAGAGCATGTCCCGTCCTGCGGGAACTTCAACGTGGATCCTGGTGGAGAGAGTGGGAATTGGGGGAGTACAAGAGGCACAGAGAATGGAGACTAGACAGTATCCTGATCAAATCTCATTTAATGAACAAAGAGTTACAGCTTATATCGGCCAGCAAGGTGGGAAGCATCTGTCGCACATGCAAATTAGGCTACTTTGGCAACAGGACAATCAGGGAGTTCAGGGGAGCGTGCCCTGCCTGTGAGTCAGTAACAGCTTACAGTCTTCAACCAGGTACAACTAGGAGTGGCATTTTAATGCAAATCAGGCGTGGGCGAGGACAATCTTTTACCCAATCAAGAGGAAGCAGGACACAGGTGCTTATCTAAAGAGCATCACACCTTGTTTGCTCAAGCTTTACAGCTGCAGTGCTCTGTCACGTAAGCTGGGGTAGAAGGATACCCAGAGCTCAGGCTAATAAATTCCAAGTAATAGCCAGGCCTCATAGCTCCGGACAGGTCCTAATAAATTCCAAGTAATAGCCGGGCCTCATGGCTCCGGACAAGAGCACGAGCCTTTTTTGTTGTTGTTGTTCCTAGTCTGTGTTAGTCTGGAAGCTCCATTGAAACTTGTTCATTATCATAGCAATGCACAGGTGTCCACTGCCACACAGGTGGTGGCTATGCAGGAATTGTATTATCTTGGGATTGCTCACCGTCCTCCAGAATGAAGGTGAGAATTCTCCCAGGGAACCACTAATAGGTGGGGTTAGGAGTTCGTCTTGTACAGCCAAACGATCAAGTAGAGTTCATCGGCATTTATAGGTGTTGGACTTTAGCTCATTCCTTCTAACCAGATTCGAAACACCCATGGTAGCTCCCACAGTCCCTTTGTTTAATAGGATTTCACTAGTTAGTTCCTTCCACTTGCCAATGTTTTAAACCTGCCGGAGATCCATCAGACATTCTGGACTCTGCCACATTGGCCAATTTCCAGCTGTCAAGTTGTACACTTCAGTTGCTGAACTCACACACCTGTGCTGTTGAAGATCCGGAGGAAGTCACTGTGGGGGAATCTACCTGTTCAGCAGCTGCTTGTTCCCCAGAGGCTGTGCCTGAATGGAGTTTCTATTTATTGTGGCCTACTTGTATCTCAGGGAGGCAGGGAGCTGGAACAGGCAGGACAGCCCCTGCATGTGTGAAGATGAAGGTGTGACCAGTTTGTTTTTCGTGTCATCTGCTGGACATAACACAAAAGAGAGAATTTTCACAGTAGAAGCAGCCTTCGAGAATATAGTAACTCTCATGTTCTCAGTTCCTATTGTTGCTGGGTGTCATTGGGTTAATCCGAGCTCATGGCAACCCAGGCACAGAGCGGAGCAGCTCCGTGCGGCTGTCTTCAGTCTTCACGGAAGCCAGTTTCCAGGCCTTTTCTTCCATGGGGCTCCTGGGGGGTAAGGTTGCCAGCCGAGCATAAACTATTGGTGCTACTGAAACCAAACCCTCTGCCATTGAGCCAGTTCCAACTCACAGCAACCCGAGGTGGGGTTTTGGAGATGGCACGGTCTAGCAGATAGCTCTACCTTTCTCCCACCAAGTGGCTGGAAAGCTCGAACTGCTCCCTTTGCGGTTAGCAGCCCAGCACTCCATCCACAGCACCACTAGGGCTTCTTCTTGAGCGACATAAGGACCTGCGTTGCGCTTATCATCTGCCAGGCAAAATGCACACACACTTGCAACCACCTGATAGGGCAGCTCTTCTTCCCTGCTGACAGGCAAGGAAACAAAAACCTGGAGGATTTATGAAGGGCTTCACAAAATTGGTGTTGGGGGCGGGGAGATGATAGGAAAAGATAATGGAACTTTCCCACGAATTCTTAAAAGCCTCCTGGTATAAGTACCTTGGTCAGCTTCATACGGCTGGCGAGGGGCGGAGCCAGCACGCAGTGTGAGGCATGCTTATTGCTGCCAGTTCACAAAGCAAGTTCCCACTCACACACCATCATAGCTTTTGTATCTCAAATTGGATTTGCCTTCTTGGAAAAGAGTGTACGTCGAACCCTTATCAACCACTGCTTAGAATATTTGCACAGGGCAACATACTAGTCAGTTGTTTTAATTTTTAGTTATTTGCCACCTCTAAAGAGGAGTCCTGGTGCTGTTGAGGGCTACAAGGTGGGCGACCAACCTCAAGGTCAACAGTTTGAAACCACCAGCTGCTTCATTGGAGAAAGACGGGGCTTTCTACTCCTGTAAAGAATTAGTCTCAGAAACCCACAGGGGCAGTTCTACCTTGTCTTATAGGGTCACTATGAGTCAGCATCAACTCGATCCAATGGCAGTGAATTTGAGTTTTGGGCCAGCTCTGAATATTTATGTATGAGGGCCAGATAAGGGCTATGGGCAGCATTGGGGAATGACCTCCAGGCGGCAGTGGAGAGCAGGCTGCATGTGCCTCCCCCTTGGGAAAGTAGGGCTGTGCGTGCTTAAATGTACAGTACACCTTCGTTGGTCTGCATTGCCACTTTGTAAATGCATACTGAAACCAAATGGGAGCAAATGAAGGAAATGTACCATTTTCCAGCAAACGTGATTCCTTCCTCTTCCTGGAGCCGCATCTACTATGGACATCCTGACCCATCCCGGGAAGAGGAGAATTCACTTTCTAGGTCTCAGAAGCACAGGGTCTTCCCCAGGGCCACTGTGATGTAACATCAGGAAGAGAACCTAATCTGTTCACAAGTAAATACTCATATGTCCACGAGCCAGAGACGTATTATACAGATATGGTTTGTTGTTTGTTTTCAAGGAAGATGTTACTTAATGGGAGCGTGAGTGTGTTTGATCTATTTGAGGTTATATATTGGAAAACCTACGGTTTAGAGCTGGTTTTGATTGTCAGCACTTTAAAATGAATTGATGGGGCCAGAGAGGGCCTATCAGGATCATATGGTTGAAAGAAAAAGCAGAGAAGGTCCAGCTCTGGGCCAGCAATCGCCAGTGTCACAGGGATGTCCCAGTGCAGAGACTGTTATTGTCTGCCCTGTAGGCTTTGGCCAGAACAGATGCAGAGGCTGTTGTTGTGAAGTGTCCTCAAGTGAAGTGGCTCATCCACAGCCACTTCATGGGACAGTCTCACTATCCCTAGAGTTTGCCAGCCTCGGTCTTTAAGGAAGCAAACTGTGAGGTCTTTCTTCTGCAGAGCTGCTAGGTGAGTTTCGACTGCCACGTTTCAGGGATCCTTAGGTGGAGAGCTTGCTTCGGAAATCATCTTTTCTCAGTACCCTGTGATCCTCTGGGGGTGAGGGAAGCCATGTGTGAATAACACACGATTGGAGGCATAATGGCAGTCAGTTGATTCACAGAAGTAGCCCTGGTGGTGCCGTCAACTACAAGGTGAGCAGTTCAAACCCTCCAGCCTCTCTGGGAAAGGTGAGGCGCTTGGTTCCTATAGGGATCTACAGTCTCAGAAATCCTACATGGGATCACTCTGAGTCACAGTCAACACGATGGCTCTGGGTTTGGTTTGGGGATTATTCAGTGTTCATAGAAGACCATAGTGTAGCCTTCAAACCAATAGTTTTATTAGAAAATGCACACAAACACTCAAGCAGAGTTTGAGTCCTGGCTCTTGGCCTGGCGGGTTTTATAAGCAGGTAGATAAAGGCAGCATTCAGCTGCCAATAGCAAGGTCAGCGCTTTGAACTCACCTTGGGAGAAGGAAATTGCAGTCTGCTTCGGTAAAGATTTACAGCCTTGGAAAGGAGCATTCTGCCCCGCTCTTTAGGGTCACCATGAAGCGAAACAGGCTGGGTGGCACCGTGGATTTACTTCAGTTTGGTTTTGTTTCTGTAAAGTGAGCTCAGGTGGAGCCGAGGTGAAGCCTTCAGCTGTGGTGAGAACCCACCCAGAGGCTCGAAGGGGGAACGAGTGACACTTTGCTTTTATAAGCACGATCATCTCGGAAAGTCTAGGGGGGGCAGCTCTACCCTCCCCTTCACAGTCACTATGAATGGAAAGCAACCAGATGTGCAGTTCCTAGGCTTCTAAAGAGACACAGTGAGCCATGCTGGGTAGCCTGCTCATAAGAGATCTGGGGAGAGTGGGGCTCCAGGACAGATGTGTGGTTTTAAAACAGAACCTCGTGTCATTGAGGGGATGCTGACTCATAGCGACCATATAGAACTGAGCAGAACTGTACCTTTGGGTTTCCAACACCGAAACTATTTTTCCTATGGAGTGGCTGGTGGGTTTGAGCCCACCTTGTGGTTAGCGGCCCAATCACTGCGCCCCTAGGCACCTTTTAAAGGTCATTGGGGTCCGCCAGTGAAGGTGACTAGGCTGCAAAGACAAAGGTGTGCTCTCCGTGGAGTCTCCCCTTAATGCAGACGGAGCGGGGAAGGTGGCTGATCAATGCGCAGCTGCCAACTTGCTCCCGGCTTGCCTTGTGGATGGTGTCCCTAGCTGTCTGCTAGTGTATTGTGTAACCGGTGCAGGGGGAGCTCAGGGCCGGGGAGCTCCTGGTGACAGCTTTCCAGGACACAGGCAAGTGCTGGGTTTGGGTGGAAGAACAACAGCTGGCGTGTGGGGTGCTTAGTCTCCAGGAGGCTCAGTCGTTGCGGGGAGCGGTGGGGCGCACCGCTTCTCCAAACTCCCGCTGATTTTCTCTCCCTGCTTTCACCCCATTTTGAAGGACGGAGGCTGCACCTGTCCAGGAGATGTCGCCAAAGCCTTCGGTGAGGACCCGGCTTGGAGCAAGGCTTCTGCGCAGCGGTGCCTAAGCTGCGGGGCGGGGCCAGAGCAAGGGGCGGGCCCGAGACCCGCAGGGCGGAGACACTGAGAGCACAGAATCGGATGGACAGTCGGCAGTTTCTTCTGGGCGGGGGCTCTGGTGCCGTGATTTCAGCCCAAATTGCTCGGAATTCCCCCGTTCTGGCCGAGTGCCCAGAAGATGGGCGACACTCCTGCACGCCAGGGGTGGTTCAAGTCCCAGAGGAGAGAAGGCGCAGGGAGCCCCTTTGTGGGGACAGTATCAGTCTGATTAGGAGTAACTGCAAGGAGGGCCTTTGGCGCACCTCGGGAAATCCCGCGGAAGAGACCTGCCTGCAGGTTCTCACACTGGGGGAAGACTGTTTCCTAAGGGGCGGCAGCAGCGTCTGGGGGCGCAGTGGTTCCGGGGTGCTAGGGCCTGAGGCCTCAGTTGGGTTTCTTGGGAAAATCAACCGCACGTCCAGGACCTCAGCTAACAGGCTGGAAAACAGGGCTACCAAGTCCTGTCAGAGCTCACAGCTCTATGGGGCACCAAACCAAAATGTGGGGTGTCTGGAGGAGGAATGGGGGATAAACGGAGCTGGCAGGTTCCCCATCTCCTTTGCTGAAATGGGTCAAGTTTTCTGTCAATTCCAGCAAACCAATTTGCTAGCTTCCTTCTTCCCCCCCCCCCACCCCCCATACCTCCCCTTCCTGCCTTTCTTTCTTTGTAGGGTAAGCTTCTTGACTTAGGAATTCTGGTTTCTAGCATGAAGACCCCAAAAAGTGTCCGCCCAAATACCCAGGAACAAGAGTTCTCTGTAGCAGAGTTTAATAGCACCCCTAGAGAATGCCTTAAAACTAGCCACCCTTTTTATGTAATCCCATTCTGAAAGCCCTGATCCAGTTTGTTGTTGGGGTGACTGCGCACCAGGGGAGTGGGTGACAAAGCCAGGGGTCGTATAGGAGAACTCAGGACTCCGGCACTTGCTCACTCCTGACTGTGAGGATCATCCTTCAAGAACACTTCACTCTTGATGTGTGAGCTGGATCTACTTCATACCGATGGCTGTTTCCTCTTGGGCTCCCTTCTCATATCTCACCGTTGCTCTCCAGCGCCTTGTCATCAGGGAGGTGCCTGGTGGGGAAATAGATTGGGGTGTGGTTCTGGGCAGTCAGACTCATGTTCAGACCCCAGGCTCAGCTCAGATCCCCTCTGGTGTCTCTCTCTTAACTTCCCCACTCCCCTCAGAGGCTCTGAGCAAAAGAGAGACAAAGCCAGGGAAAGGGATGAGAGAAGAATCCATGGGAAAGGGAATTGGAAGCCACTTCAAAGCATCCTTGAAAAGTATTCAGTTTCTGGTTCACTCTGAGGCATACCTGCCATTCTTGGTGTTCTCCGGGGACATAATTTGCCCTGACCTCCCCTTAAGGCTAGGGCAGGTGGCAGCAGGACCAGCATTTGCCTTAGGATCCTGGAAGGAAAGCTGTGTAGAACTTGCTTCAAAGTAGAAAGGCCCTGCTGTGCCAGGGCCACCAGGAGGCCAGGGCAGGGGGTGCCCCCTGCAGAACAGTCCTTCAGAGATGCTAAACGCCGATGCAAACCCACCCCCATCATTTTGTCCACCTCTGAATGGCCAAGTGACATACATCAAGGACCTCCTTTAAATGCTGTTTGCTTCATTGTGCTGCCCAGATCAGGAGTTGGCTCAGCTGTTAACCTAAACCTTAAGGATGCAGTCCTCTGCACCCTGTGGGGTTGTCCACGTTTGAATGGACTTGATGGCACTTTTTTTCCCGGTGTGTGTGTTTGTGCGCGCGCGCGCGACAATATTCATCACCAACCCTTTGCAAGATCTGTTTGCTCCCCTCAGTGTGTTTCTAATACCCATCTCCCTGAATGGGCAGTCTCCCCCGGTTTGGAGCAGGGGATAGGTTGAGCTTGTTTCTTTCACCATAGGCAGTGGAGAGGGGCGTTGGGGATCCACAGCTGATGACTCTGACCGCTGTTTCATTTTGTCCCCATGCTTGGCTTGTAGGAGCCGGAGCTGACTTTGTCATGCTGGGAGGGATGTTCTCGGGCCACACTGAGTGTGCCGGGGAAGTGATCGAGAGGAACGGCCAGAAACTCAAGCTCTTCTATGGTATGAGCTCTGACACGGCCATGAAGAAACACGCAGGGGGAGTTGCGGAATACAGGTGAGGGGAGGCAGCAGCTCTCCTTTGGTGAGGCACAGGGCTGAAAGAACACCGAGTCTGTTGATATTAACATACTGTGCCAAGGGCTAGACAGCGCATCTTGCTTCTTTCAAAAACTGGTCCTTCTTGCTCAGCCATGCCTGGGTAGTGTAAGTGGGTGGTGCTCTCGGCTGCTAACTGAAAGGTTGGAAGTTCTTGTTCACCCAGAAGCACCTTGGAAGAAAGACCTGGTGATCTAGATCTACTGCCCCAAACTCAGCCATTTGAAACATCTCTGGAACACAGTCCTACTCCTCCACACACGCATCAGGGTCAATTCTGTGAGCGTGAATTGCATTTCCATCCAGCTAGCATTTGCAGGGTTTGAGGACCGCGAAAGGAGGGGCAAAGCAAAAGTGTTTGGGGCTGAGTTGGAAATGCGACTGGATTGGGGTGAAGGGGAAAGGTGTGTGCTAAGGGGGTGGAAGGAGCATCTGACCTCCTCTGGCTTCACAAGGAGGAAGGAGAATCAACTTCAGCATCTGCCCAAGGGTGCTTTCCATGAGGCAGAGGTCAGATATGCCTTCACCATCACCCCAACCTGTTGGTGAATTTACGACTCAACTGCCACACCCCCTGCCCCAGCATGCTCTACTCTGCTGGGCTGGATGATTCATTGCAATGACTGCACCACACAGACAACACTCCAGATTTTTCCGTTTGTTAGGAAAGTTAACAGGTTACAATTCAGGATCAGAAATGCTAAGGATATAGTTCTTTGGACCAGGAATGCCTCTTGTCTGTCATACCCAGGAGCACACATCTTTGTGGTCCTCAGACTCTTAGCCATTCTGCCCTTTGGCCTCTCCCCTGTTTGGGCAACTGTTACCAAACTTCTTAAGGTCCTGGGCTCTAGCTTTGTGGGTCAGCAAACCTAGCTCCCTGGATTGAGTACCTGGAGGCAACCTTCTCTGCCACTGAGTCTTCTGCTCGAAGGCACTCAGCTCTCTGGACTCCACCGCGCTGCCTGCTGTTCTTGGTGCTGCTGCTGCCGCTGTTTCTCCAGGGCACAGCTCTGTCTCCTGGATCCAGGGGAGGTTCCCTGCACAGGGAGTCAGGGCCTGAGGGGTGTACACCACTTCTGCCTCTTTCCTCAATGTTGGTGAGCTCCCTCTTTCCTGTCTCCGAGATGGAGCATGTCATATGCTCCACCTGGGGAAGACAAAATTGGCCAGTCCCCACCTCAGAGTTGCTTGCACATATCCAGATGTGGTGTGTTACAAAGGGGTTCACTGCACCACAGTCTGACTCCTCAACCAGTATGTAGACGTGACTCTCTAGAGGTCCAACAGGTGGGTGGGAAAACGACCTTGATCTTCCGATAGAGTTTTGCTGAGCTCTCCCTGTAGGCACTATGAGCTCAGGCTACACGAGCTGGGTTGGCGAACAAACTCTAAAAGGATTACAGTCTCAGAAACTCACAGGGGAAGTTCTGGCTTGTTCTTTCTAGAGCAGTGGTTCTCAACCTGTGGGTCATGACCCTTTTGAAGGTTGAATGACCCTTTCACAGGGGTCACCCAGTTCATCACAGTAGCAAAGTTAAAGTGATGAAGTAGCAACCAAAATCATCTTATGGTTGGGGGTCACCACCACATGAGGACCTGTCTGAAAGGGTTGCGGCACCAGGAAGGTGGAGCATTGCTGCTCTACAGGGTTGCTGTGACTAAGAATTTGCACAATGGTGGTGAGTTTGAACTTGGGAGTCTGTTAGAGGTAGAAATTGCAGTGCTCCTCTGGGTGCAGCCCTGCTCTGCCACACGGAGCATGACGAGAGTCGGCATCAACTGCACAACTGGGGTTGTGGGCTGAGCATGGGAGAGATGCTGTGGAGCATCTGCAGCTATGGGTGGCGAGAAAGTCTTGGTTGTGGACTCAGACTCCACAGGGCTTGGATCCAGGGCAACTGGCGCAGAGGGGTGGGGGTGAGGGCAGTGAGCTGAGTGGGGGAGGGTGCCTAGCAGACAGGCTGTCAGCGTAGAGCCCTTGTGGCGCTGGTGGCGGTTCCCACCTAACCACACAGGGCGTTGCCTGTTCATTTTTATGTCCTCCTTCCCTCGATGGTCACCTTGGAAGAGACTCTGCTTTTGAGAGTAGAGCTGGTAGGTGACAAGGTAAGCCTCTGGGCTTTGTCTGCCCTTCCCCAGGGAGGACACTGGGAGGGACAGGCTCACGGTAGCCCGTGGTGGTGTCCGCGCAGACCTGTGCTCTGTGGCCTGCTCTGTGGGTAACTTTTAATGCACAGACCACCAGGCCTTTCTTCTCCTCAGTTGGTTCTCAGACCTTTTGGTCAGCAGCCCAGAGTGCTCACCATTTGCAACACCAGCGGTCCCTGTTGGAGGCAGGGTGCTGGCTTATGGGCGCAGTGATGGAGCCCCCTGCAGGGCAGAAAGTAACACTGGTCTTGCAGACTGAGTCTACCAGTGTGAGGCTCACAAAGCCTTGCCCTTCCCGGGCCCTGTGCAGCCAGCTCACAAGGCCAGCACCCCACCCTGACCCCAGTGGGAGGTGGGAGATGCTGGCACAGCCCCAGCCTGCCTTGTGGTATGAATGTGGAAATGGGGTTTCTGTTGGTTGGGTGAGATAACAGGCTCTTTAACTAGAGGATCTTGGGGCTGCCAGAAGGGCTAGGCTGGGGCTCATGCTAGCTGGTTTCCTAAGAAATAGTAGATTGGATACAAAGAACCCACCCTCTCTCCCCGCTGTCCCCCTTTTTTCCAGAGCCTCAGAGGGTAAGACGGTGGAAGTGCCTTACAAAGGGGATGTGGAGAACACGATCCTGGATATTCTCGGGGGACTGAGGTCCACCTGCACGTATGTGGGGGCCGCCAAACTCAAAGAGCTCAGCAGGAGGGCCACGTTCATCCGGGTGACTCAGCAGCACAACCCCGTGTTCAGCTAACCCTGAGGCTGCCGAGCCAGCCCGATTGTGTGGAAGTTTCCACGTGCACCTGGTCACTCCAGCCCACCTCTGCCCGCCCACCTGCCATCTAGAAGCTTCTCCTTTCCCCATGCCTGCCACCGGAGGCCTTGGGACGCTCCCTGGTGCCTTGTGGGGCTCGGATGCAGGGCACTGACTGGGTCGGTGGTCAGAGCCCAGCTGCCCACCACTCATCACCTCATTGTGACAACTGACATTTGCACCTTGCCCTTCCTTCCTTTTCCATTTTTAAAAAGAAAAATGGTTTCACTTTAATATAATGCTGTTACTTAAAAATTGAGTGCTGGAGTTTCGATGGGCAGGTATTGAGCTCTGTGGGCAGAGGGGGTGGGTAGGGTGGGATGGGATTCCTCTTTCTATTCCCAGCCAGGTTTATGGGCTAGGCTGTGAACTGGAAGGATGGTAGTTTAAGTCCAGGGCTACCTCAGAAGCAAGGCCTGGCAGTCTGTTCCCCAAGGATCGGTGCCCCTGAAAGAAAGCCCCGTGGAGTGGAGTTCTCTCTGGGTGCATGAGGTCACTGTGAATCTGACGCACTCAACAGAAGCTGGTTTGATTTTTGTCGGGAGGCTGTTCTGGGACATGGCTGACTTAGAATCAAGCTCACCTGGGGAGGGGAGTAAGAGGAGGCCTCGGGGCATTAGACTCAGGTGGTTCTCAGGAGCCCTTCCCTCCCACTTTTGGTTATTTGCAAAGAACCCAAGGAGTTGACCGGCAGAAGAACCCAAGGACTGATGTCGGTTGACACATAGGTTCTAGGGACACGCTCTTCATTGCCTTTCATTACAGCAGTCTCTGGGGGCCTCTTTTTGGGCTCTACCAGACTTGGTGACTCGCTGCTTCCAGGGAGCTGCGTCTGGTTTCCCGTTCCGTTTTCTCTTTCATCTGTCTGCTTTCCCGTCTCAGCTCCATCTTGGCAGGCTGTTTTCTGGTAAGGAGGTCTGAAAGTATCTTGAAACTCCCTAGCTTGTTTGCTCGGAAGGCTACCTACTGACACATGGCCGGGTTAGAGGCCAACTGGAAGCCAGCCTGAAGGGCCTTGGTCTAAAGTCTTACCATGGGAGAAGGGATCCTGCCAGCATCCTCTCCGACACTGGTTCCAACCGCGAACTCCTGATGGGGTTGGGATGGCCAGCCACTGCTGGGCAAGCGTTTCTTGAGTACTAGAATGCTCCAGCAGATCTGTCTATTCTGCATCAAGCAAAGTGGCAGGTAGTGTTGTGGACAGCTGTCAAGTTGGTGCTTGGCGCTCCCTTCCTGCCCCCTGCCACAGGGAAAGCAAACACTGCCCTGCTCTGTCTATTCTGTGCCCATGATCATGTGACTCCTCCAACCCCCACCCCCGAGGTGGAACATGAAGCCTTTCTAGTCTGTCTTAGCCGGGAACCTGTTGAAAATGATTCGACCTCAGAGCAACACGGCAGCCTCCTCCAATGACAGGCCCTGGTTTGCCCCGGGTACATTGGCCTTGAAGCAAACCTCTGCCTTCTGCACGGAGGGGGAGAGTCTCAGCAGCGTGAAGCCAAGGACTTTTCAAGAAGCAGACAGCAGCGGGCTTTCTTAGAAAAGGCAAGGGGAGGAGGGAAGCCTCATGGACTATGGGAAGCCAAGCCAGGAGGCCGGGTTAGCTACAGGGGTGCATTCAAGAGCTGCAGCTGTGCCTGACCATGGCTGAGTGCTAATCCAACCCTCCCACTCGGGGGTCATCTAGTCCTAATCCATGTAAGAGCCAGGAACTTTAACCCTATTGTCATGTTGCCTTCACCCCAAAGCCCCTAAGGGACACACATGAGTGCATGATTCAGATAATGGTCAGGAGGATGTTGAATGCAGAATGAGATGTGGAGTCCGCCAGAGGGCCCCTGCCTTGTACAGCTGTGTGACAGACAGACAGGCCTCTGGCTCTCCTGTGGAAGGCGTGTTTTCAGTGCCTGCCCTGAGAGGGGGGTTTGCTTAAGCAGTGCACTTGACTGCTAACGGAAAAGTTGGAGGTTTGAATCCATTTAGATTGTATGCCCAGAGGAAAGGCCTGGTTATCGCCTGCCCCTAAAGCTGCCACCGAAAACCACACGGAGCAGAGTTCTACTCCCACATATATGGAGTCCTTGTGGGTTAGAATCCATCAGTACCCAACATTTTTGGGGTGAGGGAGTCATTGTAAAATAAGGGAGAGGAATGGAAATGACTTTTTAAATCTATGAAAATGATTCGACAACACTGTGGGTGCTTCCTTGGGACCAGGCCTTTCAGCATGCTGATGCCATGGTGCCCCGGGACATCAGTGCAACTCCCCCCCCCCACTCAGCCTGGGTAGTGACCTCAGCAGACGCAGGCTCTGCTCTGTCCAGCTGATGGAAGGCGCTTTCGGACTTGATCCTCTGTTAGGGAAGGAAAGACTGAGTTATTGCCAGAGGGTCTGAAGATGCAACAGCATCACTGAAGCGGAAGCGAAATAGAAAGCGAGGCTTCTCTGGCGGCACCACCCCCTTGCCTTGGCAAGTCCTGCTTGCCTGCCATGGAGATGGGTGAGCCTTGGGGCCCCTTACAGCAAGTGTGACACAGGACACCAAGACTGCTGACTGCAGGCGGCGCTCCAGGCCTGGGTGGCTGATGGAGCCCCTGTCAGCTGTGGCAGGGAAGCCTTAGCTGAAGGCCACTGCTCCGACGTCCTGCTCCGAGGACACCAGTTGTGAGGGCTGACCCACTGCAGCATGTTTTTGTAAAGGCTTTCTCCCGTCAAACCAGCCTACGTGATCACAGCCATTGGACCCCCAAAATGAACTCAGAAAACAGCTCATCCTCCACTGGTGGGCTTCCTCCACTTTAGATAGCTCTTTTAGTCTGTACTGCAGGGCTCTGGCTCACCTGATTGCTACTGGCTTCCTGCTCTTTCACCCACAAACATTCCCCAAAAGCCAGGACCGGGAGAGTCCTGGTTAACCCACAGCACCTCTACAGGGAGTTCCAAGGCTCTAAGTCATTGTAGGAGTAAACTGCCACATCTGTCTCATTGATCAGCTCTGGGGTTTGAACCACCAACCCAGACATTAGCAGCCCAACTTGCTGGACCACCAGGGCTCCATGGTTCCTATAGGCTGACCCAAACACATCTGACCAAGAAGATATTGAAAGGAGATAGTCATTTCTGGTTGGGCGGAGTGGAAATACAATTGACTGCGGAGAATTCTCTTCCACCTATGCAAAGATGGACAAGGTCCAGGCGCACGTGTGTAAGTGGAGGGGCCCATTCTGGGAAACCAGGAGGCCTCTTGAGGAATGATTTTGTTGGGGCAGCTGCTCAGCCCAGGCTGTTGGGCACAGCACAGCCCTGAGACGCCGAGGCACACAGGACTTCTCAGGTGCCGGGGTTGGGGATCCCTCGCTCTGAGTTTCTCATAAGCAGGACCTACAGGGGACCCAAGGAATGTCCTGCCTTTAGACTGCTGACCAGCTCACTGAAGAGCTGATTGGAATGTGTCCATTTTGTCACATGAGCCTTTCAACCTCAAAATGCAGTGCCATCGAGTCAATTCTGACTCAGAGCGACCTTGTAGGACAGGGTAGAATTGCCTTTGTGGGTTTCCAAGACTGTAAATCTTCATGGAAGTAGAAAGCCTCCTTTTTCTCCCACAGGGCAGCTTGTGGCTTTGAACTGCCGGTCTCGTGTTTAGCAGCACAACACATAACCCACAATGGCATCAGCGCTCACACAGCCGTTGAAAGTTGCCAGATGTGTGTACACAGCTGTGTATCCCATCAACATGAACTGAACAAGTGACACCAGATGTGGAAAATGTGCTTTTCCCCCTTTGGAGCAAGGAGCCCTGGTGGCGCTGTGGTTAAGCACTTGACCGCTGACCCAAAGTTCTGCAGTTGGCTACACCAAGCTGCTCCTTAGGGAAAAGATAGGGCAGTTTGCATCTGGCAAAAAAAAAAAAAAAATACAACCTTGGAAACCCGTGGTCTATATCGGTTGGAATTAACTGGACAGTAGTTTTGTTTTTCATTGACTATCTGAAGTTTATCTTCAGTATTGTTAACTTCCTCCACCAGCCCCTTCCCAAAGACACAGATTGGTAGGGGAAACAATGTCCCACATCACTTATCAAAACAAGTCTGCTGGGGTGACCCCTGTGGCGGGGGAGGGGAGGGGGAGACAGGGAGAGGGAGTGAGTGGAGTGTAGCCACCCTGCATCTCAGCCTCACGCCCGACACAAGGCAAGGACAAGCATTCGCAATTGGCACTGTTATTTTATTAGTACGAGTATACTGAAACAATAAACTTGTACTGGTATACAGACAATTTATTTAAAACAATTTTGTTCAAATTTTGAATCAAACATTGTTTTATTCTCATAATGAAATAATTTCTACCTAGAAAACCTGCAAGCACCATCAAAGAAAGGGACCATAAAATTCAATAAACAGACTCGAGTGTATCCTACAAATAGACACACCACGATTAGAAAATAGAATATGAATTCTTCCTTTTTTTAATATTTGTCTTAAAAAAGCTAGTGCAAGTACAATATTTTACACTGGAATTACAGAGAGTATGCACGCATATGGAAAAAAGTTCTCCTGTCACAATAAAAGCTCTTAACTAGGTGTGCACTTAATTTTTTTTTTCTTTTCAATAAGGTGCAAAACATCATTCCTTCCCCAGTTCTCTTTGTTCTCCTTATACTGACCACCAGTCTGCGAGTGCCCTCAGACCACGTCCTGGTGTCTCTTCCCTTGGCCCATGGGAGGTGTTGACCCATGGTGTCAACCACAGAAGTGGCCCAGTGGCAGGGACCCCACGGGCTAGAAGTGTGGGCTCAGTCTCGAGCCAAAGGCCATCACAAAGACTGACGGGATGCTATGGAACCCTTCTGGCTGACACTGCTGTCGTTTGGGCATTTGGGTGTACAGCTGAGCAGTACGAGCTGGGAGGAAGAAACACGGCCCGGGCCGGCCTTCCTAGACCAGAAGGAGAAGAAGGTGCACGGTTACCTAGTATCCGTGACTAAAGAATTCCCCCACTGCTGGAGCAGGTAAGAAAGAGTAGGTGGCCTGTCTCAGAGCTGCAGAACAACCGAACTGAACCAGCTTCTTGGGGACTGCTCTTCAAAGACAGCAGCTCTCAGCTAGGTGTCGCCTCAGACTTGGTACTCTGGAGGACAGTATGTTATCTCGCTAAGGATTTCTGTAAACAACGCGTCCAACGAAGGCCTTCAGAGTGGCCATGGAAAAGGAGACAGGCTCATTCACCATCTAGACAGCAAACGGACACACACACGCACGGAAGGAAAAGGAAATGTGGATGAAGTCTCCAATGTAGCTACAGTGGAAGACTTGAGTTCTTTCAGATCATAAGAGAAAGTATGGGAATTCTTAGAGACTTGTTGCAAAGATAACTACCTATTGGCCAAATGCACTTGATTTTAATACAGTCGAAACATTTGTAGACCAGTCCTGGGGACAGGAGAAACTGAAGCCGAGGGGGTACCTTTCTCTCCTCCTACCCTGGCCGACCTTGTCAGCCACCAGAACAACAGCCCTGCACAATCACGGGAGAAGATGAGATTCTGGATTGAAGAACTGGAGGTGGGCCTGCTCAGCACCCCCACGGGTGTCCAGCTTCTCCTGTCCAGACTGGAATTTTAGGAGGACAGGAGTCTCTTCTGAGAAAGTGCTCCACAACTTTTTGGCCTCTTAGGATTAAAGGAAAAAATAATCAGAACTGAAGTCAAAGAGGCATGTAAATTGAAAAAAAAACAAGCATTGTTTTAAACCCCATCCCCATCCCTATTTAAATGAGGTATAAGGGGAGAGAAGGCTGGACATTGATTTTTGTCCCCTAATGAGTCTTTAAAAATATTTTTTTATTGGTTATTAGGATCCCTTGTTACACACACTTCCCTGTTCGGGATTGTATTCTTTGGGCTTATTGGAACAGGAAGTGCTGGAAACGTCCAACATCATCTCTGATGGAAAAGGAGTTGCCATGGCTTCAAAAGGCGTTCAAACTGAGAGGGGCGCTCAGAGAGTCCTACGGGCACAGGAATGAGCAGGATTCAGCAGAAGGCAGAGTCCCCTCCCTCAAACGAGGGCCACGTGCGACGTCAAGCTAACAGTAAGCATAGGTACAGTTTAAGAGCCTCTGATCTAGTCCTTCCAGGCCACAACCATACAAATATCATCATTGAGACATGACAGATCTCTATGTACAAAAATGAAAGAATCAAACATGTAACTTTCAACCTTTCTTTCCTTTTTTTTTATACAAACAGGGTCTGAAACTCATCGTTTCAACAGATCCGTATTTCTCAAAACACTGAATGAATAATTTCAACATTCATTTTTCTTTTGTGCAATTTTTTAAAAAACATTACTTGTACTCCTCAAAGTTGAGTGCTTCAAAAAAATGTGTTTTTTTTTCTTCAGCTTCTCAAACTAGGTGTACTTGAAAAAAAAAATCCCACAAGGTATAGTGCTACAAGAAAGAAGATCCTATCAGTAAGGTAACATATTTGAAGCGAGGTCATCTATGTAAAAAGACATTTCAGCTCCGAAGTAGAGGTGTGCAAATCGTTTGGAATTTCCCTATCAACACGAAACACGACACTGTCTGTCGAAAAGAGGAAACCAACGCCACACAATAGCATATGCATGTGCTTTATAGAAAAGTATATTCTCTGTATATTTATTACTTGATGTGTTCTTAAAGGTTCTATTTCAGAAATCCAGGGTTGAAAACACAAATGGAGCAAAGGCCTCCACTTAAAACAACAACAACAGCAACAACCCAAAGGGCTCATCCCTATGCCTCCCAAATCACTGCTGAAGAAACTGGTTGGGGCCAGGCGAGTGCCCGTGATTTCTTTCACCCGGACCCCGCGAGGGTGACCAGGACACAGGAACTGCAAAGGGCTAGAGGATCAGACAGAGCACACATTGTAGAGCCGCTGCCGTTCATGCATCAGTGGACCCGACAGCCATGCAGCTCAGTAGCCTGGCTCCCACTCTAAGAGCACTCTTCACCCACATCTGAAATAGCATGCCATTAGTAGTGTCTCCAAAGGCCTTCCAGAGTGTTCTTTGAGCTCTTGCTACAAAAGAAATCAGTTTCCTTAGTAGTCACAGATGTTAAAAGGGCATTGTCGGTCAATTGTTTCCTTAAAATAAAAAACAAAACGAAAACAAAACAACCCCAAACGCGCACATGCGCACACACAAAATCCACAGCTACTACAACGAAATAAAATTTGGCAACATAGTTCAGTAAAGATCAACCTATGTGCAAAGAGTGGATTTTATGGTGACTCGGAGCTACTGTTCGTCTTGAACATGCAGCGGTATATTGCATCCTATGCAGTATCTAAGGAGTAATCCACAAGATGCGGGAAATCCAAACATTCTTTGAAATCGTACATCCCTACCCCAGAGCAGTCAAAGTGCTGCTTCTGGCCACATCGGTGCACCACACGCGCGCCAGCCCCGTCCCTGAGTAAGAGGTGTGAAAGTGTCCGCAGAGTTCCTTGTGGGGGAGACAGAGGGGGGACGCCACTTCCCGGTGGGAGAACAATTTTTAAAAAACACCCCCAACACACTCACCTCATATCGAATGTGGGGTTAAAAATGGGAGTCCCCACAGCAACAGCAACAAAAATCAAATCGTCCCCAAACGGGTGAGTTGGAAAACAACACACACACACAAATGACCGACATTGAAAGTTCAAATAAAAACGCAGTTTAGATTCCCACTTAAAAAGAGTTGAGGTAAGTGGCATCAATCTCTCTCTCTCCCCCACCCCCCCACCCCCCAGTGTGGCCCAGACAAACTGAAATCATCCTTCCATTAACATTCTTAGGAACAGTCATTTGAGATATTGAGAAATCCCTAGAAAGAGAGGTTCGTGTTTGTTGGTTTTATTATTATGTCTTCTTTCGCCCTGACTAATTTTCGTGGGTGATTGTGTTCCATTGTAAACGAAAAAGGCCTGTGGTTTCGAAAAGAAAGACCAGGAACGAAGTCAGAACCAAAGACGAGTGTAGGGAAATATTGCCAAGGGATGTCACGCAGAGGCATGTGGCTGATCCTCTTTAGCTGGAGGGCACCGAAGAATCCTGCCATTGTCGGCTCTGCTACACAATGGCCGGTGACAATAGCCCCGTGCTAGGAGCCTGGGGCCTCAGCAAGGTCAGCAAACCCCAGGAGGCTCCCCGTGCACTGGTGTCCTTGCTACTTGCAGAGAAAGCTGCCACGGTGCAAGGGTGACCCCTGGTGACCCAGTGGTCCCCTCGACAGCCACTGTCCAGCAAGCTCAGAATGACTCCGGGTCAGTTGGATGTGCCCGCGCCCGGAGTCACAGCTCCCAGTCTCAAGTGCTTAGACCCAGAGGAGGTACCTGCCAGCCGGCAGGGTGGGCGACGGAGGTGAACGGTGGGAGCTAGGTGGGAGCTAGGCTATGGCCCCACGGGTCCAGAGTGCACGCACCTTAGAAAGGAGCCTGACGCCTCCTGGCCGCATGTGTTACAGCTCCAGGTGACCGGGCAGCCGCAGCGCTGCCCCAACCCCATCCCCACCCCCAGCTCGTTTTTCTTGCTTTTTCTGCAACATGGAGACAGACAGATGGACAGGCAGACACAAGTGGAGCTCCTGAAGGTGCCCTTGTCCCAGCACGCAGCATCCGCAGGGGTGGGTGGCAGTGGGGGAGGGAAGGAGGGAGGGAGGGAGGGAGGGAGAGGTATCAGGAGGCTTCTCCCTGACCGGGCCCTTTCCAGCCAGCCTTTCTCTGGGCCAGAACAGGTTTAGGATAAGTCAGAAAAGACCATCCAAGGAAGGGGGAAAGCCCCAAAGGTCTGAGCTTTAACTACTAGCACACCGGTAAGACTATATTGGCACAGAAAGTATTGCACATGCTGAAAAAAAAAAAGAAAGAAAGGAAAAAGTAAGAGAATGAAATGGGATCATGTTTGGAAAGAACCAATTCATCTGATCACTCCTATATAAGCTGAAATAGAAGCACATGAGTTATGACGATGTTCCTATTGCTCCAAACGGTGTGATGTTTTCCTGTTTTAGTGTTGGGTTAGTGGATCCAGTCCATTCAAGACTGCTTTCTTCGTCAGTCAAAAGGTAGCGTGCGTGCGTGTGATTCTGAGTCCACATGGGTTGCTGTCAGTAGTGGTATTAATGAGAGGACCCTCTCTGGATGCCTTGGGTTCCTCTTACCACTGGAGGGAGGTTAGAGAACAAAATGGAAAAACACACCTAGTAATTACAAGTGCCCTGAGCAGAATATATGGAAGATTAAGCAAGGTCTCTGAACAGAAACGGTGGAAACAAAAACAAGAAAACCCCATAGCACTAAATAAGCAAGCAACCGTTGGACTACAGGAGTGGGCCTGCCCAGCTCCCTTGGCTGGCAAGCAGCAAGGGTAATCAAGCTGAAGAAAAACCAAAGACCAAGGACCGAACGTGTCAAATGTTTTAGGTACACCCCAGAAAAAGGTTGGTGGAGATCATTCGTTCTCGGCGAGAGCAAACTGCGGAGTAGCACAGGATCGCCAAAATGTGGGTTCGTCTCAGAATTTCTTCTTTAATTTGCAAACTAGAAGAGAAAGTTATATTTGCGATGGTAAAAGAAAAAAATCAGGTTACGTCTTTGCTCAGATCACTGGTGGCTATTCTAAGTAGTCCTGTTTGTAAAAGTTCTTTTTACAAAACGTTTTTGGTTTTTTTTGTAAATCACTTTATCATGTTCAAACAATATTTCCGATTGCTGGGAAATGAAAAGTTAGAACCGTGAAATATCCTTTCTGGGTTTGTACCAAACATCACATCTTGATTTCCAATGGGGTGGGCGGGGGGCGGGTTGGAAGGCTTAATCTTAAAAGAATAGTAATAACAATAATAAAGTAATTTTAAAAACTTGCCCACAGATAAAAATGTCTATTGAAAACTCCCTCAATGAATCTGAAGAGAAATTCTCAGAGTTGAGAGCTGTCCTGCTAAGACTTGGTTCTCGGTGATGGATGTAGCAGAAAGACTAAAGTCAGTGTGAAAAGAACAGAACATTATAAAATGGCCTAGAGTGCAGGCAGGTTAGAAAGGAATTGCTACATTTATGTGCGCTCGTTCAGTTCCCCCAAACCTTTCCCACAATGTTACTGGATATATATTTTAAAAAAAACTGCAGGAAAATCACACAAATTTTAAACGCAAAATGTGCAAATCGCAAGGTTCTTTAAGTTTGTCTTAAAAAGAAAAAAACACTGGACAAAAAACATATTCTTTTCTCTATCCTGTTTTTCTCTGCTTCGCTGCCAGCTCTGCAAATGCCTTTAACTCTCAAATAGCAAAGTGAAAAAGTGCCTCCTGTCAGGTAGTACTTGGTGGTCATTTATTGTCACATACTAGTTCATAATTCACATTCATCCTTTTAAAAACCACATCGAAACTTCCAATATCTTGCTCGTGAGAAATTCTGCAGAGCTGAAGTGTAGTTAGCAGTGTTGGGAGGGGGTGGGGGGAAAAGAAAAAGAAAGAAAGCAACTTATTATTATCATTATTATTATTTTTCTTCCCAAACAGTTTAAAGTCAGATACAGTACTTGTTGAATGCTAGACCAAGATGCTTGGCAATAAAGTGTGCACAGCATTCTGAGTGCTTAAAGAGAGTAATAGAGGTTCAACTTCAAAATCGAATTTCTTGCGTCACACTGGAATCTGAAAAAGTGGCACCCGAATTGTCCATCTTCGTGAACTATAAACAGTACTAGAGTTAAAAGACATACATACGATTTGCAAACCCAATGCAAAGAGCTCCGGCTGTTTCTCACTGACCGGGGGAGTTTGCATCTCCTCTTGGGAGGGAAGTCAATGAAATAACCTGATTCGTTTTCCTATGCTGCACAGCAACCAACCCGTGGTGGGGCGGGGTGCGGTTTCAGTCCCACCCCCACCACCCCCGCCGGCGGTGCCTGCCGGGGGTTCCCTGCCCACTACGCCCCCCCTGGCAATTTCTCTGCACTAGGAAAAGCAGAAATGAAACCCCACCTGTGGCAGTTGCTCTTAAAAATATATATATATCAGTGCAGTCAGGCCCCATAGGGGGAATATATATCTCTATGATTAAAAGTTGCTTTTATTGTAAAATAGGTTGGAGGGATGGGGCCGGGTGGGGGTTGGGGGTGGCAGGGGTCGGTGGTTGGAAAGTTATGTGAAAAGGTTAGCTTCCCACGGGCTGCCTGATGTCCCAGGGAGGACGCCGCGGCTGGGTTCTGGATTTTCCCTTTGCACGGGAGGACCACCTGGAGACCCAGCTCGGCCCCTGAAACCCAGGCTGCGAGCAAGACAGAGGCGGGCACAGAGAAAGAGACCCTGGCTATCCCGCCCGAGGCCCCACCCCTGCAGGATGCCCCCCTGGAACACCAGCTGGCCGGAGTTAGAGCCCCATAGCTGTGTCTGCGCTGCGGCCACAGGCAGGGGCTGTGACGTCCCCTTGTATCCCACCAGGACACTGGGGGGGCCTGGGCAGCCCCGAACCCCCCTCGCCGACAAACACGCGTGGAAAAAGCATATGCACCAGCCTCCTGTAAAACACCAGCTGTAACTCGAATGACAAGGTTATAACATGAACCTAAAGTAAGAGGATAACATGTAAATACTGTGTTATAGAGCCTACAGTACAGTAATCTGGATAAAAACCGACCAGGGAGGGCCAGCTTTCCTCCCCGTCCCCCCAGGAGGCCTTTACTTGCCTACGTTAGACCGGCCTTCAATGGAAATCTTAACCTCCTGAGGAATTAGAGAAGGCTTGGGAAGAGTCAAAGGTGGCTCGTCGTCGTCCGGCCTCTCCAGTTTTCGGGTCTCCGGCGCGGACCACCTCCTCTTCCTGGTCGCCGAGGGCTTCCAGGGTTCGATTTTGGTGAGCAAGGGCGCGCCGGGCAATCCGATTTTTTCTGGATACTTCAGTTCTCCGTTCTCCGAGAGCATCGGGGCGCTTCCCTGATGAATTCCGTTTTCCTGCTCCGGGTACCGGTGTCTGCCGGGCGCGAGGCTGTCGTGCTTGGCGTGCTTCAGCAAGACGCTGGCCGGATCCACGGGCTGGCCCTTCTTAACAGAGCCGTTCTTCAGGTTCTTGAGCGTAAGCGAGATGCAGACATCCCCCACGGTGAGCTTGGAGCACGGCAAATCGAAGAGCTGGCTGGTTCGCTCCGGACAGCACGACGACCAGCCCTGTCCAAACACGAAGAACGGATACTCCACCAGGACCTCCACGCTGACCTGCGGGCACAGAGAGAGACAGAGAGGGGAGGAGACGGAGGGGATATGTGAGCTGGACTCGGGTCTTTTGACCACCTCCGTATGTACTGGCTGCAGGGAAGAAAATGGAAGACCCACCCACAATTTGTTCCCTTCCTACCCCTATCCCCCACCCTGCAGAGGAAGCGCCTCATTCCTGTGTATGCCTACTTTAGATGCATGGGGGCAGGGGCCAGGGAACAGGCTGTCCAGGAGGATGGTCCATTCAGTATTCACATGTATAAGCTCTGGGGCTGGCCTCTCCTTAGGCAAGTCCACCAACCCACAGGAGTGACAGAGTTTCTACACACACACATACACACACGCGCGCACACACACACGCACGTCTGCAGAGACTCAGAGCACAAGCTATGATCACTGGGTGAATGCTATCACCATGTTTTCCTACTCAGCTCCAGTAGGTTGATTCTGACACCCCTCACTGCCAGCAAGTCCATACTAGGACAGGGTAGAACTGCCTCTGTGAACATCTGAGATTGTAACCCTTTATTGGGGGTGTGTGGTAAAAAGCCTCATCTTTCTCTTTCAAACAGCTGACCTGTGATTGGAAGCCCCATGTGTAACCACTATGACACCAGGGTTCCTTAGTGACCATATCTTGGTTGCCAAGGCTGTCAATGGGCATTTCCACCCCCCCTTGGAGTGACTGGTGGGTTTGACCCACCAACCTTGCTGCTAGCAGTCCAGAGCTGATCCCACAGGCCAATCTATCCTCTTTTAAGTGTCCATTGCTCCTCATGTACATTTCTGCTTCACTTCAACAGTTCAAAACAACCAGCACCTCTGCAGGAGAAGGTCGAGGCTGTCTGCTCCCGTAGAGATTTACAGCGTTGGACAGCCTATTTAGGGTCACTACGACTCAGCATGGACTCAATGGCAGTGGTTGGTGGTCTTTTGAAACCACGTATGACGGGGCAAAGTATGGAGCAGCATCAGACGATGTCGAACGTCCACAAGGCTGCCCTTTAGCACTTCCAGTTAGAGGGAGAGTAATCAGGAACCAGCTGTCAGTTTCTCCTACTGTGCATTGCAGTGGTGCTGGAAACTAGGTCACCGATATTGAAATACCCAGAGTGGATGGGTCTTAGTGGTGCTTCCGGACTAAGACAGACTCGGAAGAAAGTCCTGGAGATCTGCATCCCCCAAACAGCCAGTGAAAGCCCTCCGCATCCCCACAGGATATTACCCAGTATAATGCTGGAAGATGAGCCCCATGTACAGGAAGGCTCTGGGCACACACGTTGGCTGCAGCGTACCATCGAAGGGTGACATTTCGCCCTGCTGTACACGGAACTGTCAGAGTCCACTGCCTTGATGGCAGCTAACCGCAGTCAGAGGAGAAGCAGAGGAGAGCTTTCCTGGGGCCCTGGAGGATGGGCAGAGTTTGCGGAGGGTTGTGGGGGAACTGTGGGATCTCTGGTGACATAGTGGTTACGACCTGGACTGCTAAGTGTACGCACGGTCAGCCACTGGGACCCACCTGCTGCTCCGAGGGAGAATGATATCAAAGAAAGAGTTATAGCCTCACAAACCCACCGGGGCTCTTCTGCTCTGTCCTGCAGGGTCACTGTGAGTTGGAACCGACCGGATGGCAGGGAGTTAGGATTTGGTTTTGTGGGGAAGACACAGTTGTGGAGCGGGTCAGTGGATGCAGAGAGTTCAAGTCAGGTGCCTCTGCAGCCCCTTATGGAAGCCCTTATAGCGACTTCGGCTCTTGTTTGAGAAACAAGTAACAGAAGCAGGCCCGGCCTTCCAAGAGCTGCTATTTTTTTTGCAGATCACACGGTGTGCTAAGGAATTCAGTGGAAAAGGATGGTCCTGGAGTTGATAATCCAGTGGGGAAAGCCACCAGGTGAACAAGACAGTTACCAACGAACTTGGCAAGTGGGGTTAGAGAACCCTGCATGGTGTGAAGTTAGCAGCAGGCGGAGGGCAGGCACTCTGCCCAATCTGGATAAACAGGGGGCAAGGGAGTTTCCTGGGATCACCCGGGGGCAGATCTCAAACATGACACAGAGTAGAAGCATGGTCTCAGGGAAGGGGTATTTCTGGAAACGGGGCTATATGAACCAAGACATGGGGAAACTGCAAATTGTCCAAGGAAAGGTACATGCTTGCTGCTCAGTTCGGAAGAAATGTCCTGGAGTTTGTAACTTACTCCTGCCTGATGCAAGTCAGAGATGAGGGCGTTCATAATTTCAGGTGCCCTCTGTTTAACCTTGGTAGTCTCTTTCACGGTTCTGCATACTCCTGGTTTATTCCCTGCTTGCGGGTACAGCCTGACTCCTTGCTGTCACCAATGGCTAGGACCTTGGTATGTACCATATTACACATGCTCCTCAGAGAAGCCAATGCTTCGCTTATGGGGAATAACACCTCCTATTCATCAGGAGCCTTGGTGGCATGGTGGGCTAGGCACTGAGCTACCAGATCAGTGGTTTGAGCCTACCAGTTGCTCCGCAGGAGAAAGATGAGGCTGTCTGCTCCTGTGAAGAGTTGAATCCCTAGAAACCCACGGAGGCAGTCCCACACTGCCGTATAGGGTCGCTATTAGTCCGAATCGACTCAATGGCAGCGAGTGAGCACACTCAGAGATACCTCCCTCTGACGAGGCAGCTGTCTCCAACCTACCAAGTGTCTGCAGACTCATTGAGAAGAAACATCTTCAGGGCCTTTATAACAAAAATGTGATTGGTTACACCACACACTGCAATACAAAACTATAAAACAAACTAGCAAAAAACCCAAACCCACTGGCAGGTAACCCACGCCGACTCATAGCAACCCTACAAGGCAAACTAGAACTGCCCTACGGGTTTGCAAGGCTGTGACTCTTAATAGGAATAGAAAGCCTCATCCTGCTCCGGTGGAGCGACTGGTGGGTTTGAACTGCTGCCCTTACCATTAGCAGCCCAACGCCTAAGCACGGTTTAGCCATCTCTAAAGCCTTTCACGACGCCCTCATCTCAAAACTCCCAAGGCAGGTCTGAGGGTTAGATGCTGCAGTGTGGCTCGGAGCTAGAGCAGTCTAGTTAAAATGCTGCATGAGGGAAATGAGGGAGAGGGAGAAGAGCGTTTTAGACATGCCCTAAACAGAGCCGCTCTTAAGGGAATCTACAGATTTTTACACGGATAAAAATGGAAACACAGGTTCCCTTCCTTCCAAGGCCTGCCCACGGTCCATTAACCTTCTTCCTAAATCCTGGCATTGCCTTATCCCAAAGGAGTTTTGCCATCTTTTTCCAAGATGGCACCACAGCTTATCCCCAGCGAGGTCCACCCTCTTGTGAGGATGGCACAGGATCACGATCGCGCAGGGTTTCATTCTGTTGTCCGCAGGGTCGCTGAGGGTTGGAGCTTACTGGGTGGCACCTGGCAACCCCAGATCAACACAGTCCTCCTTAGAGCTGAAAGATTATGCAGGGCGTCTGCTGTGGCAGGCGGTGAGAGGAGTGCATTCGACCAAGTACTTCTCCCCCAGCCCCCAGCGCGCTCCTCTTAATTCTCCACCCAACGCTCTTTGGGGAACGAAGACGATTTCTCCTTTTATTGGGGGAGAGTTAAAACCTTGCGGTTCCTATCGCACAGAAGTGTACTATAGCATTTGGAACCCATCGGTTTTTATTTTATCACTGGGCGGGAAAGAAAATATTTAATGGGATATTCTTATATGTTGCTCATCACTCTCTGTTAATGATGGGAGAAATAGCAGGCTTTCTACTCCCGGAAAGAGTTATCATCGTGGGCCAGTTCTAGCCTGCCTTAGCGTGTCACCAGAAGACGGAATTCCCTGGATGGCAGTGTGTTGAGAAACAGTTAACAAAGAAATCACTCAGTGCGGTATTCCGGCAAGAGTACGGAATGAAAAGATAATGGGTTTTTTCCACGAACTTTTGGAAGCCTCTTTGTATATAGTCAAGCCAGCCCATTTAAAATTTCTCGAACAGTGGTATCAGCCTCGGAACCATCTGTTCATGGCAACAGGGCCCGTTTTGTACGCGGCTTCAAAACAGAGCTGGTGTGACACCGTGGCATATTGTCACTTGTAAACCGGAACAGTGGGTCTTGAATGATCACTCTGAGCTTGAGAAACACACCAGCCTTCCCCACTGTCCCGAGACATTGATCCGGAACCAGTTGTGATCAACTGTTCACTAGGTGACCCTCCAGTCTCAATACAGTTTAATGAGCATACCCCGAGCTCCTGCTAAGGGCCATCGATGGGCAGCTGTTGCTAAAGACCTAGATCTTTTCCTCAGTGAGGAGCCAAAACTTCAAAGCAAACCAGAGGAATTCCCAGGGAGTGTCAGGGCGCTGTACACTGATGAGGCTTCTGATGGAAATCTGAGGAACCCCGGTGGGTTGTCAAGCAGGCAGCTCAAGCTTGTTGCTGCTGTGCTTAGGAGCAGTGGAGTTGGTTCTGACCCGTAGCACCCCCTTTGGACAACAGAATGAAGCACTGCGTGGTCCTGCGCCGTCCTCATAAGTGGCAGGTTTCAGCCACGTGCCAGCCACCGTGTCAATTTCTCTCTTTCCCCTCTTCACTGTCCTTCTACTTTATCAAGCCTGGTGTCCTTTTTCAGAGACGAGGCGCTCCGGATAAAATGTCCAGAGAACACTAGCTTCTAAGGAGCTCTCTGGCTGTGGCTCTGCCAAGAAAGATTTGTTCGTGTTTTTGGCAATCCGGGGTGCTTTCTGCATCCTTCATTCAGGGAAGAAATGCATAATTGGTCTTCAGCCTTCCTTAGTCAATGTCCAACTTTCACGTGCATAAGAGGCGATCAAAAATACCTCGGCTTGGGTCGGGTACACCTTAGTCCTCACAGCGACATCCTGACTCTTCCCCATGTTAAAGAGGTCTTGTGCAGCAGACTTGCCTAACACAGTTCATCATTTGATCTCTTTCCTGCTGCCTCCATTGGCTTTGACTGTGGAGCCAAGCAGAAGGAAATCCTTGACAATTTCAATATTTCCTCTGTTTCTTCTGATATGACCAGTTGTGGGGATTTGGGTTTCCTTCACCGCTCAGGGCAACATGTCCCAAACGGACCTGATGTGCACGCACAAAAGGATACATTCCCATCTTCCTCCTGCTCTCGATCAGTGGTGCCCCCCATCTTTCTAACCATTCAAGTCAAAGGCCTGTTCGTCACAACTGAGTCCTCTTTCTCCCGTGCCATATGTATCCCCATCCGAAGGATTTGGCTCCCCTTTGACCATATATCTTGAGCCAGACTGTTTCTCACTCTCTGCATCATCATGGTCCAGTATGGCCTGTATCCCATTCCCAACTCACTTAAGTGTAGTGACACCGGCCACTGGCCTCCAGATGGTCCTTTGGATCAAAAGACACTTGGCTCTCAGGACCTACGCATGGGTGGCTCCCTCCATTTGGAATCCTTTTTGCCCTGGGTACCTGATGGTGTAGTGGGTTATGCGTTAGGCTGCTAACCTCAAGGTCAGCAGTGTGACTCCACCAGCTACTCCGCAGGAGAAAGATGAGGCTTTCTGTTCTCGTAAAGAGTTACACTCTCAGAAACCCACAAGGGCAGCGCTACTCTGTTTTGGAGGGTCGCTGTGAGCAGAACCGACTTGATGGCAGTGAGTTTCTGTTACCTTGGTCTGTCTTCTCCATGAAGTGTTCCCTGAACACACGGTTTAAAAGAACTCCCCTCCACCCCATCCCCGATGCCCGCATTCTCCTGATGCAGGTTCCTTTCCCAGATCATTTATTAGCATCTGACCTATCTGTTTTACAAGCTAATTGGATATTTGCACTATCTGATTCTCCTCTTTCTCCAACTATCCCTAGTATAAGAGGTTCCACGGAGGCTGCTTCCTTCTTTCATTGCCCCGCCCTTAGAGTCTAGACCACTCCCATGTTTGGGATAGATGCTCAGTAAAAATCTGAGCATTGACTAATGCGAAGTGCCACGTTTGCCTAGCCTGGAGTCTCGGAGTTTGGCAAATGACTGACATGCTCAGCAGCAAACAATAAGGGTTGGTGGTTTGGAAGAAAGATCTGATGATGGATTCTGAAAATCCAGTCATCGAAAACTCCACAAAACACAAGTCTACTCAGACACACTGCCATAAATCAGAGTTCACTTCAAAAAAAAAAAAAAAAAATCCGAGTATTTCCCAGATGCAAAAACAGTTCAATGATTAAACTGGCCACAAGAGGTCAGTATTTAGACAGTGGAGAGGCTCTTCCCATGGCTATTTCTTCCCACTAGTGGTACTGAGCTGTGCTCAGCATCCTCCTCAAAGAGGTGCGGTGCCTTCTCTGGGGTTAGCTCACCCCTAAGAGGCAGCTTTCTAGGATGAGTGAGAGATGACTCTCCCACTGTGCCCCTGTCAGCATTTTACCGAGTCACACTTGAGCTATTTTCTCTCCAAGTCTGAGGCCCCTTTTGCTCTTTCACGGGTTCATTTCACAATCTTTTCTGGGGTCAGAACAATTGTCAGGATGGGCTCTGATAAAACCCAGTGAAAAGAAAATTCACGAGGACTGTACAGTCGGAAACCAAGGCACGTTACGTAACTTCCAGCAGCGACACCCAGCTAGTTTTCTCTCTTTTTCTTCATTCTATAAATACACTCAGCAGTCTGTAGGATGAGGTGCAGACAGGGTGGCCTTGGCCTCTGTCCCAGCCTGAGGCTCCTTGGCCTCTCAACCTGGCCAACCTGAAGGTAGTCTTCTTGTGGGGATGTATTGCCTTCAGTCTTTCTGCTAGAGCGGTACCACCTCTCATATTCCTATATCCTTTCCCAGCTTCCCCCTGGGCTGCAAGCCTGCCTGCACATCATGCCGGGTCGGAGCATGGCTTCTGCCCCTTCTTCTCCCACCATACCCATACCTCCAAAACCATCATGTGCAGCTGCTCCCAGTAAGGATGGAGGAATCAAGACAGAGAGCAAACACGCGTCCACCCTAACCCCCATTTTAGATAGTGTAATATGATTTTTTGTGCCAACTTGGCTCCTGTAGGAACACGTGGGTGGAGTTCAGCCTGTCAATCAGCTTGATTGGAGGGTCACTGAGATAAATGGCTCTCCAGAGGCCAGCCTCTTCATCTCGCTCCCTGGCGATAGGACCAGCATGTTGCTGCCTGAGTTAGTTGCTTGGCATCCACCTTGTGCTGCACTACCTGTGGGCTAAACCACTCCGTGGATCATGTAGCCGTGGTACATCACTATGCCTTGAGGCTCCATCATGACCTGCTTCGCTCAGCTGCTGCTGCTGTGCTATTGGCCATTGCTACGCCTTGGCACCTAATCTTCCTGCTGCTGCCGCCTCCCCAACCCCCTACCCTCCATCACCGTGTCTCTTGCCTGCTGGCCGTCTCTACGCATCTTGCCTGCAGACAGACTCAGGGCCTCCCACTAGCCACTCTGTACCTCCTGACCAGGGGCTGGTGTGGGCAGGAAGGACCTTCAGTATATTGACTGTCCCCCGAGAGTAAGTTGGACTGTATTGCTTTGTGGAATACTATTAGCTTTTGTACTTCTTCTCGCTGTATTAACCTATCCTTCTATAGCTATAAAACCCCAAGTGTCCTGGCTTTGTTTCTCTAGAGAACCTTGCCTAACCCAGCTGGCGATGATTCCATGTTATCAATAAGGAGCCCTGGTGGCCACAGTTAAAGCGTTCAGCTTGAAGCCAAGGGTGAGTGGGTGGGACTCAGCCGGCCACTCCTTGTCAGGAGGACTTGATGTTCGACCCCCGCTTCTATCACAACTGTCCAGGGCGCTCTCTGGGGCAGCTCTACTGTCACCCAGGGGCTGCAGGAGTCAGGATCAACTCAATGGCCCACAGGAGCAACATGTCACATGACTGGTGTAGCGAGTGACTGGCTCTGAGGATCATTTTCAGCTCTTCTGTGCGGCAAGCTCAGTACTATCCCTTTAGGAGGTTAGTCGGTCACCACCATTTCTACACACTGGACCCTTACACACAGACATGTATGTCATTTGACTGTATATTTCAATCTGAGACTGGGGCTGGGGCTAGACACATCTATGGACACATCACTGAGAACAAGTTGTCCAGCCAAATATAAAGGCCTGTTGTAGACACGGGCTCCTTGTTCTCTCACAAGGAGTCCCTCTTTGTGCACACGTGACGGGCATCTGTCTTACAAAATTGTTTTGTCTACTCCATCCCAAACTGACAAATCCTGCCCAAAGGCCAGAACAGGGGAAGCTCTGGGAAGTTGGTCCCCACAGAGTGAGTCCTGCTTAGAGTGCAATTAGTGAACCGGCGGCAGTTCCTATCTGGGTCTGCCAGGGAAGTCCTTGCTCCTGGGTTACCTGTGGGGCAAACCCCACCTGCAGCCCCGGGAGGCCTTCCTCCCCCAAAGCAAACCCCACTGCCATCAAGTCCACTGCAACTCCTAGGGCTCGTCCCGGCAGGGGACAACTTCCCCGGTGCCTCTCCAAGACCAAAGCTCTTTACAGAAGTAGAAAGCCTCATCCTTTTCCTGCAGAGCAGTTGGTGGGTGCAAGCTGAAGCCTAGTACCAGTGCCACCAGGGCCCCGCCAACAGACCCGGTAGAGGACAAGCGCTGTCAAGTCATGGGAAGGCTGGGAGGAGCCGCAAATGCTGGCTGCTGTGGACAAGATGTCAGTCTGGAGAGCTGCGGGCTGTGTGAACCAACTACAGGCATACCTCATGTACAGCGCTTTTCACTGTGTGTGTGTGTGTGTGTGTGTGTTTTACAAGTTGGGGGTGTGTGGCAGCGCCGAGTAAGAGCAAGTCTACCAATGTTATTTCCCCAGCTGCGTGTGCTCACTCTGTATCTCTGTGTCACATGTTGGTCATTCTCAGAATATGTCAATTTTTTTCAAAGTGCTATCCCCAACTTAATAGACAATTCACCTTTAATGACATTCGCCGAACTGTTCTGTGTCCTGGGACACAAGCCTACATAAGTGCGTGGCTCGCTTTCTTGCCATGTATGCTTTTACATGGTGATTGGGAATGGAGCCCAAACTATCTGGAGTTTCCGAAAAGGCAAAACTAAAGAAGAGAGAAAAAAGATCCATGGTTGAGGGAGAGCAGAAGGGGGTGACATCCAGGGGCTTACAAAAGCCAGTGGGGAAAGTGGCCTTCAAAGGGAATGGTGCGTGTCCACCAACATTCAGAAGTGGAGGACATTTGGCGGGTAGTGGCTATGTTTAGTGGGATAGTGCAGCCACATGGCATGGTGCAGGTGTTAAAATAAGCACAGAGTAAGTTAAACCGTGGCCCAGGCCAAAGCCATGCGTCGATGCTGATTCAGGAAGGCTAACACACGCACCCTAGCAGAGCATGATGCTAATGCAGAGCAGAGCAGGTTAAGAGGGTCCCAGGAAACTCTATTTTCTGTGCAGTTTTTCTGTTAACCTGAAACAACTGTAACCAAAAGCAATCTATGAGAAAACATGCTGTGTAGAACAATCGTCCAGGAGAATCAGTTTCACTAATAGAGGTAAGATCACCTAGTTGGCAAGCTGACACACGCCCAACTCCTCAGCGATCTCTGGAAATGAAAAGCATCAACAGGGGCAGTGTTAAGCTCATTGCCATCAAGTCCCTTCTGACAGTGTTGCCATCCAATAGGACAGAGCAGAACTGCCCCTGTGTGTTTCTGAGACCGTAACTCTTTATGGGAGTACGTTCTCTCGAGCAGCAACGGGTGGTCTTGAACTTTAGACCTTGTGGTTAGCAGCCCAACACATAACAAGTATGCCACCAGGGCTCCGAGGACAAAGTGTAGGTATCTGCCTTTGTAGATTGCTTGCTAGAGATGGCAAACAGTGTGCAGGAGTCAGAGGTGACCAGCCAGTGGAGGATGGGCCCAGACTCCCGACCCTGGATTTTTCCTCCATGCTCGGGTGGTTTTTCTGCAAGGGTACTGGGTGGAGATGTCAGTTCCTCCACCTGGGTTTATGACCTTAAACTTGGTGACTATGTTCTGTGCCGCCAGTGCAGCTTGGCACCAGAGTAGAACTGTGCTTCACAGGGCTTTTATGGCTGTGATCTGTTGGCAGTGGATCACCAGGCTTTTCTTCTGAGATGCCTCTGGGTCAACTTGAACTTCCAACCTTTCAGTTAGCAGCCGTGTGCATTGATCTAGGGATTCTCGACAAGTGTCAAGTGGATGCTATTTGGGGGAAAGTCCCCAAAAGAGCAGTTTTTTCCTTTGTTTGTAGGCTCCCAACCCAAGTTCCCTAGGCAGAGGAAGGCAGGGCAGGGGTACCTGCCTGTTCCTGCTCACCAGCGGCAAAATGTACCGTGTCCTCCAGCAGAGAGGAAGGGGGTGGCAGTGCCATCTGAAGGCTTTGTATGGGGCACACAGGCAGTGAGGGAGACATGGCTGGGGTCTTCCCTCCAGTTGCCCCACAACAGCCGGGTGGTGGGCTGGGGCACACACTTTTCCTGTACAGAGAAATAGTGTGCTGGGTTTGGAGACTGCAGAGATGGTGATGAATGTGTGGATGTATTTTTCCGCTACACCCCAGAGTCTGGAGCTTCAGCTGGAGACAGCATTTCAAGGCATCTCTCCACAATGATAATTAGGGATTCAGCTCCTCACACATCCAGCACCAAAATAAAAAAGCGCGCACATACCCTTGGTTGTACACAGGCTGGAGAAGAAGACCCACGTTAGGATTGGCATGTGCTCCCTCTTGGGTTCTGGTCGCGTTGATAAGAGCATTGGGAGGCAGGGCAGCCGAGTCTGAAAATCTGAGCCAGCCCAGGGGATTGCCTTGCACAAGGACTAATGTGCCTGTGTTATGGGGTGGGAAAACGGATGACAGAACTTGTCTCCAGGTGCTTAGCAACAGAGAAAGCCCAGTGCCAGTGTCCTGGTTTGGCCTGGCTTCTTCCCTGCAAAGGATGATGGGAGGTGTTAAGGAGGCCAAGCAGCCTGCTCCTCTCAGGGAGGACTGACCTCTGGGGTCCGGAAGCCAGGTGAAGGAACCGTTCCTTCTTCCTTATCTTCCCCAACCAGATGTGGAATGTTGTCAATGAGGCTGGACCATTGCTACATTTCTCAACAGTTCCTGTAGGTCCAGGGAAGCGTTGAATGCTCTCTAAATATAGGGAAGGTGTGGGCTGCTATTTCAGACCAGGAAAGCCTAGGCCTTGGGGATCTATGTAATCCAAATCTTCCTTCTCTCTCTCCCTCCCTCCCTCCCTCTTTCCCACTGCACCTACTGGGGCCTGTCACTTGTGGCAGACACAGTCTGTGGAGTATTTTAGAGGTGATGATGTCAGCTCATCTCTGATAGGCTGCTCTGGAGGGGCACACACTATTGGCTGCTCAGGCCCTTACCCTTCTGCTTCTAGGACTTGAAATCCAGACCTCAGCCCTCCTGCCTGCCTGGGAAAATGCATTGCCCGTCAGCAGCCAGTCAGCACAGGCTGCCCTAGCAGCTCTGCCAACACGCTAGACAACTAGTCTACCTTTAATTGGCACCTCAGCTGCTGGCAATGAGACCAGGGGTCAGGCTCCAGGAAAGAACAGCCAATGAGAGCCCGCTACTCTGTCATTTACTCGCCCATTTTGGGAAGCCCGGAGCAGGGGGCACATTTGCCTCCCCCTCTGAAGTGCCAGGCTACAGTGAAGCCCCTTGGGTGGGTTGCAGTCAGTCAGCAGTTAGAGGAAGAGGTCTTCAACCTGAGCTTTAAACAGGTACTGGGAAGAAACCAGTTATATTTTACATGAAAAACCAATGTCCATGCCTTTAAAAAATTTTTAAAAATAAATAACACAGACTCAACTGCCATCAAACCAATTCCAAGTCCTAGTGACCCTGTAGGACAAAGCAGAACTGGCCCCACTGGTTCCCGAGACTGTGGCTCTACTGTGGACAGGCGACTGGTGGATTCCGAGCACTGGGCTCTCTTAAACCACGTAGGATGGTGGCAGTCAGTGGGCAGACACTAGAGATTGGTGCTGAGCTCAGAGAATTATGTCATTAAAACAAAAAAGGCATGGAGCTACTGGTTTGCACTCATTCGTCTGCTTTTTCGTCTTCGTTTTGGGTAGACTCAGAACTTTGAGCGATCTTTTTTGGATCTTCCAGAGGCCTGGAAGCCGAAAATGACATCTTACTCTAAAAAAAGAAAAAGCTTTCTGGGCCAAAAGCACTCGGCAGCTTAAGCCAGCCACCAACCACATCTGGCCATTCACAAACACTTGTGGAAAACACGGGGACAGCTGGTGTCCCCTCCTGAGTGCGCAAGAATTCAAACCGCTAACCAGCTTGTCTGTTTTCGCTTGCGTTCCTTTCTCTGAGCGCCCCCAAATCTCAGCCACAACCGTGCTTCAACCTAAACCCAGAGGAGGCTCTCCTGCCAGATTGCAGGGTGTCAAAGCCCTCTCTGGGACAGTCCCAGGGCAGGAGTGGCCTGATAGGCGGGAAGTTGCCTGTGGGCGGTGAGTGAGGACTCATAAGCCTACTCAAATTCAGACCACCTGGGCTGTGAAGTCACCGTTTGCAATATTGTTGTGGTTGTGGGTACCTTCCAGTCGATTCCAACACAAAGCGACCCCATGGGACAGAGTAGCACTGTCCCCTGCCACCCCCCTCGCTGGGGTTTGCTCTGCTGTAATCTTCATGGAAGCCAAGTAGTGGGTTTTGAACCACCAGACTTTTGGTTGCCAACTGAGTGCTTAAGGTTTGCACTATCAGGGCTCTTTGCAGAGAGAGGGACAATGGAATGAATGTATTCAAGTGAGGCAAGAGGTTGGAAAGGCAGCTTGAAGGAGCCCTTGGCAATACCAACTCCAAACCAAATTCACCACCACTGTGTCCATGCTGATTCCAAGAGGCCCCTTAGGACAGGGTAGAAGTGCCCCTGGGGCATTCTGAGACTGTCACTCTCTACTGGAGTAGAAAGTCCCATCTTTGCATAGAAACAGAGATGGCAAGCTATTCTTCAGCAGTCCTTGGGAGGTGGAGGTTCATGCTGTTCTGGGAAGCACCTCAGAAGAAAGGCCTGCCAATCTGCTTCTGAGCAATCAGCCAATGAAAGCTTGACAGAGTCCTGGGGCACTCTCGGTGGGCATGGGGCTCCCGTGAGTTGGCACTGCCTTGACAACTGGCCAATCATTAATTTTGGTTCCTGACCTGACTGGACCGAGCTGCTACCTGACCTTTGGGATCCCCACTGAGCACAAACCCAGGAGGTCAGCTGGGACAGTGCTGGCCCCTCACAGGCGGGCGTGGGCTGTGTTGGCTCTCAGCACACACGCTCGCCAAGGGCAGGAGGTCTGTCGGGCAAGCGACAGGACAGGACAGCTTTCCTCCACGGAGCTTCTTCCTCTGAAGCACAGAACACAAGGGACACTTGGAGAGAGGGTGTTTCTCAGTCATCCCCCAGGGGGCATGTGACAGCCTCTCCTGGGCGCACAGAACCCGTGATGGCGAACATTGGATGCCTTGGGGCACTGAGCAGAATGCTCTCAGAGGGGACTGAATCTCAGGCTGAGGTATAAATGAGAACCCTTCCTCCTCTCACATGGGGGCCCTCAGGGGGTGCTGTAATCTGGTAAAAGGCACAGGGCTGCTCATGGGAGCTTCCCCGCCCACTCAGAGGCACCGTGGAAGAAAGGCCTGGAGATGGGTTTCTGAGAAATCAGCCACTGAAAACCCAGTGGAGAACGCCCTACCTTGCCACACATGGAGGCGCTCAGCACTAGGGTCGGGTTGCTGGCCATACGGGATTGGTGAATCCCCTTCCCTGGCTGTACCAGCCGCAGGCGGAGAGGAAAGCCTGGAGGAGGAAGGTGTGGTGGGTGCCGTTACCTGCGCTCGGTGCTCGCCCACGGCAAACTGAATGATGGCCACGCCCTGGCTGTGGCTGTCTTCGATCCTCTCTACGGTGCTGGAGTCGATTTTCAGGTCGTTGCTGATCTCGGCGCTCTGGATGAAGTCTTCTGTCTTCAGGTCCTCCACCTTCTTCAGCTCCCCGTTGGCCAGCTGGATGATGGAGCCTTTCATGAAGTAGGGGGGCAGTGTCGGCGGTGCCGCCGATGGCGAGGCGACCGACTGCACCACTGGCAGGTGGATCTGGGCCTGCACCATGGCCGAGTAGGCGGCGGGCGCGGCCAGTGCCTCAGGGCTGAAGTTCTCGCTTTTGGGAATGGCGGTGGTGACGAAGGCGTGAGGCACTGCAGCAAACTGGGACGACGATGTGACGATGGCGGAGGCAGCCCCGGACGAGTCCATGTCCGCGCTGCCGACGGGGATGAGCAGGGGCTGGGTGCCTGGGATCACCAGGTGCTGGGGCAGGCTGCCGGCGTAGGTGATCGCTTGCTGCTGGCTGCTCAGATAGCCGATGACTGGGGGCTGCGTCCCAGCATAGAAGGCTGTGGCCGGCAGCCCCACGGGGAGTGGCTCGGAGGCATTGTGCGTCGTCTGGATGACCGTGTGGGGGGACAGGGTGGCGACTGCGGCCTTGACGCCCTCGGGGCCCAGCGCCTGCTGCGGGGACAGTGCATAGGACCTGTGGCCGGCCTTCCCTAAGTGCAGGCCGCTCTTGTCGTTGAGGGTGGAGGGGGACGCCTCCCGGTGGGTGACCTGCTGCACTTCCAGGTCCGAGGCGGGCGTGCTGCTGTTGGGCAGGACCATCACAGAGGCCCGGACCCCGGACACGTCCCGAGTGCTGTAGTCGGTGGGGCTCGGGTGGACCACCATATGCCTGGACTCATAGGGGTGGGCCGACGCCTTCCCGCCGGCCTTCAGCAGCCCCAGGTCTGCCGAGGAGGGGCCCCCATACCGCCGGCTCTTCTCCATCTCCCCGTTGAGAATTTCTTTGGCCTGCAGGGCCTGCTGCAGCCGGCTGCTCTCCGCCTTCTTGGCGGCCTCCCGAGGGACGTAGTGGCTGCCGGAGTCCGAGTAGTGCACAACCACCTGAGAGGAGGGCCCCAGGGTGAGCGTGTGCGGGATCATCGTCTGGTGGGGGTGTAGGTGGAGGGGGAGGGCGGGTGGCGAGGCCGTGCGCCCCGAGCTCTGCGGGGAGCTGGAAATGTGGACGTACTGGTTCTGCGGGGCAGGTGGAGGGGAGCCTGCGCTCAGGAGCCCCGAAGTCCTGCCCAAGTGCTGCTGTGGGGGCGGCGGGGGCGGCGGCTCCACTCTGTGCCCCGAGGCCTGGCTCAGGCTGCCCATGTTGGCCAGCAGCGTGGAATAAGCCTCCAGCTGGGAGCGCTGGGACGGAGTGGTGGCCACGGCGGCCGAGGCCACCGCACTGGTGGGGATGAAGCCTGCGTAGGGCCCGCTGTACTGGGAGGACCCAATGAACTGGAAGGTGTGGGGCAGGTGGGCGTACTGCACTGGGGAAACAGGCGTCCCTGATGGCGGAGGCGGGTACACCGTGGGGAGCGTGGTGGTCACCGGGACGGAGCGAGGGGCGCTGGGCGGGGAGTAGTCCAGCCCCGTGGACAACGATTTGTGTAAACCTATTCCCTGCTGTAAACCCTGCTCCCCTGAGCACCCCGCTGGCCCGTGCCTGCCGCCGCCCCCGCCGTGGCCTCCTGGGTGGCTGGAGAGCCAAGCCAGGCCCTCTGCCCGGTGGTTGTCCGTGGGCAGCGCCGCCGGGGACTTCTCCTCCGAGGGCCGGCTGGTGGCGGGGATCTCGCGTTTCTTGGGAGGCAGGCATTCATTGCTCCGCTCCTGGTTGGATTTCATCTTTCGCCGTCCCCCCTCCACGGTGGCTGTCTCACTGGCTGGTGGGCACCGGCTTCAGTCTGATAAACGGAAAGTCACATTTGATGTCTGTGGGGGATCCAGGCTCTTCATGAGGAATCATCTCCCCGTGGGTGCACTCCGCCAACAGCGTCTCGGGGTTCTGGGGAGAGAGATGGGACCAGACAGAGGGGGGAGGGGCGGGGAAGGAGGGGAAAAGGGGGGTGAATTAAAGAGATCAGCACAAACTCCATAGTCATGGGAGGCTTTTGAATATACACGCACAATCTCAATACTTAAAAAAAAATCATCCACATGAGTTAAAAAGCAGGTCCCTGCTTCCACGGTGATTCCCAACACGGCAGAGCCGGCATGACCATGGGGCAGACCGCATGGAGCAGGCCCCTTGCAATCTCCCCACCTGACTATGTTCTGCAGGGAGCACTCCTCAAAGGCCTGTTCCCTGTGTCTGCTGCCCTCCTCTCTTGTCTTCCTCAAGAGTAGGCCCTGCATTTCTTCAGCATCCTTTTCAGGAAGGCTGGGACCGGGCCTCGCCCAGCCCCACCAGAAAACCCAAGTAGGCCCATAGAGCAAGGTGATGGTCCAGGGCAGGGTGGCTAGGAGGTGGGAGGCCTGGGCAGTCTCTGCTCTTTACTTCCTCCTTCGTAATGATGCACAGGTGCTGTGGCACTCCGGGCCTTTACTCATCTACAGACTCCCTCTTCCCCATGTATACACACACACACACACACACACACACACAAACAAACCACACACACACACAAACCACACACACACACTATGCTACACACCCTCCCTCAGTCCACCACAGACACCACACCACATACGCATCCCACCGACAGCATGTGTACAACATACATATACATATACCACATATATCACAGACACTGCACTCTATGAACACCACATATTCAACACACACTACATACACAGCAAGTCCACTGCATATCCATGTACTACAGTCACTGGATACATACCACACACCACATAGATCATAAACACACTGCATTACACACCCTGCATCCACACAACACACACACCACATAACACACCGCATTACACTATACACACTGTATCCATACCACATATACAGACAATACACCTCCCATGCACACACCACACTAAACACACTGCACACATA
The DNA here is from genome assembly GCF_050624435.1 of Tenrec ecaudatus. Classification (NCBI taxonomy): domain Eukaryota; kingdom Metazoa; phylum Chordata; class Mammalia; order Afrosoricida; family Tenrecidae; genus Tenrec; species Tenrec ecaudatus. Next base: position 299,147,395 of record NC_134530.1, on the reverse strand, counting down.
CCACACACAGATCACATATCTCACACATACCACAATACACACTACATACTATTCACTGCATACACACCACAGACCCCACAAACTTCATACACACCCCACACATACAACATACACTATGCAAACATCACATAGGTCACACATACCATGCAAATATTATATACATACCAGATACTGCATCACAGAGACAAAATACAACAGAATACATATACAATACAAATGCCATATATACAATATACACCTCACCCTGTAAACATGCCGCACATGCAACACATACCCTGCATATAGCAAACACCTCACACACATTTACTGCATCACATAGGCTACGCACAACACATACACAAGACACACACCATATATACAACACCCCCACACACTGTATACACACCCTACATACACAAAACACACATTGCTTATGCACCCCAGCCCTGCATATATAACACACCCACCACACACACATTGCAGCACCCAGAATTCATACACACCACATATACAGCGCATATCAATACATGCACGCATTGCATCACGCACACATAGACCATACGATGCTACCTCAGGAGAGCCACAAATAAGCCTGTGATCCACACGTTTGAAAAGAACTCTGAGTACAGCCACTCATGAGAACCAAAAGCCAAAATAAAACTCCGAGTCAGTTAAAAAACAAGCATGTCTGTGGTTAACAAGACGAGGATGATAATAGGACGCAGTGGGAGTCCATAGTTCCTTCTTCCCTGCCTCTCTTCCTTTAGAAGCTGTCTTCCAACATTCTCTTCCTGTGGTCCCTTCTCTTTCTCCTTGGGAAGGGCCAAATCCTCATTCACTCCAGAGAAGGAGTCAGCCCCTTCCAGACAAACCGTGCCTTGACCCATAGACAGAGTCCAGGGAGCCAGTTCTTGTGGGCACACATCTCAGCCTTATAGTAACGACTGAACTCTGTGTGTCAGCTACCCTGGGAGCAAGCCACGCCCACCTGGCAAAGCAGAACAAGCCAGGGACCTGAGTGTACCTGGCTGGGCAGCAGCTGCTGAAGAGAGCAGCTAGCATAAGGTGGTGTGATCCCGAGGAGCTGGGGGACTGGGTTCAGGGGCCCTAGGCCATTGGTTATGGCGTTTTGCCTCCCCCAAAAGATACCTGTCTTCAGCATTCAGCCCTTGTCTGTACTGAAGTAACTCTCATCTGCCCCTTGTGACAAGTCCCTTCCTCCCCCCCAGCACCATCTTATCTCACATCTCATATACAGCACATGTTCCTCCAATTGAATTTGTAACTTTAATTGTCTGGCCAATGATTTAATGGCACTTGTTGGTTCTGATTCAACACTACGAACTGTCACTCAATGATTGACGATGGCCCAAACTCAAGAACCAAACACGCTGCCAAAGAGTTGGTTCCAAGTCACAGTAACCCTATAGGACAGGGTAGAACCGCCCCTGTGGTTTTCCAAGATTGTAACTCTTTACGGGAATAGAAAGCATCCTCCATACCCCGATTTGGTGTGATTAGTGGTTTTGAACCACTGACCTTGTGATTTCAGCCCAGTGCATATTCAACTATGCCACCAGGGCTTCTTGGATGGCTGATAAGACCCCAAATGAAGACTTCCCTTTGCGTTCCCCATCCTATTTGGTTTTGATCAGGTCTGTGTGAAGATACTGATTTGGAATTATGATGTCTGGACACAACACCACTGGGCAGTTTCTCACACAACCAGAGAGGTACTTTAGAGATCAGAATGGAAACAGAAAATAAAAAGACCAAAATACTACTGCTGGAGAAATGAACTCTCTGTTCAATGAGTAACGTCAGCTATTTAACTCCTGACCTAAGACTTCTGTAACCCCCAAATAACGGGATTCTTTAGAGCAGTGGTTCTCAATCTGTGGGTCGCAACCCCTTTGAGGGTTGAACAACCCTTTCACAGGGGTCACTTGATTCATAACAGTAGCAAAATGACAGTGATGAAGTAGCAACAAAAATAATTTTATGGTGCGGGGTCACCAACACATGAGGAACTGTATTAAAGGGTTGCGGCATTAGGAAAGTTGAGAACCTCTGCTTTTGAGTCTTCATGAAGGAGCCCTGGTGCTGCTGCGGATTAGACGCCGGGCTCCTGCCCGCAAGCTCAGTGATGAAAACCCACGCTGCTGCTCTGCAGGAAGACAAGGCTGTCTGATCCCGTAAAGCGTTATAGTCCCAGAAACCTTACACAGGGCCCCCCTGAGTCGGAATCGACTTGATGACAGTGCTTGGTTGCTTTTTTAACATATCCCCTTCAGGAGGCTGTACTGGTTCTGTGATAGAGTCCTCACTCCCTCTGAGGGAGATCCAAGTTTCAGCCCCAGCCAATGCCCCTCATGCACAGATACCACCTGGCTACCAATGGAGGCCAATGAGTTGTTATAATGCTGAGGTCCTTTCAGCCTCTAGACTAAGACGAGGAAGAAAGACCTGGTGATATACTTTCAGGAAAATAAAACAATAGATCATCAATTAGCCATGAAAGGCACTGTGCATTACAATGGGCCAACCCACAGCCAATCATGATGTCCCCAGGCGGGGCAGTGTTGTGCCCCGGGGTTCCCAAGAATTGTGTGGCTCTAACAACAACAACAACAACAACAATTTCTCACAAAGAATACAGTATAACACTTGCAAATCCGTGACCATGTAGTGTGCTATTCTTATAGCAATGACAGACTCAAATTAAATTACAAAAGCGTGAAAAATAAGTTGCCCCCTTTGGTTACCCGATGTTTGAAGAGTGCTTACAACGATCTGCTTATCTCGAGAGAGTCACTCTTAAGAAAGGCAACAACCTATATCTTCACATCCCCTGAGCAACTAACAAAGGAAGGTCCCTTTAAGAGACGGGGGCAGATCTACTTTGTCCTATAGGGTTGCTGTTAAGTCAGAATGAACTCCTTGGCAGTGAATTTGTATTTGTTTGGGTTTGGTTTTGGTTTCCTCCAACTGAACTGTGTCATGCGCCCCCTGCTGGTGGAGTAGCAGCACTGATCCAATAACTCCGACAGTTTCCTTAGGGATTGCTGTCAGAATCAGGAAGGAGACTATTTGCATAGAGTGGAGCCAGCCAGTGCAGGAATATGTTAATTAGCCCCAGGCAACTCCAGGGAAGAACAAGCAAAAACATTATGGGCCTTTCAAAGGCTAGAGCAGTGGTTCTCAACCTGTGGGTTGTGACACTTTTGTGGGGGTCAAATGACCCTTTCACAAAAGTCACCTAAGACTATTGGAAAACACATATTTCCGATCATCTTTGGAGCCAAGACACTGCTTCTCTATCCACTTCCAGGAGGGTCTGCCCACATGCAGATACACACATGTACATACACACACATATGAGTACCCATCGTACAAGACAACATTTCATTTATTTGTCATTAGAAATAAATATTTCACAATACCTAATGACATATTGTTTTGTGATTAATCACTATGCTTTAATTCTGTTAAATTTGTAACAATGAAAATACATCCTGCATATCAGATATTTACATGACGATTCATAACAGTAGCAAAATTAGTGATGAAGTAGCGAAGAAAATAATTTTATGATTGGGGGTCACCACAACATGAGGAAATGTATTAAAGGGTCGAGGCATTAGGAAGGTTGAGAACCACTGGCCTAGAGACATGTCAAACACATTCAGAAAGAGGCCCATCAGAAATGCATAGAGTGCCATGGAATACCCAATGCCCCTTCTGAAGGTATCTTTTAGGAACCCGCTTCAGCAAGTTAGACAAAGAATGCTGACTGGTTCCTAGGAGGGCAGGGCTTACCGACACTGCTCATTTGACACATTAACTTACTGGGATACCCCACTGGGCTGCTAACCAGGAGCTCAAACCTACCAGGCCCTCCCTAACCAGCAGTTCAAACGTAACAGCCTCCTTCTTGGGAGGACGACAAGGCTGTCTGCCCGCATAAAGATGTGAGGTCTTAGAGAACCAAAGAGGCAGTTCTACTCTGTCCTGTAAGGTCTCTCTGAGTCAGAGTTGACTGAACGGCAGCTTATTTTGGTGCTAAAGACTCCAGGCTTGGCCTTCTGATAATGGGCCACTCAGAAACATTTAAACATATCCTTCTGAACAGTTATCTATTGAGAAGGAACGTCTTTTCCGGGTCAGAGAAAGGAGAAAGCAAAGTCAGCACTGAGTTGAGTTTGACTCCCAATGACCCAGTGACTAAGCACCACAGGGCAGTCAATGACTAGTTTTTGAAGTAGACAGCCAGGCTTTTCTTCTGCAGCACATCCGAGCCGACTTGAACCTCCAATGATAAAAGATTAACACAGAATCTGGAGCGACCCAAACTGTGGCTTGGGCCAAGCCCCCAAATGTCAACCTACCCTCCTCCTACACTTAGAAAGATCATGTTTCCTATGTACAGATGCTGTATTAAGGGGAAAGAAACCCAAACCAAACCCACTGCGTGCAAATGGACTTGGACTCATAGAGACCCTGTGGTAATACTGCATACACTCGAGTATCAGCTGACCCAAATATAAGCCGAGGCCCCCGATTTTACCACAAAAGCTGGGAAACTTATTGACTCGAGTATAAGCCTAGGGTGGGAACTGCAGCAGCCACTGGTACGTTTTTTCTATATAAAAATAGACGCCAACAAAATTACATTAATTGAAGCATCGGTAGGTTAAATGTTTTTGAATATTTATTTCAAAGAAAACAGTAAACTAGGTCTGTAAGTGGAAAAGAGGGTCAACAAAAGCAATAAGGTATCAGCAGTAACTAGGCACGCTGTGTTACTTGCATGCTCTGCGTTACTACATAGGCTGCCTTACCGCGTATGCACAACACAGCTTGTATAGTCTGAGGCCTGACGCAGGCTGATACTAATCCAGAACGTGCTGACATGGCGGTTTGCATAGAGCAGCCTGTGTTAGGGCTCATACTATACACGCTGCGTGGTGTGCGCACCGTGTTACTGCCTGCGCTGTGCTGCGTTCCTGCAGAAGCAGCATTGCTGCGTAGGCATGGGAGGTGCTAATGCAACACACGCAGTAACACAGAGTGTGCGCAACGCAGCGTGTGTATCATGAGCCCTAAGACAGGCTGCTCTGTGCGAGCATAGTCAACACTGGGTCCAGATGGGTGAATAAGAAAATAAACGTACTGTATAGCCAAGACCAGAGATATACCGGTACTTGTATTCAGCCGCGCTTGGGTGGCGTGACCAAGCAGTGGCAAGACTGCAAAGGCTATGTCATTGATCACAGCCCTGGAGAAGATCAGGAGAAGAATAACAAGGGCGTCCGGCATTCATCTGACAAGGATGCGGTGCACCCCGGGTACCAGCGCACGGAAGCAGGCAGGTTCTTGCCCGGTACGGCATGGACAACACAGAGGCTGCCCCGCGTCCAGGAGAAAAGAAGTGCGGTGATATCAGCAATCATCGGACCCTCCACAGAGGCTGCAGGCACCCGCAGATGAGCGGGAGAGACCAGAGAACACCCGCACTGCACCCGAGAACAGGTAAGTCAGACCCTCACTTGAGTATAAGCCAAGGGGGGCTTTCTCAGCATTAAAAATGTGCTGAAACACTCGGCTTATACACGAGCATATACGGTACATGATTTTACGTTGACTTGAAGATATATAAAAGTGCAGGGTTGGTATCCAACCTGCCAATCAGGTCACAGCCAGATCTTGCCTCATTGTGGGCGTGGCCTTCTCATAAGGAGGGTCCTGGGAACCCCGCCTTCTCTCTGCCTTGACCTTCCTGCTTGCTGGTCACTCTGGGAGCTGCCAGAGCCCTGCTGCTTCCACCGACATTGAAGCCACAGGACTTTGCATGCACCACCTGTGATCGTCCTGCATTCTGCATCACTTCATGTGACTGCATGAGTCTGAAGAGGGACTCATGGACTCGTATCGGACTTACGGACCTGAGTTGGACTGGGTAGGCATGTTGTACTGTTACATAATTACTTCTTGATATGAAGTTCTCTCTTGTACGTATATGAGCGTCACTGGATTTGGTTTTCTCTAATCCACAAAACAGAACATGGACCCTATAGAGCGTCTCCAAAGCTGGACAGCTTTCCAGGAGCAGGTTGTGCTATCTTTCTCCAGCAGAGCAGCTGATGGCTTTGATCGGGTGACCTTTTGGTTAAGAGTCCAATTTGTAATCCATGACAAGCACCTAGGGCAGAGTCCCTTCTCTGGACCTGGTTAGCTATATTGTCTCTCTCATCCTTGGGACGGACAGGAGCTTACTATATTTTCGGCAAACCACAAGAGGGCGCCACATTTCCTAGGTACCTGGGCCACTTGGGATGACAGATCGGAGAGGCGAACACCTCATGAAGACAGAAGAGTGGAGCTGAACTAACGAGGGAGGGAGGGAGTGTCAGTCCGTGAAGAAGAGAAGAAACAGGAGACAGGGGCTGCAGCTTTGGGGTTTCTCTTCCTAGCGGAAGACAAATGGCCTAAGTGCCACCGATGTCTCTGCTGAGTCTCTGAGGAGCTCGCCTCCGAGCAGATCACGTGGGCACCCACACCAATATCAATGCCAAACTATCAGGGAAGCACATATGCCGCTTCCACGGCTCAAACGTTATTATTATTTAAAGAAGAAAAGCAACCCAGTGCCATCGAGTCCGTTCTGACTCACAACAACCCTACAGGACAGAGTCGAATGGCTTCTGTGGGTTCCTGAGACGGTGACTCTTTACAAGAGTAGGAAACCTCATCTTTCTTCCAAGGAGGGGCGGGTGGTTTTGAACCGCTGACCTTGTGGTCCGCAAGTCAACTCAGAACCACTCCGCCAGCAGGGCTCCTGTAACAGTCATATTAGAAAAATGAAAGCAGAAGGAGACTTCAAAGATGAATGAGGGTCTTTACTACATACGTTTTCCTGATAACCACTGATGTGGATACATCTGTTTTAAGCATTTTTATATCCTCATTAATATATCTCCCTCCAGTATTTTATTTTCCCATTTAACTCTAAGTGAGGTCCAAAACCCAGCAGCTTCAACACAGCCAGGGGTTGTAAGAAACCCAGAACCTCAGGCCCAATTTCAAACCTACTTCTTCAGATTCTGTTTTTTAACAAGATCCCCAGGTATTTCATATGCGCATTAACATTTGAAAACTCAGCAATATGATGACATTTTCTACTAAAGCCCCTCTCTCTCTGTTACGCACATATGAAATATCTCTAGCCTCTTACTCGATGGTGTCGTGGGTTATGAACTCGGCTGCGGATGGCACAGTCAGCCATTTGAAACCATCGGCTTCTCTGAGGGAGAAAGATGAGGCTGTCTATTTGGAGTTCTAGTCTCAGATTATACTGTCCTATAGGGTGGCCAAGAGTCAGAATCCAATCCGTGGCAGTGAGTGTTGGGCCAGGCATCGGGCAGCTCACTGCAAGACCAGCAGTTTGAATGCATCGTCCCTCCTCCAGAGAAAGCTGAGGCTTCCTGCTCCCACCGGGTCCTTAGGAAGCCGGATCTGCCCAACAGCCCTGAGCGAGCCTTTTTCTAAGGAGCCTGGGTAGCACTGTGGATTGTGTAGGATTGAAAACCACCAAGTTGGCCGTTCAAACCCACCAGAGGCTGTGGGAGAAAGAGGAGGCTGCCACAGAAAGCCCCGCCTTTCTCCCTCAGAGAGGCTGGAGGTTTCCAACTGCTGACCTTGCGTTTAGCAGCCCAACGTGTGACCCATGGACACCACCAGGGCTCCTTAAAAATCTTATGATCTAGTAAACCCTGAGGAGCAGCTCTACTCTGCCCTCTAAGGGCCATTCCCCCAAGAGTTAGACTTGGCAATGGGGAGGGGGTAGCCAGTATCTGGGATCTCTGGGCAATGCCATTGGTTAACATGCTCTGCTGCTGACGGAAAGCCTGAGACCCAGGCAGGGGTGTTTGTTGGGGGGTTGGTGGGGGTGAAGACCAGCGGTCTATGATCAAAACGAACATCGAGCTCCAGCAGACCCCAAGGGGCCCAGCCCTCCTCTGACACCCTTGGGCATCATCTAGCCAGCACCGGGCAAAGACGCAGCACAGTGCTTCCAGACACTCCCCCTCTCTTCCGGGTCTGTCTTCTGAAGCTGTACAAAAGCATATTTAAAGAAGGCCATCGCCATACTTTTGGATATAAGTCAATTATCTCTGGGAAGAAAAAAGAGAGCTTAAAAAAGGAAAACTCCCAAATGCTGTGATTCAGCTCTGAAGTGAGGTGCCTCGCTCAGTGCCTGGAGGTGTGGGGCTGTATCCCCCCCTGACCCCAAGCCCTGTAAGTAACAACTGGCATCTGCTGGATGAGGCCCTCATACGGTGTGGTTCAAGCTCACCCAGGAGTCCCTCGGAAGGCAGGCCTAGTGGTCTGCTCCTGAAAGGTCACACCCTTGATGACCCTTGGGAGCAGTTCCACTCTGCACCTACAGGTCACTGGGAGGTGGAATGGACTCCCCAACTAACAAGAGCAACCAAGCCAGAGACAGCAGGCAGAGGCCCCCAAATCCGTGCCAAGGTCGGGGCCATCCTGTGAGCTGTTCGGCGGCCTACACGCATGGTCCTTTGAGCACTCCAGTCTGTGGGAAACCCACGGGGGCCTGGCATTCCTGGAGACACCCGGCTTCAGCTTTTAGAGAGAAGGAGAAGAGGGCTGGTAAGCTTGGCCCCAGGCCCGGTTTAAGAGAGAAGTCCCCTGGCCAAGGTCATTAGGATATGGTGAGGTCGCCTTGAGTCCGAATACATCTGTCTAGTTCCTGTTTTATTCTGTTGCTACGCTGGAAAGTCTGGGCCGGACACAGGCATTGTAGCAAGGTATTAAAATAGGCCAAGAATGACGGCCTTGGGCATCCAGGCTGGAGACAGGTGGGTTGAGTGATAACATAATTAACTACATTGTATGGGTGACTGAATCAGCCTGCGCCAGAGGAAGCAAAGCGGGCCACATGTCCTCCCCCTCTGCCCCCCCCACACACTGACTTCATCGCTAGTGTGTCCCAGCCCGTGCATCGTTCCATGCCAGCATGGAGCCATTAGGGGGTGCCCGAGAGCTCTTCTTTTCAGTTCTGTGCCCTCAATCATATTATTCATTAGTGCTTCGGTGATCTTACTTAGCATACGTAACAGAAAGCTGGGAGGGATGCCTAATATAAATTGATTATGATTCAAGTATATCTTTAGAAGCTTGAAACGAGGGCAGCAAACAAAAAGCGAAGCTGAGTGAGAATTCGAGTACATGCCTGCCTGGGATTTCCAGAGCACAGCACACCCATGCAGGGGGTGAGAGGGCGAGCCGGCTGACAAGGATTCCAATGAAAAGCCTGGAGGGACTGACCCCCGCCTGGTGCAAAGGGCTCATGCACTCGGCTGCTAATTCAAAGGCTGGGGCTTTGAGTCCATCCGGAAGTGCCTCAGAAAAAAGGCTTGGTGATCAACTTCCCCCACATCAGCCATCAGCGCCATAAATCTGACCTTCACCCCAATCACCACTCATCCCCTTACTCTGCTTTGTATACCTGTGGCAAAGGAGCTTGCTCTTCACAGATGATGCACGGTGACTTTACTCGCAGCTGACCACAACTCTGTCTGGTCTTGTGCCACCCCATGACTGGTTGTGCGTAGCACAACTGTGACCCAAAGGATTCTCGTGAGCTGGATTTGGAAGTAGGTCACCAGTCTTTTCTTCCTAGTCTTTTATGATCTAGTCTAGAAGCTCCTTGTAGATCTCTCCAGCACAGCATGACAACCTGTCAAAAGCTCTGTTCCAACTAGTGAGACTCAGGGGAGTACAATGACTAGATGTAATGTAATGGCTACAATATTTTAATCTCCTCCGAAGGCGACCATCCTGAGAGCTCGTTGGTTCCATGCAGCTCTGGGGGCAAGCCTGCAAAGCGACTTGACAACATTGCGGTTGGAGACCTCGAAGGAGAAGGCTGATGGGTTCCTCAGCCTCACAGCTGCTCCTGCTGCGGTAAGCTGTACCTTTCTTTACTCCTGCCGGACGTGTGAGATTCGTGGCTAGTGCACCTTTAATCAAGAGGTTGGAGGTCCAAGTCCACATAGAGGCACCTCAGCAGAAAGGTCTGGAGATCTACTTGTGACAAACCAATGACTGAAAACCCCACGGACAAGAGTTGGTTTTACTGGTTTGATCCTTGAAGTCAGGAGTCCTGGTGGGGTAAAGGTTAAGCTCTCCGCTGCTAACTTACTGGTCAGTGGTTCAAAGGCACCAGCTGCCCATGGGAGAAAAGACCCAACAGTCTGCCCTGTCTTGAAACCAGCTTCATGGTCAGGAGCTCTACTGTGTCCTCTGTGGTGGTTATGAGTCAGAACAACTATGCCTTTCCGGACTCTACTCTTGGGGACTATGAGGCAGCATGATAGGACAGCCTTCAGCATGCCCTCCAACCCAAACCCACTGGCATTGAGTCGATGCTGACTCAGTCGCCCTATAGCACCGGGTAGGATGGCCCCTGTGGGTTTCCAAGACTAACTTTTGATGAGAGTAGAAAAGCCTCATCTTGCTCCCAAAGACTGGCTGACCTTGAGGTTAGCAGTCCAACTTATAACCATTATGCCGCCCTGCGGGAAATGTTTCTTAGATTCTGCGGTGCTATTTTCCATGAGCGTGACAAGGGTTGTTTGTGGTGCGGGGCTGCGGAGTTGGTTCCCGCTCACAGCCAGGTGCAGCAGAACGCACCCTGCCGGACCGGGGCCCTCCTCACAGCCACGCAGCCTCGGCATCAGTCTGACTCTGGAGGGCCTTCCTCCTTGTCACGGGCCCTCTCCTTGTTCAAGCATGATGTCATTCGCCAGGGACTGGCTATCCTGACAACATGTCCAACGTGTCCGAGATGAAGTCCACCAACCACCCTTGCTTTTGAGGGGCATTCCAACTGTTAATACTCAATACTTGCCACTAGGGGAGGCTTCCAATGGGTTTCATCTCCCATGGAAATACAAGGAGAGCTAGTATGTGAGTAGGGGTCTGTTCTCCATGGACCCAGCACCTGCCGTGTGCCTTGGAGGGTGGGCGTGAAATTTCACAGGGTGGGAGTGGGTGCCGGGCAGTGTTATTCCTAGAAGCTGGCTCCCACAGAATGAGCTGCGGCGTCTGGGCAGCCAGCGGCCTCTGGCGGCCTGCCCAGCCTGGAATTCCTGGAAAGGCTTGGGATGGGAAAAGCAATCGTTTGCACGGACAACCATCTGGATCCACATGGCCCCCAGGGAAATGTCCAACAGAGAGCGAATTTCAGTTGTTAAGAAAATCTGGACGTGCCTTTCTGACAAGACCCTGCCTAGCTCAGTCTGTCCGTTAGCACAGAGCCGATGAGCTGTCCCAGGCCCCGCCAGTCTGCTTGTCCACCGCTCTGTCTCACGGCTGGGGCAGCTGCCCAGGCTCTTTGCACAGCTCCCCCTGAGCCTGGAGCGCACCGTGCCTGCCCAGCACAGAAGTCCTGCTGCCTTCTTATCCAGCCTCCAGGATGGTGGGAGGAGGGGAGGAGTTGACAAAGGCACGGTCGTTAAAAACCTGGGTGAGGAGTCCAAGGAGCTGTACCTTCTCTTCTCCCTGGAATGTTCTTAGAAGCCCAGCGGTATGCCTCAGAACAGGAGGCAGCAGGCATTCACAAGCACGGGCCTATTTGACGAGCAAGGTAAACGATTCCATCACTGGTAATAATCACCATGGGAAGAGCCCAAACCCAAACCCAACCCACGGCCGTTGAGTTGAGTCGACTCCTAGACACCCTGGCCTACAGGACAGAGTAGTGCTGCTCCCTGTGGTTACCCTATACCTCTTTCTGGAAGAAGTCAGCCTCATCTTTCTCTTGTGGAGGGCTGGTGGGTGTGAAACACTGATCTCAAGCTTAGCGGCACAGCCGCCTCCACAGAGCCACCAGGGTTCCATTCATGATAAGATAAGCCCTCCTCCACCAAAAGAACCCCCAAATAACCATCATCAGTTCATTCCTGCACCCAGTGACCCAGTTAGGGCAGGGCAGAACTAACCCTAGGGGTTTCTGAGATGGTAAATCTTTACAAGAGCATTAAGCCCCATCTTTCTCCCATGGAGTGGCGGTAAGTGGCTTCGAACTGCTGACCTGGAGGTTGGCATTTGAACACAAAACCCACTATACCACACGGTTTCTTTTGAAAGGAAGATAGTAGACTAATATTATCACGAACAGTAACAAGAAAAAGAAAGCAAAGTCTAGTCATAAGGCTATACTATGGTCGAAGGTAGAATTCAAGTCCCACATCTGGTTTGATACCTGATTGTGGACTCTTTTCTCTCTCTCTTTCCCTGTAATGTAATTTTTAATTGACTCAAAATTATACATGCACTTGAACATGCCGGAGAGCAATTGATTGATGGATCGATCTCCAGGGTGATGCAGGACAGGGTCGCGTTTCATTATCAGGAGAGACCATGAGCGGAAGTGGACTGCATGGTGGGTGTCAAGTGTGGATAACCAACATCCAACAAGAGCTTCCTTAGGAACTCCCAGTGACCTCTTCGATTATCTGGGGCCAATCGATCCTAAAGTCATGGGCAATCTTTATATACATCCTCCCAGGCATCTGTTTTTGTTTTCTCTTCATTTCTGTTATTTACACACAAAAAGGAAATGCAATTTTTTTCTTTTCACTTTTTCCCCCTAGCTGATAGAGAGGATTCTATTTTTTTAAATCATTTTTTTGGGGGGCTCATATAATTCTTATCACAATCCATACATACATCCATTGTGTCTAGAACATATGTGCATTTGTTGTCATCATCATTCTCAAAACATTTGCCTTCTACTTGAGGCCTTAATATCTGCTGCTCGTTTCCCCCTTCCTCCCCACTCCCCCTACCTCATGAACCCTTCATCATTCATAAGTTATTATTATTTTGTCATATATTACACTTTCCGATGTCTCCCCCTGCCTTCTTCTCTGCTGTCCCTCCCCCATGGAGGAGGCTATATGTAGATTCTTGTAATCAGTTCCCCCTTTCTATCCCACATTCTCTCCAACCCCCAGGCATCACCACTCTCACCACTTGTCCTGGGGAAGTCATCTGTCCTAGATTCCCTGTGTTTCCAGTTGCTATCTGTACCTATGTAAATCCTCTGGTTTAGCCAGATTTGTAAGGTAGACTTGGGATCATGATAGTGGGGGGAGGAAGCATTTAAGAACTAGAGGAAAGCTATATGTTTCATCGTTGCTACCCTGCACCCGGACTGGTTCATCTCCTCCCCACAACCCTTCAGTAAGGGGTGTCCGGTTGGCTACCAATGGGCTTTGAGTCTCCACTCTGCACTCATTCACATTTTCAATAATATGATTTTTTGTTCCTTGATACCTGATCCCTTCGACAGCTCGTGGTCATACAGGTTGGTGTGTTTCTTCCATGTGGGCTTTGTTGCTTCTGAGCTAGATGACCACTTGTTTATCTTTGAGCTGTTAAGACCCCAGACGCTATATCTTTTGATAGCTGGGCACCATCAGCTTTCTTCATCACATTTGCTTATGCACACATTTGTCTTCATTGATCGTATCAGGGAGGTGGGCACCCATTGATATGATTTTTAGTTCTTTGATGTCTGATAACTGGTCCCTTCTGCATCTTGTCGTCAGACAGGCTGGTGTGTTTCTTCCATGTGTGCGTTGATGCTTCTCAGCTAGATGACCGCTTATTTATCTTCAAGCCTGAGGATTCTATTTTTAATACTTCCCAACGCACAGGTCCCAACTCTCATGAAAAACACTCAAGCAATTCAACACATACAATGTGAATAACCACAGTGGTCGGGTGCAAAGTTCAAGTGCAAGCATTTCTTGTTCCACTCCTCCTACCTCTCTCCCAGGGCATGGTGGGGAAATACAGAATCAACCTTCCATAGCCCACAAGCAAGGCTGCCAGCACGTGAAGCCATAGGGCATGGTGGCTGTGGGTTGGGTTTCCAGGAAACAAGATGGATGGACAGGGAACCAGATGCTCTCCCTCTCCATTACATTCAAAAAAATAGCTTTCTGGAACTGGGGAATTCTGGGAAGATCTTACAGCAAGTATTGCCCTTGATGCAACTGGATGAGATTACAAAAAAAAAGCTGAAGTTCCCAGGTAATTCATAAACTGACAAAATCATTGCTCCTGGGTGGGAAAACATTAGCTCCCCTTCAATGGCTGTTTCACAGTCTCTGGGGGGCAATGTGTGACTTTGTAATGCTCCTGATTATAAAGGCCTGCAGACCTCTGGGACCCAGTGTGACCGAGTGGGTGACGAGTTATTCTTTGTCCAGATAGAAACGAGATCAATGGAACCACAGAGAAGCCGAGAATGGAAGTAGAGAGATGATGGCAAGTGGGTGAGGATTTTGAAGCAGCAGCAGCAGCTCAGAAGAAACTGGGGTCTTCTTCCAGAGCTGACTTAGAGCCTTCCCCTAAAGTGGGTGTCCTGAACTCCGACTCCAGGCCTCTGGAACTACGAGACCATGAATTGGTTTGTTACAGTCACTGGCTTGTTTTTCTTTTATAGCAGCACTTGGTAACAAAGACAGATGTCCGTCTCCTGAACTCTGACTCATTCATCTCTCTCTGCCCTGGGCTGATTTTAAAGTGCGTCCTTACTTTCTGGGAGAGTATAACCATGAGGATGTCAACTTTCAGACCATTCCACCTGTCCTTCTGGAGAAGGATCAAACTCGAAGGTGGTCTCAGCCCCTCCCACGTTATAATTGGTGCCAGAAATGAGGGTGGTCTTTTGGGGACTGTTCTGTCACTGTAGTTGGTCCATAGTGTCCTTCTTAGTGTGGCGATCATTATATTGAGATGAAACTAGAAATTTGTAAAATAAACAGCATCCATGAGGTCCTTGCAGAATTCAGGGCTAAGAATGTATCGCGATCCAGTGAGCAAATAGATCCAGATCTGGGCACCCCCAGTAGTGCCCAATAAGCTGGCAGACGGAAGAGAAGAGAGCTGGAGCACATAGTACCCAGTCTAGTCTGCTCTGGGCCGCGTCCCACACAGAAAGCCTCTCTGTGGTCCTCACCTCCTGGCATACACTTGTAAGTGTGAGCCAATGAATTTGTGAACATAGAGTTCAACCAGTCGGAGTAATGGAGAAATTCATCAGTGTAATGTCCGAAGAACCGGAGGTTTCTTGAAGATGAAACTGGATGGCTGGGAGTCTATCACTGGATATGGAGCATCCCAACGGATCACATGGAATATCTGACCCCAGCCCCTGGCTCGTCACATCACTGAGGAATGACTTTCTCTAGAATACCAGGGAGTTTCCCAGGTGCCTGGTGGAAGAACTGGCTTCCCTGTTTATAGGGTCATGCCAATCATTGGCCATCTCTGTGGAAACAGTTCTGAGAGACAAGAAACCTTGGAAGCTTAAGTCTTGCTCTCCTCGCCCGCAGAAGGCAGACCTCAACCTTGACTGCACTTGGGGTGGGAGGTTGCTAACAGAATACCAGTATCTCCCCAGGGAGAAAGGACTAGGAATCCCGGTAGGTGGGGGGAGCAGGTCAGCTTCAGAGAATGTGCTAGGTGGTTCTCATATGCAGCCAGGTGTGAGACCCACTGGTCCTGTTGCTGTTGTCCAGTTCATGGTGGCTTCATCCACTTGAGAACAAAATGCCGCCTGGCCTCCTGTCAACCTCACAAGCCCAGCATGCTGAGCCATCATGGTGCTATGGTGCCGATCCATCATAATAGTTATGTAATCTGTTGTCAACTAGTGAAGGAGCAGAGTCTAGCCTGTCAATCAGCTTGATGATTTGATTGATGATCTCAGCCTGATGATCTCCTTTGGAGGAGTCACAGAAATAAATAGCTCGCTGGAGGCCAGATACACTCAATCCCTGCGAGAGATTCCTGATGACAAACCACATGGAGCAGGAGACACGTGGAAACCCACGCCAGTGCAGAGATGCTTTCATGGCCACTGGATCCACAAGACCTTCCACCCACTGGCCTGCGATCTTCCTGCATGTGGCTTCATTGCATGTGTTTTGTGAGTCTGAACAGGAATTTATAAATTGGTATCAGACATATGGGCTAATATCGGACTTATGGACTTGATCTGGACTGGGCTGGGACGTTTTCTCAACATTCAATTACTCTCGTATATAAAGCTCTTTCTTATACACGAGTCTCCCTGGCTTTGTTTCCCTAGTCTACCTGGACTGGCACACAGTATATCCTTGCTCCTAGTGGTCCTTCACTTCAGCAAACATGACACTCTATTCCAGCGATTGAACCTTGTGCCCAAATCAAGCAAGCCTAACAATGGTGTGGGGTGTTCCATAGGGTTTTCATCAACTAGTTTACAGTGGTTATGCAGTGGGCTGCAAACCACAAGGTCTGCAGTTCGAAACCACCAACTACTCGATAGGAGAAAGGCAGTGCTAATACTCCCATAAGTGATCCATCAGAGTTTTAGAAACTCTCGGGGGCAGTTCTACTCTGTCTTACAGGGTCACTGTGAGTGGTCATCGACTGGATAGCGGTGAATGTGTTTATAGAGGATCTTTAAGTCCTCTTTGAACTCTGCTACTCCTGGGTCTCAAGGGCCCCTAACAAAGCCCCCCATTCTTCCTCCCACTCTTGCCAACAGCAGCAGGAAAACGGTGTTCCTACTTTCTCTGATTGTGTTCTAAAACAAATTACATGTCATGGCTGAACAAATACAGCATGGTGACAAACTGCGATTTTGTTTTTTAAGTACACAGTCCCCACCCCCCACCCCCAAAATACTCTTTGTCGCTACAGGGATTCCTAAATACTTGTCAGGGTTAACTGGCCTTTCGTGGCAGGCAGCATTTCAGGGTGTTTGAAAACTATATACACTTTCTTGATTTCTCAAAGAAGAGTAATGGCTGACAAAAGGTGAGAAGCATCCATTTAGTGTATCCCCCCCCCCCCACCCAAACTCTATCATGCAGTTGCTTGTTCAAGGCAGAAGCGTGGTGACGTCCCTGTCTTCTTCTCCCTGTAATCGATCACCGGGTATGTCACTTCTACCTTGTAAATCGGCGCTTGGCAACCTTTCAGAAAAGGCACATAGTCAATACTTTCAGCTTGGCGGGCCAGGCAATCTCGGTTACAACGATTCAATTCAGCCACTGTTGCGAGACAGTAGCCACATATGATATGTAAACATGTGGGTGCAGCTGTGTCCTGTTCCAAACATGCCAGGCTTCTCACTGAAAGGCTGGAGGTTCAAGTCCACCCAGAAGCACCTGGGGAGGGAGGCCAGGCCATCTACGTCAGAGAGAGCAGTCCCTGGCGACCCTGTGGGGGCACATTTCCATTCTGACACGCTTGGGGTGGCCAAGAGTTGGAAATGCCTCCTTGGTCTACTTGGTACACTTTTGATTCCACCTACCTCCACACCACAGCCCTCTCTGGTCCCTGCTTTGGCTGATAGTGATGGATCTGGAAGTTGCACCCTTTTCCGCTACAGTCCCCAGAGGTTGCTGGCCAACACTTTGGGAGCCACTTACTTTGGAGAGGGGTCACATCCTAACATTCTCCCACGTCATGCCCAGACCCTCCTCTGCACTGCCAGGACCCCTTGCTCCATCTGCTCCTGCATGGCGCTGTCCCTGTTGGTCTCCAAAGGGGCTGACACTGGCCGAGCCTCTATGCATTCACCCACACGGGGCCTCGGACAGCTCCTTCTTTTGTAGCCCATTGGAGAAAGAGAGAACCGATCTTAGGGATCTATGTGTAACATCCTCTCTGGGGGATGGGCAATGGGAAGGTGGGTGAGGGGAGAAGACGGACAGTGTAAGATTAGATAAAATTATAATTTATAAACTATTAAGGTTTCAGGGGGGAAGAGGGAGTGGGGAGGGGGGAGGGCAAAAAAAGGAAAACAAGCTGATTCCAGAAACCCAAGTGGAAGGCGAATTTTGAGAATGACGAGGGCAACAAATGTATAAGGGTGCTTTACTCAATTGATGTATATTTGGATTGTGATAAGAGTCGTATGAGCCCCAATAAAAGGCTGCTGCCTTCGATGCTCACCTCTCCTTTTCTGGGGGCCACCTGCACCTCCAAAAACAGGGCAGAGCTTGGCATATCGGGTTACACATTGGGTTGCCCCCTGCTGAACCCACCACTTGACTGCATGGGAGAAAGATGAAGTTTTCTCTTGTAAAGATGTGCAGCCTGCGAAACTCCCTGGGCCATCCCGCTCTTGTCCTAGAGGGACGTGTTGTGTCGGCACTAGCTCCTGGCAGTGCGCCTTGGGTTTTTGCCTTGTAGGTTGGCACATGGGTTCATGTGTCTGGAGCTGGGCACAGACGCATTGTCCATTGGTTTGCCATCGCACTGCGTTTGCCTCCCGTGCCTGTCTTCCTGAGAAGTGCTTCTGGACCTTTGTCCCCCCCAAGGACCGAACTCGTGACCAAGGGTACACAAAAACATGGCGTTTTTTCAAAGAACCCGTACCTCGAGGGACCTGGAGAGTCCCAGTGTCAGAAAGCACACTCTGTGAGGAGGCTTTCTTTGTTACAG
This sequence comes from Tenrec ecaudatus, assembly GCF_050624435.1. Taxonomy (NCBI): domain Eukaryota; kingdom Metazoa; phylum Chordata; class Mammalia; order Afrosoricida; family Tenrecidae; genus Tenrec; species Tenrec ecaudatus. The sequence continues at coordinate 299,128,873 of NC_134530.1, read as the reverse complement.
ATGTGTGCTCTGCAGGGACACCCTGAATGTTCACATTCCATTGCCCAGACGACGCCTGGGTCAATGCAGGCCCCATATCAAGGCGGCGGTTGTAGCACTCATCAGATTTACCAGAAGAAATATGGATGTTCCAAGATGACAATTTTATTCAAATCAGTCAAAACTGAGAGTGTGTGTGTGGGGGGTAGGTGGTGGCTTGTGTGTGTGGTGGGGGAAGGGCAGAGGCGACAAGGTGACAAGCTGGGAAAAATCAGGCAAGAGGAGAGGGTTTTTTTTTCTAAAATAAATGTTTGTTTTAAAATTAGGGCTATGACTCACACACGGTGAATGGGTGGCTGGCTTCTGACCCTCCCACGATGAATGGTTCATTTACAAGCGGCCAGGCAAAGGGGGAATGCCACTTTCTCCCTCCAGTCATTCCAGAGCACGGCTGCGCAGTGGAGCCTGGGATGCCCCCTCGACTAGTTCTCCCTCCCTGCGAAATGGACTCCCTTGCTCGCTCGCTCTCTACCTGCTGCTGTTTTCCCTCCCAAAGCCCAGTCCTGACTGCAGGGTCTCCCATGGCTCTCGTGCTGCTCCGCAGGACACCAGCGGAACTGGAAGGACACTGAGTGAGCCTCATTAGAAAGCCTACAGACAACAGCCTCACGCTCAGCCTCATTAGCTCAATCAGGTATTCATTCGTAAAACAACAAACAAGCCCCACGTTTCCTGGAAGAATGCCAAGACTCGTGAATGAACGAGGTGCACACTGTCAAGTCTGGTGCTCCCAGGGACAATGGCAGGGCGGTGGCATCTTTAATTTCAAAGACATGGGAAAAAGGGAACCCCAATATGCACTACTTCTCCCCCACGCTCTCTTCACGAGGCAGTTTCTAGCCTTCTCTTAGAAAGCAAGGCCCGGGGGTGAGTCTGAATGGTAAAAGCCAGCCAGACGAAAGGAAGGAGTACTTGTACATGCTTCCCAGTGAGAATGCAGTACCTTACAGTTTTGGGAAACAAAACAAAAATCAAACGGTCATTCTGTTGACACTGATTGGGATCGGAGGGCGGGATTGCTTCATTCTTGTCTGACTTCCTGGTGAGACTTGGCCTTCCCACCTCGGATGAGCTCAGGCCAATGGACTCAGGATTGAACTCACATGACTGAGTGACCCCAGGTATGCAAAGGAGACCTGCTCTGTAGGGTTTTCATGGCTGTGACCTCACAGAAACAGATCACCAGGCCTTTCTTCCGAGGCTATCCTGGGTAGGTTCAAAGACCCACCTTCCCTTCCGGCGTCAGCAGGTCCTGATTGTGCCTCCCAGGGTCTCCTGATAGTTTTGATGCCTACAGCCCACCCTGCAGGCTGTGTGTGAGCTGCCCTGTGTGTGGCAGTTAGTCTAGGGCCCGTTCCAGGGCAAGAGTGTGATGTGCTGGCTGCTATGGTTCTAATCCATCCTTGGAGAAGGGCCTTCCCTCCTGTTTCCTGCACAAGGGGCTACATTTTCATTTGAATTAGAAAAATCCACCTTTTCCTCCCTTGAACTTGCTCCGGGTTACTTTAGGCGTCTGGTGCGCCAGCCGGCTGCAGCGAAGACACTGGATAGAACACGCTCTAATTGAAATGTTTCCTGCCTTCCTCCCCTAAGGAGTCGTCTTAAGCCTGACTTATCCATTCAGAAGATGCGCCGGGTCTCTAAAATGGCCCTCTTCTGGAAAGAGCCACATGGGTGTGTTCACGCGGCTGCTCCTCCTGCAGCTGCAACCTCCTCGGGGAACAAGAAACTTGTATCCATGTTTAAAAATACAACGGAAACACTCAGGTTGACATTCGGGGGCATTTGTGTTGGTGCTGCTGCTTCCTGAGTGGAAACACAAAAAGCTTTCTGGCCTATTTGAACAGACAGGACTCTATCGGCTCTGGGCGCACATTACAACCGAAGTCGATTCCTTTCCAATTTACCCCTCTAGAAGATCCATTGTCCTCAGTAGGATCTGCACAAGATAAACACATTATAAACAACAAGTTGCCTGCCGTTTTGCTTAAGTGCTTCCCGGCGGAGTCTCTCCTGGGGGACCCATGCAGTTGGTAAGTGCTCAGTTACCCGGTGAGCAGACATTTGGGTGCCCAGAGGTACCACAGAAGAAATATCTGGCTACCGCTTCCCAAATGCCACAGTCACTGGGGTGCAGTTCTACTCTTACCCACCCTCAAAGTTACCATGACTCGAAGCAACTGGGTTGTTCGTTTCGTAATAGCGCGTGGAAGACAAGCATACACCGTGGCTGTAGTCTGAGATAACAGCAACTGTAACCTACATGGGCTTTTGTTAGTGAACTAATGGAAATTTCAAGATGGCTAGCGACCTACAGAATAATTCTGAGGCCAACTCTGTGCTGCCAACAGCAGTTGGAAGCTTGTAGCAGTGTCAACAGCCCTTCGGATTACGTGTTGCATGACAGGGACTCTCTTTGACTCTCTACTTGACCTTTGGATAGAAGAGCCCATGGTAAAGGGTTTTAAAGCTTCCTTGGACCAACCTGTCTGGTGATCTGCTCCCAGGAAGAGTAGAGCCCAGGGAACCCTCTGGGACTGCTCTGCTCTGTTCTATAGGGTCACCATCAGTTGGAAATGACTAAGGGCACTCCGCCAGCACCCCCATTTGGCTGAGTTCAGCAGTGGAGTACTTGCTTTATACGTGGGAGACCTGAGTTCCGTTCCCAGCCGGAGCCCCTCACGCGCAGCCACCACGGGTCTCTTAGTGGAGACTTGCGTGTGTCTCAGAGGAGCTTCCAGACTAAGAGGGAAAGAAAGACTAAGAAAGGCCTGATGACCTACTCCTGACATTCAGCCAATGACAACCCCACGGATCTGCCGGTGGAGCATGGGGCGGGCACAAGATCAGGCAGCATTCCATGCTGCTGTGCGTGGTGTGGCCATGGATCGGGGTGACAACTGCCATTTGTCCTGGGGTTCCTGCGTGGTGAAAACAGTTGGTGCGTTCAGTTGACACCTAGAGGTTACAGTTTTGAGTCCACTGAAATGCCTGGGAAGAAAACCCTGCTGATCTACTTCTCCCCCAAACCAGCCCCTGAAAATCATAGAGCACAATTCTCTTGTGACGACCGTGGGGTGGCCATGGGTTGGGCTTGACTTGACAGCAAGTGGCTTGGCTCCCCCTTGACTATCAATAGCCCCTGGTCCTCACAGAACATGGGCTCTTGGCAGGATTGTTCCTTGCTAGACTGCCTGGACTTGCTTCCTGCTCCCTGAGTTTGAGCCACTTGTTCAGCCTGAAGACTTGCCCTTCCTCTAGAGCATGTCCCTGTCATACCCACGGAAAGGAAGCTTTAGCCTGTAGCCCTAGCCCTATGTATCATAAGCATGACCGTCTGTCTAACCAATACCGTGAGTCATAATTCCCCACAGTGCCACAACTACTTTCAAACAAAGATGAGGCTGGACTGGGGAACGGGAAACTAGATAAATGGAAATGGAGCCACCAGAATGAGAATCCTGAGAACGTAACTAAGCCACTGGCCAACGTGTCTGAAAACCGAAGGACGGGAACTTAAACTGCCAATGCAAACCATCACCAAAAGCACAATAAAAATGTTCTTAAAAATCTGAGTGCAAGGAACAACAACCAAACAACCAAACAACCAAACACCCAATCCAAATGCCATCAAGTCAATGTCAACTCACAGCAACCCTATAGGACAGGGTAGAACTGCCCCTGTGAGTTTCTGAGACTGTAACTCTGTAAGGGAGCAGGAAGCCTCTTTTTTTCCCCTGGGGACTGTGTGCGGTTTCAACTGCTCTCCTTGGGGTTAACCATTATGATCCCAGGTCTGCAAAGTGCAACAGGAACCCACAGCATGGGAGAACATTTTCACAAATCACCCGTCTTCTACCTAAAATATAAAGAACTCTCTGAACTCAACCAAAGAGAAAAATAATCCACTTTTATAAATGAGCCAAGGAGCTTAGTAAACATGTCTCCAAAGGAGATATGCAAATGGTCAGTAAGTGCAGGAAAAGAGCTCAGTATTGTCAGTAATTAGGGAAAATGCAAATCAAAACCCCAATGAGATACCACTTCACATTCACTAGAGTAAAAGACACAGGAATACAGTCATGAATGTTCTTCTCCCTACCCATCCCTAATAAAAGCCTCAACCTCACTGCTGGCAAGTCCATGCCTAGTCACAGTGACCTCACGGGGCAAGGGACAGCCGCCCCTGGGGGTCTCTGGGGCTGTCACTCTCTATAGGAGTAGAAAGCCCGTCTTTCTCCCAAGGTCAAGCTGGTGGTTTTGGCTCCCGATCTTGCAGTTGGCAACCTAATGTATAACTGCTATGCCACCCGGGCCCCTGAAAGGGTTCCTTTACGTTGGAATCAACTCGGTGGCAGCGGGTTTGGATTTTGTTTCAGTTTGGGAGGACAGGGAGATGTTGGGACCTTCCCACAATGCTGGTGAGAATGTAAACTGTTACCCGAGAGCGTGCAGTACCACCCTTACACCCCAGAAAAATAAAAACACGGGAGTACACAACATTTGTGCACAAATGGTACCGGACACATTCATTATGCAGAGTGGCCACAACATGGGAGCAATAAAATGCCCACCAGTGGATGCATTCGCAAACACAATGTGAGGCATCCGTAGAATTAAATAATAATCATAAAAAGGAGTGGACACGAATCAGCCTTCAAGACAGCACGCTAAATGACAGAAGCCATATGGGCACCACCACCTACTGGCGCATTCTATTTGTATGGCATGTACCGAACAGGCACACCTACGGAGGCAGAAAGTCGATTAGTAGTTGCTTGAGGATGGAGGGGGAACTGGGGGGCTTACAGCAAAGGGGCTTAAGGGCACTGAAATGTTCTAAAAGTGACGGTCATGGTGGTCGAATGCCTCTCAATGTATGGAAAGCCACTGGACAGTACATTTTAAACGAATGTACTGTCACACACACACACACACGTGAATTGAATGTCAATCAAGTTGTTGAAAAAACAAATAACAACCCAAAGCCCAACAACAACCAATGCAAGATCTCTGGGAGGGGCCAGGGGTAGTGACAGTCACACTTGGCCATCAAGCCCCAAAGTTGTAAAAAGAGTTTTGTGCGAATAAAGAACACTGTTATTATCAACATGTAAGTTCAAGATCAAGAACAGAACAGGAGTCCAATCCAGCCAAGTCGATTGTCAATAAGGTCTCAGAAATACGGCTTTGCTTTCAAAGTACACACATGACTGAGTGGACCGGGCATCGGTGATTTCCATTGGTAGCCAAGAATCACTTCCCTGGGCCCTGAGTTCCCTGAAGCTGGGGCAGACACTTCTTTTCTCACGGCCCCCACCCAGGACTGCATCTAGCACACCCCACAATTCCTCCCAGGGGGCATCCCAACATTCCAACGAGGAGAGACAGGAGAGGGAGAACCCAAGCCACTCTAAGAAAATATGGAATTCTAACGATACTTATTGGTCCACATGGAGTTTCCTTTTATTAAATCATACTGCCTCCAGCAAACAAAACACAATTGTCAAAAAACAAAACACCACCAACAAATGCTGAAGGTGTTTGGAGGATTGCTGAAGTTTCTTATGATTTTTCTTGAGGAGAGCTATGAAAGAGTCTCCAGTTGTTCAGTAGTCAGCCTCTGGATGGCATCACGCCCTCACTCCAGGCCCCAGGGGAGTCAGCAGAGAATGGTGCCTCCCAGGGTGCCCTGCTCTCTGAGAAGGGCGCGGGGCAGTCCTCCAAATCACTGGGTTGACTGGAGCAAACCCAGATCCATCTGGCCAGTGCCCAAATCCCTTTGTGGATAGTTCTTTCCTTGCTCCTTGCTGGGTGGAGAGATGTTTCTTTCCTTTATGAAGCCGTTGGCACCCCGCTACCCTGAGGCGGCTCATCTCAGTAGCATAAGCCAGAAAGAGATGGCCCCTGTTTCTGTTGGATGATCAAGGCTGGCTCCAGCTTGTAGGGAGAGACCAGTCAACTTTGCTGCCCACAGATGCTCTCGGACGGTGTGTTCCCCACCTTGCTTGCCTTGTCCCCTGAGCACCTGCGATCCAGGGCGCAAGCTAAGTTAAGTAATGATCATTCAAATGTATAGAGAGCGGCAGAGGCAATTCACCCACACCTTCCGTTTTCCTCACTGCAAAGAACACCCACTCTTAGTGACAGGTGACGCATCTGCCACTTTCTCAGCATGCCCTTCTAAGTAAAGGGGGACATAGTGACCCTGATGGCTGAGCTTGGTGGGAGAGAAGTTTTAACCTTTGGGGAGAGCAGGCATTTTCCTCCTTGGTGTGCCCTGAAAATGTAACACGCATGGTCCTCCCCACTGAGAAAGTGGTAGCCATGGTCCTACACGCCGGCCACTTGCGCCCGCTGGTGGGGTGATACATTGGGCTGCGAACGACAAGATCAGTGGTTTGAGTGCACCAGCCGCTCTGCCAGAGAAAGATGAGGTTTCTGGTCCCCATAAAGAGTTACTCTTACCCAGGGGTCAGTCCTACTCTGTCCTTGAGGGCGGCCATGAGTAGGGATTGGAATCAACCCCTTAGCAGTGAGTTGGTTTGGGGAACTCCAAACATGCACAGTGTTAACTGTCACTTAAGAACATTTTTTACATGGTCAAATATATATTAAAGAAATAAAACAAAACACTATAGGCGATTGAGATCATGTTTACGTGTGTGATTCAGTGGCATTAATTTCATTCACCAGGGAGCCATGGTGACCCAAGGATTGAATGCTCAGCATTGAATTCAACCAGCAGTTATCACAGAGAAAGATGTGACGCTCTGTGTTTCAGTAAAGATTACCCCCTTCGGGGCAGTTTGATTCTAGAACAGCAAGGCACTGTGACTCGGATTGCCTAACCAGCTCCCAACGACAACTACATTTACCGCGAGTCGGGCCACACACCACTCTCAGTTTTGAAGCTTTCCCCTCTTTCTTCATAAAACCCAGAACCCTTCAAGCACAAACCTCCCCTTCTCTTGCTTCCATCTGCCTGAGGGAACTGCTCCTGAGGTCTCAATGCATTTGCCTATGTTAGATATTTCATATAAATGGGACCACACCATTCTCATGCTATTGCGTTTTGTTTGGTTCATCCAGAACCATTTCCAAGGCCCACCTATGTGGTGGCACACATCAAGATTTCAACTGCACCGATTAGGCCATGCTTTGTTTTCCAATTGGGGTTGTTTCTATTGCGATATTGCTGTTATAAACGCCGGGGTGCACATATCTGCTTGATCATTGCTTTTGATTCCTTTGAGCCTATTCGTAGGTGTGGAATTGCTGGGACACTGGTAATTTCACGTTAAAGCTTTGTGAGGCACTGCCAAAGTATTTTCCACGAAGTTGCTGCACAATTCCACCCTCACAGATTGTGGTTCCCATGTCTCCACACCTTCCCTCCCCCTGGTTTCAACCACCACGTCTTAAACACAGCAATTGGAGAGCTGCCTCGGGGGGGGGGGGGGGGGCGGCGGGCATTGACCCAGCTTTCATGCCTCTCGCAGGTTCACGCTTCTTTTCTCCTGCTGAGACCTAGAAAGTCATGAACCCACCAAACTAAAGCTTGGGGCTTTCACCCTCAAATGCACCTCTTTGTTTGCTCTATCCATGCACCTTATCAAATAACACAGGGCCCGCATTTCTTACATGGTGCTTAAAAAGCTCAAACACTCACTGCCATGGAGTTGATTGCCACGCACAAAGACCCAATAGAACAGGGTGAAAGTGTCCCTGTGGGATTCTCAGACTCTAACTTTGAGCTGTTATGGGAGGAGAGAGCCGCTGTTTCTCCCTTGGTGTTGCCGGTGGCTTCGAACTGCTGACCTTGCAATTGGTAGGCCCACATGTGACCCACTGGGCTTTGGGGATCCTCTGGACTTAGTCTAGGAGGGGAAATAAGTAAGACTGACAACTTTCCCTTCTTTGTCCTAGGTTACCTGCCCACTCTGTACATACACACAGACGTGTGTGTGTGTGTGTGTGTGTGTGTGTAGAGACAGACAGAAACCTCAGTGATGACCAGATCAGGTCCTCTACCTCTTTCTCACACTCTCTCTCACAGAGAATCACAAAGACCCGCAGATGAGACCCATGAAGCGGTTCGAGACTCACGGGCAGTCTTACGCTGACTACTGGACTCTTTTCACCCCAGCACCCTAGTGTCTCCCCGATGTCTTTTGGACCCAGTCTCTCTCCTGACAGCAACTTAAACACAGCAAGTTGGTGGTCAAATGAGGCACTGCTAACAACAGTTTTAAGAAAAGGCTTGGCAAACAACATTTACAATGTGCTCAGAAAACCCTGCCAAGAAAACAAACCAATAGTGTCAGGCAAATGATGCGGAAGCTCTTTCGGTCTAGCTCAAAGGTTCGTACGTGGTGGGCTATGACTCTATGTGGGGTCACGAATCAAATGTGGAGGGCCTCAAAAATTTAGTGACAGTAAACGACTCCAGAAGGTGCAGATACCAAAAATTAACTCAAACTCCAACACGTCGTGAATCCGAGGTGTTTGTGTAGCACTAGCCCTTGCACGTTTCTTGGCGAAAAGAGGTTCCGAGTGGAGAAAGTTTAAGAAACCCTGGTCTATAGTCAGCAGGACCCATGGAAGAAACCAGTAGGGAAGGTTAGGGGTGGTGGTGGTGGTGAGAGGTGCGGAGGGAGTGGTGTGTACTGACATCTCTTCATGTTTCTTCGGCCTTCTCAAATGCTTATTCTGTCTAAGGGCAAAACATACATCTAAATGGGATTTCTGCATCTCCAAAAGAAATAGACTTATTTACTTGTTCCATTCAAAAATAAACAGACAATGTCTTACCTTAGAGTTCACAAAATGGAGGCCTACAGGGCTGGTGTGTTTTATGAAAGTCACCAGGTTTTGGGCTGTTTCTGTTCACCGAGTGCAGAATCAGCACTGGCATGTGGTCTTTGCTCCTTAACTCATGTGTTTTCTCTCTATTCGCTGTCAGAAGATTCAAGCACAGGAACATCGATGAAGGCCTAGAATAGAATTGTCCCTCAAGATGCCACGGATGTAAACCTTAGAAGGTTTTAAAAGATGCTAACACGTCTGGAGACTCTGATGGGCACAAAAGGTCAATGGACTTGGCTGCTAACTGAAAGCTTGGAAGTTCAAACCCCTCAGAGGAAACTCTAAAGAAAGGATGCACTTCTGAAAACAGCCATCATTGAAGCACAGTGCTAGTTTGCTATGCACGGGCCACCAGGAGTTAGAAGAGACTTGATGACAAACTGAGTTTTTCTGGTAACTCAGAATTTGAGTTGATCGCCAACCACAGGAATTCATGTGCAGTCATGGATAATGACCAAGAGAACAGTTCTATGTACAACTTTAAAATAGGGGCAGGCGGCATGGAGTGGGGGACCAGTGCAGAGGTCTGAGGGGCCGGCCTCAATCCCAACTATGTGGACAGCTACACCTCCCCCCAGAAGAATTCATTACAGAGGACGGCACTGAAGCTGCAGCTCAGGGAGCAGGACATGTCTGATCAGAGCACATGGGAGCAAATGAAGGAGGAGGAAGAGAGAGTGGAGCACATCCTGGCCCATCAAGCCTTGACAATAATATTCCTGCTCAAAGCAGCGAATCCACAGAGAAGACCATATGCCCGGCCCCACTATGAGACACAACATTCCTCACTGACCCATAGCCCTATGGGGTACAACACTGGAGACACAGTGTGGGAATTCCGCCCGATCTGATCCCACCACACTGAGGCAAAACACTAAGGGTGAGCAACAGAATAGCAAGGGGAGCAGAGCAACAAAGTCCCCAGGGAATACAAAAAATAGACGTTGGGGCCAGGGCTTGGCGCCCCAACAGACTCGACCAGAAAACACTCCTAAAGGCTAACAAACAGTCCTTGAACTAACTAAAAGCTTTTCTTTTTTGTTGCAGTTGTGCATTTGTGGGTGTTTTTTTGTTTGTTTGTTTGTTTTGTCATTGGCTTTTTGTTGTTATTTTCTTTTGCTGCTTGTTTTTTCTCTGTCTTGTTTTTGTGCATGTTTTTATCTCTGCAGGTCCATCTAAATAAGATAGGCTGGATGAACAATCTGGAGGAGAAAACAACGGGACAGACAGTTCCAGGGAGACATGGGAGATGGGGAGGTGGGGAGAAAGGAAATGGTGTTAACAAACCCAGTGACAAGAGAACAACAAATGATCGAAATCAGTGATGAGGAGAGTGTAGGAGGCCTGGTAGAGCATGATCAAGGGTAATGTAACTAAGAGGAATTACTGAAACCCAAATGAAGGCTGAGCATGATAGTGGGACAAGAGGAGAAACAGAGGAAAGAGCTAGGAGGCAAAGGGCATTTATAGAGGTCTAAATAAAAACATGTACATATGTAAATATCTTTATATATGAGGATGGAGAAATAGATTTATGTGCATATATTTATAGGTTTAGTATTAAAGTAACAGATGGACATTGGGCCTCCACTCAAGTACTCCCTCAATGCAAGAATCCTTTGTTCTATTAAACTGGCATTCCATGATGCTCACTTTCCTGACAGGATCGCTGAAGACAAATGGGAGCATAAGAAAATGTGGTGAAGAAAACTGATGATGCCCAGCTATCAAAAGATATAGCATCTGGGGTTTTAAAGGCTTGAAGGTAAACAAGTGGCCATGTAACTCTGAAGCAACAAAGCCCACATGGAAGAAACACACCAGCCTGTGTGATCACGAGGTGTCGAAGGGATGAGATATCAGGCATTAAAGAAGAAAAAAAATCATATCATTGTGAATGAGGGGGAGTACAGAGTGGGGACCCAAAACCCATCTGTAGGCAACTGGATAAACCCTTACGGAAGGGTCATGGGGAGGTGACGAGCCATTCAGGGTGCAGTGTAGCAATGATGAAACATACAACTTTCCTCTAGTTCATAAATGCCTCCCTCCCCCGCCCCACTATCATGATCTCAATTCTACCTTACAAATCTGGCTAGACCAGAGGATGTACACTGGTACAGATAGGAATTGGAAACACAGGGAATGCAGGATGGATGATCCCTTCAGGACCAGTGGTGAGAGTGGCTATACTGGAAGGGTGGAGGGAAGGAGGGGTAGAAAGGGGGAACTGATTGCAGGGATCTACATATAACCTCCTCCCTGGGGTATGGACAACAGAAAAGTGGGTGAAGGGAGATATTGGAAAGTGTAAGATATGATAAAATAATTTATAAATTATCAAGGGTTCATTTATAAATTATCAAGGCAGAGGGAAGGGAGGGGGAAAATGAGGAGCTGATGCCAGGGGCTTACATGGAGAGCAAATGTTTTGAGAATGATGAGGGTAACGAATGTACAAATGTGCTTTATACAATTGATGTATGTATGGATTGTCATAAGAGTTGTATGGTCCCCCAATAAAATGATTAAAAACAAAATAAAATAGGGGCATGGATATCCAACTTAAAGCAGCTTACAGACCAGATTCCATATACATTTTGAGTTCTTGATGATTTTGTTTTCAGTTTACAGGAACCAATGGGAAATCATATGTTTGAATAAAAAATTCAGCATTTAAGAAATCTCATGTCTGTGATTATTCTTGCTGAGCTTCCCACATCATCAAGCAAATGCTTCCACAGGCAGATGGGCTTTGTACCAGAGCCACAAAGCCAGGGAGCATGACTATGCTTAAGCCTAAGGGAAGGGAGCCTCTTGGAAAACAATGTCCCTCTTGTTTGCTCCCCCTTCAAATAGGTTTTTGGAGGCTAGGCTCATCAGGGAGTCCTTTAGGCAATCTCAACACCTTGGCTGGTCACAGAACAGGTGAGATCTAGCAGTTTTATGTCTGAAAAGACCCAGTGGAGACCATGTGCATCATCTTGTCCTTCCCTAAAGCCAACAGCTGGAATCTAGAATGGCCCTGCCCATTGGTAAAGGAGCAGTGCAGCCTAGGAAGTTGGAGCGTCTAGCTCTTCCAGATCCGTGACACCCAGGGAGGAGGCTATATGTAGTTAGCAGCTCCTACAGTGTTGCTATGACTGTAAGGCGAAGAGTTTTGCCATCCTTACCCCTCAGGAGCGCTGATTCCATGCACCTTCCAAGACAGATTGGTTTGTCCTTTTGGCAGCCTACAGTACTTTCAATATTCTTATCCTGCACCACACTTCAAATGCATTGATTCTTTTGTTGTCCTTATTCAACGTCCAACTTTCACATGAATAAGAGGCAATTGAAAATATCATGGCTTGGGTCGGGCGCACCTTAGTCCTCAATGTCATAAATATCCCTGCTTGTCAATATTCTAAAGCGCTGTCATCGACCTAAATTTACTCATCTGCTTGACTGCTGCTTCCATGAGCACTGATTGGCGAGATCAGGTCCTTGAGAAGGACATCACGTTTGGTCCAGTAGAGGGACAGTGAAAAAGAGGAAGGTCCCCAAGGAGGTGGCTGGACATCATGACTGCGACAGTGGGCCCTACGTACAGGAACCCGTGTGAGGATGGCACAGGCCTGGGCTGTGTTCTGTGTAAGGTTGCTAGGGGTAGGAATGGCCTGGATGACACATGACAACAATAACAACAATACAGCAATGCTGCATATCTACAATTTATGTTTAATTTATTGTAGATTACGAGCATGCCTGATAGTTCCTTATTCTGGCCTCATAGGGAAGGGAAGCAGCGTACTAAATGAGAGATGTGGAGCTACTGGAAAATTAGAAGAATCTGTCCTAGGAGGATAGATACCTCACCCACTCAATGCCATTGAGTCATTCTGACTCATACCGACCCCCTGTGGGCTCCCGAGACTGTACCTGCTTACAGGAGTAGAAGCCCAGTCTTTCTCCTGAGGGTCCACTGGTAGTTTTCAGCTACTGACCGTGCAGATCACAGCCCACCGTGGAGCACACCACCACCAGTACTCCATACCAGGAGGCTGGCTCCTTATAAAAACTGACTCCTCAGTTGCGGTGGGGTCATTCTGATTCAGGGAGACTGTGGTAGTCACATAAGCTCATGTCAGCTTGAAGGTATTACGAGCGAAGGGGTGGAATCTAGCCTGTCAATCAGGTCACAGCCAGATGATGACTCCCTGTGGGCGTGGCTTTCTCACGAGGATTCCGGGAACTTCCTCTCTTTCTCACTCTCTCGCCTTCACCTTTCTGTTGAGGAGACACACTCAGGAAACTGGAGGAGCATCACCACCACCACGGAGATGTTTCCACCGCCACTGGATTCACAGGCTTTTCACCCACCGGCCTGTGATCTTCCTGCATTCAGCATCATTGCATGCGCTGCATGAGCCTAAAGCGAGATTTATGGACTAGTATTGGACATATGGGCTAATGTTGGATTTATGGACTTTGATCTAGACCAGGCTGGGATGCTTTCTCAATATATAACTGCTCTTTGATATAAAGCTATATATACGTGTCCTTGGTATCTCTAGTCAACCTGGCCTAATACATTATTGACTCATCGGTTGCTCTTGAGTTGATCCCGATTCATGGAGACCCTATGCGTGCCAGAGCGGAACTGTGCAACACAGAATTTCAGGGCTACAATGTATGATCTCTCTTCTGGGAGCATCTGGGTGGGTTCAAACCGCCAACCTTTTATGTGTTGAATGCTTAACTGTTACACCACCCAGGGATTCCCTGGACTCCTTATAAAACCAAACAAGCCCACTCACTGCCATCAAGTCAATTATGACTCACTGGGGCCCTATTGGACAGAGTAGACCTGCCCTTTGGGTCTTTGAAATTCCTTTTAATTTTCCCATAAATCTTTATGGGAGCAGACTGCCGTGTCTTTTTCCAGCCGACCGACTGGTGGATTCTGATCTGCTGACCTTTTGGTTACCAGCATAACACGTGACCCGAGACACCACCAAGGCTCTCTATCGGGGCCAGAACTCATAGCTAAGGAGGAAACATGGACTACTATAAAACCAGGAGTAACAAGACCGGGAAAGCGAGCCCCAGGAGAGAGCGAGAATAGAGAGAGAGAAGCTAGAACTACATGTTTCATTCAAGTTCTGTTTTGAAACAGGATTTAGAAATGATGGCGTACCATTTGGTATTAATTATTGTGGTCGTGCACATGGCCAATTATTTCTCCAGCATTTAAGATCTCTTTAAAACAAACATGTTTTGCACATACACCCCCCCCCCCTTTTAAAATATGCCTTTCATCCCCTCTTCCACAGCCTTGAGTAAATATCTGATGAACTGTCTTAGGGGCAAGCACTTAGACTGTATGCTAACAATGTAGCCCACCCCTCAAACTTGTATAAACAAATCAAAGGAAAAGTACACCACAGCATTTGAGGCATAAACAAAATGATTCTCTTCTTTCAACTTGCAGATTTTTTTCATGTTCAGCAATACATTTTATTCCCAGAGAGCACGGTTTCTCCTGAAGCTTCTCTCCGTCCCCGCCTCCCCCTCTCCCATTGTTTTCATGTCAGACCTATAATCCAGTTTGCGAGTTTGAACTCATTACAGGAATCCCTGGGTTTGCTTTTTCTGGGAGGTGAACTTCAAGTGGGAATCTCTGATCCAGAAAGGCCAATGTTCTGTCCTTTCTTTCAGGAGTCAACTGCCTACGGGTTTCACCTGCTTGAGGCTGTGTGCGCCCAGAAAAAAGAAAGCAGAAGGGTGCTACATGATTAGCTAGCGGGTTTGACCTCTCTCCACAGAGTGCTCTAGAAGGTTCCACAGATTCCTTTAGTGAATTGCCTGGTCTGGCACTGTGGAAGACCCCAGTTCCCCCAGTAAGTTGGCAAGTTGGACCTGCTGTGTCTCTTCGCACCTGCAGACAACCAGCTACATAGTAGCCCACATAATTAATGCGACACCCACCCACTGGCCTGTGATTTTCCTGCATTTTGCATCATTGCATGTGTCAGTCTGAAGAAGGAGCTATGGACTACTATTGGACTTATGGACTTGAGTTGGGCTGGGATATTTTCCTGATATACAATGACTTCTTTATAGAAAGTTCGTTCTTACACATATATCAATGTCACTGGATTTGTTTCTCTAGTCAACCCAGCTTAACACATAGCCTTGCAAAATCTGGCCAATGAGAGCCTTAGGAACCACAACTGTGCCATCCCCAATCAATCCTGGGAATGGCAACGGCTCAGGCAGTGCTTGGTGCTGTCATGTCTGCCCCTGGCTCAGGGCGAACCCATGTTAGCAGTTGCTAACAACTGCCCCGGCCGCCCTTCACTTAGGCCTTTGAAACTTCCCACGCTCTGCTTCAGACTCAGAGCTGGGCCTCACCCCACGGTGATGGTGACCGGTCCTTACCATGACACTGTTCTCTCCTTCTTCACCCTTCCAGCCCCCTCTCCATCTTGTCTCATCATCCTTGCTGATTCAAGTTGCCCTGGCCTGTTTAACATTACCTGGTGTGCTTTTATCTCTGACACTCTACCCCAGTGGAGAAACCGGAGACACTGGGCCATTCTTGCCCCTCCCTCACATCACCTGGCTTGATTATGGAAGGCCAAGGCAGTGAGCTCTCCTGAACAGACTCATGGGAGGTGGCTGGTCCCTGGACCAACCTCAGAGCAGGAAGGCGAAGTGTCCATTTCCTAGCAGGTGAGAGTCCCAGGAAGTCACCTAGCACAGTTCTCTTGTTTCCTGGTCCCCACCCAACCTTCCTTCTCACCACCATGGCTTCCTTCCAGGCCTGTCCCTCCCAGGGAAATCAGAGAGCCAGAGATCTGTGGCGCCCCCTGCCTGCTGCACTAAGAAAAACCTTACCTTTGAAGCCCCCTAAATTGAAGCTACTTTTGGGTGAAGGGTACAATGTGAAACAATCTTGCTCACTCTCATAAGGGTACTATAGATACTTTATGCCCAAACCTTGCCATCCAGTTGATTCTGACTCTTGAACAGAGTAGAATTACATCTGTGTTTTTAGAAGCTGTAAATCTTTATGGGAGCAGACAGCCTCATCTCCCACTTCAGGAGCACCCAGTGGGTACAAATTTTGAGCCTGTGGTCAGCAGCCCAATGTGTAGCCCATTACACTACCAGGGGTCCTCGCTTTAATCCTAGGCTTACATTTCAGTAGTTAATTTAATCCTTTAGCCATCCACTCAACAAACGTTTACTAAATACTCACTATATATTAATTACTATGTGGAAGAAATAACACCAGCTAATACCTAAGTGGTTAGGTGCCACTGTACATGCCAGACTCTAGGCACATCAGGACAAAACACTGCCAGGTACCGCTCGTCCCGCTCCATCCACACCATTGCTCCAATGCTTGAGCCTATTGTTGCAGCCTCTGTGTCGGTCGGCTTCTCACACAGTGGTGGATTGTGTGTTGCAGTGATACTAGAAGCCAAGTCACTGGTATTTCAAGCGCCAGCAGGGTAAACCCAGGTGAAAAGACTTCTGCGAAGCCACCAGGCTAAGAACAAGCTATGAGGAAGGAATTGGCTGCCCACTTTGGAAGGAGCAGCCATTAACACCTTATGCTAATACGTAAGACTTCCCTGAAAAACCCATTGCCACACGAATTGATTCTGACTCGGTGACCCAGTAGGCAGAATAGAACTGACCCCCAGATCTTTCTGAAAGTACACCACTGCTTTCTGATCCTTTGGACTGAGTGGTGAGTATGAACCCTGACCTCTCAAGAGCCCCTAGATCAGGGGTTCTCAACCTGTGGGTTGTGACCCCTTTGGTCACACTTCAGAACAGTAGCAAAATTACAGTTATGAAGTATCAATGAAAATAGTTTTATGATTGGGGGTCACCACAACATGAGGAACTGTATTACAGGGTTGCGGCATTAGGAAGGTTGAGAACCACTGCCTTCATGCATGGAATAGTTACAGTAGCATTTATTTATTTTTTCTTTTAATTAAAAAAATTTAAATTTATTATTTTATTTATTAAAAGATCATTTTATTGGGGGCTCTTGCAACTCTTAAAACAATCCATACTTACATATCAAGCATATTTACATATGTTGCCATAATTCTATTGTAGACCTTTATTTTCTATTGAGCCCTTGGTATCAGCTCCTCTTTTTTTCCATCCCTCCCCCTCTCATGATCCCTTGATAAATTATAAATTATTATTTTCAAATCTTACACTGACTGCTGTCTCCTTCCCCCCATGGTTTCTGTTTTTTTTTTCCACTACTGTTGTAACGGCGAAAATGTTGGACTAACAAGACAGGTGGGAAGTGAGGAGTAGGTGTATAGAACAAACGCAATCAGAAATGCTGCATATCTATAAATAAAAATCAGCAAACACAAACACAGAACAGACCACGGAACTCTATGTTACAGTGATCACCACCGCGCTATAACGTACTAGTGACCACTGCCTTCTTAACAGAAGCAGCGTGGCCATGTCACATCTCCTAGGCCGGATTCTAGCCACCAGCCTTTAAAGTCTTTAGATAGCACTGCCAGGTGCCACAACCACAGAGTGGCTGACGCTGTTGGCAGGAAACAGAGCAATGGATTGGGAGCGTGGGATGGTATACAGCATGATCGGCTCGACCCCTTGTCAGAGAGAATGGCATGGAAGAGAGACAATGCTATGTCACTGTGGGGGTGGGTGTCAGGTGCTATCGAGTTCATTCTGACTCACAACAGGACCAAACTTGGCTGCGTCCTGCCCTGGTGGTGCAACCATAAAACGCTCGTCTGCTAACTGAAGGGTTGGGAGTTCGAACCCACCACTCCAGGGGAGAAAGATGAGGCAGCCTGCTCCCGGGTCACTCGGACTCCACAGGCAGGGTGTTCACGGTGTCACGGTGTCACATCCAGTGAGCACAGACAGAGGGGCATTGGTAACCTGCAGCTGCCGTCCCACGTGCTACTAGGTTAAGTACCAGTTTAGCCAGTCTGGCTAACCAGATTGGGCCAATGTCTGCTTCCTGGTTTTGATTATGCCCAGCGATTAGGCAAATCGATACCATGGGGGAAGCTGGGTGCAGGGTACGGTTCTGTGACTCTCTTAGATAACCAATTCATGATAAAAACGAAACAGATACAAATCCAAGTACGTTTTACTAATGACTAGAGCATCATGTTTCCTATTCCTTTATTTCACGTTTGTCCGCAGTGGGGACGCTACGCAGAGCGGACGCTAGGGCGAGTCAGCTGTTTCCACATGTGTCATTCACATTCGAGCTCCGCGGGCATCCCCGCCCTCCGGGGTTGGGAGGTGTTCCTCTTTCACAGGAGCTCTCTAAGGTGGGGCTCCGATCTAATCACCCCAGTGCCTGTCATCCATTTGACTTGTGAGGCGCACTTGCAGGTCGCCCCTGATTCCATCCCTTGCTTGCTTCGCTTGCCCTCCCGCCATGTCTGCTTACTCCCTCATAGAGTTTTATTCTGGCAAAACGGACGCTTACTATATGCCGCTGCTTCCGAAATACAAGTGGAGATCCAGGAGAAGCAGAATCGACTCGCTTCCTGACTGCAAGCTCCCTGAGGGCAAGGGCTATGTCTCCACCTGCCCCAGTCTTGAGGCTTAAAAAAGTGCCCATTCTTACTAGACAAAACCAGACTCGCTGCCACCAAGTCAACTCTGACTCACAGCCACCCTCTAGCACACAGGAGAGCTGCCCTTCAGGTTTCCGAGTCTGTAACTCTTTACAGCAGCTCAAAGCCCCACCGTCTCCCGAGGAGTGGCTGGCCGTTTTGAGCCGCTGACCTTGAAGTTAGTAGGCTCGTGTGTAACCCACTACACTGTCAGGGCACACTGTGGAACTGATTTGGGTAACAAGGGTTTCATGAAATACTTATGAGACATCTCAGTGAAATACCTGTGATCCGAACCACTTCCACAGTGGGCTGAATCTAAAGCCTTGACGGCATCGCCGCGGGCTTTGCAGTATGTGCACACTGAGCCTCTTTTTCCAAAGAGGGGCACACACCACAACGCTGAGATCGATCCAAGTACATCAGTGCAGACGCATGCTCTTTGACACAGGGCGATCCACTCAGAGCAGTTGAACCCCCACAGGGGAACAAAGTTGAACCTCCTTGTACAGAATCCGCCATCGCCTTTCACCGCCCTGCTCCCACCCCCAGATTGATCGTTTGGACCCAGCATCGCAGAGGCATGCTTCTCCCCCTCACCCATTCAAGCCAGCCCACCCTCAGGGGGCTCTCAAATGCCGCCCGCTTTCCTCTGGCCAGCCGGCCTGCTCTCCATTCGAAGTCCTTCCCCAGAGCAGCTTCTGGGGCTAGGGGAGGGCTAGGCGTGAGTTTACAAGCATTCCATTTCTAACCCAAGTAATGGGCGATATATTGATTGAATGGGGAGACCTTCTGAAATATCTGTCAGACGCAGTGTTACTCGATACAGACTGGGCCTACGGCACCGGGTGAAACCTCTTTGCTAAGTGACTCGGGAGCAAACACAGTGGTGGTGGCCTGGAGCTGCTGAGTAGGCTGCGATTTCTCGGGCCCAGAAAGCAAGCTGGTGCGGAGACAATGCATTTTGGCAGCAGGGGCTGGCTTTCTGGCTTTCCTGTTCCCAGCTCAGAACTTCCCGGGGTCAATTCTCCAAGGTCATTCGCTGGAGTCCATGAAATGCGGACGGCAGAAGGAAGCCACTGAGTTTTTCATCAAGGGAAAACACCACAGACATCAGAATTCCTGTCCAGGGCACTTCATCTCCACAGAAACCAGGCTGCTGCTTGAATCGTCCCTACTGGATGAAAGGAGTCCGGGGGTGGGAAGGCGTCCTGAGCTCATGAGCTGTGAACCCAAGGCTGGAGCTTCTGGTTCACTCAGAAGCACCTTGGACTTGTTGCCAAAGTTCTTGATATTCCTAAATTGTAAGAATAAGGTTAGGTTCCCCCCGCCCCCACCCCATAAAGTTCACGGTTACTTATCGATGTTGTCAGGGGCTGTCAGGGTGGGTCTGACTCAGTCACCCAGTGTGCCACAGAACAAAATACCACCTGACGCTGTCCCTTCCTCACAATGGTTCCTCTGTTGGAGTCCATCCTTGCAGCCGCTGTGCCGAGCCATCTTGTCAAGCACCTCCTTCTTTGCCATTGTCCCGCAACTTTGCCAAGCATGATGTCCTCCACCGGGGCCTGATCTCTCCTGACAACATGGTGAAAGTGTGTGAGACAAAGGCTCGCCATCCTTGCTTCTAAGGAGCCTCCTGGCAATACTACTTCCGAGACAGAGTTGTTATTTTGGCGATCCGCAGCAGCACCACAACAAAGGCAGCGCCATACTCTTAGCCAGCCCCAGAACAAAGGCAGCCATTCTTCCGCGATCTTCCCTACCTACGTTCACACGCAGAGGAGGCGATGGAAAACACCAAGACTTGGGTCAGGTGCATGGTAGTCCTCAAGGTAACATCTTCACTTTTCAACACTCTAAAGAGGGCTTGTGTGACAGCGCTACCCAACACTAGGCAGCGTTTGATCTCTCGACAGCTGCTTCCATCACACAAATCCTCCTCTTAGTCAGAGAACTCTGGTCTTTAGTACAAAGGAAAGCTGAATGTGCAAGCATGCATATCACATGGTTCGCTGATTCAATCTTCCAGGTAGACTGCGTTTTATTCAGCTAAAAAGTGACCCGTTTGCGAAGCACTCACGTGCCGGACCTGTCAGGGTGGTGGGGTATTTTGCAGAGGCCGATCTGCAGTTTTGTTTTGTCTCCATCAAGCAACTTGCAGTTGAGAAGGGGAGACCAAGGGAAAGATGCATTGCAATTAGGATATGGTCCCTTCAGGGCACCCAGCACACTGAGATTCAGCTAGAAGCATGTATGGAATAGGATAAAGACACAGAGGAGAGCGATCTTTACCGGAACCATTATTTTTTAAGAAAGAAGAAAGGACAAAACAAGCCCTCATGTTTTTTCCAAGTCTTCCTTCATTTATGTGTTTTGTATTATGTTGTTTGGGGCTGCTGTCGTCAGCCCTGACTCACAATGACCATGGAAATAGAGTACTATCTGATTGGTGGTGGACTGGACTCTTGGGATCCATAGGGCTGTCATTGGTTGATTTTCAGAAGCAGAACATCAGCCCTTTCTTCCTAGCTTCCATCTTAGTCGGTAAGTGGGGTGGAAACCTGCTCAGCATCACAGCATGAGGCCTTCGTTGACAGACAGCTAGTGGTTGCGGCTGCAGTGCCCTTGGGTCTCTGCATGGAAGGCAAGAATTTAACTACCGCATCGCCACTGTCCACGCATTACATGATAGAACCAGCCAAATAAACAGCTGGTAATAGGGATCCCTGGACAGTACAAGCAGTTAAGTTCTTAACTACTAACTCAAAGGTTGGTGGTTCAAACCCACTCAACGGCACCTAAGAAGCAAGCCCTGGCAGTGTGTTTCCAAAAGGTCACAGCCTTTTGTATGAGTGAAAGACACTGGGAAGGGCCTCTCTTTGCCCTGTTGCCACCCTGCTTGCTGGGACTTGGTGTATGCCTCCACAGGTGGCCCCATGTCGGCCGCCTGACCCCGAGAGTTGTTGGGGCCCTGACATGTTGCTCCCGACTTTGGATCCATGTGAATCAGTGGCACCCACAGGCCTGCGATCTCCCTGCTTCCCACCTCACCTTTTTGCACCACCAGACTGCAGCTATGCGAGTGTGAAGGGAGGGACCTGCCAGCATTGGACCTGTGGACTCAATTTGAGCAGGGCTGGAGTGCCTTCCTGGTGTATAGCTGCTTCTTGATTTCAAGTTCTTTCTTGTACTTAGATGAGTATCACTGGTTTGCTTCTCTAGACAACCCCACCTAACGCCATGGCTCATAGGCTATAGTCACAGAGTGCATTCAAGCTGGCAAGCTGTTTAAGAGCAACATTGAGCTAAGACAATGAGGATCCTACTGGGACCCAACGACCTGAAATGGCTTCATATTTCACATTTATCCCTTTCTGCCTTTCTGAGCAATGTGAACCCCTTGCTGCTCCTCTGCCTTTATGCAGAATCGCCCTGTCTATACTCCGTCTTCATTGGATCCACTTCCATGCCTGCCTCTGGTGGAGTCTTCATTCAGACCCTCTCGTACTAGCCCCACATCAGCAAATGGGCTGGAGGGTGTGTGTGTGTCTTGACTTACTAAACGTCTTTTCTTTGTTTCAACTCTGCACAGCATTAGGGATCACACTGATTTTTGTGACTGAGTCTTGGTCAGACTCTTCCTATTGTTGTTCGTGGGGGTTCTGGAGTCAATCTGGCCCATGGTGGCCCCCTCCCCCCACGATAGAGTAGAATGTTTTCTAGGCAGTACTCTAAAGAGACCTCAAGGCAATGTGGGTTAGGTCTATGGTTGAAACCCACGAGCCGCTCTGTGGGAGAAAGATGAGGCTGTCAGATCTTGCAAAGATTTACTGTTTGGGAACCATCTATAGGGTTAGCATGAGTGGGCGTCCATCAGTGGCAGCGAGTTAGGATACCAAGCCTGTTTTTCTCAGAGTGGATGGGTACATTACGCCAAGTGCTCCACTACTGTGCTACTTACATGGAAACCAAACAAACACTGCTACTGTGTCCATTCCAACGTACATAGACCTTGAAGGATAGAGTAGAACTGCTCCACAGAGTTGCCAAGGCTAATCTTGTCCCTGTTGAGAAGCATTAGACTACTAATATCAAAGTTAAGGGTTCAAGCCTACCAGCTGCTTCATAGGATAAAGATGAAGCTATCTTCTCACAAGCCAGAATTGACTTGATGGCTGGGGAAGCGGGGAATATTTATAAAAGCAGATTGCTCCTGCGGAGCAACTGGTGGGTTTGAATAGCCCACCTTGAGGTTAGCAGCCTGGTGCCTAACCCACAACACCATCAGGGCTCCTTAGTCAAACACCATCGTGCAACAAGAGTCAGTAGGCTTTGTGACTCCCAAGTAAACTTAACAGGTGCAGACAACTCGATGCAAAACACACACCCCTCAGTCACTATTAATAATGTGCAATGTTGACAGAATGGGGTGGCACTGTGGGTGCTGACATTGGGTGGCAGAGCAAGTAAAACTTATTCTGATACTGTGTTTACAGTCATCGTACCTGAGAGAGGGAGAAGGGGTGAGAGAGATCCAAGTTCTGTTCTGGACCTGAAAACAAGCTGGATGGGGGAATGAGGTACAGGGGTCATGAAGGCAATGGTGTGAGTTCCTGACTTAAACACACTCAACATATAGATGGGTTTGAGCGCACGGGTCAGATTGTTTGCAGATCTATGTGTTCGTAGATTTCTAAACTTCAAGTCACCAGTGGTTTCTTCCCCTAATAGATACTCCCCCTAAGAAGCAGAGAGACTGAGTTTGAGTTAGGGACATGGTTCCCAAGCATCCAGCTTTCGTGTCCATCCTCCCTTGTAATCCAGACGTCCTTGGGGCCAGCAGTGGTTTATGCTTGAGTACTGACCTAGGGTTGGAAGGTGGAACATTCCTGCCCTCCCTGCGCCAGTGTGCCACAGAAGAAAGACCTGGTAACCTGTTTCTGCTGCGACTACAGCCAAGAAAACCCTATGGAGCCTTGTGTTTTCCTCAAATACTTCATTTCTCTTATACACGTTTTACGGTGAGGTGAGGGAAGACTGACAGAGCAGACCGGCTTCCCATTCAACGATGCACACACATTTTACTGCAGGTCAAGATTGCTGCCATCACCATGCACCACGCCGGTCCCATCTCCATTTTCCTTTCTGCCCGAATGTTGTCCTTGGGGCAGTGCTGCCCTTTTGACCACAGAGGGTTGGTGATTCGAAGGAATGGGCACTTCCCTATTGGTGGCCCCCTTACAGACTCCTCTAGCATTGACCCAAAACAGAGTCAGAGCTGAGTTCCCTTCTAGGCCTGAAGGGGGACTCAAACCATCTCCATCTGAACAGCACAGCTAATTCTTTTATGATTTTGAATGGTTGTATTGTGCAACGCATGGGGTAATCATGAGCCAGAAATGACTTACTAGCAAAAGGCTGGGTTTGGGATTTGAGGCTATGTCCTGGGACTAACTTCTTCTGAGATGAAATACGCCAAAATATGCCTTGGGAAGCTCTTTGCAAGCATCTTAAAAAGGGGAGTAAAGTCTTATTCCCCCCTTTCTCCTTTCAGCTGTCTGGAATGCTAATGCAAAGGCTGCAGCTTAAGCAGCTCCTTGTGCAGGAGAGAAACTACTAAGGAGATCCGAAAGGAAAGAGAGGAGACAGGGAATCTGAGTCATGCCACATCTTGCCTGGGATGACCCCTGCCAACCTCTTCTATGTAAGGGAAAAGTAAACAATATGCATTTTATGTATTTTTGGTCACATGGCACATAACATAATCCTAATGGGTACAAATAGGCCTTCCTGGTCATAATAGACTTCATTTTACAGCGACAGAAATGAGTGGTTCATTGTCAATGTTGACGAATGTCTCAATCAGGGAAGGAGAGTCAGTACATTACTGACACTTCTTTCTAATCTTGTTTTTTTTTTAATCTTCTAAAGATAGACGATCAGGGTTCTATTTTGTAACCATATCAGTAATTGTTAAATGAAGTTGGTTTTATAGTTCACATTCCTGTGGATTCCTGAACCTCAGAGCTTTCCCAATTGGCACATCCAATCCCAGTCCCACACAGTCAAAGAATAAACTATGAAGTAGTAAAAAAAAAAAAAAAAGAGTAATGAATAGCCATAAGAGTGTTTTCTCTCCTGCTTATGTCCGTTCATCGGCACATGTCCCTATCTGCATCTTAGTACATATTAAACTATATTAATGTACAATGACATTTCAGAAAGTGCTAAATAGAGACACTCAAATTGGGGGATGAGGCAATGTCTGAAATGGTATCTTTATTCTACATGTGAATGAGATAATCAGTGATAAAGCAGGCATCAAACACACTCTAAGAGGTGTTTTCAGACTATCGAAACATGGAAACGAATGGATCTTATTAAGCCAGCAATGTTCATTAAATACAACGAATGAGGGGCAATACATTAACCGGCTCCTCCTGGCACTCCCTGCCAGAAGTCGCCCCATGGCGATGAAACACCGACGGAATCTTCCTCTCTCTATGACACTGCCACTTTGCCTCTCTGCTAAATCTCTGCTGCTGCGGCTTTGTAGTATTTCAAAGAAAATGGAAATCGCAGGCTGGGCAACACACGGTTGCCCACTTTCTCCTCTACCATTAATAACAGCTTCTGCCCACGCATCAGGTTCGATAAGGCCAATATCCAATATAGGTTTTCTAGTCCAACCTTGACTGGTGGTCAAAAAGTTCAGGAGTATAATGTGCTCTGAACTCTCAAACAAAAAGAACTGAGCACATGATCCATTTTCACTTGGCTGGTGGAGATTGACGAGGAACCCTGGTGGCACAGTGGATTGTGAGCTTGACTGTTAACTGAAAGGCCAACAGTTCAAAACCACCAGCTTCTCCTCAGGAGAAAGATGAGGCTTTCAACTCTTGTAAAGAGTTAGTCTCGGAAACCCACAGGGACAGTTCACCTTGTCCTGTAGGGCTGTGATGAATTGGAATCCACTCGAAGCATGGATAGATGCTTACCTCCAGCATCTGGACTTGCCTGCTGCTTCTCGCTTGCCTTCTAGTGAGCATTTGCAGTTATCTAAAGCTGTGCTAAAGGATGTCTGCCCTCTCCACTAACCCCCGGCCCGAGCATCCCTGATAATCTCCCACCTCTGCCAGCTTCCTTTAAAGATAAACTGCTGCTCTTGATTTCATTCCACCAGGACTGGAGCCTTGACACGAGACGACTTGCCTTGGAAAATGAGTTTTCTCTGCCTCTGCAAAGGTTGCCTGCCAAGCATAATGGTCTCCGAGATGCTAACGGGAACCGTAAGTGCACCTGCCACGGGCTGTGAGGCTATTAGTTAGGAAGACAGCATGGATAATTACCGCCCAGCTTTTTAGGCTGCAGGGCACGGCAGAGAACCCCCGGGCTTCCCGGGGTCCAGCAACTGTGGCCATCTGCACCTTTCCTTGCTCGCCTTTGTTAAGGACAGGACATAACCAAGCTGACAAGTGACAAGAATGCCGGGGTTTTCATGCTCAGCCCTTCTGCCTGCATTATCATCTGCTTTGTCCCTCCCAGGAATCCACCCAAGGTGGGTGTCACGGATGGATGCAGAAGGCTAGTTGGTACATGGATCTGCTGTGACCCAGACAGTGATCTGCTGCTTCCTCCCAGCTCTACCTGTGGTCGAGAGAAGCTGCTCTTTCCACAGCAAGCCGCCTCCCCCTTCCCCCAAACAAGACCGTGAGCACCACATGTGGAGTCCCCACAGGGGCCAGTGAAGAACAGGACCCTAGAGGGGCTTCCATGATTGATTTTTTTTTAAAGAAGTAGATGGCCAGACCTTTCTTCCAAGGCACGTCTTGGTGGGACTTGATCTTCCAAGCTTTTCAGGGAGCAACTGAGCATATTTGCAGTCCCGCCCCCCCCCTACCCCCCAGCGATTCTCATTCCACCACACCACAGAGGAGTTTTGGAAAATGCAAACATTTTTCATTGGGGTGCATTCTTTGGTTCACTAAGAGCAAGCAAAGATGTGAAAGAACAGAAGCGACTAAAGCTCTTTTTCCCCTTCACCAATTTTTTATGAGATCATTTTATTGGGGGCTCTTACAGCTCTTATCACAATCCATACATCAATTGTATCAAGCACATTTGTACATATGCTGCCATCATCATTTTCTAAACATGATGGTGTTACTTCCTATTCAACCCTTAGTATCAGCTCCTGTTTTCCCTCCTTTCCCCACCCTCATAAACCCTTGATAAATTATAAATTATTATTATTGTATATCCTGGATTCTGTCTATCGAGAGCTCTATCTGAACCCATGTACATGCTACGCTTTAGTGGAATATGTAAGGTAGAACTGGGGTCATGATAGTGGGAGGAGGCAACGTTTAAAAACTAAAGGAAAGTTTTATGTTTCTTTGGTGCTAGACTGCACCCTGGCTGGCTCGTCCCTTCCTTGTGACCCTTCTGTGAGGGGGATGTCCAATTATCTACAGACGGACTTTGGGTCTCCACTCTGGGTGGGAGAAGGGGGAGGTGCCCTTATTCGCATCAAAATGGTTGTTTGTTTTGGGTCTTCTGATGCCTGATACCTGATTTTGTCAGCACCTCCTGAACACACAGGTTGGTGTGCTTCTTCCATGTGGGCTTTGTTGCTTCCCTGCTAGGTGGCCACTTGTCTATCTTCAAGCCTTTAAGACCCCAGATGCTATATCTTTTAATAGCTGGGCACCATCAGGTTTCTTCACCACAATTGCTTATGCACCCATTTTGTCTTCAGCAATAGTGTCGGAAAGGTGAGCATCACAGAACACCAGGTTATTAGGACAAAGTGTTCTTGCATTGAGAGAGGACTGGAGTAGAGTCCCAATGTCTATCTGCTGCCTTAATACTTAACATATAAATATCTGTACACAGAGACCTATAACTCTTTTGTTAAATATATTTATATATGTATGTGCCTGTATTTATACCTCTATAATAGATGTAGCAATGAAAGTAATTGGTCATCCTGGTCTTAAGAGTAGTTGAGACAATTATCTGAGAAGAATCCCCCAGGTGCTAGGCTGGAGTCAATGGAACGACTATTCCTAATGTACTGATAAAATAATTTTGCTTTGACCAGGTATGAAATTACAACAATCTTATATTAGGAAAAAGGTACCGTCGTGGAGCAACTGTAAGACACTCGGCAGGTCTCTGGAAGGTGGATGGTCTGACACCGGGAGGCCTGGCCATCCGCTTCCACAGAGCTGTCAGCTCAGAAAATCCTAGGGGCACTTCTACCTATCACATGACATCGCTCGGAGTGGCAATCACCTAGAGATGGCACGCAGCAGCAAG
Organism: Tenrec ecaudatus; assembly: GCF_050624435.1. Lineage (NCBI taxonomy): Eukaryota > Metazoa > Chordata > Mammalia > Afrosoricida > Tenrecidae > Tenrec > Tenrec ecaudatus. The sequence continues at coordinate 299,101,007 of NC_134530.1, read as the reverse complement.
ATGACGAAGTAAAATAAAATTTTAAATGTGCTTGTGTAGACATAAACAAGGGGGCTGCAAAACATTTGTGGAAAAATAGAATTACAGGATAATGGAACTTTTCCAAAAAGTTTTTGAAGCCCACCCGTGTGTCATGTGTGTGTGTGTAACTCATATAGATACGTATTTACAAAGTAGAATAATTCTGAATCTATAGTTTTTAGTTCTGATTGTCTTTTCACTTAAAATTGTATTGTCATTAGAGGTATTTGTTGGGATCCACTTTGTCTCAAATGAGTAGAACCATGCACGACCATCCAGTCAATTCTAACTCATAGTGACTCCGCTTAGGGTTTCTGCGTTTTACAGCTTTATGGGAGCAGGCAGCCTCGCCTTTCTCCCATGGTGCGGTTGGTGAGTTTGAACCTCCAACCTTGCAGTCAGCAGCCTAGTGCTTCCCGGACAGTGCCAGCAGGCGTCCTCTTTAATTAGTAAAAGGGAACCTGCTCTAAAACGGGATAATCTCACATTGCCGTTTGGAACGAATCGTCCCATCGAGAGTACTTGGCAAACATTAGGCCATTTTGGCATCTACGTTTGTGGAGTACAATCTTAACCACTAGCTGGTACCTGTTCTAGGGACCAGACTCTGGGACAGTGTCGAGAGGGAGGGAGAAAGATGGAGCCCTCCCTTCCAGGAGCTCACCTCCTAGAGAAACGCAGTCACTGCCAGGGAGCTGGCCTTCCCTTTGCATTCAGGTGAATTAGAAGAAATGGTTTCACACAAGTGATGTCAATGACTGACCGCACTGGCTTTCCTTAGAAGCAAGAATGGTCTCAATTGCTTTAGCAGTGCCCAGTTGCACACCGGTATTCGTTTTCATTAAAAGTGACCATTTATCTATTGCAACGCACATGCAACGGACTCCCAAAAGTATGTGGCAAAGATGGAATTAAATGCTAACCGAACTTTTCCATGAACTCTTTGAGACACCCCTCCCCAGCACATTTATTAAAAAGGATCTCCTGCACCAATTCAAAAATGGCATTGTCCTATTTCTTTTATTCTCTTCTTCATGCATGCTGGACTCGCCCCAGGCATGGGGCTGGGCGAGGGACTAACTCTCAGGACAGAAGAACCAGGATTGGTGGTGCCTCATGCACCCGAGACTCAGGTGACCGAAGAGCTGTGTCCCCAGCTGGGGAGGAAGCAGACAGCAGCCTTGGCCCAGAGAACCAGGACTCTGGCAGGAGGCGGTGGGCTTCCTGGCCAAGACAGGGAGAAAGGCAGGTGCCTTTTCCCTGTCTTTGCCCAAGGAGAAGAGCAGAGTGTAACATAAACTGGAGATCCTGAAAATATTTTAGTGCTAAGAAAAGCAAAATAGAATTGGCCTGAGCAGCTTGGTGGCGGGACCTGAGGACTGTGACCGTGGCTTCCAGATAAACACTGCTGTGCCGCAGAGACATGACACCCCCTCATGCCCAGACCCGGGACTCTGCAGAAGTGTGCGGCGTGGAGGGCGTGAGAAAGGCAGTGGCTGATGAAGGCAAGATCTCCCAGTGCCAGCAAAGGGAGCCCAGCTATTTCCAGACAGCACTTCCCCTCAGAGGGCTCCCACTGCATGAGGAGCAAGGGGGAACTGAAGCTTCTGGGTGATCAGAAAGGGAAGTGGGCTTGGGGGGATACGTTACATCCCCACATTCCCATGCCCATGCTGTCTCTGACAGACGTTTTCCCAGCCCAGATAGCTAAACGTAAAAGAACAAGGACAGCGGACGGCATCTCCGTTACGTCTGCTCCAAAGTAAGCCATCCGTAGAAACAGTCTCTCTGATCAAATGGCTGTCAATCAACGACTCCGTAACTCTTTTCTCCACTCCACACAGGAAAGCCTAGCCCTTGATCCCGAAACGCAGCCCCCGTGCCAGATTAGTTACAAAAAAATAGAAGAACTAAAAAACAAAACACCAAACCAAAAACCATGTTTCATTCCTCCTCTGCTCACTCTGAGAATCAGTCAGGGCTTTGGAACGAATCTTTTATTGAATCATGAAATGTTGGAAAGGCTGCATAGTACCAGCTCTGTGTCATTTGAAAATGGGTGTTGGGTAAATTCTAGAGGGTAGTAATTGCTATAACTTTGTTTCTACTTACTTATTGCCCTCCTATATTGATCAATTCATAGGAGCTCTGGTGTCATAGTGGTTACATACTGGGCTGCTAACCACCAGGTCAGCAGTTTGAAACCACCAGCCACTCCTTGGGAGAAAGATGAGGCTTTCTCTTTGTGTCAAAAGTGACTGTCTCAGAAAACCACAGGGGCAGTTTGGTCCTGTCCTATAGGGTTTCTATGAGTCATGATCGACTCGATGACAGCTCGGTTTGTTATATCAAGGCATAGAAGAGCCCCTGTGGCAAGATGTGTTTATCTTTGGGCTGCTGACTGCAAGGTTGATGGTTCAAACCCACCAGCCACTGCTTGGGAGAAATATGAGGCTTTTTGCTCCCTTAAAATTTTACAAGCGCCCAGGTGACCTAGTGGGCTATGCATTTCTCCACTTCATGGGAGAAAGATGAGGTTTTCCACTCCTACAAAGATTTACAGTCTCAAAATCCCACACTGGCAGTTCTACGCTGTCCTATAGGGTCCCTGTGAGTTGGGAATGACTGGATAGCAGTGGGTTTGGTTTGGGGCTCTGACGACGGGAAGCATTAATGACTCAGTGGCAGAACTGTCACCTCCCATTTAGGAGACCAAAGTTTGATTCCTGGCAAATGCACCGCAGTCCAACCTACACCCATCTCTCAGTGGTGTCTTTTGAGCAGCTGTGTTGCTGAATAGGTTACCGCAGGGATTCTGGACTCAGACAGGCTCGGAAGAAAGGCCTGGCGATCTCCTGAACATGAGCCAATACAAACCCTCTGGACTGCACGATCTAATTCACATCTGAGCATGAGGATGCACAGGATGAGGCAGTGTTTTGACTTGTCCATGGGTCATCAGGCGTCAGTGACCCGTTCAATGGCTACCAATGACAACAGCACACACGCAGAGCTTTCTCTAACCTTCTCTTAACAGTCTGTGTCATGGTGGTTCCTACACAGACCAGCATCACTGTGGTGGACACACATCTCTTTGTGGCCAGCTATGAGTCTGAGCAATTGGCCCCCGAGAATATAGTCCAGTCTGAAAAACAAGGTCTACAGCAGCTGTTTTTCCTCTGGCTACAGTAAAAGTGAAAAGAGGATTAAATAGGAAAGAGAGGAAGAAGACAAAAGGCCTGATGAAAATGGACTGCCCAATTAGCTAGAGCTTTTCCAGTAGCAGTTCATTTCAGAAATGTGTGCACTTGGATGTTATCCACAAAACCCTGGGTCCTGGGGCTTCCTCCCCCGGCGGCAGCATGGCACACGGTTCACCATTAGCGCTCTTATTAGATTTTCTGCATGGTTACATAAGTCTATGAAAGGGGAAATGTAAATGATTCAGGAAGATATTCTTCATGTGGTTCTCATGAAATCTTTACTATCGGAAGGCTTAGGAAGAAAGCCTCCTGGCAAGAGACAATCCATTTCCATGCTTCATTAGGAGGAAAAGTCGTCATAGGAATGTTAGGGAAACGGCTATCGGAAAAAGAGGGGGGGAATGACAGTGTGGACCGAATGAAACCCAAGGCACGTTGGATGGAATCCTTCTCCCGTGCCCACAAGCCTATCTGAAATGACAAGAAATGTTTGCGTGGGGTCTGTGGGGATGGTGCCAGCACTCGTCCGCCCACCTGCAGAACAGCACGCACCCGAAACCCGTTGCTGCCAAGTTCACCGGGACTCCATGTGATCCTTTAAACAGAGTAGAGCTGCCTCGCTGGGTTTCCCAGGTTGATAATAGAAGCAGACCGCCACCTATTTCTCCTGGGAAATAGCAGGTAGGTTTGAACCACCAACCATGTACTGAGGAGTTCTCCTAGCCTGACTGGCAACACAAAAAAACCCAACCAACTGTCACTGAGTCGATACAGACTTGTATCAGCCTTGTGGGACAAAGTGTAATTGCCTTATAGAGTTTCCTTTGGAAGGGCTAGTGGGTTTGAACCAATGACCTTTGGTTAACAGCCCAAGTGTTTTAACCACTGCATCACTGGGTTCCTAAACTGACTACCCCTCCCCCCCCCCACACAGCTGTTGAGTGGATTTTGACTCACAGAGACCCTATAATTCTTTATGGAAGTAGATGGCATCCTCTTTTTTTCCCCTGAGGAATGGCTGGTCGGTTTGAAATGCTGACCTTGTGGTTAGCCGCCTCGCAATTACAGGAAGGGAATAGCTGATCTAACCCGATGGCTGTGCTACCCTCTCAATGAAATAGGCACAGATGGGAAAGCCGAGATAGATTTGAGATAATGCGCATGCCTGAATTTACACAGAGCAACAAGCCAGACTCACTGAGGCAGAGTGCCTAACCCCAGATCACACCAGTGGGGAGGGCCCCTCCTCCAAGCACAGAGCTCTCCCAGGACCCTTCCCTTTCTATGGAGGCTGTGCCGCTGCAGCAGGTTGGGGGGGCTTGTGGAGGGCAGGGTGTTGGGAGTGGTGGAGAGATGTGGAGTACAGATGAACCTTTTGCAAAATAAAAGAAAATTGTACCAACTTGGCACTTCATTACTATTTATGAATCTATATGGATGTGGTGTATAAATTATATATATGTTAAAACATTTACAAGGAGCATGTGTGGTAAACAGTGTCAATCGTATATGTGGTATATGTAGAGTATATGTATATATACATATGTAGAGTATATGTGGTATATGTAGAGTATATATACTACATAAATATGACCTGTAAGTAGTGAGTATATTTTTTAAAAACCTCACTGCCATTGAGTCAATTCTGGCTCAAAGGGAACTTAACTATGGACAGAATAGAACTGCCTCTGTGGGCTTCCAAGGCTGTAAACTTTTACAGGACTAGACAGCCTCGCTTTTCTCCCTCAGAGCAGTTGGTGGGTTAGAACTGCTGACTGTGTGCTAGCAGCCCCATGTGTAATTCACTATATCACCAGGGCATTTAGTATGTGGAGGGCTGAATCCACCCAGAAAAGCTTCATAGGAAAGACCTGGTGATCTATTTCTGAAAAAAAAAAAATCAGAATTTTACACGGAGCAGAGTTTTACATGGGCATACATGGACTTGGTGTAAGATAGGTTCCACTTCTCAACAGCTACATATACATTATGCAACTTGTACCTGGCACATACAGTATACACTATGTACAACTTGCATGTGTCGTCTATAGAGTCCCTTGGTGGAGCTTAGGTTAAGCGCTTGCCCACTATCACCCAAAGCTTGGTGTTTTGAACCCACTCCAGAGATGTCTCGGAAGACAGGCCTGGCGATCTGCTTCTACAGGTCGCCCCTTTGAGAGCTCGACGGAGCAGCTCTGCTCTGCACACAGGGTGTCACACAGAGTCGGAATCAAGTCAGTGGCCGCTAACCAACAGGCAGGAGATTCAAGTCCACCCAAGGGTCGACTAACAGTGTGACAAATAGACCTGAACCATCCTGGTGCATTATGGGGCTGCCAAAAGGGTTGCTCTCGGCAGGCGGTGCCTGGTCTACCATGCCTGCACGTTGCCCACGTGGGTTCCTGTGCTCGGGCACTTTGGGGGGAGACGAAAGGAAGGGAGTCCGCGTGAGGCTGTGTAAAGGCTTCTCCTTTATGAGAACGCCAGACGCCTTTCAGATGTCAGCCCGGCCGTGGCGCTCAGAGTGGGTGACTGAGCCATGTGAGGCTCTTCAGTGGGTGTCGAAACCTGTCTGGCTGATTGTCTATTCTGCGCACAGGCACCTGAATGCTCATGGGCTTGTGGGCCATAAATAGCTCGCAGGGGAGAGCAAGCTGGCATCGCGGAAGCCCGAGGGCCCATTATTTGAAATCAATGCATGTTCCCATGTACCACTGCAGAAGGCTCGAGGTTGAATTCAAGGCTACGAGCCTAACCTGACACCCCCTATGCACCCCCAAATATATAATGCTATTTGGGTAGCGGCAGAAATGACATCATCAGCCAGGGACCGAAATGCATTTATCCTGTAGGCATACACGCAGCCTTCAACTCCTCTCGGCAGGCACAGTGCTCAAGCACCCACCACAGAGTTCTCGTGCACAGCTAGAGAGAGATACATCCATTCCATGGTGGCCTGAGCCGCCTGTCCTCCACAAAACACCCTCTGTCAGTCCAACCCATCTGCGCGTCGTACCTAGGACGCACTCGGCTTTCGTCTCAGGTATACTCGGACCCTCCGGCTGATGTGCCAGGCGCCAGGTGGCCAGGCTGACCCGGGCGGAGGGGAGGGGTGATGATAGATGGAGAATTCGCTCTCAAAGCCAGTGCCATTTCTAAGGGGACTTATGTCCACACTCACACCATTTCAAAAGTGGGGTTACAGCGAAGGAAACTAGCTTCACCATTGATCAAAATCTCCCCCCAAAGGTAGTTCTTTCACTCCCAGTTCGCTATTACAAATTCACTCAGTAAGACTGTGCCTAGTTTGGACACTGGATCAGCCAAGAGAATGCATCGTGGAAACCCGTCAGAGGGACAGCAGGGCAAAAGGATAGAGATTGAGACCATGGGAAGCGAAGCTGTCAGTAAACGGGCTTCCCATTTTTCTTCCTCCTTGCCAGGAAGGCACTGGATCACACGTACAGTAGGATCACACGGAGGCTGGTCCTGGAAGGGCTCACACCCCATGCAAGAGAAACAAACGCAACACAGGCAGAGCTGCCACATCCGTAGGTGTGGGCCTGAAGATTGTGAGCCGTCGTGGACATTAGGGGTGGGTGTGAGGGTGGGGATAGTCAGCGACAATTGCACGTCAGCTGAGATGACACCTTCCTAGCTTCCCTGACAAACCCCTCCTCCTCAAAGTCCACCGACCCTGGGTAGTACAAATGCTGCACACACTCAGCTGATAACCCAGGGCTTGGAGGTTGAAGTCCACCCAGAGGCACCTCAGAAGAAAGGCCTGGCAATCTGCTTCTGAAAACTCAGTCACCGGAAACCTGATGGAACACAGTTCTACCCTGACACTCTGCAGTTGACTCCATGGCAACTAGTTTGTTTGGTTGGTTGGGTGGTAGCATGTAATTGGGCTATGTGCTTTCTTTACCTCATAAGAAATGATATGTTGCAGTGTTTTGGGTGAAAGTTTGCCGTGCAAATTAGGCTCCTATTAAACAATGACCACACAGATGGTTCAGAGCCACTGGTTTTAACCGGACCCCCAGTTCCACTTCACACAGCAATTGCTCCTTCTCTTGCCCACGGTCTCCCTCTGCCTTCTCTCCAGCCACTGTTGCCAGACCCCCACTTGTCTTGTGAGGGGTGCATTGGCCTAATCTCCGCTCTTGATAATTCGCTCTGCTCCCAGAACCACAAAGGCTTGGCTGAAGAAGCAAGCCCCCCAGCGAGTCCTCTTTAGAGGGTGAGGGTGGGGGGAGAGTGCAAACATTCAGGATTTGACGATTTCCCCTATATTCCTGGCATACTACATGTTTATGTAAATAGAACTGGGCGGGCCCGACTTAGGAACACTTTGTCATAGCAATCTTGTCTACTCTGGCCCTACGTGCTTCTAAAAGGTCTTCTAATTATATGTGCCTTTTAAAAAGTGATAAAACTTAGGCTTCCATTTAATGGAACAGACGGAACTTAGTGTTGTAGAAATGCTCATTATATTTCACCCATTATTGATGGTAATTAATATTGGACGCATACAAAGTAGTTCACCACTTATTAAAGCATAACTCTTAAAATATGCACTTGCTGACACACATTTTCCTGCTTTTGGTTGTTCCATTAGATCATTCTGCCAAGAGTTTTGCCTCCATAATTTGTCCATTTTTACATCTGCAGGTCAGGCACTGAGCAAGTGACCTAGAGCCTAAGCTGTGTAAGACAGAGCTCTTGCCAAGCCCCAATGCATGATGGGATTGAGAGGTGAGGTAACTGTTTGACTCAGGGCACTCTTGGGCTAGTGTGCTAGCCCAGACTAAGAGACTGGTCTGTTACACATAGGAAGGCAATGCTAGGTTATCATTTCTTCATTCTACTGCTACCAACTTTGGTTGTAAAGAACTGTCAAGAATTTCCTTTGGTTAATAAAGAATTATCTCGGGCTTCAAACCAGTTCCAATCAGTTCAGTCATGGCCAACTCAAGCCAAATCAGAATAGCTCCAAATGGGTAAGATGTGGGGGTACCAGAATGACCGCTGGAATAAGAAAAAGTATGAGTCCGAACCCTAGAACAAGGATTCAGAAGAAGTGCAACATGCCCTTTCCGAAACCTGATTCTAAAGACCGCACTCACGCCAGGACTCATTCAAAACGATGCAGTCGGCAGCCATCGTTGAGCTGGACATCGTTATTTCAAACTCTGCCAATCAAGAGATTTGCTGTGCAGATCTCAAACCTACACACCGTCCTTGCTTTCCAGAAGAGCAATTAGGTTTCGAGTAGACTATCGACTTACAATGTTCCCAACTCCCAGTATTATTTAGGTGTCACCACATTTGTAAAACGTGGGCTTGTTTTGGTTTGCTTCGTCGGCCCTGACTGTGGCAGGAAGAACTGGATCGAAGCCTTGAACTTATCCACTTAAAGAGCCAGTAACCCAGAGGCAACCTTGCTAATCTGTGAGCAGAAAGCTAGACAAGGACTATTTATACCAGGACTCCTGAAATGGCCCAGTCAAGGTTCTATGAAGCTCCGTGGACTCTCTTCTCCCTGTGTCTTTTATTACATTCTATTTTGCCAAAGATAACTCGAGGGAGTCATGTACCCCATTATAATTTATATAATTTACATCACGACACTTTTGAAATCACACATTCCAATGATGACACGATTATTCTATGCCTTTCTCTGGTGGAAAGCTGCGTAGGCTTCTTTACGAACACCCAGCTTTTATGACGTCCTCCGTGTATCTACAACAGGTAGAGCTTTAAAAACTCTCTTCCTCTGATGGTCTGATGAATGGACCCGCATCACCGTGACAAGAATGCTGAATGTGGGATAAGTTCCCAGAAAGGTCTCTGAAAACAGTGCATGTCCTCCTGTGGAGGGAATGAGTGCCAGTGTGTGACAGTGTGATAGTTACATAATCTGCTGTCCGCTTGTGAAGGGGGGGAGTCTAGCATGTCAATCGGCTCGCAGCTTGATGACCTCATTTGGAGGCAAAACAGAGATAAACAGCTCACTAGAGGCCGGATGGACTCACTCCCTGAAAGACATTCCTGCTGACAAGCCACATAAAGCTGCGCTGGTAGAGCCAGACTCCGGGAATGGAGGAGTCATGTGGAGATCCATGCCAGTGCTAAGATGCTTCTACCACCACTGGATCCACAAGACTTTCTACCCACTGGCCTGTGATCTTCCTGCGTTCTGCATCATTTCATTGCTGCGTGAGTCTAAAGAGGGCTTTACAGACTGGCGTCAGACATATGGGCTAATATTGGACCTATGGACTTGATGTGGGCTGTTTTATCAATATACAATTACTCTTTATATAAAGCTCTTTCTCGTACACATATAAGTGTCTCTAGATTTGTTTCTTTAGTCAACCCAGAATAATACAGAGAGCCGTAAGTTTTCTTTCCCAATTCGGATCCGCCCTGGAAGCCTTCATCCATTCCCTGATTGTTAACTGATGGTCTACCGTGTGCCCAACGAGTAGGTGTGAAGAAATAGGGGCCTTCTTCTCAAGGAGCTCTGCCTCTGGAGCACCGACACTGCCAAGGGAATGACAGAACAGCTCACCCAAGCAAGGTTTCCTGGGACATCAGTCTGGAGAGGGGGTGCTGTGAGAGAAAGTATGGGGGCAAAGCCAGGGCCTACTCCCGGGAGCTGATAGCAATGCATGGTTCTGAAGAATAAACAGAAATGATTGTATAGAACCAACTAACCAACAAATCCCCAAACCAACAAACATCTGCTTTTGAGTTGATTCTGATGCACGGCCATACCATGAGCATCAGAACAGGCCTGTGCTCCACAGCATTTTCAAGCTGTGATCTTTAGAAAGCGGATTGTCTGGGCTTTCTCCTGAAATGCCTCTCGGTGGACCCGAACCTTCAACTTCTGAGTAAGCAGTTGAATCCTTAACGATATGCATCATGGAAAGAGTCCTTAACCGGAGAGAGAACTGTTGCAGACAGAGGAAGGAAGATATGCAAAGGCATGCCAAGTGGCGTGAGGCGACGTGCCGCATCCTGGAAGTGCACACCCAGAGGACCGGCAAGGCAGGGAGGAGGCAAGCTATGCCCCGTCCTGCACAGGGCAACTGCAGAGGGCCATGAAGGTTCAATATTTCTATATGGAAAAGACAACAGTGACCAGATTGTAGAATGAGATGGGACCAAGCCATACAGGCCAGGAAGCAGACAGCCAGGAGGGTCTTTCTGCAACACTGTGGAGATATCATGAAGTTCAGCCTCTAGTTGGAGGGCAGGGATCAGCAAGGAGTGGGGCACTGGGAGAGAAGATACTGATGGGGCAGGATCAGCAGCATTGTTACTGGATGAGTGGAGTTGGGCACATGGAGGAGCAGGCCGGGGATGGGATGAGGGGTGTCAGGCTTGGCTGGGGTCAATCACACAGGAGACACCAAGACAATTCCATTTTTTTAGCACAGAGTTCGGAGCTCCTGCTGCTCTCTAGGCTCCTGGTAGCTCCACGGTTACGTGCATGCCTGCAGATGAAAAGGTCGGTGGTTTGAAGCAAGGCAGACACTCTACAGGAGAAAGAGCTGATGCTTGTTGTTAGGGGTCCTCAAGCCAGTAGCTACTCATGGCAACTTCCTGGGACCGAGTAGATCCAGGGACAGGACTTCCAGGGACAGTCTTGGCTCTAATCAGCTGACTTTCTCCCTCAGAGCAACAGAGTGGCAGGGGGGATTTGAACTGCCAACCTTTTGGTTAGCAGCCCAGCACTTAACTGTTAACAGCTGGGCTCCTTCCCCATAAAGACCGAGACCTAAAACAAAACAAACCCGACTGAGGCAGGTCTGCTTTGCCACATGGGGTCAGCAGCTAAACACAGACAACTATTAAGATCCTCCACATCAAAGGCCCCTCAACATCAAAGGCCCACACACACAGTGGGGTGCTCAGAACAGACCAGCAGATGTGACCCCCTGAATCAGAGGTCTTCAATCTTTTTAAACAGGGGGGTAGTTCACTGTCCCTCAGATCCGTTGGGGGGCAGAACTATAGTTAAAAAAAAAGCTATGAACAAATTCCTATGCACACTGCACATATCTTATTTTGAAGTAAACAAACAAATGGGGCAAAAACACTCGGTAGGCCGGATAAATGTCCTCGGTGGGCCACATGTGGCCGGGCCTGATTTGAGGACGCCTGCCCTGAACAGACACCCCCAAAAGAACTTTCTCCCTCAGACCACATACCAGCATGTCCTGCACACAGGCTTCGTTCACTACGTTGCCTAAACGAAGAAGGGGAAGAAATCGCTTGTTACGTCTTCCAAGTATAAGACCTACGCCGCTGTCTTGCTGATAACGTGCTAATCGCAAACACATTTTCCCTCCTGTTATGACTTGCCTGAGTAGCTGGCCCTGGGCCAGGGCCTCTGTCCTCTCCTTTACCTTTCTGGTAATGAACTGTCCACAGAAGGAAGAATTTCCAGGTCGAGGCGGATGGCTGGGGCTGTCAGAGGTCAGTGGTGAGTCTCATCGGCACTGACGCGTTCCAGACGCTAGAACAAGTACTGGATTCCTTTCTTCCTGGCAAAGAAGCCATCATTCAAGAATTGATACCGAAAATAATGAGGCGAAGGCAGCCCCACCGAGCTCCCGTCAATCACTCCCCCTTGCCACTCTGCCCTGCGCGAGATGACAGCGCGTCATCTGCTCTGAGCAGTGTCGACATTAAGCACTCTGAGGGACTCGGGCTGCTGCTTCCCAGATTGTTGGGTCTTGGTGACAGCTGGTTAGCCGAGAAAAATGTGACTTCAGGTCTGGAGGTGGCTGAGAACATGTTCACGTATGTGAAAAGGCGCAAGATCGTTAGAATAGGTCTGTGGGGAACTTGAACATCCCCTTTCAGATCAGGCTGGTCCTCAACGGAACGCTTTTTTCCATAAAAGAAGCAAGGAGAGAGCCTGTGAGGAAACAGCCCCTGTGCAGGGACACCCTGCTCCTCCGGGAATTCAGGAGTGGGAGTGAGAGAACTCCTGAAGCCATTTCCACAGCAGCTGCTTCAGGCCACCAGGGCTGGGCCTCTGACCCTGGTAGGAGCTCCCCTGTGAGGGAACAATGCCCTGCGAAGAATAGAACAGGGACACTAAGGGACAAGGCATGAAGAAGGGCACGCTGGGACTCAAAGATGCTCTGAATGCGATCAGGGCATTTCTTCAGGCTGGCGGGCTACATGCCTGTCCACCTGAACACAATCATTGCTGTTGCTGCCGCTCGTTGCCGTCTCCTTGGCCTACCTACACCTCAGGTGACCCCATGCACGAGGGGAAGGAGGCTGCCCAGGTGGTCCCTCACCATCCCGGTCATTGACTGCGTCTTTGAGGATGAGGGTCACCGTGTGTCCTTTTGGAGCCCAGATCCTGATGGGCTGCAGACCCTGCTGATTCCTGTGGTTCTCACCAGCTGAATTTTGGCAGTAGATGGCCAGGCAGTTCTTCCTAGTCTTTGAAGTTCTGGTAAAACCCATTCAACATCATGGTGTCATGCAGTCTTCCCTTGGCGGCTCATGAAGTGCCCTGGTCCAGATTCAAATCCAAGTCTTCTGCACGGAAGGCAAAAATGCCACCACTGACCCACGGATGCCTTATATTCATATGAATAGGATACCACTCCCTTATATCAATCATATAGATAGGTACATATGTATGTATATGCTTATATATGCATATGTACACACATATTTCCCTGGATGGAGAAAAAGGACCTATATATGTACATGCATGTATGTGTATGTACATAGGCATGTATATGAATGTACAAATATACATATACACCCACACAAACCCACATGCATATAGATTTCCTTCTTTTTCCCCCATCCAGGGCCATGTCTCAGGCACCAGAACACGGAATGTCTAAAAGCATAGGGCCTAGAGCAGACGGACAAGTAGATGACATGGAGCAGCTACACAGTGTTGGTTTGTCAAAGAAATGCTCCCAGGACAAGGAATCAAGCAAATCCTCGAATTGCAGACCAACCTAGAAAGATGACGAGAACGATGGATCAATGATGCTAAGCTCAACCGTGAGAACCCTGGTCATAGTATGTGCATGAAAGTGTAGCAGCAGACAGGTTTAGTGGACTGAGTTCCCCCTCCATGTGTACAACTCCACTATTTTCTTCAGGGTGTCCATAAGGACAGGCTACAAGCCCCCCGGAGGCTTCAAACAGAGAGTGTCTCCTTCTAGAAGATGCATGGACTCTCTCGGGACCCAAGACAACCCCTGGCAGCATAATTGTGAACGAAAAGTGCCAACATAAATACAGAAGTCCAGCTGTTCAAATTAAGCATATTGCATCCAGTCTACCCTTCATGATGGTGCCAGCAGCACCACGTAGCAAGGGTCTTCAAACATTTTATGAAAAAACAGAATTCAGAGATGATGGATTGTGTGTGTGTGATCCGTATGGGGGAAGAAGGTGGCATTTTTTCATCATCATAATCAGTTATGAAGGAGACCCATTCAGAAGTTCTCCCACTCCCTCCACAACAAGGACACAGCAGATAACACACTGGCAGGTGCCACCCCATCTGTTCACTGTCCTTTAGAAGAAGAAGGACCAGCAGTGGAGAGAAGAAGGCCACCGTGGGGCATCCAGTCACCATTTAGGAGTCCCGTGACAATGAGGGTACTCATGTGCTCTATTTCAATCCTATGCTCTCCTTAACACAGGATGAGGGGTAGCCCAGGAGGAGGGTCATGCTAGGGGTCTGTGTGCATGGCTCACTTATGCAAACCCTTTTGTTGGCTCACTGCACCAAGTCTGCTATTCATGTGCCCCATATAGATTTCCATGCAGAGAGGAATGCACTCAGGCTGACTTTGCAGCCCCTGATTTTACAGTAGGCGCTCCCTCGGTGGTGCAAGGGGCCTGCCATACTCCTCCCCAGCGGAGTGACAGAAGTAAGGCCTGGCAATCTCTTTCAGGAAAGACAGAAGTCTTGGAAACCCTGTGGAGCAGCTCTCCTTTTTAATTCATGTGGTTGCAGTGAGTCAGATTAGAATTGATGGCAAATGAAGGGTTTTACTTTTTATGGATTCGTTTTTGTTGCGTTAGTTTTCAGACGAAGCTTGTTCAAGGTAAGGTGTGTGGACTGTGAGGCTCACCCTGAGCACCTGGCGTTAGCCTAAGTGCCTTGTCCCAACCGACAGAATCGGTGTTCTGACTGTGAGACTCTGGACCCCTAACTCCACCCTCTGGTTGTACTCCTGGGAACTTCTCAGAGTAGGAGCCCTGGCTTTCTCAGTACTGGATCTTCAATGTCCTGACCTCGTTCCTGAATAGTCTTGACGTCATCCACGTCCTTGATCTTGGCCTTTGCTGGGACCTATGCTAACAGGATACAAGCAGACGTCTCGCTCCTCTCTCTCATGTACTGATTTATCTTTTGGATGCCTAATTTCATATGCCGTGAAATAGATGTCACCCATCCCTGAAACAGATGAACTTGGCCCCGACCTTTAGTTTAGAACCTAGCTGGCCGAAAGTTCAGGGCCCTTCATTTCTGACTGCCATTGTTTGCAGAGGCATCTTTGGGAGCATGGGGATCATGAAAGATGCAGTTGACTCGGGGAAGCACACACACACACACACACACACACACACACACTGACATTTGTTTTTAAAAACCCAAAGGACTGTGTGACACAAAGAGTGAGCCCTCTGGTAAACTATGGGCTTCAGCCCAACAATCACTTATCAATATTGGTTCATCAATTGCAACCCAAGAGCTGCAGGAAGGCAAGAGGTGAACAGAGGGAGGAACTGTAGGCACGGGCTGGGGCTTCTGTGGACGTCCACAGCAAGGAACCTTCGGGAGTCACTGTGGAAACATTCTGCAAGCCCCAGACAACTTTCAAAGCTAAAGTCTATTAAAGAAGATACAGATAAAGTCGACACACACGCACGATGTGAGAAGAAACAGAAGACCTGGATTCTAGACCCGACCATGGTGTACCCCATCTGTAACTTGGGAGTTTGAGACCTCTGTTCGCACTTCTGGGAGTCCTGGTGGTGGAGGGGTCATGTGTTGGGCTGCTAATTACAAATTCAGCAGTTGAAAACCTCCAGCCACCCTGAGGGAGAAAGACAAGGCTCTGTACTCCATTAAGACTGACGCTGCCACAGGGGCGAGTCCTACCCTGTCCTCCAGGGTCGCTATGACTGGAAATCAACTCGATGGCAGTACTTCTAGAACATGAATGTTTGGATGAATGAAAAAAAGCAAAGCAATATAAAACAAAAACTAAGACGTTCCTCCCCACACCCCCCGGCAGTGGTTCTCAAAGTATGTCCCCAAGGGCTTTGTGTTTTCCTGGAAACTTGGGAGAAACTCCATTTATAGGGCCTCACTGTTGACCTACTAGGAATGCTGGTGGCACAGGGGTTATGTGTTGGGCTACTAATCGCAACATCAGCAGTTCAAAACCACCAGTCTCACCAAGGGAGACAAACAGGGTTTCCTACTCCGGAAGAGTTGCAGTCTTGGAGACTCACAGGGGCATTCCACCCTGTCCTACAGGGTTGTTACGAGTCAGCATCCATTCAATGGCAGTGAGCTTGGTTTGGCCAACCTATTGATTCAGAAAATCACAGGGTCAGTGGGCCAGGTGGCGTTATAGACCTGGAATTTTTAAATTACCACAGCCACTGTTCCCTGTCACAGGAGACTTGGCTATTATGATAAAGCCAAACAGGACTCAGGGGTGCTTCAAGACTAAGATCAGGAAGAAAGGCCTGGTGATCTATTTACTTCCCCAAACCAGGCAATGAAAACCTTACGCATCACAATGGTCCAGTCAATGCCAGATCTTCGGGATGACTGCAGGGCAGGGCCACAGCTCTGTGTTCCATTGTGCTGTGCACAGCCACCCTGCTGGCACGGACTGGCTTTAATACAAGGGCATCAAAAGGCAGGAGGGCTTTTCAGAACATTTTATAGGAGTGAATCAACAGAAACTTCACATATTTCCCCAATATAAAGATGGCTCTTTAGTTTCAAATGACCAAATAGAGTAATTGTGATGACCTTTTTTCTTCATGCATAACTCATTCATTTGCTTGCAAATACACTTGCCAAATCCTCAGTATAGGATCATTTGTTTGAATATCATGGACTGGTGTTTCGAAGCCTGCTCAGGAAACAAAAGATTCTTTGGCTGGTATTGATGTCTGACTTTTTATCTTATTTTGTACCATTAGCCTATAATAAAATAGATTGTGCTTTTTCAATGTATTCCTTTCCGGTAGCCCCTGCCCCTCATTTTAAACCTTTTCTTATCCCCAATATCATGAGCCAACACATTTTGGGGTGGTCTTCTCACCCTGCTTTTCTGATTGAGGACTGTGTTCATAGCTCAGCACCTGAACTAGGAGTGCTTTGAGTTTTCGATCACTTGAGGACTCGGATTGCAAAGGTGGCCTTTAACAATTCTTCTCTGTGTGCTCCTAACTGCTGTGGGAGGCTGCTGGGCCAATTCAGATTCACAGCAGCCCCACGTGATGCAGCAGCATGGCCCCACAGGGTTTCCTAGGTTGGAATCTTAATGGGAACAGCTTTTCTCCAGTGGAGTCACTGGATGAGTTCGAACCGCCAACCATCCTGTTGGCAGCTGCTCTTTGTAACTCACCAATGGCAACTCACTGCCATGGAGTTGATTCCAACTCATAGCCACCCTATAGGACAGGATGGAACTACTTCTGTGGTCTCCGAGACGGTGAAGTTTTACAGGAGTAGAAAGCCTCATTTTTATCCCTAACTAGGCCTTCCAAACGCTCTGAGGCTGCAGGTGGCCAGGTATGCGTCAGATGGCCATCACGTCACCTCTGATAAGGAAGAAGAGCCAGGCCATTTGTAGATTGAAGCCCCTTGCCCAAGCACACGCACGATGAACGAGCAAAAATCGTCTGCTTTGTTCTCCTATGGCCATTTCCCTCTTTCCATGATCCATAAAAACCTCAGTGCCACCAGTTGATCACAACTCACAGGCACCCCATACGACAGAGTAGAACTGCTCCTCTGGCCTTCAGAGTCTGTAACTCTTTATAGGAGCAGCAAGGCTCATCTGTCTCCCTGGGGCAGGCTGGCACGCTCATGGTTATCAGCCCAAAGAGTCACCCACGACACTATAGCTGGGATAAAACATCTACTCTTCTCTCCTTAGGGATATTTTCTAGATTTTTCTTTAAGTAACTAATAAGAGATCCTGCTAAATTCAGCCATTTGAATCCTTTCTGTCTCTTTCAGATAACTAAAACAGTGAAATTGTTTCAAATGATCAATGCCAGTAACTAGATACATAGACTATTTTTAATACTTATTTTGCTACTCTAGGGAAGGGCAGTGGAGAATGCTAGATTGTGGGCCCATGCCACGGAAGCAAAATTCCAGTTCTGACCTTGCTCTCCACACGAGCTGTCCAGGGCGTCCAGGCTTGCTGATCCGCAGTGCAGTTTGGTTCAGCAGGAGTCTCTGGGTGGTACAAGGGGTGAACCCGCTCAGCTGCTCACCCAAAGACTGGCAATTGAAGTCCACCAGAGGCACTTCAGAAGAAAGGCGTGGTGATCGACTTCTAAAAACCACCCACTGAACACCCCACAGAGCAAACTTCTACTCAGGGAGTTGAGCCCAGCTGGCCAGCAGCTGTCTTGTTTTTGGACAACCAACGTTATGTATGGCTGTTCTTCTATGAAGCCAGAGAGAAACAGCGGCTTGCTTGAGGCAGTTGACCACAGTCTGTGAGAAATGCTTCTTGTTCAACATGGCCATTATGAAATACTTACATGATATAAATTAAATTAATTCTCATGGAAGCAGCAGTCAAGAGACTAAATGATATATTGCACTGGAGAAATCTGCTGCCCAAGACCTTTGAAAGTACTGAAAAGCTGAGATGTCATTCGGAGGACTGAGGTGAGCCTGACCTGTCATGGTACTTTCAATCTCCACATATTCATGTGAAAGTTGGACAATGATTAAGGAAGACTTAGAAGGGATGCACTTGAATTATGGTCCTGGTGAAGAATATGGAAAAGTACTGCAGACTGCCAGACCAAACAGATGCATCTTGGAAAAAGTACAGCCAGAATGCTCCTTAGGAGAAGGGAAGGTGAGACTCTATCTCACATACTTTGGTCATGTTATTAGGGAAGACCAGTCTCTGGAGAAGGACATCATGCTTGGTAATGTAGCAGCGGATAGAGGAAGGCCCTGGACAGGATGGATTGACACAGTGGCTGTGTCAGTGGGCTTCAGCATAATACAGCAACAACACTGTACACCCCAATCAGATTAGAAATTCACCCCAATTGTAACTGTTTTACTCTGTTTTACTAATACCGAGTCCTGGTGGTGCAATGGTTATGTGTTTGGCTCCAAAGCCCAAGGCTGGTAGTTCAAACCTACCCCACAGCTCCACAGGAGAATCACATGGTGATCTGCTTTTGTAAAGACGATTACCCACTAAATCTTATGGGGTTCTTATGCTCTGCCATCCAGGGTCATTGTGAGTCAGAATCACTTTGAGGGCAGGTTTTCCTATCACCTGTCTGCTGGAGGCTAATCATGTCTATGTGGTATACCAAAAATACCGTATAATTATGTGCTACTTCACAGTTCTCCCTAATTTCGCCTTCAGTGATGTGCTTTTGGAAGTATACAACGATGAGAACTATTTACATTAAGTAGGAGGCCTGGTAGGGTAGTGTTAAAGGTATAGCCTGCCAACTGGAAGATCGGTGGTTTGAAACTACCAGCTGCCCCACAGAAGAAACAGGAGGAAGTCGGATTCCATCAGGATTGGCGGCCTCAGAAACCCCAGGGAGCAGTTCTGCTCTGTCCTACTGGGTTGCGATGAGTCTGGCATTGACTCAAGGAGATTTTGAAGATCAGAGAATGCTACAAATCAGAATCTCGCTCTGGCTCCCAAGTCAGTAGTGACGATTCTATCATCAGCTCACTGGCCTCCAGCCCGGGCTTTTCCAAGGTAGCATGGAACTGGAAGAGAAGACTAAATTAATACTATGTATGTACAGGCACGGACCACCACGCCATTTCTGGCCCACCGCTTCCAAATGAATCATCGCCTGCTCAGTTTACTATTCCTGCGATCTGCCAGTGAAACCCATCTGACTCAGGAAAGTCATTACGTATGTGTTGCCAAAGACTCTCACAAGATTCACAATATGTGGAGAAAGAGATACACCCCACCACTTGCCAACGTCTGCACAATTTGACAAATCATCGCAGTGACTCTTCGTGACACCACTGTGGTGGGTTTCATTTTCCCCGTTTAACAAATAGAGCGCTTGAGGTTAAGTGCCTGCCCAAGGTCAGCCAAGGTTCAATCAAATTCAGAAACCCAAGCCCAGTGCTTTTTAGACTCCATGGCAGATTATTCATTTCATTAATTGAAAAAAAAATATGGGCTGAAAAAAGGATCTCTACAAGCGGAAACAAGGATCTCTAAATGAAAAAAACAAACGATATCGACATCCCTGGCTTTGCTTTTTCCTTCTTTGCCTAGCAAAGCAGCCAGGGAAGTTGCCCCCATGTCCAAGTTCACGGATATCGACATTCCCAGTCCTGCTTCTTTCCTGTGCACACATAGGCATTATCTTTACGTGACTGTAGGGCCTCGACATGCAGGGGCCAGCTCACAGTCCTTCAGGAAGGGATGGATTCCCAGTGATGTCCTAGGCATAGGAAGGTTTTCTATCCTTTATGTCTAGGACTTTCAAATCCTGAGATGCCCTAAGGTATCCGATTAAAATATAATTAGAAGAGTGAACGAAGAGGCTAGGGTCTTGTGCCCAAGTAGGAAATTATAGATCCCGATATAAACGTGTTCAGCTGCCATCAGTAACGTCAACAGTTCCAAACCACCAGCCCCGTCATGGAGGAAAGATGGGGCTTTCGACTCTCTTTAAAGAGTTACCATTTTGGAAATTAACAGGGGCACTTCTACCCTGCCATAGAAGGTCACTATGAGTCGGCGTCGTCTCGATGGCTGTGAGTTTTTTAGATCTGGGGTCACTATGAGTGAGTACTGATTTGATGGCAGTGAGCTTTTTATATGTACACGCGGAGGAGCTCTGGAGACACAGCGCATTACGCGTTGGGTGGCTCACCACAACTTAAGCAGTTCGAAACCACCAGTTGCTCTGAGAGAGAAAGACAAGGCTTTCTACTCTTGGGGAGAGCTGCGGTCTCAGAAATGCACAGGCAGTTCCACTCCGTCCTGTAGGGACACGATGAGTTGGAACCAACTCCACTCTGGCAGGGAGATGGTTTTATAGGTACAGGTATGTGTCCTGGAGCCCTGGGGGCACTACTCGGTAAGCACTGGACTGCAAGGTGGGCAGTTCAAACCCACCAGTCGAAGGAGCCAGACAAGGTTATCGGCTCCTGTAAAGATTTACAGCCTCAGAAACCCTACATATAGGGTCACAATGCCTTGAAATTGACCTGATATCAGCGCACTTGGCTTTTGGGACATGTGTCCATGTATGTGTGTGCTTGTTTATACACAGGCTACTGCACTTACATATACAAACACACATGCACCCACTCCATGCAAGGGAAAGCAAACCACACACACATGCTTGTGTGGATATGCATATGCATGTACATGTTGTATAGTTTTTCCTCCCATTTCCAAGAATTATAAGCAAAGAAAGAGAAGCGTGCCTGCTGTTTATCAGTTAAGTAGACATTTTATCCTTGTAACGTGTTGGACATGATCTTTTGACTAAATCCTGGGAAAATGTAAAGAATGCCTGGCGAGAGACACGCTTTTCCAGTACAAACACGACGCTGTTCATTAACAGCAGCGCTTGGAGAAGCTTTTCAACATAAAGTACATTTCTGTTTTAGCTTGAGACCCACATGCGGTTGGATGTAAGTTTTCTTTGGCTCCAAACGAAAGTTGAACTGCTTATTCCGCCCGGAGCCTGCAGGCCCCCAAGTGCACGTCCACGAGAGGCTAAATGAGGTGCGAGTCCATTAAACAGGCCGCAGTCCCCAGACTCACGCCAGGGTGACAGCCTTGAGCTGTTTTCTCTACACATTAAGTAGAAATAACTGGAACAACGGCAAAAACGTGAACCCATCGGTCTCCTTGTCAGGATTTCTAAGACTGTCAACGGAGCGACCTTGTGAGGGGAAAGCTTTTTAAAGGTCATGGAGCACCACTTAATGTGGCAGTGAATGGAAAAAAAAGAAATCCGTGGAGGCCAGCAGTGAGTGAGTAATATTGAGATTGTGAGAGCCGATTACGGAGTTTCCATTTTACCTCCGACATTCGGGGGTGTACCGCGATGATTTAAAGCGAGGTTCTGTGACAGAGCCAACATTTTCAGGGGAAGAAGCGTCCTTATTCTACTAAAACTGTAAATAAAGGGGGCCCGCCTCTTGTCTGAGGATACCCCACGGTAATCCAGCTGTCCAAGGAAAAGCAGACGCTTGCTTTGCGTTCCTAAAAGCAGCGCGCAGGCCAGAGCTAAGTCATTTCTGCTCACGAGACACAGGGGAGGCTTCATGCTCTCTGTCTCACCTGGTGGCTCACACCTGGGGGTGGGGGGATTCTGTCCTAGAGGGACACTTGACAATGCCTAGAAGCTTTCTGACTGTCCCAATCGGTGGCTAGGTGCCCTGGGGAAAAAGACAAGGCTTTCTACTCCCATAAAGAGTAGTCACTGTCCTGGGAATCCACAGTCCTGGGAAACTGCATGGTAGTTCTCCCCTGCCCGATAGGGTCGTGATGATGCAGAATTAACTCACTGGCAGTGAGTTTGGGTTTTTGGTTGAATCGGTTGCTACCAGCATGTAACGTGTCAGGCCAAGGATATGGCCGAGCACCCTACAGACACAGGGCAGCCGATCCACCCCAACACAAGATCCCAAATATCATCCGCAATGCCGTTGCGGAAGCCTGCTGCAGGGTGGTGCTGTGAGGTGTTGATGAATGATTTTTGACTCCCAGGGGCCCTGGTACCACAGTAGGAAACACCCTCTGGTCAGGCACCCCCTCACGACGCTGTTTTGTTCGAGCTCTTACTGTGGTCAGCAGACAACCACCCTGAGGGTTCCGGTGGCTCCGTTTCCAGCAGTGGACGCCTCTCCTCTCTTCCTGCTCTGCCCCAGTCTGCACAAGCTCCATAGAAACCTGCCTACCTTGTTTCACCCAGCTGGCATTTGAAAGACAGCAACACGCAAGCCACCACCTTGTGGCAAACTGAGGCCTGTGACAGCTCTCCAGGTAAGGAGAAGAAATGGGCTGTAGCACAAGAATTTGTCATCAACTTTCTAGGCTCACTTGGCCCCGTCAACGGCCTTGTTCCAGACTGTAAACATTTGTGTCAAAGCATGGTGCCTGGCCCAGCAGCGTTGGCAAGGCCAGGGAATGTGTGGGAAACGCAGCACCCCAGCATCTGAGTCTAACAAGACCCCCAAGTCATGCGTGTGCACGCCAACATGGCGGCCAAACGCCAAGAGCAAGCAAAGCCACAATCCAACGGCTCTCCAGTCAGTTCTGACTCCAGGAGTGAAGGGCTCAATAGGCTTTTCAAGACTGTAGAGCAGACAGCCTCATCTTCCTCCAGCTAGTAGATTCGAACTCCCAACCTTTCAGTTCCCAGCTCAAGGCTTAACCTACTTCACCACCAGGGTCGGAAATGAAGACATCCTGGCAGAAACACCTTTCACCATCCTCTGCTTTTTCTCCATAGGTTGCTTTCCCCTGCTCACGCACCATGAACTCTTCCCACGGGGTCAAAAAGGCATTAAGTAGATACGGTGAAAAAGAAGCAAGCTCACCTCGCCTTCCAACCTTTTTCTCAGAATGTGCCATCCTGTAGGGAGCTCTCATCCTGGCTCACTGCTGAAGTCACTCGTTAGCAGGGAGCCATTGCCGGCAGGGCTAGCTCACCCTCCACCCTCCTGGGCTGGTTTGCACAGCTCCGTCTTCTATCCTCCTTCAAAAATCCTCTCTTTTCTGAGGCTCAAGTCATCAGGCTACAGATTTGTGCTTTGTAGTCAATTTTTTCCCTAACTCACATGACAGAGGTGGACCCGAACTTCTTGAGTGGAGGATAAAGGGAGCTGAAAGGAGAGTTGGTGGGGCAAAGGTTAAGTGATCTGCTGATAACCCAAAGGTCAGTGATTTGACCCCATCAGTTGTCCCATGGCAAATACCTGCCAACCTGCTCCTGGGACACCTAGGAAACCTGTGGGCCAGTGCTGTCCTTTCACTCAGGGTCACTGTGAGTTGAAAGTCAACCTGACGACAAGAGAGTGCTGGATTTTAGTGAAGGCTGTCAGTGGAAGGGCCATGGGAGTCCTTGCAGCTCAACACATGTTGCCGGGCCTCCTCCTTGTCTTGTCCTAGGTCTACATTGTCCCTTGTTCTGAGCATTCCACAAGGGCTTCATCCACACCGTCTGAACCACTCACCTCGGTGTGTGAGGCACTCTCACCACTCACCTCCCTACTCACATCTCCAGTGCCTGGTTATAGCTCACCTGTTCGCCGCCCCCGAAGCCCTGGAACTAAGGGACCCCCAAAGAAAAGTCAGTATCGTCTCCGCCAAGCCAGCTCCATAGTCTTTGCTTCTTGTAGCCCTACTGCGTGTTTATTTTTTAATTTGTCAAGTAATGTACATTTGTGAGTAGAAAGCAAAACAGAGCCAAACAGAAATAGTGAAAGATAAAAGAACCGCTCAGGTACGCAAAAAACAACTTTTTGATAAAAACGTTAGAAAAAGACAAGGTCCTTGAAGCCTGTGTTGATTGCTGTAGGAAACATAAGATAGACTCATGGTGACCCCAAGAACCAGGAAAGGAAACTCTTGTCCAGTCTGGCACCGTTCCCATGACAAACTAGGGGGTGGACCGTTGTGAGGAGTTACACCGTTTTTCTTGGCTGATTTTACAACATTGATTGTCAGGATTTTCTTTCTTTTCCATCTTAGTTTGGAAATCAGCATGCTCACAATGCAAAAACCAGGTGGGGGCTGAGCATGAGGTGCAGAAACTGGGACATTAACCCTGGCCTGGAAGGAGCCCACGTGGTTCTGTGAGTCAGGTGTGGGGCTGTTAACTACATGTCCACAGTTGAAACCCACCAACCATTCCATGGGAGAAAGGGGAGGTTGTCTGCTCTCGGGAAGACTTACCATCTTGGCAACCCTCTATGTGGTTGCTATGAGATGGAATCAATTTGATGGCGGAGGGCTTGGTTTTGGTATCCATCTGGAAGGTCCGAATCCTACCAGTGAGTCCTGGTCTAATGGATAGACCAACAAGCACAGACGCTCGGAGGTCTCGCTGCCAATGGAAGGAGTGCACATTTATGGAAACATTTTGAATTTCAAGTTACATCCTGACCATTGAGCTCTCAAGTATTTGTAACTCAAGTACCAGACTCATCCTTTAAAACTCAAGAGTACAACAGAACATTCCTTCAGGTCCAAGAGCTCTCTCTCAAGGATCGCTTGATTCCAGAATCTTAAAACGCAACATGGTCCTGATCGCCACTGGGCCCGTATGGTTGAAGGAAACGAAACCTTGCTAAGTAGCCAGTCATTTTCTCCTCGGTCTAACCCTGACTGGCCACTTCCTTCCCCAAATTCAGAACATAGTCTAGGTACAGAAGGATTCCCCACCTCCCTTTTTAAGCCCTTCTGTGTAGCAGATATCATGTAGAGTGGCCGGTGTGATTAGTTGGTTCTTTCTAACTTGTTTCTTTAAAAAAATTAAAGACAATTGGCTTAAAGCAATTTTCTGGTTAACAACACACCCATACGCCAAGAGCAACAGAGAAGAGAGCCGGAGAGTACATAAAGCACATTACTGATGAGCCCCTCCCCACTGCTTGAGACTAGATCGTGCACTGGGGCAAGGCTTGGCGGGACCCAATGATGAGTGGTAATCATGCATGGGGCCCAGCCCTCCCCTGTTCTCACGGATCCAGGGCCCAGCTCTTACTGAGAGGAAGCAGCGAGCAGAGACCTTCTGATGTCAGACGCAGCCCCTGCTGTGCTCAGGGTCATGGGCTTACTGCTTACAGGGAGTGGCAGGCACAGAGCTTTGCAAGCTCTTGAGGGGATGAAGGCGCTTTCCTCCTGCACATCAAACGTTTTCTCTGAACTCCAGTGCAAAGTTTCCTAAAACCCCCAGACTGACTCTTGCTAACCAGATGAGGTGGGGGAGGGGATGACTTCAGCTTAGCCTGAATTCCAATGCATATAGTCTCAAATGTTCTTTGAAAAAATACACATTGGATCTTGAGCATCTTGTTGATAAGATATACACATAAATGAGGGGCTTCAAAAAGTTCCAGGGAGGAAAATCCATTTACCATTTAATTCATGTATATGACCCTTTTGAAGACCCCTCCCTTGTGCATATACAAGTATGTATGTGTGTGTACAGATACATATCATTTTTGTGCTGTGGACCTGATTCTGACTCATCGTGATCTAACACAGCAGAGTAGACCTGACCCCTATGGGTTCCTGAAGGAGCCCCAGTAACCCTGGAGGTGATTGGCTGGGCTGTTTGAGGCAAGGGCGGCGCTTGGAAAGCACCAGCCCCAGCCCTGTGTAAAAGAAAGAGGAGTCTCTCTCCTCCTGTAGAGAATCACAGTCTCCGAAACCCACAGGGGCAGTTCTACCCTGTCCTGTATTGTAGCTACTAGTCAGCATTGATTGAATGGCAGTGAGCTTTTGAAAAATGGGCATCTCTGGGTTGCGGATTGTTCCTCCTTCTCTCCCAGGGAGTGGATGGAAAGTTAGAGGTGGCTGGCCTTTCACCTTGGGTATGCCAGAAGGAACACTGCCCGGTCCTGCTCCGTCTTCGCAATTGTTTGGTATGTTTGAGTCCGTATGGCAGCCACTGGGTCGATGCATCTTGACGAGGACCTCCCTCTTCTTTGCTGCCCCTCCACTTTAGGAAGCAGGGTGTCTCTTCCAGGGATCGCAAACCATTTGCAATCCCCAGAGAGCCATAATAATAATAGACTCGGGGCTTCAAAAAGTGCACAGGAAAATGTGGATTTGTAAAAGGTCGGAAGTTTTTCTAGTAACTTTTTGCAGTCCCCTGGTATATACATTTTTAACAGGCAGAAGCCCTGGTGGGGTAGTGGTTACACGTTGGGCTGCAATCCTGCAAGATCCAGCAGTTCAAAACCACCAGCAGCTCTTCAGGAGACAGCCTGGGCAACCTGCGGGCGGGGGGTGGGGGGTGGTTGTTATATAAGAATACACCCCACACTCCAGAGTTTAGAATGCCAGCGGGGCACTAGAACTTCACCCCTGAAACCTAGCCCATCATTTCACGTTGGACATACCTCTTTGCATCTGCACCAGATTCATAACAATTGCAAGCATTTATTACTGCTTCCGGTGATGGAGGACAAGAGGGTGGACCCACAGGCCTTTCAGCTGCCCAGCTGAAGCCGCTTCTTCTAATTTTAATAAGCTCCTCCCACCATACAGTTAGTTTGCCATCCTATCTCCATGTGACTCTCTGACCCCAGCAACATCTCTGACAGCTGGACCTTGACAGGAGCGCTTTGGTTTCCCAGGTCTGGGAGGTTTTCTGCCTTTGACAGGGTGTAGCCACCCCCTTTCTGTGGCTTTCTATTTCAGGGGAAATATTCTGAGAATTCCTTCCCCAGCAGGTTTCCACCTCAGATTCACAAGTTTTCCTGCTCATCCCCCAAGCTCTCTTCAGAAACTGCCAACCTACAGGTGCAATGGCCACGCACCACATTTCCGAGCTTCCGGTGCAGTTCTGGAGGCAGGCACACAAGACACCCCTCCCAGCTGCTTTGATGACATGAGCATGCTCTTTTGTAAACAGCCTACAATCAAGATGACAACAGAGGGACACTGGGGGGAGCTCTACACATCCAGTGATGGAAAATGGGTTGAAATTAAGTACTCAGAAATAGAAAAGAGCTCTCTCTCTCTCTCTCTCTCTCTCTCTCTGTGTGTGTGTGTGTGTGTGTGTGTGTGTGTGTGTGAGAGAGAGAGAGAGAGAGAGAGAGAGAGAGAGAGAGAGAGAGAGAGAGAGAGAGAGAGAGAGAATGAATATGCTGTTGAGTATGCAAGTTACTGTGGTCATCCTTAATACTGATCCAAAGTGGGAGGTAGCTAAAGCTCTCTTGGGTACACGCTGTGCATGTACTCGTGTGTCTGTGGCTGTGTGTGGTAACACAGAGCTATCTTTTGCTACTGTTAGCCCTCAAAGGGCCCAATTACTCCTGGCTTCCACATGACCTCTAAAAGGCACACCCTGCATATCTTTCTCTCAGAGAGTTGTTTTGCATGGAAGGATCAAGAGACAGAAGAGTGGTAAAAGCAGGGTCAGACCAAGCCAGCTTGCCCGAGCTGAGCACGGTGGCCAGGAAAAGGTGCGCCCGTCCCCACATCCCCGTCAGGAGGAGTTTCTCGTCTACTCCTCCCCCAACCCCTCCCGCCCCGCTCGGCCCTGCCGGGAAAGCAGTCAGCTTTCACTGGTCCTCAGTCTGGAACTGGAGCAGACATAATCAGGTCTACTATACGGTTGTGGGTGATGGCTGATACACTTGGTGTCTCTGTCTTACTTCAAAACCAGTTTCTTGTGAGTTGCCTGTGACTTAGGGCGACCTTACAACTGTGCTGCACAGGGATTTTAACACCTGATTTTTGGGAAAAAAAGATTGCCAGGCCTTTCTTCCAAGGCACCTCCCCCAAGCTTTCAGTGAACAGGTGAGCATGTTGAACGTTTACACACGCCACCCCCACCCCAGGTACACTTGTAGGGAAGTCCTAATCCATGTCACCACGTGGACAAATCTATAGGCATTATATTGATTGAAATTAGTCCACACGAAAGGACAAACACTGTATTATATCACTTATACGAAAAAGGCAAATATAGAGGAGCCTTGGCGGCATTGTGGGCTATGTATTGAGCAACTAACCACAAGGTCAGCGGTTTGGACCTGCCAGTCTCTCCTCAGGACAAAGATGTTGTTTCTGCTTCAGTAAAGAAAGACGAGAGCCCCAGACACCCACGTGGCGGGTGCTCCGCTGTGCTGTAAGGCCGCCACGGATTGGCATCAATGTGAGGGCAATGGGTTTTGGGGTCTTACAAGTAATTAGCTGTTACCAGGGGGAGGATGAAGGGATTTTGCTTACAGTGCATGCCGTGGCCAGGTGCTAAAACTGGGGGTTGACAGAGACGTGTCTGCGCTTCTTCGCTGCAGACATCAGTCCCCAGTGCACGGCGACAATGACGCATGCAGCAGGGCTTGGCTTGATTTGAAGGAGAACAGAGAATACTAAAAATGCACAACAAGTGGAAAAGGATCCTGAAGGATGCTTGTTGATTATAGCAATAGCTTGGGCCCTTGAGGAAAATTCCTTTACCGGACGTTAGGCGCCATCAGTGATGATGATGATGATGATAATTAATAATAACAATAGTAGTAGGTAATTGCATTTCAGGTCTTATTCCCCCGGGGCACCAGCTATCACTGTCAGCTCTCCTATATGACTTGGACTCTTCGGTGCTGACGTTGAATTAAACCAACGTTGTTGTTACTAGGTGCCTTACAGTTGGTTATGAGTCACGGCAGCGACGCACAACAGAAGTAAGCGCTGCCCGGCCCTCACAGTTGCTATCGTTGTGCCCATTGTTGCTGGGGGAGTGGGGGGGGCTTCCTCTTATTCCAGAACCCTCTTCACCAAGTCTGATGTCCTGTTCCAAGAACTAGTCCCTCTTGAAGGAAGCCCAGCGGTGTTGTGGGTTCGGGGGTCCGCTGCTAACTGCAAGACCATCAGCCACTCAGAGGAAGGAAGAAGCAGCTCTCTGCTGAATGATAGAGAGCCCTGGAGACACTGCGGGGGAATCGGCTCCACAGCAGTGGGTGTGGTTTCTCTTTGGCCCCTCTTGATAGCACGTCTGAAGTACCTGGGCTGGAGTCTTGCCATCCTGGTTTCTAAGGAGCATCCTCACTGCCTTTCATCCAAATGGGTCTGTTTGTTCTTCTGAAAGTCAATGGCACTTGAACATTCGTCACCAGCACCAACCTTCAAGTGTATCAGTTCCTATCTGGTTTCCTTCATCATTTCCCAGCTTTCACACGAGTGTGAGGAGCCTGAACGCACTGTGCCTTGGGTCGAGCACACCTTAGTCCTCCACGTGCTTCTTCTTTCTTCACCCCTTAAAGGAGTCTCGTGTAGCAGATTTGCCCCCAGCGCAACAAGAGTGCATTTTGGATGGAAGTAAAATTAACTCCTTGACTGTTTAAATCTTTGCTTTGTTTATCTTGCTGTTATTTATTGGTAGCTTTGTAACAAACTAATAAGTATGTGCACAAACACAAAAAAACTGGGCATTTCAGGGCCTCTTTATCGAAGAAGGTCAGTGGCAGCCCTAGATCATGTTGCTGAACCCTGGTAAGATGTTATGTGCAACCACAGTAACACCGAGCTGGTGTTTTCTGTGACAACTAGCAGAGATCTGTGGGCTGACTCTCTGAGTCACTTTCTTGAAGTTAAAACAAGCAAACAGAAAAGATAAGGCTGGCGGCATCAGGCTTAAGGAACTGGGGAGTAGGGAGTGTGGGAAGGCGTGCGAGTGGACAGGAAGCTCACAGAGGAAGTTCAAGGATGACAGACCTCTTGCTGATAGCTGACCGGGAAGGGACGTGAGCATCTTCTGCAGTGTGGCTGCCGGTGAGTCACAGGGAGAAGGAAGGGGCCGTGAGTTCCACTCAGTCCATGTCCTGCTCAGGTACTCAGGTGTTCCATTCCTGTCTATACTGACTCCCTTAGAGAGAAGTAATTTCTCCACCCCCAAAGGTACAGTATCACTTAATGCATACAACACGGCACAAAATGTATCTTCTGTTCTGAACTTGGTCATCTATATGTCTTAGAGTCCCTGAGTGGTGCAAATGGTGACTGCATTTGGTGGCTAACCAAAAGGCTAGAAGTTCAAGTCCGCTCAGAGATGTGCAAATGAAAGTTCTGGCGATCTACTTCTTAAGAAGAAACAAACCCAAAACAGGCACTGAGAGCCCAATGGGCTGCAGTTCTACTCTGACGTACGTGGGGTCACCATGAGTAAGAGTCCACTCAATGGCCAATGGCACCCGCCTGACTCCCCGATACTTAAGGTAAATTTGAATGGCTTAATTCACTTTTCTCTCAGTATTTTGCATTGAGGAGCTGCATCATAAATAGTAGTTGAGTACGTGACTTCACAAACAAACCAAAAACCCAATCCACTGCCATTGAGTTGATTCTGATTCACTCCACCCATCTACGGGACATCTGTGGCTTTATGGGAGCTGCCAGTCTCATCTTTATCCCTTGGAGTGGCTGGTGGGTTTGAACCACTGACATATCCATGAGCAGTCCAGTGCTTACCTGACAGTGTCAGCAGGGTTCCTGAATGCATGACGAAGCACATGAAATGTTTGAAAATTTGGTACACAAGGCAGCAGCAGTAGCACGGTTGGACCTTGCATGTGGATCCTGAGGTTTTAATCATTGGATGATGTGAATGAGAAGGTTCATTCTTCCAGAATGCAATCTCTGCCAAGAAACCTCCTCGGAGGCTTCCCCTGTCCCATGTGTGTTCCTGGGTATCTAGTCCAGCGGCTCCAAAGTAAGGAACTGAGTTTGAATTAAGCAGAGTCGTAAGCAGGGGAGACTTAAGATGAATACACTGTCCCAGGCTGCAATCTGGGCTTCCTTATTACCTGGGGGCTCACTGTTTATTCTATTTCAATCTGGTCTGTCTCATCTCAGAAACCCAAGAAAACATTAGAACTGCCCTGTGTGTGGTCCTTTCTGCCCACTGAACCATTTGACCCCCCTATGGCTTTGATTCCCCCTTTCCAAAAAAAAAAAACCCAAACAAACAACAATAAGACTTTGAGTAGTTCAAACCAAATTCAAATTCCCACACGATTCCACCCATGACAGCAGTCAATCTCCAATGCTCAGAAAGTGCACTTCTGGGCTCTACCCCCACCCCAAGGGGCAAAGAGGAGAAAATGAATTCATCGGCACCTCTCAGGGACAGGCGAAATCTCCCCGGACGCCCTCACCCACACCCTCGGAAATGCGAGGCTTGTGCAAAATCCGCACCCAATTCAATATCACGAGAAGAAAAGACCTTTCCTTAGTCGCGCTCAATCCTCCTGAACATCTTTGTCTTCTCACAGCAGTACATTTCCAAATTCCCCCGAGGTCACGAGTGTGGCAGTGAAGTAATGGCATCAGAGGTGCCATGGTGAGGGAGTTGGCAGCTCTCCTGGTCACGGTCATACCCTGGAGCTGCCGTCTCTCTGGAGAGACGCAGGCGTCGGCAAAGTGGAAGCGCCACGGGCCCAGGGGGGAAGCACATCTCTGCGGTGTTGCTGGAGCGCTGGGCACCTGCAGCCCAGCTGCGTGGAGGCTCCACAGCAGACACCCAGGCATCCAGGGCTGCCCCACGGGGACGGTGGGGAGGGGCCCAGCCTCTACTTCTCCACCAGTAGAGTGATGAGATTTCTGTTTCTCCACAAGAGCAGAGTCTTCCCAACCCAACCTGTGAGTCCTGGGATGTTTGCTGAAGACGGTTTTAAATGCACCAGTCTGGAGGCTGCGTGATCTATATTTGATTCACACACAACTCCCACAAACTCCCTGCAATCGAGTCTATGCCGACTCGCAGCAGGGCAGAGCTGCCCCGCTGAGTTTCCCAGACTGCAATTCTTGACGGGAGTACGAAGTTCCATCGCTCTCCTGCACAGCGGCCGGTGGTTTCGAACTGCCAACCAGAAAAGCAGAAATGATTACCTGCATTTAAGGACCTAAGACCCTCAAGAACTCCCTCGCAGTGATGAAAATCCGAAACAAACCAGTGGCCATGGAATCCATGCTGACTCTCAGAGATGTTTCACGTGCGCAGAGTAGAATGCGCCCGATGCGGTTTCCAGGGCTATGGCTTCTCAAAAGGAGTTCACCAGACTTTTCTTCCGAGGGGCCTCTGGGTGAGCTCACACCACCAGAGCTCTTAAACCTAACTAGCATGACTGAATTATACACGTGAAGACTAGTGCAAGGGCAAACAACGTGGTATCTAGGTAGGCACACAGCATAATAAAAAATACGTATTCGAAAATATATACTCATCACCTAACATGGTTTAGGTGACAGCAAACAAGGAAATTGTAAGCAGCTCTCATAGACCAGAGGGGGCTAAGTAAACATGACAACTGAATGCAAGGTGATATCTGGATTGGATCTTGGTTGAAAGAACATTGGTGTAGAAACTGGTGAAATTCAATTAAAGTGTAGAGTTTAGAACACCAGAATACTTAAAATATATGTAACACCAGAAATTTGGGGAATTTACTGTTTACATAGAGATGCTTAAATTTTGTGGCGCAAACGTGAACTGCTTTCTGTAGCCAAAGGAGCTAATTAAAATGTGGCCAGGCAGTATCGAGGCATGGAAAGCCATCAAGATCAGCCCTTCCAGCTGTGGAAAAGGTGACCTCTTCCCCAGCCATGACTTATAGTAGGTGGGAGACACTGGGTGCCGAAGTGATTGTTGCTCTTACCCATCTTTTGCTGCATAGGGATCTTGATATATCGATCGATTCCTCAATATACCAGGGGCCATGTGGAGCTTCAAGACTACATTTAACCAACTGGCCTCTCAGAGGGTGGAGTCACAATGCTTGCCGGTGTCTGCTCAAACAAATACAACCTGTTCTCGTAAGCTCCCTGAGGTTCTTAAGCCCAGGTCTTCCTCCACTTGCTCAGAATTCACCTGACACTACTGTGGAGAATCCCAAGATAAAGCAGCACCTGCACCCCCACAATGTGCCGCCTACGGAACAAGGGAATGCTAGACCCAAGATAGCCAAATGCCTAGACTTATGCAAATGAGCTTCTAGTAGCTGAAACTTGCACCCCCTGTTTCAGCTGCTCATGCACTGCACGCAGATTTAAAGACATAACGGCATCTAGCAGGCCCACTACACTTCAGGGTCATTATTTGGGCTTCCTTGCATTTGGTTCTGGAGCCCTGGTGGTGTAATGGTTATGAGTTGGACTGGGATGCCCATGGTCGGCAGTTCAAACCCAGCAGCGGCACTGCGGGAGAAAGGCTGGGCGCTCTACTCCTGTAAACAATCACAGTCCCAGAAATCCACAGGAGGTCACCTTGAGTCAGCACTAACTCTGCGACAGTGAGTGAGACGGTCTCACCCCACTATTGGGCTGCTGACTGCAAGGTTATCAGTTTGAGAACACCCATCTGATTCTCTAGAGAATCTCCCATGAAGTCTCAGAAACTGACAGGGGCAGATCCACCCTGGCCTACTGGGTCACTATGAGTCTGAATCGACTCAATGGCAATGAAGTTATTAGGTTGCTAACTGCAAGGTCAGCGGTTCAAAACTCAAAGTTGCTCTGTGGGGAAAAGATGGGCCCTTCTCCTTGCTGCAGAGTTACACTCTCAGGAACTCACATAGGCAGCACCAACTCCGAGGCAGTGAGTTTGGTTTCTGGAATTTGAAATATGTTGATTCACGCTAATGATTCTTTATCATTGACTTTGCACTATGCACATAAACAAGGAGTCCTGTTGGCATCTTTGTTAGGCATGAAGCTGCTTATTCCTCCAAGTTCAGAAAACCCACTAGCCGCCTGAGGGAGGCAGAAGGGGCTGTCTGCTCCAATAAGATTTAGTCTAGGAAATCCTCTGAGCAGTTTCATTTTGCCTTCCTGGGTCGTTGTGGGTTGGAATCAACTCAACGAGGGTAGTTTTCGTTTTGTTTTTATTTTATGCACATAGCATATGACACTGGTGGCACAGTGGATCAGCACTGGCTGAGAAGTTGGTGGTTCAGACCCACAGCCACTCTCCGAGAGAGAGATGAGACAGCAGGCACTTAGACCTTACCTCCCAGTAAAATATTTTCCCTCTACACTAGAAATCAATGGTTCCTTAAGCGAAGGTCTTGGATTGCTGCAGAAATGGCGTCTTTCATTTGGCCATGCCAGCAAGGTGGTGTTTCTTTTCTTATGTACCCTCATCCCCAGCACAGCCGCGTGGTTTCCAGAAATGCTTGCCTCCCGGAAGGAAGTAAGGAAGTGGAGAAATTCACTAGAAAACCCCAAACTACGTCGCATCAACTCGAGGAAGAAGCAGAAAGGCCTCTCCTCTATCGTTCCTGAGAAGCGGGCAGTTGGACCGTGCAGTACCTGGCGCA
This sequence comes from Tenrec ecaudatus, assembly GCF_050624435.1. Taxonomy (NCBI): domain Eukaryota; kingdom Metazoa; phylum Chordata; class Mammalia; order Afrosoricida; family Tenrecidae; genus Tenrec; species Tenrec ecaudatus. Next base: position 299,066,480 of record NC_134530.1, on the reverse strand, counting down.
CAAAGAACCTTCAGACGGACTGAGATTCTCCGCGTTCCTCTGCAGCACTAGCTTCATGTGAGTATCAGCCACGGTCTGGGATTTTGCCGACAGCCATCGCTCTAGGTGCCCTTGATGGCACTTGCCAGCTAACCAAAAAGGCTGTGTTTGGTGCCGACCGGCTGTTCTGAGGAAGAAAGGTGAGGCCGCGCGTTTTTGTACAGATGTCCGCTTTGGAAGCCATGCGAGCAGCTCCACTGTGTCCTGTGGGTTGCTGTCAGAGGAAGCGGACTTGATGGCAGTGAGTGTTTTAGTTTGCACGTTCCTAGGGATGGGGTTCACTGCCTGGCAGTAGGTGGGAACTCCATGCTTAGCCCCCATTCTGGAATTTACCCTGGGGACCCCCCACCGATGCTTCAGCAGCTATCTCCTGCTGACCCCCACCTACTAGCTAAGAAGCTAAGCACCCACTCCAAGCCCAATTTCCGGTTCTGGAGAATGGGGATAATGACAGTGTGCGCCTTTGGGTTGTCATACGCTTTTGATGGGCGGATGCATATAAATATTTTAGTGCGGTGATTGGCACATAAGAAGTGCCTGAGAAAGGCTATCCATCATAATCATTATTGTCATCATTAATAGCCACGCCTTCGCTTATGCTGTTCTTATCCATTCATTTGCCTAGTAATTATTCAACTTTAAAAACATATAAGATGAATGATTTAAAACGTCCAAAGGGCTGTTTCCTCGGAATAAAAAAGGACTGTCCTCCTCTGCTATGGGGTGCACATGTGTAAGACCTGAGCCCCGCAGTGCTACTCCCCAGGTGAGAGGCCCAGGCTGGGTCACAGCTCACACTTCCTGTGGGGAACCTGCCAGTGTAGCAACCACAGGGCCAGAAAGCCTGCTTGCAGGGAACACACACGAGTGAACAGAGCCTGTGGGGCAGGTTGGGGGGAGCAGCTGCCCCAGGTCTGCCAGGAGGCCCCAGGGATGTGAGCAAAGTCTGGGGGCACAAAGGGTGAGGGTCACCTGCAAAGGGGCCCCCAGCCTTTCTGCCATTGATTGACAAGCCGACCTCTACTCCCAATGGGCAGGAAGGACACAGGAGAGTCACGCTCATGTTGGGATGGAGAGATGGGAAAGGGTGGGGCCAAGGTCATGATCCATGGGCATTTGGTTCTTATGCCAAGGATGACTTGGGGGATCGCAGCCCTTTACACACACACCAACACTTTCTGTCTGGGAAGGTACACTAGAAAAAGGCCAGACCCCGAGCTGACTCCGACTCAGGGCCACGTCATAGGTTTCAGAGTAGAATTGTGCTCGGTAAGATTTCTGATGGCTGTGATCTTGTGGGGTTAGACCATCAGACCTTTCACCTGGGGCACCCCTAGATAGACGCCGACCCACCACCTTCCAGTGAGTAGCCACCCTATGACTACTTGGGAAGAGAGAGCCCACAGAGCCTGGGCTTCCATGAAGTGCACTCTGAAAATGATGGGGAGTTTTACGTTAATGTAATTAATTACGCAAAAGGAAATTACCTCCCCACGGTCAACCGTAAATGGAATTGGAGTCTCGCACACTGCACCTCACTCCTACGGCTAGCGAGATGATGGGTTACATGACTTTTGCTGTCTCTGGGGACCTTCCAGCTAATGAGTTCTCTGGTGAAGCCATCCAAGAATGCCAACTTTCTAAATAAATATTAGAGAGCATTTGTTATCTGTGTCACTGAAGACATTGAGAAGGGGAGAAATACAAGTCCCCACAAGCCGAAGTCTGAAATGCAAGGACGACTCTGCTCTTGCACAATGGAAACTACAACGGGCTGCAGGAAGTTGGCGCGAAAAGGCACGGAGCTTTCCATTCCACTTGTCCACAGACTTTTTGCATCATGATGATTGTCTTTGAAGTTACATTAGTGTTCTGACCTAAGCCTGTATTGAGGCACACATCCCTAAATGATCTTGTTACTCTGCCCAAATTGCAGGATTCTGACCCAAACTGTGCTGAAGTGAAATTATTTCCATATGGCTCTTCTATCCATTGGTCTCCCAACTCCCATCAAAGAATTGGTGGGGCTTTGCAAATAAGGTATAGAGGATTCTGATTCAGGGATTGGTCCATTTGCCAATTCCCCTGTTATAAGAAAGAGCCATCTCAGAAGCAGGAACAGAGAGCATTCCTGGGACCATCGAGGAAGAAGAGCCACCACTGAGCCCGTTCAGGATCCCTACCTGAAGTGCTGGGGGCAGCAGCAGAGAGCACCTCTTGGGCCAAGACCAGAGCCACCCTCGCAGAGCCACCCTCGCAGGGGAGCCGCTAGGCTGAGACCAGCAATCATGAGGCTATGCACGACAGAGCAGCAGGTGAGTTTGTTAGGCCGCAGCATAAGGCATAGACCAGGAGAACATGTGGCTGATGGGCTGGGGACCAGAGGCAGATTTGGCTGCTGGATGAAAAGAGGTGTTGTGGACAATGACTGCAAGTTGAATGTTTTCCAGTCTTGAATTGTAACCTGTTAACTTCCGTAATGAACTCCCCATCTCGTAGTATCTGTGAGCTCTGTGTGGCCGTTGTGATGGACTATCCAACCCAGCGGATAGAGTGCTGTGAAAGGAAGGGATGGTATGTGTCGAGATGGAGGATGGAGGCCACGTTTCCCCTGTCACGTGGCAATCAGGTCGGGCTGGTGCAGGGTCCCTTTCTCTGTCTCCCTTGTATAGGTAAAGGAGGTCAAGTGTGGGCCCTCCCTTTGTTTTCCCAGAAGCCATCCACGGTTGATAGTACCCTGAAGCCTTCCCTGTGCATTCACTGTGAAGCGCCCTTCCTCTCAGACCTGAAGCAATGATTGGAAAGCGAGAAAACAGACCTCACAGCCGTCACCAGCCAAGTGATGACCTGACGTTGCAAGTCTCCACCAGGTAGAGTGACCCACAAGAACAACCGTGAAGATGACTACAATCAGGGCCTATGAAATCAAACAGTTACAAACCGTGCCACATGTGTGGAATTTAATTTTTAAAAAAAGTAAGCTGCTAAGAGACACAAAGCAAAAGGATGGATCAGATCCATCTAATTTTGTACAATTCCTAGGTGGTCGCTGGCGGCTCCCTTTCCCGCTCGACCTCGATGTCCACGCGATGAATGCACATTCCCTGGCCTGTGGCATGGAATCACCAGCTGGGGCCCAGCACTCCCCCTTTTTGCTTGGAGCAGGAAACCGTACACTTCCCAGATGGGGTTCAGTAGACCTGCGCTGGGGAAAGGGGCACTGGGTCTTCATAATGAGCCGTGAAAGGTCTGCTGATCAAGTAACAATCCCTTCTGATGAAATATGTTACATCCTGAACCTTAAGCTTCCTCTGGGAGAGTTACACCTGCCTGCAGTGCTTTGGGGATATTCACCTGGTTTGGGAGAAAAGGCTCCGAAGAGAGGGACTCTGAGTCTTTCTAAACCCTGTTGCCACAGCGCAGTCTATTCTTCCTCGTCAGGGCAGCCTGTGATGTGTCGGAATGAAGTGCTCTCCATTGGACTGTTTCTAGAGCATCAGACCTTTCTGCCGCGGTGCCTCTAGGTGGACTCAAACCTCCAGCGTCATGGTGCTCAATGGAGCCCGACTGGGCAACGATGACTCCTGGGGTCGCCTCCCCAGAGATTCCTCTCGACCAATAGGGGAGCAGCGACACTAACAGTTCATGCCATTCACCGAGCAAATCAGTCATGGAACTGGAAGCCACTCCAGAGGGCACATTTTCACGTCTCATTATGAAGACCCAATGGTGGAGCCTTGCCTCCAAAGTCATCCTTTCCCCTCTCCTGGGAGGGAGGTACCACACAATCAAGCCACACGGCCATTAGCTCTACAGGCGACACCACTGATCCACGGGGAGAAAAGTGCCACCCATCTGTATTATCTCTGTCGTCTTCTCGCGGTGTGATGGGCCAACGGGATCTAATTATAGTTGTCCTATGTCCACAGTTTGGCAGGAAAGTAGGTGGCTGAGGAGTTCATACTGAAAGGGACTCTCAACATCTCTCCACTACTTATTTAGAATGTGGAAAACAACGTGGATGAAGAATGAAGGCCGCAGCCCTCGGTGTGGAATACGACTTGATGTCAAGAAATACAAAACCCTCCCAACTGGACCAATAGGTAAAAGCACGATAAATGGAGAAAAGTCTGAAGTTAAGGAATTTAGCTTGTTTGGATCCAGAGTCAATGTTCGTGGCAGGAACTGTCACGAGCTCAACTGATGCCCTGCCCCGGGCGAATCCGCTACACAAGACCTCAGTACCGTGTCGTACAGCCGGGATGGTACTTTAAGGACTAAGGTGCACCTGACGCAAGCACTGGTATTTTCAGTCGCCTCACTTGCATGTGAAAATTGGACCCTAAATAAAGGTGACCGAAGAAGAATAGTTGCAGTTGAATCATGTGCCGGCCAAGCACAGTGAACGTACCGTGAACTGCCAGCAAAACAAAGAGCTGTGTCTCGGAAGAAATCTAGAGTCTGTAGAATGGAGATGCAAGCCCTTGTCTCCCACACTTTATGACAGGTTGTCAGGAGAGACTGGTCCCGGGAGAAGGACATCATGCTTGGTGAAGTGGAAGGGGCGTGAAGAAAGAGGAAGACCCTTGGTGAGATGGACTGACAGTGGCTGCAAGAATGGGCTCCATCCAGCAAGAACTGTGAGGGTGGCACAGGACCGGCCAGGGTGCCCAGTGTTTCCTTTGGGTGCGGATAGGGTGGCTATGAGTTAGAACAACAACAGCACATAGATAGTGTTGTTATAACATGTACATAACTTACACACACACACACACACACACACACACACACACACACACACACAGCTTGCCATCTTCATAGTCCTAAAAGTCACCAATTAAATTAAATCACCAAAGCATCCTAGGATTGTACTACACGGGTGTTTTGGTTTTGGTGGGCTGATTGAAGGGAGGATGGACATTGAGGGACTCCTTGCATGGATGTAGGGGGTGGCTTAGTCCTGTAGTCCTAAATGCATAGCTAGTGTCAGGGAGAACTTAAAATACATCGCTCACATTTGACAAAAGGAACTATCACGCCCCAAATGAGAAAATGTCCAAAGTCAAGGCAAATTCCTAACCCTCTAAACCCCACTGCCATCAAATTGATTCCCACTCATAGAAACCCTATTTTGGGTTTCCTCGGCTCTAAATCTTTATGGGAGCAGAGCGCCTCATCTTTCTCCCAAGAAGCACCTAGTAGGTTTGAACTGCCAACCTTAATTTTCTAAGGCTTTAAATCCTTAAAAATAAAAATTAGGTAACTGTTAACTTATCGATATTAATATATTTAATGAATTTTAACAGGAATGGTTCAACGGTCAGTAATTTGCCTAATATATCCATATATTATAGATATACAGTGTGATTGTGGTGAAATATAGAGGACATAAAATTTGCCCTGTCAACATTGTAAGTGTACAACTGAGGTAAATATCATTTTTCAGGAGGGGAATTAATGGGGCAGGGTTGGGAGGGGAGCCACCCATGTCTGGGTAATGCCACAGTTGCTAAGAAACAAGTCTAGACACTGGGATGCTGCCTTTAATCTGCCACCATTAGGAGTGCGCTCCCCAGGCCTGAGTTTATCCTTCACAGCTGCAGTTTGTCCATCTGGCTGGTCTGCGATTTAGCGAGATTGCCGCACTTCTCAGGCATAGCTCTAACTAGTCAGGAGCAGCAAATGATATGAATGAAATCATGCACTTTTTGTTCTCTCAGCCACTCCCTACATCCATAAAGATTCCCTCAATAATGATTATCCTCCCGTCAATGAGCCAATCAATCACTGAGCACCGAACACCCCTGTGGCACAATCCTAGGATGCTTGGGGGATTTAATTGCGAGGGATTCAAGCTCCCAACGTCCTGGGTTCCACCGACTGGCAGACATCTCATAGGTGCTACTGCAGGAGCAATCAGGTCTCCATTATTAACTAGGGCGTGGGAGTTCAAGTATGAGGAAATCGGCCATTACTTGCTCCCAGCTGCCATGTGGCTGATTGGGAAGAATGACGCTTACGCAGCAGTGGAGGATGTAGACTTGGTAGGGCCTGACTGTCCATTGCTTCCTGTCTGTCAGTTAATCATCCTGTGGTGTCGCTATGATACGGGAAGCTAAGCCACTGATGTTTCAAATGCCAGCAGGGTCATTTATGGTGCGCAGACTTCACCAGAGCTTCTAGCCCAATGTTTGTCAACCCTCCTCATGCCTTGACCCCTTAATACAGTTCCTCATGTGGTGGTGACCCCCCAACCATAAAATCATTTTTGTTTCTACTTCATAACTCTCATTTTGCTACTGTTATGAATCTGGAAGCCCCTGTGAAAGGGTTGTTTGACCTCCAAAGGAGTCACGACCCCCGGATTGAGAACCACTGGTCTAGAATCTAGACCAAAATACACAAGGAAGAATAACTTGGTGAGCTACTTCCAAAAACCAGCCAATGCAAAGTCTATTGATCACAAGAGACTTGTCTCTGGTATAGCGGAGGAAGACGCGCCTCTGGACTGGAAGATACTCGAGACCCAAAGTGGGAGCAGCAGCAATGGATTGGAGCTTACCACGGGGCCACAGCGGGGCAGGGCAGTACTGCATTCTCTTGTATGCAGCATCTGAAGGAGATGGAGCTGACTCACTAACAATAGAGGCTTTAGAAGAAGACATGGGGCGAATCATCGAGATCACAAAAAGCAAAGAAAGTACCGAAACTGCCAAGGATTTCGTTTTACTTGAATCTACAACCAATACCCATGGAAGGCGCGGTCAAGAAATCACGTGGTGTCCTGGATTGTGTAATTAGGCTCCAAAAGGTCTCTTTCAAGCGTTCAGAAGCGCAGATGTCCCCCTTAAGGCCGAAGGTGTCCCTGACATTTTGGTGAAGGTATTTTCAATAACTTCTTTCACATACAGGCAAAAGCTGGACCATGACTAGGGAAGACGGGAGAAGAATCCATGCCTGTAAAGTGTGGTGTTGCTGAGGGACAGTAATGAACTGGACCACAGGAAGGATGAAGGATGTTTTGGAAGAAGGATGGTCACAATGTTTCTTAGAAGGGAGGCCGGTGCGACTTCTTCATGCATAATTTGGGTGTCTAATCAGGGAAGGCCAATCAATCCCCAGGGAAGGACATCATGCTTCGTAAAGTAGAGGATTGGCAACAAAAGAGGACGACCCTCAATGAGATAGGCTGACCTGACAGCTGCAAGCAGTCTTAATATAGCCACGCAGGTGCGCATGGCGCAGGACCAGGCAGGGCTTCCTTCTGTTGTACCTGGGGGGGCTAAGAGTCCGAACTACCCCACCGACACGTAGCAAGATGCACCTCGTAAATACCAACGAGGGTGCTGCATTTCCTTTTGTGGTCTTAGGTTGTCGTTCCCTGCTTGTAGTAGCCGAGGTGCAAAACTTAAGGATCTACGTCATGTGGAAAAGAAGGCAGGGGGCAGACTGAGATGGGTGGAGGCCCCGCCCCGTGCTTGTTCTCTCCGTGTTTCCGGCCACTTCCTTGCCCCACCACGAACTCAGGTTGCAGTATGCAAATTAGGCTTCTCTATCTCACAGCTTACTTGTGAGAGAAGACCCTCTGCTCCAGAATAAACAGTGGGGGCTCACTGTGTCAGCTCGTCGCCAGGAGGACACTCCAGGGCAGGGGTCCTCAAGCTTTTTAAACAGGGGGCAGTCCACTGTCTCTCAGACTGTTGGACGGCCGGACTATAGTTTGTTTTTTTTTTTTAAGAAAACTATGAACAAATTCCTATACACACTGAACAAGTCAGCTGCTTAGCAGGACAGGCAGCGGCGGCAAAAATACCCGGCGGGCGGGATAAATGTCCTTGGCGGGCCGCATGTGGCCCACGGGCCGTAGTTTGAGGACCCCTGCTCCAGAGCTAGCCGAGACTGAAACTGACATTAGCTACTGTCCTCTGCAGCGTATGGGGGAAGACAGGCTGGAGCAGGTCAGAAGAGGGAGAGCACGTGGCATGTTTCCATGTTACTGCTGGGGAGGCAGAGCTAGCAGACAGTGCTAGGAGAGGAATGCCTCAGCTCCGGGAAAAGGGGAAGCACAGAGGGGCCGGGTATCATCTGCAGACCTTTCAAGGACAGCAGGCAATACTGTTTTAAGCTTATGAGTAGTCGGCTGATTGGGAAGGGGTGGCAGGAAGTCAAGTCCATCATTCATTCTGATGGGGCTTCCTAGCAGAGGAGGAGGAGAGGGGCAGGGACAGAGACACAAGTGAAGGACAGTGAAGCACACCCTGCCAGGCAAATGGGGACAAGGCATTACCGTGCCGGGCCTTCTGGAAGAGCTGCTGTAAGCAACTATTGGCCAAAGGGAAACGTTGGCTGGACCAGTGTAGGGAGGGGAACAGACAGGCATTCTCCAAGCAGATGGATGACAAATCTCTAGGCGGAGGCTATGTTGTACATGTGTGAAATGGTCCTCGCCAAAGAGTAAAAGCACCAAGGCATGTATGAAAGCAGGAACCACCTGGCCTGCGTGTGGTGGGGGGAAGGAATGGAGAAGGGGGGCAAGTGGGAGGAGGGTTGGGAGACACTGGCAGCAGAACCACCAGACGGAACCCCAGGGTCACCAAACCCACGAAACCAAGTGAGTCTCCATCAACACAGTCTCCCTCCTTGCCTCTGGGTCTCCCACGCTCCATGGCCGCTGCCTCCCGCCTCCGTTACGCAGCTTTCCCTGGCTGCTGAGCTCCCTCTCCCCCTCCGAGAGGGAACTCCTCTCGCCTGGAAATCTGGAAATGGAAGTGTGAGGTGGAACACGGCGAGATCTCTGGGATCAGAAATACCCCATGACTACAGGGCACCTCCAAGACAAGGCCTCCACTGCAGCCCTCCTCTGCCCAGGGGGATCTATCCTCTCAGAAAAGGGCACGCAGCATGAAGACTTTTGGTGACAGTGTGCAGTCTAGGTCCACAATGGAACTCTAGGGGGCCTTGGCATCCCTCTGACCAGGCATTCTTCACCCAGAATTCTCCGGGTTCTTTGTAACAAACCGCTGTGGGGGAGTCACATTGGACTTACGGTCCACCCAGCTTGTCAGAGAAGAAGTGTGTTTCCTAGGGCTTCAGGGGATGACGTTTGGGAAGTCGCTCACCAGGACTTTCTTCTGAGGCACTTTCTTCTGAGGCTTGCACCTCCACCATTTTGGTGAGCTGGCACACCCACTGGCCAGTCCTTGTGCCCAGGGATTCCTTTTGACATTCTGGGTTGGAGAATTCTTTGTTGTGGAGCCGTCCTGGGCATTGTAGGATGCTTGGCGGCACCTCTGGTCTCGCTACTCACTCGATGCTGGTGATACTTCCGTGGTCCCAATAAGCAAAGCAGTCCAAAGACATACTCAAAGGTCCTCTGCGGGCCTTTGGCTACTGAGCCGCTGAGATAAACTTGATCTAGGGTTCCACGTGGATAAGGACACTGTGGCCTCTTGTATCACGTTTCAAAACACACACACACACACACACACACACACTATTGTACACAGACACTATTGTAAGACTTACTCATGGTGGAAAATTAGCTGTTTGGCTGTAGATGCTCCCAGCGTTTGAGTACAATCTCAAGTGCTCCCGACCCAAAGGGCCCTCGCCTATCCCTTGTGCTCAGGTGCAGAGACTTCATATAGGACACAGGCTCAGGTATCTGGGAATTGCTGCATGTCTAAAAATCAGGTGGTGCGTGACCTGTCTACATGCCAAGGGGAAAGCAGGTACCCTGGGCCGTAACGACAACATAATCCTTTGGGCTCTGAGTTTGCTTTGAAATACTTTGATTCTTCATTGGTTTTAAAAGTGGCTGGTCATGACAGCCATGTGGGCATTTGAGTGTTACATTATATGTGTTTCATTCCAAGTATTCCCCTTATTCAAAGCAACGGCCTTTTCTGTTGATAACTGCTAGCTGATCGTGGCTACTGTTGATTGATGGAATCTTTCTTATAAATATAATACACTCACGAGCCCCACTCATCTTTCAACCTGTCATTCCGCGGTAGTGGCTTTTGCATTATTCCAAGGATTGCCCATGGTAAATCGGTCTCAGTGGCGCTTCCAAACTAAGAAAAGACTCAGAAGAAGAAATAGATGATCCCCTTCTGAGGGATTAGCCACGGACAACTTTGTGAAGATCAGGGGAACACAGTCTGATACCGTGCTGGCAGCTGAGCCCTGAAACACTGGAAATAAATACCACGAGGTGGGCTGGCACTGAAAACCCATGGGATTACATGGAGCAAGAATCACGGTGAGGACAATCGGTGGGCTATCATTGCAGCCTGCGTCCTCGACCTGACCACTCGTGAGCTACATGAAAGGGGCAGCAGATGAGACTTGGACCCCCACAGAAGTCACGTGAGGGTAGTCCAATCATCAAGGAGCCAATAACAGACTGGACACAGCCCCAAGCCTGACGGGAACATTTCAGTCTCCACAACAGGGATAAAATACCTTTCTTTACCTGAGACTCATCTATTCATAGTTACCTCTGGCAGGGCACCCCTGGGAAACAGACCTTGTCTTTCCCACGAGGCACCGAGATGCTTGCTATTGAGCACACTCACCATGAGTTTAAGGATGAACAAGCCATGAACGTTGCCTGGATAGAGCCCTGGTAGCACAGTACTTCCTGGCTGAGCTGCTAGCCACATGGCCAACAGTTCAGAGCTATTAGCTGCTCCTTGGGGAGAAAGATGGGCTTTCTCTTCCTGTAAAGAGTTATAGTATTGGAAAACCCACAGAATCAGCTGTACCCCTTGCTATGAGTGGGGCCTGACTCACTGGCAGTAAGTTTGAGTTTTGAGAACGTTGCTCAGAGTGACAGTACATTTTGTGGTGGGTGTTGGGCCTAAGGACCATTTAATGTTCCGGGGAAGAAACCATTGGAAGCACACCCAGGCCACTGGAGCGGACCCTGTTGCCTCGCCCTTTTTAAGGAAAGGGTGGAGGGGAATCACCAGGCTGGAGGTGAAGAGGCCACCTGCCCACGCTCTCCTGTGGTTGTCCCATCGGATCTGAATCCAGGTGACCTGTGTGTTACAGGGCAACCTTTACAGAAGCAAAGCACCAGATCTTTCTTGCATGGTACTGCAGGGCAAGTCTGATTTGCCACCTATTAGGTTAGGAGGCCAATGCAAAGCATCTCCACCACCCAGGGCCTCCTCTGCCCAACCCCCATTGCCTTCGGGTCAATTCCAACTGATTATGGTCCTCTTGGTTTCCCAAGGTTGCAAATCTTGTGTGTGTGTGTGCACGCACACACACACACACACTCCATCATTTCATTGGGGGCTCTTACAGCTCTTATAACAATCCATACACCCATTGTATTAAGCACATTTGTACATAGGTTGCCATCATCATTTTCAAAATATTTTATTTCTACTTGAGCCTTTGGTATCATCTCCTCTTTTTTCCTTCCCTCAATCATGACCCCTTGATAATAATAAATGACTATTTTCATATCTCACACCATCCACTGCCTCCCTTCACCCACCTTTCTGTTGTTTGTCCCGCTAAGGGGGCTGTTACATGGCAGTCATGGTGGTCAGGCGCCCTTTGATCCCCCTACCCTCATGGTGTCGCCATTCCTATTATTGTTCCGGAGTGATTTATCTGTCCTGGATTCCATGTGTCCAGAGCTCTTATCTGCACCAGCGTACATGCTCCGGTCTAGCCAGATTTGTAAGGTAGAGCTGGGGTCATGATAGTGGGGGAAGCATTAAATCTTATGGAAGCAGACGGCCATGTCTTTCTCCCAGGAGACAGCAGGCGGGTCCCAGCTGTTGACTTTTCAGTGAGCAGCTGAGTGCTTTGCTGCCAGGGCTCCTGCTCTGCCCACTTGCATAGCTCAGAAAACAAACTGAAAACTACAACAGCAGTCGCCGGATCTCGGCATTTCCAGTGGGGTTTGCTTTCCATGGCCACGCAACCACTAGGATGAAGGTATACATTTGGTTAAACATCAGCCCCAACACAGGAAAGGACACAAAAAGAAAAAGGAACTCCCCCCCCCACCAGGACCTCTAATCAGTACCAGCCCAGCCTGTGGCCCAGAAAGCTGACAGTCATTATGTGTAATGAGTACAAAGCAAGGTTCTGTACGTACACCATCTCCAGACATGTGTTTGGAACAAGGCTTTGCCTTTTCCACCCATCATTTGTCTTGTATGTTGTTACTTCCACAGATGTTCCATAATTTTTTGCATCTGGTGCAGCCAAAGAAAGCTCCCATCCCCCACCCCCTTTCCATTTTTGGGAACGATACAAGTGCTAATATGAAGGAGGGGATGGGGCTACTTTTGCCTAATTCCTCTGGTGATGATAGGTTGAAAGAGGCTGATGTGTGTGTGTGTGTGTGTGTGTGTGTGTGTGTACAAGAGCCTTGACACAATAATATCATCACCACCAACTTATCTGCCTCTTCTTGCTTAGTCATTCCTATGACATCAGGGAGTTCTTAGCCCCTTACTGAAAGGCCGGTGGTTTGAACACAGCAATCACTCTTAAGGCGAACGATGAGGCTGGCTGCTCCTGTCAAGATTTACAGTGTGGGAAACCTTACATAGGGTGACCCCAAATCAGCCGGAGCAGACTTGTTGGCAGCGTATTAAGTTTTCTGGTTTAAGTGTACCCAGATGAAGGGGCCCTAGTGACACAGTGGTTAAAGCACCCACTCTAACCCAAAGACTGCCAGGTTGACCCCATCGGCCTCTCCACTGGAGAAACATTAGTATCTGTTTCAGCCAGTGAAGAAGAACTCTCTGAAAAGCACTGCCATCGGGTTGAATCCAACGCATAGCAACACGTATATATATCTCAGTATGTGAAGCCTGCAGCCTTGGAAATCCTATAGGAGAGTTCTACTATGTCCTATAGGACCTATTCTATTCTCTCCTACAGGGCATCACGGGTTCATTCAGGAGGCTCTGAGTGGGGCAAAACATACAGTGTTCAACTACTAACTTGAAGTTCGGTAGCTCTAACCCCCCAGAAGTGTCTTGGAAGAAAAGCCTGGTGATCTCCTTCAGCTCTAGAGACTCCACGCACGGGGCAGCCGCAAGTCGGAGCTGACAGCGGCCAGTGGGAGCGCCAGCAGGGATCGTGGTGTTTGCTGGGAGGGCACACAGCAGAGAACGCTTCTCTGGAAACAACTTGGCTATTTACAGAAGAAAAAAGAGGGGGGAGGAATGGGAACTCACTCGAATTTCCCTTCTTCCTTTCTTGGCAGTCTACAAGTGAACAGAGCGGTGTCTTGTGTGCCTGGGACCTTCCCCCCCACAGGCCAGGGTGCATGCAGAGCGGTTCTGCTTGTCTCTGACTGAGGTCTGTGCTGGTGTGTGTGTGTGTGTGTGTGTGTGTGTGTGTGTGTGTGTGGTGGGGGTGGGGAACAGGGGGTGCGAGGAAGGGGTAAGCTCTCAGAGGGAGAAAGATAAAGCCCAAGTACACTGGCTTTTTTTTTTTTTTTTTACAACAGAGAGATACAACTGGCTGGGAAAATGGAGGAGGAGGAGGAGGGCAGATTAAAAAAAACAAAACAAAACAAAACGACAACAATACATCTTCTCTTTTATTGCGATACCACCAATTGAGAGAACATTCTGTTGGGGGGAAGGCTGCCAAGGACTTCTAATTCAGTTTGTTCCACTGGTTTTATTTTTAAACACGAGTGCGGAATTTTATTCCGGGAATGTTATAGGATTGGTGTGGGCAGAAATGGGCAAATTCACTTCAGAGGTGCTTTGGAACAACCTGGAAAGGATCCTCTCAAATCCTCCAAGTGTATTTCAGGGATGAATTTCATTTCCTTTCTCTTATTAAGAACACTATTTGGATTTCTTTTTAAAAAGTATTATTAGTATGATCCTACCAAATAAGACTTGATTATTACTTTGAAAGCACTTGGAAATAATGATGTCCCCTAGTAGGTATGGACCACAGCCACACCGTAGGCGTTTTCAGGCTCTCATATATTCAGTCCTCCCGGTACTGCCACCACCAGGGGCCGTGGAGTCCATTTGACTCTTGGGGCCCCAGGGGATTGAACTGCGCTCTCTAAAGTTTCCAGTGGCTGGGGGATGTCAACCACCAGATCTTTTCCCCAGTCACCTCTGAGTGGACTGGAGCAGCCAACTTTGGGGTTAGCAGCAGAACATATCTACTCTTTCCACCGCCCAGTTTCACCCTCATCATCCCTTTGATCTCTTGCTGTTGTGGGGCCTCCAACTCACAGAGACCCTGCAGGGCAGAGTCGAACTGAGCCTGCAGTTCCCAAGGCTGCGGATCTTTACAGACGCACACAGCCCCTACTTCACGCTGCTGGGGGCCCCAACATTTGGGGCTGCGGTCTTGCGCTTTTTCCACTGTGTCACCAGAGGACCGTGTAACACTTTGCTATCCTGTGTGTGAGAAACTAAGGGAGAGAGTATGGGATGCCAGAGCTGAGCTGAAATCCGGGTCATGCCCATACAAAACTCCTCATTCTTAGCCACCGTGTGGCTCTGCTTCCAGGTCTCAATGGTGGCATGCCTGACATTACCCACGCCCAACGCAATGCCATCCAGCCAATGCTGACTCATAGCAACCCCCTAGGTCAGGATAGAGCTACCCCTGTGGGTTTCAGAGACTGTAAATCCTTATGCAATTGGCAAGCTCCAATCTTCCTCCTGTCTCCTACAGAGTGATTGGTGGTTTCGAACTCCTGACCTTGAGGTTAGCAGCCCAGTGCATAACCACTGCGCCACCAGGGCTCCTCTGACCCGGTCAATACATACTGTGATATGTGTAAACATGCCAGGTGACCTTTCTGATGCTGTCCCCAAAGGAGGTTGGCATAATACAAGCCCAGCCTACAGGAAGTACCGTTGGTGGTGGGGATGGTGGAGAGGGGGCGAGGGAGTGCCAGACACAGGGTGAACGGGCAGAAAGACGATACACTCTGATCTCCGTATGTTGAAAGGCCCACTGGCACCCATCCCACACGTGCTCCACGTAACTGGGCAACCTTAAAGATTCACAGACTGTCCTTCCCCCTCCCAGCTCCCTCTCCAAACGTATTTACTTTAAAAATCGACTTTCCTCTGTCACTGTTTATTGCCCCATTTTGCTCAGTGGTTCTGGGGAGCCGCATGGAAAATCACAATGCTATACTAGTTAAATTGACCCTGCAGGGTCCTACCACGAGCACATGCATCATCCCAAGAGGTAGAAAGGCAAGTCTGCCAGACTCACGCTGAGAATATCATCATGAAGCCCACAAGGATATGCAAATCTGCCTGGGCCCTAGCTCATTTGCATCGTTTTCCATTGGGCTTGTGCCACCTCTAGACTCAATGTCAATTTCTTTCTCTTTCCTCGAGCTTATTAGCAGGATGTGATGTTTACAGCTCGAAGACCAAACCGATTTAATAGGTAAAACATTTAAACGATATAATTAAAAAGCATATGAGGCAGGGAGAGGAGTCTCTGATGTAGATCAAACCCGGAGCTGCACTTGGGCTGTTAAAATCTGCCTTTCAAGTTTGGAAGTGGTGGAGCCTCACACACGTCTGTGCACGCACAAGCAGCAGCAGAGGTTTGCGGAACCGATCTTTTTCTTCCTCTCTGTCTTTTTTACAACGATCTAGAACAAGCAGAGAGATTAGTTCATGAACTACAGAGGGTCTGAACCTAGTCTCGGAGGACACACATGTTACTGAGTGGAAGCCTGCCAGCATCTGGGCGGACAGGCAAACACTCCGAGTTTCTCTGTAGTTCGTGCAGGCACACCCTGGGTTGCCCACCGCTGACTTACAGACAGCTCCCACTTGCCCTTACTGGGTAAGTTTTTCCTCACTTTGAAAGCACTAAGGAGCCCTGGCGGCTTTGTGGTGACCTGTTGGACTGATCACCTCAAGGCCAGCACTTTGAAGCCACCAGCTGCTTCAAGGGAGAATGAAGAGGCTTTCTACTCCTGTAAAGATTTACCGTTTCAGAAGCTCACAGGGAGCAGTGCTACCCTGTCCGATAGGGCCGCTGTGAGTCAGAATTGACTAGAGGCAGTGTGTTTGGGTTTTGTTTTTTTTTTAAAGACTGGAAGCCCCAACTGGAGACAAATGCTTCATCATTATCATATTCATCCACTGCAGATGTACCTTTTAAAAATCATTGGAAAGGCTTTAAAGTCTCTTCTTACAAAACATCCGCAAGCCCACTACTATCAAGTTGATTGCAATAGCGACTGGGAAGGTCAGAGTAGAACTGCTCTTTAAGGTTTCTGAGGTTTCAGCTCTTAATCAGAGCAGAGCCTCACCTTGCACCTATGGAGCAGCCCATGGGTTCGAACTGTCCACCTTGTAATCCAGTAAACCACACGGCTCCCTCTTGCACTAAAAACCTACTGCTATTGAGTCAACTCCAGGAGAACTGCTCTCTAGGGTTTCCGAGGCTATAATTCTTTAACGGGAGCAGACAGCTTAATTATTCTCCTGCAGGGCTGCTGATGGAGATTCGAACCACTAACCTTGTGTCCATCAGCAGCCCAATGCATAACCCACCATGCCACCAAGGCTCCCTTCTTATGCTGAACTAGGCGCTAAACACGAGTCATGTAGCTGCTCCAACATGTGGGAACTAATCTCATTTCTAGTCCAGGTCCTGCTTGTATTCCAATTTCTCAATTGTAATGTTTTAAAACTCCTGTAATATATGTAATTTTTCTTTCTAAATTCAGTCTTCCTGGCATTCCACAGTGAAATTTGGCAATGACAGTCCGCTGTGTTGTTTGTAGCTACTGCCATGTCGGTTTCGACTCCCAGAGACCCCAGGGTTCCCAAAAAACTGTGCCCATGATTTGAATCGGCTGCTCTGCTGTTGAAAGGTGTGACAGCCTGTGGAGCAGTTCCCCCAGTCCTACAGGGCTGACGGGAGTTGGGATCACTCAGTGGCAGTGGGTCATGGTGGGCTGTCACCCTTATGGAAGTAGGTAGCCTGGTCTTTCTCTTGTGAAGCTACTGCATGGGCTCAAACCATCAGCCTTCGAGTCAGCAGCAGAGGCGTTTAACCACTGCACCACCATAGCACCTTGAAGTGCAAAGATGACCTTTTCAGTGGACCACATCAAATGTTATCCACAGCAGCCACGCAACGAGTCCACGAGGGATTTTGTGCCACGTATTTTTCTCTTTGTGCATCGGATTTAGGAAATGGGTGAGAAAGGGCAGGCTTGGAGAAAACATACAGACAGAAAATAGTAATCAGGTACACCAAAGAGAATATCTTTGAGACGTACCTTACGGAATAAAGTGTAGCCTCATTTGGATTTCAGTGGTCAGCAGTGTACAGCTCCAACTGCTAGTAACTATAAGTTCAGCATCTCTGCCAGGAGGTGGCTGGGAACCCACACCTTCTGAGTAATTCTTAACTGGAGACTGACACAGTTAGCTGACACCCAAATTTTCACTGGAGCTGCAGGGGAAACAGCTACTCAATATTCAATCCAATTTCAAAGGTGTTGCTTTCAGGAAGAAAAGGGGAGGGAAAAACCCAAACACCTTCAGGAAACACGTAGAGCTTGGCAAAATCCAGGAATAAAGAAAGCCGCCTCTCAGGATTAGGCATCTCGTTGCCACTTGAAGGCCTGAGGATGCTGTGACGAAACATCACTCGAAAGTTCCCATACCCTTGAGGCAACAGCCACATGGCTATCTGGATGGGATTCAGTGGCACAGCTCCTTACTGCCAAGCACAATCCCTGCTGTTCTCAACGCCATCTCAGGTTCACTGCAGCGGGTTGCAGGGTGAAACAAGTTGCCCCGGGCTGTAGGGCTCAGCAGAAAAGAAAGAGATGGGCCCAAAGAGGAGGCAGGAAGGATGAAGGGGAGAGCCACAGTCTGCAGACCTAGGTCCTGAACGTTCTGCCAAAAGGAGTTCTTCCGAGAATTAAAGGAAACCCCTGATCTGCTCAGTGTCCCCATTGCCTCATTTGCTAAACAAGGATCAGCTCCCAGGCTGGTAAAGACAGTCAAACAGATCGTAGTTTCAAGGGCCCCAGAGTTGCTTTGGTAGATAGGCCTGGAGAGCCACTTCCTAAAGGCCCCGGCCTTGAGAACCTATGCAGCCCATCTGGGCCCTCCTTCTGGGGTCTAACTTGATGGCAATGAACTGCAACAGCAGCCAACACGCCCTCTGCATGTTTGGTTGGCATTCAGACGCTTACGAGAAGCATTCAGCAAACCCAGCTGCCAAGCTATTATCGCATAACTCCATGTGCCCACACCAGACTGAGATGAGTGAAACCCCAAATTAATTTGATACCATATGTTATGGGCTAGAGTTTCCAAAGGCCTTCAACAATGGGCGCTGGCCTTATTTGGGGGTTCGCCCTCTTCTGTAGATAGAAACATGTGCACACATCAAAACAGAGCCAATTAAGTCTGAATTATCTGATGGAAGATTATCCAAGATTCTGACAATTTCTTTTTTCCTGTTGCCCCTTCCCCACCCTCCATCCCCTCTCCCTCTATGACAATTCCTTCATTATCAAGGAAAGGAGATGACATGCATATCAATCAGTCCCGTTCCCATTTCACGGCAATTTCCAGGATCTGTACTGACCCAGCCGCCATGGGCATGGAGAGTAGGGTCATGCTGGGGTCTGCTCACAGTTGGGTACTAACATTTACCTGCATTACCGAGAAACGAAAAGTTCACATACATTAACTTAGACCTCTCTTCCTATCCTAAAACTTTGCTTATGGGATGGAAACTTTGCTAA
This sequence comes from Tenrec ecaudatus, assembly GCF_050624435.1. NCBI lineage: Eukaryota > Metazoa > Chordata > Mammalia > Afrosoricida > Tenrecidae > Tenrec > Tenrec ecaudatus. Next base: position 299,047,672 of record NC_134530.1, on the reverse strand, counting down.
AATCCATTTGTTTCATACTTCCATTGTGCGATCGTTCTAACATAAATGATGGTGAACACATCTTAAACTTAATTTTTTTTTACTGGATAGCAAGGAAGTGGTACACAATAGCCATCCATGTTATTAAGCAGCTGCTGTATCTGGACACCTTGGTGATTCAGTGGGAGAATTCTAGCACGCCCCATGGGAGGCCCGAGTCTGATTCCTGGCCAGTCCACCTCTTGTGCAGTCACCCTCTCTCCTTGGCAACGGAGGCTGGCATGTTGCTGTTATGCTGTGCAGGAGTTTCCAGATTAAAACAAACTTCCAAGAAAGGCCAGCTAACTTCCTTCTGAAAACCCCGTGGATTGTAATGCTCTGAGTTGCGATGGAGCAAGGGGAGGGTCAAAGAGCACCCAGTATTTGCACACGGGGTCCCCTTGAGTCGGAGCTGGCTCAAGGAAAGCTTAGTTTCCTATTTGCCTTTGAGTAATTCTTTTTTCATTTCCCTTTGATTTCAGCTTGCCGTTCATTTTTTACCTTCAGTAATTAAGTCGCATTTGTTTGGAATACCTACTACGGTACGTGCTGTACTGCTGAGGACCAAAGGAGGAAAACAAGATGTGTGTCCTGTTCCCACAGAGCAAGGATACATCAAACCTAGGCTAGAAAACATGCGTGTATAGCAACATACACATAGGTAAGTTCACCCGTGAACACGGCTGTCAAAGGATAGGGAACAGGTGAAAGCGGCGTAAGAAAGCCAAGGACATTGGGCTTCCAGATCGTGATGGGAGGGCTCCGGACTAGACTGCTGGCCATGGGAATGATGGCTAGAAAGGAGAAGAGTCTAAAGATATTGAAGAGCTTGGATCATGTCAGAGGATGAGAAAGGCGAACAGCAACGTAGCCAGGGTGTCTTTTAGGAATCTCTCTTTGGAAACTAGATGATGCTCAATAGCGGGCGATAGAAGAAGACCACATTTGGTTGGATGAGAAGGTTGTAGCTTCAGTTTTGAACCTGCTGAGTAGAGGTGTTTCTGTGATACCCAAATGGAGCTACTGCTTGGCACCTGGATATACAGGCCGCAGGCTTAGGAGAGAGCTTGTCTGAAAGTATAGATATCAATGAAGATATAGAAAGAGGGGCTGTGAGTCTGTCATAAAACTGCGAGACTTGAGGACCACCTAGAGGAAAGCTTATCTTGAGTAGAGGCATGAACCCTGGACTAAACTGCGAGGAACCCCAATATTTAGAGGCTTAGGGTACATGGAGGGGGGAGCATTTGAAAACCTCATTAGCAAAGAAGCAGTTGAAGCACATGGTGAAAATCAGAAGAGAATGATGTGAAAAGAAGGTGAGAGAAGCGTGCTCTAGGGAGGATGGTAGTTAGATCCTGTCATGTCAACTAGACACGCCTGGCTAAGGGTAGAGTCAAACCTGTCGATCAGGTCACAGCCTGATGCAGTGCTCTTGGGGGTGGCCTTCTCACAAGGAGGGCCCTAGCCCACCCCACTCCCCGACTACTGACTCTGAGAGCTTTAGGACCCAGCCATGTTTCCACCCACCTGGGATCCACAGGACTTTGCATCCACCGGCCTGTGATCTTCCTACACTCTGCATCATTGTATGTGGCTGCGTGAGTCGGAACGGAGGCTTATGGACCAGTATTGGACTTTTGGAGTTGAGCGGGACTGGGCTGGGATGCTTTCTTGATAGGAAGCTCTTTCTGACACATATAGGAGTGTCACTGGGTGTGTTTGTCTAGTCAGTCCAGTCTAGCACAGGTGGAGTGAACATGTTGGGCAAAGCAATGGAGAAATGAAGATGCCCGTGAGAACGGAAAATGGCACAGCACAACCCACGGCACAGACAGTCCTGATGAGCTCAGTGGGAAACATGCTGGTGGCGTGCTGGGAGCTAGCAGCAAAAGGGAGTCCATGGGGGACGTCCTTGGGGATGGGGTGATCTCTGAGCAGCAGAGCAAAGCCCTTGAGGGTGCAAGCGCTGGAGGCGGTCAGCCATGCAAACCTAAAGCAAGGTATGTCCTGTCCTTAGCATGCACTCCGTTTGCTCACCTGCTGCTGTGAGGTTTAACCCACGTAAACCACTTAGCATCGCCCTGACATAGCGATCGCTTAAGGAACGTTAGTCTTGTATGGTTATTAATGGTGTCCTAACCAATGGTATCACTATTTACTGGGCATCTATCTATTTCCCAGGCACCGGAAATACTTAGTATGTGAGGGAAAAAACAATCAACATCACCAAATAAAGATCTGCCCTGGGAGAAAGCAATGAATGAAAGGGCTTCCTGTTAGAAAGGCTTCGTGTTAGATGGTGATGCCCCAGGTCAAGGGGACCCATAAAACTGACCTAGGGCCTGGGGTGCTGTTCTGGCCACAATGTGAAATGTCTGTCCAGGGGGATCTCATAGACATGGCACAGGCCCCAATTTGAGCAAACAGCTGGCGACAGTGAGGAAGGGACCTGTGTGGTGGCCTGGGGAAGGTGGTATGAGAGGCCCGAATTCACAAATAATTGGTCATCCTCCTTAGAGCAAAAGAGGTCTGTGGGCTGAGTCCAAAGGGACTCTTTTCTGTTTAGAAATACTCTCTCCCATTCCACTTGTTAACACAATGTATTGGCTGTGCCAATTGGTGCATGACCCAGTGGAAGGCCATTTGGCAATAATCAAGTTGCTGCAAGTGGCAAAACCAACGGTTACTCTTGGATATTTGCTGAGAGGCCACCGGCAGACTTGGGCTTTCTTCGTGTGATGTTGGAGCTCTGTGCGTGCGTTGTGCATGAAGGAGCCGGGCCCCTGGCAAGTTGGAGAGCTGGGCCGCACTGAGCAGAGAACCAGAAATGGTCAGTAGTCAGCAGGATGGTCTGTAAACTGCATGCATGCCCTTCTGCCGAGGGTCCTGCAACACCGATGATAACTTCTGGATTATCGCATTGCACCGTTTTCCCATGGCAAACATCTCTATGCAGAAACATTTTGTGCTTCTCCCGGCTCTTAGGACCAATGAATTAATTTTCAATTCCTTTTGCTCCAGCCCATATTTCTATTAATCTCTGCGGAAATGTATACGTTGACAGAGAATGTATTAGAATATAGGCCTTGTCTACATTTTGAAATGCTTCCACACAGACCCTTTCTGGTGGGGCACAGGCTCTGCCACACTGATTCTGGCCCTGCTACTGAAGGCGAGAAATCAGGTGGCCTCTGCCTATCACATGGTCACGCTGAGGGAACCTGGAACGTAACACCTGTCCTCCACAAAGCACAGAGTGACCACAACCACTTCCTTCAAAGAGGCCTTTAGTGGACAGATCAAGTTCTTGCCCATTTGCTCTAACAATTCTTTAGCATCCTAAATTGCAGGCATGGTCCATTCTAGTGTACTGACCCTGAACATAATATTGGCAGAGCCAGCTGTTGGGTCCGGTGTCAAACTTATGAAGAGGATGGTAAGGGTGGTGTTCAGCCCAGCGTCTCTCTTGGAGATGCCCAATTTCATGTGGTAAATTGCAGTCCAACAACTTCTCTGCACCAGCCAACCGAAGAACAGCGAGGCATTCTTCCTCTGTGGATGCGTCTGCCTAGGTGTAGAGGATCACACTACAAGTCTAGTTACTACCCATGTGGTATGTTCTACCCTACAGTGCCATGGAGAAAAACGGGGATAGCAGAAAAACACATATGAACCAAATGAAAATATAGCAACAACATTGCTTTGATAGATGGACAACCAAGACCCTTGCCAAATAGCGGAATGAGAGCAGCAGCAGCAGCTGTGGCTACATGGAGTCTGTGTGACACGATCCTGGGTCCAGCCACTAACAACAAGGGCTGCTGATTCAATGCCATCAAGAAGCACCTGGGAAGAAAGGCCTGGCGATCTCTTTCTGAATGAATAATGAGTCACTGAACAACCTAGGGAGCATAGTTCTAGTTTGACAAGCATGGGGGTCTCCATGACTCAGGACAGGCTCCATTGCAAAATGGTTTTGTTGGTGGTGGTGTGTGCGAATGTGTGTGTGTGTGTGTGTGTGTGTGTGTGTGCTGTCATGCACCAAGTTTCCTAAGCTTATTACCCAGGAGGTACTTAGTCAACGTGGAATGAAAATATGACACTGCAGTAAGAAGAAGAAGTCAGTCAGCTGCTCCCCTGGAGTCTCTCATCTAAGATGGAATCAAGTGGAGCAGTCGCATCCATGGCATTGAATACGGAAGCTCCGTAAAGAGGAAACACAAGAAGTTCCTCTTTCAGGACTGAATGCCTCCGGCTCTCAGTGATGTAAAACTCCACAGGAAGCCGGGCCCTTTGCCAACAGGTGTTAAATGTCCCAGGCACTGCTAGAAGCATGTTTACTGCTCCTGTCTTTCACAGCAGGAAATCCTCCACTAATGTGAAGAGGGTGGAACGGAGAAGGGCCTATGGCTTTTGTGAAAGCAACTAGCTATTAAAAGCCACTAAGAAAAAATGTGGTTGTCAATGGCAACTTGGCACCTGCGCTTTTGAAGTCATAACAGGTCAAATCTTAGGGGTGGAGATAGGGGGAGGGCGGGAAGCTGGCATAGACGGGGATCAGGGGGAAGAGGTAGCTTGCCCAGGCAATCAGGATGCATACACGAATCAATCTCCAATGTCTTCAGATGTCCCGGAGTTCATGTGCACTCAGAGCGACCCCACCCAACAGAGTACAGCTACCCCATAGCGTTTCCTAGGGCTACCTTGAATAAGGAAGAGCAGAGGAGAATCGATGCATTTGAGTGGTGGTGCTGGAGAAGAATATTGAGAATATCACGGGCTGCTAAAAAGACACATGCCCCTGTCTTGGAAGAAGTAGGCCAGAGTGCTCTTTAGAGGCAAGGATGGCAAGACCTCATCTTCCATACTTTGGACGTATTGTCAGGGAGACCAGGCCCTGGAGAAGGGCATCCTGCTCGGTAAAGTGGAGGGGCGGTGACCACGAGGAAGGTCCTCGGTGAGATGGATTGACAGTGGCTGCAACGATGGGCCTTGACAGGAAGAATTGTGAGATGGCGCAGGCCCGGCAGTGCTTCCTTCTGTCGTGCATGGGTCGCCTCAGTGGCACCTGACAACAACTACCAGGGGGAGGACCCTGGTGTGGCAATGGGTTAGTGCTCGTGGCTGGCCAATGGTGTAACCCCACCAGTTTATCACAGTCTTGGAAGCCTCGTGGGGCAGTCCTCCTCTGTCCTAAGACGTCACCGTGAGTCCGAAGTGACTCGAGGGCAGTGGGTTTTAGTTTTGGTTCTTCATCTTTCTATGGGAGCAGATCACGAAGTCCTGGGTGGGTGTGAACTGTCCACCTTTCAGTCAGCAGCTGAGTGCTTAATGATTGGGTCACCACGGTCCCTTGAGCTACAGTTCACCGGCAGGCCACTGTCCTCCTCCATCCTAACCTCACACGTTCCGTTTGGCCACCTTCAAGGTCAGAAGCTGTTGGTTGGAAAGTGGCATGTGTAGCGGCTGCGTTTCTTACATCTCACTTTAAACAAAGAACTAAACAGACTCACAGCTACTTTCGTCTCTAAATGATAAAGGTGATGGCTGGGTGCTAGGAGGTCATTTCCCGGCACTTTGTAGCTTTCCTGTTTCCTTTTAAAAATCATTTTTCGATTTAATAAACTAGTGGTTACATGGGGCTTCAGCAATGTGTGGGAACAGTCTATCCTCTTTCCATTCCACTTGTCCAGAAGGTTTCTGAAGCCTCCTTGTGTAGGACTAAGTTCAAACTTCACAGTTAGGAAGGGATTTTGCTTTCGTTAGGAGCCCCCATGACGCAGTGGTTGCAAGTCGGGCTGCTAACTGCAAGGTCAGCAGTTCAAAAGCAGAGAGAGAGAGAGAGAGAAACAGACACACACACACCAGGCTTCCTGCTCCCATAAGCAGTTACAGTCTGCGAAACTCACAGGGGGCAACTCTACCCTGTCCTCTAGGGTTGCTATGAGCTGCCATCCACTCGATTTGGCTTTGGTTTGGGTTGCTTTCAATTGGAGCCCTAGTGAGGCTGCCAGAGAGGTATGGGACTGCTAACTGCAAGGCTGGCGGTTCGTGCCCCCTAGCTGCTCTATGGGAAAGGATGGGGCTATCTGTACCCCGGGTCTCTAGGAACGGAATGGACACAATGGGCGCGCATTTGGTTTTTGGTCTTTGCTTTCATTTAGCAGGGTGGCATGTAGCGAAATTGTCTTCTCAAGCAATGGTGAAGCCACAAAAGATTAAGGTGAGGGTTCATGGCAGACGTTGACGGGGGCATGGTTGTCTGGTCTCCCAGAGTCCTTATCTTCATGCTCCTCATCAACAGCAACAAGCAGAGGTACAAGGGCACAGACGGAGGGGCTATGTCCCCTGTCAAAAGGTGGAACATTTTTGATACCTGGAAAAATCCAGAGGGAGGCCCCTCCTGGGTCCCTTAGTGTTGGGCTGCTCACAGCAAAGCCAGCAGTTCAAAACCACCAGCTGCTCCTTGGGAAAAAGATGAGGCTTTGTATACCTACAAAGATTTTAGTCTAGAAAAACCCGCAGGGCAGTTCTCTCCTGTCCTGCAGGTTCGCTATGAGTCAGAATTGACTCGATGGCAGTGAGTTTGGTTTTGCTGAGTTAAGCCCACCTCCATAATGTGGGTGGGTCTCATCCAAGCACTTGACGTCCTTACTAGCAAAATGCCCCGGTTTCCTGAAGGAGAAGCAATGCTCTCTCAGTCACTGAGAAACACCCTGCCAGAGTACCAGCCTCCCTAGTCATGTGAGACAAGATCTTAAACTAAATCCCAGGCTGTCTCTGCTTCTCTCTCTCTCTCTCTCTCTCTCTCTCTCTCTCTCTCTCTCTCTCTCTCTCTCTCTCTCTCTCTCACACACACACACACACACACACACACACACACACACACACACGAAGGTCCTTCAAAATTCTGTGGAGTTAAAAGAGAAAAGAATTTCTCCACTAACTTTGTAAACTATATCATTCCTTTCATGACTAAGCTCTACCCTGAGGAGAAATTGTGAAGGCAGAATCCAAACTTAGCATGCCAGTGATGGATGATCAGATCAAAGGGAAGACAGACAAAAGTGGAGGGACACAGAGACTAAGAAAGTATGGGCCTCACGTAACCGTTTCATGGAAACAACACAAGAGGGAGCTCTAGAGACGACCAACTAGCATCCTTATGGCCTACGCCTTTCTTGCCTCTAAAAAAGACAGGCGACTTCATTTAAAAGTGAGTAATGAAATAGGATTGTGGTTAAACACGGTACAGTTATGATGAGGAAACGTGGAACCAAGATCTGAATAACTCTCATACCACAGAGACATGCCCACTAGAGAGGAACACTGCACAGCGACTTCAAAGGAGTCCAATACAAGAAACCCAGAAAGGAACAGCCCGAATCAGAATGGGAACGACTCAGAGGCGAAGCCATTGGAGAAAAATACTCAAGTGGAGAGGCAGTGGAATCACCACACACACAAACATGCTTTTAATCATTCTTGAAATGAGGGCTATGCGGCCAGGGAGGGGAGGGACCAGACCTAACAGATCATGTCTAAAGAGAAGCGGAAAGCAGAATTGCAGAACCTCAAAGGGAAACGATTCACGAGAAAGCGTCAGAAAGTAAAGATCGACGAGATAAAACATAACAAGGAGAACCAAAGCAGTAGAAGAGGCCAAATTCCAAAACTCATCATTCAAACACACTCTCTGGAAACAGGAAAAAAGACTCAAAGCACACCACGCACCCAGAAAAGTTAAGTTAGAAAAAGACTAAATGAAACACACACACACACACACACACACACACACACACACACACACACACACAGTCCCATAGAGTGAGAATCAGAGCATCATGGGGACTTTCTGCTAGAAGTCAACTTACAAAGAACAGCCAGCTGCCATCCCATCACAGGTCGTCCCACGGGCGCTGGTTGGCACTGTGCTCCAGAGAATGCTCAATGGCTGCTTTGGGACTGCAGCAGGGAGCCCAGACTTTCATCCAAGCTGCCTTGGGTGCAGTCTAGCCTCCAACCTCTGGTATAGCCACCAAGATAACCATTTGAGCCATCAGGGACTCCCAGAAGACACACGGAGTGACATATTTAAGATGCTCTGGAAGTCCAACTAAAACGAAGGATTGTATGTAGTCAAAAAGCTCTTCCACTTAATAATCATAGACAATCTTCGGTGAATAGGCAAGAACCTGGAGAATAGTGTCCCCATTAGCCGTTACTTGGGTATCTACCAGCAAGAAGGTTCTGGCCACCAGAAGACTGGAGGTGCTTGGCTGAGCACTAAATGCACGTGACTTCAGGAGGTCTTTTACTGACTGATGATTACACGGGAGACGATGAGCATATATTGGTAAAATGTCACCACCGAAGTACAGAGACAAAAAACCTTGAAGACAGAACAAGAAAAAAAAAAGTGTAGAGTAAGCTCCCTGACTGCCTCATTGATACTGTGAGTAAAAAGAGATGCAAATCGAAAGGTAGGGAGAGAGGGAAGAGTGAAAAAGGAGGAGCATTTATTTCAGTATTGCTCAACATTAGGGACCCGGCTGGCAGTACCATGAAAATAAGTGAGGGGCACTGAGATAGTTGTGGTTGATTGTGACAACCTGGCCGATAAACACAGGTGAGATTAATTAAAGAGCGGAGAAATAAATGGCTCGGTGAGCCCCGCCTTTCTAGTTCTTGGGGCTCTTGCTTTCTGATGGTTGGACCAGGGTGCAGCAGCTGCCTTAGCCACTTCCCTGCTTCAGCTGGCAAGGCTCACTTCCTGCAAGACATCCCTGAGGAGAAGCCACATGGACCTACCGTGATGCAGCCCTGGGTGCTGGAGCAGCCGTGTGGAGACCCCTGCCAGCGCTGAGATGTTTACTGATTGAGTTTTCCTCCTGCAGTCGGCATCATTACATGTGTTTTGTGAGATGGAGGGGGACTTTGAGAATTGGTGTCGGATATATGGGCTAATGTTGGACCTATGAGCTTGGGCAGCACTGGGTTGGGATGCTTTCTTAATGTACACTTTATATAAAACTCTCTCTTATAAATATGAGTTTCTGTGGATTTGTTTCTCTGGTTTCCCCAGACTAACAGGCACCATGGGTATGTTATGGTATTATTGTGATTACATCTATTAGAAAAAACATGAAGCCTGCCAAATTGATATAAGTACTTAACTGAAAGATGAAAAGCAAACAAAAACACTTCTCTGACATCAAGTCGATGCCGACGCATAGCGACCCGATAGGACAAGGGGAACTTCCCATCCGTTTCTCAGAATGTAACTCGCTACAGGAGTGAACCGAGAGTCAGCTGGAGGTTTCAAACTGCCGACCTTGCAGATCGCAGCCCAATTCATAAGCACTACGCCGCAGGGCCCCTTAAAACATGATCCGGTGCAGGGCAATGCATAGAGGGGTCCAGAATGAAAGAGAGCCTTCACGGAAGTCGCTTGGTTTGGGAGGTTTGATTTGAGGAAAAATTTAAGTCTTTCCATAATTATCAAGCGTAAGCATTTCCTGAAAGCCTTCTTCAAAACCTTAAATGTATAGACAGTTAGTGGTAGACGCACGCAGAGAAAAACAATTCGAGGCCACCTTACACACAGTCCTGTTAGCTGTGTACCTCCACAGCACGACAAGCTGACAGACGGGTGACGTTTGGGAAGTACAGCCAGAAGGCTTCTTAAAAGCAGAGATAAGGAGAGTCTCCTCTCACAGGAGAGACCAGGCCCTCAGGACGGGCATCGTGCTTCGTAAAGTTGGGTCAGTGCAAAAAGGGAAGGTGTTCATTAGTGGGACAGGCACAGTGGCGGCCACTATGGGCTTGGACCTCCCAGCAATGGTGAACCGGCGTCACTGGGGAGGATGCGCATGGACGGCTCTGGGCCCGGCAGTGTTTCCTTCCATGGTGCATGGCGTGGCTGTGAGTGTGGGACCCCAGTCAATGGCGCTAACAACCACCACCACCCCATTGCTGGCGTTTTCATTCTAAAATGATTGTGAGTTACACGTGCATGATTGAGAACAGCTATTTTCAGCATGAGAAAAATGAGAGACAGAGAGAGAGAGAGAGAGAGAGAGAGAGAGAGAGAGAGAGACTTAAAATGGATGAGGTTAAGTAAAAGCCCCGTGACACTTAATTTGAAAGTATGAGTTATCAGAATAAATTCACAATGGAATTTACCTTAAAGAGCATACATGCACACACATGTGCACACACACACACGTGGATGGTTGGAAGGATGGACGGATGTATGGATGAATTGGTTAAGGATGGATGGCCAGACAGCTAGATACATGAGGGAGTTACAGATTTCCTTGGATTGGTTATAGCCACTGAAAAGGATTGGGAGCAATGATTAGTCGTGTTACCGCCCGGATCCACATTTTGACCTCCATGCACCATTTGTAACTAAACAGGAGCCAGATTCCTTAGGGGGGGAGGTGGGGGGAATAGCTGCTACCAGGTCTGAGGCAAGCTGGGGCTGACACAGCATCATCCCAGAGAGCTATCCAAAGGACAAGGATGCCATGGAGAGGCTAGAGCAGGCATAATGGCTAGATCTCCAGGGGTTAAAGATGAGACTATTTGGGCATCCCAAGGAGTTGCAACTACAAGGGATTTACACCTATTAGACATATAAATCCACAAGTCCCTCAGTCAACCGTAAACAAACGAAATGATGACTTGGGATGGTAGGCTGCGTCAACCGTTATTTCTCAATTGGAGAAAACGAAGGGAAGCAATCAAACATTCATCTTGCAATAAACATTTGACCACCGGGAAAATAGATCATAAACGCAGAGAAGTTTCTCTTTGTGAAGGGTGATTTTAGTCAATAAAGAATAACAGAGTTCGATTCTCACCACCTTGTGGATCCTAATAAATGTGTGCATTTAGGCAAGAATATTATTTCCAAAGGGGGGAGCTGGAGGTCATGCATTCTTGATGGAAGTAACAACACAACACCCCTCCCCATCCCTGTAGGAAGTACTCAGTCTCCCCATCCCTGTAGGAAGTACTCAGCCTCCCCATCCCGGTAGGAAGTACTCAGACAACGCAAAGCGAAGCAACGGAGGCTCGGGAACATCCCAACGTGTCACAGGGAGCAGAGCTGTACTTAACGTGATCCAAGATATGCCAACGTCACCACCTAACCAAACAAACCAGCCCCCTACCACTAGGCTATCCCGGCACCCCGCGCCTCTCAAGGGCGTGGGAGAACCGCGCTGTGGATTTTCCAAGACTGCAGCTCCTTGAGGAAACAAAATGCCATATCTTCATCCCATCTTGATACAGTCAAATGACCAACTTGTTGGTTAGAAGCCCAGTGCTTAAGCACTGCCCTGCTACGCTTCCTACATCAATGCCCCCAAACCCAACGCAGTGCCACCGAGTCCAGGCTGGCTCAGAGTGGGTGACCCATCAGGAAGTGGGCGTGGCTGCTGTGTGCGGTAGAGTCAATCCTGACTCATGGGGACTCTGTGCTAGAGCAGAGATACCCTGTGTGGCTTTGTAGATGGTAACATTTACGCAAGCCCATTGCTAAGTCGTTATTCAGCAGAGCCACCAAGCGGGTTCCAACCATCAACCTTTCAGTACTTCTGGGCTCCTTCAGAAAACTCAGTCATCTTTCTCAAATGTGGTTTCTCACACTTGACACAGGGTCCTTACTAAAGTTCCACCTTGACCTTAGCCTATTTGGGGCACTTATTGAAATAGAAAGCCTGCCCCTCCCTAGATTTCAGAGTTAGAGGCTCTGGGAGCGGGGCCTCAGGAGGAAAACAACGCTGTAACTACTCGGTGTGGTGCACAGCACACCGTCTGCATGTCACATTTCGCTTGGATTATTTTCATTAAATCATTTTAATTTTCAGACCGCATGAAACTATTTTATCCAAAGACAGGTGTTTTTTTCCCTGTTATGCTGAAAATTCAGACACAATTTGATCAGTGTTGACCAGGGGCTGGGGCCGGTTTGGGAGGAGGGTGGCTATTGGTTACCAGGCACAGTTGTTGATTAGAGCAACAACAAAGTCCTGGGAACAATGGTGATGTTTGTACAGCTTGGCTCATGCCATTTCATGTCGCTAATCACAACCCACGCATTGCCATTGAGTCAATTCCAACTCATGGTGACCCTGCATAGGGCTTCTCAAGCTGTACCTCTCTGTAGGAATGGATAGCCCTAACGTTCTCCCTTGAGGTGGCTGGTGGATTTGAACTACTGACGTCTCGGTTCATAGTCCAACACTTACTGGACAGTCCCATCAGGGTTCTTCATGTCAACTACAGTATACCTAAAATAGGGAAATTGTTTTCAGTTATGGCAAAAATAATGCTTGCATTTTTTTGGGTAAAATAAGCAAACAAAAAAACCCATTTACCAGTGGAATAACTTTTCTAAGTACAATTCAGTGGGACTGGTTAAGTTTCCCACATGAAAACGGCAATCTTTTGTCAACAGGCTTCTATGTCATCACAACAAATTTGTAAACATTAAAAACCAAAACGAAAGTCCCCTTGTTTGTTCAACGGAAAGAACTCTAACCCCGAATGGTCTCCATACTTGTTGGATAAATGTCAATCAAATACTTCCTCTCAATACCAACTATGACAACGCAAGCAGTTTTCCTTGGGGCCAGACTCTCCTTTCCAAGTTTGCTAAGCACCCGGGGTGAACCAGAGGCACTGCTGAGCAAAAGGCAGGGCTTACACTTCCTTACAAAGTTACCGTTTCGAAAACGGGCAGGGCAGTTCCACTCGCCCTAGAGGGTCACTCTGAGTCAGAATTGACTCGGTGGCAGTGAGTTTGTTTTGTGGAGCTTCGTGTAACAGGGTGAAGCCAGGGGTCCTCTGTGAGGACACAATTTTGGTGACAAGGAGATGAGCAGATTCTTAAGACAAACCACGTCCCGAGTCCACACCACAGCATGTGTGTCCCGCCGTGAACACACATGAACACGCTTCTTGCTGCTCATGGCACTTGCCATCAAAAATCAGCAGTGCGTGGTGGCGAGATTCCATTTCCCCTCGGGTCGATGGACATCAACAGCAGAGGTATTGACAAGGAAGGGGTGAGAAGCAGCACGCATTAAGCTGAGCTGAAGTGCTCGGCGCAGCCTTAGGAGCTTTCCACGGGATTTCTAATTTAATCTTTATTGAAGGCCGTAGCTTTTTATAGTTGTTTAAGAACCCCAAGGATTCCACTACAGTGCTTGGAGCATCTGCATTTTATTTTTAAATGAAATGTCTCGCTACTTCATCACAGTAATAAGCGTGCACACACACGTGTCACACAATGGAGCAGCACAAACACAGATTCTAAGGGTGCCCTCTAAAGCAGTGTGTGTGTGTGTGTGTGTGTGTGTGTGAGAGAGAGAGAGAGAGAGAGAGAGAGAGAGAGAGAGAGAGAGAGAGAGAGAGAGAGAGAGAGAGAGAGAGCGAGGGGGGGGTGTCTGAATTAACTGTGAACACTTAAGGTATAAATCAGAGCATGATATGCTCCCAGGCCAACCTGTCAGCAACTTGCAAACATACTGACTGTAAAATCCAGAGTTCGAGGAATCCTGGCGGCTTAGTAGTCCTTACATGACCTGTTCCCACTTGTATGACTCACCCTTGTGTCTGGCCCACCCCCAGCCTGGCTACCACCTTCTTTTTCATGTTGGACGTGTCCAGTTCCCACCTGAACTGCTTTGCCCTCTAGAAACACTGCAGGCCAGGGGCCTTCACCCAGGGCTGTGCTCAGAGCACCAGTGTGAAACAGCCGCCCCCATTCTTGTCGCATCTCACAGCTGCTGCAGCACCTGCACCACGCAGAGGGAATAATAGCGTGTGCATTTAAGGGCTGTCTTCCACACTAAAAACGAACCATCTTGAAGGAAGGTTCAAGCCCAGGACCTGTAAGAAAGCTGACACAGAGAAGGCGGTTCATAAATACGAATTCCATCAACTGCAGACCCAAGAGACTACAGTGACTTGTGTTTATGCCACTCTTAAAACAACCATGATGTGCATGGAAGGTGAAGAACCGGCCCATGGCAGGAGTGTGTCTGGGCATCCGAATCCACCTCTGTGCCTTTAACGTCCACATCCCTAAGGGAGAGAACTCTGGGTCGAGCCCACTTGCAGTCGCGACCAGTTGCCTTCCAGTTGACTGCTGGCGACCACATGCGTGTCAAAGTAGAATTGTGCTCTATGGGTTTTCAAGGGCAGATTTTTCAGTAGATCACCAGGACTTTCTTCCAAGGTACCTCTGAGTGAACTAGACACTCAAGCCTTTTATAAGGTTACCAGGGGAACGCATTAACCACTAAAGTGTCCAGGGTCTGTGCTTGGATTCATTTTGGCACTGGGTCTCATTTGATCTTCACAAGAAGCCCTGGTGGTGCTGTGGGTTACACACCGGGCTATCAACCACACAGGTCAATGGCTCAAACCTACCACTGTGCCCGTGGGAGAAAGATGAGGCTGTGTGCTCCTGTAAACAGGTTTACCGTCTCGAAAACTCTATCTAGGGTCACAGCGAGTCAGAACCAAGTCCATGGCAGTGGGCTTTACATCTTTCATAGGCAATCATTAATTTGCTGCTGTTAGGGTTAAAATCCACAGTGGAGCTCTCTGGAAATCAGAGGACGTCATGTGTAAAGTAAATTCAGTGTTCATTCTGTCACGGTGAAGACTCCGAATGTTCCAACACACAATGCCCAGGTTCACAGACCGCAAAATAAAAGCTTCCCTATCATTTCGGTGCATGTCTGTGATATTCCTCAGTTAGAAAGGCTGCAGGTTTACCCTCACTTTTCTTTGTTAGGACATCAACTAAGGTCTCCATGTGGCTATTCACATGCATTTCCACAGAACACACACACTCGCACGGAACCCACACTTGACATCACGCCCAGTCTCACTCAGAGGGCAGAGTAGAATTGTCCAGTCAGGATTCGATTCTAAGGTTGTCAGCTTTTATGGAAGCAGACTTCCTCATCTATCTCCCGTAGAGTGGCTGGGCTGGGGTGGGGTGGGGTTTGAACTGCTGACCTTTCTGTTAGCAGCCCAGTGGGCACCAATAAAGCAATAGCCCCCCACCCCCTCCCCCCCAAACCCCACTGAACTCATTGTCCTTGAGCTGACCTTAACTCTAGGTGACCCCACAGGAGAGGGTAGAACTGCTCATGTGGGTTTTCTGAGACCGTCCCTTTTTACAGGAGTAGAAAGCCTTGTTTTCTTCAAGCAGGGCGGTTGGTGTATCTGAATTGCTGACCTTGCAATGAGTAACCCAATGCGTCCCCACTATGCCCCCTGCCTGCCCCTACTCTTAATCTCTCAGTGGCCGCGCTGGACTTCTAACCAAAGGCCTGGTGGTTGGAACCCTCCTCGCCACCCCCCCCCCCCCCCAGCAGCACCTTGGAAGAGAGGTCTGGCAACATACCTCCAAACATTCAGCCATGAAAAGCCGTGTGGAGACCAATTCTACTCAAACACACTTGGGTGTTGGGTTTTAATAATTAAACACGAGGCATAAAGTAGTTCGTATCCAGAACAGAATTACTGGCTTCAAAGTGTCTTAAGGTAATCCTGCTTATGTAAGTGATGAGATTCAGAGCGGAAGATCTCTAAGGGTAAGTTAGTTCCTTGAATAACTTGAATAGACTTGAATAGATAGCGATGGGTTCCAGGCACATGGACTTCTCTCGTTCCGATGCTGTCAAGGGCAGCAGTGAGTAGCTCATGAAATGTTATCATTTGAAAAGTATTGCCCCTAATAGAAGATGGGAGGAAGCTGTGGAGGACGCTCTCCTTGGCTCTGCAAATTGCAGGCTTACCAACCAAAAAGGAAAAAAAAAAAAAGCAAATTGTTTTTATATTGTTAGTAATCTCAACTTTGAAACAAACACTTTCTACTCTTCCTTTGGCAAGCTTTTGGGTGGATTTAAATAGGGGGGGGGGAAATCCTGAGATTGCAAGGTAGCTGTTTAAAGACAACACGACGCCCTATGATTATTTGCAACTCCCCATTGAGGGGAACCAGGATTTTCTCACGACTAGGCAACAGCATTAAAAACAACCAGGACAGAGGAAACGCATTGGAAACCACAGGTTGAGAAGGGCACAGAGGACATGCCTGCCACCGATCACAACTCTGTGTTCACAACAGAGACGCGCTTTTCTTGTCCTGGGCTATAGCAACCCTCAGGAATATTTACATCCAGCACTCCTTTTACAAACCACATCGTCCTCGATCCGTTCTCTAGATTGAGGTTTCATTTTGTTTGAAAAAGGCCTTGATTCTGAACACAGGTGAAAACCATCACTTATGATCAAGGATAATACTTAAATCGGTGGCTATTTAGTGGCCACTAGTTTAAAACTACCAGCTGCTCCTTGGGAGAAAGAGGGGGTTTCTTTTTGAGGCAAGAGTCAAGGTCTCGGAAACTCACATAGTTCTAGCCTGTCCTTCAGCGTCACTATGAGTCAGCATCAACTTGAGGGCAGTGAGTTTGTTTTGTTTTTTGAATACCTAAATGCAAAGAAGAAAGGCAAAAAGACTAACAAAAAACCACCATTGGGTATAAGCAATGCATTTTTGACCCATCTAATCTTTCCCTTTTCTTTCACATGTTTGGGGCAAGTTTTTCCAAGTTCAATCATGGCTGACAACAAAAATCAGAAGGAATACCACTTTATAAAATAGGGGTGAACTAGAAGGATAACCTTTGGGTCCAAGCCTTGCCAGAAATTTAATCTCCTAATAAACACGAGCGACATATGAGTTGCCCAGAAACCAAATCTCTTGACCAGCGGACTCTGAGACCTAGGACTCCACTCACAGACGGACATGCTCCTTCCGAGCTTCCGGCTGCAAGCTTCCCCTTCTGGCTATTGTTCCACTTCACCCAAATTTAAAAAATAGGGTTCCCTCCCATTTTGCTTCATCGGCCATGACTGAGTCAGTTCAGAACAGGCAACAGTTGCAGCTGCCTCGTCACCAACAAGATTCAGCTGACCCTCTCTCCTTCTTTGAGCCTCTCTCTCTCTTACCTGTAACATGGGGTGGCAGTATCTCCCCAAGAGTGTGAGAGAGCTTCATATCTCACCAAGGAACATCGAAAAGCCACCCAGCCCCAAACCACGTGCTCTAGACATAGCTTTCTCTCCCCACGTCTTCTAGGGACCTTGCAGACCCCTATCCAGTGCCCCTCCAGCAACAGCGAGCAAAGCTCAGTCTTGGGGATTGCCTTGCCAAGGAAGCATGTCGCCATCTCCAATTCCTGAGCATGACGATGGAGAGAATCCAGCCAGGAGCCCCCCTCCCGCCCTTCCCTCCTGGATGTCTGCTGTCCAGCTCCATGGTGAACTCACCAGGCCCAAGGAACACAGAGAAAGCAGCAGGGGAAAGGAGCCAGGAGAGAAAGGCAGATTCCTGACCCAAGGGGTGGGGAACCAAGTCACTGCTCCTCAATAATCACCATCCATGAATCATTCAGCTCCTGGGACTTGTCCTTTTGTCTAAACTGCAGTCAATCTTTTCTCAGCATTAAATGGGGGCCCCTTCTCTTCACATTTCAAAGCAAGCATTTGCCACTTCAGCTGTACAAATTATATAGGATTGGAAATAGTGTAGCGTAGAGAAACTGTTTCTAATTAGAGTTTCTCCTCTTTCTCTCTCCCTCCTCTCCAGTCAAATAGGAACAAAATGAACTGAAAAAATAGTTGTTCAAGAGGTTAAAAGGTTGCCATCACCCCAGCTGCTATCTTTAGCTTTTCACTCTTTATCTAAGATGCTGTAGAGCTCTCTCTCTCTCTCTCTCTCTCTCTCTCTCTCTCTCTCACACACACACACACACACACACACACACACACACACACACACACACACACACACATGCGCGCGCCAGCCTCTGCTTCAGAGGACTCAATGTCAGGCCACACTTTAAGTCTCTTTCCTTTCAGTTCAACAACTCACAAGGCCGTCATGTGGCTCTTTGAGCAGGGCGGGTGCTTCCTACAAGGAGACTCACCACCAGTCTTCAGTGTAAACTGCAGACAAACAGCCGGGAACGGTGTGGAAAGGCAGGAAGATGTCTGGCGAAGGAAGAGATGGCAGGATGGCCTGTGAGAGTTTGGAGGGCAAAGGTTCTGTTTTCATCTCCAAGTGGCTGGAACTCAGTAACTACTCGGAGGATTGAGAAATGCAGAGAGCGGTATTTGTGAAGTTTGCCTTATGAGAAAACAAAGCTTTTCCCTGGTGGTCGCTGTTGTCAATTAAGCTAACCAGTGAGGACAATGTAGAGGACAATGTAGCCTCTTGTCCCTCCCCACCCACCCGTCCATCAGTTTGCTAGACTGAGATGGCTGGCATGTGTGCATTGTGAGGCTGGAAGCCGCGCCATTGAACTTCAAATGGTAGCAGCGTTACCCAGAATGGATAGACATTCCGCATGGCTTCCAGACTAAGACCGGGAAGAAAGGCCTGGTGATCAACTTCTGAAAATGAGTTGAAGACAAGGGATCACAGCAAAATTCTGCCCCATGCTGTGCAAAAAGACAAGCCCCTGAAGGCACTCAAAACACATAGTTTCACAACGGACAAACACACCAATGTTCCTGAAGGTGGTGCAGGAGCTGCCCACACGGCGGGGGTTCTGTTTTACAGGTGGGGAGGGCTTCCCATGAGGAGGAGCTCCTCGATCCTAGCTAACAAGAGCAGGGCATGTCCCAGTGGTCATGTGCCAATCTCTAGTAAGAGAAAGAAAATCTCACAGGAAGAAAAAGAAGAGGAAAAGCAGGATGCTAGTTTCTGAAAACTCATTTGTGAATCCAAACCAGAGTAAGCCAAGTGCCTGAGCATTCAAATGAAGGGTAAAAAAAGACGAGGTACTGCTGACGCCCCCACCCCCACCCCCGCTTTGCTGGTGTGAGATTTTTAGACCTTCCTTCCTGTGGTAGGGAAGGCATCAGATGTATTTAAAGTATCAACATCAACCCGCCTCGCCTTCACATCCCTCTTGGTCGGCTCGTACATTCTCTAGTCCCACCTCATTGCCCCACACTATGTTTTATAATAACATATGGCCTTGTGCTTTCATTACTTGACCTCTTGAAAATGTCACAGGCGATTAATTCACATTAAAACTCCCCTACGAATTCAGAACTTCAAGTTGTAGCATGCAAAAAATTTCCACCAGGATCTCGCTTATTAAGGCCCCTTTTAGCTAGCTTAAGAAAGAAAGGGGTGGGGATGTTCACCGAACTCGAGCATTCTTAAATTGAATTGCTCACCCTCATTTGTACCCAACCAACAAGCTAATTGAAAAGGATTCTGATCTAGTCTCTAAAGTAAATCTAGATGGAACTTTATTCGATTTGGCCTGGTGTGCAGGGAATGTCCTGAAGCATTTCAATCACAAAATCGAGGAAGCTCGGATCAAATTCTGGATTTGCCATCTGGCAGTTGTGGGACCTGACACCCTTATCTGACTTTCTGAGCGTCACTTTTGCAGTTTACAAAATAAGCGCAGAACGAATGTTTGTCTAAGAAGCGCTCTACATGGCAGTGGCACCCGTGCAAGGCAATTAACCTATATTAGCGTCATGATGGCCATGCATATCCCAAAGTCACTAAAATGGGAAGGGTGATTCAAAGAGAAAATACACAAGGGTAAGTACAGCATTGCTCTTAGGGGTCCAGCTTGCACCTGCGTACGTCTATTCCAATCAAATACGTGTAAACCTATCTCTGGAATCAGTGGCTGACTGCAGAGCAAGGTCTCTTAGTAACCCACTGGTCCTGGTCTCAAAAACTGGTCAAATCAAAACAGTGACTTTTGTGGGAACCGCTGGGCCAGTACAATTTGAGGCAGAAAGGTCTTATGGCCACTGTTTTTGGGGATTCCACAGGGGTGATCCTGATATATTTTCCTTAAAGACTAGGAGGATTGTGAGGGTTTGTTAGGAAGAAGTTCCTAGAAAATGAACAACCATGTTGGTCAGAAGAGGGTCAGGAAGAGCCCACCATTCTAGGGCCGCAAGGGCATTTTGTCTGGAAGCCTCACTGCATCCACCTGAACCATCTCCAGCTTGCACCTTTAGATTTCTTTTCCTTCCCTGAACTCGGAGGCCACTGAAAAGAACCACCATTGAAAAGAATCCCTCCGGATGCCAAAAATACCGTCTTGCTGTGGCCTAAGTCGAAGAGCACCGCATTCTTCAGGGAGGGTGGAGAGATGGAAACACCGCTTTCAGAAGTCACTGTCAAGTACGGAAGGCATCGTCAAGTACCATCGGATCCACATTTGGATAGTTCTGTTTAATGAAGATTTATATGGTTTTGAAGCAATCCATTTGGACTTGTCTCCACCCAACACTGTTCATTCAATCACCTGTGTACTGATCCCAAGGTGAAAGCCACTTAAAAGTCCACCAACCAGGTAGCAAGGTCAAGGTCTCCTCTCCCAGGCTTCTCAGCGCATCCTATCTAGGAACAGAGTGAGGTCAGGCCATGGATGCTGGCAGAGAAGAGAACAATGATAGGCGGAAACCAGGCATGCACAATGGGTCACGCCAGTCAGCCTCTACTCCCAGGTCCACACATGAGAATCCTCACTGGCCCTCAGAACATTTTATAGACATATATTCATTAAGATGGGAAGATGTTCAAAGCACATTGCCAAGGGAGAAAAGAAGAGCTAGGAAGATATTTCAAGTATCATTCCATTTTTGTAATGCTAACTATTTATCTAGGTCTGCGTGAAAAAATATCCAGGTGGGAAAAAACCCTACCAAAATTCTACAAGAAAACACACCCCAAAGCAGTGTGGAAGATCCCTGGGTGACAGCAGAGTGGCAGATGATTGATGTCTTTTGTCTGTTGTTGGCTAACCCCTGGTAGAGCCTTTGGAGAGAGATTACTCGCAAAGGATGGATTTTTTTTTTAATTAAAAGAATGAACCCGTCTTCTAAGTCACAGTTCACGTTTCCAATAATGTTCCCTGCGTTCCATGCAGAACAGCCCTTGCCTTCCGCAGAAGCCAGTGTGGGCAGCAGATCCAAGCCGAGCAGCCTCTCATTGCATAAATGACCTGAGGAGCTACACCGCGATGAATGGGGGTTGGGGGTGAGGGGGGGACGGAGAATGGAAATTTGGAAGAGCTCAAGTCACTGAAAGCAAAGGCAAGAGGAGCAGCAGTAACCACCCGCCCACCCAAACCCACTGTCCTCAGGCTGATTCTCATGCAGAGCGATCTCTTCTACAGTTCCGAGCTGGTTGAACTTTATGGGAAAAATGGCCTCATCATACACCTCCAGGGCAGCTGTTGGTTTTGAACTGCTGATCCTTTGGTTAGGAGCTCAATGATGAACCCACAGTGCTACCAGTTCAACAGCCGAGGGAGGCTGAGCCTAGGAGGACAGAAGAGACCAAACCCGACTCATTTGAGCCTTGAGTAGACCTGCCCCAGAGGCGTTTCTGGACTGTGCTCTTCGTGAGAACAGAACACCAGGCCTTTCTTCCACTGAGCTGCTGGGTGGGTTTGACGCATTTCACAATTCAGTGAGCAGCCAAGCGCAAACGCTTCACGCCTTCTGGGGACCTCCCGGAGGAGACAGACATTCCCAAAGCCTAATCACTTATTTTTCCTTTCTGGAGGAGGAAATTTCTTGATTAGTCTATTTTAACAAATTGTTATCATTAAAAAAAATCCTAGCTAAAAATAACCACTAAAATGCAGAAGATATGCAGAAACACCCCGTGATGCAAATTATTTGTGAAGTGAGTGCAGCCGCATGACCGGGAATTAGCACACGGGGTCCGGGGTCCCAGGTACTCTGCAATTGAGAGGCAGGTCCCCTCCACAAACTGAGGGAGGCAGGACCCGATCCCCACTGTGGGCTTTGACAATGTGTTCTCATCCTTCAAAACAGTGGCTTTGCATAAGAATGAGGGAGCAGTGCCCATTGTTCGTGGGGTGGGGGTGTGCAGCAGAGACAGGAAGAGAAGCCCCTGTAGCAGGGTTATGAAAGGCTGCATTCTATGTCTACTAGTAGCCTTCTGGTGGCGTAGGTGGTTATGCGTTGGGCTGCTAACTGCGAGCCCAGCAGTTCAAAAGCACCAGCTGCTCCTCAGGAGAAAGACTGGTACAAAGGCTGGTCTCTCTACTGTTGCAAAGAGTGATTGACAGTCTTAAAAACCCACTGGGGTAGTTCTACCCTGTCTGGTAGAATCACCGAGTCAGAATGGACTTTATGGCAGTGAGAGAGACATCTTTTATTTTAATACTAGCAATTATTTTCACCTTGGAATCTGTTGCGGAAGACCCTTTCATCAAAAGGCTTCTGTATCTAACTCCCTTCCTATGAACAGCAATTCACTGTGGCTACTCAGTGCACTTCCTTAATCAGGCATACAAAGGGGTACCCCCCTCCCCCCCAAACACTGATGATCATTTGTTTTTTTTTTTTGATGTGAGGGGGAGAGTGCATTTGGAGTTCATTCCACCAGGTCCGACTGTTCATCAACCTTTCTGTTTAGAGGTCTTGAAAAGATAGCATAACTGTGTGTGACCAAAAAGGCCTGGTTTCTAGCAGAAGGGGGACTGGTTTTGCCACCACAACAATGCACCTGCTCAAGCAGCCATCCCAGTGCACCGTTTTTGGCAAAGAACAGCATGTCCGTCTTGCCCCATACACCTTACTCACCCAAACTCCCTCTGGTGCGACTTCTTTTTGTCTCCCCGAATGAAGAGGGACATGAAAGGACAGTGACTTGATGACATAGAAGAGGTGAAGAAAAAAAAACGAGGGAGGTGCTGTCAGCCATTCCAACAGAGGAGTTTGAAAAACGTTTCCAGGAATGGAATTGCAGATTTGACAAATGTATTACGTGTAATGGAGACTACTTTGAAGGTGATAAGGTTGTTTTGCAAATAAATAAATAGATAGATAGATAGATAGATAGATAGATAGATAGATAGATAGATACATACATACATACATAGCTTGGAAGGAAAAAACCTCCGATCTTTTAGGGCCACCCCTGTGTATTGCTAGGATCATCCCTGTAGCTCTCATTTCTAGTCTATTAAGTGGAAGCAGTAGAAAGCCAGAAAGCGGGCACTTGCCACCATTAACTTTAAGCTTTATTACACTTGCTAGCAGCCCTGTCTGAAAATTTACTAGCAGAAGAAACTGAAATCCTGGCTGCTGGAAGAATATCTGGAGAGTTTATCCCTCATCCTTCCTGTGCCTATAAAGCATGGACCGGCTCTGGGTCCAAGAGCAGATATTTCATGCCAGTGGGCAAGGAAAACCGGGTAACTGCTTACCCACCCAACGGGGAATTATAAGAACAACACAGGAACAGCAGTGGCAATGACCTTCAAACACATACACCGGGAGTTTGTCTCTGATTAGTGGTGGCAACCCCAATGACAAGGAATAAATGCCGATGCTAGAGCCTAAAGTAAATAATTCAGTTGTTACTTGAGGGAAGGGGAAGCGTCATCAAATTGGTACATGTGACTCTTGCTTTGAAAGGACCTACTGCGGGATTAATGGACAATACCTGAACCCAGCAACTAGACTATCCCTGGGCTAAGAGTTGCTACCCTAACCCAACCAACATAACCAAGCCCACTGCCGTTAAATCGATTCCACTCAGGGCAACCCTATGGGGCAGAGCAGAAGTGCTCCCTTGGCCTTCTGGGACTATAGATCTCTACAGGAACACACTGCCTCATCTTTCTCTGAAGGAGAGACTGATGGGCTTGAACCACCAACCGTCTTGTGACCCAAGTTATTTTACTTAATGTCATTAGAAAAACCCCCCTTACAAAATGCAATTAGCCTTCGATGGAAGGAGGGAGGGTGTAGGATCCCTGGCGGGGCTTGATCAAGGGCAGTGTAGCAGAGAGGAAAGACCAAAATCTGAATGAAGGCCAA
Organism: Tenrec ecaudatus; assembly: GCF_050624435.1. Lineage (NCBI taxonomy): Eukaryota > Metazoa > Chordata > Mammalia > Afrosoricida > Tenrecidae > Tenrec > Tenrec ecaudatus. The sequence continues at coordinate 299,023,708 of NC_134530.1, read as the reverse complement.
ATATGATAGTGGGACAAGAGGCTAGTAACAGGAAATAGAGGAAAAAACATGGAGGTAAAGGACATTCATAAGGACATTTATAGAGTATAAATACAGCCATATACCTATGTAAATATATTTATATATAACTTTAGGGAAATAGATCTATATACATATATTTATATGTTAAGTATTAAGGCAGCAGATGGAGATTGGACCTCTACTCAAGTACTCCCTTAATGCAAGAAAACATTGGTCTAATAAACTGGCATTCTGTGATACCCAACATAATTGCTGAAGACAAAATGGGTGCATAAGCAAATGTGATGAAGAAAGCTGATGGTGCCCGGCTATTAAAAGATATAGCATCTGGTATCTTAAAGGCTTGAAGATAAACAAGTGGCCATCTAGCTGAAAAGCAATAAAGCCCACATGGAAGAAGCACACCAGGCCGAGTGATCATGAGGTGTCAATGGGACCGGGTATCAGACATCAAAAACCCAGAATAAAAAATCTTATCAATGTGAATGAGTGGGGTGGCAGAGTGGAGACCCAAAGTCCATCTGTAGACAATTGGGCATCCCCTCACAGAAGGGTCACAAGGAAGAGATGAGCCAGTCAGGGTGCAGTATAGCACTATTGAAATATACACCTTTCCTCTAGTACTTTAATGCTTCCTCCCCCTACTATCACGACCCCAATTCTACCTTACAAATCCAGCTAGACTAGAACATGTACACTGGTACAGATAAGAGCTCAAAACACGGGGAATTCAGGACAGATAAATCCCTCAGGACCAATAATGAGGGTAGCAATCACAGGAGGGGAAGGGGAAAGTGGGGGCAGAAAGGGAGAATTGATCACAATGATCTACATATAATCCCCCTCCCAGGGGGATGGACAACAGAAAGGTGAGTGAAGGAAGACAGCGGTTGGTGGAAGATATGAACAAAATAATACTTTATAAATTATCAAGGGTTCATGAGGGAGAAGGGAGGAGCTGATGCCAAGGGCTCAAGTAGAAAATGTTTTGAAAGTGATGATGGCGAGCTATGTACAAATGCTCTTGACACAACGGATGTCTGCATGGTTTGCATTAAGAGCTGCAAGAGCACCCAATGGAATGTTTATTTTTAAGGCAATTAGTCTAAAACACTTTACTGAGTGTAGTTGCTTTAGAATTTTATCCCTTGCTGAAGGCTCCTAACAGGGCCAGATATTGTCGAGAGGCTTCTCTGATTTCTCAGACTGCTGGAGATGAAAAGCTAGGCCCTGGGTTATGGGTTGGGTTGTGATCTGCATGGTCGGCAATTTGAAACCACGGGCAGCTCTGAGGGAGAAAGGGCTTTCTACTCCTGTAAACAGTTAGTTTCAAAACCCACAAAGGGGTGAGGGGTGGGGGGTGAGGTGTCGCCACAAGCCAGCAGTCAGCAGCATTGACTCGATGGCAGTATGTTTGGTCTGGTTTCTCGTTGGCTATCTAGTTAGTCAACAAAGACCTCCTGGGACTGGCCTAAGCCTGAAAACACCTTATTGTTCTTTTTGCTTGCTCACAGTCAAAAGCTGTTGCCCATGGTTACCCCGAAACCTGAGTTCATGAAAAACCTTCTATACATAACTCCCGAAATGTAAATTCCAAAGCCAAAGGTATATAATATACATCCCCTGTGGATTCTGATTTCATACAGGAAACCACAAAGACAGTCCTCATTGTTACAGCTTCTAAATAAAACTTCTCTTCCTTCCGCTGGCTTGGAGGGGTTCCTGGGCTGGGAAGCTCCAGTGTGAAATACCTGCATTGCTCGTGATGTTCTGGTTCACAGCCTCCTGCTTAACCCACTGTGTTACCAGGGCCCACATACACAGTTTTGAATCAAGACAAAGCATATTCACCAAAGGAGTCCAATACCAGCCACTTTTCTAATGGGGTGACTGTTCACAACATGCTACATTAGTACGTCAGAAATCTGTAAAATGTGCATGTGTTATTGCAGAGATGTTTAGGGCAACCAGGACACTTTTTCAATGCTTCTGAAGAGGGGACTTCCTGCTCTGTAGAAACCCATGGGGGTAGTTCTACTTTGCCCTGGAGGGATGCTATGAGTCGGAATCAGGTCGATGGAAGAGAGTCTGCCTTTTTGGAGTTTGGGGAATATTGGGTCATTCATTCCTTAGCGGCAAGAAGGCGAGGGCGGTATATTAGAAGTCCATTCTAAAAGGGAGAGGAGGCATCCATGGACATCTCTTTTTTGTTTTGCTGTTGAGCAAAACATAAACACACTTAGCGGGGTGCTACCTCTGGGTAGAAGCAGAGTAATTTGGGTAGATTTAGGCTAGAAAACGATCTGAGAAATGTGCTCCACTCCTCTGGCCTCGCTCCTTGCACCTAAAAATGCAGGCAGACAGAGTTGTAGATCTCTAAACTCTGAACAAATGGTCAGGGACCGGGGTGGCATAGAGGCTTGGCTGGCAGTCAAGGTCAGTGATTCGAATCTATCCAGCAACACTGGGGAAAGAAGGAGACCCGGTGATCTGCTTCCTAAGAGAAGGCAACCAGATAACCGCCACGAAGCAGTTCTACTCTGTAACACACGAGGTCTGCAGTGTCACCCACCCACCACAGCCACGTAAACAATAGTACAAAATGCCCCAACTGCAATGCATACAGCGTTGGCTTTGGGCCACCCTATCCCGCAGGCTTCCACCGTGGCTGCATCTATGGCTCAGATTTAAGAAAATTGAGACGATGGAGCAGACTAGGCAGTGGCTTGTTCTGCCATACACAGGGTCGCCATGAGTCAGTACCAGCTGGACGGCGCCTGGCAACAACAGCCTTTTGAAAAAGAGATTATCAAGATGAATGGTTGCCAGTTTCATGTCCGACACAGGGTTGAGTTCCCAATGCGTGGATCAGTGACTGAATGGGTGGACGAGTGGATGAAGGGATTGATGGGTGAGGTTTATTTAGAGTTGTCCGTGGGGAGCCTTCGTTCATCTCACGTCCTGGAGAGGGGCATCATGTGCAGTACAGTAGAGGGGCCATGAAAGACAGGAAGGCCCTGGGCCAGAGGGGCTGACACGGTGGCTGCAACAGTCTCCGATGTGAGAGTAACCGTGAGGACAGCGCTGGACCCCTTGGTTCCGTCTGTGGTGGGGACGGTCCCTAGGAGTTGGACCAGTGCGTTGGTCCCTAAACAAGTCCAGCCATCACCTGAATTACTACACTAGCACAGGCCAGAGCCTGAAGTAGCTTCTGTTCTAGTAGGAGAGACAGAATATAAATAATATCAAAAACCACAAAACGCACTGCCACCGAGAAGATGGGGAGAGCTGCCCCTTTGAGTTTCCGAGACGGTCAGTCTGTACAGGAGTAGAAAGCCCTGTCTTTCTCCAGTGGAGCCGGACCTTCAGACTGTGCTGTTAGCAGCCCAATGCACGACCAACACAGCCAATGAGTTTGAAGGGCCAACTCTTCCGATAGCAGCAGGGAGATGAACCACGGAGCCACCAGAGTTCCTTGCAGTCGAAAGCCAAGACTGCAAATAAGGAATCGGTTATTGGGGAACAAGTAGTGAAGTACCAGGGGTGGAGGCACTGAAAACTTCCAAGCCGGAGTCTGATTAAACTAATTCACCCCGAGGTGCTGATGTTTATGCATGGCCTCTATCCCAAAGCCATTTACATTTTAATGTAAAACAGGTAGAAATCTTGGCTACCCACTTGAGAGCTGAAATGCGGTTAGTAACATCTCAGGCATGGGGTGGACAGAGAAGATACTTCAAACGACACGCGTAGGCAGACAGTCTGCCTGCTTCTTTCATAAAGAAAGGTTCTTTAAGCACTCATAGGTAGCAAGCACATAAAAGGGAGTTGGTGGACTGTACTATAGCTTTGAAATATATGTGTGAGTACTAAGTATTATTGAAGGGGCAGTGATTCAGCAGAACTCTCATCCTCCACCAAGGAGACCAAGATGAATTCTCAGACAAGGCACCGTGTACGCCGCTGCCATGCACCTATCCCTGCGGCTTGAGGGTGGCTTTGGGGTTGAACACGCTTTGGTGGAGCTTCCAGACAAAGATGAACTAGGTCTGGAGATGTAGTACTTCTGAAAGTGACTCCACAACCCCATATGGACCAAAATGGCTTGATTCACAACCCATCATAGTGCCCGGCAGCACTGGACTGGGCAACGTTTCATTCTGTTGCCCGTGAGTTGCCATGAAACGGAGGTGACTTGTTGGCAGCTAACAACAATTATCTGGAAAGTGATTGGCTAGAAGTCAAAATAGGGAGCCTGCATTTATCAGCAGGCAGCTGCTTGCTCGGTAGTCTGGCTGAAAGACCACCACCCCATAGATCTTCCTCAGGATTGGCTAAAACTTCCCCAGCTGAGAAAAGCTCAGTCCTTATAAAAAGTAATTATCCTTGCCAAGATAATAAAGTCATTCCGAGCATATTAATGGGAGTGTCCACCAAGGAACCGATGTGAGGCATGTGGGGGAAGAGAACCCACAGGGCCAGAAGTCAGAAATGGTGACCATACAGGCTGCCACTGCTGAAAACCAGCCAACAGAGCCTAGTTCACAATTCTCCCTATCCTTCAATGGCCTTCACCCCAGGTGCACGCCTGGCTCATTCCAACATTTCCTCCTGAGTCTGGAAGACTCTGGCAATTGAAAGAGAAAAGAAAAGTAAAAATCAAAACAAAACAACAAAAACAACTCAAGACTTGCAAAGGGTTTTGATGAGACGATGTACATATCTTCCACTAAAAGGCTTTCAACCCTGACCGCATAATTGAACAGCAAGAACTCAGTGTGAGTCTTCAGCTTCGTCCATCGAAGCAGAGTTAGCGATTTAGAATTGAGGCAGAATTCATACATACACAGGCCTAAGAGCTTCCTGTTTGCAAAGTTGGCTGCAACAAGTAGATCTGAAGCATGGAGACATGTAAATGATATAAGATAAGACAGACAGACAGGATCAGAAGGGCTTTAATGTCAAGATCAGTGGAACTCATAGCCACAGCAATGACTCAATGTCAGTATCAGAGAGTGTGAAAGAGCCAACTGAACACAAGGCTGCCGAGTTCGCTGTCAGTCCCCAAACCCCAGCCTTCCAAAGAGCATGCCAGTGGTGTTTACACACATGTGTTTGTGTGTAGACATGAACACACTCACCTGGCCGACAGACCCTCTACTGTTATCCTAGGAGTGTTTGGATAAAAGGAGGGTGAGAAGGTGTGATGGATTGAATTGTGTCCCTCAAATGTATGTGGACGTCATAAGCCCTGAGCTTGTGACCACGATCTTGTGCAATCATGTAGTGTCTTTGAAGATTCCATCAGTTAACATAAGGCTGAAGCAGGGTGGCACTGAGCGTGTTAAAGAAGCCAAGGAGAGAGAGAGAGAGAGAGAGAGAGAGAGAGAGAGAGAGAGAGAGAGAGAGAGAGCCAGAAGGTGGTCATGGGATGATGGGGGCAGAAGCAGAGTGGTGCATCTCCTAGCCAAGGACCGCCAAGCGCCTCAAATGTCACCAGAAACTAGGTAGCGGATGGTACAGATTTCCCCCGAGACGCCTCCGGAGTCAGCATGGCTAGCACCTTGATTTGGTTCTCAGGCCAAGGCATTTCTGCTGCTATAGGACACCCAGTTGGGGGCCGAGAACATGGACAGTATGAATTAGCATAACTTTTCTGCCTTAGATTCTCAGAAGACTTTATACCTGGCCAATCTCCATCCTGCCAGACCTCAGAGTCTATGGGCTGTCTCCATTTCTAATCCAAGAGGCAGTCCAGTGTCGTTTTGAAAAAGTTCTACCCTTTCCTATGAGTATTTCTGAAAAAAGATGAAACGATCAGGCAGGGGTTTGATCACAGGACCGGCTTTAATTGCGTATGAATGTTGATCAGCATGGTTACACCGCGAGTGCCATTAATTAATGTCATTGTGAATGTAATGTTCATAGAAAGCTCTTGTGAGTAAGAACACAAGCTGACACAATTCAAGGACACACACGAGCCAGAAGACACACGTCTGCATCCTCTCCTGAAGGAGGAGACACTGTTTTCTTCTTCTGTGGTCTATAGGCCCTCGTGATGCCATGGGTTACGTGCTCGGCTGCTAATTGCCCACTTAACTGCCCACCAGGCAGCCATTCTGTGGGAGAAATAGGAGACGTGTTGCTTCTGAAAGAGCCAGTCCCAGAGCCCCGAGGGAGCAGGTCTGCTCTCCCCTCTGTGGTCGCCATGAGTTGGAACGGCCTCAGGAGCAGCAGGTTGGGTTTTGGCTGTTATCTTCGAGATGAGATTTCCAGAGGGAATGAAGCTCTGGGTTACTGACATAGACATGGATGGTGTGACCCCACCCAATGGCGCCTCTCAAGAAAGACCAGGGTTCTGCTTCCCAGAGGACACAGCCAGGGCACTGCACGTGACCGTTTCCTCGCCCCACTTTGGGGGGTCATGTGTCTCATCGGCTTAACTACAACTGGTTCGGTATACTATAGGTCAGCAGTTCAAACCCACCGGCCATTCCACGGATGAAATCCAAACCTTTATGCTCGCATAAAGATTTACTGACTCGAGGACCCTATAAAGGGCCGCCAGGAGTGGGAATCAACTGGGTGGCGGAGGTTTGGGGTTTCAAGTGTATCCTTTGGAGCAGACTGAGAGCTCGTCTTTGGGTCATTATTTCATGCAAAGCCTCCTGTGAGGTCGGCTGAAAGGCTCATCCAACTGAAAGGCGCAGGCTTTCACCTATAACGCTGAGCTCACCCCTCACCTGGCACAGTCCATGTAGTCTTCCTTTCAGGCTAGAGACCAATGTGTCAGTGTTCAGGCAAAAACCGCGATCAGAGCGGATAAACAGAATCAGGAATCCATAACATGCCCTGTTTTTATTTCTGTGTCACATGGCTATGGGGCTCCCCAAGCTGGTCATCCGGAAGGTCCCTCTCATGCGGTTCTTCCCCATTCCTTGCCAGACTCCTGCCCCACAATCCTGATGCAGATTTCCAAAATGCCTGTGACTCAGCTCAACAGCAACCAAACCCTTTGAGACTCTGAGCCGGCACTGAGTTTTGTTTTTTTTTTCAAACAGTCCCTGCCTTTGAAAATGCATCCTGTTAGCGGTGGCTGCAGCTAAAGCATGGCCTTCATAGGCACTCAGTCACCACCCCAAGACATGCAGAAACCTACCCCCAACGGAGCCTAAGGTTCTGCCATCACGTGGCTACAGCAAACACAGAGTGAAGTGCCTGCCTCCCAAGAGGTTGATAGAGGGGCGGTTACGAAAGCCTTCACTCACAGCTGCCAAATCAACTTGGGCCCTGTGGGTGGCAGAGAAGAATGGTGGCTGGCACAAAAATTCTCCATGGCTCATTTTTCAGGAGATGGCTGGGACTGCCTTTTTTTCTTTTTTTAACTAAGAAGGCATTTCTAATATTGTGAATTGGGTGAGGGTGTACAGAGCAGATCAATATTCTGTTCAACCGTGCATGCACGTTTTACTTCCTCTCATTCATTACAATCCCCCGAGGTAACGTCCCCACCTCACTCCCGCCCTGGGTTTCCGGTTTCCATTCCTCCTCCCTTCCTCACCCTTCGCAACCTTGTCCTTGAGCCAATGCAGCTCCTTTAGGTCTCAAATGGTTGATGCTTCTAAGGTGTGGGGGCCTTACTGGCGGTACTGTTCACTTTGCGGGTCCACCTGTGGTGTGGCCGAAGATGGAGCCGTAGGCATGAGCTTGGTACCAGACCCCAAGGTGACTACCCGTTTCTGTTGCTTGTCTGAACCCCAGGCATCTCCATCTCCTCGTTAGTTACTAACACTGCGATTAGCACCGAGCCTTGCGCTGCCTGACAGCCGATCCAGGAGGAGGCAATGACAGGCTCTTTCTCATCCAGGTGTGCCTCCAATTACTCCGTACTTAGCCAGGCTGCGAAAAGCCAAGGACGAACAAAGCATGGAGTCCCTGGGACCTAATTGGGTTGTCATTCTGCTCCAATAGATTTCTTTTAAGGAGCGACCCCCAAGGACGCCTAGGGAAGAAGGTTGCTCTTCTACCCTCAGTGCAATGCATGCTAGCTGTCCTTGTTCTTGACATCAGCGAGGAAAGGGCTTCGAAAAGGCCATGGGCCAACTGAATGGAAAGATGAGGGCATTCCCCACACTTCCTGAAGCAGCCCCTCCCAATACCGTGAAGGATGCTGGGTGTTACCACCAATCACTGAATTAGGAGCTACACCACGCTCTTTTGAAAAACTCTACAATATGAAGATGCAACCTATTTATTGTTTCAGGAACACACAGCTTCTTCGACTGGGTTTAAACAGTTGAGCATTTAACGGCTTCTCTTCTTTTAAGAAGCATTCTGAAGCACAGCATGCTATGAAAATGCAAACTTACGTCGGAAAGATCCCCTTCACCCCCACCCCCACCCCCCACTCCCAATGCTTTATCTAAATCCCTGCCGCAGATATCCACTCTCCATGCTCATTCCAGGCCCTGAAGAAGGACTCGCTCTTTCTGAGAATGTGAAAACCCTCGAGAGGGCAGCTAAGCCTCACTGGACTCCTGCCTCAGGGACAAGCAGCCACATGCGCAGTCATCCCAGCTTCACCGTGGTCATTCGGTGGAGCCAGCGGTAGGTGGGGTCTCTGAGCCCAAATATTCTTGGAGTAACAAAGGGAAGGCTAGAACAAATACTTGACATTCTTTGTGGTTTTCAAATATTCCCAGGACATCTCTTTCAGCAGTGTCCCTCACATGCCCACAACCCGACAGGTGTACAGACAGACCCACCTTCAGCCTCATTGTTTGAGAACCGTCTCCTGACATCTCCATGCCAACACAGACAGAAGCCTTCTCCAGAGTCTAGTGTCAGCCACAGTCACAGCCCAGCAGCTTCTCCAGTGAATCGACGGTGACAGAAAGCCTTCAAGGCTCCTGTCTAAATGAACTGCCTCACGTAGGCAAGGCCAGCTATCCAGGAACGCTCAGATCCAATCCTCAGGATTCCCATGGTCTTTAGATGCACATCAGGGAAACAAAGGGAAAGGTCACCGAGTCCCTCCAGTCTGACATAAAGGGAGGAAGACAGTCACTAAAGAGCAGAGGACAAGGGGACAGCGTGCCTCACCAACGCTGGCTGCACAGGTGGCCAGGCAGAAAGTTCTCTTCACCTGGGCTGTTTTCAGGCCACACCTACCAACTAGAGAAGAAGCCAAGCATGAAGGTTGTGGTGTTCCCTTCTTCCTCCTTCTCTGGACCTCTGATTACTCCCAAACTTCTGCCCACATCCCCGCCTCTGCATGCCGGTGCTGATGCCCCACTAGAACAGGAACCCAATGCACAAGAGAGGCAGATCCTATCTGATGTTCTGAGCTCACTTAACATCCTGGCCCTGAGGAACCGCCTTATGCCTGACTCTCCATTAATTAGTTGGGTATCCTCTGTGGGACGCTAGCCGTACCAGAAAGACCATGTGGTCCACGGTCCTTAGTAAGTGACACTCCCATGATACCACCATCCTTTTCCTGGAGCCCTGCCCGGATGAGGGGAATGGAAAATCCTCTTCCAGAAAGGTGACTGCCAGCTCCCAGAGGCCCTCAGGAGGCCACCCTCGCTTGCTGCCACTCCCTCGCCTGCCTTTAGGGAAGTGCCAGCCAGCGGGTTGCCAGGACAACTGGCCTCATTGCTGGGGCACAGAAATAGATCGCCAGTGGAGCAAGCAGGATCACAAACTGACAGCAACAAGATGCCGATTGGCAGTCAGTCTGCGCCCACGAAAGGCAGTGACAGACTACTATTACCTGGACACCTGACTAGCTTTCACCTCGACACTCTATCCTTTAATCTCCACCTGCGTTTGAGGTAGCCGTGACAGAGAAGGGGCAAGGAACCAGCTTAACAACAGAGGCTAAATGACTCGATTCTGAATTATGTGAGCTGGCTGGCGGGTAGGCAGCCACCAACTAGCATTGTCTCCTTTAAGGGGGGAAGAAGTTTGTCCTCAGGAGTATGAGAGGCAGATTGAGGGTGCCAAGAGGGGCCTGGGGGTCCCCTGTTTGATCATGCAATAATGTTCTCCTTTCTAAACAACAGTGACCTGACTGTATGCTCCCCTGTTCCTGGGGAACAACAAGGAAAGGAAAAGGGGAGTGGGAAAATGGGAGGAGGGCTTGTCACGGCAGATGAGAACAACCCTCACGGCCAAACCTTGGGCTTTAGCCTCGGAGAAATTACAGGTGTGCTTTGTTTTATCCCCCCCCCCTCCTGATTCTGGACAAGCAACAAAGGATGGAAAGGAACAAAGAAAATCAAAATGGAGAATATGCTCATGGAGACTTTGGAGAAACAACTCTTAACAGGAGCATTTTCGGTTTCGATGCAAGAGTGTGGGGTTCCGATGTTCAGCAGGGAGGGACAGGTGACGCACAGCCCAGTCCCCGCATGGGGGTCCTGCACAACTTCTTCTGCCTGCACGTTGGGCAGATTATATCCCATCTCGGGGCGGGAAGGGAGATGGTGACAAGGCATTGTGTGAGAAAGGCACTGAGAGAGAAGTGGAGATCACAAGTGGAAGGAAATGCCCAAAGAGCAAATTGTCAAGAACCTGCCAACATTTGGGGAAGAGGCGATTCTGAAGAAGCCCTGTTGCTGTAGTGGCCGAGCTCTGAGCTGCTGACCACAAGGTCAAGGTTGGATCTCATCCATGGCTCCGAGGGAGGGAGATGAGGCCATCTGCTTCCCTAGTGATTTAGAAGTCTTGAAAACCTAAGGGCCAGTCCTCTTCTGCCTTATGGTGGCCACCATGAGCCAGAGTCAACTTGATGGTAGTGGGGTTTTATTGTTGTTGTTTCAGGGAGGTCTGTCTTTTCTATCAAATCTATGTTCCCATATGGGGAACTCTGCTTAGCAAGTTGTCTTAGGATCCCAAACAGGAAAAGAAAAAGGGACTTTGAAGAACTCACACACACCCCTTCCAACATAGGTTTCCAATGAGTGATTTTTCCCTCTCACCTAAGAACATGGTTCCTTGTGGTGGACATTCCTTCCGCTGAACCGTGCACAGCTTCCTCAGTCATGCTCAGAAAGTTCACATACGCCTCGAGACCGGCGGGACTCAGCCAGAACTCAGTACACAGCCACCCTCGGAAAGACACTAAGAAATTGTACATAGCGAATCCATTTAATAAAATCCATCCATTTACTACTCAGAATGTACATAAATGAAATTTGAGGGTAAGGCGAGGAGATGTTTCTGGAACACAAAACAAATGATTGTTTGACAAAAGTGAAATAGTTGTGAGGGGAAACAACCAAATTATCTTTCTATGTGTCCGTAGAGTCCCAGAGGAGCCTTTTTTAACTGGCAGGGACCAGCACTTATGTCTTGGCGCTGTGACTAGAATTTCCCCTTAGCTCCTCTCAGGGCCTCCTCATTCCTGCAAAGCAGAGGGCTGGAGAAGCCACAGCAAGACAATGACCATGGCTGATGACATACCGGGGCGATGGACATCATGGACTAATATGACAGCAGGGTGTGGAGCGGATCACCAGCTCTGGCGCCCCAAAGTAAGGGAATGGTGCCATCTCTCTCTGGAAGAACCTTCCCTGGTCTCATACGTCCCTTCTAGGGCAAGGAAGTCATCCTTTTTGCCTTTCTGTCTTACGTGTGAAATAATTCTCCAACCCTGGCCTCTTTTGAGATAGGCCACTTGAAAAGGATACTGTCAGGTCTGGGTGTGCTTTCCATCCAGGGGGGCCCATTACTAAAAGACGTTTCTGGCTCTGAGTTCGCAGGGGCCCAGGCATCCAACCAAAACCACATACCAGCTGCTCTTGAGTAGACTGCAATTCATGGAGCCCCGTGCATGTTAGAGTGGGCCTGCGCATCACAGGGCTGTCCATGGCTAGTTTGGGGCAGGTGGATCACCTGGTCTTAACACAGAGTCTTTTCTTAATGGACACAAACCTCGAAACTGTGTTAGTAGCTGAGCGTTTTACCCTCTGACACTGCCCCGGGACTCTATGCTGAGACACCAACATCAAAAGCAAGAGCCAAACTAGCCCACCAAGCGTACTGCCATCATGTTGATTCTGACTCCTGGAGGGCTTGTGTGCTGGGGACAAGAACTGTTGCATTGGGTTTTCTTGGGTGGAATCTTTACGGATGTAGATCGCCAAGTCTTTCTTCCATGGTGTGTGTGTGTGTGTGTGTGTGTGTGTATGTGTGTGTGTGCGCACGCGCTATCCTTTAGGTTAGTCTTGCATTGTGCACCCCGCCCTCCCCCCGTGGACACCATGCCCACATAAAGAGGCAGTCCCATCAAAGACTGTTTCTAGGAGCTCCCCCTCCCATGCCGTCACAAATAACACACACCGATTCAGGAGGAAATTCTCCCTCTGTCTGCTTCACGATCTAATTCACATGCGGGCTAAGCCATGAAGCTTTCCTTGGAAATCCAGCCTGGGGGAGTCCAACCCACGCGTGAACTTCAAAAGTCCTCTGCTTATCCTGCCTGCCGACCCTAGGTGCATCTTGCCCAGAGTAATGGATCTGAGAGCAGCAAACATCGACGTCTCATCACTACATCCCTAGCGGAGGTTAGGACACCTCGGTACACAGTTTTTCTAGAAAGATCATTTCTCCAGTGAATTCTACATTTAAAAAGGGTGCCGGAACTTTGAACTCAGCACCGTTAGAAAGTGGTCAGATGCTTCCCTTCTGGGAAGCTTGGAAAATTTGGCCCTGCTCCAGATGTTTTCTGATCCCCGGCAGAACATGGACAACGCAGAAGCCCAGGGACACATTTCCTGGCATAACTGCTGGGTCCTGTGCATTCTTCCCCATCTCGGAGCTGCTGGAGAGAGAAGGCTTGCACACTAGGAGAAGCTGGCCCCTAGGGGGAAGGGTGTGCCTGCAGTGTGCCAGCCAACCCGTAAGTCATACTGACATGAGTGCTCAGAAGGAGCAGCTCATGCCAGGAATCTGCCCAAGGCGCCAGCCTCAAGTCATTGACAAGGAGGCCATCCAAAGTCACTGCTGTAGAGCTGACTCTGACTCAGCCTGATAGAAGGTTTTAGAGGCTGTAAATCTTTATGGGATCACACAGCCCCCCCACCACCACCCCAGTACGGCATTTGGCAGCCCAACACTTCCCTGACAATACCACCAGGTCTCTTAGCACCACCAGGAGCAAGGAGAGGGAGGGCAGGAATCAGTGAGGCCATCGGCAAGCAACCCTGGTGGTCCTGGGCTGACAACCTCAAGGCTTGAGGTTCAAACCTACCAGCTGCTTGGAGAGAGAGAGAGATGAGGCTAACTAATCCCAGAAAAGCTAGGAACCTTTGTATAGATAGGATCAGAAATGAGTCCGAATAGACTCTATGGCAGTAGGTGGGGTTTATCAATAAGCAGTGACTTGGATAGGGCTGGGGATGGAAATGAAATGGACACAACAGAAAGCCCTGGTGGACATGATGTGTTACAACCGCTCCTGACCTCCTTGCTGGACTATGTGGCGCCAACACCCCGTTGCCTCCATAGCATGTGTGTTCCCTTTGCGGAGTCACAACAGACGAGGGCTATAAAGCAGAGAGGCTGTTTTCCCTGTGTGTTGCGGTGGGCTAAGCGTTGGCTTGCTCATCAAAGACTTGGTCATTCCAACCCATCAGCTGCTTCCTGGAAGAGAGGTGAGACAGCCTGCTTCCATAGAGCTTTACGGCCCTGGAAACCCTATGGTGCAGTTCTACACTGTCCTATAGGGTCCCTATGAGTCAGAGTTGACCCAATGACATTGGTTTACTCTTATTTAGCTTTGGGGGCGGGGTGGAGGGGTGGGGGGCGGGGGTGGTACTAACAGCTAATGAGCTTGTCTGCTCACCAAAAGGTTGGAGGTTGGCATTCACGCAGTGGTGCCTCCAAAGAAAGCCCCGGTGATCCACTTCCCCAAACCAGCCACGGAAACAAACCTCCCACACCAGGATGCACCCAGTCACCATGGCTTGGTGGCAGCTAGTTTGCTTTGGGCGTTCTAACTCTGAGATCACCCCCAAGCCCCTGCTGACCCGTTGGTTTCTCAGTGAAGGCGCTAGAGAAGTTGGCCTCACAAATGGACAGCCAAAAAGGTACAAATTGACAGACGCAGAGGGAGATTCCCAAATCACTCTTACTGGAGTATGTCTATGTAGAGTGTGTAATTCTCTCACTCTGAGACCAGAAAATCAGCTCCCACTTTCCAAGGCTTATCAAGCCAGCACAATGCGGTATAAAGAGGCAGAGGGTGTTTACATGAATCTTGCTGCTTCTTCCTAGGCGTGCCCGAGCTCCGGCAACAGAGCACTCGTTCTGAAAAGGAGCCTGCTGGTGTCGGTAGAGGCTGTGGAGACTCAGAGCGAGCAGAACCATCCTCGCAGTCACTGCTGGGTTTGTGTCCACTGTGGAGGTCACTGTGTCACGGAATTTATGGTACTCGTATTCTGGAGGACACCCCTCACCCCCAAGACATTTCTTGTGGCCTTTCCCTTTCACTCCAGGCACAGTAACCCGGTGTGGCTGAGTCACTGAAGAACTGGGCTCCACAGGGTTTTCAACGGCTGGTTTTCCCCAAATGGGATCGCCAGGCCTTTCTTCTGAGTCACTTCAGGTTAGCAAACCAATGCGTAACTGTTTGCACCATCCAGGCACACCCACAAAGAAAGCACTCAGAAAAATCAAGCCTGTTTCCATGGAGTCGACTCCAACTCTCAGCCACCCCCTAGGACAGAGTACCACTGTCCCCCAGGGTTTCCAAGGCCGTCAGTCTCTAAGGAAGCAGGCAGCCACATCTTTCTCCTGTACAGACAGACTTCATTTGCACCAGGCCCTGTTTCTTCATTCCAAGATTGTGCATCAGCGCAACGTAAAGACTATGAACCCTATGCGAGTCAGGATGGCTTGCGTACATAGTTCCTGCCCTTTAGGCCTGTGTCCCCCTTTGGGAATTAACGTGAGTGGAGATGGTGCTGAGATGACGCTGTTATCACAGACAGAACTGCTGCCTTTCCCAAGATGCCAGTGGGAGCAGCTCACCAACAGCCGAGAGAGCCAGCCCGTCGAGGTGAAAGGTACCTGTGTATGTGGTGGGTGGGGCAAGGCGGGGGTACCAGACATTAATTACAGGAGTCATTTTGTTTGTGTTTTAAGCATCAGAAAATCCCCAAACTCCATCGCGATTCCCACCAAGTTTCCTTTTAAACAAGATGCCCTTCCCCTTCCCTGACCAATCCACACTGTAGAACTTGGACAGCTACTTCTGGGGAAAAGAAAATAAACTAGTCCCTTCATGCCCTTGAACTGCTTTCAGATTCAAACAATTCCCCCTGTAGGGTGGTTTCAGGTTTCTACCCTGATGGCTGATATCCTTTCAACAAATAGTCACCGAGTCCCACAAGGTGCCAAGCACGACTTCAGCTGCAGAGGATTCATCGGGGAATAACAATCCTTAAAAAAAAAAAAGAAGAAGAAGAAACCCCCTGCCCCAGGTATCACCGAGCTTGCAGTATAGTTGCGGAGACAGACTGCCCAGTAAGTACGTAATTTGCAAGCTGCTTCAGAAGGCAGTGGGGGTTGGGTGGTAGAACCCTTGCCTTCCATGTTTCCGTGAGGGTGGGGTTGTGTTACAGGAGCAGATATCCTTGTCTTTCTCCTGCAGACCAGCACTTAACCCACTGGGCCACCAGGAACACTCTGAAAGGGAGTCATTCAGCGGTAGTGAGCTGGGGCATTCCCTGTGAGGGCCGCTGAGAATGGAAACCAGATGCCAGGATGGTACCACATGTTCACAGACCACACCCATCCTTTGTCCACGTGCAACTGCACACTCGTTGAAAACTGCCTGTCTCCGCTTTCATCGTGTCATCTATGGCCCTGGTTTAGAGCCTTAATTACACTCAACTAAAGGAGAACCTGAAGATTAGAAGGTCACAAAACACCAACCTTCCTGAGAACACGGGGAGCCTTCTTCTGTCCCCGCCTGCCAAGCAAACGCAGCAGGGAACAAAATGTCCCCAGCTCTTGTAAAGTTTGCTAGATTTTAGCTTCTCCTGCTTCCCTCTCACCCCACTCAACTTACACAGGCATTTTAAAATGATTGCAAGTCTGCTGCGTGGCATCTTTAAATGTACACTCCTTTGATAACTTCAGTTGATGTTCGACAGGGGCTCGCACGAGCAGTTTAAAGAAACTGTTCAAACACAGAAGAACCCTCCCCCCCTCCATTGGAAACAAAAGCTCTCTGGACCATAGTCACTTAACTACAGCCTGAGCCCTGAAGCACATTTCCCTAAGACTCTTTGTTTTCTTGAATAAAGAAACACTATCAGAAGTGAATTCTAGCAGCTACCTGGTTAGAAAGAGAGGCCCTCTCAGCACTCGTATCCAATAGTGACCCCAGTCACTCCTGGAGAGTGACAGAGACGGTCATGATACGAGTTATTTTTGTTTCCAAGTGCTGTGTACAAGTCTCCCTTGTGAGCACGAACCGAAATGCTGAGTGTCAAGGAACGAGCAGTGTGTCCCACATGCTGTCATCACGAGAAGTCATGGATTCGATTGGGTTTGAGAACCACATACAGACTGACAAGGGGTGTGTTTGTGTGTGTGTGTGCGCGCAGGTGCAACCTGGCCAAGGTTGACAATGGGTGTTACCAGCAGGAGCAGGTCCAGAAATCACGTCAGTTGATTTCAAGGGCTGTACAGTGTCCCCTCGACCCCATCAGATCACATGCACCACATGGAGGCCCATCGAAGGAACCCACGAAAGCCCGCCTCCCGTCATCCACTTTCTATGAGGCACTGGGGAATTCTGACTGTGTAACAAGTATCATTTCATATTGCCTAGAAGTATGCAAATTTAACACGAATGATTAGAGACCCGCGGAATAAAAACGCCTGTGGACATATCTTTTCCAAATGTCAATGTATGTTCTCCCTGATAAATAGTCCATTGCTAGCTTTATCTTGTGCTTTCAAACTTTGAGACAACTGAAGAAAAGAAATATAGGTCATCAAACCTTAAGAAGCTTGGTAGGTAGGTAGGTTGGTCGGTAGGTGGCTGGGTCGGTGGGTGGGAAGGTAGATTGATCCACCTACACAGTCTGAATTGGCTCATCGTTTTTCTAGCATTTAAGATGATGCTCTCCACTCTCTCGGTGGCCTTTTTTTTAGGTTCTACGGGATTTCCTGGAGCTATATTCTTTCCTGACTGTCACTCTTCTAAATTCTTTGGGAAACACAGCTTAGCATGAGGCAGAGCCTCCAGAAAGCACACTAGCCAAACAAGCCCACATCAAGTCTCATGGCTAGTGAGTTTCCGGAAGTCTTCATGAGGTCATCTCTTCCACCACTGGGTTCTGTGACGTCGAAAGAAAGGTAGGCAGTCGTAAAGGCAGGCACTACTTGATGTATCATCTCAAAAGCCCAACCTAGTCACCTGACAACAACGACGGAAGCAAGCCAATGTTGAGTCCGATGAACACTACAGCCAACTGACTCGGCGTGTCTATCGGAGATTTCACAATGAAATCATTCCATCCCAATCGGATCAAAGTATAGACACCAAAATACAACCCAGCGTCCTAATAAAAATCAGACAGATACTCTCGCCAGGTAGAAGCCTGTAGAGCGGTGGTTCTCAGCCTTTCTCATGTTGCGACCCTTTAACACAGTTCCTCATGTTGTGGACTCTAACCATTAAATTATTTTGATTGCTACTTCATCACTGTCATTTTGCTACTGTTATGAATCCGTTGACCCTTTGAAAGGGTTGTTCGACCCTGTGAAAGGGTCACGACCCACAGGTTGAGAACCGCTGCTGTAGACTGGGGTTCAGCGACTTTTAGCGGCTAACCACTCACCTAAAAGAATGACAGTAGCCCACTTTCTAAAAGGCTGCTGTCAGGTTGGTGCCGCTTAATAGTACTGATTCTAAAAGGTCGTCCTACTAGTCCAGCATCCCCGAGTCCCAGTATCTTATTCCAGATGCTGATCATGGGCAGGGCCTCATACCAGCTCAGAGGAAGGCAAGTTCATGGCAAAGAAACATAAAACCTCCCCCTTAAATAAGGAAGTTAATTGGATGATCAAGTTGAGCCAGTGCTGATACCCCTCCATCACCCGCGCTGAGTTAATGGTCAGTGACCTGCAGGCACTCATAAGGAAAGTCTCTGCCGATATGCCGGTCCCCCGCCTGGTAACTTACAACATTCACTGTGCACTGTGCACTGGGAGGCCCGCTTGTCCTTCACCAGGGTGACGTCCACAAGGCTCTGGAAGGTTCCTGGGCTTGGGAGCTGGCCTTCTGAGTTCACAGCGGATGGAGAAACACCTAGCACAGAATGAGAACGGAAAGAGATGAGGTGAGAAAAGTCAACACATCAAATAATCACCCCTTATCTCAACCGATGAAACGTCACGGTCCTTTAGACAGTTTTGCAGTCCACTGTGGGCCATTTTCTAGTTCTTTAAAAAATATCCATCTCCTTGTTCTTGCCTAAAGAGACAGCGTGTCCACCCCCCTAGCCTGTTCTGGAGCGAAAGTCAGCGCTTGGAGACTTCAGATACTAAAGAGCAAACTCACCACCCAGTTTCAAAATAAGCCACAAAGTTGACGCTCCATACACGAGAACAAGGACTATCGCCTTTCTCCACGCTCACCCCTCACTGGGCCATTGGGAAGATCAAGAGAGTCATGTTAGCAAGCACTCATCGTTCCAGAACAGAGAGGCACTCGGTAAGCACTGGGTATTTCCAGTTAGCACAGCCTGGTATTGAACCCTAAGCCAGGACACAAAGCCAACGTTGGCTGGGCACTGACTCTACAGCGCCCAAAAGGCTGCTCGGCCGCTCTGCTGGGGCTACGCTTCTATTCTGGGACAGCGGCTACAGATCCAGGAAGCTCACCACCACATCAAAGGTTCAACTAGGAAGGGCTCTCTCCCTATCCCTAGCACTTCCCTTCAGAATCAGAGCCTCTGTTCAAACTTATAAGCCCTGGCAGGGATGGGAACGAGCCCTGGTGGTGTAGTGGTTACACATTGTACTGCTAACCTGCTGACCGCAAGGTCAACAGTTCAAACCCACTATCTTCTCCAGGGGAGAAAGATGAGGCTCTCTACTCCCATGAAGAGTTACAGTCTCGGAAACCTACAGAGGCAGTTCCACTCTGTCCTGTAGGGTTTCTCTCTGCATCAGAGTGGGCTTGATGGCAGTGAGTTTGGTGTGGTTTGGCAGAGACAGCGTCCCCCAGTAAGCCAGTGAAGAGCAGACCGATTTGTGCTTAGAAGAGAGATGGAAACGAAGAGTCCAGAGTCTCCAGAAGAGACAGTATGGAGGCAGGTAGCTAAGAAGACAGCAGCCAGTGACCCTGCAGGCAAGTTCCTAGGTCCTGACCCAGAGGAATCAAACAGATGCTCCATGTCCACCCAACAAACCCTCACAGAAATGCTTGTAGACGCATTGCTCATCATTGCCATGTTAGGTGAGGGGGTAACACGCTGTGGCGTATCCTACACTGGACACGCATTCAGGGAGAGGAAGGAATGAACCATCCATCAAGCTACCCGAAGGCGTGGAAGAACTTGGCCAAAGAAGCCACAATAGCATGATTCCAACTCCATGACTTTCTGCCACAGGCAACACCATCAAAGATGAGTGGTCGCCAAGGGACTGGGAGAGCAGAATGAATAGGTGACACTCAAGGACTTTTAGGGCAGGGAAACAGCTCTGCATGACACTGTAGGGGTGGGGTGGGGGGCATGATTTTATACACATGTGTCAAATGCATACAAGTGCACAGCACAGAGGGAACTTTCTTGTGAACATGGACTTCGGCTGGGAAGAATGACTGGAGACTGTAACAAAGGGACACACCGATGTTACCAAGAGCAGCAAGCAGGGCTCCGTGGGACAGGAGGACCAGGGACTCTACTTTCTGCCTGACTGATCTGCAGGCTCAAAACTGGTCTGCTCTAAAAAAAATCGTTGTGTGTGTGTGTGTGTGTGTGTGTGTGTGTGTGTGTGTGTGTGTGAGAGAGAGAGAGAGAGAGAGAGAGAGAGAGAGAGAGAGAGAGAGAGAGAGAGAGAGAGAGAGAGAGAGAGAGAGAGAGAGAGAAAGGGAGAGTGGAAGGTGAACCCGGGAGGCGTGTACAGGTACTGGGTTATTCTGTCTATATGCAGGGCCCCCTCCGGGGCTGGCTGGTTGGGCAGTGAAATTTTCTACCTGGCTGCCTGACATTTATACCCAATAAGGAGAAAACACACACACACACACACACACACACACACACACGACCCCAAAGGACTGGGTAGGTTCTGTTTGTTTGTTGCTTCTAAAACAAGACTTATTCATATCCTAATTGCTATTATTTCTCATACCTGGATATCTTGAAACCCTCCCCACCCCCAACCCCTTCTAGGAAGGAGCCAGGAACAGCTTGTAACTCAAGGCCAATCCCCTCAGGTTATTTTAGCTTGTATACACTTGAGAAGCATTCTTACGGTACAGGAACTCACATTGGCTTTGGAGATTCCGAAAAACAGAAACTTGAAGCACTAAACAAAAGTCCTGTTTGCTTCCCAAATAAAACTTCCATGAGTGCCAATCTCGGTTCTGCCATCGAAGTAATGACTGCTCATTGAACAAAGGTGGGAGTTTCAGTATTACTATATTGTGTGTGTAATAATGTTTTCAAGGGGGAGCGAGTACTTCTCTCTCTCTCTCTCTCTCTCTCTCTCTCTCTCTCTCTCTCTCTCTCTCTCTCTCACACACACACACACACACACACACACACACAAAGGGTGGGGAGGGGCAAGAATGACTAATAACCAATCTCTGATTGGGGATTGGTGAAGCACAGACAGGTGTACCTCAGAATCAAGAATGAAAACCTAGACACGGGGAGAAAGGAGGTATCTGGTAGTCATCTAATTAACCATAGCTTTTTATAGTGACTACCGTTTACAAAGTGATTTCATATGGATTAAAATTCGCACACTCAACACAGTTTTTTCTTGGTTCTCATTCGATGCCCCTGGACCTAGTTCCCTGGGGAATAGAACAGTGGACAGAGACAAGGCTCCGTCCTAATGGGACGCACTGCCTCATAAAAGACACACGTTAGAGAATGGCAGTACATTGACAGTCGCTATAAGTGTCTGTGGAGCCCAAAGTTTGTGACTCAAACTCACCCCGCAATCCGCAGGAAATAGGACCTGGCATCTGCTCCCAGACAAACTGCAACCTGAAATACTCTGGGGATATGAAAACACTGCAGGGTCACGGCTAACTAACTTCCTCTGTATTCTCTAGGGGGGAGAAGACCTGCTGCAGTTTTAGCCCCCGACCAATTCCTCCACTGTCCCACCTTTACAAATTCAGACACCAACATGTGACCCTCTCTATTTCTCTGCTGGGTTCAATAATTCATTGCAATGGCCACCCAGATCTATTCACAATGAAGGGGTTTTTATCAGGGAAGTTCACAGCGTTGGAAATGCTCAGGGTCTTCAGTCAGGAGCGTCTCCTCTAAGCCACGCCCACAGACATCTTTCTCTCTGCTGTAGGGCTCTCAACCACATGACTCCTGGCCTTTGCCTTGCTAGGGCAATATCACAAAGCTCCTTTAGTACTGCTGATGAATACGTCAAGGACGCTCCACTCTGCCCTAAGTCGCTGTCCAAAGGTGTTTGGCTCGGGCTCGTTGGGAGCAGCCAACATGGCTCTTCCAATTAAGTGCCTGAAAGCATCCACTCCTGCAAGCAAGTCTGTGGCTTATAGGCACTCAGCGTGACACAGCGCATAGGCCAGGAAGTCCACTTGGTCTTGCGCTCTTGGTTCTGCTGCTGTTATTTCTCTGTCACGCCTTTGTTGCTCCTCTGGTGTCACAGCTAGGTCTCCCACACGGAGCAGGTTCAACTAGCAGGGACTACAGTGTCCGAGGGGCTCTAATCTCGGCTCTTTTTTCCACAATGGTAGTGAGCTGCCCACTCCGCTTCTGAGGTGGCTCACTTTAAACACAGTGGAATGGCAAAGCAGACTCAGCCCCACGTTAGCCTTCTATGCACTCAATTAGAATGACACCCCCTGGTCATGTGGTCAGAGTCACAAAGACTATGGCTAGAAAAGACATATCAAGAAATTCACAGCACTACGGAGGAATCTGTCTATCTAGCTTTCCATCCATGCATCCATCCATCCATGTTAAACCCAGTCCTCACTACTCATTATGGTTACATTCCCAAGATCGGGTCATTATGTGCAAATTAGCATTATGCAAAAGTGGAAGATAATCACATCAGATTAAGAAATGGAGGATGAATAGAACGCTGCCTGACTGACAAATTACATTATTACATAGCTGCCAAAGCACTGAGAATCATGATGATACATAACCTTCACAGCCAGCATCACTCTCTCCTTGTACCTCCATTCTTCAGTGTGCAAAACAGCTGGGTAGTGGATTTGTTCCTACTGGCATGATATGAAATGTGAGATAGCACCGTGACTGATCACAGAAGAGCAAGTGTTTATAGATATATAGTTAAGGTAAGAGAGGTACTATGAAAGAAAATGAACATTGTGAATCATAGTGTGGTCTCCTAATTTAGAAGAAGAGCTCAGAAAGATTTTTTTCTTCTTAAAGAACAACATTTTAGCAGAAAAGTGAGAGATGAGAAGAATTTAGCCAAGCCTAGTCTCCAGGTTACAGGAAAGAAGAGCTTGTGTGCTATTTGATCTGATCGTGTTGCCCTGCTAACCATAAGGTTGGCAGTTCAAAACCACCAGCACCCCTGAGAGAGAAAAATGAGGCTCTCTAATTTTGTAAAGAGTCCCAGTCTCAGAAACCCACAGGAGCAGTTCGACCCTGTCTTATAGAGTCACCGTGTGTCAGAATGGACTTTATAGCAGTGAGCTTGGAGTTTGGCTACTTACAAGTAGCTTTTACATACCATCTTTTGGGGGAAGGAAGGGACATTCTAAAAGGAACTCCTTGATAAAGAAATTAAAAACCAAACTGCTTGAGAAACCTTGGACTAAGAGGCGATGCTTCCTCTGATTTCTGGGCCATCAGAACAGTAAAGCCTAGTGATTCTGCCAGAGGACATGGATGCAGCGACATGATGGGAAAGATGGCTGGCTGGCCAAGGCATCACCTGTCCCACCGCCCTGACAGTGAAATGAAATGAAATGCAGTAAAAGGAAGTGTATGTTGTCACCTGCGAGCTGAGGTGCAGGACGGGCGTCAAGAACCCTTCTAAAATAAAGGACACAAGCAGATCAAATAACATTACGTGTAATTTGGGCGTGGGAGCGGTGGAAGGGTCTGTTTGGCAGCTTGGACTAGATTCCAAATTTGCTGGTATTTGCTGCATTCTTTCTCTCCTGAGCTACTTTAGGTGTTGGGTCTGTCTCCCAGAGCACGCTGGTCCTGATATGTGTTATCACGTGGATAAACCTAAAGCTCATCATGCTGAGAGAGGAAGCCCAGGGACATGAATGAAGAGCAGGGACAGAGATAAGGCCATCTACGTGAAATGTCTATGACGAGCAAGTGTGCAAAAGGGTTTTAGAAAGTTCTTCGAAAATGGAATGAGAGATGATGAAATTTTCCTATGTACTTCCTCCAGTTCTCTCACAGTTTGCTGGGGTTCCAGGTGTGGGAGTGGGAAAAGGGCACAGAGGCCAGGACAGTGAGGGGACATGGGGCTTCTTTCTGGTGATGGTGATGGAAAAGCTTTTGGAAATAGATAGCAAACAAGATGATTTCCAACCATAAACAAAAAACCCACACACAACTCTAAACTCACTTTCACCAAATTAATTCTGACTCATAGTGACCCTCTAGGATGGAGCAGAGTGGCCCTGTGGATTTCCCAGACTATCCATCTTAAAAAAAATTAGTAATCATTGTATTGGGAGGCTCTTACAAATCTTATGACAAGCCATCAATCAATTGTATTAAGCACACTTGTACAGATGTTGCCATCAACATTTCTAAGACATTTTCTTTTGACTTGAGCCCATGGTATCAGCTCTTCTTTTGTCCCATCCCTCCCCCGCCTTCCTACCAAGACTATCCCACCCATGGCTTCTCCATGGGCACTGCGGTGATGGCCATGTTCGCCAATGTCTATGTGGTCATGGTCATGATCAGCACTATGGGCATCGTCTCCATGAGCATCTCCTACTGCCCCTATGGCCTGCTGGGCCAGCACCATGAGACCAAGCAGTACATCCACCACAGCTCCTGGAACTCCAAGCTAGGGTTTGGCGTCGACTGCACCATCCTGTCCTGCCAGGTATACATCTCCCAGATCCTGGTAGCCTCAGCCTTCGGGGGCATGGTGGATGCTGTGGGCACTGTTCACGTCATCCCCATGGTGGCCTTTGTTGGCTCCTTCCTGGAGGCCACGTTCCTGGCCATCTACTCTGACACGGCCCAGGAGGGGCAGGTAGGGCTGGTGACTCAGCCAGCCAGCAATGGCCCCGCCAAGCCCACTGTCCTAAAGCTCTCTCTAATGGGGGTCCCCCAAGGGCCAGTGGAGACCAAGTTCATGCTCTGATGGCTCTCTGCACACATTCCGAGTGACAGTGGGTAGGCGCCAAGGCCACTGAGCAGACAACGCTGCACAGGGCAGGCAGATGGGCGCCCAGATGCAGTGGCCGTGCATAGTTGTGGGGCAGGGTAGACTTGCCCCACAAGGAAAAAATGTCCCCCTAATTTCCCCAACCCCCAACAATTAAAAACAAGGGCACATAAGGAAGGGGGAGCAGGGAGGGAGGGGAAAAAAAAGAGGACCTGATGCAAAGGGCTTAAGTGGAGAACAAATGCTTTGAGAATGATTGGGCAGGAAATGTGTGGATGTGCTTTATACAATTGATGTATGTATATGTATGGATTGTGATAAGAGTTGTATGAGCCCCTAATAAAATGTTTTAAAAAAAAGAAAAAAAATCATTTGAAATAATGATTTTATGAGAGTTGAAAGCCTCGTCTTTCTCCTGGAACTACATGGTACACATCACAAATGCCACTGAATCATACTTGTCAAGAATGCTGAAAGGGCTAATAATTCATAACATATCCACTTACCATGATGAGTAAGTTTCTTTTAAATGCCTAGGAAGTCTTCCCTCTTGGTTCTTTGTATGGTGATCTCATTCCTGGCCCAGAAGGACAGCATGACGCAATGAAATGAAAAGCCATGGGCACACTGTGCTCACCGCCCATGTGTCCCTGTGTCTGGTCATCACAGAGCTGGTCCAGCTTCATGCTCCCACCCCAGGAAGCCAGTTGTTGGCGTCCTTTCTAAGAAAATGAAGGCAGCTGTAGACAGGCTCCTTCATGTTCCCCCGTGAATGGTGTGCATGTGAAAGTTGGTCCAGAACTAATAAGCCCAATGGCTATTGGGGCACATTTATACTTAGGATGTCCAGGATAACATGGAAGTAGTTCTCAGACACACAGATTCATACTTGTTCTCCAACATAGAACACAAATCGTCAATTAGACCCAGAAGTTTTGACTAATCTTATAAAACTGGAAGGAGGAGTCCCTGGGCAGTGCCAATTATCAACATGCTTGACTGAAAACCAACAAAGAGGTTGGAGGTTAGAGTCCACTGGGGTACCTTGGAAGAAAGGCCTGGCAATCTACTGGGGGAAAAAACCTGCCATGAGGACACCGTGGAGGAGAGTTCTAGCCTGACATGCACGAGGTCAGAACTGATTCAAATGCAATTGCTTTGTGTTGTGGCTTTTGCTGCCGCCGCCATTGTTTTAAATAACAAACTCAAAAATAAGAGAGGGACTGGAAAGCGGCTTTCTGAAGTCAACGTGTCCGATGCTCTGCCATCAGACCTGCAGAATCAGGCCCCACCGACAGCCCCCTGCCTCCAGAGACAGGAGAGACAAGGTACCACTCTCTCTGTTCCCTGTCTGTCCAGAGCACTCAGTCTGCTGGGCCTTACATTTGGACCCAAGGTGTTTTTTTTCCTGTTAACTACTCTGTTATACTGCTATCTTCTTATTCACCATTGGGTTGGCTTAAGCCTTCAAGGCTTCTTGATAGAAAACCCCGCCACGCATTATGTTCGCAACTCCCTCATGTTGCCTCAGGGGCCCGAGTGGCACTGTCAGGTGAGCGATGGACTGCTAAAAACATGGTCAGCGGTTCAAATCCACCAGCTGCTCCCTGGGGGAAAGTGGGGACTGTCTGCTCCCTTAGAGAGTTAAAGTATCAGAACCCCCCTAGAAAGTCACTGTGAGCTGGAACCAACTCGATGACCATGGGAATTAACAATCTGCCAAGGACGCTTGGTGGCACCGTGGGTTAAGTGTTAAACTGCCCAGAAGAAAGGATGCCAGAGTCCGCCAGCCACTCTATGGGAGCAAGGTGTATCCAACTCGTCTGTAAAGGTTCTCAGCCCAGTGCCAATGAAACTGCTGAAATAAAAGATTCACACCTTTGGGAGCCCCAAGGAGTAGTTACTTCTACTTTTTCCTAGAGCAGTGGTTCTCAACCTTCCTAATGCCATGGCCCTTTAATACAGTTTCTCAGGTTGTGGTGATGCCCAACCATGGGGACTGTGTTTTCCGATGGTCTTAGGCGACCCCCGTGAAAAGTCTGTTTGATCCCCCAAAGGGGCCATGACCCACAGGTTGAGAACTGCTGTCCTAGAGGGTCACTGTGGATCAGAATGGACCCAAAGCGACGGCAGACTAAAGGTGGACTAAATGACCACTCTCAGGAATCTGAGGAGTCGTGGTGGTACAGTGGTTACTCATGGGGCACTCTGTGGGAGAAAGATGGACCTTTCTAGTCCTGTAAAGAATTATCATGTGGGAAGGTCAAAGGAGTGTTTCTACCCTGTCTGTAAAGTGGCTGTGGGTTGGCATTGAGAAGATGCCTGTGACTTTGGCTTGGTTGTGAGCTGCTCTACTTCAGGACTTCATCTAGATACTCTAGGAGACTAATGCAGATGTCACGTAGGCCTTTCTGTGTCCTCCAGATTCAGGGCCGATCTGATGCTTTTCAGCCAAAGAAAACCCCCCACAAGCTTGACAGCCCTGCCTTTACCATAGAGTCTCTCCTTGCTGGTGCTGTTTCCAAGTTAAATCTCCTGATTGCCTTTCCATTTCTTTGTTGGTGTCTGACCTTCAAGCCCATTGCGTGTTTAGCCATTAGGGATTTTTGAAGAGTTGCCCTCTCTTTTCTTTTTTATTTTTTTTTTTAACATTTTATTAGGGGCTCATACAACTCTTATCACAATCCATACATATACATACATCAATTGTATAAAGCACATCTGTACATTCTTTGCCATAGTCATTTTCAAAGCATTTGCTCTCCACTTAAGCCCTTTGCGTCAGGTTCTCTTTTTTTCCCCTCCCTCCCCTCTCCCCCCTCCCTCATGAGCCCTTGATAATTTATAGATTGTTATTTTGTCATATCTTGCCCTATCCGGAGTCTCCCTTCCCCCCCTTCTCTGCCGTTCATCTCCCAGGGAGGAGGTCACATGAGGATCCTTGTCATCAGTTCCCCCTTTCCAACCCACTCACCCTCCACTCTCCCAGCATCGCCCCTCACACCCCTGGTCCTGAAGGTATCGTCCACCCTGGATTCCCTGTGTCTCCAGCTCCCATATGCACCAGTGTACAACCTCTGCCCTATCCAGTCCTGCAAGGTAGAATTCAGATCATGGTAGTTAAGGGGAAGAAGCATCCAGGATCTGGGGGAAAGCTGTGTTCTTCATCAGTACTGCATCGCACCCTGACTGACCCATCTCCTCTCCTAAACCCCTCTATGAGGGGATCTCCAGTGGCTGACAAATGGGACTTGGGTCTCCACTCTGCACTTCCCCCTTCATTCACTATGGTATATTTATCTATCTATCTATCTATCTATCTATCTATATATATATTGATATATAGCTCTATCTATCTATCTATACTCTTTTTTTTTTTTGCATGATGCCTTATACCTGGTCCCTTTGGCACCTTGTGATCGCACCGGCTGGTGTGCTTCTTCCACGTGGGCTTTATTGCTTCTGAGCTAGATGGCCGCTTGTTCACCTTCAAGCCTTTTAGACCCCAGACACTATCTCTTTCGATAGCCGGGCACCATCAGCTTTCTTCGCCACATTTGCTTATGCACCCGTTTGTCTTCGGCGATCGTATCATGGAGGTGTGCAGCCAATGATATGATTTTTTGTTCTTTGATGCCTGATAACTGATCCCTTCAGGACCACACGATCACACAGGCTGGTGTGTTCTTCCATGTGGGCTTTGTTGCTTCTGAGCTAGATTGTCAGTTGTTTATCTTCAAGCCTTTAAGACCTCAGACACTATCTCTTTTGATAGCCAGCCTTCTCATTTCAAGACCTGCAAACTCCGTCCTCCCACCCAGACTCTATATCCCTGACTCTCCTAGCTTCTCAGAAGCCACTCTCATGGAAACCCTCCTGATAAGTGGGGTGTACATGTGCAGAGGCACATGCCCTCTGCAGCGGAAGTTGCATCAGATGCTTCTGGAGGGCTTGTTAGAACACAGATGGCTGGAGGTTCTGATCCAGTAGGCTGGGGCCCTGTTGGCATCGTGGGTCACTAACTAGGCTGCGAACCAGAAGATGAGCAGCCTGAACCCAAGAGCAGCTCCTCCTTGGGAGAAAGATGAGAGGTTTGCTCCCTTAAAGTTTTACCAAGAGTTGTACTCTGTTCAGAAGGTCTCTGTGAGTCAGCATTGACTTGATCACAGTAGGTGTCGGGGTTGGTAGGGTTTGAGTTGGGGCAAGAGCACTGGATTTTCTTTTAAGTCCAAGCAATGCTGCTGGACCAGCACCTCCCGGACAGAAACCCTGCTCTGTAGGTAATTCTGTGTGTTGAATGTATAGGCAGAGTAAGGCTGGGGATCTTTGGAGTATATTTAATCACTACAACACGGTGATATTGAAGGAGTGTTATCTGTCTACTGCAAAGAGGAGACACATGATCTAAACAACCACCAAACAAAATAGACAGTAATCCACACCCTTTACAAACTGGGATCTGTTTCTGTGGCCCCTCTACTTTTGCTCTTAGCATTTTGCCTTTCCTGTCAACTCCAGACGCTGTCATCTCACAGAACTTTGGACACATTACCCAGGCAGGGTCGTTCCCTGGCAAAAGACATCTTGCCTGGAAAGGTGAAGGGTCATTGGCAAAGAGGAAGACTCGTGAAATTGATTAACCTAGTGGCCGCAACACCGGGTTCAGGGATGATTGTGAGGAAGGCACAAGACCCGGCTGTGTTTGGTTCCGTTGTTAATCGGGTCACTACAAGTCACAGCCAACTTGACAGTATCTAACAACAACAACAGACACAACCGGAGAATCTGCCTCTCAGCTTACAAACACACAGTCACCTCTGTTCTTCAGACCTTCCACAGACATTGTCCAACGGCGGGCAACACTCTCATTCACCAACAAACAACGTATGAACATAGAGTAAATTCAAGGTTGAGCTTTAACTATTGAACTCCCTGGGTGGCCAAACCATTTGCATTCGACCGGGAGCTGAAAGGTGAGTGATTCAGCAGCATCGAGGAAGGAAAGATCTAGCGACCAGCTTCTCCACCATGACAGCCAAGCCACCCCCGGAAGTTCTGCTCCGGAACACACTGGGTTGCTTGGTGTAGGAATTGACTCAATGGCACAAGACCACAGCTCACTTACCAACTACGTCTTGAATCCTTAGAGTTTGACTTCCACCACTTTTTGGGTTTTTTTGGTAAACTTCCACACTATCTTCTTTGGAATGCCATGAATGGTTTTCCACCTCCAAAACACAGGCCCCTTTTCTGAGTTCTTGTCCTGACCAACCTCTCTTACAATGCCCCTCTCCCTTGGCTTACTGGAACAGTGTCTTTCTGAAATGACTTCTTCCCCAATCCTGTTGCTCATTTGGGCCAGGAGGACCTCATGCCTTGGCTCCAACAAGGAGTGCAGGACCTGGCCAATCGAGTACAGTGTTCTCCCAGCTGTGGTGACTGGGTACAGGGAAAGGCATGCCATCAGTCCCAAGCCCACTGGAGGTGTCTCTCAGACGCGCTGGGGCGAAGCGGTCTGAGGTGATCTCACCTGTGGCGGTAAGAGGAAGAGGTCCAGCAAGAGCTGTTTTTACCTCCATGTCGAGAGAACACACTTAAGAATGAAGTGAGGTTGTGGAAAGCAAAGCGGAAAGAGGAGAAGGCTCCATCCTGAAAACAATCAGTTCCCTTGGATCTCGCTAATGTTGGACCTATTCTGTCACGTCTAGAAAGGCTGTGACCGGAAGAATGGCACCATGTCCCTCGAAGGCCTAGCTACCACTCATTAGACACACCGCTTCTCCCAGTTATTCAACAGAACACTCAGCTAAGGTCTGTGGAAAGAGACTCTGCAGATACAGGGAGGGCCCCAAATCAGTTGACCTGAAAGCAGACATATCCTTGGTGAGCCTGGACTAGTGAGGCCAAGTCTTAAGAGGGACCAGGCTCTTCCTGAACTGAGACTCAAAGTGTGAGATGGGTGTAGAACATCCCATGTCGCAAGGCATTATGGGAGGGCTTGAGGAGCTCAGAGGGGCTCAGCCCAACAGGTAGCAATGTAACAAGGGTCTCAGTCCTACGACTAAATTCGGCCAGACCATCTGTGGCTGAAAGGGGCCCAGAAGCTCCCCAGGAGAAGGTAGCCTGGCCAGCATGATGATGAACTTGATGAAACCCTGAGCAGAGTACCAAGCTAACCTGGGCCAGGTTCTGACCACAGATATGGCAGCGACGTATCTGCAAAGCTTGCGACGATCTGCTTCATAGGAACAGAACATGAATGCAAATGCGACACGACAAATTGCACTCTGCTCTTAAATCCGTTTTTGAGCTGGAGTTCCCTCTTCTGCAACCCACATTGCCAATAGCATTGACTTCTCTGAGACGGGGCTATTTTGGCGCTCCTTGTCCATCTGAAGGAGTCCTAGTGGCACAGAGAGTGACACATTGAGTCGATAACAGGAATATCGGGGATTTAAACCCACAGGCTGCTCCGTCGGAGAAAGAAGAGGCTCTCTGCTCCTATAAAGATGGACAGTCTTGGAAACCCACAAGGGGCAGTTCTCCCTGTCCTGTGAGGTCCCCAGGAGTTGACAATGAGTTGTTGGTTTTGTCTTGATATCACTCTGGCTGTGTCTCCTCTTTATGTCAGGTTTTCCCCTTCCTCTTCATCCTGCTAAAACCTAAGTTACATATCCCTCCAAGCTAGATCCTCAGTGCTCTCCTCTTTCTACGATCATTTCCCTTTGTTGCATATCGTTCCCATATCTTTGAGTTCTATTGTCTCCCTTACTGTTCACTGGCTATGTATATGTAGCCCCCAACTTATGATGTATTCAAATGACCCTGAACCACACGTATTGTCATCTGGCCTTTTGTCGGTTTGTTCTGTTAGCTTTTTTGGGGGGTGGGGTGGTTTAATTTCTTATTATCAGTTTTGTGTGCTACATCCAACACGCGGGACACAGTTGGCTGATGCAAATCATTCTCAGAGGTTGACTCCAACCCCCAAGGACAAAGATCAGATTT
This sequence comes from Tenrec ecaudatus, assembly GCF_050624435.1. Taxonomy (NCBI): domain Eukaryota; kingdom Metazoa; phylum Chordata; class Mammalia; order Afrosoricida; family Tenrecidae; genus Tenrec; species Tenrec ecaudatus. Next base: position 298,992,085 of record NC_134530.1, on the reverse strand, counting down.
ATAAAGATGCTGATAATAGGAAGCAGTTATGGGATCAATCAATTAATCAACCAAAGAGAAGAAAAGAGGTGTGTTCTACTGACGCCCGGACTGACTTACAATGAGGTTGCAGGAGAGAAAGTTGGGGTGGGGGGGGGGGCTGTACACAGCATGCATGCCTCATGTCCTTCCCTTTCATCGCTCCTGGTGGTGTTGTCTTCTCTGGTTCCACAGTCCATGGGGTGCCAAGGCCTATCGGTTGTGCGTCACCTCCACTGACACCGACACTTGCTTAAGTGGCATTTCTCCCCTTGGAGTCTCCTGGTTAGTCTTCTCCACTTCAATATCCTCCTTTCTGTTGGATGGTCCATCCACAATCGGCGATGACACGCACAAAGCCACCTCAAGAGGCTACCGCTTCAGGTTCCCACAGCTTACTGACAAAAACAAAGTTGAAGACCTTCTTGGTCTCTCTTTAATACCTCTGCTCTCTGGTCCCAGCAGGATTTCCAACTTCCTCTCCCACTTCTCCCCACCACATACCAGCCAAATGGAGCTTCTTTGTCTCGGAGAACTAGCCTTGCCGATCCATAGGAAACAAACTCAGGCATTATTTGTCCCATCCTACAGCTCAAACAAGACCTGTTCCATGAATCTTTCCTTCGCCTTCCCCCGTAGCAACTTTCTCCATCAGAAGGACTCATCTTTCATATGAACGTCCATGGTTTTCAATCCCCTTTCTTGGCAGGCACGTGCCATTTTATTCCTCAGATAGGCCCTAGTCAGAGGGCAGTCAAAGAGGAGAGTGTGTCTGCCTTCTTTCTGTACGTCTCCGGGTGTTCTAGAGGATGGTAACCCCTGGGTAAATACTCGGTGCAGGACCAATTGAGAAGGGGGCATGCTCCCTTCCCCTTAGTCTCCACCCCACTTAGTTCATTATCAAATGAACTCCCTTTTGGGTAACTGGAAGAAAAATCATGACATAAGCCAATAAGCCCAGCCGATCAATGGATGTTTTACAAAAGCCTCCTTTTCCAACCCAGGAGTAAAGCTGACTTCTTGTGTTTTTCCTTCTGAGAAACAAAGAGCAGTGTTGCAGAGTTCAGAAATCCTTCCTGGGGAGAGTCCACCGAAGCCAGCAGTGCCCACGGCCTGGGGCTCCATGCTATTCCCCAAGAAGGTTAGCTATCCGACCTGTTGGGCCATGCAGTCACCCGTCCCCAGGAGCAGCAGTCCCTGTGTAGAACTTCACAGAGTAAGGGTGTTCAGTGGAGCCTAGTGTCAGAGCACGAGGCCCAGGGGCAGAGCAGGAACGGAGGGCAGGGCAGGGTGGGGAGAAGGCTTGGTTTTGTCATCACACGTCCCAGGCCCCATTCCATCAGTGTTGGATGCTTTGTATGAATTCTCCATTACAGAGTAGCTTCCAAGCCCCTATCCCAATGATATCTAGCACACACACACACACACACACACACACACACACACACACACACACTTTATGTTCAAGGAATAAAATTAAAAATTGGGAGCTACCTAAAGAACATATACTTAGAGATAAACATGCTAGAAAAAAATACTCTGATCAAATGTTTAAAACTGTAATTTTAAAATATAGAACCCCTTTCCTATGAGGCAGCCCATGAGGGGGTTAGCACTTCCAATGTACTTACAGCCTTGCTGGTTAGGAACGAACCCCATAAAGCCTGTTATATTACACATTCGAGGTCCGTACAATAGCTCCTAAGTATAAAATGGGCGCTACTTTTGACAGGAATCAAAGCAGTATTGTTAGTCAAACTCACTGCTATCAAGTGGATTCGGCGGTGAGAACTCCTTATGGGAGCAGCAAGCCCCAGCTTTCTCCTGTGAGGCTGCTGATGGGCTCCAAGGGCAGACCCAGTGGGGAGCAGACCCCTGAGGAACCCCCACTGTCAGCAGGGCGCCTAGCTATCACGGAATTACTATGTTCAAGATGGCTCCATGTAAACCTGTTTCTGAGGGTTTTTATGAATAGAACAAGACACTCTGTACAATGTACTATGACAAACATTTAATTAACTGACATTCGATACAATGAGCCGACCTATTCCTACTTACATAAACTCTGACTTAAAGACATGCAGGAACGGAGCCCATTCAGAACCCAGGCACTGCCTGCATTAGCGCCGATTACTGCACAAAGGCAAGGTTTTCTTCTCAAATTCAGCCCCTGCAGGTGTGTGTATTGGAATGCATGATACAGCGCCCTACCGGTATAAAGGCAAGGTTTGCCATGAAGTATAATTACGCATCCAGGGAAATCCAGGACTCCGAAAGAGCAGCAGTTCGAAACCATCAGCTGCTCTGCAGGGAAAAGATGGGTCTTCCTACTCCCCTAAAGAGTTACAGTCTCAAAAACTCACAGGGGCAGTTCTACCCTGTCTTATAGGGCCGCTATGAGTTGGCATCCACTCGCTGGCAGTGATATTAATAAGAAAGCAAAATCTAAGTTGAATATACATATGCATATATGCATATATTTATGTGTTGTTAGCCGCTATCATGATCAAGTCAGCACTGAGTCATGAGAACCCCCCCCCGCCCCGCTACCCCCATAGGAGCAGAAATGCTACCTGGTTCTGTGTAATTCCCGTGATCCCTTGGGAATCGGGCCATCGTGAGCTACAGGATTTTCATTGGTTGACTTTTGGAAAAAGATTGCCAGCCCCTTCTTCTGAGTCTGTCTTAATTTAGAAATCCTGTTGAAATCTGTTCAACAACATAGAAACACATAGGCCACCACTGACAGGTGACACTTTCACATGAGATCCATTTACAAGGAATCAAATCCAGGTTTCCCAAAAGGAAGGTGAGAAGTCTATCACAGAACCACACTGAATAAACACACACAGACACACTCATAGGTGTATATATGTGCATGCATACACGCACACACATACACACAATCATATCATCAAGTTTACTCTGACTCACGGGGACTCTATAGGACAGAGTAGAATACCCCCTTTGAGTTTCCAAGACTATAAATCATTACACGTGCAAACATAAAGGCTGGTGGGTTCAAACGTCTGACCTTGTGGTTAGCAGCCTAACTCGTAACCCACTATCCCCCTGAGGGCTACTCATGTGCAATTAACAAGGGGGGGGGCTTCCAAAATTCATGGGAAAAGGAAGTGAAAAGATCATGATATTTCCCCCATGAACTTCTTGGAGCCAACTCATGTATATATATAATCCCTGGTCTGCACTGGTTTCTTGGGAAATTATTTCTAGACCTAAACGGTGTTTGCTACTCATAGACTGATTCTGACGTCATCTGTGTAACCTCTGGGGCACAGCCGGTTGCTGAAGCCCCAGGGAAGGTCCCAGGGCGCATGAGAACAGAGGCGCGTGGACCACAGTTACCTTGGGTTACACATCCTCTTTCTGGTTGCCGTGAGTCATCACACACCTCCTCCCTGGAGGAGAATGATGAGCAGGTCAGTGTTTCGTGTGGGTGTCACAGAAGTGCTTGGTAGGAATGAGGAAGACAGAGGCGGATGCTGTGCTTCTCACTTGGACAAATTTATAAAGCATTTATAAGTAACAAGCCTTTAGGGTTCATGAGAAGGCAGTGATGTGAAGAGTCCTTTGACTCTAAGTCTCTCGGTTTCGACTATGTTGGGGGGGTGGAGGTGGGGAGGTTGGTCATAAAAATGGGAGATTTAGTAAACATGTAAAGAAAAGTATGAGTTGAAGACTTTTTCCTTCATTCTCTTTCCCTCCATCCCTTTAGATTTTTGTCATAACCTGAGCACTTACACATACGAAAGAATCCCCAACTGTTCCATTTGGCCTGACTGCAGGAGGTCCTCAAGAGCGAGCCAAAAGAATCTGACGCGATAGAATCTGTGCCTCTGGGACTTGCAATAACAGAATTCACCAGAGGCCTGAAAAACAGAGCCCTGGAAGCCTCCTAGCCAAGCCACAACTAACTTCCTTCTCATTTTTGCAGTGTTCCTATGCAAAAGCTTGGGCACAGCCAGGCCCTTCGAAACACCCTCTAGAACAATGGTCCTCCACCTTCCTCATGCCGTGACCCTTTCATACAGTTCCTCATGCTGTGGCAACCCCAACCATAAAACGATTTTCGTTGCTAAGTCATCACTGTAATTGTGCTACTGTTATGAATGTCATGTAAATATCTGATATGCAAGATGTGTTTGCATCGTTACAAATTGGACATAATTAATGCACAGTGATGAATCACAAAAACAATATGTCATTCTATATTGTGAAATATTTATTTCTAATGACAAATAAATGAAATTTTGTCTTGAAGCATGGTGTAGCATGGGTAAACGAATTCACGCCAGGTACTCCTATGTGGGTTATCTGCATGTGGGCGGACCCGCCTGGAGACAGATAGAGGAGTGGTGTCTCAATTCCTAAGACTATCTGAAATATGTGTTTTCTGATGGCCTTAGGCGACCGCTGTGAAAGGGTCATCTGACTCCCAAAGGGGATGCGACCCACAGGTTGAGAACCGCTGTCTCATTGCTACATGACTAAAGGCCAGTCACAGTTAAGCATTTTAAATGACGCTTACCTGTAATATAGTCCATGATTACCTTTGGGATACCTTGGGAGACTCCAAAACACAAAATCAGCAACAGTTTCAGCTCCCCGACATTTGTACCAACAGGACTTTCTATCATGGTAATAGTCACTCATATGTTTTCTTTGTGTCTGTGTATTATTAAATTTAAAGCAAATAGATGCTTTGTGTTTTGGTTTGGTTTTACTCTTTGAGCCTGTTTCCCCTCAGAGCACCCCAGATCGCTGTCTCCCAGTGTCCAGCTAGTGACTGTGAGATACCATCCGCACAAAAGCACTGTGAGAGAAGGAGCTGGTGGAGATGTCTCTCTCTCCCTCTAGGAGATGTTTAGTAAAGTTATTTTAATGGAAAATCCAAGATTTCAGAGGCCTCTGCTCTGAACACCAAGTGACTGACATGCCCCTGCTTTCTGGCCCCAGATTACCTGATGCAAACTTCACAGCCTGGCACGCTTTGAAGTGGGCTACTTGGGGCCGGGCACGTGCCAGGAAACATAGTCGTTCTTTTTTTCTATGAACGTGGAGTTGAAGATTTGCTACCATATTTGGAGCAAAGACCTTTTGTGTGGAAAGAGAGGGGAGGAGAGGGCAGGGGAGCACATCTACCCCAGCCTGTTTGTACCAGTTACCTGTCAGGCTGTATAATAGAAAAAAAAAAAAAAAATTTTTTGTCCAGTCAATTGGAACTCCTTGTGAACCTCACTTTGAGTGACTCCATGTGTGTCAGGATAGAGATATGAGCCCTCGTGTCTTCAGTGGCTGATATTTCAGAAGTAGATTATAAGGCCTTTCTTCCAAAGCACCTCTGAGCAGACTTGAACCTCCCACCTTTTGGTTAGCAGCCAAGAGCCCAAACCATGTGCTCTACCCAGTATTCAACTCAAACGAGCCCTGGTGACATAGTGGGCTATGTTCTGTGCTGCTAACTGCAAAGTCAGCAGTTCGAACCCACTGCTCATCCTAGGGGAAAGGAGGGAGGGAGGGAGGGAGGGAGGGAGAGAGAGAGAGAGAGAGAGAGAGAGAGAGAGAGAGAGAGAGAGAGAGAGAGAGAGAGAGAGAGAGATTTCTGCTCCTGTAAAGATTTACAGCCTCAGAAATCCTAGGGAGCAGTTACCCTGGACTGTGGAGGATGGTTGTAAGTAACAATGAACTTAATGGCAGTGGGTGGGCAGGCCACTTGTGAGAATATGTTAAACTCAAATAAAGGGAAATACAAACTTCTGTTTTCTGAGCCCAGCATGATGATGCAGCCCGTTTGTTTTCAGAGTCCTGGATCTGATTAAAATACCTGATTAATAATGTTGCATTAAACACTACAAGTAACTTCTTTGCGTCATGAACATTCTGGACGCTTCCTCCATTTCTTTTCAAAGAAAGTACTTAAGCCTCCTTTAAAAATGAGCCACATCTGGTTGTCACAGGCTCTGGATCGCAGCCTGGAGGACAAGCCCGCCTCCACTTGGAGGGGAGGAGGGATACTCCCCACCAAACACCAGCCTTGGGGGTTTATCCTAAAATCACAGGCTTGTGGGATTCTCGCACTTACAACTCCTAACATCTGAAAAAAAAAAGCAGAAACCCTCTGGAGCTCCTTAATTGTTTTGTCGAATATGCTCTCCAAAGTTCATTTTTGTTACCTTTTTCAGGCAAAATAAGAGGCCTTTTACAAAAATTCTATTGCTAAAACAATGGAATTCTCCTGGGAATGACTTCGTTATGGAAATGAAGTGACAGCTTCTTTTATCTAGCCAAGCAGAAAGTCTGCATTTTATAAAAGACATTCAGAGCGCTCAAGTACTGTGTGTGGGAGGACATAAAATGCTATTTTTAATTCCATTTTCAGCATGCCTCCCGTACAGGTCTTTGGCATAATCATAATAATACTGATCCAAAAAGAAAGAAAGAAAGAAAAAGTTTTCGGTTTCTGCTGACCCCAGCAGAAAATGGGTATGGAGAGGCAGGGGAGAAAAATGAAAAAAATAGTTAATACAGCATCCTTCTGTTTCTGGACCTTTCTGTCAGCCAAGAGATCGATTGCCAAGTCTATCAGAGCTCACTAGCCATTAGCCAGAATTAAAAGCAATTACACCCGGTAACAACGCCTCATCTCATCACCCCGATTTATGCTTTTTCTAAGTGTGGCTTTCACTGGACTGTGTGTAGGGATCTCCTGTGTCTGGGATGCGAAGCTGTCACCTTGGAGATGTACTGACGGATGAGTGTGCATCCAGCTGTGTGGCCGGCTTCAGCTTTGAACAATCCAGCAAGAATATCTGGGCCAAGGATGAACTTTCGCCATTAACCTGTGCGAGTGTGCGGAGGGTCGGCCGCCTTCTGGCTGTGAGCGGGCACAGAACTTGAGGAGCAGTGAATGGGAGATGGAAGTGCAACTAATGTTGACAATATTTAAAAGAAGTTTGGCTTTTGGGGGTGAAGCGGGGAGTTGAGAGCCAACATTACAAAAGATAACAGATGGAGCATCCTCTAGGGCCTAGAGCGAGGCAGAGGTCTTGGGTGGTGGAAACATTTCGTGTGCTCAGCTATGAACCTGAAAGGAGGAAGTTCAGCATGGCCGCAGAAGAAAGGTCTGGCCATCTACTTCTGAACAATCAGCCATTTAAAGCTTCAGGAAGTCTAAGATTAGAAAGAACAACAGCAAAACTCCAGAGAATGACAACCCTTGGAAAGAAGGCAGGGAAAGTGGAAACGTTATCCGTTGCTGATAGGAATGCAAAACGGGGTAGCTGTCTCGTAAAAAGCGTGACGGTACCTTAAGAAACAACTATGAGAGCGACCGTATATGAGGGGAGAGTCAAAAACACATGGAAATGGAATAAAAGGGTCCCGGGAATTTTCAACAAATGTTGTGAAACTCCTCTGCTATAATCCCGCAGTTCCGCTCAGCTGAGACTGCAACACACACTTGTATTCCAGTGTTCACTGCAGCACTGGCCTCCAGAGCCACATGTCAGAGCAAACAAAACAACAACAGCATAAACGAAATGTCCATCGGCAGCTGAATGGATAAATCAGATGTGGTACATCCATAGAATGGAATACTATGCAGCCGGCGGTACTGAAGTATAAATGAAGTCTTGATACAGATTACGATATGGGTGGGGCTTGAAGACATTCTGTTCCGAGACACAAGCCAGTCACCAAAGGACAAGTAGCATATGATCTCCCTGATTTATGTCAAATATAAGAAAATCATTAGCGGCTACCAGGGGTGGGAGGGAGAAGGAAAAGGGGGTTTATTGGTGATGAGAAAAATCACACTAATTAGGAGTAAAAGTATTCGATTGATTATTATAAATGACTGTATGATGGACTGAATTGAGTGCACCCCAAATAGGTGTCAGTTTGGCTAGACCATGACTCTCAGGGATATGTAGTGATCCTCCATTCTGTGACCTGATGTAATTATCCTGTGGTTTGCGACTCCTCACCTCTGTGATGCTAATGAGGCACTCATGCTAATGAGATATAATGCACTCCAGGATTCATTGGTGTCTTTAGTGAATGTCTTCTGATATATAAAAGAGGTCAAACAAGCACGCAGAAAATAAAAGTAAAGAAGGATAGGGAGTGTATCAGATGCTTTAGATCTGGGGTCCCTATACAGAGAACCTCCTGAACCCAAGTGATGCTAGGACAGACAGAGAACTTTGTGGAATGTTGGACCTACAGATACGGAAAGACAATCGCCTTGCCTGGAAGCCGATGGTGAGAGAAAGCTTCTCCTAGAGCTGGTGACTTGCAGATAAGACAGCTTTGCTTGATGAGAGCAAGGACTTCAGAAACTTGATGAAGATGGAAGACTACAGCTCTCCAGTGGATCACAGGAGAAAAACAGGAGGAAAACATAGCTCCCAAGTTCAATCAGGAAGCAGTCATGGGAAATGATGAAAATACTGACATTTTCAAAGATTTCATTTTACTTCGATCCACAATCAAGACTCATGGAAGCAGCAGGCAAGCAATCTGCTGCGAAAGAGCTCTCTCTCTCCTTTTTTTTATGTGTAAGAGAACTTTATATCAAGAAGTGATTATGCATCAGTAAAACATCCCAGCCCAGTCCAGATCAAGTCCATAAGTTCAATATTAGCTCATAAGTCTGATATTAGCCCAGGAATTCCTCTTCAGACTCACGCAGCACATGCAATGATGCTGAATGCAGGAAGATCACAGGCCAGTGGGTGGAAAATCATGTGGGTCCAGTGGCAGTAGATGCATCTCCAGGGCTCTGCCATCAGCATGGCTCCATGTGGCTTGTCAACAGGAATGTGAAGCAGAGAGAGGGTGTGTCCCACTTCCAGGGAGAAGTTCCCAGGATCCTCCTGGTTGGTGTGACCTTGTGACCCAATTGACAGGCTACATGAACTGATGTAGTGAAAGATCTCTTTAAAGTGTTTACACACACATACACACACACAACTTTTATGATTAAGGTGCACCTCACTCAAGCCAGGGTATTTCAAATGCCTCAGATTCAGGCCACAGTTGGACAATGAACAAGGAAGAGCAAAGAAGAATTGATGCCTTTGAATGATCACGTTGGAAAAGAATACTGAACACACCACAATCTGACAGAAGAAGAAATAAATCTGTTTTGAAAGAAGTACAGCTGGAATGTTCCTTAAAAATGAAAATAGGGAGACGGCATCGCAAATATGGTGGACAGGTGATCAGGCAGCATGGCATCGGTCCTTGGGGAAGGATATGGTGCTTGGAAAAGTCGAGGGCTCAAGAAAAAGGAAGAAACCGTCAATGAGATGGATTGATGCATCGGCTGCCCCAATAAGCACAAACATTGTCTGCCTGTGAGGATGGCTCAGGACCGAACAGTGTCTCTACATAGTCACTATGAACCAGAACCAACTCAACGGCTACCAGCCACAACCAGAGTTGTTGCTCCAAATTTGGATTTCTAGCCTCATGATCAACAGTAGGAGAATAAATTACTGTCTATTAAAGCCATCACTTTGTGGTATTTCTGTTACAGCAATGCTAGATAACTAAGACAACCTGGAGAAAACTGAATTGGCAGAATTGTGTGCTCGCTATATCCACAATGACCCACACCAAAGCAAAAGTAGCTGCTGAGTCTGCTGATGTGTAAGGAAACACGTCGTGGGATTTGATTCCTTCACTTGCAGATTCAGGGTGATAGTTTTGTGGGATATCCCAGCTCACTGATCCGACCATATGCTGCTTAGTGCTTCTGTTCTGCCTCTGAGTTCATCGCAACATAGTTGGCGTCTGATGCGCTTGCATGCAGCCACCGGAGGCACCACAATTGGTCTCTGTTCGCATGGAGCGACCGAGAGAAAGGCAAGTCTTAGCAGGAGGAGGACATGGAAGGTGTGGCCAATTGCCTCCATAAGCAGCAGTCTCCTCTGCCTTGAGACCAGAGGAAGTGGACGGTGCTCAGGCACCATAGTCAACATTTTCATCACAGATTCCCTCGAAGCATCCTGGTCATCAGAGGGGGATGGCACAGCTGAATGTCAAATTCTCCTGGGCTCTAGGTTACTTGGAACCACTGAGGCTGGATGAACCCCTAAAACTACTGCCCTAGAGCACATTCCACCACAAGTCGTCTTGTGTCCTGAAGTCCTCTTAACAATGCATCATAATGATTTTAGTAATGGTTCAGCTGGGGGTCACGGGAAGGCTTTAAAACTCTGCTATGTGGGCCCCACCTTTGGAGGTACTCACTTGATCTAGGAAGGGGGGTAGTTTATGCACAGGGGGCCTAGCGGCTAGCCCAGGAAACACTGACAAGCAGCCAAGGCATAGACTGGATGCTTCAATGTCATTCATCAGAAGCTGCTCCCTTCTCCTCCCCATGCCCAGGGATCATACTTCTTCCCACCCAGCACCACCCTCATTCAATTAGGGACACGGGTCCATCTGTTCTAAGTTTTACAATTTCATATTCACATGAACATACATGGAGTTTCCAATCTTAATTCTCATTTAATCCTCCCAACAATTTTGTGGAAGGACGGTCATTAGTTCCCATAGGGCAGACAAGGAAACAGAACTACAAGATTAAGAAAGGGCCTCAGGTTACAACATGTGGAAGTGGCAGTGAATGGATCTGAATATAATTCTCCCACCCCCAGAGCCTGAGTCACTTCTCAGTCCTTTAAAAAGAACCAACGATTGTGAGTACAGACACATTTTAAAATATGTTCTACCAGGATCTAGAAAGGGCCCAATAGCTTCTGATTTTCCATCCAGCACAGATCTTTATGGGAATGGAAGCCACTGCCTTCTTCGCCTCATGGAAACTGGCTTTCAAGGATATAGGTGAACTCACAAAACTAAGCCAGGACTCCAAAAACGTCCCTGGTTAGAGTATTGAGAGATGATGTGGGGATGGTATATTTTTCAGTAGGTGATACTGCAGCACAGAAATAATAAGCATTGAGAAAATGACTTCACTTCTGAATTCATTCATTCAGAAATTAAGCTGATGCCTACACAGCTCAATTCATTGAGAAGAATGGGACACAGGTAAACATCTCTCATACATTGAGTCCTTGTGCTAAGAATGTCTGACTCCAGATACCTGGTACTTGCCCTTTACTGCTCTGTGCATCTGCCCTCCCTTTAAACAGCTGAATCACCTCTGAATTCACAGTCACGGATGCCAGACCGACTCACAGTGATCCCATAGGACAGGAGAGGATGGATGGACCCTGTGGGTTTCTGAGATTGTGACTCTCTGGAAGTCAATCAACTGTAACTAACAGCAAATTACTTATGACTTAGGTATATCTTTGAAGTCACCGAAAAGGCTTTTCTTGTATTAAATCACAGCAAAATGCACTGGCTTTGCATTGATTGAGGCTCATCAGGACCCAATAGGAAAGAGCAGATGAGATCGCTGGGCTCTCCCAGATAAAATCTTTGCAGGATGGGGCATCCTCATTTCTCTCTCTCTCAGAACAGCTATTGCGTTTGAATGCTAAGGTTGTATGCCCTTGTCTGGTTTACCTACAAACTCGACTTAAAAATAATGAGAAACAGATTCTCTGGTAACCCAGCGAGTGCCTTACTCAAATACTTCTGACAGTGGAGACGGTGAAATTTCCATAGAACATCAACCGAAACAGCAAAGCACAGAGAATACAAACAAGCCTTGACACAGTAGTAGAATAGCGTTAGAATCAATAAGACATATTTCTTAGAGCTGGACTTCTGGGATTCAAGCCACTTTTTCCTCATGTTCTAAACTGGGCCACAGAAATATAACATGTGTGGGTTTAGGCATGCACATATACACAGACATTTATTTATGTTTTTTTGGGGGGGGGAGCGTGATAGGTAGGTTAATTGTGCCAACCTGGCCAAAAGGAACGTGTGGGATTAATAAGGTTGCAGTTTGATTGGAGGGAAAAGAGATAAATGGCTCGGCAAGCCCCACCCCTCTCTCTCTTGCTCTCTCAGTGTGCAGCTGCTTTAGCGAGTACTCTGACTCAACTAGTGAGCTACACTACATGTGGGACAGCCAGCCTGTGGATTGTGTCGCTAGAGCTTCCTTTGAGATCTGCGACACCACGCTTCTGGTGTCCATCACGTGAGCTTGATCCTGTCGTCTTGCATTGCTTGAGTTCGATATCCCATCCAGGCCTACTTCACTGAGATGCTGACTGTTGGTGACCAGCCTGTTGCTTGCTGCCTGTGGGCAGACTGACTGTATTGTCCTAGGGAAGACTCAGATGTCTGCTTCCTTGACCTTGGACCCAGCACCCTAGTGAGCTGAAGGACTTCCAGTATATTAATTGTTCCATGGAAGTGGGCTGAACTGAGCTCTCCGAGATCTATCTATCTGTCTGTCTATCTATCTATCTATCTATCTATCTATCTATCTATCTATCTATCTATCTATCTATCTATCTATCTATCTAAGTTTCCTGGTTTTGTTTCTCTAGAGAACCCTGCCTAACACAGGGGGATACATTTTATTTTCGATATTGCTAATTGGTTGTTGTTAGGTGCCTTGCAGCACGGTGAAAACTTACCTACAACAGAATGAAATACAGCCTGGCCCTGTTCCATCTACCCATGGTTGTTAGGCTGGAACTCATCTCTGTAGCCACTGTGTCGATCCATCTCATTGAGCATCCTCCTCTTTCCTGCTGACTCTCTACTGTACCAAGCATGATGTCCCTTGCCAGGGACCAGTTTCTGTACATTTGCACTCTTTTTGAAACAACGGAATCAACTCTGAACTCATGGCCATGGATGCGATACCGACCCATATTGATCCCTTAGGACAGGGTAGAACGTCTTCTGACAAAACGTCTAAAGTACATAAGACCGAGTCTCACCATCTAAGCCTCTTAGGAGTATTCAGGCTGTACATTTTCTATAAGACAGAGTTTACATAGACTAGTTTATTCACCCTTAAAGCGAAGAAGCTGGGGGTGGTGGGGGACGCGGGGTTGAAGTACTGTTATCCTATGTCTGTGTCTGACTACGTAAGGAAAGCAGAAGAATCTTTGTAAAGGAGATGCAGGAAGTAGGGAGATTTGCTGACAATAATTGGCTGGAGATTTTTCTTAGGCCGGTATTAGAAGTTGGTGAGATGAGAAAGTTTTCATAAATGGGACTTATACCCACTTCCCTCCTAATTGTAGTGAATCTGTCAACTTTCTTTCCAATGTATAAAGACTGTACTCTTCAAAAATCATTCTCAGTGTGCTCTGAATCGCTCTACTTTTAAGCTAACGACTTCTCAAAGTGCTGTTTAAAAACTGACATCTCCGACCACCTTTCAGGCTTTGACTTTACCTACATTTGCAAAGTCTCATCGGTTCTTATGAAAGTGCTACTAAAAAAAAAAAACACTTGACAGCCAATTTCTTGAAAATGATTTGTGCAGAAATTGTGTTCACATTACTTTAGATCAAGACGTTTAAGGGAAAATGTGGTTTTCTTTGTAATCGGCTAAAAATAATGATATCCTTTATCTTCAACTGCACATGTACATATGTTGTATAAGCTATGACGTTTAAACAAATTGAATAAGAGTAGGATTCTGGCTACAGTCCATAAAGAAACAAAAGTTGCCCGGCATATCATTGTAAGCATTAAAACAACAACAATTACGTGTTATATTGAACAAAGTTCAGTTCTGCAAACAGAATTGGACTTTTCCAGCTGGTCCAAGACTTATTGCAAATCTAATGTCTCCAAAGCAACGACAGAGAGCTCAGCAAACAAGCAAACATGGCATCATCAGAACAAAAAGTCATATCATTGTGATGAGGGGAAGTGCGGGATGGAGACCCCAAGCCCATCTGTGGGCAATTGGACATCCCTTACAGAAGGGTTGTGGGGAGGAGACGAGCCAGTCAGGGTGCAGTCTAGCAACAATGAAACATACAACTTTCCTCTAGTTCTTAAATGCCTCCCCTGCACCCCCATTATGATCCCAATTCTACCTTACAAATCTTGCTAGACCAGAGCATGTACACTGGTACAGATAGGAACTGGAAACACAGGGAATCCAGGGTGGATAATCCCTTCAGGACCAGTGGTGAGAGTGGTGATACCGGGAGCGTGGAAGGAGGGTGGGGTGGAAAGGGAGAACTGATTACAGGGATCTACATATAACTTCCTCCCTGGGGTCGGACAACAGGAAAGTGGGTGAAGGGAGATGTCAGACAGTGCAAGACATGAAAAAATAATTATTTATAAATTATCAATGGTTCATGAAGGAGGGGGGAGCGGGAGGGAGGGAACAAATGAGGAGCTGATGCCAGGGGCTTAAGTGAAGTGCAAATGTTTTGAGAATGATGAGGGCAATGAATATACAGATGTGCTTGACACAATTGATGTATGTATGGACTGTGATAAGAGTTGAATGGCCCCCTAATAAAATGATTTAAACAAACAAACAAACAAGAACAACAATAATAACCAGCATTGCCATCCAATTTTGCTTTGTGGGAAAGAATAAAATGAACACCGTACAGTCTATATTGCTACAAATATGAGTTATCAGATAGCTCAGTATTCAAAGAGACCCCTGCATCAAGAGTGTACAAAGCAGAACCCTAAAGCACTTCCCACAGAAGATTTCACTGAGTGTTCACCTGCACGCAAAGTCCCAGGGGAGGCTCAGGGTTCAAAACTGCACAAGACAAATTCATTGCTTTGAAAGAGGAATGCTGATTTCTAAAACATAAAAAGAATCGTCACCTTCCCTATTAAATTGTTAATGATTCCTTATCACCAAATCACCGCCTCTCTGTCACTTTGTCACCCTCTGGCAGCTTGCAAGTTGTGATGCTGGACACAGTACTACTAGTATTTCAAATGCCTGCAGGGCCGGCTTTCAAGCAGCGATTCCAGTCTGAGGTTAGGAAGAAAGGCCTGGTGGTCTATGTATAAAACCCAGCCAGCCAAACTTCACGGATCCCAAGAGAATACTATCTTACCCAGTGTTCAGGAAGATGGGTGGCTGGATGGAATGGCTCGGTGTATTTTCATCAAACTAGTGGAAAATCTTTATGTGCATGCACACATATGTACATCCTGAACAGGCCACACGCGAGGGGACTTCAAACAGCTTATAGAAAAATTCTATCCTCTTTCCGCAAACTTTTTGAAGCCGCTCGATATGTGGGATATGTATTACACACCCACACATTAATTTTTTAAAAAAATCATTTTATTGGGGGCTCTTATAGCTCTTATAACAATCCGCCCATCCATTGTATCAAGCACATTTGTACATCTGTTGTCATCATCATTTTCAATGTATTTTCTTTCTCCATGAGCCCTTGGTATCCACTCCTCTTTTTTCCCCTCTCTCTCTCACATTCCCGAACCCTTGATAAATTATAAATAATTATTTTCATATTTTACACTGTCCACTGTCTCCCTTCACCCAAGTTTCTGATGTTCATCCCCCTCAGGGGGCAGGGGTTAATACACTGATGATTGCGATCAGTCCCCCCATTCGTCCCCTTATCCCCCCTACCCTCATGGTACCGCTACTCCCCTTACTGTCCCTGAGGGGTTTATCTGTCCTGGATTCTGATACACACCGGCACATTTTAAGAAAGTCTTCATAACATAGTTTAACCACCCAAGATGTGGATGACCCAATTTCTTCACTTCCCTTTGTCTGCACCTGTTATCTATCTTGGGGTCTTTGCATCCACGGAGGAGATTCCTCAGTGAGAAATGTGGTCGAAACATGTGGTCAATGAAACTCCTGACTACTAGCTAGGGGGTGGAGGTAGGGGCAGTTCAAAAGGACTTTTCTGGGCTGTTTTCCTAAGCCGTGCCTGATCTCCAGGATCAGGGGCTGATAAGAGTCCGCCGCCACTCCTGGGAATGACTTGGGCTTCAAGGGCAGCAAGCCTTTCCCAGAAGCAGACCAAAGAACCAGGCTCACTGCCACAGCGCCAACTCCGACTCAGGCGGCCCTATGCCCTGTAATATCTTCTCCGCCGTGCCACTAGCTGATCTGCAAGATCCACGTGGTTTGATGTCTCCGTTTTAGTACTTCTGAAATTAGAGCTTGTTTTACATGAATACATAATGGGGGCCGTGTGTGTATGTATGCCCGCGCAGGCCATTCAGTCCATTCCGACACATCTGACCTTGAACCACAGAGCAGCCTTCTGAGGGAGGGGGAGCAGGAAGCCGGGGGGGGGAGGGGGGAGGGGGGGGAGGGGGGGGAGGAAACGGGGCGGGGGGAGAAAGGAAGACCTGATGCAAAGGGCTTAAGTGGAGAGCAAATGATTCGAAAATGATTAGGGCAGGGAATGTACAGATGTGCTTTATACAATTGATGTATGTATATGTATGGACTGTGATAAGAGTTGCATGAGCCCCTAATAAAATGTTTTTTTTAAAAGAAAAGAAAATAGGGCAAAAAAATTAAAGAAAAAAAATAGTGGTACTATGCACCCCCCCCCACCCCCACCACTCATGAAATGAATCTTGACATCGATGGTTTATCTGCTGAGCAGAGGCTTTAGTGAAACACGGAAAAGGCTGGCACCGATTTCACATCTGCACCGAATGACTTTTCATCTAAGAGGTTTTCAAATCAGGATCACATTTTCAATCTTATACCTAAAGGAATTTAAAGCAAAGACTGTAAAAGGTGGATCCATCCTGTGGGTGAACGTGTAGAGGCCTGTAGAGAACAGAGCCAGCCTGCCTGGCATCGGCTCCTGGGGCGAAAAATTACACAAGGTCCGTTAAAATTGGTCTTGCATTGAAGTGACCCCCCTGACCAAATACAGGCCCGTTTGCCTAAGTCATGATTTTCAGTATTACATGGTTGCCAGCCATTTTGCGATCTGATTATCTTCTCTTTTGTGATAGTACGAAATTACCCTTTCTTTGATGCATTCTAAAGCCTTACCTCTCTATGTTAACGAGGCAGGATTAGTGTGGGGTATCTTAAGTCACGACCTTACAAGAGAATGTGACTCTTACGCCCCTCACTCAAGTCACCCTGACCTTAGTCACCCCTTTTTACTTTATGAGACTTGAAAGAAGAGAGAATCCAGCAGAGAGAAGGGGGATCTCACTACTCCCACGAACGTAGAGTGTGAGACAGAGCAAGTCCTCTGGACTGAGGATCCCTGTTGAGAATCTCACATGCCGGTGAGAAGAGGGATGCCAAGACATGTGGAGATCTCCCAGCCACACCAGACTCAAAGACGCCCCAAGGAGACACGGGCCTTCCCCTCGAGTACGCTCCCTGGTGGTAGACTCTGGTTCCTAGCCCGTGAGAAAATAGATCTTGGTTGGTTAAAGCTGTTCCTTTGTCACGTGCCTGTTACGCAGCACCAGAGAGACGAATTAAAGCGAACAGAAACAATAGTGGCCCCTGACGCAAGGTCCACTTCCCCGCATGTCATGTCAGAGTAGGGACGTGTCTATAAGGGGGGCTCAGTGGCTGAGGAATTTCTGGGTGGGCATAACCACCAAGCTTTGGAGAGCAGCTAAGCATGTTACTTTGCATACCCTCAAGAGAGTCTCAGTTTGTTTTTGTGTGAAGCTTGCTAAGTGCTACCAAGCCATTCACGTCCATTTCCATTGGACTTTTCCTCTTTTGAGAACCACTCAGACTGACATTAGGTTTGTGAGTAGGAAATCCAGAGGGGTTTGAAGGTGGTGACTCTCTCTCTCTCTCCTTATTTTAATTGTATCAATTTTAATTTTTTTTACCTTTTATTTGTGAAACACAGCACATACAAAGTGAAGCAGACTCTATAGAGTTGCCCGGCCCATTGCATTGATACAGGGACAGTAAAGGATTCCTGTTGAGAGAGAGAGAGAGAGAGAGAGAGAGAGAGCTAGGTTTCTCCTGACATCATACTGCTCTAACGCCCAGTGGCTCTCTGGCCGTCTTATGGGGCCCAAGAGTCCTCAAGGGGAAAGAGTTGAAAACACCTGCCATTCTACTTTGCATAATTGGTTTTGGCTCTAGAAAATAGGAAGAGACCACCTTCTTCCCTCCTCTCAGTTGAGCCGTGTCAATGCCACTCTTGCAGAATAAGCTCTACTTCTATTTTCAAGTGTGGACCACTGCTACCGCCTTCTTCTTCTCAGCAGCTAGTTCAAAAACCCCCTCCCCCCGCACGCAGAACCAAGGATACTAAACAATGGGCCCAAATTCAGCTGGACAGACACTGAAGTCCTGCCTGTCCGTTGTAGCACGCCCCAACATCTAGACATGCACCAGAAACCCAATCAGGATGCTTAAATGCCTGAAAGATGGCCACAAATCAATAAGCCAGATGTGAGCCTGCTTGGCCCATCGATGTGCCTGTCATCACTTAAATTCCCTTAGAGGGGAGGAAGGGGGGTACTTTGTCATGGTAACTTTGGATGTGCCACAAGAGAAGGACATTATTGGGTGTCGGTGCAAACAGACAAGACAGACCTCAAGGAGATGGATGGAAACAAAGCTGCCGCAGTGACCCGAACACTTCAAGGCCACCCAGAAGGCGCGGGCCCAGGCACTGCTTCCTTCTTGCCTCCACACGGGAGTGAAGCCACCTGACAGTCTCCCAGGAACAGGAAGCCCCACCTGCGCCATCGTGTCTTCTCCCCCAAAGTGAGGAAAATCATCAATGAGACAATCACAGCAGCAGGTTGCCTGCGGGGAGTCGCTTCCAACCCGTGAACTCATGGTGACCCCACATGTGCTCCAGAGAATTGTCATGCCTGGGGCCTTTCGGAGGAGCTGGGTGGCTGCTAGCCGCAAGTTCAGCTGTTTGAAACCAGCAGCTGCTCCCCAGGAGAAAGATGAGGCTTTCTACTCGCATAAGGAGTGACAGAGTTGGAAACCCCGTAGGGGCGGTTTGACCCAGTCCCAGGGGGTTGCGGAGAGTCAGAGTCCACGTGATGGCAGTGAGTTTGGTGGTCTTTTAGAAGCAGACCGGAAGGCCTGTCCTTTGAGAAGCCTCTTAGTGGGTTTGAACTGCCAACCTTTCAGCTACCAGTGGAGTGCTTAAACATTTATACCACTCTAGGGCTCTCCAGACAGATGTTCTTTTACCAAGACTTAGACAGTGTGAAATACAACCCTATCTAACAGGCAGAGGGTGCTGGTGTCAGTGGTAGTATTTTTAAGTATTCTATCATGGGGTTGCCTGGAGAGTTCAAACTTGAAAACATGAGTAAGGGCAAGAATGTACACATCCTTCACATGAGCGGCCAAGCACACTGGCAAGGCAACTAAAATAGAAAGTTAAACCCAGCGACGGGAGCTTGAAATTCCCCGCTTGCCACAGGAAAAAAAGGGGGCTTTCGCATGAACCTCAGCCAGATTTGCAGGGGAAAACGAAGCAGCCTCGTTCCTTAGAGGCCTGCAGTTGACTACTTACAGCACTTAAATGCCCTGAAATATTGGACTAAAACAGTCCCGTATCCGTTGCTACGAGGCCCTTATTCAGAAAGCAGCCTCAGCGAGAACCCACCAATTTTAAAGAAAGAGCAAATTAGGATATCAGGGATAGCTGAAGATGATTGAGGACACAAATGACCAGGCTTCTAGCATTTAAACATTCACGTAATTTTAGTGTGGCTTCACTTGCCAGCCTAAATGAGTTATAAAATTCTCTGCTTTCAGACAAGAAAGAAGCACAAACCGAAGTTCATGTTCAGCAGGTCGGTCGTCCATCCCAAGTGACCGTCTAGCCCAGGCCGCCTTCCCCATCAGCGGTTCTCTTGTCCTTGCTTTTGTGTTTCTGCTGTGGTTTTTTAAGGATTTGAGTTTGAATAGTTGAGCTCTAAATGGGGAGGGGCCGCCACAAGCAAAGTTTAAAGACTATGTTTTTTTTCCAGCTTCCAGTCTTGACACCAAAATAAAGGACCGATATCACACACACACACACACACACACACACACACACACACACCCTTTGCTTTTTTTCCCCTTAAGTTAATTTCTTTCTTTTTAAAAAAAATTTTTAATTTCTTTTTTTTTACATTTTATTAGGGGCTCATACAACTCTTATCACAATCCATACATATAGATACATCAATTGTATAAAGCACATCTGTACATTCTTTGCCTTCATCATTCTCAAAGCATTTGCTCTCCACTTAAGCCCTTGGCATCAGGTCCTCTTTTTTTTCCCCTCCCTCCCTGCTCCCCCTCCCTCATGAGCCCTTGATAATTTATAGATTGTTATTTTGTCATATCTTGCTCAATCCGGAGTCTCCCTCCACCACCCCCTTCTCTGCCGTCCGTCTCCCAGGGAGGAGGTCACATGTGGATCCTTGTAATCGGTTCCCCCTTTCCAACCCACTCACCCTCCACTCTCCCAGTATCGCCCCTCACACCCCTGGTCCTGAAGGTATCATCCACCCTGGATTCCCTGTGCCTCCAGCTCCCATATGCACCAGTGTACAACCTCTGCCCTATCCAGTTCTGCAAGGTAGAATTCGGATCATGGTAGTCGGGGGGAGGAAGCATCCAGGATCTGGAGGAAAGCTGTGTTCTTCATCGGTGCTACATTGCACCCTGACTGACCCATCTCCTCTCCTAAACCCCTCTGTGAGGGGATCTCCAGTGGCCAACAAATGGGCTTTGGGTCTTCACTCTGCACTTCCCCCTTCATTCACTATGGTATATATAGTATATATATATATATATATGTATATTTGCATGATGCCTTATACCTGGTCCCTTTGGCACCTCGTGATCACACAGGCTGGTGTGCTTCTTCCATGTGGGCTTTGTTGCTTCTGAGCTAGATGGCCACTTGTTCACCTTCAAGCCTTTAAGACCCCAGACACTATCTCTTTTGATAGCCGGACACCACCGTTTGCTTTTTTATAAAGGCCCTGCACATACCTAACCATGAGCCCTGGCAGGATAGCCATTACCAGTTGAGTTGCTAACTAGAAGGTCAGCCATGTGAAACCACCAGTCTCTCCCATAAATGCTCAGGGTCTCAGAAAGCTGTAGAGCAGTTCTGCCCTGTCCTATGGGGTCGAGAGGAGTCAGCATCAGCTCAATAGCAGTGAGTTTGGTTTTTACCCACCCATGGTGACTGGTGTTCCAGTGGGGATGCACTGTGCCTGGTGCAACGCCCCTGGAAGTAACCTTCCTTCGGCCAGCTGCCTTTCCATCTCACCTACAGGATAATGCTTACTCCCAGGCGGACAGCCTGGCCTGAGAGCCTTACGGTTAGGCTAGCACACCCACAGAATTGTGGACCCCAGGATGTGCTAGATGCTAATTTAGAGAAGAATGGAAGCCTTGGGGAAATGAGCATTATTTCTAGGGCAGAAGGGAAATGAGGCCTGTTAGCTGGTGACTTGTTAATCTTTGTCCTCAAGCTACGGCCCATCACTTAGGCAACATAGAACAAGGCCCATCATTGCGAAGTATTCCTTGTATTAAGCATAGAAGCAGACAAAGACAGTGGTTTAAGGACAATGGCTATTTGGGTATTCTAATGATTTTTTTCTAGTATGATTATTAACTACATTTACATAAGCAAAGAGAATGCTCTCTTTCTCCCCCCATCTCTTTGCTTCATTTCTAGAAAACAAAACAGTCTTGACTACTGAGCAGTATTTCAAGACAGGGTGATTCAGGCTTCAGTTTTTCTCTTCACATAGTAGTTCCTGGGAGCCAAGGCATTGGAATGTTCTGGAAAACACAGAATCCATTTACAGGATAAGTTCAAAAGAAGTATCAATGCCTTGTCCAGAAGGTTTAGGAGGACTGAGGAGCTAATGCTGGCAAATCACCGTGCATCATCCAGGTCTGAGATGTGCCATGAGCACGGGCGTTACTTGCTTCCACGCAGCCTCGGCAAGCAGCCTTAGCCCAGCGGGTCTGAGAAGTACAGGAAGGCTCAGAGCTCTGACGGATGAGGGAAATGGTGCTTATACTGCTTTCCCGTGATTCTCTTCTATGCCAAGGACGCAGACAGCACACCACTGATTACTCATAAGATCAGTCAGGTCCAGGTAGTAAGTTGATGGAGGCAAAAATAAATCCAGTGGTTGGTAGGTTCATTGATGGATGGATAGATGGATAGAAGGACAAACAGACAGATAGCCAACTGACAACTAAATACATGTATCCTTCATGGTATACATTAAAGTCATCCTTTGGAACCAGGTCCTCCTTATCAAAATCACTACTGCAGAAACATAGTATGCTGTGATGAGTCTTAGGAGATCATTTCAATTTCTGAAATTGCAATTACTGAAGCAAATCTATGAGATTTTTGGTTTCCAATGTAGATTTGTACTACTTTGGCTAGATATCTGCAGTGACTCCTTTTTGAGTTGCCAAATCGATAAGATAATTTTTAATAGACACTAACTTAGGGATTCTATTGACTCCAGCAGGTCCATTAAATTCATGAAGCGTGATTAGGAAAGAGACTTCACCCAGACATAAACCAGCAAGGTCAAAAGAATACATCACAGGTGGGTCATGTCTCTAGGAAGGAGTAATATTTAAACATGCTGTTAGGTGGTGTCAGGTTGGGTTTGATTGAGATCCACCCCATGTACAACAGAAAGAAATACTGCCCACTCTGTGCCATCTTCACAATTGTTGTATGTCTAAGACAGGGCAGTTGGGTATTGTTCTTAAATTTTCGGAGAGAATTTTTTTCAAAAACTCACTATTTCAGAGTTTAAGAACTCTGATTTCATGGGATAGACGGAAGTATACAGAGACTCTCCCTACATGAGCCTCCAAAACGTATAGTCCATGAGTTACAATCAACTTTTCAGCAACCAATAATAACAATAAAAGCTGAAGACAAGGTAAAGGCTTTTTACCAAATGCGTCCCACAGAAAAGATGGAGTTATTTTTAAGTTTTGCTTACCAAAGGCATCATGCTACCGGTTGTTGACATAAATACTCTATTTTGGCTAAGAAAGGGATATTTATGGAAAACATCTTATCTAGAAACCACCTCAATCAATGCAAGCTTTACACACAGAAGTCACCTAACGTTTTTTTAAGTAAGCAAATAAGTTTAGCCAGTAGTTTTTCTTAGAAGTATTACTTCACATATGTAAGCATGAGACACCATGATAAATGAAAGAGTATTTTTTCTTATTTATTTCATTATATGGAACTTTAAAAAACCACTAAAAATAAGATGATATGCAACAAAATAAAAACCCAGCAGGTTTGTACAAACTGAAAAAGTAGCGAGTTTTCCTGGCTTTGCTTATTTTATCTATTTTCTGGCTTTGGAGATATTTAAAACAATTTTTTATTATAAAGTGGGTAATATCATCAGCTTGGTATTCAACAGTTGACACTGCTAACCAAGCCTCCCAAGAGTTACCCTTCACCTGCTCCTTGATGTATTGCCCTGCTCCCTCTTGTGGACCTCTGCCGTCCACGTCACCCAAGTTAACACCTGTCACAAGAGCCTCTCTAGTCCATGGCTTTATCTCCCCTTCTTGGCAGATTCCTCCTCTTCCCCGCTCCCCAACCTCCTGTGCCGATTGATAAGATCATATGGCTCTTACCTTTTGTTTTGGTAGGCAGTGGATTACATTAATGGGTTCCTTTTTAAAATAGTGTTTTAACAGTTACTTTTAAAAGTAACACACCGAGCTGCTGGAATTTTTGTTTTGGGTTGTTGGACTACTTATGCACATACACTAGTGGGAAACATAGAGGCACTTGGGTGATACAGCAGCTGTAGCTAGCATCTGCCCAGTGGCTCCATGGGAGAAAAGTTCTGGCTGCTGCTTCCATAAAGATGACAGGCAGTCAAACCCTATGGAGCAGGTCTACTCTGGTAACATACGGGGTCACCGCGTGGTCTGCTTCCAATATTAGTAGACGCTGTGGAAAAGCTTGCTTGCTTGTTGCTGAGTCTGGATCTTGCATCTTGTCCTGGACCTTCAGTTCTGTGGATGTAAGATCGCAGTCTGCCATAATCCCCGGCGATCTCGGGAGCTGCCAGAAGCCAGTCATCTTACTTGCTCACCTTGGACGGACTTCTCTCTGTAGTCAGCAGTCTGCAGACCTACTTGCCAATCTTAGGTTCATCAGTCCCTGTAGCTATGCCAGTGAGAAGCCTCCTGCTTGAGACTCCGACCGATAGACTTGGAACTTGCCTGCCTTTACCTCTGTGTGAGCCATTCCTTGAGATAAATCTCATGATATACACATATCAGCTTCACTGGCTTTGCTTCTCTAGGAAACTCAGCCTAAGACACTCTCCCAGCCATAGATGTTCTCACTAATCCAGAAGGCCCCAAAGAGAGTGTCTCAGATTCTTCAGTCGTTGGAATTTCAATGAATCTACAAGACATGGGCCTTCATGAAATTTGATGGCCCAGCTAGCCAATTAGTATGCATGACTGCACCCCTGCCCCTCACAGATTGAAGGTAGCTCACCATGTGTAAGGACCAATGCCGCCTCTATTTGCCTGGTGATTTTGGAAAATAAAGACGGCTGCTTTCAGAAACCAAGTTCTTTGTCCCACATGCCTCAGAAGAAAGGCCTGGCCATAGACTTCCTGGAACACCAACCATGGCGAACCCTGTGGAGCGCAGGTCTACTCTGATGCACAAGGCGTCCCCGTGAGTCAGAGTTGGCTTAAGGAACCCAGTTTTGTGTTTTGTTTGTGCGATCGCTCTTTGCGATCTTGTTGTTTATTACAATCTGCCACAGGCTGTGATTATTTGCAGTTTTTCAAGGCTTTGTTTCAAGTCATCAGATCCTTGAAGACACCGCCAGTGGCTGATTCGGATCCATCATTTCTGCTGTCTCACCCAGAGCCTTACTACTTAGACTCTCGGTGGTTTCTGTGGGCCAGCTGCACCAATTCCACTCAGGAGCTGGGTCACACATCCCCACCCCTGAGGGGGGTTTGACTCCTGACGACCCTGGGCAGGGTTTCTAAAACTGTACATTGTTAAAGGAGCAGATGAGTCACTCAGTCCCCTGCCATTGAGCTGATTCCATTCTGTCTCATAGCCACTCTACAGGACAGGGAGGACCTGCCCCTGTGAGTTTCTGAGACTCCAACTCTTTCTGAGACTCCAACTCTTTATTACAGTGGAAAGCCTCTTGTATTCCAAAGAGCAGCAGTGGGTTTGAACTGCTGACTCTGCAGTTAGCCCAGAGCAGAACCCACTAAGTCCTCAGGGCTTTTAGGGGGAGCCTGTTAGATATACAGAATCTCGTCCCCCGCCCTGCACACTGAACCTACAAGAGTCAGATTCTGTGCTTTTTACAAGACCCCCCACCGGGTGATTCCTAGCGGGCACACACACACACACACACACACACACACACACACACACCCCACCTCTGAGCTCAAAGCAGCCATGTGAACTGACTAAGCTGACTCTGAAAGCAAAGTTATCAGAAACAAAGCATAATTTGCATAATTAATGCAAAGATCATTTTCAGGAAAAATTGCTTTAACTATATCGGCCTTCTGCTTGTTTTTCAAGTGAGGAAAACATATTTTGCCGTGGCCAACTAAATAGCGGAAAGTTTGTATTTTTATGAAGCTTGTCTGTTCGTGGGAGGGAAGTCAGTGGAGGGCCCACCCACTGCTGCCAATAGTCCAGTACCTCATGTTAATGGGCTTGTTGGCTGTGAAAATATCTGCAGCAACATTTTGGAGCATTGTTTTTGTCATTACCCAGTAGGCTCATGATACAGAAATGCTGTCGATGTAAGATTTGTCTTAAATGCATATAGCAATAACACGAGTTCCTTTGCATTGCAAAAACACTAACGAACGCAAAGCCTATTTTTTGATAAACAAATCATATCAAGAAAATACAGCGTGAATACCAGTCAGTACCACCTCAGTGGCTTGGCTCAGTGATGAAGTCAAAAACTCCTTCAGAGGAGAAACTCCACTGGCCACTAGGGGGCTTCGGCGCGTGAGTACAGTAACCACCATTCAAACCGAAGACCTGTGAATGGAGAGTAACAGAGCGACTGCTTGTCTTCCTGCCACTGGGAAATGGGCAGGGCGATGACAAGTGCAACGATGTGGAAGTATATCAAAACTCCTTTGTGTTTTAAACAAGGCACGTGATAGTGAATAGGCGTGATAGCCAATAGGCCTGAGTCTTGGTCTACCAAGGTCTCAAGGTTAATAAGGGTCCGTGGTGGTTCAGGGGTAAAATTCTCCAGTTCCCTGACAGGGATCCTGGTTCAATTTCTAGCCAATGCACTTCCTGTACAGTCAGCACCCATGGGTTCAGTGGTGGCTTGCGTGTTACTATGAAGCTGAAAAGGTCTCTACAGGGATTCCGGGGGGCGGGGGGAGGGGGGGAACTAGGAAGAAAGACCTGGTGATGTTGTTGTACATGAACTGGACAAGAACAACCACTCAGGCTATTACAATCTAATTCTGAAAAATCAGCCAATGAGAAATCTATGCATCACAATGGAATGCTGGCCAACCCTCAAGCAAACGTGGAGCTGGTGCCGGGACCAGATCACGTTGTCTCCCCTTGTGCACGGAGTAACTACACATGGGGGCTGACTGCAAGGGCAAGTAAGAGCTACAGAGCACAGCATTTCTGCCAAGGATTCAGACCCACCACCCCCCACTAAGCCGGTCCCTTGTAGCCATCCTGGCTACAATAAGGTCTGAAATGTCCATCTTCTTCTCCAGACCGTTTGCTAACATTCCCCAAAGGTCACACATAACAATACAGGGAGACCCAGGGGAGCTAGACTTGAGGTGACAGCCCTGCTTTCCCTGGGGTTGTCACCTTTCCACCTTGGATGGAACCTCACTAATTTTCTATTAGTTAAAATATTTGCGTTTCCCTTTGCAGCGTTCCAGCTTCTGCGGGTCGCATTGTCTACATGTATAGGCAGCAAAATTGTCCTTCAGGAAACGGCAGGAGAAGAAGGGAGGTGGTTGGGGAGGACAGAAGGACACAGCATTCCATTTGAGGGAGAAGGTGCAGGGAGACAAGAGATAGTCAGCCCCGGGCCACTTCCCTGCCTTCCTGGTTGCCTCGGCAACCAGAAGAGCCTTCCCAGATGCTCAGCATCCAT
The DNA here is from genome assembly GCF_050624435.1 of Tenrec ecaudatus. Taxonomy (NCBI): domain Eukaryota; kingdom Metazoa; phylum Chordata; class Mammalia; order Afrosoricida; family Tenrecidae; genus Tenrec; species Tenrec ecaudatus. Next base: position 298,964,971 of record NC_134530.1, on the reverse strand, counting down.
CTGTGTGGAAACTTGTAACCATGAGATTTGACCTCATGCGGCCACCTCTTTCCCCTCACTGGTTCCCCTAATCTCTGGACCACACTCAAAGGTGTAATTACCAAGCCAGATGCCCCCGGGCAGCCAAGTTTTAGTTGGAAAAAGATATCTGAGCGATACCCTCCCAGCAATCAGGCGAGTTTTGCCTTCAAGGCTGATGGGAAAGCTCTTTTTGTGTTTTGCTTTGGGTGTTTTTTTTGTTAATCGCACAGTTTTCATACACAGTTCTCTTCCTCAGGAAGCACCATTGGTTTGCCTACCTGTAAATAAATCCTGAAACAGACACACGTTGCTGTAGATGGTGTTTAAAGCGATGGGATTTCAAAGGATCCCAGAGGCCCAGAGCATCTGGCATGGGAGAAGAGGAACACACGCGCCTCAGTTTAAAGAAAGTGCTCTTTGGAAAGCAAGTGCCAAGCCACCGCCTTGTTTGCCTCCTTCCCCGGTAATGCCAGCAGGTCAGTTCTTCCAAGACTAAACTTCAGAAATAGCACAATATTGAAAAAAGCAGCATTTCCAAGTCCTCAGCCTTTTAAGAGTCACTTTCTTTTCAGATAACAAATCACTTTCGAATGCAAGTCTTGTTTTTCTTTCTTTCTTTTAAAAAAAATTCCTCTCAGGAATATGCCAAAAAGGCAAGATTGAATGGTCGGAGGCAAAGAAACTGCTGGCCCCTAGTCTACTTTCTCAAAGAGCTTTGCCCACAGGTCTTCAGAGCCCCCCAGCAACCGACCGAGCATCCTCCCTCCGGCCTGTCAGCCCTGCTGCAGCAGCAGGATAGCCTTTAAAACGCAGTGACAGGGACCTTGGCTCGGGCGCTGTCCCCGCCGCCACCACCGCCGCCAACCCCAAGACGAACAGCAAGCATCACTTTCTAAGAATTTTGCCAGTGGCTTTGATGGCGTGTCCTCCGCACACTCTGCTTTAAGCAGTCAGAAGAGGCCGGAGGCCCCGGGGGCACCTCATGAAGCTGAGGGCGTTGTGAGTAAACTGCCAGTGCGGTGCATCTCTTGTTGTTGTCCAAGTCTAAACTCATTCTCAAAGTGAGTGAGCCACAGGTGAGGGAAACGCTCTGCGCTTTCAGGATCCTGGCACTGTGACACTGCAAGTTTGGTGGTTCAAACGCCAGCAGTCACTCAGAGGGAGAAAGAGGAGGCAAAATGTCCTACAGGCGCAATTCAACAGGAGGACGCCTGCACAGGAGGTGCGTGGACTAGGACTTGAACCCAAGGCTGCACCTGGAGTGGCACTCTCAGGTCCAGGCTACGTTCAGAAAAAAGGGAGAAGGAGCCAATGGACCCATAATGCCCAGGGTATCCAGGCACTCTCTCCAATTTCCCAGAGATAATAGAAGCCTGAAGTCTGATCTGCAAATAACCTTAGCTTTTCTCGTTTAACCGGCTTGTGCCACCCAAGATACACACCCCTGGCAAGTGACGAGCCAGGAAACCAGGAGAGCAAAATGCCCTTGCCTCTTCCCTCCCACCAAACAGTCCTGCTGTCAAGTCCACAAGGGCTCCCTTTTGTGCAGCCAAAGGGAGAGGGAGCAGTACGCCGTCAAGGCCTTGTGTCTGAAAAACATCTCCCTCCAGCTTGTAGAACAGGCCCTGGCTAGCACCCCGGGGCAGCTTGAGCCGTGGGTAGCCAGGTGAGAACAGGAGAGAGGTCGTTCCCAGGGGGTCGAGGCTGAGCCCTCTCCTGTCAAGGACTGGGCTCCACAGCCGCCCAGCTTGTGCACCTTCCTACCCATCTTGAAACCATCTTACTAGAGGGCCAGGCTGGAGATGACCTTTCAGCTTGTGGACAATTTTGCTGCTGATTTTAGATTTTAGCTTGAGGAAGGTGAGGCAGGAGAAGGAAGAGGGAGGCTCAGGCCAGGCTGAGTGCACCGGCTCAGGTAGGGTTACATTAACTCCCCACTCCATACTGGAATACTAAGGTATTCAAAGGGGACCCTCCCGAGGTCCACAGAGTTAGCCCAGTTCTGGCAGAGAAGCCTCCACTCACAGGAGAACATTGCTATGAAAATAATCTTACACACACCACACACACACACATACATACACACACACACATACACACACTATAGCATAAAAATAAAACAATCAGCAAACTAATTATTACCAAGCTCAGGGCTGTGACCACACGGGTCAGAGTAGAACCGGACTCCCTAGGGTTTTCAATGGCTGTTTCTTTTGAGGTCCCTCTGGATGAACTTGAACCAATAACCTTTTAGTTAACAACCAAGCAGCTTAGACGTTTTCACACCCTACGCCCCACTCAGCACCCACAAGTGACCCCACAGGCTAAAATTACACTCTGGGTTTCCTGAGAGTCTCAATCTTTATAGGAGTAGGACGCCTCATCTTTCCCCCATGGAGCAGATGGTGGTTTTGAACTGCTGACCTTTCAGGTAGCCTAACACATAACCCACTGCACCACTAGGACTCCTTTGGTGCCCTCTAGGAAGTCCAGGTTGCCTATACAAGCCACCTGAGCTCACAGATTCAGTCCCTCCTGACCCTTTCCTTCCCCTGGTTTCCACGGGCATCCCTGTCTTCATAATACTTTTACGAGGTTCCCAAGGACTGCAGGTGCCCCCCTCACCGTGCTCTTGGCTCTGGTTTCTCCCCCGCAATGAATGGGCCAGCCACACAGCTGTGATGCTAATCTCACCATGACACTGATGAGGACATCCCCAGGTCACTGAAAAATCTCCAGGGACTGCCAACCACCATCCCAGGGCTCCACGTGGCAGGGCCCTATCCATTTTTTTAATTCTTTTTTTTTCTCCTACCCATGTTTAATAGTGGCACGCTGAGCCATTTGACCCTCCTCCTCCGACCCCAACCTAGCCACAAACAGGCTTCACTTTCTAGGAATTGGCTCACGGCTGCGACCACATGTCCTTTCTGCACTCGGCTTTTGCTTGATCAAAAGCTGAGTCAAGAGGAGAGTGAGAGGCCCATTCTTGGGTCTGACGATGGGGTCCTGCCCCAGTCACCTTTCCAGGGTCACCTCCCCCTCCACAAGGGCCCTCTCAGTTCCACGCTGACAAGCACAGGGTCCTCCTGAGCCCTGACATGTTCATCTGCTACTCTGCTTTGCTCTGGGTATTGGTCGCCAGTGCGGACACCCAGGAGCTGGGCGCGGGGGCCGCGGGCAGTGCATATGGGAGAGAGTCTGGTGCAAAGGACCGGAACCGTAGAAGCCTCTGAACAAGCTCATTTCTCTTGCTGTAGTGGTAAGCTGATAGGCTCTGAACCAGGAGGTCAGCAGTTTACCACCAGCAGCACCTTGAGAGAAAGACAGGGCTTTCTTTTTCCCTTAAGGATGTACAGTCTCAGAAATCCACAGAGGAAGTTTGACCCTGCCCAATACGGTTACCCTGTGTCAGAATTCATGTGGGAAACTGAGGAGCGAGAAGAGAATGTAGGTGGACGACTTCTTTATTCTCATATTTAAGAAACCTGGGAGGCCAGGGGCCTAAGTGGAGGGAGGCCTTCACACTTGTGAGTTAGGGATGAGTCCCAATCACATTCTCATAATTAAGATTAACCCCCACAATATCTTCCTATCAAAGTGAGACTTTAAAGTTACCTCTGACAAGCACATGGCTGAGTGCTGGCTGGCTGGCGGTTTTATCTATAGGAACAGACATGTTGCTACTGCTCTTCCTTCTCAGAGGACAGTCACTCCGTCCTAGCCCCCCCCACCCCCCCTTCACCCAAGAACTGCTGTTACGTTACCCTTCCAATGAACTCAGGGACCTCTAGGGAGAAGGGACAGCCCACTTTGCTCCTGATGTGGTTACCTGTAATTAGGGGGGCTTGTATGCCCTGCGACTATATGAGCCAGTGGAGGAATACCATCTCTCTTTCCCAGACCTGGCTCCTGATAACACACAGGAGGTGAGCACCCCAAAACTTTTGTCTGACTCTTAATTTCTTCCCTTCAATTACAAAACGGTCCCTTAGGACACATGCATATATGGGCTGGATCCCAGAAACTGACCCAATGACTGTGAGTTTTTTGGTTTAACTTGATAATGGGGGTAATGACCTCTAACTCACAAGGAGGTCCAAGGCTAGACAGGCAGGCAGGGGATGGCCAATGCATAACTGGACAGACAAGTTGGGGACTCATGGAGAGTTATGGGGAGGGGCAGCTGGAATGTTGGGGATGGTGACATTGAGTGGATACACAGGTGGTGGGGACTGCATAGATGGAGCCTGACAAAGACTGTAGCGAGGACTATGCATGTAGTGGTGAGCCTTGTGCAGACAGAGTGGTCAGGACAGTGTAGACAGAGTGGTCAGGAAAGTGCAGACAGTATGAGCCCTGTGCAGACAGAGTGATCAGGACAGTGTAGACAGTATGATCCCTGTGCAGACAGAGTGGTCAGGACAGTGTAGACAGTTGTGAGCCTTGTGCAGACAGAGTGGTCAGGGCAGTGTAGACAGTCGTGAGCCTTGTGCAGACAGAGTGGTCAGGGCAGTGTAGACAGTCATGAGCCTTGTGCAGACAGAGTGGTCAGGACAGTGTAGACAGTCATGAGCCTTGTGCAGACAGAGTGGTCAGGGCAGAGGAGACAGTCGTGAGCCTTGTGCAGACAGAGTGGTCAGGGCAGTGTAGACAGTATGAGCCCTGTGCAGACAGAGTGGTCAGGGCAGTGTAGAGAGTCATGAGCCTTGTGCAGACAGAGTGGTCAGGGCAGTGTAGACAGTCATGAGCCTTGTGCAGACAGAGTGGTCAGGGCAGTGTAGACAGTGGTGAGCACTGTGTGGATGAGGTGGTGGGAATGGTATAGGCAGAGAGATAAAGTCTGGAATGGGCCCTTTAGCATTAGCTTAACCACCAACTAGACTGGATGAATTTTCACACTTCCTTATGGCTTTCCATTCACCACGGCCAATTAATGTTAGTGATGTTGTTATTTTTATTGATGGTGTTTTAATTGTAGCAACTATCTTTGAGGCTGACCTAATTTCGGGGGCCTGGCTTTCTGGGGCTGTCGTCTGCTTTGCTGCTACAGAAACTACCAGGAGTGTCTCTCCACACAGGTGGGGCTGGATGCGATGGAGCCCGTGAGCAAAAGGCCTGGAATCAGCTGGCCTGTTTAGATGCTTTGTGATCTGCTGGGGCCAGAAGACACATGGCCCCTGGAGGCCACTATTGCTCTGCTCTTGTCTCGTCCATCCCCTGTAACCCTGAAGGATCTCCCGCAGGCCTGGGTAACAGGAGCAGAGCTGTCTGATGACTGGGGTAGATGGGGAGGGCCCCTCTCCTTGAGATGTCAATCCAGACTGGACATCATACTATAGGTGAGAAATTTCCCCTTGTGTTGTGAAATCATTGGGACTTCAGAGTTAGTTTACACTGTAGCTTAATGCCTGTCCTATCCTAATTCAATAGCCTTCATCATCAGTACTATATATATATTTTAACTTTCTTACCATTTGTCAGTTAAGCGTGTGTAAGCATGCATTATCAAATTTCTAGGTGGTACAAACTATTAACCATCCGCTGCTCAGCTCAAGTTCACCCACGGGTGCCAGAAAGGTTGGAGGTTTGGGTCCACGAATCCAAGAACATTGGAAGAAAGGCCTGGCCACTTACTTTAGAAACCAACCATCAGACACCCTCTGCAGCATGGCGCCTCCTGGACAGACAGAAGGGAGGTCGTCTTGACAGCCACCGGTTTTTGGTTTTGTTCTTGTTGTCTAAAAGCGTCTTGTCAGAGCACATTCATTCACTGCCCTCTGTCAAGGTCCAGAAGTTTACTGATACGCACGCCTTTCCCTCTTCCAATAGTCTAGAGCCCTCTTGAATGAGGCGACCTTGTCTTACCCCTTTGAGATCGACTCCTCGTCTCCACTGCCCCCGAATTTAGGAGTGAATGGTGTAAACAGCAACGGTTTCATAATTGAGGAGTTCGCATTGCATCTTTTGGAAGCAATTCTCAAAATGGAATGACAATCATATATTTCCTCCAACCCACACCACTTTGCCGCCACACACCATCAGGAATGGAGTGCCATGAATAAAGCCTGAGGCGTGCATCCGTGCAGTCAGCTGGCCCATGGCTTCAGGACCTCCATCCAGGCCACCCTGGTGGGCATTTCTGACGCTGGCATGTGCTGGCCGCAGAGGCTTGGGGTCTGCTGCATGGCTTCAGTCTAGATGCCCTGGATCTCACTTATATAAACATACCCTCTCTGAGAGAGAGTGAATGCATTCTTACCAGACGTTATTTTACAGCCACAAACAACAAAGATAGTTGCCATGGTGGTGACTCTTATCAGTGGCGACCTTGTGGGTGTCAGAGAGCAACTGTGTGTCATATGGGTTTTTGTGTGTGTGTGTGTCATACGGTTTTAAGTGAATGGTTTTTCCAAAGCAAATCACCAAACCTTTCTTCCAAGGTGCCTCTGGGTAGACCCAAAAGGCCAACCTTTCTGACCCCAGTATGCCGATGCGTAGGCTTCTTACCCCCTTGGTTGGCAAGTTGTATAAACGCACCCTATCTGAGAGACAGCCGAGCGTAGAAGCTATGGAATCAGTCGTGCCATGAGAACTGGGCCTCTTTAATGCCCCACTTCCTTATCTGTGGAATGGGAGCTAAAAATAATGTGCACTTAATAAGGTGGCTTGAGGATTAATGAATGTTAATATATGTGAGATACTTGGATAGCTATTTTAAGTACTTGGATCGGCTATACACAGCAGTGCATGGCGTGTTGGAAGTACTTAGCATGCTAATATTATTCACATGGAAGATATCAAGAGAAACAAAAATGAATAGGGAATCGCCCAGCCATTGAGGCATTTACAGTCTAGCAAAGGGGATATATCCATAAGGAACTAAGTGAATTAAAGTTATGGAGCATGAGAGGGACAGAGAAGATGCAGGAACATGCACGCATGGGCACATTCACGCAGGCACACACACTCCCATGCACATATATGCATTGTGCACACTACAACGATCTGCACAGGGACAATTACTCAATAGGCAAGGAAAGCAAAGGCATTCTTATGCCTACTTACCAGACTTTAATGAGACAGGTCTCATCACACACACCAAAATGACTACAACAACAGACTCACTGCCTTGGAGGCGATTCCTACTCGGGCAGACTAGACCGGCTCCTTAGCATTTGTGAGGCCGTTAATCTTTTCAGGAGCAGAAAGCCTCATCTTTCTCCCATGGGGTGGATAGGGGATTTGAACAGCTGACTTAGGGCTTTCTGGATTTCACCACACACATAAACATTTCACCCAATCTATGGCAAAAAATAAACGGAAAGAGAAACTCACTACGCATTAGTAAGCATAATCAGCCCATGCTCATCTTGCTTATAGGGTGCGCCAGCCATCAGAAAGGGTCAACTTGAGGAAAGGCTTTGATTCTGAAGAAAGGTGCCGGGTGACTGGGAGAGAGACAGATGTCAAGCAGAACTGGAATATTGGAAGGAGCAAAGACATGTGAAATAATTCATTGCAGTAAGCCAGTGTTGATCTTGCTTCTTGGGTCACCTGATACTGTGCGTGCACACACACACACACACACACACGCATACCCACACACTTGTACATGCCAATGGCCAGCTACAGAGCAAGAAGGCTTCTGTCCAGGAGGAGTCAGGACGGCCAGGAAAGGTTTCCGAGAACGCGATGACTGAGCAGAGCTGTCAGCAATCAAGAGGAGCTTTCCAGGCAAGGCAGGGCACAAGAACGTCTAGGCAGTTAGGGAGCATGAGCTGAGGCATAAAACAACATTTATTCATGTATTCATTCAACAAATGTTTATCAAATGCCTCCTACATGCTTTGTTGAGCTTTAATCACTGGGACAGAGCAGTAAATGAGACTGAAAAGGTTTTTTTTTCACCTTTCACTGAGCTAAAGATCTAGTGGAGGAGATGAAAAGCACACCAGAAAACACACACACACACACAAACACACACACACACACCAGAGATATGCCCCAGAGTCACAGGAGCTATGAGGAACCCACAGGGGGCGATATGACAAAAAGATGACTGGACAGGTTTGCCAGGCCAAGGGAGAGAGTGAGAGAAATAATCAGAAATGAAGACAAAACCCTTTTTTTTCCTATGCAGATTTCCCTAAACTCTCGTGGCCTCTTCCCTCACACCCATTTTCTTCCACGAGGGGGAACCCTGAGTCGCCTGGCTTGGAGAGTGCTTCCTCGATGATCCATTTCAGTCTTAGTTGCGAGGTGCCGTAGAGATGGCTCCCACTCACAGTGACCTTCTCACAACGGAACGACCGCCGCCCAGTCCCGTGCCCTCCTCCCAACTGCTCCTGTGCCCGAGCACATTGCTGCAGCCACGGGGTTGATCCATCTCTTTGCCAGGCTTCCTCCACTAGACCAAGTATGATGTCCTTTTTCAGGGGCTGGTCTCTCCTGACAACATGTCCAAAGGTCATGAGACGAAGTCTCACCATCCGTGCTTCTTAGGAGCACGCTGACTGTACTTCTTCCAAGACAGCTTTTCTTCGTTCTTCTGCATGTCCAGGGTACTGTCAATATTCCTCACCAGCACCATCGTTCAAATGCATCGATGATTGCTTGGTTTTCCTTATTCAATGTCCAACGTTTACATGCATATGATGCGATTGAAAATACCATGCCTTGGGCCCGGTGGATGTTAGTCTTCAAAGTAACACCTTTGCTTTTTAACACACTAAAGCAGTGGTTCTCAACCTTCCTAATAACGTGACCCTTTCATACCATTCCTCAGGTTGTGGTGACACCCCAACCATAACATTATTTTCGTTGCTGCTTCATAACTGTAATTTTCTACTGTTATGAATCGCAATGTAAACATCTGATATTCAGGGTGTATTTTCATGGTTACAAATTGAATATAATTAAAGCACAGTGATTAATCGCAAAAATAATATGTCATTATATATTGTGAAATATTATTTCTAAGTACAAATAAATGAAATTTTGTCTTGAAGCATGGTGTAGCACGGGGAACAATCTTCACGCCAGGTACTCGTATGTGGGCGTATCTGCATGTGGACAGATCTGCCTGGAGACAGATAGAGGAGCGGTGTCTCGGTTCCTAACATCATCAGAAATATGTGTTTTCTGATGGTCTTAGGTGACCCCTTTGAAAGGGTCATTCGACCCCAAAGGGGTCACTACCCACAGGTTGAGAACCGCTGTTCTAAACTGCTGTGCAGCAGATTCCCCCCAAAGAATATGTCCCTTGATTTCCTTTCCTTGGTCACCCTAATCCTCACTAAGCAGCTATCCTCCAGTCAATTCCAACTCAGGGACACCCATGTGGCTAAGTGGAACTGTGCTCCATACGGTCCCCAATAGGTGATCCTCTTTTCAGAACAGATTGCCAGGCCTTTCTTCCAAAGTACCTTAAGCTCCAGAAAAACCAAAAAACAAAATGCACACACACATAAAACCAAACTCACTGCCATGGAGTTATGCCAACTCATCATGACCCTGCAGGACAGGGTAGACCTGCCCCTGTGAGCTACCAAGACTAACCGTTTACCATACTAGAAAACCCAGTCTTTCTCCTAAGGAGCAGCTGGTGGTTCCAAACTGCAGACCTTGCAGATCACAGATCGCAGCCAACGCATAACCATTGCAGCACCAGGACCCAAACCTCCACCCTACCTTTGGGTGAGCTGCCACCTATGTTAACCGTTCGTACCCGGGGATATTGACTTGGCCTGGAACTGGAGGCAACGCTATGCAGGCCTTTCTTCCTCCGAACCCCACTAGGGCGATCAAAATGTCGATCTCTTTCTACTTCCTATTTCATAGACACTGGCCTGCTCCTGAGGTTCTCACCCGAAGCGACAACGTCGAGCTTAGCTGTTATCAGTCACATCAGGGCGTTTGTGATTACACGGTTACTGGTCTTCATTCTCTGTTGGTTCAGAACTGGGGAAGAGAACGTTTGCAAGATAAACGTTTCTATAAGATAAAAAACCTTTCTCCTACCCCAACAGACCCCAAAACGAAATGAAATCACTATTCTAATCTATCAACTCGGTCACCCTAACGGAAAAAAAAAATCCTTCAGTTCTCTTGCTTTACTAACTCTAAAGACATTGCTAGGGAGTTGACTGAGAAGCCTGGCCCAGCTTGATATCCGCTAGCAGGGTTGATAGAAGCAGAGAATACTGGGGGAAACTGGGGTGAGAGTAAGATATGGCACGGCCCATGTCCAACCTTGGGTGCTGAGTTAAATATTAGTCGATACACAAAAGAGTAAGAGCACATGAGGTCTTCAGACAGCTCTTGTCTGAAAGTGCCCACTCCCATCTGAGTTTGGGAGCAAATCACGCCCTCCTTCATTAGTACTTGATGGAAGGCTGCCTGGCCTAAGAATACTGGGTACCGTAGGAGTAAATGGAGCCCCAGTGGCCCAGTGGGTTCAACGTTGGACTTTTAGCCACAAGGCCAGTGGTTCAATCCCACCTGTGGAATTTTACAGTCTGAGAACTCCTAAGGAGCGTTCCCACGCTGTCCTAGAGGGTCACTGTGAGTTGGAATCGAATTGATGGCAGGCAGTAGGTTTGATTTGGGATTTCAATCATCTCCGTCGGTGACTTTATATTAAAAGAAGAGGGAGAGGAGTAAACAAGCAAAATAATATCTTGATATCTTGAAACTGTCTTTTTTTTTTTTTAACCTCTCAAGAACTTAAGAACTTACTTTGAGTCTGTATTACAGGCTTGTCTCATGATTTCCTTGTGAGGCAGTATGGGAACATGATATTATCGTGAACACTTATTAATGGAATTTCTGTTATCTGCAGGGTTCAGTACTGAGTGCCACCGTGCTGCTGTCATAGGAAGAAGCAGATCTGTGGTCCCTAACCTCCAAGGGCTCATCTGCTATAAGCAAGGCAGCTCGGGTTCCCCCAGAGCAAAATGCACCAGAGAAGGCCGGAATTGCACCGCATGATGACCTAGTGGAGGTCGCTGAATTGCCCACCTCCCCAGCGGCAGGCCGGCAAACGCCCCGTTCCATCTGCACCACAGAACGAAGCGGGGCAGGGGCAGACCAGATGACATCACGGGGACCACTGTCGATTGAGGCGACGAGGAGCTTGTTCAATAAATACGAAATAAAAATCCCCTGCGATTAGGAAGCAACGAAATAAAGTAAGACAAAGAGATGAGCATTAAGCAAATGACAGATTTGGGAGAAGAACACTGAAAAGGGGAGGAGGTGAGGGCAAATGGCACACGCTGGGGTCAAGGTTCGTGAAGGACGGCTCCATAAGAGAGTCTGTACATGAGACAACAGAGACGCCAAAGCCCCAAATACACATCAGTGAAGGAATGCAATGGATTGGAAACCACACCCCTGATAGAAGCTACTCTCAAAACTCACTGCCGTCAGGGCAGAGCGGCCCCTGTGGGTTTCTGAGATAGATGCTTGAGTGGGAGTAGAAAGTCTCTTCTTTCTCCCCCAGAAAGCCTGGTGGCTGCCGATGACTGTTCTTGTAGTTAGCAGCCCAACTTGTGACCGCCAAGCCACCTGGGGTTTTGGCAGAAGCCACGAGAAGGTAAGAATGGTCTGCTGTGATTCTTTGTAGCCTTTCTGTGCCTGACAGGGTACCCGCCAGCAGTAGCCATCTTAATGAGTAAGCTGCTTCCCCGAGTTCACACTGCTCTGTTTCTCTGCCAGCATTCCAGCCACGAATAGCTGACCGCAGGGTCCAGGAGTGCTCTGTCCACTGTGCCCCTCTGCTGGGGCTGCTCTGGTGGAGATGCCCTGCCTCCCCACCTCCTGTAGCTGGCTATGGCAGGGAAGTGCTGCCGCAGCCCTGGCACAGGCAGGGACCTGCAGCATCTTACTACCGACATTCCCTTCTCGGGCACCATGTACGGAGCGCGCTGGAGAGAAGAGGCAGGGTTTGCACACCTGCGGGGGAGGGGGGGAGGGCGTGCTGAGCGACTGTGAAGCAGGCAGCAGTAATGCAATGAGCCCGAGTCCCTGCCCACACCTCTCATGCACAGTAGCTGTCAGTGGAGGCTTTCGAGAAACTGGTGCTGAGCAGGTTTCCGCAGAGCTTCCAGACAAACACAGACTAGAAGAAGCCCATGGTGACTGATTTCTGAAAACGCAGCCCAGGAAAACCGGGTGGATTGCAGCGGTTGCATCTGCAAGTGATTGTGGGGTTGGCGAAGGAGCGTCCCAGACAGCACCCTGTTCCATTGTGCATGGGGTCAGCATGGGGCAAGGGCTGGGCAAGAGGGAGCGAAGTTCACCGTCTGGGCACTGTCACTCATCTTAGAAGGCCAGGACATGATGGGAACTAAAAGGAGTGGGGGGTGCGCTGCTGAGCACAGACTGGCTGTCACGGTTGTTAGGTAGTCCAACCCTCTCCTCCGGCAGGGCAGACAAGGTTCTATGGAACCAATACAGGCCATCGCCGCCGCTTGGCCCCATGCAAGCACAGATGCGGTGCTGGCAACAGCGCTCCCTAGAGGCCCCTTAAAGGAACACCACGGGAGGGGCGCTCAGCTCACGCTCCACTGCACCCAGGATCCCGCCTAAACGCACACCCATCCACCCATCGGCTCATGGCTCCCAAGGTGCACTTGGCTCTCGGCCCCACCTGGCACATACCTGAAGCCAAGCCACCTGGCTGCCAGCTGCTTTTGAAGGAGAATTTGCCTGGATTCCCTTTGTCTTTAGCTTTCCCCCATGTGGTCAGAACGAGTGGCTTCTAACAGTTGGGGTGATAACTTGCGGCCTCCAGCATGTCCGCATTAAACTGCTTTTGACCTTGACAGGAAACCAAAGTCGCCACACTGGTCTACCGGAGCCCTTTGGTGGGCGGCCTTGCCAGCTTCTGTCTTCAGACGCTTGTCCATCCATTCCTACCATATGCTAAGACTCGTCCAAGGTAGGCCTGAAATTCGGCATTCCCGAATTTGTTCCTGAGACCTTTAATGATCTCCTGCTTGTAGACTCACTAGCATGCCTGAGTGAGGAAACAGCTAACTTGCTTGACTGCTAACCCAAACAGTGGACAGGCAGCTTCGAAGAACGGCCCGGCCCACACTAGAGCCAAGAAAACAGCCGCGGAACGGACGGAGCTGGGTCAACCCTGACTCACATGGCCTGGCCACCAGTTTGCGCTGGCTCAACAGCAATGCGAGCTGTGCGTGCCTGCTTGGTCTCCGAAGACCCCTTCCCTGGAGGGCAGCCGGTCTCCGGGTGCACGCGGCTCTGTGAAATGTGGAGGGGAGAAGCCACTTGGGCTAAACAGGTAAAGGAAACCGTATTTCCATGGAGTACACGCCCAGGCAGGCCACCTCTGGGGACGGCAGTGACTCAGCAGCTCGGGGTGTAAAGCCCATTCAACACCTGAGCGGAAAGCAGAGGGACACGGAAGAAATGCATATGGATAAACCCAATGGAGGAGGACAGGGCCTCCCCAGAGGCCTCAGCAAAGCAATTGGGCTGACAAGCAGGAGAAAGTAACAACCACAGGCTCTTTGTGCCACCTTCAGCCCGATCACTGAGTGAGAAGAACTGGTCTGGGCACGACCGCTTCAGCTTCCAGACCTCCTCTAAGGACTGCAGAACCAGATCCCAGAATCTTCCAGAGAACCGCAAGTCCTTCTCAGGTCCTAGTAGAAAGCCACGGGCTCCTGCTTCCCCCACAAGGGTGCCCTTAAGTACACAGGCAGGATGTTTCTTTTTACATGAGGAAACGTTTCGCCCAGAGTCTGGATTTGGCCAACGGTCTCAGGAACGCCCAGGGGAGTGTGACCGCTCTGCGGGGGCTGGCAGCGTGGAGGGCGGGCAGGTCCGCAGCTGGCCAGTTCTCACCTCAGTTTCAGGCTGGGAAACACACGCTGGGTCAAGCCTTTGGGAAGGGTGCCGAGGAAAATGTGCCCTTGGGGGTCAGAGCTGTAGGAGAGGTGCTCCCCAGACCTCAGCAGCCTAGCCGGTGGCTGTTGTGAGCCGTGGGGCCGGGGGGGGGGGATTCCGACCCAGCTGCCTCCCCTGTGGCATGTGCCCCTGAGCACTCTGGAGGCGACAACAAGTACGGAAGCAGGTCGCCAGGTCTTACTCCTGTGGGGCCACTGAGTAGGTTGGAAGTACCAACCTTTCGGTTAGCAGCCTTTTGGTTAACCCCCTGGGCTCCTCGGCTTTCTGAAGTTTAGGCAGCTGAACACATCACTGCTGACCCCAGGCTTGGAAGGGCATGACCAGTAAGTTCCACCATACATAATCTGGTGTCGACTTGGGGAGGGGTGGAGTCTAGCCTGTCAATCAGGTCACCGCTTGATGACATCATTTGGAGGTACTAGAAGGGGGATAGTCACTCACAGCCTGGGAAATCTTCCTGTTGACAAGACACATGGAGCTACACAAGAGCCCTGGAGCTGAAGGAGCCACGCGGAGACCCCTGCCAGCACTGAGATGGTTACATCACCATTGGATCCACAAGATTTTCCACCCACTGGCCTGTGATCTCCCTGTATTCGGCGACATTGCATGTGTTGCATGAGTCTGGAGAGGAATTTATAGACTGGTAATGGACATGTGGGCTAATATAGGATTTACGGGCTTGACTGGGCTGGCATGTTTTCTTAATATTCAATTGCTCTTGTATATAAAGCTCTTTCTTATACACATGAGTGTCTATGAATTTGTTTCTCTGGTCCACCCAGACTAACACGTTCGGTCAGTTTAGTGGTGTGAGTGCAGGAAGCTATGCCACCAGTACTGCAAATTCTGGCAGTCATCCACAGCACAGCATCCAGGCTCAAACAGATGCGGAAGAAAGGCCTGGTAATCTGCTCCCATTAGCCAATGAAGAGTTTCTGGATGACAAGAGACTACTTGTCCATTGTACTACTGGATGGCACCCAAAACACACAGCAACCACAGCTACGGGCTCGAGCCTGCCAGCGGTCATGAAGGTGGCTCAGGTCCTGGCAAGGGTCTGTCCTGTTCTGTCAGCGCCGACTCAGTGGCACTAGACAACAGTAGGCACTGGAGTATCCACACTCCAGTAGGTGGAGTTCCCTCTGGGTGCCTCAGAATGAATTTGTGGAACCCACGGGTGGTGTGAAGGCCACACAACTAGCAATGGAATGCACCAGTCCTGTCACTGCCATGAAACCCCAGACAGGAGACTCGGGCTGCCTCCCCTGCAAATAAGGGGTTCCAGTGGGCCCTATGATCTTGGTCATGGCCTTCACCAGACAGCACTGCCGTGTGAACAAAATGGCTTTACCCCAACAGCCGGACTGAGGCTCGGTCAGAGAAGACAGCAACTTCCTGTCCCTGTGGGCTGGGCAAGGTGACAGCAGTGGTGACACTAGCTGCTGAGAAGCACAGTGTGCCGACAGAGGAAAGAAAGGCTAGCCAAGTCTGGAGGGCAGCTTCCTCTCTGAAAAAATCTGGTGCCGGGGAGAGTTGAAGGGTCGCTTTCGTTTCCGTTTGGTTTGTTCCGCAAGAGAAAACTCATAGACATTTCTTTGAAGAAGAATGTCTGCTAGCCCTTGGAACATCGCAACAACTGGATAGCATGTTGAAATGGAGACAGATGTAGGGAGAATTCAAAGGCTCACTCACCCTCTGAGAACAGCAGGCAGGTTTCTCTTCACCAAGAAAAACGGTCTACTTTCTGTGGACCAACTGTAAGAAACAGAGAAGAGCAAAACATGAAGTCCATTCTGTAAGTCACAAACAGAGGGCCGGGGGGTGGGGTGGTGCAAACAGTTAACGTGTTAGTCGACTAACCAAAAGGTTACAGATTCAAGTTTACCCTGTGACGCACCTCGGAAGAAAGGCCCGGCTATCTCATTCCCAGAAATCAGCTGCAGGTGGCCCCACAGAGCACACAGCTCTACTCTGACACTCATGAGATGGTAACTAATGGTGGTGGATAAAGCACACAGGCACGCAGACCTAATGAGGGCCTGATGCTGCAGTGGGTTAAGGACCGGCCCACCCACCAAAGATCAGGGGTTTGAATCCAGCAGCGACTCTGCAGGGGGAAAGATGAGGCAGTCTGCTTCCACAAAGGCTTGCCTGGGGTAAAGGGGAGCTCATGTACTACAGCAAGGTGTTGGGGGTTCACGGGAGTAAACTGGACAAGCCAATGGGAGCAATGGGAGGTTAGATAAGTTGTTTCACTAGTTGAATTCAAAAATGAAGATTTAATGTGTAAACCCCCACCTAATATTCTCTCTCTCTCTTTCTCTCTCTCATACACACACACACACACACACACACACACACACACACACACACACGACTGACAGTCTGGGAGAAGCCTCTGAAGCCGTTCACCTCTGTGCCTTAAGCTTGCTGTAAGTCAGCATGGCCTGGGCAGCAGAAGGCTTGGCTTGTTCAGGCCCAGTGATGACAAGTCACCGGGCACCTAGTACTGAGTGAGGCTCACGGGATGAACAGAGGTTCCCTGAAGAGCAGATGGATGTGCCGCTGTTTGGCTGGCTGAGTTTTAAACACTGAGTTCACAGCCATCGATAGGTAGGAAATAATCGAGTGGCAGATTCATCTATTATGGGACGGGTGATCCACACGAGAGAGGAACACAGGAAATGCTTCCCAGCAGTGGATCCTGTAAGAACCTCATCTCCCACACCCCTACAGAGGCACCATGCTTTGACCCTTCGGTCAAGGTGCAGTCACGTGACCCTTCCCCCAAATGGCACGCCCAGGGCTCCATAGCTCACTGAGCTCAATGATCCCACAGCGAGTTCCAATTGGGCTCCTATGGGAATGTGGACTTGACTTTGACCCAGGGAGTCATCAGTGCTGAACTCAATGGGCCTGTGATGCTGATGACCCAACAGTGTGGGAAAGCAGCAGGCGGTGGGGAGTGCTGGTCAGCAGAAGCACAGAGACAAAGGGAAATAAGGGTGGGACTTCTCAGACTGGTCATCTGCACCACAAAGAACTGAGTTCAAGGGGCCTTAAAAAATGCTTCTTTTCCAGCAACCGGCTTAAAGACTCCTTCCTTTGCATGTTCTGCTGCCAACTAAGGCCAGTAGTTCGAACCCTACTGCGGCTCTGTTGGGAAAGCAATGGGACTTTCTATCCCCGTAAACAGACACTCTGAGAAACTCGCAAGGGGGCAGTTCTACTCTGTCCTAGAATCACAAAGATGCCTCGTTGACTCGATGGCAGTGAGTTTGGCTGGGATAAAGATTGGACTTTCTACTTTCCTAAAGGTTTAGTCTTGAAAATCCCCAGGGGGCAGGTCTACCCTGTCCCGTAGGGTCGCCATGATTTGAAATAGACTCGATGGCAGTGAGTTTGGTTTTGAGTTCTTGGCCTGGACGACAAAAAGCGTTGGCACTTAGGTACTAGCCGAGAGGTAGCAACGAGGCAGAAAGACCTGGAAATTCTCCTCTCTGAAGATTACACACAAGGAAGTGTCATAGAGCCGTTCTCCCCTGCAACACACGGGTCACTGTGCAGGGAAACCAAGAGGGCAATGGGTTTCACTTTGCTTTGGCTTGGCTTTTGCTGTAGGTTTAGAAAGGGATTCGAGGCTGAAGTAATTGGCCTCCCAGGGTGCCGGCTGCTGCCAAAATTCAGATGATGCCAGAGCATCGGGGATTAATTTTAAGAACTATAAGGAGTCCACTGTGTTTCTTCCCTTCCTTTGAAGAAGTGGCAAGCCTTGTATTCCCTGGGGCACCCAGAGAGTCCCAATGGAGGAGGAGGAGGAGGAGGAGGAGGAGGAGGAGGAGGAGGAAGAGGACCCAGGAGCCTGAAGGAAAGTCCCTTCAGCTAGGCACACTGCAAATGGCTGAGGGCTGTGGTGGCCCAATGTCCAACCAAGCTCACCGGTGCCCTACCTGGGCCAACCTGAGACCAGGGGCAGGCCAGTCCACTTCCATCCAGATAATTTTCCCTGGCAGGTTTTCAGCATCTGATTGCCAAGGCTTTCTTCCTAGTCTGGGCTCGTCTGGAAGCTCTGCTGAAACTCCTTCAGCACAATAGCAATAAACAGTCCTCCACTCACAGATGGGAGGTGGCTGTGCATGAGGTGCATTGGCTGGGAATAAAACCCAGGTCTTTCGAATGGATGGTGAGAATTCCATCACTGAACTACCAAGACCACCTACACATGCTTAAAAAAACAAACAAGCAGACAGACAAACAAAAACCTGTAACCACTGAGGAGAAGCCAGCTGATGGCAACTCCGTAGGTGAAAGAGTAGATCTATAGGGTTTTCTTGGCTCTAATTTTAATGAACGCCGGTCCCTTCCCTTCCTTCTACATTGCAGCTGGGTGGGAGCAAGCCAGCAGGATTTAAAATGGGAGGCGATGCCCACTCTGCTTTCAGGCTGCCTCCAGGAAGGTGAGCGCGATTGAGATGCAGGAAAGTCGTATGATTCAGGCTCGCGAGAAGTTTGTACGCTGATTGAAGAGGGAAGCAATGCAAACTGTGACAGCTGGTGCGTGATGGTAGCATCTAGAGGCATCTTCTTTTTAAAGCCACACTTTGTAATCCACGCACGACCTTTCCATCTCCACAGCAGACAAGATGTCTACAACAAGAATGATAAAGTAAGTCGGAGTCAGCCCCGAGTCTCCATCTCAACTCAGACAGAGGAGAGCTGTGGGACACAAGAGACTTCGACTCTCTGAACCCCTGACATACGTGCTCAGTGATAACAAGATCTGCCTCACATGATGTTTTCCAGTTTTTACTGCAGTACCCGGCATGTAGGAGATAAAAAACACAACCAGGCTCACTAGCATCCAGTTGATTCCGACTCACTGCGACCCTAGGACAGAGTAGAACTGCCCCTGTGGGTTTCCAAGATGATCGACCTTTCAGAGAGCAGACAGCCTCATCTTCCTCCTGTGGAGTTTGAACAGCCGACCTTTGGGCTAACAGTTTAACATCTAAGCCACTGCGCTACCAGGGTGATGCATGTATAGAGTGTGATGTGAAGTCTGAAGGTAAAGAAGGGTCCCTGCTTTCAATCCAGTTATGGTGACGTGACTTCACAGCGCAGAGGAAAGGAAACGTGTAAAGGACAGGTTCTTCCATCTCTCGAAACGGTCATCTCGTCATCTGAATATAGATACCCACATAACTAGAAACCCACGACTCGTCACACTTACCACCCTCAAGCTACCAGTGCAGTCTCCTTAGGTACACTCTCATTTCTGGCTCAAGGAGATGTCTTGTTCGTTTGGTAAAGCAGATGTTTGTTGGCATCACAGGACTCCTCTTGTGCTCTACTGAGAACGTTATGTCCTGAGACAGTGACCAGCAACTTTTTAGGAAGACACACCTTCAAGGGAGCATGGTGCAGGGACTGTATCCCACAAATCACCAGAGTGGGAATAACACAGTACTTGTGTTCCTGCAGCTCGGAAGGCAGCTAAGCCTTGCTCATTGCTCCAAGCAGGAATCAGGGGATTGGGGTGGGGGTGGGAGAAACATCAAGGAGAGAGGGCCAGAGACAAGACTTGCTGTTGCTGCAGAGAAATGCCAAGTCACATGCCAGAGGGACATCCAGCATAAATGAGAAGTGATGGCTGTCCGGGATCCACACAGTATTCTTCACCCAGGCCCTAATTCCAAGGCACACATTCCTGTAAGGTCTTCTGTATTCAGTGTCCAGCTGACCAGTGCAGGGGAAGCTATTGCAAATAACGCGGCTGGGGCCTGGCACACCTTAGTCCTCAAAGTAACATCTTGGCTTTTTTAATACTTTCAAGAGGTCTTTTGCAGCGGATCTGCCCAATGCGAGATGCGATTAGATTTCTCGACGGCTGCTTCCTTGAGTGTAGATTGTGGATCCAAATAAATGGAGATTAAATTGAGGCAACTTCAATATTTTTCTAGCTAATCATGATGCTGCTTATCAGTACCAGCAGCATTGTAATTTAGATTTTAGCATCCTCCATCCAAGGTGTGACTAAAATATATATGACCTACCCAGAAAAAAATGGGAGTAATACATATCCTAGGTTATATATACGCATTTTTTATTTTAGAAAGTTTTGCTTTTCTATTTCACTGTGATGCCGATTAAGCGTTGAACACAGGTCCTAGGTTTTACCTATATGCAAAGTTTACCATGTTGTTGTGTGTCCTAGAGTTGATTCAGACTCCTAGTGCCCTCGTAATAGAAGGTGGGAACTGGTCCTTAGAGCTTTCTAGGTTGTACTCTTGGAGGGGGCAATGCACCAAGGACTGTGTCCAAGATTACACAACCAGGAAGCAAGTGACAAGGCAAGGATGCATAGCAAGGATGGTCTTGGTTCCACAGCCAAAGACGAGACGCATGAACACCCCTGCCACACATGTGTGGGTTTTCACCCCCATGTGGATGCATGCTGACAAAGGCCAAACCAACCAACCAACAAATAAATAGGAAGCACTTGATTTCCCTAGCTAGCAGATCTTTCCTTATGCAAGTTACATATTTGGGGGTGGAGGGGGCGGAGGGAGTGCAAGCAGAGATGCTGGAACCAACGTGACCCCTGACATTCGGCAGCGAGGCAAGATTTAGCTGCCCCACAGGTGCCAAGCGAGCAAGACCAAAGTGCTGATGGTCGCAGCGATGCAAAATGTAGCCTTGGCAAGCCGGCCTAACAATTACATCACTCGGATTATGAGCCACAAGCATGCAACCAGCTGCATAGCAACGATCTCAAATGAGCCCCATCAGCATTTTCCTTTAGCTACCAACATGTGGCAGATTGAGCACACGCTGCTCTGACCCCAACGCGGTGCTCACGTTGGGTGCCAGCACGAGGGATGTGCAAGGAGAAGAACGGGGCAAGGGCACTGGCTTTGTCATGGAGCACTGCGTGTCACACACGGGCTCTAATCCACTCAACTCAGCCTCTGTGATGCCAAAGTCTTCTTATGTGATAAATGTAGTCACATTCGAGCTGTTTAAATTTTCAGTTCAGCTTACAAATGCCTTGAAGTTAACACTGCACTTTGTATGTCTCTTGACAAGGAATGCTTTCTGCACTCCATGACACAATCGTGTGGATCTCTCTCTCGCCCTCTGTGTCGGATGGAACTGTGTCTTTCCTGGTCCCTCCGCTCCAGCTGCTCGCATGAAATGTAACGCCAGGGCTACTGTGGGTTACAGAAGGATTTCTCCCAAGCTGTCTCCCCCAAATATATGCCAGACAGCTGCTTGGGAATGACTACACTTGGAGGTCATCAGAAGTAGGTCAGGGGTTATTCCCCCTGACAGCTATCAACCATCTAGAGCAAGTAGTTACCACTGTTTATCCCAAAACAAGTAGGGCCTGCTCCCTTCTGATAAGGATAGTAGTTGTCTGTTTCCTTGTAGGAGACCCCAGAGAGGTCAAACCCACCTAAGGATGACCAAGGTTAGGCCACCATCTTGAATCTCGGGTCCGCCATCTTGTCACATGTAAACCCCCAATCCCTCTTCCTATTGCGTGTATGTCCCTAGACAACCCCTTCTGATTACTGTATTACCTATAGTATAGCCCCTTCCTGTGACGTATGTCCTCACTTGTAATTAAGGGGCTTGCATGTCCCCAGAGAAGATAAAAAAGCCTGGGTTAGCATTAAAGATCTCCCTCTCTTCCTCCACGTGGACCACCAAGCGGGGCAGAGGTGAGCATGCTACCATGAATCGTGTCTGACTCCATTTATTTCAATACTTTTGTTCTACCTCTCATGCTCTCTATAACTTTACTATGATCGTTACTTATTATCACCGTACAATTGCGCCTACCGCACCCGTAATGATGTGTTAGGGGCTGGCTTCCCCTGACAGGCTACCTCACCAAAACAGAGTGCAAATAGGCCATACTGCAGGGCCAAGGTAGGAGTGGGCCTTGAGAAAGTGCTGCCCCCTCTCAGGAAGCTTTCAGTCACACCTGGCATCAAGGATTCCAAAGCTCTGTGCCACACTGGCTCGTGTGGCAGCCGTGACAGGGGACTCTTCAGACACCCACCTATAACTATGTGACTGATGCTGGGCAGCATGTACCATCCTCCCAACCCCATCACATGTGCGTCAAGGCCATACCACCGCGGGCTGCTTCCAGTCGGTGGCAGGCCTGGCTGGGAATGAAGGCAGTCTGGCAGTGGCTGCCGGTTGGGTTGCTAACTGCAATGTCAGCAGTTCAAAACAACCAGCCGCCCCTCAGGAGAACGGCTTTCTGCTTTCTGTAAAGAATGACAAACTCAGAAACCCAGAGGGGCAGTTCTACCCTGTCCTCTCGGGTCTCTGTCAGTCGGCATCAACTCGATGGCAGTGAGTGTGGTTTCTTGTTTCTTGACATATCCCTCTGAAGGCTAACATTGGCTTTCTGACTTCCTTCCAATGCTCTCTCCCTCTCTCCTTCCAAGGCCAGACCAACGAATGGTCACTGGCTCTCAGCCTTCCCTAGCTCCCTGCACAGTTTCTTTCTGTTCCAGGCTGAGTCACGGC
The DNA here is from genome assembly GCF_050624435.1 of Tenrec ecaudatus. Taxonomy (NCBI): domain Eukaryota; kingdom Metazoa; phylum Chordata; class Mammalia; order Afrosoricida; family Tenrecidae; genus Tenrec; species Tenrec ecaudatus. The sequence continues at coordinate 298,942,459 of NC_134530.1, read as the reverse complement.
CCTCCCCAAATATGTAGCTAATTCCTGGCATCGGTCCCTGTGGAAATGGAACCTTGGTGGCATAGTGGTTACACACTGGGATGCTGACTGCAAGCCCAGCAGTGTAACTCCACTCGCTCCTCCCAGGGGAAAAAAATTACACTCATTGCCATCAAGTCAATTCCGAGCCACAGGAAGATGAGCTCTCTCCTCCCATCAAGACACTTGGCTCCGAAACCCCAGGGAGCCGCTCTACACTTGTCCTGCAGGGTCACTGTGAGTCAGAATTGCAAACTCACACAAAAGTCACTGCCATCGAGGCAACTCTGACTCATCGCCACCCTACAGGACTGCCTTGCTTGTGTTTGCTGAGACTCCATCTCTTTATGGGAGTGAAAAGCCTCCACTTGCTCTTGAAGAGAAGCTGGTGGTTTCAAACTGCTGGCCATGCGGTTAGCTGCCCAACTCATAATCCTCTAGGGCTCAACTTGATGGCAGTTGGTTTTATTGGGATTATTATTGTGGTATCTGTGAATGTGATCCAGTTAGGAACCGGGGTTTTGTCTTGTGAATGTTACGGGGTCTTGCCAGTGCAGGGTAGCTCCTCAGCTAATGCATGCCTGACTTAGCAAGATCAGAAAAGACACAGAGACACACAGAGAAGACAGACAGATGCCCAGAAAGGCTGAGGAAACCAGAAACTGGGAACAAGACTCCAAGGAATTCACAGGGCTGATGTCCTGATTTGGACTTTGAGAAAGCAAGTGGCTATTCGTATAAGCACACTTTTAAAAAGAAGAAGAAAGAAAAAAGTTATATGCTACAACTAAATAAGAGAGGCTTACAGCACATAAATATCTGCTTATAATTGGAGTTCCGTCCGTACGTGAGAGCAATAACGGATTCTCTGTGGACCTCTATAGGTTTCACAGTGCTCCAGGAGAGAGTGCACGGGAGCATGTTAACAGCACACATGATACCTCTGCTTTAATAAGATGGACTATTTTAAACATCTAGAAGATTTTAAACTGGTGGCAAAGTAGATGGTGTATTGAGCTAAAGGTCAGCAGTTCACACTCACCAGCAGCTCGGAGGGAGGAAGGCAAGGCTTTCTGCTTCCGTGAAGATCTGCAGCCTCGGAAACCCACAGGGGCAGTTCTACTCCTACCCAACAGTGTGGCCCTGAGTCAGAAGTGACTCTGTGCCAGTGAGGGAGAACTGTCCACAGTGGCTCCAAACTATCTGTGAGAGGCCAGTTAGCAACTTTGCAAACTTTTTAGACCAATCTCCATCCCAACAGCTCAACTCTGCCTATTGGTGCTTTAAGCCAGCTATGAACTCCTAGAGATGAGAGATAGATGTGTTCCCAGACAACTTTACTTACAAAAGCAGACGGGGCTGGATTTGGCACACAATGAAGAGTGTTATTATGCTGGAAATAGAGAAGGCAGAATCTCTGCTTACTCTGTGTTGGTTTGCTAACTTCGCCACCCTCAAGAGGCATACCACACAAGTAGGGGAGCTTTGAAAATAGGAGATTAATTTTCTCACAATTCTGGACACAATTGTGCTCTCCCCCAAATATAGACTGCTGTCAATCCAAAGCAGACTCTCCAACACACCACCTCATTCGCCGGCCTTCTCCTAGTTCCTGGTGTCTGCCATCGTCCCTGGGTGACCCGTGGTGCTCTTCGTCTCAGTGTGTGTGTGTGTGTGTGTGTGTGTGTGTGTGTGTGTGTAACTATGCTGATCTTTTTACAAGTCAGAAGCAGTCAGGCTTCAGACTTACTCTATTGGAGGTCTGGCACGACCTCATTAACATAACAAACGAACCCCCCTATTTCTAAATAGGATCACATTTAGAAGAACAGGGTTTCAGCAGTTTGAGGGACAGGAGGAGGGCACAATTCAATCCATAACATGCCCTTTTCTCTAAAGCACTATGGCTTTGCTTAGTAAAGAGGAACAGATTGTAACACTACAGCGTGCAATGTCTCCGCAATGATCCCCTTGAACTTTCTCCACCAAGCACACAAGGGAAGAGCTCTCACTGAGCACCAGGTGGACTTTCCACAAGGTCAAGTCCCCGAGAGTCGTCCCTGAACATAAAATAGACTGGCCCACGGATTCCAGAATAATGCTTGATAGCTTTTGAAGTAATGCATGAAGCAGGCAAGACAGGAGACCCTTGTAATTATTTGGCCCAAATAAGGGAGCTTTTCAAGTGAGCGGTGTGGATCAGGCTATCTTAAGGAGGTCAAGGACATACTTGACAGAGTTGCTCTAGGGGAGCCAGGTGAGTCATGGTGACCTGGCTCGAGTGTTCCAGGAAATTAGCTCGAATTGGAGAGCCTCTACATCCAGGAATCCTTGGGATGACAGGAGATGATAAGGGTTTCTATAATTCAAGCGAGTGCCGCAGACTAGATGGGCAGGACACAGGCTGCTTACAGGGCTCTTCTCCAAGGGCTGCAAGCCCAGAGATCCCATCTGACAGTGGATAAGCAGTCGAGTCAATGGCAGACAGCACTCTTGTGCAGTTGCGGCAGTCGACCATACAGCGTTCTGCACAGAGGGGCGTAAAATCGAACAACAGAAAGCGATAGATATTCTTGTATCTAAACTGCTAAATGTACCCTCTCTCCAGGGAAGGAGGGAGGGGTGCCTCTCCCTATTGCCGGCCCCCTTAGAGTCGCACTGGCGTACCTGCTTTTAGTTGCCTCAGGTGAATCAGAAGCTCCTCTGAGTAGTTTAATTCTGTGTGACATTTAATACCCCGGTCTGTGCACATGAGGTGACCTCTTAGCAATAGTCCCGCTTGGCGTAGCACACTTCCAGGGATTACTCAGGTCTCCTCCTGGCAAAGCCAATTCGTAACAAGGTTGCCACACCACCACCCCGCCCCGCCCCCAGCAGAACGATGCCACATCATGGTCTCTCCATTAGCTGATGAAAACTGATACCATTTCTTTCCATAATCTTTCTTTATTTTGGTCAACTGCTATATTTTTAATGGGATACGTTTCTATGTAACTACACATGTATATTTGCCATTGCAGCTGGTTTGGGATTTACCGAGCATGACGAATTGTGTTCACCATGTTGCTCAACCACCACCCGTATCCATTCTCAAATGTCTCCACTGCCCTTACCTCAGTGGCCCCCAAGCATGTGTCCTCCTCCCCCCTTCCCTTCAACTTGGCCCTGGAAACCATTCAATACTGAACTTTCATCTGTGTACATCTGTCTCCTGTAGAACGGTCTGTATAAGTGGGATCATGCAACATGTGTGCTATTGTGATCGACTTATTTCACTCAGCAATTTCCAATCATCTGGATAAGGATGGCAAGACAGGTCCAAGCCAGCTCAATGATGTCTTCCCTCCGAGGAGAGAAGGAAGTGCCCACGTGCCCAAGTGCACATGGCTTCTATCTGCCACTAAAGATTATTATTCGACCCCCAGGTGAGAGCAGATATTTCCACACGCCCACACAAGGCAGGTGTGTTAGAGAGGGTTCTCTAGAGAGGCAAAACCAGATTGCTAATAATTATATATATATATATGGATATATATATGGATAGATATATAACACAAGAAATAAACAGTTAAATTATAAAGAAGTACAAATGGCTCAATACAACTCACTCCTGTGAGACAGCTGTGAGACACTGGCAGTCCTTCAAGTCTTGAGAGCCACCGGGTAGTCCTCTGTAGAGCAATTCAGGCTATCCGGGCACAGGCAGCAAACAGCAAGGCAAGTCACCAACAGTCAGCCAGATGACAGGGTCTGACTGTCCCCAGCTCAAGAAATGTAAATTCCAATGGTGTGGTGAAGCAGGTCTTGAAGGAACCTTAAATTACAGCGACACAGTCCATGGGTTAGGTGTCCCACAGGTAGTGTAGCTTGCAAATTGAGGTACAGAACAAGCAAGGCAGCTGCACACTGGTCCGATGATCAAAGAGAAAGAAACAATGAAGGCGAGGCTTGCCAAGCCATTTAACTCTCCACCCTTCAATTAATCCCTCATGTGTTTATTGGCCAGGTTGGCACCATAAACTAACTACCTCAGAAGGGATATGGGTGCACTTCTCTTAGGCTTGGCTCATTATATTTTCCACTCAGTTATCCAGAATTCCGACTCACCGTGACCCTATAGGACAGAGTAGAACTGTCCCTGTAGGTTTCTAATACTCTAAATCTTTACAGGAATAGAAAGGCTCATCTTCCGCCCAAAGAGTAGTTGGCGGTTCGGAACTGCTAACTTTGCAGTCAGCAGCCCAACCCATAACCACTACACCAAACCTAATCCAAACTCATTGCCATCAAGTCAACACTGACTCATAGCAACCCCCTATGGGTCTCCAAGACTACAACTGTTGACAGGCGTCGAAAGCCCAGTCTGTCTTCCCCGGAGCTGCTGGTGGTTTCAAACTACAGACCTATGTGGGCCACAGCCCAACACGTAACCACTACACCACTAGGGCTTTCTCTTCAGGTATCAGAGTTTTAACCAATATACAGTCCAATGCAATTTCCACTCAAGGGTGTCAATCTCGATTGCAACCATTTTTCTTGATACTTTTTTGTCAGAAAATTCAAAGTATTCAACACAATGAAAAAAATCATTGAACAACATGAAAATCATTTCTGGAGGTAAAAATTAACTCTGGGTATTTAACAGATTTTTAGTAAGCCTAAGTTTTGTGTTCAGAGAAATGTTTAAAAATCAACTAGGAGAGGGATGCAGGTGAAGGGGACCCCTCACCTAACATTTGCCAATTTCTGAGGTATACGAGCTCCCACCAGGACTGTGGTGTTCTGGTTAACCATGGGTGGTCAATCTGTTCCCCAAATTTCTGAAAGTTCACATCATAAAGACCAGCAGACAGACTCTTGCCATAGAGCAGTGCCCGTGGTTGGGACTGGCAGCTTGCTTTGTACAACAAAAGCAGAACAACTTGAGCAACAGTATAAATAACATCAAACTCCACGCACGGAATGAAGGTCCATGAGTTTGTACTGATACAAACCCACCCGGCAACGCCACAAGAGACCACCTGGTGGCATAGTGGTTATGCCTTGGGCTGAAATACAAAAGGCGAGTAGTTTGAAACCACCAGTGGATCCTCAGGAGAAAGACTGGGCTTTCTACTCCCTACTCCCGTGAAGAGTGAGAGTCTCGGCAACCGGCACGGGCAGGTCTACCCTGCCCTTCTAAGGTCACTCTGAGTCATTCATAGCTTGATGGCCGTAAGTGAGTTTTGAGAGCAACACCTGGTGAACTGCTTCCTTACCGCTTACAACCAAGAAAGCCCTACTACTCTCTAACACAGGGGCCACCCTAAGCCCGGGCTGATCTGACAGCAGCTAATAAGAACACCAAGCTATCGAAAAGAAAACCCAAGGTCACAAACCTTTCATCCTACCCAGGCTGACTCTTAGTTTCCTACTGGTGCCTGCTCCCTGTTCTGCACCTTTTCGCCAATTCTTCTTACCTGAAATTAACCTAAGTTACTTCAGTATCATTAAAAAGAAGCCGCCTTGGGATGTTCTTAGATCCTACCGGCCTTTCTCTGTTCGGAACTTTTATGAAACTCCAAACCAGATTCACTGCCAGAAAGTCAATGCTGACTCACAGTGACTCCAGAGGACAGGGTAGAACTGCCCCTGTAGGTTTCTGAGACCCGTCACAGGAGTAGAAAGCCCCATCTTTCTTCTGCAAAAGTGGGTGGTGGTTTCAAACTGCTGACCTGGCAGTTTGAAGCATTCCTACACTACTCTCCTCTCCGTTGACCCAGAGGGTGGAGCTCCATGAAAGGACATGTTCCTTATTTCAAGGGCAGGCTCTATGAGGGCAGGGCACATTCTCACAGCACCGAGTCCAGCACCCAGTGAGTTTGATCACTCACTGCCATCAAGTGGACTGCGATTTACAGCAACCCTCTAGGACAGGGCAGACCTGCTCCTGTGGGTTCCAGAGGTCACAAATCATCTTTCACCTGAGGAGTGGTTGCTAGGTTTGAACAACAGACCATACAACTCGTAGCCCAATGCCTAACCCACAAGGACACAAGGACTTCTTATTGCCATCGACTCAATGCTGACTCGCAGTGAGCCTATGGGACGTAGCAGAACTACCACTGTGGCTTTCGGAGACTGTCACACTTTACAGAAGCAAAACGTCTCTTCTTTCTCCCTCAGAGCAGCTGGTGGGTCCGAACTGGTGACCTGGAGGTCAGCAGCCCCATGTTTTACCCACGAAGTCTCCAGGACTCTTTGGAGTTGGCTCCTACTGCTATCAATAAATGATTGAATAAATAAGCGAGGAGGATCTCCTATGCAAAGGAAGTTCAAAGAATTCATGTAGCTGCTCCACCCTCAAAGAGGGGGAACCAACTCCCCACTCCTTAAGTGTGGGTTGCACATAGCAATTTTCTTTCAAAATGTACAGTACAGAAAAAGCAGGCAGGAAAGTTACTTTCCAGAGGACAGACCTCACAAGCTCCACCTCTACCAGATGATCACGGCAATGATGTATGTGCAAGAAGGAGAGTATGTACCCTTGATACAGTGTCAGCACAATGGAATGTCTCATCCGTGGCCTTCCTCCTCATGGGCCAAGACCCCAGTATCTTAGTTATGTAGTACTGTTATCACGGAAGGAGCCCTTGTGGCCTAGTGATTATGCTTTGGGGCTGCGAACCCCAAGGTTGGCAGTTTGAAAACACCAGCCATGACTTAGCAGAAAAATAGGGCTTTCTACTCCCATAACAGGTGCAGTCTCAGAATCCTACTGGGCAGTTCCACTCCATCTTATAGGGTCGCCATGAGTGGGCAGAAGCCACACGTACTAAGCTTATGTGTCTCTGAACAAATGAGAGACCTGCTAATATTTCTGTCTCTCCCTCCACTTAAATTGGTCTCTTATTCCTTGGACATTATGAATATTCTCTCATCGTGTCATCATTGCTCTTTAGAGGTTCAAAAGTGGGTATGAACTGGCTGGGGAGGGGCAGGAAACCAATGTTGGGGGTGGTGGTAATCTCGTATCGCGATAAGGCTTTGGGACCTTCATTGTTAGGAGTGTTAGCAACGTTAGGCATCCTGAGGCATGCAGGAGTGAAGTGTCTCTGTAACTTGCCTTGAATGTCATGAACTAAAATAAGATGGATAGATGCAAGGTCTCTATTAAAGCAAACGTAGCATCACCGGACGACTTAGGAGGTGGAGTATATTGGGTGTGTTCACTTTTCCAACTCCTGTGTACATTGGACATTTTTCACAACTAAACACTGCAGGGGGTGGGGGATTCATGTATAATTGAATATATTCACCACAGGCTTCCAGGGATTATTTATGTGATCCAAATATCTGGTTATTTTCTGACATCCCATCCTTTAGAAAATTAGGTCCATGACTTCTTCCTTTACCCACTTCTGCAAAATATTTCCCTTCAGCAATAAAAAAAGAGCCCTTTCACCAATTTGTTGCAACCTGGCTTTTAAATGGCATATATCAGGCCAATTATTAATTAGCAAAAAGTCACATAGGATATAGGCTCTAAACTCTGTATTTCATAATAGACTGTCCCATCATTTTTGTGGGCTGGGTGGATTTCAACACTTGTACCTATTGTATATTAAAAATAATACATAATTATCGCTTCACTCAACAAGCATTTTAGGTAAATAATGCACTTATAAGTAAATACACCTATTCTTTTAAAATTTTCATGTACTCAATTAACTCAGTCTACTTTTGATCCTTGTGCTCTGGCAGCACTTTTGGGGAAACGCGGGACTGCTAACCTCAAGGTTGATGGTTCAAACCCACCAGCTGCTCTATGTGAGACAGATAAGGGCATCTTCTCCTGTACACATTTACAGCCTCAAAAATCCTCTACAGGGTCACCATGAGCCACAACCAGCTCAATGCCAATGAACTTTATTTGCATGTTTGGATCTTCCATTCCTACTTGGCTTCAACAACATTAAGTCTTTTTAATTTTAATTCAGTTTTCTTTCTTGAGACAGGCTATGTCAGAAAAATGCACCTCTCCTGATTCTAATATTAGATTGTTTTTATCTTATTTTCCTTTACTGGCCACCTCATCTCTCAGTGACACTATGCAGGACTATGATGCTGGAAGATTCATCACTAGTATTTTATACACCAGCAGGATCACCCATGGTGGATAGCTTTCACAAGAGCTTCTAGACTAAGACAGACTAGGACAAAGGGCCTGGTGATGTACTTCCAAAAATCAGCCCATAATTAGGCTTTGTCCTGTTGCTACTGAGTGGGACAGAAACACCAGAGCAGTCAAGGACCAGTCCCATTTACCAGGCACGTGGATGGGCTCCTGGTACTCCAGTATATGACCTGAATTTCTTTCGCAGGCAGATTTCTTCAAAAAATGTATTTATTTATTTTACCCCCAGTTGCCCTCTCTTTCTTCCCTCTTTCCAGCCTCCCTGTGACCTTTGAAATTTGCTTGTTTTGTTGTGACACCATTTTCCCTTATTGTTCCCCCATTATAATTGTGGTCTCATACAGTATTTGCCTTTATGAGATGGCTAATTTGCTTCCACTTGTCCCAGTCCAATATTAGGTCCTATGCCACTCCTAATGTTTGAGGATCACTTAATAAGAATAATAATAAATTAGTCAGTGAAAACCCTATGCATGGATCACAACAGAATATCAATGAATACCGTGCTGAAGGATACGTCCTTTAGGTTAGAAAGCAGTCGAAACAATGTACCCAGCAATGAAGCCCAGTATTGTAAAGAAGCCACAAGAGCTGGGAGCATTTTGTCCTGTTTGACATGTTCTTTTCCCCACATGTCCTATTTTACAAGCTTAACTTGGAGCTTCCTTGATGGCAACTGAGATAGTTAAGGATTTGCGTCAACTTGACTGGGCCCCTATCCTCAGTGGTTTGGAAGGTAAGATCTCTTAATCCTCCATGATAAGGTCTCTTTGAGAATGTAGTGCCTCCTTCCAATATAAGTAGACACTGTGGGAGAGTTTGCTTGTTTTTTGTCGGTTCTGGATATTGCAGCTGGCTCATCAGCCACTGGGTCTTTAGACTCGAGGCAACGGCCTGCCATCTTCCCTGTTGAGTTGGGATTCATTTGCCCCTAGAGCCAGAAGCCTGTCATCTTCCTGCCTACCTCAGGTTCATCAGTCCCCGCAACTATTTGAGACTGGACCAGACTCTGACATCTGGCCCACACAGTTGGAAACTGCCCACGTTTACCATGGTGTGGACCATAAACCTCTCTTTCTATACATCTAGAAGTGCCGCGTGTCTTGCTTCTCTGTAGGACCTAGCGGAAGATAGCGACCAGTAACAACATTAGGGTTTATAAAAAATGTAGTTTATTCCAGATCCCTTTAAGTGTAAAATGCTCTGAGTTTAGGTGCTTGGTAAATTCATTAGCACCAACAGATGTTCACCAGGAAATAGGTTTCCAAATGGGAGGGGAAAAATGTCTTGGATCTCTGGAATGATGTGTGGAGTCCATAACATAATCTGTCCACCTGATACCAGTGAGCAAATGGCAATTCTCCCGATTAGCTCATTGGTACCAAGCTAGGACATCACTAAATCCCTTCTTGTTGCACGGGACACACTTTCCTTTCTCTCTACACCTCTCTGTCACCGTGAGAAGCTGTGAGCGATGAGGACATCATGGCAAACCCCTAATGTCGGTGTGCACAGATCAGATACTTGGGTGGAAATAAATCGTTGTGAGAATCAAAAGAGTCAATCCATGAAAGCACTTGAACCTCAGAACATTTTTTAGGTGCCACTGGGCCGGCTCCTACTTAGGACAACCCACCTCCAGCAGAACAAAACGCTGCCAGGCAGAGCATGGCCTTCAAGGTCACGGGCCTCTTGCTGTGACCACTGTGTCTTTGGAGCGCTTTCCAACCCAAGAGACTCATCTCCCGGCCCTGTCTCAGGCTATATCCTGATATGTGTTACATTGGTTATGTATCGAAAGTTAATGCCACGCCTTTCTTCCTACCCAGTGAACTTCATCGAGAAACTCTACTGAAATCCATCCACCGCAGGTGACCTTGTGGTATTTGGAAGCCGGGTGGCATAACGTCCAGCATCGTAGCAGTGTGCAAGTCGCCAGAGTATGGCAAAGTGAGTACGGGCAGAGTAAGCAAGGAGGAAGCGCTGTCATTGACAAACGCCCAAAGAGCAGATTGCTTCCTAAGGATTCATTATCTAAGATAATGATTCTAATCTCCTTCCTCCCTGCTCACCTCAACCCACTCCCCGCCACCCTTTGACTTGCCCACCCACTCACCGTCTGCTCATTGCAGACCTCTACCGACGCCAGTGTGCGTAAGGCCAAGCCACCCTCAGCAGGATGCTGCCAGGTACCTATAAGAACTTACATTGCCAAAGCTGATGTGCTTCTCCCGAGTAAATGCAGTCTACTTCTTTTTTTTTTCACATGCAGATTTTTATCACAATGCTTACAAAAATCTTTTTTTTTTTCTCTCCAGCATTGGTTTTTAAAATTCAAAATTTTAAAAACTTTGAATTTTAAAAACAGGAGAGAGCAAGGAAAAGAAAGTTAAAAAAAAAAAAGCTAGTCAGCTCAGAGGCTTAACTAAGCAGGTGGCTTTGAACTTCACACTACCGATACTATACACAGCCGCGGGAGTTTAGCTGAGACCTGGAATCTAATGAGAAAAGATAAGAGAGGTGCACAGATAAGGCAGCTCAGGAAACATCGTCCCAAACAGTCTCACCCAGAGCTGGGTGGCCTCTGAGCTTATTCATACTGGCGCCCCACCTTGCACCCAGAGCCGCTCGACTGGTGCGCCTTTCTTTCTTTCCTGCAGCAGAACCTTCACTGCGGTGTACCCTTTAAGCAAAGGGCATTCTGGAGCCCGGCCTGGGATCTACCAATGTGGCTCAATCACCCCATTCGACTGGTCTCAAGGTCACAGGCTAGGGTAACATGAGGAGAGTGACCTCATTCCCCTACTTCAGCACAGTCACTTCACTGATCAATACAGGAGGCCTCGGCCACACCAGCCACAATGCCTTCTCCAGGGAGCACCCTGTGCACGCAAATCGGGGGGGGGGGGAAATTACACCCTTAAAGGCAGGTGACACAGGGGAGGCAGAAAAATCCTCTCAGCAAAGCTGAGTCTTCGTTCGATCAGAGAGAAGTGTCCATCCAACCTTGGAGGCAAAAAGGCAGAAAGGGGGAGACAAGGAGAATGCACGCGGCAGACACTGGAGCCGGCAGCGCTGGACCGCAGGGCCTCCCCCTTGACTTTCCTCCCAAGCACAAGGTCCATCTGCAGCCACCACGTGGGAGAGGAGGCAAAAATTGGAAGGACAGTGACTGAGAGATGGTTGGGGACTGTGAGATGGAACACTGGGTACCTCCACTGATGGAACTTGCCCTGTCGCTCCAATTTCACCACACAGGCGAGACATCACTGACCTCATGTTGGCACAGGACCTGGCAGTGCTTCATTCTGCTGCATACAGGGCCGCCATGAGCTGGACTTGACTCAACTCAACAGCAACGGCAAGAACAACTCGGATACCCACGATAGATAAGGGTGCTCACTGCTGGTCCCCGTTCTGATTACACGTAGTAAGTCACTTAGCCCTCTAATGGACCTATTCCCCAAGTGCCATGGCGACGCCCATTTTACAGACAAGACCTCCGCAGCATCTGTAAGTTAAGTTAGATGCCCACAGAAGTCCCACGCACGGTGAGGGCTTGGAGTTGAGGTTCAAACCTGAGCCTTCAGGCTCTAGGGGAAGAGTGGCCATCATACACGTCTGCATCTATGCAATGGTGCAGTGGTTACGAAACCTCTGCACGCGCTGAGTCCTCTGCTGGGAAGGAGCCTTCCTGTCTATTTATTTGTGAACTTGTCTCTTCACTGGACTGGATGGCTTCCAAAGCTGGGCGCCCCTTGAATCCACTGCCATCGAATTGATTCCGACTCGTCGCCAGTTTAGGGCAGCGTGCAGCGGCTTCAGTGGGCAAATCTTTATAGGGGTAGATAGCCTCGTCTTTCTATTGGGGAGTGGCTGGTAGGTTTGAACCTGTGACCCTGCCCAATGCTTAGCTTGCTACACCACCAGGGCTCTTTGTGTACTCCCTTAGTACCCAGCCAAAAGGGGAGGGTTCAGTACATCTTTGTTGAATGAAGGTCTTGCTGAAACTCAAATTCACTCCTAACGACTCCTTAAGATGGGGTAGGAGGGATGCTGTGAGTTTCCTAAGACTGTAACCCTCTATTGGAGTAGAATAAGCCCTGTCTTTCTCCTGTGTAGTAGCTGATGGTTTCGACCTGCTGACCTTGCAGTTCCCAGTCCAACGCATCACCACTGTGTCACCATGAAGCCCTCACTGGCAGAATTAATGAATCCTTGGTTGAGTGAGTGACAGATGCCAAGAAGGGATGGATCTTCTTGTTTTCAGACAGAGTGAAATCCAGGGAGATCAAGGATTTGTCTAAGGTCATATTGCTTTCCCAGGCATTCTTCCATAACATCTGCAGGGATGTTTACATTTCTACAAACCACGGAATGCCTTTAAATGAAACCAAATCTTTATGGAACTTTAAAATGTAACAGAAGAGAAGCTGCCCTTTCAGAGATGCTGCACCCAACCTGTGGGCCTGAGGTTTATCTGGAGCCTGTGTGGTTCAGCAAGGAGCCCTAATGGCAAAGGAGGTTACACTGTGGGCTGTTAACTGCCAGGTCAGAGGTTCAGACCCACCTGATGTCCTGAGGGAGAAAGATGAGGCTGTTTGCTCCCATAAAGAGTGACAGTTTCAGAAACCCACGGGGGTACTCCTACCCTGTCCTCGAGGCTTGTTAGGAGAGTCAGAATTGATGCTTGGGCGGAGGGTTGGTTTGGGATTGGTGCTGTTGTGCAGAAAGCAGCTGGTAAACCAGTCTCAGGCTGCACACCCCACTCTGCAGCTCATCACCCCCCCCTCACAACACGGCTCCTACCCTCCACTTCTACCCCCTCAGCCATCCTGCACACAGTCAGAGAGAGTCCTCTGTATTAAGTACCCCAAATTACAAAAAAGAGCAACCTTTTTCCCCCCAAGTCTCACTTATCTGAGACTCTGACCCAGAGTCTGAAGTCAGGGGTGTCACCCTTCTTCCGGGGCGGTTGCTAGCTGCCATTGAGCTGCCCCTCAACTCATGCCAACTCCACCACCCACAATGGAATGAAATGCTGCCTGGCGCTTGGCTCATCCCCAAGATCAATGGGCGCGCGCAGTGGGGGGTTGGGGTAGGGTGGCGGGGATTGGGACAAATAGTTTTGACCCAGAGAGTTTTTGTTGGCTCGTTTTCAGAAATCCATCACCAGGCTTTTCTTCCCAGTGTATCTTATTCTGGAAACCCCTCTGAAATCTCCTTAGCATCACAGGAACCCACCCAAAAGATCGCACTGCCATCAATTCCAGGGTCACGGCAACCCTAAAAAACAGAGTAGATAGAGTTGCCCTTGTGAATTTCTGAGACAGCAACTGTCCACAGGAAGAGAAAGCCCTGCCTTTCTCCCTAGGAGCAGCTAGTGACTTTGAACTGCTGACCTAGAGGACTGAAGCCCAGCCCATAACCACTATCCTCTCAGCATGATATAGATAGAGTTCTACTAACAGACGGGCAGTGACTACATGTGAGCTGCCCTGGCTGGGAAGCGAACTCAGGTCTCCCAAAAGGTAGGCCAGAATGATCTTTCTCTCCTTTTAAGTGAGACAAGGCTTAGCTGTCCTGTCTCATGCATCTCCAACTCATTCTTTGAAGCTACTCAGCAATTGTTCCTTGCTCAGTCTGGGGAGTTTTCCCAACTTCAACCTGGAAAGGATCCAGCCAACCTCCTTCTATCTCAATTTTCATCACAAGCCAGGGCAGAAGAGGCCACGTGTGCTCAAGGGCTTTTGAAGCTTCTCCTTAGGATCGTACTGACTACCCCCAGGGTTCCTCACCGAGGTGGCTGTCATTGCCCAGCAGGGGAGAAGGTCGCTGGGAGAGGGCGCCTTCTGAAGGAAGCAGGACTGCAGTGGGAGCTGCTGAATCAGGGCCAGCAGTGAGCTCAGTGCACCTGCATCTCCAAGCCTCCAGCGCAGCCTTCTCAGTTTACCCACGAGGAAACCGAGTCCTTGCTGTCCTTGCGTGACTTGGCCAAAGCTATGCAGTGGCACAGATGAAACTGGATTTCCTGTCCTCCTGCCCTGAAGCCTTTCCAGACAGGAACCAGACTGTAAGAGAAGGCTCCTTGTGGGATCACAGGGACAAGATAGTGCAATGCCCATGTTCTGACTGTGTTTATCCATAAAACCATGTCGTCAGCTGATTGAAGGCTGGAAAGTGCATGATTAAAGACCTTATCATATGAAGTATGAATGGGCAGTGGTTCGAATTGTTGCCTTCCATGCAGAAAACCCAGGTTCTGTTCCTAGCTAACGTACCAGATGTGAAGACACCGCCCATGTGGCAGTGAAAACTTGCATGTCGCTATGATGCTGATGAGGTTGCAGCAGGGATTGTAGACTAAGGCAGAGTAGGAAGAAAGACCTGGCAATCAACTTCTCCAAACCAGCCAAGGAACTCCCTAGAGATCACAGTGATCTGCTCCACAGTTGATTATGGAGGTGGCTCAGAGCAGGCAGCCTCTGCTCCACTGTGCCACGAGAAGGAGACCAGGTGAAGAACTGTTAACAGCAACAATACCAGGTGCCATCCAGAGAGATGAGCCTGAAGGTAACATTTTACCTGCTGCCCATGCGGCTCTCTGAGGGATCCCGGGGTTGAAGTGGGCTAGGCATTGGACTAAGTCAGTGGTTCAGACCCATCACCCCCTCCTTGGGAGGGCCTGCTTCTGTACAGAGGTACAGCCTCAGAAAGCCTCAGCTACAGTTCTACTTTGTTCTAGAAGGGGGCTATGGATTGGCATCAGCAACCCTGACAGTGGGTAGGGTTTTATGTGTGTGTGAATTTTTTAATGACACACTCTAACATCCAATGGGTGAATGGGGCTTCCACCTCATCTTCGGTACCTTCCTGGAAGATGCTGGTGCTATTCTGTGGATTCTGTGCCCCGCCCCACCCCCGCACCAGCCACAGGCTCATTAGCATATGCAATTTGCAATCACTCCAGATGAGATTTCATCACCGCATCATATTTATTCAGTCCTTAATATAAATCTAAATTGCTTTCTTCAAATAGCAGTGAGCACTCAGTAAAGGGAGAGAGAGAGAAAGAGACACAGCGCAGCAAACGGGTGCTGCCTTTTTGTCCGCCCTCCCTTCCCTTCCCTCCTCTCTTGACAGCCACACTGAGCCCTGCCCTCATTGGCTTGTCCTGGGGCTCAGAAAACGTGCCCTTGGTTTCAGATTTCCTGCCAGGCCACTTGCTGGAGAGAAAATACGGTGGCACTCCACCCTGGTTGTGTGAGCTGCCCCTCCCACAGTGGGGGAGAAGCCTTGTGTTGCACGGGGGTTTTCACTGACTGATTTTCTGACATAGATGGCCAGGTCTTTCTTCCGAGTCTCAGTGTGAAAGCTCCTCCCCCAAACTACTTAGCATCATTGCAACCCAAGCCTCCGGTGGCTGGGCTTAATGGGCCTTGGCTAGGAATCCAAGCTGGATCTCTGAGACAGAAGGGGAGAATTCCCTCCACCACCACCCCGTGGCCCCCCCACCCCACCCCACACACACCACTACTGCCTCAGAATGTCTAGAACACGTTTCGAGATGGAACTATGAGCCAGAAAAAGCAGTCCTGGGGATGATACCTGATGGGCCTTCCCTTCCCAAGTCCATCCAATGAGAAAGCTTGTTGATTTTCAGCGTCACACACTTCCTACCAGCCTGGGACGACACCCACCAAAGCTCATCTTTCCTCTGCCAGCAGGGGCTGAATGTGTGAGGGAGGTTGTGCCTTTGACTCCAGAGGACTGTGACAAAGGCTTTCCTTGCACTGTCCCCACAGTGACCAAAGCCAGCTGTCCAGGCAAGAGGGCCAAGGCTGGGCTCAGGATCGCATACAACTGGGGACAGAGCTGGTAGGGGTGTTTTTGTCTGTAGGTCCGACTGGACATTCCTGGGAACACAAGAATGGGCCTGTGATCTCCGAGCAGTCACTTTGCGGGGTTTACACTGCGACATGCAGCCTCGGTCTCTTGGGCACACCTGACTCCCAGTTATCAAATTGCTCATGGCTTCAATTCCCCAAAGCTGTAGGGCAGTGGTTCTCAACCTTTCCAATGCCGCGACCCTTTCATACGGTTCCTCATGTTATGGACACCCCCCAACCATAATATTATTTTCGTTGCTACTTCATCACTGTCATTTTGCTACTGTTATGAATTGGGTGACACCTGTGAAAGGCCGTTCAACCCCCCAGACTGAGAACCGCTGCTTCAGGGTATTGTGCAGTCAGCGTAATCTAAGAAAGCTTTAAATGGGAAGATGGAATGGAAATGAATGGGGGTTTTCCATTAAATTTTGGAAGCCCCCTCATTTGATGTTGCCATTAGCTGCCAGTGAGTCGGCCCTGGGCCATGCCAGCCCCACAGACAACAGGATGAAAGGAAGCCCTGCCCTGCACCATTCCTACGGCCAATGGACTGTTGGTGGTGAGGCTTAGGGATTTTTTATTGGCTGATCTTCAGCTGTGAATCACCAGGGCTTTCCTCCTAGTCTGTCTTAGCGTTGAAGCGCCCGTGAAATCTTCAGCATCACAGTAGCATGCACGCCATCATCTGCAGGTGGGTCGTGGCTGTGCATGAAGTGCACACACCAGGAATCAAACCTGGGTCTCTAGGGGTGGAAGGTGATTATTCTACCACCACCTACCACCAACCCCGCACAGCCCCTGGTATAACCTACAGACCTCCGACGGAGTGTTATTAGTTTACAACCCCGGTGGTGTGAGATTGAGACACAGCTGGCAGGATTGCAGTGTTCCACTGAAGGCACCAGCTGCGGGGGGTGGGGGGGTACACAGGACGGGGGGCATGCACCTAAGATGAGAGTAGGGTGAGGGTAGACTGATAAGCTGGCGGCTTGGAACAGAATGGCAGTGAAGGGTTTCCTCTTCGCCTGCAGCCTGAATCTGAGATCGTACGTAGGGAGGGTCACAGGAAAGCACCAGCACTATTTTTAGCTTTTTGAGGGAGGGAGGAGCTTCCGAAAGGGCAGAATGGGAAAGAATGTAGGGCAAGGGTGTGTGTGTGTGTGTGTGTGTGTGTGTGTCCGAGGAGGGAGAGAAGTCGAGAAAATAATTACGAATGATAAAGCCGCTTTTCTCTTTTCTTGATAGACAGGGACAACCGCTTTGCTGGCTTAAGGCGGACCCCCCCCCAAAAAAAATCAAGGTCTTCAAGAGACCAAGCCCCCATCGCCTGAAGGAAATCGTGTTTCTAAGAGCATGATGAATGTGCACTTTATGCTGAAGGAAGTCACTAGCAAACTTATCAGATGAGGCCGCTCAGAGACACCTTCCCAAACGAGGATTTTGGTAACTGGTGTTTGATCTGAATGCAGCTGGAAAGAGCAGTCCCTTTGGGCTATCCTGTCCAAGCATTCCAGATGGACTGGCGATGGCTGAATTCCTCTCCGCTGACCCTGGTGGAGGACAATAGGAAGGCGCTGTCTCACTCTGGCAGCATCTGGGGAGAACCATCGAGGGGGCTAGGACCATAACATATTCAGAGAGGACTCTTGTCTTTGGCAATCGATAGTAAGAAATCCCAGTAATGAACTGCAGAGAAGCCAGGGCTTGCATTCCTCAGCTCTGAGGCGTGTTAATTGCTGAAACCACAAGTTCAAATGCCACCCAGCCCATAAGGACTCATAATGCATAAACCGCTTCATCAAAACCTCTTTGCCTGCGGGGGTTTTCTGAAAGCAAGATTGCAAACTATTCGCGTAAACAACTTTGTGGCACAGCATCGTTGACAAAGTGGACCGTGGGATTGAGCTCTGGGGGCCCAAAGAGGACACAAAGGTCTTGCCTCATACCAGAAAAGCTGGCTGTGTTTTGTTACATGGGACGGCATGTGTGCTCATTTAAACACGAGAGCAGGTGGCACTTGGTAGCCAAGAGAGCCCCAAAACATTCACATCTAGTGAATGCAGTTCACTAGGTAATTAGCTGAGTTGTGTATAATTAGCTGCGATTTATTTCCAAGTACTCTAATCTTTTGTACTCTTTCCTACAATTCAAACCAGGGAGGAATGAATAGAGAGGGAGCAGCTTTTGAATTTATTTTGGAAAAAAAAAAACAACCCGTCATCGTCTCATCTGTTAGAAACAAGAAACACTGAGAAGCGCCCGAGAGTCACTGCCGTTGAGCTGATGCCGATGCATAGGGATCCCATAGGATAGGGTAGAACTGTCCCTGTGCGATTCCTGGGACTGTCACTCTGTATGGGAGCAAACAGTCCCATCTTCCTCCTTCGGAGTTTGCTGGTGGTTTTGAAGTGCCGACCTTGTGGTTTGCAGCCCAGCTCATAAGCAGTATGCCACCCGGCTCAGTCATCTCCTATTACTAGGACCAGATGGATGCAAAGGGCTTGCTTGTCTTCAAAGCAGTGAGTTTGCTGATACTGATGAGAAATGAAGAAGCTAAACAGTAGTATCCGGGAACAACCAAAATGGGAAGCATCCTAAGCATGAATATTCAGAGAATAAACTTTCCCTTAGACTTTTTTGTACAGAAAATTTCAAGCACGTTCAAGAGTATCATCATCCTGTGACCATGACCATCAACGTATGCCCAACCTTACGTCTTCTATGTCTTAATGTCTTCAGATGGTCTTCAAGCAAACCCCAGATGTACCATTCAATTCCTAAATGTTTCGGTAGGAAGCACAGACTTTTTGGAGGCCCCATGAAGTCCAATGACCCAGGTCCCTAGGAACAGGCAGGGGCCGGGAGAAACCGAACAGGGGGTGGGGTTCAAGGCTGCTCTCGTCTGGGTCACCCAGCCTCTTCTGCTCTCTCCAGGCATTTACAACTCACCTCTGAGCGTTGCCAAAAATAGCACAGAAAGCCAGCAGTCTGCGGGTGGAAAATCAGGAATCCCTGACCTTTTAAAAATCATGTATTGTAAAAAAGAAAGCATGTACTGTGTCTTTGTTGTTGTTATTGTTGTTGGGAACACACATAGAGCAACATACACAAATTCAACAACGCCTCACACAATTCGTTGGCATGGATTACATTCTTCGAATGGTGCTGCCTTCTTTTTGCAGGGCTGTCCCTCCACCTCAGCATGCCCTGGCTGCCTCCTGATGTTCCTAGCTAGCCTTTGGAGATGCTATTGTCATCCGCGCCCACGTAGCTAAAGCGTAAAAGAGCAAAATGCTCAAGGTGTTCTTTAGGCGTTAGGGCTGGGCTAGTGTTTGGTTGTAAGAAGGCTTCAAGGGGCATTTTTGGCTTAAGGTTTCAAGATGACCTTGAACCTAAAATTTCAACGTTTCATCCAGCCTCGTTGGCTCAAGGTTGGGTGGATCCCACGGGAATTAGAAACTTCATTCTGTATTTCCTCTCTTTGAACAACCCGTCTTTCTCCCTTTTTGATCAAATTGTCCAGTAATGGTAGTTAGACAGAACACGGTTCTTCTAATCTTGTGGCGAAGAAGGCAGGGGCTCATGGAGGCAAGTAGCTAGACATTCCATATCCTCCCCTATTCCTGGTTCTCCTGCTTCCTCGGTTGCTCCAGATGAACAGAGTCCAATAGCTGTATCGTGAGTGAGTGTTAAGACCCCAAGTACGAAGCAGAACAGAGGCACTAAACACATTCTTAGACCAACGGGGATGTCCCATGAAACCATGTCTCTCATCCTCCAAACCAAAGCGTTAAATCCCATGAGGCTTTGGTTGACTAACTAGCCTGAGTGGCTACCCTCTCTTATTATTTTGTCACTGTAATACATATATCATAAAATGTTAGCAAATTCGGTGTTTTAAAGGTGTACAGTTTATTGCCAGAAATGACATTGACTGGCTAAACAGCTTTACCCTTAGTCAATTAGACTTTCTCATCACAATAAACAATAACTACCCTTTCCCCCATGGCCCTGTCCCTAGGAACCACTACTAATAAGCTTTGGTCTTTATACACTTGTCTGTTGACCACAGAAGACATTCAAATGGCCAACAACACATGAAAAGATGCTCAATATCATTATCCGCCACAGGAATGGAACTCAGAATCACAATGTGTTACCACTTCACTCCCACTAGGAGAGCTGACGTTAAACAAAAGAAAGAAAAGGAACAATTTGAAGATACCAGATGTGGTGACAATGTAGTTACATCGGGACCCTTATTTATTGCTGCAGGGACTGAAAAGGGCACAGCAATGGCGGAAACCAGTGAGGTTGTCCCTTAAGACATCTGAGAGCAGAACCACCACACGGCCTAACCAGATGACAGATAAACAAGATGTGGTGCCCACACACCATGGCAGGCTGCTTGGCCTGCAGCAAAGATGACATCTGAATGCCTGCCACTAGGTGGCTAGAGCTTGAAGGCATGCTGAGTGAGGTTAGTCAATGATCAAAGATCTATAGTGTATGATCTCACTGTGCTGAGTTTTACTTACTATCGGTTTTGTCTATTTTTTTTTAAGCATTACTTGTCCCGACTACTAATTACATGGAGCCCTGGTGCCCCAGTGGTTAAGTGCTCAAACTGAAAAGTCAGTGGCTCAGACTCAGGCAATAGCTGTCTGTTTCCATAAGGATCCCAGCCTTGCACACCCTCCAGGGTACTTCTAATCTGTCCGGTGGTGTCTCAGTGAGTGGGACTGGACTGAACAACCAGCTGTTTTATTTTTTAATTTATATAATTCATTTTTGAATGAATGATTTTTATAAAAGAGTTGCCACCCTGGCAATTCTAACTCATGGGCAACCCACGTGTGTCAGAGTAGAACTGTGCCCCCTCAGTGGTCAGGTTATTGGAAGCAGATGAGCAGGCCTTGCATACCAGGGCCCTCTATCAAGGTCAATTCAAACCATCAGCCTTTTGGCTAGCAGCTGAGCATGCTGACTGTTTGCATCACCCAGGGACTTCCACTCCTAAATTGGGATGTCAGATTGCCATGACAAGATGTGATTCTGTATGACCTGCTTGTAAAAATAGTTGTGACATTCAACTTGAACCGCCATTCTTAACGCACGAAGCTCCTGACTTTGGAAGGCAGAGCTCAGACAAACCTGCTGTTGTGAGGTGAGGTGGCCAATGTTAATGAGTAGGGCGGTGAGGGGGAGTCTTACAAAATGATTATGTAACTGTACCCTGAGAGCATTTCCATGACAAGTTTATTTATTTTTCACATGTAAATTAGAACCAACTATTTCAACATGTTCACATGGAAATCTCTATGAAAAACAAATGTTTCATATAATCTCAATCAAAATTTCCCAAAGAGGGAGGAGGTAGGGCCATCTCCCAGGAGGGAAATTCTAGCATCTTTCAGAAAAAGACCTGGGAAGCCTGAGAAAAGTGGAAAGAAAAAAAAGAGAAACATTCCCTGTATTTGCCAAGGACTTGGCAAATCCCACTCTAAAAGAAGATGTACAATAGAACACCAAACATTCCGCAGAAGAGGGCCAAGACTTCCTGGATAACTAGGAAGTCAGAGAAGGATGTGTTAGCAGCACCTGGAATACGCAGCTCAGTGGCACTCCTTGTCCTTGGGAAGCGCCCATACAGGTGGGGAGCGTGGGGAGATTATGGGAGTGAGGTCATTATGGCGAATTTAAGAAACCCCACTCTAATTCAAGCCCAGACCTTCGGATTAAACCTTCCACGTCCTTGTTTTCAAAAGTCAAACCACAGGAAGTTTTGTAGGACTTTTACAATATAGATATACTTGAGCCACAAATCCATACCAGGTGGGATTTTACCCCCAAACCCAAACTAGGAACCAAGTGTCACAAAGAAGGAGTCCACCTCCTCATCTCCTTTTCACCCAACTTAAGAGAGAGATAAATTTGTGAAGCCAGGCGAGCTCTTGTGGAGTCTTGGGCTGCCCCAGAGAGGGTTCTGCCCAACTCCTCGGTCACAATGGCCATCCAAGAGCAGGCGGGCCATGGCTATGGTGACGCCACAGCAAACCAGTCTGCTTCCTCTCAGTGCAGCCGTGCCCTCCAGGTCCTACTCACGACCTTGGCCACAGGGTTGCCTGGTGGCTGCCAGACGACATTGCGTCCTCCCCTCCCAAGCTCATGGGACAAGTCCATCCAGCCTTGTGCCAAAGTGTCAGCCTAGTCCACATATCCCACCCACCCATACTCCTTCTCCTCTGACCCCTGATACATGTGACCTATGGCTGTGGTTGGCATAATTATTAGACCAAGAGGGAAACCGGGATGGCCATTGCCTCTGAGGGACTCTCCCAGTTACCAGTGAGTTAAGCCCTTTCCTTGCTCCTCGGGTTGAGATGGGTGCTCCAGGAGGTCTGCTGGGTGTCAGGTTGTGACTATCCTGCTGAGATGTCTCATGGGGCACGTGAGGTGTCTATGGCTTGCCTGATCTAACAATGTGTGACTCTAGCCAAAATTGCCATTCTGAAGCACTGATGCTTCCCTGGGGGAGACAAAAAGCAACAACAAATGGGGAGGGGGCCATGTCATATTCAACAGGCAGAACAAAAAGGATGATCAATGTCTTTAAGTTGAAAACAAGAGGGTCCTCGGACTCAAGCTCTATCATGCAGCTGTATGTGTACAAGAACGTCTATGGGTGCTGGCGGGTCGGGAGGGAGGCCAAGGAGGAGGGGATAAGATGAGAGCCCGGAAGAGGAATTGCTAAAGCCCTAGCCAGAACAATGCCCTCAATGAAAATGCACCATGCCATTCCTGCCACCCAAAGGTGCTGCCTTGCCTGTGGTGAGCGTGAGTTTTTGTTCATTCATTTGTTCATTTTGAGCCCAGCTTTAGAAACAAAATTTTAAGAACACTCTACAAACCCGAATTGCAACCTATTTTAACCAATCCATTCCACTGGACTGCAAACAAGTCATACTCATCTGTCTTCTTAAGGCCCTTCATGCCTACCAGCAAGACAGCCATGGGTTCTTAGGAAGCTATGTAATGGGTAGTTTCCCCTAAAAGAAAAGTGAAGGTCTGCCAAGTAAATAAATCAATCGTCAGTGCTGTGGAAAACCTTGCTTCAACAAAGACCAGATGAAGCAGGCAGCAAAATGCATCATCATATAGTGTGCTTTGAATAAGACATAATTTAAGCAGTAGAGAAACTTTTCTTTTCTGAATGGAGTTTCCAGCAGGAAAAGGGAAGAGTAGTTGTTGTTGGAAGGTGTCATTAAGTCGGATCCAACTTACAGCAACCTCATGCACAACAGAACAAAACCCTGCCTGGTCCTGCGCCGGCCTCACAAGTGTTCCTGTGTTTGAGCCCATTGCTGCAGCCAGTGTGTCAACCCATCTCGTTGAGGGCCTTCCTCTTTTACACTGCCAAGCATGATGTCCTTCTCCAGGGACTGGTCCTCTCCTGACACAACATGCCCAATGCATGTAAGGCAGTCTCAATGGAGAGACTTCATGAAGCATAGAGGCAGGACCATAACATAGATACATGCTTGGAAATGGCAACCTACCTATACTCTTTCTACAAGCCTACGTCCATCTGACCACATCCAAGGTCGACCATGGTTACACAAGTAACAACTGGTATCTACAAGACAGCCCTGAGTGGGGAATCTGGCCATAATGTTGTCTTGTGGAGAGAGGTGTTACCAGGGAAAGTAGGATGGAATGGGCATTATCAGTGAAGAGGTAGCCTTGTATGTCAGAGTAGAACTGTGCTCCCTGCAGATCTCAATAGCTGATTGCTTTGGAAGTAGATTGGCAGGCATTTCTTCCAAGGTACCTCTGGGTATGCTCAAATACCCAAATCCTTTGCCCCATCCCATGATTCCAGAAAAGGTGCGCTCATTTGGCATCTCCGCTTCCCTGCTGGCTCCTGCCAGTGCTGCTCAACTGCGTTCTACGCTTCCTCGGCTATTTAAATTCCACTGATGTTCAGCAGAGCGCTTGGGCCCTTGACTGCCTTCCAAGAGAGAGAAACTTGGCTTCCCTGTGCATCCCAAGGATATAAGGTAAGTCATTAACATTTTAGGAATGCTGCCTGGAGACATACGAGACATACATCACGAGCTCAGGACATTGATATCTAGGTTTTTTTTACATCTTTGCCAAGTGCCAGTGCCAAGGCGCACGTTGGCTGGGGCCTTCCAAGATCACTCTACCTGCTAATTGACTCTGCAAGCCCAGCCAGACTCAAAAGCTTATTAAAAATCCACAATAGTCCACTTCTCTCAATTCTCCCCATTCGCGGTAGTGCACCACCAAGTGCTCCACGGTGTTTCTCCTGCTGTTTCAGGAAAGCTTCAAGCCTCTGCCGTTGTCTGCGTCCATCCGAATGAAGGGAGGTGGCCCTGTCAGATGTCCCTGGCCAGTCTGTACTTCCCCTCTCATATGTTAATGCACTGAAACTGCCTATGCACTACCTACTCTGCCATAGTGCCTACAATCTAAGCAGCATGAGAGTAGGGGCCCCTTTACTATCGCCCACCTTTCAAGGACTAACAGACTTGAAAGCAGACTTCTTAGTCAGAAGCAGTTACTGCCTAACCAGTTCCCACTGGTGGCAACCCCATGTCTCCCCGTAAAACTGTGCTCGATACAGTTCCAGAAGACTGATTTTTTTTTTTTTCTGAAGTGGATTGCTGGACCTTCCAGCCAAGGCGCCTCTCAGTGAACTTGAACTTCTAATCTTGTGCTCCTCAGTCAAGCACATGAACTCCTTGCACCACCCAAGGATTCAGGGTATTATGACAGATGAGAAGAAGGGCAACATGGCACCCAATGCCTCTGGCTTCAAGACCCATGCATTCTCTTCAACACATAGCTCGGAATAACTGCCAGTGACTCATCCGATCCGTGACGGGTACAATTATCCCATACTCCATTCAGTACCAAGCACCGGCCTCAGTGGCCCATGGCCATAACTCCTGCCTCTGCCCAGGCTCAATAGGAGCCTAACAGTGCTGCCCAATGGCACACTCAACACCAGAGATCCACCCCCAGAGCTTGGCAGATCCTAACGGTCTGAAAGTCACCCGCAAGAAGAGTTTGGCTGGAGACCAGCTGGCACAAGTGAGAGGAGTAAGCTCACAGCACACACCTACAGCCCATCTTACACAGCCCCCTCGCCCACCCCCAGCCCCAACCGTGCTTTCTCTACCAAACACAGCCCATCCACACAGCGAACGCTTCATTTTCAATGCCAACAAACCAACAAGCAGCAAAACCCAAGGAGCCCGTTCCTCCGTTTTGCTTTCTAGTTCTGCTAGTGCAAGGGGACAGCCCGTCCTCACATTTATTTTCAGGGTCACGTCAGGCTAGGGGTGAGCACATAAAATACCTCTCCGGTTTGGCGTTCATTGGAAGGGATCAAAACACATTTTTATGGCACCATCAAAGAGCATCAACTGTAAACATGCTTCAGCAGGCATGCCTTCCCTCCAGGGATTTCTCAATCTTTGAAACCCTTTGGGAGCCTTGTTCGTGCGTCCTTCTCCAAAGCCTTCTCTCAGACTCCGTGTCATACTTGCTGATCGTTTGCACTTTGCACCATTCGTTGGGAATAATGCTGGCCGGGGGGGGGGGGTGACCCTAGAATCTTTCAGATCACATAGCTTGCCTGAGGGATGGAGTGAAGTGGGCTGCTGCCTCTTCTTACTTTCTTCCCCGTTTTTCCTTTTCATCTTTAGCAAAAGCCTCTGCTTAATCCTGTTGGTGCTGTGGAGGGGGCTGTGGTGGTATTGTGGTTAGGAGTGGGGCTGCGATCTTCCTGGTCAGCAGTTCAAAACCATCCACGGGACAAAGATGGGGCTTTCTACGAGAACTCATAGGGGTGAGTCTACGGTGTGCTGTGGAGTCATGGTGCGTTGGCAGTGAGTTTATTGGCACTATGGATGCCTATACTTTCTTAGTCTTTTCCCTTGATTGGCAAAAGCAAAATAGCATGTGATTAAAGGATAATTGCTACCTTCTTCCTGCCGAGCACGGCCTTCCCACTCATCAAGTACTGTCAGGGCTGCTAAGGAAAATCAAGCCTGCCACTCCGCATTGCAGGAGGATGGCGCCGCATGCTTTCCCTCTGAAAACCACTCAGTCAAGACCCGGTCTCCCCAAAATGCTTTCTGCTCACTATAAACAAAGCCCTATAAAATCCAAATGACTCTTCAAACATGCAACACACTCCACCCCAAACCAGCCTTGCTGGGGAAATGTGAGAAGCATTCCATCAAAGGGAGGAATGAGACTCGGAAGGTCCCATCATCGTTTTAATTTAACCCGGCTCGGGTGGAGTTCAGCCAGCTTCATTAGACCAGAGAAAGAAATATGGGGAAGAAAAACTGGAACAGAGGCAGTAAACTGATCATCATTTTCAAATGCCAGGATGGCAAATCGGAACCAGTGAGTGAAGCAATAATTGTGGACAACTAGAGCATCCTATAAGGTTACTGAATGTGTGTCATATGCAAAAATATCAATGTCCTACCCCACAAGACAACCATCAAGAACCTCTTCCATTAGGAACAAGAATACAAAAGGTCTACAGCGGTGTTTCTGAAATCAAGCAACACCTCAGTGGGCGGGGGGTTGTGTTGGAACGATCCCACGAGGCTGCAGAAGCAGATACCTAGACTTTAACTTGCTTTATGAGCTAGAGAGCACACGCTTTCATTGCCAGGAGGCAGGTAAGTACGTTTTTTTCTTTCTGAAAATGGGGTGATCGACCAAATATGTCTGGGAACCTCTGGTCTAGAGCAAATATAATGAGCAATTTACAATCCAGGGGCACAGAAGACACAGCAGTTAGGAAAACCCACTTTGTTGTTGACGATGCAGTCAGTATAAAGACCGAGCACACTTCTCCTTACACTAACCTCTAAAATGTATTCAATGTCATATATGGTACCAGGTCACGGATTTTAAATTCATATGAAAAGGCAAAGATAGGCATGAAAAAATCTAGATGAAAAGAGAAACGAAGAAGGAACATCGCAGATTCTAAAAGGATTGTGAAACTCCCAAATTATAATATTATTCATGAGCACACGATCCTAGACATCATGATCAACCGAAAAGAGATAGATTGATAGAGATGCCGGATTTCATATATGATAAAGAGGACATCGCTTTTAGTGGGAGAGGGATCTTTATTAATAGCTGGGTGGACACCTAAGGGGAAAACACATTGTTAGATCCCTACTTGACATTCTACAACAAAAAGAAGTACAGCAGGCCAACCAGATATTTGGTATAAAACATTGTGGTAGGTACATGATTTCCTGTAAACTTGATATATAGAAGGATAAAGGTGGAGTCTAGCCTGTCAATCAGTTCACAGCCTGATGGGGCCACCTTGTGGGCGTGGCCTTCAATAAAGGAGGGCCCTGGGAACCTCCTCTTTCTCTCTGCCGTCAGCTTCCTGTTGGCGAGCCACACTGAGACCTGCATGAGCTGTGTGGTGCGACCACTGCCATTGGACCCACACAATCCTTTGCACCCAATGGCCTGTGAACTTCCTGCATTCTACATCATTGCATGTGGCTATGTGAGTCTGAAATGGGACTTATGGACCAGTACCGGGCTTATGGACTTGATCTGGCCTGGGATGTTTGCTTCATATAGAACTACTTCTTGATATAAAGCTCTCTCTTACACGTAGATGAGGGTCACTGGATTTGTTTCTCTAGTCAACCTAGTCTTTCTCCTGCAAAGTGGCTGGTCGTTTCGAACTGCTGACCTTGCCGTTAGGAGCCCAAGGAGTAACCCACTACAACATGAACACCATAGCGATAACCAAATAGCTCTAAGAAAAACCCTGCCTTGTACACATTAAAAGTCTAAACAGCTCTACGGAGCCACAAGTATATAATAAATAGTAACAAAATGTTTTCTTCCCAGGCGGTGGTAGTGCAGAGCCCTGGTGGCAGCACTGTCAAGTATGTGCTGGACTGCTAACCTCAAGGCCCATGGTTCAAACCCGGCAACCGCTCTGCAGGAGGAAGATGGACTACTTGCTCCCGAAAGCTTTACAGAGCCACAGAAAACCCATATAGGGAATTGACTTGACCTCAGTGGGTGGGTTGGTGGGTTTTACTGTCTCAATCTAGGAAGAAAATTAACCAATGAAAAGAAGACATTTAAGCCTGTCCAGCATGGATGCCCCTAATTTAATGTGATATATCAGTCAAATAGCTTCTAGTATCATAGCAACCTGCAAGCCACCACAGTAGGACCCACTGACACCAGGGTGGCAGTACCCGTTCCTACTTCATTTGTTAGGATTCTCCTGGGCCAGCGAGTAAATGTAGAACAAAATAGTTCAAAAAGAGACCCAAAAGACACAACAGCAAATGGCGGAGTCCTTGACTCAGCAAAAGGCTGATGGTTCCTTGATGAGGCTGCCTGCTCTCCTGAAAATTTTATTCTCAGAAACTCTATATGGGGTTGCTGAGACTCAGAATTGACTCATGGTAGCATGGGTCTGTGATCTGAATAGCGGTCCATTGGAAAACACTCAGCTCCATGAAAGAAACAGTTACAGCTCAGAAAGCCACAGGGGGCTGCTATGTGTCAGAATTGGCTCAATAGCATCAAGTTTGGTGGGGTTTCTGTTTGTTTGTTTTTGGTTTACCCACCCCATGGTGCAACCTGTTTTCTTAATGTACATTTTAAGAAGCCTGTGGGGCAGCTCTACCCTGCACATAGCGGGTCGCCATGACCAGGAAGTGGCTCAGGGGTGACTAGTAACAGTGTCAGGGTCTGAAAAGCTTGCCTTAAAGTAAGCAGCCATCAAAATGAGGCATCGACTAAGTTCATGTGAAGGAAGCACACCAGCCTGTGCAATCCAAGGATTGTCAATAATAAAACGCAAATCCAAAGGAGGAGTGATATCAGAGCTGACATTCTGAACATTTGGTTGCAGAAGGCAGTCGATGAGAGCAGAAGCCCCAGATCCATTTGCAGGGTCCCCACGTGGATTAAGCCTCCGGCCATATCCCCTCTGACCTTCCCCCCTGCAGGTTTCCAAGACTGTAACTTTTTCCAGGAGTAGAAAGCCTCATTTGTCTCTGGTGGAGCGCCTCATGGTGTCGAACTGCTGGCCTTGCAGCTGGCAGCCCAACGTGTAACTACCACTAGGGCTAACATAAACAGAGAGGCCTAAATAAAAATGTTAACACATAGTCAGCCAAGGCAAACATAACCGACTCGCTGTTGGAGAAACTGGGAAATGTGTCGTTTCGGAAATATATGATTGATGTGGTCCTGGAGCCTGGAAAGAACACAGACATGCAGAGGGGAGGCAGGGCTCAGCTGAGGCAAGGTGAAAGAAACCAAGGGCACAGCAGAAAGAGAAAACAGGGTTCTGAGAGGCCACGGGCGGCAGGTCAAAGTAGGCTAAGATACTGTTGCTCATGGACCTCTCTGAATACCCAGAAATTATAAAGGAAGGAGACATATGCTTATTAATATGTCGGCAGAGCTCAGTGTTAAGGAACAAAAGAAGACGTGATGAATAAATGATTGGCGACGTTGGAGGAGATGAAGATGGCAGGGAGGGAGGGATAAGGTGTTCCGAGAGGCCGGTAACCACTCAGTAGCTCTGAATGTGACTGAGAGGTCTAGGGTAGTCCTGGTGGCATCTGAGTTACACACTGGGCTGCTAACCACAAGGTCAGCAGTCTGAAACCACCAGCTGCTCCATGGGGAAAAGATAGGGCTTTCTATTCCAGCAAAGATCCACAGTCTTGGAAACCCACAGAGGCAGTCCTAGCCTGTCCTAGAGGGTCACTATGCATTGGAACTGATGATGGCAATGACCTTTTTGGAGGTTGGGCAAGTCAGAGGTCGGTGGAGACAAAGAGACGAAAAAGCTCCCTGAGCTTTCTTGATAGAAGATTCTGTGATTGAGACTTCAGTGGGTAGTAACAATGTGGAGAAACATGAAACACAATCTGCGTGTTTAGAACACTGGGAATAGCTGGTGGGTGACAAGGTCCAATCCCACCCCTAGCCCCACTGTCACTGAATCGATTCCAAATCCTACAAATTATCTATAGAGACCGATGAACAGACACACCAGTCACAGCAACAGACTGTCAACAACCCTAAAGATGACGCAGGACCAGACAGCAAGTCAGAACGATTCAGCAGCAAGGAACAGCACAGAAACAAGAAGTCGCTTTGAGGTTGCCAGTGGCTGGGAGTGGGGGTTAGGGAGTGGGAGTGGCAGCTAATGAGTATGAAGTTTCTTCTTAGGGGGATGGCATGTGCTAAAATTGACTGTGGTGGTGACTCCACAACTCTATGACCACGAAACAGTCCACTTGAAAAAAATAAAACAACCCCAGGCCAAGGGCCAACCATAAGCGACACGCTCTTAGTGCTTCCTGCTTTCCATCTCCTGAGTAAAGAGCATTCCTCTGTCCTAGCTGAGCGGTCCTGGCAGGTAGCTTATGTAAGACACAGAATCCCAGCAGTTCCTTCACAGTGGAGAACCAGGAGCTGGGGATCCTCTGCTTAGGGAGACTTTGTCCATTGGGAGCCAGGCGTGATTCCACCCCCCCTCCCTTTCTTTCTATCTGTCTCCTCATGTACGCACAGTGGTTAAAAATCAAGCTCTGCTTTCTCTGCACAAGCACAAGCTTTACAATGTGTGGGTCAGGTCTTTCCTTCCCAGGTTCAAGCTCAAGGGCAGTATGGAGGGGACTTCTCCTTGGAGCTCAGTTCTTTGCTTCTCCACACAACAGGAGGGTGACAGCAAATGGCCCCAAACTGCTCTGCCTCGCAGGCTCCGTGCCATTTTCTTTAGGGATCGCCTTGCAAGGAGATAGTATGAAAAATCAGTTACCAGGCTGCACACCATCCCTGATCTACCGGCGTCATGTGCCAGCAATTGCCTGAAAAAGAGCCCCATCCCATAATAGTGGAATCCCTAGGTGGTTGCAACCCACACAGCTCTACTTTCACGCACACGGAATTATCAAGAGTCTGAATCGGCTCAACGCAATAGCAACTGGTGTGTACACACACACACACAGCACGCACACACACACTTCTTGGTTCCAGGAAATCAAGCTTACTTTTTTTTTTTTCAGAAAAATCAACAAAGCTTTTAAGAGAACATCAGTGTTAAAGTACCAGGACACTGATTGACTCCCATACGAAAGAATCATAACCAAAAGAATTGCCACACGAATTGAAAGGTCTCTGGGTGATCCTGGCTTTTAACCACAGGCACACAAACACTCTTGACTTTTCCAGGAATCAAACATGAAGCCGTTTCGCAGAGAATTTCCATGACAACGGTGTTATTGCACGGAGCTAACACAGTCTCTTTAAATCTTAATAAGGTCTCTTTCTGGGATGCTCAACACCGGACAGATGTTCAGACACAGGACGCATGACAAAGCCTCTTGTTTCATAATAGGTTACTCAGGTCAGCACACTGTCAGTGTATACTTCCCCCGAGGTTAGCATGATCAGGGCTGTAACGTTGCCCTCTGGGCCCATTTTCTGTGCAGAGGTGCCAACCACATTTGGTGTGGATTATCGACTAGGGAACTCAAGCTCTATCAGAACTAGTAATGACACAACCGTCCACTGCCACCAAGTCCACTCCCAGGCACAGCAGACCTACACGGGGTTTCCAAGCACGTCCATCTTTAAGGGAGCAGTCTCAATTTTCGCCCATAACAGGCTGGTGGGTTTGAACCACCGACCTTATGGTTAGCAGCATGAGGCCTAATCCAGAGTGCCCATGTGTTTCTTCACATAACTCTCTCAATTTTCCACTATCTTGAAGAAACATGGGAGAGAGAGAGAGAGAGAGAGAGAGAGAGAGAGAGAGAGAATTTTTCAATGAAATTTGAAATTAAGGGCAGATCACATAAGATTTAAAGTGGAATATGATTAAAATGATTACATATTGCCATGTCAAGAAAATTACAGTATAAAACTGGGTAAGCTTGAGTGGGTCAAAAGACAAATACACAGACTGATTTTCCATGCTTTTGCTTCCATATGCATAAGGCTAAAAATGACCACCTGCATGTCAATGCAATACACTGTGTTGTCATGTGTGTTTCTCTCAAATACCAATAGGGTTGTCCTTTGTGGAGCTTCCAGACTAAGACAGACTAGGAAGAAGAGCCTGGTGATATACTTCTGAAGAGTAGTCAATGAACACCATAGAGATCACAATAGAATTCTGTCTGTCATCAGAAGACGAGCTCTTAAGTTGGAAGACACTCAGAATACACTCACTCAAAGTCACTGCCAGTGAGTAGATCCCAATTCACAGGGACCCTAGAAGACCCGGGAGAACTGCTCATAGGTTTCTGAGACTGGAACTCTTTGCGGAGTAGAGAGTTTCTTTCTCCTGTGGAGCTGTTGGTGGTTTCAAACTACTGACCTTTTGGTTGGCAGTCCAAGGAGTAACCACTATGCCATGCCATCAGGGCCCAGTGGCTGCAAATATGACCTCGAACATAGGAAGGGTCATGAACATGATAGAGGAGCGGGCAGCCTTTCTTCTGTTGTACATTCCTCTGCATGAGGAAATGTAGACTTGATGGCAGTTAACCAGAACTAAGTTGGCAACAGACAATGCTATCTTTCTGGGGGACCTGAAACAAGTGGGTTAGGCATTCACCTTCCTTAATGAATTTGATGGCATTATAGAACTCTGCGGTGGGATAGTGACTATGCATGGGGCTGTTATCCCTGTGGCGGGCAGTTCAAACCCACTAGCTGATTCTCTGAAGAGTGAACTTTCTACTGCCATAAACAGTCTCAGAAACCTACAAGGGGTCGCTACGGCAAGTATTGACTTGCTAGTAGTGTGTTGGGTTTTTGGCTTTTGGAGTCCCTGAACACTCTCTTGCCATATGAGAAAGACTTCTTGGTCCTTATGTAACATTGCAGGAGTTCACTTTTGGGAAAATGTAAGTTGCCTTCTGCGTGTTGGCATTCAACACTCAGCAGTAACCTGAGAGGAGTTTATCACAGCGCCCGCCTCACTTTCACACAGCCCTGCACAGCTCAGTGAGTGCTTTCTCCCCCACTTGTGCAGACGTCTTTTTTGTGCACGGTAGGTTTGCAGTTGAAAATCTTTTAAAGGAATCTGAACACGGAGCATAAGGGTGATCTGGAATCTGAGAACAATTGGAGGGAAAATCGCCATGGGCTGCAGGTGGCAGAGAGGTCCCACGCTCCAGCTTATTCTCATCATTTTAACAGGGAATTAAGCCACAGCCGCAACAAACCATTGACAGCTACAACAAAATGCTTGAGCTTACAATTAAAAGGAAATGTGTTCCTGAATGCACTAGCCATTCTACTGCTTTAAGCAGAGGGGAAAGACTATGAAACACGACTGCTACTCCCTAAAGCTTAGCGACAGCAATATCAAAGTCTGGGTGAGCCCTCCTTCAAGTTCAAGTCAGAGTAACACCTGAAATCAAAGTTTCTTCCCATTGAAGGTGCATTCTTTTTAATTGGGAAGTACACCACCCTAGCAACCTAACTTGTTCGCTCAATCCCAAGCCTCACACGTCAATCATCTACCTCCTAACTGAACAGTGTCAGCAGCCTGGCTGGATTCTATTTGGTCACCTGCTTTTCTCACAAAGGATGTTTCCCTTGCATCTGAGCAGTAGACTCCCTGAGAAGGGACATCCCTGGGGCCAGATTTCCCCTCATTTGCCTCAGGATCTGCAACAAGCATGCATCTTTCTGTTACATACTACACACACTACAGGCTCAGAACAAACACTGCTTGAAATCTGCAAATTGGCTGTAGTCGAATGTCTTTGCAGTTGATTTCATGAGATATTTGTAAAAGCAAATGTAAAGTCCATGCTTTGTGTTTCAGTCTCAAAAAATTAAAAAAACAAACAAACAGAACTTGTGGGCGAGCAAGGCACTTTGCTTGATGTGTCGGATCCCTCCATTGCTGTCGGTGAGGCATGCACACACACGAGGAGACTCGGAAACCTCCAAGTTCCTCGACCTTTACAAACCGACACAATCATCTGACAGCCCAGTACAATGCTAGAAAAGTATTCTCTCTCCCCTACTGCATCCCTCCCCACCCCTTCCCACTCCTTTAAATAGAGCTCCATTTTTCCTCCCATTTACAGATCGCCGGAGCAAAAGATTTTTTAGAGCCATGGATCCTACTAAATGATAAATTGGGAGATACAATGAAATCGCGATTCCAATTTACACGGAGTTTTGAAGTGGCTCCAAAAGGGGATGTTTCTCTGAGTCTAAAGAGGGTATTAAATTTGAGGAGCGAGGCTACCCTCACAATGAAGGCAGAGAGCCGTAAACAGAAGCCATCCTGTCACGCTCATAGTGAGAAAGCACACAGAAGCGCTCTCTCCGGTTTGCATGCGCAGGACAGGCCGTCCTCAACTCATGAAGGAGCGTTGTACACCAAGTCCATCTGTGAGTCAGCTGTTTGGAGTGCCAACCTTATTTTCTCAGAGCAACTCTATTTTAGGACCAGTGTCGGTGTCTATGTGGTCAGTGCTCTGGGCCACAGAGTCCATTTTTAATGTATAACAATGCCAAGTGACAGGGCAAAACTGTCTCTTCTACACCCACTATGGGGTTTCCTAGGCTGTGGCATAGTGGTTATGAATTGG
Source organism: Tenrec ecaudatus (assembly GCF_050624435.1). Classification (NCBI taxonomy): domain Eukaryota; kingdom Metazoa; phylum Chordata; class Mammalia; order Afrosoricida; family Tenrecidae; genus Tenrec; species Tenrec ecaudatus. Next base: position 298,907,678 of record NC_134530.1, on the reverse strand, counting down.
GCTACTAGCCACCAGGTCAGCAGTTTGAAACCACCGGCTACTCCACTGGAGAAAGAGGAGGCTTTCTACTCCCATATAGAGTTAGCAGTTTCGGAAACCCACAGGGCAGTCTACCCTGTTCGATAACAGTTGGTGGGGGTCGGAGCCAAGTCCATGGCAGTGAGTTTGGTTTTGGCGATCTTCATGGGAGCGGTTCACCAGGTCTGTTTTCCACGGAGCCACTGGATGGGGTCAGACGGCCAGCATTTCTGTGGAGAGCTTCCCATGGCAGCACCAGCCGACCAAGCAGACAGGTGTGAGTGCCAACGGCCCTATCACTCTGAGTGGGGAGCAGCAGCTGCAGACATCAGGAGGGCTGGGCAGGGATGAGAAAGTGTCTGCCTCCTTACTGCTGAACTGCCAACACCCTCGCTGGCATCTGCCCACCTCCTGCGTTAGCTCCTTCCTCACTGTTGAAATCATAGTTTCTCATACTTATCTGGCCTACTGTCATGGGTTCAGAAAAAAAAAATTACTCAGCCCTCCTCGGACAATGGAAAACTTCCGTACTCTAACACATCATCTAGGATAAAGTGTGGGTATCTGCTTTGACGGACCCCCTGGATCCTTTCAACACCCACGTTCCCGGCTGGCAGTCTCTCACACTTTGGGAAACACTGATGTGTGTGCTTCCTCCACGCCCATCTCATAGAGTGCCAACATGATTTAGAGAGAGGATTCTCAGTCCTCCGCCTAGTGCTCCTTCCCGTGGCCTGCCGCTGCATAATAGAAGGCTAACAAACAGTTCGCTGTAGTGAAGACTGGTTTCAGCGTTTGGTCCAGAAATGAACTCTTGAGGCAACTGAATTGGGAATATAGCCAACTGCAGAGCACAGAGCACAGGTGACAAGCCAGGTGGAACAGCTGCCAGGGTCTCAGGACTGGCCTGGGAACTCATTAATGGCCAACCGGAGCCACAGACACCAAAGTGACATATTTTACTTTAAAAGGTTCAGTAGGTTTTGGTGTTTGCTTGTTTTGTTTTTTCAGTACCAGGTTTCCCCATTGCAATATGCCACATGATTTCTTAGTTGTTGCTTCCATGACATTGACTCAATTAGAATGAACTCCTAATGACCACCTGACACATGTCCCATTTACCTGGAGGTTGTGGTGAGGAGCTTCCTTTGCTCCACACTCAGGTATGATCCATACTGAAGATTGCTGCGATGGAGCTTCATGAGTAAGCACCTCCCATGGTCTTCATTGTTGGTAATAAAGGTTGTGTCTTCCGCATATCATAGGCTGTTCACGAGCTTAACTCTGAACGTCCTCCAAATCACCTGTCTGCTCAGATAATTTGTTCAGCATAAGGAAGGCTACGTCTCCTTCACTTTGACATGTCATCAGGAAAGACTACTGCTAGAAAAGGCCACCGTGTTGGTAAGGCCAGTAACCAGTGAAATCCTCAATGAGACTTGGTGACACCATGGCTACAACAAGTGGCTCAAATGTACCAGTGATCATGGAAGTGGTGCAGGACCGGGCAGCATTGCGCTCTGCGATACACTGGGCCCCATGTATCAGCGCCTATCCAAATGACAGCTAACAATAACAGAAATAAGGAAGATGAAGTGACTGCAGTAGCAGTAGGTCCTTGATCCAGAAGATTGGGTAAAAGCCACGGTTTCAGTCCCAAGCCCAGCACGGCGAGGGTGCTCGCTCTGAGTGGCAATATTTAGAAGGTTCATTGCCTCGTCAGTGACTTGGCTGCTGGTTCCTCTTACAGAAGTAATGCCCGGGGATGTAAGCCCAGATCCAGCTGATTTGAAGAAAGAAAAAGACTGATGCATTGCTCCAGGAGCTTCTGGTAATTTCTAGGATGGCCATGTGGTGGATTCTCTTGGCAAACACCAGGATGGGCTTGGGAGTTTTTTCAGAATGGTATCTGGTTCACGAAGGTGTGGAGAAGCTGGTTCATTATCCAGCCAACCAGTTTCCCTGGCCTTTTGGACACACAGGTAGCCATTTCCAGGTTTCCTTCAGGTTACATATAATCACATGACTGGTTCTAGCCAATGAACTGTGGCAGGGAGTCCTGGATGTTCATCCTGTAAAAAAAGCCCCGATGCCTTCATGCACTCTCTTCTCCCATCTGCTGGACACAGGTGGAACATTAGGAAAAGACACAATATGCTACAGAACGACTGAGCCATAGGATGGAAGGACCGGGGGCCCAGAAATCCCCATGACACAGATGGTGTTCCAGGGCACACCTGTCCCCTGCAGTTAAGTGTGAGGCAATAATGAAGTAAGCTCCTATCCTGCCACACACCTGAGATGTGGAAGTGTTAGTTACTGCCACACTCTCCTGCCCTCTTTGTTACATCTCAGCAAAGGCCCTTTGTGTTCTCCTAGCTGGACGAAGGAGTCACTGGGTGGTGTCAACAGTTAATGCGCTTGGCTGCTAACTAAAAGATTAGAGGTTCAAGTTCCCCCTAAAGTACTTGAGAAGAAAGGTCTGGGGTTGTACTTCTGAAAATCCACTCTGACCCCTCTGTGCAGCACAGTTCCCTTCGGACACACACGGGGTCCCCGTGAGTCAGAATTGACTCGATGGCAACCAGCGCCCTGATATACAAGATTCCCCCCTGCCCACCCCACCTGCTTTGGTCTCTAAACCAAGTGATTACATGCTGCCGCGTCTGCACCATGTTTCCAGTTCTTAGAGTCCCTCTCCTTCCTTCCCCAGGGCCAGTGCACCGAAGCCCAGAAAGCTTTCCTTTTCTTTGTCATCTGGTTAGGAACCTGGAACAATTAAACTTGGGAAATGGGCAACCTTGCTTAGGTGCCCGGCTGCGCTCAGGGCCTCGTTTATGGAGTGCAGTCCAAACATCTGGGTCAGTTATCTTTCTCTTCCGAGAGAAGGCTTTTTCTGATGGTTCCCGGATGCACACGTGTTTAGGGTCTCGGGAAGACCAGTTCTGGAGACGAGACAGAGATCACACCATCTCCATGACTACATTCACAACCGTGGCAGCATGAGAGTCAAGTTCTATTGCAAATAGCTTGCCCTTCCCTCAATCTTTCATTCTTTTATGTTTTCATTTTACTGGGAGGGGAGAGGTGACCAGCGACCGAAGAGGGGTAGACACCGCAACCGTTAGCCCTTCCCCGGTCCTTTGTTAAGTGCCCATTCCCATTCCTGGTGATATGATTGAGATGTTTACAGAACAAAAGAAAATCGCTACATTAAAATCCCATAAGAAACACACTTCGTCTCACTGTAAAACCTGCCTTCCCAGCCTTGTTTCCCGTGTCATCCTCTTGGGCGTCCCACCTTCTCTCTCTGGAAAAGGCCCACTATGCTAACTGATGATGCACTTCCCCCGCGACCTCCCAAGGGAGAATGGAAGGAATTCACTGCCTCTTTGGCAGAGGGTGGCCTCCGGGGAGGCTGGAGCTGTCTCCAGTTCCTCTGGACCTCTCCTGGGGGTTGTACAGCAGGGGTTCTGACCGGCGCCATAGTGCCACGTCCATGAGGCTATGCTTAGAGCGGCTGCCTGGGTGCCTGCTGTGATTCCCACTTGTGCAGTCAAATAAAATGATACACACACACACACACAGACACAATTGTCACTGCGCTGTGGACTCGGGCACATCCGGCAGTCTGAAAGGGGATGAAATCGTCCTGCCGTGTACGGGACTGTGGGAAGAGCCATTAGACAAAGTAAGTGTGTTGTAGACAACACCTATATACCGAGTCATTGATCCCTGGGAGACAATACTGAAATGAATACATTAGTAAATGGGCTTGGAAAGGATCTTTATCCTTCCAGCACACTGGTTAGTTACTTCACAGAGGATTCAGCCAACGCCAGTGGCCACTCTACTAGGGGCCAACTTCCTCATTTATGTTCTATGCAGCACGCTCATTGCTATCACGCTGAGTTGCCGTTTAAATCATGCTTTCCGCTGCACCACAGCCTGGTGGGATTTCATGAAGGGCTAAAGGGAGACTGACATGCTGGGGTTTAACATGCCACACGTGTTCTGCCCAGGACCTAATGCTCGCTCTAGAACCAGAAGGGACATGGTTCTCAAACGATCTAGTAATCTCATTGACAGCCAACCATCAAAGGGCTAGACTTTCTCTTCAGTTGCTTCTTATTAATAAAATGTTGATTTAGCTTAATGATGGATGGAAATCAGAGAAGGTAGAAGACTGCCATCATTAAGAAACATAATTGATGATGCTGACTGAGAGCGCCCCAAAGAACTTCAAAGACCCCGAGAGCTTCAAAGGCCTTCAAGGGCCTTCAGGACGCAGATCTGTAAATGAGACTACTGCCACCCCAATGCACCAGCCCCAGTCTGTCCCAGGCGAATACACCTACTGCTTGGCTCTTGCCCTATGCAGACAAGGTGTAGAGCAATTACTTTTGCCAAGACGAACTCTGAGGGTTGGGCATAATTGTTGAGGAGGCTACTGGTTTGTTGCATGTATATGTATATGTATATACATATGTATACATCTACCTATGTGTATATACAGCTATACAGGTACGCATGTATATATATGCATTTAAACACATGTCTATGTGTACACACCTATATGTGCATACACATACACACATATATGTATGTGTATGCATATACACACATATATACAATGTGCACATATATGTATGTGCGTGCGTGTGTATATATATATATATTTGTGTGTGTGCATCCCAAATAATTACGCACTGGACCACTAACTGCAGGATTGACTGTTTGAACCCATTTTGAGGCACCTAGGAAGAGAAGCCTGGCAATCAGCTTTTACAAGGACACAGCCTTGGAAAGCACATGGGCCTCAGTTCTACTCTGACAGACAGACATGGGGTCGCCACGAGTCAGAATTGATGAGACAGCACCTAGCCCTGGGACGGGTCTGCCTGTACATATTGTGTTCTTGGCGTCACAGAACAAAATTAGTTAAGTGAGTAACTTGTGACAACCATGGAATTAAAGCCACAGAATTTTCAAAACAACACAGAGTAAGAAACAAGATTTTAGTGCAGGACTAGGCAGTCAAAGGTATCCAACGTATGAATTTAGGGTTTGCTCAGTGGAGATCATTGTATAAAACAAGTGGGCAAGCCTGTGATGAAGAGCATTAAGATCTGGATGAACACACCCACACACAACCACAGTCAGGTGTTTCTTCTACGAAGTACAGTGTACTTTTCTGGTATTTTTACTTTCCTGCCTGGTCCCTTGGGACCCAGGGACTTCTACCTTGGCAGCAGTAAGGAGGTATGTAAAACCTTTTTCCTAAGTAGAATGGGGACTTACTAAAGAGAGGTTGGGACATGGGTGGGGTTAGAACAGTAGGCTTGGCACCTTTATCAAAAGGGGGAAAGTGCTCACTGGAAAGGCATCCTGGCCCTTGCTGGCTGCTGATGATAGAAATCGAGCCCCCCTTCTTTGTGTTTTGAGGCTCTGGGGGGTGGTGTGTCTGAGCCAACCTCGAGTCTATTTGATCAGCATGTCTGGAGCCACAGGATTGTCTGCCCTCTGCTTCAGGGCAGGCAGACTCTTGCGTTACTTATCTCTATCCTCCTTCCTAAACCAGAATATAGACTTGTCCAACGTTGGCGCTTAGATACCTGTCGAGTAACTGATCTCAGCCATCGCATACCCCAATCTTGACACTGGCCTCTCTTGTGCAAGCTTGATCCAGGGGTGGTCCGTCCTAGGACTCCTTTCCAATACTCTTAGCTATCAACCACCAATTCTTTGGTTCTACTCCCTTCAAGTTCAATCTGTACTTGTTGCATCTTCTTCCATTCCCGATGCCCAAATCAATGCTGCCTTTATGTGTCCGCAAGGCGACTGCTACTGAGTGACCCCATAGGACACAGTGAAGCTGCCCCATTGTGTTTCCTAGGCTGTAATCTTCATGGGAGGAGATCCCCAGGTCTTTTCTCCCGGGGAGCCGCTGGTGGGTTTGAACCACCAACCTTGCACTTATGAGATAAACTCTTAATCATTGTTGCACTCACTCAAATGGATGCTGGCTGTCATAGACTCAGTTCAGGTGAGTTTGAAGTGTTATCTGCTCACTGTGACTAAATGCTTTATCTTCTCTGCTACCAGGGCTCCTTGTCCAAATGAGGAAGGTTTTTGTTAATGAGCAAAGGAAATTCTGACTTAGGGGACCTCCATGGCATTGGAGTGGAACTGTGCTTTGTGGAGTTTTCAATGGCTCATTTTTGGAGGAGGGTCACCCAGCTTCTTCTCGGGTACCTCTGGGTGGATACAAACCAGCAACCTTTTGGTTCATGGATGAGCACTTCCAGTAACCATTTGTACCACCCGGGATTCCAGATTCTTATGACTCATTATTGCCCCTCAAGCCACCGACCCCCTGTGTCCTCCCATTCCAGTCATCCCTGTCTGCCATGTCAGGCCAATGTAAAATTCCCTGCGTGTAGCTTGTATTACAAAACCCTGTACCTCTGTATTAGCTGACAAATTTACTTCCAAATTCCCTAGAGACCGAAATTAAAGATACTCTTCTGCCTGAAGTGGGTTAGTAGGTTACACAGTGGGCTTCTAACCACAAGGTAGGCAGTTCAAATCCGCCAGCTGCTCCTAGGGAGAATGACGAGGCCTTCTGCATCCATGACGGTTTACATGCTTGGAAACCCGGTGGGTCAATCCTACACTGTCCTCTAGCATCGCTGTGGTCTGGAATGGACTCAGGGACAGTGGGGCAGTGGTCCCCATAGCAGCTAAACCCTCTTTCTGTGGCTCTCACATGGGTCATCCCCATTCCTCCCTCTGCAACCTCGGCACCTCAGGACCTCTCCGCTTTCTCTGCTTGCCACCTCTGCGTGGAGTCCCTATCTGGGACAGGTGGGTGGGTGAAGTGTCCAGATGCTGACCAAAAGGATGGAGGGTCAAATCTACCCAGAGACTTATTGGAAGGAAACCTTCTTCCAAAACAGCAGTCCCTGAAAATCCTAAGTTGAACATTTCTGCGCCTATGCACACAGGGATCGAGTGGAATGGGTTGGAACATGCTTGATAGTACCTGGCTTCTCCTCTCCATCTCAGATGAAGATTCAGTCAGGCACCTCTTCCTCTGTGAGTCTCTTCCCAAGTAATCTGATCCCCAGTCTTCTCCCTTTCCTCTCAGAATCCACTGGCCACAGCAATGGCACCCCTGCCCCAAATCCTCAGCTAGAATCTGTCATATGTTGCACTACCATTACTTCATGTGAATCGGTATCATGGCCTCAACCCGATTTTTTTTCCACCAAGATAATTTCAGAATTACAAAGAGATGCAAAAATAGTACAGGATCCCCCTGGACCTGTTACCCAGCTTCTTCTTACATAACCGCAGAGCAAATGTCCAAAGGAGGAATTAACCTGGGCCAAAAGTATAAGCGAATGCCGTGTTTCGGATCCATGCTCCCACACTGACTTCCTTGGCATGTCTTCTCCTCTCTTCCAAGCTGCGACCATTCCCAATTCCTTCCATAGCTTGTCCACCCTTGGCAAGTTTCAAGTATACTGTACCGCTGTCATGTAGGATGCCCCTCAGTGGGGTTTCATCTGATTTTTTCTCTCTCTCTTTCTCTCTCAGATAGAGCGACTGTGGGCTTCCAAGTTAGCCCACTGAACTTTCCTAGGGCGGTGGTTAGTTACTAAGGTGTTCTATGGCTGCTTTTCTCCTGCCCCTAATCCCTTTTTGTTTATTCATTGCAGTTCTGCCTGGAAGGGTCACCTCTTCCTCCCCTGATATTGATTCCATCATTTATTTATCGGCAGGGACTCATGGACTCATTTCATTCATTCTTGGGGCTATCTTATGATCCTTTATTTTGTTGTTGAAGTGGTTCTAATCCTCAGTCAGATTTTATACTACTTTGGAACAGGCAGGTCTGTGTCTTGTCCTTCTTACACACGGTCCCCAATTTCTAAGGCAGTGATAAACACCCAGTAGGTGTTAGATTGATTGCCTGATTCTTCCCACAAGCAATGTTTAGGGCTTTGTTCAAGATGTTGCAGCTACAAAGACAAAACAGTGATTTTTCTCCTGCGGTTTACACTTAAGTTAATGCTTATAAGTCCACGGGAGAAATATTTGAAAAAGATCACATTAGAAGGCCCTAGATTAAGTGGGAGAAAAATTTAGAACAAAACCCTAAATTATAAGATGCTTTCTAGTTGGATAGAGACTGGTGCACCCCACCCCTCCCGCTCCTCCAAGACTATGGCCCTCAGTCACTCTTCAGGTCTGGAATTGAACTTACCTTGGTGTTAGAATTGTCAACCATTTAATATCAAAAGGGCAGCATTTGTCCATGGACAAAGTTGAGAGAGTGAGGAACAATGAAGGGATAGAAGCAGGGAACGTGGGAAGAAAGGGGGTAAGTGGTGATACATTGGAGGAATTGCAATGGATGAGTTGAAACAAAGTGTGTGTGTGGATTATTGCACCTGAGACAGACGGTCTGCTTGGCAAATGCTCACCTAATTCCCAATAAAATATTTTAAAAATAAAATACAGATAATAATATAAAAGCATTTGGAGCATAGACTGATGTTCCAAATGGGAACAGAGTAATCTTTTATTATTATTGTTGTTTCATTAGCAGCCATCAAGAGGTCACTTGATTCAAGACCACCCCATGCACAAACACTGCCAAGTCCTGCACCCTCCTGTGATCAGTTACACACTGGACCACTGGGGCCCATAGGAGTTTCATGGACAGAGCTTGGGAATAGCCCCCAATTCTTCCAGTCTTTCTTAGACTGGAACCTCTCATGAGACATTCAGATCTGCAAGGACACATGGGTAGTAGCTATGCATGAGGTGCCTGGACGTGGGACCAAACCCCCGCCTCCCCCATGGAAAGTGGGAATCCCACCCCTGAACCACCGCTGCCTCAAAATGAACTCCAGCGGGGGTAACAGAGATGGAGCTGTAGATGAGCAGGAAGACCAAACTGTGCGAGCCCCAGATGGTTCTCAGTTGACACCAGTGCAGGCACGACAAAAATAAATGGATATAGAAACTATGGAGAGACAAACACTATCACAGTTAGCAAGTACTTTCAGCCGCCGCCTCCTTCCTGAATTCGAACCTCCAGGGTACACTTTTTAGGAATATGTAACGCAATAAACATAGATTTTCGATACAGTGACTATGTGCTCTCCTTGGAACCGTGGAAACGGCCAAGGTACGAAAATCGGAGAAGCCATTTGTCTTCATCCAGTTTTCAAATCCAATTTCACCGTTTTTTATTCGTACACAGGGAATAATGAAGAGGAAATAAGAGGCCCCATCAATCACAGACACGGGCTCCCTCCATCCCTCCACTTAATTCAATTTCCTTGTCCTGCTGCTGCTGCTGTGTTTCCCAAACAAAGTTACTCCGTTCTTCATGTGCTTCACCAGCCCGGCACACATCCCAGAGAATAACAAACAAATGGTTCTGGGCACATCTTCTGCCGCCAATCATACTCTGCAACAGTTTTTCATCCCAGCCAGCAGAGACACACCTCACAGACGACACCTTGCGTGGCAGAAAGGACACACAATAGAGAATTCATATTCAGATGCTTGATACCACAACAGGTGCGTATTAACTCCCACCATTGTAGTGGGTGATGCATAAGCAAACCTCCCCAGCGCAAACAACAGCTACATCACGCACTGTAATTGTAATAGTTAAGTGTTGCCGAGAGGACTCGGCATTCCCTGGCTCCTTTCACCCTTCCCAATGAATGCCACTGCGCCTTCTCCCTGTTTGCACATGTGTGCACAGCAGATGCACATGCGTTACGTCTGCGGTGTCTGCATGCACAGGCACCGGACAGGCTCCTATGCATCCAGTCCCATGCTCATGTCAAAAATACGGCTAGTTCTACTGGTGGACTTGCAGGACACACAGAAACCAGGGGATCTGGTGGTTTTCCTTAGTTAACTTCTGCAGAAGATGAGGCTACTCAGCTCAAGAAGACAAGCCACATTTTAAAGAGACAGCCGGAGCTGAGGCATGAAGGGAACTGGGTGCTCCTGCCCACACGCTGCACCATTGACAGAGTTTGCCCTTGTCCGTTTCTCAGAATGTCCTGTTTATTCTAACTCACCTTCAGGAGCCACAAAGCTCCCTTCTTTCTCTGCTCAAACCTCGCCTCGTGAGGATGATTCAAGGCAACCAGGCAGAAACCTTTTCCAGCAATCTGATCTTGAAGGTTTACTCACACGGGACAGTTACTATTATCAAGCCCTGCGGGTGACAGCCTAACGGAGAGTGGACAATTCCATGACAGAAAGCACCAGAAAATTCTGAGAAAATTCCTGCAGACACTCAAGATTTTCCGGGCCAGTAAATGAGGAACAAAGCGGGGTGGGGGTGGGGCGGTGAGTCCATGTGCACTCTTTAAACTGCCTCCAGTAGATTCTCTCTGGCTGGGGCTCGGAACCACCTCACCATAATGATCACGCCCATTCACTCACTTATTATGAGAGACTTGAATAGTCACAGAAGCAGCATCTGAACAAAGCTTGACAACACACACACACTTTTTTTTTTAACACATTAACTTACTTCATTCTCACAATACCCCTATGGGGCAAATATTACAATGATCCCCTTTATTTCGTAGATCAGGGAGGAGGAGAAAAGCCGCAAGCCAACCCTCAGATTCTAAATGATTTCCCTAAGGTCACCCAGCTCATACATTGCAGAACTGAAGCTCAGAATCAGAAATCCTGCCCCTAAATCTCTTTGATTTTTCCCACCGCAAGAGTTTTATGAAATTTTTCTCAAATTAATTTTGGGGGTTCTAATCTATCCAAATACATCTCTATGAACTCTGCACACGACTCAAATCAGTTCAGAATAAATGAACCCACTGCATCCGGTTGATCCTAACTCACAGCACCCCTTGATGGGGTTTCTGAGGTTCTAGAAATCTCTACAGGCGCAGACAGCCTCATCTTTCTCCCAAGGAGCAGCTGGTGAACTCGAACTGCCTACCTTGCAGTTAGTAGTCCAACCTTTATGCTACAGTTCTACCAGGGCATCTTCCTCAATAGTTTAGGCTCTTTGAAATGAACCAAAACCTTTGAGATGATTCTGATTCACAGCGACCCCACAGAACAGAGGAGATCTGCTCCATAGGGTTTCCAAGGCTTTTCTGTAAATCCTTTCTTTTAATCTTTTTATTGTTTTATTAATCATTTTACTAGGGGGTTCTTATAAGTCTTATAACAATCCATTATTCAGTTGTATTCAGCACACTTGTACATATGTTGCCATCAACATTTCCAAAGCATTCTCATTCTACTTGAGCCCTTGGTATCAGCTCTCTTTTTTCCCCCTCCCTCACACCCCCTCTCACCCTAGTGAATCCTTGATCAATTATATATTGTTGTTATTTCATCTCTTACACTGTCTGTTGTCTCCCTTCACCCACATTTCTGTTATTCGTCCCCCTTATGATGGGGTTCCCCCCCCATACCATTATGTTATTTCTAATCCCAATACTGTTCCTGAGGGTTTTATCTGCCCTGAATTCCATGAGTCAAGAGCTGTTATCTTTAGCAATGTGTGTACTCTTGTCTAGCCTGATTTGTAAGGTAGAACTGGGTCATGGTAGTGTGTGTGTGTGTGTGTTGTGGGGGAGTGGGGGTGGTGGGTCATTCGGAACTAAAGGAACGATGTGTGTTTCCTCAGTGCTACACTGTACCTTGGTTGAATCGTCCCTTTCTTGTAACCCTTCTGTGGAGGTATGTCCAATTGTCTACAGATGGGCTTTGGGTCTCCACTCCAACATTGTTTGTTTTGAATCTTTTGATACCTGATCCCATTCACACCTCATGATCACACAGGCTGGTGTGCTTCTTCCATGTGGGGTTTATTTGCTTCCCTGCTAGATGGCTGCTTGTTTCACTTCAAGCCTTTAAGATCCCAGAGGTTACATCTTTCTATAGCTGGGCACCATCCACTTTCTTCACCACCTTTGCTTATGTACCCACTTTGTCTTCACTGATCAGGTCCAGAAGGTGAGTATTGAGGAGTGCCAGGTTATTAGAACAAAGTGTTCTTATGTTTATGGAGGCCTTGAGTAGTCGCCTAAAGTTTGTCTGCTATCTTAATAATTAACATATAAATATATGTGCATTGTCCTCTAGACTGTTCATTATAAATTAATAAATTTACATAGATACATGTCTATTGCTATACTCCTGTAAATAGCTTTTGCTTCCTAGTTCTTTCCTCTATTTCCTTCCAACTTCCTCCTATCCCACTATCATGCTCACCCTCCATTCAGCTCTCAGTAATTCCTCTCATATGCATTGCACTGGATCCAACCCCACCAGGCATTATACGGCCTCCTCATCATCAATTTTAGATCTCTTGTTGTCCCTTTATCCCTGAGTTTGTTGGCTCCAGGTTCCCACTTCCTGCATCTTCCTCTCTCATGTCCGTCAGAATCACAGGTCCTGTTGTTTTCTCCTCGGGGTTGTTTGTCCTGCCTATCTTATATAGATAGACATAGTGCAAAAGAAAAAAAATACAAAAATTCCCAGTAGATAGTTCCAGGTATGTCTGCTGACCCTTAGGAGTGTTTTCCAATCAGGTCTGCCGAGGTGCCAAGCCCCTTCCCCCGAGTCAGAAGTCTATTTTCAGGATTCCTCGGGCACTTGGTTCCTTTGCTCCCCTTGCTGCCCGGTTGCACTCCCTTGTGTTTCACCCCATTGTGCATGGGGCAGACCGGGCACACTTTCTGCACAGTGTCCCAGTGCTGTCCCCTGTAGTGCAGTGCTAGGGGTCAGCGAGGGAACATCATGTCTCGTGTCTCGTGGTGGGGCCGACCCTACGGTCCTCTCTGCATTGTCTGTTCCAAGCAGGGATGTCGTCCCTGAGCTTGCTGGGCCAGGATGAAGTTCTCATTCTCTGGCTCTCCCTCTCCCTCGCCCTCTCTTCTAGTTTACACCTGTGTGGTCTGGACAGACCCGCCACCCTCCCTGGACTACATGTTCGGCGCTGTCCTCTGTATTGCATTCTCCTAGGGAGGGGGTCAACATGGCTCTGCTTGGGCCCAACCCCATCATCCTCTCTGTTAGTTCGCTGCTCTGTGCCATGGTGTCCCCCTCAAGGCTTGATGCTCCAGGATGGGCTCTGGCTCCTCTCTCCCTTTACTGAAGCAGACTGATGTGTCTTTCTCCATGGAGCAGCTGATGGGCTCAAACCAACGGCAGTTTGGTTACCAGAGAGAGCTTCCATGACTGCGCCCCAGGGCTTCTCTCTGAAATGAAATTCGCCCCAACCTCCAGGCGGGTACAGTTTCCTCCCTTTCTGAAGAACTTAAAATACTCTGCTCACCTTGATCACTGGCTGCCTTTGTTGTCTGGGGTCTTCTTTTTCAAAGCACTGACTTCTTATTAGTGGATCGATTCTGGTGACACAACTTTCTCTCCCCAAACCCCGCCCCTGGCAAGCTCTTCCCATGTGCCTTCCTGCGTGTCTGTCCGTCAAGTCTGCCCGGAGCATTTCCTTGTTTTTCCTGGCCACACTCCAACTAATCTAAGGAAACTCCATTTCTATTCAGCTGCATTTGTCTACCTGGTTCTTCCTTGAATCTTCCCTTCCTGTCACGAATAGAATTCAACAGATTCCCCCATCCCCAGACCCCCAGGTACAAGTATTCCCTTCCTAAGCCATTCGAAAGATGCCTGAGCATAACCTCTTTCCAGTGTAGTGAGTCCCGATGTGATAGATACTTAACCATGGTATTATACAGGCGGCAAAGAGACTCATGTGGCCGCCCAGCCTGATAATTAGACAAATAGGGAAGTAGGGGAGAGACAGACAGACACATGGGAGTAGAGCTCAAGGGAGCAGCAGAGAAGTTTCTGGCCTGAGTGGGTCACTTTTTCAACATGTGATGCGGGCTCCTCTTGGGTCTTCAGGAGTCCAAGGCCATGCCGCTGGCAGTAGCAACAACCAGACTTAGGGGAAAACCACCCCCTCTCCGGGTTGCCCAGCCCCACTCTTCCTGCTGTGTTCTTTGCCTTATTTTGAAGTCTTCCATTTCGGTCTCATTCCTTCCCCCAAACTGTCAGACCAGCGCTGCAGCCTGACCGTCGTACAGCTGCCAAAGCTCATTCCAGAGACGGCGATATTTCAGTGGTAAATGAAGTGAAGTTCCCACGGCACCATCTGAGTCCTGGCTGACAGGGTTCCCCATCGTTGTGGATGGAAGGAATGTTTTTGTGTTGTGGGGATTTATTTTTTAATTCTATCACTGGAGGAAGAGCATATCAGCTCCTCCTGAGCACGAAGAAGGAAACAACAAAATGTCAGCCACACACACAAGAGAGAACACCAGGGCATGGTGACCACTGGCTGGGACTGCTCCTGGGTTCCTGTCGGCAAAGACATCACAGCTTAACACAGCAAGGGTTTCAGAGTAGACGTGCTTTTAAACATGGAAGGCAGTAACCCCTTCACCTTATAGATGTGCCATGGAGTGCCTAGTTCAAAGTCACAGAGGCTGTTGCTCTCTGCTGGCTCCCAGTCCATGGCATTTAGGAGAACTTGGGCTCGCCCACTGAGACGCTCTGAGAATCAGATCATTGACCAATGAGGCCAGACCCAGCCGCCCTCCTAAAGCACAGAGCGCCGGCACTGAGACGTTCTCTCTCTGGGTTGGGGCATGTTTGTGTGTTGTAGATGCACAAGACAACCTCTACCAGGAAACGTTGAGGGTTGAGAGTGGTTAGAAGATGAAGCGAACCAGGTGCTGTTGAGTTGGTTTCGATTCCCAGCCACGCAGAGTGGACCTGTGCTCCACAGGGTTCTCCGTGGCTCTGGCTCTCTCAGGAGGAGATGGCCAGGCCTTTCTTCCAACGTGTCTCGAGGTGGGCTTGAGCCACCAGCCTTATGGTTAGCAGTTACTATAGTGTTGAATCAACCACACCAAACTCATTGGCTGTCCAGCTGATTCGATTCGTACTGACCCTACAGAGCAGAACAGAATCGTTTGTGTAGGGTGTTCGAGCAAGGCTTGATGGACTTCCATGTCTATCTCTTCCAGGGGCTCAAACCTGCTGACCTGTGGCTAGCAGCTGGGTGTTTTAGGCACAGTGTCAGTAGGGCTGCTCCGGCAGAAAGAAGACAAAGACGAAGTCTCGAGCACAACAAATGTTTGTTGAGCCTTAACTGCGTACACGAGACTACGCAGTGTTGTAGGGGTTTATATGTCTCTAATCCTTACAAGGACCTATGGTGCCCATTTCAAAGTGAAGAAAAATGGGCAGCAGGGAGAAAAAGAATATTTCTCAAGAGAAAAATGAAGGGGCAAAGAGATGGCAACGTCACAGAAGATCCCTTCTCAAATCTCCCTAACACGTGTCAAGAAAACAAAATACTATCAGTGATATACACCTCATGCCATCTGAAGACATGGTGCCTGCCTATCTTATATAGATAGACATAGTGCAAAAGAAAAAAAATACAAAAACTCCCAGTAGATAGTTCCAGGTCTGTCTGCTGACCCTTAGGAGTGTTTTCCAATCAGGTCTGCCGAGGTGCCAAGCCCCGTCCCCCGAGTCAGAAGTCTATTTTCAGGATTCCTCGAGCACTTTGTTCCTTTGCTCCCCTTGCTGCTCGGTTGCACTCCCTTGTGTGGCACACAGCAGCAGCCTGGTGCTTCTTGCCAACTCAAAGAAGAAAGGCCCAGCAGTCGATTCCCCAGAAATCTGCCTCAGAAGTCCTGGACAACACAGTTCCCTTCACATACACACAACTGTCATGGCAACTGGCTCAAGAGAAAGAGCACAGTGTGAAATAGTTAAGGTTTATTATGCCAACCTGGCCAAACACATGTGGGATCAACTGAAGAGCGGAGAGATAAATGGCTCAGTGAGCCTCACCTTTCGAGTTCTGGGGTCTCTGGCTTTGTGATGGTTTGACCAGGGTGTAGCTGCCTTAGCCAGTTCCCTGCTTCAGCTGGCAAGGCTCACTTCCTGTGAGACATCCCTGAGGAGAAGCCACATGGACCTACCCCGATGCAGCCCTGGGTGCTGAAGGAGCCATGTGGAGACCCCTGCCAGCGCTGAGAAGCTTACACGTTCACTGAATTAGCTTTCCCCCTGCAGTCAGCGTATTGCATGTGTTTTGTGAGATGGAGGAGGACTTTGTAAATTGGTGTTGGACATATGGGCTAATGTTGGACTTGTGGGCTTGGGCAGCACTGGGTTGGGATGTTTTCTTAATGTGTGCTTAACCTTTATATAAAACTCTTTTACATACGTATGAGCGTCTGTGGATTTGTTTCTCTAGTCTCCCCAGACAGACACACAGCACCTCGCAAAGCAGCACAGGACATGGTCATCCAGTGCGTCAAGTCGTCCTACAGTTGTGCTTCTACTTGCAGCCCGGGCGGGCTCTTGGAAGGGGACCATTGCAAGCATAGACAGAGGCATCTTTAGGGAACGGTCACATTGTTGCTGGGTGACACAACAGGTAAGCACTCAGCTACCAACTGAAAGGCTGGTGGTTCAAACCCACTAGTCACTCTGTGGAAGAAAGGGGCCGTAAAATCTGCTCTGTAAAGATGACCATCTATGGGGCAGTTCTACTCTGTCCTCTAGAGTCGCCATGAGCTGGAACCATTTGACGGCACACAACCAACCACCTTAGTGCATCACAGGGGAGGAAGGTCCTGCAAACCTCTCTGGGGTCGCAAGGGGCTTTGATATTAGGCACCTATCTACTCATGTGTCAGAAGAAATGGGCCTGCATCCTTTGATGCAAGGTGTCACAACTCTGCCAATGTTTCCACGATGACGAGTTAAGTCCTGTTATTTATAACACTTTAAAGGAATAAAATGCTTTCTGTAGAATCCAGGTAAAGGATTTTGGCCACAAATGTGCTCAGCAATCTTCTTGAAAGCTCTGCTTTTCCACGCAAAACACCATGCTCTCCTGAGTTTCT
Organism: Tenrec ecaudatus; assembly: GCF_050624435.1. NCBI lineage: Eukaryota > Metazoa > Chordata > Mammalia > Afrosoricida > Tenrecidae > Tenrec > Tenrec ecaudatus. Next base: position 298,890,684 of record NC_134530.1, on the reverse strand, counting down.
GTCCGTCGGTTTTCATCATGCCACAAAAAAAACAATATCGCCACGTCTCTCAAAAGAATACCTTTCCTGAAATCCCTATGAATTGCGGACGCTCCCTCCAGATCGAAGGAGACGAAGTAAAAGGAAGAACCCATTTAGGTGACGAGATGACTTTTAAAGGAAATCTCTTCTATAAATCCTCGTGAAAGTTTTCTGAACTGTGGAAGTAGGCATGGCACATCCGTGAGGAGAGAGCCCCACGGGGCTGAGTGCACATACTGTGTCCTGAGAGGGTGGGGTGGTGGGGGCCCAACTGAAGGATTCTCCTTAAAGAAAAGAGACACTTGTGGGGAGAGCAGAGGGTGTGGAAGGGAGTGGTGGAAGGCAATGGCTGAAGTCAGATAAGCTCACCCTGTGTTGGCTTAAAGACACATAACTTCTCTGTTTTACTGTCAAAGCGTTGAGGGACTCATAATGACCCCCAACCCACCCAATTCCCCCTGCTTTCTGTACTCGTAGAGTTAAGCACACTTTCTCTAAGGGCTACGGTTCCTTAGGCTTACCCTTACTTTCATTTCATTTGTGGAAGCAGTAATCAGGGGATGCTAACAGCCAGCCCACATATGGTGTCGGATGGTTCGGGACTCTCTATGCATGGCTCCCAAGAGACCAGGGAGCTCGCCTGGCCCAAGGTACTTGCTCTCCCAGAGGAACAGCGCAGCCCTGGGTGAGATGCCTGGTCTCAATACAAAGGCTGCTCCCAGGGCTCCACGGGCCACATACTATAGAGAGCATTGATTTCACAGGTTGAATGGGTATCTGACTTGCCAGCATCTGTCGTGCAGTGCAATTTCTCCATGATTGGGATTACTCCACTGATTTTAATTAACGAGACATACAATGCACATCTGGTTTTGAAAACTAGAGGAAGATGGAAGGAAAGAGGAAGAGGAGGAAAAAACAATGTCCAAGATTGGAATGATACTAAGGCTATGGTAGTGCCTAACTTTTCCCGCCTATATCATGATCATATTCTCACATCATTAAAGAGTCTTTGAAATTGGGTATGTATGAATATTCAAAGAGTCCATGTGTGTTCCCTACTCCTTCTTTACCTTTTTCTTGTGAGTTTGGTGATACTGTGTAGAGCAAATCCGTTTGCCCACCCATAGCGCAGTCACGTTTTTGTTTTATGACGTTGACAGTAATCCCCACTTTGTATACCCTGCTTCTTCCCTGAGAGTTTCCAGTTTTTACTCCATCCCTTCCTAAACTCAGAACATTGTCCTTGAGCAGAAGTTGCCCTTGGATCCAGAAGGGTTGCCAGTTCTCTGGAGTGTACATCTTCCTGAGGTCACAGGTCATCATACAGATCTATCACTGGGCTGAAAACTGAGCCACAGGGGTGAATTCAGCTGACTCCCAGGTTCACTTCAAACAGCACGGTAAGCCACGAGAACGGTTCTTCTCCAGATTTTGCACACTCACACATTGAGATACAAAGTACCTTGCCCGAGATTATGTGTCAACAACAACAGAGCTGGAGTTTGCCAAACCCAGGCAGCTGCCAACCTCCATCCCACCCACTATGTTGTTCAAACTCTGCAACAGACCTTATTTAACCACACCCAATGATGGACACACACACACACACACTCACACACACACACACACACACACACATTGAACATAAGAGCAGCAGAAGTTCAGAAATATATTGAATGAAGGATGCTTATTAACACCTTTTTTTACCCAGTTCAAGAAATGATGAATTAACTTCTTCGTCAAAAACTATTCCTCTCTAGTAATCTGGAGTTTGTCTAGAAATACCTGGCCAAACTAGGAAAACTGAAATTCCCGAACAATCTTCCACTCATTGATTTAGTATTATTTCTCAAATGTCACAATCTGGTAAATTGTAAGTGTGCAAGGGGCTGCAGAAGGAAGAATCTTCAAAATTTACAAGTAAATACCAATTTTTTGAAATGGAGACACTATTTCTTATAACCAACTGGAAAAGACCTTCTCCCCACGCCCCTAAATTCCCAGACTTGTCAATATTAGATAGAAGTAGGTACCCTTAAACACAGCTCCTAGCAAAATAAACTTACATCATCTTTTGAAAGGCAATTTGGCAACAAGCATCGAAGTGCTCATATTTAGCAGTTCACTGATGAGATATCTCTAAAGGATCCATGAACAATGGGAAGAATGGAGAGCTTTAAGAACATTCTGGAAACACAATGGCAAGCAAATCAGGAACAGCTTCAAAGTCCAAATGGAGGGGAATCAACGGAATGAAATTGGGGTCACTTAGTCACTAGTATAATAGACCACCACCATAACTCATGTTGTGGATATGTAACAATGCTCCTGGCTAAGTTGCTAGGAGGAGGATGTGAGGTTGTCAAACACTGCATTACACTCATCCCCAGAAAAACCCTTCCTGATCGAGTCTTGTCAATGATCCCCAAATAAGTAAAAGCTCTTCTCTTTCTCACAAGAAGGTGAGTGCCCCAATTTTATGAAGGAGATAGAAAGAAGTAGATGAAGATTGTGTACATGTACAAACATATGCTTATAAGTGGAGGCTGATGCTCTGCACGTGTGCATGGAGACCTCACGGTCAAATGACATTTCTCTCTGACCACGGACAATGGGGATGTCTACCTGTGCCAGTGTTTGCATCACAGTGGGAAAAAGCCCGCTGTCAGTTCATTCCAGCCGGTCTCTTCAAGTCGCTACAGAAAGCCAACGTCAAAAGCCCGGAGCTGTAATGATAAAGACATTACACTGAGTCAGGCAGTTTTCTGTGGCCTTCATCCAGTGACGGAAGCCGCTCGGAAGAGGCACGTGACTGTATTTGCAGTCTCTCTCTCTCTCTCTCTCTCTCACACACACATTATTTTTATTTGAAGCATACTACATATAGAATTACGTCATCTGCAAATAGAAAAAATTTACTTCTTAGTCAATTTGGATGTGTTTGATTTCCTTTTGATGTCTAATAGGTCTAGCTAAGACTTCCAGCACAATACTGCATCAGAGTGGTGATAAAAGGGATCTCTGGCTGGTTCTTTTTTTAATTTTATTTATTTTTTATCATTTTATTAGGGGCTCATACAACTCTTATCACAATCCATACATACATCAATTGCATAGAGCACATTTGTACATTCATTGCCCTCATCATTCTCAAAACATTTGCTTTCCACATAAGCCCCTGGCATCAGCTCCTCATTTTTCCCCTCTCTCCCTACTCACACCTCCCTCATGAATCCTTGATAATTTGTAAATTATTATTTTGTCATATCTTGCACTGTCCGACGTCTCCCTTCACCCACTTTTCTGTTGTCTGTCCCCCAGCGAGGAGGTCACATGTAGATCCTTGTAATTGGTTCTCCCTTTCCAACCCACCCTCCCTCCACCCTCCCAGTATCGCCACTCACACCACTGGTCCTGAAGGGATCATCTGCCCTGGATTCCCTGTGCCTCCAGTTCCTATCTATACCAGTGTACATCCCCTGGTCTAGCCAGACTTACAAAGTAGAATTGGGATCATGATAATGGGGGAGAGGAGAGGAGGAAGCATTTAGGAACTAGAGGAAAGTTGTATGTTTCATCGTTGCTACACTGCACCTTGATTGGCTCCTCTCCTCCCTCAGACCCTTCTGTAAGGGATGTCCAGTAGCCTACAAATGGGCTTTGGGTCTCCACTCTGCACTCCCCCCCTCATTGAAAATGATATGATTTTTTGTTTTGATGATGCCTGAGACCTGATCCCTTTGACACCTCATGGTCACACAGGCTGGTGTGCTTCTTCCATGTGGGCTTTGTTGCTTCTGAGCTAGATGGCTGCTTGTACACACATTTAAAAAAATTTATTTTATTGGGGGCTCTTCCAGCTCTTATAAAATCCCATACATCAATTGCATCAAGTATATTTGTACATATGTTGCCATCATCATTTTCTAAACATTTACTTTCTCTTGAGCCCTTGGTATCAGCTCCTCCCCCCATTTTCATGACCCCTTAAGGAATGATAAATTATTATTTTCATATCTTACACCAACCACTGTCTCCCTTCCCCCCATGGTTTCTGTTGTTCATCCCCCTGGGAGGGGGAGGGGTGTTGTGGTTATGTGTCAATCATTGTGATAGGTTACCCCATTCCTGCCCTCTTCCTCCTCCCACCTTCTCCCTACCCTCCTGGTATTGCTCCTCCCATTCCTGTTCCTGAGGGGTTTATCTGACCTGGATTACGTGTGTCCTGAACTCTTATCTCTACCTGTGCACATACTCCGGTCTAGCCCGAGCTGAAAGGCAGGACTGGGGTCATGACAGCGGGGGCTGAGGCAGCCTCAAAGAACCAGAGGAATAGCACACGTCATTCTTGAACTCAGTCAAGCAGGTGGACCTAGCAGGCCCTTTCAGGTGAAGGTTTGCTATCGTCTCATCCCCAGACCTTAGAAGCGTTGCCATTGAACTCGGGCTGCTTCTTTCTCACCTAATAATTCCAAGACTTCAGAGACATGAAGCACAACTACAACGGAAGGGTTTATATAACGATGTAAACTACATTTCACAAACATGGAATTTCTTCTCGAGGAAATGTCAGAAATTTGGCTGACCCGGGGCACCTCTCCCTCTTTCCTCCCAGCTATGTGGCCATGCACCCTCAGCGCATCAATGCGTCCTGACAGCCTTGCCCTTCAGCAGCTGTGTGAGCCTCCCAGCCGAGACCTCGGGGAAGATACGGCATCACTGGGATGCCAAGTCGTCAGTCAAGTTACCAAGTGCTTACTATGAGACAGGGAGCCCTGATCGCACGGTGGGCGGAGCAATCGAACAGGTTGGCTGTTCAAACCCACCACCCACGCCCAGGGAGAAAGGTGGTAAAGGCAAAGAGTTCGTTTGGGGAAACCCATTGGGATAGGTCTACTCTGCCCTACAGGTCCCTTAGGAGGCAGAATCCACTCAACAGCAGTAGGATTCTGGTTTGGCTACGGGCTTCACACACTTTACTCACTGGTCATTGCTACGGTTGGTTGTTACTGAGTGGGCTTCAACTCCTGGCAACCGGCACACAAAGGAATGGCTGGTTGCCAGGGCTGTCCTTGTCGTCATGACCGTTGGTGTGCTAGGGGACACGGTTGCAGACAACGTGCATACCAAGTGTCTTCTAACCAGAGCATTACCCGCCCTGGCCTTTAGCAGGGATCTTCTGTCTGTCATCAATCTTTCTGTCTAGTTGATCTTAGTCAGGAAGCTCTGCTGAGCCCTGCCCACCATGAGTGACCCTGCTGGCATTTGAAATACTGCCTGCAAAATTAGTATCATTGTAACGTGCCATGCAACGTGGGTCCTGTAGCATGCCTTGGCAGCACAAGAAATGAATACAGAGGCAAGGATCACGGTGGCCTCTCGATTACCAACAATAAACTAAGTGTTCATTCAGCTAGTCCATGCCAGCATTTAACCAAAACCCCTGTGTCCACAGAGGCTCACATGTCAGCACTGTGTGACCTCTCCACAATGGTTCCTGCGCTCAACACGTCTGTACGACGTGAAATCTCAAACCAGCACCATCTTCTTGTCCCACAGTGGAAGTGCATAGTGGCATTTCGATTTGGGGATCTGGCTCTCTTTTTATTTTAATTCCCAAGCTACACTGAAATCAGCACGCTTATATTTCAGCCAAATGTATTGCCGGTGGACTATACCAGTAAATCGGAAATGTCAAAGGACCCCAAATCCAGATGCTAAAACATTAAAGCTGAAAGCCAAAGTCCTGTCTAAATGGAGACGTCTCCTCAGAAAGAAGACACATAATAAAGTCAGGAGTTAAGTGTGAATCTCTAAATAAAGGGGTCAAAGTCAAGGATTTTAAAAAAATTATTAATAGGAATACAATTTAAGAACACAGAAACTTTTAAAAATTGAGTATTGATGTCTACATATTTTAAGACTTTTAACACAAAATAGGTATGAACAATCAGGACACCAATATATTTATTTATGGCTCACATATTTATTTCTCCACTGTGTGTGTGTGTGTGTGTGTGTGTGTGTGTATAAACTCCCTCCTCCCTGCCTCTAAATATGTATTGTCCACCCTAACCTCAATATCTGGGGCTATATTCACACTTTAGCATCAAGGATGGTGAGACTTCATCTCACATACTTTGAAATTGCAAATGACATCATGCTTGGAAAATTAGAGGGGCAGCGAAGCAGAGGCAGGGGTGGACCGACACAGCGGCTGCATCAATGGGCTGTGGCTCAGGAACGATTGTGAGGTGGGGGCTGTGTTTTGTTCTGTGGTGCATAGAATTGTTATGGGTCAGAACCCACTGGATTGGCACCGACCAACGACAACAGAATCCCGTCTGAGCATGGGTTTGCTTCAGCACACCAAGGAGGCATTATTCATGCAGGGTGTGTCTCACACTGTCTTTCGGAGATATAAAAGAGGCCGCACAAGCCTGGTTGGGAAGACAGGTGCACCACCACTTGGAGATCGCCAAGGAGACAAGAGCAGAAGCTGAAAACACGCGCCTTCCCCCAAGCCCACTCAGAGAGGAAGCCTCTCCTGGAGCGGGCACCCTGGGCCTGCACATTCAGCCTTTAACATGGTGAGAAAATTAATTTCTGTTTCTGAAAGCCACCCACCTGTGGTATTTCGGTTCTGACCACACCAAGTGACTAAGAGAATGATGCAGCTGTTTGTCTGCACTCTACTGGTTAGGCCCCGGGGCCTTTGCATGCCTCTGAGGAGCAGGCCTTCCCTCCTCAGCAAATGGAAAACCCGGCTCACGCTCCAAGGCCCGGCTTGAACCCCCATTTCTTCATGATGGCGTCTCCACTTCTCCTCTCCTATTTTCTGGAAAGAGTCCTTGCCTGGGCAAGATGGATCTTCTCTGAAGACTCTTTTTTTTAAAAAATCATTTTATTGGGGGCTCGTACAATTCTTATCACAATCCATCCATCCATCCACTGGGGCAAGAACATAGGTACATTTGTTGCCATAATCATTCTCAAAACATTTGCCTTAATATCTGCTGCTCATTTTCCCCCTCCCTCTCCACTCCCCCACCTCAGGAACCCTTCATCATTCATATATTATTATTATTTTGTCATATATTACACTGTCCAATGCCTCCCCCGGCCCTCTTCTCTGCTGTTCCTCCCCCAGGGAGGAGGCTATACGTAGATTCCTGTAATCAGTTCCCCCTTTCTACCCCGCCTCTAAGAAGCCGAGGCAGCCCTCCTTTCCATTTTGCCATGGACCTTGTACCTCTGCCGATTCATGTAGTTATCCTGTTTCCCTGTACTTACTTCTTAAGCAAGTCCACCTCTCCCGCAGCTGACAAGGTACCTCCCTCACAGGTAAGGCAGAGCCCCCAGAGTGCAGCACCGCCGACTGACGCCTAATCAGCAGGACAAATATTTGTAAGACGTAGGAAAGAAGAAATATGTGCTGGCTGTCCATACATAAATCATAGGCGGAAATAGATGCCTCGGGGAGAGGCTGATGGTCAACACGCTCGTTGCTAACAGAAAGGTTTGCAGTTTGAGCCCAAGCAGCGTGGTCTTGGGGGAAAGACCTGGCGATCCACTACTGAAAGGTCAGCCATGATAAGTCTCATGAAGCCCAGTTCCACTCTGACATACATAGTCTCACTGCCACCATTCAGAATGGAATTTGCCAATAACTTTTGACAAGCCATACACACATGACACAAACACACACACACACGCAAAACTCTAAGCGTTGTGCATTTAAAATGCAGGTGTCTTCTATTTCAATGTTGAGTCATAATGGTTAAAAATTCACCTGTACAGTAGGCATATTGAATACATCGCCCGGGAGACTGGCAATATGACCGTCAGAGGCTCCACAAGAGGACAGACCTGCAGATCCGCTTCCTATCTCTGGCCAAGCTTCCGGGGGCAGCTCTGTGCCCTCGCCGTGAGTCAGAGTTGGCTCCCTAGCACCAGACAACACGGACAAGCTCGCAGGGTCAGAATATGGTGCACTGTCCCAAAGGGAATTTTGTTCCTATTCATTTTAGAGTCACCACCACTGTCATTGTGTCTGTTAAGGCAACTACATTGAATTTTTTTTATTTCTGTTTCAAATTTCACTTTAATTGCCTTTTTTTTCTCCCTATGAAAACATTAATGATACGGCAATTTGGTAAGGCCCTGGGATGGCTAAGGAGCTATTCAGAGGACTACCCCCCCAAATCTAGACTCACTGCCATCAAGTAGATGCCCTAGTGACCCTGTAAGACAGAGTAAAACTGCCCCATGCGGTTTCCCAGACTGTTAACTCGATGGGAATAGGAAGGCCCGTCTTTTTCCTGCTGGGCAGCTGGGGGTTTTGAACTACTGACCTTATGGTTAGCAGGCCCATGCATAACCACGACACCCAAAGCAAAAGCCTTATGCACGATAGCTGAAGGGCAAATAGCTGTTTGAGTCACTTGGAATCTATGTGTAGAAGTACAGAGGCATCAACAGCAAGGAAGTATTTCTATGCCAAAATGCTTATAAAGTTTAAATGGCAGAAGTAACAAATATTGCACTTCACCTAGGGCAAATACTGAATAATAAAATAAATTATTTATTTTTCTAAGCAGGCAATTCATCCACTTTTAAAAAATTATTGGACAGAGCCAGGTGACTTTTTAAACATGTATTAACTATTTCTCTAATGAACCCAGACCCACCCTCCCCCCACAAAACCCTCCCACTGACCCAATTTCACCTCTTCACGACCTTGCAGGGCAGAGCAGAACTGTCCTTTGTCTAAGCAATATCTTCCTAAAATGGCTGGCATTAATAACAAGCATATTTCCTATGTGGTCAATCAGATGCTATTCCGATTCAGAATGACTGAAATTAAATGAAAACAACTATGCCAAATTATTATGGAACTCCTGAACTGGTAACTTGTAATACTACTATACGCCATTAGAATATGAAACTTCTTGATGTGTGTGTGTGTGTGTGTGTGTGTGTCATTTTGATAAAAACACACAGGACACGGCATACACCCCTGCAACCATTTCTGCATGTGCGGTTCTGTAACAGTGGCCACGACCTTCCCATCACGCAGCCTTTCTCAACAATGCTTCCCGAATGATTCCGCCGCCACCACTGGAGCCACTGCCCCCCGAGCTTTCCAGGTTTTCTTTTGGAATGCTTTTAAAGGGAATTAGAATTCTAGTCATTGGCCACGATGACACCAGTTTAACATAAAGCAGGTGCGATACTCTGTAAAACATAATTATAGGTATGATCATAAGATGGGAAATTAGAATGGACACATTTGACAAAATGTACTGCTAATTTCCTTAGTATGACACCTGTGTTTGTGTCGTGAGCCCGTCTGTGTGTCATAAAACCTGGCGAGAGTTCATAACACAAGGCAAAATCCACCTATCTGTGTGCTGTTCTCTCGACCTATAACTGTTATCATTCAAACCCCCTTCTTGCTGTGGATCGGCTCAGAAGTCGCTTCTGTGAGGCGCTCCGCAGGTCTATCAGCTCCTGGAAGCAGCAGCTCCATGCCGTGCTGGGCCAGCGCTAGGGGGGCTTCATAGCCTGCACCGTTGTTTGCAAGTATAACACTGCAGGAAACACAGTTGCCGTATCAACGGGCACACCCACTTGGCTACTCTTTAAGACGAGGGTGGAAATGTCATTAATCGTGAGCTCATGTGAAAAGGTTGAAGTCGAACATTTTCTTTCCATTTTTAGCGAAATGAAACTCCTAGCATTTTCACTTCCAGATGCCTCAGCATTACATAAAACAAGTTGAAACTATTTTAGAAAAGAAGACGTCCTGCATATTTTCCTGTCTGAGAATTAGTCTGAAAATACCAAGCCTCGCTGGGCATTCTTGGGACAAGCGCTGGGTGAGGTATTGATTCCGTAGACTCAGCTCATGGAACTCCGAGGACCAGGCAACCTCCAGGACCCTGGCCAACATAAGTTCTTCCCAGCTGCTTCGGAGAAGCCCTGGGATCCACGGGGAGTTTTGCCTCCCCTTCTAATGCCGCCAGTACCCCAGCGACAAGAAATCTGAGTGGCAGGGAGCGCCGCCAGGGTCTAAGGAAGTAGAAGCCAGCTCTGCCTTACATTTTTCATGTTCACTGCGAGTTCTATTCCCACACAGACTGGTTGTTCACACCGCCATCTTTACATGTTTCTAGATGAATCCTCTGAGCCTGGGACATTATGCCTGGCCATAGACACGGGGCATCATGATGCACACTCACAGACATCTCAATAGCACGTATATATGTATAAAAGGCCGTGTGTTGTTTTTTAACTCCAGAGAACTGCCAAGAATGACTTGATGGGCGCCGAGGTACAGTCACCATTACACACAACAGTGCCAACCTGTCTACACAATGGATGTGCCTGGCTACCTTCCTTGCAATACAGCACCCTATCTTAAAAACCACACAAACAAAAAACCTTCTAAGATCATTTAAAAATCAAGAAGGAGACCTATTTTCTTTGAAACTAGAGTTTTCATTTTATAGACAAAAAACCCAGAAATCCAAACACACTGCTTTCACGTCCATCACGAGACAGAGGTACCCTGTAGCACAGACTACCTACACTTACTCTGGAGCATTTCTGAGATTGTCAGACGTGACAGCCCCATCTTTCTCCAGCTGGTGGGGTCGAACGGCAGACATTGCAGTGGGCACGCAGGGTACACCCCACTGCAGGGCCACTGATTACTCTCAAAAGGCACACGGTATGAAGCTCTAAAGTCTTTGCTATCATTTCAAAGTTTATGCATCATTGTTGGCATTGCAACTCCATGTATACAGAGGAGAAGTAGACAGATGTGCCCTACTTTTACATGGGCACAACCTCTAAAGATAAACTCATCTTCCCACCTTCAAATATGACATTTTATAACAGCCTCAACTGGACCAAATAAGTCCTGGTAGTGCCGTGGGCTGTCAACCAAAAGACTGGTAGTTTTAACCCACCAGTCACTTTGAAGTATGTGTTAGACAGGGTTGTCTAGAGCGATAAAACCAGATTGCTTATAATTATATATATATATAGATAGATAGATATAAAAGATAGATAGAAGGCTTAGAAAGTTGGCTTCCTTCAAACTTTACAGTCTCATACATTTCATGGGGCAATTCTGTTGCACCCTGTCAGGCCGTGGAGAGTCACATGAACTCAGTGAGAGCAGGATGGGGGCTTTTCCTAGTTGACTGGACTAAATACCAGTGACATAGCTTCCAGCCTCACAGCAACACACAAGTCACCACAGAATGGCAACCTGACAGACAAGGGTGGTGACCAGAAGGCTGCATGTGGCTTCAGTTGTTATGCAGTTGTTGAACAAGGTGACTTCCCGGGGGGTCCAAGAAAGTCTGGGACGCAATGAGGTCACCCAACTGCCCCTTTTGGAACAGAAACGGCACAAAGGTGAAGGACATAAAACCAGGCCAAATTGAGGTTTTGTTTTCATTTCCTTTGATACTGGAAAGAAGCACAGAAAACATAGATAACGAAAGTCTGTGCGAATAGGCTTCATTTTTCTTTAAGAGAAGCAATTTTATTTTTCAGAGACAGAGAAATAAAAACACACAAACTTACCACTTAGGTTTCGCTGCACTTAGACTTAGACAAGGGTCACCTTCCTTTTCTATGCAGCCAAGGTCAGACCGCCAGGCTCTTGGGTTTGGAATCCTGGCTCAAATTTTGATCTCCAAATCAGTCAGATCTCCATCTTCCTTTCAGATCTCTCTCTCTTTCCCTGCTTATCTATCTATCTATCTATCTATCTATCTATCTATCTATCTATCTAACCAATAGATAAAGGGCATGAAGAGATGCTAAGAATACAATGGGCAGACTTTATGTCAGCACGGGAACATGTGACAGAAAACCAGAGCCGGAGTCGAAGTTATTCTGGAGAGGAACTTTTGTCTTTTGTAAGAACGAAGTCAGGACAAGGGTCTGGAAAACATATTGGCTTGGTCGGTGGTCGTGTCCACTCCCTTTCCAAAGAGCACTCACTACAGGTAGTAACCACTATTCTGAATTGATCGATTTTCGGAACTCCATCACCACTCTGGTTTGGTTCTTATCGGTTCAGCCACCTCATCCCACCCCCCTGCAAAAACACAAACAAACAAACAAAACCAATAATCAAGATGTCTTTGCGTCGGCTATGGTAGTTACATAATCTCTTGTCAACTTGAGGATGTTAAGAGTGAAGTGGGGTCTAGCCTGTCAATCAAGTCACATCCTGATAATGACTCCTTGTGGGGTGGCCTTCTCATGAGTATTCTGGGAACTTCCTCTCTTTGTGGGGGAGGTGGGCTACGATATAAAATCCCCCCCCCTCTCTCTGCTTGCACATTCCTGTTGACAAGCCATGTGGAGCCAGGCTGACGGCAGCCTGAGCCCTGAAGATTCTTCCACTGCCATTGGATCCAGAGGACTTTCCCCCCACCGGCCTGTGATCTCCCTGCATTCGGGATCTTTGCACATGCTGCATGAGTCTAAAGAGGAATTTCTGGACTCGTATTGCACATGTAGGCTAATGTCAGACTTATGGACTTGATCCGGACTGGGCTGGCATGTTTTCTCAATGTACAATGCTCGTTGACATTAAGCTGTCTCTTGGAAACATATGGCTGTCTCTGGATTGGTTTCTCTAATCTACCCGGACGGACACATTATCTCCAACTCACAGTGACCTTACAGGACAGGGTGTAGCTGCCCCTGTGAGTTTCCAAGACGATGAATCTTCCTCGAAGCAGATTTCCACATCTCTCTCCTTCGAAATGGCTGGTGGCTTCCAACCAGTAACTTTTTGATGGGCACCTACGTGAACCACTACACCAGCAAGGTGCAACACCTTGGGATATGGCTGAAGGATGAGCAGTGAGAACAGAGAAAAAAGAAGAAGAAGTAGAGGGTTTGACCCAAACAGTTGAAGACTGAAAAGCGGAAATGTTTATCGAAGGTGAAAATAACGCAAGGCGTATACATCATTAGTGCCTGTCATCTCGTTGAGATGTTTACATTTCCAATAAAGTCATGCAAGCCTCTTATTAGATGCACCCCTGTTCTAATTTAGAGTGGGGCTAAGGTACGCTTTATATCACACTCGAGGTGCCTTCTCTTTTGGGATAAGCAAACCCAGCCAGCGAGGGGTTGAGGAGACAGAATTTCCTCTTGGTCAAGGGAGCTCTCCAAAACCCATGCCCCTCCTATTTCCCATTAAAAGTGTGATAAACAAAGCAACTCAGTTTTGTTTTGTTTTTCATGCTGGTACGTAGAGGTGCAACACGCCATTTGCTATTCCAACATCATCCGCGTGTACAATGCAGTGACATTATGCGTGCTTACCAGCTTGGCCATCCCCTAAACAGTGACCCCCGCTTTCTGCCTCGTTGCCCCCCACCCTGGTAACCCAAATAAATGCTGTTCTCTAGACACTGGCCTCTACTAGAGAGGGGGCATGAGTAGGATTGTACAATACAGGCCCTGGGTGACACAAACTGTTGGCCTTCGTCTATTACCTTGTGAGCCACTTGAATTTAGCCAGCGGTGCTACAGAGTAAAAGCCCCAGCCAGCTGCCTCCATGAAAATGACAGCTAAGGGAACGCTAACTACTTCAGAATGCAAGGAGTTACCATTTAATAGAGTTCGTGTGTGTGTGTGTGAGAGAGAGAGAGAGAGAGAGAGAGAGAGAGAGAGAGAGAGAGAGAGAGAGAGAGAGAGAGAGAGAGAGAGACTTGTTTTCACTCAGCATAATGTTTTCAGGTCCAGCCCATTCTCTGCTATGTGGGGTCCCGGTGCCTGATCCTCACCATTATGAAGCGAGAATTGTGTCTCTCACCTCAGACAAGACTCCAGGTTAGGAGACAGCTTTCCAGATGGGTAAAAATAATAAAAATCATTTCGTTTTAAAAGCTCTCTTTGTCACGCTGATATAAAAAGTTCCTTTTCAAACACAGTACTTTTCTAACAACTACAAAAAAAATCCTTTCTTTAAAATGACTTTGCATTCCAATGCTATGTTAAAGGTATGTCTGGCTTTTTATTCAGCAACTAGCTTATCTTTTCAGGAAAATTATCCTGCCTCTTTGAACCTGTTTAATGAGAGACTAATTGGCAACTCAGCACCTCCCCCATCCCCCAATTTTAAACTTCTATAGGAAATAAGGTCAGAATGATTTCTTTACCTGGCACCTCATGCAGGTCATGTCAGATACTATACCAGCTTGTCAAAAGGCAGACCTTTCCAAAGCAAAACAGATATAAAAGCCAATTTTCATCAAGGGCCAGGCTCTCTCCTCTGTCAAGCACAGAGACAAAAAAGCTAAACATTTATTAAAAGATCTTGCAAAGGAGCTGTTAGAACAAGCTGGACCACCCACTCACATCCTCCTCTCAGCGACTCCTAGCATGTACTCACAGCCACCGAGCACGCCTTCCTTCACCCTGACTGGCGTCCTGGTTGGTTAACAGGCACCAGCCCAGCCCAGTGGTACAGGGGGCACAGGGACCCTGGCTGCTTCCCCAGGCACCCAATGGGGTCCCCTCCGCAGTGCATCCCAGGGAGGGGCACCACCACCACTGTTCTGGGCTACGCAGCCCCAGCAGCTGACGGCAGCCCGCCAGGGTTGGGAGCCGGGCCTCCTTTCTCATGAAGCAAAGTAGAGATTGAAAACACCTCCGGTGGAAGGAGGAAAATTCCTCTGGGCTTTGTAAGGGAAAGTTGTCCGCTGAGAATGTCTCCAAGGTATTAGACCTGCGTGTTCACCCATGCCCCTCCACCCTGCTCAGCCTGGCCGGGCACGTGGCACACTTCTCGCTGGTCACAATGATGGCAGCAGAGTCCAGCCAGGAGCAAGGTTTCTTGGGAGAGATTGCCTCTCATGATGGAGGGCCCTGTAGTCCGTCTGATGAGCAGCCTAATGTGATTCTCATTGTCAAGGGAAGTGTCTTGGGAACTTCAGTGGAGCCAGAGCCATTGTGAGAAAGAAGGCTGGAAGTTAAATATTTGGGCTCCCAAGAGGATTCAAATTTTCTTAGGAAACCAGGAAAGTGCAATTCCTTTTGCCAGGGGCAGCAAAGAGAAGCAGCTGGGTTTGAAACTGGGCGGGAAGCAGCAGCCTGGAGTCTGGGCTTGAGAAGCAGCTCAGTCAATTCAGGAGACTCTGGTCAGTGCCACAGAGCTGGGTCCATATCCTAGAAGCTGGTTGCCCAAGTGTATGCCTTGCAGATCACAGCTGTCCAACCATGCACTCACCCATACCGGAAATCCGTCATCGGCACCCTCCCTTTGGTTTCTCCCTTAAGATTCCAGACCAACATGCTCCCTTAGAAGTGAAATACCCACATCTGCAAAAGGAAGGGAAGCGGTCAGGTTCTGAGTCAATACCGAGTCTTAATCCAACTTCACCAACACCTCCCCTACACACACACACACACACACACACACACACACACAAACAAACACACTGTGACTTGGGGAGGGTTGGCAGTATCACATGTACATGTCATTCAGGGCATTGACTCACACATTTAAGAACACACTCAAATGTAAAGATGTACTCCGTGGACTGAGTTCTGCTCCATCCAGACCATAGGATGTCCAATGGCCTCAGACGGGTGGGGGAGCGGTACAAAACAAAAAGGAGACTGAAGAACAGACGCGCACATGCCTCTGAATGGCGGCATTGGCTAAAGATATCAAATGTACCATGAACTGCTGGGAGAGTGAACAAATCTGTCTCAGCACAAAGGTGGCCAGAAGGCTCCTTGGGAAGGAAGATGGACAGACTAAACCTCTCCTGCTCTGGACGAGTTATTATCACGGGAGAGGAGGCTCCCAGGAAATGGACTGCATCGCGGTGGGATGAAGCCCAGCAGTGGCCATGAGGATGCTCTGTTGACAGACGTCTGCTCTGCTGAATATCTGCTGTGAGTGGGCACCAACTCAATAGCACCTAATGACCATGGCAACATGGTAAATTGTTGCTGTTATATATATATTTTACCACAATAAAAATCAACAGCTCTCAACCTCCCCCCCCAAAAAAAGCCCCCCCCCCAAAAAAACTCTCTCTGCCATAGAGTTGATGCGGACTCATTGGTACACTACAGGACAAGGCAGAACTGCCCTGTGGGTTTCAGAGACTGTAACTCTTTATGGGAGTAGAAAGCACTATCTTTCTCCCAATTAGACAATTACCTTAATGAATAAGCAGATGGATGAACACCTGTCTCAGAAGGTAGGGGCCCTGGTGGCAGTGATGCACTGGATATGAGTTGGGCTGCAATCCTCATGGTCGCCATATTGAAACCATCAGCACCTCCGTGGGTTGAAAACTGGGCGTTCTACCCCCCGTAAACATTTACAGTCTCAGAAAAACCACACGGAGTCAGCATTGACATGATGGCAGTGAGTTTGTTTGGGGGCTTGGTTTTCATCTCAGAAGTTTGGTGCAGTGCTGAAATTAAATGACACATAATTATGCGGCCCAGACCACACACAGAGCTGATACATGGTGGGCACCTTAGTTTTCCTTACCGTTTCTACAGAGCAGCCTTATCATGAGCACAACAAAGGCAGCCTGGGAGTCTATCTTCCTGAGGAGAGAGTCAGTGGAGATGGAGGTGGAAATGGACCAGACACCACATCGGGCCCCCGAGCCAGAGCCTGCTTCACAGATAGGGTGAGATCGGCTCTGCTCCTGTGTTGTGCACACAGAGGCTGCCAGCTGGCATCTATTTGCAAGTGTGACTGGAGAGAATGGAGCTGAGAAACTCACCGCCCCCAAGAACCCCACTTCTCCCAAGTTGTCCCTTGGCTTCATCTGGTTGACTATCTCACAAAATGAAACAGCTATACTACAAGGCCCCATTGTAGCAGGAAGCTACAACCAGAGGGGCAGGGGCAGGCCAGCAAGCAGAGAGGAATCAGTGCAGTTTCCGATTAACCTAAGCCTAACCCTGCCCCCACCCCCTGACCCCCCAGCTCATCCACAGTCACTTCCCCAAAGTGGACTCCAAACCAAAACCTGGGACTAATGTCCATTTCCTTCTCAGAGGCACCAGCATCTTCATTTGGGGATCATCCCTCTCTGCCCTTGAAGAGCCAGTCATCCAAGCCTTCTAAGGTGCGCGCTCAGGCAGCTCACCAATGGTTGCGGTAAACTGGGATGACCAAAGGGTGAGAAATCATCCCAAGCAGAAGTGTGCTTTTATGTTCTGATCAAAAAGGCTGCTGGACGGAAGATAAGCCGTCGGACAATGTCCTTCCATTGTTGGTGCTAGTTGCCACGGAATGGACTCTGACACACGGTGACTCCAGAGGAGTCCAAAGCCAACTGCTCCAAATGCTTTTTCAGGACTCTGGCCTTTCCGTGGTGAGTGGGTTCAAACGGCCAACTCGAACGAGTAGAGAGAAGAGGGGTGTTTTTAATAATTCCTAGCAACAGTCATCACAAATAAGGCGATGTGACTTAGAAATATGAAGATGTCAAGGCACTCGTCTTTCTGCCCCTGAAAGATTGATTTGGAGCACCAGGGACACCAGTGGAATGTGGCCTAGGAAGACATGCATCACTGTCGCTGTGGCTAGATGTCCTGGCATCAGTTCCTGCTCCGACTGACTCACGGTACAACAGAACGAAGCACCGCCTGGCCCTGTACCAGCCTCACAATTGTTTTAATGTTGGAATCCATGGTTGCAGCACTGGGCCCCAATCCCTCTCGTTGAACGTTTTCATCTGTTTGGGTTGGCCCCTCTACTTTACCAAGCAAGATGTCCTTTTCCAGGGACTAGTCTCTCCTGAACGCATGGCTAAATGACATGAGATGAAGTCTCACCATCCTTGCTTCTAAGGAGCACTCTGGCTGCGCTTCTTCCCAGACAGACTTGTTTGGTCTTTTGGCAGTCTATGGTCATTTCCATATTCCTCACCAGCACCACAATTCAAATGCATCAATTCTTCTTGGTCCTCCTGATTGAATGCCCAGCGTGGAGCGTGGCTTATGAAGGCTTCCTTTTGGGGGAAATTCAATGCGCGACACTGGGAAACAATAAGCGGGCACAGACATCTTGCGTCCGGTTTGACTTTTCTGTGGGCAAGTGCAGGTGCACTGCTAGGTAGTACTGTCTATGTTAACACCATTATTAATGATCTGAGAGTCATTCATTCTGTGTATTACCTGCAATGAACTTATTATTGAAAAGCTCTGTTGCCTTTTCTCTGGTCTCCTGGAATGTGTGGGGGCTAGTCTTTCTTCTTTTGTTCCTGCCTATGAGGAAGTGTGTGTATGAAAACACAGCAGCTGTAGCATTTGCTCGCTGCCATTGAGACACACGCTGATTCGTGGAGCCTCCAACTTCAATGCCTGCCAGGAAAGGCTTCCCCGTCTTGGGCCATGGCACGCATGGCCCATGGCAGAACAGACCGGTGTGACCCGTCAGGTGAACAGCGGGGACTAAAGTGTTAGCACCGGCTGCTTATCAGAAATAAATCTCCACGCCTTTCTTTCCAGTACATCTTAATAGGGAGGCTCCCCTGGAACGGCTCCAGCTTCGCAGCACCAAGCAGGCCTCTGACAAAAAGCAGCTGGTGGCTGTGTACGGGGTGCCCTGGCCAAGAACTGAATCCGGGTATCCCCAGCCCTGATGGGACAATGGGTCTGGAGTGGGAATACTGATACCGGCTCAGCTGTTTGGAACCACTAGCCACTCTAGAGTGGAAAGACGAGACATTCTACTCCAGAAAAGACTCAAGGTCAATGAGACCCACAGGGGCAGGTCTACTCCGTCCTCCAGAGTCACTCTGACTCCATGGCACTGCGTGAGTGAGCTCCGGAAGGGAAGGCGAGAATCCCAGCCTAGAACGACCAATGCCCCACTTTCACCTTTTAAAAAACACAGTGCGTGAACGACCACGATGGGAGGTCAATGAAAGCATCCTACAACACTTCCCAAAGCCAAGAGGAAATGGCTTGGGAGCGTACACTTCACTGATTACTTTCCATTAGTACGGATAATTAAAAGTTGGCGATATAATAAAATTAAACAGCAGGCAAAACCTTTTTGTGCAAATGTATCCCGGGTATTCGCTATGCAAAACCACTGAGTGAATGATCAACGCTAATCAAATCCATCTCTTCTTCAGAACAGAGGATAATAAACGGGGAGCCTGAAAGGAAGGCTTTGAACAGAGTGTTTCACTATTGTCTGATTATTCTAAATTTAAAACTCCCACAAAGGAAGGGCTTATTCTTCTTGAGGTTCAAGACTCACAAAGATTCTGTAATGAAATTCCTTCAGGAGAGCAAATTAAAAAAAAAAAGCTGCCAGTCCTTTCTGCTTTTAGAGTGTTTTCCAATCAAAGGCACCCTTCATTCATCCAACAACAAGTGTTTACGGAGGAAGTGAACCAAAGGAAAGGCCTTAAGACACCTTACAGGTTGAATCACCGCTGAGCTGGGAGTCAAGCAGTGTCTTCAATCACCCCCCGAAGCACAGGCGACATTGGAGGGAAACAGCAGCTCTCCGTAAGCACGCTAGATCCCGGGCTGGACACGCAAGTCCTGTCCTCTCCAGTTCTTAGAAAATGCCACACCTGCTAGAGCCTGCTGCGTGGGGGCTGCCCTGGCCCCTCTCAGTCCATTTGGAATGCTTGTCGCCTAGGCCGTGGGAGGGAAGATTCAAGGGAGGACAACACGCCCAGGGTTATTTCTGAAGGAACACAGGTAGTCCAGCAGAAGGGAGGGACGGAGGGAGGGAGGAAATGAAAGAACAAGTGCTAACTCTGAACATAAAATTCTTGATATTTAAGTATGTATGTGCACGGCTTCACGGGAAGGAGCAGGGTGTGTGCGCGAGAACTGCTATTATGCCAACAGGGAAGAAAAATGCCTGTGGGATTCAGTGCCAGGCTCTCAGGGGGACGCTGAGTAGACTCTTCCAAGCTACACTACCCTTGTCTTTTATCCAGAACACCGTTTTCTCCATTCTGAACTTCTAAGGGAAGGTGACAGAGAGCTAGTCAGACACTTAAAGTCTGTGCGTTTCAATGACTTGGAGAAATCCAAGTAAAAATGTTTTGCGAGTGGAATCTCTTTTGTAAGACAAAAAATGTCTCATGGGTTTCTGAGTGGGAATCCTCTCATCGTAAATCTGAAAAGTTTTCAAAATCTAAGCCAAGGGAATTAAGGCAGTGAGCGATATGACCCCAGCAATGGGCCCTTCTGGAGGGCTGAGTAGACACCAAGTCTCTGTTTTTTTGTTTTGTTTTTTTTAATTTTAGTAAAATTTAGGTAGAGCCTTCCCAACACAATCGCTGAAGACAAAGCTGATGCATAAGCAAATGTGCTGAAGAAAGCTGATGGTGCCTGGCTATCAAAAGATATAGTGTCTGGGGTCTTAAAGGCTTGAAGGCAAACAAGCAGCCATCTAGCTCAGAAGCAACAAAGCCCACGTGGAAGAAACACATCAGCCTGTGCAATCATGAGGTGTTGAAGGGATCAGGTATCAGGCATCATCAGAACGAAATATCATAACATTGTGAATGAGGGGGAGTGCGGGTTGAGGACCCAAAGCCCATCTGTAGGCAACTGGACACCCCCTTACAGAAGAGTCGCAGGGAGGAGACAAGCCAGTCAGGGTAGAGTGTAATAAAATGACCCCCACCACTATCATGATCCCAATTCTAACTTACAAATATGGCTAGAACAGAGGATGTACACTGGTGCAGATATAGGAACTGGAAACACAGGGAAACCAGGGCGGATGATCCCTTCAAGACCAATGGTGAGAGTGGCAATACTGGGAAGGTGGAGGGAAGGTGGAGTGGAAAGGGGGAACTGTTTACAAGGATCTACATATAACCTCCTCCCTGGGGGGGCACACAACAAACAAGTGGGTGAAGGGAGATGTTGGAAAGTGAAAGATATGACAAAATAATAATTTATAAATTATCAAGGGTTCATGAGGGAGGGGGAAAGGGGAGGGAGGGGAATAATGAGGAGCTGTTGCCAGGGGCTTAAGTGGAGAGCAAATGTTTTGTGAATGATGAGGGCAATGAATGTACAAATGTGCTTTACACGATGTATGGATGGATAGATTGTGAAAAGAGTTGTATGAGCCCCCAATAAAATGATTTTAATAAAATTTAGGTAGAGCTGCCATTAACAAGTCATGATGCAGGTGAAGTTCATGTGTCCTGGAGGTCTACGGATTTTGTCCCCTAAGGTGTCTGTCCCATTTTAGTCTTTTCTTTTTTAACACGACTATGCTTATGGTGTAAGTTGGCACAGTAAGTCCATTTTTCCAATCAACAGTCCATACTCAAATGGCTCTGTGACAATGGTGCCCATGATGTGCCAGCACTCTCCTGCTTTCCTCCCTGGCTTCCTGGTTTCTACTCCTCTGTTTCCCCTGTTGCTGCTGGTCTCCTCCACCTGGGTCCCGGGGGAATGTGGCCCTGTGGGCCTCAGACAGCTCCCTGCTCAGAGGAGCGCTCTTCACGCTGCTCGATGGTTCTGCAAGCTGGCCTCTGCGAATGGCTTCAGTTTCCAGTTAGGTTTTCTCTGACTAAGAGTCAGGGGCGAGGGAGTTCTCAAGTCTCTTTCTCACCAAGAAATCTGGTCTATTTCTTCTTCTTCTTCTTCTTCTTCTTCTTCTTCTTCTTCTTCTTCTTCTTCTTCTTCTCCTCCTCCTCCTCCTCCTCCTCCTCCTCCTCCTCCTCCTCCTCCTTCTTCTTCATGATTTTTGAATGTTGTTCTACTCCCCCCTCCCCCCTTTGCCCATAGTCACTGGGACCTTCTAATCGAGTCTTGGTTGAAATTATAGACAATGGCAGTCAAGGCACCACCAAATTCTTCTGGAAGGAACAGACCAATCGTTTGCCAATCCGAGATGGCCACGTGCCAGCTTGAGACTGCAGACAGGATGTAGAACACTGTCTTTATGAACTGGTGGAACTACCCCTAGGGGTTTTTGAGACTATAACTCTTTACAGGAGTAGGAAGACTTGCCTTTCTCCTGTAGTTGACATAGATGTCCCCAAGAAGATGCCACCCGGAGATTGCCCCTGGACGATTCTTGGCTCTGATACTCACAATCTGAACTCGCCCAGGGATGTCTCAAAGGACAGGACTGGCCTCTGCTGCCAAATAGCCACAGCCATTGAAAGACCAGTGAGCAGTTCCATGCTGACACACATGGGCTACTGCCCACATGAGCAACTCTTTCCCCCCGTAACTACCAGCATGTACACTGGTGGGCCCATCTCCACATGCATCTCATTTCCTGGCTCCTGGACACCCAATCTTTGTACTTTCGGGTTGTTTTGTTTTGTTTGACTGTGGTGAAGATACAGACACCAAAACATCTCCGATTCAACAATTTCTACGTGTCAATTTTAGTGACATTAATTTCTCATCAGGTGCCCTGCAGTCATGCCCGACTCATAGCAAGCCCGGGGGACACAGAGGACAATCTTCATCCTGCACACTCATTCTCATGATCCTTTTTGGAATGATCCCACCCCTGTGATCAGAAGCTTCGTTCCCATTCCTTGTGGTCACTCATAATCTCTGATCTTTTCTCCACATAACTAAGAGCTACCCTTTTGTAACTTCTTTGTTTCCCTCGGCATGATATTTTCAACGTCCACCCATATTATTGGGAGTCCTGGTGGTACAATGGGTTCTGCCCTGGCCCTTTAACCACAAGGTCAGCAGTTCTATACCACCAGTCTATCTACAGGAGAAAGATGAGGCTTTAAATCTGGTTAGACCAGAGCATGTGCACAGTAGAGACAAGAGCTGGAAACACAGGGAATCTGGGATAGATAAACCCCTCAGGACCAATATTGAGAGTAGCCATACCACTAGGGAAAGTGGAAGGTGGGGGAGAAAGGGGGAACCGATCACAATGACCTACCTATACCCCCTTCCCAGGGGGATGGACAACAGAAAAGTGAGTGAAGGGAAACATCGGTCAGTATAGGGCATGCCACAATGATAATAATTTATAAATTATCAAGGGGGAGGGAAGGAGGGAGGCTAAAAGCTGAGAAACTGATATCAAGGGCTCAAGCAGAAAGAAAATATTTTGAAAATGATGATGGCAACAAATGTACAAATGTGCTTGACACAATAGATGGATGTATGGATTATAATAGATGGATGTATGGATTGTGATAAGAGTTGTATGAACCCCCAGTAAAATGATTTTAAAAAAGGGTTATCGTCTTTTTTGGCATAGGGGTAGTTCACCCTGCCAGTAGGGGCGGCATTGACTCAGTGGCAGTGAGGGCAGAATCCCTCTTATGGCACGCATCACAATAGTAGTATTCCATCACAGGACCTGGGTGTGGTGGTTAGGGATTATGCCAATTAGTCACTGCTGGCTAAGGTTTGAGGTGGAGCACAACCTAACAAGCAGGTCACAACCTGATAAACCTCCTTGGGGGTGTGGCCTTTTGTATAAGAGGGAGACCAAGCAGAGTCCATTTCTTTTTAGCCCTGGGGGGGCCTTCTGCCGGATCTGGATCCTGCATCTGGTTTGCTGATTTCCTCTTGTGTTACCTGTCAACCCAAGAGCCATCAGCGAACTACCAAGAGCACATTCATTCAGCCAGCCTCAGATCTGATTACCTCTGAATCCATCAGCGTGTGCCCTCAAGACCAAGGTGCACCTGCCAAGACTTGATATTTTCATTCCCCTCCTATGCATGTGAAAGTTTCACATAGAAATAGGAAGACCAAAGTAGAATCCATGCATTTGAATTCTGGTGCTGCTGAAGAAGATTGAGAGTGCCATGGACCGCCGAAAGAACAAACAGATCTGTTCTTGAAAGAAGTACAGCCAACATCCTCCTTAGAAGCTAGGAGATGAGACTCCATCTCCCACGCTGTCAGGAGAGACCAGTCTCTGGAGAAAGGCCTCCTGCATGGTCAAGCAGAGGGTCAGGCAAGAAGAGGAAGACCATCTCGACGAGATGGATTGACACAGAGGCTGCATCAATAGGCTCAAACATAAACACTGTGATGAGGAAGGAGCAGGACCAGGCAGTGCTTCATCCTGCTGTGAGAGAGGGTCCGGATGAGTGGGCACCTAACAACCACAAGACCAGGCACTTTGTATCAGAACTCTCAAAAACGCATTGCCTCCGGGTTGATTCCGACTCACAGTGACCTACAGGAGAGTCTGTTTGCCCCTGTGGGTTTCAAACTGTCGACATTGTAGTTAGTAGTCCAACATGTAACCTACACAGCCACCGGGCTCCTTAAAGTTTATCAGACCGTGAGCAGGAAGTGGCTAGTGCACTGCCTTCTGAAAGGGCCCCTTCAGTCCCAAATGGAGTTTGATGTAGCCTGGGTTGATCTAGTCGCACTTGTGAAGGCTCTGTTCTATAAAATGACCGGAACAAGAATGCTGATTCTTAGCCGCCTGGTGTAGACTCCAGGTATGGAGTCAGGCGCCCCCTAAAGGCAACTCTGAGGCTCGCCCTCCTCCCTAAGGCTATTCTCCCTTCCCTTGGTTCTTTTCCTGCCTGAGAGCCTCTAAGCCCATCCCCACTCCTTCACCTTGTGCCCCGGGAAGCCAAGACTCAGGAGATTCAGCTCCAGCCCACACTGTGCAACCTCCTCTCCCCGCCCCCTACCCCTAGCACGTAATAAAACGCTCACGGGGTAACCTCCAGCAGGAAGGAGTCCCAGGTGGTGCGGTTGATGTTCTTGGCAGCTAAGCCGAAGGTTGGAGATTTGAGTCCACCCACAAGCCCCTCAAAAGAAAGTCCGCGTGATTCCATTGCAAGACATCAGCCATTGCAAGCCTTAGGATGCACAGAGTGATTGCATGGGACCAGATCAGAGCCCAGATTGCCTAAGCCCCCAACAACAAGAGGCTGGGTGAAGACAATTTCCACGAGGGGAGGAAAGGCCGAGTTTTGAGACAAGCATGTGGCCACGCATAGAGCAGACCCAGAGGGCAGCCCTCTTACTCCACTTGGGGCAGAGTTCTCAAGGCTGTGGGGAAATGGCTTCTCAGTGCAGTTTTCCCCAGTGCTGGACTTGATTCCGGCTTCCTTCAGAGGTGTGAGTTGAATTCTAGAAAGCATATAATTAAAAATCCGAGAGGTTTAGCAAGGCAGGACAGAGAAAGAGGACTACCACCAGAAGAAAATTACATGGGAGGACTTCACCTTTCCTGTAGAGGGTACACAGGAAGTGGGTGAGGCACGGGACACAGGACAGGGCAGGAACGGCCATGAGGCCGACACTGGTTCACCAGGGGCGATCCTGCTGGTGTTTCAAATGATGGCAGCTGAGCTCCCAGCATCACAGCAAATCACAAGCCACCGCGGCCTGATGAGCTGCCTCTGGCTCGCTCTAGCGACACTATGTGTCAGAATGAACTCAACACCGGGTAGTATGGATCTTAAAGAAAACAAACGCAGGGGGTTAGGAATACAGGTCTCCTTTCTGGGTCCTAGCAGGAAGACAAGTTCTAGATCTCTCTGAGCCTGTATTCCTTCAAGCTGAAAGGAGCTTGATAATAAGATGCACTCTTAGAGCTGTGGGACTGGATGAAAGAACACAGCACCTGAATATGTGGGTCAGTATTTCTGTACTGTATTCTCCCTGCATAATGCCTCTAAGATAGTCTCCCCTTCGAATATGGTGACGACAGGCAGGAAAGGTGGTATCCAAGACCAGGTATGTTTTATTTCATGGAACATGAAACACGTGTGCTCTCTCTCCATCATCTCTCTTTATTTGAGTCATCTTTGGACAGGTGAGTGGAGCAAGAATGTGAGTCAATACACATAGTTTGTGCTCTGAACTCAGTACGCCCATGACCCCATCCTGTGCCCATGTCCACTTGACTTCTGTTTGGTGGCTTCCGACTACCTTGTGTTTAGTTGTGGGGAGCACTATTTCCTCCACTCTTATTCGAAACCAGAACATGTGACAGTATTGTTCTTTGTTGCCTTGACAGATGTTGGCATCCTTACTCTCCCTGCTGCGAGACGAGGACCCAGGAGGGTCACTGAAGCTTTGAAGATGAAGCAATCAGCCACAAGGCTGAATAGACAGCATCTAGCTGCCAAACACCCGTAGGAAAAGGGGAAAAGGCGAGCAGAGCATCTTTCTGAACCATAAACATTACTGCAGGTGAAAAGGCCGCTGCTACCCAGAGTTATTCAGGACCTAATTGGACCATGAAGTATGACACTCCAGGGAACTATGAAATGAACACAGGTGTAGCTTACTATCCCAAAAGCTCTGTATGGGAAAAAAAATCTCTCTATGCATGAGCCTAACTTATATATTACTTTATAGGGTAAATGTCCTGGGAGGGAGAATTCATTATTTTAGAGAACATAATGGAAAGCACGTAAAATTACCAGACAGTTCAGTATGTGCTTTGTAAACTTAGATCTTTGCATATTAGATTGTCTCTAAGCCGTCCACCGCTATCTCTCATTCTCTCTGTTTTTAAAACAAAAACACTGTCATGGAGTTGATTCCAACTGGCAGCAACTCTCCGGGGCAGTGGAGAAACAACTTCTGTGGTTTTTGAAGGTTATGAACTTTCACAGGAGCACCCAGCCTCCTCTTTCTCTCTCAGAGTAGCTCATGAGTTTGAACAGGCAACCTCGTTCAACACTAACCCATCACACCAGTCTCTTTAAAGTGCATCCATTTGAACATCCATATCAAAAGTTAGAAGGAAAAAAAAAAGGAAAAGAAAAATGACACTCCTACCAAAAAAGAAAGCAGGGTCCCTAAGACATGTCACAGACATGAAGACCTCAGCGTCCGAGCTCCTGACGGTGCAAAGGGTTAATGCACTCAGTGTCTAACAGGATAGTCTGAGGTTTGCGTTCGCTCAGCCTCAAAAGAAAGGTCCAGCGGTCCCCTTCTGCACGAGCAGCCAGGGCCAAGCCTATGGGGCACCAGTCCTCTCGAAGTCACGTGGATGGGGCTGCTCTGAGTCGAATAGCCACGAGTGCTGGTACTTTATAGAGAGCATCGCCCCAAAGACTGTTTCAGCAGCATGACTGCTGACGTACCTTCTTGAGAAAGAGATACAGCATTGTGAGAAGGAAGCAAGGAGAAATCTTGACTGATTTCAGGAACCAGTAAAACCAGGTCATGTCAATTCCAACTCATGGAGACCCAGGTGTGGCAGAGTCGCGCTGTGCTCCATGGGGCCTTACACATCTGTGAGCTCTCAAAGGCACACAGTCAGAACTGTCTTCAGAGGTAGCTCTGGGTGCCTTCAAATCACCTTCAAATCAACAGCCAAGCACTTAACTCTGCAATACTAGAGACTCCAAGACAGAATAGGAACAGGATCCTTCTCCTGGGTCCAGATCATTAACAGTCAGAGAGCAGGGCTATGGGAGAAGCTGGCAGAAGTGTGGCCATGCTCCAGTTTACCCGGGAGGTGGTAGACTATTATAGATTGACTTGCGTGTTCCCACAACTTGTGTTGGAATCCTACCGCTTATACACCTGTACAAGTAATCTAATCGGATGCATTTTCATTCTCCTCTACAATATAATGGAATGTGATCAACCCACTGAGGTCAGACCAGTGTAGGGTGGATCCTAAACCTAATTCCTTTTGCGTTTTATAGAAAACAGTCTAGACGCAGAAACATTCAAGCTCACCCTGGAGTCGATGGGTGCCACGTGAGGAGAGTTGACAAGCCAAGGGCCTCAAGGGCTACCAGCTACCAGGACTGAGGCCTTAATTTGGAATTTGAGCCTCTCAAACTCTGAGGAAATAAACCTATGATTTTTAGAGTCACCCACTTAGGGTCTTCGTGGGGTAGCAGCCCTAGGGAAGGAAGCGATAGGAGACATCTTTCTGGCACCAGAGGATTCAGACACAGCTCTACAGATGAAAGGCAAGGTAAGGAGAATTTCAAAAATAGCAGTTGGCTTCTTGTAAAGTGACCTCACCCAAGACAAAGCAGAAGCCAGGCAAAGGGGAGCCCGCTGAGACCGCCTGCGGCTCCGCTCCTTCCTGGTTTTGTCAGCTACTGGAACACATGCCTGGCTTTGTGAATCTGTAAGAAGCCAGCGTCCAGTTTGGGGTTGAGAGAAGGTGCCTGAAGCACTTTAGGAAGACACAGGAATTGGTGGAGAGTAAATTACAGCCCCAGCTCCGCCACTCATCAGTTAATGATGGTGAGTAATCCACAATACGCAACATTGGGTCTAGAGAGATGGAAAACAATACGAAGCATGCAAAAAAATTTAAAATATATGCAATTTTGAAGGAAAAGGAAAACTACTGCAGGAAATAAAAGTAAATTTCAGACCCAAAAATAAAACAAAGTCAGGAAAGCCCAGACTCTGAAACCAGCCATGAAAGATAAGACAAGTGAACGAGACCCAAAGAAAGCTTTCTGATCTACAGAACATATTTTTAAAATTCTTTTCAGATTGCTCTTTTTTTAAAAAACAATTTATTAGGGGCTCATACAACTCTTATCACAGTCAACTACAGAACATAGTAAGGAATTAGTTATGCCAAATGTCAGGCAGAGCTGTATTAGGGACAATAAACAGCAAAGGGAAGATGTGAAGAACCCACCGGAAAAACTATACCAAAACGCAGAGCATAACAACAGAACAAGAACATATTTTATGCTTTCAAATCGGACAAGCTGTGCATCAGAGTTGTATCCTTCCTCCATATGCATTCAATCTGTCTGCCGAGCAAATTATACCCGAAACTGGGCTGAAGGATGAACCTATGACACGAGGAGTGGAGGAAGGCTTATTCACAACCTTCCATATGCAGAAGCAAAAATCAAAATGCGTCGATTATTGTGGCAGGGTTAAATCTTCTCACCATTCTTCGTCCATCTGTACTCTGAGCTAATAATCAATGTATTTTGATTTTGTATTTGATCAATTTGGGGCTGAGGCTGCTGGTAAAATTATTCAATTTCTGGATTGCTAGATGTAGTGGTTGGTGCATAAATTTGACTAATGATCGACATGACTGTGTTTCCTTAAAGGCAGAGAGATCACACGAGGGAGGGGGGAGCGGGGAGGGAGGGGGAAAAAAAAGAGGACCTGATGCAAAGGGCTTAAGTGGAGAGCAAATGCTTTGAGAATGATTGGGGCGGGGAATGTATGGATGTGCTTTATACAATTGATGTATGTATATGTATGGATTGTGATAAGAGTTGTATGAGTCCCTAATAAAATGTAAAAAAAGAAAAGGGAAAAGAGAGAAAGAAAAGAAAATGGTTAGGGCAAAGAATGTACAGATGTGCTTTATACAATTGATGTATGTATATGTATGGACTGTGATAAGAGTTGTATGAGCCCCTAATAAAACGTTTAAAAAAAAAAAGGCAGAGAGATATCCTATCACAGACAGTGCGGTTCTTCAAGACACAGCTTGGAATGTCCTTTTAGATGAAGAATGCGATGCCATTCCTCTTGAAGCTGTCACTCCTAGTAGAGTGACCTTGGTTTTCTGATTCCGAATGGCCAGGACCCAGACCCTTGCTGCTCACCGATGCCTACAGCAGCTTTCTTTGTGTGTTCCATTTCGTTTTTTATTTTCCTATATTCCTAATTTTCTTAGATTCCATACATCTAAGTTTCAATTGTTACCAGACGTTGGTAGCTGTTTCTTCTATTGGAAGTTACGCCCCATCAATAAATGAGTATCCTGGAGGCGTTAGTCCATCCACATCATGAGAGTGGACTCTCCTTGGAGAAGGCAGCTCTTCCTCAGTCCTATCTCAGCGTCTTCTCACTGAAGGGACTCATGTCTGGCACGATCTCTGACAATGTTCTGTTGCTATGCGTGGGGTTTTAAGCATTTCATGATGTTTCAATACTATCTATCCGTAAGGTTTTCCGTGGCTAACTCCAGTGGCAGCTGATTCCTTCTTTGGTCTGTTCTTAGTCTGTAAGCTCTGCCGGAACCTGTTCGCGTTTGGTGAGCACTGGTGTTTGAAAATACCAGTGACATATTTTGAGAATGACGAGGGCAGCAAATGTATAAGGGGGCTTTACTCAATCGATGTATGTATGGATTGTGATAAGAGTTGTATGAGTCCCAATAAAATGATTTAAAAAGAAATGAAACCCAAATTGCCAATAACATATTTTTAAAATGCTCAACCTCTCTAATAAACAAGAAAATTTTAAAAAGGATAAAAAAAGAAAAGAAAATACCAGTGACATAGCTCCGGCATCACAACAATACACAAGCCATCACAGGATGACAAACTGACAGACACGTTGTGCTTTATGGTCTAGGAGTTATTAAACCAAGCACTTATACATCAAGGCAATATAAATAATGAGAACATTAAATTCCAAAGTATAGGCAATCAGTACCAAGAGGCAAATACACATATTTTTGTCACAAAATAAAAAATGCGTAAGACATAAAAGAAAAATTCTCAAAGGAAATAGAAAAACAAAAGAAAGAAACTCCAAGGAACACGTATGTAAGGCATAAAAGAAGAAATATTAAAACTTTAAATAAAAATGGAACATCAACTTAGTTGCCAGAAGGGGTGAAATTAACAAAATGTAAGTTGATAATTGGGGCAAACTACAGATATTGAGTGTAATGTTAAAATTTAACCAACAATAATGTTTGCCTTTGTTGGTAAAACTGAACATCTAAAAATGGCAGATTCTAGAAAAATTAAAGGTTAAAAAGTAGCTAAAAAGTGAGAAACTTGATAAGAAAATTATTATAGAGAAAAAATTGAACAAGGAGGAATTTCATAATACAAAAGACATCAGTCAAATAAGTTTACGGACAAACAATTGCATTGTATCCAAAATGGACCTTTTTCACGACACTTAAATTATATTATGTAATTCATAATCTCAACAGTCCAAAAGAAAAAAGAATCATTGTGATCGATACTGAAAAGAAATTTTATAAATTATTTTGTGAAAACTAGAAGACTGCTTATTTATCAGGGATAAAAGATATTCATTTCAACCAACCCAATATCCAATATTATATTAAAAGTTAAAAACAAGAGTGAATCTAATTACATCCAGGGCAAAGTCCAGTAGACCTGCTCTACCATCATTATCACAGCATGAGATGTTCCAGATGAAATGAAAATTAAAAACAGTGGAATGTTGGAAAAGAAAACTATCACTATTGGACATGCTACTAGTACCGATCAGGAAGATATCCGAGAATTGACTAAAGAATATTAGAACCTAATGAGGTAAGCAAGACAGCTGGCTACTAGAAGGTAGACCCATACATATGGTTGCACATACCCATTTGTGTGTGTACACATTAATAGGTTTATTATAAATCAGGCATAAGGAGATGACGGTGTCACAGAAAGAGTCAAAAGCCAATGTACAATGATAATCAACACTGTAAATCTCTATAAAGAAAACAGGATCCATTCAAATCCCACAAGAATCTGCAAAGCCTTGCGAAGGGGCAATAGACGAAAGCTTGAAGGAGACCATGTTCAAGATTCAAAACCTGCAAAGCCGTGAATTCTGTACAAATTAATTAGTATGCACAATCAAGGGGCAATAGACGAAAGCTTGAAGGAGACCATGTTCAAGATTCAAAACGTGCAAAGCCGTGAATTCTGTACAAATTAATTAGTATGCACAATCATACTTAAATTTTATTTTAATGGTTAAAATTTAGCCAAGTTAGCTTAATGAGTACATGGGAAAATAGAATACATGAAATAGGCCAAAAATAGCTAAGGGAGTTTTGGGAAAGGAAAGATTACATGGAAAAATCTAAGAGTGCCTATGAAAACTGCAGAATCAAAACTGAAGTGTAAAAGGAAGAAGACCAGAGAATAGAAACAAAATCCCCGAATCACATGCCAGGTTATAAAAAGTGCTTGCGGGTGGTGTCTCTGCATTCGATAAGTGGTGTGAGAGCAACCGATAAACTAGTTGAGGAAAGATCTTTTGATCTTCTTGTTTGAGATCACACATCAAAATAAAGACTAAATATAATTGGTGAGATAATAAGGGAACTAGGTTGCATTGTAGTTGAATATTCATCTGTTTCCAGTATGTGAAAGATTGTTCAAGGTACTACAGCAAAGGGGAAACAGGAATCATGGGAAACAATTATGCGTGACTACATAAATATTTTAAATAGCTGTGCTTCAAGTCATCACAAATACAATTCAAGAGAACATACCAAAATGGGAAATACCCGTAACCCTGAAAGAGATAACACTCCTAGTAAATAATTTTTATGTGCATTTAGGTGAGTATAAAACATATATTTCAAATACAAAAGTAAACGAAGAACAGAAATAGCCAATTAAAAACAAATTAGAAGGAAAAAATAAATAGAAAAGCATAAGGGAAGAATTCTCTAACCACTAGAATTCACACACACACACAACTTTAGTGAAAGTAAGATGTCATTTTTTTCACATATCAAATTGGTAAAGCTGTTGTTTGTTTCCCTATTTTAATGATAGTATTAATGTTGTCCATGGTGCAAACACATGGACAGTCTTTCTTGTGGATGGCGAATACTTGAGTATAGTAATTTAATTATGTGTATAAAAAGTCGTACAGAGGCTCTTAACACTCGGGCAAACATTTGTGATTCTAGAAACTTCTCTGAAAGTATCAGTGAGAGATCTTTTTCAAGGATGATAGTATCATATCCCTAATGATATCAAACTATGAGGGGTTTTCAAACAGTTCTGGGAAAATGGCTATTATGAAAGAAAAGTATAGATTTCAATTTTTTTGCACCAAAATAAACTCATACGAACGTGTTAGGACATGTCTGAATACAATCGATCTGAATGAGTAAGGCATCCATCTGGAAAGAGCCCCTACCAGAGGAAGAGCAATTCTGCCAAAACTGAATCAAGAACAAACACCAAATGTATGGCAACACTAGGATGGGAGAATGGTGAAATCTCTGATGCTTTGTTAAAAGCCCTAAATGAAGAAGACCAATGGTTAACAGCAGAAACAATAGCTAAGGCCATAGCCTTCTCAACTGATTCAGCTGACATAAATAATTCTGACTGAAAAATTAAAGTTGAGCAAACTTTTTGCTCCATGAGTGCTAAGCCTGTATTGCCCAGACCAGTTGCGGGCAGGCAAGAGCAAGGACACAAAGTCACAAAACAGGGAGCAGTGGAAGAGGCAGCTCACAAAAACTATTGTCAGTGTTAACCTCGTTAAGAAGGGAGAAAGATGAACACTAAAAATGGTCATGGATATGCCCTTGTTTCCCATATTTCTAGATTTTCTACAATGAATGTATACCATGTCTGTGGTCTGGGAATCAATGAACAACGGATGCAGCAAGTTCCAGAGCCATACTTCTTAGACCCAAAGCACAGCTTTGCCATTTCAAGTTCTGCAGGCTTGGGCACATTACTTATCCTCTTTGAACCTGAATGTCCTCCTCTGTTGAATGGAACTAATAATAAGAACAGCCTTCTTGATTTGCTGTGGTGATAGGGTTTTACAATATATGAAGAGAATTTAGTACAGGGTCTGGCCCATAGATGTGCTTAATAAATATTGGTATGCTGATTTTTAAAGAAAAACAATCCTCCAAGCTCCAAAACATTTTACAGTAAAAGAAGTGTTTTCGGCTATTCTCTCCCTCTCTCTCTTATATATAGACCACAGGATACCACAAACACTAAGATTCTCATTGTCCACATGGAACCCAGGAACAGGAATGGGAATAGTGATACCAGAAGGGGAGGGGGAGGGGGAGGGGGAAGGAGGGAGGAGTGGGAAGGGAGGTGGGTACTGAGCTCAATGAATGCCACATAACCACAAACCCCATCCAGGGGGAAGAACACAGAAACCAGAGGGGAAGGGAGACAGCAGTCGGTATGAGATATGAAAATGATTAATCTATAATCTATCAAGTGGCCACTGGAGTTGGGGGTGGGTAGTAAAGAGGGAGGAAGAAAAAAAAAGAGGTACTGATCCCAAGGGCGCAATGGAAAATAAATGTCTAGAAAAGAATGATGAAATATATGTACTCATATGTCGGATACGATTGATGTATGAATTGTAACAAGAGTTGTAAGAGCCCCCAATAAAATGATCTAAAAAAAAGTATTCTCATTGTCCTAAGATTCTGAGACATTCAGGCAACATTGAAGAGGAAACTTTAACGGAGAATATTTCAGCTCTGCCAGTAGTCCACCACTATCACCCAAGATCAAAAAGATAAAGAAGCCCAAGAACCAAGAAGAACAGAAACACTGATATTCAAGTAGTCAACTAGTGGCCAAAGAAAAGACTTTGACCCTTCCAGAGTGTATCAAGCTTGACAGTTGAGCAAGCAAGGTACCAAGGAAGAGGCAATTGGAAAACCTGCTGCTGTTGAGTAGACCCCTGTATGTAGAGTAGAGATATACTCCATAGAGCTCTTAGTGGCTGGTGTTCTGTAAACAGATCACCAGTTCTTTCTGCCGAGATACCTCAGGGTGGACTCAAACTCCCAACCTTACAGTTGACCTCTGAGCGCATGAACTACTTGCACCAGCCCAGGGAATCAGAGCGACGCAGGAAGCCCCAGACCACCAACTTCCCTCACTCTACAGCCAACCAGGCTTTTCCTCCTTGGGGACACATGCCTCCTCTCCTGAATGAGAATGCTCCAGAGCTCCTCCCAGATCTGAGTGCCTATTAAAAAGGTTGACAACCTCAGCTTCTAACATTAGCTGGCTTATTTTTAACTTCAAAGCAAGCTACTGTATCCACAAACAAACCAGAGAAAATTAAAAGAACAAATAACGTATTCCAGGCACCCATAGTACTGATTCCACTTTCCCCGCCCGTGTTATGTTAGTAAATCTAGCCGTGTCTAAGGTGACAAATGTGTGCTGGTTACAGGGAACCACATGCTCGGAACCCAAGGTCATCAGAGGCCATTAGAAATGGCGTAGCGTCACATGCATTTCACAGATAACGCAGCCCAGTGGGTTATCTACAAATCGTTCCCACTCTGCTTGTCCGCTGCCCTCACAGCCTAGACAATAACACTGCACAGGCGTGGGCTGCTTGCCAAGAAGGGAGAAAGAGCAGTGCCCTTCTCTGGATCTAAAAGTTGAGGGACGTTTTTCCACATAAGTGAAGCAAAAGCAACCTAACAAGGGTCAGAATTACATGTTAGAAGGGATCGTGCAGAGAAGGAAACGGGTGACGGGGGGCTAGTTTGAACAGCCGGAAAGTCGGTGCACACACAAGGCCACAGTGACATAGGACAGAAGACGGAATGTGTACTCCTTGTGGGAACAGGCTTTGGGGTCAGGAGTTCCGGGTTTTGAATTCTAGTCCCATCACTGATGAGCTGGGTGAAAGAAGTTACTCGAGCTGAGCTTCTGTTTGTTAAAAATTGTGCAGCGATGATCGTTATCGTTATATCAGACCCTGCTGCTACAGTAGGAATGAATACAGGGCAGCCATTGTGGCAAAGAGTTTGGTCAGTCCTCACAAAGTCAGACATGCGTTATCATCGGTTCCAGCCGGTTTCCTCCCGAAGCATTACTGCCAGGAACCGAAACCAGGGACTCGAACAGATCCTTATTTAATACCAGTGTTCCCGGCGGGACTATTCAGTACAGGCAAAATAAGACATGCTCAATCCCAGACTCACTGCCACTGAGTCGACGCTAACACAGAGCCACCCTGTAGGACAGAGTAGAACTCACTGCTCTACCTGTCGGTTTCTAAGACTGTACCTCTTTACGGGAGTAGACCTCCCCCCATATAAGACAGCCACAACAGGTTAAGTAATAGGCAATCTCCTTCTGTGAATGAGCAAATGCAGAGAGACTGAACATAGCTTAGCGGCTACCCGGCATTGGGAGAAAGGGTGATAAGGGGTTATTACTTCATGTTACAGTTTCACTTTAGGGGAATGGGAGAGACTTGGAACTAAATAGGCCTGAGGACTATTTGCACAATACAGTGCATCGATTCATTTCACTGAACTATATCCTTAAAGATGGCATAAAGATGACAAAACTGGCAAATGATATGATGTGTGCATAATATATATAAAACCACAATGTTTAAACTTGCTGAGGGGCGTCGGTGGTTTGGTCAAGGCACACGCATGAGCGTCTATGATGCCTGGGACCCAGTCCCAATGCTGCAGATACACGGTTGAGAGAAGCCGGGGTCGAGTCTTGGTTGGATTTTAGGGGTCGGAAACAGACAGACAGATATCTGTAAACTCTGTAAGGAAGGATAAACCCAGGTGAAGAGATAGGACATGGTGGTGTGTTATTTTTAGATAGAATGGTCAGGGCAGACTTTCGGGTACAGTTACCTTTGAGCAGAGCTCTGTTGCAGGGTAAGGAGGAGGAGAAGGAAGGAGCTGTGAAAATAAGCAGGGGAATGCACGCAAAGAGAGAGAGCAGCCAGGCAAAGCCACTGAGGCCAGAAGTGCTTGGATTCCGAGGCGTCTGCAGGCACACCGGCTTCCAGCAGAAAAGCCTGCGTCTTGGGTAAGCTCTGCTCGGCAACACATGGGGTGCGCCATGCGTCAGAATCAACGCGACGGCAACAAATCTGTTTTGCTTTTCATGTCCATTTCTTTGGGTTTTCGTTGGGAATCTCCCCGAGTGACACAAATGGGTAGCGTGCTTGACTGCTATCCAAAAACCAGGCGCTCAAGCCTGCCCAGAGGCCTCTCAGAAGCAAGGCCTGGGGGCCAGATTGCCAAAACCAGCCACTGACAAATCTACAGAGCAATTCTTCTTGGACACACCTGGAGTTGCCATGGTAACGGGGGAGGTGTCAGAAAACCACGTGCTTCATTGAATGGCAGTGAAGATGACGGTTGAACCGAGCAAGCAGCTGGGGCAGCAAGGGTGTGAGGGGAAGTCCTGGCCCTGCTGACGACAGCAACCGAGTGACATAATACAAACTGAGCATCACAAGTGCTGATTAGGAGCTTGTCTAATTTTCATTTATTAAAAATTCCACTCTATTCTTAGGTAGGCCCTTCAATCTAACATCATTCAAGAGAAATTTCTTTCTGAAAATTCTATTTAAAGGTTTCTAATTTTTTAATAGAAAAATGTTCTGCATGCATGATTTATTTCTTTCCAACCCAGCCATCTTTCTGCTGGTTTCAAACTTGCCACTAGTAAGTATTTAGTTCTACTTAGATTAAGAGGTGGAAACATCCCCTTCAGAGGTGTATGAACCTAAAGGAGTTACTACACCAAGTAAGTAAAAGTTTTGTAGGACTGTCTCAACAGCAAAACAGTTAGGAGACACAAGGCTATATAAACATACATATACACATACATGCGTAAAGTGTATACATATGTTTACGTGTATTTGTTTCACAGAAATAAATTTATTTTCCAGAGATCCATAGCTGTGGTTCGCATGGTCAGCAGGCAGTTCGAAACCACCAGCCACTCTGCAGGAGACAGACTGGACTGTCTACTCCTGTAAACAGTTACAGTCTCAGAAACCCGCAGGGGGTCGCTATGAGTCAGCATTGACTCGATGGCAACGGGTTTGGTTTTGGGTTACTTTCATGTATGAGGAGATCATCCAGGTACACAGTAGAGTGTGCAGGGAGCAAAGTGATGTAAAGGTCTTCACCATAACTAAATACCTTGTCCCAAGGGACTAAGTCACTGGGCTGGAGGGTTTGGGAACATCCCCTAGGGTGGCATGTAGGTCACATGGCATAACATAGTCCACCAAGAGAATGTTCTACATCCTACTTCAGGGAGTAGCAACTAGAGTCTTAGACGTTTCTGAGTAGCCACCTAAGACACAGCTCTCGGGTGTGTTCCTGTCTGAAGCAGGGAGGAATGAAGAAAGCCAAAGACTCAAGGAGACACTTAGTCCAAAGGGCAAATGGGCCACGGGAACCACAGCATCCCCTGGACCCACAAGACCAGAAGAGGAACCAGATGGTGCCCGGCTACCATGACTGAGTACTCTGATCATGATCGCAACATGCATGGCTACAAAATTAGACAGACCTTGATTAAATAAGAATATAAAATATGAAGCTATTGATTCTCAACATGTCCATCATCTAGGTCTATACGCTCCCAAAAGTGGTGCTTCCACCTCTTATTAAAAGTAGAACAGAATTCTGTGTACTTTGACAGACGCCACATCAAAGCGGCAGTTTGGGATTCCTTGAGGAATTCACATCGTTTTCCTCCTTGAGTAATGGGAATGGAAAGAAAGCTGAAGGGGCACAATCAGGGATGGAGGTAGTGAGGTAAGTTTGCTCCGTCAAGTTCTCTTAGGACAGCCCTGGAAGGCTGTCCTGAGCACAACTTTCCTGGCTTGTTCCCACCGAGGTAGGTTTCCCTGTTCTTAAAACTTCTCCCTAATAAGCCACCAGGAGCATCATCCTGTGTCCTTGGAGAACATCTATCACGTTTACTCCTAAGGAATCTGGAAAAACGATCACCAAAAACTTCAGAGCTGGCTTCTCTGCTTTGAATTTAGCTGGCCCAGCACATCCTGTTCAACCTTGTTTTAATTGAATCTTTTTTTTCTTTTCTTCTTTTACATTTTATTAGGGACTCATACAACTCTTACCACAATCCATACATATACATACATCATTAATTGAATCTTTTATTATTTTTTTTTCAAGGTGCCCTGCTGGCATAGCACGTCAAGGCAACTCAGTCAACCTCAGGATGCTAAACCTCAGGTCACCAGTTCAAACCCACAGCTCTGAAACCCTATGGTGTAGTTCTGCTCTGTCCTGTGAAGTCATTCTGAGTCCAAAAAAAGACTCGCTGGCAATTGGTTTGAATTTTTTCCCTTCTTTCTATTGAAGGTGCCCTTAAAAGATGAATACACATATATTATTGACAGAACATGTCTGCAGCCAACCATTGGTTGTGGAGACACGAAGACGCTTCTTATACATGTTTTATTTGCAATTAACCCCGGCGTGTATGCGTGGGAGTCCTAACAGTAATACTCTTTGACTTAGGATTTCTAGTTCTTAGTTTACAGTCAGAGTGGGAGAAAGTACAGTAAAAGCTTCAAAATATATTTTTTCAAGGACTAGACTTACTGATCTGGTAGACAAGTGGACCTCCTTAGACCGCCCTCAGACAAAGCCCACCCTGAAGCTCGCCTTCCAGCTAAGCAATGCAGCATGAACAGAGGCACGTATAAGACATGAGCTGCTCAGAGCCAAGAGGGCAACTTCTGCCCAGCAGAAAAGTGCTGAGGCCGGAAGGGGCAGGAAGAGGCAGGAAGCCATGGGAATCAGAGAGGAAGTGGGAAGGATGCTGTTTTTTGGAAGAGCCTGCAACTAATGTCCTGAAACAAAACACGTACTAATTATTGAATATGAAACTGATGTGCTCAGTACACGCTCATCCAAATCACAATAAAATGCTCAAAAGGAAGAAGCCCTTTGGGTAGCTTTCACGTTGACATATACTCTCAGACCAAAGGGAAAGGAGTTTGAATAGATCTTTTCTTAACTGTCTCTGGATGAAATACCATCTTTCTTGCCGATTACACACATCGACACAATTTTACAATCAGAAGTAGTCACAGAAATCAGAACATTTCTACAATACACTCGTTCTTGTTTATGAACTTTTGCTCACTGGCACTTCAAAATAAAAGCAGCAGCAGCCACAAAAATCGAGATCTACCCACATTGCGCTACAGGCCAAGTGTGAGTTTGTTCCTTTTCATTGTTGTATAATAATCTATTCCTTGGTGGACCCAGAATTTGTATATCCGTATTTTTATAATTTGATAAATTATAGAATTTTTAAAATGCTGTTAACCCTTAACATAAGCAATGTCTTCAGAGGTATGCTATCTGCTTCCGGTACAGATGTGCAGACACAGCTTCAAGGGTATACATCTAAGACCTGTGGGTCGAGACTTGGCCTTAGGAACCAAGACACTGCTCCTCTATCCGTCTCCAGGCGAACCCACATGTAGTACCGCTCACTAACAAGTACCCGGCATGAAGACGGTTACCCATGCTACACCGTGCTCCAAGACGAAATTTCATTTATTTGTAATTAGAGATAAATATTTCACAACATAGACTGACATATTGTTTTTGTGATTAACCACTCTGCTTTAATCATGTTCAGTTTGTCACCATTAAAATTCATTCTGCATAGCCCAAATTGACAAGCCAATTCATAACAATAGTAAAATTACAGATATGAAGTAGCAATGAAAATAACTTTATGATTGAGGGTCACCACCACATGAGGAACTGTACTCAAGTGTCGCGGCATGAGGAAGGTTGAGAACCACGGATCTAGAAGGAAAAGTGTCAAGAAGTATGCTCAACTTCGTGTTGACTACAAGTTTTTACAAGTTGCCTAGTGGACGTGACCCATTGAGATCTACTTCCCTACCTGACCATAAAGCCCCTTTGGAGCACACTTGTGTTTCATTAGAACTGCACCCAGAGGGGTTTCACTGATGGCTCAATTTTTCTGAAGGAGATTGCCAGGCCTTTTTTCTGAGGCACCCCACCCTCTTGGGTTAACAACTGAGCATGTCAACCTTTGGCACCACTCCGGGGCTCATTCATGTCTGGTAGATAATGTCTGATTGTTACCTTAAAGGACACGATAGCAAATAACACTCCCACCAGCCATTGTAGTCCAAAATGTCAGTTTTGTAACTTGGCACAAGATATTCTCTTTGACACTTGAGCATTCCAGATCTGAAATAGCTCGAGTGCCAGCTCCGGCTGGGGTTTCAGTCGATTCAAACGGGTCTGGGAACATATCTGGGCTCAGAAACTTCCGCCCATGCCGAATCGCTGGCAAAGGAAGCACAGGCAAACAATACCCCCGCCAGAAAAACAGAACAATAAAAAATAACCATCACCTATCGTGGACTCCAGGATTCAAGAATGCAAGATGAAGGTGCTTCCATTCAAGTAAGGCTGCTGACAAAATTACTTCGGCCATCTGAATAAATCTGCACCAGACCGCGTATAATCTAGAAATTTCCTGCCACTTTCCATCCCCATTTACTTCGGGGCATTTTTAGAACTATGCTTGCTCAGAGAAAGATGCATTTTGGTTTCTGAGAACTAAGAAGTGTGTGTGTGTGTGTGTGTGTGTGTGTGTGTGTGTGACATACCATAAAAACCACTTTTAAAAGGCAAATTGTATGGTGTGTGAATTACATTCAATACACCAAAACCAAACCCAATACTCTTGAGTCGGTGCCAACCCCCAGAGCACCCTGTGCAGCGTGCCCAAGGCTGTGAATCTTTAGGGGAGCAGACAGCAGGAGCAGCCGGTGGGTTCGATTCACTGACCACGTGGTAGCAGTCCATTGGTTCACCCGACAGTGATGGGGCTGCTACTTAAAATGAAATTCCAAGTAGAGATGGCTGCGCATTGATTCAGAATGTGAGATCTCCTTGCATCAAGTCACTCAGACTGGGCGCCGCAGATTGAG
Source organism: Tenrec ecaudatus (assembly GCF_050624435.1). Lineage (NCBI taxonomy): Eukaryota > Metazoa > Chordata > Mammalia > Afrosoricida > Tenrecidae > Tenrec > Tenrec ecaudatus. The sequence continues at coordinate 298,849,184 of NC_134530.1, read as the reverse complement.
CGCAACACCCCTTTGTGTTTCCAGACACAGACGAGATTTTCAGGGGCACAAATACACTGACAGGACATACTGCGGGTGAAAAGAGAGGGAGGGGGAAATCGCGAGGTCTAAAGTTACTGCTCACACTGCAATCTTGACACCACGACTTTGATTATTATTATTATTATTTTTAAGAGCTTACAGGCGATGCTGCAAACCAGGAAAACGCTACCACCAGCTGCCTGGGACACTGGGTCATGCCTGCGGGTTCACTTGAACTCCTGCATTCCTCTGGCTTCTGTGTATTTAAATGCCCACCACAGACAGCTCCAAGCTTTGCTTTCTGCCTCCTCTCGGGGACGGCATCACTTCTCTTCTGACCTCAGCTCTACCTCGAAATGCGGGTTTTTGAACAGCCCAGGGTGCAGAGGACACTTAAAAAAAGAGTTGAACAATAAAAACTGTCAGCGATTCCTGGGAACGGTAAAAGCAGCCCAAACCTCCTTTGATACCATTGCTATGCCTGGAACACCCTTCCCTCCCACTCCCACTCCCACATCCATCAAGCGAGCTGAAGCACTTCCCTTTTTTCAGAGCTCACCTGAATTCACTTCTCCCTGAAGAAGGCGCCTATGATGGCAGCAAGGGACGAGAACAAATTACTACCCCAGCCTCCGGGTGAAGAATGAGGGATCATTTGTGTGCACAGGCCCAGAGGGAGCGCACCGAGCAGAAGGCACTTTATAAAACATCGGTGTCCCTTCAGTCCTGTGTGTGCACTTTTCCCCACACATCCTCTAGAAGCCGACCGTGGTCCGTGTGATGCAGGGGTGGCTGGCCTCCCTCCAGGGGCCCCTGGTCCATAGGTGGCACGCTGTCACTTGCAGGGCCCTGAGTCAGGAAGACGGTGTGTGGCTCACGGTGTCCCTGCTCAGAGACGTTACTATCGTCCTGGAGTCGCAGGGTGTTTATCCTCCACTGCGAGCTTGTAATACGAGGGAGTAAATACGAGGGAGTTTTCCAATCAGCATACATTGGCTTGGCAAATATTTACTGAAGACCAACTACATTCCAGGCCCCGTGCCAGACACAGAGGCCAAGAGACATGACTCAGACGTGGTCCCAGAACAGAAACCGACCAGGTCCATAATGGGAACCATGTCATCGTGCAGTAGTCAGAACACTACTAAATAGTAAAAATAGCAACTTGTTCCTCTCCAGGAAAATGCACGGAAGACATGTGAGCGGCCCAGTTACTCAGCAAGCATGCCGGCAGCGGGTTTGCTTGTCTGTTTGCTTCTGTTTGCCTCAGTCCATCTCGTGTAGAGTCTTTCTTGGTGCCTAGCACCGTGCCTGGCACACAGGCAGCATGCAAGAGCATCTGTGGTCTTGGGGATGAGAATGAGTCGGTTGCGTATTATTGCGACTGACATCCCAAAAGCCAGGTGAGATGACCAGGTAAAGATTCTGTAACCAATATAGTCTGTCGTCAGTCTGTTAATGAAGCCAATTTAGAGATGCTGAGGGCCTGCAAATCATCCTTTTCAGCCCAGGCAGAAAGGATGTTAGAAGTCCAGTCAGGAGCCCATGGCTCGGTACAGTCTCAGCTCTGAACCCAGTCATTGTTCCCCCTCTGCCTCTATGTCCTCCTTAAAACTAGATGTTTCATCGCCTGAGCCATGGCACACGCTCCTCCAGCTAACTCGATGTGCCTACTAGGTTGTGATAGAAATGCCAGTGCCGGGCGCCTGTGTGTCCTATGTCACGCCGGGCCATGACAGGAGCCCCTCAAACACATTTCACTTGCTTCTTGAACCACTTCATCGACCTCGCTGGAATGGGCTGGTGTGCATGACCTGGATTGCCACGAGGCCTTTGGATGCTGCTGTCTGTTACCATGAGGTCCCGCTGGGTCCTCATCTTTCAGGCGAGGAGAAACAGAAGGAAGACAGCCAGGTGACGATGGAGGCAGAGGCTGGTATGATACAGCGACCAGTCCAGGAACACCAGAGGTTACTAAGAAGAGGCCAGGAATGTAGTTCCCCAGAGCAGGGGGAGGAACAGCTGGGCCACCGGCCATCCCAGGTCAGTGAAATCATCCCTATTAGCTAACATCATACACCTCACCAAAAGGGAATCAGTTCCATGCACTACAGTAAAAAAGAAAACCAAACCAAACCAGCTCACTGCCATCAAGCTGAGTCCAATTCACAGCGACCCTAGAGGGCAGGGTGAAACTGCCCCGGGGGGTGGGGGTGGGACGGTTAGAGACTGTCACATTTTACAGGAGTAGAAAGCCCTGCCTTCCTCCTGTTCAGTGGCCGGTGGTTTTGAACTTTTGCCTCTGCACTCGGCAGCCCAACATGTGGTCACAACACCACCAGGGCTCCTAGATTGAGCACCGTGGCCCTTGAATAATGCTGCAGATATCCAAATGGCCCTTGGCACACAAAAAGGCTCCTCACCCTGGCCCTAGAGCAGCGGTTCTCAACTTGTGGGCCGTGACCCCGTTTGGGGATCGAATGGCCCTTTCACAGGGGTTGCTTAAGACCATCGGAAAACACATATTTCTGATGGCCTTAGGAACTGAGACACCGCTTGTCTATCTATCTCCATGGGGGTTGGATATATCCAGGGGGGTTGGATATCTCCAGGGGGGGTCCACCACATGCAGATAGGCCCACGTACAAGTATCCAGCATGAAGACTGTTACCCATGCTACACCATGCTTCAAGACAGTCTCATTTGTAACTAGACAGAGTTTATTTGTAACAAGAGTCTCATTTGTAACAAGACAGAGTTTATTTCTAACTAGAAATACATATTTCACAATATAGAATGATGTATGGGTTATGGGTAGTGCTGCCTATGTGATTAACCTATGTGATTAACCACTATACTTTAATTATGTTCAGTTTGTAACCATGAAAATACATTAATCATATTTACATTATGATTCATAACAATAGCAAAATTACAGTTAGTAAGTAGCAACGAAAATAATTTATGGTTAGGGGTCACCACCACATGAGGAATTCAAGGGTCATGGCATTAGGAAGGTTGAGAACCACTGCCCTAGAGCCTATAGAGAGAGAGAGAGCCAGCCTGTGCTGACACCCTGACATCAGACTTCAGGCCCCCAGAATTGTGAGGCAGCACATCCTATTGTGGGTCACCCAGTTTGCAGTACTTGGCTCTCTCCACTGTAGAAACCCGGCATGCTATTACGTACAGGACCCTCCACACTCACCACCTCTCCCAGCTCCCCTGGCTCACCCAGCACTTGGGTGAGATCGGCTCTTCCGGGCAGAACTAGGTGAAGAAGAATCAGAACTAGGTGAAAGAAGGGCTCAGCCAGTTGTGTGATCTTAGCCAACTGGAAGCAGAAAAGAGCGGTTCATTCTGAGCAATGATTGAATGAGCCCCACATATGACCACAATAGAATAACAGACACTCATTAGATTTTTTTTCTCCAGCAATATTAGCACGAGTGATTGCAAACTCTTCCACAACGGCAGCACGAGTAAAGACGAAGCAACAGCCACACACATCCCCTTGGTACAGCCTCTGAAGCCATGCACGCCAGACGGTCTGCCCAGCACTCGTCTTTCAGGGTGTCTTCTGTTTACATAGATGGAAGCTGTTCTGTTCAGATAACATGAATACACTATGCATCGGAGGGTTGGTTTTGTTATTTTCTCACTTGCTCTCCCACACTTAAGACCCAGCCACCACCTTCCCAAACCCAGGGGATTCTTCCGTCCTTTATCAAAATGCCAGTCTCTTAGAAGTTGCCCCTTTTGGCTGTTTCTTATTGATAATACTAAGAATACAGGTCAGTCAAATATCTCAAAACAAACAGTAAAATAGGAAGACAGTCTTTAAAATAAACGCTCAATTTGTTCTTTTAAATCTGCCAATGTCGTCTGCTTAAAGTCTTACTGATCCCCTACGAGAAAAGGCCTTGGAAACAAAAGATGGTCTAAAGGTTAAAATGAGAGTGTGTTCCGAGGAAGTGGCCGCCATGTTCCTCCTGTCTTGTAAGTGAAGTAACAGACATTGTTGAGCTGCAATGAGTCTTGGGCTTCCTTCCACCTGGGGGCTCATGCTTTGGGAGCTGCTGTTCAAGGTCATGCAGCTGGTTCTGATTCCAGGTGGCCGTGTGTGTAGCAAAGTGAAGCCATGCCCAATCGTGTGCCCTCATCATGACGGAGGAAATGCTTGCGTCAATTGAGTCCCCTGTCACCAACACTCACAAGATGTAGCAAACCGATTCCAACTCATGGCGACACCGTAGAACAAGTAGAACTGCCCCTGTCGGCTCCCGAGGTTAGAAAGCTTCCCAGGAGAAGAAAGCTTCATCCTTCTCCCTGGGGGATGCTCAGAAACAAGGGTGACAGTCGATGCTTCATTAGGAAACATGATAGTTAGCTGAAAGGGGAAATGAGGGGAGAGTTTGAGCTCAAGGCTTAAAAGACCGTGCCAGGGCAATAGCTCCCAGAGGTCCTTCCTATCCCAGTGAAGCTAATAAATCCGGAGGGGGGTGGGTGGATTTGAAAACTTGAAGTTCTTGTCCTCCTTTTCTTCCTTTCTGTCAGTTGAGATCAATTGATTGTGGTCTTGATTAGCAAGGTAGGCAGGGAGGCTGGTCTTGGGGGAGTGGAAGTCTTGGTTCATAGAGACGGTTTGTTCTGTAGACCGGTTTGCTCTGAATCTTGGGTTTCCATCTTTCGCTTTTGCTCATAACAGATAGGCTTTACCTCTGACGGCCGTTCCTTACTACTCAGGCCCCAGGGGCTGCTCAGCGGTTACGATAAATGTGGAATCAGTGTATAGACTCAGTCTGATTATTTAAAGATGCATATACCATAAAAACCCAAACGAAACCCATTGCTACTGAATTGAGTCTAAGTCAGGATGACGCCATGTGTCATGAAAAACAGCTTCCCATAAGATTTCCTTGAATGTAATCTGCTAGGCCTTTCTTTCATGGTGCTACTCGGTGAGTTGAACCACCAACCTCCAGGGATAGCAGATAAGCATCAACTGTTTGCACCACTCAGGGGCCAACTTTATCTTTAACACGCAGGACAAGCGAGTCGGTGACAACGTGATCCAAATGTAGGAAAACGGATGCTGCAGAATTAGATGGGTCACAGGGAATTTTCAGGCTGACGCTAACAGAAGTGTCTCAGGCTGGGTCCCTAAAGGAGCAAGATCAATGACATGTGTCTGTATCAACATGCAGACAGATTGATTTCCAGGAGGTCACTCACACAGTTGTGAAGGTTGACAAGTTCCAAGCCTGAGAGTCAAGTGTCAGGTTGGCAGCTTCTCTGGATGCAGGTGGTTGCAGGGACTGGCTAGCCCAAGTCAGCAGGTTGGACCTCAGATGCAAACTAACAGGGCTGTGGGAGATGGTGAACCCCACAAGTTGAAGTCAGGTGGCAGGCTACTGACTCATATTCCAAGAACTGGGTGTCGGAGGATATGGCATCAGGAGAGAGAGAGAGAGAGAGATAGAGAGAGAGAGAGAGAGAGAGAGAGAGAGAGAGAGAGAGAGAGAGAAGGAAGGAGGAGAGAGGGAGGGGAGTGTGTGAGTGCCATAACAGCGAACCAAGCTTTGCCAGAGCACCCACATAGATTGGATGGATGCAGGCCACATCCCCCAAAGAATTCCCCTTACAGGAGACCACAAACTGGAGGGTCACTACAAAAACACTGAGAAATGTGGCTGAGCCAAGTTAATTCATAATATGAACCACCACAAGAAACAATCATTTTAATGTAACCAACAACAAAGAGGGCGTTCGGGTGTTCAGAAATTAGTTCTTTCAGTTCCATGCTTACTAGGTATATCTGAGGAAATGAGCCATGCCCCTACTCGCCCCCACCCCCAGCACTTCCATTAAAGTGACAAAATAAGAAAAATGCGTTTCTCAGGCAGTAAAACTAATACGTTAAGGTTCGTGAAACCGTAAACCTGAGACCATAAAGTAAAACGAGAATGACAACAGTCAGAAGACGTTAAGCCATGTCAACAAAAGGGATCTGTTCGCAGAGAGAAAAATTCTAATTCTAAAACGGTCAGAATGATACTTAGGAGGATGGCTATTAATAGAAGCAATATTAGAGAGATCTAAATGGCTAATGAGTCTGCCAGGAAAGCGCCATGTTAAACAAGCATACTAACGTTTACCCCGTGGGGTTACTGTAAGACTTTACACATTGAAACAGAAAACCAATCTGCTGCGGCTGTGTCTGATCCATGCAGATGCCCCATGTTAAGAGAGGAGAGCTGCTCCCCGGGACTTGGTGGGTTATAATCTTTGTGGAAGGTCACCAGGCCTTTCTTCCTTGGGGCTGGATGACAGGTTGGAATCACCACATCTAGGTACGTAGTGGAGTGCCAACCTTTCTCCTGGGACCGTCAGGAAGCGGACGTGAGAGGTTATGGGTAGTGCTGCCTATGTGGTACCTGGCGCTTGGTAAAGTTCCTTCCCTGTGCCTTCTCTTTGGTCAGAGCGCAGTGGACTGAGGACACTGTCTTCTGTTCTTCACTGCGCATTGTTCTCCCCCGGACAGCTTCCCCTTCCCCTGTACCTGGTTACTATGCCCCCAAGCTGGAGGCACCCCACACCCTTCCAGGGAAGAGGACACACTGATGCGGTCCTGTCATCTTCTCGGGGTGATCCGGCGAAGGCTGCTCACCTGCCTGACACCTCACGGAGCTGCCGGGAGGACGGCACGTGGCAGCACCTGTGCAGATCCGAAGAGTTCAGGGAGAAGTTGGATGGCTGCCCATCAGCCCCGTGGGCAGAAAGAAGGCACGAAGTGGCCGCCTTTCAGCGTTCTGATCTGAAATGTGTTAACAACTCACAGAAAGAGGCATCGTGGGGGCAGGTAATGACGCTCCCTGGGTAGGGGGGGGGGGAATGCCACCATCAGAGGGGTCCTTCCTCTGCGGCTTCCACAGTCTGCCAAATGTCAACAAGAGGAACTGTAAAAAGCCCCAAAGTGACCAAGCCGGCACTAGGACTCCACAAGCACCAGGCTCTGTAGAATCTGTTCACAGAGGCATGCGAAATTGCTAGACATGTTTCAAGTCTGAAGAGAAGCCAGTTTGCAGGAGAAAGAAAAGGGGGTGATGGAAAACCAGTGATCAAGGTAAGTATATTACTAAGGGCTCGTTTTAGGTGTGTCACTGCCTTGCCGCCGTGCCTTCCTGCACGCATGCTACAAAGAGAGGCGGGGAGAGCTTGGTAACTGGGTCGCTTCTGAAGATTTGCTTGTTGGACAGATTCAGAGATGTAAGGCACCGCTAGCCATCTTTTTCAAACCAGAAGGATTCTAAGTGAAACAACTAGCTAATCAATTGACTGGTTGGACAAGCGCAGCAGTCAGTTACAGGCCTGGGGGATTTCCACTCCTTGTCATTTCCTCCCCGGCTCAGTTTGGGACAGATCTTTGGAATGCGCATAAAAGGAACCCCTGGTAGGGGCTAGAGGTTCAAGTTCAGTCAGAGGTCAAAGGTCCAGCCATCTGCTGCTGCCTGGGCATGGCCATGAACAGCCTCCGAAGCACAGCCTTGCTTTCACACACAGGGGGTGGCCATGAATTGGAATGGACTTTACTGAGTTTTATTTTGGTGAATTAAAAACAAACACCCCAAATTCATCACGTCCATCTGTGCTTTGTTTGGTTTTTCCCCGAACGCCCACAAATCTAGCTCCTCCTACTTCTCATCCAACTTGGAACGTCTTACAGGATGTCAGCACCCAGAGTCAGCGAGAGAGCTGCTACCTGTACATCTGGTGGCAGAGAGGCGCCTGCATTGCTTCAGGGCCACTGGGCAAGCCAGGCACATCTGCAGAGGCAAATGGCTCCAAAGGTCCAGCGTGGTTGGAGTCAATATGTCCTGAGACACTTCAAGTGACTACAGACTCCAGCAACAGAGCTAATTAGTGGAAATTGAAGTAAAGATGGTGACAGCTGAAAGCAAGGGTGTGAAGCTCGTGTCACTTGGTGACAGGAACCCAAGGAAGATTCTCCTAAGGGAAGGGCCTGCATGCTTGCACCTCATTTGGTTTGCAGACTAACACGTTTCTGCTACAAGTGCATATGTCTTTACATTCTGGAGAGACTGTGTACGACAGTGACCTGTTACTAATTATAGCCATGCGTACACTACAAAAACAAAATTCAAAAGCCCAACTCACAGCCAACAGAATTAACACTTCGCCCAGTGACTCAGATTACCTTGCAGCCCATCATCTGCAGCGAGGAAACTCCTGACTCCAGGGGACAGTGTATTTGTTGCCTCGCTTCCTCGCGGCCCATCCTCATCAGCAAACACCTCCAGCTGCCAAGGCCCTTTACTCTGCCTGTTCACACAAGTAAGACTTCCTAGAAAATATCACTTAAACCACCCTCGCCATTAATTCCATCTATTCTCACCTTTTAGTTCAGGGATTGGCTAGGTCATCGGTAAAGTTAGCATGCATTTAAGTTTACTTCAATTACCCAAAGGATCCCAGGGGATAGTGGCTAGGTGCTTGGCTGCTATCTGAAAGGTCAGCAGTTCAAACCCACTGCCAGCATCTCCGGCAAGGGAAAAATCATGTGGAACTCTGCTTCCCTGTGGGGACAGTTAAGCTGGTAAGCACAAGGACTGCAGTTCAAAACCACCAGTGACTCCTTGAGAGAAAGATGGGGGTTTCTACTCCTGCCAAGAGTCCATCTCGGAAGCTCACAGAGCGGTTTCACCCTGTCCTATACGCTAGCTATGTGTCAGGATGGACTGGATGGCAGGGAGTTTGGTTTGTGGATAGGGTCACTAAGAGTTGGAATCAAGCACCCAGCAGTGGGGGAGTTATCTGAGGCGCCCCAGTGGTGCAGTGTTCCAGGGAGAAATTGGCGGTCCCAAGGCATGCAGCTGACCTGGCAGTCAGTTCCGGTCAAGACCAACCCTTAGAAACCCCGATGGGACAGTTCCACCTTGTCACGGGAGTCAGTATTGAGTCGACGCCTGACGCCACCTAACCGCAACATAAATAGCATGAAACAGTGAACTCTACCCCTGCCGAATGTGTCACCTTCTTTTATGTTCTCATCTGTAGAAGGGGGATTGAAATCAGAGGCGTTGAGAGAATTGAATGTGTGTGTGTGTGTGTCTAACACAGATATTCAGTGTTCAGTACAGTACAGACAGGCACAGCAAGAACTCTGAAAATAGCTACTGGTCTTATCATCCTGTTCGGAAGATTATTCTGTCACTTGTGCTTGCATTGGTCTCCACCTCCTGATTATTACCTGGTACACATGGCAGCTCATTCTGCCGTGGTGGTCATTCCAACTCACAGTGACTCGGAAGGACACAGTAGAGCTGCCCTTGCAGATGTGCAACATGATAAATCTTTACAGGAGCAAAAAACCTCATCGAGCGAGCTGGTGGTTCTAACCACTGATCTTGAAGCAAGTAACCCACGCCACCAGGGCTCACTTCCCAGGAACTGGAGAAAAATGGCAACGTTCAACTGCATCATTGAAGCTAAGCAACTAAGGGGGTGGTCCGTCCACGGTGCACATTGAGAACGTGTTCGACTACTAAGCACAAGCTTGGACGTTTTGTTCACTCAGAGTGTCTCAGAAGAAAAGGCCTGGGAAAACCATCAACAACCCAATTTTGCACAGTTCTGTTCTGAGTCGGAACAACATGCAAAGATTGAGGGGGTTCCATGTACATGCACTCACTGCGGTTCACCAAAGCGCAGTCACACATGTCCACGTGCAGGCCAAACCAGGTTGCAGCAGGCTCTGATTCTGCAGAGCAAGCCAATGACAAGATAAATCAAGTCACAATCGACAGAGAAGTGTGTTTCTACAGGGCTTCAAATGGAAAAGGAAGTCTCTGGCAGGGGCACGTAAGTCACAGCAACTTGAGGCTGCACCTGTGGCTTGGTGAAGGGTGAGGGCGGGTCCAGGCAGGACTACCTGTGCTCCTAGACGATGCTAAGTTCCGCTTGCTGGGAGCATCGTAAGCAGTACGGTGGGCACAAAGAGAAGGCGGCTCCGTGAGAGGGGTCTTCACGAAACAGCAAGCGCAGACCACCACCCTAAGCCCAGAGCAGCAGCAGCAGCAGCAGCACCTTCTTCTGTTAATACAGGTCACTGGACCCTGGAGCATGATGAAGCGAAATTTTACCTGAGATCTTCGTTTTCAAAAACAATCTGCACATTTCTGTGTCGTCTGGAGGAGACAGGCGGATTGAAGAACGCTGCTGAAGTAGCTTTCCTCCAGGGGGTTCCATTCCCAACATAATCTCCAAACACCCAGTCCTCGCCTCCCCTGCCACATCTTGCCTCCCACCCCCACTCCAAGTCCTGGTCTCTCAGGATCGTGTGGGCTTAGACACCGGAGAAAATGGCACTCAACCCAGTCCTAGTAAATCACCCACACATCCCAGAGATCAATCTCCCCAACTTTCTGGTAAACGCCTCTTAGTCTCTGCTTCTACTGAGTAGACACGGGTTCCCTGGCTCATCGCCAGTACCTGCTCTGTGGCAGCCCCATTCCCATGTTATCCCTCTTCTACTGAGGAAGTCCCTCCCTGCTGCGTGGCAGGTGTGCTGAAGTCACAGCCGCTTCCCCTTGACTCCTTTCCCCTCCTAAGGAAGTTATTTTGAATGAAAGCCGCCATGGCTGTCTTTAACATCATCCACAGGCCCCCTAGTCAGAGGCATTAGGACCCCAGTTTTGGGATGCCATAGGTCGTGAAGGACACCCCCAGCCAAGCTCTTGCCTTTGCCAGGTCTTCTTTGATCAAACAGATGGATTTGCATGGGAGGATCTCAGGTGAATGTCGCCGGTGTTCAGCGGCTGAATTCTTAGCTTCCATGTGCAAGGCCTGGGTTTGATTCCTGGCCACTGTGCCTCATCCTGAGCCACCACCTGCTTCTCCATGGAGGCTTACATGCTGCTGTGACATGGCCAAGGTTTCAGCAGAGCTACCAGACTAAGAAGAGTGACTTGGGGAAATCAGCCAGTGCCAACTCTATGGCTCATTGTGATCTCAAGGCCAACAGAACCCCCGGACGACTGAAGACTGGGCAGAGTTTCATGTTGCTGTGCTCAGAGTCCCAGTGAGAGGGGGCCAACTCTAGAAGGCTGATGCCGAAATGTTCAATGTTCTCCAGGGCTTCTGGATGCGCTTCCACTACATCATCTTCTCCTCTTACTATATTCTCGTCCCATCTTCCTCAGAGGTGTCTTCTATGACCCTCAGACATGGGATGGGATGGCTGAACAGACAGCAGTCTCTATCATTATCCATGTGTGTTAGTCTGGGTAGACTAGAGAAACAAATTCATGGAGACACTCATATGTGTATAAGAATCAGGTATCAACCATCAAAGAACAAAATATCATGTCATTGTAAATGAGAGTGAGCAAAGAGTGGAGACCCAAAGCCCATCTGTAGGCAATTGGACACCCCCTTACAGAAGGGTTGTGGGGAGGAGACGAGCCAGTCAGTATGCAGGGTAGCAAAAATGAAACATACAACTTTCCTCTAATTCTTAAATGCTTCCTCCTCCCACTGTCATGATCCCAATTCTACCCTACAAATCTGGCTAGACCAGAGGATATACATCGGTACAGATAGGAATTGGAAACACAGGGAATCAAAAGACAGATGATCCCTTTAGAACCAGTGGTGAGAGTGGTGATACCTGGAGGGTGGAGGGAAGGTTGGGTGTAAAGGGGGAACTGATTACAAGAATCTACATATAACCTCCTCCCTGGGGGACAGACAACAGAAAAGTGGGTGAAGAGAGATGTCAGACATATAACATATGACAAAATAATAATAATTTTTAATTATCAAGGGTTCATGAGGGAGTGGGGAGGGAGGGGGGAAATGAGGAACTGATATCAAGGGCTCAAGTAGAAAGCAAATGTTTTGAGAATGATGATGGCAACAAATGTACAAACATGCTTGACACAATGGATGAATGTATGGATTGTGATAAGAATTGTACGAGCCCCCAATAAAATTATTTTTAAAAAAGAGAGCTTTATATACAAGAGCAAACATTCATTAAGAAAACATCCCCGCCCAGTTCAGATCAAGTCCATAAGTCTGATATTAGTCCGTATGCCGGATACAAATCTACAAAATCCTCTTCAGACTAGCAAAACAAATGCAATAACACTGAATGCAGGATGATCACAGGCCAGTGGGTAGAAAATCTTTGGATCCAGTGGCGGTGTAAGCATCTCAGTGCTGGCCAGGGTCTCCACGTGGCTCCTTGAGCTCCCAGGGCAGCACGGGGTCTATGTGTCTAGTCAGTAGAGCACCTCCAAAGGAGTGAAAAAGAGAAAATATGTCTTCCACCAACAAGGAGGAAATCCCAGAGTTTTCCCAGAATCCTCAGGGGAAGGTCATGCCCCCACAGAGGCCTCATTGGTTATATCTTGATTGACAGGCCAGACTCCACCCCTTCACTCCTAATCCTCTCAAATGGACATCAGATTATGTAATGACCACACCTTGGATTATCCAACACTTCTGAGGAGCCAGGCGTGTAACGTACCCAAAGTCACAAATGGGAAGCACATCAGGAATTATAACCTAGATTTTCTGGGGGACACCTTCTCTCCCCCCCACCAAAGCAATCAAGTTCCTCACTCTCCATCATTCTGACCTGTCCCCACCCGGACCCCAGCATTTATGATGGTAGCTGCTATCAACGGTTCTCAACCTGTGGGTCTTGACTCCTTTGGGGTTTGACGACCCTTTCACAGGGGTCATCTAAGACCATTGGGAAACAATATATAATTAAAATTGTTTTGTGATTAATCACTCTGCTTTAGTTATGTTTAATTATGTTCGATTTGTAACAATGAAAATACATCCTGCACATCAGATATTTACATTATATTTCATAACCATAGCAAAGTTACAGATATATAAAAGAAACAGCAAAGAAAATAATGTTATGGTTGGGGGTCACCACAACAAGAAGACCTGTGTTAAAGGGTGGCGGTATTAGGAATGTTGAGAACCGCCATGCTAAATCATCAAGATGCTAAGGTCACCAGCAGCCACTGGGATGGGCTTCCTTGATTCTGATAGGATAGGATAGGTTTGGCCGGCTTCCATTGTGAAACCACCCTGCTCCTCGGCCTCATGCATGCGGCCTTCCCTGCTACTCCAACTGTTGCTCACTCTGAACGTGTAGGGCTTCACACCTAAGTGGTTCAGCTGTATGAACTTTAGCTGTTTCAGGGGCTAAGAAATAATGTCGAGTGACTCACACTCTCACTGCCATCGAGTCAATGCTGACGCATAGCGACCCCCTGTGGGTTTCAGGGTCTATAACTGTCTATGGGAGTAGAACGCAGCCCAATGCCCAACACCTATGCCACCAAGACTCTAGTCACACATAATTGATCACTAATGTAAAGCCTTATTTGATACCTTTCCAAAAGCGGGTGGGGGAGGGGGATCAAAAATTCAGATTTTATTTTCTTGGGTCTCTTCGTCCCAGACCACAACAGCCCAGTTTAGGCAGGTAATGTCACAGCTCGAATGCCAGGTGCATTTGAAAAAAATAATAAGATAATCTCCAAACGAAATTAGCTTTTACACCTAGCAGCAGACGGAGAACGATGCAGGAGCTCTTGGAAAGAGGAAGAGAGGCTCGGATTCAGCACACTAGAAATCAACAGCTGTGTGTCAAGTCACGGCTGCCTACAGCCTGGGCGTTCTGAGCAGGGGAAAATGGCTTACCTTAAAATAACCGTGTCACGCTTGGGGAAAATGTATCATGCAATAGCCACGCCACAAGGCGTGGCACGGTTCGTTTTTACTGCTCACCCAAGAAACCCCGCTAACGTGCGCACTGCTCCAGGCAAATGGTAAGGGGGTGGGGAAGGCCGATTCTCAGAAATACGTGAATCATAATTGTTAGTCATCAGCTGGGAAATTGAGAAGGCAATGCCTATCAGATCAGTTTAGCATGTGGGCATGGTACTATTATTTGTCAAATGTCCAAGACATATTCCTCCTGTAGGTACCTAAATCCCTCCTCAGCTCTTTAAGTTTCCTAGTTTGTGGGTTGGGATTATTTTAGACTTTCACATATTAGTATGAAGAAGCGGTTGGTATTAGCATATGAATAGATGCCATTGCTAAATATTCATAATCAGAGGTGGAGGGAGGAGCTTATAAAACCAGGCAGACAATAGCAAATGGATTCTTCAATAACAACAACACAGAAAAAACAGACAGCCATGGAGTCAATTCTGACTTCTACCAACCCTAATGGACAGAGAAGAATTGCCCTTGGGCGTTCCCAAGGCTGTAAATCATTACAGGAACAGAAAACCTCATCTTTCTCCATTGTAGCAGGTGGTAGATTCAAACGGCTGCCCCTGAGGTTAGCAGCCCAATAACCCACGACACCAACAGGGTTGCTCTCGTTCAAGAACAGTTATACAAAATTATCGATATAAAACTAGGTATCGGATCTCAGAAGCACCACCAGTTTCCAGATATATCTATTCTGAGCTGTAATATATCCATCACAGGGCAGGGATTCCTGTAAATGAGCCAGCCATACGTATTTCATGACAACTCTCCTTAACACCAACTCTACCATAAACACTCGAGTATACAATGCCGAGTTCCACAACTCAATTAGAAATGCTCAGACAGTATGTTAAAGATAAATTATTACAAGCATTCCAATATCAGGCTTTATGCCCGCCAAGAAGCCTTGCCGTCTACAGTAATTTATGGTGCAGTGATGCCTAATGTGGGAAATGCATCCGAATGTTCCCAAGACAGTGTCCCGGATGACAGTACAGCACCCTGGGAACCCAGCGAGTGGGAGTAAGGGGGAAAGAGAGTGGGAGCGATGGTGACGGTCTGGCACCAAACGTTGCCACAGAACGGCCTGCAGCTCATGGTGGCCCCTGTGCGCCACAGTGGGCTGTGCTCCAGAGGGTTGGCACCAGGCCTTTCTTCCCAGGTGCATTTAGGTGGACCAACTTTTCAGCTACGGGTGCATTCATTGTTTGTACCACACAGGGTCTCCCGATAAAACCCACTAACAGCAAGCTGGTTCCAATTCAACGTTAAACATGCTGCGCCATCAGGGGTTATTGGCCTCCCAAGCCAAACAAATCAAACCCACTCCTCTGAGTCAATGCTAACTCACACGGACCCTACAGGAGAGAGTAGAACGGCTCCTTAAAGTTTAGAAGACTAAACCTTAGGGGAGCAGACAGCCCCCTCTCTCTCCTGAGCAACTGGTGGTGGACTTACTGATCAACTTTGCAGTTAACAGCACTCAACCCACTGTGCCACCAGGACTCCTCTCTTGGCCTCCAAAACCCAAAGACCCGACCACTGCTTTGTCTATTCCAAGTCATAGCAACCTGTCTTTCTCTTAAGGCTTCATCTTTCTTTTGGGGAATGTCTTGAGGTTAGCAGTTCAAACCCAAAGCCAGACATCTTCCCAAGGCAAACACCAAACTTACTGCCACCGAGCCAATTCTCATGTATAGGAACCCTATATGAGAGGGTAAAACTGCCCCTGTGGGTTTCCCATACTTTAAATCTTCATCGGAATAGATAGCCTCATCTTTCTCCACTGGAGAGGCTTATGGGTTTGAACTCATGACTTTGTGGGTAGAGGTTCACTATGTAGCCGCAGGGCTTCTAGGTGCCTACCAGGACCCCTGACAACCCCGAGCTAAGGCTTGGGTTGCGTCCATGCTCATGGAAGCAGCAGCAAAGAGGTCAAACAACACACTGCGTTGGGTAAACCTGTTGTATAAGACTCCTTGAAAGTCTTGAAAAGCAGGGATGTTACTTTCAGAATTAAGATGCACCTGACCCAAGACAGGATATTTTCAATTGCATCATATGCAAGTGTAAGTTGGACGCCGACCAAGGAAGACTGAAGAAGCGTCACTTCATTGGAATTATGGTGCTGGTGAAGAATACTGAAAGTGCCACGGCCGGCCAAAAGAACAAACAAATCTGTCTTGGAAGAAAGGCAGCCAGAATGCTTCTTAGAAGCCAGGATGAAGGGACTTTGTCTCACAAGACAGTGGACATGTTGTCAGGAGAGACCAGTCCCTGGAGAAAGACTTCATCTTGGCAAAACAGAGGGGCGGTGAAAAAGAGGAAGACCTTCAACAAGATGGATGGACTCTGTGGTTGCATCGATGGACTCACACGTTAGGAACCATTGTGAGCATGGCACAGGACCGGGCAGGGATTTGCTCTGTCGAGTGCGGGGTGGCCACGAGATGGAACCGACTGGAGAGCACCTACTGCTAATAAGCCGTGGGTTGTGTCATACATCGGAGACGGCAATTTACAAGAGCTGGTGTTCTGCCTCTGTGATCCACGCCATGAATCCAATGGAGAGAGAGGGCTCCAACCTTGTCTTTGCAACGACCACAGGGACAAGGAAAGAGAGCGAGAACTCTCAGCACCTCCAGCGCAAGTCAATCCACACCATCCTTCTGTCAGAAGGAATCGCTGTGCCGTGAAAGAAGATTCAAACATCACAGGCTCCTTGCATGTCGGCGAAGCTCTACCTCAGGACAGCAGAAAGCCATTGGTGTCCCATTAACCCTCAGGAAGTGGATTAGCCCCTTCTGGGCTTGGTTTCTGGAGGCTCTCGGAGCTCCAGGGTGCCCGTGAAGTGCAACTTCAACCAGCAGTGGCAATTGCAGTAATAGAAATCTGAAAATAACGCATCCACTCTGGCATGCCAACTCACTACTTTTAATTGTGGCTCATTAAAGATGTAAATAGAAGAAGAATTATGCTCACCCTTACTACTGTTCCACTCCTGCAGCAAAATGACAATGCTCCCGCTCCCAGGCAGGAAGAGAGGCTTCTGCTTTGAATAACAGAACCCCAAAGTGAGGGAATGTTATTCCCCACCACGCTTCCACCACTGCATGCTTCTGCCTGCCGCGGGGCAGGGGCAGGGGCAGGGGCAGGCAGATGGAAGGATTCTGTCTGAAAATGTAGTAGAGGAAGAGCAAAGCCCAAGTCAACCACAGAACGACATCTACATAATTGGTGGCATTATCACCCAGACACAAGGCTGTGTGCAGAAATGCCGTGGAGAACGCAGCCAGGCAGAGGCTGAAGCCAAAGTGGGAGCCGTCTGCTCCAAAGAACAAAACCACCTCTCCGAAGGCATCCAGTCTTCACGGGACACGTGCCGCCTCCTTCAGCTGCTAACGAGGACAAATCTGTGCATCTTCTTTTGATCCTAGTTCTGAGAAGACCCAGTTTCAGAAGTTAAAAGGTGAACTATACTTTATTGCTAGCTATCGACCCAATAAAGTGTGGATAAATTAACAGCCTTCCACCACCTGTCCTGCCAGTTTGTCATTCTGAGGTGGCCTTCATGTGCTTCGATGTTAGGCATTCTGCCACCGAATCTCAAATCGCAGCAGGGTCAACCTTCCTTGGCCAATCTGACTGGAGCTTCCAGACGAACACAGGAGGGAAAACCCCGTGACCTGCTTTTGAAGCTCAGCAGATAAAAAAGGCAGCAACCACAACTGATTATTGTCTGCCAGCATGATGGAAGGAAAGCCCCTATTTCTATACAAACAGCTGCAACAATGGGTCCCAACATGCCAACAAGCATGAAGATGGCACGGGACTGTGCAGTGTTTCAGTCTGTGACAAGGGAGGCTGCCATGACGTGGAGCAGACTCAACCATGCTAATCACGACAGTGAACCTGTGCATGAGAAAATGATCGTGAGGCTGTGTGAAAATCCACTGAGATCACACCCACCAGGATGGTTATTATTAAACAAATGGAAAATAGCAAATGATGGCGAAGATTTGGGGAAATGGGAACACCTGTCCATTGCTAGTGGGACGGTAAATGGTCCTGCATTGAAGAATACAATAGGAAATGATGTCGTATCATAGAATAGAGTGGAAAATGATGTCGTATCCTAGAATACAGTGGGAAATGATGTCATATTATAGAATACAGTGGGAAATTATGTCATATCATAGAATACAGTGGGAAATGATGTCGTATCAGAATACAATGTAGAATGGTGTAGTGTTGTTGAACACAGCGTGGTTGACCTTCAAAAAATAACATATGTCCTTCAGAAATAACATATAACCCAACAATTCCATTCCTATGAATTCAAAAAATTTCATTTCATTCAAAAGAGAGAAAAGCAGGACCCCAAACAGCTATGTTTACACCCTAGCACTGTACACCTAAGCCCCAAAGTAGGGCCAACCCCAATGTCCATTAACAGAAGAATGGAATATTCATTCAGTCAATAGGAGAAAATAGAAATTTGGATACCTGCAAGGACATGGACAAATCTTCAACATATAATGTTGAATAAAATAATTCAGATAGGAGATATCTGGTGTATGCCAATGTATGCAGACACAGATTAGTGATTACGAGGGGATGGAGGTTGGAGGCAATGGGGACTTATTGTCCAGTGGGCACTAGGTGTATGTTAAGGAGACCTGTGGTTAAAGTGCTCAGTTGCTAGCCAAGAGGTTAGTAGTTTGAAC
The DNA here is from genome assembly GCF_050624435.1 of Tenrec ecaudatus. Taxonomy (NCBI): domain Eukaryota; kingdom Metazoa; phylum Chordata; class Mammalia; order Afrosoricida; family Tenrecidae; genus Tenrec; species Tenrec ecaudatus. The sequence goes on along the minus strand of NC_134530.1, from coordinate 298,830,603 downwards.
CCACCAGCCACCCTGCAAGAGACAGACTTGGCAGCTGCATCTATAAAGATGTACAGTGTTGAAAACACTGTGGGCCAGTTCTGTCCTGTCCTATAGGGTTCCCATAAGTCAGACTCAACTGCTCAGCAGTGGGATTGGGTTTCTCTTTTTTTTTGGGTGGGGGGGTGGGAATGAAAAAGTTTTGTAAACTGTTATTGGAGATGGTTATTTATGCTGTCATTGTAATAAATAGCATTGGACTTTATACTTTGAAATGGAAGATTTGGTCTTACATGCATTTTACCCTAACAAAAGGAGATGAAAGGTTAGAACAGTACGTTCAGGCACTTTCAAAGTACCATACCCTAGTGGTGGCCTCTGGAGACAGGGTGCCTTTGGCCCATGATGTGGATGTGGGCAGTGTGGTAAAAGCAATGAGTAAAGCCAGCATGGACATTCACTAGCCATGTTTCTCCAACAGGAACCTCAAGTTCTTTTCTGCAAAATGATTACAGCTGCAGGTGAGCTAAGACGGAAAAACCAAACTCGCTGCCATCGAGTCAGCACAGACTGCTAGTGACCCTCCAGGACAGAGCAGAACTGCCCTTGTGGGTGGCAGTTGTCAGTTCGATCCCTCGTAGAGAGTTCTGAAAAGTGCATGAAGCGCAGTCAATGAAAAACCCAACTCAAATCAACCCCATGGGCAGTTTCCAAGGCTGTCAATCATGACTGGAGCAGAGAGCCTCTTCCTTCTTCATCAGAGGGCTGCTGGGACCTGTGGGGAACATCGGTGCTTACCCAGAAAGCATACCAGGGATCCTTATAAGGCAGGCTTTTTAAATAAAACATCTAGTGACATTTTCAACACGTGATATTAGAAAGCACCCTACTCTTGACTTGGAGAAGGTGGGGGGGGGGGGCTATGAGAATGCCAAATTAATTTTGGATCTGGCTTTTCCTTTTCATTTAAAGCCAAGATCTATTTTTCTCTTCTGCTATCTTAACCAAATAGAATTCTGAGAAATTGAAAAATTAAAAAAAAATAGTAACAAGTGTATTCCTAAAGTGGAATAGCCTCTCAGAACTGCAAGCATCCCATCGATCCTTTAATGCTACCCAGGCGTGGCTTTTTCAATTACTTCAGATAAAAATACTACAAAGTCGCATAGTGTTGCCAGCACTGGATGTGTCATTTATTTGAATTTCTGATTTAGCCAGTCTGATTATGCATGGCATAAAATAGTTTAAAAAAAAAAAAGCAATTGCTAGTAAATTCACAAATACAACTACCAAGGAGCTGAAGTGATTTCTAGTCAATGCTAGAACATTGTAACATCAAAGGTGTAGGCTAGAGTTTTAGGTAAAATTATCTGGTGCTGAATCCAAGCTTCGCTGTGAAAATGGTCTCAATCGTGTGCTTTGACTTTCTCGATGATCATTGCTTAACTAAAACATGCTTCTTACCCTTAATTGAAGCATAATTTCTACGAGGGGACTTAGGAAGATTCATGGAAAATTCCATTATCTTCATTGACTATTTCCCATGGATTACCTTGGCAGCCTTTTCCTGTGTGTCCAGATGAGCATGTCTTCCTTTCCTCCTCTGGAAACACTAGTGAAAATCTACGATGAGCAGAAATGGGCTTGACATCTGGACTACAACATTTCAAATAAACCAATGCCTACTCTCACAAGCCATCCGCAGCGATCACCCCATGCAGCAATAACACGTGAAGACGAGTCATTTTGATTTGGGCTCCACCAATACGTAGGAGTTCACCCCATAGAGAAATAAAATCTCATGCAGCAGAACCAATAGGAGGAAAATCCTGCCTATTAAAATATACCGGTAGGCTATTTAGTTGAAAAGGGTCCTGGGTTATTCCTGGAACTGGCGGTTTGAAACCACCAGTGACTCCATGAAAGAATGATGCGGCTTTCTACTCCTGTAAAGAGCCACAGTCATGGAAACCCACAGGGAAGTTCTACCCTGTCCTGTTGGGTCGCCGTGAGTCAGCCTGGTCTCATAGCATGAGTTTGAGGAGAAACTAAATGTGGGCCCATGAGGATGAGAGGGGCCGGGGAGGGAGGGGTGAGGTCTATGATGTAAATGAGGAATTGAGAAGAGAGTCACAGGGGCCTTGAATACCATGCGATAATCTTATCTTGTTGAGACTATAAAACAAAACAAAGAAACAGGCCCGCTGGCCTTTCAATCATTCCTGATGGGTTTCTACGGCAATAAATCTTTCTAGGAGCAGATAAGCCTCATCTTTCTTCTGAGGCTCATCCGGTGGTTTTGGACCCCTGACCTTGTGGTTAGCATTTGAATGCTTACCCTACAGCACAGGCTGGGAAATGAACCAAAAACCTTTACACTTAAATGAGAACACATACCCCACCTCCTATTAAGGCTTTTAGGCAGTGAGAGAACTTAACTGCTAACCCACAATGGGTGATTGGAGCCACCTGGCCCACGGGGAGAAGACAAGGCGGTTTGACCCGGACTTCCAAGGGGCAGCGAGTGCTACTGTGTTCCACAGCAGTGGTTCTCAACCTTCCTCATGCCGCCACCCTGTAATACACTTCCTCATGTGGTGGTGACCCCCGACCATAACATTATTGTCATTGCTACTTCAATACTGTAATTTTGCTGCTGTTATGAATCATCATGTAAATATCTGATGTGCAGGATGTATTTTCATTGTTACAAATTGAACATAATAAAAGCATCATGATTAATCACAAAACATGTCATTATATATTATGAAATATTTATTTCTAATGACAAAATAAATGAAATTTTGTCATGAAGCATAGTGTAGCATGGGTAACAGTCTTCACGCTGGGTACTTGTCTGTGGGCGTATCTGCTTGGGGGCTGACCCGCCTGGAAACAGATAGAGGAGCAGTGTCTCGGTTCCTAAGACCCTCTGAAAGATGTTTTCCGATGGTTTTGGGCTACCCCTGTGAAAGGGTCATTTGATCCTCAAAGGGGTCGTGACCCACAGACTGAGAACTGCTGTTCTACATGGTCACAGTGAGCCTGGTTTTGTTTCTTATCAAGGATTTTCCCAGAGGATTAGAAGAATTCAATCACATCTTTCTTTGGGTAAAATAATTCTCAAAATTGTAGAATGCATGGGCAGTTAAGGAAGAATATTCTTTAGGAAGCCGGTGTGGTAGTCTAGGCAAGGAGTGCTAATGGTCTAACATGGGGTGAGGGTGCAAGAATAGAGAGGAGTGGGCCACCAGAGTACTTCAGAGATGGAACTAGCACACATGTGGTCAAGGGACGGACAAAGAGTAAAGAGGAAGTGTCCATCACGGACTGGTGGTCCTGTTAAAAAAATAATCTGGTTGCCAGGGAGTCCGCTCTAACTCGTGGTAACCCAAGGTGGGTCAAGTGTAGAACTGCTCTCTAGCGAGCTTTCAGTGGCTGGTTTGGGGGAAGCAGATCACCAGACCTTTCTTCCAAGGCACCTCTGATGAGAGAAGAGGAACCAAGCTCAATAAGCATCCGTCGGACCCCACCGAGGAGCTCCTTAGGCAATGACACGCTTCAGCTTCAATGCAAGGTGAAGGTACTTACATAATACCCAACTGAGAGGAAGCTGGAAGCCACCATGCTCTCAAAATCCAAAGAGGAAGAGAGATGAATGGCAGGTTTTAGTGCAGAGGTGATGCTGTTGCCAGATGGAGATGTGGGGGCCTGTGTGACAAAGAGTTCATGTTCGCCTCAGCTGACACCCCCACCCCAACCCCATGGACAGATCCTTGTGATTTCCTTTGATGGACCGCAAACACCTCCCTTCAAAGCTTCCAGGCTGTCGCCATGGGAAGGACCCTACCAAGTACAATCAAGATCTGTTTAGAGGATGCCTACTCTGCGATAAGTCACTCCATTTCCTGAGCGGATGTGGTGTACTCCCAACCATGCTACCTGGTTTCTCTGAGGGTCTTAGGCAAGTATTAGCCCGTGATAGCATGAGCAAGGTGACCGCGTCACAACGCATGTGGCAGAAGGCCTTGTGCCTACTGCCTCCAAGGACACGGGCTCGGGAGGAGGCGAGCACACGTCCGGAAGCTGGACAGCATGACCAGGCAGGGCAATGGCAGTCTTCAGGAAGCCGACAGTGCTGCCCCTCTTCCCAAGGGCACCCGCCTTCCAAACCAGTACCCCTAGCTAAGGGCATCCTGTCTTTTCCCATGCACGTGTCCAATGATCCAAGAGGCAGTTTCTGACCCGACTGATGCTCTTTCACAGCTGGGTTTTCTCTTCCCAAACCTGCATGGGACTTTCTCAACCTGGGATGGGATGGGAGACTTTGTCTCACGTACTTTGGAGATGCTGTCAGGAGAGACCAGTCCCTGGAGAAGGGCATCCTGCTTGGTCAAGTGGAGGGGCAGCAAAAGAGAAGAAGGCTCTCAACAAGATGGATTGACCCAGTGGCTGCAACAATGGGCTCAAACAACTGTGAGGCTGGCGCAGGACCAGGCGTTTTGCTGTGTTTGTACACGGGGTCGCTATGAGTCACAACTGACTTGAGGACAGCTCACAACAACAAGAACTTTGGAACGTGGCATGGAAGCAAACACTCCACACACCACTTTGTTGTAATGTGCTGGTGAGTGGGAACCTCGCCGGGCAGGGCAAGCCTGCTCCTGAGGATTCCCAAGGCGGCCGTCTGTCCAGGAGAAGATGGCCACAGCTTCTCTTCCTCAGAGCAGCCAAATAGTGGGATCAAACAGCTGACTTCTTGGTTAGCAGAGAAGTACTTAACTGCAGCGCCACCAGGTCCTCCACAATAGCGGCGCTTACAGGTGGCATTTCACCCAAATCCAAGCACTGTTAAATCACACGCTTGGCCATGTGTATTTGCCTGCAGTTGCTCTTCCACTTAAAGATTCAAAGACAGAAATAAAAAGGTGCAGTTTTCCATCTCTCAGTCCCACCGTCTGTAGGATGGAAAGAGCCCACGTAGAGGGCGATCTGTTCAGAGCTTCTCCAAGCTCACACCAAGAACCTCGCCGCCCCCCTCCTTGTTACCCCTGATTTCCAGAGTGGCAGAATTTTCAACCAGAAAACTGCATTTGGAGGTGGTTATCCGAACAGCTAAGAAGTTGCTTGATTACATCACTTTTTAAGTTTTGGGTTTTGTTTGTTTTTTTAACTTTACAGCCTGATGAGGCTCCCAAGAGCTCTCTGTGTTAATTTTAGACGGTCGGATCCCTGAACAAGGCTTGCGGCACCAGCGAGGCCATGTTCAGGAGTTGTACCAGAATCAGCGGCAGTCTCCACATTTCTCCTGGAGAATCCAACCAAGCCTGCCCCCGTGATGGAGCAAGAGAAACAAAAGGGGGCTGCAGTGGTGGTAGTGCTGGTGGTGGAGTGTTACAGCTGCTTCTGATTCAAGTCCTCTAGGCCATGGCCACTGAGTTGTGTCCACCACTGCTTAACTTCATCATTGTTAGTGATGGGTGTGCTCTCCTACCACTAGTACTGATGACCTGCAAGTTCTAAGAGGCGAAAGAAATGCCAGACAGCCTAGACTACCAATGTAGTGTGGTGTGGTCTTGGGAGTTAAGGAGAAAGTACACAGGGTCCTGCATAACTGTGTCCCCCAACTCCACCCTCAGAGCTCCCTGCAGGTGTAGGGTGCTTGTTTGGCTCCCTACCATCCCACCATGCCATATATGTCAGGGGCTATGGCCACAGCCAGGGACAGAAAGAGTTGGTGGCTGAGGAGAAAGAAGCATAAATAAGTGTTCCCCCAACGCCTGCAATCCCAGCCCTGTGGAGTCAGATAAAGCCAGGCTTCTCAGGGTTCAGAGGAATGAAAACTCATCCCCTCCTCAAAGAACCAGGCAAATGAGGATCGAATTGTTGTAAACCTCAGGGTTGGGGGCTGCTGACATTAGTAAGGAACTATGACCTGGGCCACGCACTATGTGCTCCCCTCTGGGAGAAGAGACAGACGGAGGATACAGCAGTCTCAGATACCTGTTCTCCACTCACTGTGCAGTTCATGGGGACAAAGATAGGCCACTCGATTGAAAACAAACAAACAAACAGGCAAAAGTGGGACCCCCACCCAACCCCTGCCCCTGACCGTTCTGAGCCTGACTGTTCTGACTGACACCCCAAGAGATAAGTAACTGGGGACCAAATGGGAAACTCTGGGGCAGAATTCCAACCCCTTGAACAAATGTAAAAGGCCAGAGTGTAAGCATAAAGAACAGAGGACTGCCTGAGCCTACATTAACCCTAGAGTAGTAGTCACCTCAACTGGTTTCAATTTAAGGGTTAAGAGGGTAGGGGTGGAGTCTAGGCTGTCAATCCAGAGATAGCCAATGAGGCCTCTGTGTGGGCGTGGCCTTCTCCTGGAAATTCTGGAAAATGCGGTACTTCCTCCTTGGAGGTGGGAGACTCTGCTCACAACCTGGCAGACATAGCAACTGACAAGACACATGGACCCACCCTGATGCAGAGACTCCTGCCAGCGCTGAGATGTTTCCAATGACACTGAATCCAAAGACTTTCTACCCACTGGCCTGTGATCTTCTACATTTGGTATCATTGCATGCATCTTGAAAATTTGAAGAGGTCTTTATAGATTGGTATTGGACATATGGGCTAACATCAGATGTATGAACTTGATCTGGACTGGACTGGGATGTTTTCTCCATGTTCAATTTCTTGTATATAAAGCGCTTTCTTATACACATATGTGTGTCCATGGATTTGTTTCTCTGGTCCACCTGGATGAACGTACCGAGAGACTCCTGAAAATGAGAATGGAGGAAGCTGTAGCCTAGAGCCACCTTGGAGGGAAACAGCAGAGAGGCCCACAAAAGAAAAGATATGGCAAATAAGATTGGCGCTCTGCATAAAAACTTTCCACATGCCGCCCAAAGGCCAACAGTCTATCAAAAGCAAAAGTCGGGAGATCAGGGGGCAAGGAACCTAGAACCCTGGCCAGGGAGCAAAGCGAGCACAATTAAAGAAATTGGAAGCAGCAACGCAGACAGGCCTATCCCAATGCTCACGGTACCCCAAGCGGGATACAACCCATCCGTCCGTCAGCAGGTCAGTGGATAAACTCAGTGCAGTACAGATGGACTATTACTCAGCCATGAAGAGAAAGGAATCTCTGATCCATGTTTCAGCATGGATGAACATCGCAAACATCATGCGGAGCAAAATCAGCCGGGCACACCAGGGCAAGTCGTGTCTGTTTCCACTTATACCGACTTTCTATGGCAGGCCCATGCGTAGAGACGAGAGGGTTCCAGTAGATGCAGAAGCTTCAAGGAGGGCGAATGGGGAGCTGTTGTCTGGGGGATGCTATGTTGATGGGGATGTAAATAGCATTGATGGGCGTGCCGTGTGGTGAATGTCATGCATGGCACTCATTACACTCTTAAAATGGTGATGACGGCCAACATTTCACTAAAATAGATCTCACTAAAGTACAACTTTAAAATATAGTCATGGCGTCTCGAGTTGCAGTATCTGTGGCTTCGATGTGCTCATTGGGGTCACAGGGATACCAGAAGTCCTTGGCCTGGCAAGCCTTCAGGAGTGCCATCTGTGCAGGCACAGATTCCTGCCCTCAGGCAGCTTGCATTCCGGTTGAAATAGCGGCAAATTGGCACAGAGTAACCCAGAGGAAGACATTTTTTTTTGGTCCCCGACTGCTGCATTGTATGATGCCAACTGTTGGTGTTCTAAGAGTGGAGCCAGAGAAGCCTTTGCCTGACCCAGATCTCCCCAGGCAGCCTGATAAGGTGCCCTCAGGGGGCAGTGTGAAGGAAGACAGAGGGGAAGGTGGACGGCCTTCCCCAACAGGGAAAAACGCTGCTCCCTGGGAGGAGCGGCACCAGAGCGGCATCTCCAGCTAAAACGACCTGTGCTTTCCCATTTCAAGACCGTATGTGTTAATGTGGCTTCCTGCACTTCCTAATTCAACGTTTGCACGAGGGAAAGAAAGTGCTCTTATGAAACCCAAGTGATGCACCCCTCAGGGGGCAGGCAGCCAGCTGCTAGCGAGAGGGGCATCTAAGCTCCAAAGAAAGTGGCACTCCAAGCTCAGCTTCAGGAGGAGAGAACATCATCAGAAAGAAGGGCTAACTAAACGCTGCTCACTGTAAAACAAGGTTCTATGCTCCACAGGGTTAACAGACCGGTGGGTATCCTGCGACAAAGAAACAGCAAAGAGGTGGAAATAGGAGGCAACAAAGACAAGAATTCACAAGATGCCTGAATACTCGCGTAACACTGTCACTTTTTGTTGTATGTTAAGAGGGAGTAAATTATTAACCTAAGAACCTGCCATTTCACCTTGACCCAAAGGCCTGGTTTATCTGGTCGGTGGCAGGCAGGGACAGGAAAATAGCCAGGTTCCTGGCTCTGGTCCTCCACACTTAGCTGCAACAATTAGCTCCTCTACAAATCACAATGTGCCCAAACCGAAATCCAAACCCACTACTGTCAAGTTGGTTCTGACTCATAATGACCCCATAAGACCGAGTGAAGTGCTCCATTGGGTTTCTAAGAGTTGAAATCATCATGGGAGAGTTGAAATCATCGTGGGAGAGTTGAAATCATCATGGGAGCAGCAAGCCTCATCTTTCTCTCTCAGAGCGACTGATGGGTTCAAACCCCAGCCCTTGCAGTTGGCAGCTCGATGTGTAACCCACTACGCCACCAAGACTCTTTGTGATTCGCCAAGGGTACACAGTATATTCAATGGGGTGAGATGTAAGGGGCATAATTTTGTAGTTGATTTCACTAGAATGAACTGTAGAATTTGATATTTGCCAGAGAGAACCCTTAGGTAGGTACCCACATTTTTGCCGATGACTCTTTGCAAAAAAAAAAAAACCCAAAAAACACATGAGTCAGATGTCTACTGTCACAATGATAATTGGAGCAGAACTGGGTTTCCATTTGAGGATTCTCTTTGCAGGAAGGATGATGGGCCAGGCTGATCAGCCACCACTCATCTGTGAGTTCTTTCTACTGTGCTGACTGGTGTGCTGTTAACACACTGCCAACTATGGCACCAGCATTTCAAATACCAGCAGGGTCACCCACGGGGTGCACATTTCAGGGCGGTTTCCAGAGTAAGAGGGACCAGGGAAAAGCCTAAGGAGCTAGTTTGAAACTTCTGCCAGTGGGAGCCCGATGCCTCACGGCAACAGCATACTGTCCCAGGAGCTTGCTGTACACATGTCAGCTCCACGAAGATGGAGGGACCGGGCACCAGGGCAGGACGCTACATTTGGGGAACTGGAGGACAGCGGTGGAAAGAGAAGAATTCCCACAGCAGCTGCAGCAGGGGACTCAAACACCCTGGCGCCCTATAAGAGGCATCAGCACATTCTGTCAGACATAAGGCCACCATGAGTCCAAGGAGACTCAAGGGCAGCTGACGATAGTCGGCTGATAAAAATTCCTTGGAAGTTCACATGATCTTGGTGTACAGTGTTTTCAACTCATTCATAAGCAATTGAAATCCCCCTCCCTCGGATCCAAGTTTGTCAATCGGGGCAGGTGGTATCTCACTGCCATTGAGTCCATTGTGACTCACAGCAACCTTACAGGACACAGTAGAACTGGCCCCTGGGGGTTTGGGACTGTAACACTTTATAGGAGTAAAAAGCTCCATCTTTCTCGTGGAGTACCTGGTAGTTTCAAACTACTGACTTTGCGGACTGTATCCCAGTGTGTAACCACTACACCAGAGCTCTTTCAGGAGGTCATGCGTAGCTAAGAAGCACTAAGTAAGACCATCAAGGAGATGGAGTACCACAGTGGCTGCAACAATGGGCCCAAGCACAGGAACAATTACTAGGATGGCACAGGATCAGGCAGTGTTGCCTTCTGTGTACATAGGGTTGCTATGAGTTGGAAAACTGAGTCAAAGGCAACTAGCAACAACTAGTTATTTGTTAACAAGATGTGAAAACTCACAAAGCTTCTCCCATGGGCATTCCAGGCTTCAACTCCCATGAAGCCAACTTCAACTCCCATGAAGCCAGATTGAATCCATTACACTTTGTGTGATTACCGTATATACTCGAATATAAGTCGACCCGAGTATAAGCCAAGGTATCTAATTATTACCTGGGAAAACTGATTGACTCCAGTATAAGCCTAGGGTGGGAAATTCAGGACGTGAATTAACACAGACACCAGAGGGGAGAGATGAGCACAGCCACAGACACATCCTTACCAGTTCAGCGTAAGTGAATCACTACGATGCTTCTGTGAATTGGAGCTGTCCATGTCATAGGATGACTCTGATTGATTAGATGTGAGTAAACAAACATTCAAAGCCCTGCAGTGTCAGCGGAGCTTTGAATGAACAGAGGAGGACGGCAATCACCTGTGAAATGTTACACCTCGCTGGGGTACCACTGACCCGTGTATAAGTTGAACCGCAGTTTTTCAGCATATTTTTTGTGCTGAAATACTCGGCTTATACATGAGTATATACGGTAGTCTTTTCTTACATTCTCAGTGACAATGGAGCATCTGGAAATTGCCATTTGTTCGCTCTTGGTGTGTTTTGTTGTTCACGGAGCCCCAGTGGAGCTGTGGGTTAGGCATGGAGCCGCTGACTGCACAGTAGCCAGTGGAAACCCACCAACTGCCCCATGGGAGAAAGTTGAGGCTCTCTGCTGAGTCTCTGAAACCCAATGTCAGGTCTCCACGCATCAGAACAGACTTGATGGCAGTGGGTTTTTGTTGTTTGAGTGTTGTGCTTTCCTCCCCACCATGCCTTCATTTGTGATCCTTTCCTCTCCAGAAACACAACTCTGTGCAGATCCTAGTAGTTTGTAAATTTCAGAAACAAACAAGAGGATGTTGACTAGGACATTTTCAGACACAGATGTTGCACTGGTTGCATTGAATACGGTGCCCTTGAATATGTCCTTGAATCCGATGTAGCCAGACGCCAAAGAAACGACGACCAATGACCCTGTAAACTAAGGAATGACTTACCCCAAACCATGGGTGTTTCAAGACCATCCACAGAGGCGGAAGCCCACTCTCTCTCTCGCGTCCGTGATCCACAGCAGCACTACGTCTGAGGCTTCAGAACATGCCCTCTCGCTGGCCTCCGGAGCGCTGCAGCAGAACAAAACCAGACACAGGGTCAGAATGGAAATGTCACTTCAAGCACTTAGTGGGGGGCTCTGGGAGATCCCCGGTCTTTATCAAATGTATATTTTATCACCAGCAACAGGCATATTTAACTACCAGGATGGACATATCTCACACATTGATCGATGTTGGGTCCTAAAATGCAGGCATCGGGAGGAGGAAGCGGGATCCCAGGCAGGCTTGGCTAGCGACTGCAGCTGGAGAAGTAAATGTGCACCCCGGGGAACAGGCTTGCAACCTGGCATATTGATTCACGGACGCCAATAAATACAGAAGGATTAAAGGCTCTGAAAGGGTGCTCTCAAGGACAGGAAGTTGTTTCAAACAAAATTTCACCTTATTCTTTCCAGAGAAGACTCAGACATCTGGTTGAGCTGACCTCCCCAGCCCCTTCAATTAAAGAGCTATTCAAACTACCAAAAAAATGTTCCCTGCCATCAAGCCAGTGCTGAATCACAGCATCTCTATAGTACAGGGTAGAACTGCCCCTGTGGAGTTCTGGGACTGCCTCATCTTCTCCCAAAGTGTGGCTGGTGGTTTCAAACTGCTGATCTCACAGTGAGTAGCTCAACACATAACCCAATACACCAAGAGGGCCCCTGCAAGCAGTTATTAAGAGTGAACAAGAAAGGCACCGTGTAAGAGAGGAATAGGCAGGTTGTTTGCACACAAGTTGAAAAGGCAGGAGTTCTTTTACACACTGAATTCCAAACGAATGGCTAAAATATGCATGCCTCTGCACCCCCACTCCAGACAGCTGACAAAACCTACACACTGGAACAATGTGTGACAAGGTCACTCCGCAAAGTTATCCTTTGCGGTTGAGAGCTTATAACGGTCCCTTGTCAGTGGATGCTGGTCTAGCTGCTTCTGGGGCTTAGTGAAATCCACCCCACAGCTTGTTATTCTGCCCAGGGCCAGCTGAGAGCTTGGGCAGAATCCCACGTCCTTGTCTTTCTAGGCTTTTCGGTGTGAGCTCCTCCTTCATCGATTTGCAAAGGCCATTGGAAGTGTGCTGTCAGAGGCAGCTGCTCAATCGCATCGGTGAGTCTAACTCTCCATCGTCAGTCCCAGGGCTGTCACCACAGCTCTCACAACCAAGGCTTGTAAGAGAATTTCATTGTATGCCTCGTAGGAGCCCTGGTGGCATAGTGGTTCCACCAGGGGCTGCTCAGGAGAAAGATGAGGTGGCTTTCTACTCCCGTAAAGAGTGACGGTCTCAGAAATGCACAGGGGCAGCTGCCCTGTCCTATAGGGCCACCAGTACACATCGCCTCCATGCCATTGAGTTGATGCCATTGAGCCTCACACACTTTGCATGTGTTGTCAAGAGAGACCAGTCTCTGGAGAGGGACGTCATGTCTGGTGAAGTAGACAGGCAGTGAGAAATAGGAAGGGCCTCAACAAGACGAAGGGATACAGTGGCTGTGACAATGAGCTCGCACATAATCCCCGGTGAGGAGGGGACAGCGCTGTGTTCTGTCGTGCCGAGGGTCTTGGAGCTTCAAAACGGACACGATGGCCTCGGACAGCATCAAGCTGGTCTTGGGGCTGTAAACAGACAAGGCACTCAGCTGTTCACGCGACACTTGGAGCTTGGAGCCCACACCAAGGGCAGCGAAAGAACGTCCTGGTGATCGACCTTTGACTAATCAGCAAGCGAAACTCTGCTGAAACACAGTGCTCTTCTGCGACCCGAGGAGAAGCTGTGAGTCAGAATCAACGCCACATCGATTGTGTGACGTCTTGTTCAGTTGCTGTGTGGATGATTAAAACGTAGACAGTAAAGCATTCCGCAGCTGTTGCTGTATTGTTCAAAAGCACGTTCAGGGTTTGTGTATACCGTGCGGGCAGCCCTGTGGACACAGTGGTGAACATTCTCAGCTACCAGGCCCGCAGTGAGAACTCAGCAGCCGCTCTGCAGCGAGCAACGAGGCCCTCTCTTCTCCTAAAGAGTCGCTGCCTCCGAAACTCTAGAAGCAGCTCTGGTCTGCTCTGTGCTACAGGGTCCCTGGGAGTCAGCATCGGATGAACAGAACTGGGTTTGGGGTTTGTTTGTTTTCCGGTTGAGTATAAAAACAACAACAACAAAATCTCCCTGTTGTGGAGTCCATCATACCCACAGAGACTCGATAGGATAGGGCAGCACTGCTCCTGTGGGTTTCTGGGGCCATAACTTTTTACAGGAATAGAAAGCTTCATCTTTCTCCTGTGGAGCGGCTGGTGGATTCGAACTGCTGGCTTTGTGAACCACTCTGCCGCCAGGTCTCCTGCGGTTATATTTCCCCAGGCACTTAGACCGTTGAAGAGGAGGAGAAAAGAGGAGGAGGAGGAGGAGGAGGAGGAGGAGGAGGGGGAGGAGGAGGGGGAGGAGGAGGAGGAGAGGGCTTCCCTTGGTTAATGTGTGAACAAGTTGAGTTTAACTACATTACAGTATTTCCTTCAAGCTGAAAAAGTGGCCGACTGAAAATGGCATTTGGGTTTGTTTCGGTTTCCTTGATGCTATCAATCGGTGCAGAAAGTGGGGCTGTAACGATTTCTATTTTTTCTCAGAGCAGTGTTCTTGAATTGTAACGCAGCTCCCACTCAAATGGGGAACAGTAACATATTGATACACATCAACAGAAACCAGTAAGTTCAAAGCATGACAAACATCTTACGCCTCTGGGCTTAGCGAAAACAGAATTTGGAGAGAGGAGGAGGATTTAAAGCAAGCCCCCACTGCAAGTTATGGCTAGTATCTACCTTCTTTCACTAAAAATAAATTTCTGGATTTCGGATTTTTTAACCTCTTGTTTATCTTGGATGTTTTGTTATGTTAAACTGGAAGGGTTCTTTGCAACATAGTTCAAACCTCTTCTTCAAATAAAGCTGCTGGCCCAGAGAGGTCAATGGACCTCCGACAGTCACACAGCATGTTAGGGGGCATCTTGCCGAGACTTGGGGCTCACTAACTTCATGCACATTAACTATTAATGACAGACAGCCATTTAGTGTATTGGAATGTGCTTTGGGAGTCCTTTAAAAACAAACTCATGGAAAGATGCAGTGTCTGCTTCCAGAAAGATTTACAGTCTTAGAAACTCTATGAGGCAACTCTACTCTCTCTTACAGGGTCGATAGACATAAGCATCAATGTTTGGTTTGGTTTGGTTTGGTTTGGTTTGGTTTGATTAGGCACCCCCATGAGGCATTAAGTAGATGGCTGGTCTATAAGTTGGGACTTTAGGGACATATGTGGACAGGAATAGAAAATGAAGCTTAGGCTAAATATTGTCAGCCTCTAGGAATGCCCCACATGGCCCCTGACTTCTCTGTATCTGTGCTCTTGTGTACTCCTCGCCAACTTAGGGTGAACCCGGTTTAGTGACTTAACTTCTATCAAACCCTTTGAAGATTAGAATCCTAAAAGACGTGGCTTCCAGCTTCGGTTGTCCCTCTTGGTCTCTTCGGAATTGCTTACCCTGAGGGCAGCTGACTACTGTTCAGGGAAGCAGGCCTGGGGCGGGGACCCACCAGTAGCTTCCTGAGTGATGGAAACAGTCTTCGCTGAACCTGTAGGGAACGCATAGCCCCTGCCAACAACTTAGCTGCACTCTGCTGAGAGGCTAGGGGCAGGGGCGTCACCTAGGATGGGCCATGAGTCCCCAGCAGTGGAAACCGTGAAATCATAGCGCACACCAGCAGATGGCTGATACCACTGCACTCTCCTAGGAACTTGTCCCAACTTTCTGGAGAAACTGAGTCACAAAAAAGTTAACTCTCTTGCCCAGCATTACACACCTTAAGGGTACATGGTAGAGATGGGACACAAATTGAGGCCATCTGTCCCAGACGAGCTGAGACTTTCAATCTGTCTGTCACTCAGTACCCCTCTTGGTGGCCATGTCAGGTAAGCATTCCATGTCTAACTCGGAGGTCAGAGGTTCAAACCTATCAGCCAAGTCATGGGAGGAAAATGAGATTGCTCTCATAAACATGTGCAACCTTGGAAACCCCACATCGAGTCACGGTGAGTCAGAAATGCCTTGATGGCAGTGGGTTTGGCTTTTTGTTTGAACACTACCTCTCTACCATTGTCTTTTTTCCTACTGTGTATGTTAAGTGAGACTTCTCACAGAGAAGGAGCTAAGGGTGCATCGTTTCTACCAGCCTTGGTCCCTCAGCATCTTCATCAAACGTCTTCACCTGCCATGAATGAGTCTCTTATCTCGGGTGCTACAAGCCACGCCCCATCATCATAGAACATGGAGAGATAGCCTGTCGTTGTTCACAGGGTAGCCCTCAGTCTGGTCTATCTGGTTGGCTCTGGATTTGAAAGCCTCTGGCTTAGCTGGCACACATGCCAGGACGCCTTCATCTATGTTGTAGACAGCACTGTAAGGGACAGGGCGCTCTGCCCACTGAACGCCTTCGCCCCCAAACATCCCAATGTTCAGGAAAAGAACAAGATATGGAATCAGATAATACCCATTATTCGGCTTTAAAAAAAATCATCAGAGACAATGGCAGTGTTCCCTGGGCAATAGAAAGTGACCAAAGCATCTAACTATTGAGTTTGTTTGTTTTTCCCTAATAAATCATTTTTGGGGGGCTCTTACAACTCTTATAATTATCCTTACACCAGTTTTATCAAGCACATTTGTGCATATGTTGCCATCATTATTTTCAAAACATTTTCTTTCTACTTGGCCCTTGGTATCAGCTCCTCTTTTTTACTTCCCTCAAACACCCTCCCACCCTCATGCATCCTTGATAAATTATACATTATTTTTCTTTTCATATCTGACACCATCAATATTAAGTTTTAAAGTAAGAACTGGCAAGGCCAATTTACACACACACAGAGAGAATGTGAGAGAGAGAGAGAGAGAGAGAGAGAGAGAGAGAGAGAGAGAGAGAGAGAGAGAGAGAGAAGATAATGCACTATAGAGCAACTCAATAACCAAGGTCCTTTTCATTATTACAACAATTGAAGACGTTTCCATTCTTTCCGTGACACAGACACGTGAATTAGAGAAAGCCAAAGAAATGGTCTCTATACTTCTGCTTGAAGACAAATTGAGGAAGGCATTGAGTCTGAAAGACACCGTCCCTGGTTAGTATGAGCGTTATTCTTCTGTTAGGAGGGGCTCTCTGTTGTGCAGCAAGCGGGAATCTATATTTTCTGCAAGCTGGTGAAATGCACCTCTTTTGCTTTAACTGGTAGGATTGTGTCCAGAGGTAATGCAAGAAAGAAAAGAACCACGAGAGAAAAAAGAAATACACATAAAAACCCAGTGGTATTTGTACATCTCTCTGTTGCAAAATGTAGATGTGTTTACAAAGACATGTGCTGCGTTTCCAAAAGTCTTCCTTGCCATTTAAAACTGCCCCACGTAGGGAGAGCGTTATGGTTGGGGTGCCACACCTCTTCTGCATCATGGGCCATCTGTGTGAGGAGGAGGGAACACGCACGGCTCCGGGACACCGGGAGCAGATGTGACAAATCAATTCACAGAACTCTCTCAAACAGAGATTTCCATACATGGGACTGTCCAAGCCTACATGAAAACAACGTAGACGAGGAAAGGCCGAACGTCATCACACAGTGAAACATGAGGAATGGCATGAGTGCTACATGGAAGTCCCTTTAGTTAAGAACCTTTCTGACGCGTCTTAAAGAAGGATGGACTGGAATAAAAATACCACCTAACAAACTTGGTATTCCTTTGTTAAAAAATGGGCCAGAGGGTCACACACATGACGTCATACGGGTTATCATTTCCGCATCGTGAAACGAGACCTCTTCAAAGGGTTGAAAAGGAAGATGTTACTTTGAGGAGTAAGGTGCACCTGATCCCAGCCATGGTATTGTCCAGTGTGTCCTACCCATGGTAAGTTGGACATGGAGTAAGGCAGACTGACGAAGGGATGATGCATCTAAATGATGGTCCTGGCAATGCATATTTAAAGCCCCATGGATGCCAGGAGAAAAAACAACCACAGATCTGTCTTGGAAGAACTCTCAGCCACAGCGCCCCTTAGAGCTGAGGATGGTGAAACTTCGTCTCATGCCCTTTGAAGATGTCATCAGGAGAGACCAGGCCCTCGGGTGGACATCATGTTTGTTAAAGCCAACGGGCAGCGAACGACAGGGAAGCCCTCAACGAGAAGGACTGACATAGCCGCTGCAGCGATGAGCTCCTCTGGAGCACGGAACAACTGGGAGGGTGGCGCAGGAGCAGCTGGGGTTTCATTCTGTTGGACACAGGGTTGCTCTGTGTAGGAGCCCATTCAGGAGCCCCAACCACAAGGTTGGGAAGCATTATATTATACTAAAAATGAAAGCGGAGCCCATGACAAATTAAGAATGGACGGGAATTCCAGAGACCAAGAGGCAACAGTTCAAACAGATCAAGGGGCTCCTGTGTGGGTTACATTCAGGAAAGGTGTGTATAGGGTTGTTTCCCTCCGCCACATTTATTCAATCTGCATGCTGAGCAAATCCTCAAAGAAGCCGGAGCATCTGAAGAAGGCAGCACCTTCACTGGAGGAAGACTCACGAACACGTAGGTAGGCCTTGGCTGGCTACAAGCAGGAAGGGCTTGAAGCACTCACTGATCACAATCAAAGACTACAGCCTTCATGACGGATTGTAATTCCACAACAAGAACATGACGATCCTCGCAACTGGCCCATTAAAGCCACATCATGATAGATGAAGAAAAGACTGAAATCAGCACGGATTTCACTTCACCTGGATCCACAATGAACACCCAAGAAAATGTTTCTAATCTCTGGCTTCATAAAGAGGAGTTAAATTCGCACACCCGTCTCTCCTTTGAAGTTGCTGTGCGATACACTATAGGAGAGAAATCTGGCCTCGATAAATAGGTTTCTGAAAAAGGAAGGTGCACTCCAATAGACGTCTCAGCTCACTGGGGGTGTTCTTCTTGACCACTACACCGAAACTTAACAAACGGTAGTTTCTCCCAGGGCAGAGACCATGGGGGATCTTGAAAGGTCATTGACATTTGAATTTCCTTTAATATTAAAACTCCTTCATCTACTTTGTACTTTCGATGTATCTTTTGTAACATCCTGAATCAGTTATTCGTAAAATACTAGTTTCTTGAATTACACGATCAGTTGATCGTATGCTGATCGTCCAAATATTATTACATAATATCACACCGTGTGTCCTCTGGATTACTGCACTATAACGCTTTGAGAGCGGGAGTGAAATGAGTTAATAATGTCATCGTTTGTTATAAAAATACTTTTCGTCTTACAGACTCTCTCCCCAAGGGACTGCAGGCTTCTCAAAGCGAGAAGTGCTGACCTAGCAATTCTTAGAAGCGCTACAGATTCCTCCTAGAAGTTAAACCACAAAACCTTGAGTTTCCTTCCAGCTCTTGGTATCTGTAGCTCTGATCATGCCATTCACCATGAAGGGAGAACAGGAAAGCGTTAGCTGTACGGAACGCGTCGTTCATTTCTACAAGACAGGACCTGGAATTGTGCATTCTAGGCTTCTCTTTAGAAAAGCAAACATATTTTCCCCCAATTTTGGCATCAATAATATAGCACCTCATGGTGCTGTCAGTTAAGTGTTGGGTTGCTAATCACAAGGTTGGGGGTTCAAACCCACCAGGTGCTCTGTGGCAAACAGCTGACGCCATCTGCTCTCATAAAGATTTACTGCGTTGGAAAGCTGATCTATGGTTGCAGTTGGCCAGAATTGACTGGATGGCAGCAGATAAAGTCAATATAATTTTTAAAGCATTGTGTTAGTCTGGGTACTTTAGAGAAACTAATCCACAGAAATTCATGTATAAGAGAGAGTTTTATATAAAGGTTAAGTACACATTAAGAAAACATCCCAATCCAGTGCTGCCCAAGCCCACAAGTCCAACATTAAACCATTAACCCATATGTCCAACATCAATCCACAAAGTCCTACTCCATCTGAAAAAACACATACAATGACACCGACTGCAGGAGAAAAGCCGAGTCAATGAATGTGTGAACATCTCAGTGCTGGCAGGGGTCTCCACACGGCTGCTCCAGCACACAGGGCTGCATCGGGGTGGTCCATGTGGCTTCTCCTCTGGGAGGTCTTGCAGGAAGTCAGCCTTGCAAGCTTAAGGAGGGAACTGGCTAAGGCAGCTGCACCCTGGTGCAACCATCAGAAAGCAAGAGACCCAAGAACTAGAAAGGCGAGGCTTACTGAGCCATTTATCCCTCTGCCCTTCAATTAACCCCACATGTGTTTATCAGCCAGGTTGCCACAATAAACTAACTACCTCAAGCATCATGGAAGAAATTTTTTAAAAAACTTCCATGAAATGGATTGATAAACTATGTAATTTTAAACCTTAATGTATTATTAAGAAGGCAACCCAAGCAAATCACCAAGGACAAATATTGTTTGACTTCACTTACATTTTTTTCCTTCCCAATAGTTTTAAGATATGATTCACATATCATAGATGTCCATAGTTCAGTCACATTTAAAAGTGTTGTGTATTCATCAACACAATAAGGTCTAGTGCATCTTCTCTCCTCTTGTATTCATTATTTGTTCCCCAATTCCCCTCAACCTCCCCCACCCCTATTCTTAATATGCTATTACATCAATAATTGTCTCTCTACATCCGTCCCTTTTGTGCTTCATAAATGGTAAACATACCAAAAACAAAATAACTAAGCAAAAAGAATGAAAACTTTCCATAGGTATGTATGTATATATGTGTATACACACATACATATATATGTATATATAATATGCATACATATTTTATGTACATACATGCATATAAAAATAAAATAAGCCAGAGAGCAAACCTCTGTCAAGAAAAGGCAAGTGTAGCGAGAACAAAGGTCATTAGTGGCTACCAAAGGCTACAGAGACGAAGGAAGCGGGGTTAACAGGGACTTGGACAATCACATCAATTAAGGGTTGGGTTGCACAGCCGGTTGATGTCAGTAAGCTGTACACCTGTGAAAATCAAGTTGCCCAAAATTGCGTGCTTGTTATAGTTACAACAATCACACACAAACAAAAGTCAGTGCTGAGGTTGCTTATGTACAACCGAACACCTCCGGGTATGTGGGTCCTTGGTTTGGAGGTTCAGGGTCACGATTTCATGGGACATTCCAGGTAATTGACCTAATAATTAGTATAGCACTTCTATTTGGTCTCCTAATTAGTTCATTGGGTAGTGCCTGAGGTCTTAAAAGTTTTCCCACAGCTGTCCAACACACAGAATGGGTCTCAATTCACCTGAAGCAACAGAAGGACAAGGAGAGCCAGGAATAAGAGGCTACTGGACGTCTGGCTCTCTGGAGCCATCAGCATCAGGGATGGCATCAGCCACTGCAGCCACCCATGGTGCCACCTGCCATGGGCCTCCACAAATACCAGACAATAAAGAAACCATATTGTTTGTTCTCCATTTTAATAATAAAATACTATGTGATAAATATATTTGAAATTTGCCTCAATATACTATTTCTTGAATTACTAGCCCTGGCAGCACTCTGGGTGAGGCATTGGACTGCTAACCAAGAGGCTGGTCATTCAAACTCATCAGCTCCGCCAAAGGATAAAGATGAGGCTAACCACTCCTATAAAGATTTGCAGCTTCAGTAAAATTATACAGGATCTCTAATGAGTTGGAATCAATTCCAGAGTAATGCGATTTGGTTTGTGTATTAATATTAACAATAAAATTGTTTTATAAAATCATTCTACATTGAATTACAACTTTAATAGTAACTGAGCAGAAGCCTTTCCCCACCTCTTTATTCTTTCATTACAACTTTGTTCTCAAAAAGAGCTATTGATAAAGGGTAACAAATACTATTCAGCACCATTTCTTGTTGTTAAGTGCCAGAGTCGGTTCCGACTCACAGTGACCCCCTGTGTGTACGAAACATCACCCGGTCCTGAGCCATCTTCAGTTGTCCCCCTGCTTGAGCCCTTTGTTGCGGACACTAGGTTTCAGCCACTCCATGTCACCGAGGACCTTCTTCTTTTCACTGCCCCTCTACTTCACCACGCATGATGTCCTTCTCCAGGGACTGGTCTCTCCGGAGAACTATTAAGTACGTGAGACGACGTTTCTCCATCCATGGCTCTAAGGAGCATGCTGGCTGTACTTCTTCCAAGACATATCTGTTGGTTCTTTTTGGCAGTCCAGGTTACTTTCAATTCCCCGCCAACAACAAAATTCAAATACATTTAATTTTCTTTGCCCATCCTTATTCAATGTCCAACTTTCACATAGATGGGGAAAATGAAAATATCATGGCTTGGGTCAGGAACAGCTTGGTCCTCAATGTAACTTCTTTGGTTTTGAACACCCTAAAGAGGTCATATAGCAGATATACTCAATGCATTGTGTTGCAAGATCTCTTGACTGCTGCTTCCATAAGTGTTACTTATGGATCCTTCACAACTTCAATCTTTTCTTTGCTTCTCATAATGTTACCTATTGGTCCAGTTGTGAGGATTCTGGTCTTCTTAATATTGAATTGACATCCATTCTGAATGATACACTCTTTGAGCTTCCTCGGGGGGTGCTTCAATTCCTCCTCACTTTCAGTAAGCAAGGTTGTGTCGTCTGAATATTGAAGGTTGTTAATAAGCCTTCTCCAATCCTGATGCCACATTCTTCTCCATGTAATCCGGCTTCTCTGACTATTTTCTCAGCATACACATTTAATAAGAATGGTGAACGGATGAAACCCTGATGCACACCTTTCCCGATTTTAAGCCATGAGACACTCCTTTGTTCTGTTGACACAACTGCCTCTCGATCCACGTTTGGGTTCCACATGAGCACAATGAAGTATTCTGGAATTCTTCTCAAAGCTATCCATCGTTTGTTATGATCCACATAGTTGAATGCCTTTCCATCATCAACAAAACAGATGTAAATATCTTCCTGATATTCTCTGCTTTCAGCCAAAATCTATCTGACATCAGCAATGATATCCCTTGTTCCACATATTCTTCTGAATCCAGCCTGAGCCTCTGGCAGCTTCCTGTCAATGTACTGCTGCAGCCACTGTTGGATGATCTTCAGCAAAATTTTACTCCCTTGTGATGTTAATGATATTGTTCTATAATTTGCGCATCCTCTTGGATCACCTTTCTTTGGTTTGATTACAGATATGGTCTCTTCCAGCCAGTTGCAAAATAGCTGTCTTCTACCTTTAGAAGCATTGGCTCTTACTCCGATGTTACTTCTTCAAATAGTAGGATGTCAGGTTGCTCCTTTTGATACAGGACTCTGTGTATTCTTTCCATCTTCTTTTTATGCATACTGCATCATTCAATATTTTGCCCATAGAATCTTTCAATTTGTAACTCCCAACTTGAAATGTAATTACCACAATATTGTTGCTAAAACATTAAAAATCTGATAAGATCGTTGAGCATAAAAATGCTAACCCAAACAAACAAACTTGTAGCATGCGCAGGTAAAACTGTTATCAAGAGTGTCATTGCAATTAGGTAATAGTGACAGCTCTGAAGTTCAAGAAGTAAATTAGCGCCAAGCTTTATCTTAGCCTTGAAAGTATATTGATACGTGTAAACTGGGCTTGTGAAAATGTTATTGTTGTTATAAGTAAATACAGGAATGGTTCTCTAAGACATATATTTCTGCTAGATACTGCACAAACGTCTCATAGCCTGCCTCTCATTATGGTGTCATCTTCTGTCACCCAATGCAGTCCACGCCTGCCACCCCACCCCCTCCAGGGATGTCATAGGTGTAGCCAATTGCCTCCACAAACAACTTTACCATGATACTAAAATTAGACGGTACCCAGTTACCATGACAGAACATTCTGATCAATGATTTCACAGAGGAGCCCTGAACAAAGGGGGAAATATAGAATAGAATTTCAAATTCTCATAAACCCTAGAGCCTTTCTAGAGCCATAGAAGCTGAGTGACCCCCTTGAAGCTCTTGCTCTGAGATCATCTTTATACCTTAAACCTAAAATATCCCTCGAAGCCATTAAGCCAAACAGTAATTTAGCTTAAGTAGACCACACACAAAAGAAGTCTGCTTTCAGCACTGTGCTCTTTTACGAACTCTCTCCGTGGGATCAAATTCGCAACAGCAACTTGAAAGACAAGAAAGGAACTTAGGAGTGGTGAGTACACCATCATGAAGGAGGACATGCTCCAAAGAAGAGGAGAGAATCACTGCTGACCTGGAAGCAGGTCATCAATGGATTGACGCACCCAAGGCAAAACTGTGGAATTGGCTGTTTTGCCGAGGATGTCCTCAACAACAATAAGAAAATAAATAAATATGATTTAGAAGAAAACACCAACACTGGTTAGCTCCAGTTATAAATGTGTATACAGAATGACAGCAATGGCTAAACTTTCAGTGTTAAGTCCTACATTATCTCTTTCAGTGTCAAAGCTGTTCTTGGTGGTGGATCCTTACCTGATGATCAGGTTATAGATTGAGACGTGGAGAAAGAGAGTTAAATAGCATACTTGAGGTCATATCATAAATGACAGATTCTGGATTCCAACCTCTAATGCTGAAGAATCTCTGAACCACTCCCAATTCAGTCTCTGAGGAGCCCTGGTAGAGAAGTGGTTATACGTTGGGCTGAGATCTGCAAGATCAGAAGTTCAAATCCCCCAACCACTCTGGGGGAAAAAGACAGAGCTTTCTACTCCTGAAAAGTTACAATCTCGGACACCCACAGGGGCTGCTCCTATAGAGTCACCATGAGTCAACATCGACTCAATTAAAGTGAGCTTGATTGGGTTTGGATGTGGTGTCCATTCTAATTCATAGTTCACTGAGCACCAATCATTCTTCCTCTGTCCATGACTCCAAAACAATGTAATAGCCTTTTCACTCTGTTATACCAAAAGGGAGAGTTACATTCCTACAGAGCTCACCCTAAAACCTGGACATATCAGTAAGACTCTTTTGTCTCTCATCAACCGACCGGAAATGAAACAGATGCTGTGAGGTCCAATCTCTTTATTCTTGAAAGGTCACGAGCCTGGAACTCTACTAAAGACATTCAGCAAACAAAACCCAAGGTACCGTCAGCCTGCATCCCTTATTTGTTCTCCCGAGAAAGCACACCTAGAAGACAAGGTCGATGAAAATCCCTGCTGCTTCCAAGACTGCCCAGTAACCACTGAGGTGGTATTATTTTTTTCAAGTGCTTTCTAGAGCCTCCGCTCCCTCAGGTCAGTTTATTCTCATCCCACCCCTGCCCTTTGGGCCAATATGCTCCTCACCTATCCCAGAATCATCACAAACTTACTCGATACCTTCTAGATACTTCCAGAAAATATGTAACCCAACATGTGCCATTGCCACATTTTACATGTCCAACTCAACGACACTGACGACATGACCCGAAACCATCAGCACCCACACACACTGATACTGTCACAGCCCCATCAATAAAATCAGCAACCCTTCAGCTATCCTGACCATGGGAACATCAGAAACACTACATAAAACCAAACAAACATGAAGTTGCGAGACATCATAACCAACCCAATGGAAGTCAAAAGAATCGTGAGCAAACTGCTAAGAGGACCAATTGCACCCCAACAAATTAGAAAACTGAGGGGAAATGGAAAGATAAAGTCTGAGAAACACATCATCTACCAAGATGAAGTCAAGAAGAAACAGGAAATACCAACAGACCTTTAAGCAAGAAACCGAACCAGTGGCTAAGAATCTCCCAACAACAAGATCCTGGACCAGATAGAGTCAATGGATAATTCTGAATCATTTTGACAAAGCCCCACTCAAAATACGTGGATCCCCCCATATTTAATTCACCTCCCCCTTTCCTCAACTGAAAGGGCCAGGGCCATCCACCTCTGTGGGCTCACCTGCCCCTTCTGACAGGTTGTTTGTTATTAAGTGCCATTGAGTCAGCTCTGACTCATAGTAATGCTATGTACAACAGAAGGAAACACTGCCCAGTCCTGTGCCACGCTCGCCAGCGTTGTCATGTTGGAGTACATTGCTGCAGCCATTATATAGGTGTAGTGTTACTGCATTTGGGTCGATCACTGCTCTCTCAGTTATGAATAGATGATGAATGCTCTGACAACTCTGGAGAATCTCTCCTGCTACTTCCCAGAACACGCAAACCAAAATAGAATACTTGCTCACGTTTTTGTCTGCTTCAGTGGAGGGCTAAGGACACAGGCATGTGTTTTGTGCAGCTTGTGTTGTTAAACCTCTTGCCCCGCCCACATTCCGCCCTGACATATAACAAAATGAAGAGTAGGCTGTGTTTCTTGAGAAATTTCATACAAGTTTATAGGTGACATTCTCAGGGTATAGACAATAAGGTCCATTCCAATATGAATTTCCTTTGAAAGGACATAGGGCAGTATACTGCTATCTGGGGCGTTGGTAGAAGATGGATTTGGAGTACACTCAGAAATCTACTGACCATGCCAGGCCCTGTCTAAAAGTTCCACCATTCTTGCTGGTGCCCATTCAAACTGTATGGAGCATCATCATGGATATTATTGTTTGAATCACAAACTACAGAACCCCCGGGTGTTCTAAGTGTGCTCACTTGCTTCATATTACAGTCACTCTTTGAAATCATTTACAACAACACGATGTAATGTCAGGTGGTGGTAATAGCAGTCCTTCTGCAGGATGCCAACCTCTCCCGAACCCTCTTTCCCTTAGGAAATCCAATATATCAAAGTAGCAGGGCTAGTAGCAGACTTCTTTCTTGAGCCTACATTCCAGACTCTTGTATGCAAATCAAGAAAAGAGAGTCATTCTAACAGCTCATATCTAATTACGGTGACAGAATTCCAATCCTGAACGTTAGATTCCCGTCGGTCAGTTCCATCACTCAATGTGCAGAGCCTTGCCCATTTTTGCCTTGCTCTAAAACGTGCCACACTGACTTTACCCTTCTTTGCATACACCATTCTGTGTGGAAAATTTCAATAGCTACGAAGGTGGGGAAAGGGTGTGGGACATATTGACTTCTTAGTCATATTTCCTGGTGCAGCCATCCTAGTGTGTGTAAAGTATTTACATATGGCAACACTTAAGTCATTTTAGTTGTGAAGCACTGTTCTTTTTTTCCATCTTGGTGGGCCACTTAGGGCCCTGAACCACAAAAGAAAGTTCTCTGAATCATAGTCATTCATTAGTAAATTGTTGTACTTATTTGGGCAAAACCAAATGTCTTCCATTGCTTTAGGACATTGAGGTGCATGAGTTAAGTTGGGAAACTGAAATAAAAATGAGTCTCTTATTACACGTGGCCCCAAATCAACCTTTCCAGCTCTACACTTACTTATGCCTCTCTCTCCACATGCACGTTGGAGGCACCGATGATCACCTGATCTCTTTCCTGAGAACATGACATCCCAGAACACCAAGGAGCTAGAGCCAAGGGTGTCATGAGCCAGGATTCCCAAATAAGAGGAGTCAATCTACTAAGAAATGGTGGGTGGTGAAATTCTGCTTACTGATCCCTTAAGCCTACTCCTATTCATGTGGGAGGTAGTGGGGGTTCAGTCACAATTCTCCCATTCCATGCCAAAGACACTAGTTGGATTCCTGGCCCATGCACCTCATACACAGACTCCAACATCTATCAGTGGGTTACTATGTTTCTGGCCTGGTTGCAACCGAGTTTCTAGATTAAAGCACATTAGAAAGAAAGGCCTGGTGATCTAGGCCTGAAAATCATCCAGCGAAAGCCCATTGGATGATCATGGATTTCAGGACCATTTTGTTCCATTGGCATGGAGTTATAAAGAGTCAGGGGCCAACAACACTGTAGCTAACACCACCAAGCATATTCCTAGTACCCTGGAATTCCTAGGAGCAACAGAACCAACACTTCTTCCTTCCCTTATTTCACTCATGAGTCGGCCACCAAATCCTTGCATTCTACTTCCCAGTTGTAAGGCTTGAATCTTTCCCTTCCTGCCACCTCTCTAGTGATACTGGGACTCTGTTTACTCCCAGCTGTATCCCTCACTGGGATCATAGCCCTTCAACCCATTCTACAGCACTGGCTTTACAAAACAGATCTGATCAGCACATCACTGAAGGAGGAAAGGGGTGTGTGTGTGTGTGTGTGTGTGTGTGTGTGTGTGTGTGAGAGAGAGAGAGAGAGAGAGAGAGAGAGAGAGAGAGAGAGAGAGAGAGAGAGAGAGAGAGAGAGAAATACAATGAGGACTTACACTTACACTTTATGGTCCCCACTAGCCTTCTCCCTTTTGTTGTGAATGAACAAGAAAGAAGACGTGAAGAATACCCAGCATGCCAAGAACCAATATCTCATTCAGATTTCTTTCTGAGCTTTCTTAGGCCATCAGTATTTGGGGTCAGCTTCTTTAAAAACTCTACTTAATTTTTAATAATCAAAAATAGTCTGAGAAGAACTCCCTGACTAGGCAATGCCAAGTTTCATTCATGCATTTAGTTATTGCTCAAAAGGCCACATCTAAAACACACGACTAGAAGTCAACTTAAAGGAAATAAAACGAGTTAGGGTATTTTTAAGCCAGTTACTAAAACTAAAACAAATGTGATTTTTCAGCTCTGGCTGATGAGCTATGAATGTATATTTTACCCAGTAATGTATAATGACAGCTTCTGCTCACCACAACCACACAACCACCACTCAATTTTATGTTCCATGAGAATTTTCCACATGGGGCATATCATCTAGATTATAAACCACCCTCATGAAAGCAAATTTACATTAGCTAACTTTATATATATACTCATGATATCGTGAACCTAAAAGCAATTAGCCAACAGCTCTTGTTAAAATTGGTTTTACCCCAATCCAAACTATGTGGACAGCCCCCACCCCCACCCCTGCCCCAAAGAATTTACTTCAGAGGATAACACTGGAGCTACAGCTCAGGCAGAGGTACATGTCTGATCAGAGCACACAGAAGCAAATGAAGGGAGAGGACAAGAGAGTGGAGCACATCCTGGCCCACCAAGTCTTGAGGACAATATCCCTGCTCAGAGAAGCCAATGTACAGAGAGGACCATAAGGCTGGCCCCTCTACGAGATATGACATCCCTCATTGAGCCATAGCCATATGGTGGACAATACTGGAGACACATACGGGAATTGTACCCAATCTGACCTCACCACTATGAGGCAAAACACTAAGGGCGTGCAACAGAGCACCAAGGGAGGCAGAGCAAGGAAGTCCTGAGGGAATACCAAAAATAGACTTTGGGACCAGGGTGGAGCACCTCCTCAGATTTGACCAGAAAACACTCCTAAAGGTCAACAAACAGACCTTAAACTATTAACAGGCTTTTCTCTCTCTTTTTTTTTTTTTTGGTCATTTGTTGTTTTGTTTTCTTTTGTTGCTTTGTTTTGCTTTGTCTTATTTTTGTTATTATTATTATCTCTGCAGGTCTTTATAGATAAGATAGGCAGGATAAATAATCTGGAGGAGAAAACAATGGGACAGATGGTTCCCATGGGACATGGGAAAGAGAGAGTCAGGGGAAAGGAAGTGGGTGTTAACAAACCTAGGGACAAGGGAACAACAAGTGATCCAAAATTGATGAAGAGGACGGTATAGGAGGCCTGGTAGGGCTTGATCAAGGGCAATGTAACCGAGAGGAATTACAGAAACCCAAATGAAGGCTGAGCATGATAGTGGGACAAGAGGAAAGTAAAAGGAAATAGAGGAAAGAACTAGGAGGAAAAGGACATTTATAGAGGTCTAAATACAGGAAAGTACACATGTAACTATATATATGACGATGGGGAAATAGGTCTATGTGCATATATTTATAGATTTAGTATTAAGGTATCAGATGGACATTGGGCCTCCACTCAAGTACTACCTCAATGCAAGAATACTTTGTTCTATTGAACTGGCATTCCATGATCCTCACCTTCCCCACATGATCACTGAAGACAAAGCGGTGCATAAGCAAATGTGGTGAAGAAAGCTGATGGTGCCTGACTATCAAAATATATAGTGTCTGGCACTTTCGCTTTAAAGGCTTGAAAATAAGCAAGCAGCCATCTAACTAACAAGCAACAAAGTCCACGTAGAAGAAACACAATAGCCTGTGTTATCATGAGGTGCCGATGGGGTCAGGTATCAGACATCAAGAACAAAAAAATCATATCATTATAAATTAGAGAGAGTGTGGAGTAGAGACCCAAAGCCCATCTGTAGGCAACTTGACATCCCCTTACAGAAGGGTCGCAGGGAGGAGATAAGCCAGTCAGGGTGCAGTATAGCAACGATGAAACATGCAACGTTCCTCTAGTTCTTTAATGCTTCCTGCCCCTACTATCATGATCCCAATTCTACTTTACCAATCCGGCTAGACCAGAGGTACAGATAAGAGCTGAAAACACAAGGAATCCAGGACAGATAAACCCCTCAGTACTAATAATGAAAGTAGTGATACCACGAGGGTAAGGGTAAGATGGAGTTGAAAGGGGGAACCAATCTCAAGGATCTGCAATATAACCCCCTCCCTGAGGGACGGACAACAGACAAGTGGGTGAAGGGAGACGTCAGACTGTGTAAGACATGACAAAATAATAATAATTTATAAATTATCAAGTGTTCATGAAGGAGTGGGGAGCAGGGAGGGAGGGGAAAAATGAGGCACTGATATCAAGGACTCAAGTAAAAAGAAAATGTTTTGAGAATGATAATGGCAATAAATGTACAAATGTGCTTGACACAATGGATGAATGTATGGATTGTGATAAGAGTTATACGAACCCCCAATAAAATTATTTTTAAAAGAAAAAAATTGGTTTTACCAAAGTAAAATGGAAAGTTTGACCTTTCTAAACAAGTGAAAAACAATATGTAAAAGAAACATGAAAAATGATGTCAGAATTGCCTGAATATCGGTCTATTGACAGCACACGAAATTACTGGGTGCTTTGGAAAGGCGTTCTGCCGGCCCTTGGACTGAATTCAGAAGTGCCTGCCCACAGGGAGTTTGTACGGCACCTGGCAAGCCAGCACCTACACAGACGAGACCATTTCTGCGCCATAATGCAAAAGAAGGGCAGGAAAGCTAGGGAATTTCAGAAGAGAAACCCATTGAGGCAGGAGAGGGAGGGTATCAGGAAGGAGTCCATAGAGAAGGTAGGATTTAAGGACTGGGCAGTATTGAAAACCCTATGGAGCATGAGAACCAGTATCCAAACTCAGTGTCACTGAGTCAAAGGTGACTCAACGTGACTTACTGTGGGTTTCCGAGGCTGTAACTGTTTATGGGAGTAGAAAGCCCAGTCTCTCTCCTGCAGAGCTGCTGGAGGTTTCCAGGTGTTGAACATGTGCATCACAGCCCAACATGTAATTACGATCCTCCACGGGCACCTGGCTGTGGAGCACGGCATCCCCCCCGACAGACACGGGGTTGCCAGGAGGCAGAACCACCTGTATAGCCACTGATGGGTTCCATTCCGAATATGAAAGGCCCAGGGAAGGTTCAACCTGACCCATCCTCTTCTAGAGGTAGCATTTCTTGAGCATGATGAAGTTTGAAATTTCTTCTTTAAGCTTCCAAACAAACTTGTAATGATAGCTCAGTTATAACTCTTTTTAAAAGACCCACTCCTAAGCCACTACCTCTTGGTTAATATCTCTGTAAGCGAAGTCTTACTTATGTCAATAAAGCAGTTCATCAAGGAAGGAAAATAACAGTTTCAATAGAAACACTCAAGCGTCAACATTACTGTGCCATTTGAATAGGAATATGGCATCAGGGGAAGGATTTAGAGAAGTCAAAACACAAAGCCTATTTCTCCAGCCCCACACTTAACCGAGCTGCCAAGAACTTCAAGATATATTTATCCTGTCCTCCAACATTAGAAGCATTTAGTAATTTCATTTCCAACTAATTTTTATTAATCTTTATTTGTTTTAAGATAGATGGGTATTTGTGTCTGTACTATAAACCAAAAGACTCACTGTCATTGCACTGATTCAGACTCAGGAATCCTAGTGGCCCTTTGGGACAGAACAGGACTGTCCTTGTGAGTTTCCAAGACTGTATATCTCTACAGGAGTAGAAAGCCTCATTTTTCCTCTGTGGATCCACTGGTGGTTTTGAACTGCTCACCTTGAGGTGAGCAGCCCAACACATAACCCACTAGGCCACCAGGGTGCCATATCTATATTAAAGTGTTTCTCACAGACAGAGCCCCAAACCTTACATTCACTGATCTCAGGAGAATGTTCATTAACAATGCAATTGTGGGCCCCACTGCTGACACATTTGAATGGACTCTTGGTCTCAGGAATCTGAATCCAATAAGCTATCTATCCCCTTACCCCGTGGGAGCCCAAAGTAGCATCTTCATGTCTTAGAGTGTAGTCTCCCACCTGTTTCCAGCTTCTTCTATCATTTATTGCAATGTGTTTTTGACAATTTCAGCAATTACTTTTCAACATCTGCCAAATGTTTTCTGTGCCGCACTACATTAGCTAAAAGAAAAATTGCTTCTAAGACACTGACATTATAGCACTGGAAGAGGAAGATGTCCCCACCCCCAGCTCCACATCATTTTTATACGCTTCCTCTGTCTACATCCAGCTCCAGGCAGGGGATGTGGCACTGGAAACCACATTGGGTTCCATGACAAGCAGACTAATGCCCGTCGGAACTCACAGCCCAAAATAGATGTCTACATCCCAAATGCCCCAACCCTTTGGCTATGTTACCATAGCTGGCATAAGGAAGTTTGCAGATATGACCACATTAAGGCGTTTTAGATGGGAAGAACATGTTGGATTATTTGGGTGGCCTCAGTGTACTCACTAAACCGAAAAGAAACCCAGTGCCATCAAGTCGATTTCAACTCATAATGACTCTACATAGGGTTTCCAAGCTGATCCTTCCTTATGGGAACAGACAGCTTCATCTTCCCCCTCTAGAGCAGCTGATGGATTTGAACCTTCATCCTTGTGGTTAGCAGCCCAAAGCCTAGCCCACAGTGCCACCAAGACACCTCAAAAGGGCCCTTAGAAGTGGAAGAGGGAGCCAATAGGAGGCAGAGGGACACGTAGCCTTGGAGGAAACACAGAGACACGGCACCACTGGCTTGGAAGCAAAGGAAGGGGGCTAGGAGCTAAGGACAGCAGGTGGCCTTTGGAAATTGAGGAAACCTGCAGCAGCTGGCAGCCCCGTTGACATGTCCTGCCAGCCCAACGAGGTCTGCATTGGAGCTCTGACCTACAGAGCCGTAAGACAAGAAAGGTGTACTGATCTTAACCACCAAGCGCCTGAGAACTTATGACAGAAAAGCTAAAGAAAGCTAACGCTAGCACCTCGACAGAAGAGGAAACAAAAACAAACAAACAAATAAACAAACAAATAATAAGCAGCCACTCAGGTCACCTATAGCACAGAGGCCACCTCCTGCCTACAACCCGCCTACTTTTCAGATTTAGCGAATATGAACCCAAATATTTAGCAGAGCAGGGCATACAGAGGCTAGAGTCCAAGGAGTGCATCCCCCATTACGGCAGCGGTCACCTCTTGGATCCAGTTGTCTCCTAACCGAGCTTCTCCCCACCCAGCCCTGTAGCTCATCTTCTCCTCTTCGGGCAGGAATTGAGTGTGTCTCCCAGAAGAGGCTATGCTGAAGCCCTAGCCTCTGGTACCTGGTTGAGAAATACGGGCCTTGCAGATAGTATCAGTGAACACGAGGTCACAAAGGGCATAGGCTCCCCGTCTCACCTGAGTGCAGTCTTAGGAAAGAGCAGAAGTTACATGCACAGTGGTTGGGCAGCCATGTGACATGTGTAGGACAGAGAAAGGTAGACCAGCCCCAAGCCAAGGAACACCAAAGCGTATCTGGGGTTTCCAAGCACCAGGAGAGAGGCAGGGAACAGCTTCTCTCTCAGAGTCCTCAGCCACATTGCAACCCGCCTGACGGCCCACCTCCAGAATACAGGGACAATAAATGTCTGTTCCTTAACACCATTCCATTTGTGGCTTTTTTGTGACATAGCTGGAAACCCAAGACACCCTCCATCAAGGTGGGCTGCTTATTGCCTGAAAATGATCAAAAGGAGGGGGTTATAAGCGATGTTTCTCAGCCTCAGCAGTACCGACATTTGGACCAGATCATTCTGCCTTGGCTGAGGACAAGGGTCGGGGTAGGGCGGGAGTTCACTGTGGTCCTCTGAGGTAGTTAGTTTACTGTGCCAACCTGGCCAATAAACACACGTGGGGCTAATTGAAGGGCAGAGGGATAAATGTCTCAGTGAGCATTTTGAGTTCTCGGGTCTCTTGCTTTGTGATGGTCGGACCAGGGTGCAACTGCCTTAGCCAGTTTCCTGTTTTAACTGTCAAGGGTGACTTCCTACAAGACATACCTGAGGAGAAGCCACATGAACTTACCCCGATGCAGCCCTGGGTGCTGGAGCAGCCGTGTGGAGGCCCCTGCCAGCGCTGAGATGCTTACACATTCACTGACTGGGCTTTCCTCCTGCAGGCAGCAACATTGCATCTGTTTTGTGAGATGGAGGAGGACTTTGTGGATTGGTGTTGGACATATGGGTTAATGGGTTGGACTTGTGGGCTTGGGCAGCACTGGGTTGGGATGTTTTCTCGATGCGTACTTAACCTCTATATAAAACTCTCTCTTACACATGAGTTTCTGTGGATTTGTTTCTCTAAAGTACCCAGACCAACACATCCATCAAAGAAGACTTAGCAGTGGCCCTGGTTTCTAAGAGCTGTCTATAGCACTACTCTCCTCTCCCAGCTGAGCCAGTTAAAAAAACATATTTCCCCACATTGCCTAATGTCCACCAAGGGGCAGAATGGGTCCCTGATTGAGAGCCACTGACTGGTCCAAGGCACATGTCTACCACCCAGCAGTCAGTGCTCTCGCCACCAATTCCCTCCATGTGTGTGCGCTTCAATTGTGGCTGGGCTCATTCAAGCTCATTTCCCATGAATTCAATCTGCTTGGCATTTAAAAATGCCTCAAAACTCAACCACAGGCTTTTTAATGGTCCCAATAGACTTATTCCCAGCCACGGGCAATGGAAATCATGGCCACCCCGCAACGGCTCCTGAGCCAGCCCCGTTAGTGAGCTCATCACCCATGCCGCTGCTGCAAAAGCAACCCCGGCTCCTGCTTGCTGTCTGGGGGCCACAAAGAACCTTCCGAAGCTCGCTGCAACCTTGTCATCTGGACATCATTCGCAAAGTCCCTTCCATGAAGACCGACGCAGAGCATGACTGACAGAAAATGGAACTGGAGCGACAGACAGATGTTTTGGACACATCATCTGCATACAGCTACTCTCCTGGGCTAAGCAACCATGTGACTCAGAAACAAACAATTTCTTCCATGACTTGCTTCCAAGAAAATGGACTTCCACAAAGATGTTAAAATATGCCCTGGTTTTGTTTTTTGCTTTTTAAATATGCAGCGCTTCACGAATTTGCGTGTCATCCTTGCGCAGGGGCCATGCTAATCTTCTCTGTATCGTTCCAATTTTAGTATATGTGCCGCCGAAGCGAGCACAATATTCCCTGCTTTATGCAGGTTTTAAAACTCTGCTCCAGCTTGCCATTTCAATCTCTAAACAACGAGGATGCAAACGGGAACTACGGATAGGGCCCTTCCCGAAAGCTTAGGCAAAACTAGCACTGAAGGGTGGACATTGAATTCATGGGTGCAGAATGAGGCCTGTCAAAAGCCGGCGCCAGGCTCAATCCACTAAGGTCTAGAAGGATGGAGCTGTGTCACAGAGATTGGTGACAGGGCAGCCCTTCCCAGACCGCTGGCATACTAGAAATCACTGCCACTTTAGAGCTGATCCTCAGCCAAGGGCCACGAACCATATGAATTATGTCTAAGCCTTGATGGGGGTCGAAGGGGATACCGCAGATGAACTGTCATTGCCGGGTCCAACAGAAACACCCAGTT
The DNA here is from genome assembly GCF_050624435.1 of Tenrec ecaudatus. Classification (NCBI taxonomy): domain Eukaryota; kingdom Metazoa; phylum Chordata; class Mammalia; order Afrosoricida; family Tenrecidae; genus Tenrec; species Tenrec ecaudatus. Next base: position 298,795,491 of record NC_134530.1, on the reverse strand, counting down.
CACTTCCCAGCCTATGCACAGAAGAACTAGGAAAAAAGGCCTGGGATGCACTATAAAATATCAGTCAATACAAATTATAGAGTTCACAAGAGTAAACGTGTCACTTACAGTGGGGTGGCCCAGGACCCAGAAGCATTTCGTGGCACAGGGCTGCCAGGGGGTGGGGGCTGACCCAGGTGATCATGATCTCATCAATCCTGTGGGACTGAGCAGGGCTCCCGGGGGTGTAACGTTCACCGAAGCACAGACGTAGGCAGCTACATTCCCCACCTGTTGAAGCGGCTGGTGGACGCGAACTGCCAAACGTTTGGTTAGTAGCTAAGTGAGAGTCATTGCATTCCCAGGCCTCCTGAGCAGTGGCTCAGACAAAAAATTGTAATTTCCCATCTCCCCTCAAGGTCTCTCTCCAAGCATACAACATTCTTTTGAAATGTGAAAATAATATCATATTACTCCGAACACTGAAGGGCCAAGGTCCACCATCCTAGCTGGGAAGCCTCCTCTATTTCCCTTCTTCCAGGCATTTCCCAATTAAACTGAGAGTTGAAGGTGGGGAGCATGTACATGCCAGCCTTAGGCAGTTAACTCCGGTAGCCACAGAAACCTAATTTCTCTTTAATCTTTGAAAGGGTGACGAGAAACAGCTCTTTATCCTATTTTCAAGTTGTTTTGAACATTTGAATTTTAAAGCCCCAATGATAAGCAGAATGCATGAAAAGGGGCGGGCAGGTCAGGGGAATGAAAGCATTAGGGGAGGTGGGAAGGCAACTGAGGAACCTGGTGGCACAGTGGGTTGCGCATTGGGCTGAGAACCTCGGAGTCAGCAGTTTGAAACTTCTAGTTGTTCCAGAGAAAAATGAGGCTTTCTACAACTGTAAATATTTACAGGCCCCAAAACCTACAAGGGCAAGGTCTAGGCTGTCCTGTAGGGTAGGGCACCATGAGTATGAATCTACTGGACAGCAGGGAGTGTCTTCTGTGCTGCGTAGCAGGCTGAAAAGCACAGGGAAATGCTCTTAATGGATGGAGCCACAGTTCCTGCCAGACTGACTATCCTATAACTATAACATGTTACGTTGCAAGTGACTCGGGTTTACAACACACTTATATAAAAAAGGAGGCCTAAAATAGCTCCTTGTTTCAGACCCTGTAATTACCAACATATGGAAGCCCACTCTTGTTGGGGTTAGGACTGGCTTTTATACCCCCCTTTTAACTGTCAGCAGGAAAGGAAACATCTTATTTCTTCTTTGGGCCCTTGCTGAGGGCCTACTTTGTGCCAGGCCCTGAGGACACCTATGAATAAAACCTGGTCCTTGTCCTCTTCCCCTAGGGTGGGAAGGGCAGGGGGTGGAGGGCTAGGGGCAGACGGAATAGGAAAGGTCAAAGACTGCTGGTGCTAAAAGGAGGAAAGCAGGACAAGTGGCAAAGTGGGTATTTTCCCTCTGAGCCCAAACCAGGGGCTGGGGAGTCCGTTTCAACTGCTGTGGGACCCCACTCATGTCAGAGTCCACCTGTGCTCCATGGGACTTTTCAAAAAGGTCTTCAGGCCTTTCTTCCAAGGCGCCTGGGGGGTGGACTTGAACCTACAAGCTTTCGGTGTACAGCATGGAGCACGGACCACTGGTGCCACCCAGGGAAATAATAGGGAGCCTCCGGTCTCCATCCTGACTCTGAACTCACCAAGAGCATCCTCTGTTGTGAACCACTCATGCAGGCAAAAGAATTCCAGGATGATTCTTGTGGATAGAAACACCTCCACACGGGATTTAATGGCAAACGTTGGCCTCCCTTCTAGAATGTTCACAGCTGACAAGAAAGGTGTTCCGAGCAGCATCCACAATGACTCCCTGGATCCCATCCCAAGATATGACACATTACAGTGTTCCTTGTACCCTCTGTTCACCATGTCGCCCCCTATACGTTTTTTTAACAGTTCGCATCTAAGTTTTTTATGTCATTTTGCTATCTTGCATTTGATGTTAACTTCCTCGCTTAGCACTTGATAAACATTACAGTCAATTGTTAACAACTGTAAGACCATAGTGAGCAGTGAGCCTAGTGACACGGGCAATGTAAAATGAAAGAGACTGTCCTCGTCCTGAAAGGAGTGTAACAATCTTCATCAGGGAGACAACCACATAAACAACAGCGAGGCGTGAATCAAGGGCACGTCAATGAGCACAATGTGGATGAGAGGCTGTTTGGGCAAGCCAGCAGGTTCAGCGCTCTGACGTAGAACACAGGTATCAGTGGCATGTGCAGGGGGTGCGGTGGGGTGGGGCTTCTATTTTTAACTTCCCCTCCAGAAAAAGATTGAATGATATTTGGTAATCCTACCTCGAGAGAGGAAACAGGGAGGTCCCTAGCATTGAGCAATGCGTTTTAAATCAAATAGGCTACCACGTTTCATTTTAATCCCCGAGATAGAAATGACTTTGTCGGCCCTTGTCTTCCTTTCTGTGTTCAAATCATTCAGGTCTGCAGACTCTTTCAGCACTTTTGTTTTGTGTCAGAGTTATTTCTACCAGGAGGAGGAGCTACACATGTCTATATAAAGGAGCCTCTATTTTCCTGCATTCACTCCCATTCAGGCCAGTGAGGATAGAAACATTTAGTGGTTTGCTAAGGAGAACTCTCCATGTCACCTGGCTGTGAATGACGGTGCCATTCAGCAGTGCCTGCTTGTTCTGAGAAGCTGCACCGCTTTGTTTTCTTACTTTTGGCAGGAGAAAGATGAGCTTTGTCTTCTTCTATAAAAGGTTGACAGTCTTGAAAATCCGATGAAGCAAGTTCAACTTTAGCCATCAAGGGTCCCTATGAATCAGAATCAACTGAACTGCAGTGGGCGCATGTGTTTTTTTTTCACTGGATGAATCATTGTGATTGTAAGCAAAAGATAATGGGTAAAATTCAGGTGTAATTGTCCACCGTGTTCTATTACTAGTCTTAATTTGTTCTGCTTCTGTCGAAAGTCACATTTTTTACACTGCACTTTAAATCGTCACTGCAATTGAACAATTGAAAAACAAAAATGTAAAGATTGCCTAATTTGCCTCAGCAAGATCATTTTCTTGCACATTTTATCAGTAGCTATTTAACTAAAAAGGACTTGCTCTTTTAGTCAAAATGCTGGATTTGTTTCTCCCTACACCCAGACAAAAAGTTAGATTCCTGTTTTGTTTCATCTGTTACTTGATTTTCCAAAGAGAAAAACACGCTTCTTGACTGGATTGAATTATTTGAACGTAGCTAGTTAAAAGGAGAAGGAGCCCTGGTGGGGGCTATGGGTTAGGCAATGAGCTGCTGACCTCAAGGTCGGTGGTTCAAACTCACCCAGAGGCTCCTCAGGAGGAAGATGAGGCCATCTCCTCCAGTCAAGAAATAGTATCAGAAATGTTATATTATTTATATATATATTATGAGTGGGTACTGCTTACCACACGGTCAGCATTCCACACCCAGCAACCACCCCATGGGAAAAAGACAAGTCTTTCTGCTTTCATAGAGTTAGTCTGAAGCAACAAATCCCACATGGAAGAAGCACACCAGCCTGTGCGATCACGAGGTATTGAAGGGATCAGATATAAGGCATCATCAGAACAAAAAATTCTTGCCATAGAGAATGAAGGGGGAAGTACAGAGTGGAGACCCAAAGCCCATTTGTCAGCCACTGCAGATCCCCTCACAGAGGGGTCTAGGGGAGGAGATGAGCCAGTCAGGGTGCGATGTTGCACCGATGAAGAATACAGCTTTCCTCTAGTTCCTAAATGCTTCCTCCCCTCCCAAACACCCCTCCCCCCAACCCACTATAATGATCCGAATTCCACCTTGCAAGTGTGGATAGAACAGAGGATGTACACTGGTGCAGATAGGAGCTGGAGGCACAGGGAATCCAGGGTGGACGATTCCTTCGGGACCAGGGGTGTGAGTGGCAATACTGGGAGGGTAGAGGGAAGAGGGGGTTGGAAAGAGGGAACCGATTACAAGGATCTACATGTGACCTCCTCCCTGGGGGACAGACAACAGAAAAGGGGGTGACGGAAGACGTCGGACACGGCAAGATATGACAAAATAAGAATTTATAAATTATCAAGGGCTCATACGGGAGGGGCACCGGGGAGGGAGGGGAAAAAAGAGGACTTGATGCCAAGGGCTTAAGTGGAGAGCAAATGCTTTGAAAATGATGAGGGCAATGAATGTACAGATGTGCTTTACGCAATTGATATATGTATGGATTGTGTTAAGAGTTGTATGAGCCCCTAATAAAATGTTTTTAAAAAAAGAGTTAGTTTGAGAAACCCACACGGACAGTTCTACTCTGTCCTATAGGATCGCTAGAAGTTGGCATCCACTTGATGGCAGTGAGGTGTTTTTGTAGTTTTAGGAGTCAGAATTGACTCGGTGGAAAGTTTGACTTTGGGTTCTCGTATGAATGGTAAAAGTAAAGTTGATTGTTATATGGTAAAAATGAAGTGACGTACTCTTTTACAATCGATGCAAATGAAATATGCCCAGTGCCCGTGTGCAAATGATGGGCGGGGTTTGTCATGAGATGATTCATTCTTCATAAACTGACTTCACCGGATACCTAGCTGAATTTCTTCTAATTCTGGGGGCGTGGAAAGCATGCTAGCTTTATTATTTGAGCCTTAACCAACTTTGTTATGTTTCTAATAATGTAGGCAAATCTTATTTTCAAACTCTTAACAATGCCGTACACTGTAGTTTACAAATCATTCTCTTTTAAGCCAGAATGTTGCTTCCTTCATTATCTACAGCTCGTAGTCCCCAATGACACTCTCCTCTAGCTGGTATACGGAACGAGAGAAAAGGAAACCTGAGACAGACAGCTGAGCAGGTGCACAGGATCGGGCTTTCAGCTAGACCATGAGAGTATTAACTTTCATTATGTATCCTTCTAAGACATCTGAATATTCAGCCTACTCTCATTTACTGATTTGAATATAAATAGATACAATTTACTTAATTACAAAAGAAAGTAAAGACAGTGGGAACAGGGAGAAAAGAAGGCAGAAAAAGGAAAGAGGGAGTGAAGGAAGAGAAAAAGAAGGGGAAGCAGAAGAGGAGGGAGAGACGGGAGGAAGAAGAAATGTAGTGGAGCTAGTTTTATGCAAGAGGTTAAGTTCACAAGTGGGGCGAAGCCAGCATGTGGGGGAAATATACTTTGGAAATGAAATCTCTTAACTTCCCCTTAAGGTACTGTAAACCTCCATTCGTACATGCACCTCTTATTCGTGGACCTTAAAATCTGTGAAAGACAGAGTTACACACCTGGGATGAACCATTCCTGAAGAACGCAAATTGTGTCTTTCCAATAGATTTCATTCTGTGTTTAAAGCCCCTTCGGCTTTCCACGTACGGCTGTTACAGGGGTTAGAGAGCTCGGGCTGCCACAGCTTGAGTTCTTGGTGTGGTGGTGGTCAGAAAGCCCCCATCCCCAAACCCACTGGCGTGAGCGGGGTTCCCACTCATAGTGACCTGGTAGGCCAGAGTAGAACGGCCCCCATTGGGTTGTTTTTGTTTTGCCTTTACTATTTGTGGTCCATACTGTGTCATTATCATTTGGAGCTATAATCTCGCCCTTTACAATATATCTTTTAGATCATTTATTGGGGGCTCGTACAATTCTTATCACAATCCATACATCCATCCATGTGTCAAGCACATGTGTACATGTGTTGCCATCATCATTCTCAAAACAGTTGCTTTCTAATTGACCCCTTGATAACAGCTCCTCATTTTCCCCTCTCTCCCTGCTCCCCCTCCCTCATGAGCTCTTGATAATTTATAAATTATTATTATTATTTTGTCATATCTTCCACTGTCCGGCATCTCCCTTCACCCAGTTTTCTGTTGTCTACCCCCTAGGAAGGAGGCTATATGTAGATCCTTGTAATTGGTTCCCCCTTTCAACCCCACCTTCCCTCCACCCTCCCGGTTTCACCACTCTCAGCACTGGTCCTGAAGGGATCATCCGCCCTGGATTCCAGTACCAATCCCCATTGGGTTTCTGAGACTGTAGATCTATAGGGGAGCAGACTGCCACACAGGTCTCCTGAAAGGCGGCTGCTGGATTTGAACCCCTGACCTTTTGGTTAGCAGTCCCACACTTCACCCACTGTATCTCCAGGACTGCACATGGTGGTCAGAACAACTTCAAAATTAATGTATTTAAAAAGAAGTCTGTGATCTCTTTGTTGCATTTTCTGCCTTTAAAACTCTTTCTTATCAAAGAACATAAGCTAATAGGAGCTAAAACCATCCCCAAGCCCAGCAGGCCTACTTAGATCCTGTTGCACACGTAGAGTGCAATACGTCCTCTGTGCTCCCCACGTCCAATACCAGAACACGACCGGGCTGTGCAAAAAGTCCACCACATTCAGAGGATCTGCTCTGACCCCTGGATTGTCTGGCCAGAGCAGCCCAGGCCCGGCCTCAGAGGAAGTGAGGACTCAGGGAGCATGTGATGACCTGGATATCTCCTCTTGAAGACCGCTGAAGCCCAGACATCTTCCCTAGATGACCTCACAGTCCCAGCCATACAGTGTCCTGAGTGGCAGAACCTAATTACCTGCCATTGTACCTGGCGCCTTCTGTTTCTAGAACTCCCATTCCTCTGCGGTTTTGTCCTGAGATGCCACCGGGTTAGTTCGCACTCACAGTAACCTTATGCACAACAGAACAAAACACTGCCCAGTCCTCTGCCCATCTTCACCATTGTTCCCATGATCGGGCCCATTGGTCCCGCCATGGTGTTGATCCATCTCCTCGAGGGCCTTTCTCTCTTCAACTGCCCTTCTCCTTTACCAACCAAGCACGATTTCCCCCTCCAGGGACTAGTCTCTGGGAGCGCTAGCGAATTCAGATAGAAGTCACACCGCGCACGGCATTCATCAGAGCTCTCAAGGAGAGGGGAGCCTGGGGCAGTTCTGATGATGGGGAGAGCATTGGGGGAAGGGTTCAGCCTAGAGAGGGAATGGAGGACGGACCCCCAAAAGTATGGAACTAGCTCCTGTCTATGAGTAGTTGCTTGAAATGTTCTTGCTGTTGTTTGGTGCCAGCAAGTCGGGTTTGAGTCACCACGACATACATACATACATATGTACACACATACATGCATACATACATACATATGTATGTGCACACACATGCATACATGCATACGTATGGACGCACATGCATACATATATATACACATGCATATGTATGTAGGTGTATGCATATACATGTATACATGTGTATATTCATGCACACATTCATGCATGCACATGTAGTACATGCATGCACATGTATGGACATGCATGCATGCACACATACATACAGCCGAGGGAACATGAAGCACTGCCCAATCCCGAACCATCCCCACAGATGCCACTGTGTTGTAACCCGCTATGGTATCCATTCTGCAAATCCATCTCATGGAGGCAGAACTTTGCCCCTTTTTCACTGGCCTCCTCTCTACCAAAAACTTGCAGGGAAACAAGCCAAACGGGTGAGTAGTATTGACCGTTAGCACCAGGAAGCCTCCTGAGCAGAGTCCTCAGCCAACCAGAAAGATGCCCGGACACGTAGCATGGCAAGTAGAAAGCCCCCTGTCCCTCCTTGGTGACCGCACCAGCGTGTACCGAAAGAGCGAACTGATTTCAGCACATCAAACAATATCATCTTCTATGATTAATTGATTTCTTTGGGATTGGGGGCAGGGAGGGAGGAGTTGTGAATTCAATGAGAGCCCTTGCTTCTAGAGATTGAATGATATCATGGAACGAATACAACTTGAATTGATGGTCGAACTCAGAAGAGAAAGAATTTATTAAAATAAATAAATAGTAGAAAAGGAAGAAGCAGGCTGCTCACGCTCCTTACTGAAACCAGAAGCAACAGTTGACTTACTGATAGGATTCTCCTCTTCCAGGCAGGTCACCCAGGTTCGACTCCCCAGAATGTCCCTCATGCACAGACATGACCTGGCTGTCCGCGGCGGGTCTGCCTGGTGCCAGGGTGCTACCCAGGTTTGGGCAGAGCTTCTAGACAAAGACAGAGCTTCGAAGCGATGCAGACAGTTTCCGGTGACTTCTTCCTCTGCAATGGGGAGCCGAGTCCTTTTCCATTGGCTGTTCATAGCCCGGAAGCTCGGCTGAGACCTGTTCACTTTGGGAGACCCAGCTGGCATTTGAAATACCAGAGACATAGCTCCCAGCATCTCAGCAACACACAAGCCACCACAGTACGACCAGCTGACAGAGAAGTGGTCCAGCCCACCAAAGATAGACTCGGAAGAAGGGCCTGGCAATCTACTCCTGAAACCCAGTCAATGAAAGCGCAACAGATCACAATGGTCTGATTGGCCGCTCATCACAGAGACAAGAGAGAACCCCATTCCTTTTTGCAGGAGGTCACTGTAAGTCAGGGGCCGGCTCCTCTGCAGCTGACAGCAAGGAGAAATCCATGAGGAGAGGAGACATGACAGGGCTGGGTTTTATTAGCTAGCCTTCATCGCCGCTGCCTGTCTTCCCCACTGAGCATCAGAGCAGGGGAGTTTGGCAAAGGAGGCATCACTGAAGAAGAGCCAAGAAGACTGTCAATCAACAGTGTTCTCACAAGGGCAGAGTAACAAGCACAGGTACTAATTCATTATAGTAAAATTGTTCATGTGGGTTTCACCATCAAGGTAAAGAAACCCCAACACCCAAACATTCGTCCTCATTGCCATCAAGTCAATTCTGAGTCACACAGCCCCTCTTGGACCGGGCAGAACTGCCCTAGTGGGTCTCTGAGACTCTACTTCAGGGATCCTCAAACTTTTTAAACAGGTGGCCAGCTCACTGTCCTTCAGACTCATTGGAGGGCTGGACTATAGTTTAAAAAACAAACAAACTATGAACAAATTCCTATGCACATTGCACATATCTTATTTTGAAGTAAAAAAAAAAACAAATGGGGCAAAAACACCCAACGGGCTGGATATGTCCTTCGCGAGCCGCAGGTGGCCCGCGGCCGTAGTTTGAGGACACCTGCTCTACAGGAACATAAAGCCTCGTGTTTCTCCTGCTGAGTGGCTGGTGGTTTCAAACTGCTGACTTTGCTGTTAGTAACCCAATGCCTAACCCAATGCCTAACTTTGTCACCATGGCACTTGAAATGACTAGTAAATCAATATAACTAAGCCCATGCTGACGATGCTTGTGGCAGCCTCTGTCCCGGTCCGGGACTGTAAATGTGCAGAGAGGTTTTGATTTGTAGAGGAAGATGCCATGGGATGGGGAGAGAAATGGTACCAACTCTATCTGGAAGCAGGAAGTTTGAGGTGGGGGAAATGTGACATGGTTCTCTAAGATTAGTGAGTAAGCACAAGTACGCCCATGCTTAGCTTGCTTACTGGCTATTCCTCCACTATTCCTGAAGGAAGCCCTACAGCCCAGCTGCACACACAGGCCAGGGTTTCTCTCTCTCTCTCTCTCTTCCCCCTGCCCCCCTCTCCCGGGTCCCCACTGTCATTCTACCCCAAGGAACAGGGTGGCAGAACCAGGGAAATTTAGATCTGCATGGCAGCAGACTGCCAGGGTTGACTCACATAACAGAACGTGTCCCAAGAGCTGCCACCTTCAGCAGCGTTCAGGGAAGAAGGAAAAAGCTGTGACCCAAGTGTAACATCCACACTAAGGACTAGCCAGAGGGAGCCAATTAGGACCATTTGACACCCCTGCCTCATGCATCAGAAAACAGCTACGCCATGCCATCCGTGAAGAATGCCCAGCCCCGGGCTTGTGGGAACCTGGGGCTTCAAGGCATCAAAGCCCAGCCCCTGCACACCTCCTTCTGTCTCTTCCCATTAGCTCACCCTTGTCGGGATGGAAGGCGCTCGGGGAAGCAGAGGCTTCTGCTGAACTGTTTATGTTGTTCAAGTCCTGATGAGGCCATTAGTCACCAAGCAGATTGCACAGTTCCTGCAATTATGCAACTTCCCAGGAACAAGCAGAGAGCATTCCAAGTGAGGCCACAACGCTGGGAAAATGTGAAACGCCGAGGATTCGTCAGCAATTTTAAGAGCCAGGCACTTAAAGGCCGAATGAAATATATGTGTAGAGATAAGGAAGGCGGGGGAGACAAAGGAAGACGAGCGACAGAACTGCCAAATGCCCGCTCTTCACAATGCAGCCAAGCTCTGAACACGTTCACTTACTCTGTGCCACCCAGACCCCAGGCCACAGCCCTGAAATGTCACCTTCTCCCCCACCCCCACCCCCAGCCCCTGTCATTTCCTTATGGGCCTTGCCATAACCCAGCATCCCAAGGTGCAGCACGGAAGAGAACCATGAACTTGACTTCCATGAGCAGCCTGTTCCCCTCAGGGCACGCACTGCACTGCCCCGTGGACATCGTTCGCTGAACGCAGTGGGAACTGGGTCTGCGTGAAGGACTGTCCTTCCCCTTTCTGTCACCTGGTCTCCTTTGTCTTTCCCCAGATCAGCGACCGGGGTATCAATCATATATTTAGTGATTTTCCAAAGTTCACAAGAAACATGTGTTGAAGAAGAAAAAGAGGTGGGTTCGGGAGGCCTGTGAAAGTGTCATTTACTTTATCAGGACACTGACCGGTTTTCACGCACGTTACACGCAATACAGCGAGGCGAGGACAAGGATGCACGCAGGTGTGTGAGGCGAGGCTCCCTGAAACCCCCCTCACAGGGAAGGAGGGGTGACGGGACCCTCAGAAAGGATCGAAACGTCTGTCTTGTTCCTTCAAGGTATAACATGCACAGGAGCTTTCCCAAGAGTGTTTTATGGCATTTTTCATGGCAAGACTTGTGACTTTTCCGTCTGTTAATCCCCACTTTCCGCCTCCTGTCCATACACTTTCAATGTATTTATGTGTGGAGTGCTGGATTTCAGCTGAACTTGGAATGCCAGTTATTCTTAAGAGACCGCCAACAGGGTTCAGAGGAACCTCAGCAGCCTGGCTCGCCGTTGCTCTGGCATGAGAAGCCTTGACAGCCAAAACCAACCAGAAAGCTGATGAGATCCAGGTTTCCAAAACACCAGGGAAAAGACATCCCTAGCTTCCCTCCATCGGGCCATTCCAAAACAAGGTTACTGACCAAAGGGGCCTCCCTTTGGAAAGCAACCCACCACTTCCCCATTCTCCCAGAGTGCTAGCCTATATGTTGTGGTTATGCCAGCCAAGCTGCCAGCAAGACACGGCTTGCTTCACTTCTTCCCGGGGCAGAATGTGGGGCAGAGATGGTGCCCAATGGGCCAGCACCGCCGCCGCATCCCAAACAGCTGCTTTCTAAATTAACGGCCGGATTTTGCGATTGCCAGCCTGCCAAAACTAACTGTCGCTGGTAGGAAGAGGGGTGTCATCACTGCGCCCCAAGACCTCCAAGCTTATTTCAAGTTTCCACCCCAGCGAACGACCCTGCAGGAACTTTGGACAGAGAGTCCATCTTACTCTTCATAAGGCATAACCCAGGTGCGTCGCTAAACAAGTAAAATAATAACTTTATCATTCCTTGTAAGAGATTTGGAGACCTAGGGCCCTTGTCTGCTGTAATCTGGAGACGACAGCCAAGGTGTGTAGGGGAGGGGAATGATCTGAGAGCGATTGTGACGGAGATGCCAGGATTGGGGTTCAGGGACAAACACACCTTTCGCTGTGGTCCACCAGGGCAGACCGTGTTCCGTGCGCATCTGTGAACCCCGCTCTAGTACCAGGAGAGGGTTCCCATCGGCGTGTTCGTCCTGGCAAACGGCTCTGCTCCCGCTACAGATGTGACCACTTTGAGGTCGTACAACTTCCCTTTCTTCCGCAGCTCACACCCGCACTGACTCAGTTTCCCCTGAGACAGAAGTGCGCTCAAGCAGCGGGGGCCCAGGCTGCGCATCTGCCAGTGGGACGGTGCATCCCATTCTCTAACTCCTGGGCCTCCCTCGTGTCTGGCTCACTGACCGAGAAGCCGCCACTTTATTTTACCACTTGCCTGTTCTTCAAGGTGCCGACCACCGAACTAACAGATGGCACCCTTGGCTGATCCTCTGAGGCACAGGGACCTCTCAATGTCAACCGCAAACTCCAGGGACACGTTCCCTCCTCATGGCAGTGTCTCAGGGGAGGGAAACGGCCACCTTTCTCGGTGCTCGTCCTTTGGCATAGACCCTAGACTTGTCCCATCAGAAATGCTGAGCCACCGCTCCCATTTTAAAGGAGTTAGTACTGGATTTTCGGTGGATGACTACCTGCCTTTTCTAGGAATTTATGAAAACTTGAGAATTAGACGTGGTCTTAATTACTACTGGATTCAATGGCCCTACCTCATATCGCCAGTAGCCATCAAGCTGATTTCCATCTACGTGTGTCAACATGGCACTGAGCTCCAACAGCTTTTCATTGGCTGATTTTTCAGAAGCAGATCATGTCAGGTTTTTCTTCCTACGCACCTGTGGGGGGACTCGAACTACTGACCTTTTTGCTAGCACCTGACTATGCTAACTATTTACACCAGCCAGGGGTTGTCCCATGAACTAGAAACCATTGTCATAGGAGATTCCTAGGTCTCACCCTCTCAGTCTCAGGCAAGTGCAGCAGAGGCTACAGGAGACACAGAGGTAGGTCCCTGGGGACTTCTGAAGTCGCATTTGAAAATGCGTGACATAATCTAACAGCCTCCTTCTCCTAAGACTTGAGAAGTTAGCTAACTTGCCAAGTAGACAGAAAAGGAATGACAGGCCACGAGCATGCTACATGCCTGATTTTTTTTAATTTAACTTCTAAAGTATTTAGAGCTCAGTAAAATCTCAGTGATTTATCTCTGCTTATAGAAATAACCCATTTGTGATAAATATATAAATCAAGTTACTTGAATTTACTACCTTAACTATAAATTCTCAGCCCTATAAACAAGCTAAGTGTCTTCTTTTTTAAATGGACACATTTCTTAACATTATTTTTTAACATTGAGGATTCATTTTCCTTTAAAGCAAGCGGCTGAAACAGATTGAAAGCACAAGAATGGACGTGTTCTTTCGGGGAAAAAACCAAGTTCATGGGTCAGGAGCTTCCTTAGCCTTCAACTTGCACATACCCTTCCATTTCTGTAACCAGAAACTGCTGATCATCGAGAAACCATTTAAATGCCCTCACTGCCACGGAAGGCTGACCTGTACATGCTTCTCATGGCATTTCCTCGCTTCGGTCACTAAGCCAGCATCTGTCTCAAGTTGACTCCGGCCCATGGTGGGCTCCTCTGTGACAGAAAGGAACTGTGATCCACAGGGGTTTCCAATGGCTTTTTCAGACATAGATTACTAAGTCTTTCTTTCCCAAGCCACCTATGGGTAGATTCAAACTCTGACCTTTCCCTTAGCAGCTGAGTATGTGACCCATGCCACACAGGCGTTCCTGGGAGTATCATTTATAGATTAGGCTGTCCTCTATGGTAAGTAGCAAAGCCCATCAAAAAGCCTCTTGCTAAGCCATTCCACAATGAAAGGTGTCCTGCTGGTGGTGGTGTCCTAGCTAGGCGCTGAGCTTTTCACCATAAGATCAGCAGTTCAAATCCACCAGGTGCTACACAGGAAAAAGATGAGTCAGACTGCTTGAGTAAAGATTTAGTCTCAGAAACCCAAATGGGGCAGGGCTACTCTATTGCTTGCTATGCATCGACTCCATGGCAGTGTGGGGATTTTTGTTTTGTTTCGTAATTCTGAAATGAAGGCCTTCTGCCCAGTGACACTGGCTCCGCTCCCTGCCCCCACCCCACCTCTCTTCCTCAGCGTGAGTGAAGTGGAGACCACTGGGTTTTCCCTTTCTGAGAAGGAACAATTGAATGAGTAACCAGGCAGGGCACCTTAGGTAGTTCCCCCGCCCACAGCAGGAGACAGCTTGCACATTCGGAAAGGCGTATCACTGTACTGCTCTTACACGCACCCGCTGCTTTCCAGTCAATTCCAACCCAAGAGAACAGAGCAGAACTGCTCCGTGGTTTCTTTACAGGAGCAGGCAGCCTCATCTTTTTCCCTTGGGCCAACTGGTAGGTTTGAACCGCCAAGCTTGGGCTCTAGTAGCCCCTTGCCTAACTCATTAAGTCATCAGGGCTCCTTGGATTCACTTTATCTGACACCACTAAACAAAAACAACAAACCCCTCAAGGTCAAGCTTACTGCCTTCCACGAGTCATTCCGACTCATGGCGAGCTGAAAGGACAGGGTTGAACTGCCCCTGTGGGTTGCCAAGACACAGTAACTGTTTGTGGAAGTAGAAAGCCGAGTCTTTCTCCCTCGGAGCCCCTGATGATTCAGAAGGCTGACCTGGCACTGAACAGTGCAGCACGTAACCACTATGACACAAGGCTGGGGGAGGGGCAGGCCTGCCACTTGAAAAAGCAGCTTAGCTAACATTCAGCACTCCTGCCTGTTAGATTTGAATGAGCGATGAGAGAATATCACTTTATGTTTAATGGCAAGAAATTCTAGGAGTTAAATCTATTTAGTTAGATCGGAGTCTGGTTTGCACGATTAACAAAATGCTTACAGGTAATAAAAGGGAAGTTAGAATTTCCATTGAAGCAGATCGGCAACAGAGGAACCGGCCATTGCTCAATCTGTAAACTGTGAAGAGCCAGGATAGTCTACGTGCATTGTCAAGCTCTTATTAAACAACAATGCAAATTCAGAAAGATAAATTATGTTAGGGGAGGCAGTAATGACTAGCTCTACACAGACACACACACATTGTTATCTATGCTCCATATACAAACAAAATTAAAATATTTTCAGACACAAAAATTGCAAGTAATAATTCATGTGATTATCTATATATTGGTGCTCTTTTTTGTTAGCTGCTACTGGGTTGGTTCCAACGCATAGCAACCCCAGGTGCAGCTGAATGAAACGCTGCCCAGTCCTGGACCACCCCTCAGCCATCCCTATGTGTCAGCCCATAACTGCAGCCACCAACGGCGACTTCCGGAGATCTGCTCTGTCTCACTGGCCCTCAACTTTTCCGAGCATGATGTCCTTCTCCAGGGATGTGTCTCTCTCATGGCAGCATGTCCAAGGTGCATGAGACAAAGTCTCCACGTCCTCCCTTCCAGGGAATCTGACTATTTCTTCTAAGACAAACTGATGGTTCTTCTGGCAGCTCCCGGGTAAATTCAATATTCGTCACCAACACCATAATCCAAAGGCATCATGTCTTTCTCAGTCTTCTATAGTCACTGTTCAGCATTTACACGCACATGGCAATTAAAAACACTATGGCTTGAGTCAGGTGCGCTTCAGCCCTCAAAGTGACCGCTTTACGTCCTAGCTTACTAAAGAGGTATTTTGCAGCAGGTATGCTCAGTGAAATACTTCATTTCAGTTCTCATTGGTTTAAATGTATACAAAACTATGTCTGCATTAAGTGTACAGAAATTTATAGATGTATAAAATATTTAATAATGAAAACAATGTTTTCCAACAAACTCCATAGTTAAAAATCCCTGAGCTTCTAACAAATTCTCTGGGCATGCATACAACTGAACAAAAAGGCAAGTTCAGTTCCATGCTACTGTGTTTCACAGGGCATGATGGCCCGGGCAGTGGCGTTTCATACACAGATTATACAAAAGCCAAACCCGTGTCTTTGAGTCCATCCCAACTCACAGCAACTGTACAGGAGAGAACCACAGAACCAGCCCACAGCGCTCCCAAGGTGGGAGAGCTTTATGAATGCAGACTGCCACATCTCTCTCCGGTGGAGCTACTGGTGACTTCAAACTGCCAACCGTGCAGTTGGCAACCCATGACTTGGTAAATATGCTTAACGATACTTGTCCTAATTAAGGTCGGTAAGAAAGAGGTCCAACCCATGCTCTACGAGCTGGCTAACGTTTCTGGTGACATAATTGCTCCTCTCATAGGCGTGAGAAGCAGATTGTTTGAGGGTATGCCTAAATGAGCTGTTTATGAGCAGGAATTACTTAGGACACATGGACTTTCCTGAAATAAAGATTCTTGGCCATTGAAATAGACAACATTACACTCTGGGCTAGAAAACGGAAAAATATTAAGTAATATAGGCATATAGGCAGCAAATTATTCCATCAACAGTAAGGAGAAAAACTTTAACAGTATCTTTAGGGGGAGGCAGCAACATATTAAGTTCTACAAAGATTTAAAATATAATATCTCCAGACCTTTTTTTAAAAAAACAGAACAAAAATGTCTCTAAGGATCTAAGGAAGAAAATCAGACGCAACAAATATTTACTAGAAACCTCCGGTGCGGCCAGAAGTCTGTTTATCTCTAAGTGCCACCAACCTTCAGGATATTCGCAAATCTATTAAACTTTATAACGAATTACAATAAATAATGCAGCCTTCTAAAAGGTGCTTGGGGCTGTAATTCCATCCAGTTTCTATGATGACACTCTAGGCCCTGGATGGAATTACAATCTGACTGTGAATAATCAGGGTGTGCTACTCCACGTGCTCAGAGACTCCAGGGTCAACGCAACTCCTAAAATAATAGCCAGCAGGCCATTAGCTTGTAATTACACCCAGGAAGCCAACCTTCTCTGCAAGCTAGGATGTGAGTACAGGTCCATTGAAAGCAACGGCTCAACTCCTTGCATAGATCTGAAACACATCTGTCCCTTCAAAATCGAAGATTGCACTTTGATGAAGAAAACCACCCAAGAAGGCCCCCCACCTAGGTGTCTCATTTATTTGGTGGTGTGCCAGAAGACCAGCTAGACACTACCAGTAAAATCTTTAAAGCCTTGAAACCGCCTACATCTAGAATTTTATGCTAAATCTGCCTCCCCCCACCAAATAAAACCCCTATCTCTTAAGAATACTCACAGCAGCCCATGATTTCCATTTGGTTGATGGAAAACGTTTGGGAATGGGTCTTGGTGCCGGCTGTACAACATGATGAGTCTATTTGTATATTGTCACTGAATTGTACACATTAAGAGTGGTTGAGATCGCCACCGTTTTGTGATACATAATCTTTCAAGAGTATTAGTGCTTTTTTTTTTTATAAAAGGAGCCTTACAAAATTACTGGTATTCCTTCTACTTCTTTGAGACTAGCCTGACATTTATGAGAAAAATGAAGCAAAGGGCCTGTGTCCACAAGAGGAGAAAATAAAGATTAATCTAGAGAGATTAAATTCAGGGTGGTAGAAAAAAATGACATCAGAAACAGACAGAGAATATCCTTGGGAAAACAAAAGGCAATGGCACTATGAATCAGCGTTTTTCACCAGGCAGTCGGGGATAAAAGAGGAAATACACATATGCCAGGGTGCTCACACACACACACACACACACACACACACACACACTCAAAATAATAGACAAAGAAAACAAGGATGCACCGATTTAATCCACCCATCTGTATTCAGGACACACATATGGATCTCATGATCTTATCATGCCTTTATCATACCTAACTTTTTTTTTCTGTACTTGTAAAGGTCACTAGAGCTCTGTAAAATCGAGTATTGCCATAGCAACTAGAGGGAGACTAAAAAAACAACAACAAAGTTCTCTGCCAAAGATCCTTCCCAAACAAAATATAAGGAACAGAGGAAGTACACTGTTGATAGGTTCGCTTTTAACATCTTCATGCATGTGTCTATCAAAGGTGTGGGGCAGACTCGTGACAGTCTAGTGCATGCAGGGCCCTCGAGCAGAGGAAGGCGAGTTCAGAACTGTCACTGTTTGGGTCTGCTCCAATTTGCTGCACCTATAGGAAGGTCTGAGTCTAGCCACACTCTCTGGACACAGCCTGATGATGTCTTCTGGGGGTGTGGCCTAATTAGCAGAGACACTGTGGAGACTGGATCTCCCTCTTGCCTCTTGTCTTTCTCCTGCTTGATTGAGATCCTGCGTCTGGCTTCTGGGGCTATTGCCCCTGTGGGCTGCAAGACCCTGGGAGCTGTCGGGCCCTGCTATATTCCTACAGACCAGATGTTCTCAGACTATGGCCCGCAGGCCACATGTGGCCCGCAGAGGACATTTATCTGTTTTGCCCCATTTGTTTACTTCAAACTAAGATATGTGCAGTGTGCACAGGAATTTGTTCATAGTTTTAAAAAAAACCAAACAAACTATAGTCCGGCCTTCCAATTGGTTTGAGGGACAGTGAACTGGACCCCTGTTTAAAAACTTTGAGGACCCCTGCTTATAGACCTTGGATCCACGCCACTCTGCACCCACTGGCCTGTGCTCTCCCAACGTCCAGCTTTGCTTCTGTGCTCTGTAGGCCAGGCCAGCTGCTGGGTGAGTCTGAAGGGCCTTCAGCTAGCATCTGACCTCTGCTCTTGAGTTGGACTAGACTGGACTGCATCCTTGCTAAAAACTTATTTCTTGATATAAAGTTCTAGGCTATACATATATGAGTGTCACTAGTTTTGTTTCTCTAGAAAACCTAGTCTAACAAAAGAACTTACTACTGCTCTCTAGTTTACTTTCAAATTGCAGGCAATGGGACATACTGCATCATGATGGTTCCTAAACTAGAAAGTAGGCAGATAGTAGCCATAGGGAAATAAATTAAAATTGTGAAAAACAATATTGATTGTTTTTTATGAATATAAGACTTCTTATTTTGCTGTTTTACTTAAAAAGCCTTTTTATTTAAACAGAAAAACCAAACCTAGACTAATGCAACGTCTAAAGAGCTCATGTCAGCGTCCATTCACTCATGTAACTTAAGAAAACACACTTGGTCCAAGTAAAGACCCAAGCGGATTCCAGGCACTCCTACCAACAGGACAGCGCAGAGCAGATCTCCTCCCCAGGTTTTGAGACAGCAAATTTTAAAGGAAGCAATGGTGTTACCTTTCCCCTTTGGAGCAGCAGGTGGGTCTGAATGAGTGGTGTACTTAGCAGCCTGGTCCCTAACCCGCAGCACCACCAAGGCTCCTTGGTACGAGTAAAGTTTTTTAAAAAAATTACGTGTTCTGAGCTCAATGGAAGAAGAAATGAAAGAAATCCAAGCTGAACTCCAGAAGTGACTACCGGACGGACTACCGGTGGAGTTAATAGTCCCTGGCTCCCCTAGTGCAGAGCTGGGTGAGCGAGGATGGTTCAGTTTAACGTTTTCACCTTCCACGGAGCGGACCTGAGTTCAGTTCCTGAACCACAGTCAACCCCCCCAACCCCCTGCTGTCTGTCAGAGGAGAGACATGGGTTGCAGTGATACTGAAAAGGTTTCCAGCCAAACATGGACTAAGACTAAAGAAAGACCCACTGATCCAACCTGCCACTGGTCCTGGGGGTGGCTCAGGACTGAGCGGGGCTATATATTCTGTTCCACACTAGTACGCGTCCCACAGAACATCCCAGATGGCATCCAACCTGCTCCCCTCCTGCTCAGTTACAGAGTGGGGCCACCTAGCAAGCCACGCCATTTCAAAATTAGCGATTACTCCTTCGTAAAATTAAGCTGAATATCTTGAGATTCCCCACTAGCGACATTCCTGAGAAGCACCCAAACCTCCTTTTTCTAGGTGTTTTGTAGGAAAAAGAAAAAAAAAAGATAAATTCCGGTGTCTGTCTGAGCGTACTACCTTCCCTACATGCAGCAGGGCTTCCTGTCTGGCACTGAGCAGAGAAAAGTCAAGACAGTACTTTCTGTTTAAAGCTGAGCTCCAGTCGGGTGGTGTCCCGGCAGGGCGAGGCTGGAGTCTCGGAGGCATCCAAAGTCAGGGCTGCTCTATCCCAGATGGACATGAGTGAGAAGACAGAGGTTAGGGTAAACAATGACATTTTTTGACAAATGCGGAAGTCAGTTTCCTCAGCTGGGGTTTTTTTACTCACAACAGGCAAGAGAGGTCAAGCAAAGTAGGAGAAGAAAAAAAGGAAATTCTTTGGGATTCCTGAGTGGGGAATCCACTGGGGAACCTGGGTGCTTTTGGAAGGAATTGTTTGTATTCTATTGGATGACTTGTGTCTGTGGGGGGAGGGTGAAGAGATGATGATGATGATGATGATGATGATGATGATGATGATAATACACATGACCCTCACCTCAGTTCTATTAACACGTTGACTGAGCGCAGCCTACAGAGACCAGCTGCGGAGGACACTCATTCACATCACCTAAGGGATTACCTCTAAAACTCGCTTGAACAGTTTACGGCTGTGCTCTCGCAGTTCCTCATTTTTTGCAGGTGATTAATCTCGTGATGGGCTTAGAGCCGCAGCAGTGAATAAGAGCCAGAACACATAGATGATGAGTTATACACCCGGGGAGAGGATACCAACTCACAGGAAAATATATTTCCATTTATCATACACACACACACACACACACACACACTCTCTCTCTCTCTCTCTCTCTCTCTCTCTCTCTCTCTCTCTCTCTCTCTCTCTCTCAACTTTTCAGGAACTTATGAATCACAGAATGGTAGTATCTCAGGAGCCTGAGGAAATCATTCTGCTTTGACTGCTTCCATGAAGAATGAGAAGACAGGGTACAGAGAGTGAGGCACTCAGACACAGTTACTGAACTCAACACCAGGTGAGTCAGCGGTGCCTAAAGAGAAACCTCACAACTCAGCAAGGCACAGGTCTTCCCCCACGGGACCCCCTTCACAGGTCATGCTGGTTGAGCTCAAACAGGCCCAGGCCACCTGCTAGTTAGTATACCCCCTGAGTCCATTTAAGAAACACCTGTTCATAATGTGTCCCATGCATCAAGTGAGCGTGGGCCATGCAGAGAGCGTCCAGTGGAAATTTATTATGGGGCTGGAGGTAAAATATAAAAAATAATTTTAAATTCTATATTAGAATTTAAGACCTAAGAAAAATCAGGTAGAAAATACACACAGTTTAGGAAAAGGCATGCAGTAATAAACCTTTCTGTAAGGGAAAATGGAAACATATTTATCAAACATTTACAAGAACAGTAAAAGATAGAGACTGGATTTGATCATTATTATTATTGACAACAAGCTAAACAACAGAGCACAGTCACTGCTGTGGAGCCAACCCAGACCTGGGACCACCTGGTAGGAGAGCGCAGAACGTCCCTGGGAGTTCTTAGGCTGAGCCTGTGCACAGGTGCAGATGACCTCATCGTTCGCCTCGAGTGGCAGGTGGGTTATCAGCTCAATAAACAGCCCACTAGCCACTAGGAGATGTTCACAATGGGAAGCGCCTGTGACCAGAGGCATCTCTGAATGGCTGTGAGAGCCTGCTGGTAGACACCACGACAAAGTGCACATGGTAGTAAAGCAAGTCACGTGAATTCTGGGTTTCCAATACATGCAAATGATATGTTTGCATCGTCCGGTAATCTAGCAAGTGTGCAATCACATGGCGGAGAAGTTCGAGATTTTGTGAGAGTTACCGAAATGTGACAGAGAGACACAGAGTGCGCACATGCTGTTACACAAATGTCATCAACAATCTTGCTCGACGCCGGGTTGCTTCAACCCTTATTTTGTAAGCAACGCATTATCTGCAAAGCACAATAAAGCAAAACGCAATCAAAACACAGTACGATTCCCTGAAGGTGTAAACCGTTAACACGGTCACCTGCTAGGGGAAAGGTTAAGATAGGAGTGTATGCTGAGACGCAATTCCGACTCTTAGCAGCCCTGTAGGGCAGAGCAGAGCGGCTCCTGTGGGTTTCTGGGATTGTAACTTGTTACAGGAGGAGAAAGCCTCGTCTCTCCCACAAGGAACAGCAGGTGGTTTCAAACTGCTGCCCTTGCCATTAGCAGCCCAATGAGTAACCCACGATGCCACCACGGCGCCTTTGAAAATCCTCCATGGGGTACAATTTCTATCCTGACATTAGGAGGTCACCATGTGTTCTAATCAACGTGATGGCCACCGGAAATGAGTTAAATTAGCATCGTTGCTAAGGTCTAAGAGCTTGCAGCCTGAAGCGCCGTGTCCATGGGAACGTGGTAAAGAGGAATAAATAAATTGCCATTGAGAAAATACTCCGACCAGGTAAGTAAGGAACACGTAGATGAATGCTCCAGGCCCTGTGTGTACTGACATAATCAAAGTGGTCACTGTGCATTTCTAATCCGTCTTAGAGAGTCTAAGTCAGCAGTTCTCAGCCTTCCTAATGCCACCACCCTTTAAACAGCTCTTCATGTGGTGACCCCAATCATAAAATGATTTTCATTGCTACTTTATCACTGTAGTTTGTTTGTTTTTCCATCACTGTCATTTTGATACTGTTATGAATCGGGTGACCCCTGTGAAAGGGTCCTTTGACCACCAAGGGGGTCGTGACCCACAGGTTGAGAACCGCTGGTCTAAGTGATTGGCCTGCTCACAACTGAAGTCAATCGTTCTTGTGCTTTTAAGTGCAAACTTCTACCTTAGAAGCAGCTATGCCACCATCCCGAGTAAATTATATAACTACCAAGTTTGGTAATTACTTGAGGTCTTCAGATAAGAATAATTTTCTCATTTAAAAAAGAGAGCCCTGGCACGGTGGTTAAGCTGACTGGAAGGTTGGTGGTTCAAACCCACCAGCTGTCCCATGAAGGGAAGATTAGAGGTGAGGCTCTCATAAAGTTGCATAGCCTCTGAAACTCAAAGGAGCGTTTCTCTCAGTTCTATAGGGTCAGAATTGATTCAATGACATAGATGCCTTATTTGTTTGCCCCCCCCCAATGAAGTAAAATTATAACTCAAATGGAATATGGAGCGGGATAATATCAACAAATTAAATAACTCATGTTTTTCAAATACTCAAGAAGACAATTACATTCAACTAATGCGCATACACTAACACAATGGAAAGTAAATACCAATTGTTTATTCTTTGAAAGCTGTTAACATCATTGGGGAATGAATGATATCAACAACAGCAGCAGGCTTCCTCAAAAGTAAAGTGACAGACTAAACAAAATCCACCCTGAAGATTGCAGTCTTTGAGCTTCATCGGTAAGTGTTTACACCTTAGCTAAAACCCAAATCCTCACGACTGGACCAATATGCAACATCATGGTGGGGGGAGGGGCGGGGAGATGAAAATTGTCAAGGCTTTCATTGTATTCGGATCCACAATCAGTGCCCATAGACGCCAGCCTCTTGCCAGCAAGTTGGTTTCAACTCATACTCGGGCTCTATTCGGGGTTCCTGAGGCTGCACATCATCCCGGGAACAGATGCCTCATCTTTGTCCCTCCGCGTGGCTACTGAGTTTAAATCAACAACCTTGCACTAAGTAGCCCGACGCCCCAGCGAAGCAGTAGTCCCCAAATCAAGTAACCTATCACATTGGGCAGATGGATCGCAAAGACCCCCTTATCAAAAGCTGTCACCTTGAGAACTATGCTGCACCCGACTCAAGTCATGGTATTTTCAATCACCTTATCTGCATGCAAACGCTGGGAAATCCGTAAGGCAGGCCAGAGAAAAATCGATGAGTTTGTTATGGCGTTGGTGAAGTCCATGGTGAAGTTTCATGGACTGCCAGAAGAACAAACAAATCTGTCTTTCTTGATGACAAGACTTCATCTTCCAGACTTTGGGCCTGTTACCTGGAGGGACCAGCCCCTGAGGAAGGATATCATGCTGGGTAAAGGAGAAAGGTAGCAAAAATGAGGAAGGCCCTCCACAAGACAGATAGATTGACATGGTGCCTGCAACAGATGATTCAAACATAGCAGCAATTCTGCGAACGGCACAGGACTGGGCAGTGTTTGGTTCTGTGGCCACTAGGGATTAGATCTAACAAGATAGCACCTCCCAGCAATAAGATGAAGTAAATATGTGTCAGGTTCTTTACATGTATGTCATCTTATTCTTAAAAGGACATGGAACCGAAGTCAACCCCACATCCCTGGGGTTCATTCTGATTCACAGAGACCCTTTACTGGGTTTTCTGAGGCTGTGAATCTTTGCAAGAGCATATCTGCATATCTCATCTCTCTCCCTTGGAGTGGCTGGTGCATTTGAACTACCAACCTTTCGAACAGCAAGTCAATGCTTCTCTGACAGAACCACCAGGGCTTCTTCGATATTTTATATTTGCTTGTAGAGATGAGGAAACTGGGGATCAGAAGCTGAGTAAGATGGCCAGTGTCTCAGATGGGCAGATCTAGGCTCAAAACCTGTCAGAATGACCCCAACTCTGACAGCTGGACTGAGATCTTCATGGGTGGGAATATATCTGTATTTCCTTCTAGACCTATGTAGCATGGGCATATTCATACACTGAATAATCTGGTTATATCATGTTAAGAGCCATGAGTCCTGGGTTCAAATTCAGCTCTGCCGCTCACTGCCCACATGACTAACCTCCCTGTGCCTACATCTCTAGGCTTCCTCGTCTCTAAAAGCTTGGAGCAAGCCCTCAAGGGTGTTACTGTGCGCACAGGTTTCATATCCATTGGGATACTTAAAAGGAACATTGAATTTGGAGTCAAGTGAGGTTGGCTATATGTTTCCTGTGTGATCTTGGGCGAGTCACTTAGCTTTCTGAGCTCCATTTCCTCATCTGTAAAAATTAGAGACCACTTGCCCTGCTTCCTTCCCAGGACTGTGAGAAGGAACAGATAAAGCAAGGCATGTGAGATAGTGCATGTCGACACAATATTGTTGCTCTCAGCAGCCAAGGCGTCGGACTAGAGAAGTTCCCTTGGCCCACATCATCCCTGCCATTGCTTACAATCCGCTGAGTTGGTGCTATCCACTCTCTCTGGCTGATTTTTTGGAAGTCAATCACCAGGCCCCTCTTCCTCAGCCATCTTAGTCCAGACACATCCATGAAACCTGTTTGGCTTTATTTAGAGCAGCACACAGCGTCCACTGACAGACAGGAAGGGGCTGCCCTTGAATCAAGCCCTCACTCTCCCAGGTGGAAAGCAAGAATTCTACCACTGAAACAACACCATAGTGGGATCCATAAAGTATATGCGTGAATTTTTATCATCAGCGTTTAGCTTCTCAAAATCAAAGCAGTCATAAAGGCTCTCTGCCTGGAGACTTAGCATGAAGTGCCAGTCCTGGCATCTCAACACAGAGGGTACTACCGCAGTAGAATGAATGTTGGGCCACCCAGGACTCAATCAAATGGAACTTCATCAACGACCTCCTTGAGCACACCCTCTGGGAGAAGGTCATTGATGTTTTCCGTGGCCTTAAAGTACTCCAGGACTCTGAAGTGCCTTTGGGAAAAGACAGAATTAGGTTCAGCCTCGTTTATTATGAAGAGTATTTAATTATACTCAAATTCTTTGAGAACACGGAGTGAGTCACAGGCTCTCTGAAAAATGGAGGTGTGTGTGTTGGCGAGGGGGGGGGGGGGAGAATCTCCTGACTACATCAGCCCCCAAATCACACCCCTACAAAGAGTGTTCTTCTAACAGTCAAATCCCCGTCAGTGGGGAACCCAGAAAAGCCCCGTGCACTAATTATAATTTTTTTTAAAGTGTGCTTTCCATCATCTTCAAGGGCTAGTAATGGAACAAATAGTGGAGGGAACATGTTTAGCTATTAAGAAATCTGAATCGTTTCCTCTGTGTTTCAAATATGATTTTGTTCAGCCAGCAATGCACTTAAACCTTTGCACAAGGACTACTAGAGCCATACCATTAAATATCTTATTGTGCGATTGTGTAGAATCACATCAATCGGGCAAGGCACAGGGAATGCTGCCCTACTTGGAGGGAAATATTTTGTGGGTTGGTTCATTAAGCCCCATCCCTTGTTGTTAGGAGATTATGTGTATATCAATGAGGAAGAGAACAAATAAAACAAAAAGCCACACAGTATTACGGTTGTGAAAGGGTAGCCGTGTCTGTTTGCTGAACGTTTTTCAATGTTATATTGTCTTTTCTACTTTACAACGGGGAAACAAACTGAATTCGAATGGTGACATTTCAGTGTTAGAAAGGGAAGGCTGGGTCGTTCCTTTTCATCTCTATCTAGAACAGAAGAGGCCCTGATGGCGCAGCAGGTTATGAGTTAGGCCACTAACCACAAGGTCAGCAGTTCGAACCTACTGACCAGTCCAAGAGAGGAAAGCTGACGTTTTCTGTTCCTGTAAGGATTGGCAGCCTCGGAGGCTCCCAAGGATGGTTCTACTCTGTGCTACAGGAACACGGTGAGTCAGAATCTACTTGATGGCAATGAGTTTGGTGTTAGGGGGCTGTAGTACACCAAGACCCCACAGGGTACACTTCACGACTCACCTAAAGGTTGGTGGTTGGTGGTGCATTGGGAGAAAAAACTCGGCTTCCATAAAGATCACAGTGAAGAAATCCCAATGGAACAGCTGTGCTGTACATGGGATCACCCAGGGCTGGACTGGTCTTGGCTGAAACAGGTTTGGTTTTGTTCTCTGCATCCCACAGACAGGTCATCCTGGGAGTACTGCTGACGAGGCGTTTCTCTCCGCCTGTGCATGAACAGCTCACGCAACCAGGCTGTCACTAGCACAGCCATTGGCTGCCTGTTCTGTTTTTAGATGGTTTTGATTGTTAGAACACTCTTCTTCAAGTGGCTTTTCACTCTCCTTACAGGTAACTTCCTTCCTGTCCTTGGTTCTGACCCTGGGAACATTTGAGTCAATGCTATCTATCGGTTCCCATAAGGCACTTAACTAGCTTTTATTCACTCTTCCTCTACAAACCACCACGGCCCAAGGGGTTCTTGGCCATCCTGGGTCCATGGAAACTAAGATGATTGTAGCCCTAGGGTCTTATGGGACTGGTGGGCTTTCTTGGAACCTACCTAGAACATTTGATGTTTCTAGGAGAAATCTAGTTTGAGATGCAATGATCAGGCTTATAATCTTTCCAGAAGAGATCCATTTAGAAATCACTACTTCTACTTCAGGGGAAAACACTTTTCTCAGGGAAAAATTTTTAAAAAGGTAAAATTCATCCGTCTGCATTCTGACTAAGGAGTCTGATGTCACAGTAAGTTAAGTACTGGACTGCTAACATCAAAGACAGCTGTTCAAACCCACAAGCCACTTCTAAAAGGAAAGATGCGGCAAGTTGGTTTCCATAGAGATGTACAGCCTTGGAAACCCAATAGACCAGATCTGCTCTGTCCTGTGGGGTCTCCATGAGAGGGAACTGACTCATGAGTAGTGTATTTTGGTCATCTTACTGGTCTTAAGAACCAAGAAGAGTCATTTTAGTGAGTGCATAAAAATACCACAGCCCATCCTCCCTCATCTAAAGAATAGGCTAAAAGCCAACCTGAACTATGCCGTTACCACCTCCCTTCTGCTTCCATAAGAAAGAAATGCCACAGATAACTCCAAATCACAGCTTATCAATCTCCTACCTACAGCCTGGAGATCCACATCAGAAAGCTCTGCCATTGGAAACTCTACTCTGATACCCCTAGGGTCCTCATGCGTCAGGATGGACTCAATGACTGGACAGGCGTGCATATGGAAAAACTCTTCATCCAGTGGGTTTGAACAAGCGCCCTGCGACTCTGGTCTGTACCTAACGAGTTCCCCTTTCCTCCTCACTGTGCTAAGCACTTCCTACACACTACTTAAGCAGTTGTTAAAAACAGAAAGAAAGGTTTTAAATGGTGAATGTTTTTTAAAAATCATTTTACTAGGGGCTCATACAACTCTTATCCTAATCCATACATACATCCATTGTCGCAAACACATTTGCTGCCATCATTGTTTTCAAAGCATTTTCTTTCTACTTGAGCCCTTGGAATCAGCTTCTAATTTTTTTAACCCTTCCTACCCCTCCCTCATGAACCCTTGATAATTTAGAAATTATTATTTTTTCATGTCTTGTACTGTCTGATGTCTCTCTTTATACCCTTTGTCTGTTGTCTATCCCCCTGGGAAGGGGTTATAGGTAGGCCATTGTGATCAGTTCCCCCTTTCTCCCCTCACCTTCCCCTTCCCCTCCTGGTATGGCTGCTCTCAATATTGGTCCCGAGGAGTTTATCTGTCCTGTATTCCCTGTGATTCCAGCTCTTATCTGTACCCATGTACATGTTATGATCTAGCCAAATTTGTAAGGTAGAATGAGGGTCATGATAGTATGAGGGGTGGGGGAGGAAGCATTAAAGAACCAGAGGAAAGCTGTATATTTCATTGGTGCTATACTGCACGCTGACTGGCCAGTCTTCTCCCCATGACCCTTCTGTAAGGGGATGTCCAATTGCTTACTGATTGGCTTTGCACCACCACTCTGCACACCCCCTCCCCTCATTCACATTATGATTTTTTTGCTCTGGGTATTTGATGTCTGATATCTGATCCCATGGACACCTCATGATCACACAGGCTGGCATGCTTCTTCCATGTGAACTTTGTTGTTTCTCAGCTAGATGGTCACTTATTTATCTTCGAGCCTTTAAGACATCAGTTGCTATAGCTTTTGCTAGCCGGGCACCATCAGCTTTCTTCACAACATTTGCTTATGCACCGCTTTGTCTTCAGCAATAGCTTCAGGAAGGTGAGGATCTCATAATGCTGGATTATTAGAACAAAGTGTTTGTGTGTTGAGGAGTACTTGAGTAGAAGTCCAATGTCCATCTGCTTCCTTAATACTAAACCTATAAGTATATGTACATAGATCTATTTCCCCATAATAGTATATAAATATATTTACATATGTACATGCCTTTATTTAGATCTATATAAATTCCCTTTGCCTCCTAGTTCTTTCCTCTATTTCTTTTTCCTTTCCACTTGTCCCACTATCATATTCAGCCTTCACTTGGGTTTCAGGAATTCCTCTTGCTTACAATGCCCTTGATCAAGCCCTACCAGACCTCCTACACCCTCCCTGCAACTGATTTTCACTCACTTGTTGTTCCCTTGTCCCCGGGTTTGTTAACACCCACTTCCTTTCCCCAGCCTCCCCCAATCCCATGTCCCCCTGTAACTGTTATCCCATTGTTCTCTCTTCCAGCTTGTTTATCCCACCTATCACATCCAGATAGCTATGCAGTGACAACAATATGCACAAACACAAGACTGAGCACAATAAAGCAACAATAGAAAATAAAACAATAGCTACAACAACAAGGCAACGACAGGAAAAAAAGACAAGCTTATAAATAGTTCAAGGTCTATTTGTTGTCCTTTAAGAGTGCTTTCAGGTCAAATCTGGTGAATGGTTTAATGATAGAGTCCTTTCTGTTTCTAAAAAGAATCCAATGTCCATTTGGGCAGTACTAATACACACACACATAATACATAACAACAGCTCTGACTTTCTCTATAAATGTCCGTAGCCATAGAAACTCATATGTATAAGATAGAGTTTTATATAAAGGGTAAGTGTACATTCAGAAAGCATCCCAACCCAGTGCTGTCTAAGCCCCGAAGCCCATATGTTCGACACAGATCTACGAAGTCCTCCTCAATCTCACAAAACGCATCCAATGATGCCGACTGCAGGAGGAAAGCCAAATCAGTGAGCGTGTAAGCATCTCAGCGCTAGCAGGGTTCTCCACGTGGCTGCTCCAGCACCCAGGGCTGGATCGGGATAGGTCCATGTGGCTTCTCCTCAGGGATGTCTTGCAGGAAGTCAGCCTTGCCAGCTGAAGCAGGGAACTGGCTAAGGCAGCTGCACCCTGGTCCGACCATCACAAAGCAAGAGACCTGAGAACTTGAAAGGGGAGGCTCACAGAGCCATTTCTCTCTCCACCCTTCAATTAATCCCACATGTGTTTATTGGCCAGTCTGGCACAATAAACCTTAACTCTCTCAGGCAGTTCTGGAAGCTCAGAGCCTTGGCCACTTAGAACATGGTTGATAGAGCCCTGGGGTAAAATGGGTTGGTGGGGAAAGTAAAGGGTCAGAATTAAAGTATAAAGTCATTGGCCAATTTCCTAACCTCTACCCAAGGACTTGAGATAATTCTTGAAAAAACAGAATTAAAAGATAAAGGCATTTTCCCACGCACTTTGTGAAGTCCCCTCGTATTATCTAGTTTCCTTTAAGTTTATCACTGATAAGACACTGGCAGCTAAAAGGAGCTATAAGACATGAGAACCACAGAAAGTGGGTATGACAGAAGTTGCAGCTTCAAGACGAATGACAGGCTCCTGCAGCCTCGGGAATCGACTGTGTCTGTAGAGCAACCAAGGAAATGGTAAGAAGTCATCAAGGGGGAAGATGTTCACTTGTTTATGAATGACATTCACCAGTTCAAACCCACCTGCTGCTCCTAAGGAGAAAGATGAAGCTGTCTGCTCCTGAAACATTTTAGTCTCGGAACCCTAAGGAGCATGTGCATTTCACTCCATATTATAGGGTTGCTCTGAGTCAGAACCCACGCTATGGCAATGGGCTTAGTGGTTGTTGTTGCTGGTGTGGTCGTTGGGTGCTATCCAATTGGTTCCAACCCATAGCGACCTTATAAAACCAAAGCTGCCCGGTCCTTTTCCATCCTAGAGGACTCAAATGTAACAGACGTTACATTGCTTTCTATCTGAGAATGTTGACTCTTGTTTTCCATTCAGCACGTGAGGCATTAAATCTTCTGAGCGAATTTACTACCTGAAGGCAGTATATCCCAAATGACATCTTACATCAGTTCTAGGGAAGGAAGGAAGGAAGCACAAGCAGGGAGGCACTCCCTTGCCCTGCGGATTTGCATTCTCTGTGTAGGGAGGAAAGCAGCCCTTGGAGCACTGGATGACGAATTGCCAGGTAGGCCTTCCAAACCCATCATCCACTGACAGGCCATCTGCTCCTATCAGATGAATAGCCTCGGACACCCCACCTGGCATCGCAAATAAGTCAGAAGTAACTCACTGGCAGGGGGTGGAGTGTGCAGAGAAGCAAAGGAAGGTATTGATTTTCTGACTTACGGGTCCCAGAAAGGTCCTGCCACCATCAAGTCTCGAGGTTTAAGTACACAGAGAGGGATCTGGCCCAGGAGAAAAGGATTTCTTCCCTTCTAATTTCCAAGAAGAAAGGTCTTTGGGGCCCTAGAAGGAGGTCTTTAACCATTTCAAGGTGACTAAGTCGGGCCAACCCAACGTGTGTGAGAGTAACAGTGTGCTTGGTAGGGGCTTCAAGGGACATGGTTCAAAGTAACTCACCAGGAACCTCTCAGAGGGATTACCCCTCCAACCTACTAGTTAGCAGCTGCGTTCACCCATGACATCTTCAGTGCAATGCCTTCTAGATTCTTCTTTCTCTCTTAGCGATCAGTGCTACACGCTATTAGGTGACATTCAGGCCCATAGCGCCCCTGTGTACAACAGAACGAAACGCTGCCTAGTCGTACGCCATCCTCACAACTATTCCTGTGCTTGAGCCTACTGATGCAGTCACTGTGTCCATCCACGTCCTGAAGGACCTGCCTCTTTTCCGCTGCT
Organism: Tenrec ecaudatus; assembly: GCF_050624435.1. Lineage (NCBI taxonomy): Eukaryota > Metazoa > Chordata > Mammalia > Afrosoricida > Tenrecidae > Tenrec > Tenrec ecaudatus. The sequence continues at coordinate 298,764,171 of NC_134530.1, read as the reverse complement.
CCTCCACTGTACCAAACATGATGTCCTTCTCCAGAGACTGCTCTCGCCTGACAACAGGCCCCAAGTCTGTAAGACGAAATCTTGCCACCCTTGCTCTGGCCATACTTCTTCCCACACAGATTTGGTTGTCCTTGTAGCGGTGCTACATGGATAGAAGGTTTCATCAGTAAACATTTTCAGGAAACGCTAGGAAAGGTTTGTGTAATCCTCCTGCAAGACCCCATGCTGTCATTTAAGTAATGCCGGCATCTCCGTTTGAAAATGAAACAAGGGTGTCGGGTAGGACTGAGCCAGATCCGCCTGCTAATGTATTTTCTTTTGAAGTTGACTTCAATAGACACACATATATGTGGAGGGGAAAGGCACTTCTACAAAGTCACGGGCACCTGTGTTTAACAAACTATCGAAACGCACAGGTATTCCCTTACCATAGTTCCCGTCCAGCCAGAGGTTCAAGACTGGGCACTCCTACAGACTCAGGGGGCAGCGCAGAGACAGACCATGGGTGGGGGCCATTACCTTCTCCTCATATTGACTCCACGGTGAGTTTAGGGTTTGTTTAGTTGTTTTTGCTTGTGGGTGTTGTTTTGTTATGTTTTCTCTTTTTCTGTCCCGAGACTATGGGACTCAGGGACAGACTGACAGGCAGGCTGGCTTCCTGGCCCACAGAGGCAAAGGCCAAAGGACCATGTGACTGGGAAGCTGAGAAGTGGTGGGAGACCTGGCTGCTGGCTGAGGAGACCAATGACCGCATCCTTACTGTGTGCTGAGCCCGACTTGTGGTAACCCATTGACTTCCCTAAGAAGTCCCCGGATTGTGTGTGGGCGTGTGTATGTGTGTATGTTTGTATAGATACGTGTAGGAGTGTCAGTGTGTGTGTATCTGATGTGTATGTATGTGTGTATATGAATATGTGTGTATATGTGTGTTCACATCGGTGCATGTGTATGTCTGTGTGTATTGTGTATGTGTATTTGTGTATACGTGTGAGTGTATGTATGTGTATATGTGTATATGTTTATGCGTGTCTATGTATATGTGTATATGTGTGTATGTGCCATGTGTGTATATGTGAGAGTGTATGTGTCTATGTGTGTGTGTGCATGTGTACATGGTTATGTGTGTATATGTGTATGCATGTGAGTGTATGTGTCTGTGTGTCTGTGTGTATGTATATGTGGTTATATATGTATATGTGTATGTGCATGTGTGTATAGGGGGCAGGAGAGATGTTTCTATCTCTCTAACCCTACCAGTAGGATTCTGTGCTCTTTAATTTTATACCACATCAATATGACAGTTTGCTTATCCTCAAGGGACTCAACTTGTGTTTCTTTGAATGGTCTTATGAGTTTGGAAAAAAAAAAATATATATGCTATATGCCTGAAGGAGCAATATCCGGGCTCTAAGGTAGATGGTGTAAGGTTTCCCAGTGAAATTCTCAGATGACAATCTAGCTAGCCTGCAAGACATAAGCACTGTTGGGATGGGGAAAAAATATTAGGCATAGCTTTCCTGGCCTTTTTCTAAACAGGTTTCTGTTATTTTAAAAACATCTTCCTGAGAAGACCCTGTGATGGTCTTATATTGCCAAGAACACTCTCAAGATCACCACTTTGGAATTCCTAAAACTAGTCAACACAACCTGCCAAGCTGACCTCTCTGCCTTGAGCTGGTCCCTGCAGAAGCCACTGTTTTTTAATCGAACCCTGGTTTCTGGATTTTTTTTTTTAATAAATCCAAGATCCATCTCTGGTTATGACTCATTTCATAAGCTCTTCATCAGCTTCAATCCTGCTTAGAAAACAAGGAGAAAGATCAGCTGTTTGAGTCGGCTGGTCTTTGTGCAACATGTTTACACCTAATTGATCCCTAACCGCTACAGCCAAGCGGTTCCCTTCGACTGGAAACCCCTAACCCTGTCGGACCCTAACACCTCAAGGGTCATTCTAGGATCTTCTTCCACCCACTTCTTTCCTTCAGTCACAGTTTCTTCATGAACTGTCCTTTCTCGGAATGCGTGTTCCATCGAAAAGCTGCTGTTCTACGGAGGGCAGCATTCCCAGAGGTTGGTCGCGAAGGTTCAATAATTTGGTAAGATAGCCACTTGAGTTCTGTTTAAAAAAACAATATGACCCCTGACCTGAAAACTATTTTTCCATGGAACACAAACTGCCATTCATATGATTCCAACTTCTAGAGACCCTATGCAGGGTCTCCTAGGGCACACATTTTCACAGGAGCAGATACCCTCAGCTTTCCCTTGAGGGTCGACTGGTGGGTTTGAACCTGGGACCTTGAGATTTGCAGTCCAATGCTTACTGGAGAACACCACCAGGACTCCCTCATCGTACAAAAAGCATCACTTTTTTTTTCTTTTAAGCATCTTAATGAGACAAAGAAGAGATCTGGTGGCATAGTGGTTCACATTAAACTGCTAACCACAGGGTCCGCTGTTTGAAACCACCAGCAGCTGGATCAGGAGAAAGAGAAGGCTTTCTACTCCTGTAAAGAGTGACAGGCTCAAAACCCCACAGGGGCAGTTCTACCCTGCCCTAGAAGGCCGCTCTGACTCAGAATGCATTCCATGGCAGTGAGTGAAACTGCGATGAAGTCAATTGTTTTACTGAGAGAACTTGTCTGCAGTCATCCACCAATCACAGACTAAACAGACAAACAAAACTCACCGCCATCAAGTCCATTCTGACGGATGTCGACCCTATAGGACAGGGGAGATCTGCTCCTTGGGTTTCCAAGACTGTAACTCTTTCTCCTTCAGAGCTGCTGGTGGTTTCAAACCTTGTGGTCAGCAGCTCAATGGGTAGGCTCTAGAACACTTATGACAGGGACATGTTTAAACATAGTTGGCTTGTAATAAGCCTTTGCGTGTAGGAGATGGAGTCCTGGAAGCAGTACTTTTTTACTTGTCCTCAGACAGAGTACACTTTACTTTAGCATATATATATATTCCCTATTGGACAAGATTAAACTGTCCGATAGTGTTTCCTCAGCATATTATATTAGTATATTATGAAATATTAGGGACATAAAAATGAAATACAGAAAATGTGTTGCCACTAGACCTCTGCTTTTAACAATCTGGCTCTTTACTGTTTCACCCGTGGACTGCTCTAAGACCCTTCTCAGGCGTCCACATCCCTGCCAAGTCCCAGTCTCTCAGGTGCTATTCAGAGCACAGCTGCTTCTGCGTTCGCTCGCAGCTCCTCTTCCACTCATTTTCTCTACTAAAAGCTCCAGAGTGTTCTTCACTACTTTCAAGTGACATCTCGGGAGAGTCCAATCCAATGTTAGACTTATTTCCTCAATGTGTTGTATCTTTGCTTTTTCTCCAAAGCTGTTTCTCCTCCCCGGAAATCTCTCACAGGGTTTAATCCCCAAATGATTTTAGTTTGCCCATTGTGTGCCGCGCTCTAGCTAAATGACCGACTTGCCTTCTCAAAATGACTAACCGTTTCTTCCTTCCAGCCATTTTTAACGGTGAGATCCCCAATGGAGTAGTGGTTACCTGCTGGGCTGCTGACTGCAAGGCCAGGAGTTTGAAACCACCAGCTGCCCGGGGGAGAAAGACGAGGCTTTCTACTCCGATCAAGAGTCACAGTCTCAGAAACCCCCAGGGAAGTTCGTCTCTGTTCTGTAGGTCTCCTGTGAGTTGGACTCAACTCAATGATTTGAGTGACTTTGGTTTGGTTTTGGAACCACGAGCAACAGGCTTCAACAAAGTGAAACAAATCGCTTCATCATGCTGGATACAGATGAAGACCCAAGTCCTGATCGTCAGTAGAGCACAGACAGTGTTCTCGCCAATCGACAAGCACACCACCCCCTCAGGCCCAGCCACTAGGAAGAGAAACCTCACGAGACACATGACGCAGAGCGGGAATCATTGCACCCCCTGGAGACACCTTTCACTCACCACGGGCCCACCAACATCCACTACACTCTCCTAAAAGTCCCAAAGCCCACTGTCCTGGAGTCGATTCTCATTGACTTAGTGAGTGACCCAATAGGACCCCTTAGCTCTATGATCCTTACAGACTCCAACTGCCACACCTGTCTCCCGAGGAGCAAGTTGGTAGGTTCAAACCCCGAGTTTTCTGTTAGCCACTAAATGCTTAACCTACTGCCTCACACGGACCCCTTTGCAACGGTATGGATTGGAGACAATTCTATAGAGTAACAGGAAGAGGAAAAAACAAACGCGTTAACAACGTGTGACAGCCAGACCCACTACCCCTTGTGCATTGCAAACTGACTCGAATCCATTTTGAGCAACACCAAAAGGACCTTAAGCTCTGAACATACACCCTACCAATAGTACCTCTACTTTAAGATGAACCTCACTGGGTTACCATGCTGGAAAGACTGAAACATGGTTTCTCTCGCAGGTTCACTCTTAGCCCCCAACTAATAGGTACTAATGCTACAGCTTACATTCATTGGAGCTTTTCTTTCCTTAAATTCTTTTTGCCCCCAAACCAATTTATTGGGAGCTAATACAGATATCATATTGTTCCATAGTTCCATCACCTCGAGTAGTAGAGTACAATTGCTGCTACAATCAGTTTGAAAACATTCTCTTCCTTCTTGAGATCAGCTCCCTTTTATATGCCCTTCCCCCCACCCCGACCCGCCCAACTCTAAAACCCTTATTCTACTTGATGTCTCTATAGGTTTATCAATCCTAGGTTTCAAGGCTTTTCTTAAATAAACTCCTTTTTTTTAATTGCATTATAGCTAGCCCATGGCCTACTGGATTCATGCAAAACTGTTCACTGTAGGTACACAGACACGGTCCCCATTGCACAATAGCATTTGTTTAGCACACGGAGGTCTTTGTTGTTCTTGTTGCTCTTTGAGGAGTGGCAGAACATTGAGGTTGACATAACTCCTTCGTTTTCAAAGCAGACTCACTTAAAAAAATAATCCCAGTAATAAAAATAACTAGCTGCTAACAGAGGTGCCTTGGAAGAAAGGCCTGAGGAGCCACTTCTGAAAGATCCGCCATTGAGATGCGACAGCGCGTTCTGCTCTGACACTCACAGTGTTCTCATGTGTTGGAATTCACGTGGCAGCAACTGGTACTGTGTGTGTGTGTTTGTGTGTGTGTGTGTGTGTGTGTGTGTTTATCTAAAGCCAAATAGCTTTGTGTTCAATGACAGACTACTGTCTGGTTTTGCAGCCCCAGCCCTGTGCTGTTAGTTTTAGGTAAAACTAGAACACTGAGACAGACGAAAGCCTTTTCAGCCCCACAATTCTGGGTCGGCAACTATCTTTCCAAGGGAACAAAACTCATAAAGACGATGATTTAGTAGCATCTGCTTCTTTTCAACTGGTTTTCTTAAAAGTAGGAGGGCTAGTCTCTTGTCAAGAACAGAGACTATGAAACAACAGTAACGACCACAAAATCTAACCAGGCAACACAACCCTTATCCACAAACTGACGTCTGCCCCTTATTTCTAGAAAGAGTCTCCATGTTCCCATCCCATGCTCAATGACCCCTGGAGCAGACACGCACGAGGCGGGCTTCACGGACTTCATGGAAAAGCTCCATGGTCTTGTCATTCAATTTCTCCCACAAACGCGCGGAAGGCCCCGCTCACGGGCCTCTAGAAAGAAGCCGATGGATGGGCTGTGTTCACAAGTCAGGTCTCAGCTCCACAGCAGACAGAAGCTCCTCCTCTCTCCCTCTTACCCCAAGAGCCCCACAAGAACAGCTCACACCGAAGCAGGTGAAACCTGGCTGCCGCCTGTCTGAAACTGTCAGAAATGCCATGTCAGCCTCAGAATCTGTGACCTCACCCAGGCGACGGCGCTTGGCACTCCGAGTTCGCCCTTTCCCTCTCGCCTATAAACTGTACCCGGTTAGATGATAAGAAAATGAATTCTGGGGCTGGACCCTGAGGAGAGGGGAGGGGAGGGGAATGAGGGCAGAAGGAGAACAAGGAGGTCTCACATGAATTCAGGGGCTGCCTCCAAGTCAGTGGGTGTCGGGGAGGACTGAGTCAGAAAGGTGGAGATGTTGTTTCCCCGCGTGTTTATTCGTGGTTCTCCCTTTGGCTCCTGCCTCGGTGTGAAGTCTGAAAGCTGTTTGTGGCTCATAGTAGATTGAGTTCTACAGCACCTTTTGACACAGCCGGGGAAGGCACAGCGAGACCGCACTGCATGAGTCAGCAGAGCAGATCCTGAGAGGCGATAAAGAAGAAAAAGAGGTGCCTGTTTTCATGAACAGATGTAGTCCACTTCCTTCGACGTCCCCAGAAGAGCTTGATTTTGAACAAGAATCCGCTTTGCCCTTAGAAGAAAAGAAAACCAAGAGAAGGGGAAATAAAAAAAATTTTAAAAAAACCCTTCCAAGTTCAATACTAAGGAGGTGGACATCTTTTCTGTCATGACCAAAGAGATTTTCCCTCACCATCATACAACAAAAAGAAAGTAAACTTCCCAGGAGACAGCAACAAATTACAGATCTTAAAAAAAAAAAATTCTAAATCCACTCACAATGAAAGACCCTACTAAAAATTTTCTGAATGGAAAGGAAAGCTCTTCACGTCACAAAATAAACTATGATTAAGCAAATGGAAGCGTTCTCCCCCTCCTTTTTTAGACACTTGTTGTTTTCTGTTTTACAGGAGACACGGATGGTAGGCAGGTCATGCATTTAGGCAGAAGGAGCTCAAAGATTGCCCCCCTAGACTACACACATTCCGGGTTTCCCTTCGCATTGCGCTCGCTCCAGCGGCCTCTGGCAATTTCGCCTGAATGAGGTACTCAGTCCTGGAAGAATTCGAGCTGGTGTGGGCTTGGGGAACAACGTGCTTCTCTGTGTCTGGGATACAGACCAAAAAAAAAAAAAACAAACCAAAAAAACTACACACGCTGTTCTGAAGTTAGTATGTTCTCTTAGCGTGCATCCTTCTGTGTCCTGGTCCCTCCCCAGGTTCAGGCCTCTTCAGGGGCTGAGGGTGATCACAGCAGGGCTGGAGCAGCAGCCAAGTGCAGTCTGATGCTCAGCACAGCGGCTGGGGGAAGTGCCCCAGACTAGTCCTGTTCCTTCTGCCTCCCTGTTGCCATGGCTAACCCAAACAATATACTCAGCTGGCCAGCTCAGGCTGCAGCCACCTCCTGCAGACCTTCCAGTGGCTAGGAGGAGGCGACAACTGGGCTCACCAGAATCAACTGAGGCTCAGAGGAGAGGGCGTGAAAGGGCATCGAAAAGGCGGGGGAAGCCTGAGAGCAGAGGCTGGTAGGTAGCCATGCTGTTTTTAGCTACAAGGTTCTGATTCAGTGAGTTTGCACCTCATTTCAAAGTGGAAAACAGAGCTTACGCAGGAAAAGCAGCCAGCTGTGACCTCACCTGGGGGGGGGGGGGGGGAGGATGCCCATCATCTTTACACCTGAGTTTTACTACACTTAGAAAAACAAATGGCTCCGGGTGCGGGGAGCCTCAGGGGAAGCAGTGATCACCTGGGCAGGGCCAGACCTCAGCAGAGGCCAGACTTGGGCGGCAAGGTCAGTGTCCGGGTCAGGAATGGCAGCGGTAAATCCTAACCGTGTAAATGGTGTGTGAATCTTGCCTCCAACAGATTCCTGGTGACCATTTTCTAACCCAAGGCGGACACAGAACTCCCACAGAGAGAAAAAGAAGGGGAGGGGGCCAAAGAATGATCGTTCTGAAAAAAATGCCCCTGATGGATTTTTTAGTTTTTTAGAATGCATTTTGAAATGAGCGACAGCTAGCGAGGGAAGTGGGTTTTTGTACTTAGGCTATGGGGCCAGCTCGCTCGATCACTGTCCAGCTAAGCAAACCACTGGCTTGTGACTCCATTTGTTTCTTCATCGGTATAAAGGGGGAGGGGTCCCACAGCCTTTCCATTTCCTTGCTAGTGTTATTAGGAGCTCCCCAGTGGATCACCATGAACATCGGCCCTCGTGCACCACAGAACGAAACCCTGCCGGGTCCTGGCCATCCTCCCAGTGGGTCTGCGGGAGCTCACTACGGCAGTCTCAGGGTCCCCCTCCTTCACGCCCACGGTACCAAGCATGTTGTCCTGCTCCCCGATCTCGCCGACAAACACTACTGCAAGTGGGTTTGAACAGCGTCCTGTTCACAAGAAAGCAAGGCTTGGATACCAACATCATTTTCCCGCGGCGAGCCGTCTCCCGTTGCTCAGACTGGGAGAAGGTGTCCGTGATACAAATGAAACCCATTTAGAAGACGAGGGGGACCTGTCGCGGCGCCCACACTTCACGGATGATTTGGAGGTGGGCGCTGAGTTAAAAATAAAAGACGTGGAGACAGCATGGAGTGGAGTTTTCATTTCCCACCAGCGGTGCTCTGGTCTCCCGGGCCCACTGCGGACCATCTTGAACCATAATCCTTTTCTCCTGCCTCTGGGAGACAAAGGGCTGACAGGCTGTTTCTCAGAGCCTGCCTTCGCCCTCTCTGCCTCTTCTTCCCCTCCCCCCACAAAAATGGGCTGTCATTCTGGAGAATCAGTCAAGTGCTACAAATCACTACTAAAAGCTGCTGGGAGGTGCGCCCTCGAAGGAAGAATCTGTGCAGATCAAAATCTCAAGTGCTTACTTGCCTAGTGACTCCATCATCGGAGGTGTTGCTTCTTTTTAAAGAATAAAAACCAGATGCTCCAAACTGATGAAAGCAAGTGCCCTTTCAACACATTTCTTTTCGCGCACTTGAAACTCTTACCAAGAAGTGCTTCCCACACTCCCTTTGGTAGTTTCTGCACTTTTTACTTTTTCTTTGAAGTTGTAGTGCTGTGTGATTTCGACACCTTGGGTAAAATGATTCGGAGCTTTCTGTGGGTTCCCCAAAGGAGGGTAGGCCAAGAGAGCTGCTGGAATTCAAATGTGACACCCAGGCTTCCCTGTCTCCCAACACCAGCGCTTAAGCAATCTGATTCTTCTAGGCAAACCTGACAACCATCCATGAACACACACACACACACACACACACACACACACGTATTAAGCCCATTCTCTCTCATTCATGGCCACCCTCTCGGACAGAGGGAAACTGTCTCATAGGGTTTGCAAGGCTGTAATCGTTCTGGAAGCAGACTGCCACGTTTTTCTTCGGCAGAGGAGCTAGTGAGTTCCAGCCAGAGACCTTAAGGTTAACAGTGAAGTTTTTAACCCCTGGGCCACCTAGAAGCTTTCTTGTATCTACTCAGGCTTAGTCATTTCCAAACGGATGTACACAGACACGCCTAAGAGCATGTCTGTCCTCACCTCTAAGCTCTCCATCGTGAACTGAGTTCAGGAGAGGAAAACACAGAATAAAAGAGAATCAAGAGAGACAATCTTAGCCCTGCCAGTTTGTTGAAACCCAAGTCTTCGGTGACTTGACTTCCCTGAACTCAATGTCCTCTAAAAAATGAGGACATTCGACCAAATAATCCTAAAATTCCTCCCAGCCAGAGTATATTCTATGAGTCCATGTATCTGAATATGCCACAATGCCCCACAGCAATCCACATAAGAAGCCAAGGCCTGAGCCTAAGGGGTAAGAGGATGGGGTCTTGAGTGAGTACTGAATCAATGGTCCTGGATTCCAGACCAAACCTAACTTCTGGAGCATTGGTGGTGTGGTGGTTACATGTTGGGCTGCAATTCACATGGTCAGCAGTTTGAAACCACCAGCAGCTCCTCAGGAGAAAGACTGGGCTTTCTACTCCTGTATGCAGTTCCCGTCTCAGAACCCCACAGGGGGTTGCTATGAGTCAACACTGACTCGATGGCAGCAAGTTTAGTCTTTGGTTAACTTCTTGGTGGTTCATCAGAATTCTCACCTTCCATGCCAGAGACCCACATGTGAGGCCCAGCCAATGCACCTCATGCACGGTCACCATGTTTCAGTCCGGGGAGGCTTGCATGTGATCATTGATTCAGAGGTGCTTACAGAGGAAAACAGCCTAGGAGGAAAGGCCTGGTGACATACTTCCATAAAGCAGACAGTGAAAACTATGATCTGGTTCCCACCCATCCCTGGGATGACACAGAACTGGGCGGCACTTCCTTCCAATGTGTACAGGGTCATCATACGTCGGGGAGGCTCAATGGCACCTAACAAGGGACCACAAAGTTCCTGGGGTGATATCTGAGGAAGCTTGGTCCTCAGGGAGGTGAAGGTGAAGAGGATAGCAGAAGCCAACACTAGCTCCTGAACCAAGATAAAGGAACACAACGCAAGCATCTAATCCACATCCTTTCATGGAGTAAACAGATATGGGTGAGGACTCTCTAAGGGTGCAGACCTGTCCCTTAGTGAGCGATATCATGGCCTTCCCAGATACCACGCCAGAAAGCCCTCCTCTCACTTGACTCCTGCACCTAATTAGTCATCAAGCCTCTAGTTCTTACTCATTAACAGCTCTCAAGTCGGCCCACTCTTTCCATTCCACTCTTTCCATGGCCACTGCAGCTTCACGCAAACAGGATCCCAGCACACGGGCCAGGGATTAGCAGGGAGCAGGTGCTCCCAGATTGTTGGCTAAACATTCTTCTGTCACCTGAATTTCCACAACTGTTTCTTCTCTGGTTCCCAGGTCTACCAGCTGGTCCCTTATTGCAGCAAGTGCAGAGCACTAGACAAAAGACACGGCTAGATTTTTCAAGCTGTGGGGTTAAAGTCCTGCCATGGGTCTGCATTACCTTCTAGATAAAATTCAAATTTCTTGGTTTGGCTCACACAAGCCACCTCCTGGGCCAGTCTTCGAGGGGGTCTCCAGCCAGGGTGAGCATGAGTCTCCACAAGGTCACACATGTGATTCTGCCAGCCGACACTGACGTGTACTTCCGCATTTCCTTTGCACATGCTGATCCACGTTGCTCTTCACTCTGAAAAGCTTCCTTTGAGGAATAGGTGGTGTAAAATCCTCTCTGACACCCCTTGGCCCATCTCATTTGCTTTGTGTGTTCCTTATCTAGCTCTCTCGTGGTGTACAGGTTGGGCTGCGATGCACGTGGTCAGCAGTTGGAGGTCAGCAGCAGCTCCACGGGAGAGAGACTGGGCTTTCTCGTCCAGTCTTAGAAACCCACAAGGGGTCGCTGAGTCAGCACGGACTCGATGACTGTGAGTTTGGTTTTCTTTGATCTATATTCATATAGTAGCCGTTTAGCACAGAGGCATGGTTGCCTTTACTGTCAGTTGACTTTACTCCCAACACTAGATGGTCAGCTCCGAGACATCAAAGAACCTGATTTCTCTGAAAACTTAAGCTCAGTGCTTTGGGCAGACTTTGACCTATAGTGATATTCAAGAAATAGCTGTTACATTTATATAGAATCAAGAGCTGGAAAGCATGGTAGATAGCAAATGAAGAAATAGTCTGAAAGGATTTAGGGCCTTAGCGTGCTTCAAGTTAGATAAATGTGTCAGAGTCAGAGTGGGACAAGAATTCAAACTTTCTCATCACAGCCAGAATTAACTCAATAGCCATGAGTTGTTGTTTGTGTGTTTTGGGGAGGGGGGTGGAGAGCTTTGAGTTAACTCTCTGATGGGTTATCAACCTTCTTATCCTCTTGAAAGATGCTTCTCAAAGTTTTTTCTTAATTTTTGTTAGCATCCTCTCATGTTAGATAACCTAGTTTTAACTAACAACCCTCAAAATTCCAGTTTCCAACCAAATCTACTCTAAACTGCTATATCCAATTATTTGCTTCCTCAATATGGTGCTGATAACTCAAATTCTAAACAAGAAAAACATGGGCAATAATAATAATAACTATATGGGTAATTGTAAAAGTCCATTTTCCTCTTCCACTTAATTCCTTTGGAAGACAATAACTGTTAAAATTAAAATAATGACATTATGGGATCACTTTTTATTACAGGTAAGATAAATAAAGCAATAGACAAATGTAGGGGGGAAATAGTTTTACTCTTATAAATTTCTTACAGTTTGTGAGAAGTATTATAGGAGTAACTGTACATAGGCTGTGACAAATATTTGTATTATAAATCAAAGAGCAAGGGCAAAACACCGACATGCACCGATACACACACATTTATAGCTGAAACACCAATAAAACCATTCAAATAAGACAGTAACATCATAGAGGAATACAAAAAAAAAACCTAGCAAGGAAAGAGAAACAAAAGAAATTGTAAAACTATATATAACCACATTAATAATTATGTTAAAGGCGAATTTCTAAACTCTCAAATTAAATGGTGGGGAATTCCAACTGAATCTAAAGCAAGAGTTAGTCTATGCCACCTGAATGAGATCCTCTTGAATATAGATAGTACCTCTTTATGTAAAAGGATGAAAAATTACACATCACACCAAGCCAACAGTTGTAGCCAAATAGGTCTCAGTAGAATTGGGATGGGGAATTACCATTGTAAAAACGGTCATTTCATAAAGATTAAAACATATATAGATTTAAAAGGCGTAGCAATTCTAAGTGTGTATGCACTTAATAACAGAAACTCTAAATATCTGAAGGAAAACAAACAAACTTTAATAAAAGGATCAGATAAATACATAATCATAGTTGGTAATTTTAACATTCCTTTCTGAGGAACTGATAGAATACCTAAAAGAGAACTGATAATGTTCTCTGTGCACGAAGGAATTAAGTCACAAATCACAGTAAGATATGCAGAAAATCCCTCTGTGGAAACAACCACATCTAAGTAATTTAAGGGCAAAAAAAGAGGAAAATAAATTCAATAAAAACTAAATAAAATAAACTAATAAAAATGAATGGAGTGAAAGTTATACTTAATGGAAATAATAGCATTAAATGTTTGTACTAAATTTTTTTAAGATTTCTAAAAAGCAAAGAAAATTAAATCCAAGATAAGTATAAAGAAAATAATTAATAAGGAATAAATGGAATTGGTGTGGGGCAGAAACCTGAGAACATTAACAGTGCCCAAATTTGTTTTTATAAAGATGAGTAAGATTTATTAACCCTTAGGAACCTCGATTATAAAAACAAAGAAAACTAAGTTACTAATAGTAGGAATGAAAAACATCACTACAGATCCAATAGATGTTTTAAAAAATGATAATAAAGGAATGGTATAAACAACTTTATGCCAATAAAATTTACAATGTAGATAAATTAGATATATTTCTTGAGAAGTGAAAAACACAATTTACCAAAACTTACCCAAAAACAAACAGAAACCCTGAAGAATTTCTCTTTTAGGAGTCTATCATTCATTATCAATTTATTTTGCAGATTAGTAACAAAAGTCTTTGTATTCTGATTGTGGTGGTAAAAACATGACTACACATGTGAAACTCATAGAAAATAGTATATCAAAAAAGTTAATATTATTATTTGATTTTGTTTTTTAATCATTTTATTGGGGACTCATACAACCCATCACTGATTTTTATGTTAAAAAACATTTTTTTTAATCTTTCAACAAAGAAAACTCCAGGTCCAAATAGATTCCCTGGTGAATTTAATCAATTATTTTCAAAAGAAAGAAAATTAATCTTACACAGATTCCTTCAGAAAATAGAGAAAAGAGGAAAACCCTCTGACACATTTTATAAGGCCAACATAATACTAAAACCTTGTAAGTACCAAGTAAGGTAAAAAGAGAGATTACTGTTCTTAATGAACATACCGTATATACTCATGTATAAGCCGAGTGTCTCAGCACAAAAAATGCACTGAAAAACTGGGGTTCGGCTTATACGCGGGTCAGTGGCATGAATGGATTCAATCTGGTCAAGACTGACTAACAAAAGGAGGAAATCTCATGAAGCCTGACATAGAGTTAATAGCAAAGTGGGTTCGAGATGCATGGGAAGACATTCCAGAAGACATGGTGTGACGTGCCTTCCAGAAATGTAGTATTAGTAATGCTATGGATGGCAATGAAGACTGCACTTTGTATGAGAATGACAGCAGTGATGGTCATGACGATGGCCTCACACCAGCTGAAGCTCCGCATTGGGATACGGATGATGATGAGGAATCCAGTTTTGAAGGATTTTAACTCTTTACATTTTAGCTTGGTTGCTGATTGAGCTCAGGGAATAGTACTCTTAAGGTATCATTGTTTTTGTTGAACCTATTTTCCACTTACTGTGCTGGTTGATTAATGTTAAATGACTTATTGTCCTTTTATTTATGTTTTTATTTTAAAAAAATATTTAAATACATTACCCCACTGATGTCTCAAATTTTAGTAATTTCATTTTCATTTGTTTTGATTATTGAAAGTCACTAATAGCTTCTGCATTTTCCACCCTAGGCTTATCCTCGAGTCAATCAGTTTTTCTGGTTTCCCAGGTAATCATTAGGTACCTCGGCTTATACTCGGGTCGGCTGATATTCGAGTATATTAGCTATTAGCACAAATCCCAGTAATATGTGAAGAGAATGGAGTAATAGCAACTTGTTTTTTTTTTCCATCTCAGGAATGAAATGTTGGTTTAATATTTAAAATCCATCAATATAATTCACCAATAAATAAAGAAAAACAATAAACATTTTAAGAGAAGCAGAAAAAGGACGGTACAAAATTAAATAATCATTCTTGTTTGGAAACAATGACCAAAAAAGATTTTAAAAAGCCCTCAGAAAATTAGGAATGGAAGGAAACTCCCTAAATCAAAACCCAAAATAGATGTGTGTGTTTATATATGATATATAGACACATGCATATATTGTTAAGGCAACTATTAATACCCAACAGCTAACATCAATCTTCGTGGTGAAATAGCCAACGCCTCCCCTTCAGGATGAGTACACGCCTATAGCGCCCACTTTTCACCAAGTCTGCACTACATTTCACTGAAAGTCCAAAGGTTGAAATATGAGGAAAAGTATAAATTAAATGCATAAAGTTTCTAAAGGAATAAATACATGCATTTTTATTCACAGGCAGCATGATTAATTATGTAGAAAACCCCTTGGTTTTCTTTCCCCCTAAAACTAGTACAGTGATGGATCGCGGCGGCTGGCTGCTATCAGCGGCCTGCTCCGCACTCACGGCGACCCTATGCAGAGCAGAACAAGAGGTCCGCGCCATCTCCATGCAAGGTCATGGAACAACATCCAACAGCATGGCTTTCTATGAACATTAAAGAAATTCTCAAATAGGAAATTCCAAACAGTTACAGTTATTATTACAGTATCAAAATACACATAATCCTGTAAAGTAAAAAGAAAAACAAATCCAACACCTCTTCACTGAAAACCAGGGGCACGTGGCTGAAATAACATATTAGGCGACAAAGTCATATTTTCAGATTCTAAGACTCAACATTATTCGGACCTCCACTTTTCTTAAGCTGATCTCTTAAATTTATTGTGATCCCAATTGAAATCCCAACAGAATTTTTTTTAACAGAAGGGGAGTCTAAAATTGTTATGGAATTATTATTGAATTATTAAGCTTTGGAAATTCCGGAAGAAAATGGAATTAAAAGATAATGTTATTTCCCCACAAACTTTTGAAGCCACCTTATGTGAAGGAGTTAGCACACAAATCAACCTTGAAAAAGAACAAAAGAATTAAAATACTCACACAACTACCGGATTTCAAGACTTAGCATAAAGCTACTTTAATCAGAGGCTGGCTATTTGTTGATACTGGAGTCACTATGGAGCAGCAGCTCAATGAAAAAGAAGAGCGAACTCTGAAAGGAGAACAACCCAGAAGGGGCCGACTATTTTGTACAAAATTGCCAAGGTACTTTGATAGACAAAGAAAGTCTTTAAGATGAATACTGTTTCATAGATGTCCATAAGTGCTTGAGAAAAATAAACCTTCATGCCATACATTTACAAAAAAATGAGATGAATCACAGGCTTAAATGTTAAGGCCAAAGCTGCAGAGCTTCTAGGAGAAAATAGATTATCTTTAGAACCAGACAGCAAGCATAATTGTTATGAATGCAGATGCATGAAAATCATTCTTTAAAAGAAGAGAGCAATGTGACTTTATAAAATTACAAACCACTCATTTGAAAATGTGGCTTAAATGAAAAAGAAAGTCATACAATGAAAGAAGATAATTGTATATATATATATATATACACACACACACACATATATATCCTTCGCATAAAAAAGGGAAACAACTCTATTTTTTTAATGGCTGACAGTTCTGAACAGATGCTTCACCAAACGAAATAAACAAATTGTTAATAAGCACGTATGCAGTCACCAGGAAATGCCTTAAAACCTTGAACAACTATTTCCATAGTAGCTAAAATTAAAAAGAAAGACAACACTAAATGTTGGTGAGGGTGTGGGGAAACTGAAACTTTTGTACACCAATGGCGGGAGCATAAAATACGACCACTTTAAACAAATGGCAGTTTATTTTAAAGCAAAACCTAACCTTCCATATGCTTCATCAATTCTTCTCCCAGCCAAAGGAATCCAGGTTCACCAACAACTACCTGTTAAAAGCAGCAAGACAGCAGCTCTCTTCACAAGTCTTTAGACTTCGCAACAACACAGATGTCCAGAAACACATGAAGGGATCAACTGTAATGTATACGTACAGTGGAATATCGGTCAGCATTTAGAAAGAAGTGATAAAGCACCAGTGTGTGGAACAATGTGGATGAATGTAAAAAACGGTATGCTGGACCTCAGGGCAGACACGAGAGTACATACACGGAATGATTCTACTACCATAACGTTCAAGCATAAGCAAAACTCGCCTATGGGAAGAACAGGAAAGATGCCTGTATGGTGAGAAATCTGAGTAGTGATGGACTGAGGAGCCCTGGTGTCACAGAGATTAAGCACTCAGCTACCACCTGAAAGCTTAGATGTTTGAACCCTCCGATCACTCTGCAGATGAAAGATGGGGCAGGCCTCTTCCTGAAACACTGACAACCTCACAAACGCAGTGGCTCTCTGATTCCATGGCAATGGCTTGGGGATGCTTTGGTGGAGAGGCAGTGAGCAGGCCCTGTGTGTCACCAGTAGGTAAGCCCTGGTGACTAATGGAAAGACGGGCAAAATGGATGACTAATTGAAAGACTGGCAATCATCAAGGGTCCCTCAGAAGAAAGGCCTGGTGATCTGCTGCCGCCATTCTCAAGGTCACAGCCTCAAACACCTTAAGGGGCACAGTTCCACTCAGCACACAGGGGGTTGCCACATGTCACGTTAGCAGACTTGTTCAAGACCACTCAGAGGATCCTTAAAGAAATCAGCTCATACACCACGAGGTCAGGCGGGGCCCAACAGGAAGATGCAAAACACAGGCTCTTGTCTGGAGTATGGGAATGCCAAGTACCTTGATTAGAGTGCTGGGGACTCGCATAGGGAATTTTATCAAAACATGGAGTTGTACACCTGGGGTGGGTGCATCTCCTCTGAACCACAATAAATGAGTTGCAGTCAAAATCAAGTAGATGCACTGTCCAGGTATGGGTCAGACCAGGGACTGTGCCTCTTCTGCACAAGGAGAGAGTCCACCGAGAGGCATGCATGAGGGGGGCAAGGCCGGGCAGGGCAGGCAGTGGTGAGAAAATGCCAGGGCCTCTGGGGAAGAACAGTCGTCTGGGGTAGCAGCGAGAAGAGAAATAGAGAAGACTGAGTCAGAAGGGGAAGGTACAAGTCAAACAGGAAGGCGTGCGTAAGCTGAACGTTACAGGCAGAAGGCAAAAGACAGAGAATCGTGTTTCAGAAGATCCCAACTGCCATGTGAAACATAGCAAAGGGCCCGAAGACAGTGCCGTCTGGAAATTGTCCTCCGCCTCCCTCAGAAGCCCTGCTACACACGTTTCATCATTGCCTTCCATGCAATGCCTTCTTAGGACCGGCATCGCCCCCTTTGCAATCCGATCAGCGTCGCCAGGCAATTACCGCTTACGTGTCAACATAGACACAGCAGGGCAGTGAGCTCTTGAGCCGATTCATCCCCTTGGTAAGTGAATGAAACAATGATCACAAGCCCCAACGAGGGAGCATTCTAGTTAACTGAAGCCCCAGCTGGCCTCAGGAACCCGAGATAATAATTCTCTTCCTTCCAGTTGAATTAATAAGACAAGCGGGAGATGACTCACACGCACAGTTGATGAAACAATTAATGCCAACTCTCCCTCTCTGAATCATCCCCTCCAGTGAAAGAAACAAGCAGAAATACTAACCTTGGCTGGGAACACAGACAGCAGGCATGCACACTGAACTGCAGTGTGCATGCAGCGGGGTCAGGGACCAGCAGGCGCGTCTCAGTCTGAAGAGTAAGTCCCACGAGTAAGTTCCAGTTACACGCGTGCTAATCAGCGCCGCTTCCTCTATTTTAGCTTCCAAGTGCTGGGCTTACTGGAATAGCCTTTCTGAGACATTCCTATAGAATCTGCTTACTCGAGGAATTTTTAAAAAGGAGAACAAGGCCAAAGGACAACACTGGCTTCTGTGGCCCAAATGGGAGTGAATAAGCAAAGCCCACTGAGAATTCCAGCTGATGCCAAGCAACAGTGATTAGCCAATGTCACCAGGGCCACTAGTGTGAGAATGGCTCGATCCAAAAGGCACTTCCTGTTTCCAGTGCTTGAGATACGGAGAACCAAATACTCAGGGGGGTGGGGAGAATCATAGAAAACAACCAATCCCGTGACAGGCGAAAGTAAAGAGAAGGGTAGGGGGCATCGCTGGGGGTACAAAGGGAAGATGCATTTGGCTTCTAACTCAGATGCTGGAGGCTTGAATCAGCCCAGAAACACCTTGGAAGAACGGCCTGCTGACCTCCGATGGAAACATCTGCCATTAAAAATCCTATGGAGCATACTTCTCGCCTCTGACATGTGTGAACAGGGTCAGCAGGAGTCATAATTAATTGAGCAGCAACTGGTAGGCGAGGGGCAAGGGAGAACAAGGGCTTTTCAAATCTATGACGATGCTTTCTTAACATCCCTGGCCATGATCCCGAGTGTGGCTCAGGGTAACTGTTAACTGTGTCGTAAAGTTTATCATACCTGGAATGTCTACGAGCAAGATGAAAACGAGTAATTTCTTAAGAATTACAGGCCTACAATATAAAACAACAAATTTTATGCAAAACAATGTATCGCTTCTGGTACCAAATTACTGATATAATTAAACCGCCAGGGAGGTTTTAATATCGCATACAGTTTTTCCACCTGCCTACTGCTCCGCCCCACCTTCAGAGGGTGATCCTTGAACCAGCAGCTCAGGACAGTGTGAGAAATGCAGGCCCTCTGGTCCTACCCACACCCTTACTGAGTCGGGAGCTCTTGGCAGGGGACAGGGGGAAACCAGCAGTCCACGAGTTCACAAGCCCTCCAGGGATTTAACGTATCCTTTTGTTTGAGAAACATGACCTTGGTGGGCTCCTTCGCTCTGCCATTTCTGAACACCTGTCTCTCAGACAAACAAAAGTGAAGATCCAATCGACTTACTTTTACACCACTGGGCCCCAGGAGCTCTGTCTGAGCCACACAGTCAGGGAGTGGCTGCGCCGGTCTCAAAACCCACTCTTGACTTAGAGCCATTTAAAAAGGAGCTCCGAATGAATCGTGTGGGTCAGAACTGCCACGGTGATCCCCTTGGCAGATGAAGATGCTCAGGGTCAGGAAGGTCTATGACTTCATCCGGTCAGTTAGGAAACCAAGGACCAGGATTAAGACCAAACCCGCTTGACTTGGCTAGGCCCTTGTGCTTGGTGCCTCCGGGGCAGTTCGCTGGGGGTGAGGGTGGGGGGACGGCAGCTCTGCCGTGTATGTGTAATTGGAAGGTGTACTGCGATATCCCATTAATAATAGGAAACCTAGGTTATCGCCCCAGCCCTGCAACTCACATTCAAAGCAATTCCACGCAATGTAAGACTGAAGTCACATTTGGGCTGGCCCCGTTCGCACACACGACTGCCACTCCAATGGCTCAGTTCCGCCCACCTTGGTTGGGCTCATCCCCAGAGCGCCAGATCCAGAAGAGCACCATCTGGCGAACAGGCCACGGAGCTGAGAGTGCTCCCACGGACATCAGAATTTGTGAAATAGAGGCCCAAAAAGTTAAACGAAAAGAAACGGAAGAAAACCACAAGTGTGTGGCCATCAAGTTGATCCCGACTCGTGGTGAGGACGTGAGAGTCAGGGTTCCTGACTCCGTAGGTCTGGGATGGGGTCTGACAGCATGCTGCTGCTGTTGGGGGCGGGGGAGTAAGCCCACTAACCCCACTGCTGTGACGTCAATTCTGTCTCACAGGGACCCGAGAGAGGGTTTCCAAGCATGGAAAGCTTGATGGGAGCAGACAGCCTGCCTGTCATGTTTCAGGAATTAGATCACCAGGCCTTTCTTCCTCAGTGCTCCTGGGAGGGGTTGAAGTACCACTCTCTCCTTTTTTTTTTAAATCATTTTACTGGGAGCTCTTACAGATTCCACAGCATTCCATAATTCAGTCACATCAAGCAGCATTGTACAATTGCTACCACAATCAGTTTCCAAACTCTTTCTTTCTTCTGGAACTCCTTGATATCTGCTCCCCTTTACTGTATCCCCCCCCCACCATATCCCCTAGGAACATTATATATATGTGTGTGTGTGTGTATGCATATATCTGTATCTTACACCATCCAATAGACCCATTCATATACAATCTGTTGTTCGATCCATCAAGTGGGATTATATAGGCATCAATGGTATCGGCTGCCTATTTCCTCCTTCTACCACTCTTCTCCCATCCCCCCAGGGGACCGCTACTCCTGTGACGGTTTCTGAAGGCTCAGCTATCTTGGCTTTCATGTATTGATCTTAAATATACAAATGAACCTATGCAAACCTGACATGATTAATGAGGTAAAAAAATAAAAACCATAATGGTAAGGGGCGGAAATTTTTAAAAACCAGAGTGGTGCAGCGATGCTGTCTCCCACGCTGGAGGTAGCATCCCTTCTGGGTGGCCCTTCTTAGAGGGACTGTCCGGTTATCTTACAGGCGGGTTTGAGGTCTCCACTTTGTCTATGCTGCTTCACGTCAATTGGATTGCTTACTTTTTAATTTCTGATACCTATTCCTGTCGACACCTCGTGATCACACAGGCTGCTGTGCTTCTTCCGTGTGGGCTTTGCTGCTTCCCTGCTAGATGGTTGCTTGTTTGACTACAAGCCTTTAAGACCCCAGATGCTGTCTCTTTTAATAGTGGAGCACCATCAGCTGTCTTCACCACATTAGCTTATGCACCTATTTTGTCTTCAGTGATCGCATCAGGAAGGTGAATATCATCCAACGCCACATTACTAGAGCACACCATTCTTGTTCTGAGGGAAGATTGAAGCAGAGGCCCAAGTCCTGAGGGCATGGGAGGGGAAGAAGCAAGGGGACTGAGCAGTGAGACAATAATGACATGAGGCAATAATTAAGGGCACAGCGGAACAGTCAGGGTTCTAAAGTTGATGACATGGCTAGCGGGGAGGGTGTAGCTTCTCTGGTTGTGTCTGATCAATGGGGTTTTATCTGAGAGGAATTACTGAGAGATGAATGATGCGGAAATATGATAGTAGGGCAGGAGGAAAAAGAAAAAGAGAAAAGAAGAAAAATGTACATTTATAAATGTAAATATATAAATATACACATGTCTCTCTCTGTGTGCATCTACTTACATACATATATATACGCAAACGAAACAAGGAAGCAGATGAAACGCCAGTCCAGGTTAGCAGCTGAACAGAAGCCCCTTGCGTGGTCCAAGAACCGACCACAAATGGTGGAGGGGAAATTTCCGTACGCTTTTCCAATCCTTTTTGTTGATGGCGTTTCCCTTTTTCAATAAGGTCAGGTGCTTTTAAATATGTGTACAACACAGAAGATGATAGGAAAGGAAGCAAAAATATCCCGGACAACATCAACTATTTATTCTGACTTCTTGTAGGCATAGAATTATCCAGTAATTCACAATTCTCTCTTATGTTATACGAAGCTAGAGTATGGTGCAAACATTATCACGAGTTGCCTCTGTACCCAGCACACCGCCAGACGCCGTACATCATGCGACTTTATTGTCAACAGCATAAGGAGCCAACCGTAGCACACCGGACGAGGGGGCACATTTTCCTCAGATTCACATGGGGTCCCCTAGTGTGGGAATTGACTTGACAACAGCTAACCCCACCAGCTCTCACAGTGGGGGACAAGTAGACCTAATGTGCTCCTGTGTGTGTGTGTGGTGTGTATGTGTGGTGTGTGTGTGTGCTCCTGTGTGTGTGTGTGTGTGTGTGTATGTGTGTGTGTGTGTTTGTGTGTGTTGCATGGCTTACAGTATTTACACTGTAATTCTTGGCCTGAACAAGCCTATCTCCTTTGAGGTACAGTCCAAACATCTACAACTCTGTGTAGCCATTCAGGAGCACCCGCCCCCCCCCCCCCCGCAAGGAAGAAGTAGTACAGCCCTCTGTGCACAGCCCAGGTAGGGCATTTAACATGCTGTACGGAGAGAGGAGGCCCCCCCCTCGGAGAACTCCCCTCAGACAAACTCCCTGAGGGCGGAGCTGGGCTTGTTCCTCAGGGCCCCTGGCGCTCACCCCAGTGCCTGGCCAGTGCTGTTTATGAGGTGAGTACATGGATATCAGTGACAACCTGACTGGTGATTTTCCCTGGAGACGTCAATCCCCCTGCAGCAAGAAGTGCTTTGTTGTTTTGTGTGCTCTGGGCTGCCTTTTGTTCACTGAATTGGGGGTGGGGAGCTTGGAATTCTTACTGGTTTCAATGTTGCCAACTACATGTGTCAGTGGAGGGTGCCAATGTGTGTGTGTCAGCACATTGGCCTACATGTGTTGATGGAGGCAGTGACAGAGCTTGGATGGGATGCATGTAGGGAGCGGCTTTCCCACCAAGGTCACCCTCAAGGGATGACTGTAGGATGGTGTGACCAATTTGGGTCCCACTAGAAAAGTCACCCTTGTCTTCTGAGAGGAGCAGAGCAATAGGTTACATCGGGTGAGTCTATGGTGAGCAAAGGTACAGCTCAGTTAGCAGACATCTTCTGATAAGGGTCAGAGAATAAATGTTTTTAGTTTTGTTGACCATACAGTTTCTGTCGCAACTACTCAATTCCAGTTCATACTGCACAAGCAGCCAGAGAAAACCAACAAAGAAATTGGGGGTGACCTGTGTTCCAATAAAACTTTATTTATAAAAACAAGCTGCCATGGCTCCTCCACCCCACCCCGACCAAAGCCACAGTTTGTCTATTCCTGGTTGGAATAAATGCATCCCTGCTGACTACTTGGACTGAAGCGTATAATTCGAAGATGGCCATCCCTAAGCTTCCAAGAGACATATAAACGCAGCAGCAGGCAACCTTCCAGTCCACTGTGTGCAAGGTCACCGAGAATGAGGAGCCAGCTGGACAGCGCCTGACAGCAACACCAAAGCCAATGGAGACCGTGGCCAGGCTGCCGGGAGGGTTGGGGTGGGAAGTGGCTCCCTGGCCTGGTCACCCTAGTGGGATGGCGCTGGGGAGTAGTGGCCAGAGAGGTGACGAGCTCCATGTCCCACTCGGAAAGCCAGCCTGGTGGACAGAGCAGCAGGCTGTGGACACTCGGTGCCCTGCACAGTCACCGCGTCTCACACTCTTCTCATTCTCTGCTCACCAAGCAACCACCTGACTCCCCGTGGCTATTCTTCCCAGGAATCTGTGCGCTCTGACATTCTGCGCCTGACAGCAGCGGAGCAGCTGCGTCTCCAGGCCAATCCAGGAAGAGCTTCCCATCATGATGCACTTTCCCACATATCCTGACCCCGGAGAGGGCCCGGCAGGCTCCAGCCAGCCTCCCTGATGACATGATGGAGACAAGCCACTTTGTATGCACGGCCGCAGCCCTTGCTGGGATGGTGACACGGAGGGGCCCGCAGGATTGCATTTAGGTTTGTAGGCCTATGTAGGTGTGGAGGGAAAGCTGGCCCGGGTTTCCTCCAGTCATCTAAAAGCTGGAGCATATCAAGTGAGAACACAGCCAGATACCCATGGCTCCTAGAGACTAGGGCTGCGGACACAACAAGATGCAGTAAACCGTTTCCGCCTTTCCTATGGGGTGGGCTGGGGGAGGGTGGTAGGATAGTGCCTGGATGGTGCAAATGGCTACCATGCTTGGCTGCTACCAGAAAGTATGGGATGGAAGCTGGAGTCCACCCCAAAGTGCCACAGCAGAAAGGCCTGGCAATCTACTTCTGAGAAAGCAGTTCTCCTCTGCTACTCATGGGACATGGGGGCACCGTGAGTTTAAGTGGACTCAATGGAAACGGATTCCAAATCTTTATCATCTTGGTGAAAGCACCTGGTGGCACAGCAAGTTAGGCTTGAGGTTGCTAACCCCACGGTCAGCTGTTCAAACCCACACGATGCTTCTTGGGCGAAAGATGGGGCTGATTGGTACCATGAGGATTTTACACTCTTAATAAACTCAAAGACCAGTTCAACTCTCTCTTAGAGGGCCAATCTGAGTCAGAATCAACGCGGTAGCAGTGAGGTTTTCTGGGTTTTGGTTTTAAATCATGATGAAGGGTCAGTGATGGACGAAAATGGCAAGTCCATTGGCTCTACTAAGCTAAACAACCAGGGCTCAGAACTGACATCAGAAGAGTTGTAGCCACAAAAAGATGAGAATGAGGTTGCCTATTAACATGCTTGGAGTCAAATGAAGGAGAGTGCTTGGGAAGGTCAGGCTTTGCTTCCCAAAGGCTGCCAAGCAGGATGTGCAAGGCCCGATACCTGTCGACCACAGAAGGAAGGCAAAACAAACTACAAAGGAGCAGCCCTAGTAAGGCCCTGTTTTCCTGTTAACTGGGACATGATCCCTTTCTCTCGGCCTGGCCCACACCATAGAAGCTCATGAAAACCATATGGCATCACTGAAAGGCCAGTTCCCCAGAAAAAAAAAAAACGCTCTGGCAATGCGCTGCACTGGGAATGCTGGGTTCCCCTGCACAATCCAGTTAGGAATTAAACATTATCTGCTTATTGGTCAATTTTTTGAAATGTACACCAACAGCTGCAGCAGAGACTGACTCCCAAGCATTCTAACATGAGAGAAAGAGAGAGAGAGAGAGAGAGAGAGAGAGAGAGAGAGAGAGAGAGAGAGAGAGAGAGAGCTCCTTCTCCCTGCAGCTTCCTCTCTAGCTAAGTTCATCCTTGTCAATAGCATGCTTGCATTGCTTCTTGGCCTTTGGGCTAAGGTCAAGTGCAATAGCTTGCTCACATCATTTATCTGTACAAAGATGGCCATGCCCCTTTGTGGTCATAGCCTGTCACCTGTGATTTCTAAATAGGATTATCATAAATCGGCAGGATCAAAGACAAAATGGTGATATTCTCAGCAGTCCTGCACAGTATAATTTTGAATGTGGCTAAGCTGTAAAAATGTGCCTGGATAGCACGGTTGATGATTCTGTTATAAGTCAATCCGCTGCCATGCAGTGGGCTCTGGCTCCTGGCGACCCATGTTGGCCTGGGTTGGACTGCAGCTCACAGGGCTTTCAACAGCTGATTCTCCAAAAGTAGATCACCAGGTCTTTCTGCCAAACACTTATGGGTAGACTCAACCTGTAAATCTTTTGGTGAGAAAGCAAGCACTTAGCCCTTTGTTATACACAGGGATTTCAGATGTCTGGTGGGGCAGTGGGTTATGCAATGGGTTGCTAACCACAAGGTTGGCAGTTCAAAACCATCAAATGCTCCATGGGAGAAAGATGAGGCTTTCTACTCTCATAAAGATTTACAGTCTCAGAAACCCACAGGATAAATTCTTTGCTATCCTATAGGCTCACTAAGAGTTAGAAACGGCTCAACGGCATTGATTGAGTGTTTTGTGGGAAGGAGGTAAGATGGCTGGCCCTGGAGGAAGACACACAATCCCAGTAAAATCCGAACAAACAGGAAGGCAAAGTGGCAGAGAGGGAAAGAGAAGTTCCCAGTTTATCCCATGTAAAAAAGCCACATCCTCAGGAAGCCATTCACATGGGGTCAGGTTGACATAAAACACATTCACATGGAGTCACATAGACATAAAACACATTCACATGGGGTCAAGTTGACATAAAACTTAGCTACCACACCCAAATACCTTCCCTTTCCAGGGACTAGACAAGTCTGGCCAACCTTACTTCCCAGGAGGACCCTCGCTGTACCTCTTCTCAGACAAAAAAACAAAACAAAAAACAAGCCAAACCCACTGCCATAGAATCAATTCTGACTCATCGCAACCCTACTGGACAGAGCAGAAGTGCCCTGGGACTGTAACTCATTATAGGAATAGAAAGCCACGTCTGTCTCCCTCAGAGAAATTGGTGGTTCCGAACTGCTAATCTTGTGGTTGCCAGCCCACTGCATGATCACTCAACCAGATTTGTTTCTTCCTCTGGCAGTCCATGGTAATGCCAATATTCTCTAAGCAGAGCATAATTTAAAGAAATCACTTCTTCTGTGGTCTTCCTTATTCGCTGTCCATCTTTTGCACACATGTGAGGCAAATGAAAATGCCATGACCTGGGTCAGGTGCACCTTAGTCCTAGATGTGACATCTTTGCATTTTGACACTTTAAAAATTTGCCCAATGCAAGGGTCTACGCACATATGCACCACAGAATACCTATTTTACATGTTACAAATAGGTGTGTATTTAATTTGCATCGAGAGAGAGGTCCTGAGTGGGGCAGTGAGTTAAATGGTGGGCTGCTACCCACGAGTTGGCACTTGAAACCCACCCACTGGAGAAAGATGAGGGTGTCCAATCCACTGAAGATTGGTAGTCTTGGAAACCCTAAGAAGCAGCTCTACTCTGTACTCTAGGGTTGCTATGAGTCAAATCTTCAGTCTATGCGTCAAAGTCAACTCCACGAGGTAAAATGGGCTCAGTAGCAATGAGTCTGAACCGTTGCCTCATCTATAGGATGTTTAAACATCATTTAAGCTTATATGCAGGTATACGTGTCTAAATAAATGGCCAACATATCCACGATTCAAGGTTCATGCGCCGGAAACAGAATTCTGGATGTTATCCCTACTGTCTTGGTCTGTTCCTAAGCCGGGCTTCTCTCTCTCAGAGAAGGGAACCCCATCCACCCAACAGGCCCCCGGAGTTTTCACTTCTTCCGTGCCCTGGACTTCTAGCCCACCAGAGAGTCCCACCTACTCTACGTGTGACAAGGAACTGAAATCCACCCACACCTCTTCATCTCCACCCTTCTTGTCGTGGTCAGAGGCTTGCAGCAGCATCTGGAATGGTCTCCTTGGTCGATGCTAAGCCCACCTACCACAGATCCTCCACTGACGACCACAAGAATCTTATTAAAAACATTCTATTGCCCCATTACTCCCCTCGTTTACAAACCTCCGAAGTTCCTGCAAGAGGTTGAAGAATGGCCTCAGATGGGTATGCCAAGGTTCCAACCCCGAAGCACTGGGCACGACTTGACTTGGAAAAAGGATCTCTGCAGGTATAAGTAAGTGAAGGATCTTGGAGTAGAATCAGCCCAGCTTACCAAACCAGGCCTTAAGTTCAGGGAGAGGTGTTTTTATAAGAGAGAGTAGGGCAGTCGTGACCCTGGGGGAGAAGGCATACGAAGAGAGAGGCAGAGGCTGGATTGATGCAGTCATGGGCCAAGCCGTGTCTGGAGTCACCAGCAGCAGGAAACAGAAGGAAGGCCCTAGCGTCACAGTCTTCCCAGGGCCCTCGGGCTGCCCATACCTGATTCCAAACCTCTGCCCTCCAGAGCTATGGGAAAGCACGCTTCTCTTGTTGTAAGCAGCATGTTTGTGACAATTTGCTAAGGAGGTAGGTTAGGAAATTAACAGAGATTCCCACTCTATTTAGAATAAACCTAAATTCCCCCCTGAAGAGCCCTGGTGGTGTAGTGAGCAACATAGGGAGCTGCTAACCGCAAGGTCAGCAGTTCAAAACCCACCCCACAAGTTGCTTCTCAGGAGAAAGATGAGTCTGTCTGCTCCCA
Organism: Tenrec ecaudatus; assembly: GCF_050624435.1. NCBI lineage: Eukaryota > Metazoa > Chordata > Mammalia > Afrosoricida > Tenrecidae > Tenrec > Tenrec ecaudatus. The sequence continues at coordinate 298,736,223 of NC_134530.1, read as the reverse complement.
TCAAGGAAACCCAAAGGGGCAGTTCTGCTCTAGTCTAGAGAGTCACTGTGAATCAGAAATGACTTGATGTCGATGAGAGTTGCGTGTGTTTTTAGCCCCTCTTCATGGTTACAAAATCCCCAAACCCACAGCCACCGAGTTGATTCCAACTCACAGTGACCCTACACAGGATTTCAAGGCTGTAAATGTTTACAGCCCACATATGAGAGGGTACACCCAAAACACTGATGTTCTTTTTGATGTAAGGGGATAGTGCATTTGGAGTCGGTTCCACCAGGTCAGACAGCTGTTCATCAAGCTTTCTATTTAGAGGTTCTAGAAAGATTTCATAACTGGGTCACAAAAAAAGGCCTGATTTGTGGCAGATAGGGGACTGGTTTTGCCACCACGACAATGCACCTGCTCGTGCAGTCATCTCAGTGTGCCAGTTTTGGGCAAAGAAAAACAGTATGCCACCTTTGCCCACTCACCTGACCTCCTCCGTGCAGCTTCTTTTTGTTTCCATGAATGCAGAGGGACATGAAAGGACAGCAATTTGACTATGTAGAAGAGGTAAAGAAAAAAATGAGGGAGGGGTGTCAGCTATCCAAACAGATAAGTTGGGAAAATGTTTCCAAGCTTCGGGCCTCTGTTCAAGTCCTTCCTCAACACAAGAACACTTTGTTCTAATAATCCGGCATTCTGTGATGCTCACCCTCTTGGCATGATTGCTGAAGACACAATGGGTGCATACGCAAATGTGGTGAAGAAAGCTGATGGTGCCCGGCTATCGAATGGTATAGTGTCTGGGTATTAAAGGCTTGAAGTTAAGCAAGCAGCCATTCAACAGAGAAGCAACAAGCCCATGGAAGAAGCACACCAGTCTGTGAGATCACAAGGGGTCAAAGGGATCAGGTAACAGGCATCTGAAGACCCAAAATAAGCAAACAAAAATATTGCTGAGAACAAGGCGTTCAGAGCAGAGACCCAAAACCCATCTGTAGACAATGGAACATCCCCTCACAGAAGAGTCACACAGAAAGGGAAGAGTCAACCAGGGTGCAATATAGTACCAATATAACACATAACATCCCTCTGGTTCCTTGAGACTTCCCCAGCCCCCCACTATCATGGCCCCAGTCCTGCCATTCACTTTGGGCTACAGTGGAGCATGTGCACTGGTACAGATAAGAGCTCACGACACATGGAATCCAGGTCAGATAAACCCTCAGGAACAGAGATGGGAATAGCAATACCAGGAGGGTAGGGGGAAGGTGGGGAAAGGATGGATGAAGGGGAAACCAATCACAATGACACATAATCACACACCCCCAAGGGGGATAAACAACAAAAACTGTGGGGAAAGGGAGACAGTAGTTGGTGTTAAGATATGAAAATAATAAGAATTTATAATTTATCAAGGGGTCACAAGGGTGGGAGGGGGAAAGGGAAGGAAAAAAGAGGAGCTGATACCAAGAGTTCAAAAGAAAGGAAATGTTCATAAAATAATTATGGCAACATATGTACAAATATGCTTGATACAATTGATGGACGGATTGTTATAAGAGCTGTAGGAGCCCCTAATAAAATGATCTTTAAGAAAAATAAAAAATAAACAAAAAAAAAAGTTTCCAAGAATGGAATTGCAGTTTTGACAAATGTATTAAATGTAACGGAGAATACTTTGAAGGTGATAAGGTTGTTTTGTAAAAAAAAATTAAATACAAAATTCCAGGGTTTATTTATTTTGGGGGGGCGGGGGGGCTGCCAGTGTTCTGGATCCAGCGTACCACCTTCTACCTGTCATCTCTCTCCTGGCTCCAGTGCCAGGCACTAGACTGGTTCTGGTCATTCGCTCTACATGCAGGGCTCTCCCCCGAGCCCCACTCACATACCCCCACCAACTGTTCACTTCACATCACATCACATCACTGGGCTGCTGAGCACCATGCCCTGGGCAGGACTCTCTCTATCCTCCAACACTGTTGTGAGCCATCACCAAGCAATGCCCAGCTCCTGGCCCCACTGGCTGGTTTGTCAAGTAAATCACCAGGCTTTTCCTCCATCTCCGAACACACCTGCTCTATTTTATGTCTGCCTGGAAATAGAGTGTATTTATGGGTTTGTTTATGGTCTGCCTCCCCAGTGAGAAGGTAAAGCTCTGTGTGGGCAGGAACTTATTGCCTTCTATCTGTTCTATCCCCGCTGAACAGAACTGTCTGGCCCAGGGTCGGTACTGAGTAAATATCCGGCCGGATAAGGATGAATACATCATTTTTACTGTCTTCCACTAAAAGCCTGACTTGAGAGCACCAGCGGGAGATAGTAGCTCAAGATCATCTCTGTTACCATCTAGCATACAAATTATGCTTTTGAGACTGTCTGAGGGCTCTAAAAGGCACTCGGGTAGAGCTGTGGCTTCTGGGTTGGGCTGCTAACCACAGGTCTGGTGTTCCAATCCACCCAGTGTGCCGCAGGAGAAAGACGAGGCTTGCTGCTTCCTTAAAGACTTACACTCTTGGAAATTCACAGGGGCGGTTCTACTTTGGCCTATGGTGTCACTAGGACCCCAAACGTGATCCAACAGCAGTGTGAGGTTTACATGCTTCTTCTGATCCCTGAAGAAAATGCAGTTGATCAAAATGGAGCTTTTCCAATTTTATCATTTAGGTGAAGATAAAGCGCACTGTAGGACAGAAGCTCACAGCCCACCAGCCACGTGACCTTGGCAAAGTACAGAGAGTCCTCAACTCAGGACAGACATGTGCTCTGGTCTGAAGACTGGCAGAAGTCAGTTCTGCCCTAAGTAGAATAATTATGTTTTTAGTGTTCATTGTTATTGCCTTTTATTATCAGAAATTTTAAGATTACAGGCTTTATTTGTCTCTGAGGCTTGGCACTATAGCACAAGCAAATTAACAGCTGCAACACTGCATGCTGTGTGCATATATATGCATATATGTGGTAACTATATGCATATGGTAAATATATGCATATATATTATATATATGGTTGAATGCAACAATAAAAACAAGAAAGGATGGTTGCAAAGAGTGGTTTCTTGCATTCCACTGTCATAACTCCAGAACCATCTGCAATCCCCTCGCACGAGTCTGAAGGAAAGAATATTTGCTATATCTATATCTATAGATCTGTAATACAAACAATTTTAATGTAATTTATTCAACAAAATCGTTTTTCTTATATTGGACCAGCTCAGTGATATTGATAAAACACAGACCTGAGAGTCGCCCTATGTATTTAAATTTATTTTGCAAACTGGCAAGTGCCGTGCAGATATGGAAGAAGATGAGATGTGATTTGTGCTTGTCACATCCCCAAGACAGGCAGTTCCCTGGGTCCAAGCCTTCAAGGGAGTCTGCTCTGCAGCCTTTTGCCTGCACTTGTGAATCGGAAGGCTGTTCTTTAAAGAGAGATGGCTGTGAGAATGACGAGGGCAATGAATGTATAAGGGTGCTTTACTCAATTGAAGTATGTATGGATTATGATCAGAGTTATATGAGCCCCAATAAAATGATGTATAAAAAAAATAAAAACCTTTATGTAAATAAAACAAAACAATAAAATGAAAAAAGAGAGAGATGGCTGTCTTCCCTCAATCCCTTTGTCCCATATGTACCGCATGTATCTCACGCTGAGAAATTCTTAACAGAGTTAAAATCCAGGTCTGTTATGAACAAGGTTACAGCAGCTACTCTATACGATACTATAAACCCACACATTCCCTTTCATTGTCTCACAATGAACACGCAGTTTTAAATCTGCCCCAGGCATGTTTTCAATGGAGTCCCCAGTAGTGAATGATTCACACATTCAGCTGCTGACTGGAAGGTTGGCAGTTCAAGTCCACCCTGAAACACTCAAAAGAAAGGCCTGGTGAGCTACTTCTGGACAATCAGCCAATGAAAACCCTACTGAGCACAGTTCTAGTCTGACAAATGTAGCCGTCACCATGTGTCAGAATCTACAGGTAGCAATTGGCCATTGACGCTTGTGTGTACAGGGCCACATTGTAGCCATTTGTAATCCAGTGAGAAAGGGCCTTTATGGCTTGTTTTCGCAACTCAATGTTTATGGCCCCTGTCATTTGTTTCGTTCTCCAAAGACATAGTTCTAAATTTATGGTTCCAATTGCCCTTGGGAAGGATAAAAAGGAGCTTTTTAATCCCCAACAAGATTCACAGTCTTGAGAACCCTCAGAGGCAGATCTGCATCACTGTGAGTCGGAGTCAACTCTATAGCAGTGAGTTTGACGTTGTCTATTGCCTGCTGGCAGGAGCTCTGCTAGCACAAAGGGTTGAGCGTTCCATTGTTGGCCGAATGGTTAGCGGTTTGAGGCCACGTGCAAGCTCCATGGGAGAAAGACTTGGTAATGTGCTTCTGTAAAGCCGACAGCCAAGCGCACTCTGCAGTGGGTGCCATTCCACTCTGTACCACACGACTGCTGTGAGTAGAAAGCAACACAGCAACCACAACCACAACCACAGCAGTGCCTCGTGGAGGGAGGAAGAATGCCTTGAGGAGCTGATGAAAGCTACTGCCCTTTCAGAGAAATCCCTCCATCTACATAAACTGCCATAGCATTGCTGGGAGCAGTGGGGCACTCTGGGAAAGCCAGGGAGCAAAATGAAGAATTCCCAGGCTGCCTTATTGTCCTAGCAGCCAAACAGCAGGGAGCGCTGGGGAGTGTGACCAGGGCAAGGATGTTTCCAGGCAGAAAGGTGAAAGAATGGGCTTGCTTGTGAGAGTGAAATCACAAAGGAGCGAGTTTCCCTTCCTCCTTTGATTCTGTGTATGGATCCAATGTACAATTGCTTTTCTTGAACGTGTGTGTGTGTGTGTGTGTGTGTGTGTGTACCCATAGTAAATACCGGGGAGAAAGTTTAAATCATGATACAAACCTTCAGACTATGGGGAGAAAATATGCCAATTATAAAGCCGCTGAATCATGAGAGTAAGCATACCTGATTCCATATCAGCTCTGCCAAGAATTATTAACATGCCCGACAATAAAAATTCAAGCTTTGTCATTCGGTGACCCGGTGAGGAAGTTACTACAGAAGCTGAGACACATGGTGTCACGGGCTCGCTCCACGTGCAGGCTGTGCAGCAAGGCTAGCTTCCTGCTCTGCTCCCAAAGCCCTGCTGTGGTTGAGTTAGAAAACTCTGAACGTAAGATTTGGGATTTCCCCTACCAAAAACAACATTGAGTGTCTTCACCTAAGAACTTGCATGCGATCTGCCTGTTGTGCATAAAGCCCCGTGTGAGTCACCTTGTGTGCTACATCTCAGTGTACTCCATGTTCGTTAGATGCAGCTAAACACACACCCTGACTCCTTAGAAATGAAAGGCAGATTCCAGACAGGCGTAAAAGTCACTGACTGCCATGCGTTATAAATTATTTCAGCTGAACGTACTTAACCTGAATGTCTGTAAAGTTATTTTTCTGTGGTTTTGTGATGCTGTATTGTGAATTGGGTGAAGGTTGACAGAGCCTATCCTGCAATCGACAATTTGTGCACACTTTCTCCTTCACTGCAGTTCCTTAATGTGCCACCACTTACTCCACTTAGCACAGGACTCCTGATTGCATCCTCCGACCTCAATAAGATTATTAAAAAAAAAAAACTTTATTGAACCGATGTGGAAAACTTGGCATGCGTGATAAGGATTGGATGATAACAATGTGTCGATGCTAACCTCATTTTGAAGGAGGCCTTGGTGGTTAGGTAGACAAATGTCTTCTTTTTATAGGTCAAATATTTAAGAGAAATGGGCTACAAGGTGGCAATTTACTCTTAAAACGTTCAATGGGAAAAAATGTTCTTTGTATAATTTCCAAATGTAAAAGGAGGGATAAAAATCGGAAGAACTGCGGACATTTTTCAATGGAAGATGTTGTCCCAGAGACAAAGACAGAGACAGAGATTAAAGATTGATTAACTGTGATTGATTGAGTGAGTGAGTGAGTGATTACTAGTTTTCCCTACTTGAAGATCACAGCTGTGTCATCTCAGAGAACATCTTTATGTGTGTGTGTGTGTGTGTGTGTGTGTGTGTGTGTGTGTGTAATATTCCTTTTGTGATTCTTTAAGAAGGAACCCATTCTGGTGCAGTTGAAACAGAAATTCCATTATCCACAATCAACTCACATACGTTATTACTACAAATCAACTACAAAAAGTAGATTACAGACACTATTTAAGAGTCCTAAACGGAAGGGCTGAGAGCTGCAAGCCCAACATTTTAGACAAAAGTGTGTGATGTATCATCTCTTTCGTGAAACCTTTTATTTATAAATCAAGGCAAATTTCCCTGCGTAGGCTAAATTTCCTTAAGCTTTTCTGGACAAATTCCCTGCATTCAACAGAATTAAGTTCCAATGTTTAGTCAGACAAGAGGCTCTCAAGCATTAAGATAATTACACAATTCTAACTGCTAAGTATATATCTATCTATAAATTTTTTAAATTAATAACATAGTGTACTTCCCAGCTTAAAAGGAAATTTTAAATTACAAAGAATCTAACTTGCAAAATCCCCTGAACCCCAAAACCACTTAACAAAAAAAATTGCACATGAGGCCAGGAGCCTCAATATTTATCACAACATCAACATTTCTATATCATGAAAGGTCCTCACTATCGTGCAATGTGGACCCCATGTCCATTCCCCCCCCCCCGCTGTGTTCTTCGCATAAGATGACTTCTTGATTCTGGCACAAACCATAAAGAGGCGTGAGGAAAGATCACAGGAACCTCAAGCCTGATGACTTCATGTTCAAAGATTTTTGCTGGGTTGCTAGCAATTAAGTCTGCCTCGGTCTCTCTCATCTGCCTCAGTCTGCAAGTTCCAGGAAACTAGCTGTCCCCGCCCTCAGAGGGGCAGAGCAGGTCATTGTCCAAGGTGCCAAGTGAGTGACATTCCCTTGACCAGGATGAGAAACCACAACAAGGGAAGCTTCCTCAACACAGAAAATCCATGAAATCTCCAAGGGACCTTTTGGTGTCCTTTGGATTAGCTGGCACTTTGCCAAAGTGCCCAGACTTTCAGACTCTGTGACGTCAGTTTTCTTCCTAGCACGTAGGGTTAAGGAGGGAGCCACAATGCTCTTCCCGAGGACATTGTTGGTTGCCATGGCATGGGTTCCAACTCACAGCCTCCGGAGGTGTGCAGAGTCGAACTGCCCTACTGGGTTTTCAAGGCTGGGAGCTTTCAGAAGCAGATCACCAGGCCTGCATTGACCAGCACCCGGCTGGACTGGATCAATCAACATTTCCCCTAAAGAGCTCTCGCGGCTCAGTGGGTAATGTGTTAGGTTGCTAACCAGAAAGTTAGCGGTTCGAATCCGCCAGCTGCTTCAAGGAGAAAGACGAGGCTGTCTGCTCCCATAAATAATGTATAGCTTCAGAAACCCCAAGGGGCAGTTCTATTCTGTCCTATATTGCCATTGTGAGTTGGAATTGGCTTGGTGACAATGAGTAAGTGAGTTCAGCTAGCAGTTGGGCACTTAACTATTTACAATACCTAGCGACGGCGCCCTCACCCCTAATGAAAATCAAGTGTCCCTCCATGAGAGACCACCGCCATCCACGGATGACTCCTCGTTAATCAGTTCTGACAGAACTCAAGCGCTCTTGTTCCCGTTTTCTGTTGTTTTAGATTTCATTTACTACTTTACTTACATATAAATATGATAAGTTCACATTAAATACTCTTTCCTGTCTTTGTTGCTGTTTTTTCATTTGTTATTTTACCTATTTATAAAGATAAGAAGTTCCACTTATTATCTTAACTAGGCAGTGTGTTGAACAATATGTCATGAGACCGAACATTTGCAAGTGAACAACTGAGAATGACGGGTCCGGCAAATGATAAGTTCTGCACGGGACACCCTACTGAGGATGAGGTAAGCAGGAAGCGCAGCTTGTGGTGCTTCAAACCCCATGGTAAGTGGAGGAATGCCCACCTACACCGTGCTCCTCATCTACTGTGGAGCTACGTACCATCCCAGAGAAGGGGGCCAGCCCCATGAACAGGGCGAAGAATAACCACTGGAGCTTCCTATTGACAACTCGCTCTGATAGAAAACATGGGATTCAACCAGGCTGGGCAGTTCTCAGGCAGCCCCTTGGCTTACGGCTGTGATGATTACAGCTTGTGGATGATAAGCCTCCTTCCTCCTCCTGCCCACCAAGGGTCCGGCGCTGTTCTCTCCACACCAGAAACAGACAGGAAGCCAGCCAGCCCAGTTCAGGGTGCGTTCTCCCAAACAAATACAACTTATTTTAACATCTCAACCTGCTAACGCAATCTCGGCCCCTCGGCAGGAAGGAAAGTCAGATGACTAAACACAATTGTTGTTGAATCTGGAGGAGTGAAAATGGCCCTATGGCATTCCAGCCTGATCTCTGGAGAATTCAAATGAAACACACACACACACACACAGCGCTCTCTTCTTTAACAGGGGTGTGTGACATAGGCCGGGTAGCTGCTGGACCTTGGACTGGATCTCTAAAGCCCTCTGAAGGAGGAGAGCTGAGTCAACTCTGTTTATTCAGGTTTCCAGACCTGCCATTTATGACTCCGCTACTGCGAATTCTCATTCCAGAGGGTGTGATTGTTAATTTGTTATTGCGAGTTGCTGGAGGACTCCAAACACGCAGAGAAAAGCATGAGCTACGCACAGCGAGGAAGGCGAGCAAATGTCTCCACAACATGGAAATGACTCACTGCCTTCAGATAAGGAGGCCGAAGCAACATTCTCCCCCACTTGACCCAGGGTTGATCTGTGCCGATGAAACAAAACACAGTTCAACCTAGTTTTCCTACCAGAAATCGAATTACAAATAAAATATTACAGGAAGAAAATGCTACATAACTTCCCGAGGCACTGAAATATTCTGTGAAAAACAGTGTGGTGCTATTTGCCTTCCTTCCCATTGTCAGCGAGGTCATTGGCTGCTTGTGCTCCAGTGCGCCTATTTGGCTCGTGCCTTCCTCCCACATTCTCTCCTCCAACAATATTCATGCCCAGATAAGGGAGAGAATCGTCTCTGATGAGTTGACTCCATTTGGTCCAACCTGGCCCCACACCATTTTAAAAGAAGACAAAAAACATCAAAGGGAAGCCTAAGCACTTCGCAGTGAAAGGCTTCAGAAACACATATAGACCTTTTAGATCAGTTCAGATTCAGGGACACAAAGAGGAAAGCAAATGCTCACGAGCAGGAATGGTTGGGGGAAACTTGCCTCCCAAACGCCATCATTCTCTACTCTCCATTAATCCCCCAAGCTCCCTCCTCATAATACCCGCATACCTTTTCCTATTAGTCACAATGCGCAACTCAGTCACCCCCTTCAGAAGAAGGACTAACATGGGCTTCGAGCATTCACCAATTACTATAGAAGCAGACTCTGGTTTGTGGGGACCCCATTGTTATCAAGAGTAGAAATGGGCCCTGGGGCTGGTTTTTTGGCAGTAGATCCAAATCGCCTTTCTCTCGAGACACGTCTTCATAAACTAAAACCTCTACCCAAGAATTCTCTTCCAACAATCTGAAACAGAATGCCATCAAGGAGATGCCCACCCATAGTGACCCCGTAGGACAGGGTAGAACTGGGCCCTGTGGGTTTCTGAGACTGTAACTCTTTATGAGAGCAGAAAGCCTCCTCTTTCTCCCGCAGATCGGCTGGTGACTTCGAACTGCTGACCTTGCAGTTAGCAGCCCACTGCATACCCAATTCACCTACACTCAGTAAATTAGGAAAAGTTCAGAACACTCCAAGTTCTGTCCACTATTATAAAGACTATATGTTAACATAGATCTTGTTGCCACTGCTAAACTAACTGGTAGAACTACCTTAGCGAGTGTCTAAGGAAGAACTACAATATGAGGATGATACCAATTATAATGTTTAAATGCAAATTACTAAGACCTTTTGAACCTGCTTATGTATAACACAGAGTAACTTCTTAACATAGTCTTGCTTCAGGTGGCTCTGCCTCGAGTTTAAGCCAAATGCAACCTAATTAAGCCACTGAACATCCTCCCTCCTTGGTCTGAACTAGTATGACAAATAATACTTCAAAAATGACTCTCCCACCCCACCCAAAGGCACTACCAGTCTGAAAAAAGAAAGAAAATCAACGGCGTATTCCAAAAACGTCTTCGAGTATGAATTCACTGCTCTGATGTTACAATATGTAGGAAGCCCAAACCCAACCCAACCCACTGACTTGGAGTCAATTTCAATTCATAATGACCTTGTAGGCAGAGTGGAACTGCTCCCTAGGATTTCCAGGACCATACATCTTTATGGGAGCAAACAGCCTCATTGTTCTCCTGAGGAACTGCTGGCGAGTTTGAACCTGAGACTTTATAGGTAGCAGTTCAATGAGCAACCCACTATGCCGCCAAGGATCCTTAATAGCTACAAAGACTGTTACAGTCACAAATGACAATTCTACCCCCCCAACATGCCCCCCCCCCCACAGTAGCATATGGGTAAATATCATTTGATTACACTCTGCTTGATTCTGCATTGAAGATCTTGCATTTTTCACAAATAAAAGGTTTGTGGCAGCCCGACTTGGAGCAAATCTATCAGCAGGGCATCTCCAACAGCCTGTGCTCACGCTACACTTGTATGTCACATTTTGGTCATTCTAAAAAGTATTTAAAATTTTTTCACACTCGACTGAAGACAGTGTGGTGCTGCGTACTCTTCACACGCACCCGGAAGCAGCACAGCAAGAGAAGCGTGTGCAGCTCAACTCCCTGCGCCGGTGGCTATATTGGCTAGTCCTGAACCTGCATATCTCTGAGGCACGCTTGTCTGACGAGCAACGGTTAACGCTCAGCTCTCTGAGTCTTGAGCCTTCCAGCTGCCGTGTAAGAGAAAGGGCCTTACAACCTGTTCCCATAAATATACTGCCCAGGAAATGCTATGGGGCAGTTCTACTCTGTCCTATGAGGTCTCTAATAGGATTAGTTTGACAGCACACGTGTGTGTGTGTGTGTACACAAACTCACTGCTATCCAGTCACTGCTGACCTATAGAAGCCCCATAGAGCAACCGTCCCTCAGGTTTCTGAGACTACCGCTCGCTAAGCTCACAAAATGTCTCATCTTTCTCCTGCCCAGCAGTTTGTGGTTTTGAACTGCTTTGTGGCTAGCAGCCCAATGACCCGCTATGCCGCGACAGCTCTCTGTATAGTTACAAAGAAGCTTCGAAAGATGTGTAGAAAAACTCATTTCTCTTTCCCTTCCAGTTTTCCAAAAGCCCTTTGAAGCTGCTCTTATGTCGATGGTTTAAGAAATTAAGGATCAGTAAATTCTAAATGTTTAATCTTTGTTTAAATTTTCAAATGTAAGTGAAATCATAAAAATAAACAGAAGTGTTAAGTGCATGTCAGAGAGCAGTCAATGGGGAGGGGCCAGCTATAGGTATCAGAAAACAAAAGTAAATTAAGTGCTCAAATAGTTCCAAAGTGAGATTTGATGCTGAAAACTTCAATGACCATTTCTTATCAATTATTTTAACAATTTTTTTTAAAAGTGTGCCCAGTAAATTGGGTTAAGCTCTAATATGCACAAAGGGAAAAGCCGAAAGGACAAAATTTTAAGAAGCCACACAGTTTCAAGTCTTTTAAATACTTATAGAAAAAAAACTGCAGAATAATCAAGTTACTTAATAGATGAAGAGATCTCATATACTTATAAAACTTTGTACGGCAAAAGGTACTTCTTGTATGCTTCCATTTGTTTCTTTTGTATGCTTAACATGTATTAGTCTGTGATCTTATATTTTTACAGAGAAAGTGTTTTTTGCATCAATAGCTTACTGATCGAACATTAACTCATACTTGGACATGAATCCCGTCCACAATGGGGTCCAGAACTTTTGCCCTTGGGTCAATTCCAGCTCATAGTGACCCTATGGGACAGGGCAGAGTGCCCCATCAGGCTTCCATGGCTGTTTAATCCTTATGGAAACAGACGGCTACATCCTTCTCTCATGGACTGGCTCATTGGCTTGACCCGCTGACCTTTAGGCTAGCAGCTGAGCATTTAAACACTGTGCCCCCAGAGCTCCCTTAAAATGGGATCAGATTTAACAAAATCTCTACGCGGTGAAAGTGAAAAATCCACAGGATAGATCATTTCCTCGGTTCACCAAGAAGAAAATGACGTGGAACACAAAAATAAAATTCCTGAGTAACTCGAAAGAAGGCTGCCCAATTGTTCCTTCCTGCCTCCCATGCTAAACTGGGTTGGCTGCTGGAAGGCTGGAGGTATGCATCCCCCCTTGAGATAGATCATCGAGGGAAACAACCCTGTGCTCCACTCCCCTGGAGACAAGGCAGCCACTGAAAACCCGGCACGGCGCAGTTCTGCTCTGACTTGCACGGGTCCCCTATGAGCCAGCACTGACTGCAAGGCAACTGGCAACAACACCTTCAAAACATGAGAGCTACGAGGTACATGGGACAAAACACACACACACACAGTTGCTGGTACACAAGAACCGAAAAGGTAAGTGAAAAGAGAAGAGTGTGAGAGAAGAGCGGGTTTGTGGACGCTCAGAGGGAAGAGCCTGCTAGTCACACTGAATTCACTGGAAAACAAGACACCTTGGAACAAAATGAAACAGGAAAGGACACGGGGGGAAAAAAAAAAGACTTGTATAGGCAAGTACCCAGGGATTGAAAGCAAGGGGAAAAGGTGGGTGGGTGCTGATTTGGGCTGAACTAGCTGGGGAAGGTCTCCCATTCTGGAAATGGGGAGTTCATGCATCGTGGAACGGAAACGGGTGAAGGTAGTGGAATGAGGGAAGACTCTGAGCAAAGTCTGGGTCAGAAACAAACGTGGTATGTGGACACAGTCTAACACCTTTCTTAACAGGGCAGGCTTTATCTACATTCTCTACAGCTACGCCTTCCTCTCCCCAACTTCACACCACCCACGTGTCTGTTCCCGTCCCCCACATGCTATGCAAATGGTGGCTTCGAGACCACTGACAAACACTAACGTAAGAATCATAAACTCCTGCTAAACCCAGGGCTATCAAACCGGTTCCCACTCGTAGTGATGCTATAGCACAGAGCAGAACTGCCCCTGTGGGTTTCCAAGACCGCTACGCTCAGTGGGAGTAGAAAGCAGAGTGGCTGATGATTTCGTAGTCCAACACAGAACTCACTAGGGCTCCGAAGTAATAATCATAGGTAAAGTACAAATGAGGTATTACTGGTGAATAATAGAAGCCTTGCTCTCCACCAGGAGTCTAGGTTCAATTCCCAGCCAGTGAACCTCCTGGGCAGCCAACACACATCTGTCACTGAAGACTTATATGGTGCTGTGGTACTGTAAAGGAGATATCAGCAGAATTGGAACGCTCAAGGAAGAACGTACTGAGAGACTAGGAATAAAGGCCTGGTGATTGACTTGGAAAATTCAGCCAATGAAGACCGCGGGACCTGCAACCATTATAGAAATGACACGGGACCAGCCTGCATAGTGTCCTGTTCCCCATGGGGTGGCTGCTAGTTTAGGGCCAACTCAAACACAGGTAACAGCTGCAAATATAAATACAGCCAGATAAACTCTAGGTATCTGACATCGATTAATGGGTTTCATCATCATACTGATTACCAGCTTTACTTTTTAGATGAGGAAACAGAGGCACAGAGTTTGAGGGTCTTGGCCAACACCAGTTAAGAGCAGGGCTGGTATTCACCACAAGAGATACTAAAACGTTTGCTTCAGAAAGGCATGCTACCTACCCCACTCCCATCACACCACGTCAAGTTCTGTCCTGTTCTTCTTCCGACATTTCTGTTCTAAATGCTCAGCGTTCTGGAAGTTGTCCTGCGATGTTATGGGAGTGCTGAAGTCCTGACCCCCAGGTGGACCCGTGAGTATGACTGTTTGGGGAAATGAGATCTCAGAAGATGTCATGAATTGAGGGAGGTGGAACTCAAGGAGGATGGGCCCTTAATGTATGTAAGCCAACCAAACCCACCACCCTCCAGTCCACTCCGATCCACAGAATGCCCGAGACCGTAAGCCTTTACAGGAGCAAGCACGGTCTCATCTGCCTCCCTAGGAGCGGGTCGGCGAGTTTAAGCCATTTGCTTGTGGTGAGCAGTTCAACGCCTAGCCCACAGGGCCGCCAGGGCTCCTGAATATAAGAGACACGAACCAGACAGAGAAAAGACGGCCACAAGGAGGCAGAGGCAGAAACGGAGCTGTGCTGCAGCTGCGTATCAAAAAACGCCCGAGGCTTCCAGAAGGCAAGGAGACCAAGAAAGCTCTTGCTCCAGCCAGTGGTTCTCAACCTTCCTCATGCCGTGACCCTTTCAGACAGTTCCTCATGTTACCGTGAGCCCCAACCATCACATTCTTCTCGTTGCTCCTTCTTAGCTGTAAGTTTGCTACTGTTATGAATCTGAATGTAAATATCTGATATGCAGGGTGTATTAGGCAACCCCTGTGAAAGGGTTATTTGACCCCCCAAAGGAATCATGACCCACAGGTTGAGAGCCACTGCTTGAGAGCATTCCGAGAGCACATGGCCTGTTGCCAACACCCTGGATTTCGGATCTCGGCTTCCAGGACTCTGATATGGTAAGTCCCTGTCATTCTCAGCCAGCCACTTTGCGATATTTCCACACGGCAACAAACACACACTTCTAAGGCCATTTCCAAAGGGCCCTGGGAACAGATCCAAAGGGAGGACCCTGGGGGTGCCTCAGCCACCCAATTCAAGCTGTGGACATCTGAGACAGCCCTGGGCCAGGCCTTGTGTGCAGCCGGGCTGCCTGCGTGGAGCCCTGCGCCAGGTTCAGAACAGCATCGCTCCCTCTCCAAAGTATGTGGCCACAGGAGCGTTAGCAGGCCAGTCAGGATTACAAAGGGTGACCTCTGCCACCTCTCTCGCACCCTTACTCTCTCAAGGTGGATATTTATATTTTCACGAAGCTGCCAAAGGGAAATATTAAAAGGACCTTTCCTGTGGGGTTAGCAGCAAACGGCTGGGTGGAGAGAGCAGAGAGAGAGAGAGAGTGAGTCATGGATATTGTGTTAAATATATACATTCCCCCCCATCCCCCCCCACCCTTGGCTTTCTTTGAACTGTTTTCTCACCTCAGCTTGGAGCCGTTTGGCTTCATATTCACTCATCCCGAAAGTTCCACCACGGACTCAGAGGGCATTCAAAGCCTGCACCCTTCCTTCCCACGTGGGGCATTTCAAGTGGGACCTATGCCCTTTTCACTGCCGTGCCACGTCAATGAGGCCATAACCGAAACAGCTTAAGCAGGGAGATGTGGTTTCTCCCCGTTTTTGCAATCGAGCTGTCAAGGCCTGGTGGCGGTCTCCCCATTGCAGGGGTTCATTGGTGGATGCAGACCCCACAGCCCTGCACTCACCAAAGCCCTTCCCTGTCAGCCACTCTGGCTGTAGGTTAACTTCTCCTGTGGATTCTGACCCTTCCACAATGAGTTCTGACACAGTGGCGGGGGAGAAGACCTCTTGGATATAAATCACATGGACAACTTCAATGTCAAGTGACCCCCATGAGACAAAGGAGAACTCCTGGGGGTTCCCAAGGCTGTCACTCTTCAGGGGAGGAGAAGGCTGCATCTTCCTTCCAAGGAGCGGCTGATGATTGCAAACAGCTGACCTTGGGGAAAGCAAACCAGTGTGTAACCCACAAGGCCACCAAGGCTCCACAAAGGATTACACTTTTCAAATTAATCGTACTTAGAGGTTCCTGTGAATACATGAAAGTAAATGCCTTTGTAAAGTAAATGGAAGTTGCTGGTACCGGTGTATCCTTGAAATTGTAACATTTGAAGAAAAAAATTCCTTTATAAGGAGAATTTCTAAAAAAGCGTATGTGAACAGGAAGCTGTCTGAAGTTAAATTGTGTGTGTGTGTGTGTGTGTTTACAACTCACATATATTCTTTAAAATTGTAACAGCATGACAAGAAAACCCCCTACCTTCCTGAGAAGCATGGGGAGCAGGACTTTTTATTACTAGCACCCCTGCATTCATGCCTACTGCTCTTTCTAACACAACTTCCCTCACGCACTCCTTTGGTTGTGAACTTTAATTATTGCCTTCTCGCTGGTTATACACAACCATACATATCGTTCAAAAGCTAATTGAAGCGTAGAGAAGTGAAACATGATTTATTCAAGGTCGACTCTCAAGTCGGTGGAAAAGCCATAAATACAGCCTTTCCTCTCTGAGAGCTCTAGGAGCTGAGCCGTGCTGTGCTGCCTGGCGAGGTTTAGACTTTTGAGAGTTGTTTTCACAATTCCTCTGGATGCTTTTTTTGTTTGTTTGTTTAAGCAGCTCATGTTGAGGAGCTTGAAGGAAGGCACGCCTAGCAAATGTCATGAACATTGCACGATTTCACATCCCTGGCCCTGTCACATCACACCAATTAGTTTTTAACATACGGATTTTAAACTCTTTGGGAAAAGGCTATACGGTTGACGGAAATATCGACAAGTGGGGCAGGGCGGGGAGTGGCTTACACAAACCCTGGTTTTCTCATTAAGCGCAACTGAATCACAATGCCTGCTACGCAGTTTGTGCCAAACCAAGTGCTCACCCTTTAAGGGCTACGCGACACTGCAGTCCACCCCTCCCGCAGCGAAGACCCACGTGAGCGATGCCTGGGCAGGGTGGAAAGTCGGCTGAGAATCCGAGATGCACTCAGGGGCAGATATCACCAGTATGGGGCTGCGATGAGAAACGAAGGCACCAGCGTTGTCATCTGAAAAGTAAACAGTCACCGGCATGTGCAGATTAAAGAGAGAGCAAAAAGGGTTTGGGTTTTTATTTTTCCTTTTCTATGAAAAAGGGGATACTCCTGGGTTTTTTGCTTTCAGGACTAAGAAAATAGACCAGCGTGGCCAAGGGTTGTCAAGCATTCAACTCTAGCCGATGGCAGCTGTTAGCTACCTGGGGCTCCCATTCAGGTGAAACCGTCCTTCCAGGGAGCTCACTGAATTTTGCTTTCTGCTACCACGCTTCAAGGCTCCTGGTTTGAGTACATAGACGGTCTTTCTTTCCTTCTTCCTTCCTTTCTGGTATCTCTGTATCATGAGAAAGCTCATTTGCCCTTTAATTTTTATCTAATGGTGTGGGTTGTTTTTTTCCCCCGCCTCTTTCTCCCATCTACCCCCAGCCCGCCTACACTGGCATTCTCTGTGGTCAAAGAGTCTGTTTCAGTATTAGTGTTCAATATCGCAAATGTCAAGTAAACACTCTACACATTTCCTGTACTATTTAAAGCATCCTGAGCAATTATTTGCTCTAAGTATTAAACTGTACATTTTCCCAAGCCGTGCCCATCCCTATAGCAAGAGCTGGCACAGAATGGTACTTGGCCCCCGCAAGGTCGGCTTCTACATCAGAAGCACTCTGAGGCAACATGTGGCAAGAATTTTCCAATTTCCATATGTGTGTGGCATATTCGTTAAACAATGGACAAGGCTGCAAAAAGAAAGCAATATTGAACTCCTTTTTTTCTCCCCCCAAACCAGAAGCTTTAAAGGTACTCGGTGTCTTTCCAACTAAGTTCTTTACACAGAGCTAGATGACCCAGGTAGCCAGATACATACTCACTGTATACAGACTGTAATCCCAGTCACAGGGTTCATTCTCACCAACCCAACTCATGAGCTGTGAAATATCACTACACTTCACAGGACTCCCCACCACATAGGCAGCTCATCAGAGGGTCCCCCCAACACTAGATCTACCGGAACCAGAAAACCACTCTCTTCCCAGGAGTCCATTCCGACTCTTAGTGGCCCTGTCAGGCCCCTGGGGCCTTCCAAGACTCTTTGTCTTGTAGGGAATAGAAACTTCGTCTTTCTCCCAAGGAGCAGCTGGTGGTTTCGAACTGCTGCCCTTGAGGTTAGCAGCCCCAAACATAACCACTATGCCACCGGGGATCTCCTCTACTCCTTCTATGAAGGGAGCACATGCTTCAACAAGTTTGTGAGCCAATGGAATGAGGAGATCATGAACTTTTCCCACCAACTTTTTGAAACCCCTTGCTCTATACAAAGGTATGTGGCAATGAAAAATAAAAACGCAACCCCAACATAATGCATACACGAGTCGATGTTTAAGTGCAGGGACTAATCATTTATATGCATGTGTCCCCGGAGGCACTCCTAGGATTAGCTGGATGGTGGGTCTTTTTCATCTTGTAAATTATATTACATATTTTTTATAATTACAAGGGAGGAACTTCAAGGAAGTATGGTTCTAACACTAGTTGGAAAGGAATTAAATTACCACCTTCTCCTATGAAACTGATTGGTCCTCAGACAAACTGTCATGCAACACAGTACCAAGGTGCAAACAGAAACCAAAAACATTCTCACTTATGTACAACACACACGCATTATGATGAATGCCTTAAGGTAAACTTTCCAGCTGATAAAAAAATGATATTATTCCCCCTGGACCATAACTCACTTTGATTTTTACACACAGAAGCGGGTAGCATGCCTTGGTGACATACTGCATGAAAGCAATGCTGGACAAGAAGTCTTCACTCTCTGAACCAGTTCCACTCTGTCAGGAAGTGCTTTCACACTGGTTACCAAATACAAGCATCTCTCTCGTAAAGAGTTGCACCTTAAGAACCACATGTCCATAGAGCTACTATTGGTGAACGACATATAACCTAGCAAGCTTGGTAGAGCCATCAGCACAAGTTCTGTGAAATTGTTCCTCTCAGGCCTTCGATTGGTGACAACCTGTGCACAGCCCGGGTTACACAGGGCATTCCACCCAAAGACCTCAACACCGACCACGGTCAGAGACCTCACCTCCAGACGTCCCAGCAGAGAACATCCTACCCGACCATTTAAAGCAAGGTCTACTTTACACTCCAACCTGTGAGAGAGAAAAGGGGGATGAGAGAGAGAGAGAGAGAGAGAGAGAGAGAGAGAGAGAGAGAGAGAGAGAGAGAGAGAGAGAGAGAGAGAGAGAATGGAACAGTGAAGAGAGAGAGAGAGAGCAAGGAAGGCAAGAACATGAAGAATGGGCCAGGAGGCTTTGGTGTGAACTGTTGTTAATTCTTTCAAGCTCCTGTTTGTCGTTGCTGTTTCTCTGTAATTTTTTTAATGGTGGCCAAAACATACACAACAAAACATTCTCCAACTCAATAAGTGCTACATGTATCATTCAGTGCCATTGAGCATAGTCTTCGTGTTGTACAACCATTATTGATACCCTTTTTCAAATTATTCCACCACCACTAACATGAACTCGATGCCCCCTGAGTCAAAACTCTTTCTCCTTCACCCATGGGAACCAGTGATCTATTGCTGAGTTGGGAGAAAAGGTGAAGAGAGTGTGGTAGAGGGATGGAAGGAGACCTACTCCATCTGAGTGGAGAGTTAGTTATATGGTGTTCACTAGACTGATTCATGACTCATGATCATTTATACTTATTCTCTGAATATTCATTTCTTATAAGTTTATTTGTTGGATATATATGTGGCTGACTAATTTTCTCATATGTATATATTAGAAAAACATTTTTGCAAGTGCCAGGATGGTATGTGGTTAGCAATGAAATATAATACACCAAGAGCACTGGGTTGGAAGCTAAAGTGGCCTGAGTCGAATCCCAGAACCCGTCACTTCCTATCTCTGTGACCTTTTGCAAGCTGCAAAAGGTCATTTACCTCATCTCTCTAGAGGAGACAATAACCACCTACCTAGGTTTGCTGTAAGATGTTGTGATTAGGATAGTGAATGGCCTTCCTAAATCCGTAATAGGCTGGCCATTCTCACCAGGAAAAGGATTGGTTCTCTGCCCAAGGCCCTTTCTTGAGTACATAACACTGCCCCCTCAGAAGTGCCCACCCAAAGAACAAGCCTTTGTTAAGTAAATGACTTATTCAACAGGGAGGCCAATAATCATACTGTTTTCACAGTGAAATTCCATATGGTGTTATTCAGAAGGTGCTCAAATTCATAGGAAAAATAAGCCTTCGGGTTTCAGGGTTAAAGGGGGAAGAGCTTGAGCATCCACGCATTCTTTCCTGGAGGTCCAGTTCGTGTCTGTGAGTTTTAGAAGAACTACAAGTATAATCCAGCAATTTTTTTTTTTACGTTTGAAGGCATCTATTTATTTCTGTGCATATGCAGAGTTCACAAAACTCAAGCCAAACTCACTGCCATCAATTCGCTTATAACTCACAGTGACCCTAGAGGGCAGGGTAGAACTGTCCCTCTGGGTTTCTGAGACTGTAATTCTTTACAGGTATAAATAGCTCCATCTTTCTCCCTCAGAGAGGGTGGGGGGTTTCGAACTGCTGACCCTGTGGTTAGCAGCCCAATGTGTAACCACTATCCTACCAAGGCTGCAAAGTTCACAAGATCCTTCAATCCTAATATCTTATGCTGCCCAAAGAATAACAATGATCAGAATCCGCTAAGAAAAACAAATCTGTCCTCTAGAAAAGACTGAATAGGAAATGAAAGCTTAATCAAAGATGAAGCTGTTTGAAGCTGTGTGCCCCAGATGACTCAACCTGACTGGTCTCTCCTAACACAGTGCCCTGCACGGAGCAGGTTTACAAGACAGTCACAGAATTAAACTGCAGGGAAAACTAAGGAGGTTAGTTAAAAAGATACTTAAGGTCCTTCCTGACTTTAAAATTCTGTGAATGACAAACTGAAATAACTGAATTATCTCAGATGACATTTTGTTTTCTTCATCGGTAACCTCAAGTTCACTGCTACATTCATAATGAAACTTACTGAAGTCAGCCCTCCTTCCTTAATTTCAATTAAGGTGAACATGATCAATTCACAGCTCTTGATTTCAATGTTTAATTCAACCACCATAATAATAAGAACATACCTGCCTTCTATAAGCTTACAAGTTTCTAAAATCAGAAGGAACCTAGAAATTCTGAGAGATAAATGCTTTGGAAGCAGAGAAATGAAGTTAATATGGTAATTCAATATTTTTTTCTTTACATAATTCTTAATCTTTCTTCAGTACAGGCATTGAGTGTTGGAGTCACTGCATGAGACAGTGACTAACACAAAGGTGACAGGGTCAAGTCCACCCAGAAAGGCCTGGGTAAATTGACGATCTACTTTTAAAAACCAGCCACTGGAAACCCTGTGCAGAACAGGTCCCCAGGATTGCAATGGGCTCAATAGCAACTGGTTAATATTATGACTCCTCTCAAACTCAACATTTTTCCCCCCAGAAAGCCAGTCAGGTAATTATAACACCAAAATTCCAGGATGGACTAATCTGAATATTCACATCGCAATGAAAACCTGTTAAACACGCCGCCTCCCAGATACTCTCAGTCCTGCCCTGGCTGCACAACTGGCTGGAAATGGATGTATTTTAATTAGATGCTAATGTGAGAAAATCCAAGTGGCAGGATCAAATTCCCCTCAAAGTCAATCACTCGCACGTCTGTACCTACGTTACCAAAGGCCGGTGTGCACCCCAAGCAGAAAGGCTTCCCAGAGATCAGACACTCTGAATCTCCAAACGGAAACATACTCATCTGCATCCCGTGTATATAAGAACACCTCCGGAAAGCTATTAACAAGGGCCAGTCCTCAGTGGAGAATCAAAAGGCATAAAGATCTCAGAGTCCAATCCTCTTGAAGACTGCATGGGCTCTCTCTGAGTTATTTCTTACAACTATGCGTGCATATATTATCACGATTGTCATTTTAGTGCCATACTCCTGAAAGAGACCTCTGGTGGTGCAAATGGATAAGGACTTGACTGCGAGCTGAACGTTTTGCAGCTCGAATCCGAGCAACGGCGCATGCTCTCTCTGAACGACAGCCCTCGGCGGTCTCCTTTTGAAAGGTCAGACCCTTGGAAACCGTGAAGGCATCCGACTGCCTACCTGGGGTTGCCAGGAGTCGGAATCCGCTTCACAGCAACTGACAACCATACGGCGACAAACGTTCTTGAATTTTCTGTGGCACAGGAGAAAAGCAAGACGCCACAGAGAGACTGGCAAATAGAGACTGTGTGCCCCAAACACCTGGATCTACTTCACTGGTTCCATGCCAGGGACCTGTTGCGGGGTAAGATTGGCCAGCAGACAACCGAGCCATTGGAGGGATGAATTACCCGCAGACATACAGCCACACTCTCACACAAAAGAGAGCAGAGCTGATGTTATTTAAACCTCATGAAATGTTTTCCTAACCATGCACAGATGGAAGTACAGACGTGTCTGCCAACAGCCTGGTTCAGAAACTTTGCTCTATTTTTAATTATTTGGTTCAGAGGACTCGTTGGTGATTAACTTCTGTGTTGGATGGCAGAGCAAGTAAATTCCCTGACCCACAGCAGAGAACACAGAGGGAAGCTTCATTATTTTTAAACAGCAAGTGTAATTTTGTAAAGCATGTGCAGGGGCAACTAATTTACCCAAGACCGACTGATGACTGCTGCAGTGTGACGTCGCAAAGTCAATGAATCAGTCGGAGAGGAACAGCCCGGAGACCTCCCGGAAGTGACGCCGGAATGAAGCTTTGACAACAAAGAGATGTTTGACCTTGAGAAGCCACAATGGAACAGGGACTGGAGGGGGAGACATTGATGGTGTGAGGACTCATCGGAGGACCAGAGCTCCAAGTTTCAGATTAGACCACAAATGGTGTGGTGGATGCAATGCCAACAGCACTGAGCACGAGAAAGGGGCTCAGATGTAAGAAGTTGGTCAGGAAACTCCATCCATGGTATTCAGAAGCACATACCCAAATTGTTGAGCAAGGTGAAATTGCAGAAGAGAAGTAGAAAGAGAAACGATGGACTAGCAAACAAGGCAGGAGATGTGGTCAAGGTACGGAAATAATAAAAAATTGTTAAAGAGTCTTAGTTACAGAAATAATAAGATAAAAAAGCTATTTCCAAATAAGAAAATAATAACTCCAACTAGTAAATCGGTAATGACACAGAAAGGGAATAAAATGTAAGTCATCCAATTAAGAGTCTTGAAGGCAAAATAGAACTCACAACTCTTAAAAAAAATAAGAAGAAGAAAGAAAGAAAAAGAAAAACTCACTGTGACCCTATGGGGCAAGTTGGAATTGCCCCTGTGAGTTTCTAAGACTGTAACTACTTATTAAAGTAAAAAGCCTCAACTTTCTCCCAAGGAAAGAGTGATGGATTAAAACTGCCGACTTTTCAGTTGGCATCCCAATGTGCAACCCACGACACCACCAGGGCTTCATTACTGGAAAAGAATTTCTCTTGATCAATACCCCTAAAATTTTAAGCGCTTCTGTCCTTAAGTCTTTGAGGTCTTAGGAAAGTCTCAGCGTCTACTGAGCCAAAGTGATTCCGATGTAACAACTGCTACTAAAAAAAAAAATGTATCTGCTCCGAGGCATGAGATCAATGCTGGCATGATCTGGGAATTTACAAAAGAATGCAAAACAAGTTGCGTCCACTTTTCCTGAAGGGGTGTAGAAATGGAGAAGACAGGGACCTCAAATTCTGTGGTGCTAACTTCAGATCCTTAAGGTGCTAACATCGGTCACTAGTTTGAGGCTGGGTTGGTTAGAGGTGATCTGTTTCCAAAAGTTTACAATAGAGTCTATTCCTATTGTGTACATTCACATGGACAGGTGAAGGGCTTGCATGGGTCTGTGTGTTACAACAAGAGATTAGAATAAAAAACAAACAAGCGACCAAAAACAAAAACAAAACAGAGCTTACAAAAAAAATACCACACCTACCACTGAATTATTTATAGTTGCAAATGGTTTCATAATACCAACTTAGCATTATACTGTGGGCCACTGGCCATGGCTCAGAAACGTTTTCACTTCATTTAGAGATGTTTTCACGTGCTATAGCCGGAGTCACTGAGATGGGATTTGGCCTGTACCTTTGTCCATAAAACGATTCTCTTACAATATGTAAACATGAATTCAGTCCAGGCAAGCAAAAATATGGCTGTCGTAACAACAACTGCTTTCTGTGGAATATGCTGCTTAAAAGGAAGCTATTCAACTTGAATCAATTGCTGTATCCATTCTCCAATACACAGCAGATTTATATTTCAGAAGGGTTTTTTTTTTTGACAGAGAACAAAATGTTACTGAAATACCTCTTCCATTCCTTTTGTCCTACATAACATTCCAGGCGCTGAACTCTCAACAAGGGGCAGCTATTTGTCAGCTTCTGTTTGCACTTGTTCTATTCCAGTTTGTCTTTGTCGCAGAGTTTCTGCTTTGACCCTCTGCTGACAAAACCTGAATATATACCTCTTGGTTGTGTTCCAAGTTATAATTTAAAAAAAGACCCCTAGATTTCAATTCCGTACCATCTCTAACCACGAAAACCTGTTTAAATGTGTCAAAACAAATGAACCCCATGTAAGCATATCAGTTTCAACTCAGGGCGTCTCCGTGTGTTTCAGAGACGAACTACTCCACAGGATTTTCTTGGCTGTCATCTTTGAGGCAAGCAGATCGCCAGTTCTTTCTTCCTTGGCATCTCTGGGTGGGTCTGCCAACTTTTAGGCTCATGGTTGAGAGCCTACCAGGCTCTTAACCATCCAGGGACCTTCGTAAGCCCTGCTATTTGAATTGGCTATATATATATATATATATATATATATATATATATATATATATATATATATATACACACACACACACAATAGGAATAGACTATATATGTATATATAGTCTATTCCTATTGTACACATTCACACGAACAGGTAAAGGGCTTGCATGGGTCTGTGTGTTAGAACAAGAGATTAGAATAAAAAACAAATATATATATTTTTAAAATTTACCTGTTTATGTAAATGCTAGACATTCAAGGAGGTCTCCCACATCAGCAGCCACAGTGGACACCCTCCATCTGGAATAGCAGTCCCCACCTACAAACCAAGTGACTGCTGCATGAACTCATGTGACCAGGAGAGAACAGGTGGAGGGCCACTTGGTGAGTCATCTCAATGCGCCCCAGATAGCGAGGCTGGATTCCACTCTGTGGTAGTTATACAATCTGTTGTCAATTTGAGAGGACTTAGAGTGAAGGGGTGGAGTTTAGCCTGTCTGCCAATGAGCCCTCTATGTGGGCATGGCCATCTCCTGAGGATTCTGGGAACTCCAGCATTCATCCTTGGAGGCTGGAGACACTCTGGGCGCACTCCCTGGGAGACATTGCAACTGACAAGACACATAGAAATACGCTGAGATAGTTAATGTTTATTGTGCCAACCTGGCCAATAAACATATGTTGGATTAATTGAAGGGCGGAGAGATAAATGGCTCAGTGAGTCTCACCTTCCTAGTTCTGCTTTCTGATAGTCAGACCAGGGTGCAGCTGTCTTAGCAGTTCCCTGCTTCAGTTGGCAGGGCTCACTTCCTACAAGACATCCCTGAGGAGAAGCCACATGGAACTACCCCGATGCAGCCCTAGGTGTTGAAGCAGCCAGGTGGAGAACCCTGCCGGCACTGAAATGCTTACATGTTCACTGATTTGGCTTTCCCCCTGCAGTCGGCATCATTGCGTCAGTTTTGTGAGATGGAGGAGGACTTTGTGGATTAGTGTTGGACATATAGGCTAATGTTGGACTTGTGGCCTTGGGCAGCATGAGGTTGGGATGTTTTCTTGATGGGCACTTACCCTTTATATCAAACTCTCCCTTATACATGAGTGTCTGTTCATTTGTTTCCCTAGTTTACCCAGACTAATTCATATGCTAGTGCCCTGAGCTGGAGAAGCCACATGGAGACCCTGGCCAGCACTGAGATGCTTACACTGCCACTGGATCCACAAGACTTCCCACCCACTGGCCTGTGATCTTACTCCATTCAGTGTCATTGCAGGTGTTTCATGAGTCTGAAGAGGACTTTATAGATTAGTATCAGACATATGGGCTGATATCAGACGTATGGACTTGATCCGGACTGGGCTTGTATGTTGTCTTAATGTTCACTTGTTCTTGTAAATAAAGCTCTTTTTCTATAGATGTGTTGCTTTAGTCTACCCTGAGGTAGTCTGCCCATCAGTCACATTCCTCCATGGGCAAGGTGGCTCAGAAGAGGTGGGAAGAGACATTTTCAGAGGCTCCTCTATGCCTTTTGGGTGGTTGTCCTTTCCATGTGGCACCTGCCAGGACTTGGAACAACTTCATGTATTACTCCGGGGCTACTTTCTTCTGGTCAAAATTATCTCCTCACAGGAACTCTTGCCTGACTAAGAGTAAGATCTTGAAAGCTCTTAAGGGGGACTGATCAAGGTCAAAGAGAAGCAATTAGGGACATGGACCTCAGATCCATTCACTCATTCACTCTGCACAATTGCTGTGTTTCTAAGAATCCTCGGGGAATTCAATAGGGATTTTTTTCAATATGACAAAAGACAATTTTAAACATTGAAAAACACAGCGATTCTTCCTACACTGAAGTCAAATAATAATAGTGTGTGTGGGTTTACTATAAATATGTAGTGCTATAAAACTTAAAGATCACCGAGCAAATCCAGCAGTCCATCACAGATAGCTTTTGTTCCCCAAAATTCATCATCGGGCCTTTCTCTCTCCTGGGTGTTGCCGTCTCACAGATTCTGGTTGCCTTTCTCGGGCATTTGTGTGATGCACACAGCACAAAGCCAGGCGAGCACAGCATTTCCACCACTGTGGTCAAGAGGGCCCCATGTGGGTTCCACGTCACAAGGATGTGAGCCATGATCCTTATGAAGAGATGGAGATAATCCAGTGTATTAAAAAAAAAGGCTCACATTATATGGGAAATGCCTATACTTACAGTCCAATGTCGTAGGCCTACCTAACCGCCTCCAAAACAAAACATACCCACTGTCATCAAATTGATTCGGATTTATAGCAACCCTGTAGTAGAGAGTAGACCTGCCCCATAGGCTTTCCCAAGACTGTGAGTCTGTATGGAAGCAGAAGGCCACCTCTTTCCCTCGTGGAGCTGCTATTGAGTTCAAACTCCTGACCTTTCAGTTAACAGCCTGGAGCTTAACCATAGCGACCCTACTGCTTCTCACGGTTTCTGAGGCCTGTCCATCTTTATGGGGACAAACAGCCTCACCTTCCTTTCTTCCTCGGGGCACATGGTGGATTTAGACGTCTAACCTTACAGTGAGCAGTCCCATCTAGCTTGGAAACAGGCACTGCATCAGGGCAATCGGGGGTCCACAAAGGAGCGGCATCGACAAACCCAGTCAGGGGATGCCATGAAGAAGGGCGGACGTGCGGAGGCTTTTCGAATGAGGAAAAGGTATCCAGACAGCGGGCACGGCGCAGCTAGGTGTCAAGGAAAAGGAAAGAGCATGTCTAAAAGCTTGCACGCAAGGGACAGAAGGAAAGAAACACTTCCTGGGAGACAGCAAGGCTCCCAAAGGCAGCTCAGTCCGTGTGGCGGTTTGAATCTTATCGCGAACCCCCCAGCCCCTAAATGAGTACTGGAACTTTACCTGCCGGTGAGCTGTTTGAGCACATAGCTGCTGATCCGAGAAGCCACTCGGCTGCTGTAAAGGATGACAGCTCTGGAGACCCCACGGGGCTGTTCAGCAGCGTCCCATTGTCAGAAGGGACTCAACGGCAGTGAAGTTTTTGGTTCGGGTTTTTTGGGTGGATTGATGCCCAGACAACCTGAGTCCAGAGCTTCAGTTCACACTTTGAAATCAGACTGTCCCAAAACGTAATGGCAAGGAAACTGTTCCCAACCTCCTGTCCAAAGTTGTTTATCTGCAGAGAAGGGGACCCCACAGGATGGGAAGCAGGATGGCACTGTTTTTCTAGTCCTGGCATGGATGGAAGCCAAACCCAGACTCCCATTCCCTAAGGAGGAGCCCACAGGACAGCACGGATAGATGGGATGTGGCTCGCATCCTTCAGACCTGCAGGGTCTTGGTCTAGGCCTGAACCATGACGGATCCCTCCACCACCAGTGGGGACAGCCACAGGCAAGCTTGCCGCATGGTCCCCAAGCGGGGCTCTTTCAGAAGCACAAGATCCAGGAAAACAAAGAACTGCAGGGACAGAGAAGACACGTCAGCGCGAGGAACACAGCTGGGGTGAAGGAATGCTGGGCCCGGAGGAGGAGAGGGGAAAAGAGGCCCTTAGAAACATTTCAGTGGAATTACTTGACTTAAGCCCTCAGCTAGTCACCAATAGTTTGATACTGCTGTGGAAAAAAGGCAATGGAGATCAGCTAGCTAGCAGGTGGGGAGAGAAAAATCACACTGAAAAACCCTGTAGAGTAGAGCTGTCCCATGACACACAGGGGCTCACCATGAGGCATGGCGGACTCAACAGCAGCGGTTGTGCTGGGTGTTTATTTTGTTGTTTTATTGGAGTTTAAACGGGGAGCATTGCCCCAGGAGGGCAGTGGGCAGCTGAAAATGAGGACTATTGCTGGCTAAGCCAGGTGGTTGGCTTGCTAGGGAAACTGAGCTGCAAGAACCGCACTTCTTTCTCCCAGGTGGCCCCTGAGGATAGTCAGAGAAAAAAAATAAAGACTGGCCCTATAAAAAGAAGCTTGTTTGTACAACCAGAAAGATGTCATTGAAATGAGAGCAGATCTAGGCTAGAGAAATGCCTGTAGGAAATAGATGATTTGTTAAAAGATTTAACATCTAGGATACTCCAATAGCCTACATATAGACACATATTGGAAAACATCAAGATCCCCATTTGCTAATTGGGTAGAGAACCATTTAGCACATAAACATGTATGAAATGTTCTATCCTGAACAGGATCAAAGCAATGTAAATTTTTAAATGGAGGAGGCTATGAATGTAGCCCCCAAATAGAAAGGCCCACAATTCATCCCGGCGAGGCAAGATGCACCCATACATCATGAGTAGCAGTAATATAAATTGGTCTAGCCCTCTTAGAGAGCAATTCAGACCAATCCCACTTTGACTTTGTAATAAGGAGTATTATGTCCTAAGCAAATACTTAAGTTCCTTCCAACTCCAATGTTCATAAATTATACAAAACAATAAACTGGAGTAAAATGAATCAAGGTTGTATTAGATAACCATTTCAAATGCAGTTGAGAGTTGAAGACCATGACATGAAAACCTTTATCTTAAATCGAAAACTCTGCAAAGGTGGTGGTGATTGCTAGGTGACATTGAGTTGGTTCCGACTCACAGGGACCCTGATTACAACAGACCAAAACACCCGTCAAATCATGTGCCACCTTCACAGTCACTGGTGTGTTTGAGCCCAGCGTTATAGCCACTGTGAACACATGGAAAGGGGGCATGTTAAGTGAACCAGAACTGGAAAACCACACATAAAGGGGACGATGACTCATGGGCTGGGATGGCAGAATCAGAGGCAACCTTTTTTTTTTTAATGGTTCTGCTGTATCGTTACAATGTTTGAGCAATAAATGTTTGAAGCATAATATTCCTACAATCACATAGAGGTGAGCCTACTTCTGCGAGATTGATTGGCTTGCCCAGAATGTAGCTCCCACATCCATCGGTAAAGGGAGACCTTCCCAAGTTTCAAAAGTCAAAGCACTTCTTCCAGGCTGCTCCACAGAGCTCCTCCCCCTACTCTGAGGACCTTAAAGGCCCAGCTCCTTGCTTTGCTTTCGTTTGCTCCCAGGGGTTGAATACCACCCTTTGCCTTTAATTCTTTTCATGTCTTCTTTCTTACGTTATTCATTGAGATCTCATTGCTGTTAGTGTTCATCACAGACTCTAGGGGACCCCATATACACAGAGTGAAACACTGACTGGGTCCTGTGTCATCTCGTCCTAGCTTGCAGATCAGACTGTGCTGGTCCACAGGGGTTGCACGGGCTGGTTTTCTGCAGTAGCTTGCCAGGCCGTTCTTCCTAGTCTCTCATA
The DNA here is from genome assembly GCF_050624435.1 of Tenrec ecaudatus. Lineage (NCBI taxonomy): Eukaryota > Metazoa > Chordata > Mammalia > Afrosoricida > Tenrecidae > Tenrec > Tenrec ecaudatus. The sequence continues at coordinate 298,706,316 of NC_134530.1, read as the reverse complement.
GTCTATAGGCTCTGCTGAAATCTGTTTAGCATCATAGCAACAAAACAAGCCTCTAACAACAGACAGGTGGTGGTTTCCCCGGAAGAGCACAAGCTGGAAATCAAACCCATAACTCAAGGATGGAAGATGAGAATTGCACCACCAAACCACGAGCGCCTTTCACTGAGCTCAGAAGTGGCGATGGAAGAGCAAGGCAATGGTCTACAGTTTTCACCTGCAGGTGAAAACTAATTGACACCAGAATTTTGACTTGCAAATGACCAGCAGAATAGGGCCCTTGGAGCTACATTTAAGAGGAGCTTGGCTTCTGCATTCTCCTCAAAAAAAACTTGGTTCCTGATTCTTTTCAGGTCTCGCAATGCATTCCACCTTAGAAATGGGCACTGTTTGGTAGCGGGCCCCCAAGAAGAGTAAGGAGTAGAGGTACATCACACTCTGACTGGCTCATCTCCTCCCTGAGATCCTTCTGTAAGGGGATGTCCAGTGGCCTACAAATGGGCTTTGGGTCTCCACTCCGCACACACACACCCCTCATTCACTCTGATATGATTTTTTGTTCTGATGATGCCTGATACCTGATCCCTTCGATACCTCGTGATCACAAAGGCTGGTGTGCTTCTTCCATGTGGACTTTGTTGCTTCTGAGCTAGATGGCCATTTGTTTACCTTCAGCCTTTAAGACCCCAGATGCTATATCTTTTGATAGTCGGGCACCATCAGCTTTCTTCACCACATTTGCTTATGCACACGTTTGTCTTCAGTGGTCTTATCAGGGAGCTCCTCCCTCACTATCATGATCCCAATTCTAACTTACAAATCTGGCTAGACCAGAGGATGTACACTGGTACAGATAGGAACTGGAAACACATGGAATCCAGGGTGAATGATCCCTTCAGGACCAGTGGTGTGAGAGGCGATACTGGGAGGGTGGAGGGAGGATGGGTTGGAAAGGTGGAACCGAACTGATTACAAGGATCTCCATGTAACCTCCTCCTTGTTGGACGGACAACAGAAAAGAGGGTGAAGGGAGACATCGGACAGTGCAAGATATGACAAAATAATAATTTATAAATGGTCAAGGGTTCATAAGGGAGGGGGGAGAAGGGAGGGAGGGGGGAAATGAGGAGCTGATGCCTGAGGCTTAGGTGGAGAGCAAATGTTTTGAGAATGATGAGTGCAGCGAATGTACAAATGCGCTTTACACAACTGACGTATGTATAGATTGCTATAAGAGTTGTATGAGCCCCTAATAATACGAATTTTAAAAAAAGAAGTGAAAGAAGTATTAAGGCATGAAACTAATATAGCTTGGGGTGACAAATGATCTTTGGCACCACTTCAGACTGACTCTATTAAAAATGGCCTGATCATAGCTAGAATGCAAATCCTAATTAAATCCAAAACATAAGGAAGTTAAGCAACAACTAATGGCGAAGACCTTAGGGGTGCGGGAAGCAGAATCACCATAAACTCTATTCATGTAATGCACAACCGGATAGACAACCAGGGCTGGAGAAAGCCTCCCTTTTGATCTGCTAGCTTTCTTGCAGAGGGGGAAACTGAGGCCCAGCAAGGGAGCAGGAAGCAATAACTCCTCCTCCAAAGTCCCACCAGTACCGTGCCACTGGACCACACTCACTTGTGCAGTGTCCCCCAGAAAGCCGCTCCATCTTAAACCCTATGTTTAAAAGAGTATGAAACATGCTATAAATAGTAAAATTCCTTTTTAATAATTTTCTAATGCACAAGGGCACATTTTTAAAGGGAAGCCTGGTTTTGATTTCTCCTGGAAAATTGCACAGGGCTCAGTATTTAACCTCACATTGAGTGAAATATTAACAGGCCATATAATGGTTTCAGTGTTCCGTCAGTAAAGCTAAACAGAATTTTTAAAAAACCACCGTATCCCCCAGGCCGACAGTGTAGTTTCTGAAGCACACATTAAACTCAACGCTTCGCTCAACAAGCCCATCACTGTTAAGTAACTCATCAGAAAATAAAGAGGGAATTACCAGAGGGGGATTGCCAAGCAATTAGTTCTGTGGAGCAGATGACATACAACTGCTGTAGGGAGGAGCTTCCCGGTTAGTCATATGTCAGAGTCAAAACCTCCGAATCTGTAAATACAAATGCAGCACATATGATTACTGCTGGGAAGGGGACTGGTGCTGCCAGGCTGGTGCACAGAGAGTAAATCTCGGGTCCTCTTCTGTCCCATGTGCCTATTAAGAGAGTCATAACCCCTCTGACAGGAAACTGGTAGCTCACTGGTAAAATCCTTCCCTCCCGTGCCCAAGACAGAGCTCAATTCTGGGCCAGTACCTCTCATGCACACTCTCCCCAACATCTGTCCACGAGGCTTGTGTGGTACTAAGCTGAAGAGGCCTCAACAGAGCTTCCAGACTGACACGGACTAAAAAACAAATCCTGATGCAATAGTTCCCCCAAATCAGCCAGGGGGGCCCTCAGAATCACTAAGCAAGGTCCTATGCCCTTGTGTGCACAGTAGGCGAGAGAGAGAGAGAGAGAGAGAGAAAAGAGAGAGAGAGAGAGAGAGAGAGAGAGAGAGAGAGAGAGAGAGAGAGAGAGCAAGCACACGGGAGGGGATAGTTGTAACCCTTTGCCTCTGATGAAAAAAGGGGTGGGTGGGTGAGGGAGTGGGAGAAAAGTGCTTTTTCTTCTCACATCCTTGGCCTTGAATCAGGGAAGTTCATTCACCGGTGCACAGGTGGAGAGAAGGAGGGAGGGGAGGGGAGCGTGCAGTGCCTCCTGGTCCCCACCGGACTGAATGTAAGCGTGACCTCCTTTTCCCCCATGGCCTGTTCTTAGAGCCTGCATTCATCAGCTCAGCACCACCTATCACGCTGAAGTCAGAAACTGACTCTATCTGCCAAATCTCGCAAGCTGAGCAATGACCCAGTGAGTCTCTTTGAAGAGTCAAAAGTTCATCGTCTCTCTGGGACTCTTGCTGCAGAACAACATTTGGAGCCCAATTCAAGCCAATCCCCTGAAACGCAGATAGGCCTGTTGCCATGGTCATCATTTTCTCCCATTAATAATTGCTAAAAGTCCACAGGCATCTCGAGAACTCCTGGGGAGAGGGGGAGGGGCATGAAGAAGGAAGGACATGCCACAAAGACAATTTAGGGATAGTCACAAGACCTGCCAGTGGATCTAAATGAAGATGGAGGGGTCAGAAAAAAGGCGCATGCACCCTTTCCTGGTCCCTAACCTCAAAGGTGGTGCTGTTCCTTTCACACAAACAAAACCAGAGACCAAACTCATTGCCATCAGGTTGAAGCCAATTCATGGTGGCACCAGGGGAGGTGAGGTGGAGCTCTGCCCCTTAGTGTTTTTAAAGGCTGTGACACCTTACAGATCGATCGCCAGGCCTCACTTCCACAGAGGCATTAAATGGGCTCAAACCGGTTAGTAGCCACGCACATTCCCTTTGTGCCACCAGACTCTAAATAGTACGCCTGGCTGACACACTTTGTCTTTTATACCCAGCAGGAAGTACCATAAGGTCAAACCTCTGGGCTGGAGACACAGCCCATGGCAGCAGTTATGAGCCTAGGCTGTGGCCCAACCCTGGCCCCACCTCTTCATAACTGTGTCACCTCAGACAAGGTACTCTTGTAACTCTGTGCCTCTGTTTCCCCTCCTCAAAATGGTGCCTATAGTGCCAGTCTCTAAGGATTGTAATGAGGAGTTAACATGCAGCACAGTGAGTGGGAACCACTGATCCGATCTGGTTCTCTTTAGGGCCAGAGCTGGCACAATGCCTCTCCCATTCCATGCTCCTTAAGTATCTGCAGACTGAGTGTTCTGCCCCTCGAGGTGTTTTCTCCTTTGCTCTCAGTACTGTTCAAACCGTCTTGTCTTTTATAGCAGATTATGTAGGTAAGTCACTGCCTTCATTCAAAGAGAGTTAGGGCAGGTAGAAAGTTCCTCTAAAGAAATAAATCAAGTAGCAAAAAGAAAGAAAGAAAAATCACCCTGATCCTCAATTTTTCCAGAATTACTTTAAAACAAACCACTCACTGACACCATTACCATCAGACAATGTCCAGCCCTTCTTTTCACTGGGAGCCATAGAGGCACAGGCCAACATACTCCCCAGAGCCCAGGCTCATCAATTCTGGATTTCTTTATTTTCTGTGAATTAGAAAATCCAAAATGTTCAAAAAGCCCTGACTAGTAGCATCCTGGTGTAATAGCATTTACCACTTAAAACAGTGGGCATGGATCCTTTGAGAGCGGCTCTAAAGGTCTGAGATGCACCCCTATTAGAGCGATTTGCAGTAAACGAAATGCCGCAAATGAACAATGCCACCGAGTCAAGTAGATGGTACAATACGATTTATGCACATCACAGGAGACAAAGAAGTCAACAATGGGGAAGATCAAAAGAGATGCTGGAATGGCTCTTCGTATGTGTGGGGCTTCTCTGAACATCTTCTTAATAAAACTGCTTAGAGGGAAATAGAGGGATCATTTGTTAAAATGAAAAGAGATACTGCATGTGCTGAATTATAAAAGCAGCATTCATTTTCATACACACACATATTAGATTTGTCTAAAATTAGCTCAAGTTCCTTTTTAATTTTTTTAAGGCCTTAAAGGAACAAAGATCCGACAAGATGAGCTACGTCCAAAGTATCGAGGCCTCTACAGAAGACCCCATCATCCCTGTGGGCCAGCTCTGCTCTTTACCCCATCTGCCCTTCACCCTGGGTCTTAAGAAGATGGCACACCAAGCTGTGCCACATTCAAGCCACTCTCTGCTGTCCCTTTTCTCTCTGTGTTCTATGCCACCTGGTGCCATTCCGGAAATTTAGTCTGTGCCCTCTTGTGTATAAAAGCTTTCTTCCAGACACGAGAACCAGAGCCCATTGTAAGGATCACTCTATGCTAAAGATGCCTCCAATTTTATCTTCAGACCTGACCTCGCGGTAGTTTTATGCCGATGGATTTACTGCCTGCTGAACTCCAGCAACTCAGTAATCAGCCAGCACCGCCCCTCATCCCAAATGGAGCAGTCTCTTATACCCCAAGCACATGCTCCTTACATCCCAGTACTTGGGCAGGTGTTTCCCCTCCTCTGCCAACTCTTGACAGAAGGGTGACCCAGACCAGGTTGCAACTCAAAGGATCCCTCCTCCTCAGAATCTTTCCTGATCATGCCCACTCAGCATCACTTCTGTGTTCCTCCAGTGTCTGTGCTCACCGCAGTGAGTACACCACCACCCATGGCTCAGTCTGCAGAACTGTGGTCCCTCAAATGTGGCTGGGATGCTGGAAGCATCTTTCAAATTCCAGTAGGGCCAGTGGAGCTTCCAGACTAAGAGAGACTACGAAGCACGGCCTACTTCTGGAAACTAGACATGGAAAACTCTATGGATGGGGGGCTGCTAACCTCAAGGTGAGCAGTTTGAAATCACCAGTCACTCTGTGGGAGGCGAGGCTTTGGACAGCCATAAACAGTTACAGTCTCAGAAACCCGCACAGCTCAGTTCTACCCTGTCCTCTAGGGTCGCTAGGATCAGGAACCGACTTGATGGCAAGAAGTTTGGATTTGGGAGAATAAGTTTGTCAGTAAGTCGGGATGTTGCAGTATAAACTGCAAACTTACCAATGATCATGCAGCTGGCACAAGATCCGTCAGTAGTTAGTTCTGTTAGCAATAAAGTCACCATTAGTCAGAGTCCGTTCACTGACAACCAGGGGTCGCTCCCCCTACAAGCTCTGGCTGACTCCTACTTATTTATCAATCTGCAGCCAGACCAAGCTGACCTCACTTCCTCCGTCCCTGTCAGAGATTGCCTATTGGGAAAAAAGGCTTTGATTCTATAGGAAAGTGTTGTGGGGTTAGGGGAGAGCTAGATGCCAGAGTTTTAAAAAAAAGGGAAATTGTTCCTTATAAATTAGTAAGCAAGCCTTTCCTCCCTTATCGGGTAATCTGCGATGTAGGCAGCTCTCAACAGTTTGAAGCTTTCTTGCTTCATATTTGTTGCTCAGTGCATTTGTTTCTTTCCCTACCTGGCCATAAACTTCCTCTGGCAGCTCTTATTCACTTCCAGTCCCTCAGCACCAAGTAGTAGCTTAAAACACACACTGCGAATAAATGAATGAATCGTTTCCTTGCATACAGACTGCCTGTTTGTAGCAATAAGGTCACGGCTGGCTATAGCAATGTTGTGTTTATAAAGCACTAGATCCAGAAATAATTGTAGCCTAGGCTTTAATTTAAAACACACGCACACACACACAAACCCTAAAAACAAAAGCGCAAAAACACAAACCTTAATGAATACAAGACAGCATAGCATAAATGGTAATATTTCTTTGCCAGGGTTTAGCCATCAATGGTGGGGACCATTATGTATGCAAAATGTTTAGATAATGCTTACAATCTTCCTTTAAGTGCAATCACCGAGAATGTCAGCTACTTAAAATTCAAGGTGACTTTGCACTTTGTCAGGATTACAATGAGAGTATTCATAAGACACTCAGACTTGATTATTATGCCATAGAGACACGAGTGTCTTCTCAATAAGCCTCCTATATTGACCAAGTGACGGGAATGTTGCTGCCTGCTTGTTCATAAAAAAAATCCTAGAGTTACTTCTATGATACTAAATAATTTTCCATGACACTGAGTGAGTTTGAAAAACACCACACACCGGGCTTTTAAAAAGGAAGAAAGTGTGCATGAGCACAAATCATGGAGGAAATGACTCCATTCCCCCAGAAAACATAAGGGGTGCTGGTTCCATGAACCCCTCCCCCAAACAGCAGCAGTTAAACCCTCCCACCTTGCACACATTCAGCTGAGAATGAGAGACCTTAAGAGGCTTACCTTTGCAGGTTAACTCCAGGTTACTCTATTTCCATTTAAAGAACACTTCCCTAACTCACCGCCAATAAAATATAAAGTGCCCTTTGCCACAAGGGCATACTCTTTGTTGCTAACTTCTTCTGCACCCCCACTTCCACCACAATAGGACTTTACTGGCTACCACTTTGTGGCATACTATAAGGGGGCTTCAAAAGCAGGGGTGGGGGTGCCCAGGGCTTAAAGATCAGACGGGAAGGGGAGGTAGCAGGGGAGAGGGTGGGTAAGCGATAACTTGCTGAAGGGGAAGACAATGCTCCACAACAGGGAGAAAGGGGAAAAAGGAAGACCTAGCGAGTTTTTGGGAGGTTTGTTCTGTGGTTAAAGTTGTAGACTCCAAAAATGATGCGTAGACGCCCACTGAAATCACAATATAAGGGTTAAAAAAAAAAGTGATCCTGGCATCTCCCCAGCAACTTTGGAAGTCTTCCTAGTAGGACATGGCTGCAGTCTTGTGTTTGCACTCACCCAGGCCACCAATTGCTTCATTTTCACATGCAACTCAACAGTGTACTTACGATGAAATTAAAAAGCAGCATCGTGCACATGCGTTTAGCACAGGCAGATCGCTGGCAACCAAAACTCACACAAAATGCTGTAAACTAAGCAAAGAGGCTCATTACTTGGCAGAGCTGCAAATGTCTACAGCACGGGGTCCAAAGACCAAGGATCGGGTATATTTACTTATTCTAACTCACAGAGGGTGCAGGAACAACCATCACCAAACAAGACCCTCATGTTTCACCAGTCAAGAGAGGAGCTATATGATTGCTATTCATGAGTTTGGCTTGACAGTTGACAAGGCCCACCCTCCGAGTCATACTCAATGTATTACACATATGCTACCTCATTCTGTCTTCACAGCAGCGCTACAAGGAAGTTCTCTTATCATCGCCTCTTCCAAAAACAGAAAGCAGAAACAAGTGGTCATCGAGTTACTTCTGATTCCTGGCAACCCCATGGGACCCCCCCCCCCAGGTGGCACAGTTGAGCACTTTCCAAAGATTGGGGGTAGGAACCCACCCAGAGGCACCTCAGAAGAAAGGCCTGGCAACTGGTTTCTGAAAGGCAGCTGCCTTGAAAACCCACCGAAGTGCTTCTCTCATTGGTACACAAGGGGCCACGCTCACCTCCATCTTCTCTATGAAGAAACTGAGGCCCGGAAAGGTTGCATCCCTGCCCAAGGTCACGGCGGTTATGGCCAGGCTGGTTTAGGAGTCCCATGCCCTGATCTCAGATACCACCGCATTTCTATGTAACTTAAGAACAGTGTCTTTGTGTCGACAGGGAGCTCTCTATTTAAAGAAATCTGGTGAGTCATTTTGTAAGTGCGCATTCTGGGTAACTCAAACATTCACCTCTTTAACAAAGCCATTTTCAAAATCTGTATTTTCGCCTGGGAGGTTGGGTCAAAGGTGGCTGCACTTCTCACCAAGTAAGGAACGAGCAGACCCCAGGGAAGAGCTGGCCTGAGATCACCCAGCCCAGCAGCACCCAAATCTGTGGCGCATCCATACCTAGAAGACCAGCAACTCCAGGAGAGCAGGCAGGAACATTCTGCTTCAGTAGGCCTAGGGCAGAGTCCCCAGATCTATTTTTTTAAGCACTCTAGGTGATTCTATTGCCCAGCCGGGCCTGGGAACTTCTGCTCTAGTCTATCTGCACAGCCTCCAGCAGGCTAGCTCCGAAGGCAAGCAGAAAGAGGGCAGTTTATTTCACAAGCTCCTTTGGTTACATGCACCAGTGTTCCCAAGCCCTGGCGGTGCCCAGTGCTATCTAACTTCCATCTCCCCTGAATTCATTTGCAGCAGTATCCTCCTGTCCCCGCTTCAGTGGCGAACCATGAGTCATCAGCCTTGTATACACCCTGTGTCTGCAGGCCTCTCCAGGCCAGAAAAGTTTACTGTACATGAGGAAATCAGGAAGTTGTAAAATCCAAACCGGCACAAAGAAACTCAAGATTCAACAAATACGAGTCTGTTGATGAATGAGCGGGCCTGCTTCTTGACGCATGTATTGGACCTGCATCCAAAACTCCCCACAAGGAAACCTGGACTGACGGCTCAGCGTTTGGCCCTGCGTGAAGGGAAAGGTGACAACAGAAAGGCTCAGGCTCGGGTCCAAAATGCCAGCATGCACCGTCACCCCAGCAGAAGTAGACTTCTTTGTAAACCAAGTGGGTTGACCCCAAATGACAAATGCTTTCATTAAAGCTACCTTGGCAATTTCTCAATGCCCGACGCAAAACCATCTGCAGGGACACACGCTGCGGATGGAGGGCGAAAGCTTGGCTAGAAGGGAATTTTCCCAGGACAGACCATGGCCTGGAGGAAATGAAAGGGCACTGCAAATGCTCACCTGATGGGCGCAGGACTTCCTTGCCGTGGTGGCGCGGGAGGGGACTGTCGTGTGAGCGCGGATCCGTCTGCAGCTTGAAGGGAACACCCCGGGGACTTGCCACGCGACGCTGTTGCAACAGGCCAGGCAATCCAAAGGGAAAGACAGAACACATCTCTTTAAAAGAATAATTCCTTTTTTTAAAAAAAACATAAGTGTCTCTCTTCACTAAAATGCGAACTGGAAGATCGCTGTCTTTTATATTGGGTTTCATGAGAACAACACAGATGCTAGCCAGTTCAAAAGGCAGGCCTGGCACAGAAGGAGGGCAACACTCACAAAGGTCAATCCTCCAAGCAGTTGAAGAGCTTGGTCCATCCGTGGCCCCCTCCCCTCACCGCTCCCTGATTTGGGCCAACGACTATAATTTTCCAATGATTCTAGCCAGTCGTCTGGTAAAGGCACACTGGTAGTCACAGGGATATCAGGTGAACAAGAACAGGGGTTGAATCGTGATTGAGCCAAACCTCATTTCAGTGTGGCATATATCCTCTATCATAGAGCCCTGGTGGTGCTGGCAGGTAAAAGTTACACTGCGGACTGCAAGGTCAGTGGTTCAAACTCACCAGCCAATCCACAAGAAGAAGAGGAGACTTTCTGTTCCCCCAAAGATTTACAGCCTTGGAAACCCCATACAGGGTGCCTATGAGTCGGAATGTGTCTACGGCAGTGGGTTTGGGTTTTTGTTTTTTAATCATTTTATTGGGGGCTCATACAATTCTTCTCACGTACATCCATTGTGTCAAGAACATATGTACATTTGTTGCCATCATCATTCTCAAAACATTTGCCTTCTACTTGAGCCCTTAATATCTGCTGCTCATTTTCCCTCTCCCTCCCCACTCCCCCCTACCTCATGGGTTTGGTTTTTATATTCTCCATCAGCATGTAACTTGACACGCAATCATGAAAGAACATTGCTATTATTTAACATACCTTTCCAATGGAATTATCTTTTAAGTGTAAAATGTGGAGGGAGGCCATCAAAGTACATACACATTCATTAGAATTTCAACTGTGAATTAAGTATTTATTGTATGTCTGTCTACTTTATTCTCACTTACTCAAATGCCTTGCATGTGGCTATGTAATAATTGATCTGTCATTGGATGAATGCGTGAATGGATGAATGAATGAATGAGTGAATGGTTCTGCTATAGGCCTTTCCATCAGGGAGCTTGGGGCTCACAGTAGTTTTTGTGAGGGGAAATCTAATGCATAGAAATTAAAGCATCTGAGGGCTTGATGTGCTAATACAGTTTCAAACCTATCCATTGCAATGAATATATATATAAATATATATATATATATATAAAGCTGGCCATTACCAATTACCCACATTAAATAGATAGAAAGAAAAAAAACACTAAGACAGTTACTATAAAGCGATTCCCACAAGAACAAATGCTGGAATGATTGCAGTCTTTGATTATTGGCCCTGATCTACGCATTTGTTTCGGCTGCTTTTAAATTTAGCTTGCGCTTCCTGAGCTCCAGCCAGGTAACAGTAGGAAGGAGACAGCCCCGGATTATACTGGGTGTCAGAAAGAAACTATTCTAGAGCTGTGAGTATGATCTCCAACGTGAATAATCTGTAAACAGGTCCCAGAGCCAATTCTCCTTGGGCGCATGGCAACACATCTCAGTACTCTTGGTTATTTTCAACCGCACACACTCACTCTTTTTAAGTGCACAACCCAGCTGGGAAAGCCAAATACCTGCTACTGCTTTCCAACCCTGTTCAAAGGCATGTGTCGTAGCCAAAGTAGTCCTTCCTACAGAAGAACCCTTTCACCAAGCATTTGTTCAGCCTGGATAACATGCCTGAGGCTGAAGGGTAAATAGGTGCCATTTTCCCCAGTTCCTCGTTCCCTCCTTGGAATGAGTGTGTACAAGAGGAAGGTCCCAGGCTCTAGCCTCTAGCATCTTGCAAGTCACTTCCCCTGGCTGAACTTGGGATTATTAGGAGTCGACGCGTGAAATAGAAGCTCATAAAACACTCTTTAGGCAGACGCAGTACCTCTTCTCAAGGTAGTCTTGATTTCTATCTAGAAACCTCGCAACTGGACCATCCAAAGGCTTCATCATCATTTTGAACAAGGGGCAGGGACCATGGATCTGTAAACAGGGCTCCCGGAGCTCCCAGCTGACACTGTTTGCCGATGTGTGGATGTGTGTGCACACAATCCCATTTACCTATCACCTGGCAGATAAGGCTTTATGGAGTCCAAATTACAGTCTCCTCCCAGTCTGCTGAAGTGCAGAGAACAGTCCAACATGATGCAAATGTTGTAAAATAATTTACTCTCGCGCTGGCATGCCCACTTATTTCAAAAGTATGCATCTTGCTACACATGTCAGGCTAATAACAAGGGTTCGTGTGACTTGCTGTATTCCATCGTGGGAAGAAAGACAGGAATAACACCAAGGCAGAAGGGATTCGTGGCAAAAGCCCATAAATAATATATACAGAAAATAATTCTAGACTACTTTATATATACAATGATCAACACTGAAAATAAAATATTTTGCCTTTAAAGAACCCAGCATGGCAACCTTCCACCCTAAGCTGTGAATGCTTCCTACCATCTCAGCCACAACTACCCCCCAAAAAACCCAACCAAGTGGTCCAAATACTACTGAGATCAGAATAATGCAGGGGAGGGGAGGAGGGCAAAGTTAAGGGTGCAATCAGAGAAAATGTGTCCCATGGTGACAGGAAAATGCATTCTCTTTGAGTGTTTGGAGCCTACGGGCTTGCGGGTTCACAGCTATGGTACTCCTCACTGAAAACTCCCCTACACCTACCCTTCCATTGAGAGGGCAGAGCCGCTAGGCATCTGCCTCTACTGGACAGACGACAGTAGGGTGTGGGGTTTTGGGGTGCTGTGCCCATTTCTCTCGTGGGAAAGGAGATCCTTTTTGCTCAAATCAAAAGCACTTCATCGGGAGAATCTCTGTCCCCTTAAGTTTCAACTCTGACGACACAACGAGTTGTCTGAAAAGCGTGGTCCGGGGAGGGTGTGATCTCTGATCTCCGCATCCACAGTGGCAATTATCATCGCCTTTTCAGTACTCCTCAAGGGGGACGCTTTGGGCGTTATAGGAAAATCAATGAAGCAGTTCTGCCAAACTCAACTCGGTTAAAGAAAATACGAAGCGTGTTGCTTTTTGCCATTGTTTGTGTGTGATGGGCGCACACGTGTGTTAGCACATTTGGGACCGTTGCCCATAGGCAGTACAATATGCAGTGCATCTGCATGAGAGGTGCAGCATTGTGAGGGTTAACATGTATGACGACACTGATACAAGATGATGAAAAAACATTTTCAAATGGGGAGAGGGGGAGTCACCAAACTGTGTCCACAAATAAAGATTATTTGCCTAATGAGTGTTCTTCTTCATTGCTTCTGTGAGTTTAAGCATTTGCAGGTTTTTTCAGTTTTGGTTTTGTTTTTTAAAGATCTCCAGCCAATTCTGGCACTTCCAGCTAACAATTTACATACTCATCAAACTATTGCCCTACATGTAGTCAATTTAGACCGCGCCTTATAGACTGGCATTTTGAGTAAGGAATTTCACTGTATTAACAACTGAGTGAAGAAACAGCACATAAAATTTTCCCTCTGAGAAAACCCAAATCTTAGGAGGAAATAAAGAGAAAGAAATTCTGTACGGCACACAAATTATCACCATGTCTATGGGGATTTCTATGACTTATTATTTCTAATGTAGCAAACGACACAAAGAAGGCCCTAGTTCTGACAAGCTTTGAGATGCAAGAGTGACCACAATTACATCTGTCCCTTGAAGCAACTGAGCACACATCCAAATCTCTCCAAGAGGGCCATCATTCAAACTACGGAACCACTCTGAAAACATAGAGCAATGGGAACCAAGCGTCCACACACACGCGCGCACATACGGGCACATGCACACACCTGAGCTTTCTCCCCGCAACCTCATTTTTTGTTTCTTTGTTTCAGAATCCATCTGGCCCTAGAATCGATCCGCTGTCTTGCTGCCAGGTGTCATTTCACGTGCGTAAGGAATCTGCAAGCCTTTCAGACTCGAAACTCTGGGGGGCGTCCACACCGCTCCGGTTTGAAGAATGAACATCCACCACTCTCTTCATGGGAACTGCTGAGTGCCAGGGTGTTACGAAAAAGCTGCTCACCAGCTAACTTCGAATGGGAACTCAAATGAGCCGGTGTGGCGGCAGGTGGTGACTCATGAAAATGTGGGGGGGGGGGACGACAATAATAATAGTAAAGACACAATACTGTAGAGAGGAATGTGAGCCCTTGGACTCCACAGGGCCAACACCGACAGCGGCCTGGAACTGTGCTTGATAATATTTTAACAATCACTTGAGGTTGCGTTTTCCCAGGGCTCCCAGATAACTGAGTTTGGTCTGCTGAAACCTAAGTCTAGCCACAGGCCTAGGACATAGAATGTGATGACTAGAGGATGTTTGGTTTGGTTGTCTCTTTGATCCTATTCTAAAGGACTATTTGGAGTCTCAAGAGTCTAGCTGTACCATTCCTGATAAAGTATAACTTCTGTTGACCAAACCCTCACAAAGCGAGCTTCAGAGAGGAAAATATTGTCCCTTCACTCTTCTCAATTGAGTAAACATATTTTTCATACTTTCTTTACCACTTCATTATTTATTATTATTATTATTATTATTATTATTATTACTAGACCATTCAAACACACAGACACACATTTTACTGCAAGGAAAACAATTATCGGTATGCTACAAAACATATTCCAGGACCTCCAGGTATTGTATGGCACTCACACTTCTGGGCTTCCTCAGTATGTCAGCTTCCCAGCTATTTCCCTCTGAGAAATGCTAGCACCTTTTAAGCCACGGCAAACCTGGGTCTGACCAGGCCGCAGTGAAGTTACCAAGCATATAACTCACTACACAGAAACCCCTGTGAGCACAGCTAAGTAACTCTCTCCATCAGCCGGACAGGATGACACTGCCAACAACCTAACCCTGTGCAGCACTGAGGAAATCACCATAGAATCAAGCGCAAATTAGTGTTCTCCTGGCTCTTGCTTTCAAATGTAAGGGTGATTGAAACACCCCTCTTGCTTTCAAAGACTGAGCGATGTAGAGCCCCGGCAAGTAAAGCTGTTTTCTTTTGTAACAATATTACTGGTCTCTGCCTAAGCAGACTTAATACCATGGTGCCCCATGCAAAGGGGCAGACTGCCGGGCCCTGAACACTCTCTGAACTGCACCCTAAAATAGAAGCTCTACGTCTTCACTGTGCAAAATCACCGCACTACTGTCTACTAGCTGTGGACCTGTATCACCTCTCACGCGCCAGAGAGAAAACCCTTTGAAATGATTTTCACAGATGTAAAGTTTAGGGCCAACAGATCCAGATTGAGAATGAATACATTCAGAATGTCTGCCTCTTGGCAGGGCCATTCTTGTTATCCTGATGCTGAAAAGGTTGTTAAGCTTCACCATGGGGGCCATTCTTCCCAAATGAATTACTTGCCTGGAGTAAACCATTTAGGGAGCTAGTCCTGACCCTCAGGAAATGTGGGTTCCCCGTAGGCACTTTTCTAAGGCCAGGGGCACAAGGCTGCACATTCCACTTACTCTAGTGGTCTCTGCAAGGTTTCTAGCAAGTACCAAATACTTGTTGATCTGTTAACAATAAACACCAGTAAGGTTGTCAGGCTCCTTCCACTGTCCTGGGAGATGTCTTTACAGACTGTGCCCAGTAAGAGCAGATTCATGGTCTCTTTGATAAAAGTTGAGTAGCTGGAAAGCTAATTCAGTGTCTCCTATCCACATTACTGAGAGGCGAGGCAATTGAAACAGTGAAATCTCTCTTCTGGCTCGGGCAGCACAAATAACAGTGCATAAAACACTTGGAGTAGTCCAGGCACAAGACAAACCCACCTGAATAGACAAGCAACACTGTCTGTTGCCATGGCAGCTTGATCTAATTACATGACTGATCAGGGCTGGAGTAAGTGCACCGAAAACCTACACCACTGACATGTATCTACATGATGAGAAAGACAGGCACACAGGAGATCCGGGGGAGCCCTTGAACCTCTGCCTTATGTGGACGCGTCTGTCATTCACCTCCCTTTATTTACGGAGCTTTGACGACATTGACCGACGGATGCACACTTCCAGGGCAATGGGGGGGGGGGGGGATGAGATGGCACAGCATTAGCCCTGATGGTGCAATCCCTTTCCAAGGTTTCTCCTTCTCTCTGGTGGTTTCCTGGTGCATAAACTTCATTCCAAAGACGCCCTGGGGAACAAACTACCCTTACCCACCTAATAAAGCCAGATAAAGCCAGAGGGTGGGATTGGCAGGGGCTTCCAGGAACTGAAGGTCTCCTCAGAAACCCAAACAGATAGGACTTAGCTCACATGTGTGAAAAAAGTATCCAGCGTGCCTAAAAATAGCCATCAAGTTACTACCCACGGCTGGGTGCAATATATAACGACGATGTTTAAATATTAAGAACGGCCTGCAGTATACAACACAAATGTCATTGAGATATGACTATTTGGTTGATGAAGGCGAACTTATTTGCATACACACATTCCCGTGCATGCACGACCGGATTTGCACGGAATTCACCACTCTAAGGCATTCGTTTTTTTTTTATCCTGTGGGTGTAATAGGGTCTCCTAATTTTGTTAACTGTGTCCTGTGGCTCTCATAAAGAAGCGAAGAATCTCTTCGGGGACAGAACCAGTTTGGAGTCCCTACAGCACAGCATACGGTAAACAAAATAAAAATAGCTTGCCGTTCTTGTTAGCCACCTCGCGCATTATATAACCAGCTTCCGACTGGCTTTTTCCCCCCACTTGTCATTACTACTCTTCAGTAATTCGCCAATCTCCCCAAGTATTTCGATTGCCCTCTTATCTGAAGGGTTATATACCAAGAAAACAAAACAAAACAGAGCAACCACGGGTAAGCACCGATCACTCCCCCACCCCCATCGCCCTTAGAAACTGATTTTTTAAAAATGTTTTTTACCTTTTGGTTTGGGTTTGTTTTCTGGCACAATTTCGATCACTACCAGACTTCCACCCCCCACTAAGGTTCTTGCTCAATCTCCCTAGAAAACCTGAATTGTTTCGTCGCTTCCCGTCAGCCCCCTACGTGGTATGAAATAAAATGAAAGCACAAACCAGAGTGGAGCAAGGAGGGTGGGGGGGGGGCGCTAAGGAGGGGTCAGGGCGCTGCAGAGTCAGGCAACTGGCCGCCGAGGGCCCCCACCCCATGGCAACGCCTCCCCTGCGCACCCCCACCCCCACCCCCCAGGCGCGCGCGTGTACACACACACACACACACACACACACACACACACACACACACACACCGCTCCAACACCGCCTCACCTCTCGCTCCGCCCGGCTGGCCCTTTCCCTGCCCCCTGCGGGACCCGCCTGAGCGCAGCTCTGGAACCACGTAGGAGGTGGCGGCGGCGGCCGCGGGAGTGGCAGAGTCTCCGGCCCGCCCGGCCCTGAGTGAACGAGCCGCGGGGCTCCAGGGCGCATCCCAATCCCCGCAGCGCCTCCTCCTCTGCCGCCTCCTCCTCCTTCCCCTCCTCCTGGCTCCATTCACCCGCCCAGCAGCCCGGCAGCGGCTCACTCCCCGCGCAGGGCAGCGCCCGCCGGGCTCCTCCGCTCCTGCCCCGGGCGCCGGCAGGGAAGCCGGCAGGGCCGCGCGCTCCCGGCTCCAGGCGCCAGCGGCGGCTGCACAGGATCCTGAAGCAGCCGCACCAACAGGGCGGCGGCAGCAGCGGCGCTGCCCGCACCCGCGCCCCAACGCGGCTCCGCTACCACCTCTCCGCGCCCAGGGCCAGCTCGTTCGCCTAGTCCCCAGCGGGCTGTCGGCGCGGCCCCCTGCCTGGCCGCAGCGGCTCCCCCGCAAGGCCAACCTCCTCCGGGGGACCCCCGCCCCGGGGCGCCGGGGCCCGGCGGCCGCCAGCGCAGAAGCCCAGCCCTCCCAGAGACCCGCTGGTGCTCGCAGCAGCGGGCTACGGGGAGGGCGAGTGAAAAGGGGCCGTGTGACCCCGCGGCCGCCGCCACCTCCATCTGCGCCACCCGGAGGGGAGGACATGGCTCTTCGCACTCGCGGCGGCACCAGCAGCGGCCAGAGCGGGGCGCCACCGAGGTCCCTGCCGGCGCCCCCTGCCCGGGCGCGCCCCCTCGCGCGGCGGGCGCCCACCCTTCCCACCCAGGCCCAGGCTGCCCCCAGGCAGCCGTCACTGCGCCGAGAGTGGGGGTGTCGCTGGGGAAGGTGGTATGCACACGCACAACACAACACGACGCGTCGGCTCTCTTGGCTACTCTTCCAGCTGTTGGCCGTGCAGCCTTTGGGGGTTTGGGGTTTGTTTGCTGGTTGTTGCTTTTGCCCACCACGGGAGAGCGGGGCGGGGGGGGGGAGGTGGGGTGGGATTTTAATCCAAATCAGGGGAGGAGATGGGGGAGGGGGAGCAAATCAGAGGAGGAAAAAAAATTGCCACTTACTGTAAAGTGTAAAAGGATCTGGGGTGGCGTGGGGAAGGGGGGACAGAGGGAGACAAACAATGTCTTGCGGCTGCTGGTGCTCGGGCGGCTGCTCCACTGGGCTTGTTTGGGATCCCCCTGCAGTGAAACAGGTCCTGTACGGCTCCGCCACTGTAGTAGAAATGATGTCTGCGGTATACTCCGCTCTCTCCTCCTCCCGCTCCCCTCCCCGCCCTCCTCCCTCCTCTGGCCCGCCCGCTCGCCCGCCCTCCCCGCTCGCTCGCTCGCTCCAGTATGTAAATGTGTAATAGAAGCCAAATATGGAGCAGTTGGCTGCCGCCGCCGCAGCTCAAGGTTCCTACTTCGGCTTGGGGGGAGGGTGCGAGGGGGGGTGCGGGGGGCACCCTCTGGCAGACGGCCTGGAGAGCCGCACAGATTTCCGCGCGCGGACGGCGCGGCCACCCTCCTGCGCTCTTAACCCTTCGCTGCGCGCCCGCCCCGGAGACCGCCGGCCCCGGCAAGGCGGGCTCGCTTCCGCCGTGGGACCAGCCGCCACTTCCCATCCCGAAAGAGCGGCGGGCGTGGGTGGGAGGAGGACGCACGGGCAGAGGAGAGGGTTCCTTCCAGGTTTGGGAAAGGGGCGGTGAGGTCATGGTGGCCGCGGGGCTCGGTGGGGCTCGGAGCACTTTCCCCTGGTCCCAGCCCAGCACCTAGTTCGAAGGGGAGACGGCGGCCGAGGGGTGCAACTCGAGCACCCAGAGGGAGTCCTCGAGGGGGTGTCACAAGCTTCCGCTGGGCGCCAGGAGATACTCAAGGGGGATGGGTTCTAATCCCGACGTGCCCTACGGCCCGGACGCCAGAAGAGGCTGGGAGCACTGAGTCCTGGGATCAGCTCCAGATTAACCCTCTAGTCGGTTCATTTCGGTGTTCTGGAATCCGCACCCTGGGGCTGCGGGGACTGCCACCCCACCGTGGGCAACTCCGGAAACTTTACAGGGTCTCCCGGATTCCACGTGCAACCTCCCCTCCCCTGCCTCTGGAAGCTGCGCCCCCTTCTTTCTCTTTCCTAAGGTCCGGAAATCTGCTTCGGATATTAAACTCATCAGCTCTGTCTTGATAGACGACCCGCACACTCCGCTCACTGCTAATTCGGGATCATTAATTGAATCGGAAATGAGGTAACCAGTGTAAGAGGTAGAGAAAGCAAACGGAGCATCAAATAGCTGTTCCCTGGAATCCGTGCCCAAAACTTACTTATAGGCTTTTTTTTTTCTGAGTGTTGTGCTCAGCTTCCTGCCCCCTCCGTCTGCACCCCACCCCAGACGTTAGTTCGATGGGGAGGGATTTTCCTGGAGGGGTACATCGTGCCAACAGGTGTGGCACCTGGAGGAAGAGAGAGTCTGCGCACCATTCTAAAGAAGCTCAGTGCTGTGCTGGACCTGCAGATAATTCTGGAAGACTCTTAGGTAGGTGTTAAGCTAACATTGGAGCTCCTTCAGGTGTTGAGAATGAGCGTCTGTCTAGAAGCTGATCCCTCCACCTACGTTTCACTATTGTGGTTGTATTTGATACAGTTGGCTACATTTGAGAGGCCTTTTGGCTGAGTTTGTGTATGACCTAACTGTTAGTCACCAACTAAAGCAGGATACAGAACTACCAAGAGAAATGTGTCAGCTTTTAACAACGGTATTTTGCAGCTCCAACATGCTTCAGAAATAAAAATAAGTACAAGTATTCTAACTAGGAAGGCATTGAGCACCATAAATATTTTTTCTCTCACTTTTCGAAACTCTGAACACCTATAGATGGCCATTTAAACAGAGCTACTACTGGTCTATCTTACTTATTTGGACCATTTCCCACCCCCTTTCCTTTCATTTCAAAATCAATGTTCCGGTTTAAACCTTGGATTGGTCGAAAATGACATTGTTAGTCTCGTTACAGCCTCTAGTGGACGGTAAAAATTCAGTGTTCTGAAAAACTTCGGCTTGCTTTTGTTTTCATTGATAGGCTTCAATCAAGGTGAAGGTGAATATCACAGAACATGAGTAAGTAAAATCTTTCCCCAGGCTTGGTCCCGCCAGCTGCTCAACCAAGCAGAGTCCTGCTGGCCTGGCCCCAAGAAGACGTATGTTTGATGATCCAGGTATTGTTATTGTTGCCGGCCTGTGAATAAACAGAGAGCTTCTGCTATTCCTTTTCGTTTCAGACAGCTTTCATAAAAACTAAATTCATCTAAAATATTTTTATAACAGAAAATATTGGTTGCCATGTTTTTGGCTTCACTGAGATGTTTTTATTCCAACTCATAATCTGCAGACTGTCCAATCCACCTCCACTCTATTTTTACACATCTTACATTTAGAGGGTTTTCAGTTTTAAAAAAAAAGGAGAGCTAATATTTTAATTATTACATTGACATAAGCAGTTAATTTCCGTTATGTTAACAGTTTTAAACACATTAAAACACATCATTCAGATTAGAGTTAGTCAATTAATTTGAATATTCCCTCAAGGAAGCTAAATATGTATATTACCCACACAGTAAAAGTAATAAGAAATGTGTCATTTACTTTTTTAGCCATTCAGATTAAAGCCATACACGGAGTAAGTAAAATCTATGACTATTACACTCTGTGAGGTCCAACTCAGACACAATACCCACGATAGCAAGCTTTTCAGATGGCAGAGATATTAAAATAGGTACCACCACAAATAAGAGGCTCGTGCAAATTAAAATCCGTATGTGCTGAGGGAAAGAAGAGCAGGGTTCTCAAGAAACCAGCACACAGAGGACTATAGCCCTTGTGGCCATCCTGATATTATATTGATATTAGCCCAGTCTATCTTCGAAATGCAAAGAAACCGCAACGAGGCCTGCTGAACCTACCTGCCCAACTGGTATTCTCGAGGGCTTCAATACTATGGGCAAATGATTTCAGTTCCTTAGGTCTATTTCAGGAGTCCTGGGGCCTCAGTGGGTTAAGAATAACCCACCAGTGGTCAGTGGTTCGAGACCACCTGGCACTCTGAAGGCTAATAAGGAGGTAGTCTGCTTTTGTAAAGATTTTCAGTCCTGGAAACCCTGTCCAATTCTGTCAAGTTGGAGTTATGGCTGGGAGACTTTTTTTTTGGGGGGGGGGGGTTTGCTTGGTTGATTGGTTTTAGATCTACTGAACTGTTTTGATAATATCTACATTTGGCGGTTTAAAAAGGGCTACTGGGTACATAGTACATCATCACTATCAATAGCGGTCCTGAAATGTGGCCCTGGGAGCAGTGGCAACAGCCTGTGGTAGTTTTTGAGATATCACAAGAAAAGATTCTATCCCAGGCTGGTTGAACAATAATAAAAAAAACTTGCATTTTAATAAGACCCCTGGGGCTGGTGTCTAAGCTTTGTAAGGTGTGAGGAATGCTGGCCCTGTTACAGGGCTAAGAATGGCTGGAATTGGCTAAAGGTGCAGAATTAATTCATCTACATAACCCTTGTATGTCTCCCCCCCTCATATTAATGTGTGCATTTTAATTTACAAAGCATTTACACTGTAAGCTTTGGACAAATGTACTCCATTTCAGAAATCTGGATCATCATGGCCAAGAGAGTAGAACCTTGGCCAGAAATGCACTGGGGTCCTATGCATGACAGTTCTCCTCACGGCAGCAAGGGGGAGCACAAGAGTGAGTAATGAAACCATGAAGTCAGGGCTTCAGGTCAGAGCAGCTTGCCTAGGTTTGTAGTGGCAGTAGCTGTCTGGGCAGTGCAAAAAAAAAAAAGCCGAATGGGTGAGCAAAAATAGCATACCAGGTTTTGACAATATAATCATAGGACAGGTTGGGAAGGTCTTTTCAAGTTCAATAGTATGTAGACATACTTGTGTCAAGTTGCTGGCTCCGGTTTTTGAACGTGGACGTCCAAAGTCATACACTGAGAAATCACTTCTTAGCTTTTTCCTAGTCAAAAATAAAGATAACACAATGGAAACTCTCAAGAGGAAATCCTGTTTATCTCAAAAAAAAAAAAAGTTGGAGTAAATGAACCCGATGCGACAGCATATGAATTAGTTTCATGTGGAGTCAGGCATATTTGTTTAAAAGCATATGCACTTTTCACAAGTATGTTCTCATGAGAACTTGAGGGGGTTGTCCTTAATTCACGCACACGCTTATCTATGCAGCATGTCAGACCTTTCACAGTCCTTTCGTGTGCCCTGGTGAAAAACTCTCAGGGGCAAGGAAGAGGGACGGGACAGCCCAGACTCCAAAAGGATGTGGAAACAGATAATGTTTTCATAGCCCCTGGTCATTTCATGGTTTCAGCCATCCTTTGAGGCATTCACGGGTGATGAAAAGCATACACTTCCACTGTTCCGAAGGCTATAGAGTGAACGACGTGTGAATGGTTAACATACTCAGCTACTATCTCTGAAAGGCTGGGGGTTCAAATCCATCCAGAGACACCTAGAAGAAAGACCCGTCAAACTAGTTCTGGTGGGGGGGAGGCCTTTGAAAGCCCCACCAGAGCACAGTTTTACCCTAAATAATACACACGGGGTTGCCATGAGCCAGGGTCAATGCAGTGACAAGTAGGCATGGCTGTAGTGAACATTCAAGAGACGATGGCTCCATACTCACTTATGGTAGATTCATAGCACACCTTAGCCTGCAAAAAGTTCAGCAAGGCAACTCATATTGTTCTGCAAAGGTTCCCTGACCAGGAGGAAGCGCAGACACACTGGAGCGTGCAGTTGATTTTCTCCACAGCAAAAGAGAAGGCTGGAACCTATGTCTTATCTGAATTCTTTCCATATCAAAAAATGTCATGAGTAAGTTTAAGTGGCAAACACTTATTTCGCTTATCTTGCTTAAATTGTTAAAAAAATAATTTTCCTCATAAGCTAAATAAGGTGGGCCGGGTTTCTGCCTGGAACAATGTGTTACGGTTGTGTAATAAATCCCAGAAAGTTTGCACTTTTAATGGAAACACTGACAGACCCTTAACCATGCTAGTATAAGAAGGGTGTTATCCTACAACTGTCATTTTAAAACCCAAGCAAACCATAGTATGCTTACAGAACAAATATACTAGACTTAGGCCGCACTCCCAAATAAAGCTGATGCCATTCAGTCAATGCCAAGTGATACTGAAGCAGCCCAGTTCTGCACCAGCCTTTCAGTACTGGCTATATTGGAGCCCGTTGTTGAAGCTACTGTGCCTTCCCCTTTTGTGCTGAGCTGTAGTTTAGCAAGCATGAGGTCCTTTCTTGGGACTGCCCCTCCTGTTAACTGTCTAAAGTACTTGAGCTGACATCTGGCCACCTTCACTTCTAAGGTGCATTCTGGCCGTCCTTCACCTAAGACCGAGTTGCCGGTGCTTCTGGCTGTCCTTGATTTATCTGATCAATATTCTTCACCAGTCCATTATTCAAAGACATCACTTCTTCCATTAGCTCTCCAGTTCCATGTGCTTAGAAGGCGAGATTAAAAATGCCGTGGTTTGAGTCAGGCACACCTTAGGCCTCAGTGAGACACCTGTGCTTTAACGAGGTCTTTTGCTGCAGCCTTG
Source organism: Tenrec ecaudatus (assembly GCF_050624435.1). Classification (NCBI taxonomy): domain Eukaryota; kingdom Metazoa; phylum Chordata; class Mammalia; order Afrosoricida; family Tenrecidae; genus Tenrec; species Tenrec ecaudatus. The sequence continues at coordinate 298,682,937 of NC_134530.1, read as the reverse complement.
CCTGGCAGGTGTCAGTTGTTGGGTTTCTGGACTGCTCTTCCCATGGGCATTGATTGAGAATTCAAGCAGAAGGAAATCCTTGATGACCTCATTTTTCCCTACGTTCATCACGATGGGACTTACTGTTTCAGTTGTGGGAATTTCAGTGTTCCTTGTATTAAGGTGTAATCCATGCTGTAGGCTGTAGGCCTTCCCCTTAGTAAGGACTTCACGCCCTTTCACTTTGAGCCACCAAGGTTGTGCCATGTGCCTATTACAGGTGGTGGATGAGCCTTCCTTCAACCACGGGGCGCATTTGCCTGCATAGAGGACGCCTTCTCAGATGACTTGCTCATCGCACAGATTGCTTAATCACGGGGAACGAATACAACTCTGAAACTCCACTCCCCTGATTTTCAGCCTTACGGTATCCCCTTGTTGTGTTCAGATGCTGCGGGAGCACAATTAAGTGTTGTGGGATCACCATTCTTTGCAACGCTACCTGTGATTTGGTTTATGATCCACACAGCCAACTGCCTTTGCTTAGTCAAGAAAATGCACGCAAACATCCTTCTAAGAGACTCGGTTTGTAGGTAAGGTCCAGTTGACATTACCAATGACATCCCTCATTCCATAGCCACTTCGGAACTTGGCTTCCATTTCTGGAAGTTGCCTGCTGATGCACTGCTGCAACAGTTTTTGAATTATATATTGGGTTAAAATAAGGCCAGGGAGACCCAAAAAGAGGAAAAATAAACTTAAAAACAGAAATGAAAGGCACTCACACAGTAGACTCTTGAGTTCCGATCACTCCCATACTAAAGTAGTTGGACTATGTGTTTGACACCGACACTCCTAAGGGATGTGTATCTGAATCATCTTCTTCCATCCTCCAAACATACTGCATGTAGCAGGACAGACTTCTGGGTAATGAAAATGACATCAGCGATCAAGGGTCCAATGGCAACCATCGTATTTTCATATCTGCCAGCATTTCATGGTTACCAATACATGCATCCCTCCTTCAGGTGCCATCAAGTCCACTCTGTCATGGGAACCCCAGGGATGCGTAAGTAGAACTGTGCTCCATAGAGATTTCAATGGCTGTGTTGTGGAGATTAATCACCAGGCCTTTCTCCCTAGGTACCTATACATGAACTCTTGGCCTCCTGTCTTTCAGTTAGAAGCTAAGCACAACACAGGGTCTCTAGTGCAAGAGTCATGGTACAGTGCTTTGTTTTCAATAAGACCGTCTACCATGAAAATTAAAAAAAACATTTGCTTTAATGTAGGTCAACACTGTCCATGAAGATGCAACTAGCGAGAGGTGGCTACTGATATTAACTCTCAATATTCTTATGCAACGCTGGAAATTCTAGCCAGTGCAATAAGGCAAGAGGAGGAATTAAAAAAAACGAAGAGTAAAGGAAGAAACGAGATGTGCCATATAATATACCCCATTTTCTTAGTCACAAGGAAAAAAGATGATCACATAGCTCAGCAATACATTTTATACTGATTAAATGTTGAAATAATTTACGTTGGGTTACATGGGCAAAATACACTATGGAAAGGAATTCTTCTACCTGCTTTTTACTTAAAACATAAAAAAAAAATTGCATGTGTGGCTCACATTCCATTTCCAGTGAAGAGCTGCCAAGGTAGAAGGGAGGGGCAGGAGTGAGTTCAGAGCCTCACAGTTGACTGCTGGGCGGGGCTCTCCGGAGCCCAGTGGTTGCTGGCTTAGTTACTTTTCTACCTTCCTGGGGTTTTCCCGTAGCTGCAAACCATGGACTTTATCCCCTGTGACAATGATCCTTGAGAGTAAAACGTGGATGGAGGCATGCTCTCCTTGGTAGATCTGGTATGGGCCTGCAAAAATAATCTGCTAGGCCCACTTGTGTCTGCTGCTTCTCTGAAGGACGCCTAATACAGCGAATTGAATCCACTAACTTGTGCTTTTCTCTCGCCTTCTGCGGTTTCCCTCCCTGGCCCTCCAGACCCTCTGCCTCTGCCTCGCTCCTTTATTCATAGCACTGCACTTGCTTGTGCTTGGTCAGAAGGGGCTGATGCCAAACTTCTGCTCCATTTTAGAAAACGCAGGGATTTGGGAGTTACAGCTGGTTTTGCTGAATGGTTTGGGGCCGATACCTTCTAGTGGCAGATGGCGTTGGGTATTGATTATGAAAGTTATATAATATGCTGGTTCACTAGAAGATGCACCAAAGTCCCCAAAAGAAAATCTATTTGCAAATAACTTTCTAATATATCTAGTTCACCGGGATGTTACAAAAGGAAGATGAGATGACTTTTTAAAACCATGATTACTTATTATTTGGACCTAAACACATCGTCATCCATGTAACTCTGACCAAGATGGAATACCATGGAATGACCCATGGGATATCAGACATTATGATCTTAGGCCTCTCAAGGACAGCTCTTCTTTCAGTGGTGGAAAGCATGCTTTTCTTGGTATTTGGAAATCTACTAAAAGCATTTTCATTAACATCTTGGCATTTGGTTTCCTCAAAAGAAATACGTCTCCCAAATTAAAACCCAAGCCGAACGTCACCATGGCTTGAGCTAAAGGCAGTGGCCGCTGATAGGTCCCACCTAAGCTTCCTTAGAAACCTTCCAAATAAGCGAATGAGTAACAACGGGCTAAAATAAATAAATAAACATCCCATCTTGATGGAAGGAGCAAAGCGGCATGCTTTGCTTTCTAACTCCATGACATGAAAATACATGGTTATAGGCATTCCCTGTTCCTTTATTTTTCTTGAGTTACTGTCTGCCAGGAAGAGCTGACCCGGTAAGGGTCAGAGTTTAAGAATATCATTTTATGAGGCATTTACCAAGTTTACCCCAAAGAGGAAGAGTTAGAGAGAAACCGCTTTGGCAAACTTTGCCTTTGGACATAAATAAGTGGAGTTCTCCAAGGAAACTGCCCGCGCCAGGGTTTCAGCGCGGGCTGTCAGGCAGTGTGGTGTTTGCAGAACCTCTTTTGGTTCATAGTGGAATCGCTGGGACTCTGGGGACATTCCCAGGACTGAGGAGGCAGGGAGCGATTTGCTCCCTTGTCTTTGGCACCGACAGGAACGATCGCGAAGGCACAGATGTTTCCTGACCGAGCAGAATAAGAGCGCTCCGATTGAAACTGTAAATTACAAACAATCCCTTTTTCAGTGCCGAATGAATGCGCCGAATGGAAGACCTTGTCAGTGAGAATGCGAGTAAATCAAGTGGAAGAAGACAAATGATCCCCTTAGACCGCTACCGCCCAAATGTATCCTGCTAACGACTGTCACAGGAGGGCTTTGATTCTTCCTCTGCTCTAAAAAGAAATTAATACATTGTGATTAATATATATATATATGACATCTGATGCCTTTCCGCTGAGAGCCAATCAGCTTACAGGATCGGCCCCCCAACACTCCCACCCCACCCCGCTGCCACTCTACCCACTCCCTGGGTTTAAAAGTTGGAGCTGGGATACCAGTACCTAGTAAGCTTGCTCCCTAAGTCATTTTCCAAATTGCGGGGCTCCGCCCCTCTCCTTAGTGGCTTTCTTCTCCCTGGCTACCCCTCCCCCCACCCCCACCCCGCACCAGCAATGAATCATCTTGCATTTAAAGAGACTTCAATGACCCTGGGTGAACTTCCCTGGCATCCTGTACATTCTTATGCCAAAAAAGGGGAGTCGCTCAGTGACAGAAGCCCAGCAAGCCCCTTACTGCTGAGCTCCTAGACAACACGCTTTGGTGCTTATCTGGGAAAATCATCGAGGAACTAATTTTCCTAGATACGTGGCGGTGAATCAGAATTGCCTATCTCGGTTCATGATCAGGTTTTTAAGAACCCAGCTCGGCCTTTTGTGCAGAAGGGATTATATCAGAGGGAGATGTTGGCAGATCTCCTCCTGCAATCAGGGCAGAGGAATTTATACCACATTCAGCCCTTTGATTTCTGCAGATCTGGCTGCGGGTAGGGTTTCCATATTTGTACTTTGACAAATGTGTCCAATTATTAACTCCTTCCTATACATGCTCCCAGTTTAGGTTATCATGTGCTTACTTATGAAAATCTACTTTTCCACCACCCTCTCCCCACCACCAGCCCTTCCACCCCTCTCAAATCTTGTATATAAGGAATATAGATTAAGGAAGCATCGACGTTGCCTCTAAAGACTTTTCCTCATACTGAAAGAGCCCTGGCGGTGTAGTGGTTATACGTTGGGCTGCGATCTGCATGGTCGGCAGTTCAAAACCACAAATAGCTCTCCAGGAGAAAGACTGGGCTTTCTACTCTGGTAAACAGTTGCAGTCTGGGAAACCCACAACCTTGACTCCCAAGCAGTGCGTTTGGTTTGGGTGGTTTACAGAGGTCAATTAGGAGTCTTGCTGGCCTAGTGGTTAAAAATTGGACTGCTATCCTCAAGGTTGGCAGTTCGAAACCATCAGCCACTCTGCAAGAGAAAGACTGGGCCTTCTACTCCCATAAATAGTTACAGTCTCAGAAACTCAAGGGGGCACTTCTACCCTGTCCGATAGGGTCACTAAGAGTCTGCATCATCTCTATGGAAGTCAATTGGAGTCCCCAGGTGCTATAAACAGTTAGTGCTTTTGTCTACCAACAAAAAGATCGGAGGTTCGAGTTCACCCAGCCAGAGGCACGTTGGAAGAAAAGCCTGGTGATCTACTTCTGAAAAGCTACCCACTGAAAATCCTTTGGGGGCAGTTCTACTCTGCCACATCTGTAGCCCTCGTGAGTCAGAGTTCAATTGAAGGCAAGTCCTCCCCATCCCCCAACCCCAGGAACCCTGGTGGGCAGTGGTTATGTGTTGGACTACTAACCACAAGGTCAGCAGTTCAAAACCACCAGCCGCTTTCTGAAACAAAAACAGGGCTTTCTACTTCTGTCGAGAATTACAGTCGTGGAAACCCATTGGGACAGTTCTGCTCTGTCCTGCAGGATCCCTGTGAATCAGAAGCAACTCGAGGGCTGTGAACTTTTGGTTCTCTTGCCACAGAAAGCCTGCCTCTTCTTGGAAGGGAAACTTTATCATCCTACTTTGAGATCCAGCTCAAACCTCAACACTTTTCTTGCTCTGTCCAGTATACGAGTCAGAGAAATGGCGCTTTATCACTCTTCGTATTCATAAAGTACATTTACAAACCTGCCACCGAAAGGCAGGCAATAAATCATCATAATAAGCAGCGCCACGGGCAGAGAGGAATGCATGCTAAACCCGCGATTATATTTCCTCAGTCAGCTACTTCCTCTTCGTTATTGCTCCAACTACTTGGTTCCCCCACTGATCAGTTCTCTTTATGTGATTGCCTTCCTAACAGGGACTCTGATCACAGATGGGCCATATTCTCCCTACCCCCCACCCGCCTTCTTTTTATTGACATGGTTCATCCCTCTCTCGGTTTCAGGTAATCAGTTCTGTGTATTTATTTAGCCCTTCACCCAAGACAATTCCAATAAACAGGCCAATAGAATTTGTTTTGTTTTTTTTAATCATCGTGAAAGTACAAGAACAACTTGCCCATCAGCCCAGAAATAACACCTGCCCCCAGGCACAGGCTTCCTAAAGAGGTCTGAGGCTTTGCGGGAGCCTGGGCTGGGCCACCAGTCAGCCTCAGCACAAAGGTTTTCAGTGGCTACCTTGGCTCCCTCTACTGGGCACCACCAAGTACCACCTCCGGAGGGTTCCATCAGAGAAATTCATTATTCAAGCAATTTACCCTTTCTTTGCCTGTCAGAATTGAAATTGCTCTCTTCCCCAGAGATGTTACGCCCTGCCTTAAACAAACACACAACAGCAAAACACTCAATCAACTGTATGACATTAAAGGCGCCCCCAAATGAGGCTGATTCCTAAAATGTATTTGTATTTGTATTCAAAGTGCTTATATAAACCTCCATCTAGTCTTTCAGAGACTAATCTTTTCCTTTTTTTGAAAAATCATTTTATTGGAGCTCATATAACTCTTATCACAATCCATACATACATCAATTGAGTAAAGCACCCTTATACATTCATTGCCCTCATCATTCTCAAAATTCACCTTCCACTGGGGTTCCTGGAATCAGCTCATTTTCCTTTATCCCTTCCCCTCCCTCCCCATTCCCCCCTCCCTCATGAACCCTTAATAATTTATAAATTATTATTTTATCTTATCTTACACTGCCCAGCTTCTCCCTTCACCCACTTTCCTGTTGCCCATCCCCCAGAGAGGAGGTTCTATGTAGATCCCAGAGATCAATTCCCCCTTTCTACCCACCTTCCCTCCAGGTATCGCCACTCTCACCTTTGGTCCTGAGGGGTTCATCTGTCCTAGATTCCCTGTGTTTCCAGATCCCAACTGTACCGCTGTGCATCCTCTGGTCTAACCAGGTTTACAAGGTGGAATTGGGATCATGATAGATGGAGGGGAGGAAGCATTTAAGAACTAGAGGAAGGTTGTGAGTTTCCTTATTGCTACACTGAACCCTGAGTGACTCATCTCCTCCCCACTACCCTTCTGTAAGGTATGGCCAGTTGTCTACAGATGGGCATTGGGTCCCCATCATGCACTCCCCTCATTCACGATGATATGATTTTTCCCCCCACCTCTGGTGCTTGAAACCTGGTCACCTCAGCCCTTCATGATCACACATGTTGGTGTGCTGCTTCCATGTGGGCTTTGTTGCTTCTGGGATAGATGGCCGCTTATTTACTTTCAAGCCTATAGGTCCCCAGATTGCATACCTGTCAATGGCCGGGCACCATCAGCCTTCTTCACCACACTTACTTATGCACACATTCATAGAAACTCTAATCTTTTCAAAGGACAACTGGGAAGTGCATTTATTTCAGAGGGCCCTCCCCAGCAGGGAGACAGAGGTCTTCCACCCAAGCCCAGAGTCCCCAGGCATTTACTCAACCAGAGTCAGCATGATTCGTACAGGCCAGCCCTTCCACAGAACTCAGTGAGGGGTCATTCTGCCCTTCCAACTGCTAAGGCCCAAAGCTACTGGGATCATATTGACATTGCTCTTTCATTCACAGCCCACCTTCAATCTGCCAAAACATTCCAACTTGCTCTACTTTCCATGCATTTGTGAAACCTGAGCACTCTCTACCACGTGTGCCTCTACTATGGAGGCTAGTCCATCACCATCCAACAGGAGTCCTTCAATAGCCTCTTAAATGGTCTCTCAGCTTCCCCTCTTAGCTGCCCACGCAGAGTCTACTGCCTACAGCTCTTCAGAGCTTTGGGATAGTTCCTCCACTTCTCTCGGAGTCAAAGGGCCACCCACTCAGGACCCTCAACCTCTCTGACCTCATCTCTGGTCACTTACCCCCTGATCCCATCTCTCCAGCCCCATGTTATTCTGGCTGTTTCTCAAATAAGCTTGGTGCTGTGTCGCCTCAGGGTTCTTGTACCGTTTGCTCCATGAGCTTGGGATGATGCTCTTCCCTCGCTCACCTTCATCATTCTCATTTCCAAGGGTTAACCTTCCCCAATGGAGGGCAAGAATTTAACCCCTGAGCCATACATTGTCCATTGAACACAAGAGTGAATGAAGCAGTAGCATTTTCCAAGGCCTACTATGTACAATCTGTCTCCTGGAGGGGCTTCCTGGCGCTGAATCTAGGGCCATAGCAACAAAACAAAAACAAGGCCTTGTAACCCCAATACAGTACTTATCTCAGCAGAAGCTAATCCAAAATGACTCCAACTCCTTTTGTTCAAGTCATGGCACAACTTCCATTGAAAAAAACCCAACATTTTATTGGGAGCAAAAACAGATATCATATGGTTCCATAGTTTAATCACAGCAAGCAGTGTTGTACAATTGCTACCACAATCGGTTTCAAAACATTCTCTTCCTTCTTGAACTCCTTGGTATCGGCTCTCTTTTACTGCTCCCTCCCCAAGGTATCCCAGAAACCTTTATTCTACTTGCTTTCCCTATATTGGTTCATCCATCCTGGGTTTCATGTACTGAAAAACAGAAAACAAAAATGCAAGAGGGTCACTCCCCATGACCAAATACATCTGAGATAAACCCCAATATGAACAAGGCATATCTTCTATTTACTTGATCTTTGACCTAATTAGATATGGGACGACTAAGAAAGCTAAGTTGGCATTTGGCCACATCTCATATTCTGTCTCAGATATCTAAAAATTTTTTAAACCCCATAAAACCAGAATCAGCGAGATGTGTGACTCTGGCAACAAGTTGTTTTGTTTGTTTGTTTGTTTGCTTTGGCAGAAGTCCCACAGTTTCAGTTTCTATAACAATTATAAGAAGAATAACATTGATGTTGGAATGAGTAAGATATGTGTGTCAGTCTGGGTACTTTAGAGAAACAAATCCACAGAAACGCATGTATAAGACAGAGTTTTATACAAAGGTTAAGACGCATCAAGAAAACATCCCAACCCAGTGCTACCCAAGCCCACAAGTCCAACATTAGCCCATATGTCCAACACCAATCCACAAAGTCCTCCTCCAGCTCACAAAACAGATGCAATGATGCTGACTGCAGGAGGAAAGCCGAGTCTGAATTTGTAAACATCTCAACACTGGCAGGGGTCTCCACATGGCTGCTCCAGCACCCAGAGCTGCATCAGGGTAGGTCCATGCAGCTTCTCCTCAGGGATGTCTTGCAGGAAATGAGCTTTGTCAGCTGAAGCAGGGAACTGGCTAAGGCAGCTCCACCTGCTCCAACCATTACAAAGCCAGAGACCCCAGAGAACTACAAAGGTGAGGCTCACTGAGCCATTTATCCCTCCGCCCTTCAATTAACCCCACATGTGTTTATCTGCCAGGTTGACACAATAAGCTAACTACCACAATATGTCAATAAAAATATTATATTGCAAAAAAAAAAGAATAACATTGAAACAATCCCATTCTCAGGCTCTTCTGAGCCAGACATTGTGGTTAACAGTGTTACAATGGTCATATCATCTAATCTCCATACAGTACACGGTGAAGCAAAACACCGAGACCCATCTCCTAGGCAATTACACTGAGGCCAAGAGGTTAAAGAATGTGTTCACGGTCACCCAGCCTCAAGGTGAAAATTATCCCCCCATGCCCCCCCCCACACAACCAGTCATTTTTTACAAGTGAATAAAATAGGCAGGATGGAGTTTGTCACACTGCCTTGCAAGATTTGGGGTAAGGAAACATTTTGGATGCCAATCTCGATTGGATATATTTTCGTTTTGAGTGAATAATGCAGAGATCCCAGAAATTAAAGCCAACACTCCTCATTGGAGAGTAAGTATTTTATAAGCCAAGTGGTTTTAAGCACATGAACCTAACTGGTTCTCCAACTACCGGAATTATATTCCATATTATCATTTTTACCCACTCCACTGTGTGGCAGGAAGGGATTTCCACTTGGGAAGACTCTTTCCTTTGAGAAAGTCTCCACCCATCCGGTGCATCCATGGTGGTGAGGATGATGAGTAGAGTCTAAAGAGTCACCATGGGTCGCTAACCCTGACTTAGGAGCAGCTGGCCTGTACGTGGTTTCTCTTGCCTCTCCCCCGAGCTTCTGGGAGTCCACTGCCAACGGAGTCAACGGGTAAAAGCAGGACCCATGGGTCAGAGCAGAACTGTGTTGTGCCACAGGCTGTTCAATGATTGAGTTTGGGGATGTAGATCTACAGGTCTTTCTTCTGAGGTGCCTCTGAGTGGCTTGAACTACCAACCTTCCGGTTAGGACTCAGTCATGCTGTAGTAAACATTTGCACCACCCACGGCTTCTAGAACCCAAGGCCAGATTCTGAAAATACCCTCTACACGGCCTTCACAGGCTTGCTCTACTGTATGTTTGAAAGAAATGATCCTAGAAGCTGAAATCATTCCAGAGGTCAATAGTCTGGGTAATTTGCGGGGGTTGGGAGGGCAGTGCAGGAGGAGGAGGAGCGAAAGCCCTGCATTTGCAGAGATATGAAGAGAGCCCCCCCCCCACCAGAAGTTGGAAGGAAGTGAGAAGACCCTATTTGTGGCTGCAGGAATGGGACAGAAAAGAGCCCGCAAGGAAACTACCAACAGATGGTAAATACATTTTTAATTCTCCTGTCGTACTGTGTGGACTTGTGCACATTTGTCCTGCTGTGCTAGGCTCCCGAAATAACTAGCCATGGGATTGCAGAGCAGTTCGGCTGCAGCTTGAGACTCCATGCTAGCTGACAACACCGGCAGGGCTCGTGGTAGGCAGCAGCGGCTTTGCTTCCAGTGTGCCTCTCCTCTCTTGTGGGTCTTACCCGCTGCTAGCAAGTCAATTCCAACTCCTAGTGACATGATAGAACAGAGTAGAACTGACCCAATGGCCTTCCAAGGCGGTACCGTTCACAGAAGCAGACTACTGCTGCCTTCTCTGGCAGAGTGGCTGGTAAATGAAAACCGCTGAATTATTGGTCAGCAAGGAGAGCTTTGTCTACGTGACACCAGGCCTCTGCTGGGGTCCTCAGGGAGGGAAACTCACATGTCAGGTCTTTTGGCTGATGTTTTGAAACACAGTATTTCAAGTCTTCTCCAGTGTCCCACGGACAACGATTAAATGCTGGCACTGTCCAGAGGAGAACTCTCAAAGAAGAAAGTGAGTGAGATCCATCTCTTTCTGGTTCCTGAGTCCTCTGGATGCAGCACAGACCACCCAGGGCGCAGCCCAGAGTTCTACTAGTTGGAGTCATAGATGCCCCGTGTGTGTAAGAAAAGGATTGTACCCCACTGAGTTTTCAATGACTGATTTTTTTTCAGAAATAGAGGCCCCAAGTCTTTCTTCTTCATGTAATACAGCTTCTCTGATGATTTGCTCAACATACAGAAGGAACAACTGTGGTGAGAAGATACAGGCCTGACACACACCTTTCCTGGATTTAAACCACACAGCATTCCCTTGTTAGGTTTGCACAGCTGCCTCTTGATCCATGTACAAGTCCTATATGTGCACAATGAAGTCTTCAGGAATTCCCATTCTTCACAATTCTATGCAACGTTCATTATGATCTACATAGTCGAATACCTTGGCATAGGCAATAAAGCATAAGTAAACATCTTTCTGGTATTCTCTGCTTTCAGCCAAGATTCATCTGACACCTGTAATGGAATCCCTTGCTCCATGTTGCCTTCTGAATCTGGCCTGACCTTCGGGCAGCTCCCTATCAATGTACTGCTGCAGCCATTGTTGGATGATCTTCGGCAAAATTTTACTTTCATGCAATAGTAATAATCTCACCAATCAATAATATGAAAACATCAGTGAAGCAGGATTACATGAAGAGTGTGATATGCAGGTTGGAGGTAGCCTCATTAACAATCTGCAGTATGCAGATGATCCACCTTGCTAGCTGAAAACGAGGAGGGATTGGAGCACTTGCTAATGAGGATCAAGGATTATAACCTTCAGTATGCATTACAGCTCAAGACCCAAATCCTCACAACTGGACCACAACCTTTTTCTAAAAGGTTGAAGTTGTCAAGAATTTTGACAATGAATCCACAATGAATGCTCATGGAAGCAGCAGTTAAGAGAGGAAAGGATGTATTTCATTAGGTAAATCTACTTCCAGAGACCTCTTTAGAATATTGAAAAGCAAGGATGTTTCTTTGAGCAGTAAGATGCACCTGATCCATGCCGTGGTACTCCCCATTGCACCATATGCATGTGAAAATTAGACATTGAATAAGGAAGACTAGAGAAATTGATGCATTTGTATTATGCTGGAGAAGAATATTGAAAATAATACGGACTGCTAAAGGGATAAACCAATCTATCTGAGAAGAAGTACGGCCAGAGTGCTCCTTAAGGCAAGGATGGCAAGGCTTTGTCTTATATACTTTGGACATATTGCCAGGAGAGACCAGTCTCTGGAGAAGGACATCGAGTTTGGTAAAGTGGAAGGGCGGTGGAAAAGAGGAAGGCTCTCAATGAGGAGGGACACAGTGGCTGCAACCAGGAGCTCGGGTATAGGAACAATTGTGGGGATGGCCCAGGACCATGAAGTGTTTCGTTCTGTTGTGATGTGGTTGCTATGGGTCAGTGCCGACTCAATGGCTCCTAACAACTACAGCAACACGCCTTTCCTCCATGGCACCTCTGGTTGGACTTGAGTCTCCAGCCCTTTGTTTAGCAGTCAAGCATGTGAACTGCTCCCACCACCCAGGAATAACTGCAGTGCTCTAGAGCTAGCCTTTTCTCAAGATTTGGCTTTGGGATTTTGTTTTCCATCTGTAGGACACCGTGAGAACCCAACACCAGATAAAGCGTCATCTTGTAAAACATGTTCAGGTGACTCCACATCTGAGAAGTGGCCTGAGATAGCTGCCAGAAATGAGTGAGACTCTCAACACCGCCTCTCAGTGCATCTGCAAGCCAGGGTGTGCTGATGAATCCAACTGGATGTGGAGCAGTGAGGAGAGGATGCTTCCATCACCCAATCAGAGCTCCTGAAACCGAACATACATAACACCCCAGTGTTAGAACTGAAAAATCCTCCGAGATCCACACATCCCAGCCTATTAGGTAATTCTTTCACTCACTAGGTTGGGATCTGGATCCGATGAGTTGCCGTCCATTGGCCAAGGTCATACCATGATCTTTGGCAAGCTCAGGGTTCAGTGCTTGTTCTGCTCCAGTACCCACAGAAGGTACAGAATCCTTATGAAACTTACTTTGGATGAGCAATAGCCAAACACCTGTCTTGTGGCAATCCTCACTCTTGGGTTGTGCGTCGGCACCCAGGAGATTTATAAAGCAAGACTGAACTCTGGCCATCTGGGAAATAGGCTGATGCACTCTTATGGTCAGTAGTTCAAAACTACTGTCACTCCACAAGAGAAAGACGAGGCTTTCTACTCTATGGATTTATAATCTCGGAAACCCACAGGGGCCACTTGACTCTCTCCAATATGAGTCAGAATGGGCTGGATGGCAGTGAGTAAGCGAGGGAGTGAGACTCTGTTTCAGATAAGGTTTCGAGTTGAAATCTATTTGCTAGTTCTTTCCCCAATCCCTGAGGACCGCATGTAGATAATACAACTATCACACTGTTTGGACCAGCTGGGATCATCTATCCATGGCCAAGCAGGGAAGATTGTGGGCAAGGGTTAAGAACGCGAGCAAAAAAGAAACAGGAAGTCTTATATAACAATGACCCACTAAGAGTTTCTCCCAGCTTCTGTTAGAACGAGGGCAGGTCGGAGGAAAGGGGGTTTGTATCTTAGAAAAAGAGAGAATAACAAAACATTTGAGCGCTGCTCAATTTGATGTCAGCTTGGTTTCATATATTCCAAGTTTCTATGAGGCTGCCTATTTTTTACGCAAGCTGTCTTATTCATGTATAAATAAGCTGGTTTTCCCATGGGGTACATGCATCATTCATGAATAAAAGAAAGGTATTCTCCATTAGTTTATTCAAGAAATATTTTAATTCCTATTTTCTGGAAAGCTCGTCAGTAAATGCCACACTCACCAATTTTGCAACAAGGTCTCTGAACTGGGGACAGTTCTGATCAGCTTTGTGATCTGATGTTTTCAGCAGGTGATTTCAGCAACATTTGATTCTTTTTCGGAGGTGGCAAGGGTTCCGCTGAACCCTGGAATTCTGAGTTCTGAGAATCCGTTTTCTCATCTTGAAACCTTTTGTTGAATCTACCGGCTCTCTCGGTGGTGGTGGTCTAGTTACAGAACGCGCGCGCGCAGCGTGTGTGTGTGTGTGTGTGTGTGTGTGTGTGTGTGTGTGTGTGTGTGTGTGTGTGTGTGTGTGTGTGAGAGAGAGAGACGTTATACATCGCCGTAATGAAATTACTTTGGACAGGGCTGCAGGAAAGGCACACTTCAGGTTCCTTTGTTCTGGAGACCCAGATTTGATTATTTAGCGAATATCACTGGGGACAGCTCAAAGCCTAGGGAGGGGCTTAAGACACTTACTACACTTCCATAGTCAGCCTTTGTAGGAGTTACCATCTGAGAGCCTGGTTGACTGCATTGTCTTTAAGCCGATGGTGACTACTAGCGACTCCTCATGGATCAGAGTAGAACTGTAGTCTGATGGGTTTTCTGTGGTTGTTAAGTGTCGGGTCTGAGATCTCCAGGCCTATCTTCAAAGCATCTCCACGTGGGCTTGAACAGCCTCCCTTTCTGTTACTGGCAAGTAAGGGCGCTTCAGCTCATACCACCCAGAAAGCTCGTTCTGCTTTAAAAAACAGATTGAGTTCAAGATTCTGTTGGAAGAGTTTATACTCAACTGATACTTTCGTGAAATTTAGCAAAAACTAGATATAAACAGCTGGGTCCTCACCTCCCCCATTGGGCTGAGATCCAAGTCAGCCGTTCGAGACCACCGCCGCTCTGAGAGGGAAAGACGGGGTTTTCTATTCCCGTGGAGAGTCCTAGTCTCTGAAACTCCCAGGGAGTTCTCCGCGGTCCTACTGGGTCACTGAGTCAGGATCGACATGATGGCAATGAGTTTTTATTTGAAAAGGTAACAAAATAAGCTCTTACTTTTACATCGCAGGAGGCCTCCTCCTGCTCCTTCTTTTCCCTCGAAAGTTTTGAGACTGGGATTCTCGTCGGAAGCGCCATGACCTGTGAGGGAGCGGCACAGCTCTAAAACGCGCCCTGTGTCTAGGTCAAGAGCTTTTTCTACGACAGGACTTCCGTGATCCTCTGAAATGTATTAACTTCCCAGTAAAATCTCATGCCAGCTCTGATTTGCATAAAGGTGAGGGCCTTGGGAAGTAGATACTGCTTTACATTTAGGTGGATAAGCGGGGAAGCAAACCTCCCACAGTCTGAGGGGCAATTCTCAGTTGTCCCCTGTTAATGTCACAGGGCAGCTTAGGAGCATCCATCTGGGTGGTGGGGTTCAAATAAGCTAACAACTAGTTCACTGCCCTAATGACTGTTTTAAGTATAAAAAACTATAGACAAATAGAGAGTTTGTTATTTCATACAGTTAATACTTGAGAACAATAAGAGGGGGACCTGCAATTCGATGATAAGAGTTTTAAAATATTAATGAAAAAATTAAATATCTGACAAAAAGCAATCAAACTGTTGTTTTTGATATTCCTCTTCCTAGTTGGCCCCCTCGTTTGCAACCTTCTTTGCTTTTATGTGAGCAACCTTGTGCTGCGTGGTTTGTTTTGAATCAGCTTTTCACGGTCAGACTAGGGCCCCATCCATTAGAGCTAGGCCTCATAGACAACCCGCATGGTGTTTGATGGATCAGAAACAGGCGACTTGTCTGCTCTGAACAGAGTACGCTCATCTTTGAAAAACCCCTTTCTGCTTCGGCTGTATTGTTCTTACAACTTTTTCAGCTCTTTGAACACTTTCAGGAATTGCCTAATCCACTCATAGCACCTCATGAGAATGTGGGGTGTGGCACAAAGCTGAAATGCACGACAGCGTGTCACCCTCTGGCTGTTCGGCATTCTGTCTCTACATTCTATGCTTGCTTCCTGAAGTAACAAACACAAGGGAATAAACTTGTCATATTTCTTAAAAAGTGTAATGAGTTTTATGAAGTGAATAAATAAATATTACAAGCATAATTCTGTCTGATTGTTTATACCTGTGGATGGAATGAACATTCCCATGGGAGCTTAGTGCATGCTGTTGCAGAGATGAATTTTAACCAAGTATCAGGAATGTCAACTTGTGATTTGCACATCAGGCTGGGCAGCCATCCGCCTGAGGGAAAACCTTGATCGCAAGAGCTATTTTAACAACTGGTTCACCAGCAAAAAAAACTAGGCCTTGGTTCTGCTCAATGCTACAACTGATCACACCCATCTTCCTACAGACAAAACAAAAAACCCACCTCACTGCTATCGAGGTAATGGCAATTCGTGGAACCCCTACAGAACAGAGTAGACCTGCCTCTATGTGTTTCAGGACTGTAATTCTTTAGGGGAGTAGAAAGCCTCATCTTTCTCCTGCAAAGCAGCCGGTGGTTTCAACTACTGGCCTGTGGTTCTCAGCCCAACACACAACCAGTACGCCACAAAGGACTAGAGGACCTTCTGGAATCCCTGTAGTAATGGAAAGGCAATTGGATCAAGTCAACCCACAGGTACCTCAGAACAGAAGGCCTACTGGGAGCCCCAGTGGCATAGTGAGTTATGTGTTAAATTGCTAACGGCAAGGTGAGCAGTTTGAAACCACTAGCCACTCTAAGGGAGAAAGATGAGGCTTTCTACTCTTGTAAAGAGTTATAGACTCAGAAACCCAGTCAGGGAGACAATTTTTCTCTGCACTGTAAACTATAAGTTAGAATAAACTCAGTGAATATAATTATGCTTTTGAAGATCCTCGGTGGCATAGTGGCGTGTTGGTTTCGCTGTGAGCCAAAAGGTCATCAGTCTTAAATCACAAGCTGTTCCAAGAGAGAACGATGAGGCTTTCCACTCCTCTAAAGATACAGTCGTAGAAACCCACAGGGGCAGTTCTACCCTGTCCTGTAGGGTAACTGTGAGCCAGAATCGATGGCAGTGAGTTTGAATTTGAAATCTACTTCTAAAAAATCCAACACTGGGAGGAGGTGAGAAGGGAGGGGCAAAAATGAGGAGCTGATATCAAGGGCTCAAGAAGAAAGCAAATGTTTTGAGAATGACGATGGCAACAAAGGTACACATGTGCTTGACACAGTGGATGGATGCATGGATTGTGATAAGAGTTGTACGAGTCCCCAGTAAAATGATTTGAAAAGAAATCAGCCACTGAATGCCTTAGGGAGCACAGCTTCACCCTGTGTGCACATGGAGGGGAGTGGCAGGTGCTGGGGCTGGCTGCACAGCAATGGCTATAAAGCGTACTCTTCAAGGTGTGGCTCTCATGAATAGATTCCATGAGCTGATGGAATGCTAAACAGCTTGATGCCCTGAGCTCCTCAGAGTGGGACATGGGGATCACTGCAATATACAATGCAAATGAATCCAAGGGTTGAACAAAAATGGACATAGCACAACTGATACTGCGTTGGTCCATGTATATGAAGCATTAAATCACACAACACCAATGTACCATGTTGGGCAGAATCATGATCATCATTGCCTTTTGAGGAGGAGGGAAAGGACCGTGATTAAAAGGGGCATGGAGATGAGATGAGAGAGTTTGTGGGTGCCAGAAAGTTCTATTTCTTGCCCTGGGTGGTGGCTCCTGAGGTGTGTTCACTGTTGTGATAATATGTTGAGCTGTATAGTTGTGATCTTTGCACTTTTCTTCTGTAAGAATGATTTGCTTCAATTAAGAAGTTTAAAAATAATATGCCCACTGGGGAAGACAATTTTTAAAAATAAGCTAAAATAGCATCTTTTCTAATTAAACCAATACATATAGTAATTATAGAGAAAAATAGAAAATTTAGATAAGCAAAAGTTAAATAATAATAATTACATAGACCCCAGTGTAGGACAATGGGGATTTTCATACCTCATAAAAAGGCAAGTTCATTGCTGATGCCATGTTTGGGAAGATGTTTTGCATTATCTACTATAATCAAAGACATGCCTATGCAGTGCCGCAACAAACCTGCTCCTCCATGTATGTACAATAGACATGCATGCATATGTGAGCCCTGTGGTAGTTACATGATTTCATGTCAACTTGAAGATATATAAAAGCGTAGTGGAAGAGTTTAGCCTGTCTATCAGGTCACAGCCTGATGATCTCACTTGGAGGTGAACTGTGATACATCGCTCTTTGGAAGTCTCTCTCTCTCTCTCTCTCTCTCTCTCTCTCTCTCTCTCTCTCTCTCTCTCTCTCTCCCCCCCCCCCCCCTTCACCTCCCTGCTTGCTAACCACCCTGAGAGCTGCTGAAAACCTGCTAGCCCTGCAATGTTTTTTCACCGACTTTGGATCCACGTAACTTTGTACCTAACAGGCTGTGATCTTCCTGCATTCTACATCATGCCTGTGGATGTGTGAGTCTGAAGAGGGACTTAGGGACTATTATCAGACTTATGGACTTGAGTTGGATGTTTTCTTGATATATAGTTACTTATTGATATAAAACTCTTTCTTACACATATATGAGTGTCTCTTGATGATTTGTTTCTCCAGCCAACCCAGCATCACGCAAGCGCCCCAAGAATAGTAACCTTATTCATAATAGCTCCCATATTAAAATAACAAAACTTCCCATCAACAGGGCGTAGATAAACTGTGGTATATCTAAGCACAGACTACTACACAGTCATGACAAGGAATGATCCATAGCCCATCTTAGCACATAGATAAAAGTTAGAAACCTAATGTTGACAGATAGAAATCTGACACACAAATTGTATACTCCCATTTATTTAAGGCTTTTTTCTTTCTCTCTCTCTCACACACACATACACAACAAACAACTAAATTATAGTGCTATGGTTAAAAAAAGAAAAGAAAGGAAAAAGGTTGATTATCATAAAAGTAAAGCAGTGGTCCTCTGGGGAAGGGGTGGGCTGTCATTGGGAAGAGTTGGAGAGAGGGGTCCCCGGCCTTGTTTTACAAAAAAGTTATTCAGCTGTTCCTTTATATATGTCTTGCACTTTTCTGAATGTATGTTATCAAATTCCAAAACCAACCCCACTGACATCTATTCAATTCAGGCTCTGGGTTAGTCTGGGTAGACTAGAGGAACAAATTCATAGACACCCATATGTGTGTAAGAGAGAGTTTTATATAAAGGGTAATTGTACATTAAGAAAGCATCCCAACTGTGGTAGTTACAATAATCATTTGTCAAGGTGAGGATTAAGAGTGAAGGGGTGGAGTCTGTCAATAGGATTATAGCCAATGAGGCCTCTGTGTGGGCATGCATGGCTGTCTCCTGAGAATTCTGGGAACTCCTGGATTTTCCTCCTTGGAGACGGGAGACATTTCTCTCTCTCTGTTCACTCCCGGGGAGACCTTGCAGCTGACAAGACACATGGAGCTATTCTAGTGCCCTGAGCTGGAGAAGCCACATGGACCTACCCTGATGCAACCAGACCTCTGAAGCTGGAGAAGCCACGAAGAGACCCCTGCCAGTTCTGAGATGCTTACACCACCACTGGATCCAAAGATGTTCTGCCCACTGGCCTGTGATCATCCTGCATTCCATGTCATTACATGTGTTTCATGAGTCTGGAGAGGACTTTATAGACTGGTATTGGACATATGGGCTAATATCGGATTTATGGGCTTGGACTGGACTGGGTTGGGATGCTTTCTTAATGTACAATTACCCTTTATATAAAAATCTCTCTTATACACATATGTGTGTCCATGAATTTGTTTCTGTAGTTTACCCGGACTAACACACCAACCCAGTCCAATCAAAGCCCATTAAGTTTGATATTAGCCTATATTTCCGATACTGATTTATAAAGTCCTCTGCAGACTCACGAAACACATGCAATTATGTCAAATGCAGGATGATCACAGACCAGTGGGTAGAAAGTCTTTGGATCCAGTGGTGGCGTAAGCATCTCAACACTGGCAGGAGGCTCCATGTGACTTCTCAAGCACCCAGGTGGCTTCTCCTCGGGGATGTCTCGCAGGGAGTCAGACTTGTCAGTAGAGAATACCCAAGGAAGTGATCCCACCGAGAGATAGTGTCTCTCGCCTCCAAGAAGGAATACAGGATTTCCCAGCATTCTCAGGTAGAAGGCCATGCCCACACAGAGGCCTCATTGGCTATGATCTGATTGACAGGCTAGACTCCATCCCATCACTCATAATCCTTTCAAGTCCCAAATTGACACCAGATTACGTAACTACCACAGGCTCCTAGCAAAAGGGTCAACAAGGTTTTGCAAAAAAGCGTCAACAAGGTTTTGCAGCATCATCTTTATTCCATGGAGTGACATGGGGTTGACTCACCCGCTTGGCAGTTAGCAAGCCAATGCTTACCTGACAGCGCCATCAAGGCTCTTTAGCGTATGTTATATTTCACCATAGAAAGGACATAAAATATTACATGAACCCCAATGACTGAGAAACACTACAATTTATACCTTGCCCCATGTATACACACACACACACCACCTGGCCTTCTTTAATGCAAGATATATATTCTGTTCATATTACTTTGTAGCCTTTCATGTTCCTCTTTTCTTTTCTCTTTCCTGATAGCCCATCCCAGAAGAGCTCCTCTCCGGGTTCTTGCCATTTCCATTCTGGTTTAACTAAGAGGACATGCTGCCCGTGTTTTACCCCCTCTGGAAACCTGAAGCCCTAGAGTGGCTTACAGAAAACTAGGTTGCTTTCGCCTCAACTACACTGATTCCTACAGCAATCAACAGGATTTTGCGGGAGCTCGTGGGAGACTCTCCACCCTGTGTTACTAAGACTGCTACTTCAAGAGAAAAGCCTTTCTCCACCTCTTCAGAGAGCCGTCCTTTCAAACGGAAAGGGCAGGCAGGGAGGGGAAAGGCCAGCAGGGGCTGGTCAGGAAGCTTGAGGCAGAGCAGGGGTCGGCACAAACCTGACTTCATTGGGTCCCCACTGACTCCACAGTCAGCCTGCCATAGACAACATCAGGAAGGAGCATTTCACAGTGAGCTAGGCCTTTATATTTGTTTATTTTCCTCTAAGCCCCAAAGCAGTTCCATCGCTCTTTCTTGCCTCTAAGAAAAAGCTCCGTCAAGGAGATGGGCAGTGAGAAAGAGGGACGCCCTCAACAAGATCGACTGACACGGTGGCTGCCACCGTGGGCTCAGGCTCAGGCACGCTTGTGATAGACTGTGGGAGCAGACTGTCTTGAGATGAACTCTGAGAAAGGAGTATGTGCCAGAATCTCTGAACGTGGAGCGATTGGTGCTTGAGTCTCTGAACACGGAGAACCTGCAGCAGAACGCTGGCCGGGGCTTCTGAGTAACAGGGTGCATTCACAGGACCTCTGAACCTCATTCCCTGCCCCACATAGGACCAGCACCCTCACGGTTTAGGCAGGGCCCCATAGGAAGGTGCTGATGGCTCAACCCGGGGAACCGATGTGCCCGATGGCCCCACTCTAACTTAAGAGAAAGCGAACCCTTTGCCGCCTGTTCCCTGAGAGGCAGCTGGAACAGAGCCTTCTGAAAGCCAGCAGCTGGACCCCCTTGTCCTGCCTTTACCTTCCCCTCCAGACCATAGACAAATTGGCTAAAATATTATTGCTTCTTTGTTTGCCTTCGGATAATTGTCAACAAGCGCTTTCTGTGAGAACTTGTCACAGGAGGCAGGGTACGTGACGAGTACTGTATCTAAGCCCACCTCAATTACAAATCTGGGCCTTGGGGGTCTCGAGCCCCTGACCCCCAACATTGGCTCTCACCTTTTATCTCTACACTATCTTTCTCCATTTTGACTATGCCCCTCTTGTCCCTGGTTGGATTTGTGAGCTGTCTCTCACAATGTCTATGCGTATTATGCCGGGCCTGGCATCCCTCTGTTGTACATAGATTGGCTGTGGCTCAGGACTGACTCCATGGTGGCACCTAACAGCCACCACCAGCACAGGACAAGTGCAAAGGAGCTCTGGCAGCACCGTGGTTCAGTGCTTGGTAGCTAACCAGCTGGAGCCCACGAGCTGCTTGGAGGGTGGAAGATGAAGCTGTCTGCACCCATGAAGGTTGGGAGCCCTGGAAACCCATGGGTGCTGTTCTAACTCTGCCCCATCAGGTCACTATGAGTTGGAATAGACCAGAGGGCAGGGGACTAGGGTCTCAAACTTAAAACCATGTCATTGTGTGCTGACCAGGGGTGGAGGGTAATGTTTGGCTTTTGCTCTCTTACTTTTTCAATTCCCTGCTAAGAAGGCCGATATCTGGTGGTGGTCTTGGCTGAAACCAGGCAGTGGGGCAAAGGAGTTAAGATTGGTACAAAAGAGGACAGGAGGCTCAGGCATGGTCGAGTGATGGAGATAATGGTGGGGGAGGAGGGAAATGTTTATTGAAAGGGGAACAATGGGATGGGATGCAAGAGGCTGAGGGAAGGGCAACTCGAGGACCCACAGCAGTAGCACTTGGACGCTGGTTAGAAATTTAGAATCTGGGTCTCTGCTCAGCCCTCTCCATTCAGAGTCTGGATTGTTAACAAGATCTGGGGCGAATGCCTATGCACATTAAAGTTTGAGCAGCTCTGCTCGGAGTTGCCCCCCAGCTGGTCGGAGCCAGCCCTGATCCTTGTCATCAACCTAATAATAGATGAAGCGGGGTTGGTTGCCTAGAGACTACAATCTGGTTCCGCTGTGTAGACTCCAAGTTGCTGCATTCTGTAACCATTCTGGCCAAAGCCTTTTAACTCCCAATCTGCCTCAGTTTCTCTGCCAAGCATTCTGCTTCTCTGCTGAGGTTGGATCTGTGTCCTGAACCTCAGCTTGGCCCCCTCTCCCGATTCTCTACTAAACTCCTGCTCTCTCCCCTTCCCCTAGGAATCAGGATGTGGTTTCTGACACCCTCCTCAGCTTCTGGCTCAGGACCTACTGGGTCAGGACTGACCATCTGGAATAGAGCCAGATTTTCAGTAGTGCCACTTGGACTTCTTCCGGAACTGTGTTCTGCTGGCTGTTAGGACTCACTCAGAAATCCCCATGGAGAGACCCCTCTGAGCTACAACTGGTGCTGGCCTGCCTGGTTGCCTCCAGGGGATGGACCAGCTTTGGAAGATCAGCTTCGGAGTTCCCTCTGTCCCAGCCGGACCTGCTTCCAACTTCCTATTCCAAAAGAGGAGGCCAGCAGAAACTAAGGGCAGCGCATCATAGATGCTTCATTGTCTTAACGTCTGTGACTCCAGAAATCCATGGACGTGCTTTGGTGCTAGGAGCCCTGGTAGTGTAGTGGGTTACACAGTGAGCTGCTAACCACAAGGTCAGTGGTTCAAACCTACCAGTTGCTCAGCAGGAGGAAGATGAGACTTCCAGTACTCAAGAAGATTTACAGCTTCGGAAGCCCCTCGGGACAGTTCTACTCTATCTCATAGAGTCACCGTGAGTCAGAATCAACTCAATGGCAGTAAAGTAAGTGACTGAGCTTCTGAATCAGCCTTCAAGTTCTAAGACTGCTCTTTGAACCCTTTACATAAAATATATCCTCAAGGTCCTACAAGATCACCAAGCACACACAGGCTTGGTGGTCTAATCTGATGTGCTTTTAGCCCTTTCTCCAGAGTGGAGAAACATCCTCTTTGTTGCCTGACATATTTTGTAAAAATAGGCCAATCCACGGAGAAGTTTGATAATCTCTCTGGTTACCATATGCCTATGTCACTTGGAACATTGGGATGATACCTCCTGCCATGCTCAGTTTATGGGAGAATGCTGCATGTAGCATATCACGTCTGCGCTGTGTTTAAAGCCGATGCAGACTGGTGTGAGGTTCAAAACAGTGGGGTTGGCGGTCAGTTCTGGAGACCAATTCTCAAATGATCATTACTCTTTATTAATTAACAAAAGTTTATTTAACTAACTGACTCTCTCTAGGACCACTGCATCATTTACACTCGGAGCCAATTTTGGGGCAAGAAAGAAAGAAACAAGAAGAAATGTTGGCAGTAGCCTAAGTAGCTAAGTGATGGTGTAGGCGTCATTTCCATACATCACATTTTCCACAGGAATCCAAGTGTCGGACAAAGGAAAATACAATAGAAATGGTGATGAAGACATGGTAACAGAGGACGACGTAAAGAAAACGATTACCCAAAGGAAGGGTTAAATCCGGCAAAATTCGTTTGCACAGAAAGAATGGCTACTTATCTATTGACTCATGGTGTTTGCCACAAAAAGAAGTTAAACTTTAAAAGCTGAGGTAGGAGACAGTACTCAGGAAAGTTACATCTAGAATTCTTGGAATAAGAAGAAGCGTGTGGGCTTGTTTTGCAATTACTCTGACTTTCTAAAGTTGCCTGGCAATTTCGCAATATTGACAGGGACACACACGCACACACATCTAGGCCCAATGCGATCCTGCTCATTCTGCCTCATGGGCAGCAGAGTCAAACTGTGCCCCTTTGGGGTTTTGGTGGCTGTGACGTTTCTCAAGCAGACCACCGGGTCTTCCTTAAAAGGAGCCTCTGAGTGGATTCCGACTATTGAGTTAGCAGCTGAGAGCTTAGCCATCTGTGGTACCTAACACACAGACAGACACACAGACACACGCCTGCAGTCCAGAGCACATGCCAGCAATCCTCGTTGAACAACAGCACCGGTCCTTACTCAGGACTAAGAAGAGTCAATCAATAGGAAATATAATATCATTCTCTGCTCATGGCTCTGTTTCTTTGCCCTTCTCAAAAGGGCCAAATCATCTCAGGGCAGACTTTAGTCGATCAGTCATGAAGAAATTGTATGTGACGTGCGTATAAAATAAAAATGTAAAAGTTGAGGTGTCTCCCAACAGTTCCCTTTTCATCCCTTTCTGTCTTATACCGGCTATTATGTCATTATTTGAACAAGCTTCCAAACAACTGCCCCGTCCTTGGGGGAAAAAGGCCAAACCCACCACGAAGTGGGCAAAATAATACTACCAGGAAAAATGTCTAAGTTGCTGCAGAAACTTCAAAATGGATCATTGCATAGGACGGCTGCCAGTGTTGTAAGAACATCAGTCTGCATGGTTACGGCATCCACCGCTCAAAATTACCATGTCATCTGTCTTCTTTGTATCGCGCTTGTTTTCTCAAGTCATGTGATCAAATCAACAACGACTACATCATCCCTGGGAGGATTCAGCTGCAGAAAAGGCATCCGCTGGAGCCTCTCTAGGGGAGCTATTATTAGCTTGCTTTGATTCTCTCATACCACACATACCCGTGGTTATTAAGCAGTTTGCATGCTGCCTCTGTCCTATTGCTCCATGAATATAACTATTGCTACGCAGTAGTGAAACCCAGAGGAACCCACCCGCAGAGGCCTTTCCAGAATTAATGCAATCCTGCTATCTCTCAAAAACACGATTTTAAGGAGAAAAAAAAAGCCAACAAACCATCTCCTATTTGCCATGCTATTGAAACTTTCCAAGGAAAACATGACAGAGTCCGTACTGAGTGGAATCGTGTCCCCTGAATCCACATCCACTGGTACCTCTTGATGTGGAATTGGGGTCACTGTAGACATAACCAAGTTACAAGGAGGTGGTGGTGGATTAAGGTGGGCCCTAAATTGAATGAACGGTGTCCTTACTAAGATGCCAGGTGGAAACAGAGGCACGTCGAAGGAAAGTGACCACGGGAACATGCGGGCAGAAACTAGAGTGATTCAGCTCCAGGCCAGGGAGTGCCAACCATCTCGAGCAAACCCCAGAGTTATTAGAGACAAGAAGCAGGCTCCACCTCAGGGCCTCTGGGTGGGGGTGAAGGGTGAGTATGGCCCTGTGAAAGAAGACCTTTCTCTTGTCTTAAGCCAGTTTGTGGTTGCAGTTGCAGCGGTCTTGAGCAACTGATACGGTGTCTAATCACCAGTCTAAGGAAATAAGCAAGTATGTTAATTACCTAAAGACTTGCTACTCACTTTCCGTTAACGAAGAAGCCAGAGCAGGAAAAGGCTACTCGTGGCAGTGACATGGTAAGCAGGGATCAAGCGTGATTATAAATTGGCCATCTTGCATCATAAAGCAGACATAACTGTGAAAGAATGGGAGTCCCAGCTAAGGCAGGGCGACATGAAGACTGTCGTGCTCAGCGCCGCACCGTGTGACCAGAGTAGAGCTAGGCGTTAGAGCCACCTGCTGTCTTCAGGAAGTTTGTAGCACAAGGGCTGGTGGCAGGGAGGCAGGACACGAGTAAATCACAACTTTAATAAAGCGCGCTCTGATATAAATGCATACAGGGAACCCTGGACCTATTTAGAAAGGATACTTAATACAAACTTAAGGGAATAATGTACAAACACACACCACCACCAAACTCACTGCCATTGAGTCAAAGCCGACTTGTAGCAACCCCATAGGACAGGATATAACTATTTTTGTGCGTTTCTGAGACAGTAACTCTTTATGGGAGTAGAAAGTCCTGTCTTTGCCCCATGGGGAAGCTGGTAGTTTCAAACTGCTCACCTTGCAATTAGCAGCCCAAGTGTAACCACTACACCACCAGGGCTCCTAGAGGAGGTGACATCTCCACTCGAGCACCGAAGAATGAAAACCATTTAATAAGCGCAGGTTCAGCAAGCCCTCAGTACAATATCATGGGGGATTTGCTAAGTACAAGCAGGAATGACGAGGCAGTGGACCAGAGTTAAGAAAAAAAATCTCAAACTATGGGAATTTTAGAGTACATCTTGGAGTGTAGACTTAACCCAAAGTCCATTAGAAACTACGGACGTAGTTTTTGCCAGGGAGTGATGAGGCCGGATTTCAGTATCACGTGTATCAGTCAATCGACAGCACAGAGCATGGCTTTGAGGGAAGTAATATGAGCAGCTTGTTGAGAAATGATCGAAATAATCAACGTGGCAGAATACAATTAAAACATGGCAGGGGAGATGGGAAGAATGAAATAATCCCAGAGCAAGGGAAGGGGAGGAGGGGTGGTGGAATGTCAGATATAAAGAATGAAGTGAGTGGGGAGTTGGGTGATTACCAGGTTTATGGCATGTAATGGGAAATGAGGAAGGAGAGTTTTCAAAAAGGAAGTCGTATTCAATTGTGGCAAGCACTACAGTGATGTCACGTAAGGGGAGGCTGAAAAGTTGACCAGGGGCTTCAGTGACAAAGGCCTCTGGAGATCTTGGCAAGAATGGCTGAAGGGGAATTGCCAGGGCAGCCATTAAACTAAAATTGGTTAAGAGATGAATGAGAAGGTAGGAACTATAGACAAGGAGAGAAAGTGCTCTAGAATCAGGCCTTTGAAGTGGGGAAGAGAGATGAAAAGGCGTAGCTAGAGGAGTCTTTAAACATTTGTTGCAGTGGAAGAGGTGCTTTTTAAAAGAGAGTGTTGAGAAATAACCCGGAGAGAAGCAAGATCTGATGAGCAAGATGGTAACTTTAGAAACACTCTTACCTGAAGATTTTCTTCATGAACTAGTAGTTGAGAGTGAGGTTGGTGGGACTGCGTTAACATAAGGGTTTGGGGGTGGTGGTGGTGGCAGCTTCAAGTAGCTTCTGTGAGAAATGGGAGGAAAAGGGTGAGCAGGAGCTGACCATCAACAGAGCGGGAATGAGCGGCTAGCAGTGCATGAACCAACTGAAACTGTACAGCACGGAGCTTTGGTGCGCCAGTTCCTTCCACTCTGCTATTTTCTCTTTTACGCATAGCCATCCAAGGAGTCCTGAGAGTATAGTGGTTACATGGTAGGCTACTAACCACAAGGTCGGCAGTTTGATCCCACCAGCTACTCCTAGGGAGACTAATGAGCCTTTCCATTCCTGTAAAGTGGTATAGTCCCAGAAACCCACTGAGGCAGTTCTACCTCTTCCTGCAGGGTTGCTATGCGTCAGTATTATCTCGATGACAATGGGTACGTAGATACCTAAATGTAGGAGAAGACAGAGGATTAGGTTACTTTAAAGTTTGCCAGTGAGCGAAAATCCAGGACAGTGGATAAAAAGTGGAAGGATTTGGCCATGAGCGTAGTTGAAGTGATATGGGGTCTCCTTACGTTGAGACGCAGGTGAGTGTGGCAATGGATTCCACACTCCATTTTAGATGAAAAAGAAAACAGTTAAGTCGGGAGACAAGGCTTACCAAGAAAGAAAATGTGCATCGAGCACAACACCAACGAGCTGGAAGCCACCAAGATGAGATCTGAGACTTCTGTTTAAGGTGAAGCTGTCAGGGTCTGCCCCGGGGGGCTGGAATGATGGGAAAGTGCAGGCATTGGTGTTGAGGTGGGCAAGGCCTTCAAAAGGTAGCTGTTGAGGAGATTTCTTCTTTTAGGAAGTTGGAGGAAGAATGCTTTTGTTTTTTTTCCCCTTCTGTGAAGTATAACAAAAGTCCACGCCCTTTTATATAAACAAGTATGAGAAAAAAAATCACATGAGCATTTCAGTTAATACAGTTCATTTCACAATATTCATCCCCCATTCATGATTACACAGCAACAACAACCAAACTCTCAGAAAAGACAGAGACAAACTTCCTGAGTTATAAAGCAACTATAATAAATAATGAAAATAACCAATTATAGCTAATATTATGTTGAAAGTTGACTTCAGTGATATTAACTCTCAGCTTTCTTATTCAACATTGAATATTCTAGCCAGTGCAATAAGGCAAGAAGAGGATGTTTGTTGTTGTTGTTTGCTTGTTTTTAATGCAGACAGAAAAAGAACAAACAAATCATACTCAATCTGCAGATAACAATTGTTTAAATAGACAAATTCTAAGAAATTTAAAAAAATCCTAGGTCTAATAGGTGATTTTGTTAAAGTTTCAAGATACAAAATAAGCATGGACAAATCAATTAAAGTTCTATAACATAATTATTTCATTATCTTGATTGAGTATAAGTGGGTTTAGAGTTTTAACTTCTTTGTCAACTCTGACTCACAGTAACATCATGCGGGTGGAGAACTGCCCAGTATGGTTTTCTCTGCAGGAGCCAGTGGGTGGGTTAAACTTGGCAACCTGTCTGTTAGCCACCAAAAGCTTAACCGTGACACGACCAGGGATCCTAGTTGAATGGTTACATCTTGTATGATTTCAGAAATAAAACATTCGACAAATGACGAAAGTATGGCAATGGAGAACAGATTAGTGGTTGTAGGGCCAAGGAGTAGGGTGGGGTAGACAAGAAGCTGATGAAGCTCTCCAAGGGCAACAGGAGGGATTTGTGGTGATTGGAATGTTTGCATCTCCACTTTATCAATGTCAATATCCTGGCGATGCTGCGGTACTAGTTTTCTGCCCTATGTTACTATTGGGAGAACTGAGAAAAGGTACATGGAATCTCTGTGTTGTTTCTTACACCTGCATGCGTGTCTATAATTATCTCAACATACAACTTTCACCTTTTAAAAACATTTGAAATACTGTAAGATCCAGAGGGTGTCAAGACTCAGGGTGTGTCTTTCTGGGCATCCATGACTTACCTTCTGCCACCACCTCTAAGCCATCAACACTTTCTCAGCTTGAGGTGGCACTGAGCACAAAACCTGCAATCCCTACACCTGCTCTGATAAAGCTCCCGTTTTCCTGTCTCATTACTTTCATCATGACAATTCTCCTCATCAAGAAGAAAGAAAGAGCCCTGAGCTAGTAGAGTCAGCGTCAGTTCATCATTCATTACATGAGCTTGAATGGCTCTGAACCCTAGTTTCCTCATCTGCAAAGTGAAAAACTGGTATGAGTATTTCCAAAAACTCTGAGCTTCTTTTCTGGGTCTTATAATTTATGAGTCTATGGAATGTTCTTCTTTTCCAGCTCTGCCTTGCAAAATTGGCTTAACAGCAAGTTAAAAATAAAAGTATATCAACAATTGTCGCCAGGATTCCTCTTAGAGAAGGACAAAGATGTTTTATGAGAAAGTCACAAATCAAGGAGTTCTGGTTGGGGATAAACAGACCTCAATGCGAGTCAAAAGGAAGCAGACAGAATTCTAAAATGAGATGAAATACTTGAAACAGTGTGCTTAAGAAAATTGGGAGTTATTTTATTTTTAATCCCAAGAAGAGAGGAGGGCAAAGAGTGATGAGACTGTGGGACCGCCAAGGTGGAGTGGCTGAAGGGGTTTTCAAAGTGAGTCTGGTTAATGTTCATTGGTAAGATCAATGTGCTACATGGTGGTGAACTCAGTCTCGCTTACTGCTTCCCGCAGTTCTACATTTCAGAAAGGCCTATGTGTTTTCAGGGGCACTCAAGGAAAAGGTGGAATAAGGAACAAAGGAGAACACTGGGTGGTGCCAGTCAAACTTACTGCCATCAATTAGATGCCAACGCATCGCAATTTCAAGGCCTGCAAATATTTACAGGAGCAGAAATCCTCCTCTTTGTTCCACAGAGTGGCTGGTGGGTTTGAACTGCTTATCTTTTAGTTAGAAACCCAAGAAAAGTGGTATAGGATTAAAAGGTTTATAGGCCAGATGATGCTAAACTCCCTCTGTTCTTACAATCCAGGAAAGGTAGGTCTGCATCCTCACCCCGCCCTCTGGAAAATTCAATGCCCCCCCCTAAAATGTTTTCTCCATAGTACCCCTCAAGGGGCCCAGGGGCCATACTGGTTACGTGTTGGGCTAAATCAGCAACGTCCTCACTTAGAAACCACCAGCCATTCCAAAAGAGAAAGACAGGGCTTTCTACTCTCGTAAATAATCACAGTCCTGGAAACCCACAAGGGGTTGTCCTATCAAATTTTCTCTGGCTGGTTACTGGAAGCAGATCACCAGGCCTTTCCATCACAATCTGGAAGCTCTGCTCAAACCTCTTGAGCCTCCTATCAACATGGAACCCTCCACACTGACGAACAGTGATGGCTGTGCATGAGATACATTGGCTGGACATTGAACCCGGGTCTCCAGCATGGGAGACAAGAATTCTTCTATTGAACACCCACAGTCTCCAGTAGTAAGCATTTGTTATTGTTCTTAAGCATACTTCAGCTGATTCTGACTCCTAGCGACCCTATACAAGAGAGAAGAACTCCCCCAAATGATTTCCTAGGCAATAATCTTGACAAGGGGAGGATCGCAGCGTCTTTGCCCTCTCAAAGTTCTTAGAGAACAAGTTCTCAATAAGAATGTAGGGAAGGACTGTGCTTCTTAGGCTGCCTCCTCCACTCTCCTGGAGGCTTGTAGACAAGACAAGTCAGAGGTCACACATGACAAGCAACAATGGCCATGACAATGAGTGTGAAGGGCAGGGTTACTTCTTCTTCTTTTTGAATGCTTTTTTTCTGGACTGCTTGCAAGGAGAAACTCTTGGGACTATGACTGTGGTGAGGTGAGAAATCATGAAACGCGCTGGTTTTTTAACGAACCTTTTCATTTCACAGAGAGCCATGTGAATAGAGCTTTTATCTCCCATAGAAAACCATCCAGATGTGGTATAGAAAATTGTACGAACAAACTTTAACCTCGGGATGGCTACTATTTGGTAATAAAAGGCTTTTTTAAGAGAAGTTCCGCGTGTGTCATGTGCTGTTAATTTCGTACCAACGCATGGTGCCAGCTGAACTCGGCACAGAGTCTGGAGGAGAAAATCCTTCTCCCGCAGCTCTGAGAGCTGGTGAGTGGCGTTTGCTGGTTTTACTCTCTTTCCCACATGCCCGACATCCTTCCCACGGTAATGTAGCGACAGATCCTTGCTACACATAGGCCAGTTCTTTCCACTGTCACTGCAGTGATGAAATGGAGAGAAGATTCCCCTTTATCAAGCCCATAGCTCTGCTCAGACCACTGCCACGAAGTCGGGTCTTTCTCACAGTGACCCTCCAGGGCAGAGAGTGGAGTTGCTCCATCAGGTTTCTGAGACTATACATCGTTTTGGGAGCAAACAGCTTCATCTTTCTTTCTTGGAATAGCTGATGGGTTTGAACTGCCAGCCTTGTGGTGAAAGGCCCTATGCTAAGCTCACTACACCACCAGGACTCCTTATATCTCTGTGAACAGCAAAACATAAAATCCTTACTAAGTATTAAGTAGCATTTATAACCACCCAGCAGCTACGGAAGAAAGGCTTAACCATCAGCGTCTATTGAGATTACAGGCAAGAAAAAAACTCTCTGGAGCATAGTTCTCCTTTGTCAACACATGGGGTGACCATGAGTTGTAATCGATTCAGTAGCAAAGGATTGGGTTTGTGCTTTTTGCTGCATCACCCGCTTCTCTGTTTACCCCTGCGTACCCAGAAGGGTGCAGCTCCTGACACTAGCTTGTGCTAGGTGATGGTGTAGTGGTTACGAGGTGGTCTGCTAACCACAAGGTCAGCAGTTCCAAACCACCAGCCACCCCATGGGAGGAAGCTGAGGCTTCCTACTCCCATAAAGAGTTTCTCTCTCAGCTATCCACAGGGACAGTTCTCCTCTGTCCTATCAGGTCTCTGGGTTGGAATTGACTCAATGGCAGTGAGTGAGTGACAGATCACAGGATTATATTCCTGTACAAGTCAGTCAAAATCTGACATCCCTATACTGTGTGCTTACTGAAGAGCTTCCTTGTAAAGAAAACCAAAACCCAAAGACATCCTTCCATCCCTTAAATACTCCTCCCTCCCTTCCCCCTCTTCCTGTTCTCTTTTACGCATCCTTCTCTTAGCTCATGTAACCAACCAACCCGTTGCTGTCAAGGCAACTCTAACTCACAGTCACCCCATATGGAGTAGGACTGAGCTCTGTAAGGCTTTCAGTGGCTGCGTTTTCAGAAGCAGATCACTAGGTCTTTCATTTGACGGACCCCGTTGTGGAATTGAATCTCTAGCCTACAGGCTGACAGCTGAGTGAATGCACTATTTGTCCCACCCAGACTCTCTTGGTTAACTCTGTAAAAGGAAGAGAAAACCCAAATCAAGCTCACTGCCACTGAGTCAAGTCTTACTCATAGCGAGCCTGTGGGACAGCGTAGAACTGCCCCTGTGGGTTTCAGAGACAAGTCTTTAGGGTAGTAGAAAGCCGTATCTTTCTCTGATAGATGTGGCTGGCAGATTGGAACTGCTAACCTTGCAGTTAGCTTCCCAATGCATAACCCACTACGCTGCCAGGGCTCCATGAGAGGAACATCGCTCTTCTGAACAGAGAAAATCACAAAGAGGTGGCATGGAAAGAAGCCGCACAGAGAGCCTCTCTTCCCATTGTTTTCATTCACAAAACCCATCCGGCTCTCAAACTGTTGAATTAGGAAGCCAAAAGCATCATCTACATCCCGGTATTTAGTAAGTTAATAACGATTTGGCAATGGTGGCAGGTACCTTCAAAAAGGTGCCAGCCTTTTACTTAGCCTGCAAAATGAGCACAGGCATAACCTCCACTCTTTTTTTCCAAAAAAAGAAATAATATAAATACATAACAACCCAGCAGAACCCTGGCAGTGTAGTTGGTTACTCACTGAACTGCTAAGCACAAGATCAGTGAGTTCAAACTCACCAGTTGCTCTGAAGTGGAAAAATGAGGCATTCTCCTCCCACAACAATTCACAGGCTCCGAAACCCCAAGGACCAGCTGTACTCTGTTCTATAGAGTTCCTGAGTCAGAATCAAGTCAATGGCAGTGCATTTGGTTTTCTTTCTGTTTATACTTACTCAACCCATTGACTTCTCTCCAGAAAAGCACGCTGACAATGGTCTCTGAACACTGGTTCCCTTGTGGATTCTCCCTTCTTTTAAGATGCTTCTTCATCTCTGAACACTTGACCCTACTCTTGCACCAAACAGACCCATGTTCAGCCTACCTCGGCTCACCCCGCCACCACACCACACACCCCGCATTGCCCCTTTGTGGAAATACGTGCTTCTTTAGCATCCACTTTTAGGTACAACAACTTTCATTGAACTTTCTTCATTAGAACCTGCCCCCGGGGTTGGGAAGCTTGTAAGAGAGGTTCTGCTGGTAAAAAATGGATCGGCTCCATTGTAGCCTCGGTTCTTACATCTGTCAGCCAGAAGGCCCCAAGCAGTGGCATGAAAGAAAGACAGTATGGTTTGCCAAAGATGATGTAAGCTCAGGACTGGTCCATATCGTGAGTGCAGTGAGCAACCGCTGTGTGTCTGACTCATGTTCTAATTCTACCAAGTTCTCCATCTTTCTTCCCAGCTGCTGTCAAGCTGCCTTCAAGTCGGCCTCCAATGCTTGCAGACCCCATACACAATGGAGCCATGTGCTGTCTGGGACTGCACCAGCCCCTTAATGAGTTTCAGATCAAAGCACTGTCACCCACAGAGCTTTCCTCAGATGATTTTTGGAAGTAGACGATCAGGCCTTTCTTCTGAGTCTGGGTTAATCTCAAAATTCTGCCAAGATCTGTTCAGCACCAACCTGCACAGAGAGGTGGGTGGCGGATGCGTATGAGGGGCACTGACTAGAAAGAGAACCAGGTCTTTCACATGGAAGGTGAAAAGCGGAGGGGACCCTTCTTATTTCTTCCTGGGAATCTGTCCACTGAACAAGAGAGAGGTGCGGTTATCTACCCACATGGGATCTAGAGTGTACCCAGTCGGTTTCATACGCTTCACAGCAGGTTAAAAATAAATAAATCAAAAGTGCCCACCTCCTCCTATTTTAAAACCCCATGTTTTCATGTTGGCACATTTTTTTTGATCAACGTTGACCAATGTACTACCAAGTGTGAATTTCTGAGGAACACCAAATTTCTGGTGATCATTAAAAGTGGCTCACAGGAGTTCTTGGACATTGAGAAAAATCTAGCATCTTAGAGGGACAAGTTCCTATTTTGCTCTTTCTCAGTTCTTGAACGGGTGGCCTAATGGATTATACATTCAGCCACTAACTTCCAGGTCAGTAGTTGCAACACCCCCTTCCCCACTCCCCACCTCTGCTGCTCTCCAGGGGAATGAGCAGGCTCTCTGCACCCATCAAGATGTATCACCATGAACCTCAGGCAGAGTCGCCGTGAGTCCTTGGCGAAGCTCTGGCAGTAGGCTTTAGTGCTTTCAAAAGAGTCCTCAGTGGCATTACATCATTTTGAGCTCAACGTGGCTGTTAACCAAACGCTGGGTGGTTTGAACCCACAGGGGCTCCGTGGGAGGAAGATGAAGTGATCTGCTTTCATGCAGTACGCTCTGTCTTCTAGATTCACTAGGAGTTGAAATTGATTCAGTAGCAACAGTTTGTTTGGTTTTTCACTAACCAAAAGGCTGACAAGTTGAATTCATCCAGTGGTGTGGCAAAAGAAAAACATGGCAATTCCATTCCATAAAGATTACAGCCAAGAAAACCCGACGGGGTGGTTCTACTCCATAACACAGATGTGAGCTGATTTACAAGTTCAGATAGCACAGCCCAGACAGAATCGACTCCACAACAACTGTTTTTGGTTGGTTTGTTTTGCTTCCCGCCCCCTTTCCCATCTTTCAGAAAAGTTTATCACAGAGCTCAGCTGAATGCCTCATAAACCAGGGTCTGAAAAATATCAGGATGCTGGAATTATCATTAAAAGTGGCTCACAGGAGTTCTTGGACACTGAGAAAAATCCAGAGTAGAAAACCCTAAGGAAAAGGGGTCCTTTAACACAATCCAAACAAACAACTTTAGCACAATCCAAACAAACAAACAAACAAACAAAGACTACTCAGAGTAATATGTCCAAATCCTTACATGTTAAACTTAAATGGAACATTCAGAAAAAATCTAGATTCCTTATGATGGCTTCATGCCATTGAGCTGGTTCCAACCCACAGCGACCCGTCTACACCATCTTTGCAGCCATTGTGTCAATCCATCCAGTCCAGGGTCCTCCTCCTGTTCCCTGACCGCTACTTTATCAAGCACGATGTCGCTAGGTAAGAGTTAAAGGGAAGTGTCCTCAGTCTTTTGCATTTGATACCAGACCAAGCTGATTCCAGAAGGAAAGAAGTTATGCTGGAAGTATCCTGAAGGGACAAGTTGATCAATGGGCTCACATTGTCTTTACACGGGTATAAACCAATACTTCACCTTCTTCTTTGTTTACTGAGACGCTTATCAGATGGGAAACGCTGGGAAGCTGCCTTTTCTGAATTCAGGGTGAATGCTTTGGAAACTCAGAAGTCATTTTTGAGCTGATTTACAAGATCAGATAGCATCTCTGGCTTCAAACCTAGCTTTCTTTTTGAGTAGGCAGCCTTGAGGACAGAAAGGGGGGGGGGGAGGCGCGGTATTAATAGTGGTAATTTTATTGCTGCTCAGTCCCCGTTGGGACTCATGGGGCCCCGTGTGGGCAGGGCAGAACTGCCCCGTTAGATTTTTCAAGGGGGTGACTTTTCAAATACAGATCACTAGTCCGCAGATCCCAACTCTCAGGCCAGGAGATTTCGGCCTCTTTCTGGATCCTTCCTTTGCCTACCCCTATGAATATCCAGGCTGTTTTTAAAAGCCATATATTCAGAGAAAATTGAACCTGGGTAGAAGTGAGGCTTGGCCAACTCTCCTTGTGTGTGGGGTGGGGTGGGCATCTCGGGAAATCGCTGGCTCGTGCTGCGGCCTGAGGGCAGCCTGACCCCTAAGTGCTCCGCAGCACTTGACCCTGGAAGACTTCAGCCTTCTAGAGCTGCAACTGCGAGCTCAGCTCCAAACCGCGTTTTCTGCTTATTACTAGTTCGGCTGTTTGCAGCAGGGAGATAGGGCAGAGGCCTGTTCTGATTGGCTGCTTTCCTCTGACTTAACATTCAGCTCAGCCAATCACCTCATTGCACTCCAATAGCTTACGGATTCCTTGTAACAGCCGCTGCTTGCTCTGGGGCTAAAAAGGAGGGGCACGGGTTTGGGGGCGTGTGGAGAGAGGGAGAGGGAAAAAAAGAGCAACAGCTACAAAAAACAAACAAACAACAAACGGTACACTGGACATCTGGAGGGACCCTGAGAGAGCCTCTCTCTTCTGCCAGAAGCCCCCCGGGAAGGCTTGTTTGCACCCCATCTTCTTGGCGCACGTTTGAGGCAATTAGTGAACCTAAATTCACACCATTTTCAAAGTAGGTCATTGGAAGCAATCTCAGAGGAAGAAGGCTACGCGATCAGCCACAGTCAGCCGGGACTGCAAGGAGGGTGAGACCTTGCAGTGAACGGACTAGGCCGGCGGGCCTGAGAGGCAGCTCCTGCGCAGCAGGACGCGCTGTCCTCGCCCTCCTAGGACAGCAGACAGGCAGGTTGTCCCCGCCCTCCTAGAACAGCAGACAGCCGACCCACGATCCACTCTCCTAACCGTTTATAAATGACCAGGGACTGCGTGCTCTGGACACATCTGCAGCAGGAGTTGGGTGTTAACCTGAATGAAATCCACTATAAGAAGGATGATGTCATCCTTATTCAGCTGTTTGATCTACCGGTTCAGTACATTCATTGTTAACTAGGACGTGTGTGGAAATTTTTTTTTTGCTTTGTTCCCCCTCCCCCCCCCCCCCCCGAGAAGGCCTACTGGCTCCCCTGAGCAGAATGCAAGTAAAAATAAAGAATTGCAAACCGGACTTTGAGGTCTATGCAGAGGAAATCAATGCATGCATCGTCGTTCCAAACATACTTCATATCTGCTCTTCAGTACGTCAAACGCATGCACTATTCTTCACACGCACCTGCAGATTCAGAGGTAAACCACCCTTTCTTAATTAACGACATACGGAGCCACATGTCACAGATGCTTAAAAAGTATATGTCTCTAAGCAGGACCTACCTTCTGATAGCATTCAGAAGTTATCTTCTCAGAGCTGCTTGTTCCACCTGCAGTGCGCCCACTGCCCTGCCCTGCCCACCTGGCAAGCCTACCCAGGTTTTAAGACTCTTCCCAAAACCTTCTTCTCTAAGAAGCCTTCCCTGGCTCCCAATTCCTGGTGATTTCTCCCCATTCAGAATCCCTGCAGCAGTTAAAGTAGCCGATACCACACGCCTAGGAATAGCTGTGTGCCGGGTTATTGCTTTCTAATTGTTTATTGCACCATAAGTCCTGGAGATCAGAACACTTTCTCGCACTTCGATTGTATATCACATGGTACTTAGCACCGTGCACTGCTTTCAGGGCTGTGGGAGACTCAAACGGGAGCAGGAAGACAGAAAAGGAACATTTTTTGAATTCCTAGAAGACTCCACTTACTGCACCAAGATTTATATCAATTTTTCCCTTTAAAACTCAGCAACCCTAAAGGGTAGAATTTTCTTTCCACCATTTTAAAGATAAAGAGACAGAAGCTTGGGACAGTTGCATAACTTATCAAAGATTCAACTGACACTAAGATTCTGTCTGCCTGACTCCCTACCATTCCTATTACACGTCCATTCTCAACCTGGGCAGATCCACTCAGAAAATTTTCAGATGTCTAGGCCCCATTCCTGAGGATTAAGATTCTGATTCCCAAACCTGGTGCAATGGCTCAGTGCTTGGATGCTAAGCTAAAGGTCAATGGTTTGACTGCAAGGAAAGACCAGGAGATCTGCTCCCATAAAGATTCTAGCCACCCCCACCCCACCCCACCCCCGCCCCCCATAGAGTTGATTCCTCATAGCGACCTTGTGGTGCCCCACAGTTTTTATACACAGGACTCGCGCTAGCACAGTGGTTAAGCACCTGACTGGTAGCCTAAAAGTTCACAGTTTGAATCCACTAGTTATTCTGAGGGGGAAAGAAGAGACAGACTGCTTCTGTGAAAAATAATGGCCTTGGCTACCCTATGGGGCAGTTCTACCTCTGCCCACAGAAAATCTGGTACAATTGGTTTGGGGCGTGAACCCTGGAAAGCTCGGCCCAATCCCTGAGCTTCCCAGACTGAAACCCTTAGTTCAGGGTGAGGTCATGACGACTACAGGTTTCTAAAGGCTCACAGGTACTTTTGATCTGCAGTCAGAGCTGAGAACCCGCCCACACCACTTGCTGCCCCGCTCTGGGACTCATAAATGGGAAAGCATTACTTTCTAAAAATAATTCTATCAACAAGCATTAGAGTGCTCTCCCATGCATAGCAGGGTACTGAGTTTGGGGAGTGGGGGTGGGATACACTATAGAAGAAATAATAGGGCTTCCTACCACCAGGATTTCTAATCTGTACCTGGTTCAGTGCTGACTTCGCCTTTGATCTGTGTCTGTCATATTGCAGACTGCTGTGTTAAACTGACAGATCAGGAGTCTTCTTCTGCATCTCGGAGGAGAAGGGATATCTTGGATACCTGGCTAAAGGATAATGTTTATCCTTCATGAGCGGCACGAGTTTGTGTGAATGTTTATGCACGAATGTGTGTATTTCAATTATTAATATAGGGGAGGAATGAAAAAGGGAAGGGAAATTAAACCACACAGCTCTCTGCAACTTCCAATATGTGGGCAAGAAGAGGGGGAAAGGGAAGGTGGGGGGGGGGAGGTAAAGGAGAGCTGATACTAAGGGAAAAAAGAGAAGGTTTAAGAAAAAAGAGAAGGTTTTGAAACTGACTGTGGTAGCAATTGTACAATCCTGCTTGATGTGATTAAACTATGGAATGATATGATTTCTGTATTGGCTCCCAATAAAATGGTTTAGGAAAAAAAATAAAACAAATAAAATATTTTAAAAAGGAAGAGGGCGAAAGAAAGAAATCTAAAGAGCCTGCTCACTTGTATATAATAAATCCCTGATATGTTTAGTAATGCTTCCAATGATCTGAAAATCAAGGAAAACGGCCTGTTATAAATTTATGTGCTATTAGCTTTAAACATTTCCTAAAGTGCACGATCCAGAACATATGAGAAAACAACGTAATACTGGGTGGGAGGGTGGAATCAGGGGGTTATCTTATTTTGTGTAGTAAGCTCGGCCCCAAATAATGCATTAAAAAATTCTGTAAAAGTCATCCCACCATTGCATGAATACTTTATTTTATTTTCATTGCATAATTATTGTGGGTTCATAAACCGCAGCTACTGTTAAGCACCAGGCAATGGGGATCTTTTAGAGAGCACATTATTTTAAAGGCAGGGAAAGCACTTTTTCAATAATTGAACACGTGACATTTTTATGCAATCACTTACTAGTTGACATTCAACCATTTCATGATCCAGAACCAATAGTACTGACGGCATGAACCCGAAATCAGGCCCCAGGAATTGATGGA
Source organism: Tenrec ecaudatus (assembly GCF_050624435.1). NCBI lineage: Eukaryota > Metazoa > Chordata > Mammalia > Afrosoricida > Tenrecidae > Tenrec > Tenrec ecaudatus. Next base: position 298,643,338 of record NC_134530.1, on the reverse strand, counting down.
ATACCAATTCAAATGTTCCAGCAAGCCGATGAAGCACTGGAAGCACTCACTCATCTATGCCAGGAAATTTGGAAGATGGCTATCTGGCCAACTGACTAGAAGAGATACACATTTGTACCCATTCTGAAGAAAGGTGACCCAATAGAATGCAGAAATATCAAACAATATCACTGCTATCACAAGCACATTAATTTTGCTGAATTTCATCCCACATTGGTTCTGCAATACACTGACAGGGAGTTTCCAGGCTCAGAAAAGGATGTAGAACAAAGAATATTCATTGTTGATATCAGATGGATTGGTTGAAAGCAGGGTGTTTACTTGTGTTTTATCGAGTATGCAAAGGTATCAGATTATAACAAATTATGAATAGTCTCAAGAAGAATGGAAATTCCATAACACTTCATTGTGCTCATGGAGGATCTGTAAATGGATCAAGAGGCAGGTGTGTTTTAAAAAAAGGGAATATTGCAAGGCTTAAATTCAGGAAAGGTGTGTCAGGGCTATATTCTCTCACTATGCTTATTCAATCTGTATGCTAGCAAATAATCAGAGAAGTTGTAATAGGAAGAAGAATTGATGAACAATTTGAGATATGCAGATGACACACTCTTGCTTGCTGAAAGTGAGAACTTGAAACACTGATGAAGATCAAGGACTGTGGCTTTCAATATGGACCCCGACTCAACTTAAAGGAAACCTAAATGGTCACAACCAGACCAGTAGGCAAGTAACACCGTGATAAATTGAGGAAAGATTGATGTTAAGGATTTCAAGTTGCTTGGAACCACAATCAATGCTCATACAAGCAACAATCAAGAAATCAAACAACACATTGCATTGGGTAAATTTGCAGCACAAGGACTCTATAATTTTGAAAAGCAAGGATGTTACTTTGAGGACCAAGTTGTGTGTTAGTTTGGGTTGACTAGAGAAACAAATTCATAGACACTCATATGTGTATAAGAAAGAGCTTCATCACGCCAACCTGTGTGATCACCAGGTGTCAAAAGGATCAGGTATCAGGCATCAAAGGAAAAAAATCATATCATTGTGAAGGAGGGGGAGTGCAGATTTGGGTCTCAAAGCCCATCTGTAGGCAACTGGACATCCCCTTGCAGAAGGGTCGCGGGGAGGAGATGAGCCAGTCAGGGTGCAGTGTAGCAATGACGAAACACACAATTTTCCTCTAGTTCTTAATGCTTCCTCCTCCCCCCAAACACAGCCCCAATCATGATCCCAATTCTACCTTACAAATATGGCTAGACCAGAGGATTTACACTGGTACAGATAGGAACCAGAACCACAGGAAGTCCAGGACAGATGATCCCTTCAGGACCAGTGGTGAAAGTGGAGATATCGGGAGGGTGGAGGGAAGGTAGGGTAGAAAGTGGGAGCCATTTTTAAGGATCTACATATACCTCCTCCATGGGGGACAGACAACAGAAAAGTGGGTGAAGGAAGACATTAGACAGTGTTAGATATGACAAAATAATAATTTATAAATTATCAAGGATTCATGAGGCAGAGGAGAGCTGGGAGGGAGGGGGAAAATGAGGAGCTGACACCAAGGTCTCAAGTAGAAAGTGAATGTTTTGAGAATGATGAGGGCAGCAAATGTACAAATGGATTGTGTTAAGAGTTGTACGAGCCCCCAATTAAATGATTAAAAAATTAAAAGGAGAAGAAAGTGTGAGGAAAAGTATTCCTAAAACAGTATTTGGGATGTGAGAGCACATTAAAGTAAACGCCATATATTAAAAAAGGGAAGAAAGAAAGATCTTTATATACAAGAACAATTGAATATTGAGAAAACATCTCAGCCAAGTTCAGATCAGGTCCATAAGTCCGATATCAGCCCATATGTGTGATACCAATCTACAAAGTCCTCTTTAGACTCATGAAACACATGCAATGATGCCAAATGTCGGGAGATCACAGTACAGTGGGTGGAAAGCCTTGTGGACCCAGTGGAGAAATAAGCATCTTAGCGCTGGCATGGGTCTCCACATGGCTTCTCAGCTCCAGGGCTCTAGTGTAGCTTCATGTGTCTTGTCATCAGGAGTACCTCTCAGGAAGTGAGTGTGTCCCACCTCCAGTGAGCTATTTATCTCCTTAGTACCTCCAAATGAGGTCATCAAGCTGTGACCTGATTGGCAGACTGAACTTTACCCCTTCACTCTTAATAGTCTCAAGTTGACAACAGATTAGGTAACTACCACAGTGTGCCTGACCCAAGTTATTTTCTTTTAAAAAAATCATTTTATTGGGTGCTCATACAACTCTTATCACAATCCAAACACACATCCATTGTATGTCAAGCATACTTGTACACTTGCCCATATCATTCCCAAAACATTTGCTTTCCACTTGAGCCCTTGGTATCAGCTCCTCATTTTTTCCCTTCCCTCCTTGCTCCCCCTCCCTCATGAACCCTTGATCATTTACAAATTATTATTTTGTCATATCTTAACTTTCTGATGTCTTCTTACACCCTCTTTCCTGTTGTCCATCCTCCACGTAGGAAGTTATATATAGGTCCTTATAATTGGTTCCCCTTTTCTACCCCACCTTCCCTCCACCCTCTCAGTATCTCCACTCTCACCACTGGGCCTGAAGAGATCATCTGTCCTGGATTCCCTGTGTTTCTGGTTCCTATCTGTACCAGTGTACATCCTCTGGTGTAGCCGGATTTGCAAGGTAGAATTGGGATCATGATAGCATGTGTGGTGGATGGGGGGAGGAAGCATTTAAAAACTAGTGGAAATTTGTGTGTTTCTTAGTTGTTACTATACTGCACCCTGACTGGCTCATCTCCTCCCCACAACTGCTCTTTAAGGGGATGCCCAGTAGCCTACAGATGGGCTTTGGGATCCCAATCTGCATGCCCTCTCTTTCACAATGATATGATTTATTGTTCTTTGATGCCTGATACCTGATCCTTTTGACACCTCATGGTCACACTGGCTGGTGTGTTTCTTCCATGTGGGCTTTGTTGCTTCTGAGCTAGATGGCCACTTGTTTACTTTCAAGCCTTTAAGACCCATATGCTATATCTTTTGATAGCCGGGCACCATCAGCTTTCTTCACATTTGCTTATACACCTGCTTTGTCTTAAGCGATCGTGTCAGGAAGGTGAGCTTCATGGAATGCCAATTCAATAGAACAAAGTGTTCTTGCATTGAGGGAGTACTTGAGTGGAGGCCCAATGTCCATCTGCTACCTTTCTACTAAACCTATAAATATATACATGTAGATTTATTTCTATTATCATATATAAATATATTTACATATGCATTCCTGTATATAGACCTCTATAAATGCCCTGTGCCTCCTAGTTCTTTCATCTATTTCCTTTTACCTTCCTCTATCATGCTCTGCCTTTGTTTGGGTTTCAGTAATTTCTCTTTGTTACATTGCCCTTGATCAAGCCCTACCAGGCCTCTTTCACCCTATTTTCCACTGTTTGTTTACCTCTAGGTGTTTCCTTCAGTAGAGTCCGATGGGGTGCCATGTCCTGACCCTAAAGTCTATTCTTGGCACTCCTTGGGGGACCTCCCTGCTCTGCTCCCTCTGCAGCTCTGCTTCATGACCCTAGTGTTTTGCCTCGGTGTGGTGAAGTCAGACTGAGCCAATCCTGACACTGTGTCTCCAGTGTTGTCCCCCGTAGGGCCATGGGTCAGCGAGGGTCATCATGTCTCCTAGTGGGGTCAGCCATATAGTCCACTCTGTGCATTGGCTGTTCTGAGCGGAGATATCATCCTCAAGGCTTGGTGGGCCAGGATATGCTCCACTCTTCTTCCTCCCCCTTCATTTGCTCCCATGTGCTTTGATCAGACATGTCCCTCTCTCTGAACTGCAGCGTCAGTGTTGTCCTCTAAAGGAAATTCTTCTGAGGGGATCCAAGTCATTTTCAATTGCCTCCAATGCATGTGAAAGTTGGACATCGACTAAAGAAAACTGAAGAAGAATAGATGCATTTGGATTATGGTGCTGGTGAGAAATACTGAAAATACAATGTCCTGGCAAAAGAACAAACAAATCTGTCTTGGAAGAAGTATAGCTGGAAGGCTCCTTAGATGCGACAATGACAAGATTTTATCTCATCTACTTTGGACACGTCAGAAGAGAGTAGGATCTGGAGAAGGTCATTATGCTTGGTAAGGTAGAGGGGTGGCGAACAAGAGGAAGACCTTTGACCAGATGGACTGGCACAGTGACTGGGCGATTGTGAGGATGGTGAAGGACCAGAGGTTTTTCCTTCTGTTGTTCATTAGGTTGCTATGAGTTGGGACCAACTTGATGGCACCTAACAGCAATGTTGATTGCCTACTTAACTGTTTTAGGTCATGTTTTATATGCATTTATATGCTTTATATGCTTTTCAGGTATTCTTAATCTTCTCATCCAAGGGGTGAAGTAAGTACTATTACTACAATCTCCTTTTACAGATGAGAAAATGGAGGCATGGTGAGATGTTAACTAATTTGCCCAGGCCCTCAGCGAGTTGGGAACCACTACCACTCAGCCAGTGGTTGTGTGAAGAAAGACCTGGTACTCTACTCCAATAAAATTGAAAACCTAGGAAAGCCTCTGGGGGCAGTTTCGGTCTATCCTTTGGTACCTCCATGAGTTGCAACTGAGCTGATGACAGTTAGAATAGTAACATGATGACATGGTCTTGTTTTAAAGCAGTATGCATGTGAACTCATGTTTTCCCTAGACTGCTATTAGATTGTTTTAGAGAGTAGGGTTTTATTTTTATGTGACTCTGACATATGATATCACACACACACACACACACACACACACACACACACACACAGAGAAAAATTCCCGATGGAAAGCAACCATTCCTCGGTCCCAAATTTAATTTCAGGCCCTACCAACACCCTTCATTTAGATTATGACCTGCAGAACTGTGAGATAATACGTCTCCGCTGTTTGAAGCCCCTCAGTTAGTTAGTGGTACTTTGTTATAGGAGATTTAGGAAACCAAAATACATATCAACACTTTAAAGGATATCATGGAGTATTAGCAAGCAGCAAAATACTGCCCTGTCCTTGAAGGCCCTTAACACATGCAGATCAAATTCTGATAGCCTAGTTAAGATCCTTCTGTGGCTTTCTGCCTTCCTCTAAGTGGCAAGTCCCCACCGGTTTCTTCTCTGTCCCTCAGGAGGCCAAGCAGCAGCAGCTGGACTTCCCTTGGAACTTAAAGCACCATGCCCTTCCTAGGGCAGGGTCTCTGTGAGTGCCCTTCCACAAGCCAGGTTTGCCTCTCCCTGTCTCCTGTTCCTGCCTGACCTGAAGCCAGTCACTCCCCACCTCTCTGTCACGCCCCGCCCCACTGCCTTTTCCTGCTGCTCTCGGGGCAGGGGCAAAGGTTTCTGAGTAGTGGTAGATCCCCATCTGCAGTGAACAAATATGCATAACCCACTACCCACATCACTACCAATTAGTAAGAAGTACAAGTAAGCCCAGACAGGAAGATGTCATGAGGCTGAGAAGCAGACAGGTACCACAGAATCTTTAATGTGGTGGGGGTGGGGGAAAGGGGAGTGTAATTGTTCACTACAGATTAATGAATAGGCCCAAGTGAATCCATGTTTACCTTGACTCTTGTATAATCTGAAACCGTTTCTGAGGAAAGTCTTCCTCAATAGTAACCAGGTCCTGGCTATCAAGCACCCTTCACAGGCCTGGCTGGAAACCTGTTAAGGAGCCCTGGTGGCACAGCGGTTAAGCACTTGGGTTCTCATGGAAAGGTTGGTGGTTTGGGCACAGTGTGGGAATCCATGGTGTCAGCATCCCCTCCATGGACTGCCTGCTGTACCGGACTCCATAGTTACATTTACCACATATATTATCCATAGAATATTCTGTACTAACTATAGTGATACATTGCTTAATCTACTATTTCTTAGATTCTATGAGTACTAGCAACCAACCTGCTTTGCACACTCATTTTGCAACATTATTAAATTGCACCTTTATTGGTAAGTAAGTGGGAACCTTATTTATTTATCATTCAACCTAATTTATTGATGATAATCCATGCCTTTTAATTTTTCTCCTTCTCCTGTAATTGCTAGTTCATTCTCAACAATGTCATTGATATAGTTTCACAAATACTAATGATCACAATCTTGTAGCTAAAACACCAGGAATTTTGAGGAAATCAGCAATTATAAAATGTGGGCAACAACAGTAGTGCTGGTAGCAATGTGCAGATGAGCTCACATGATTCAAAGTATCATTGACATTACTTAACAATGACATCTCCGGCCAGGCACATTAGAGGGACGTAGGGGCAGACCCTGAGAGAAGTGTAAGAGTTCAAGGTAACAGAGGGAAATTGTGTTATACACACAGTCCTGCAATAACTGTGATTCACAAGGGGCTGCTTGAATAAGAAGATAGGCTGAACAGCTATGGAAGTTTGGTAGAGGAGATATATATATACATATTTACCTTTACTGCAAATGTATCTATGAAGGTGGTGGAGAACACAGAGGCCAAGATTATGAAAGTTTATTAGGCCTAACCTAACTCCTGGAGGCTCAGGATCATCTCAGGAGACATTGAAGTCAACTGGCATAACATTGTTCACAATGACAATGTTCTACATTTACTTTGTTAGTCTTTAAAACTCCTCATTGGCCTGACAGAGTATACCAATTGCTCTCTCCTCATTCTCAGGCAAGAAAAGTGATCAAAAGATACCTGGAAACATCAGTTCAATGGACTAATCGACCACACGAATATCAGTATCATAACCCTGAGATCAGAAGAAAAAGATGGTGCCCGGCTACTACTACCAACTCCGTTGTTATGGTCACGTTATAAGGCCCCATCTAGAGTGGGAGAAAAATGTTGAACAGAACTCACATGCATACAAGAGAGCAGGTTTCCTGGTCTAATAGAGACTGGTGGGACCCTCTCAAGAATATGTCTCTTAGTCACCCCTCAGATCTGGAACTGAACTTACCTTCCTGTTAGAATAACCAGTCATTTCAGATGAAAAGGGCAGCATTTAATGACAAAGTTCAGAGGGGTAAGAAAGAAGATGACAGGAAACAGAAATGTAGAAAAGAAGTGAGATAAGCATTGGTACCTAGAGGGGAACCCTTGAGGGGATTCTAATGGATTTGTTGACACAAGATATGATGGACTGTCCTGTCGTGTTTTATCAACTGAAATGTATCCGAGAAGAATTCCTGAGAAGTGAGCAATGGATAACCATGATAGTGGGAGAGGAGGAAAGAGAAAAGAAAAAGAGGGAAGAAGAAGAAAAAGTAAAAATTATCTAGATGGGTTTAAATATAGATATGAATATATGTAAATATATAAAGATAGGTACATTTGTATATATATATACAAGGAAGCAGATGGACTTTGGGTCTCTACTTAAATCATACCTCAGTCAAGAACAGTTTGTTCTAATAATGTGGCATTGAATGATACTCACCTTCCTGATACAATCACTGAAGTGAAAATGAGTGCATAAGCAAATGTAGTGAAGAAAGCTGATGGTGATGGCTGTTAAAAGATATGTCACCTGGGGTCTTAAAGGTTTGAAGTTAAACAAGTGGTCATCTAGCAGGGAAGCAACAAAGCCCACATGCAAGAAGCACACCAGTCTGTGTGATCATCAAGTGTCCATGGGGATAAGTATCAGAAGTTCAAAAACAAGCAATCAAATTGTCTCAAAGGAGCTTGAACAAAGTGGAGATCCAAAACCCACCTATAAGATAATTGGACAGTCCCTCACAGAAGGGCCACATGGGAGGGATGATAAATCTAGGGAACAGTATAGCACTGATGAAACACATAACTATCTTCTACTTCTTTAATATCTCTTCCCCTTACTATTATAGTCTTACCTCATTAATTTAGTTAGACCTACATATGTTCATTTGTATAATTAAGAGTATTCGATGCATAAAAGCAAAGATAGATAACCCTTCAGAAACAGTAATGGGAGTATTGATTCCCTGGGGACATGGGAAGCGGGGGTCAAAAGGGGGAAGATTCCTGGGGACACGGGAAGGGGGGCATCAAAAGGGGGGTCAAAAGGGGGTCAAAAGGGGGACATGGGAAGGGGGTCAAAAAAAGGGAAGAGGGAGGTGACAACAATGATGACTGTGTAACCCCACTCGAGGGGAATAAATTACAGAATTGTAGATGAATTGATATCTTGGATGGCAGCCAAAGCACAGAGTAGACCATAGGGCCAGCCCCACCACAATACATGATGTCCCTCACTGACCCATAGCACTATGAGGGACAACAGTGGAGGCACAATACGGGAATTGCGCCCAATCAGACCCCACCACACCGGGGTGAAACACTAAAGACAAGCAACAGAGCAAAGCACTGAAGTCCCTGGAGAATACCAAAATAGACTTTGGGGCCAGGGACTGGCACCCATCAGACTCGACCAGAAAGCACTCATAAAGGTCAACAAACAGACCTGGAACTATTTATAGGTTTTTCTTTTCTTTGTCAATCTTTTTTTGTTGTGGTGGTGGTTGTTGTTTTGTTTTCTTTTGTTGTTTTCTTCTGGTTCATGTTATTTTTGTGCTTATTTTTGTCTCTGCATGTCTATCTAGATAAGGTATGCAGGATAAACAATCCAGAGGAGAAAACAACAGGGCTGACTGTTCAGGCAGGGACACAGAAGATGGGGAGGCAGGGGCAAGAAATTGGGTGTTAACAAACCCAGGTACAAGGAAACAACAAGTGATCTAAAATTGATGGCAAAGAGGGCACAGGATGCCTGGTGGGGGTTGATTAAGGGTTGTGTAACCAAGAGGAATTACTGAAACCAGACTAAAGGCCAAACACAATAGTGGGACAAGACGAAAGTAAAAGGAAATAGAGGAAAGAACTTGGAGGCAAATGATATTTATAGATGTCTAAATACAGGCATGTGCATATGTAAATATATTTATATATAACCATAGTCAAATAGATCTATGTTCCTATATTTATATGTTAAGTATTACGGTTGCAGACGGACATTGCGCCTCTACTTAAGTATTCCCTCAATGCAAGAACACTTTGTTCTAATAGCCCAGCATTCCATGATGTTCACCTTCCTGGCATAATTGCCGAAGACAAAATGGGTGCATAAGCAAATATGGTGAAGAAATTAAAGGGGTGAAGATAAACAAGCGGTCATCTAGCTGAGAAGCAACAAAGCCCACATGGAAGAAGCTCACCATCCTGTGTGATCATGAGGTGTTAATGGGACTAGGTGTCAGACATCAAAGACTCAGAACAAAAACTCATATCAATGTGAATAAGGGGGAGTGTGGAGTGGAGACCCAAAGCCCATCTGTAGACAATTGGACATCTCCTTACAGAAGGGTCACAAGGAAGATAGCAGCCAGTCAGGGTAAAATAGAGCACTGATAAAACATAGGACTTTCCTTTAGTTCTTTAATACTTCCTCCCTCCCACTATCATGACCACAATTTTACCTTCCAAATTGGGCTAGACCAGAGCACACACATTGATACAGACAAGAGCTGGAAACACAGGGAATGCAGGACAGATAAACCCCTCAGGACCAATAATTAGTGTAGCAATACCAGATGGGTAGGGAAAGGTGGGGAGAGAAAGGGGGAACAGATTACAATGATCTACATATAACCCCCTCCCTCGGGGATGGGCAACAGAAAAGTGAAATATCGGTCAGTGTAAGACATCAAAAAATAATTTATAGATTATCAAGGGGTGGGGGAACAGGGAAATGAGAAGCTGATACCAAGGACTCAAGTAGAAACGAAATGTTTTGAAAATGACGATGGCAACATATGTACAAATGCACTTGACACAATGGATGGATGGATGGACTGTGATAAAAGTTGTACCAGTCCCCAATGATTTTTACAAAAAGATAAAGAATATAATAAAAAGTATTCCTGGGGGTAGGGTGGGGGATGGAGGGGATAGAGGGAAACTGATATCAAAGCGTTCAAGAAGAAAATGTTTTGAAACTGATGGTGGTAGCAATTGTAAAATATGCTTGATCTAACTGAATTATGGGTTGTTATAATATCTTTAAGATCTCTCAATAAAATGATTAAAAAACTGGTAAAAAAGATGTGTAGAGATCGTCAAATGTTAAACTGATGATCTGCTCTGTAAACATTCAACTAGTGCACAATAAAAATTTGGGTTTTTTTTTTGGAAGTTAGCATAGTTGTAACCTTGTTGTTGTTATTGGCGTCTTCATGTTGGTTCTGGCTCATAATGGCCCTATGCACAACAGAACCAAATACTGTGAGTCCAGTGCCATGCTCACAACTGTCCTGTTGGAGCCACTGGGTCAATCCAGCTCCTTGCCAATCTTCCACTTTTTTACTGACCCTGCACTTTGCCAAGCATGGTGTCCTTCTCTAGGGATTTATATCTTCTGATAAACATGTTCAAAGTACATGAAATGAAGTCTCACTATCCCTTCTTCTTCTTCTTTTATAATCACTTTTCAAAAATTATTTACTTATTTATCAATCACTTTATTGGGCTCTTATAGCTTTTATCACAATGCATACATACATCCATTGTATCAGCAAATTTGTACATATGTTGCCGTCATCCTTTTCAAAATATTTCCTTTCTACTAGGTCCCTTGGTATCAGTTCATTTCCTACCCTCTTAAACTCTTGATCATTTATAATTTTTTTTCATGTCTTACACCAATCATTGTCTCTCTTCACTCACTTTTCTTTTGTCCACCTCTCTGGGAGAGGATTATATGTAGATCACTGTGATCAGTTCCTCCTTTCTACCCCTACCTTCACTCACCCTCCTGGTATCACTACCCTATTGTTGGTCCTGAGGAGTTTATCTGTCCTGGATACCCTGTGTTTCCAGCTCTTTTCTGTACCAGTGTACATGCTCTGGTCTAGCCTACTTTGCAAGGTAGAATTGGGGTCTTGGTAGTGGAGGGAGGAAGCATTAAAGAACTAGAGGGAAGTTGTGTGTTTAGTTGGTACTATACTGCACCCTGGCTGGCTTATCTCTTTCTTGTGACCCTTCTGTAAGGGGGTGTCCAATTGTCTCCAGATGCATTATTCCCTCTTCTAAGGAGCACCTGGCTGTTTTTTGGAAGACAAATTTGTTTGTTCAATTTTCAATAATCTTTGCTAACACCACAGTTCAAGTGTATCAATTTCTTTTCAGTTTTCCTTATTCAATGTCCACTTTCCCTGCATATGAGTCCATTGAAAGTACTATGGCTTGGGTCAGACTCACCTTAGTTATCAATGAAGTAGCCATATTTTTCAACACTCTAAATGAGGTCTTGTACAGCAGATTTGCCCAATGTAATGTGCTCTTTGATTTCTTGACTGCTGTTTCCATGAATATTGACTGGATCCAAACAAAATTAGATCCTTGACAATTTTTATGTTTTCTCCATTTATCATGATGTTGTCTATTTCCCTAGCTGTGAGGATTGTTATCTTCTTTATTTCTTCTATTTTAACTCTTTCCATTGAGTTGCAATCTGTACCAAAGACTGCGGTTCTTGATCTTCGTCAGCAAGAGCTTCAAGTCCTCCTCACTTTCAGCCAGCAAGGTTGTGTCATTTGCGTAGCTCAGGTTGGTAATAAGCCTCCCTCCAGCCCTGATGCCAAGTTCTTCTTCATATAGTCCAACTTCTCCAATTACTTGTTCAGCATACAGAATTGAATAAATACTGTGAAAAGATATAGCCATGAATCACACCTTTCCTGATTTTAAACCATATAGTATTCCCTTGTTCTGTTCAGACCACTGCCTCTTGGTCCATGATGTTTCTGTATGAGCATAATAAATAGGAATTCCAGAATTCCCCATTCTTCTTAATATTATCTGTTATTTAGGATCCACACAGTTGAATGCATTTGCGCAATCCATAAACCACAAGTAAGCATCTTTCTGGTATTCTCTGCTTTCAGGTAAGATCCATCAAACATCAGCAGTGATGTATCTCATGCACATCCTCTTCCGAATGCAGCTTGAATTTCTGGCAGCTTCCTGTTGATGTACTGCTGCAACCATTGTTGAATGATCTTCAGCAAAATTTTACTTGCATGTGATATTGATGACATTATTCAATACTTTTCACATTCTTTTGGGCCATATGGGTCTCTTCCAGTTTTCCAGGTGTACTTACAAATTGGCCATGTAGGCATACTGGTACATGTAAGCTCAATTTTGAAAAATATGTCTGTGGTTTTAAGTAACCACAGGTATATATTTATGTAAAATAATAAGTTTCTCCTGAGACACTTCACAGAAATTTTATAGACAGTCATATTGATGTCACTGCCTTTGACAGTGCCACTTACTGTGGTCCTCTCCCCTCATATCCATCTCATGAGGTCACTGTTCAAATTCCTCAGTCACTCCGGGAGCTGTGGAAACCTTAAGGAACAGTTCTATTCTGCCTCATAGGTCTGCTATGGGTTGGAGTTGACTCAACGGCTATGGAGTTTAGCCATTTCTTTAGAGCAGTGGTTCTCCACTTTCCTAATGCCACGACCCTTTAATAAAATGCCTTGTGTTGCGGTGACCCCCCAACCATAAAATTATTTTTGTTGCTACTTCATAACTGTAATTTTGCTGCAACCCCTGTGAAAAAGTTGTTCAACCCCCCAAATGGGTTGGGACCGACAGGTTGAAACCACTGCTTTTGAGTCTATTTTTAGCTTGAATCTAGCCTACTGTTTCCCAAAGTGGGTGAAGTTGCTCCCTGGGGACTGGTGAGCCCACCACACTTTATTCTAGATTATGGGATATAGTATCAAAGTTTTAATTGACAGAGAGGGCACTGAGTAATATATATATATAAATAAAAATTTCCCCCTGAAAATCGGGCAGTAGGCCAAATATGTTTGGGAACCTATGCTAATTCAAGGTTCTCCTGTGCCCCACCCCAGTCCTTTCATGTAAATGCACTCTGACTCTTTGATCCCAAGGGTGTTACTGTCTCTGCTGGAATGGGTTCCAGGATTCTGGGATATCCCTGGTTCTTCCCCCACACCTCCTCAGATTACACTAATCTTTGTCCCATTTAGTTCCTGCTGGGGCCCTGATTGATTCAGGTATGCTTTCTCTGGGCTCAACTCTAAAATAAAACAGTGGTTTGGGTAAACTGGTAGTGGGAATTAAATGTCCTAAATGTCCTTTTCAAAATTAACGTCAATTTTCATCAAAATTTCTAAGCATCAAAGTGACTGTGCATCTTTGAAGAGAGAACTGATATCAAGTTAGGTTACATCATATTCAGTGATGAAAAGCACAATTTGTTAAACAGGATTCATGGTGAACCAAGGGAGGGAGGGAGGAGGAGCCTGATGCCCTAGAACACACCAGCTTGCAGCAGGAGACATCATGAGGGTGGTGTGTCCCCTGGGACCACCCTCACCCGACAAGCAGATGTTCAGGAACAAGTTCAAATGGCTGGGTAAGGACTAGTGTATTCTAGTGTCTTCTGGCTTACTCCAAATGAAGTGCACCAGTTCATCCACCTGCAACTACACTTCCTGTTCCTCCACCTGAGGCAGCTCCTGGGAAGCAGCTTCTGGCCTCTTCACAGGTAAACATGCTCCCAGCCAGAGACAAATGAGCCCCAAACCCCTTTCTCACAGACACCTTGCCCCTAATCGATAAAGCAAATATAGCACTTAAGTTAATTTGAGGAAATCAGAAAACTATAGAAAATTATTAAGTAGGGGGGAAAATCACCAGTAGTTCTATTATTCAGAGATAATCACTGTTAAACTTTGAGTGCTTTTTTCTAACATAATGTGTGTGTGGACTCACTTATTTAACGTGTAATACATTGATAAATTAAAATGATGTATCATGTATTAGTATAATATGTTATGTAATATATTCATCTAATATGTCTTAGTTACTGTTTTGTATTTTGCCTCTAATACTCATTGCAATGGCTACACAGAACTCACAGACAAAATTCTTGACTAAAGGGTTTATTGAGGACGTTAACAAATAGTAATGCCAGTAAGAAATGCTCTGGGTTGGGTTGTTTATCAGGACCTACGAGAACGTTCTTTCAAGTGTGCTAATCAATGCCCCAGAAGGCATACCACTCCCTTCTATACACCTCAATGCGTAGGCACTCAGCTCCACCTCCACGGGGCAGCACACCCAGCTCCCTGAATTGTGTGCATAGAGACACCCCACTCAGTAAGACTCTGCCCACAGGCACTCAGCTCTAGTCTGAGGGATCAGCAAGTCCAATATCCCTAATGAATTGTGCCCAGTCCCACCCCCTTCTTGCCTCCCACTCTGCAAGCCAGTCTCTGGCACAAAAGCACTCAGTTAACTTATTGTTTGGCTTGGTAAACCCATCACTTTGTTCCATACTATGTTTCCTGGTTCTGCTGCTGCTCTTCTGATCGTCTTCTGGATCCATAAGGTCCGAAGTGCAGAGATCTCAATTCCAGGGGACACGCTCCACTCCTGACTCTCGCTGACAATGCGAGTCCTCCTACTGCTTCCCAGAGGGCTAATGGTTTCCGGAGTAGGATGGCCCTCCAGGGAACCTTTTCACAATTACTCACAGGTGGATCTTGTCAGTATCTCACATACCTTCTTATCAGACCCATGCAGGAAAGGTCACTTTGGAGTTAGAGGCTCTGACTCGAAGAGCCACATTACATTATTCACTGTCCCTGCATTATATTCATATAGTAATACATATATAACATAATATAATATATTAAATGATATTTTGGGGGAATTATATTGTGCTATGCATAACTTTAAGGAGCTCTGCTGTCAGGCATTGGGCTGCTAGCTGCAAGGTCATTGGTTCAAACTCACCAGCTCTTTCTTGGTAGAAAAATGAGTCTTTCAACTCCTATAAATATTTTCAGCAGAAACTTTAGGGCACAGTGCCCTTTAGACTTGCTATGAGTTGGAATCAACTAGAAGCGGTTGGTTTGTTTCGTTTTCAGTTGGGATCAGCTGGGTGGCAGTGGGTTTCGTTTGGGGTTTGATACCTAACTTTATAGCCCGCTATTGTTGTTAGTTGCTCTGATTTATGAGCACCCTGTGTACAAAGAAAACACTGTTCAGCTGTACCCCTTCCTGGCAATTGTGGGTATGTATGTTCCAGTCCATGGTTGCACTCACTGTGTACTTTGAATGACCGCTAACCTCGGGGCTCCATCATCCATCACTGTATGAGACATCGTGGTCCACAGGGGCTTCATTGGCTGCTCTTTGGAAGTAGCTTACCAGTCCTTTGCTCCTAGTCTCTCTTGATTTGGAAGCACCTTTGAAACCTGTTCATCATGGGCCAACGAGTTCTTGAAATGCATGCGGCCTAGCTGCCATCCTTGTAGGAACACAGAAAGCCGGCTCAATAGTACAGACTAAAATATGGCCAGGGTTTAACACCTTTACCCGCCAACGAGTGTGTCTTGTCCTTTTGTAGCAGAGATAAGAGCAGCATCCTGCAAGGTAGGCCTCCTATGCCTATGTCTGCAAACGCTCTTGCATCTAATTGCTTATTATGTCAAAATATTAAGAAACCATTTGATCATCTGAACATGCCACTATTTATTTTGCTTCTTTAATTAGTAACATAGACGAGGTTAAGCTGCTAAACCCTGAGATTAGCTTGCCTTGCTCAAACTTGAGCCCTTCCTACACCGGCTTCAGGTTTCTCGGTTAAGTTAATTAGCCTCTCCATCCCTCAATGTTCTTCCCTGTCCAATAGCAACAATAAAAACAGCTCTCTGAGTTGTAAGGATCATGCAGGATAAGACTAAAGAAAGCACTTAGAACAAACCCTTAGTCAAACGTTTGTTAGATTTCACTGCTCAATTTAACTTAAAAAGAAGAATATGTATCCTTCTTGTTTGTGTATAGAAGAGTAGTAGTGTTCTTAGCTATAGTAATTTTTCGTGTGGCAGTGTCCATGTGCAATGCTGGCTTGCTTCTCCTTCTGATTCTGTGAAGCAAAAGGAGAGTAACTTCCTACACTGTATGCCTGGCCTCCTGTTTATGGAAAAACTCAGTCACCAAGATTTGCTAAATGAAAGATGTCAAAGAAGGTACATTCCTTTGGCCTGAAAACACGAGGTATTCTGGAGCAAGGCTGGTGGGCCTTTGGAACACGAAGCCAAAGATTGGGCTGAAAACCCTGTAGTTTGTGAGCGTATCCTTTTCTATTGTACGGTAGCCAGCAATGTTTTCTGAAACAAACAAACAAACAAACACACATGAAAAGGAAAAAGAAATAAACCTGAGAAATACAAAAGCTGAAACCAAAAGGCACACAAAACAGATTTCCCCCAAATAACTTTAAACTCTCTTGAGACCACTTCTCTCAGAAGCTTCAGGTTTCTTTGGCTGGTTAGGGTTTTCCTGTGTCATCACATTCTCAAAGCCACGGAAAGACGTTGATGTTGTTAGCTGCATTAGAGCCCATTGCAGCTCGTGGCCACCTTATATATAATAGAACGCAAGCTGGCCCGGCCCTGAAACACCCTCGCCATCATCTGCATGCTTGAGTCCGTTATGGAAGCTCCTGTGTCAATCCATCTCCACCCTCGTTGGCCCACGACCTCACCAGACAAGGTCCTATAACAATGCACCCCTCCAGATGATGTGTAGACAGAGCTCTAGTGGTGTAGTGGCTACAGGTTGGGCAGTTAACCATAAGGTCAGCTGTTCGACTCCACCAGTTGCTTCCGCAGAGACAGATGAGACTTTCTGCTCCCGTGAATATGTACTTAAATCCTTGGCAACCCAGAAGAGCAGTTCTACTCTGTCCTAGGGGGGGTCACTAAGTGCTGGCGTCACCTAGGTAGCAGAGGGGTGTGGTATGGGCTTGAGGATGCATCCACAACAAGCAAGTTGGGCAGTGTCGCATTGTGCTCCCTAAGGGTTTCTCTGGGGAAGGTTTGGAAGTAGACTGCCAAGCTAATCTTGCTAGTGGTTCTTAATCTGGAAGCTCCACTGAGACCAGTCCACCATGGGTGACCCTACTGATAACTGAATACCAGGGGGAGAGTTTCCAGCAGGGCACCGACATGCAAGCCCCCACAGCAGCGCACACTCACAGCTGGGTGGTACACGTAAAGCAGTGGTTCTCAACCTTCGGAAGGCCGCGACCCTTCAGTACAGTCCCTCATGCTGTTGTGACCCCTGAACCCTAACATTATTTTTGTGGTTACTTCATAACTGTCATTTTGCTACTGTTATGAATTGGACGATCCCAGTGAAAGGAGTCGTGACCCACAGGTTGAGAACTGCTTTACATTGTAAAGTCTATAAGTATTAAAAATTCCTTTGTTTGTTGGCACTACTTATTGGGCTTCTGTGATGATCTGAACGGGACCAGAGTGCAGTAGGCGAGCATGGCCCTCCTAGACCCACTGGTCTAACCAGAAACCTCCGTGTCTCTTTCACCTCCCACTTCTAATGGTGTCTGTCAAGTTCCTGTCGGTTCTTCTTCCTCCCAAATCCATCCCTCCTGCTATTTTTCTAAGGGAGGCCCCCTCGCTCGCTGTCTGGCTGTGATAATGGTCTCCAGACTGTTCTACTGGCCTCCAGATTTTCCCTATTCCAAACCCCTCTCTTCAGTATGTTGGCCTCCCCAAATACCAGTTGGATCATGTCATTTTTCTGGGTAAGGATGGAGTCCAAATGCTCTTGTGTAGCCTTCACGGCCCACTCACATTCCAATTCACATTTTCTGGTTACATCTTGTGGCAATTCTTCCTCATCCAACTCAACCTCCTCCCCAATCCCTGCTTCTAAATCTATCCAGCCCACTGGCCCCGCCTCTCATTGTCCTTCAATCGCTGAGACCTGTTCCTGATGTCATGTCCTCCAGGAAGCCTTCTTTCCCTTTCCCTTTGCTATGGAGCTTTAATGCCCCAGCCTCTGTGCTGTGCGGTGATCAGGCTTCACATACAATAACCCACATCACACCATGTTAATTGTGGTGTTTGCTGCCAACTCATGGTAACCTGATAAACGGAGGAGCAAAAGCCTGCCCAGGCTGGCATCTACCAATTATTGGTTGTGCCTTGGACCACTATGATCCACAGGATTGGCTGCATTTTGGAAGTAAATTTTCAGACATTGCTTTCTACCCTGTCTCAGTCTGGAAGCTCTACCCAAACCTGCTTGGCATCCTAGCACCAGGCAAGCCTCCACTGGCAGCTGGGTGGTGGCTGCCTGGAAGTAAGCATATGTCTGTTTTCCTACTGGGACTGAGCTGTCAAGGCCAAGACCACATTGTTTTCATCCCTGTAACATCCCTTTACCGTCCAAACCCGAAGGTATGCATTTGTTGGGAATTCAGTTATATTCCCCAAATAGTTCGGCTGAAATCATAACTCGCTGCCCCTGAGATCATGAACTTGTCTGGAAAGAAGGACTCTGAAGCTGAAGTTGTTAGCAGTTGACATCTTGAAGTCATACTGGAGTAGAGTGCATTCTGATGATGATAAAAGAGGAAAAGAGACAGACGGGGGAAGAGGGTCATGTGGAGACCGAATTAGACTTCAGTTGTAAATCAAGAAACAGCTGGGGCCACCACATCTGGGAGAGACAAGGAGGGTCTTCCCCTACAGCCTGCACGGAGATACCAGCCCGGCTGACCCCTGAATTCAGACATCTGGCTTATCAAGCAGGTTGGTAAGACATTCCTGTGATTTTAAGCTACCCCCTTTTCTAGTAGTTTGCTAGACCAGTGTTAGGAAACAAACACAGCTCTCAAAAAATACTTTTTGAGTGATTTGTGCTCATTCAAACCCAGATGAAAAGCTATATATTCTTGGGAGGTATGTTTGCTGAGCACTCTACCACCAATGCGAGATTTGTTTTTTAAGGTAATCACAGAACTAATTTGAGAATTTACTGTCTAAAGCCATCACTAAAGTTTCAAGAGCTTCGTTGATTGAAAATGACGCTTCCTTGACGTACGGCCATCTCACTAGTTCAAGGTATGTTCACTTGATAATGACAGTAGGGTAGCGTAGAACTGCCTCAGAGAGTATCCCAGGCTGTACTCTTTATGGAGGAAGCCTCAGTGGCTCACTGGTTAAGAGCTAGGGTGCTAACTGGAAAATTGGTTGTTCAAACCCACCAGCCACTCGGTGGGAGAAAGGGACCATCTGCTCCTGTCAAGAGTGCAGCCTGGGAAACCTGGTGGGGCAGATCTACTCTGGCCTGCAGGATTGCTCTGGGTAGCAGTAGACCTGATGTAAGGAGTTTGGGTTGGGGTCGTCTTTACAGAGGCCAACAGCCACATTCTTCTCTTGCGGAGCAGCAGGCAGGTTTGAACCATCTACTTTTGGTTCATAGCTCAACGTCTTAACCACTGTACTGCCAGGACTCCTTTGATGGTTTGCTTAGACTCTAAACCTTAGAGTATTTTAATGCTCTACTGTTAACTGCAAGGTTGGTGGTTCAAACCCACCAGCTGATCAGAGGGATAAAGATGCAGTTGTCTGCCCCTGTCAAGATAGCCAGTGTCCGAAATCCTGTCCCGAGGCCCTATGAGTTGGAATCGATTCAGCTGCTATGACTTTGGCTTTTGGGGATTAGCGTCTTTTAAAGTCAGAGTGGAAGAATTTATTTGTCTATCCAGTATTATCCACAGGCTGTGGCAAGAGCACTCAGATCTGTGAGCCTGGTGACCACTATAGAGGTGAATTCGATGTCTAGGCAAGGGTCATTCATTGCTCGTTACACATCTCATAGGGAATCCAGTCTCCACTTCTGTTCCATTCTCTACTTCCCAAACAGGCCTCTCCTTTTGATTTGGGGAAGGGGTGATCTAGATGATCAAGTCCACATTTTTAGCCATCAGTAATGTCACTTCTGAAACTCTTAAATGACATTATAGTTTATGGTGAAATTGAGCCAGACCTCCTGGATCTGAGTACACTAAACTAAAGAAAAAACAAAACCCACCACATTTCCAGATCTGTCAAGCTGAAAAGCAGCCATTGGAGTATCTCAGCTGCGACAGGACACCCCCACTCACTGGGCAGTCAGACAGATTTCTTCCAATTGGGTCCTTCCTTACTATAATTTCTACATTGCCATGGTGGTGCTGTGAGATAAGCATTGGGCTGCTACCTGCAAGGTTGGTGGTTCAAACCCACCAGCTGCTACTTGGGAGAAAGATGAGGCTGTCTGCAAAGATGTACAGCCCTGGACACCCTATACAGTGGTTTGCAACCTTCCTAAAGCCGCAGCCCTTTCATACACTTCCTCATGTTGTGGTGACTCCCCAACCATAAAATTATTTCCGTTGCTACTTCATAACTGTAATTTTGCTACTGTCATGAATCGGGCCACCCCTGTGAAAGGGTCATTTGACCCTTCAAAGGGGTCACGACCCACAGGTTGAAAACCGCTGCTATCGAGGGTTGCTATGAATCAGAACTGACTTGATGGCAGTGTGTTTTGTCTTTTTGGATTTGATATCCTAAGTTTACTGTAGGTTGCCACAATATTAAGAGAATTGTTAAAAATGAAAGTTAGTGTGGCATAATGGATTGCTCTTTGGCTGCTAACCACAGGGCAGACAGACAGTTGGAAACCAGCAGCCTCTCTGTGGGAGATAGAGGTGGTTTCCTACTCCTGTGAAGATTTACATTCTTGGGAACCCAGCGGGGGGGGGGGGGGGTTGGGCAGGGGATTCCACCCTGTCTCTTAGGGTTACTAAAAGTCAGAGTCAACTCAGTGGCACTGGATTTGATTTTTAATTTGGTTGAGTCCCAGAATAAGGCCACTCTGAGTAAGAATTGGCTCACTGGTAAAGAGTTTGTTTGTTTTGAGTCACTGTATTCCAAAGCACCTTGCATCTTAGTTGGGAAGGCAGGAGCATATTCTTCTGCTCTGTCTTTCTTCTTCCTTGGCAACCAACTTTAAAGTTGCTTCCTAGGAATGGACTACAGGAGAACCTAGAGCAGCGATCTCTCCTTAGCCACTGTGAATGGGACATGAAGACTGAGCTTTTTTAACTAGTTACCACAAAGCTAAGCAACCACATTTAAGCTCCTCAGTCTCAGGCAAATATTTGTAGTGCATTGTGATGGAGAAAGGGTTAGATGCTCTGGGCAGCAACCTTCACTCACAAGGGGAGGGGAAGCACCAGAGCCACCCAATTGGTCACCAACATCAATCCCCCAAAGGATCTGGCAGATGGCATTGATTTTCTCTAGAATTCCTATTGGCCCAAGCCCTAAAATGTGAAGGTTTGCCTGTATGCGTCTACCCCCTACTGCAAAAGTGTCTGTGTTTAGCTGAGTTTTCCAACATCATTAATTAAACCACTACTCCGGGAAAGGAAAAGCTACGGAAGCCAAATTGTCTTTCTCCCACCAGGAACCACAGATTTTAGGGTCTCTCTGTCCTCCAGACTAGTCTGGTCACAGGCCAAGAAGGACTGGGCCTAATTGCTCCTGGGCACTTTGTGCCGCAGACTACCAGCCAAAAGGATCTCACCATCTACCTCGTTGGTGTTATCTTCTGTTGCTTATAAATAGGTTTTCCAAAAATAGAATAAACTACATAAATGAAATCAAGTGGAAACCTCCTGGGTATTGAAATATGTTATGGAAATTCCATGGGGTCTCTATCAGAACAGATGTCTGGTCTGAGGGAGCCGGTTGGTCACAACAGCTAAACAGAATTGGAAGAAAGCCACCTTTTGGGCAAAAAATTAGATGATGACTAACTTCTTAGGAAACCCTCTCTTGAAAAGGGGTCCCTTCTTCATTCCTTTGGCACACCATACATAGAGGCAGATAGGAAAACGGCTACATGAATTACAGTTTCAGATGGAAACCACCTATTGACGCATAGAACCGAATATTGGGTAATTATGAAACATGAAAGGGATACCTTTTTCTCCCCTTTCTCTTGCGGGAAGTTTATTTTCTGTTTTAGCTTGTGTCGCAGCATTATTTATCTACAGGGAAGGTTATAGATATTTCATTTTGTAGGCCACCTACCAAACATACAACACATTAAATGCTTGGTGTGGCAGAGAATTATAGTCATGGTTCTTTTATTTGATAGCATATCAGGATTAAGTGCCTCCTGCCATGTTCATGACATTAGCCCAGAGTAGAAACATGTTCACCCGTGCCTAGATAATGTTTTTTCCAAACAATCAAAAGCTTCCACTCGGTACTTCACTGAGCTACAGAGACAACCTGAAACAAAGCAGCCTTGAAAGAAAACTGTAAAACCCTGAGAGCATGGTGGGTTACATGGTGGGCTGCTAACCACAGACTCAGCAGTTCTAACCCACGAGCTGCTCCGTGGGAGAAAAATGAGACTCTTTACTCCTATAAATGTTGACCGCCTTAGAAATCCAAGTGTCAGTTCTATTCTATCCAACCGGGTCTCTAGAAGTTGGAATTGAGTGGATGGCAGTGGATTTGAGTTTTCTAGGTATCTAGGTATAAAACTACAGTAAATTGAAGTGAACGGAAAAAGAAAGGGCTGAAGTTGGACAAAGGATACTAAGAATGGACAGCTTGGAAAGGATCCCAGAAGTTAGAATCCAGTCAGGCCACTTTCAAGTTCAATATCTCCATACAGAGGACATGCGACTTGGACAATTTGCTAAAACTTCCCAAACAAAAGAAAAAGTCGTGAGTACACAGGCAGCCAGGCAAGAGGAACAGGTTGAGTAGGTGCAAAGGGACTACACTCACAACCATGTGTAGTTTAACAGATAATAGTTCTACTAGCATGCGTGTATGAACTGTAAATGTATCCTTGTTTTTAATGTAGTCAACGGGGCCAAAGGCGTGAAAGCAAGCAAACAAGCACCTTCCAAGGTCATCAGAGTTCGCCTCTACTTTGCAAAGCTTCTAATACACTTAAATACATGATGTTATAACAGAGCGTGGCAAACAAGGACTTGTCTAAGTTTCAAAACAACACCAAACTCCAATGTTTATTGTGTATCTAAATGCCAGGCATTTTTATTGTTGTTGTTAGCTACCACCCTGTCTGCTCTCCGCTCACTCATGGAGACCAGCTCACATACAGTGGGACAAAATGCTGCTAGATCCTGTACTGTCTGCTTCCAAAGATCTTTTTTTTTTAAGTCTCTTTATTAGGGGTTCATACAACTCTTATCACAATCCATACATACATCAATTGTGTAAAACACATTTGTACATTCATTGCCCTGGTCATTCTCAAAATATTTGCTCTCCACTTAAGCCCCTGGCATCAGCTCCTCATTTTCTCTCTCCCTCCCTGCTCCCCACTCCCTCATGAACCCTCAATAATTTATAAATTATTATTTTGTCATATCTTGCACTGTCTGACGTCTCCCTTCCTCTACTTTTCTGTTGTTCGTCCCCAGGAAGAAGGTCACATGTAGATCCTTGAAATTGTTTCCCCCTTTCCAACCCACCCTCCCTGTACTCTCCCAGTATCGCCACTCACACCACTGGTCCTGAGGGGATCATCCGCCCTGGATTCCCTGTTCCAGTTCCTATCTGTACCAGTGTACCTCCTCTGTTCTAGCCAGACTCGCAAGGTAGGGTTGGGATCATGATAGTGGGGGTGGTCGGAGGTGGGGAGGAAGCATTTAGGAACTAGAGGAAAGTTGTATTTTTCATCATTACTACATCACACCCTGACGGGCTCGTCTCCTCCCTGAGACCCTTCTTACCATAGTGAATGAAGTGGGGAGTGCGGAGTGGAGACCCAAAGTCCATTTGTAGGCCTCTGGACATCCCCTTACAAAGATCTTTTTAATGTGTTAAAAAGCAAGGATATCACTTTAAGGACTGAGACACACCATGGTATTTTCTTATTAAAAGAGCATTTTACTGGGGGCTCTTACAACTCTTATAACAACCCACACATCAATTGTATCAGGCATATTTGTGCATATATTGCCATAATTCTTTTCTAGATATTTACTGTCTATTGAGCCCTTGGTATCAGCTCCTCTCTTTCCCCTCCCCCTTGTGGCCCCTCAATAAATTATAAATTATTATTATTTTCATATCTTACACTTACCACTGTGTCCCTTCCCCCATGGTTTCTGTTGTTTGTCCTCCTGGAGTGTGTGTGTGTGTGTGTGTGTGTGTGGTTATGGTCAATCATTGTGATCGGTTTCCTCTTCCTCCCCTCTTCTCCCCACCTTCCCACTAGCCTCCTGGTATCACTATTGCTATTCCTGGATTCCGAGTGTTATGAGCTCTTATCTGTACCTGTGTACATGCTCGAGTCGAGCTCACAGTAAAAGTCAGCACTGGGGTCATGATAGAGGGAGATGAGGGAGCCTCAAGGAACCAGAAGAATATTGTGTATTTCACCGGTGCTATAGTGCAGCCTAGTTGACTCATCCCTTCCCTGTGACCCCTCTGTGAGGGGATGTCCCATTGTCTACAAATGGGCTTTGGGTCTCTGCTCTGACCCCTCTTGTTCTCAACAATATGTTTGTTTGTTTGTGTGTGTGTTATGGGTCTTCTGATGCATTACAATACCTTGTGGCCACATGGGCTGGTGTGCTTCATCCATGTGGGCATTTTGCTATTCTGCTAGATGGTTGCTTGTGTAACTTCAAGTCTTTAAGTCCTCAGACACTATATCTTTTGATAGCCTGGCACCATCAGCTTTCTTCACCACAGTTGTTGATGCACCCATTTTGTCTTCAATGATTGTGCTGGGAGGGTAAGTATCACAGAATGCCAATTTGTTAGAACAAAGTGTTCTTGCATTGAGGGAGGGTATGAGCAGAGGCCCAAAGTCCATCCACTACCTCAGTGTATTGCTGTATAAATATATGTACATAGGTCAATACCTCTATTTTTATGAATTAATGTATTTACATATGTACACATCTATGTTTATACCTCTATCCATAGATCTGTTTCCTAGATCTTTCCTCTGTTTCCTTTTACCTTCTTCCTGCCCCACCAACATGCTTGCCCTTCTTCCGCCTCTTAGTAATTCCTCTCAACTAGATTGCTGTTGCTCCAACACCCCCAGGATCTCTATGTCCTTCTTGTTGATTTTAATTCCCTTGTTGTTCTCTTGCCTATGGCATTGTTTGCTCACTGCACCTTCCCCCACCACCGCCCCCCCCCAAGTCTTTCCAAGACCATTGGTCCTGTTGCTTTCTCTTTGAGCTTGCCACCCATGCCTATCTTATATAATTAGATAAAACCAGGGTGTTTTAATTGCTTCATCAACTGGGAAAGCAGCACAGTGAATAAGGAAAACCAAAGAAAAATTGATGCATTTTAATTAAGGTGCTGGCAAAGGATACTGAATGTTCCATGGATTTTCAGAAGTAGGAACTAATCTGTTTTGGAAGAAGTTCCTCTAGAATGCTCCTTAGGAGTAAGAGTGGTCAGCCTTCTTATTTTGGCCCTGTTATCAGGTGGGATCAGTTTTTGAAGAAGGGCATCATGCATGGTAAAGAAACAGTAAAAAAAACAGAACAAACAAAAAGAAAACCCTCAAGGCGATGGATTGACACAGTGACTGCAAAAATGGGCTTAGATGTAGCCACAATGTGAGGGTGACATTGGACCAGGCAGTCTTTTGTTCTGCTGTGTACAGGGTCTCTAGGAGTTCGAAATGACTTGATTACCCCCAATAGTAACATTCTACATTGTCTTTGTGGTTGGTTGCAGATTGAACTATGTGATCCATCGGGTTTTTGTTCATTGATTTTGGGAAATTTGTCTTCAGGTTTTTCTCCTTAGTCCATCTTCATCTGAAAATTCCCTGAAACCTCTTAGAAGCACCTGCCGACAGACCGCTGATGAATGTGATGCTTTGACTGAGACTCAAAGCAGCTTTCCTTTATGGAAAGCGAGAATTCTACCAAAGCCCTCACACCATACAACATCCAAATAGGCAAGGGTCTTTCTGGTCCTTTACTAAAAGCCATTATGTAATTTTTTTAAAAAGAAAAAAACCAACAACAATACTATATTTTACCGAGAATCTAAGTGCTAGGCTTTGCACTAAGTGCTGCGTACACATTTGTCAGGTAAGTTTTGGTGTGCCCATCTAAGCTCAGCACCTCTTCTCATAATTCCCGAGTCTATATTGGCTTTCCAATGCCTGGTAATCCCATCTCTGCCCTCAAGTCTCGGGTCTGAGACTCCTGGGGTGGTTGTGAAATAACGCAAAGCACCTTTGCACTTAACTGTATCTCCTGCATCTCTGTAACACCGTGTGCCTAGCAGCGACAGGGTAAAAGAGTTGAGCTAATCTTTAACTTTTTCCTCCACTCTCCTCAAAGGTGCCAGACAATGAAAATAGACTGTGACCTTTCTGTGAAAACAAAGTGAAACCTGAAAGGATGACAGAGTCCTCCAAGGCCATGTCTTTAGCGTGGCAAGTATGCGGGGTGTTCTCAAGTTCTATTGTCTCCCATCTGATTCTTCCCTAAATGGAGCTCGGGCGGCAGGGTTGTTACTCTGTTGGGCTGCTAACTAGCCGCAAGGCCTGCAAGTTCAAAACTCCCAGCTGCTATGCACGAGAAAGACCGGGCCTTCTACTTCTGTCAAGAGTTGCCGTCTCAGAAACCCATTGGGGCAGTTCCACCCTGTCCTTTGGGGTCTTTATGAGTTGGCATTGACTCCATGGCAGTGAGTTTAGTTTGGCGACTGGATTCTTCCCCGGATGTCTCATGGCATTCCCTTTCTTCTTCTTCATTCTCCTCCTCCTCTTCATTCTCCTCCTCCTCTTCATTTTCTTCTTCCTCTTCTCTTAATATTTTTTTGGTGCATTATGTGAAAGTCAGTACAGCAAATTCAATTCCCACACAAGACTTCACACACAGATTGTTGGATGATATTGGTCACGGAGCTGCAATGTATCCGCACTCACCGTTTCTACCCCACCTGCTCCTTACCCATCCATCCAGGTTCCCTGGCCCTTGTTGCCCTCTCCTCTTTGTTTGTAGGGAAATGACAACCCTTTGGTCTCATGTAGTGGGCTGTTTCAAGACACAAAGTCCCCATGGGTGCTTTTTTTGTGTATTTTCTAAACCAGTCTACGATTTGGCTGGTACGTGACCTTCAGGAATGACTTCATTTCCAGATTCAAAGTGGTTTGGGGTAAGAGTATCAGGGATTCCTCTAGTTTTATCAGGCCAGTAAGTCTGGCCTTTTTAAAAATGAATTTAACTTTGATTTTACACCTTTTCCCTTTGTTCTAATTGGGCCCATCTACCTGTTAATGTGTACCTGGTCAGAACAGTTGAAAGTGGTAGCCGGGCACCATCTACTTCCTCTGTTGTCAGGCTAACGAGGCCACTAGCCCTGGGGTCTAATTTCTTCCTAGAATCTTTGGCTTCTTCCTCTCTCCTTTGCTCCAGACCGGAAGAGATTAAGGTTGCATTTGAGATGGCATTTTCTCCTTGGACTGTTTCACTAATCAATGCAGGGATTAGATTATGCCTCTCTTATGCTCTCGTGGAGCCATCAGTTAGGCATTGGTTTGCTATCCCAAAGGGGGAGCAGTTCAGACCCATCTGCCCTGTAAAGATTGACAGTCTCAGAAACCCTATCTGTGAGTTGATGAGTTGACACCAAACAGTGATAGTGGATTTGGTTTGGGCTTATGAAATCTCTAGAGTCCCAGGTGGTACCAATGGTAAATTGTGCTCATTTACTAATTAAACAACATTGGAGGTCACCCAGCAGTGACCTCCTTTCTCGGGAGAAAGTCGGTATTGGCCCGCTGACAAATGACAACAAGCAATTTGTGTATGAGGTTTTGAGTGGGGATTTAATTGGCTGTGCTCACCTGCAAGTAACACGCAATAACATATTAAAAGAAGAGGAAGAGGAGGACGGTGGTCCCATCTGAAAAAAACAGCCACAGAGACCCCTACAGAGCACCGGTCTCCTCTGACACACGTGGGGCTCTGTGTGTTGGAGTCAGCTTTTGCTCATGAAGTGACAGAGTCTGGGGTTGGGCTTGTTCTTGGCATTCTCCTGTCTGTATCCAGTGGCTGTTCCAAAGGGAGATCCATCTGGAACCTACTGGAAGTCCTGCCAGATGGTTGATTTGCTTCCAGATGGTACGTTTAATAGAAGAAGAGGAAATCACTGAACACAGACATTCACAGAGCGAGGGAAGGCCTGTGACCTCATTTCTTTCATGGCTCTTCAGGAGGGACATGATTTTGCATGCCTTCGAGTTTCACAGCAATTTTTTCCTCTTCTTGACTCTCAGACAGAAATTAGGAACCTATGGAAGAATTATGGGGCTGTGAATAGCCAAATAGAGTCCCATATGCAAATGGTGAAGGTACTCAGTTGCTACCTTGGAGAGGGAGGTTTGAGTCCATCCAGAGATGTTTGTTGGTCTATTTTGGGAAAACCAGCTGTTGGAAATCCCTGTTCTACACTGTTCTGCTCTGACACCCACAGGGCTGCCTTGCATTGGAGTTTCACTCAACTGCATATTTTCTTCTTATTTATTTGTCTTTCCTTATAGCTAAATAAGAAACCCTGGCAGCCTGGTGTTTATGTGTTGGACTACTAACTGCAAAGTCAGAATTTCAAAACTACCAGTTTCTCTGTTGGGAAAAATGGGGCTTTCTACTCCTGGAAAGAGTTGCCATCTCTGAAACTTACAGGGCCAGTTCTACTCTGCCCTCCAGAGTAGCTATGGCTCAGCATCAATTCGATGGCGTGAGTTTGCTTTTGGGATTTGGTTTGTTTGCTAAATACTGACAACCCATAACCACACAGCAGCCTGGGTTTGCTTGATTTTTTTGGTTTCACTGTCAGAGTGTTAATGAAATTGAAAATCTATTATCAAGCTTCCCAAAGATCTCTGGGGCATTTGCTGTTCACATGCCACATAGTGACTGCCGGCTCGTATTTGGCTAAGGCTCAAAAGCAGGCCACTTTCAGAAAACCTGAGCGGTCCCCAGTTCATCTCAGACTTTACAGATCTAACTGAGATGTGAGCGCACCTATAAAAGGCCACAGCAGTGGTGGGATTAGAATCATATAATAACCAAATAATAATGATAATAACCTAATATTCAAAGAATGTAATGGCTTCAAATAATCAAATAACCCTGTTCACTGCCCAAATGATCATTGGAAGTGTAAACAAAATGATATATTGAAAGATAGTTTATTATTTTATACAGTTGATACTTAAATAAGAACAATAAAAGGAGACACAAAAATAGATCCACTTATAAGAAAGAGTTTTAAAATATTAATGACAAAAACCAAACAGTACCTGAAAAAAGTAAAAGAAATCTGTGAGATATTTCCATATTGCATCCTGGTTGGCATCCTCACTTGCAATACTCTGCACTTTTATCCCCAGATTATTGGTTGTGTAATTTTTTCTTAACCATCTTTTCACTGTAAGAGTAGGATCTCCTTCCTTTAGCAGTAGGCCCATTAGACAATAGTCATTGTGTTTGATAGATCAGAAACAGGCGGCTTGTCTGCTCTGAACAGAGTATGCTCATCTTTGAAAAAACCCTTTCCGCTCCTGCTGAACTTACAGTAATTGTTTTGCAGGTTTTTTTAAAATTTTTTTTTTAGTTCTTTGACCACTTTCAGGAGTTGCACAAATTCACTCAGAATATCTTGTGTGAATGTGGGGCACCAGCAAAGCTGAAACAAAAAATAGCATGCCACCCTCTGTTATTTGCCACTTATTCTCTTACGTCACATGTTTGTTGATTGAAGTAAAAAATGCAAGGGACTCAAATTGTCGTATTTCATCAGTTGATTGAGTTTTATGATGAATAAATAAATTTTACAACAGAATTCTAATGGTTTTATACCTATGCACGGAGTGACCATCCCTACTTAGTAGACGCTGTTGCACAGTTGAATGTTAAAAGAGTAAGGAATGTCCATTTGTGATCCCCACCTGAGAGAGAACCCCGATTGCAAGTGCCATTTTAACGGCCGGCTCCAAGAAATCAACAATGCGAACCAGCTGAATCCCACCGTGCTATGCTGGACAGGAATCGGTGTATTTGGCTTTCCTTTGGTTAAACTGTGGATGCTGGACGCTGGAAATCTGGGCTTGTTGAAGGCCATACACTGCAAAGTTCCTCTCTGCTGCCCTTGTTCTTTGCCCTAGACTTTCCAACACACTCAATTTATCCACCAAAGAAACAAATATCCATCCCTTCTGTCTTTTTATTAAGCAATCCCTGGGTAGGGCCAATGACGGTGAGTGATAATGGAAAGTTTGGAGTCTAGTCTACCCACAGGTGCCTCAAAAGAAAGGCCTGGCAGTGTGTTTCCCAATAATCAGCCATTGAAACCCAACGGGACCCAGTTCTGTCTGGACACACCTGGGCTGGCCAGGAGGCACAGTCAAGTTGGTGGACTCTGGTCACTTGGTGGCCGGCCTGGGTGATGGCAGTGAGCGGTTGCCTGGGGACACAGGTTTGTTCCTGTTGTAGCTTGCTAGCTTCTTCTATGTTTCACTCTTGGCTGGACTTGTAGCTGTGTTAGCTGATTCAGCCCAGTGACCTTTCTTTCCCAGGGACAGTGCGTTGCTCGGTGGAATTTGCCAAACCCCAAACCTGTCAACACTGGGGTCATTAAGAGGCAGCCCCAATTGACCTCCGAAGCTACGTGTGCTGCCTCACAGCCCCCTGGGTCCCTCTGGAAGTTCTCCTGGGTCTGGATCCTTCTCAGAGCTAGCAGGTCATCAGCTTGGTTAGAGTTCATTTCCCTGCAGACAGAGGTTCCGGGCATGGGCATGTAGCCCACCACAGGCTGCAATGTGGCCAGAGTAGAAAGGGTGGTAAGTGAAGAGAATCTGCCTTCTTACAACACAGACTTCCTGAAGGGCCAGGCGCCGAGCTTAATGTCTCAGCATCCCTGGCTACTCCAACTGCAGATTGGGGGCCTGCGCTTTTGAGTAAAGCTGATGTCATAAATTTGAATTTTTGGTGGCCCGAAACATAGAGTATCAGGATCAATGAAGAGCGTGCCAAGTAAATGAAGGGGATTCCTGTTTCCTTTGTATTTCTAGGTCCTTAAGAGGCACAAGTGGTTTGAGACCACATGGCAGTGCTGAGGCAGAAAGGCCTGGCAATCTGTTTCTATAGAGATTACAGCCAAGAAAACCCCGGGATGCAGTTCCACTCTCTGTTCTACCGATGAGTCAAAACAGACTACACAGCACTAGACTATATGCCTAACGGAAAACAACACCAACAGTAACAGCATCCCCAAGGTTCAAGGGGCTCGGGTGGTCTGAGAAACCAGATGGATGTTTATGTTTGTCTGGAGAATAAAGAGTTTGAGTACCCAGATTCTCTCAACAAGCACCTTCTTAAGTACAAGCAGCTACACTGGTGATATCCCTAGCTGTTTCTAAGGAAGCATTTGGCCAGTCTCGACCCACTTACTCTTCACGTCTAAACGGATTGGCTTGACTGGGCTGCTTCAATGAAGGATAGCTCCTCACTCATCCAGGTGGGCTCCCCACTCCACTCCATTCCTGTGCTGTGAGGATGCTGCAGCCACAGCGAAGCCGAGCAGGAGCACGTGTATGGAGGCCACTTCGCTTCTAGGCAGAGTTGTTCCTCCAAGTTTTCCACCCGTGGTAGCTCGTATCCCTTCTAGAAAGCCACTACAATCGAATGGGGCCACTGCACATAAATCACGTTTTCTTCTTGCCCAGTGCCTTAACACTTACCCGAGTAGCTCCCACTGGATTATTTCTTTTTCTCCAATTTCTTCTCTGATTGGTCACGTGCCTCAGACCTGTGGTAAGCTGGGAAATGGTGCCTAGGTGGTACCAACCATTTTCTCTAGGCTAACCTAAAGGTTCGTGGTTCCAACCTACCTAGTGGTGCTGCCAAAAAAAGACCTGGCAATCTGCTTCCTTAAAGATTCCCACCAAGAAAACACGATGGGGCAGTTCTGCTTTTTCCCACCCGGGTCACCATGAGTGGCGGGACCTGGAAGGCAATGCGTTTGGTTTGTGTTCTTCCTTTAAAAGCTGGAACTGGAGCTCTGGCCTGTCTTCTTGTGAAAAGCCTGTCATCTTGTGTCATCTGTAAAAAGCGAACGGCAGTTCTTCTATGTCTTAATTATGTGCTCAAGTACATTTCAAGAGTGACTTTTCTCTCGTTTGGGGATTTGGGACCCTTATTTCTCTAGCTCTTAGCGCTGGTTCTGAAATCTTCAGCCCACTACCCTTTCCTGTTGGCCTGGACAGTCACAGATGGGAGAAGAGGGAGAGAAGGAGGGTGGCAGATAGAGATGGGTGTGAGCAGGCAGGTTGCTTCCCAATGCCTTCTTCCCACCACGTGCTAGTGGGTGCGAGTGGCCGAGCCCCCGCGGAGGACCCCCTCCACTCTCCAGTCAGGGATGCAGCGCACTGGTCTTTGTGGCCAACCTCACCCGAGTCAGGCACTGGAGCAGAAATAATGGTTACTCTTTATCCATGCTGGTGAAATAGGCAACCTGCTGAGTACGATCCCATTTCATCGTCACATCATCCCCCGAGGCTGGTCATACTCCGAGTTTCATTTCTGTGGATGAGAAGATCGTCGTAGTTTGTCAGTGCTGCTAAAACCTAAATACCACAAGGCTGTGGCTTTAAGGAACAGAGAGTCATTTTCTCACAGTTCTAGAGGTGAAAGGCCAACTATGAGATTCCTTCTATGGGTTAGCTCCTAGTGTTTGGTGGCTGCCACTGGGTTTGGGGGTTCCCTTGCTTGTAGACCATCATTATCTGCTGTCTGCTTTATGCTGCCTGGGGGTACATGCATCTATTCCAGTCTGTATAGAACTCAGAAGTGATGACGTTTAGGATCCACCCTACACCAGCATGACCTTCATTGATTGAGTGACATATTATATTAGGTGAAAAGTAATCTCATCACCTCACATTATTTTATACTCTATTACATTGTGGAAGGTAATTGACTTTACCCAAGTTCAACTGATCTAATCCCTTGTAACTATTCCATGACAGCAATTAGACAAGTGTTTGGCCAAACAACTGGGGACCATCGACTTGGTACATAAAATAAACTATCACAGAAACCCTAGAATAAAGAGAGCTTACTTCAGCTCATATGGTCCATATACATGTCTGATCCCAAAGGTAACCAGCCCATACACGCCCGGTGACTAGGCTTTCCACAGAACCTCGGCAGAAGAGCAGTATCTGAGCAACAGATGGTTCCCATATGGTGGGGTACTAGCCTCCACAATTGAACGGGTCCAAGGGGTGGGTGTGTGATTGAGGGGTAAAGTTAAAGAGGCATCAGGCAAGATAAAGCAGGCAAGTGCTCACTTCTGGGACCATCATGACTTCAGGGGCCAGATCGTGCAGACAGAGGGAGTACATATCACCAACCAAGGCTTATATGCACTCTAGGAGCAAGCCAGTCCCCTTAATTACAGGTAACCACATGGGTTACAGGAAGGGGTTGTACAATAGGCATATGCGTGATAGGAAGGCATACATGTAGAAAGGCATACATGTAACAAGATAGACAGGCTCTAGAGTCAATATGGCAGCGTAGACTTGGTCAGCTTGAAGTTGGCTTGACCTTAGGTGTCTTTGGGCTCTCCTTCAGGGGAACAATACATAATCCTTAGCAGAAGGGAGTGGGTTCTACTTAGTGTGGGACAGACAATAGGGCAAGCTTGCCTTAGATGGCTGACAACCTTCAGGCAGATAAACTTTAAGCAGTTGACCTCCAAGTGTGTAGTCAGTTACCATATGTTTGCAATCAGCACCTTAGGTTTGGCAAAAATTATGGGGGGACATCCTGGGGAATAATTTTTCTGTTTCCCACACCGTATCACCCATGTCTTCTACTTGCTGACTGTTCAGGTATAAGAATGAAGCATCGGTGCTTCAGTGGTAGAATTTTTGCCTTCCAAGAAAGACACTCAGGCTCAATTCCTGGCCTGGGTACCTCAAGCACAGATACCATTCATTTGTCAGTAGAAACTTGCATTTTACTCTGAGGCTGATCATGTTTCAGCAGCGCTTCCTTATTAAGATGGCCTAGGAGGAAACGACTTGCAATTGACTTTGAAATATTAGCTAACTAGAACCCAATGGATTGTAAACAAAGGGAGGGAGTGGGTAGGGTGCTCTTACACTATGGGATTTCAATCAAAATTATGAATCACAATGTTATGACTTGTTGAATAGAAATTTAATTTGTTCTGGACAATTGCACTCAAATCTCAATTTGCTATTGTTGTTGGTAAGTGCCCTTGTGTCAGTTCCATTTGTAGTTGTATACGCAACAGACAGGGTCCCGTGCCATGGCCACAATTGTTCCTATCCTTGAGCCTATTGATTCAGTCACTGGTTTCTCCTGACAATATGTCCTAAGTATGTGTATTAGTCTGTGTAGACTGGAGAAACAAATTTACAGACACTCATATGTGTATAAGAAGGAATTTTATATACAAGAGCAATTGAATATTGAGAATATATCCCAGCCCAGTTTAGAAATAAGTCTATAAGTCTAATATTAGCCCATATGTCCAATACCAATCTATAAAGTCCTCTTCAGACTCACAAAACACATGCAATGATGCCAAGTGCAGGAAGATCACAGGCCAGTGGGTAAAAAGTCTTGTGGATCCAGTGACAGTAGAAGCATCTCAGTGCTGGCAGGGGTCTCCACATGGCTCCTCCAGCTCCCAGGGCTTGGGCTATATCAGTGTAGTGCCGTGTGTCTTGTCAGAAGAGGTTCTCTCAGGGAGAGAGCCTGTGTTCCGCCTACCACGACCTATTTATCTGCTTAGTGCCTCCAAATGAGGTCATCCAGCTGCGATCTGATTAACAGGCCAAACTCCACCCCTTCATTTGTAAGTCTCAAATTGACAATAGATCATGTAACTCCCACAGTATGTAAGACAATACTATCTTACTGTCCTTGCATCTAAGGAGCACTCTGTTTCTTGAAAGATAGATGGTCCTTTTAGCACTCCTTGGTACATTCAATATTCAACACAATTCAAACGCACGGATTCTTTTTCAGTCTTTCTTATTCAATGTCCACTTTTCACATGTATAGATTGGCAATGGGAAAAAAAATCCCATGGCTTGGGTTAGGTGCACCTTAATCCTCAAGGTAAAATCCTTGCTTTTCAGTACTCTAAAGTGGTTTTATGTAGCAGCTTTACCTAATGCAATGTGTCATTTGATCGGCTAATTCCATAAGCATTGATTGTGGATTCAAGCAAGACAGATCCTTGATAACTTCAACGTTTTCTCTATTTGCCTCTTTTTATCATGATGTTTCCTATTGATCCAGTGTTGAGGATTTCCTTACACTGAGCTATAATCTATACCGAGGGCTACAATCCTTGCTCTTCATCAGCAGGTGCTTCAATTTATCCTCACTTTCAGCCAGCAAGCTTGTGTCATTGCATGCCACAGGTTGTTAATAAGCCTTCCTCCCAAACTGCCTCTTAATCATTGTACAAGTTCTGCATAAGCACAAGGAAATATTCTGGAATTCCCATTCTCATAAAGGTTATTCATAGTTTATATGGTTCACGCAGTCAAATGCCTTTGCATAGTCAATGAAACACAAGGGTGCATCTTTCTGGTATTCTCTGCTTTGAATCAAGAACCACCTGACATCAAGTACCTTTTTTTTTTTTTTAACAGGAAGAAGGAGTGAGATAGAAAAACCCTATGGAGTGCAGGAGTCTGATTGAAAGTGATCATGGGATGGTGCAGGGTTCAGGGATGTTTCCTTCTGTGGGCACAAGGTTGTCATGAGTCGGGGCCAACTTAACGATAGCTAAGAAGAACCTGGATAAGAAATGTGTTACAACGTGTAACTCATCCGAGTCTACATGGCCAATCAGCTAATGCTTTGCATACGCCAAGTCAGATCTGCAGCTCCTTGGAGTCTCAGTCACTCTTCTTAGGCTCTCTTTCCTTTTGGCTTTTCCACACGGCACTCCTTTGCCCGTAGAACTGGAACCCCTTGGATGAACATGGTGTAATTTCCCCAGGAACTCTGTGGTCACATCTGTTGCCAGAACTAAGAATTGCGCATGGCACAGTCTGGATAGGAAGTGCCAAGGTACAATGTTTAAAGGAAAGAAAAACCTGTCCCTATCAGGTTTTTGTTTACTTATGCAAAAGTAATTGTAAGGTGAGCTCCACCTTGTTCTGGCACAGTGCTGCGCTGAAGGATACAGAGGTGAACATGATGGATTTGGTGGCTCACCCCATGGAGTTATGGTATAGAACAGGGGCAACAAACCACACCTTTGGGTCAGATGCAGCCCTGTTGCTCAGTTTTGTAAATAAAGTTTTATTGCAACATGGCCATCTGTTTACAGATTGCTTATGTCCACTTTCATGCTTCAAAAGCAGAGGTGATGATTTGCGACAGAGCCCATGTGGCCCACCACTCCTAAGTGTTCGTTATCTTGCCTTGTATTAAGAAAGTTTGCCAAATCCTGTTGGAGGATCATATTCCTTTAACAAGTCTAGAAATTTTTCTTTTGGTTGACATATACCATTATCCCCAACTCAGTCATCCCCTCGTTTTCAAT
The DNA here is from genome assembly GCF_050624435.1 of Tenrec ecaudatus. NCBI lineage: Eukaryota > Metazoa > Chordata > Mammalia > Afrosoricida > Tenrecidae > Tenrec > Tenrec ecaudatus. Next base: position 298,606,772 of record NC_134530.1, on the reverse strand, counting down.
TTATTTATTTTACTAAGAGGGTTGGTTCTTATGAAAAAAAAAAGTTGCTCATGATTAACAGACTCAACAATGCTGAGAAAACATGAAGCAATGATAATAAAGTAACCATCAAAATTGACCAAACACTCACCGGGCAGGACTCTTAAATCCTCCACTTGTATTCGCTCAGTTAGTTTCCACAAAACCCCTATCTCACAAGCACAGCTGTGATCCTCATTTTACAAATGACCAGCAGTTAAGTAACTTGGTCAAAGTCTACATGGAGGCAGTGTAGGTGCTTCCTCATTGAGTTGCTAACCCAACAGTCAGCAGTTTGAAACTACCAAATGCTTCAGGAGAGAAAAATGAGGCTATCTATTCCTGTTAAGCATCTCAGAAACCCACAGGGGGGCAGTTCTACCCTGTCTTATAGGGCCTTAATTGACTCCATGGCTATTAATTTTTTAAAGGCCCTCTGGTGGCATCAGAGGATTACATTTAGGCTGCTAACTACAAGGTCAGCACTTCCAACTCACCATGTTACTGTGGTGCTAGAAGCTACTCCATTAGTATTTCAAATACCAGTAGGATTGCTCATGGAACTACTCAGGTGGTATCTCTAAACTAAAATTGAGAAGACAGGCCTGTGATCTACTTCTGAAAATTAGACATTGAAAACCTTACATATCGCACAGAATACTATGATTGTCTTGCTTTGACTGTGCCGTTGTTGTTGTTATTGTAAGTGCTGTTGAATCAGTTCTGACTCATAAAGACCCAATGTATAACAGAACACAAAATTGCCTTCTGCTGTGCTATCTTCACGATTGTTCTCATGTTTGAGCCATTGCCACCGCCACTGTGTCAACCCATCTCATTGACGGTCTTCCTCTTTTTCTTACCCCTCGACTTTACCAAGCAGGATGTCCTTCTCCAGGGACTGGTCTCTCCTGACAACATGTCCAAAGGATGTAAGACCTTGATTGATGGCCTTGAGCGATATGTAAAATGCATATCTGTGTAATATGTAAAATGTATATCTATGTAATGTGTATATCTGTGTGGGCCTTTGTGGTAGTCTGTGTGTCCAAAGTCCCATGGCCATTGCAATATGTCTCCAGTCATTTGCACGGAGCGCACCTTGTTCCCCAAAGGCTTCTTGAAAATCTTAAAATGAACAGCTAGCCCTGTGGTGCCTAAGATGCATCGGACCCAAGATACAGCATTTTCAATCACCTCATATGGATTGGAAAGGCGATCAATGAAACAGGAAAACCAGATCAGAATGGATGCATTCAAATTATGGTGCCGGCAAAGGATATCAGATATGCTCTGGTATGCTGGAAGCATGGCTGGAATAGTTCTTGAAAGTGAAGGTGGTGAGACTTCTGAACAATTGCTGGAAAGGGACACCGTGCCTGACCGAGCAGAGGGTCAGCAAACAAGAGGGAAACCTTCAGTGAGATGGAATCGCACAATACTTGCAACAGTAGACGTACGTGAGATGCCAACAATCGGAAGGACGACACAGAGACGGTTCATGGGTCAGCATGGGTCAGAGCTGACTTGATGACCACTAACAACAACAGCCCTTTGCACCCAAAGGCCCTGAACCACAGGCACACACTGGGCCAGGGGACCCTCACCACTCAATGCATCTGCAAATAGGTATGCTTTGTCTTTGACATTCACTTTAGTTCTACCCAAACCTTGACACAACCATAAATAACACAAGCAAATTTGCACAGTGACAAGAATCTGCATGGGAGTGCGTAAAGTAAGAATACCTACTTTTAGGCCTGACAGGCTTTTCGCTCTGTAGAATTATGCACCATGGGTCCCTCTGTTCTGTAAAATCTTTGGGAGGCCTTCTATTTCATATGCAAGCACTACATTTAAATCGCCTCTCTCTATAGAATTAGCTAGACAGTCAGCCTTGGAGAAGTTCGGAGATAATTATGTCTCCCATAAAATGAAGCTATGTTCTAAGCAGGGAAGGTGGCCAAAATGCCAGGTACATCTTTTTTCTTTTTCAGAGTGTCTTGGTCATCTCATGCCAAGACATATTTCAAATCACACGCTTGCTCATGTTTCTCTCTTTCCTGAAATGACTTTATTCTCTCAGAACTCACAAGAAACTTTCACATTAAAAATGTAGATTTCATCTTCTCCCCAGGATTTTATTTTTGGGGCTCATGCATAACCTCTTTAAAAAAGAAAGAAAATAGCAAACATAATGATGTTGCCTTGTGCCTTTCTTTTTTTTTTTTAGCTCAAAATAATCAAATTACCAGGTAGACAAGATCCAAGCTTTCTAGCTTAAATTTAAATGCATTCAAAGTTAACATATTTGTTGAATGGGGTATCTAATTAAACTTCAAATGGCTTTGGCTAATGTTTAGCCCTTACAAAGTTCTGCAGTTTTAAAACCTTACATAAAACAAACCCCCCCAAACCTAACCCAACCCCCTGCTGTACAGTAGGTTCCAGTTCATAGTGACCCGTTACGAGAGATCAGAACTGCCTCATGGATCAAAATGTCCCATCTTTCTCCCTCTAAGTGGATGCTAGGTTTAAATGATTGACTTTTGCATTGGCAGCTTAGCACTTTAATCACTGCACCACTGGAGTCCCTTAAAGCAATAGACAAGCATCAAAGAAGCCTAGCCAGAACACTAGCTAGATTAGAGACTATCACACTTTCCCTATAAGAGCAAGGAGTTCAGCCATACCCGACTATACTAATTGAACATCCAAGGCAGGTGTTCAATTCAAATCTGCTAATTCCCAGGCTCATGCTCAGAGGCCCAAAGCTTCCCCCAAACAATGGATAAAATAGTCACCAGGACAAATTAGGTATTTGAACTTGTTCTTGTCTGAATCAGCACCCGTATGATATTCCTTCACATGGGATTCTGTTTTAACCCAGTTCTGTTTTGGTTTTTGTTTGAAGGAATATCATTCTTACTTGTAGTAGCAGGAAACGCCCCCCCCCCCCAACTTTGGTTTCTCACAAGGGCACAGGAATGAACAAAAGAAGGAGATGGTTGCCCTCTATCTGTTGTTTTTGACCCCAGCTGCTCCATCAGCTTTTCAGGCATGATGGAACCATGAAAGTGGAAGGGGAGGGGGAAGAATGATTCACTGTCATCGGCTCAATTCCAGCGCCTAGTGACCCTAAATACGGTTTCCGAGAATGTAAATAAATCTTTGCTGGATCAGACATTTATCTGTCTTTTTCAGGAGGAACGGTTGGTGGGTTAGAACCACTGACTTGGCAGTTCGCATTTCAATGCTTATCCCTCAGCGCCACCAAGGATCCTTAGGATAAAGAATACCCAAATTGGAAATTGCAATAAATGTATACCTGGGTGTGGTCTTCTGAATCTACCAGAAATTCTACCAGTCCTTAAATACAAGACATGGGAAAAATAGTTAAGCCATCTTGTACTATATTTTCTGTTATTCAAATTTTCAGGCCTCACTACCATCTACAGTTGCTCACTTGGAGCACTGCACAACTCTAGGGGGGCACTGCTGATCCAGGTTATACATTTTCCCCACTCTGAGGACACCATTCTTGTAACAATGTGTATCTCTTTTGCAGCATTGGCTCCTGGCTTCTCACCTTCCTTCCTGAGCTCCAACTATACACAATCCTCAAACTGGACCCTTTTAGAATCACTCGTTGGCATCCCAATCTGGGATGGTCAGCTGGGAACAGGAAAGTAATTCCCAGAATTATTTCCTATTTAGAAGGAAGGTGGAGAGAGAAGAGGAAAGAAGGAAGTAGGAAAGACTAAAGTTATTTCCAAAAGGACTCAGCGGCTGGTCCCATCCTGGTCCACCCTGTCCCTATTGTATTGTTTTCATCTTCATGGGTTTGCCTTAGTTTCTTTCATTAAAATGCATTTCTCATTTCCTCTGAGCTCTTAAGAGAGCATGTTCCCGTCACTAAGGAAGAGATCCTGCCTGTCACCAAGATTTCTTTCTCTTGAAAATATCACCTGGCCGATCTCTTACTCTCTGGTCAGCATGCTTCTGCTTTAGTTAATTCTCTGCCTCAACCTGTGAGCTACACTACCTGTGGGCCAAGTCAACCCATGGATTATGTCGCTACAGCTTGAGGCTCCTTTGAGACCTAGTTTGCCACACTGCTGGTATGTAAATCATTTGAGCATGAGGCTGGTGGATCATGTTGCCTTCCATTGCTTGAGTTCGATATCTGGGCCTGCTTTGCAGGGTGTCTAGAACAACTTACTGTTGCTGACCCACCTGCTGTTTGCTGCCTGCGGGAAGATTCGGACTGCCTTACCTGAGGAAGAACTCTACTTCCTTGACCTTGAACCTGGCAGTCCACATGAGTTGAGGGACTTCCAGTAAATTAACTGTTCCACGGAAGTGAGTTGAACTGAACCCTCTGTACTGCTGTGTGGACTAATAAGCTGTTATTTTCCTTCTTGTTGTACAAACCTATCCATATATATGTGTGTGTGAGTATATATGTATGTGTATATATATATATGTGTGTGTGTGTCCTGGTTTGTTTCTCTAGAGAACACTGTTGAACACAGGTGGGTAACAATTTCTTCCAACAGAACAAAGCAAAAACCTCCCACATATGTCTGACATACAGCTTGATTTTAGTAAAAGGAGGGTTCTCTCTTGATAATTAATGAAATGAAAGAATCCCTTTTTAAAAAACATTTTATTTGGGGCTCGTACAACTCATCACAATCCATACATCCGTCCATTATGTCAAGCACATTTGTACATTTGTTGCCATCATGATTTTCAAAACACTTTATTTCTATTTGAGCCCTTCTGTACTCTGATTTTTTTAATGCTTCTATTGGGGCTCTTACATCTCTTACCACAATCCATAAAATAAAAAGAAAGAGAGAGAATATCACCTGGCCACACCAGGCCTCACCCTTTAACCAGTGGAGATTTAGCTGACTTGTTCCTCGCCATACTGGCGTCTCCTGGTCCTTTTCTCTCATTTTCTCTCCTTTGGTGCCCGTTTCTTTTAAAAACAACCAGGAATCTAAAAAACAAAACTTCGAATTCAGCACCTTGCATCGAGTTAAATAAGATTGCTTTATCCCTTTTCCATGGACTGAATGACCAGTTTGGCGAATGAAGAAACTTGCTGTAGGTCATGCAAAGTATAGAAGGTCTAAGCCAGTGTTCTCTGCACATTAGAATTGTTAGGTAGCAGGATAGGGGCCGGGGTTCCCTCTTATGCCTGAAGGTTCCCCCTTAGCCAGCCATAAAGACTAACTGAGCATGCACCAATTCAAGCCTGAGCCAGGTGGGCCGTACACCTGGGTGGGCCCAAATTAGGTCAGATGGGCCTAATTCAGCCAGTGGGGTCAACCAGCACCTAGATGTCTCCCAGCTGAAGGCCCTAAAGGTCGAAACCCTTGGGCTGCTGCTCCACCTTCTGCTAGGCCAGGGAGTGGTCTCTTCTCTGACCTCAGGCTACCATGTGTGGGTGTGCAGTCCCACAAGGTTGCCGGTGTTCGGTGACTATAAAACCTGAAACTTCTCCTGTCCCTTATAAAAACCCACTTGGATCACATACCAGTCTTCAGCATGAGTTCTTTCTCATGCAGAGCCAAGGACCAAGGTATTTCCCACCTGAGAAACTTAACAGAATCACCCAGAGACCAAACTTCCAGACCAGTGAGATCAGAATCTCTGAGGACGGTGTTTCTAAAACCCGCCCTGCATTGGAATCCCCTGAGAGCTTTTTTTTTACATTTTATTAGGGGCTCATACAATTCTTATCACAATCCATACATATACATATACATACATCAATTGTATAAAGCACATCCATACATTCCCCGCCCCAATCATTCTCAAAGCATTCGCTCTGCACTTATGCCCTTTGCATCAGGTCCTCTTCTTTTTTTCCCCTCCCTCCCCGCTTCCCCCTCCCTCATGTACCCCTGGTAATTTATACATTGTTATTTTGTCATATCTTGCCCTATCCAGAGTCTCCCTTCCCCCCCTTCTCTGCTGTCCCTCTCCCAGGGAAGAGGTCACATGTGGATCCTTGTAATCAGTTCCCCCTATCCAACCCACTCACCCTCCACTCTCCCAGCATCGCCCCTCACACCCCTGGTCCTGAAGGTATCATCCACCCTGGATTCCCTGTGCCTCCAGCTCCCATATGCACCAGTGTACAGCCTCTGTCCTATCCAGCCCTGGAAGGTAGAATTCGGATCATGGTAGTTCGGGGAAGGAAGCATCCAGGATCTGGGGGAAAGCTGTGTTCTTCATCGGTACTACCTCGCACCCTCATTGACCCATCTCCTCTCCTAAACCCCTCTATGAGGGGATCTCCATTGGCCGACACTTGGGCCTTGGGTCTCCACTCTGCACTTTCCCCTTCATTCACTATGGTATATATATATGTATACACACACACACATATGTAGACACACACATATATATACATATACACACATATATCTTCTTCTTCTTTTTTTTTTTTTGCATGATGCCTTTATACCTGGTCCCTTTGGAACCTCGTGATCGCACTGGCCGGTGTGCTTCTTCCATGTGGGCTTTTTTGCTTCTGAGCTAGATGGCCGCTTGTTCACCTTCAAGCCTTTAACCCCATCAGCTTTCTTCACCACATTTGCTTATGCACCCATTTGTCTTCAGCGATCCTATCATGGAGGTGTGCAGTCAATGATATTTTTCTGTTCTTTGATGCCTGATAACTGATCCCTTTGGGATCACTCGATCACACAGGCTGGTGTGTTCTTCCATGTGGACTTTGTTGCTTCTGAGCTAGATGGCCACTTGTTTATCTTCAAGCCTTTAAGACCCCAGTCACTATCTCTTTTGATAGCTGGGCACCATCAGCTTTCTTCACCACATTTACTTGTTCACCCACTTTGGCTCCAGCCGTTGTGTCGGGAGAGTGAGCATCATAGAGTTCCAATTTAATAAAAGAAAGTATTCATGCATTGAGGGAGTGTTTGAGTAGAGGCCCAAGGTCCTTCCGCCACCTTAATACTTAACCTATAAATATAGACACATCAATGTACTTCCCCATCCTCCTATATATATTTGCATGTACATGTCTTTGTCTAGACCTCCATAAATGCCCTTTGACTCCTAGCTCTTTCCTCCATCTCCCTTGACTTTCCTCCTGCCCTACTACCATGCGTCGTCGCCACCTGGGCTAGAGTATACCTCTTCCCTAAGCAACCTTACCCTTGATCATTCCCCACCAGACCTGCCACTTCCCCCTCTCTACCATTTGGGTTCCCATGTTGTTCCCTTGTCCCTGTGTTTGTTAACACCACTTCCTTACCCCCCTACCCCCCACCCCAAGTCCTCCCGGAACTGTCGGTCCCGTTGTTTTTCCTCCAGATAGTTCATCCAGCCTGTCCTATTCAGACAGACCTGTGGAGACACTAACATGCACGAAAACAAGACAGAGGAAAACAAAGCAACAGTATACAACCTGACAACAAAACAACAACAACAAATCACTTACAAAGAACAAAACAAAACACTTCCCAAGAGAAAAGCTTGTAGTTAGTTCAGGGATCTTTTGCTGGCCCTTAGGAGCATTTTCCAGTCCAGACTGTTGGGGCACCACGCCCTGGCCCCAAAGTCCACTTTCAGCATTCCCTGGGGACCTTGCCACTCCATTCCCTTGCTGTTCTGCTGCACTCCCCCAGTGGTTTGCCTGGGTGTGGTGGGATCAGGTCAGGTGCAATTCCCACACTGTGTCTCCGGTGCTGTCCCCTGTATTGCCCTTAGTCACTGAGGGGCATCATGTCTCACAGTAGGGCCAGCCATGTTGTTCTCTCTGTGGACTGGCTGCTCTACTCAGGAACATCATCCTCACGGCCTGGTGGGCCAGGCTGTGTTCCACTCTCTCCTCCTGCCCCTTCATCTGCTCCCGTGCGCTCTCATTAATTATGTCCATCTCCTGGAGCTGCAGAGTCAATATCGTCCTTTGGAACAAATTCTCTTCGGGGGAGGGGCAGGAATCCACTTAATTTATGGTGCTGGGGCCAGCCTCCCAGACCCCCCTGAGAGCTTTTTAACTAACACACACACACACACACACACACACACACACACACACACACACACACACACACACCCCTCTGATCATGTCGATGCTAAGCCTTTGGTACAGGATAGAACTGCCCCTCTGGATTTTCAAGATTATAACTTTTTATGGGAATAGAAATGAAAACATGATTGGGTGTCTCTCCACTGCCATGGCCCACTCAAGATTCTGACAAAGTGAATAGAACAAGGTCCTAGATGGTGACAGTACTGCTGGTCCTAGCTAGGACCACACTTTGAGAGCCATGAGTGAGGGGAAGCATCTTTATGGAGGAGAAAGGTAGCAAAGAAGACAGGGGTGCTTTAGTGCAGGGCTTTGAACCAGTTTAATTTGGTTTAATCATGCTCAATCAAGTGAAAATGGATGACACTGGATTTTTTAAAAGAAGCATTTTATTGAGGGCTCTTATAGCTCTTATCACAAGCCATGCATCCATCCATTGTGTCAAGCACATTTGTACATATGTTGCCATCATAATTTTCAAAATATTTTCTTTCTGCTTGAGCCATTGGTATCAGCTCCTCATTTCCCCCTCCCTCCCCCACCCTCCCTTCCTCATGAACCCTTGATAATTTATAAATTATTATTTTTTTGCATGACTTACGCTGACTGATGTCTCCATTTACCCACTCTTCTGTTGTTTGTCCCCCTTGGTGGGGAATGTTATATGTTGATCATTGTGATCTGTTCCCCCTGCCTTCCCCACCTCCCCCTTACTCTCCTGGTAGCACTACTCTCATTCTTGGTCCCCAGGGTGTTATCTGTCCTACATTCCCTGTGTTTTGAGCTCTTATCTGTACCAGTGTACATGCTCTGGTTTAGCCAGATTTGTAAGGTAGATTTGGGATCATGATAGTGGTGGGGAGGAAGCATTAAAGAACTAGAGGAAAGTTGTATGCTTCATTGGTGCTATACTGCACCCTGACTGACTCATCTCTTCCTTGTGACTGGACTTTTTAACCTTAGGGTGACCCCCCAAATTAATGGGAAACTTGGAAGAGGGTTAGTAAACTCTTACAGGAGCCTAATCCATGGCATTGGATAATTACCAGGATCATGGAGAGCAACACACCTTCAAATCGGTCACCATCTTTGAGCTGGGCACCAGTGCTTCTGATAGTCAGTGAAAATAATTTATAGCCATGCAAGAAGCATGCTGCCCTTGTTTTCTAAGAGTGAAGGTAAGTTTCTAGCAGGACTTCAACCTGTAAATTTTCCCATCGGTTGGCATTTCAATTCACCCCTATTTTAAAAGTCCGTGTCTGTTCCGGGGTTGCTTTGTGGGCCATGACTTACCAGCTCAACAGGTCCCAAGCCCTGGTTTAGTGGTAGAAGTCTTGTCTTCTGTGCGTGTGAGAAACCCACCTTCAGTTTCTGATCAGTGCACCTCATGTACCACCACCACTTGAGTGTTGATGTTAGAATCAGGGAAGGAAGGCGAGCTTACCTTGGGCACATGGAATTATCACGACCAGTTGAGATGCAAAAGCAGCAAAAGGTGTTTATTTGCTAGCTTGAGCTAGGACTTCCCTCCCTCCGCTGCCTGGCATAGTGGGGATCCAGCATCCGAAGGGAATTGACCCTGAGCTCTTTGTTCTCTGGGCTTTTATAGGGCCAGGGACAAGGGGCAGTCCAGGGTTTTTGTTCTTTAAACTTATTGGAGGAAACTTCTGGTGCCAGCATTGTCCAGCGGTGATTGGTGAGTAGGTTTGCGTGTGCTTTCCTGATTGGTCGGTCACTGGTTGGCTGTCACTCTAACTCTATTGGCTAAAGCGTCATCAGGCGATGTGTCCCATTTGTTAGATCGGATCATGCGGTGTCAGGCGATGTCCCATTGGTTAGGTTTGATCAGGTGATGTGCTGCATCAGTGACCAGGAACCTGACACCGAAACTGAGGCCTACCTCAAACTTTGGTTTTCATATAGCCTGTTTTAACTTTTACTCTGCTGATTCTAGCAGTTGCACACCGTGCCCCAGACTGATGCACAAGTTTCAGCAGAATTTCCTGACTTAGACAGACTAGGAAGAATGGTTTGGTGATCTATGTCTGAAAACTAGCTAGTGGAAATCCTGTGGATCACAATGGCCCAATTTATATTCATGGAAACATCACAGGACTAGGCAGTTTTGCTCTATTGTAAATGGGGTTACCAAGAGTCACGTATTGGCTCGATATCAACTAGAACAACAACGTTAGCAACAAAGAGGCTGACTCAGATAAAAAGTTATGCTGCTTTATTGAGATCCTGTTTCTCTGAGCACTTCTTTCTAGTCCTTGGTCTCAGCACTACCCTTTATTTCAGGGTTCTGCCATTTTTCTGACCTCTACACCATGTGTCCATGTGGCCAAGGACTTTACACTGTGCTTTGAAGACCTAGTTACCACCTCCCTCTTCTCTCCTTTTGGGCCCCATGAGCTGGCATCACTGTTTCTCAGTGTTCTTCTGGGTCCCAGTACTTCTGATCCTGTTGAAAAATATTCACTGGACAGATGCAGGGCCTTTTTGTCTCCATGTCCTTCCCGAGGGTGACTAGCTTAAGAAACTGCTCATTTCCACTTCACATATCCACATGCCTACAGGTTCACTAATTTTGGTCTGGGAGCTATTTTTTCCCCTATAGAATATTCCTGAGTGTAACTGGTTAACATACTTCATTCATTCATTTACCTACTCACCAAACACCCACGGAGCACCTAATACATAACTGGCATCATGTTAGGATTAACAAGTGGATCCCCGATGGGAAGGAGGAAAGTAAAAGGAAACAAAGGAAAAATATAGGAAGCAAAACTATAGAGGTATCAACCTAGGTGTGTACTTATGTAAACATACTAATTCATACAAATAGAGGCATTGGCCTAGGTACATATATTACATGGCAGGACATTGAGGAAGTAGACGGGGTTTGGGCCTCTGCTCAAGCCCTCCCTTAATGCAAGAACACTTTGCTCTAACAATCTGGCATTCTGTGATGCATACCCTCCTGACATGATCACTGAAGACAAAAAGGGAGCATAAGCAAATGTGGTGAAGAGAGCTGATTGATGGCGCCCGGCTATCAAAAGATATAGCACCTGGGTTATTAAAAGCTTGAAGTAAAACAAGTGGCTATCTAGCAGAGAAGCAACAAGCCCACATTGAAGAAGCACATCAGCCTGTATGACCATAAGGTGTCGATGGAATCAGGTAACAGGCATCATAAGACCCAAAACAAACAAGAAAACAAGCAAAAAACACAATTTTTAGAGTGGGGGGGGCAGAGCAGAGATCCAAAACCCATCTGTAAACAATAGGACATCCCCTCACAGAAGGGACACTAGGAAGGGATGAGTCAACCAGGGCACACAGTATAGCATTGATGAAACACAATATTCCTTTGGTTTTTTGAGACTATCATGATCCCAGGCCTGCCTTTCAGTTCTGGTTAGACCAGAGCATGTACAGATAAGAGCTCACAACACATGGAATCCAGGTCAGATAAACCCCTCAGAAACAGAATTGGGAATATCGGTACCAGGAGGGCATGAAGAAGCTGTGGGAGGAGGAGAAGAGGGAAACCGATTGCAATGATCGATGCATAAGTCCCCCACCCAGGGGGATGAACAACAGAACATGGGTGAAGGTAGTGGCTGATGTAAGACATGAAAACAATAATAACTTATAAGCTATCAAGGGGTCAGGAGGGTGGGAGGGAGCGAAAAAAAGAGGAGCCAATACTAAGGGCTCAAATAGAAAATAAACGGTTAGAAAATGATGGTGGTAATATATGTACAATCTGCTTGAAACAATGGATGTGTGGAAAGTTATTAGAGTGGTAAGGGTGCCCAATAAAATGACTTTAAAAATAAAAGTTAACAAAGAAAAAAATAGTAAAAGTTAAACTATATGTCTTTTTCTTATAAAAGCAAGAATCATTTTATTACATTAAGTACTTCTCAAATGTGTGTGTGTGTGAGGGGGGGTGTGGCGGAGGAATCCCCGATGATCCAATGGTATATGCTTAGTGGTTAACTGAAAGGTGGGTGCTTGGAACCATGTACTAGATCCATGGAGAAAGATCTGGCAATCTGCTAATGTAAAGATTATGGGCTAGAAAACTATATGAGCCTGTTCTACTCTGCCCTAAGGTTACAGATTGTTACAAGTAGGATACCCGACAGCAATAAAAGCAACCCCAAAAACCCACTCTTGAGTTGCTTCCGAATGAGAATCTGGGGGCTATAAATCTTTATAGAAGCAGACTACTACCACTTTCTTCTGCAGAATGGCTAGTGGGTTTGAATCACTAAGCTTCTGAGTGCTTTAACCCATGTGCTAGCAGGGGGCCCAAAGGGAAAGAGGCAAATAAGACACATTATATGTTTGCAAGGAGTAGAAGGGGAGACAGACCTGTAGTACAAATACCAGAGCAGTGTGATGGATGCAAAAATGGGAGCATGTGTCAGGTATGGTACTATCAGGGCAGGAGCATATGATGAAACGCCGAGCCCCACCAGGGTGCAAATTCAGCCTGAGTGTCCTCAGTCACCCTGGGACTTAGGTTCACAGTTTTCTTGTCCTGACTGTTTGGCAATGCCAGATTGTCATGGTGCAGCTGTGGACAATAACAAAGAGGAGAAGACAGAGAATCCTTCTGTCCAAGACTAGAGCTGTGCAGGGCCGCAGGGAATCCACACACCGGGAAGGCTGTGCAAACTGGCTGTAAAATGTTGAAGCAGAATGCAAAGTTTCAAGTGCATGTGTGAAACAAGGGATGGGGGGAGGTGGGCTCAAGCTCAGTGCCACATGCATGGAGGCAGATTAGGAAGGGGAAGGGGAGAGAGGCAGTCGATGAAGTATGCTTATCAGGTGCGGTAGCTTTGGGTAGAAGAGCTTAGAAGTGGTGACTGTAGCTACAATGGAGTCCACCCATGGAGTGACACAGCACTCAGTTGTAAATAAAAACGAAATTCTGAATGACACATGAACCTTGGAAACATCATGTGGAGTGAAATAAGCCACCCCTGTACCCCTCCAACAAAGGACAGCTCTGAATGACCCCAGTTCTGTGAAATATCTGTTGTTGCTAGGAGCCGTTGAGTGAGTTCTGACTCAACAGAAGGAGACACTGCCTGGTCCTGCACCATCCTCTCAGTTGTTATGTTTCAGCCCCTGTTGGCAGTCGCTGTGTCAATCCATCTTGCCGAGGACCTTCTTCTTTTTCACCGCCTCTTGACTTTACCAAGTGTGGTAGTTACGTAATCTGGTGTCAATTTGAGACGTGAAAGGATTAAGAGTGAAGCGGGGTGGGGTGGGGGGGAGGGGTTTAGTCTGTCAATTGGGTCATTGTCATGAACAGCGTGATCAATAATTATTTAATTACTTAATGCTCTTTGATGCTTGGATGCTTGGTTCATTCACTGCAATCACACATCAAAAAATCTAGTAATTCTAAAGTTATCTTAAATCATTAACTCTAAGGGTTACTTACACACAATGAATTTAACATCATAGTCCCATTAAGCCTTGCCTTCATCGGTGCACTCACCCAGGGTAGAGTTGGAGAGAGCAGGAGTTGTTGTCTCCTTGGTTCCTAGCTCTCTGAAATTTAAGTCTCTCTACCTGGGCAGCTCAGCAGGCTATTTGACATCTTATCAGGGCTCCCTGGGCCTACTGGGGTAGCTTCTAGTCTATCTGTGGAGTGTGGTTCAACGTCTTGAAAGGAAGTTCCAATACTCTTGTCAGGTCACAGCCAATGTGGCCTCTGTGTGGGTATGGCCTTCTCCTGAGGATTCTGGGACCTCTGGTTTTTCCTGCTTGGAGGTGGGAGACGGGCTCTCTCAGCTCACTCTCTTGGAGATGCTCTCCTGAGGAGACACATGGCACTACGCTGATAGACCCCATGCCCTGGGAACTGGAGGAGCTGTGTGAAAATCCTTGCCAGTGCTGAGATGCTTCTACCTTCACTGGATTCACAAGACTTGGCCCCCACTGTCCTGTGATCTTCCTGCACTTGGCATCACTGCATGCATTGAAGAGGACTTTATAGATTGGCATGAGACATATGAACTAATCTTGGATTTATGGGCTTGATCTGGACTGGGCTGGATGTTTCTCAGTATTCAATTGCTCTTGTATATAAACTTTTTATTTTTTTAATTCATGTATGATTCTCTATGAAGTTGTTTCTCTGGTCTACCTGGACTAACACACCAACCATGATGTCCTTCTCTGGGAACTGGAGATAATATGTCTGATAATATGTCCAAAGTATATGATCCAAAGTCCTGCCATCTTTGCTTCTCAGGAGCACTTTGGCAAACTCAAACAGACAAACATTTATTAGTGGGTACTAGAGGGTAGAGGTTGGGGGAAATAGGAAGCTATTATTCAATGAGTATAGCGTTTCTGTTTGGAGTAAAAAGAATATTTTAGAACGAACTAAGGGCTTTTGTTTGTTTGCTTTTTAAAACAACAACAGCAACAAAAATGCACAAACAACCTGCCAAATGTTTTCCTCCTGTGGCCGCGGTGTTTCCTTAGGAAAGCTAAACAGAATTCCGATGGATGGTTGTGGTTGTTAGGTTCAGGTAAGTCAATGTCTACGCCTGATGACCCCATGTGACAGAGTCGAACTGTTCCCACAAGGTCTTCTAGGCTATAGTCTTGGATGGCTTCCAGGCCAGCAATGAATGCCTTCAGTTTTGTGCCACCAGGTGTCCCAGAGACTCCACTACAAGGCACACACGACAATATTTTCAGGATAGCATACGAACAGCCATACGTATACCCATGTTCACGACAGCACTGTGCACAGCAGCCCCAATATAGACACAACCCACGTGTCTGCCAACAAACAAAAGGTGGTACAGCATGTGACGGAATGGTGCTCGCTGGAAGGGGGGGGACCAATCGCAACGATGGGCGAACAACTCCTCCACCCCTGAGGGGGATCCACAGAAACATGGGGGACGGGATTCAGCAGACGGTGTAGACGGTGAAAATAAGAATACTTTATAACTTACCAAGGGCTCACAAGAGTGGGAGGGGGAGGGAAGGGAAAGGGTGCTCGAGTAGAAAGAAATGTTTTGGAAATGATGATGGCAACATATGCACAATTGTGCTTGAAACAATGGATGTATGGGTTGTTCTGAGAGCTGTAAGAGGCCCAATAAAATGATTCATTAAAAAAAATGTTGCTCGTTCATGAAGAACATGAAGCTCTGATGCATGCTGCGATGTGGTTGAATCTTGAACGCATAAAGTCGAGTGAAATGAGCCAGACACAAAAGGACTGGCTGCACACTACATGCAATTACTACCAATAATCCCACATCTATGAAATGCAGGCATCCCTCCATATCAGAATCATGGGCTCCAGGACTTCCTTCCTTTATCTTAGATCTAGGGATGCTCAAGTCTTACACATGAGGGTGAGTCAGAAAGTACGGATACAAAATCATACTAACCTTTATTAAATAAAGAGCTCAAAATATGAAGCTCTTGTTTCTCCACATATCCTCCATCTGGGTCTATACCCTTTTGAAGGTGGTATGTCTATCTCTCCAGTCGTTCCTCCAAGAATGCTACATTCTCTCATTGACCTGACCCCAACGTGGTAGTTTGGAGAGCCTCAAGGGGATCAAATCAGGTTTCTTTTAAATGTCCCTTTGAGTTTTGGGAACAAAAAGAAGCCTGGAGAGGAAAGATCGGGGTGATCGGATGGTGGGGTAAGGTTTCTCAATGGAATTCTCACAGGAAAGCCCTTGAAGCAGGTGACTTCTTGTGACAGGGGAAAAAAAGAAAAGAAAAACATCCTGGTGCAAATGTCCTGGCCTTTTTCTCACCAGTGCAGTTCCCATTTTCTTAAACCTGGACAGATGAGTCCTCCAGGACCAGTGGTGAGAGTGGTGATGCCTGGAGGGTGGAGAGAATGTCGGGTAAAAAGGGGGAACTGATTACAAGAAGCTATGTATAGCCTCCTCCCTGGGGGAGGGACAGCAGAGAAGAGGGTTGGGGGAGACATCAGATAGTGTAATATATGACAAAATAATAACAATTTATGAATTATGAAGGGTTCATGAGGGGCAGTGGGGAGGGAGGGGAAAAATAAGGATCTGATATTAAGGGCTCAAGTAGAAGGCAAATGTTTTGAGAATGATGATGGCAACAAATGTACATATGTGCTTGATACAATGGATGTATGTATGGATTGTGATAAGAATTGTACGCCCCCAATAAAATGATTTTAAAAAAAGAATCCCCTGTGGTCATTCTGGGTCCTTAAAGACAATCCACCACGCTGACTCCTTTGGATCCTAAAACACAGTCACCACGAGCCGATCTTCCTTCCTGATATTTAACTGGCCCAGCAAAGGCCTTCAGAAGTCACTGTTTTGATTGAAACCTGCTTTTCAAGACACTCTAATGGGACTAAGGCCGGGGCATTACTGAGCGGACTTCTCTTCCGGCATCCGCTGATCCCAGCGACGCGTGCAATCGGAATCAACCTGTCTGTGGGTGAACCGGCACCCTAGGAGCAAGACTGCTGTGCTCTTGGACAATGGCGTTGCATGTTACATAGAAATGGATATTCCTCCTCGTGTTCACTTTAAATCATCCCCAGGGGACCTATAACCCCTCATATAGCAATTACTCAGAGATTAACACTTTATGCTCCCACTTAGCCTTTGAGGAATGGGTTTGACCATTTCATTGCTTTCTATATTCCTTCATAATCTTTTTTGATTTGTGCTTGGTTGAATACGTGGGTGCAGAACTCTCAGATACACAGGGCAACTCTATCTAAAATAAGCAAATGCAAAGAAACAACAAGTAGATGAGAGATGGGTTACCAGTACTGAAGGGAGGAAAGGAGGAAGAGAGAATGAGGAGAAGGAAAAAATAAGACAGCTTGGAATTCTGAGAGAAAGATCACCACTGAGTAACTGCAAGGGACTCTCCATATGGTTTCTCCTAGATATAGTTAGGATGCTGCCCTATGGGGCCATGGATGAGAAATAGGGATCATGCTCAGTGTGTTAGTCTGGGTATTTTAGAGAAACAAATCCATAGACACTCATGTATAAGAGAGAGTTTTATATAAAGGTGAAGTGCACATCAAGAAAACATCCCAACCCAGTGCTGCCCAAGTCCAACATCAACCCATATGTCCAACACCAATCCACAAAGTCCTCTTCCATCTCAAAAAAAAAAAAAAACAGATGCAATGATGCCGACTGCAGGAGGAAAGCTGAGTCAGTGAATGTGTAAACATCTCAGCACTGGCAGGGGTCTCCACACAGCTGCTCCAGCACCCAGGGCTGCATCGGGATAGGTCCACGAGGCTTCTCCTCAGGGACGTCTTGCAGGAAGTGAGCCTTGCCAATTGAAGCAGGGAACTGGCTAAGGCAGCTGCACCCTGGTCGACCATCACAAAGCAAGAGACCCGAGAACTAGAAAGGCAAAGCTCACCCGATACATTTATCCTTCCACCCTTCAGTTAACCCCACATGTGTTTACCGGCCAGGTTGGCACAATAAACTACCTCACTCAGGAACACTACAGTTGGCCCTAGGCTAGGAAATGATCCTTAAGGGGGCTGGCAGCACCTCAGAAGAGGGTGCCAACTTTTAAAAACATCGTAGTCCATTCGAGTCAGAAACAAGCAGCTTCTGGGCGTATTAGAGAGTCACCAATCTGGATTGGATTGTACCTCCCTGAAAAGATATGCCAAAATTTTGCCTTGAGCACCAAAGACAGAGCTAAGGAATCAGTCAGCCTATGCCCTGGAACAGCGACCTTGCAGTCTGTAGTTGTCTTCCCTGGTATGTGGCTTAGGAATCAGTTGGCTTATGGACCAGGGCAGTGACCTCGGAGTCTGTAAGTTTCGCACAGTGACTAGACCAGGTTCTTTCATGAGCATGACGCACTCTATGAGCCACAAAGTCTTTTAGCCAACTTACGGGCATCCACACACATCAATAGCAAGTCAAGAAAAACAGGCAGCACTTACCAACAAAAGCGAGGGAGTGTTGTCTTTCATGGGTTCTTGGTTGTATTCTTACACAATTTGGAGGGGGCAGGGTGGTGGTAGTGCTTTAGCCATAGATGTGGCTGTGGGCATTCAGTCTGATAGGGGTAGAACCTCCAGTGTTTAGTCTGATAAGGGGTGCCACCTCAAGCATTTGTTTAGGTTTCTTTCTTGTCAGCCTTGCTGTTGTTGTTTTGTTATTGATCATTCTATTGGGAGCTCTTACAGATATAACAATCCATCATTCAGTTAGATCAAGAGTAATTTTACAATTGCTAGCACTATCAGTTTAAAAACATTTTCTTTCTTCTTGAACTCTTTGATATCAGCTCTCCATAACCTCCTAGTTCCCTGACCCTAATCCCAGGACCCTGATCCCTCATCCCATTGGCACCTCGTGATCATACAGATTGGTGTGCTTCTTTCATGTGAGCTTTGTTGCTTCTCTGCTAGATGGCTGGGTTTTTTTTTTTTTTTTTTTTACTATAAGCCTTTATGACCCCAGACACTATACATTTTAATAACCAGGAATCATCAGATTTCTTCACCACATTTGCTTATGCAACCATTTTTTTGTTCAGCTATCATGTCAGGAAGGTGAGTATCATACAGTGGCATGTTATTAGAAAAACACATTCTTGTACTGAGGGAAGTTTTAAGTAGAGGCCCACATTCTTGGTGGCCTTCTCGTCAGCCTTTTTATTGTCCATGGTTACACCATTTTATATGCCCGATGCAAATTCTTGTTAGGAAATAGAATCCTGGAAGATGTTTTCAGTTAGCATGAGGTCATTCTGGTACAAGGTGGATCCCAATCCACAGCGACTGCTAACTTTAGAAAAGATGAGACTGTGAGTTCCCGAGCCTGGAAAGCTTTCTCCTGTGGAGTGACTGGCTGGTGAGTTCAAGCTCAGCTGACCTTCTGGATGGCAACCCCCACTAGGGTAACCACTATGCCACTGGCACTCCTAAAAGAGCAGATGGAAGACAAAAGGAATGTGGCCTCGGTCTACAGGCAGAGACAGAGAGCAGAGCAATGCCTGTACTAGCCAAGACGCCAAAGACAGCCGCTGTTGGCAGATTCCAGAGGTGTGGGACAGAGTCTGTTTCACAGCCTTCACTAGGACCTGGCAGATGCCCTGGTTTCAGACTTCTAGACTCCAGAGCCAACAGCGAAATAATCCTTTCCTGACATTTGAAGGCGTTTGGTGTGGCCATCTTAGACACCAAATACAGTCCCTCTATGTAGAATTGCAGGGTGGCCTTACCTGAGGCAGGAACTGGCCATGCGAACCCTCTAGAGGGGTGGATATAGAGACCACAGAGGGGTCAGACCCCACCCCAATGCCCTGGAGGGAAGACAGAGGGGCGTGCAAAGCCTCCCTCTTATCACTTTCCTTGGTTCCATGACCCTGTGTGGAGCTCCTGGTGCTTTGCTCCACACTGTGGGCGTGACAGAGCAGACCTTCGGTAAGCCCAACCCTTTTTCAAATACGCCCCCAGGGGATTGCTATGTAAAAGCAAAGGTAGCCAATCTTTACCTAAAAGGAGAAATTCTCTGGCAAAATGAATGGTCCCTTTCGGTTTTACCTGTTTGTGAAGGCAAAACTTTCTTTCTTTCTTTTTTTTTTTTTTAGGTGGGAATAATGCTTCAGCAAAAGTGTTCCCTAGGGAAATTCTTCTTGACCACTAATTTTCTCTCTTCTGACCAAGCTTTAGATCCGGAGAGCTTGCTGGCTGCCCACAGGTCTATGGGTTGGTGGTGCTCGGAGCCAGTTCTGTCCCTCTTAGACTCTATCGAAGGAGTCCGGGCGATGCTGTGGGCTAAACATTCGGCTGCTAACCACAAGGTCAGCAGTTGGAAACCATCTACCACTCAGTGAGAGAAAGATGAGGCTTTCTGCTCCTGTAAAGATTTATAACCTCAGAAACCCACAGGGACAGCTCTACTCTGTCCTATCAGGTTGCTCTGAGCCACAATCAACTAGATGACAGTGAGATTTAAAAACTGCTATCTGGTTTCCAGGCAGGTCCTCCCTATGTTGCACAAGTCTTATAAAAGATTCAGAAAGAAAGAAAGAAAGAAAGAAAGAAAGAAAGAAAGAAAGAAAGAAAGAAAGAAAGAAAGAAAGAAAGAGGAAAAGGCTATTTGATCCCATCCCGGGACTGACATGATGAATGTTCATGGCTAAATATTTAACATGGGCTTCGGTGTTATTATCTTAGTCCAGAGGAATATTTCTGATGGTCCTGTGGCAGATAGTTGAGATATTTTTGACTACGAAATATTTCCATTACTCCTCCCATCTCCCGACAACTCCCTCTGGGGTTGTTCTTAAGGGCTGCCTGGTTGAGAGGAGTCCTACAGTAGTGACTCCACGTACAACAGAAGTCAACATCACTTGGCTCCGAGCCATCCTCACAATCACGACTGGGTGTGAAGCTCCCTGGAAGACAGGCTCAGAGGAGAACAACAATGACCAATGAGTGGCAGAAAAATCATTTAGGAGAAAAGGTTAAGAACTGCCTCTCCAGGGTAGACAAGGAAATGCTAGAGAAGAAGGATTCATAACTTAAACTATGTCTATAGACCCATGGCCCATGATGGATCTATGGTAGAAATATCACCTTCTCTGCGGGAGACCCGAGTTTGATTCCTGGCCAATGCACCACATGCTCAGTCACTAGCTGACTGTCAGTGTCAGTGGAGGGTTGTGACAATGCTGGGCAAGTTTTAAGGGAAAGCTTCCAGACAAAAATGGACTAGGAAGAAAGGCCTAGTGATTTATGGACTTTCCACAGCCAGGCAGTGAGAACCTTAGGAGACACCAGGGTCCAATGCGCGATGGATGAGAGGCAGAGGCAGAGCAGTGTTTGGTTCCATGATACACAAGATGTTTGTGTGTCAGAGCTGACCGGAAGGCAGCTAAGACTACCAGGCACATCTATGCTGTCCAACAGGGTGTGTGTGTGTGTGTGTGTGTGTGTGTGTGTGTGTGTGTGAAGGAGCCAAGTGCATACTGTATTTCATTTTATTTCTTCAAAATAATTTCATTGGGAGTTTAGACAGATGAATCATATCATTCCATAGTTCGATCACATCAAGCAGTATTGGTCAATTGTGACCATAATCAGTTTCCAAACATCTTTTTCCTTCTTGAGGTCCCTGACATCAGCTCACGTTTACCCAATCACCACCCCCCCAACCCGCCCCCGAGCCCCAAACCAGCTGTACCCTGTAGAAACCTTTACTCTACTTGCTGTCCCTATAGGTTCATCAATCCCGGGTTTCATGTACTGAAAATCAGAAAACCACCTAACAAAAATTCAAGAGGGTGACCCCCAGTGACATCACACATCTGAGATAAATCCTAATATGCACCAACAGAAAATGTTGAAAACCAGACCAGGCCTAACGGACAGCAGAGGGGAATCAACTGACAAGGTTTTAACCGTCTACGTGGGGTTTGTTCTTCTGCTGGTCTACAGCGGTCTCTCCAGTGCACTCTATTTGGTAAGCACTTTCCTCCCATCCCACTCTTATGGATAGAGGGACACCACAGGAGGCTTACTGTATTTTAAACTTACCAGTAGTCACGTAAAACAAAGTGAAAGCACACGGGCAATATTGATTTTAGATCATATTTCACTTAATCCCATATGTTTGAAAGGTCATTTCAACATGTAATCCATATGAAAATTATTTTGATGAGCCCCTTTACTTTTTTTGGGGGGGGTGTTATGAAACCTTTTAATTCTACCATGTGCTTTCTACTTCAATCCCACCCAGGTCCGCAGAGGCCACAGGGATCTTTGTGGTCCACACCCTGGAGTAGCCTCCCCCAGCCAGGTGTAGGCTGTCTAGGGGGTAAGCCACAGAAACAAGGTCTCCCCTAGCTCCCCCCACCCCAACCTTCTTTGACAACGGTTTAGAATTGTGCTGCTTCTAATTCATGACCCACATTTGCAGGGCGGTTGCATTTTCACAAGTTCTCTCCAACATAACAGGCCGTTTCTGCCAAAAAGTTAAATATTTAGAAACGAGAGGAGGCACTCGCCTGCCAAGTCAGTTTGACTGGCGTCTGATATTTGGTGCCTGGCATGTAACCTCTTGCAATGCCGACATGTAAGGGCCAAGCTATGGTGAAGTTTTCATGTGTGGAGTGATGCGGCCCAACTGAGGGCTCTCCCCAAGTTCACAGTGGGGCACGGAATCGAATTTTGAATCCCCCTCGTCTAAGATGACAGTCCCCTGTTGGAATCTGACTCTGGGGAGCCCCTGCGACACCTTCCCCACCCACAGCATGACCCAGACTCCTTCAGTTCTTCCTTTTGACAGCAGACCTTTGTCTTGCTTGGTCTTGTTTCTAAACGTGGGTCACACTTCAACATTGCATTTCCATTGCCTACCACTCTTGCTTAGAAGTTCAGGTCAAAGTCAACACAGGAGCCAGAGACTGGGAATTTAGGCCAAAGAAAGAGTAAGCTGCAATTGGCTCCTTTCACCCGAGGCTTTGGATGGTGTTTGTGTAGAGCCAGAATTGTTTCCTCAAGGCATGCAAAGAGCTCACTCTCAGGTTCTAATGGGTCTTTGAAGGAGTCTCAGTGGTACCGTGATTGGAATGCTTTGCTGCAGACCAAAATACCATCAGTTCAAACCCATCAGCTCTTCTGAAGGAGAAAGGTAAGCTCGGCAAGCCTGCTCTGCTCTGTCCTCGGTGACAATGGATTAGTTGCATTTGACTCCAAGGCAATTGTTTGAGTTGGGTATGGATTGGGGCTATTGCCGGTGCCCGGCTATTCACCGTAGAGTTGGTGGTTTGAGACCAACCTGAGACGCTGTGGCAGAAAGGTCTGGTGAGCTGGAAATATCCGCCACAGCGTGGAGCAGAGCTCTCCTTTAAAACTCAAGCGGGGTCGACATGAGTTCGAAAGGAGTGGAGGGCAAACCAATTTTTTGGAAAAGGTTTATGAACTTGGATTCTTAAGGATCTTCTCCAAATTCGTAACAAATAAAAACACCCACCCACCAACAATGCAGGGGCTGTTCCAGGCTCCTTCCTGCCTCTCCAGGTGAAGGCATACTGGGGATGAATTCTGGGACCCCAAGCAGAACAAATCGATCTCCCCGGCAGCCGGTGGATGCCTCTCTGGATGCAGTTGCTTTCTTCATTAGAAAACTAAAAATAACCCAATCATTGCAAGCTGGTTTTGCGCTACGCCTTCTGCCACGTCCATTTGTCTCCTTCACTCGGGGATCCTGCGTGTCTGTGGCACCGTGTTACTACTTCAGACTAAGAGTGCAGGGCAGGGATGCTTCCTTCTCTGCCCCACCTTCCCTGCAGATGTCCAAACTGCCTGGCATGGTTTCCTATTAGGGGAACTCACAGGATCTTCTGCCGGTCCCATCTGCTTCATTAATTTTGGGGGGAAAACAAACACCATCCACATTGCTAGTGAGAATCTACAATTACTAGTGGGGTTCCCTCTCTCTATTCCTTCAAGAAAATGATCGTTACACATCTGATTTTCTGGGAGTAGATTATGAAATACTGAGTCCATTTTCCTTTTCCAGTGGATACAGGCTGATACTAGATTCTCTACTCCAACTTTGGTTTGGCGAACATATGAATTGTCACCTGGAGCTGGCTGTCTCAGAGAGAACATCAGATTCACTAGCAGTGAGTCAATTCTGAGTCCTAGAGGCCCTAGGCATAGGGTGGAGTTCCTGAGGCTATAAATCCAGAAGGTCCCATCAGTCTCCTGAGGGGCAGTTGGTGGGTTTGAACTGCTGACTTTGTGGTGAGCAGCCCACAGTGTAACCCACTATGCTATCTGGGCTCCTGGCTGCCTGTGGCCACTGGCCGAGGTAGCTTTCCGTGCCTTTCAAAATAGAGTAGCTGTCCAGCGGACTCCAACTCCCGAGGCCTCCAAGAGTATCAGCGTAGAGCTGCATACTTCACAGAGTTGATGCCTGTTTGTATGGTCCCTCACCAACCCTTTCTTTTGAGCTGGCTCCAGGTGGACCAGACTTCCAATCTCTAAGCCTGCGAATGGTTTGCATCACTTGGGGATTCCTTTGGGACTTTAAAATAGTCACAGAAAATCTGTGAATGTCCATCTCTGGAAATCTGGGCGAATATTTGCTAAGTGCCTACCTTCCTCCAGTTTGCTTCTCTCCTGAAGGTGGTGTTGCATTCTGTGTGTGGGTCCTAGCACCGTGACAGTAAAGTGGGTTCCTTGTGTAGTTAGCACAGACAGACACGGTCACCCTTCCCTCACAGCACCCAGTGTCCTGAGAAATGGAACATAAAAGAGAAAAACAAACAAACCCTGGGAGGACAAAAGAAATCAACCTGCTGCTTAATCCTATCCATTTACAAAAGGAGCACTCACGGGCACGCACACAAAGCTGTAACAGGGATCATTTATAATTAAAATGGGGAACATAATCCTCAGCCCCAAATTCAACTGCCGTGTGTGTGACTATGTGTATATATATATTCATTTGTATAGACAAGAGTAGGGTTTTGATGGCTTGAATAGAATGGAAAATCCTAAAGATGAGAACTAATGTTGCTATGGAAACTTTTACAGGTCTCCACTGCAGAAGCTGTACTTTGAATTTGCAAACTTCGTACCACATTAGCTTTTCCCCTGCATTTGATTTCTGGTTGGTCTTTTCAGAAGATAAAAGGAGAAATGCTGCACGTCATCCTGCTGTTTCTTGTTACACTCAGAGATGAAATAGAGGGTGGTTTCTCATCATTTGACACAATAAATATACGTGTGTGTGTGTGTGTGTGTGTGTGTGATCTAAAGGAAGAACTCTCCACAAAGTAGCTTTCCAAGAGTGATGGGACTTGAGTATTTCTTAGTCAAGCCTTCTTTCCTTCCAGAATTTTCAGCATGTGAAGTATTTCCTATTCTAAGAGAATTGGATGGTTCAAGCAAATCTGGACAACCACGTGGGGCTCATGGGTCTCCAGGTTTCACGGAGCTCACAGCCTGATTTGGAGCAGCCTATGCAAAGACACAATGAGGCTACGTCCCCTCACGCCAGCCACACATGGTACTACGGAACTGGACCCTACTTGAAGGCAAAGCAGAGCGGGTGCACTTGGAAACTTGGCATCTCTGTGTGCTGTGGATTGAATTGTGTCCTCCTGAGAGGAACGTGGTGAACATGACCTTGTTTGGAGATAGGGCCTCTGAAGATGTTGCCGGGTTAATATGAGGCCCAACTAGAGTAGGGTCAGTCCTGGGCAAATCTGAGTGGTGTTTGGGAAAAGAGAGGGAAAGATGCTTTGGGTGAGTGTAGCTGTGTGCCATGGAATGCCAAATATTGTCAGGAGCCAGGAGAAGCTCGGGAGGAGGCCTGTGACCATTACTCGGGGCCCTCTCAGAAGGTGTTGACCCGGCTAGTGCCCTCAGTTGGACTCATGGCCCCCAGAACTGTGAGGCAAAAACTTGCTCACTTGGAAGCTGTTCACTTCATGGAACTTCATCAGGACAGCCCAAGGACTCAGAGCCATGATTCCTGCTCTTTCTACGGCTTTCCTGTCAGCTCCCAGAAGGCTCGGCAAACTGGAAACGTCTTATGCCTGGACGTACAATTGGTCCCAACGTGGGACTCATTCTTTAACTTCCCCAATCTTCAGTTCTCTTAACAAGCAGAGACCAAAATGCGCGTGGCCACCTGGACGCAGTAAGAAATACTGGAGACAACAAACGCAAAAGTACAGAGTACTTTACCTGAAAAACAGACTCTCAACAAGTACTAAATGCCACTTCCATGTCCATGGTTAAAAATCGTACATCTTCAGAGCCTTTAAGGGCATGAAGGTGCATACTAGGCCGAGTGTATACCCTTTGAATCCTTGTGAAGTGGAAATGACTCCCTCCCTCCTCCTATGCCTATCAATGCCTATTTGGTTCATGTCTGCCTGAAATCGTATGGGTTATCTATTTACTCAGCTATGCACTTACTTGGGCTGTGATGGTCTTAGTTTGTGCCCTGTTATGTTCTCAGTCCCTGGAAGAAAGCCTGGCACAAATACTTGTTGGCTGTAGGTGAGAACTGGGTCTTCTATGTGGAACAGGCACATGTAAATCAGGGACCTCTAGCAAAAACCTTAGGCCTCCAGTTTCCATGTTATCCATAAGGCTTTCGGTGGGCAATTCCTCAGGAATAGAGCCAATTCCTTCTTAGACTCTTCTTAGTCTGGAAGCTCTGCTGAAACCTGTTTTCTATGACTGACCCTGCTGGTATTCGAAACATCAGTGACAAAGCTTCCTGCATCACAGCAACACACAAGCCACCACCGTACGACAAAGTGACCGAAAAATGGTGGTACTCAAATATAACCATAATTGTGAAGATGGCACAGGACCAGGCAGTGTTTCATTATGTTGTGCATGGAAGCCTATGAGTCAGCACCTACTGGGTGGCACCTAATGTTAGAGACACGATTTAAAACACAGGAGCCCTAGTGGCAGAATGGGCTATGTATTGGGCTGCTAGCCACAAGGTCAACAGTTTGAAACCACCAGTCTTTCCTTGGGATAAAGATGAGGCATTATTCCACTGTAAAGAATGATAGCCTTGGAAACCCACTGGGCAGTTCTACCACGTCTTATAGGGTCACTCTTAGTTAGAATTGACCAAATGGAAGTGAGGGTTTTTGAGAATTTACACACACACACACACACACACACACACACACACACACACACACAGAATTCGGTACAGGGCTTAGGATTGGGCCTCCTTAGCGGGATCCTGCAACTTACCCTTCATAAGCATCAGACTAAATCTCCCTCTGATTAGAGAAGTAAACAAGGTCCTGAATAATTACTGATGAGTGATAATCTGCCTGTTGGGTTATGCTGTCCCCAGATTTTAGTTCCATGAGAATACATTTTAAAATCTGTGACTTGCGAGGCAGGTGAGTGATGAGAAGCCGTTATCTCCACAAGGCATCTCTATCTACGTAGTGTGATATGAACAACGATGCGTCTGCATCTGACTTTCATTAATAACTTAGAAAACTTTGGTCTGGCTCTCATTTGAGTACTTGCTTACCTTTTGGGTTTCAGTACCCTCACGTAAGATACAGAGATCTATTCGAGTAAGGTGAGATAGAAGAATTACCTTCAGGATGTAGAACCAAAATGGGACTTCATATAAAGCAACCTTCCTTACCAGGAAATTGAGATAGTGCATTGAGTTGAAAAGGAATACTGGGTATGCCATTGGAAAAGTATTTCCTTAGCTTCTGCTGTGGACTGAATTGTGTACCTCAAGAAGATCTGCTGAAGTCTTAACCCTTGGTACCTATTTGGAATTATGCTCTTTGGAGGTGTTATCAGTTCACACGAGGTTATCCTGGAATAGGGTAGGTCCTAATCCAACCTGAGCGATGTCCTTGTGAAAGAGGAGATGAGACACAAAGAATGAGACACAGATACCCGTGTGGCTATGGAGGGAGAGAGTGGCATTACAAGAACCACTGGCTTGCCCATGGTCACCTGATGCCACAAAAGAGGCACAAAGCACATCTGTCTGTGGAGCACTTAAGAAACAACCAGCATGGCCATGACTCTGAGTGATGGCTTCTAGAACTGTAAGGCAATAAACTCCTTATGGGCCTTCCAGTTGCGGTACTTTGATGCACCACGTCTGGGGAAACCAGACAATCCTCGACTAAACGGCCCTTTCCTTGTCCTCATTCCACTCCTTTATCCCCCTTCCTAGCTTCCTACTTTCATTTTCTTATCGTCTTCCTTTCCAACTTCACTCATATTGTCAGATACAGTGGTGCTTGGTCTTTTTCTGTGATGGTATCTATTCTTTTTTTTTTTAAATGGAAGCACGGATTTATCAGGAAGGAGCAGGAGAGCAATGAGGGCAGAAGAGCTGTGGAAGAAGAAGTAGAGACTGACGAGAACTCAGAGTGAGGCATGAGAAATGGCTGAGGCACAGCACCGGGGAGTGAGAATAGAAACACCCCAAGTGCTCAGTCTGAGCATTGATGTCTTCGTCAGGGTAAAGAAAGAAGGAAGGAGGGAGAGAGAGAACAAGAAAGAGCAAAAGAATTAATTGAGAGAAAGCAAGAAAGAAAACAAAAACAAAAGAAAGAAAGAAAGAAAGAAAGAAAGAAAGAAAGAAAGAAAGAAAGAAAGAAGGAAAATGGTCAAGTAGGAAAGCTTCAAACTGCCCCGGATCTCTAAGAGTCCACGCCTTCACTCTTAATTATTCTTCTACCTTACTTCCCTGGGCAATGACATGCATAAGCAAACGTCTTGTAAGAAAGGCATTATGTAAATTCCAAGTATTGCTCAAATTAATTCTAATGAGGTTCAGGGAAAACACAAGCAATAACCAAAGCTCTTTAATAAAGTGTTCTAAAAAGGAAAAAAAAAAAAAAAGCATTATCGCCCACTTCTGCACTTCCTGCTTTTGGCAGGGACTCACGGTGGAAATCTGAAAGCGCCGTGAGACAGTCTGTTCTCATGGTATTTCTAGCTGAGAACAGGAAGGAGGGAAATCTCAGCTGAGTGAGAGAGTCTGCTGTGCAGACTAGCAGGCCAACGAAGTTTCACTGGGCAATCAAGCTCGACAGCACCTCTAAAGTTACACCTTGAGTTGGTCCGGGCGACAGATTTTTCCCGAAGCACCACCTCGTTCCCCATCACAATTTATTGAACGGCGACTCGCTACGGCAGGGTGAGATGTGCTGGATAGACAGCCCTATCCTATACACGGCGGACCCTACCCTTCTGGAATGTTTAACCACGTTGGAAGGATAAGGCATCATCTATAAACGAAAAATAATTACAATTCAAAACAGTATATGTGAACTGCTAAATTAGCATTACAGACAATGCTAGGAGTGAGCTGTCAACACCCCTTGCGAAATGCCTGAGTTGTCTGTGCGTGCCATCTACCTCGCCATTGTGCGCTCATCACTCACTGCCGGAATAGTCGGCACCTTTAGGCAAAAAAAGAAGACGTGTGTGTGTGTGTGTGTGTGTGTGTGTGCGTGTGCATGTGTGTGTGTGTGTGCGTATGTGTAGGGGTGGTTCTTAATTCCTTTAACTCTTTTGCCAGACTGCCTTGTGTGTCACGTTGATGAGTCAGTGAGGTTGATTCGTGTGAACAATAAGCATGCGATGATTAATTCGTATTGATAGGCTGGGCATGCCAGCACCAGACAACTCCCAAAGTCTAGATGAGGCTGCCTCATCCCTGATCACCTGCCGGAGGGTTCTGTGATGTGCACTGACATCTCAGTTTGCAGCAGACATTCCAAGGGATGCCCTTCATCACCTTGGCTCCTCTCAGGTTTCATGTGTCTTCCAGGTGTCTGCATGTGTCATCTTTACATCCAGGACCTACGGGGGGTCTGGAGGACTAGTGAGTGTCCCTTCCTCCACCACAGAAGAAAGAACATAGCCAGGTTCCGAGTGAGATCAATCGTCTCACTTACTGGGTGGGAGACCTGCCTGGAAAAGATTTGATTCTCCCTTTGTGATGATGTGGTGATGAGAATTATGCTCTGAACCAGGGATGCATACTCTGTGTGTGTTTTTTCTTATCACAATGACCATGTTGAATCAACAATTTATTAAATCCGGACCACTGTCTTAGACAGCGAATGGCAAAAAGCTTTTAAGGTGGATGCAAATGACGCAGAGTCAGTTGCAGGCAGTCACCTTGCTCTGACTGTCGGTCTAAGCTGAGGGGGAGTTCTGGCATTGAACCTGGGGACAGGACGGAGCGTCATGCTCAGTGGTGGCAAGCACATCTCTGGGGTGACTTTTGTCTCCATCTTTGAGAAAGTTTAGGATTGCTTCAATGGGTTTTTATTTATTCCATGTTGGGGTCATGCAATTAATATGACCCACACCCAGTCGTAAAAACAAACAAACTGCTGTCAATGGACCGATTCTGAGCAGAAAACCTCATCTCTCTTCCTTGTAGAGGCTGGTGGATTTGAACCACTGATCCTGCTGCTAGTATCCAAGGATTCGTCGACAGTGTGAGCCAGCCAGCCCTCAAATGAGCACACAACTCAGAGAATAAGGCAAACATATAGTCCAATCATGCAAAAGAAAGGAAGAGGGCACTGGGTGGGAAAATTTGCAAAACGGGTGCCGAGTATAAAGCATGGGGATCTTTGATGCTACTGATTAGAACCGGATTTGAATCAGGCACTCGCTTTTTTGGGAGAGAGATTTTTTTTTCTGGATGACATGCTGATTTGGGGAAATTTATAAACTAGGAGAAGACACAAAGATGAAAGTAAACAATAGCTGTAAGGTCAGCCCAGTGATAACCACTGAGAAACTGCGGCTGTGTATCTAAATTACTCCAGTTGTTTGCCATGCATTCCTTGCTACTGCTACTTACTATTGAGCTATCTCTGCACAACAGTGTGAAATGCTGCCAGGTCCTGAGCCACCATCAGGATCCTTGGTATGCCAGCTTTGCAGCCACTGCAAGAAGAAGTGGGAGTAGTGTTTCTGAGATGGGCTGCTAATTCCAACATCAGCAGTTCAAAACCACCAGTTGCTCCACGTGGTAAGGATGGGACTTTCTACTCCAAGAAAGAGTCACGGGTCTTGGAAATTGTATTAGTCTGGGTACTTTATATAGAAACAAATCCACAGAAACTCCTGTATAAGAGAGAGTTTTATATAAAGGTTAAATGTGCATCAAAAAAACATCCCAACCAAGTGTTGCCCAAACCCACAAGTCCAACATTAACCCATATGTCCAACATTACTCCACAAAGTCCTCCTCCATCTCACAAAGCAGACATAACAATGCCAACTGCAGGAGAAAAGCCGAGTCAGTGAACATGTAAGCATCTCAGTGCTGGCAGAGGTCTCCACACGGGTGCTCTGGCACCCAGGGCTGCACCAGGGTAAGTCCATGTGGCTTCTCCTTGAGGATGTCTTGCAGGCAGTGGGCCTTGCCAACTGAAGCAGGGAACTGCTAAAGCAGCTGCACCCTGTTGTGACCATCAAAAGCAAGAGACCGGAGAACTAGAAAGGCAAGGATCACTGAGCCATTTATCCCTCCGCCCTTCAATTAATCTCACATGTGTTTATCAGTCAGATTGGCACAATAAACTAACTCAGAAACGCACAAAGGCAGTTCTAGTCTGTGCTTTAGGGTCACTAATAGTTGGCATTGACTCCATGGTAGTGAGTTTGGTTTGGTTTGAATCTTCCAACCTAGCAGGTTCATCTTCCAACACTATGTGGGACCGCAGTCGATAATGACTCATAGGGCTTTCCTCGGCTCCTTTTGGAAAGGTGATTTTTAGACCTTTCTTTTTAGCCATCACACTGGGAAAAACTCAGATATGGGGGTGGTCTTTGCATGGTGGTCACAACTAGGTCTGTGAAGACAGCAGTGGATTCACACTGCTTCCTCTTTCACTAACCATCTCTTCACCATATTGTGATTACTTTTGATAATGCGATTCCTTGCTACCAAGTGACTTGTAATAGTCTCATGATGTTTTGTCCTATGGTTACACTAATTTATTTATGTATCCAGTCTCCAAAGTGGGAAATTCAGGTTGTTTTTAGTGTTCCATGAAAATAGACGGTGCTGTGATGAATCTCTTTGGATGTAAATATTTGTGTAAACCACTTTCTTAGGATCCATTCTTAGGAGTGGAATTACTAGACTAAGCTCATTGACATCGAGTTGATGCTGATTCACAGGGACCCTATAGGAGAGGGTAGAACTGCCCCACCAAGTTTCAGAGACTAATTCTTAGTGGGAGTAGAAAGCCCTTAGTTTCTCCAGAATTCGAGTTTGTGGCCACTACACCACCAGGACTATTAGATTGATTAAAGGTATGGAAATCTAGCCTAGCAGTGTAATTTTACAAAACAGTCAAGATAAGAACTTGATTCAGGGCACTGCCTTTGATACTTCATGTTGTGTCAACGTGGTTCTTAAAGAGAAGAATGTTGGTCATTTTTTTATTGGGCAGCAGAAACACAGCTTACATGTTGGCTGTCATTTTGTCAACACAGCAAGTTTTCTCAGAGTTTGGCTGAGAGTATTCAAGCTTTACTTATCTTTAAGGTGCACCAGACCCTTAATCACCACCACTACTCACTGACATCAAATATACCCTACTCATAGCCATCCCATACAGGGTTTTTGAAGCTATAAATCTGGACAGGAACAGGAAGAATCTATTCTAGTCTATTCTCCAACCTTTGCGTTAGCAGTGTAGCAATTACTGGACAGCCCTACTGGAGCTCATTAACAGGCCCCTGTTGTTATTGTTAGGTAGCATCATAGTGACCCAATGCACAAAAGAATGCAATGCTGTGCAGTCCGGTACCATGGTAAGCCATCCTGTTGGGGACCTTGCTCTTTTTGGCTGTCCCTTCATTCTACCAAGCATGATGTCCTTCTCCAGGAACTGGTCTCTCCTGCCAGGCTATCTAAATTATGTAAGACAAGTCTCACCATCCTTCCCTTTAAGAGCATTCTGCCTGTATTCCTTCTAAGACAGGTTTCTTGGTTCTTTTGCCAGACCTTTCTACCAAACCCACTGCCACCAAGAGTCAAAGCTGTGACCCCTGTGAGTTTCTGAGACTGTAACTATATGGTAGTAAAAATCCCAGTCTTTCTCTCAAGTATCTGCTGGTGGTTTTGAACTGCCAACAGACCACGTGGATTGCAGCCCAATGCATAACCCCTACAGCACGATGGTATCCTTACTTCCCTGGATTCTGCTAACTTCTGATTTCTCACTGTATTAAGACATCATAGGGTCAAAATCACAATTCCAGGATTGAAATATGATCAAACCAAAGAGTGAACAGATGAGTTGATTATGAATTCTGCCTGCTTCCCCTCACTGTTTTATCTAGGCGGTCAACATTATATCCTTTTAGAATATCTCGATATCAATTGGGTGAAGATTGCAGACAAATCCATTTTCAGTCAACAACTCATACACATTTGTTTCATGGGAATGACTGGGGTCCCCACAATGTCACATCTGCCAGCCCACTTCCTCCCCGAGTTTCCTGTTTCCATTCCTCCTTCTCTTCCAATCTGTCCTATCCTCAGAATCTCATCTCTGGGCAAATGCTATGCCCCTTAGAATCTCAAGTGATTGATTCTATGGGATATAGCAGAGAGGGTGGTGTACCTCTCTTCTGTTACTGTTTGCCTTATAGAACTGTCTATTGTTTGGCTGAAAATTCGGTGAGTTCTGTTTCACGCTGGAAGGGTGATGAAAGTCCACATTCCAGCGATCTCTAGCTGACCAAACAGTCAGGTCTTTCTGTGACTTGGAGTTTGGGTCTACATGTATCCAAGACTTTTCATGTGCTCTACCTGGTTCAATTTCGATCTAGGTCTAGTTCAACCTAGTTCCACCTAGATCTGTCTGCTTCTTTTGATCTCAGTGTTGTGGAGGTTGAAGCTTAAGTTGACTTTTAGTGCATTGGACTAATCATTTCTTCACATCTTTAATTCCCTCCACTCTTTTTCCCACTGGACAGGGAGAGACAAGACCAATAGGTGCATCAATTGGCCACTTACCAGCTTTTAGGATTCCAGTTAACTACTCACCAAAATAGGATACAAAACATCATCTTTGAGAACTATGCTATCTTAATCTCCCCCTGAGAGTTTGTCCCTGAGTTCTCAGAACTAGTGAGTCATTGCTTTTTAAAAGTAGTTTATAACTTCTACTAGAGCGGTCCATGTGTGTAGTCATATTTAGGGTGAAAATATGATTTGACAATAGACTGATAAAAGTGGTATTTTCACAAGTATCCTGGAAGTTATGCATCCTAATGGGAGTGGTCCAAAGCACTTTAATCATAATGTTTTAGAGGTATATTTGCAATGGTTGGTTTATGGAGATTTTTCAGTAATTTTATATTCCCACTTTATAGTCTAGGGACTCGTTTTCTACTTATTTGGTTTTTTTCCCCTTTTTTTCATTTTATTAGGGGCTCATACAACTCTTATCACAATCCATACATATACATGCATCAATTGTATAAAGCACATCTGCACATTCCCTGCCCCAATCATTCTCAAAGCATTTGCTCTCCACTTAAGCCCTTTGCATCAGGTCCTCTTTTTTTCCCCCTCCCTCCCTGCTCCCCCCTCCCTCATGTACCCTTGGTAATTTATACATTGTTATTTTGTCATATCTTGCCCTATCTGGAGTCTCCCTTCCCCCCCCCCCCCAAATGGGGAACTGATTGCAAGGATCTACTTATTTGTTTTTAATTCACTAATTCTATTCCTTTAACAAGTGTTTACTAAGTTCTTATGCCATGGGCCAACCTACTAACCACACAAGGGTGGTGGTTCAAACCCATAAGCTGCTCTTCAGGAGAAGGATGAGACTCTCTGCTCCTGTAAAGATTTACAGCCTCTGTCACACTATGGAGTTGTTCTACTTTGTCCTATAGGGTTGTTGTGAGTCTAATCAATTCAACAGCTGTGAGCTTAGTTTAGGTTTATGGGTCTCTGGGTGGTGCTCAGGGTTAACACAATCCCTTGATAAGCAAATGTTGGAGTTTTAAGCCTACTCAAAGGCACATAGAAGAAAAGACTGGCTACCAGTCTTTAGACCTACTGCGAGTCCATATTGTGCCATATAGCAAGCATTCATTTCTCTTCATAGCTGAATGATATTTCATTGTGTGAATAGATAGGTAGTTCCCTGCCTAAGCTGTATATGAGATATGACAAAAAGCAGTTACGATGATCTGTTGCTGATTTTGCATGTGTGTGCATTTTATCATTTGTAATATGTCCTCCATTAAATGTCGCAGTGCATCATTTACTAATGTTATCATTCCCAGGTGTTCCCTCAAAGATATTCAAAGGTTGAATTTATGAAGATAATGATAATAACAGGCAATAAATAATAATACAAGCTCCGAAAAAGAGATACTCAACTTAGGTCATAACCAATTTATGACGACATTGCAACAGAAACCAGTAGTAAGTGGAGGATTGCTTATCCCACCTTTAAATGAAGATATTATCCTGAGTGAATTCAGTCCATCACAAAAGGACAAATATTGAGTGATCTCACCTATGTGAAATATCTAGAATATGCAACTGTATAGAGTCCAAGGTTTATTAGGAACAGAGAGGAGGAGGAGAAAAGAGGAAATAATTTGTTAAAGAAGCATTGAATTTCTGCTTATAGTGATGGAGAATTTGGAATTGGATATTGGGGATGGGTTGCTCAATATGATCAATATCATTCATGTCACTAAACTGTAAACATGAAAAGATTACTCCTATATATACTTCTAATCATAAAGGAAGAAGAGAAAACTCTACGGAGCACTATCATACTTGAAATGTGTGCTGCTTGGGAGCAATCATCCTACCAACATGTATTTGTTCATAGCCTGAATAATGTTACTTATTCCATGGTGTGCAAGGTGATGTACAGTTTCTAACATTGAAATGAGCGGTGGATCCTATGGCCTCTGGTACCTTCAGTCAAACCATAAGCCATCTCCCTCGCAGAGTCTGGTTTCTAGGATTGAATGAGCATGGTGCCATTTCCAAGAATCTCATTCTAAGGAGGGAACCCATTCTTACCTTTAACGTGTGATGTTCAGTCATGGATCCTTGATGGACCAGAACAAATTCAGACTTTTGGACTTCCTAAATCTTGTGAGATTGCTCCACTACCCCCATCTCCAAACCCCATAATTTGTGATTTGTGTTGAGTCTGGAGTGAGGCTGTTTTAGTAAAGTTGAGTTTAATGGTGACATGGAGGCGCCAGTGTTCAGCCACAAGAGACTTGAAATCAGGTCCGCAGAACAAAGAGGAGAGGCATAAGACGTGGTCAATGTCATGTCCATCAGGTCTACTAGACTTTTGGGGGAGGCAGCCGATCCTGTGGAGGCTTCCAAATACCAAAGAAGGTGGTGTTGCTGTCAGCTTCCACTGAGTTTCTTTCTTTCTTGCTTGCTTGTTTGCCATTTTATAGGGAAGCTTCTCTAGAAAAATCACCAAAAAGCAAACCCATTACTGTCAAGTTGACTCTGACTTCTAGTGACCCTATGTGGCAGAGCCGAACTGTCCAGACTTTCCAAGGCTTCAGTCCTTTTGAGAGAAAATAGTCCCATCTTTCGCCTGCAGAGCACTGGTGGGAGGTTTGGACCACCCGCAATTGATCTTAGTTTGCACAAGATTTGATGGTTTTCCTTGTTTCCTTGTTTCTCTCACTAATCAGTAGCAGATACTTGTTAGGAGGGCCAGACCCTGTCTGCCCTAGTCCCAAATAAAATTTAGAGCACTGAAAATGTAACCAGAGTGGAGTCTGGATCTGAGAAAAAACTTATTGAACAACCAACTGTGGCTTTGTTTGGTACAACACCTGATCCATAGAACCTGAGGGCTCACCGAACATGCCTTCAGAATCCCACTCCTGACACCCAAGGCATCAAAAGAAACGAAGTAAACAATACATTGTTATATGAAGGGGTTTTTTTCTGGCAGAAAACTCACAAATAAGGTAGTATCAAAACACAAGTGGAGCCGTCCCCTCCCCTGACGGTCAGCAGAGATTGGCTTATCGTGACAAAGCTTGGAAGCAAAATCTTATTTCTGAGTGTTGTAGAAATTTTACCATTAAGGAGCTTATTGGTCAGCAAATGGTGGAAATGCCCTCAGAATCTCACTAGTCAGCGAGGGTCTCCTGATTCATAGGAAAGCTGGATTTGTGCTTCAGTAAGACAGGTCTTTGAGATATTGTTAGCTGCACTGTGGATGTCATTTTGTTGACCACACTCCATTTTCTTGTCCCTTACACAACAGGAATAATGTAATGGATGCCTCTAAATTGTACCCATGAAGAACACTAAAATGGTAAGGTTGTGTTCTGTGTCTTTTCACAATTAACAAAAGAAGAAAAAACTCTTAGGAGCCCAGTCCTTGAACACACAAGGGGTGGGTCCAGACAGACTCAACGACAACTGGTTTGCTAGTGTATTCTGAACCTGGAACACAACTCAATTTCTGCCAACAAAAGTAAGGACAGAAAAGAGTAAAAACAGCATATTAATTATTCATAGTCAGAGTGATTGTGTAGAACAAAGTAGAACTGCCCCTGTTGATTTCTAAGGCTTACCTGAGCATCTAGCTTCATAACCCTCCTGAAGAGCAGCCGCTGTTGGACCTTATAGTTAGCCGTCCAATGTGTAACCCCCTAAAGCACTAAGGCTCCTTCTAGACTAGAGTGTGTGCCAGTGAGTTTTGTTTGGGTATACTAATGATGAGGACAAGAGAAAAAAGTACCCTCAGCTCCCCTTTCTTCCTTTTCTCCCCTTGGATATATTCCCTTTACATGTTTCATCCCTTTAACGTCCCCTCTGTCAACTTTTATCTCCAGGAAGTGTCATGTGGGAGGAGCTGATGCCAGAGAGCAAGCTGTTGGCAGCAGGGGAAGTGGGGTGCAGTGTCCTGTGTGGCCGGCTAGGGGCTGGGGAAGGGAAAGCAAAAGAGGCATCAGGCTTGGGGAGGCAGCCCCCCCCCTAACATTTGTGGTGCCTGACGCAAGAGTATGAATAGAGGCCACTTACTATCTGTTGAAATATATAAAAGTTGTAAATTAAGTTCCTAAGCTGTTAAGGAAAACAGAACTTCAGATGGATCAAATTGAGAAAAGATGTGTAGAGCTATTGTTGTTTTGGGATTGAATGTTGGAAGAACATCAAGCAGTTGGATTTAATTTTCACTGTTCATATATGAGTGTTCTACTGATGGGCTGACAATGTTTGGTTCAGTAATGAAGGGTGTCCTGCGTGATGCAGACAGTGAAGCATGACACTACTAGCCCCAAAGCTTGGAGGTTCGGACCCACCCAGAGGTGTCTTGGAAGACTGATCTGGCATTTGACTTACAAAGTGTCACAGCCCTGAAAGCCCTAGGGAGCTGTTCTACCCTGTGCACTTGGGATCACAATGGAGCAGAAATCACTTCACAGCAACTAACAACAACAATAGTAACGAGTGCATCTTATCCTGGAAACATGTGATTCTCTCTGAGGATTTGTACTGGTGACACAAGGAGGGGGACGGGGTCTTCCACTTCTTGTTTTAGATCTCCTTTAAAAATATAAAATAAGCAATTATGGGCGATTTTACTTTCTTTCTCTGTGTTTTTCTCTATTTCCCACTTTTATAAAACAATTATTTGTTGCTTATGTAATTAGAAAACATGCTGAAATAAACCTGGAAAAGTAAAGTCTAGAAGATTATTTTAGGGCTGGGAAATGTCTTAATAAGTTGTCTCTTAGGGAACCTTTTGGCTTAAATCCTCAGGTCTATAGGATTATATCCCACAAAGATTAAAGGTGAACTAAACCATCTTAAGTTAACGTTACATAGATGTATTATGTATTGTACGTAGAAAATTCAGTCAATACAACTCTTATTCAAATTTATAAAACAAATATTATAGCTACTGATGTAGAAATTGAAGAAATCTACCAACTTCATCAATCTGACATTGACTGTGTTAGACCAGGTAGACTAGAGAAACAAATTTGTAGTCACTCTCATGGGTATAAGAAAGGGCTTTATGATGCCTTATACCAGGTCCCTTGGGCACCTTGTGATCGCACTGGCCGGTGTATATATGTGTATATGTATATATGTATATGTATATATATATCATATTAAATGAAGGGGGAAGTGCAGAGTGGAGACCCAAGGCCCAAGTGTCGGCCAATGGAGATCCCCTCATAGAGGGGTTTAGGAGAGGAGATGGGTTAATTAGGGTGTGAGGTAGTATCGATGAAGAACACAGCTTTCCCCCAGATCCTGGATGCTTCCTCCCCCCAACTACCATGATCCAAATTCTACCTTGCAGGGCTGGATAGGACAGAGGCTGTACACTGGTACATATGAGGGCTGGAGGTACAGGGAATGCAGGGTGGATGATACCTTCAGGACCAAGGGTGTGAGGGACGATGCTGGGAGAGTGGAGGGTGAGTGGGTTGGAAAGGGGGAACTGATTACAAGGATCCACATGTGACCTCTTCCCTGGGAGAGGGACAGCAGAGAAGGGGGGAAGGGAGACTCCCGATAGGGCAAGATATGACAAAATAACGATGTATAAATTACCAAGGGCACATGAGGGAGGAGGGAATGGGGAGGGAGGGGAAAAAAAAAGAGGACCTGATGCAAGGTGCTTAAGTGGAGAGCAAATGCCTTGAGAATGATTGGGGCAGGGAATGTATGGATGTGCTTTATACAATTGATGTATGTATATGTATGGATGGTGATAAGAGTTGTATGAGTCCCTAATAAAATGTAAAAGAAGAAAAGAGAAAATAATGATTAGGCAAAGACTGTACAGATGTGCTTTATACAATTGATGTATGTATATGTATGAACTGTGAAAAGAATTGTATGAGCCCCAATAAATTGTTAAAAAAAGGGCTTTATATAAAAGAGCAATTATATGTTGAGAAAACATCCCAGCCCAGTCCAGATCAAGTCCATAAGTCTAATATTAGCCCATATGTCTGACACCAAAATATAAAATCCTCTTCAGATTCATGAAACACATACAATGACACTGAATGCAGGAAGATCACACGCCAGTGAGTGGAAAGTTTTGTGGATCCAGTGACTTTGTAAGCATCTCAGCACTGGCAGGGGTCTCTATGTGGCTCATCCAGCTCCAGGGAACTATTAGTATCGCTCCATGTGTCTTGTCAGCAGGAATGTCTCACAGGGAATGAGCATGTGTCCCACCTCCAGGGAGCTATTTATCTCTTTAGCACCTCCAAATGAGGACATCAAGCTGCAACCTGATTGACAGGCTAAACTCCACCCCTTCATCTTAATAGGCTCGAATTGACAACAGATTATATAACTACCACATTGACCAAATCATGCTGCAGTGATAACCATTAGCAGTTGGAATGTGAATGTTGAAACAAAGAGGAAGGGACAGTAGGGAGGAACAGTAGTTAAAAAAAAACCCCAAAAAGGCCTTGATATAGAAATAAAGAAGGAGATCACATGATATGATTTTGAAAGACCAACACTTTCTTCATCACAAATACTTTCTTCAATATCATAAATGGCCACTATACACTGGGACTTCTCCAGATTAAACACGGGTTGATTATGTCTATGGGAAGAGACAGTGGAGAAATTGAATATTTGCAGTCAAAATGAGACAGATTGTGAAACAGACCATCAATTGGACCTGTTGTTGTTAGGTGCCATCGAATCAGCTCCAAC
The DNA here is from genome assembly GCF_050624435.1 of Tenrec ecaudatus. Taxonomy (NCBI): domain Eukaryota; kingdom Metazoa; phylum Chordata; class Mammalia; order Afrosoricida; family Tenrecidae; genus Tenrec; species Tenrec ecaudatus. The sequence continues at coordinate 298,566,371 of NC_134530.1, read as the reverse complement.
CCATGGCAACCCTATGCACAACAGAATAAAACACTGCACGGTCCTGTACTAACTTCACAGTTGTTCCTGTGTCTGAGGCCATTGATGCAGCCACTGTGTCAGTCCATCTCATCAAGAGCCTTCCTTTTTTTCCTTTGCCCTCCACTCTACCAATTGAAACAGGTAGGTTTATTGTGCCAACCTGGTATGTAGGATTAATAAGGTCACATTATGATTGGAGGGCAAAAAGATAAATGGTTCAGCAAGCCCTGCCTCCTTCTCTCTTGCCCCCTGGTGATTGGACCAGCATGCACCTGTTATTTCTCTGATTACATGAGCTACACTACCTGTGGGACTGCCAACCCATGGATCATGTTGCTGGAGCTTGAGGTTCCTTCAAGACCTGCTTTGCCACGCTGCTGTTGACTGTCGGATCTGGTTGTCTTGCTGACTGTTGGTGACCCACCTTGCTGTTTGCTGCCTGTGACAAGACTGCCTGCATTGCTCTACAAAGACTCATTTGTCTGCTTCCTTGACCTTGGACCCAGCGGCCCTTGTGAGTTTAAGGACTTTCAGTATATTAACTGTTCCATGGAAGTGCGTTGAATTGAGCCCTCTGGTACTGCTGTGTGGGCTAATTAGCTGTAATATTCCTTCGTGCTGTATTTTGTTTCTCTAGAGAACCCTGTCTAACACACCAATCATAATGTTCTTTTCCAGTGACTGGTCTCTCCTGACAATATGTCGAAAGTGTGGAAGACGAAGCCTTACCTTACTTCTCCCAATACAGATTGGTTTGTTCTTTTAGCAGTCTATAGTACCTTCAATAATTTTCTCCAGCACAATTCAGATGCATCAATTCTTCTACAGTCTTCCTTACAAAATGTCCAACTTTTGCATATGATGCAATGGAGAATATCATGGCTATGGTCAGACGCATCTTACTGCTCAAAGGAACGTCCTTGCTTTTAGATACCCTAAAGATGCTGCACAGCAGATTCACCTAATGCAATACATCTTTTAATCTCTTGAAAGCTCCTTCCATGAGCACTGATTATGGATCCATGTAATTTACAATCCTTGACAACTTCAACCTTTCCCCCTATTTATCATGATGTTACATATTAGTCCACTTGTGCAGATTTTGGTCTTCCTTACACTGAATTGTGCTCTGCACTGAAGGCTGCAATCCTTGATTTTCATCACACGTGCTTCAATTCCTCTTCACTTTCAGCAAGCAAGGTTGTGTCATCTGCATATCGTGGCTTGTTCATAAGCCTTCCTCTACTCACCATGCCACACTCTTGTTCATATCATCCAGCGTCTCTGATTTGCTCAGCCTGTAGATTGAATAAGTATGTTCAGAATATACAACCCTGAAGCGCACCTTTCTTGGTTTGAAACCATGAAGTATTCTCTTGTTCTGTTCAAAAAACTGCTTCTTGATCCATGTAAAATTTCCGAATGAGCACAATGGAGTGTGTGAGAATTCCCATTCTTCTCAAGGTTATGCACAGTTTATTATGCTACACACAGTACAATGTCTTTGCATAGTCACTGAAACACAAATAAATATCTCTCCGGTATTCTCTGCTTTAAACCGAGATCCATCTGACACCAGTCATGATAGCCCTTTTCCATGTCCTCTTCTAAATCCACCCTGAACTTCTGGCAGTTCCTTGCTACTGTGCTGCTGTTAATTGCTGTAGAATGATCTTAAGTAAAATTTTACTTGTGTGCGATATCAATGACAGCATTCTATAGTTTGAGCATTCTGTTGGGTCATCTTTCTTTGGAATGGGAACACATATGGATCTATTCCAGTCAGGTTTGGCCAGAGAGCCATCTTTCAAATTTCCTGCCATAGATGAGTGAGCACTTCCAGTGCTTCTTCAGCTTTCTGAAACATCAATTCCTGGAGCCTTGTTTTTTACTAGTGTGTTCAGTGCAGCTTGAACTTTTTTCTTCCTTGAGCTTCAATTGCACAAATGTAAGTTGAAGTTGAGGAAAATTAAAGCAAATTCATGAGAGACAAAATATGACCTTGAGTCTATTTCATCTGAATTTTGAGAGCATCTCAAGAATATATTTAACTCATTGAATATTAATGAGAGAAGACCCAATTTACTGTGGGATGACATCAAGGACATGATACATGAAGAAAGCAAAAGGACATTAAAAAGACGAAAAAAATGAATGATCTAGGTGGGTGTCTGAAGAGATTCTGAAAATTGCCCTTAATCATAGAGTAGCTAAGATAAATGGAAGAAATGAGGAAGTAGAAGAGCTAAACAGAAAATTTCAAAGGGCAACATGGGAAGACAACATATTATAATGAAAGGTGCAATGATTCGAGTCAGAAAATAAAAAAGGAGAACACATTCAGTGTATCTTAAGATGAAAAAAACTGAAGGAAAAAGTCAAGCCTCTAATTGCAATATTGAAGAATTCTATGGGGAAACTGTAGAATAATGCAAGAAGCATTAAGGAACATGGAGAGACTATACAGAATCACTATACCCAAAAGAACAAGTCAGCATTAGCCATTTCAAGAGGTAGCATATGATCAAGAACCCATGGGACTGAAGGCAGAAGTCCAAGCTGCTCTGTGGGCTATTGCCAGAAACAAAGCTCCTGGATGGGATGACGATGGAAATGCTTTTACATGCTGATGAAGCACTAGTTTATTCCATGAAAATTAGTGAACAATATCATTAATATCACATTGTGTTAGTCTGGGTAAACTAGGGAAACAAATCCACAGAAAATCATATGTAAAAGAGAGAGTTTTACATAATGGGTAAGTGTACATTAAGAAAGCATCCCAACCCAGTGCTTTTCAAACCCATAAATCCAACACCAATCTAAGAAATCCTCCTCCATCTCACAAAACAGAGGCAATGAGGCCAACTGCAGGAGGAAAGACAAATCAGTGAGTGTGCTCAGCACTGGCAGAGGTCTCCACCTGCCTTCTCCAACACCCAGGGCTGCTCCAACACCCAGGGCTGCATCAGGGTAAGTCCATATGGCTTCTCCTCAGGGATGTCTTTCAGGAAGTGAGCCTTACCTGCTAAAGCAGGGAACTGCCTAGGGCAGCTGCACCCTGGTTCAACCATCACAAAGCAAGAGACCTGAGAACTAGAAAGGGTAGGCTCACCAAGCCATTTATCTCTCCACTCTTTTAATCCCACATATGTTTATGGGCCAGGTTGGAACAATAAACCTTAACTATCTCACACATGCAAGTAAAATTTTACTGAAGATCATTCAACAAGGGTTGAATGGAAGACTCGAAGCACTTGATGAAGAGTAAGCATTGAAGCCTTCAATACGGGCTACAACTTAATGTCACGAAAGAAAATTCCTCACAGCTGGACTAATAGGCATCATCGCCAGAGATGGAGAAAAGATTGACCTTGTCAATGATTTTGTCTTGCTTAGATCTGCAATCATTTTTCATGGAGGAGCAGTCAAGAGATCAAGGACACAATGCATTGGGTAATTCTGCTGCATGGGACTTCTTCAGAATGTTGAAGAGCAAGGATGTTACTTTGAGGACTAGAGTGCTCCTGACCCGAGCTAAGATATTTTCAATTGCCTCATATGCAGGTGCAAGCTGGACATTGAATAAGGAAAATCAAAGAAGAATTGATACATCCCAAGTATAGTCTTGGCAAAGACTATTGAAAGTACCATGAACTGCCAAAGGACCAAATCTGTCACAGAGGGAGCACAGCCAGAATGCTCCTTATCGTCTAGGATGGTGAGATTTCATCTCACATGCTTTGGATATGTTATCAGAAGAGGCCAGTCCCTGAACATCATGCTTACTGAAGCAGAGGGGCAGCAAAAGAGAAGAAGATCTTAGACAGAATTGATTCTGGCTGCATCAATGGGCTCAGGCATCCCAATTATGAGCATGGTACAGGGCCGGGCAATGTTTAATTCTGCTGTGAACAGGCTGATTATGAGTCAGAACTGACTTGACAGCACCTAACAACAATAACAGCATTTGTATGTACTGTACATATTGTATAGGAGAGAACACTGGGGGGATGATCAAACACCTTGAGGGAATGAGTCATTGGACTTTGGGGTTTAAGACCACAGTATCAGGGGACAGTTAATCCAGTGAGCATAACATTGTTCACAAAGTCACTGATTTGCATTCCAATTTAGTGAGTACTAATTGGAGCCTCAAAAACTTGGCTGTGGCCATTAAAGATTCAACTATTGGTCTCACCTTGTCTGGTGATAAAAAGAGTGAAGACAATCGAAGACATAAGGAAACAATTAATCCAAAGAACTAATAGACTAACTAACTAATAGAAACGCAGTCTCCATGGCCCTGAGGTCAGAAGAACTATGGGGTGCCCAACTACCACTGGTGACGGCTCTCATCAGGACCCCATAAGGTACTGGACAGAATGGGAGGAAAAAGAGTCCAGGAAAATTTAAAAAAAGAGAGCAGATGTACTGACTGATAGAATTTGAAATTCCCAAGACTACAGCCCTTAGGCGATCCTCATACCTGGAGCTGAACACCTCTGGGGGCCTCAGTTTGCAGCCAAACAACAGATAGATCTATAGAGTGAACAATGATACTTTTGAAGAACCAAATTCACTACAGGAGGCCAAAAGGGCAGCATTTATCCCCAAACAGAACTCAGAAAGGCCAGCAGGGACAGGAAAGAGGAAAGATGGAATCCGAGGGTGAAGTCTGTTATATTGAGAGAATTAGAACTAATGTTGCTAAACAAAATGTGCATAAATTGTTTACTGGAAAACTAATTAGTTCAAATTTCACCCCTCAAAATACTGATATTAAAGTTAAATTCATAAAAAAGAAGCTTCCTTCCCTACACCCCACCCCCAAAAAAAGGACATTGAAAAAAATGCCTAACTATTAAGGAAATGGGAAATGGAAAATCTATATTTTAATAAGAGAACACATACAACAAAGAATTTATAACATGGCCTTTCCAGGCATATTGTCTTTATGACTAATCAAATATCTATTTTCCACTGGACTCCCAAGGCGTTCAGAGTCTGGATAATCATATGATGCTATTGAATTGACTGGTGATTTCAGCTTTGCAAGAGCTTCCTGTCAAGTCTATTATTTTATTCTCACAAGAGCCCAGTGGAGTAGGGAAGATGTTGTCCTCATTTTACAAATAAAGAGAGGGAAGTCCAAAAACCTGAGTCTGCACATCTCATCGTTCGTTCCTGGTGGAGTTAGGATCACACTACTGGTGAAGTCTCCTGGGGCTCAGTCTTGTCCTCCTACCACTGTGCTATTTGAAAAAACAAAACAAAAAAACCTCACAGGACCCCTGGGGAGTAGAGTGGGCAGTAGGGTGGGGGTGGGGTGTAAAGGGGAACTGGTGTCAAGGAGTTCAAGAAGGAAGAGAATCTTATGAAACCGTGGTCAAGTGAACACTACTGCTTGATGTGATTGAACTATGGAAGAAATAATATCTGCATTTGCTCCCAATAAAATGGCTTTGGTGGTGGGGGGAGAGGGAGGGGACTTGCACAATGAATTTTCTGTAAATGGTCCCCTGCTTTTGTTTTTGGAATATATCTTTAAAAGGCAGATAAATTTTATTAAAATGTCCAGCACCCCTTTAAGGGATGCTTGATTTTCCTATAAGTAATTCCACAAATGAGGTCCTTTATAGAAAGTGCTAATTAGTGCTAAGTACCTTCAGCAATGCCTTCCAGGCTACTATCCAAGGATGCACCAAGTGGGGGAGGAAATTATAATAACTTTCCCCTCAGGGAGGTGGCTGCTTTTCTGTGATGAGGACCACAAGGCCAGTTACTTCAGTGTTTAAAATATGCACCGGTTCGGTGTGAGGGTTAGTACAAGATAAGCAATAGCCATTTGCTAGCTAAACTTTTAAAATTTTACTATTATCTTACAATATCTCCAAATTTACTCAGACTAGAAAAAATGCACCTTTTAAAGACAATTTGATATTTGTAATGCATGCTTTGTAAATTAATATTTTAAGTTATAAGACAGTGATTTCAAATGTTTCTAACTTAATGATAATTAACTAATAATGAATTGAGTGAGATCAGCATAGGGTGAACGTCCATAAACCCCCCCATACACACTTATGAACACACACACACACACACACACACACACACCCGTCATAAAGGATGAAGACTGTTAGCCATGTCAATGGAAAGAGAATTTCCTTGGGGGAAAACTGTACAAAACCAACTAAACAACAACAAAAAAAGCTCACATGAAAACTTTGTTTGTCTTATGCTAAAATCTGGGGGAGTGGGGGAAATTGGAACTTCATGTAAAGGGCTCAGTGAAAACAAAGTAAACAAACAAACAAACAAAAAATGAACCTGATCTTCCCCCACGCTGATTTTGTAAATAAATAAGTTTCCATATAATAAAACCAGATCGTTTCTGCCCTGCTAGCAAGAGGACTGCACATCCAGCTTGATCCAGTTATCAGATTCACCAGTAAACTATTGTATAGTTAATAAAACAGGGAAATTTGGAGAATGCAATGGCTCCACAAAAACCTCATTCTTAAGGCCCAGACTCTTGGGTCATGGCATAATTACAGGTCAGCAAAATGAATTGTTTAAAAAAAATATGTAAAGAACTGAGATTGTCCTACATTTCACAATTACATTAATTCTTTGTGGACAAAGGTAAGAGGATAGCTCCCTTAGGAGTCCATCCAGTTCTTGTGGGTTTAGACATTGAATTGTCTGGAATATGCAGTACTTCCTCAAGGCTTTGTATATGTCCCCACTGCTGCTGGCATAGCTGCTTCAGCAGAAAGTGATGCGTTTCTCCTGTTGGGTGCCATCTGGTTCTTGTCTTACCAAGAAAAAAGATTTGCTCTTGAAAGACATAGGGCAGCACAAGAGAGTTTTAGTAAGAAACTCCTAATTAGGAAGAAATCCTTCCTAGTCACTATGCTCAGCCTTGGTATTTCTTACTTCCCGCATGCATGCTCAACCTTTTAAGGGTTCAACTTCCACCAGAGGTGGAAGAAAAGCGTCCTAAGAAATGCAGTCCCAAGATAGTCACCAACTCTGTACATGCTCTGTCCAAATGTCCACCGTTGTTCCCTTGTCCCATCTCAAGCTGATTCCGACTCATCGTCCTATGTTGATTGTGCACTTGGAAGAGGAGTAAGACAAGATAGAAACATACAGCAGCGGTGATAGAATTTTTGCCTTTAATGCAGGAGACTTGGGTTCAATTTCCAATCAATGCACCTCACACTCTGCCACCACTGGTGCTTACATGTTGCCATGATACTGTACGGGTTTTGCAGCACTTCTAGATTAAGATGGACTAGAGAGGAAGAAGGCCTTATGATATACTTCAGCCAATGAAACCCTTCAGATCCCAGTATTCTGATCCATACCCCATCCTGGCATGGCTCAGGACCAGGTCGCTTATTGGTCTGATGTGCGTGGTGTCACCATAAGTAGTGGGCAGACTCAAATGCAGCGGATGTCAACAGTCGTGTCCCTGTAATTCTACCAATGACTTTTTTGGCCAGCATGTTTCTTCCTTGACTGAGGTATTCTGGGAAGCACATGCTAATCTGCTCATCTCCACATAAAGGCTAACACCCTTTTAACTATAACAATGGGACCGTTGAATGTGACAGAGATAGGAAATTAGAAAACAGACATCAGACCGCTTTCTCCCTAGGGCTGAATTCTACAGTTACATCAGCAAACCCATGCTATTCCTGCCTTCAGTATAATATTGTGGACATGTTACCGTAGTTCCTCTTTCTTATTGGAGAAATTAACAGCCTCCTTACATCTTTTTGAAAAGGAGAGTCGATTTCTTATATTTACCCACCTCCTGCCAGCTTTGAACACAGTAAAAAAAATCATTATAGTGAAAAAACCATCAGTAAATCTTCATGTCTGCAGCATGAAGGTCACCAATGAAAGAAAACTGTCAAGAAGTATGGGCAGGTGAGCCAGCCACTGCCTTCACCACTTAGGAAACACCAGGGGTACCTATTTTAACTAGGTAGCAGTCATTTGGAGAGCTAAAAGCAGCTCCATCTAGACCTTACTAAGTTTTCTTAGCTCTTGACTCATGTTTTATCCTCTCAGTTGATGGCAACCTGTCTTTTAGCCAAGTAAACAATAAACTAAGAGCATCAACAAAATTGGTCCCTTTTATTTTTATCGTTGAGGAATATACTTAACCAGATCTATAAATTTCCATGGACATCAGCCCCTAAGAACTGCGTCTCAGCTGTTTAAAAATCTAATAGCATCATGAGGTTGCTCTTGTGAGCTGGCTGTAAATCTAAGCAGAGTTCTTTTGGCAAAAAGATACAGTTTGCAGGGAGTTTTAAGCATGACTGTAGCTCATAATGGTCAACAAATAACACAGAGCCTTGTTCTTTCGAGCAGAGAATCTGAATTTCAGGTGTAGAAGTTTGTTTTTGTTTTGCTGGGGGGTTGCAGTAGGGGTGGGGGAGGATGAAGTTCAACAGTCTTGTAAAATACAAGGGCGGAGCCTATTCTCTTTGTCCTAGTGTTCTGGAATGTGCAGCATGCTGACTTCTAAAACTTAACTGAGAAGGAAGGGTCGAAAGTCTGGGGATCTGGGGGGTGGGAGGCCTGGAGGTGGGGAGGGGGGGCACCTGGCACTGCCAGACAAAATTCTCACCTGGGTGAAGAGAGTCATGGCCGCAGCAGCAAGTAGGGCTCCTCCCCGGAGAGGGCTCCATGGTGGCTTGTTCCCTTCCCAAACCATCCCAAAGAGATTTGCTGAGGAGCTGATTCCATCTCATGGCAAGTAGAGCTGCTCATCATGGGGTTTTCAATGGCTGATTTGGGGTGGGGGAAGTGGATTACCAGACCTTTCTTCAGAGGCACAACTAGGTGAACCTAGACCTCAAACCTTTTACTTAGCAGCCATGCTCATTAACTGTTTGCACGCCTGGGGACTCCAAACGAATGAGCAAGCTAACAAAAGCAGTTAGGTTGCTCTAAAAACGCAGCTTTACCATAACGTCTCCTCTCCTCTTCTCACCAGACTGCCTCCCAGGCACTGCCCTCACCACAACGTGTTGTCGTTAAAATGAAAGTGTCTTGCATGATGTCCAAAACCTTGACCTCTGCTTAGAATTTCCTAATGACAGACAATTATAGACTCAGCCAGTCTGAATAGCCTGGTAGGCATTTGTAGGAGACAAGATCTAATTGTACGTGACTCATCTATTTGGCCTGCGCAGCTCACATTAGAAGGAGACGGCAGAATCGGCGTTGCACACACAGAGATTCCACCACGCTCTGCAGAAATGAATCACCTGCAGACATGGGCTCTGCCACAGTGCTGAACTCCACGCATGCCACCCCTGTCCTCGGAGGGTGTTCAGATTCTTCCGTGAAGAAGTCAAGAGGCAAAGCTAGCCGGGGAAAGCACGGCGCTGTAGTATTAGACAACCAGGACACGCTACTCAAGCTTGGGGGGACTGGGACGACTTCCAGAGGAAGTCATCTGCAGGCAGCATCCTGAAGGATGTGTAGGTGTCAACTACGGAAGTGGTTGAAAAAGCGTTTCCGGCAGTGGAGCGCCCGTGCTTTTGGAGGTCTGATGATGAGCCAGGTCTTGGCCTGGCAGGTGAGCTGAGAGTTCACAGGGAAGAGGTGGTCTGAGCTGAGGCAAGAAAGGGATGATTGTGAAGGGCCTTGTAAGCTTATCCGATGAGATTTGGGCTGATCCTAAAAGCACTGGAGGAGATAAATGCAGTGTTTAAGCAGATTGGTGATGTGCCTAGATTTGGATTTTAGAATTAAAAAAAAGAACCCATTCTGCATCTGAAGCATACTTCATATCATATTTCATAGTCCCTACTTAACATTTTATGAAGAACAAGGACAGTAACAGCATAGGCTATTGTGCTTTTACACTAAAATAATAATAATTTTAAAAATCACGGAGCGGATTCCAATGTGTTGCCTCCTCCATAGAATGCCCAAAGGTGTAATCTTCATGGGAGTAGATAGCCTCATTGTCCTCCTGAGGAGCAGATGGTGGATTTGAAAGGCTAACCTTATGATTAGCAGCCCGACTTTTACCTGACAGCACCATCAGTGCAGTATAAAATTAACATTATTACATAGCTGCATGTCATCATGTGATACATGACCATAATGCAGATGAAATAATCAGAAGAATCACAGCAAACATTTACGGAGTTCCTTTTATAAACTAGCCTGCTTAATTCCTTACGTCCTGCTCTGGTCCCCATTGTGTAGATAAGGGAATTGAGGCTTAGAAGGCTTAAGTAACTTGATGAGGGCATATAAGAAATAAATGGAAAATTGCAATTACAGAGACTGTACCAGTAACTACTTCATATGCTATGAAGCCCTGGTGGAATAGTGGGTTGCATCTTACAACGCTAACCTCAAGGCCAACGGTTTCAAACCATCAGCTGTTCCTTGGGAGAAAGTTGAGGCTTTTTGCTCTTGTAAAGACTAACAGTGCTAGAAATCCACAGGGATCGGTCTACCTTGTCCTATAGGGTTACTATATGTCAGAATTGACTCAATGACAGAGTTTGCCTGTTTCCCAAACTACACCCCCCGCCTCTCAAGTGGACTATTCTATCCAAATATCTTTCCAAATTAGCTAGAAAGTAATATCCCCTGGAATGCTTGATTTATTTTCTAAAATGTTGAACTCAACAGTCAGGCCACCAGAGACCAAGCATATCTGATGAGCTTCCTAGGCCAGCTGAGTGTAAGTACAAAGTACATTTCAGCTTTGTCTCTGCTGGAGGGCTACTTTTCTATTCTAGCGCAATGATTGAAGGGACTTAAGTTCAATGGAGTCATTCGGGCATAATGATAACAAGGGCACTGGGGTAGCTTCATATTCAATGAAAGAGGTCTTGCGGAGAGAAAGGTGCATGAAAGCATTCACCAAGTGTGACAAGATTAGCTTTGTATCAAAGATGGGCATGTTTGAATTGTGGAATAAAACAACTCGTTTCCCAATATCACTGGGAGGAGGGTAGGATGCAGACAATGTGGCCAAGGGCACACCTACCCTTGTAATCAGGATATAGGCAAAAATGGGACTTGATCCCAGTTCAACAGTTGGTTCTCTAGTTCCTGAGGCCTGCCTTCATTACTCTGTACTGCATGACCCTATTTGGGGACTCGAGTCTTACCTCCTCATCTCCTGTGTGCTGATTGTTCGAGAGTGAGGTAGCTCTGTGCTCTCATTAATTGTCTGCTTATCTGCGCTGACATTTTTAAAGCCTCGCAGAAAGCCCATAAGCTTCTTGTTGGACAAGATTTTAGCGCAACCAAGTGAGTATAGAACAGTTGACGGAGCAGAGAAAAGAATTGGCCCCTACGTTAGCCTGGAATGAATGCTGTATTCTTAAATGGTGGCATGTGACAGAGCCAGGGCGATCTGAAAAAGAATCTTCCAGAACCTCAGGTGAAGGCCTGCATCTTTTCCCCTCTGAAAACTGGGGCCTGCGACCCAATAACAGCGAAAGATGAGATGCTGTCATGGGAATACTGAACATGAGAAGCCATGCAAGTTAAAGACATTTCTGGAGAATAATTAGACTTCATGTCTTATTCATAGGACAGCCTGTAACTGGAGGAGAAGTAAAGATAGTTTTTATATGGTTTACTGGCCATGCCCAGAAACTAACCCCTCCAATCACCTCCCTCCCTCAGCAGCTATGGTCAGGGCTCACACTGGCCACGTTGGTAGCTCAGTAGCCCTGTGTAAGAAAACCCTTGTCCCTCTTTAGCTCTGACGGTATCTCAGGCCACAAGTGAATTGCTAACATTTAGTGCATCTGTTTCAAATACAGAAGCACAGAGGACACTGGGGAAATTTCAAACCAAATTTCAGGACTGAGCTCATAAAAGCACTGTACCATCTGTGGGATTTCATTTGGATGCAGCACTATGATGGTGGTAGTGGGGAAGCAGGGATGAAGAGAGAAAGGATTGCATGGTACAGGCCCGTCCCCAGGTCACAAAGTCTGACTGAGGTACAACCCCTAGTGATGAACCAAAGTCTCTTCTATTAAAAATGGAGTGGCTCATAATAACAAAGGGCTCTACTTTTCAACACGCATCAAAACATTATTACTACTACTACCACTACTACTCCTACTAGTACTACTACTGTATCATTCCATGAAAAATGTTTGAATGCATCTGCAAGTGTTTCCTTCTTATTTTTATGCATTGAGAGGACTCACTGCTATCGAGTCAATTCCAACTCATAGCAACCCTATAGGATTGCTCCTGTGGGCTTCTGAGGCCATAATTCTTTGGGGGAGTAGGAAGCCTCATCCCCCCCCCCCCCGTGAAGCTGCTGCTGGTGTAAAACTGTGGACCTTTTGGTCAACAGCCCAACACGTAACCCACTCTGCCACCAGGACTCCCAGGTGAAAGAAAGTTGTATTATACATTAGACAAGGGCTTCCAAAAGTTGGTGGGAAAATTCTATCATCTTTTCAAACCACTTTTTTTCCTGTGCACTTTTTAAAGCCCCCTCCTGTGCTAAGAGAAACTTGATTAACGGATCTTAAATATGAACAGTACGTTCTAATTTGCATACAAATTCAATTTAAAGACAGATTTAGGAAGAGAACCCATCTGTAATCTGAGACTGTCTGTAACTAGATTTAAACTCAGATCTCTCTTATCAAGAGCAGTTCACAGGTGGCATTCAAAGTTGTCATCATCCCAAAACACCTTTCCTTCCAATAAGGGTTTTAACTGCTTGAACTAAATCCAAATCAAACCCACTGCCACCGATTCAATGTCCCTGTATCTAAACACTGGCCTCCCCACAAACTTTACTGTCTGGTGCCAAGATTTAAAACTGCTCACCTTTCTCCTCCTGCTGGTTTTCTATGACCTTGAGGCCAGGCCTGGTTCTTACTCCTCTGTCTTGTCATCAGCGTGGAGGGGCAAATAAATCCACACAAAACACCCTAAACAAAACCCGATCATTTTTGGATAAACACTTTACACTTCCATGGTGTAGGAAAAGGGACGTTCCTTCGGAATCTCTTTGTAGATGATCACACTTATAGTCTAGGCAGTTTTTCATTGTTTGTGATGTTCATTTTCCGGTGCAGTTCAAGGCACTTTGGGGGTGGGGGGTGGGATGGGGGGATCTACTCAGCACTTTTCCACTCATAATTCAAGAAAAAGCGTCATGCAGTATAATAAGGATAATTAGCTCCAACTGAAAATAATAAGCTGGCACCGCCAAGCCCCCTCCACCTCACACAGCCTGCGTGCTCTCTTCTCCGTCAAGGGTAATTACAACGCCTGTAATGATGCACCTGTGGGAAGAACAAAGGAAGATCCAGTGCTGTGCTTCCGTAGATGGCGCCGTTTCCTCCAATACCATCTCAATCAAACGCATCTCGCACCGAATCTGCTCTTACAGCCGCGGAGCCAAGCACGCCTGCTGTTCCTTCTCAGTAACCGGGCAGGCTCTTTGTAAGAATGGTCTCTGATGTGTCTTCCCGAGAAGCGGTGGCAGGGGTCTAGTAGGGTGGCGAGGGAGTTCGGGGGGCTCTCGGATCGCTTGAAATTCAGCTCCTGTAAAATGAGGGTGGCAGGGAGTGAGGAGCTCATGCTGCATATGGCTCAACAGGTGGGCAGCATGGCTTCTTTCCATTCATTTGTAACCTCCGTGCTGCGGGGCAAGGAGCGCCATGTACATGGCCATAGGCTTCCCCTGCTGACGTGTCTCCATCCAGACCTGCAGACACATGCTTCTCCCTTGGAGGAGAGCAGCTGCGGATTGTGCCAAACCTAAGTCAAGAAACTCGGGGGCAAATACAGTTCATGCTCCTTGCCAGGGCTGGTGCTCCCGTCCATTTCTGATTTCCATCCATTTCACTTCTCTCTTCTGCACATGCTGTGGAACGAGACTGGTGTCGTTAAGAGTCAGCCAGTTGATTTGGGCTCCCAGAGGCCCCATGGGACACAACAGAACTGCTACCAATGGGTTTTCTTGGCTGAAATCTTTTGGATCACAGATCGCCAGTCCTTTCTCTTGCGTAGCAACGGGGCGGATTCGGACCATCAAGTTTTCAGTTCGCAGCCCAGTGCTGAACGGTGCCCAAACAACCGTGCCATGTAGGAATGATGCTGTTGTACTTGGGTGCTGTCAACTCAGCATGAACAACGAAGGTGGTCAATGCTGGCTCAAGGCCATTACCCTCTTCCAAAGAAGATTGGGAGACCTCAGCAATAGCCGGTGTGCCCACAAGGCAGGCTCACACTTGACACACGGAGGTGGATGCATGTAAGCTTCAATCTGGATCTGGGTAGTGTAAACAGCATGTTACAGCTGGTGATCAGAGGTTGGGGTTTACTTACAGACAACGTGAAGGAAGGTCTGTTGATCTACTTCTGAAAAAAAAATCAGTTACTGAAAACTCTATGGAGCATATTTCTGCTCTGGCACGACCAAGGTCACCACAAGTCAGAATCAGCTTGTTTTTCAACTCTAATGGCTGTCCTCCTTTTGCATCACAAAGCAGCAACAACAAAAAGCTCTTTCCTTCTTGTCCATTTTGATTCATTGTGACCCTGTGAATCAGAGTAGAACTGTCCCATTGGGTTTCCAAGGTTGTGAACCTGTACAGGAGCAGACGACCATATCTTCCTTCCAATATCTGGTAGGTTCGAATTGCCGATCTTTTAGTTAGAAACCAAGTGCCTTAGTCATTGTGCCACCAAAGCTACTTATTGTTGTAATATGACAAACATGCAAGATGGTGTTAATGAGATTGCTAAGTCATTGTTCTTAATATTTAAGGAGCAATGAAGGGCCAAACTGAATGAGATGCCATGCTGATTTCTAGAAAGTGAATGGAAGTGAATTCTGGGAAAGATGGTAGAGTGGATTATGGATATAGAATTAATAGTGATAACCTGGGAATAGAACAGATTTACCAAGAACAGATTAGACCAAGCAAAACATATTTCCTTCATTGACAATCCTACTGAGTGTGTAGATAAGGAAATAAATTAGACTTATTGGATATAGAACTTAGTTTAAAATCTCATAAAATTACTCATAATCTTCATTTAGAGAAGTTGGCAGATTACTAGGTATTATTCCAAAAAACCAAACTCACTACCATGTGAGTTGATTCCAACTCATGACATTCCTACAGGACAGAGTAGAACTACCTTGTGGATTTCTGGGACTGAAAAACCTCATTATTATTCAGGTGGAAAAATTGGAAGTACACAGGGAGAAGAAAGTGGAGATATTAAAAACAAAACAAAACAAAATGTAACTCTTATCCATGAGAAGCAATAGAAAAATACAGTTTTGTGTATTTTTGTGCTAGAAAAGGTATATTTAAATATGTATTAAACTATTGTATGGAAGGATGGTTAGACTTCTCTGTGACAGCAAGGAGCAGTACTTGCTTGGACTATCCTGGGAAATGATAAAAGGACTTAGATTTCCGCTCAACCATTAGAGTTTTCCAAAAATAGGATGGGTTGTTATAGACGATGCAGGGAGTTACCCCATCCCTGCACATATCATAAAGGGAACCACAGGGCTGGATTGACAATTGAATGAGACAACCTTCATAAAGGCTACTGATATCTGAATATAATTTTATAGTCTTACAGTATCTTCACATTTCTCCTCATCTTAAATCTACCCCGGCCAGACTGAGACCTGAGGATTTGCCCAGGCAACGGTCTAGGAGAGGCTGGGCACCTGTGCTACTGGTCTAGTCTAGAGTTCCTGGGTATGATTGATGGCAGCCTTGGGAAGTTGCAAAGTATTTTGGAAAAGACCTTCATGAAAGGAGGAGGAAGAGCAGCAAAGATCTATCAGAAGTAAGTCTGTAACTAGAGTTGAGTGATAAACAGCTGGGACAATAAAGGGATGAACACAAGGCGGCTGTGGCCTCTGTCGTCGAAAAAGGTCGTTTTCTGTAGGTTCCCTATAGATTGTACTAGCTGAAGGAAGGGAAAGGCTCTTAAAGACACTAAACCAGCCCTGTTTTCAGAAGAGGAACCCGAGACCCTGAGATGTGAAGTTCCCAAGCAACACAAACATACGACAGGGCCAAGACAGCAGCACTCTAGGTTTCTCGACTCCCAGTTGACTGCATCATGCTAAGGTAAACACCAGGACACAGAAAGCAGACAGTTGACATAGATGAGCACAGGGTGTACTCACACACAGATGCCCCTCCTCTTGCCCTGATTGCTGCACTGTCTGGAGCTGGAGATCAATGGGAATACTTACAGCTCTCCTCCTTGGTCACTTGTAGACCTGCTTCTTTGGTACATAGTTGAGATTGACTTCAGCATCCTTCTCATACTTCTGTAGGACTTTGTGTCAAAATCATATTAGATGGACATTCACTGATCCCTCTTCATAATTATAGCCTGAAAGATATTGCTCAAGGTTCTGAGAAGTTGGACATTTATTACTACTCAGTATCATAGCCCATGTACAGCTCTCAGCCTAAAAATAGTATGACGAGATCCTTACAAGTCTGCAATCAAACCCCAGAGTGGAAGTTGGGCCCAACTGTCTAGGGCCATTTTGGAAATCATTGGGGCATGACTGTAATTATTTTACAAAGAAACCCCCACCCCCCTACCTTGCTACATTTCCTCTTCAAAGCCAACTTTCTGTTGAATCATTTTTTGGACTTAATTAAACAGTATCATTTAGAGAACCTAATTTATTTTCCAAGAGCCCTGGTGGCATAGTGGTAACTAGTGTGGCTGTGAGCCACAAGATCAGCAGTTTGAAACTACCAGGTTCTGAGGAGGAAGACTGGCTCTCTACTCCCATAAATACTTATAATCTCAGACACTTACAGGGGGCAGGCCTACCCTGTCCTATAGGATCACCATGGGTTGGCATCATCTCTATGGCAGTGAGACTTACCCTTTTAGAAGTGATTTTTTAAAATGTGGTAAAGGGATAGAAAACATGTAGGAAGGCCAACTAATCACTCCTCCACACGACTCATTTCAACTCAGTTCATCATTACTATTTGTGCTAAGGAGAAGAGTGTCTTTGGATAGTCAACCATTATAAGCAGGGCACCATACTCTGGATCATGGATTCAAACCTCAAACTCACTGCCATGGAGTCAACGCTGACTCATAGAGAACCCCTGTGGGCTTCCAAGATGGTAACTGTTTATGGGAGGAGAAAGCCCAGTCTTTCTCCTAAGGAGCTGCTGTTGGCTTCGAATGGTCAACCATGTGGATTATAGCCCAACTCGTAACCACTACACCACCACAGGTCCTTGGAACGTGGATTGGAGCTTCCCAAAGTCTGTTGAGGATTGTGTTTAGTTAGAGGAAAGAGGAAGGGCTTTTTTGGATAGTGCTTTGGTTCACCCCTTGTCATATTTGTTGGGTGCCTTGGAGTATCTTCTGACTCATAGCGAGCTGATGCATAGTGACCCGATGCACAACAGGACAAAGCAATCGCTCCATCCTCACTAGTGTTATACTTGGGTCCCTTGTGGCAACTACTGTGTCAATCCAGCTCCTTGAGAATCTTCCTCGTTTTCACTGACCTACTTTACCAAGCACGGTGTCCTTTTCCAGAGACTTGCCTCTCCCAATAACCTGTCCAAAGTACGTGTGCCAAAGTCTTGCCTTAGTTAAGCGTTCGTATGGCCCAAAGAGGTTTATGAGAAAGGCTTTCCTGTTTTAATCCGTAGAACTTCTGCTGTGACTGCTTGGTGAGGCAATGGGGATTCCCAGAAGACTCACGCAATTCGTCGCCTACATAGCCGTGTAGGTAATTATGAAGTGAAGGGGGTCTTCTGAAGCCCATGTGGAGGGAAGGAAATGACAGCGGATAGTTCGAAGCACATGCTCAGAGCAGCAAATGAAACCCCCCTTGTTCTTCTCTTATCTTACTTATTTTTTTACCCCCTTGTGGTAGAAATATATGTAACAGGACCCATGGCACCTCAACAAATGATACAACAGGGAATTCCTTAGCAATGATTACAATCTTCCAGTTGGGCAACTGTCCTCACTATCCTTTCAAAATCATCAAGATAAACATAATAAGTCCATGCTTCCCTTTTTAAATATCCGCAGTGGCTTTCAACTCACTGCCATCGAGTAAATGCTGACGCAGAGTAGCCCCCTGTGGGTTTCCAAGACTGTGACCGTTCATGGGAGTAGAAAGCCCAGTCTTTCTCCTGAGGAGCTGCTGGTGGTTTCAAACTGACAAACATGCCGATAGAAAGCCCAGTCTTTCCAACCATGCCGATCACAGCATACACCAATTTGGAAATCTCTGCACGTATCACTCAGGAACACTAATTGCCTTCCAAGCATTCTTCTCTTCTTTTCTGAATGGTTCTTCCTCATTGACATAAACTCACTGCTGGTTCATCTTCTTCATCGTTAAATCCTGTCCTCTTCCTCTCCCATGAATCACACTGGGATCATGTTCCATCTTAATTTCTACTTCCATCACACAGATGCCACGGATGACAACACATTGCACTGTTTGGATTGCTATGAGTCAGAGGGGACTCGACGACAGGGAGTGACCCACAGAACCCATGGGAATGTCTCCTTTTCACTTCACAGTATGTATTGTGGAAGATCCATAATTTAGTTAGATATGGCCTTCATGTAGTTAGGAAGGCCTGGCCTGTGTAAAAAGAGAGTCAACTGGACAATCCGAAAAATATAATGCCAAGCAATAATCAACGCCAAACACAATGATGCAAACAATAAGTACTCTAGAAGTACAGCAAGAAAGATTCTTTGTGTTTGGACAAAGGCCCTAAAGATGAGACTAATGCCATCCAATGTGGCTATGGTTCACAGGGAAGGTGAAATGATACGGTGGTTGCTTGCAAGCAAGTCTTTCCCAAATGTGAACATTTAGGTGCAAAATGAATCAATTCAACAACCAAAGACCTAGTTTATTTGTGCCAGAGCGCGATTCTGTGTACTTTTCTGGGTCCCGGCACACTTCAGTGAACCTCTTCTTGCACTCCTGGGTTCTATTGTTGGATTCAGAAAGGGAGCCAGGTAAAGACAAAGGAGGACCTTTCATGGAGCGCTGATGATGGATGCAGCTCATCTGAAAATGTTGGAGCTGTTAGGAGCACACCCCAGTCAGCATCCAGTCTTGCAATCCCTCTGCTGGGATGTACATACCCTAAAGAAGTGAGTCAGAGCATTAACAGACATGTGCACACCCATGTTCATCTTAGCACTGTTCATAATTGCAAGAAGTTGCAAACGATCCAAATGCCCTTTAGTAGGAGACTGGATAAAGAAACCGGTACAAGCACATAGCAGAATGCTATGCATCGCTAAAAAACACACAAGGAAACCATGAAGCACCTCATGATATGGACAGAGGTGGAGATTGTTACATGGAGCGAAGTTAGTCGATCAGAAAGTTAGTTGATATTGCAAAAGATCACTGTTATAAAGTGAGGGAAGAGCGGGTGCAAAACAAACAGGACAAAGACTTTCAGTGCCAAGAGAACAGATTTTGGAAGTTACCAAGATGGGAGGGCAAGGAAAAGAAGACGAAGCCGTAGTCTAAAGAGTTGGCTGCAAATGAAGAGTTCGCAAAGGTAGCTGTGAGGGAAGTGACGGGGGTATTGATACATAATTTGAACTGTTGAATACAAAACTGATGGTCTGACAGTAAGCTCCCCCACCTAATTCAGAATAAAAACATTATTTGAAAAATACAATCGAGTCAATAAATGGCAAAACCCGAAAACAAACAACAAAAAGCAGCCAATCATCTGAAACTTGACAGGTCAGCGTGTCAGTAACCATTTGGCGTGAAATATCAGTGCATGTCCACCTCAGCATTTAGTCTGCCTCATACTGGAGGCACCATCTCATTGTGATCCATAGGGTTTTTCCTGGCTGTTTTTCAGAAGGACATCCCTAGTTCTTTCTTCCTATCGCGTCATCTCAGTCTCAAAGACATAGACATATATTGAGATGTGGTGATATATACACACACATTAGCGTGGAACCGTGTTGCCTGATAACAGTGCTAGAAGATGAGTCTTCTAGGCTGGTGGGCTCTCAGAGTGCACAGTGGCTGCAACAATAGATCTGCGTACACCGACCATGGTGAGGATGCCACAGGATCACAAGTTTTGTTCTGTTTTGTTGGGGACCATGAGTGAGTGAACATTCAGTCGGTGGCAATTGGCAACAGTAGGAGCAAGAGATCTGTGGGACCAAACTGAAGGGCGAATCCTTACCCTTGCCATGCTTTCAGGAGTCTTGCTTAGCGCAGTTTAGATCCCTCCCAAACAGAGATAGAGCAAGAAAGCAAACTCATTGCCATCGAGTGGTTTTTAGCAGAATTTCCCCCAGAGAGTTTCCAAGACTGCCATTCTTATAGGAGCCAACTACCACATCTTCCTTCCACGGGCAGCCGAGGAGTTTGAACAGCTGACCTTTTGCTTGGCAGCTGGATGTTTAACCACTGAACTACCAGCCCTCCCCATGCAAGAAAATAGGTGTGCATTATTTACACCTAGGAAATGGTTGTGGGGCAAAGGGGTCACATTGGTTGTGGAATATGGTAGCAGGAGCCGCCTTAGAGCATAGAGGTTTGATCTTTGAATATCTCAGGAACACCAAATGCTAGCCTGATCTTCCAGGTTCACAGAAGTGTAGGTTTCAGCTTCTCCACGCAGACAAGACTTATTCTTTCAGTGAGAGTGAGTGCCCGTGGACGACCTTTAAAACCAAGACCTGCATGTTCTTCATGAAAATGCAAGCGTCCCTGACATTTAGGGTAGCAGAAGGAGTTGCTGTGATATTCTTTGCTAAATTTACAAGATTTGGCTAAAACTCCAAGCGTCTGCCCTATCACAGGGGAGCATTAGTCATGCTCTTCAAAGCTCTCGCGTACTGTACTCTGGTGTGTGCGTGTGCGAAACGCCGTGCACTGTGGGATGGCTGGGAAGAGCCAAACAGGTTGTCTGTTGCTCTTGACTCCATGAAGTCCTTTTGAAGAACTGAGCAGAGATCTCAGAAACCAAATGCATTGCCAGCAGGTCACCAGAAGGGAATCAGAAAGTCTTGTAAAGCTTGCTTTGCATAGAATCCTCAAAACGCATCCCCACTGATCCGGAGGGGGGCGCCAACTTGCATTGCCAGGAAAATGGACGCCGATCTGGATCTGGACCATCAAGTGACACCAGCTCAGTCACATTTCTGGACTGTAGGACTTCTCAGCCTCTGGAACGTGCCGGAACGCGTTAGGTATCAATGAGAGTATTTTCCTTTCCTTTTTGTGGAAAGGATCTTCTGAGAATGTCAACTTGATGTCTTTTCAGAAAAGCAAGCAAACCCAGAGTGGCTGTGGCCGTGTCTGTAGTTATAAAACGACCTGTGTCCGAAGAACTCTAGAGAGACCGTCTTGCATGGTGAAAGACGGAGAACACGGGAGAAGGAAAGAATTGTCTGGTGGCCATTTGTAGAACAATTGATGGCTACAGATTTGAAGTTTTAGCAAGGAGGTAGCGGGACAGTAGGAAAGAGCTGGGCACCAATTACACTAGACCAGTGTCGTGATCTCTGGGACCAGGGAGAGCACTTGGTAAACTCCAGATGCCTGCTGCCCTAGCAAGCAAGCCATCCATCATCAGCCCTCTGCATCGAGAAACTCTCATGTGCATGAATATTGTGGGCCCATGAGAAAGACTGGATGACTTTCTGAATTGACCATCCATCAAAGCACCCCAAAACCCAAATCAAAACCATGGAGTTAATTCCAACTCACAGCCAGCCTATCAAAAGAGAGCATTCTTCATTAACCATGGGCGATTATACTCTCTGTAGGGCTGGCGATGAATCTCCTCTATTGGGAGGCACTGACAGTAGTTGCCACAATGGATTTAAGCATCCTGAGGATTATGAAGATGACACAGGCCCATGGCTTCTGTCATACACGGGGCTGCCATGAGGGGGAGCCAGCTCAAGTTTAACTAAAAAAACCAACGTGCTTCTTCTGGGGAATAGCTAACACGCTTGCATACTAGGAAAACATTTTTTTTTAGATTGTTTAAAAATTTTTCACTGAAATATTTTTTCAAAGCTTGTCTGGAAAGGGACTTGACTTTCCTTTAATAATCTGAGAAGCAAAAGCATATAGTAGGATTTGTGACCCACGGATCCAAAAGAGTGTTACATAAATAATACAGGAAACTGCAAAATGATCTTATGTAAAGTCACTCGACAAGAGGCATGTTTCATTAGCACCTACTAATAAAACAGATGCATGTGGAATTATTTTGGGTGGCATGCAGCGTTCTGAACAATATGATATCAGCTCAAGGTGCTGAGGGCATGTAATATAACCTGTTTTTAATTGAGCATTTTATCCTCACACAAAACAAGGGACAGCTTGTGTTTTATATATTTCTGTACTACATCCCTATCCAGGAAGAAATGCAAAAAATAAATTACAAAGAAAAATCATCCACTTTAAGCAGGAAAAAAATTTAAAGGCACAGTTAAAATATTTTATTTAGTCATCTAAATCTTTTGGATGAAAACTAAGAGATGGATGAATATCATGCTGGTCATGCTATAAGCAAAACTTCAGTGATTTTCAGGTACCTTGATGGCATTATTTTTAGTATATCCTCTTACATAGAACATATTTTAATTTATTCCAATAATTACCTTAGAAGAATAGCCCAAGGAAGTCTCAAAGATAACGAGTACCACCAGGTTGATCCCGACTCATGATGACCCCATGTGTGTCAATGAGGGTTGTCAAGGGCTGATTCTTCAAAAGGAGATCGCCAGGCCTTTCTTCTGAGGCACATTTGGGTTGTTTACCTCCAATCTTTGTTTTTATTAAAGCAAACATGTTAACTGCTTGCGTGACCCAAGGACTCCTCAAATTTAGAACGTATTTTGTGTTGTTTTTTTTTGTGCGTGTGAAAACGCCAAATGGAAGCTCTCTTTTCGCTGAAGTAGCTAATTTCTTAGCACCACCACCACCAATTACACACAGAGTCCCAGCAATTATTGGCAAATCAGATGTGAACAAATGGAAACCTCTTGCTTCTCCAAGGCTTCGGGATGCAGGGCTTCCCTGAGGACTTTCTGCAAACAGCTGCGATGTTAGTGAACATTTGACTAACATGAATGCCAAGGGCAGTCTTGAAGGGAAGACACATAAAAATAAACCTCAGGACTGCTGCAGCTGAGGACTAAGTACAGAATGTCAAAGGGCAGGTCCTCCCACTTGCCTCACCATGGTCGTAACTGTGTGGCTATGACCTTCATATTTTAAAAAAATTTTCCAACCAGCTGTGCCACCTTTTTCTCTGCCAGCACTGGCTTCTCCCTCCAGCCCCACTTAATCCACCCCCCCCACTACTATTCCTACCCCTGTCGGGTCTCCATGAACAGCCTGGGATCCCATTCCTGCAGCAGCAGAGGGGGACCCTGAAGAGACCGGGGTGGAAAGATGTGAACGAATCTGAGTCCTGCTCTGACCTGTAGGAGTGATGTACTCAGAAGTCAATAGTGTATCTGTTCAGTCATTTCCTTCTCCACTCAAACTCCAGGAGCTCATCGGAGTGCCTGTTCTAGGCAGCTGCCCCCAGCTGCTAGTTTATCATGCTGTGGGGGTGTGCTGTGATGCTGGGAACTCTCTGCCAGCAATTCAAGTACCAGCAGGGACAGTCAGGGTGGACGTGTTTCCTCAGAGCTTTCAGAAGAACATGGAGTAGAAAGAAAGGCCCGGAGCCCCACATCCTGCAAACTAGCCAATGAGAACCCTACAGATCCCAACAAAATATCATCCAAGACAGTGCTGGGGGAGGAACCCAAACACACCAACGATCGCAAAGGCGGGGAAGAACCAGCCCATGTCTTGTGTTGTTTTCCACGAGGACGCCATGACTTGATGGCAGGCTGGGCGCCAAGCTAGGTGCCGTCTGGTGACACAGTGGAAAATGAAATTGGCCTACCGTCAAGGAGGCTACAATCGAGTCAACATCATAATCAGAATGTTGAAAATATAAGGATGGAAAAGCAGGGCAGCAGATGAGGCCGTATAGATATGTCATTCCTGGCACCAGCAAGCCAACCTTTACAGTGAAGGTAGCCAGCGCTGCGAAACCCCGGCCTAATTCAAGAGGTGTAGCTTGCTGCCAAGGACCCTGGTGCTGCAGTGGTTAGCACAGGGTTGCTAACTAAAGATGCGTGTATCACCCTGGAAACCTCACGGGACATTTGTAATCCATCCTTTTGTTCTTCTTAGGTGCGGTTGAGTGGTTCCAACTCCTAGCGACCCTGTCTACCACACTTCCCCATGCTGTGCGATTCTCCCAACAGTTGTGCTTGAACTGACTATTGTAACCACTGTGTCCGTTCATCTTGTGAGAGGTCTTTCTCTTTTTCACAGATCCTCCCCTTCAACAGACATGATGTTCTTCTTTAGGGACCGGCACTCCCTACCCCCTGATATTATATCCACAGTACATGAGGTGATGTCTCATCATCCGCATTTCTAAGGACCATCTTGGTTATACTTCTTCCAGGATAGATCTGTCCATTCTCCCGATAGTGCAAGTTATACTCAATATTCTTCACCAACACAACACCGTAAGTCAAACGCATCCATTCTTCACTGGCCTTCATGATTAATTTTCCAGCCTTGGAAAGCTTATGAGATGATTGGAAAAACCATGGCTTGAATCAGGCGCACTTTCATTCTTAGAGTGACACATCTACCCTTTAACATGTCTCAGAGGCCTTTTGCAGCAGATGTGATGACTTGTGCTCTGTCATTACAGGCCACAGGATGAGACCAGACCTGGAGTCAATCTACTTTGAAATAGAAAAGAGTTGAAACTCCCAATAAAAGATGGACAGACCTCAACACAACACAATTCAAGAGATGGGGATGGGACGTATTCATTAGACCCGGGGCCCCTGTGCTGAGAATCTGCTGGAACCAGGAGACCCATGGACAGAGTTTCAACACCCATGTGAGCATCACTAGAGGTGGCAGAGAAATGCAGCAGCAGAACCAGGAGATGCTGTGAGACATGGGAGTGGACCCACCTCCAGAGAGAGACTACCTACTCCAGGCAGGAGACTTCATGTGGAATGGGGACCTGCAGGCACTTATCAGTGGGGCTAAGAAGCTTTGTAACACTTGCCCGTGCAGGGCAGAAGCTGGTCTCAGGGGTGCGGGAGCTGAAGGCCAGAGGAGTCCTGCCTACAGGGAAAGCTGACAAGAGGCTCTCCTGATCCCTCATAGCTGGCAGAGTGCACGCATCCCAGGAAAGCCCGTGTTCTGAATTTGAACTTCTAATCTGAACTGTCAGAAAATAAATGTCTGTTTGTTAAAGCTATCCATTGTGATGGTTCTGTGTTAGCAGTGCTAGATAACTGAGATATGTATGAATAAGACGGAAAAACAACAAAACATGGACTGCCAGCTCTTTAGCCTTCTCGAACACCAGAGGCCGAGAAAACAACATTTTCAAACCTCTCATGTATCAACAGAATAAAATATTTTGAAGACACATAAGTCACATATGGCTGTCCCAGAATATCACAATCCATGAATATGGGTGTTATTGTTTTTATGTTCTGCAAGAAAGCTTCACACACACTCTTTTGCAGATATGCCAAGTGTAGCTTGATTCATAATAGATTCATAATAGATGCTAAAAGCTGAAGACGCGAACTGACTGCAAAGTACTTGCCATGTTGTGTTTGCTGGTGACAAAGCGAGCAGCATTTTCTTTGTCTTGGAGTGGGACTCAGGAAGTTTAACTTCTGCTTTGAAAGGCAAATGTGGAGAGGGTGGAACTGGATGCGGTCATGTGACTTCACTAGTTTTGACCTCAGTAAGCAATGAGTCCTTCCGAAGTATTCCCTCCACCCCTTAAGGTTTTCACCCCCTCTAGAATGTGAATCAATTATCTGAAAACTCCTTTAAGATTCTTTGAGAGTAGCTCCATCAAATATGCTTTTGTGGCACTGTTGGGTAGTGACTATACTGTCAGTCGACAAGTCGGTGGTTCATTTCCACCAGTTGCTTCGGGAGAAAGTTGAGTCTATTTGCTCTTGCAAAGACGTACAGCCTTAGAAACCCTGCAAGGTCACTGAACCAGAACCACTTTGATGGCATTGATATTTTATAGATTTATGTATCTATAAGTACATAATGATTTTTCCCATTGCAATACAGAAAGCAAAAGCAATCAGAAAACCCAAGCTTGGGTTCCTAGCTCTCTTCTGGGAATGTTGTCTAGCAAAGCAACCTCGGCTTCACTTTCTTCATCTGGTTCAGTCTACTTTTAAGAGTTTGTTCAAGAGCCCTTCCCTGACAGAGGAGGTATAAGACAGAGCTCTAGTTCCTTTGGAACCCTAGACTAGGACAGAGAGAGAAGATATAGACAAGAATAGTTAAAATATGAAGGCGCCTTGGTGGAACAGTGATTAAAACACTCAACTGCGGGCCCAGTGTGATTTCAGTCCACCAGCTCCTCTGCAGGAGAGAGATGTCTCACACGACTTTAGTAATTGCATTCTTAGAAACTTTATGGGGCAAGTCTGCTCTGTCTTCTAGGGTAGCTCCCATCGACTCCTTGAGTTGGCATTGACTCCATAGTTTGGGGGGCTTTTTTAAGTTACAATATAGGATGGTAAAACTAAGTACTATTGGAGTTTATGAGTTTGAACTAAGCCATCTTTTAGGGTATTTCTGGCTCCTCTGCAGGAGAGAGATGTCTCACACAACTTTAGTAATTGCATTCTTAGAAACTTTATGGGGCAAGTCTGCTCTGTCTTCTAGGGTAGCTCCCATCGACTCCTTGAGTTGGCATTGACTCCATAGTTTGGGGGGCTTTTTTAAGTTACAATATAGGATGGTAAAACTAAGTACTATTGGAGTTTATGGGTTTGAACTAAGCCATCTTTTAGGGTATTTCTGATCTCTAATAGGCTTGTACTGACTGCAAAAAGGATTTTTGTCTTTCTGATGATAGACTCTCTTAAGAATGAGTTAAAAAATGAATAAATCGGTAATGAAACATAGTCTAGTCATTGACTAATTTTTGGAAGTACATTGCTGGGCCTTTTTTCCTGGACTCTCTTAGTTGGAAAGTGGGGCTGAAACCTGTTCACAATGAGTGACCCCACCCACATTTCTTTAAAGATAGGTGACCTAGCTTCCAGCATAAAAGCAATACACAAGCCGCCACAGGGTGGCTGACTGACAGATGGGTGGCTTCTCAGGAAAGAAGCATGCTTATAAAGGCAGGATACATTCCAGATGAGGGTGAAAGCAAAGATGATGCGGTGTTAGCCACTCAGCTGTTCATCTTAAGACTCCAGCCTCTTCGCCAAGTGATGTTGGCTCTGGAGAAGCAAAGACAGGGTAGGGTCTGGGGTGGGGTTGTGGTGGAGGAAATATGGGCCTATGAGAGGAGGAAACAGAGGCAAAGAGATGAGCAGAATGGACTGACACCTCCTTCAATGCACTAGGCTTCCTCACATAGAATAAAGCCTCTCTCTCATGGGTAGATGATCACTCATCCTAAATGTTCCAAGAGAAAGTTCTACATTAGATAGGGGCTGTATCTCTGAAGTCCCTTCCACCTCTGACATCCTTTTTTTCAGTGTGTGTGATTCTTGCCACACAAACGTATGTCAGGCTGAAGGCTACTACACTAGCGAAGCAACGGCCCCTCTGTGTGTCTGGAGAGGCCTCTGAGTTTGTCTCTTCTACATATACTCACTATTGTTGGACACATTGACCTCCCGCCTTTGGAGATGAATCCTGATGGGTCTAACGCACTTCATGATGATTCCATGGTACTTGCCAATGATTGGCTGATAAATGCAGACCTAAGTCAATCGGTGCATAGCATTCCCATGGGAAAGAACATTCGCTCAGGATTGTTTTCTTGATTCTATAAGGCCAACAGGATAGAAGATATAAGGGAACTTTCTGAGCAGCTTGCAGAACCTTTCTTCCACCTGAATTGAGATGAATGGGGAGAGAAGCTCATTTCTTCTTCGGGATCTGGGGAGTGCTGATGGGAAGTGTGGGGCTGTTGTAGACATTCGTTGAGCCATGGGATGCCTTAGAATCCTGCAGCAGAGCTTCAGTAAAGCATCTAGAATACCTGACCTAGCTCTAGATGTTAAGTCATGTGAACCAATAAAACTCCTCATTTTTAAGCCAGTTGAGTAGGCTCTTCTGTCACTTGCATCTGAAGGCCTCTTGTCTGATGGAGTGCTTAAACTATTACCGAATTTTACACTTGGGAGTTATCTTCTTCATTAGCAAGCCCATATTACGCATGATCCTAGGAGACTCTAAAAGCAGACCTGCATTCTTAAAAAGGGTCAATGGAATAATATTAATATTAAGCCTGCTTTGATATTGAGGGTGTGTGACATTGAGCAATGAACCAGACTTCTAACCCTGACTCTGACTTGTTAAAAAATTTTAATAACTCATGTTACTGGGGGCTCTTACAGCTCTTATAAAAATCCACATATGCTTTTCATTTTCTGCATGTCCATGGAAAATCCATCTGGATTCTCTAATTCTGTCCTATAAAATGATGGGTTTGGATTATGCCAACGTTAAGTTCTCCCCAACTCTCAAATTTCATTCAAATTCAATAGCATCATCGTTAGATGATAACGTGTGTACCAGGCATTGTTGTAGACATCAATAATGGACCACCGGGATCTGGTTACTCCTACCATGGAGCTTATGGCCTTTGATGGCTCACCTCTGTGCGGTGCAACCGCTTCAATGAAGGGGAGTGAGGTGAGGGTTCTTCTCTGCGAAGGGAATTAAAGGATCAGGACTTTCGGCCCAAGTAGATGAAATCATGGGGGAAATATAGAAATAATGTGCCTCACAATCGCCTTGACCCATCAGTGAACACAACGACCCTAGTTTTGCAACAGTATGATCAAGCTGAGGTGGTTTTGTCTGACTTGAAATCATCCAAAAATATAGTCCTTGAGGAAGGCGAGTTAAACGCTCCATCTTCTACCACTCAAACATAAAGGGGAGACAGAAATCGATCCTGTTGTTGAAGAATTTCAAAGCCAGTGGTTTAAAAACTTCAAACAGACTTGCATGGATCGTCAAAGTGCTGTCAGGGAATTCTGAAAAGCATTCCTCATGGACAGCATCCTTGATTGACAACTGTGTTCTCTGGCATAGTGGACATGTCTGGAAACGCCAGTCTCCCCGCATGTGGAGTGAAAGCGAAGTCAAGTATCATTCAGTGTCTCTCTGTGTGCAACTGAGGTGGCCTTTCCAAGAGCTACGAAGCACTCTGGCTATTCTTTAATTCCATTTTGTTTCTCTGAGGTAACTGGGGAGGGGCAGACCTGATCAAAGGTTCGCAGATGCTTTGAGGAGTGGGAACAAGTGCGTGTTTCTTGGGCAGGGGTCTACTAGTCTCAACACCTGGTCCCTCGTGGGACACCAAGGCCTCTGTGGTGTCTCCAAGGGAAGAAAACGCTGCCAACTGGCAGCTGAGCATGATCAGCTTGGTGACAATCTCAAGGCGAACATGTTGGCGGGCAAATCAAAGCACCTAGACAAAGACAAACTACCAGTCTCATGTGTGGACAGCTGTTTCCCGAGTGGGTTAAGATATTTCACACAAGGGCTCAGCTAGGTGCTGTGGTCAGTGGGCATTACCGGTCAGTTACAACTCATGGTGGCTCCATGTGGCAGGGCACAACTGTCTTCACTGGCGTTTCTTGGCTACAGTCTTTGTAGAAGCAGGCCTCCAGCACTTTCTCCTGAAAAGTGCTTGGTTGGGGGAGAATCCCTGATCTGTTGGCTAGCAGGAAGGCTATTGAGTTTCTATTTGGGCAATCTAGTTTCTTCAGCTTTGAGTAGAGGACCCAAAGGAAAGCAGGATGGTCCAAATACCAAGGTGCAAAGTCATGTTTTTCTGCTTAGTAAAGAGAGCAAGCGCAAAGAGTCTTCAGAGGGTTCGGGGTTGATTTCACTCCTTCGAAGGAGCCCTGGTGGCACAGTGATTTAGCACTTGGCTGCTAACAGAAAGGCTGGGGACTTAAACCCACCTGCCGCTCCATGGGAGAAAGCTATAACAATCTGTTTCTACAATTATTATATGTAACAAATGAGGTCCCAGATGAGAAGCCACCAGCATGTAGTGTATTATTGCATATTTAATTCCCAGTAGAGTATGAGCAGGAATCCTGGTGGTATAGTGGTTATGCATTGGACTGTGATCCACATGGCCAGCAGTTCAAACCCACCAGCAGTTCCTTGGAAGAAAAACTGAGCTTTCTACTTCCGTAAACAGCTATAGTCCTGCAAGGTTGCTATGCATCAGCATTGATGCAATGACAGAGGGTTTGGTTTGGATTGGAAAGGGCATGATCAGGACCATGGTGCACAGTTGTCACATGCTTGGCTACTGATGAGAGGTTGGTAGGTCAAACTCACCCAGGTCAAACTCACCCAGGGACTATAGAGAAAATCGTAGCAGGCTGCTTCCATAAATCTTACGGCCTAGAAAACCCTATGGAGCAGCTCTACTCTATCACTTGGGGTCACTATTACTCAGAATGCTCTCAATTACACCTAAACACAACCACAGGACCTGCTCTATGAAAACACTGTGGCAGTTAGGGATGAGGCCAACTCGATAGTACCCGATTGGAGATGGGAGTGGGGTCCAACCTGCCAATAAGGTGGTAGCCTGATGACCCCTCCTTGGGGGTGTAGCCTTTTGTATAAGAGAGAGATGGACCAGTCCTCTTTCCCCCCCCCCAGGTCTTCCTCCTTGTTGAGACTTTGTATCTGCTCCAGGGACAGGCCTATGTGGGCTCCTGACCCTGGGAGTCAATCTCTGAGCTGTGTGTGCCCGCCCACAGTTCCACCAACCTCCACGTGACTCTTCACCCATCTCCCTACTTCCTCCTGCTCCCTTTGGCATCCCTGGCCCGCAGCTCCATGAGTCTGAAGAGGACTGAGCTATCATTGGATTTGAGTTGAACTGGGCTGGGCTGCCTTCTTGTTATGAAATTGCTGCTTGATATAAAATTCTTCCTTATCCACAGGTGAGTGCCACCGGTTTTGTTTCTCTAGACAACCCAGCTTAACACAGGCATGGTAGTCTCCATGTTCCTGTGTGCCCTAACCATAGCTGTTCCCATGCCTCGCTTTTCACATGGTCTTTCTTCCTTGCTCTCTTTATCCTCTTTCTTCCTCTTGTAGGACTACTCAGCATGGCCAAGTAAGAGAAATGAAAAAAATTCAACTGCATTTCCCCTACCTCGAATCCTGCTCTACTTCAGGATAGCTAAGAGTATGTTATAGGTGCCCTGTTGATACAGTGGGTTATGCATTTGGCTGTGATCAGCAAAGTCAGTTTTAAATTACTAGCTGCTCCTACGGAGAAATTCAGGGCTTTCTACTCTGGTAGTCTTGGAAATTCACAGGGGTAGCTCTACCCTGTCCTATTAGGGTCTCTATGAGTCAACATTGACTCAATGTCAGTGGGTTAAGAGTATATGGTTGCCTTCCATTCTGTAGTGGTATGGACACAAAGGAGGAACTAATTAAGACAATAAACAAATAACAACAATGAAAACCAGCTGCAACCAAGGAGATTCTGACTCATCTGCACCCCCTGTAGTTTAGAGTAGCACAGTTCTCCATGAGGTCTTCAAGGTTTCCACCTTTCAGAATCACAACCAAGGGATTCCTACTGAGGTGCCTTGGGGTGGGCTTGAACGTCCAGCCTTTCAGTTAGTAGTTGGGTACTTAACAGTTGGTGCCACCCAGGGACTCTTAATATGGGAACAAGAATGAGAAAATGGATGAATCCCCAAGAAAGTAAAGCTTAGTGGGCTATTTTCAGATGGTCTGGCTTCATTGTTTACCTAACCATGGATATAAACAAACCATATTTATTTAGAATATATTTCTATGCATGCATACATATTTAGGAAATAAGCCATCACATCTCTATAATTGTCATTCATCACTGACCATAAACACTGCCTTAATGTTAAATTCTGGCTTCTTCTGTTTCCTGTGTCTTTGCTGACAGACTCCTGAACGTTCACAATCAAGATTGTGTTGGAACAGGCCAGTGGGAACACTCTTCATGGTCTTGTCCAGACTCAGGGCAGAGAGAGAGGGTCCCCAGGGATTTGCAGGTGGGTGTACCTGGAAACAATCCTTCAGAGTCAGGTTCCTCATATCCTGAGGGTAATGATGGCCTTTGTGAGATATTAGAATCTGAAAGCACAAGGTAAACAGTGTCCCTGTCAATTTCACTCAAAGACTCCATAGGCAACATAGGTTGTTTATCCTAATATGAACATTAAATCAAGGGGCATGTATGTATAAAGTGAAATATTTGCGGCAACTGTAAGAGAAAATGAAAAGCTTAAAAAGTTTTCCATGCTCGTCCCTGGGTGCCCAGACTCCATGTGATGTCTATTCATTCTTTTTTGGCCACGAGAAGATACTTCAGTGGGAATATCTTACAAACACTTCTATAGAGAATAGAATTTCCTACATCACCCGCCCCCTACATACACACTGGCACCCTGCTGTGTTCTGTAACACTCACCGCAGCCCTCAGCTAACTGGTGGAGAGCAGTTTCTGAGCTGTTTTAATTTTGAGAGCCACAGGGTTGGTGGGCTTTCCACGCTGGATGAGGGAGAGGGAAGTGGAGGGCAGGAGAGATAAGGATGGGGGTATTCCTCTGGGAGCTGAAGAACGAATCTGACCTCTTTGCATCATTAGAGTGAATGAAATGAAGTCTTCTCTTCTCTGACACGAGGAGGGACTGGCCCGTTCAGGCTCTGCAGAACGCAATGAGCTCACCAAGCTAAAGCTGAGTAGAAAGCACTGCAGTGAGAAGATGGTCGGTGGGTGGGTGGAGGGGAGACTTTTATTCCCCTGACTTCTCTGCTCTTTGTTTGGGCTGCTAACTGGGTCACTGTATTGGCAGGGGGCCTTCAGCTTCAAACTGTGCCTTTTCACCGATTCTAGTCATTTTTTATGGAAGGTGAAACCTTCCTCTTTAATGAAGGCATCCAGCAACCTGGTATGTGGAAGGAATATCAGTTAGAAATGGGTCACCCTTAGAAAGAATAAGACAGTGGAGGGGGTGAGTGGGAGGAAGGAAGGACTTCTTGAATAGGACCAACTCATTCTGGTAAAAATCAGCATTTGTGGAGGCCCTTGGAACCCTTCTTCTACTTTGTAACACAACTGTCATCACTTGAGTTGTAGCCATTGTCACACAGGGAGCCCTGCAATGCCTCCATCTAGTCCACACAGTTATACAAGAAACCTTGATGGAATATGGATGCATACTGGTATGTATTTGGAGAGTCCAAGATAAGTGGGTGAGCCTTATTTTTCTGAAAGTTCATTGTCTAGAGAGGGACATAGGTAGATAACTAGAACATAATGAAGGTATAGTGATTGTTATGGATAAAAGGATGTCCTCTCTCATCACAGATGTTGGAATCCTACCACATATACTATGCTTCAAGATATAGAAGGAAGAAAGTACAAATGGGGAAAATTACTTGCCACGTGAGACCATGAAGGAACGTGGGAACACAGGGTGTGTTAATCTGGGTAGACTAGAGAAACAAACTCACAGAACCTCATATATATATATATATATATATATATATATATATATATATATATATATATATATATATATGTTTTATATAAAGGGTAAGTGTACATTAAGAAAACATCCTAACCCGGTGCTGTCCAAGCCCATAAGTCCAACATTAGCCCATATGTCCAACACCAATCTACAAAGTCTTCCTCAATCTCACAAAACACACGCAATGATGCTGACTGCATGAGGAAAGCTGAATCAATGAGCATGTAAGCATCTCAGTGTTGACAGGGGTCTCCGCCGAGCTGCTTCAGCACCCAAAGCAGCATCGGGGTAGGTCCATGCGGCTTCTCCTCAGGGATGTCTCACAGGAAGGGAGCCTTGCCAGCTGAAACAGAGAACTAGCTAAGACAGCTGTACCCTAGTCTGACCATCAGAGAGCAAGAGAACTGAGAACTCGAAAGGTGAGCTTCACTGAGACATTTATCTCTCCGCCCTTCAATTAACCCCACCTGTGTTTATCAGCCAGGTTAGCATAATAAACCTTAACTATCGCATGCAGGGGTTACAGAAGCTAAGATAAGGATTTTCTTCCGGAGCTGACAGAGAAAGAGCTTAGTTAATGACACCAACTCCTCTGGAATTAGTGTCTTGAATTTGAACTTCAAACCTGTGGGAAAGTGAACATCTCTTCTTGAAAACAACTCACTGTGATATGTCTGTCACAGAAGCACTGGCAAGCTAGGACGGTGATAGATGTCAGATTACTATGGAAACCCATGGATGGGCCCTCCACTTGTCCGTCAGCTTGCCCCGTGGTGGCTTCTGTGTTGCTATGATGCTGGAAGGCATGTAAATGATATTTCAAGTACCAGCAGGGTCCTAAGGTGAACTGCTTTCAATGGAGCTTCCAGACTAAGAAGAGTCTATGAAGAAGGAAGAAGCTGTCTTTCAGTATGGATTACAGCTCACGATAAAGAAAATCTATTTTCTCACAAGTAGACCAACAGAGAAAAGATTCAAGTTGTCCAGGATTTTACTTTGTTAGGATGCACAATAAATGCTCATGGAAACAGGAGTCTAGAAACCAATCCACTTGCTGCGCTGGGAAACTCTGCTGCCCACGGACCTCGTTAAAGTATGAAAGAGCAGAGGTTCTACTTTGAGGATGGAGGTGTGCTTGACATAAGCCTTGCATGTTCACGTGTCCTACATTGCAGATTGGACAATGAATAAGGGACATCAAAGGAGAATTGATGCATTTGAATTCTGGTGCTGGAGAAGAAGGTTGAGTGTGCTGTGTACCTGGAGAAGAACAAAGACATCTATCTTTGAGGAAGTGAAGTCAGAATGCTCCTGAGAAGCAAGGCTGTCAAGGCTTTGTCTCAGGTACTTGGAACATATTTTCAGAAGAGACAGTCCCTGGAGAAGGATATCCTTTAGTCATGTAGAAGGTCAATGCACAAGAGGAAGACCCTTGAAGAGATGGATTGATGCAGTGACTCGACTCTGGCCTCTAGCATAAGAGCCATTGTGAGGACGGTTCAGGCCCATCGTTATGTTGGGTGTAAGATCCCTACAAGTCAGAACTGACTGGACAGCACCTAACAACAAGAAGGATGGTCACTAAACTGAGCCAATAGTGATAACGGTGAAGTTTTGAAGACTTCCCAAGCAAGACGAGGGGTTAGCATGGTCTGGCTTCTGTCTACATTTTCAGTCTCATCTATGTAATTCCACTCTGACCCTCTCCATGATGATCTCGCCACATTGGCTCCTTCTCTGTTCTTTGTAAATGGTCTGTTCTTTCCTCCTAGGTCCTTTGCCAGGAGTATTCCTGCTCTCTGCTTATCTGGCTCCCTTTCAGTCTTTCTTTACATCCAGCTGTGCCTCTTGGTGAGGCTACAGCAAAGGAGCCTCGATGATTCAGTGGTTAAATGCTTGACTGCTAGCCGCAAGGTCATCAGTTTGAATCCACCTGCCTCTCAGAGAGAGAAAGATATGGCCCTCTGGCAATCTTTATCCATGAAAATTTATAGCCTTGGAAACTCCCCTGTAGGGTTACCATGACTTGGAATGGATCAGAGAGACAGCTATAAGTTTTAGAAACAAACAAACAAACAAAAAAACACACCAGTATGTATGAGGGCTGAAACACAATGACATTTATTTGTTACTCATAGACTAGTCTGAAGCAGGTATTCCTGGTTGGCAGGTGACTCTATTGATGTAAGAATTCTAGGGCCCATCTTGTGGCTTTGTCATCGCCTTGGATCTAAGTGTGGCCTAAATCCATTAAAAGTCTATGAGTCAGAAAATAAAATGTCATTTTCATTCATTTTAAATTCACTAACCAGAACGTAGCCACATGGCCACACCTGGATGCAAAAAGGGTCAGAGACTTCCTACTCTCATTCGGTTACTAGGAAGACAAGCAAAGAAGCTCCTGACAATCCACAAGTGCCTGGTGTGGCCTCTGCTGTTCACCTCCCTCCCAGTACTCTCCAGCACATCATCCAACTCACTTACCTTGACATCCAGTACAGGCTTGTAGTCACCTTGTTTATTGTTTTACTTTCCTGTTCCATGGACCCTTCCTCCAGAATGTAAGTTCCATGAAGGCAGGGGTTTTGCCCTAATCACTAATTGTGGAAGCCCCTCTCTTAGCAAAGCACTTCAAGGTCCACTAGACAGAACAAGTTGTGCTTTGTGTTTGCTTTTAATTGCTGAACTGATGGCCGAAGGAGCACAGTTTCCATGATACCTAGGAAAGGATGGTGGTGGTGGTGGGGGGGGGGGTTTGTGAGTGAGTGAATGTGTGTGTGTGTGTGTGTGTGTGTGTGTGTGTGTGTAGAATCACCTTCCAGGAAGAAGAAATGGTAGGTGGGAAATAACATGTATATAAAGAGAATGGCCAGAACTAGCTAACAATATAATTAGTAGTTGTTGATGATGCTAGAGATATAAGCAAGAGTCATCCACTCCTCCCTTCTTCAAAGACTTAAAAAAATAGTTCTAAACTTGTCATGGAGTCAATCCTGACTCATAATGACACAGTGGGACCAAATGAACTGCCCCAGTGCTGCCTTGGCAAGAATCTTTATGGAAGCAGACTGCTACATTTTCTCCTGGGGAGTGGCTGGTGGGTTGTAACTGCCAATGTCATGATTAGCAGCCCAGGGCTTTAACCACTGAGCAATCTGGCTCCTTAACAGTTCTATGAAGACATGGTTCCCATGCAATTCACCCATTCAAGTGCACAGTGAAATAGCATTGAGTAGATTAAGATTATGATTGCAATGATGATCACAATCAAATTTAATATTTCTGTTGTCCCCAGAAGAATTCCCCTACCAGTTATGTCACCCCATTCAAGCTCATGCTCCTCATCCCCTCCAACACTCAATAACAAACAACAACTCACTGCCATCAAGTCAAATATGGCTCATGGCGACCCTATGTTGTTGTTGTTAGGTGCACACCCATAGGTTCCCACCCGTAGTTACTCTACACACAACAGAAGGAAACATTACCTGGTCCTGCACCATATTCACAATTGTTCCTATGCTTGAGACCATTGTTGCAGCCACAGTGTTAATCTCTCCCATTGAGGGGCATCCTCTCCCTAGAGGCAATCCAAACTCAACTGTGCTATGACTCTCTAGAGCAGCCCTTCCTGATATAGCCTACAAATGAAATCATACAGTACTTGGCCTGTATGGTCTGGCCTCTTTCATTTAGCATAATGTTTATGAGGTTCATCCATAGCACAGTATCTATCAGTACTTAATTCTTCTTTATTGTTGAATAATATGCCATTGTATAGATAGATCACATTTTGACTATTATGAATAGTGTTGCCATGAACATGCACATACAAGTTGCAGATGGACATGTTTTCATTTCTCTTGGATATATGCCAGGAGGAGAATTTCTGGGTTATATGCAATGACCAGTTTAACCTGGAGGGTATCCCCTAGCTTCTTTTTCAAAGTGCTAGGTTCTGCATTTCTATGGCAGAGGAGGCGAATTCCACTGTCTCTGTACCCTCCACTTTCTGTGCTTGGCCATTTTGATTATAGGTATCCCCAGTAGATGTAAATGGAGCCCTGCTGGTGTGTTGATTATGAGTTGGGCTGTGAACCATAAGGTCTGAAGTTCTAAACTATCAAGTGCTCCTTGGGAGAAAGATGGGGCTTTCTATTCCTGCCAAGGGTTACAGTCTGGGACACTCACAGGGGTAGTTGTACTCTGTGCTGTACAGTCGCTGTGAGTTATCATCAGATTCACGACCATTGAGCTGATTCTGACTCTTAGCGACCCATGAGGTTGTAAAGGTTCCTAAGGCTGTAAATCTTTACAGAAGAAGACAGCCTCATTGTCCTTGCTCAGAGAGCAAGCGAGAGTAAACTACTAACCTTGTGGCTAGCAGCCCAACACATAAACCACTACATCAGCATGACTCCTCTTCTAATGGGTGTACCCAAACCTCACTGCCATCAAATCCATTCTGACTCTCAGCACCCCTGTGCATGGTTTCAGAGGTTGTAAATCTTTGTGTGAGCAGAGAATCTCATCTTTCCTGGAGGAGTTGCTGATGGCTTTCAACTGCCAAGATCGCCTTTAAGAGACCACCGCTTATCCAACAGGCTTTCTAAAGGGTGTAGGCTGGTATTAAAAGATGCCTGACACTTCGGTGTTATAATTTCCATGTTTCAAAAGCCTCGTGACTTCTCTCTGTAATATACTCCAAGATTTCCCATGGTTTGATCCAATTTTAATGATCTAATCCTCTTCTTCTGACTTTTCACATTCCATCGCCGGTTCTCTGCTGCTTCCTGGTGCTTTTCCTTCTCTCGGTATTTCCCCCCTCCTTGCCCGCATGGCCCTGGCGCCAGTGAATGGAACATCTCGTCCACACTGTCTTTGACGGCGTCACCTCTCCCTCCTCTGAACTTATTGTACATGTTCTAACAAAACAGAGCTCATTTCACACCCATGACTTCATGACACTTCAAAGAGATTGTGATTCTTAAAAATGGAAGGTTTAGGGCACTCCTGCTTGGAGCAAGTCTTTCCAGGGTGTACTCACTTCATGTTACTGTGTCATGTTTTGGTAATTCTCACAATATTTCAGATGTTTTAATAATGCTATTGAACTCCAAATAAACTACCTGTTACTGATGAGTCCATTTTGACTCACAGAGATCCTATAGGGCACAGTAGAGTGGCGTGGAAAGGGGTCTACAGTGGAAATCTTTACGGACAGTACTGCCACATCTCTCTGCCAAGGACTGGCTGGTGGGTTTGAACCATTGACTTTTCAGTGAGCAGTCAAGCACTTTAACTGCTGTGCTAGCTGGGCTCCACTTTAATAGACTACAGTATGATGTAAACATCACTTTTATATGCACTGGGAAACCAACAAATTGGTTTGACTCACTTTATTGCAACATTAACTTTATTGTGGCTGTCTGAATGTCTGGAACAGACCCCACGATATCTCTAAAGTAGGTAGGCCTGCACTTAATTAACTATGAAGCACATAAGTATAGTCTCTCTCATTGTATTTTTTCAGAATTCATACGTTAGTTTTAGCGGAACATTTTAACCTCTTGAGCACACTGCTTATGTCCTAAGCCATCTTTCACTCATTAATTTATCAAAAGTTACTATGCATGTCCAGGATCAGCGTGGTGCTCTGCTGTGTCTCCCAGCCTCAACTGTGCATCTGACATTGACACGTGAGAGACAGAATGGCATGAGGCTCAGTCCTTACCCTTGAGACCCCACACTGGAACCAGTCCAGGAGCCCTGGCAGCCTAGAGGTTGTGTTGGCTGCTAACTACAAGATCACCAGTTGGAAACCACCAGCCACTCTGGAAGGAGGAGACTGTCTGCTCCCTTAGAGTTTTAGTCTCAGAAACCCGCAGGGGCTGGTCTAGCCTGTTTCACATGGTCACTGTGAGTCAGAATGGATTCGATGGCGGTATTTTCTTCAAAGGAGGGGTGCAAATAATTAAGACTTTCGTTACTTGAACTCTATTGGGAACTTTGCTGTTAATGGGGAGGTTGGTGGCTCGAGTCTACTTAGAAACACCTTGAAAGATAAATGATCTACTTCTGTAAGCTCAGCCACTGGAAGCCCTGTGAAGCAAGCACACTTCACTCTTCTCGGATACACATGGGGTTGACTTAGCAACACTGGGTTTTATTTTACTTTTTCCTTCAAATCAAGATTTAGTAAGTGTATGTATCTCAGATACAAAAAGGGTTCAGTGGATGGTATACCTGCTGTCACTCCTGTCAGCCCATTATAGAATCCACTGGGGGGGGGTGTGGGTGGGAGAGAACTATGTTATACCCAGCGAATGCTTCCATTCAATAGGTCTGAGTGTTGTCCGAACACTAATCACAGGAGATTAGCGTGTCATGTGCTAGGAAAAATGCATTACTACCAAATTTTACAGCTGTTGGTTTACAATGGTGAAGATAAACCCCCCAACTCACCTGAGTATTATTGAGGCCACAAGAGGGAAGCAATTGGCTATTTATTAAGCATTAGCCCTGGTAGCATAATGGTTAAGTTTTTGTCTACAAACTGAAAGGTTAGTGGTTTAAATCCACCAGCTGCTCCATGGGAGAAAGATGGGACCCTCTACTTCTATAAAGATTACAACCTTGCAACGCCTATGGGAAGTCGTACTGGGAATCGAAGAGTGGGGTACTGGAATACTGGTTACACCTTGGGTTGAGATCTGCACAGCTGGCAGTTGAAAACCACTAGCAGGTCCTTGGGAGAAAGACTAGGCTTTGTACTTCTGTAAACAGTTACACTCTCAGAAACCCAGAGTGGGTCACTGAAAGTCAGCATTGCTATCAGCAGTGTGTTAGTCTGGGTATTTTAGAAAAACAAGTCCACAGAAACTTATGTATAAGAGAGAGTTTTATGTAAAGGTTAAGTGCACATTAAGAAAACATCCCAACCCAGTGCTACCCAAGCCTACAAGTCCAACATTAACCCACATGTCTGACACCAATCCACGAAGTCCTCCTCCATCTCACAAAAGACACAATGATGCCAACTGCAGAAGGAAAGCTGAGTCAGTGAATGTGTAAGCATCTCAGCTCTGGCAGGGGTCTCCACATGGCTGCTCCAGCGCCCAGGGCTGCATTGGGGTAGGTCCATGCAGCTTCTCCTCAGGGATGTCTCACAGAAAGTGAGCCTTACCAGCTAAAACAGGGAACTGACTAAGGCAGCTGCACCCTGGTCTGACCATCAGAAAGCAAGAGACCCAAAAATTCGAAAAGCGAGACTCACCGAGCCATTTATCCCTCCAACCTTCAATTAACCCCACATGTGTTTATCGGCCAGGTTGACACAATAAGCTAACTACCTCAGGCAGTGAGTGAGTGAGTGAGTGAGTGAGTGAGTGAGTGAGAGCATGAGAGCAGAGACAATGAATGGCCGGAGGCGGCAGACGTTGTTAGAGTCCTGTTGAATTATCTGAGGCAGTCTCTGCTCTGAAAGGCAGCAGAACTAGCAGCAAGAGCCCTTTCATCCTGATTCTTTTCCAGGCTGGCTTGCCAATGCGGTTACCTTTGCCAATTTAAGGTAGTGTGTCTTCTTGCATGGGAGAGAGGGACACCTGAGGGAGGGTATGATGACCTTGGCAAGTCCTGTAAGAGGACAGGATGGTCTGTGTTCTTCAACAAAGTCATTTTGCTTTCATTAATGAAGGCGTCTACTTAGGTAACACTTTGTTCTGACTTCGTGTTATGCTCTTGGAGCAAAAAGCAGCTGGACGATTACAGTGCATTGCGGGACAGAAAGGATAAACATCACTGTCTGAATGCAGTGCATTTATTTATCCAGTTATTTCCGGAATGAGAATCACAGGATGAGCATGGGTGACTAGATGGTGTGAACAGGGAGCTTGGCTGCTAAGCAAAATGGTGGAAGTTCTAATCCACCACACAAGCACCTTGGCACAAAGGCTGGCAATTTATTTCAGTGTGGGGTGGGGAAGCCTTTAAAAACTCTACAAAGTCCTATTCTGACACACATGAGGTTATGGTAAATCAGAGTTGGCTCACAGCAACTGTTATGGGTGATTGAGTTCACCTTCTACCTTTCTTAGGAATTTTTTTTCTCTTCTTCTGGACCCTTAAAAAACAGAAAATGCATTCACTTTTTCAAACTTTTCCCACTTTACCTACCCAGCCCACTCACCAGTATACTTAAAGGGATGGCCAAAGGAAGAAATTAAATGGCCTAGATAATTCCTAAGTTGAATATTCAGAATGAAAATGATTTTTTTTACTTCCCTTCTTTGTCTTGTCACTTCCAATTCAATTTTCTTTCTGGGCTTCAATACCCCATAGTTATTGGCCCACTGCAATTTCAAAGCTGAAGTCTTCCAGATTTACCCTCTATCTCACACGAGTGATGGGATCAGTTTCCAGTTTCCATGAAGTCAATCCTGATTCACGGTGGCCCCAAGTGTGTCAGAATAGAATTGTGTTGTTTAATTGTCACATTTTTTTTAGGTTTCCTAATTATTTTCTGCTATTGATTTCTCCTTTCATTCCATTGTGGTCAGAGAATGGACCTGGCACTGTTTTAATTTTCTAAATTGATTGAATAGTTTTTAATGGATTAGCATATGGGCTATCCTGGAGAATGTTTCATGTGCAGTTAAGAAGAAGGGCTTATATTTTTCTCATGGTGGGAAGAGTGTTCAATTGATGTTTGTTAGATCCAGTTGGCTTATAAGGTTACCCAAGTCTTCCCTTCCCTTGTTGATCTTCTCCCTGGTTATTCTACTCATTAAAAGTGTGGTGTTGAAATGTTCCACTTTTATTGGTGAGTTGTTTCTTCTTTCCTTCTGTATGTATTTTAGCACTCTGTTATTGGATACATATGTATTTAAAATTTTGATATCTTTCTTTTAAAGAAAATTTATTTATTTATATATCTTTCTGATTGAACTTGAGTTATTATAAAATTTCCCTTTTTATCTGTAGTAATTTTCTTCTACAGTCTATTTTGTCTGGCAGTTATATAGTCATTTCAGCTTTTTCATGTTTGATTTTTCTGCCGTGGTGTATAGTTTTTCATTCTTTTTACTTGAAAACTATTTTACTTGAAGACAATTTGTATCTTAGAATCTAGAGTGTTTCTCCTGTAGACATCCCATAGTTTGGATCTTGTTTTGTTTTATATCCTAACAATCTCTTTCTTTTGATCAAAAAACAAAACCAAAAAACCTCTAAACTCAATGCCACTGAATCAGTTCCTACTCATAGACTCTATATGACAGGGTAGAGCTGCTTCTGTGGGTTACAAAGGCTGTAACTCTGTATGGGAGCGGTCAACCTCATCCTTCTTCCCCAGACCAGCTTTGAACTGCTGGTCTTGTGATTAGCAACCCAAAGTGTAAACAATTATATCATCAGGGCTCCTTAATCTATGAACACTTAACAGTATTAATGTAATAGCTGAATTTATGTGTGCTATTTTCCTAACCAATTTCTAAATAAGTTATGACATATTTTTCTCCAGTTCTCCTTTACTCTTTTCTTTTACATTAAGTGCATTTTTTCTTTTGTAGTATTTTAATTTCCTTGATGATTTTATACAAGCCCCTACCCCCCAAAAAAGCATATTTTTTTCAAAGCTATGTATTACCTTCAAAGTATTCTCCATTACACTAATACACTTGTCAAATCTGAAATTTCATTGTTGGAAACATTTTCAAACTCATCTCTTTGGATGGCTGACAGCACCTCCTTCATTTGTTTCTTCACTTCTTCTATGTTATCAAATTGCTGACTTTTCATGTCACTCTACATTCACAAAAACAAAAAGAAGTTGCCTGGAGCAAGGTCAGGTGAGTAAGGTAAGATGTGTGGGGCAAGAAAGGCACACTGGTTGTGTGTGTGTGTGTGTGTGTGTGTGTGTGCGTGCCCCAAACTGGCACACTGACGCACTGAGATGGCTGTGTGAGAAGGTGCTCTGTCATTGTGTTAGTCCGGGTAGACTAGAGAAACAAGTCCATAAAAACTCATATGCATATAAGAAAAAGTTTTATATAAAGGCTAATTGTAC
This sequence comes from Tenrec ecaudatus, assembly GCF_050624435.1. Classification (NCBI taxonomy): domain Eukaryota; kingdom Metazoa; phylum Chordata; class Mammalia; order Afrosoricida; family Tenrecidae; genus Tenrec; species Tenrec ecaudatus. Next base: position 298,522,570 of record NC_134530.1, on the reverse strand, counting down.
ATTAAGAAAGCATCCCAACCCTATCCAATCCAAGCCCGTAAGTCCAATATTAGCCCATATGTCCAATACCAATCTACAGAATCATCTTCAGACTCATGAAACACATGCAATGACACCAAACACAGGATGATCGCAGGACGGTCGATAGAAAGTCTTTCAGATCCAGTGGTGTTAGAAGCATCTCAGTGCTAGCAGGGGTCTCCACGTGGCTTCTCCAGTTCTCAGGGCATGGGTCTATCAGCATAGTGCCAAGTGTCTTGTCAGTAGAGCATCTCTCTGGGAGTGAACATTGTCAGTAGAGAGTCTCCAAGGGAGTAAACAGAGAAACATGTCTCCTGCCTCCAGGGAGGAAATCTAGGAATTTCCAGAATTCACACAGAGGCCTCATTGGTTATACCTTGATTGACAGGCCAGACTCCACCCCTTCACTTCTAATCCTCTCAAATTGACACCAGATTATGTAACTACCACAGTCATGGTGGCAACACCAGTTTACTGTCTGCCACACATCAGGCCTTTTATGTAGCACACAGTAACAATCTTTTCAGAACATCTAAATAGAAAACTAGATTAACAGTCTGGCCTGGTGAAACTAGCTCCAAATGCACTATGAGTCGACTTTTTCATCCGCTCAGGAATTTGATGGATATCCAGAATGAGGTTTGTCATCAATCAACATATCACCTCTTTTGGAATGAGAACACCACTCATATACTTGAGTTTTTCCCATAATTCTGTCCTTGTAAGCTGTGTTCAACATCACAACAGTTTCTGTGGCATTTTTTCTGAGCAGGAAAAAAAATTTCATATCCATGCACTAGTCTCTTTAATCAGCCATCACAAAAACAAGGTTCAAGTGAAACTGCTTTTATGAAAAAATTCATTGTGCCCAGAGACAACCTTGCCAGGAGACGATGCTTGCCTAGTGGGACAAATGTATACTACAAAAGCTCCACTCCACCCAGCGTGATTCTGGGTTGTTGTTGGCTTTTGGGAATAGATAGATAGATGATAGATAAATAGATAGATAGATAGATAGATAGATAGAGATGATATCTACACACACATTTATATTTATTTATTTTCTTAGTGGCTTCTCCAATACCACATACATCTTAGCTTACAAAAAAATACAAACCTATCGATTTTATACTAACATGATTCCAGTGAGTCATAGGAACAACAATCTTAAATAATTCTAGTATTGTTCCCTAATTTTTATATTATTTTTATTCATCTACCATTTATACATTTTACAAATCAAACAATGCATTGTTGTAATTATTGCTTTATACAATTCAACTTCTGTTTAAGATGCCAAGAGAAGAAATGAGAGCAAGCATATCAATATAACTTTTGTCATATTAATTTCCTTACTTCATAATCCTGCTTCTTTTCATTTGTTTCTGTAGACTCAAGATACCATAGGAAGTAATTTCTTTAGTATTGTTCTTGCCCACCTTTTTTGTGCCATTATTGGCAAATTACTATACATTGTCCTGAACTTATGACAAATTTGAATCGCAATGAAATATATTACTAGTTATCAAAGTATATGAGACATTTCATCTTCCTGGAATGGCATTGCAGGGATATACGTGCAGAGGATATGGGGGAAATTGCTGAGAAAAATGAACATAGTCTAAACATTTATTCAAAATAATATTATGGATGAGATGTATGGAAAATAGTCCATATAGCAGAAATGCTAAATTCAGAATGTGGTAGTGCTGGAAACAGCTCATTTACTAAGAATGGGAGTTGATGGACCAGTACTTAATGGATTTTGGAGAGAAAAAAAATACACAAGAAGAAAGAATGAGGAGAAGGAAAGATGTCAAAATTTTTACAATGGATGGATTAGCTACAGTTTTCTTCTAAATTAAATTAGGGACTTTAGTTGCTTGAAAAAACAGACCCAAATGTTGATCACTTTGCTAAAGCCGACTGGTAGATTTGGTAAGAAGTGAAATGTTACGGAAAAACTGTATGAAGGAAAAAGGAAAGTCTAAAGAGATACCTCTCATTAAGTTTACGACTGGAAACACTATTCCATTCCTAGAGATCACCCATGTGATTCAGAACCTTTCACAAGTGGAATCCTTACCAGAAATGACAAAATCCACACTACCCAGCTCTTTACTGTCATCGGAGTAAATTTTAATGATTTCAAAAGACATTGTAATCTCACTCCCTGTGTTTGCTAAAATGTACATGTACACTTATATGTAATATTTTCAACCCCAAGACAAACAAAGATCAGATTTATAAACATACTCATAATGAAAGAGAATATGTATGACAATTTTTAAACAAAGCATTTAACTTATATTTCAATTTAGGAACTGCCTTTACAGTTCTATATGTTATGTTATAGGCTCAAGAATCCATTGTATACATATTATCTTGTATGGTTGCTTTTTAAATCAGTTAAAAGAATAAAGGTTTAGAAATATGCACTGGCATACCAAGGGCTCAAGTAGAAAGAAAATGCTTTGAAAATGATGATGGCAGTATATGAGCAAACGTGTTTAATACAATTGATGTATGAATTATTATAAGAGCTGTAAGAGACTCCAATAACATGCTTTATAAAAAAGAAATGTGCATTGGCACTGGCTTTTATAACTACATAATTACCTTTACCAGTGCTATTTGTTTGCTCATAAGAATATAATTTTTTGTCTAGTATCACTAGATTTCAGCCTAAATAATTTCCTTTATTGTTTATTTTAAGGTGTTTATTTTTAGCAAATTCCCTATGTTTTTGTTTATCTGAGAAAGTTTTTCACTTCCACTTTTGACAGAATGCTTTGCTGGATAGAGAATTCCTGGGCAACACTTTTCCTTCTCTTTGGCACTTTGAATATGTTATGCCATTGCCCTCTGTTTCCATGATTCTGATGAGAAGTCAACTGTTAATTATATTTAATTTCTTTCTAAATAGCAGGTCGTTTTTCTTTTGTTCCTTTCATGACTTTCTTTGTCTTTGACTTTTCAGCACTTTTACCACAATGCATCTTTCTGTGGATTGCTTGGAAGTTGTGTGATTTAGAGTTATTTGAAATTCCAAGATGCCCAGATTACTGTATTTTCATAACATTGGGAAAACAATATTCTTCAAATCTCTTCCTTTCTCTCTCTTATTCTGGTCATCTCATTTCACAGGTATTAGTGCCTTGAATGCTGTCTCACATTTCTCTAAGGCTCCATTAATATTCCTCTCTTTTCTTCAGATGGGAAAATCTCTAATATTCAATCTTCAGATTTGATGCTTCTTTTACCAGTGTGATCTACTGTTGAGTCAATCTACTGAACTTTTCATTTTAGTTACTAAACTGTTCAATTTCAAAATTTCCCTTGACCTCTCTATCTCATCTCATCAATTCACACCCAGAAATCACTCCACAGGAGAAAGATATTGGCAGTCTGTTTCCATAAGTGCTTTTAGCCTTGGAAACTTTATGGTGCAGCTCTACTCTGTCCTCCCAGAGTACTATGAGTTAGAGACAATGTGCTATGCCGGGTTGACTAGATAAACCAATCCAGTGACACTCATATATGTGTAAGAAAGAGCTTTATAATCAAGAAGTAGTTACATATCGGGAAAGCATCCCAACCCAATCTAACTTAAGTCTATAAATCCAATACTAATCCATAGTCTGATTCTAGTCCATTAGTTCCTCTTCATATTCATGCAGCCATATGCAATGATGCAGAATTCAGGAATATCACAGGCCTGTGGGTGCAAAGTCTTGTGGCTCCAATGGCAGTAGATGCATCTCCAGGGCTCTGATAACAATCAAGGTCAGCCAATGGGGAGGTGAAGGTAGAGAGGGTTGGGGTGGGGGCAGATTCTCAGAACCCTCCTAATGAGAAGACCATGCCCACAGGAGGTTCCATCCGCCTGTGACGTGATTGACAGGCTAGACTCCACCCCTACACTTTCATATCTCAAGTTGACATGAAATTGTGTAGCTACCACAGGCAATTTGATGGATTGAGTGTTCTTTGTTTTATCTCTCTTCTACTAGTCACTATTTGATGATAGGTTAGCATCAGATCTTTCTTTACTTCTCAATCATGGTTTTCTTTGTCTTTGAACATGTTTTTAATGGCAACTTTGAAGTCTTTGCTACATTCAACCTTGAATCACTGTCGTTGACATATGTGTCCAGTTTTCCTGTTTCTCTGCAGAATTTCTCATTATTTTGATGGAAATTGTACATTTTAGGTAACATTTTACACCAGTGCTGAATCAGTATCAGCACTGGTTTGTTCCCCTTCTGGGTTTTGTTATTGTTATTGGATTATTTTTTGCTGAATGGTTGGCTGGCTTATTTCTGTGAAGTTTATTCTTCTCCTCTATTCTAGTGTCTATCAATTTGCCATGAAATGAAAGTGTGTTTGGTAGGGCTCTTTTGAACCCTTTTCCTGACCAGGGTCACCTGTTACATTCTAATTGGTTCCTAATAGCACTATGTTTTCAACAATAGCCTTGGGCATAAATAACTCCATAGACTAATTCAATTAAATCCAGGCACTTTTGAAGTGACCCTGGCTGTGCCCACTGTGTAAGTTCCTTCTGATCTCTGGAGAGCACTTTCCCACTCTCTCATTCCCCAGTTCTCTCTGGCAAACTTGCTAGCCTAGTTCAACCCATATCACCAACAAATCCACCCATCTCCTGTTAGGTGCCTTCACCACAGCTTTGGCTGTTTCTCATAGCATTCCCAGACATCAACTTCTTCACATTTGGCTGCAAATTACCCCAATTCCTTTAAGAGTTTCTGAACTCTCTCTTTCTTTTAAAAAAATCATTTTATTGGGGACTCGTGCAACTCTTATCACAGTCCATACATACATCCATTGTGTCAAGCACATTTGTACATTTGAGTTTGGCTTACTTTGCTTAACATAATTCCTTCCAGCTCTTCCCACGAAACAATGTGTTTCATGTGCTCATCCATGCTTTTCAGTGCTGCATAGTACTCCATTGTGTGTATGTGCCAAAGTTTACTAATCCACTCATTGATCGATGGAAACTTAGGTTGTTTCCAAGTCTTTGCGATTGTGAATTGTGCCGCAATAAACATTGGAGCACATATGACTGGTCGTGTTTTATTTGCTGCTTACATGGGGTATCTGCCCAGTAGAAGGATGGCTGGGTCAAAAGGTAGATCAATTTCCATTTTCTTTAAGTATCGTCAGAATGCTTTCCACAGTGGCTGTACAAATCTACATGACCACAAGCAGTGGAGGAGGGTTCCTACTTCACCACAGCCCCTCCAACACTTGTTGCTCTCTGATTTGCTGATTTGGGCTAGCCTCAGGGATGTTAGGTGGTATCTTATGGTTGTTTTGATTTGTATTTCTCTTATGGCTAGTGACCTGGAACACTTTCTCATATGCTTATTGGCCATACGGGTCTCCTCCCTAGTGAAAGTTCTTTTCAGTTCTTTTGCCCACTTCCTTAGGGGGTTAACTGTTTTCCTCTTTTTGCAGGTCACAATGGTGTTGTAGATTTTAGTGATGAGCCCTTTGGCTGATCCTCTCCCAGTCTGTGGATTGCCTTGTCACCCTCTTGGTGAAGTCTTTTGAGGTGCACAGGTGATTTATTCTTATTAAATCCCATTTGCCGATGTCCAGTTCACCTGTGTGTGTACCCTTCCCTATTGCAGTGAGCCTATGAGTTCCCTGGGCCAGTACTCTGAGGTTCGTCCCAATTCCCTCCTTGATGGTCCTATGGTTTCGGGTTTAACTTCTAGGTCTGTGATCTACCTTGAGTATATTCTTGTGCATGGGGTGAGGTAAACGTCTTGTTTCATTTTTCTACTTGTGGATATCCATTGTTTCCAGCACCACTTATTAAAAAGGGCATCCACTTCCCACTTGATGATTTTGGGAGCCTTGTTGAAGATCAGTTGTCTATATGCTGATGATTTTACTCTTGGGCTTTCTATTCTTTTCCACTGGTCTAGGTGTCTGTCGTTGTGCCAGTACCATGTTGTTTTGACCACTGTAGCTGTGTAATGGGCATTAAAATCAGGTAAGGCAAGTCCTCCAACTGTGTACTTCTTCTTGAGGAGTTCTCTGTTAATTCTGGGTTTCTTCCCTCTCCATATGAAATTGGTGGTCAGTTTTTCCAATGCTTTGAAGAAGGTTGATGGTATTTGAATTGGTTTCCATCATCATTCTCAAAGCATTTTTTTCTACTTGAGCCCTTGGTATCAGCTCCTCATCTGTCCCCTCCCTCTCCACCTCCCCTCCCTCACAAACCCTTGATAATTTATCAATTATTATTACTTTGTCATGTCTTACACCCTCAGATGTCTCCCTTTACCCACTTTTCTGTTGTCTGTCTCCCAGAGAGGGGGTTATATGTCGATCCTTATGATTGGTTCCCCCTTTCTACCCCACCTTTCCTCTACCCTCCCGGTGTTGCCACTCTCACCACTGGTCCTGAGGGGTTCATCTGTCCTGGATTCCCTGTGTATCTATCTGGACCAGTGTATATCCTCTGGTCTAGTCAGATTTGTAAGGTATAATTTGAATCAAGATGGTGGGGTGAGAGAGGAAGCATTTAGGAACTAGGGGAAAGTTGTATGTTTCATCATTGCTACCCTGCACCCTGACTGGCTCCTCTCCTCCCTGCGACCCTTCTGTAAGGGGATGTTCAGTTGCCTACAGATGGGCTTTATGTCCCCACTCTGCACTCCCCCTCATTCACAATGATATGATTTTGTGCTCTTTGATGCTTGATACCTGATCCCTTCAACACTTTGTGATCACACAGCCTGGTGTGCTTCTTCCATGTGGGCTTTGTTGCTTCTCAGCTAGATGGCTGCTTGTTTATCTTCAAGCCTTTAAGACCGCAGATGCTATATCTTTTGATAACCAGGCACCATCAGCTTTATTCACTCATTTGCCTATGTACCCGCTTTGTCTTCAGCGATCATGTCAGGAAGGTGAGCATCATAGAATGCCAGTTTAATAGAACAAAGTGTCCTTGCATTGAGGGAGTACTTGAGTGGAGGCCTAATGTCCATCTGCTACCTTAATACTAAACCTATAACTTTCTGCACATAGATATATTTCCCCATCATCATATAAAATATATTTACATAAGTCCATGCCTATATTTAGACCCCTCTAAATGCCCTTTGCCTCCTAATTCTTTCCTCTATTTCCTTTTACTTTCCTCTTTTCCCACTATCATGTTCAGCCTTCATTTGGGTTTCAGTAATTCCTCTAGGTTACATTGCCCTTGATCAAGCCCTACCAGGCCTCATAAACCCTCCTTGCCACCGATTTGGGGGTCACTTATTGTTGTTAACACCCACTTCCTTTCCCCTGCCTCCCACTCTTCCATGTCCCCCAGAACCGCTGGTCCCATTATTTTCTCCTCTACATTGTATATCCTATCTTATCTAGATAGACCTGCAGAGATAATAATATGCACACAAACCAAGATAGAACAAAACAAAAGAAAACAAAATAGCAACAACAACAAGATGACAAAAAAAAAAAAGAGAAAAGCCTGTAAATAGTTCAAGGTCTGTTTATTGTCCTTTAGGAGTATTTTCCAGTTAAGTTTGATGGGGTGTCATGCCCTGGCCCCAAAGTCTATTTTTGTATTCCCTGGGGACTTTGTTTCTCTGTTCCCCCTGCTGTTCTGTTGCATGCCCTTAGTGCTTTGCCTCGGTGTGGTGGTGTCAGATCAGGCGCAATTCCCACACTGTATCTTCATTGTTGGCCCCCATAGGGCTATGGGTCAGTGAGGGTTGTCAACAATACTTTATGCATTGGCTTCTCTGAGCTGGGATATTGCCCTCAAGGTTTGGTGGGCCAGGATGTGCCCCACTCTCTCTTCCGCCCCCTTCATTGCTCATGTGTGCTCTGATCAGACATGTCCCTCTCCCTGAGCTGTAGCCTCAGTGTTGTCCTCTGAAGTAAATTCTTCTAGCGGGTGGGAGGATTGCCCATGTTGTTGGGATTGGGGCCAGCCCCTCAGACTTCTCTACTGAGAACTTTCTTTTTTATGGCTTACTGATCTCTATTGTAAAATGGCTGAACCTTGGACCTGGGGTGGAAGATAATGACGTGCTTCTCTGAGTGATACTTTCACTTTAAGAGCTGAGTGCTCAGTGGAGGGGAAGTGGGTAGCAGTGACATCCGTTGTGCTTGGCTCATCTCTCCTGGTTTGCAATCATACCTTACAAAACAGAATAAGGATGATCAGCATCTCAGTATTTATAGTTTGGCCCATCATTCCCAAGTTCGAGCCTCTGTTTCACATATAGAAGTTGTGCAGAAAAATAGAGTGTTCATCTCTTGGCCAGATTTACCTAAAATTTCATCCTGAAAACATGTATCTAAGAAAGAATGAGAAATGCTGATGTCCTGCTTCTACACGTCTTCTTCCAGGTATCTTCTGCCTGGGAGCTCAGGAGAATGGAACTCTATATTTTCAGCTGCATGAGTAGGAGTAGAGCACTGTGTCACTGAGCTGGAGTAGGGATGGAGGAAAGGCATAGGTATCAGTTCAGGTAACCCAAACTCTCACTATTCTTAGTGAGATATAGTAGATTTTCTTGACTAAATATTTATGTTTTGCTTTATGTCCTTAGGATCATGTCTTAGGAACTTAGACAGCTGTTTTACAGATAGTTTTTACCAGTTTCACTGGGAAGCAGGTCCATGGATGTTTTCATATAGTCATTCCAGTAGTAGATCTTGTTTATAATGTGCTTGGCTCCTGGCTCAGAATTTGATAAAGGTTTACAGCATAGCTTGAACAAATGGATGCGTAGACAGATGGATGAGCTATGACTGCATGACACAGTCTCTTTTGGTTACCATATGCCTTAGTCATCTGGTGGTGCCATAGCAGGAATCCCACAGGTAGATGACTTTAAGAGACAGAAATTCATTTTCTCAAAATTCATGAAGCTAGATGTCCATTTCCAGGCTCCAGATCTAGAGAAAGACTATCATGCTGTTGTATCTGGGAGAAGGTCCTTGTCTCCTTTCACCATCGACAGTTCTGGTATTCCCTGGAGCCTTCCATGCGTCTTGGCCACAGTCTTCATTTGTGTCTAGAAGCTTCAGTGCAGAGTAGACTAGATCAAAGGACCCATTCTAGTCATGGATCTTCCTTCTTGATGGTTCTAAGTTCCATCTTTCTCTGCCGACTCCTTTCTCCTGTGATCTCTTGAGAGAGAAAAGGTGATGCAGGTCAAACCCCACAGAAAACTCTCCTCACATGAGGTTCAGGATGTGACCTGATGTGACTAGGGGGTTGCTTCCCACCCTAGTCCCCTTATAATTGATACACCATTCATATCAGATCACATCATGGGTGATAATTACATCCTTACATAACTGCCAAATTACATCATTACGTAATTGCCAACCCAAGGAGAACCATGGCCCAATCATAGCCCTGATGTATCTATTGGAGGCAGGGAGGACATAATTCAACCCATGACATCTGGTACTTAAAGTAGCATCCTTAGTGCTGTCCTTGTCTTCTGTGTCACAGCTCTCCTCTCTAAATCACAAAATCTCTGTAGAGAAACATTCTCAACATGTGTAGATATGTATATATATGTATGTGTGTATATATATATATATATATATATATACCCTTTCTAAATCAATTCCACCTTGATTACATATATGAACTGGGCAATAATCATATCTACTGTGTCTATTCCAAGTGTTAGCTCCACAACATGTGCAGCTTAAAAATGGAAATTGTGTAGATACATATTTGTGGGGAACAAATTTTACGTTTTGTTGTTTGAGCTGACTTCTTGAGAGTGAAATCAATTTTGTCTTAAAAATAATTTTCCCCAACGCTTTGGAGAAATCACAAAAAAATGGCAGTCAAAAGAGTGACATTTTTATACTGTGTGCCTCAGCAAATGAAAGTCTCCACTGAATAACTTCTAATCTGCATTAGCATGCTCACCCCCGCCCTCCCCTCTGGTTTGCATTGCATTCACGTGGACTCTATTATCTGATCCTACAGAGACCTTGTTTAGAGTACACAAAACTTCCCTGGAGGGTTTTCTATTTGAAGCAAAAGGCAGATCAACAGTGTTCCAGGGCAATGCTGCAGCTAGATGTAAAGCCTACAATTGATTTTCATTGTGAGAGATAGATGGTATTCATTTGCTTCCCAGCCTCAGTTCAAACGCAGTGGCAAGGCTAAGCCAAGTACTGGGAACAGGCTTCTGAGAACATCAGGGAAACAACAGCCTTCACTCGGCTATTTTTTGCCCAGTTTTAACACTGAAGGGCTTATGGGGAGAACTGACAACATTTGCAACGTGGAGCTTATTCAGTGCTTCTGTGTTGCTACAATTAAGAGTTTCAGGAGCATATGTCCTGCCTTTCTGCTCAAGCCCAATCGTCCGCTCTGACAGGTCACAGACAAAAACCAGGATAATGACGTTCTCCCTTGATCACAGGAGCCAGACACCAGTCTGGTGTGGATCAGAAATAAAAAGAAAACAACTCAAAAGCCAATTTCATTTCCTTCTCTTCAAATATTGAGCTATGTTGAAAGCAAGCATACCCAAGTGTGAATTTTGCTAAGAATAGCTGCTCACAGTGTTATGTGAAAGCTGAACAGTTTCTTCAGGTAATTGTAAAGTCTGAGCATAATATGGCCCGTGTTTATTTTGAGTTCTCTCTCAGACTCTAGGTCGGACACGATCCTGTTTACCTTGACAAAATGAAGTGGGTAACTGAAGAGGTTACCCAGGCCATTTAGAAATTTAAGGAATATTGGCTTTGAAGGATCCAAAAATCAGAAAAGTGATGTAAATTATTTTGACCGTGCACACATTCTGAATTTTCTTGGATAGTGCCTCAGTTGCAATGTTATCATTATTTGGTCTGCATGGGTCCATTCATGATATAAGGAGCTCTGGAGGTGTTGTGGGGTAATGTTGGGCTGCTAACTACAAGGTAAATGGTTCAAGACCACTAGTCGCTCCATGGGTGAAAGACAAGGCTATCTACACCTGTAAAAATTTTACAGTCTTGGAAACCCTACAGAGGAAACCCTAGAGAGGGTCAATGAGTCAGAATTAGCTTGATGCCAATGGGTATTCATGACATAGCGAGCCCAAGGGATTCTCCTTGGGGTCATCTGCTAGGAGGGAATCATAGTCTCCTTTAACGTGTTCTTATAATAATCTCTTCCCATTTCCCAGATTTATACCATATCCAACCATTCTCCTGAGAATAGATTCCTGGAAAACATGCAAGTCAAATCATCACTTTCACTTTCTGGCTCAATCTTCTGTCCAGAGTTCCTAATTATTCTATTGAATGGTGCTGTCCAAAGTAGAAATCTTGTGGCACGCTGGAGTTGGCAGAATGATGACTCCCATTATCCCACCACTGGCCCAAATAGCTCCATCTCCTCACCCTAGCACCTGGGGTTATGTGACTTTCCATGGTAAAGGCGACTTTGCAGATAGGAGTTCAGATCTTGGAATGAGGTGGTTTTATAGGATTATTTGGGTGGACCCTACATAATCAAAAAAGATTGTATAGAGGGAGGAGGAGGAAGAAGGATACAAATCAGAGAGTATGTGATGATGGAACAGTGGTAGGACTGAAATAGGGATCACAGATCAAGGAATGCCGGTAGCCTCTAGAAGCTGGAGTAAGCAAGGAAAATTGTTCACCCCTGGACCATCCATCAACACTGGAGATTTACTGACCCAGGTAGTCTTATGATCTCCAGTTGTAAAATAAATTCATGTTTTAAAGTCCATATTTGGGGTAATTTATTTCAGCAACACAAGGAAATTAATTCATGCTCCTTTCCCATTGTAGGCCTAGAAAAAGGACAGTTTAACAGCCTTGCTTTCTCTTGATTCTTCATCACTAGGTTGTAGTGACAGTCAATCTTCTAAAATTATATTCACAATCTTGCCTCACATGTATTTTTTCCTGGGGGGTTGTCAGATTTGCAGAGATATGTGATCTCAAAGCTGAGAGCACCGTTCTAGGCTGGGGATTCCCAACTTCCTATCTCAAACTCCTTGTGCAGGTCGAGGAGAGCAAGTAACTGAAATAGAAGGATGAAAAAGAGAGCTTCTAAATATTTTTATTCATTCATGAATAGCCCTTCTGTGCCGACTGATGAGGTTAGATGGGGCTTTGTTCCAAGATGGTGTTCTTGTTCTTTACCCAAAACACCCCAAATCGAAACCCACTTATAGGACTGAGTGGAACTTGTTCATATGTTTTCCAAAGTTTCAAATGTTATAGAAGCAGACTGTCATATCTTTCGGTGGTTTCAGTTGAAAGCAGTTGCTAGCAGTGATTTCACCAAGCATGGGACTAGGTGAGCCTGCTGTACTCCTTTATGTTGGCTGGGCTTGTTGACAGTGGTGATTGCTGTGTAGGGGACAGGGTTTGATAACAATCTAAGATCTCTCTATTATTCTATGTAACCATGGGCTTATGTCTTCACTAACACATACTGTTCAGTGATGTTTCTGTGAAGAGGAACTTTTGCCCAGGCCAACAAGAATGTGGTCAGGTAGTCTAAGAAATGGTTTCTCCTCTGGAGCCTCCCAATGCTGGATGGCCAACCTCTGCTCAGACCTAGGAGAACCATGTCATAGTGAAATAGTAAAGGCATTCTTTGCCGTGGGCTCTGTTGGTTGGCTCGGTAAAGCTCAGCAGAGCAGACACTTCCACTTTGTGTGGCACAGCTGCGGTTACTTTGTGGTATGTGTCATCCTCTTTTATTATGAGTCTTTGATGCCTACATGGACATAAAAAGCTCTGCTCACTTTCCAGCTTCTCCACTATTTTATGCAGTGACATGTGGGAAAATTGCTGTCTTGTTTGTGTCAGTGAGCCATTTCCCCCTAAAATCCTGATTGTTACTCCATATTTAATAAATGCCCAGTGCGTGTTGGGAAATAGCCAAGACACATTGACAATCCCTGCCCACACACACACATGTGCCAAGGGAAATTGGCAGTCGGCACTGTGATGTTCTTCTTTGGTCATTGTGGATGGCATTCTTTGGAGACAAAGAGTGTCAACAGCAAGCCAGCTGTAGATTTCTTCCAAGAAAGCTGTGAAAGAAGCTGAATGCTTTTTATTTTCTCAGCCTCAAAGTATGAAAGAAACCCTAACAATAACTTGACAGGACATGAGAAGACCTCACAATTGCCAAGTATTTCCACATTGACTTTGCCCATTGATCCTTATCTTTTTTCTTTTAAGTTGCTCCAGATAGATATTCTAGCTTCACAAGTTCAAGGGTCTCCAAGAAGTTAAGGGCTTGACCAAGGAAGACAAATCAGTAAGTGGTAGATCTCTACACATATAATAAATTATTCCTTATCAGCTAAGGGGTTCCCAAGTAGAAATCTTAAACCCTTATATTTTATATTCTTCTTTCTTTAATGGGAATGGAGAGGCTGAGGAAAAACTCCTGTCAGGGTTCTTGGTCATCAATAGCAAGCTTACACACTGGAATCTCGGTGTAAAACAAAGTAACTACTTCTAGAAATCATGGTATACACAAGAGAACCAGGTACGTGACTCGATGAGAGAATTATTGTTCCCTTTGGTCAACAATACCAGTTTTCTGAAATAGAGTTGGTCTTGAGGTACTAATTGCACTTACCGATTCCGAATCATCTTGAATAGCAAGTATATCGTGGCTTTTTGTGTATGTGCGTGTGTTTGGTGTGTAACATCTCTGCATTCCCTAGAGCTCCACAGAACATGAATCAACATATGGACTGTTCCCTTACACCTACCCCCCACGTTTGAGTATTGAGGATTTATATAGTTAGAGACTATGTGGTGTAAATATGTATAAATTTATATTGTGTTAAGTATGGCATGTGGCAGAGAAGGCTGTTTGCAAGTTGCAGTGCATTTCTTCCCACGTTTCTGTGAAATATTCATCGCTGGGTTCCTTCCCCATGTTTCCCTTTGTCTCTCCACAGATGTTAGGCAGCTTCCTTTCAGGGAAGCCAATGTGCCTCAGACATTTGCTTACTGAATGAAATTCAGGTAAAACAGACGCCAGTTCTATCTGGAACTGGCCTTCCGTCTCACTCCTTGCCTTGACTCTTGCCTGTTCCTTTGATGGCGATAGTGGGTAGTCGCCCCCTATTGCCACACTCTGGGTGACTTCTGTCCCCAGGTCCCCATGTCCTTCATGTCTGAAGAGTAGGTCTATGTAAATGAGTGCTGTTTGGTTGATTGTAGAAGGAAAACCAGAAACATCACATCAAACACAAAAAAGTCGTTGTGACTCTTTTGAATAGAGACTGAATCTATACTGCTGCTGCTGCTGATGGTTGTTATTGAGTTGATTCTGACCTCATAAAAAAATACCCTCGGTGAGAGAACTGCCCCATGGGTTTGTTTTCTTTTTTGTCACAATCTTTATGGAAGCAGATTGCCAGGTCCTTGTCCCTTGGCGCCCTACACGTGTTCAAACCACTCTTAAGAGAAAAATAATATTAAGTCAATAATAAAATTCTCTTTTTAAAACATTTTATTAGGTACTCATACAACTCTTATCACAATCCATACGTATACATACATCAATTGAGTAAAGCACATCTGTACATTCTTTGCCCTCATCATTTTCAAGCATTTGCTCTCCACTTAAGCCCTTTGCATCAGGTCCTCTTTCTTTCCCCTCCCTCCACTTCCCCCCTCCCTCATGAGCCCTTGATAATTTATAAATTATTTTGTCATATCTTGCCCTGTCTGACATCTCCCTTCAGCCCCTTTTCTGTTGTCCATCCCCCAGGGAGGAGGCCACATGTAGATCCTTGTAATTGGTTCCCTCTTTCCAACCCACTCACCCTCTACCCTCCCAGTATCGCCACTCACACCCCTGGTCCTGAAGGTATCATCTGCCCTGGATTCCCTGTGCCTTCGGCTCCTGTCTGCACCAGTGTACAACCTCTACTCTATCCAGACTTGCAAGGTAGAATTCAGATCATGGTAGTTGCGGGGAGGAAGCATTTAGGAACTGGAGGAAAGCTGTATTCTTCATCGGTGCTACATTGCACCCTGACTGACTCATATCCTCCTCTAGATCCCTCTGTGAGGGGATCTCTAGTGGCCCACAAATGGGCTTTGGGTCTCCATTCTGCACTTCCCCCTTCATTCACTATGGTAGGATTTTTTTTTTTTCCGGATGATGATGCCTTATACCTGATCCCTTCGACACCTCAATAATAAAATTCAATGGAACTTTATTTCATATATAATTTTCAAATGAGAGAATAAAAATGTTCTGACCATGAACCACATTGTATTAGTCATGCAGTAGAAATGAAGGGCTGGGGCAGAACTGATAACCAATTTTGTGCATGGGAAGGACTTTTATATCAAATTGTCTAAAAGAATGATTTCAATTAATCACTAATTTACCCTGGACACCCGTCCTAGCCCGATCCTGTCTTTGGGGGTGTCTGCATTCCAAATGCATCAAATTCTTCAAAACAACACAATGTTAAAATGGTCTTAACTAGTTTGTCTAGACTACTATTTGGCATTAAGGTGACTCCATTCCTGCACCCCCCTCAGGACTAGGTTCTCCAAGGATCAGGCTTAACAGGACACCCAAGGACAATGGCTTGGGAGGATCACCCAAGTCCACCAGACTCAGAAATTTGAATTCCAGGAGAATCCAAATGGTTCTGCACCACCAACCTAGTGGTTAGCAGTTGAGTGTGCACCGTCGCTGCTCTCCAAGGGTTCCTGTGACTTTATATTAGAGGGGCTCTTACTGAAACATGACCATTGGAATCGACTCAGTAGCTCCATGGAGGAAAGCCTGGGCGATCTGTCTCTGAGGAGCATGGTCATTGAAGCTTCTATGGAGAACAGTTCTACTCCGAACTCTATGAAGTCACCTTAAGTTGGGATTTACTGGAACATTTGATTGCTGTCTTAGTTCTCCAACCTTGCTATAAGACCATCACCACCAGTGTGTGCTTTAACCAACAGACATTTAGTTTCTCACACTTCAGGAGGTTAGAATCCCAAATTCAGGGTGCCAACACCAGGGGGGGGGGGTTTCTTCTTCTTCTTCTTCTTCTGCTGCTGCTGCTGCTGCTGCTTCTGCTTCCTGTTGGCTCTGTTAGAAGGTTCTTGTCTCCTTCCTCTTTTGTTTGGGTCATGAGTAATCTTCCTATGCCACGGCAGGCATTCCTCTTCTGCCATTTCTCCTTGTGTTTCCTTCCTCCCTTGCTTAAGCTCCTCTTCAGAGCTCAAAAGAGAACAACAGAAAACATTAACATAACAAAGGAAACCCACAACCCAGTGGAATTATAACCACAAGTTAGGAGTTAGGATTTACAAGACAAATTTGGAGGGAGCATAATTTAAATGGATGCAGTTGATAACCCAAAGGTTGGTGATTCAACTCCACATAGAGATGCCACAGAGATTAGCCTGGCAATTTACTTCCACCAAAACCAGCCACTGACAACCAAATTCAACAGAGCAGACATGAAGCTGCCATAAGTTGAAACTGAATGAATGCTAACTGGGGGTGCTGCTGAAGTACAGTCCACCCACAGTTTCCTGTGGCTCTGGTGAGGAGGAAAGGATGGCGGCAGATGAATGAAGTTCACCGGGTTGCCACAAAACCTGTTTTATTTAAGCTGCTCTATCACCAGGTGAAGTTGTTAAAAAAGTGCTCTTATCGACTTGTTTGAGCTAATCAATGTCTTCTTCCCTGATCCTCCCTCAGGGAGGTGTGCTAATGGGTAATGGGATGATAGAGAAGGATGCCGTGGGCAGGAAGGGGAAGAAACGCAAAGCCCTCAAATGAGCAAACAGTCCCTGAGTGATCAAAGGCTGGTTGTGGATGGAAAGAGGCTTGAATCTTCCATGAGAGCTTGGACAGGAGGCTACCGCTTTCACAGATAATATCTTGGTCTCTAGACGTGGGAGGAATTAATGAGAGTACTATTTTTAGAAGGCTCTCTTCTGCCCTTAGAATGGCAATGCTTATGAAACTCAAGGAGAGACCTATGGAGGAAATGATGGCACATCGACTGTACACATCAGACAGGGATTTGTTGATGAAAAAGAACTGCTTTGCAGAAACCTTTCAGGCCAGAGAAATTCAGAAGGACCTAGTAATGCCAAAGTGGTATTTATGTTGCTTTTTAACATTCTAAAGTTACATACATATAAAATACACACACACACACGCTTATCCCAACAAGCAGTTTTTTAAAAAGCTGGCATATAATTCACATATTATACAATTCAGTAGTTTAATCATATTAAGAAAAGCTGTGCAAGCAGAACCATTTTCAATTTTAGAACATTTTCTTCTTTCTGATTCTCAACTGTTAGCTCTTCAATCCTACCGCCCCTCCCAAAGTGTACCCTCCCATGATCTTGGGTAATTATCAATCCAGTTACTATCTCTATAGATTTTCCTGTTTGGGATTTCATATACAGAAAAGCAATAAGAAACAAAAAAAAAAAACCCAACAATAATGATTAAATAAAACCAAGGAAAAACTTCAATCAAAAAGAAAGCAGAAAATATACAAAACTGGAACAACTTTAAACTGGATCACATGGGAGATCAAATGATGAGGTATTTTAAACTAACTGTTGGCCATAATCAACTTTACAATGCTCTCTGCCTCACTAGCAGGCAGATAACACGACCCTTCCCCTTCCTGAATTCTGGTCAGAGGGGACTCACCAGAGCCTTAATCCACATGGAAATGGATATTGAGATTTCACTGTCATCCATAGCCTTCTCTACACCAGGTGTTTAGATTTCAAGCTCTGGTAGCATTCCCTCCTCTGCATTTGGATCTTATTCTTGATAGATGAGTATTCTGTGTGTACTTAGTCGATGTGTCATTTGGATGGCTGCTTGCTTAAGACAAAGGGCTCAGCTTTCTTAAGAGAGAAACGCATTCTCAAGGAATTAAAATGAGCTTTCTAAGTTCACACACATGGAAAATTCCAAAGCCACAACGCTAACCCTGGTCCCCTCCCGCCCCCAATTTTTTTTCAAGATTATGATTCTGAGTAGAAGACAAAAGCAATCTACTACAGATTACCAGAAGACTAAACAAATCAGTCAAGTAGAATCAGAATGCTCATTTGAAGCAAGGATGGTGAGACTCTGGCTTGCTTACTTTGAAAACTTCCCCGGGAAAGACACATTGCTAGAAACGAGCATCATATTTAGTCAAAGAGAGTAGTTACCCTTGTTAGGGGCCATTGAGTCGGTTCTGACCCATAGCAACCGTATGCACAGCAAAACGAAACTCTGCCCGGTCCTGCACCAGCCTCCCCATTGTTCCTACTGCTCCTTGCATTGTTGCGAGTAGAAGGCCAATGAAAATGAAGAGAAACCTCAATGAGATGGGTATACAGCAACACTAATTAACAATGGCCTTCAACATCCCAATGTGCATGAACATGAGCCAGGTTCCACTTGTCACAAACAGGGTCATCACGAGTCAGAGTTAACTCCCTGACAACTTACAGCCACAGAAACTCTGCTGAGCAAGGTGGAGCGTGATCTGGTTGTTGTTCTTTTTTCAGTTTGGGTTTCTTTTGTTTTTAATCTAAATCTAAGATTTCCCAAATGATCTGGCACTTGGTGCCCTATGTTCCTTGGGCTTTTTTTCCCACACCAATCACCCCTCGTGAGAAGGCACACTTGTTCAGCTGGCTAAGAAGAGCCATATAGGTGGAGTAATAGGACAGAAGAACAGCAAAAATGTATTTGGGTGGATTTTGGTTGGAGGAAGAGTTTAGCTAGATAAAGAGACGCCCAAGATCGTTGAGAAATAGCAAACCCCTGCCCGGAGTTTGCCATTTACAACTTTTCAGTTGTCGTTAAGCCAACCAGTGGGAGGCAGCAGTGGTTCCATGGTAGATTTCTCACCTTCTAGGTGAGAGACCTGGTTTGATTCCTGACCAGTGCACTTCAGCCGAGCCAGTAGAGGGTTGTGTGTTGCTATGATGCTGAACAGATTTCAGTGGAGCTTTCAGACTAAGAGGGACTAGAAAGAAAGACCTGGCAATCTACTTCCAAAATATCTCCCAATGAAAACCTTGTAGAGCACAATGATCAGATCCCTCAATTAATCCTGGATTTGGTTCAAGACCAGGAGGGATTTTGTTTCAGTGCACCCGGCTTCCCCTTGAGTCAGGGGTAAGCTCAATGGCAGCTAGCAACAAGCCAAGTAGTAAGTAATGCTTTCAGAAATCTAACAAGGGAGTGGTTACTAGACTGTAAAACACATTAAAAGGAGAGGAAGCTTCTAGATGCCATTTAAGAATTCCTTACAGTGGGATTGTTGTCCAAAATCTAAATGAAAATCTCAATCCTTAAGACCATGATGGACTGCTCTCTGGGGGCAGAGGTGTGATCTCTGAGCACGCACGTGCGTGCGCACGCGCACACACACACACGGTACACTCACCCTGCTCATCCTTGTGTCTTTCTCTTGGTTTGATAGACAGATGAGTAATCTGCTTCATTTACCAAGCAGCCTGAGCACAGCGAACAGCATAGTCTCAGAGCACCATGTGTGTGAGAACACAACAAAATAGAAACTGATTATGCAAAATATGCGTGCCAGAGAACAACAGCTCTTGATGACACGTGGCAGCCTCAGTGGGGCAGGGGAGGCATGAAACTCTGGGTGCTGCCTCTGACTTCAAGAGAAGGTTAAAAATGGGTCTGTGAGGTGCTGCTCACAGCCCTCTGAGACACACACAAGCTGCACACACCAGGAGGAAGCTATCCCAAGAAGCCACTTTCAGCTACAAC
The DNA here is from genome assembly GCF_050624435.1 of Tenrec ecaudatus. Lineage (NCBI taxonomy): Eukaryota > Metazoa > Chordata > Mammalia > Afrosoricida > Tenrecidae > Tenrec > Tenrec ecaudatus. Next base: position 298,502,724 of record NC_134530.1, on the reverse strand, counting down.
ACTCACGTAGGGATAACAAGGGCAATGTCGTGAATTTGTTTTAATGTATAAGGGGACTTCAAACAGTTCCTAAGAAAATTCCATGATCTTTTAAGTTCTTCTTCCACAAATTTTTTTGAAGCCCCACCTACTCCCAGGGCCCTTACTCTGGGTTGTGCAGAATCCTGTTAAACCCTGGGAGTCTCTGGGTGGCTAGCAGTTGGAGTTCACCCAGGAGCACCTCAGAAGACAGGTCCGACAAAACCAGTCACCGAAAACCAGGTCTTGAAAAATCCAGGTCTTGAAAAACCAGTCACCGAACCCTGTGGAACCCTGCTTTACTCTGACCCACCTGGGGGTCTCCATGAGTCTGAATGGACTATAAATCAACTGGTGTTGTCTTGGTTTTCTTTCCCCTAAACATATGAATACTACAAGGGAGCCCCTCTCATGCAATACCAGCATTGCAAAAGCCTCTTGGTAGAGTGGAAAAGCTAATATGATTGGGCAGAAGAACGTAAGGAAGCTTGAGCTTTCATAATATTCTGAGAATTTCAGACAGACCAGAGTCAACATGGTCTTCTGAAGAGCGTAAGTCTCCAGCTGTCCAGGAAAGCTATCATGCGCAAGGCACATTCTGTGGCTTGGGGTCATTTCCATCCCTGGTTCTTACTGACCTCTAAGCCAGAGCCCTCTGTTTTGTACCCAGCATTAAGCCTGAAGGATATAAATTTCTTCCTCATATTTTGTGCCCTTAAACTTTAGTTTAGTCCAAAGACCAACCACTTGAAAGCCCAGGCTTACCCAATGGTACCCAACGGCACCATCCCTGAAGTATGATTTCACAGGTGGTTTTCTTTTCTTTTTTTACATTTTATGAGGGTCTCATACAACTCTTATCATAATCCACACATACACATACATCAATTGTATAAAGCACATCCGTACATTCTTTGCCAATCACTCTCAAAGCATTTGCTCTCCACTTAAGCCCTCTGCATCAGGTCCTCTTTTTTTCCCCCTCCCTTCCTGTTGCCCCCTCCCTCATAAGCCCTTGATCATCCACAGAGTGTTATTTTGTCATATCTTGCCCTATCCGGAGTCTCCCTTCCCCCCCTTCTCTGCCGTCCATCTCCCAGGGAGGAGGTCACATGTGGATCCTTTTAATCAGTTCCCCCTTTCTAACTCACTCACCCTCCACTCTCCCAGCCTCGCCCCTCACACCCCTGGTCCTGAAGGTATCATCCACCCTGGATTCCCTGTGCCTCCAGCTCCCATATGCACCAGTGTACAACCTCTGCCCTATCCAGTCTTGCAAGGTAGAATTAGGATCATGATAGTTGGGGGAGGAAGCATCCACGATCTGGGGGAAAGCTGTGTTCTTCATCGGCACTACCTCGCACCCTGACTGACCCATCTCCTCTCCTAAACCCCTCTGTGAGGGGATCTCCAGTGGCCGACACTTGGGCCTTGGGTCTCCACTCTGCACTTTCCCCTTCATTCACTATGGTATACACACACACACACACACACACACACACATATTCTTTTTTTTTGCATGATGCCTTATACCTGGTCCCTTTGGCACCTCGTGATCTCACCGGCCGGTGTGCTTCTTCCATGTGGGCTTTATTGCTTCTGAGCTAGATGGTCAATTGTTCACCTTAAAGCCTTTGGTGGTTTTCAATGATGGTGTCTATCTGCTCATGCACACACACCAAAAAACTGTTCAATGATGAGGTTAATATTTTAAATGGATATTTGGATAAGCACATTTGCATTTCAGGATATAAAATGTCATGCCTTGTTCTAGAGTGACTAGTCTAATAAAAGGTCATCGCTACACGTTTCTCCAATTTAGACAAAATTAAGGTGACTTAGAAGTGTCTAGGTGGCACAGAGAGTTAAATACTCAGTGGATAAACACAAGGATGGTGGTTTAACCCATTCTAAGCCATCTGAGAAGAAAGGCTTGGTGAAAAGTCTTCTGAAAAGTCCCAGCCATTGAAAGCTCAATGGAGCACATTTCTACACTGGCACCCATGGGGGTCTCCATGAGTTGGAATTGACATGATAGAAACCAGTTTGTTTATTGGTAGTATATTCAGAATGATGTAGTAATCTATAATTTTAAAAATATGTCATTGGGTGCTTAAGCTAATGTGGTGAAGATAGCTGATGGTGGCCCTCTATTAAAAGATATAGCATCTGAGGTTCTAAAGGCTTGAAGTTAAAGCAGCCATCTAGCAGGGAAGCAACAAAGTCCACAGAGAAGAAGCACACCACCCTGTATGATCATGAGGTGTCAATGAGAATAGGTATCAGAAGTTCAAAAACAAGCAATCAAATTGACGTGAAGTTGCACGGACAGAGTGGAGACCCAAAACCCACCTGGAAGATAATTGGACAGGCCCTCACAGAAGAGCCACCTGAAGGGATGATATATCCAGAGTCCAGTATAGCACTGATGAACCCCATAACTGTCCTCTAGTTCTTTAATATTTCTTCCCTTTACTATTATGGTCTTAGTTCTACCTCATTAATCTTGTTAGACCTACATATGTTCATTTGTAGAACTAATATTGTTGTATGCATGAAATCTAAGACAGATAAACCCTTCAGAAATAGTAACGGGTATGGGAAGGGACAAGTGGAGTTGATAGCAAGGGTGATTGTATAACCCCACTTGAGGCGAACAAATAACAAAATTGTTATTATATATTATAGACTTTGTAATATATAAATTATATATAATATAAAACATATTATAATAAAATGTATGTCATATATTTTATATTTATATATTTCTTATATTATATATAAAATAATAAGGGTTCCTGGGGTGTGATAGGGTGGGGGAGGGAGGGGATAAAGGAGAACTTATATCAAGGAGTTCAAGAAGAAAGAAAATGTTTGAAAATGATGGTGACAGCAATTGTACAACTATGCTTGATCTAATTGAGTTAGGGATTGTTATAAGATCTGTAAGAGCTTCCAATTTTAAAAAAATATATATATATATAAATGTCATTGGGCTGTTGTGAAGGTATATAGTTAATAATGTTTAATACCTTGTCTAACTAGGCAATGTAGATGAGAATGTAATGGCAGGGTCTAGGACAGACTGATGATTTGAGCATGGGCATCTGACTCACTGCATCTCTCTCTTGTTGGAGTTGAGCGAACGAATGTTCAAAGAAAATGTCTCTGAATGAAGGGCCTCATATTGTTTCGATCAGGGGCAATCTGAGCACTGAAATTTGCTACAATAATGATTCCTAAACCATATATCCATAATAATAATAAATAGATAAATAAGCCAGGGAGAAGAGTTGACTTCCAGATGCCAGTTTAAAAAATGTGAGAAGCCACTGTTTGGCAACGATTGTGACAGAAATTTCACTGGGCAAAAATCATTACTGACTGCTGCTAGGTCTCATGGGAAACTTCATGAGGGGCAGAGTACCTTCATGGCCTTAACTGGTGTCACAGTGGTTAAGAGTGTGGTTGCTAGCCAAAAAGTTGATAGTTTGGATCCATCAACTGCTTGCTCCATGAGAGAAAATGTGTAAAGATTTATAACCTTGTAAACCTGATGAGGCAGTTCTTCTGGGTCTTACATGGTTGCGGTGAGTCGGCATTAACTAACTCTGTGGTATTCACAGAAATGACAATAAAATTTGTGTGTGTGTGTGTGTGTGTGCATAGGCATGCAATTCTTGGAGCTACAAGGGCACTGCCCTGAGAAGTGGGCTGGCAGTAGCAGGAAAGAACCTGTGGACATTAACCCTCAAAGGAAAATTGTATTGGCTTTAGATGACTTCCTACGATTTTAAAATACAATAGACATTGGAAACCACATTTAGAAAACTTGGAGACTTTGGTGATTCCAGAGATCCATACCAATCCCAAATCATTGTTTTGAAGACCACAAAGGTATTTTAAGCTTTGCAATAACTAAGGGAATACGTGTTGTTGCTGCTGTAGTTGTGCTCCAGTTGATTCTGACTCATAGAGACGTCACGTACAGCATAAATAAAACACTGCCAGGTCCTGCACTGTCCTCAGAGGGATTGTTATATGAGGACCCATTCTTGTGGCCACTATGTCAGCTATTGTTGAGGGCTCTCCTGTTTTCACTGACCTTCTGTTTTACCAGCATGTCTTATGACATCGTCTTCCAGGTAACCCAATCGTTGATGACCACGAAGCCTTCCGGAGTGGAGGGATTCTAGAATAAAATAAAAGAATGTGTCTTCGAGCCATTTAAACGAAGTTATTCTACATAAGGCTCATAAGTACAACGAGAGAAATGAAATGCAAATGTCACTCACATCTCCTAAAAGACAAGATGTTCAGTGTAAAGGAAATGATCATAATAATTTTAAATTATGAAATTGCCTCTCAAATTCCATAGTAACTTCAAGTGGAAGGAGAAAGAAGGGTGGGGACAAGAAAGGGTAAGTGTATTAAATGCAATATTTCACTTTTGACAAGACAAACAAACACTCGTGGGTAACTGAGGAGAGTTTAGTGAATAGGCATTATCCAAAGGTTGGTGGAGGATTGCCTGGAACTAGCAGGGATTAGGACCTGGCAGTGGCTGAAAAATCCTGAAAGATATATTTCTGGCTTCTTAGTCTCAATCCCAAAGAACACTTTTCTAGGAATTTATGATTCTACCCTGTTAGTAGTTTAATATTAGTTATTTGAACCTGCCAGTTGCTGGGCAGGAGGAAACAGGATGTGGCAGTCTGCTTCCCGAAAGACTGTCCAGCCTTGGAAGCCTATGGGGCAGTTCTACTTTTTCTCATAGGCTGACCCGAAAGACTGTCCAGGCTCAGAAATGCTATGGGGCAATTCTCCTTTTTCTCATAGGCTTCCTGAAAGACTGTCCAGCCTCGGAAACCGTATGGGGCAGTTATACTTTTTCTCATAGGCTGACCAGAAAGACTTTCCAGCCTTGGAACCCTGTGGGGCAGTTCTACTTTGTCTCAGAGGCTGACCCTAAAGACTGTACAGCCTCAGAAACCCTATGGGACATTCTACTTTGTCTCATCATGTGGCTCCAAATTGAAATCCAACTGATGGCAATGCCTTTGGTGTGATTTTGACTTTCTGTACCTTCCAGAGATGGGTTGTAGGACTTGAAACTGTGCATGTGGCTGAGATTTCCTTTTTCTGTGTCACCCTTGGAATGTTCCAGGAACTTGGGCACATAATTGATCCTATTTCTGTGTGGGTTTTGCTTTACAGTCAGATTCTATTGAGCTCATAGAGATGGGCGTTTCAATTCAGTGTAAATTACGTTATAAATGAGTTGTTTACAAGGAACTAAACTCTGCTCAGGCTAGCTCCAGATCAAAAAGCTATCTATGGGAAAGATACAGAGGTGCATCACAGAGATATGAAGCCCTCCGGAAGGCTGGAAACAGGATGTGGAATGTCAGTTCTCAATGCTGCTCTCTCTGCGTCTCTCACTTTCTTACCTCCAACCCCCAGACTAGATTTCTTAGCACCTTAAACAGGTTGAAACCTAAAAGTCTAACCCTGGTGTTAACTTCCCTGGTCATTAAGCATTCAATATAGAACCGCTGCCTTTGAATCCCAATTCATACTTCCCAAAAGAGTGTAACTGCATGTTTAACATGGACTAGTAATGTAATACAAAATGACTGGGCAATAAACTAACTGAACAAAATAACCAACCAACCAAACAAACAAAACAACCAATGGACGCAAATTTGTTGAACCCATAAGGCACCAAAATCACAATATTAGAAGGTGACTTCTGATCCTACTGTCTTTCAGGATAGTAGTCTTGGGCATAAGTAACTTGTTATCTTTCTGCCTTCAACTAAAATCACATCTTCGCTTCAAAATAGTTTTATTAGTACTTCATCTACAGGTCATACAATTCAATAATTCAATCATATCAAGAAGAGTTGTACAATTATCAGCATCTTCAATTCTAGAACATTTTCTTCCTTGTGCTCATTGTTATGGATGTAATTATTTTTGTTCTAATTGTGGCAAATATATACACAGCAAAACATTCTCTGATTCCATAACTCTTATGTGCATAATTCAGTGTGATTATACTCTTCCCCCCCCCAAATTATTCTACCACCATTAAAAAAACCTCAGTGCCACCTAAGTAACAACTCTGTGTCCTTCACCTATGGCTACCATTGATCAACTTTGGTTGCTTTCTTTTTCTTCTTCTTCTTCTTAATTTTAGTAATGGTTTTCATGATATAGCATTAACAGATCATACACTTTTATAATCAAATCTCTTTTAAAAAGAGTTTATCACAATCAATTCTGTTGTTCCCTCCCCCTTCCATATTCATTGTTTATTCCCAAATCATCTCACCCTCTCCAATCCCCACCCTGCCTCTACATCCCCGATAAACCATTGTATCAGTTATTTTCTCTATGCATCCACTCCTTCTGTGCTTCACAAATCATGAACCCCCAAAAAACAATAAAAACAAAATAAAATGGAAAGAAGAAAATAATAATATAAAGATAAAAATACAAATAAGAGTAAGAAAGAAAAGATCACAATTACTATACCATCACTATTTTAAAAGCCAGAGAAGAAAGTTATGTTGTCGAACAAGCAAGACATACTTGAGCCTGGAACATTCAGATTGGGTCAGGAGGGAAGTCAACTGACCAAGTGCATCATATCATGGTTCCATCCAGCATAATCAAGCTCACAATTTTCTCTGCTTGATAATAAAGCTGCTCCAGTCCCTCATCTGGAACTAGAGGGGATCTGCCTGAGGCTTCTTCTGACTGGTTACTCTGCAGAAGGATTTTGGGTTCCCTCTGTCCTTCATAGCCTTCTAAAATTGATTGTTCACAATTTGAGCTCTGATATTTTCCCCTGTATCATAATTGGATTTTGTTATCATCATTTTTAGATCACACAAACTTGTGTGCTTCCTCAATGTGGACTTAGTTGACACCTCTCTTAGATGGCTGCTTGTTTGAATACAAACCTTTAAGACCTCCAATGCTTTTCCAATGAATAGTTGGGCACCATCTGCTTTCTTCACCCCACTTTGCTGTAGCACTCTTATCTTCATTGATCATTTCATGAAGGTCAGTATTGAGCAGGGCCGTGGTATAAGAATTGTTCTTGGATTGTGCCTAGAGTTAAGCGGGAGCCCAGAATCCATCTGCTTTTTCACAGATTATGAACATGGTTTACTTTGGAAGTCGTATGATAACAAAACCAAACACCTGCAACAGCAACAAAAACAAGCAAACAAAAGGCAGAAAAACAAAGAAACACAAAAGAAAAACATTGGCAATAATTCCCCTGGGATTATAGGCATATAGTCCAAATTGATTTCTCAATTGATTGACCTCTGTCTACACTGAGCATGGGGATTAGTGCTACGGGGAAATTTCCTGTATCAATTGTTACAAGTGCAGATCCTTGCCTATCCGATTAAAACTTGCCATATTAATGCACAGGGAGCATTCAAATGATCACATATATAGAGGTTCTGGGTTCCCTTTTATAAGGCACCCTAAGCCAGAGGTCACACCCAAGGTCTAATGACTGCCATTTCCCCAGTCTTCATGTGGTAACCCTTTGCTTCCTCTCCCATCAGAGTATTTCAGTCCAAAGTCCAAGGGTACAGATAGTTTTGAGGTTGGGCTCAGTTTGTTCAGGCGGGCATCTACATTCAGTCCTTCTGGAGTGACCCTCTAAAATAACATCTTTATAGGTCAGTTGCTTCTCTAGCATTCCCAAGAGTGAAATTCAGTTGCCGTTAAAATGAAATATTTAAATCCTTAATTTTCTAGATCATAGTAATCCTCCACTTCAATGAGAATGATGAGGCATTGTTCCTGAACATCTAGAACTATATGTGGGAGAGTTTATAGGCAGTAGTGTTAGGAATAAGCCCTTAAAGTATCTCTGAGCTCAGGGGAAGGCTCCCATTTCTTCCCAGTTGGCACTGTAAGGGGGAATCCAGTTACAGGCAACTCTATCAGTCAAATTTGTGGCAGGAAATAGATGATGTACTCAAGCAGGGTTTTGAGCACATCAAAATATTATTGAAGGGGCTATTTTGTAGAACTGTGGACAGGCCTGGAGGAATTTAAAGTAGTGATGAGACACTCAGCTGCTGACCATTCCGGAAGCTATTGCCACCTGTAGGTGTGAGGGGGTAAGGGAGCGGTGGTGTTCCAAGAATCAAATGAGAATGGGAGCAGTGTAAGGGGGGCAGTAGTTAGGAGAACACTGGGGAGGGAGAAGGATGAATACACTTTCCATCAGTTCTCTCTGCATCCTTTTCTCCTATCTCCCCCTCCACCCCATCCTGTTCCAATGGCCAACTCAACCAAAATCTGTAGAACAATGGAGTTCAAATGATGCAGTCCAGAGGGCAGGAGCGGTCCATCTCTGAGGCAGCAGGGCAAGATGGAGAGAAGAGGAGGATAGATTGGGAGAGTAGCAAATTGGGACTACCCAGAACAGCAACCCTGGGACATTTATTGACGTACTTAGTAAATAGAACCCTGAGGAAATGACTGCGTCTCTGAGCAAGGGAGGGTGTGAGATCATTTTAGTCTCAGCATTAAAATGGTGTGACCTCTTTTGTACTGTTTATCTGGTAGCCCAAGAGTTTGGTGCTTTGTACCTGTGGAAAGATGAGGCAGCCTGTTCCCCTAGAGATTACATCTTTGGAACCCTAGGAGGCAGTTCTACTCTGTCCTCTAGGGTTGCTATGATTGGGAATTGGCTCGATGGCAACAGACAGAATGTTGAGAATCTCTGCGTTAAGGTGCTAATCAAAAGATTGAAGGTTCAACTCTACCTACCACCTTGAAAGAGTGTCCTGGCGCCCTGCTTCTGAAAAACAAACAAACAAACAAACAAACAAAAAACCAGTCACTGAACAGTCTGTGGAACTCGGTTCCACTTTGACACACGGGGGTTGTGTTGAATGTGCTCAGTGACAAACGGTTTGTCTTTATATAATGATTCTCTTCCTCTCCCGGTGCCTTTCAGTTGATTTTGACTCAAAGTGACCCTGTAAGACAGCGTAGACTTGGTTGTGTGGATTTCCAAGGCTATAAATCTTTAAAGGAGCAGCGAGTCTCCTCTTTCTCTTTGTGAGTGATCTGTGAGTTTGAACTGTCAACTTAGTGATTAGCAGACTAACCTGCTCCCAACCACATTACCAGAGCTCCTTTATAGAATGTCCAGGCAGAGGGCACATTGATCAGTTAGGTTCCTGCAATGATGAGCTGATGCCTGTGCTTTGTCTCATTAGGTTGCTATCTGCTGCAGGTACAGGCTGTCTTAGAGTTCACTTTTCCCAACAGTGCCTGGAACAGGCTCATCATTCCATAGACATTTGCTGGAAAACTGTTTCAACCTCTTGTATTTGAACCAAACAGGAACAAATGAAAAGAAGCATAAAGTATCAGCAAGATTTCATAAATGGCATAAAACATTGACTGAAGAACCTCTTAGTATAGTAGGTTGTGAAGGGGAATTAAACGGCTTAATCAAAGACTTACTAGAGTTCGTTTATTCCACATTCACAAATGTTGTGGAGTACTAACACTCTCCTAAACACGGTCCTGGATCTTTAATGTATGAAGGATATGCTTGAAGGAAGGCATCGATTAGTTTTATGAGCCAATCAAATGTTTTGTTGCTATGCAACCAGCCATTTGCCACACAACTACCTGGATCAAACTTGTAGAAGTCTGAATCACCAAACAGATGAAATGGGCTACTGCCTTCTATTGGTCTCCACCATGCAGAAGCATCCCTCATTGTGCTGTACAATGTTATTCTAAGACACAGCTCAGGTTCACTCTAACACTGATGCAGCGCTATGACCGTAAGCATACCTGAAAGGTATGTGCTAAAAAGACTTCTTCAAACTTACTCCCACAGCTGGGGCCCCGTGGTGAAGGAGCCTTAACATTGAAGAATTCAGGCAACCATGTTAGTCACAGAACAGCCAGGCTTCCTCTTGTCGTTATCTTCCTTAGTTGCTGCCTTGGAGCTGAGATTAATACCTGGTGAGACCCTCTGCACGGAGTAGAACAGCTCTGTAGGGTTTTTAATGACTAGGACCTTTCTGAAATATATTGATCTGCCTGTCTTTTGAGGTCCCTCTGGGGAGTTTCCAGCCACCAACCTTTGGGCTAGTGGTCCAGGACTCAACCATTCGAATGCTGTACATTCAGTAAGAAAGCATCCTTTATACTGGAAGACAAAACCATGTCCCCACCCACTAAATGATTTCAGCTGCCCCCTGGAAGAATTGAGTAGGTTCTCTCAGGACAAAACCACCCTGCCTGCCACCCCCACTCACTAGAGCTCTACCTTGCTTCTGCACTGTCAGCCAGTATGGATTGTAGCTCCCTGCTGTGTGTGACCAGGCCATGATGTCATTCTGTTATCAGTGCTGCTAAGGGACATCTAGTCAAAACTGTGAAAATATCACTTTTTGCCTTCCCATTATTTATTCCATGACTAGATTTAAAAATTGTGAATAATTCCATAGGTGACCTTGGTTAGGACTTTTTTTAACGAGGGGAAAAAAATCAACTGAACAATCTCTTTGTGTAGGATTCATACTATCCACCCCCCATTTTTGTCCCAGAGCACTATTATTTCATATTAAAATATTCTCCTGTTATCAGTATGGAATAAATTTGCTCCAGGATTTCACCTCATGCTCATTATATCAATCTTGGGTGCTGCAACAGATATTAGAGTCACTGAACTAATGTCACTCAGAGATCTATCTGGAGTAGTGTCAATCTGAATGGGAAAATTGTCATCTTTCTTAATATGATCACTAGTCATATTTTTAATTAGTGCCGATAGTCTCATTAGTTGCAGCTCTGATTTTAGAAATGAGAACGAGAGTGATGACAGTTCTTCCCTCCCCACTTTCAGATCTGTTAAATTAATGTAGCTCTTATTTCATAGCTACTTATTTAGATGCTTGCAGATTACAAGCTTTTTGAGTCTGTGGATATTGACTAGTTTCCTGTTGTTACAATCCACAAATGTTTTGCAGATTAAATCTGTATAATTCTTTGAAAAATATAACAGGAAGAAAATGTTCAACAGAAAGTTTGAGATAGAGATATGGAAAATAAAAGAGAACAGAAAAACCCAAAGAATCTAAACATGACTAAAATTTAGGAAAGCCTCAGAGAAAGTAAACAAAAATTAGATAAACCAAAGAAGAGTTTAACCAAATAAATCAAACAAGAAAATTTCAAGAACTGATGAACATAACATTTGTATAAAAGTGTGGATTCAATAAAGAAAAAAACTTACGTGAAATCAAATCACTGCAAAATTTCAGAACCTAGAGTAATAGGGTCTAAAAGTTTCTAGGATGAAGAGAAGGCCAAAGACAAACTATCAGTCATCACACGGAACTCAGGTTTTGAACAGCTGTTTAGGAACTATAAAGCAATATATGATACATGAAAAGTTCTGGAGCAAAGTTATTTTAAAGCTTGAATTCTCCCCAGTCAAGCTATACATAAAGTGCGAGAATAAACTAAAGAAGTTTTGAGACAAATGAGTTCTCAAAAAAATAAATCTAATTTCCATACATTCTGCCCTTGAAGTTACCAGAGGATAGGCTCTTCCCTCACTAGTGAGGAAAACATAAACCACAGGGATTAATCCAGTAGTAGGCAGTGGACCCAGAAGGCGAGTGATCCAGAGGGTCAAAGAGACATTCCCATGATAGGTATGGTGATAGAAAGTCGGATGCAAGTTGCATAGCTTGTCCAGAGAGCAAGTGGATGAAAATAGGTCAAACCCGAGGGACAGAAGGCTTCGGAAGGGCTGTCGACAAGGACAACATAGAATGGCTACAATTCACTGTGGTTTGCTCACGCTAAGATTTTTATACTCCCAGACTTATGCTAAAGAGCCTGGGTGGCATAGTGGTTATGTATTGGGCTCTGCTCCACAAGGACAGCAGTTCAAAACCATCAGCCCCTGAGAAGGGGGAAATGAGACTTCTACTCTGGTAAAGAGTTACAATCTCAGAAACTCACAGCGACAGTTCTACCCTGTCCTAATGGGTCACTATGAGTTGGCCTGGACTCCATGGCAGTGAGTTTGGGTTTGGTTTAATTAGACATGTGCTTGGGGGAGGGAGAAGTTATTATCACACTGAAAAGTCCAAGAATATGGCAAAGGAAGTATAAGCTTTAAAAGAGCAAAAAGTTGTATACAAGAGGAAATCAATCACATTTGGTCTCTCAGCTTGAAGGAATTTCACATCACCATAAGTATATTGGGGAGAGGAAGTGTGTGTGTGTTGATAGGTAAGTATGTGTGTTTATATATAAGTATGTAAGTGTATGTGTACACAGAAAGAAGGTAAACTAGAATCCAAACCCAACCCACTACCATTGAGTCGATTCCAAAGCATAGTGGCCCCGTGCCGAGATCCCGGGGCTGTAAATCTTCCAGGAGCAGAAGCCTCATCTTTCTCACACATAGTGGCCAAGAGTTTGAACTGCTGACCTTGCAGTTAGCCGTCCACCACTCCGTGTTTGGATAAATGAATTGTTACCACCATAAAAGAAAGGCTTGAGCTAAATTGAAAAGTCACAAAACAGTAAGATAAGCATGTTATTTAGAAATATGGTGGTAACTCTGGAAAGAAGCTGTTGCGAGGATTGACCATTTCTTCCTCCAGTATCAGAACCCACAGCACGGAGTGAGAATATATTTTTAAGTGCGTTCTGTTTTCCATTTGTCCATGCAGCTCTAGTCCTATAATATGTATTTTGTTTGAATTGGTTGTAAAATCGCTGCCCTGACTCACAGAAATATATGAAATGAGTCTCTTCATTTCATCAATTAAACTGCTGTAAGATGATTTTTATTAATTATTTATTATTTATTTTCAAAAACGTCAGAAAATTTTTGAATACCAAAATAAATTCACTGCCATTGAGTCAGTACTGACTCATAGAGACCCTATAAGACAAAGGTAGAACTGCCCCAGTGAGTTTCCAAGACTCCAAGTCTTTAAGGGAGTAGAAAGCCTCGTCTTTCTTCTGCAGAGCTACTAGTGGTTCCATCTACCGTCCATTCCAACCACTACACCACCAGGGTGCTTAAAACATCATATTAAAGCCATTTGGAAATGCAAAAGAGAAATATAAGTGACACATGGAAACTGTTAGTGCTATAAATAAGTATTAGATTTTGCTGCAGAGTTAGCCACAGGAAGTTTGAAAATAGATTCACCCCAGGTAAAGAAACAATTGGGGATATCATTTTTTCCTCTCCTCCCTTCCTTCCCCTTCCCTCTTCCCTTCTCTTGGGGGGAGAAGATCTACGCTATACCCACACCAGTGTTGATGTCTCACCGGTAGTTAAGATGTTGATGTCTCAGAAGCAGTTAAGGTGTTGGTGTCTCAGCATTAGTTAAGGTGTTGAGTCTCAGCAGTAGTTAAGGCGTTGATGTCTCAGCAGTAGTTAAGGTGTGATGTCTCAACAGTAGTTAAGGTGTTGGTGTCTCAGCATTAGTTAAGGTGTTGGTGTCTCAGCAGTAAGTTGCTGATGTTTCAGAAGTAGTTAAGGTGTTGATGTCTCAGCAGTAGTTAAGGTGCTGATGTCTCAGAAGTAGTTAAGGTGTTGGTGTCTCAGCAGTAGTTCAGGTGTCGATGTCTCAGCAGTAGTTAAGGTGTGATGTCTCAACAGTAGTTCAGGTGTTGATGTATCAGCAGTAGTAAAGGTGTTGCTATCTCAGCAGTAGTTAAGGTGTTGGTATCTCACCAGGAGTTAAGGTGTTGCTGTTTCAGAAGTAGTTAAGGTGTTGGTGTTTCAGCAGTAGTAAGGTGCTGATGTCTCAGAAATAGTTCAGGTGTTGATTTCTCAGCAGTAGTTAAGGTGTTGATGTCTCAGCAGTAGTTAAGGTGTTGGTGTCTCAGCATTAGTGAAGGTGTTGATGTCTCAACAGTAGTTAAGGTGTTGATTTCTTAGCAGTAGTTAAGATGTTGGTGTGTCAGAAGTAGGTAAGGTGTTGGTGTCTCACCAGTAGTTAAGGTGTTGAGTCTCAGCATTAGTTAAGGTGTTGATGTCTCTGCAGTAGTTAAGATGTTGGCGTGTGAGAAGTAGGTAAGGTTTTAATGTCTCCGCAGTAGGTAAGGTGTTGATGATTATATCCACTTATCTCCACTCACATTCTTTCAACTTTTACACAAATTTGGAAACCCACCTCAGTCTTTGGTGAATGTTTCTTAAGTATCTATTGTCCTTTCACTTAACTGTCACTGCCTTTATCTAGGGACTTATCATCTTTCATTGAGAGTAATTTGATAGCCTTCTAATTGGACATCATTCATTCATGCAGAAAATATTTAAGGACATTGAAATCTAACAAGAGGATGAGAATAGATAGAGAAGTAAGCCTGGCAGTCAGCTATTATAGCTCTAAAGGCAGTCGTTGGTCGATAATTAATTGCTATGAGTTTTGGTTTATTGAAGCTTTGCACAAACATATAAACATATAATTGATAGAACAATCCAAACCACACATCATTGAGAAGGCTTAGTGAAATCAATCTGTTCTAAGGTTCTTTTTGAAATGAGTCAGAATTGACTCCATAGCAGTGAATTCTTTTTCTCTTTAGAAGATTCTTGCTCAAGTTCCTGTGTGTACCAAATGGTTTGTTCTCCATTCCTAATCAAAAGATTGCGGGTTTAAATCCACTCAGTGAAATTATGAAAGTGTTTTTTTTCCACCCAAACCAGCCACCAATAAATCGGCTGAGCGAAGTTCTACTTAGAAACACATGGCATTGTCATGGGTTGGAATTAACTCAAAGGCAACAGGTTTGGTTTGGATTAAGATTCTTGCACTGCTTAGAGAGAAGTAAAATGTCATAATTAATATTAAATTTTGGCAGATCATGAACCCTTAATGTAATTTGTAGGGAAATTACAAAAATAATAGAACCTAATAGCAGAAGAGACAATTGAAGATTAGAATGGACTCTCTCAGGACATAAATAAGCAAGGCAAAGCACCACCAAAAGGGACTAGGAGGCTTAATACCAGGGTTGTGACAAAGAGGGATACAAACAAACAAACAAACAAACAAACAAAACGCAAATATGAGAAAATAAACTAAAATAGGTGGAACAAATAAAAAGGACATAATAAGATAACAGATTTAAACTCAAACCCAACTATATGAGTAATTACATTAAATGCCAATGAAATAAATGCTTCGATGATAAGATATTTTACACTTCAGTTGGGATAAAGACCAAAATCCTGTTATGTACTATGTATAAGACAAATATATAAAACAAAGGCATAAAAAAGCAAAATGTAAAACTATGGAATGGAAAAGGTATTATGCACATATTAACTAAAAGAAAGTACTATGCAACTATTAATTATACCATGCCAGAGTAGATCTTAAGGCAAAAGTGATAAAAATGCTGTTGTTAGGTGCCATCAAGTCAGATCTCCCCCAGAGCGACCACATGCACAATAGAAAGAAACCCGCCCAGTCCTGCACCAACCTCATAATCGTTCCTCTCCTTGAACCCATTGTTTTCACCGCTGTGTTGCTCCATCAAGTTGAGGGTCTGCCTCTCTTTTGCTGCCTCTCTACTAAGTGCAATGTCCTTCTCCAAGGATTGCTCTCCCCTGACAACATGATCAAAACAGTGAGATGAAGTCTCACCATGCTTTCTTTTAAGAAGCTCTCTGGCCTTTCTCCCAGACAGATTTGTTTGTTCTCTTAGTCGTCCACAGTGCTTTCAATATTCTTCATCAACACCACAATTTGATTGCATCAGTTCGTGTCCAGTTTTCTTTATTCAATGTACAACTTTCACTTGCATGTAAAACAATTGGGTCAGGTGCACCTTAGTCCTCAAAGAAACATCTTCGCTTTTGAATACTTTAAAGTTATCTTGGGCAGCAGATTTACCCAATGCAGCACATCTTCCATGAGCATTGACTTTGGATCCAAGCAAGACAAAATCCTTGACAACTAAATAATAAAAAAATTTTAAAATAAATAGTTTCAACTCTTTTGTGTTTAAATTGTTTTGTTTTAATTACAAAACTCCACAGAGAAAAGCAAAATCATTACATTTAATGATGCCACATTAAAAAACATTACTATTGAGACTGAGAACAAGGCAAAATTGACTACTTTTACAAAAGGTATTCAATGTTGTATTGGAAATTCTGTTAGTAAGGCAAAAACAAGTGATATAAAATTAGAAGTATGCTGGTATTTTTACAGATGATATAATTAATTTTGTTTATATAATATTTAATTTAATCTACAGATTAATCATTGTGATTAATAAGTGTTTGGAGGATACAACATCAAAAAATTTAAAACTGACTTTATTCCTTCATAAGGCATTATAAAATCAGAAATTAAAGGAAATATCTCATCTACAGCTTTGTCAGGAAAATCTATGACTAAGGAGTACATTTAATAAAACACCTCTGCAGGGAACATTGTAAAACATTGTTGATTTACTTTAAATAAAACAAGAGAATAGAAATATTTACAGTGTTCATGATTAGGAAAGCTAAATACTGTAAAAATGTCTATTTTCTCCATATTTATTTAAAGACCAACAAAGCAGTAAAAACCCTAAGAGCACTTGGTTACTTCCCCCTCCCCCCGTTATCTTATGCTGTGTAAATCTTGACACAATAATTTTAAAGTATTTATGAACACAGCAAAAGGCAAGGAATTCTCTTGAAGAAGAAAAAGATGGGAGGTCTTGCTTCACTAAACATCTGAACTTGCTAAGAAACCATTAAGTAAAATTGTGTAGTATCAAGGCAAAATGATCTTAGAACTAGACAGCACATGCGTGACCATTTATATCAGGTATGACACCATATGACAGCACATGCATGACAATTTATATCAGATATGACACCATATGACAGCACATGCATGACAATTTATATCAGGTATGACACCATATGGCAGCAAAGAAGAAAGGTAACTTAACATAGGACTGATATGAGAATCACACAATAATGAGATGGAACCCATATCTTATTTAAAAACACAACTCTCAAAGATATTAAGATTTAATACTAAAAGGCAACACCATAATCACTTACGATGATGGTATAGAATATTGTTATGAGCACAGGGTCAGCAAAAATTTTAAACAAAGACACAATATTAATATGACAGAAGACCGGAAAATTTTATGAAATTAAAATGATGAACTTCTGTTTGCTGAGAAGCAAAAGGCAACCTACAATAGACAAGATGTTTGCAAAAGCTGTGCATGAATAGATCAACACAGTGCCTCCAAAAATGGGCTCCAGCACTATACTGATGAGATGGCTCAGAATTGGGCAGTGTGTCATTCTGTTGTGCATAGGATTGCTGTAAGTCAGAACTGACCCAATGGTGTCTAACAACAACAACAACATGGACCATGTACTTGTCTCTGGAATATGTAAAAACAAGACACACAACTAAACTCACTGCCATCAAATCTCTTCTGCCTCCAAAAATGCTATGCAGGATTTTCAAGGATATAAATTTTTACGGGCACTGGCAGCCTCATCTTTTGTCACTCAGAGGTGCAGGCGGGTTTGGACCACCAACCTTGCATTTAGCAGTCCCGCACCTAATCCACCACACCACAAGGCTTCTTTGGATATGTGAAGACCCGGCCGAAGATCAAGTGCTCCGAGACAGCCACTTCAATAGAAATATAGGCAAGGTGCTCAGCAAGATGCTTCACAAAAGAGAAATCATAAAAGGCCAGGGAATATGGAAAGGGGCTCAACCTCATTAAACCATTTTAAAAACCACACAGTCAATCCACAATACAACCCTTCACTACATGTGCCAGATTGGCAAACTTTAAAAGTCTGACAAGATCAAGTGCTAGTCGTGATATAAAATGCTAGCCACTCCCATAACCTGTTGGTGGAAAACAGTTGAACAATATCTAGCAAGCCACTTTGGTAAAAACCAGTTTGAATGGCCATTTTGTGTCTGGGAAGACTGAATATACTCTATGGTCAAGCCTTATGACGTTGAGGATTAATACCCTAGAAAAATTTGTGAAGCATGTCTTAGGCTAGATGCAAAATACTGTTCACAGCCCCATTGCCCCCATTGCACTACGCAACCCAGAAGCAACCACATGGCCCACCAAAGTTAGAATGGATAAATACATTCGGGTATCTTAAAGTCTTGTCTAAATGATTTTTCAACTAAATCCACATGGAGGAAGTATGTAACACAAGGATTATAAATAATAAAATCCAAATCAAAGGAGGGAGTGGGATCAGAGCTTAAATTGTAACACCTACTTTGCAGAAGGCTCTGAATGACAGTAGAAGGAAGCCCCAAATCAATTTGCAGGATCCATCCACCCATGGATTAAGCCTCCCGTGAATTCCCTGTGACTGCAGTTGTGGAATCTGGATAGCCTTGTTATCATACAGAGAGCATTTTAAATTTAATGATAGCACATGAAATTAGGTTAAAATGTGATATCATTTGTCCTCTCTTTTGACCATTTTAACGTTGTTTCTGTTTAAAACAAAAATGTGAAGGGGCCAATCCTCTGGTAAATCCCCACTGACCATAGACCGGGGCTGTGAAGAGCCCTGTTAACATGCAGAATGCATTGGAAAATCGATTATTGCAGATGCTCAAAAATACAAATAAACATTAAAAACCCATGAAGTCAATGCTGACTCACAGAGACTTGCTGTTGCTTTAGAAGACTGTAACTGTTTATGGGAGTAGAAAGCCCAGTCTCTCTAATGACCCATTGTAAATTTGTTCTAGCTTTTAATATTTTCTGCTTTCTTTTTAGTTGAGGTTCTGTTTCTTTTACTTTGTTATAGTTGTCAGTTTCTTTTTCACTCTTAAATTGTTTTGTGTATATGAAACCCAGGATAGGTAAGCACACAGAGACAGTCTCTGGATTAATGGTGGCTTGGGGGATGATGGCAGGGAAGTTGGAGGGAAGTGCGTATGATGAGCACAGAACGAAGAAAATGTCCTAAACCTGATTGTGGTGGTGATTGGACTGTCTGGTTTGATAATTACTCCAATAAACATACTGTTTTTAAATGAGAATGGACCAACACGGGGCATTTATACAATAGCATGGTATCCATGATTGAAAGGAACAAACCAAGCCTACAAAGAGAAATATATTCATCCTAAGGCTGCCTGGGAGAAATACAACACAGAAAAGTCCGTCTGGTATGCGTCCCTTTATAGCTATTCCAAAACAAAAATCATTTGTCCAGGTATGCAAATATAGAAGGTAAAATAATAAAGACCAAGAAAGGGATATCTTAAGAAGTGGACGATTGCTGCTTCTTTTTTAAAATAATCATTTTGTTGGAGGCTCATACAATTCTTGTCACAATCCATATATACATCAATTGTATAAAGTACATTTGTACTCTCGTTACCCTCACCATTCTTAAAATATTTGCTCTCCACGTAAGCCCTTGGCATCAGCTCCTCATTTTTCCCCTTCCTTCCCCACTACCTCCTCCCTCATGAACCCTTGATAATTTATAAATTATTATTTTGTCATATCTTACACTGTCCAAAGTCTCCCTTCACGCACTTTCCTGTTGTACATTCCCCATGGAGGAGGTTATATTTAGGTCCCTGTAATCAGTTCCCCCTTTCTACCCCACCCTCCCTCTACACTCCTGGTATCGCCACTCTCACCACTGGTCCTGAAGGGATCATCCGTTCTGGATTCGCTGTGTTTCCAGTTCCTATCTGTACCAATGTACATCCTCTGGTCTAGGCAGATTTGTAAGATAGAATTGGAATCATGATAGAAGGAGTGGGAGTGGGGTAGGAAGCATTTAGGAACTAGAGGAGAGTCTATGTTTCATTGTTGCTATACTGTACCCTGGCTGACTCGTCTCCTCCTGGTGACCCTTCCATAAGGGGTTGTCCAGTTACCTACAGATGGGCTTTGGGCCCCACTACACACTCCCCCTCATTCACAATGATATGATCTTTTGTTCTTTGATGCTTGATAACTGATCCCTTTTGAACCTTTTGATCACACAGGCTGGCGTGCTTCTTCTATGTGGGCTTTTTTGCTTCTCAGCTAGATGGCCACTTGTTTGCCTTCAAGTGCCTTTAAGACCCTAGATGCTATACCTTTTGATAGCCAAGCATCATCAGCTTTCTTCACCACCTTTGCTATGCACCCTCTCTGTCTTTAGTGATCGTGTTGGGAAGGTGAGCATCATGGAATGCCAATCTAATAGAACTAAGTGTTCTTGCATTTAAGGAGTACTTGAA
The DNA here is from genome assembly GCF_050624435.1 of Tenrec ecaudatus. Classification (NCBI taxonomy): domain Eukaryota; kingdom Metazoa; phylum Chordata; class Mammalia; order Afrosoricida; family Tenrecidae; genus Tenrec; species Tenrec ecaudatus. Next base: position 298,482,391 of record NC_134530.1, on the reverse strand, counting down.
TGGAGTCCCAATGCCCTTCTGCTACCTTAATACTAAACCTATAAACATATACACATAAATCTATTTCCCCATCCTCAAATATAAATATATTTACATATGTACATGCCTTTATTTAGACTTCTATAAATGCTCTTTGCCTCCTAGCTCTTTCCTCTCTTTCCTTTGACTTTCCTCTTGTCCCACTATCATACTCAGCCTTCATTTGGGTTTCAGTAATTCCTCTTGGTTACATTACCCTTGATCACACCCTACCAGGCCTCTTACACCCTCCTCATCACCTATTTGGATCACTTGTTGTTCCCTTGTCCCTGGGTTTGTTAACACCACTTCCTTTCCCCCCACCTTCTCCTTTCCCTTGTCCCCACCCTGGAACTGTTGGTCCTGTTGTTTTCTCCTCCAGATTGTTCATCCAGCCTATCTTATTTAGATAGACCTATGGAGATAATAACATGCACAAAAACAAGACAGACCAAACCAAGCAACAAAAGAAAACAAAAAAACAACCTCAAAAATCCAGTGACAAAGACAAAACAAAACAAAAAAACCCCCAACAAAACAACAACAACAAAAGAAAATCTTGTAGTTAGTTCAAGGACTGTTTGTTGGCCTTTAGGAGTGTTTTCCAATTGATTCTGATGGGGTGCCACGCCCTGGCCCCCAAATCTATTTTTGGTATTCCCTGGGGACTTTGTTGCTCTCTTCCCCTTGCTATTCTGTTGCATGCCTTTAGTGTTTTGCCTGGGCGTGGGCGTGGTGGGATTAGATCGGGCGCAACTTCCACACTGTCTCCCAGTGTTGTCCCCTGCAGGGCTATGGATCAGTGAGGGATGTCATATCTCATAGTAGGGCCCATCATATGGTCTTCTCTGTGGGCTGGCTGCTCTGAGTGAGAATATCATCTTCAAGGATTGGTGGGCCAGGATGTGCTTCACTCTCCCTCCCTCCCCCTTCATTTACTCCTGTGTGCTCTGATCAGACGTGTCCCTCGCCCTGAGCTGCAGATCAGTGCTTTCCTCTGAAATAAATTCTTTTGCAGGAAGGGGCAGATGTCCACGTAGTTGAGATTGGGGCTGGCCCCTCAGACCTTTCCACTGGTTCCCTACTCCATGCCAGCATGTTGCATTCACATCTTGGAGCACTGGGTTGAAGTCTGGTCCTTTTTCCCCCCTGTGGAGATATAAACAATACCCTCCTCTTTAGTGGGTTAGTACTCTGCAACTACCCATTAATTTTTTTTCCTTCTCCCACCACCTTCTTTTCAGTTGTCTACCATATGTATCCCTGGATTTGGTCTGCCCCTACCATACTACCTGGTCCTCACCCCAGGAATGTTGTACATAGTAGCTTTTTCCCTATGCCCCTTTTTAAAGTTATCCTCAGGGACTCATGTTATACTTGTCCTTTTGTGCTTGGTTTACTTCGCTTAGCTTGATTTCCTCCAGTTCTTCCCATGTGGTGATGCACTTCATACATTCATCACTGCATTTTAGTGATGTGTCATACTCCATTGTATGTATGTACCAGTTTTTAATCCACTTGTCAGTTGATGGAAATATGGGTTGTTTCCATTTCCTTGTAATTGTGAACTGTGCCACAGTGAACACGGGAGCACAGATGTCTGGCCGTGGTTTGATTCTTGCCTCTTCTGGTTATATGCCCAGTAGGGGGATTGCTGGGTCGTATGGTAGCTCCATTTCCATTTGTTTTAGATATTGCCAGATCGAATTCCATAGTGGCTGTACTATACCTACAGGTCCACCAGCAGTAGATGAGAGTTCCTGTCTCCCCCCAGCCCCTCCAACACTTGTTGCTTTCTGATTTTTTTGAATTGGGCTATATTTGAGGGTGTTAGGTGGTATCTCATTGTTGTTTTAATTTGCATTTCTCTTATGGCTAAAGATCGGGAACAGTTTCTCATATGTTTATTGGGCGTTTGGATTTCTTCCCCTGTGAATCTTCTATTCAGGTCCTTTGTCTACCTCCTCAGTGGGCAATTAGTTTTATTTTTTTTCTTTTTGGAAGCTAGCTGAGTATTGTAGATTTTAGTAATAAGGCCTTTGTCTGATGTGTCATTGCTAAAGATGTTTTCCCAGGCCATGGGCTCTCTTATTACTCTCTTGGTGAACTCTTTCGATGTACACAGGTGTTTTATCATCAGTATATTCCACTTATCAATCTGTGCCTCCTCTGTGTTTGTGTCATTCCCTATTTCTGACAGCCTATGTATTCCCTGTGCTAAAGTTCTCAGGTTGGTCCCAATTCCCTCATGTATGGCCCTAATACTTTGTTTGGGGTTTTACTTCAAGGTCTGTTAGCCACCTTGAGTTTATTCTTGTGCATGGAGTGAGATAAGGGTCTTGCTTCAATTTTCTGCAGGTAGATGTCCATTTTTCCAGCACCACTTGTTGAAGAGGGCATCTGCTTCCCATTGCTTTTACTGGGGGGGGCGGGCCTTATCAAAGATCAGTTGTCTGTATGCTGGTGATTTTATTTCTGGGTTTTCAGTTCTTTTCCACTGATATGAGTATCTGTCATTATACCAATACCATGCAGTTTTGACAACTGTGGCTGTATAATATGTACTAAAGTCAGGTAAAGCAAGCCCTCCCCCTGTGTCCTTCCTCTTGAGGAGTTCTCTGCTAATTCTGGGCTTCTTCCCTCTTCATATGAAGTTCATAATCAGTTTTCCCATTTTTTTAAAGAAAGATGAGGGTAATTGTATCGGGATTGCATTAAACTTATATAGTGCAGAACTGACATTTTTACTATATTGAGTCTTGCAGTCCACGACATGGGATATTTTTTTTTGAGGTCGCTTTTGGTTTCTTGTAATAGTGTTTTGTAGTTTTCCTCATATAGATCTTTTGTTCTTTTAGTCAGTTATATCCCTAGATATTTCTATTTTGGCTATTGTGGAGGGTACCACCTTTTGATCTCCTCTTCTCTGGTCTTATCGAATGTGTCTAGCAGTCCGATGGACTTCTGTTTGTTGATCTTGTATCTTGCCAATCTGCCATACTCCTCTATTGCTTCTAGTACTCCCCTTGTGGAGCTTTTGGGATTTTCTCTATATAAAATCATATCATCCGCAAATAATGATAGTTTCAACTCTTCCTTCCCCAGATGAATACCCTTGATGTCTTTTCTTTGCCGTATGCTGTTAGCTAAAACCTCCAGTATGATGTTAAATAAGAGTGAGGATGAGGAGCATCCTGGTCCGGTTTCCTTTTTTTGTGAGATTGTGTTAGTCTTTTCTCCATTGACTACTACGTTGGCTGTTGGTTTTCCATATATAGGTTGTATTGTCTTGAGGAATTTTCCTTCCATTCCTGTCTTCTCAAGTGTCTTAAAAGGAATTGGTGTTGGATGTTATCTAATGCTTTTCTGCATCTATCAATATTATCATGTGGTTCTTATAGTTTTTCATGTCAATGTGGCGAATGATACCAATGGACTTTCATGTGTTGGACCATCCCTACATCCCTGGTATGAATCCATTGTTTTATATACTTTTGTATTCCGTTGGCTAGTATTTTGTTAAGGATTTTTGCATTGATGTTCATTAGGGATATTGGTCTGTAGTTCTAGATTCTTGGGGTGTCCTTGCCAAGTTTTGGTATCAGAGTTATACTAGCTTCATAGAAGGAGTTTGGGAGTTTGCCGTCTTTTTCTATGTTCTGCAACAGTTTGTATAGGATTGGTGTTAGTTCTTCCCTAAATGCTTGGTAGAATTCTCCAGTGAAGCCATCTGGTCCAGGAGATTTTTTGTTGGTAATTTCTTGATAACCTTGTCTATTTCTTCTATTGCTATGGGTCTTTTGAAATTCTTGACGTCCTTTGGTGGTAGTCTAGGGAGGGATTATTTTTACAAGAATTTATTCATGTCTTCCAAATTTTTAATTCATTGGAATACAATCCTTTGTAATACAGTGTAATTATCCTTTTGATTTCATTAGGGTCTGTTGTAATGTTCCCACTTTCATCAACTCATTTTTACTATTGAAATTTGTTCCCCTTTTTCATTGGTTAGGTTTGTCAGCGGCCTATCAATTCTGTTTATCCTTTCAAAGAACTAACTTTTAGCAGAATTAATTTTTTGTATAGTTTTCTTATTTTCCCTCTCATGAATCTCAGCCCTGATTTTATTATTTGTTTTCTTTTGCTATTAGTGGGATTGTCCTGTTGCCTCTGCTTTAGTTGTTGTAATTTTTACGCCAGCATATCATACATGAGTCTCTCTTCCTTATTCATGTGTGCGTGTATTGCTTTGAAACTTCCTCTAACTTGCTTTGCTGTGTCCCATAAGTTTTGGTACATCATGTTCTCATTCTCGCTGGTTTCTAGAAACTTCCTAATTTCATCCCTGATCTGTGCCAGTATGCACTCCTTTTGCAATAGAGAGTTATTCATCCTCCACTTGTTTGCTATTGTTTTCATCGTGTTCGTTTTGTTGATTTCCAGCCATACGGAACAGTGGTCAGAGAGAGGTCTGTATGATATCAATGTGCTTAAATTTATGTAGATTCACCTTATGCTCCAGCGTGTGGTTGATCTTTGAATATTTGCCATGCGGGCTTAAAAAAATGTTAATTTTTTTGATATTTGGATGAAAAGCTCTGTAAATATCTATCCGGTAATTGTCTAATAGTAGTGTTTAGATATCTAGCCTCTTGTTGAGGTTTTCCCCCCTGTGATCTATCTTTCTCAGAGAATGGTGTATTGAAGTCACCCACTGTAATTGTTGAGGCTGTGATTTCTTTTATCATCTTTTGGAGTGTTTGGTTGACGTATCCATCGGGTCTCTCATTTGGGGAATATATGTTTACAATGCTTAGTGGTTCTTTGCCTATCATTCTCTTCAGCATTATATAGTGTTCCTCTTTATCTCTTTTTAGGGTTTGCACTTTGAGGTCAATTTTATCCGAGATTAGGATTGCAACCCCTGTTCTTTTTGTATTGTTGTTTGCTTGGAAGGTCCTTCTCCAGCCTTTGATTCTCAGCCTATTTTTGTCTGTAGCCTTGAGCTGTGTCTTCTGTAGGCAGTGAGCTCAGAAAGAGGCATGCACTGCTGTCTGGGGGTGCCGCTGGTATTCTTTGTCTTGGCCTGAGTGGTAGTTTGAGGGATGCTCACCTTTTCCATTATACTTTGTAAGCATTTCTGGTGGTGCTGTGGTGAAGTACTAGGCAGCTAACTGAAACAGCATCAGGAAGAACCCTTTAGTGGCTTCCTGTTCAAAAAAGAAACCCTGGAAATCTGCTCCAGGACGGATCAAACCAAAACTATGCTCACAGCCATGGAGTCAATGCTGACTCAGAGCGAACCTTTAGCACTGAAGCATATTCTGAGGCTGTAAATCTTTTCAGGATTAGAAAGCCCTGTCTTTATCCCTTGGAGACACTGGTGGTTTTGAACTGCTAACCTTATGGTTAGTAACCACTATACCATTAGGGGTTCTGTTCGTAAAGATTACAGCCTAGAAAATCCTGAGCTCCTACTTCACTCTATCATATACAGTTGCAATGAGTTGGACCAACTTGACAAGACACAACAGCAACTAACATCATACAGTTCTATTTCATGCACTTTTTAATATTCATGATCTGTTTCCCAATTTTTTAAAAAAACTTGCAATTTTCAACGCAGGTTATGTTTCTCTTGTCTACCTTCTTTTCTCCATTTAGCTGTCAAACACCCAGACTTTCTTTACTGCTCTGGTTATTTATATACGACCCTTTTCTGTTGAATTCCAGGCAGTTGGGTGTTCCATCCTTTGTGACCCAACTCGTCCTGTGAATATTTTTGTTGTGACATCTATCCCATTGTACAATGGATCCTCAAAACATTGAAGGGAATGGAAGTAAGAGAATGCAGTTTCCCGTGAACATTTTGAAGTCCTCCCCATGTTGTCATCTTCTATGTACATGTACACATTGAGTGGTGTAAAAGTACATGCCTGCACACACATATGAGTACTCACTAGGCCTGCTGTGTGCAATATGAGAGACCCTCGCCACAGGTGCCATTGAGCCCTTGAAATGTGGCCAGTCCTCACTGAGCTGCACTGTAAGTACAAAATACGTATTTGATTTTGAAGGCCCAGATGACACATAGAGTTTGTACTTGACTGCTAAGCTACAGGTTGACCATTCAAACCCTTTCAGTAGTATTATAAAAGAAAAGACCTGGGAGCGGGGAGCAGGGAGGGAGGGGGAGGGAAAAAAAGGAAAACGAGTTGATTCCAGGAACCCAAGTGGAAGGCGAATTTTGAGAATGAAGAGGGGTGCTTTATTCAATAATAATAATTTTGAGAATGAAGAGGGGTGCTTTACTCAATAATAATACTAATAATAAAATGATTTATTTTTTAAAAAAGACCTGGCGATTTGCTCTGGGAAAACTAAGGTGAGGAAACTCTATGGGGCTGTTCTACTCTACAACAGAGGCATCCATAGAAACTAACAACATCAGTAAAATATGGACAAAGCAGTAAACTATCTCAATGCTAATTTTTATTTTGGTTACATTGTTAAATGATAATATTTTGATATGTTGGTTTAAATGAAGGACATTATTGAAATTAATTTCATTGTGACTTGGCTTTCTGTTAAACGTGGTTCATGGAACATTTTATATTAGATATGTGTGTGCCTTATATTTTTATTGCTTCCTTGTTCCTTGAGTGCAAAGAATGTTTTGTTCATTTCTTCATCTTCATCTGGCATTGCACCTGGGTTATTACAGGTAGTAAAAATGATTTGTTAACCATGCAACGATCATTAGACTAGCTATTGTTTAGGACCTGACCCCACATTGAAAAAGGGAAACAATTTAAAACGGCAGTGATTTGAACACTTTCAAAGTTTCTTTCATTTTCAAGAAAATGGTTCGGAGAGAGGCAGCTGAGGACCATTTGATGGGCCCCCAAACTCCTGTTTTTCTGTGCTGGAAATCTCTGTTTTTCAAATATGAACACCAGATGTAAAATTTCAGACAATGCTCCACACTAAATTATAGGCAGACACATCCTGAGCACTAACCTCCAGAAAGACAGGAATTGCTGCTCCAGTAAAGTTACAGCCTCAGAGAATCATGGGAGCAGTGCTGTCCTGTCCTATAGGGTGGCTATGAGTTGGCATCGATTCAAAGGCAGTGAGTTTGGTTTTATAATCCATCTTAGTGCTTGCTTATGGGGGAGACTCATATAGTGGGTCCAGATAGATTGCTTTGAAATATTTGTACCTTCAAAGAGAGATGATTTAAATTACAAACCTAAAGGAGTGTGTACTTAGCATGTCTTGTAATCACGCCTTCAAAAATAAGATGTTTTGACTAAGCTTTTGCCAAAGGCTGGATGAGAGGCAGGACTGAAATCTCCAAGGAGTGCCTGAAGAGCCTATGTTTGTGTTGCTGATTAAAGAGAGACCCACAGGCTTTTGAGAACAAGTGTGCAGGGGGCAAAGCCAATATTCTGTTGTATAAATTTAGTATCCTGACTTGTGTGGTAGCCCAGATGGGGGGTTATCCTACTTGTGCAGAGCAGTGAATAGCAGAGTTCCAGTACAAAGCCAGGTTTTATGCAAATTTTAACATAAAAATACAGTAACATTAAATCAATTCAAGCACTAGAGCAAGGATTTGCTGGAAATTCTTGCTGAAAGAATGATAGATATTTGGAATGAGAGAAAGTGAAAGAATAATTAGGAAATCACATCCACAAAATAGCCTAATCATAGGTTATTACCCTATCAGAATAAACGAACCAAAAAACCCCCCCAATTATTGTCCAGTTGATTCTGACTCATGGAGATCCCAAGCACTCGCCAGAAGGTTGGCAGTTCTAACCCACTCTGGGATGCCTTGGGAAAAAGGCCTGATTATCTACTTCTGACAGTCCATAGCCTTTGGAGCTCCAATGGAAGCAATTTTACTGTGCATTTAATAATAGTCTTAATGGGCACCAGGATGTAGTATGCTTAGGGAGAGGTGTTTTTTTTTTAAGCACCAATTCCTATAAATTAGCCAAAGAGTATATTACAAGATTCAAAGTAAGTAATCTGAAGGTTTTTGTTTTAACTGCCTAATAAAACTTACTGGCATTGAGTCAATTCTGACTCATAGGGACCCTATAGCACAGGGTAGAACTTTGGGTTTCTGGGACTGTAACTCTTTACAGGAGTAGAAAGCGTCGTTCTCCCTTGGAGCTTATGTTGGTTTTAGATTGCTAATCTTCCATATCTAGGAATCTGGCATGTAACCCAACCATTAGTAATTGCAGTTGTTAGTAGTGGCCATTGAGCCAGCTCCTGACTCATAGTTATCTCATGCAAAATGGGGTTGGACTTCTGTGATCCATGACTGTGTGATTCATTGACTGATTTTTCAGAAGTAGATTTCCAGAACATTCATCCACTTATGGTGATTAGGTATTAGATTACTGAATAAGGTTCCGTAAGCCATTTGCACATTTCACTCATACTGTAATTTGGATATGCGGTATAAATTCACTTATTTTCATCTATTTTAAAATCTAGTTTTGCGCTCTCACCATATCCCACCTCAAGCCCCCCTGTGTGGCATCATGCTATCAAAGCTGCCAGCTTCTGGACTGGTTGAAAAGGATTGAAGCAGTATCTTCCCTCCATGTAAATTCTATGGACTAGGTTCTTCAAGACTTCCCACCATATGCTAAATGGAAAGATAATGGGTTGGGATTAGAGATGCGATCTCTATTTTTGACTTATTTTTGTTTATTTGATCGCTTGTTTTGGTTTATTTTTGCCTACATAGTTCCATTGAACACCACACGAGCTTCAATATGTTTTTTTTGTTTAATTCTTTTTTTTAAATTTTAACAATTTTATGGGGCTCATACAATTCTTTTCACAGTTCATACATATACATACATCAATTGTATAAAGCACATCTGTACATTCTTTGCCCTAATCATTTTTTTCTCTTTTCTTCTTTTACATTTTATTAGGGACTCATACAACTCTTACCACAATCCATACATATACATACATCAATTGTATAAAGCACATCCATACATTCCCTGCCCCAATCATTCTCAAGGCATTTGCTCTCCACTTAAGCCCTGGTTGCACTGCAGGTTAAGCATTGAGCAGGAAACTGCCAGGTTGATGATTCAAACCAACTAGCCACTCCATGGCAGAAGGATGAATGAAGCTGTTGCCTCTGTAAAGATTCACAGTCTCAGAAACCCTAAAGAACAGTTCTACTTGGTCCTATTTAAGCTCAGTACAAGCAGGAACCAAGTTGATGGCAAGGGCTTGATTTGGGTTTATTGTCTTTGAATTTCTTTTCTAATGAAATCATCAATTAGGTAAATAGGTTTCCAGGGAACCTGGGAAAATCAGAATATTTTATTAAATGTCTGTCAGGAGGTTATATTATATTACCTACTCCCTCTTGGCAGTGTGTTTGTTGACATGCTCTTTGATGTCCCATAGATAGAAATCTTCAGAGAGTGGGGACCAATACTTGTTCTCCTCCTTATATAACAAGCACCGAGGCTACTACTGGAGGGGCTCAGTGAGTTCTCAGTAAATGTTTTTGAAAGAATGAATAGGCCATGACAAGTCTAGAATCAATACACAGATGGGGCAGATTAGCTCAGAGATTACTCATGTTCATGTATGTCTCAGAAGCTTTGTCTTTCATCATGATGAGAAGAAAGCTGTTGTAGACTATTGAAGAGAAGAATACAAACTCATTGTTTTTTTAGGCATTGGAAATTTAGGGTACATGTTCCAGGTTAAAAGTAAGGTGGGTTAAACTGTGGAAATATCCTGCATATATATTTTCTGAGGAAGGAAATTAGGGAAAAATATTTGCTGGAAAATTGAAGACCACTACGAAAACTGTGTGGAATTTAACTCACACACATCAATTAGTTCAAGTAAAACTGGGAAATCTGAGTATGATCGGTGTATTGATTTGCATCAAAGTCAATCTCCTGACTGTGATATTATACTGTAAATCCACTGCCATCAAGTTGATTCTGACTCATAGCACCCCCAAAAGATGGAGTAGAATGGGCCTTGTGGGTTTTGGAGACTGTCGCTTGGATTTCTTGATATTGTATTTTTGTTTTACAAAATGTCACTGTTGGGGGCAATGAACCAAGCGTATAAAAGAACTCTCTGTGTCACCATTCAATACAATTTTCAAAACAAAAAAGGTGAGGCAGGGGAACTAGAGAGAAGGGTCCTTCCTCACTGAGAAATTTATCAAACATTGGGAGGCAACCAGCTTAGAGATGATATGGAAAACATGTTGGCTATATCCTGGAACTTGTCTCACCTTCAGATAACCAAGCACACGCTTACAATGTGTATATTTTCCCAGAGCCAAAGTCTGGATACACAAGATGTCAAAGGATTGGCAAGAGAAGTTATGATGTACCTGTGACCCTATTTGACAGAAATCTCACCTAGAAATGGAGTCACCATTTATTGCTGACTGGGCAGCTAAGCTTTAGGGTTCCTCTTGAGGGCTATAAGAGGGGGCTTTGAAAAGTTTGTGGGGAAATTCCATTATGTCTTAATTCGATTTTTCATGAACTTGTTGAAGCCCTTTCATATAACACAATGTGGTAATAGCACATCTTTTTCATGAATGCTCTTCCCACTCCCATTTCCACTTTCCTTGAGGAAAATCCTTATTAAACAAAAATGGAGGTTAGTAAAGTCTCTGCTCATCTTGAGTGGGCAGACGAGTTGAATGTTCTGTTTATCTACGGCGCTTCATATGTCGGTTATATGTTGATTGAGGTAGAGACAAGGGCGCTTCACAAAGTTCGTGGAGAATGGAATAAAAAGACATTGGAATTTTCCCATCGACTTTTGGAACCCCCAGTGTTGCTAAAGGATATGTGCTAAATTTTTTGTCATCTTTGGCAGATTACCTTTCCCCACTCATCACCCCACATCTCCAGTTTTGTGGTTGATCCAGTTCATTCCTTTTTAGAATGTTGTTTGGTTGCATCGAGAGTGTGAGTCATCAGAGATGGAAACTTCTTTCCGTTTGATTATGTAACACAATCAATGTTTTCATTTGTCCTCGTTATTTATCTTTTAAAGCTGTCAATATGCATATTCAGTCTGTATGCATTTGCAGCAATAGGATAGTATAATTTTCTATTCTTTTCTTAGGACTCTCCCATGAGGCTTTTATCCATTTTCTGTTGCACAGATTTGTGCACGCACTCAATGAACAGTTTTGAAAGTATTAATCAATGCCTTCCAATGTGACCTTGGTGCCTTTAAATGGGCGTGGGGGTGGGGGCATGGAAACTCATGTCTTTCAACCCAGTTTAAATTTTCCATTTTAAGGATGAAGAAAAACTAAAAATCAGAGATCATTTAACCATTAGTAATATTTTCCCTTGATTGGAGAGGTGAGCAAAGTTCACGATAAAATCACCCACTATGCCATCAGTGAGTCATAATGATATTCATCTATTCCCTGTTGATTCATGCAGACATCTCTGGTGAAATGACCAACAGGGAGAAATCTCCCTTCTTATTTTCTTCAGAGGAAATTTTAACAGGGCCATTGCCAAACCTGTCATTCAAGTCTCCTACATGTGTTCAGTAAGCTAATGTATGCTGAAAACTGTCATACTCTATTGCACACATTATAGGAATCCATGTGCCCATTAGCAAGTAGGAGTGATAGATGATGGTAGACCCAGTTGCTCCCCAGAGGAAGCTGGACCAGAATAGAAGGAGCACAGCCTTGCGATGTGAAAGAGGAGGGTGTGGCTTACCTGATATGCCACAAACCGGCTCTCATGATAACACAAAGAAATGTAACCAGGCCCTCCCCTTGCACTAGGAATACCCAAAGCAAAACCACTTGAGGGCGGGGTAGGGGGGTGGATTCAGACTCATGGCGAGCTCATTTGTTATGGAGCAGAGGTGCACCTTATTGGGGTTTCTTGGCTGTAAACATATGGAGACAGACTGCAAGGCTCTTCTTTTTGTGATTCCACTGGGTGGGTGGCTTTGAACCACCAACCTTTTGATGGGTAGCCAAGTTCAAGCCTTTTACATCACTTGCAGGAGGATACAACAATAACAACTTGCTACTTTTTAGTCTATTTTGACTAGTAGCAACCCTATAGGGCAGGGTAGAACTACTTCTGTGGGGTTCCAACACTGTAACTCTTTATGAGAGTAGAAAGCCTCATCTTTCTCCTAAGGAGTGGCTACTGATTTCAAAGTGCTGATCTTGAAACTAGAAGCTGAATTTATAACCCTCGACACCACCATAGCTCCTTGGAGGAGAATAGCAGAAATAATTTGGATAAGGAAGGATTTTTCTGGCGCATCAGAGGAACAAGGGAAATTCTCTTCTGCCCTCTAGGACCACTATGAGATAAGCTTCACCCAACAGCATTGGTTTGTTTGCTTGTTTTATCCCCAGGGGAGTGATGAGAAGATGAACAACTTATCTGAGAGTTTGCTCACTGGGACAATCCTGAGGAGAAAGCCTTGATACTTTGGTTCAATTTCCTTTCAAGCAGTGTGATAGACTTTGCTTATCTCCATGCCGACATGCAGAAGACTTGATCTGCTTTCTTCCCTGACTCCCAAACTTCCAATTGTCATGCTTGGAGATGACCTTAGCATTACTTGCTTGTATTTTGAATCTTGGTTATCAAAGGGCTGTAGGATTCTCAGTGATGTTCAGTTTGTAATGACAAGTATGTGGATCTTTTGTAGAGAGGTTATTGCCATCCCCATCACCCACCCATCTCTTCTCTATCTCCATAGTAAAAGTGTTGTAGGTACTGACTACATTCCTAGCTAAACTCTTGCTGCTTTTCTTGATGAGAGTAAACCAAAACACAAACTCATTTCCAGAGAGTGGATTCCAGCTAATGACAACCTTCTAGGATAAAGTAGACCTGCTCCTTAGGGCTCCTGGAGTTACACATGTTCATGGAAGCGGACAGCCTCAACCCTCTTCCTCAGAGAAACTGATGGGTTTGGCGGATGCACTTGAACTAGTGGTCTTGGGGTAAGCAGCCTAAACACTTAACCCGTGGAGCCACCGGGGCTCTCATGATGAAGGACGGGAGTGGGGAAATTATTACACAAGGAAAAACTTTTTGAAGTCTAGGTTTGGGGAGAAGAAACCCACTTACTCAGATAACTCAGGGAATTAAAGGGATTCAAATACTATTGTCAAGTATCCTCTGTGATCCTTTTGCAAATAGTCTTGTCGAAAGGCTGAGGACTACAAAATTGCTTCTAAATAAAACCCATGCAATGGTCACCTGGTGAGGACTTTCTGAGTGTGAATGTGCACGTGCTTCTTCACCATACCATGGACTTGCTGTTGTTAGTTGCTGTATAATTAGCCCACACACGATGGAATGGGACTGCTATGATTAATGAGGCTTTTATTGACTTATTTTAATTTTTTTTTTAGCAGTAGATCATCAGGTCTCTCCTCCTCACTTTCCGGTCTTTCCTCCTAATGTGTTTGAGTCTGGAAGCTCTGCTGAAACCTGGTGAGGTTTCAGGGAGAAGTTTCCAAAATGCTTTCTGACCTTGAATGAAACACCATGTCTCTTGAATCTGTCATTCCTAGTAGTAAGCCATAGGACTGCCTGATTCAAAATGGCCAACAATCAAGCCATTTCAGCTCCCTAACGCCTAGGTTGGTAATCTTTATGTGCTCAATTTTTTTACCTTCATAATTCATGCATTCCAGGTTCCTCTTATTAATAGACATTTGCAGCTGTTTCTCTCGTTTTGAGTCATGCTCCATCAGCATAGGAAGGTCCGGAAGGCTTTCCTCCATCCATGTCATTGTGGTCAGCCCTCCTTTGAGAAGGCGGTTCTTCCTCATATTTCCTTATCATCTTTTTGTCTCGAGGAGTTTATCTTCTCCCACAACCTCTAACAATGTTCTGCTTCCATTTATGAGGTTTTCTCAGTATCCGATAATGTTCCACTGCTATTGATAAGGTTTTCAATGGCTAATTCTTGCAAAGTGGACAGCCTACTCCTTCATAGTCTTTTTCAGTCTGGAAGCTCTGCTCAAACCTGTTCGCTTTGACTGACCAGGCTGATATTTGAAATCCCAGTGTCATTTCTTCAGAATAACAGCGATACATACTGACAGGCAAGCATTGAATGAGCATGCAGTACATGAACATTACGTATAGAAATATATAATGACCTTATTACAGATATAAATATATAATAATTTTTAAATGTTCACGTGTCTTCGGGTAAGGACTAATAGTCCTTTTTAAAAAGCAGTATTTTTTTTAAGCCCATTGGTGTAGTCATGTGACTCAACTCTTGTTTTCCTTTTAGGAATTTTTTTTGCCAACTATTCTTCCTGCCAGGAGCAATGGTTTTAGATTTGGTGGAAGTAGCTGCTCCCCAGAGGATTCAATGGCCAAGCAGAACTTTAAGATCTTTCACGAAATCACCTGACCCTTTGGAATTGCTCTCATGACTGAGAATTTCACCATACGCCCCAGCCCCAATGTCCCAGAACTGATGAGAAATAGGCCTTGCCACAAATGTGAGCAAGTTCTGCTTGGTTTAGAGCAAGCAACCAACCGAACAAAGACCCCTGTGCAGGGAAGGCTCAGACTCTAAACAGAAATCCTTTGACTGAGGTTTTAGGGAGAAGTCTCCAAAGTACTGATGGTTTAGCTGGTTGATCTGATTAGAAGTCGGCATGTCATAAAGCTGCCAGGGAACAGCAAGTGGTAGACCTGAGGGATGTGTGGAGTGGGGCAGCAGTAGCTGATTTGGCTGATCTTTTAGGCCAGATGCAGATAATAATAAAGAACACTCATGGTTTCTTCCTTCTCACCGAGACGCTCATCTGTCTCCCTTTATTCCACAGATCCCTGAGTTACTTTACTGATTTCAGGCTGTGAAGAGAATTTATCGATCTTATTTCTAGCAAAGTATCATTTACTTTTGTTACAAAGCTTGACTAAAATCTGTTAGGTCCCGAGTCATACATATGTAGCTAGCATCTTTACAATATGCTGAACATAAAGTGAAGAACAAGGCCAACTTCTCAAGCTCCCTTTGAGCCTATCTGGTATTGTTCTGAATCCAATTGCAATGCAAATGCAGACATTAAAAAAAATGCTCAAAACCTATATCTAGGAATCCCAGAGTAGAAAGCATGGCATGGCCTGATCTTTAGTTGAACCTTTAAGACTTGTCATGTTGTATTAATATGCACTGAAAAATGAAATTGCCACATTAGACTCATGGTATTATAGAGACCATTACTTTGGATAAGAATAATATAGAGATATAAGCTTAAATGTAGAGTCAATCTAAATTGATTGATTATGTAAATAGATTATGTATGTAATAAATAAATAGATTATTTGTGTACTAGGAAAAATGAATATAAATATTAGATACATAAGGACAAAAAGCCCTAAAGAAGTCTTGGAGAAACTGTAGTTTGAAGAAATACTGTTCCCAAGCACAACTTTTCAGTCACAACACAGTACTTTGGTGCCTGGATATAGCATCATGCAATATCTATTTGTGGACCATTAGGAGTAGCTATTCTGATAAGTCCATTCATGGCCCAATTGGGGCCTTCTTGCCATGGCCGGCCAGGAGTAGTTCACTCAAGCAGAGAAAGTAGCCTGTGAATAGCTTTCTATCCATCTTTGAAAGCAGACTTCCTTGGTACAGTTTTGCTTGTGTCTTAAGTTGAGCGTGTAACTTTACCTGATTGATGGACTTGGATATAAGTGTACCTACTGCAGTGGCTTGTGTGTTGCTTTGATGCTGAAAGCTAAGGCGCTTGTATTTCAAAGACCATTGGGGTCCTGCAGGGTGGGCAGGTTTCAGTACAGCTTCCTGATAAAGGGAGATTTGGAAGAAAACCTCGATAATCTACTTCCCAAAACATGCTAAGGAAAACCAACTGCATCCCTATAGGACATTGTCTGATAGAGTGCTGGAAGAGGAACCTTCTCGGTATGCAGGGATAAAACATGCACCATGGCCACAATAATGGCATATGAATAATCATCAAGACGAGGCAGGGCAGGCAACACCTTCCTCTACTATAATGTAAGGGACTGGCCATGTGTCCGAGTTTAGTTGGAAGCAACTAACAACACCACATATCCTCATGAGAAGACAAGAGATAAGAGGTTGGGCTAGTCATTGCCGTGGGGTAATCACACCCCTTCTCCTCCACTCACCTAGCTCTCCTGCCCTGGCTTCACCAAGATTCATAACACGGTGTGTCCTGAAACAGTGACCAGGAACACCTAGACTTTTCCCACAAGAGAACTCTCTCTCTCTCTCTCTCTCTCTCTCTCTCTCTCTCTCTCTCTCATTAAAATGACTCTTCCCCTCACCCCCTCCTCTCGTTCTCTTCCAAGCAAGCAAGCTCACTGTGCAACACCAGCTCTGAGGAGGGTGAAATGGCTGGATTGTGTGTTAAAGGCAACACCATGTATTTAGGAATAACCTGTTTTTAGGAAATTCAGAACGATCTTCTTACAGTGATGCTGGAGCTAGCCAATTTCTCTTTCAGGGTCACTTGCTTATATTAATAGAAATCCATCTGCATAAAGCGACAGTCTACGTTCCTGTTCCCCGCCTGTCACCAGATGGAGACTTGGTCAATGTGGGCTGCTGTCTTTCACACAGATGCCAGCATATATAAAAAGACAAGTTATTTGGTGGGAATTAGAATAGATGGAGATTAGAACCATTCTAAAACAGACTTGGAGTTCTGCTTTTGACACAGGAAATGCTGTTTACCCCATCTTCAGTGGGATTGCCCAAAATATACCAGTTCCACGCTAAAGATAATTACTCACACTACTTACTAACATATCATGTATTCTTCCAAGAAAGTTAGAAAATAAATTAATAAATTTATTATTTTAAAAGGGTGTGAATGCTTTCTTGCTTGTTTGCTTATGTATTCATATTTTTCTTCACCTTTCCTTGGCAATGGAGTTTGTTTTCTTGTTGTTAATTAATGAATGAACATAGAGGAGCAGGGAATGTCAGGTGGTTCTCAGAACAAGATGGCTGTTAGGTAGAGCTTCCTGTATCCCCTTCCCCTTCCAACCCTTGGGTACTATATGGAACCCCACCAAACTCACTGCCATCAAGTCAAATTGTGACTCGTAGCTACACTCTAGGACAGAGTAGAACGGCCCCTGTGAGTCTCTGGAGTTATAAAAATTTGACAAGGATGGACAGCCTCATCTTTCTCGTGCAGAGCAACTAGTGGGTTTGAAGCTTGTGGTGAGCAGCCAAAATCAGTTATTGACAGCTAGGTGAAAATGCGCCTGAGGCTGTGTTAGCTCCTGCCAATGAAAATGAAGAAAATGTTGCACAAGTTCTTTAGCCCAGGCTGGACTAGCACCTGGGAACACCCTCAGTCCCACAGGCTGAGGACTGGAAAGTGGCTGGTCCTGGGGAAATGTGAAACCCTCTCTCCATAGGACACTGAACTCCACCTAGAGGAGACCTTTGTTTCACGCAGGATCTCTGCCCTACAACTACAACAGTCATTTTTTAGCTACACCCTGGGCCTGAATGCACAGTAGTATACAGACTCTGTGTGTTCCCAAGCCATGTCCTGGAGCACTCTGGTTTGTTTTCCAGATCCCTCACTCTGTAGGCTCACAGTCCACCTATCTAGAATACCCATTGACAATCCCAAATCTTGACAGTCATCTCTTCCATCCTGTACCGCAGCTGGAAGGACCCAGAAGCACTTTGACCATTGTTCACAGCAGTTCATAGCAGACCAAAGAAAGGTCTGTATCTCTCATCTACCCGGAGATGCAGAGCAAGAAGCTGTTGAGGGCTTTTGAAGCTGCTTCAGGAGGTGGCCAACATTCCCCTTGGCTCCCTGCGTTGTTCTTGTTGCTGTGTGGTTTCCATCCTTGTAGCTACAAGACGATTTTGCTATCTCTAAGCTTCAACTCTATTTCCTGGAAGGTTGAAAGATGAAGGGCTAAAATCATGAGACACTTGAGTACACATGTTTTTTTTTATTTTAAATCAAGGACAGGATTATTTTCAGAAAGGGTCACCCAAAGCTTGGCTTTCAACCTAATGGCTCATATTGAGACGCAATGGCCATCTTTAATATTGAGTCTGAGTAAGTGGGTATTTCTAACTGGGCATTCTGCCACCTCAAGGAAATTTGGGTATTTTTAAAAAATCATTTTACTGGGGGCTCATACAATTCTTATCACACTCCATACATACATCCATTGTGTCGAGCACATTTGTATATTTGTTGCCATCAATATTCTCAAGACATTTTCTTTCTCCTTGAGCCCTAGGTATCAGCTCATTTATTTCCGTTCCCCCCTCTACCCTCCCTTCCTCATGAACCCTTCATGATTTGTAATTTTTTTTCATGTCTTACACTGTCCAGGGAGGAGGTTATATGTAGATCATTAAGGTCGGTTCCCCTTTTCTTCCTCACCTTCTCCTTACCTTCCTGGTATCACTACTCTCATTATTGGTCCTGAAGGGGTTATCTGTCTTGGATTCCCTGTGTTTCCAGCTCTTATCTGTATCAGTGTACATGCTCCGGCCTAGTCAGATTTGTAAGGTAGAATTGGGATCATGATAGTGGGGTCAGGGAGGGAGCATTTAGGAACTAGAGAAAAGTTGTATGTTTCATTTGCTACACTGCACCCTGACTGGCTCATTTCCCCCCTGCGATGCTTCTGTAAGGGGATGCCCAGTTGCCTACAGATGGGCTTTAGGTCCCCACTCTGCACTCCCCCTCATTCACAATGATATGATTTTGTGTTCTTCTTCCATGTGGGCTTTGTTGCTTCTGAGCTAAATGGGTGCTTGTTTATCTTCAAGCCTTTAAGATCCCAGATGCTATATCTTTGATAGCCGGGCAACATCAGCTTTCTTCACCACATTTGCTTATGCACTTGCTTTGTCTTCAGCAATCCTTTCAGGAAGGTTAGCATCATGGAATGCCAGGTTACTAGAACAAAGTGTTTTTTGCATTGAGGGGGTGCTTGAATAGAGGCCCAATGCCCATCTGCTACCTTAATACTACACCTATAAATATATGCACATAGATTTATTTCCTCATCATCATATACACATATATTTACATGTGTACATGCCTGTATTTAGAGCTCTATAAATTCCCTTTGCCTCCTAGTTTTTTCCTCTATTTCCTTTTACTTTCCTCTTGTCCCACAATCAGGCTTTCTACACCCTCCTCACCATCGATTTTGGATTACTTGTTCCCTTGTCCCTGCGTTTATTAACATCCACTTCTTCCTCCCCCTTCCTCCGCCCCCCCCCCCCTCCGCTTGTCCTCCTGGAATCATTGGTCCTGTTTTTTTCTCCCCAGATTGTTTATTCTGCCTATCTTAACTAGATAGACCTGTAGAGATAATAATATGCACAAAAACCAAGACATAGCAAAACAAAGAAACAAAAGAAAACAACAACAAACCTAGGACAAAAAAAAGAAAAGCCTGTAAATAATTCAAGGTCAGTTTGTTGACCTTTAGGAGTGTTTTCTGATTGAATATGATGGGGTGCCACGTCCTGGCCCCACAGTCTATTTTTGCTACATTCCCTGGGGACTTCGTTGCTCTGTTCCCCTTGCTGTTCTGTTGCATGCCCTTAGTGTTTTGCCTTGATGTGGTGAGGTCAGATCGGGCACAATTCCCACACTGTGTCTCCAGTGTTGTCCCCTTTAGCACTATGGGTCAGCGTGGGATTGGGCCGGCCTTATGGTCCTTTCTGTGCTTTGGCTGCTGTGATACTGTGGGTGGGAATATCATCCACAGGGCTTGGTGGACCAGGATGTGTGCCACATTCTCTTCCTTATCCTTCATTTTCTCCCATGTGCTCTGATCAGACATGTCCCTCTCCCTGAGAAGTAACTTCAGTGCTATCCTATGAACTGAATTCTTCTGCAGGGAGGGAGCGTTGTCTTCATAGTTGGGATTGGGGCTGACCCTGGGGTCTCTCTATTGATCGCATGCTTCATGCTGGTATATAGCATTCTGGTCTTGGAGCACTGGGTTGAAGTCTGGTCCCTCTTTCCCTGTGGAGATGTAACAATACCCTCCCCTTGGGTGGGTTAGTGCCTCTTTAACCACTAAAATTTAGGTATTTTATGGGAAAGAAAGGAAGTGTAAACATGGGGCAGACGATTAGGAGTGCCACCATACACCAAGTGCAGATAAGGAGTTCAGTCACTTGAGTAATGACATGCTGCCATATCTTTGCTCTCTTGGGTCACCTCCATCTGTGCCCAACACTGTTCAAGACTTCCTCTCTGCTGCTGAAAACTGGAATGAAGTTTCCCCATTGGCTGCAGCCCTCATTCCATTAAGCTCTGTGATATGTCTACTTCCTTTTATTTCCAATTATCTCACGTCAGTTTCATGCAAGCTCATGTCTTTGGACCAAGAATACAGAAGTTATGACATTACAGGGTCTCAGACACAATGAAATCAGTCAGGACTGGAAGAATAAAAGAAAGAATTTAATTCATCGAGGTGCCAGAGAAATACTGGGAACCAGAAATATACATGTCAAGTAAAAGTTCCCCCATCTTTCTCTAAATTCCCATTCTAATTCTAGAGGCAAATCTTGTTTGTCTTGAGTTTATCCTTCCCAAAATGCACTACCCTATAGAAACATGGATGTGCCAAGTAAAGAAAACTACTAGAAAAAGTTTGTAGTTTTGAACCCAACCACAGGCACTGAGTACAGTCTTGAGTATGGATTTCAACTCAATGTAAAGAAAACTCAAATCCTCACAACTAGATCAATAGGTGACATCATGATAAACAGAGAAAAGATAAGGATTTCATCTTGCTTGGATCTACAACCAGGGGTCATGGAAGCAGCAGTCAAGAAATCAAATGACTCTTTACACTGAATAAATCATCTGTACAAGACCTCTTTAAAGAGTTGAAAAGCAAGGATGCCATTTTGAGGACTAAGGTCTGCCTGACAAAGTCATGATATTTTCAGTTGCCTCCTGTACCTGTGAAAGTTGGACATTGAAGACCAAAGAAGAATTGATGCATTTGAATTATGGTGCTGACAAAGAATATTGAAAGGACCATGGATTTCCCAAATAACACAGATATATCTTGGAAGAATTAGAGGCAAGGATGATGAGACTTTGTCTCGTGTACTTTGGCTATGTTATCACGAGAGACTAGTCCCTGGTAAAGGACATCATGCTTGTAAAGTGGTAGTGCAACTAAAAAGAGGGAGGCTTTCAACAAGATGGATTGACTGAGTGGCTCCAACACTGAGCTCAAACAACTGTGAGGATGGGACAGGACCAGGTGGTGTTTTGTTATACTGTACATAGGTCACTTGAGTAGGATCCACCTAACAGGCACACACTATCAAGAGGACCCTTGAAAGTCAGACCGGACCCTTTCCTTCTGAAAGGGTACAGCCTTGAAAATCCAATGGGACCATTCAATTCTGCACGCCTGGGGTCGCTATGGGTCTGAACAGCATGTTGGCAACTGACAATCACAGCTCAATATTATCACGTATGGTAGTGTTTCTCTAAATGGGACACAAATGGAAGTGCTCCAAATATTTGTTGTACATTTTAATATTTCTCAGAAAACAGTACATCTTGTATATCCCCCCCTACTTGAACCTACCAGTGCCTTCACAGAAGAAGGATGAGGTAATCTGCTTCCATAAAGATTTACAGCATCAGCACCGGCATGGGACAGTTCTACTCTGTCTTCTAGGGTTGCTGTGCATTGAAATTGACTTGACAGTAGTGGGTTTGAGGTTCATTCTTCTGGATGTCACATTATACCGATGTATAAAAATGTCTTAAACTATCTCTCTCCTGCGGGATGTCAAACTTAGTTCTAATTATTCACCACTAACAATAATATTGCAATGAACTTCTTTCTACAATGGACTTTAATCACCTACGTGAGTATATGCGTTGAGCAATTTTCTACCAGTGTAATAGAAAATCATGTTTATTGAAAAGCATGCAATTGATACTGCCCCAGAGTGAAATCGATTCTGCCCCAGAAAATCCTAGTTACACAGATAGAGTAATTAAAACTATTTTCTGTCCCCAGTCAAGTGAGAACTGATTTCCACATTCACAATAAGCTACAATTCAAGACTCAGGAAGAAATGCCCCCTCTCCTTGGGCTTCTCTATTTGACATTTAAGCAATATTCTTGCCCCAGAAAAACTGACAACTTAATAATAAACTACAAAGTTTCTTAGCACTATGCTTTTACAAACTATGGTTCATAACTGGTGTTAAAATTTGAATAAATGAAGAGAAAATGAAGCAAATTTACCTTCAAATAGCCTGATAGCAGTTATCCTTGAACAACTCCGAGGAATCCATGTGGATCAGAATAGGTCTGTGCTCCATAGTATTTCAATGGCTGGGTTTTTTTGGAAGTATATGGCCAGGACTTAATTCCAATAAACCTCTGGGTAAATTTGAAGTTCCAAACATTCACTTAGCAACTAACCATGAGAGTGTGTCAAAATGTTTGTGGCAAAATTAAATTAAAGATACCCATGAATATACTTATAGGTTTGACAGATGATATTTGCATATGTATATCTGCTTTTGTTACAAATATATCCATGAATGTGATAGAACGTAGAGGAAACACAATTATCAAAAAAAATTTAGACCTAACTAAACAAATACCATAGCTCACAAAGATGATGTTCTACATTCTTACATTGGTGTACAGCAACTAGGGCCTTAAAGGTTCATGACTGGCCATCTGAGGTACAAATATTAATCTCTCTTTGTGAAGAGGAAATAATAGTGACAAAAACAGAACGACACACAGAAACAATTTGTCCAGTGGACTGAAAGACCACGCAAACATCTGTCTCCATGACCCTGAGACCAACAGAGCTAGAAAGTGCCCAACTACCACTACCAACTGCTCTGAAAAGGATCACATTAGAAAGTGCTGGATAGAAAGGGAGAAATATGTGCAACTCAATATCACGAGAGAGACCAGACTTACTGGCTGAGTAGAAACTGGTGAATTCATTCCATCAGTCTCCAGGCAGTCTCCATGTAGGAAACTACATTCCTTACCCTTTATGTCTAGAACTGAATTCATCGCCGTGTTAGAATAATCAACCTTTTAAGAGAAAATGGAGTATTTACCCAATGATAAAGTTCAGAAGGTGAGGAAAGGAAAAAGAATGGAAATGAGAAACACAGGGGGAAGTGGGATAAATGAAAGTACATTGATTAAAGAGCCCCCAATGAAACGATTTTTTAAAGATAATTTAAGTACAAACCAGAAAAAGAGAGAAAGTACTTGAGGGGTTTGCCAGGGATGAGGGGAATCAGAATGTGTATGAATTATTGAATGGAAAGCTAGTGATTTGTCCTGTAACCTTTCACCTAATTCATAATAAATAACAAAAAAGGGGAAATTTCTCATGAACGTTTTGAAGGCCCTCAAATAACCAGAAGTGCTATTTTGTTAGTTATTGTTTGTTTGCCTTTGTTTCCTTCTACTCCACTAAGCTATAGTGTGTATTTTATTAGAAATTTTTTTGGAGGAATACTGTGGTTTTTTAATGAAAAGAAATCTGTATATTTAATGTTGTAGAATTTCAAATTTACAAATACTTTTAGATACACAGGAGATTTTGTAGTAAGTATCTTCTTCCTAAAGGTCAACCTATCTTGCCCATTCCCTCCACATTTACTTCTTTCATTGGTGGTAATTCTGAAAGTTTCAGTGGAAGAATGAATGGATATATGAAATATATTTTCCTGTCTTGAAAAACTGTATTCCAAGAATTTGAAAACTGGAAGAAATAGATAAATTTCTAGAAATGTGTTGTACTAGCCCCAGTAAAATGACTTATATATTAAAAAACAAATGCATTAGTTACCTAAATTACCACAGACTGATGTAGAAAATATCAGCCAGCCCCAAATAGATCTACTCATTAAAAAAGAACCCTCTCATGCTGGGAGAGTGGAGGGTGAGTGGGTTGGAAAGGGGGAACTGATTACAAGGAGCCACATGTGACCTCTTCCCTGGGAGAGGGACAGCAGAGAAGGGGGGAAGGGAGACCCCGAATAGGGCAAGATATGACAAAATAACGAGGTATAAATTACCAAGGGCATATGAGGGAGGGGGGAAAGGGGAGGGAGGGGGGGGAAAAAAGAAGACCTGATGCAAGGGGCTTAAGTGGAGAGCAAATGCCTTGAGAATGATTGGGGCAGGGAATGTATGGATGTGCTTTATACAATTGATGTATGTATATGTATGGATTGTGGTAAGAGTTGTTGGAGTCCCTAATAAAATGTAAAAAAAGAAAAGAGGAGAAAAAAATGATTAGGGCAAAGACTGTACAGATGTGCTTTATACAATTGATGTATGTATATGTATGAACTGTGATAAGAATTGTATGAGCCCCAATAAATTGTTTAAAAAAAATAATAAAATAAAAATTTATTAAAAAAAAAAAGAACCCTCTCAACATGAAAAAGTCCAGACCAGATAGTTTGACTTGGGAGATGAGTTAACAACAATCCTATAAGAATTCTTTCACAATATACAAATGGACAGCATATTAACAAGCTCATTTTATGAAGTAGCTATAACTTTAATACCTAAGCCAGGCAAAGACACCACCAGAATTGAAAACAGTAGACCAATATAGCTGATGAATATAGATGACAAGATTTTCAGTAAAATTCTGTACAACAGAATTCAAGAAACAATGATCATGATCAAATGAGATTCATACCAGATACGCAAGGACAGTTTTAATATTAGAAAAACAATCAATGTAATTCACTACATAAACAGAATAAAGAAGATTATCTCAATAGAAATAGAAATGCAGAAAAGGCATTTGATAACAATAAACATCAATTCTTTTTTTGAATCATTTTCTTGGGGCTCATAAACTCTTATCACAATCCATACATACATCAATTGTGTAAAGTACACGTATACATTCGTTGCCTTCATTATTCTCAAAATTCACTTTCCACTTGGGTTCCTGGAATCAGCTCCTCATTTTCCTTTTTTCCCTCCTCCTCCCTCCCTGCTTCCCCTCCCTCATGAACCCTTAATAATTCATAAATTATTATTATATCTTATCTTACACTGTCCAGTGTCTCCCTTTACCCACTTTCCTGTTGCCCATCCCCCAGAGAGGAGATTATATGTAGATCCCCGAGATCGGTTCCCCCTTTCTACCCTACCTTCCCTCCCGCTATCTCCACTCTCACCATTGGTCCTGAGGGGTTCATCTGTCCTATATTCCCTGTTTTTCCAGATCCCAACTGTACCGCTGTGCATCCTCTGGTCTAACCAGGTTTGCAAGGTAGAATTGGGATCATGATAGTTGGGGGGTGGTTGGAGCTGCAGGAAGCCCTTAAGAACCAGAGGAAGGTTGTGAGTTTCATTATTGCTACACTGAACCCTGAGTGACTCATCTCCTCCCCACTACCCCTCTGCAAGGTATGGCCAGTTTTCTACAGATGGACATTGGGTCCCCATCATGCACTCCCCTCATTCACGATGATATGATTTTTTCCCCCACCTCTGGTGCTTGACACCTGGTCCCCTCAGCCCTTCATGATTACACATGCTGGTGTGCTGCTTCCATGTGGGCTTTGTTGCTTCTGGGCTAGATGGCTGCTTGTTTACATTCAAGCCTTTAAGTCCCCAGACGTTATATCTCTTGATAGCCAGGCATCATCAGCCTTCTTCACCACACTTACTTATGCACACATTCGTCTTCAGCATTTATGTGGGGAACGTGATCACACAATGATGGTTTTTGTTCTTTGGTGTCTGCTACCTGATCCCTTCAATACCTCGTGTTCACTTAGGCTTGTATGCTTCTTCTCTGTGGGCTTTCTTGTTTCTGAGCTAGATGGCTGCTTGTTTGCCTTCAAGCCTTTAAGACCCCAGATGCTATATCTTTTTGATAGTCGTGCACCATCAGCTTTCTTCACCACATTTGCTTATGCACAGGTCTGTCTTCAGCAATCTTGTCAGGAAGGTGGGTATCATGGAATTACTGTTTAGCTGAGCAAGGTGCTCTTGTATTGAGGGAATGCATGCAAGGAAGTCCAATGTCCACCTGCTATGCTACTACTGAACCTATAAATATATGCACATATGTCTATTTCCCCCATAATCATAAATATATTTACATATGTACATGTCTGTATTTAGGCTTCTCTGTATGCCCTTCGCCTCCTACTCCTTTCCTCTATTTCCTTACACTTTCCTCCTGTCCCATTACCATGTTCAGCCTTCATTCTGGTTTCAGTAATTCCTCTCAGTTACCTTGGCCTTGGCCACTCCCTACCAGTTCTCCCATCCCCTCCCTCCACTTGTTTTGAACCACTCCTTGTTCCCTTGTCCATGGGTTGACCAATACCTCCTCCCTTCCCCTACCTTCCACACTCTCATGTCCCTCCGGGACCATTGGTCCTGTTATTTTCTTCTCACATTGTTTGTCCAGCCTATCTTATCTAGGTGGACCTGCAGATATAGTAATATGTGCATAAAAATGTGGATGACTTTGACAGCATCAAAGTGTCACATACGAACATGGCATCAACAGCAGCAACAATGACAATCTAACAAACAAAAAAACCACTCACCGACACAAAATTTAAAAGAAGAGAAAAAAAGCCTATTATTAGTTCAAAGTCTATTTATTGACCTTTAGGAGTGTTTTCTGAACGAGTCTGATGGGGTGCCACGTCCTGGCCCCAACGTCCATCTTTTATACTCCCTCGAGACCACCTTGCTCTGCTTCACCCCGACCACTCCATTGCATGCCGCCAGTGTTTTGCCTCAGTGTGGTGAGGTGAGCTCAGTCGCACCCCTCCCCCCATTGTGTCTCCATGGGTCATGGATCAGTGCAGGATGTCATAGGTCAGTGTAGGATGTCACATCTCACCATGGGGCTGGCTATATGGTCCTCTCTGTACATTGGGCCCTTCAAGCTGGGCTTGGTGGGCCCAGATGTGCTCCACTCCGTTCTTCCTCCTTCCTTTTCTTCAGTTTCCTTCTGGATGTGGTGTGGTCGGTCAGTTCCTTCCCACACCAGACGATCTAGTTTCATTTTCTGTGGTACTCCCTTCGATGGTGGGGGTCAGGCTAATTCTGGTTGGGGCCACTGTATGGTCCAGTCTCTTTGTGGATTCCTCCCCATGTTACGTTGCCCTCCTAGTTTGGTGTGCCATGGTGGGGTTCGTATGCATGTTCCAGTTCTGTAGGGATACAACCAATACTCTCCCCCTGGGTGGGTTAGTGCCCTGTACCCCCCATGCCATCCACTCGGTTTCTCCCCACCCTGCTTCTCCCTCCACCTGCCCCCTTTCCCTTCATTATGTTGGGCTCTCGTATACCTCCCTTGGTGTGGCCTGGCCTCCCTCCAACTACCTATGCTTCCACCTGTTTATACATCAATTCTTGATTTAAAAAACACTCAATAAATTAGGAATAGAAGGAAAGCTCTTCAATGTCATATAGATCTTATATGCAAAATCAATACCGGTATCTCATTTAGTGGAGAGAAATGGAAAACATCCCTTTCAAATTGGAGCCATACAGGGTTGCTCTTTATCATTAAAAAAAATTTCCTACAGCTCTGGATAACCCTAGAAGTCTTAGCCAGAGCTGTAAGACATTAAATATATATATATATATATATATATATATATATATATATATATATATGGCAGATACATAGACACAGACAAAACAAAACCCTCTTTATTTTTAGATGATATAATCCTACATATAGAAAACCCCAAAGATTAAATAAAAACTTTTTAGAATGAATTGTTAATGTTGGTAGCTTAGCAGGCCATAAGATCTACATACAGAAATCAGTTGGATTCTTGTATATTAAAGATGACACTAAAAATATATATATTAAAAGAACAATATCATTTATAATAGCTACACAAAAAAATCAAGTTTGAGGAAATCTTACCAGAGAAGCAAAAGGATTATTCAAAGAAAATTACAAAACCTCCTATAAGAAACTCAAAGAGTTTTACATAAATGGAAAAAGTTGCCATGCTCCTGGATGGATATACTAAACATAGTGGAAATGTCCATATTACCAAAAACACTTTCCAAATTAATTGCAATTTTGATCTGAGTCCCAGCACAAGTCTTCAAAAAAAAAAATGAGAAACAAAGAGCCAACTTTATATGGAAAGGAAAGAAACCAGGATAAGTAAAATAATATTAATAAACAAAAGCAACATGGTAGGCCTTTCACTCCCAGACTTAAAACAAATTATATATAGTCACAGTAAACAACACTGCTTTCTACTGGTACAAAAATATACATTGTGACCAATGGATTAGAATTGAGATTCCAGAAATACAACCAAGTACCTATAGACTCCTGATCTGTAATAAAGCACCAACACACATTTAGTAGGGAAGGGATAGATTTTTCAATAAATGGCACCTGAAAAATGGGATCTTCACATGAAAAAGGATAAAAGAAGACCCATAATTCATACCATGCATCAAAAATTAATTCAAGATGCACCAAACACCTAAATATAAATCCCAGAAATGTAAAAACCATCCATGAAAAAAATGACTAACTTAAGGGCCATAATACAAGGCATAAAAATACAACTGAGTATAATGAAAAATATCCACACTTAGGAAGACAAATTAAATGACTAGGACCTTCTGAAAACATGACATTTATGCACATCAAAAGATATCCTCAAAAGAATTAAAAGAACACACTGATTGGGGAAAGATGTTGCATAATAATACATAAAAATAAGAGATGATTTCAAAAATCTATAGAAAACTAACAACCTTAATAAAAATAAAAATAAAAATAAATAAATAACCCAATTGAAAACTGGAACAAGACATAAACTGACAATTTACTAAACATGACATCCAGGTAACAAGCAAGCATATGATGAAATGTTCATGTTCATTAGCAATTAGAGAAATACAAATTAAAACATCAATAAGATGACACCACTTCACACTTAACCTCTTAGAAAAATTCAACATAAAATAATAAATACTGGAGAAGATGGGGAGGGAATGGAATGCTGCTGAGACTGCAGAATTGTACAACCACTATGGAAATCAGTGTGGCACTTTTTAAACAAATGCAAAATGCAGTTACCTTATGAACCTGCAATCCCCAAAGAAATTTTAAAAATACCTAATGGACAGACATACGCACCCCTATGCTTATTTCAGACATTTCTATAATAGCAAAACTATGGAAACAACCTAAAACTCTGATTATAGAGGAATGGATAAACAAACTGGTACATTCATGCAATGGTATATCAATAAAAAACAATAACTCACTCTTAAACACCACAAGACATGAACAAAGCTAGAGAACATTACGTTTAACAAAGTTAGTCTATTTATCAAGGCAAATATTTAATGATACCATTATTAAAAGGAAAAACAAAGAAAAAGAAGTGTATTTTAACACCTAAGGATAAGACTTTGCTGAGTAAGAGGAACTCAGGGATAGGGACGGGGTGGGGACAGGAAAAGGAGGACAGGAAATTATTGAATGAAGGAACAATGATGGAGGCAGGGGAAAGAACTATATTTATGGGGGAAGGGGCTTAACTGGATACTATCACTGATTTAATTTGATGAGCTAAGTTGTGCAACTAAATGGAATATTTTTTATTTCAGAAACCAAATATACTATAAGTTAATTAATTAAAATTTGAGAGCAAGAGAGAAGACTGACCATCTTAAAACCCCTCAAATCTAAACATTGGTCCGCGTGGCTAAAAAAAGGGGGTGGGAGATAAAGTAAAACTGAATTGGACTTGGATTCTTTAGTGACATACAAGTTCATTTGTTAACAGTTAGGAACATTAGGAGCAATTCTTTCTCTCCTAACTCCGTAGAAGTATGTCTATTGGAATGTGCACTGATACATGTAAAAGAACACTACAAAAGCAATTATATTCAAGTGCTCAAATGGAGAGCTTTTGAAAGTGGTTCTGCCAACTCCTGGTGTAGTAATGGGCTATGCTGTGTTGATGCTTGAAGTGCTGGACTATCAACAAAATGCTTGTCAATTCATATCCAGAGGAACCCACAAAATAAGACCTAGAGATCTGCTTCCAAAGTCCTAAGAGGTAGCTCTGTGGCAGTGAGTTTGGTTTTGAGAGTTCTACCCTGCACTCTTGTGGTCTCCAGGAATGAGAATGGATTCCATGGCACCTAACGAAAACAGAGTAGTAAAATTCCATACATATACGTTCTGACAGCTCTATTTTGTTGACTTTGACGTTAGGTCGAGGTAGGGACTAGATGTTAGGTCAACATGTTTCAGAGATGTATATTTTAAGGACTTTTAAAAAGGTGAACACAATTTTCTATCCACATCAGAAGGACTTTCATGATGTCTCCAAACATTTGCTGGATCTAGAAATATAGCATTTTAGCAGATTTAACCTAAGCTTTCCACTGTTCTGTCATGCTCAAGGTCTGAGAAATTATCGCTCTTTCTGTTACCTGGTCTGGTGTTATGTAAAAGTAAGTCCTTTGTTTGTCTTTGTTCGGTGACTCTTTCTGTACAGAGGATTGATGACCCAAGGTCTCCTGCACACCAGCGATGGGTTATTTTCAGGACATTCCCCACAGGAAATCTGCCTTTCTTTCTTCAACCTTTTATCCATTTCGGAGTTACACATTGGCAGTTATGATCACAGCCCTCTTACTTTGGGAATGGTCATGAGAAGGAAAAAAATTCTTAAAAGGATAATCTTTTAATCCTCCCCTTTCTTTCATAGTTAAACTCTTAGGTCTGAAAACACTTGTCCAGCTCTTTTCCATTTGCAGAAAAGTCTATTTTCCTTGGTGACCTGGTGGTGTGTGCACCCCATTTCTGATTTCAGAGTCCCTAGCATTTTCTATACCATTTCAAAGTGAGGACAGAGAGACACTGAAAGAACTGAGAGGAAACACACAGTTTTTCTTCCCAAGCAGGCTTTCCCTCTTGTTTCCTAGCTGCCTCACTCTGAACTCTCCGGGACCTCCAGTGACTAGAATAACTAGTTGGTAAGACCAGTTGTATGCAGTTTTCGGTACACAGGAAGAGCTATATAAATGGCAGGGCAACCCTCCCAATGGCTTCCTAGTCTTTTGTGAGGGCATGCCTACCCTCTTTCAGGCTCTGAACCAGCATCCAGGCTTACTCAATTTCATCGTGATGTGTTGTTTTAGTGAATCTGTAGCTTGTAGCAGAGTGTTCGAAGTTGAGAGACCTGGATTCTAATTACTGTGAGATTTTATGTTTCCTCTGACATTCTCGGTTCTGAACATTGTAAAATAAAAATTTCATCTTCACTTCTAAGTTTTCTGCTAGCCTTACATATATTGTGTAGAGGGGTAAATGCCACAATTTTAGAGAAATAATTGTAAGAAGCATCAGTATTTTTTTGAATTTTTAAAAAAATTCATACATCTCTTATTACAATCCATACATACAATTGTGTAAAGCACATTTGCACATTCATTGCCCTCATCATTCTCAAAACATTTGCTCTCCATCTAAACCCCTGACATTAACTCCTCATTTTCTCCTCCCTCCCTGCTCCCCCCACCCTCATGACCCTTGATAATTTATAAATTGTTATTTTGTCATATCTTTCCCTGTCCAACGTCTTCCTTCAGCCACTTTTTTGTTGTCCATTCCACAGGGAGGAGGTTATATGTAGATCCTTGTAATCGGTTCCCACTTTCCAAACCACCCTCCCACTACCCTCCCAGTCGCCACTCACACCACTGGTCCTGAAGGTATCAAACGCTCTGGATTCTCTGTGTTTCCAGTACCTATCTGTACCAATGTACATCCTCTGGTCTAGCAAGATCTGTAAGGTAGAATTGGGATAGTTGGGGGAGGAAGCATTTAAGAACTAGAGGAAAGTTGTATGTTTCATCGTTCCTACATCATACCCTGACTGGTTTGTCTCCTCCCCATGACCCCTCCGTAAGGGGATACCCAGTGGTCTACAAATTGGCTTTGCATATCCACTCCGCACTTCCCACCTCATTCACAATTATTTTTGTTTTGATGATGCCTGATACCTGATCCCTTCAGCACCTTGTGATCACACAGGCTGCTGTGCTTCTTCCATGTGGGCTTTGTTGCTTCTGAGCTAGATGGCTGCTTGTTTACCTTCAAGCCTTTAAGACCCCAGATGCTGTATCTTTTGATAGCCGGGAACCATCAGCTATCTTCACCACATTTGCTTATTTACCCGCTTTGTCTTCAGCGATTGTGTCATGAAGGTGAGCACCACAGGATGCCAGTTTAATAGAACAAAGTGTTCTTGCATTGAGTAAGTACTTGAGTGTAGGCCCACTGGCCATCTGCTACCTTAATACTAAACCTATAACTTTATGCATATAGATATATTTCCTCCTCCTCATATATAAATATATTTACATATGTACATGCCTTTATTTAGACCTCTATAAATGCCCTTTGCCTACCAGGCTCCCTACACCCTCCTCACCACCGATTTGGATCACTTGTTGTTCCCTTGTCCCTGGGTTTACTAATACCACTACCTTTCCCCTCACATCCCCCTCTCCCATGTCCCCCCGGAACTGTTGGTCCTGTTGTTTTCTCCTTTAGATTGTTCATCCAGCCTATCTTATTTAGATAGACCTGCAGAGATAATAACATGGACAAAAACAAGACTGAGCAAAACGAAACAACAATATACAGCAAAACAACAACAAAAAACCAATGACAAAAACAAAACAAAACACAACAAGTAAGAAAAGCTTGTAGTTAGTTCAATGATTGTTTTTTGGCCTTTAGGAGTGTTTTCTAATCCATTCTGTTGGGGCACCAAGCCTTGGCCCCAAAGTCCACCTTAGGCATTCCCTGGGGACCTCGCTGCTCCATTCCCTTGCTGTTCTGTTGCACCCCCTTAGTGTTTTCCCTTGGTGTGGCGGGATCAGATCGGGCGCAATTCCCACACTGTGTCTCAGGTGTTGTCCCCTGTAGGGCTATGGGTCAGTGAGGGACGTCGTGTCTCATAGTGGGGCTAGCCATGTGGTCCTCTCTGTAGACTGGCTGCTCTGAGTGGGACATTGTCCTCCAGGCTTAGTGGGCCATGATGTGTTCCACTCTCTCCTCCTGCCCCTTCATCTGCTCCCATGTGCTCTGATCAGACATGTCCCTTTCCCAGAGCTGCAGATTCCGTGCCATCCTCTGAAATACATTCTTCTGGGGGGAGGAGCAGGTGTCCACACTGTTGGGATTGGGCTTAGCCCGTCAGACCAGTATTTCTTTTGTCTTCTAGATTTTTTATCTGTTTTGCAAGAAAACAACAACAACAAACAACCACTGCCATTAAATTGATTCTGACACATAGTGACACTGTACAGGGTTTCTGAAGCCATATATCTTTAAGGGAACAGATAATCTCATCTTTCTCAGAGCAGCTGGTGGTTGGTGGTGATATTATGCAAGCATTGCCCATTATTGTAAATGTATCATTTTATCCAGCAACATATATATATACAACTCATGCTTCTCTTAATGACCTGTGGTAGTCAAATGCATTCAAGGTGGGAAAAGGCCTCTGGTCACTTCATTTATTCATTCACTAGTGAAAGCCTTTCTACCTGGACTTTAGGTATTTTCTCTTCAAGGTGTGCAGAGTTCTTCATAGTCCACATTGGAAGGATCCAACTTGGAAAGCCTTAAAGTCTCTAACTGAATAGGTTTAACCTTAAATATAACTGTTTCAGATTAAGGAAACTGACATACTCCTTTGGACTTAAAGTTGAAAAGCCCTAGGGTGAGAAGAAGAAGATGACTACTATTTCAATTTTGTGCCTTGAAATCATTGAACTTTGGTTTATGTCTTTTGCTTTCAAGGTTGCCCATCAATTGGCAACTTGAGATCAATGTATAGTTGCTATTTTCGTTTTGTGACAGCATGCCTTAGCTCTTAGCAGGTATAGTTTGGCCTTAGTGAATGAATGTCACCAAGATTTTGGCCCAGTGTCTACTTTTCATTGTTTTTTAAACAGTGTTCAGTCACTTAAGTTTTTAATCTGTATAAGTGAGCATTCCATGTATGTTAGTACAGCAAGTTTTCTTTTATATATACATTTTCTTTTTCTCCATAGTATTTTACATTTTAATCCTTTGACTAGATTAGTGATATTATCATTAGTTACCAAATGTCACCTGCAGTCTACCTATTTAATTTCACAAAAACCTGATAATACTGCCTTTATAGTGGAGCAGGGATATATATATATATATATACACTTTAGATATATGAATGGATTTTAAGTTTCCATCCAACTGTAAGCCTTAATATAAAATAATTAGTTCTACTGATGTGGTCCTGCTAAATAATTGCCCTCATAAAGTGGCCACTGAAGATATTAGTGCTAAACAAATTGTGGTGAAGAAATTAGATGGTGCCCTAATAGGAGAAAGAGTACCACCTGGGGTTATAAAAGCTTGTGTTAAAACTTGTAGTAATCTAGATGAGATATGAGATAAGTGTGCACAGAAAGAGCAGAGGCTGGTGAGATCTAAAGATTGTAAATAAAACAATCTAAAGCCAGAAGAGGAAATTGTAGTAGAGCAGTGTTTCTCAACTTGTGTGTCCAAAAGACCCTTTGGGGACCAAAAGACCCTTTCACAGGTGTCGCCTGATTCATAACAGTAGCAAAATTACAGTTATGAAGTAGCAGTGAAAATAATTTTATGGTTAAAGGGTCATGGCATTAGGAAGGTGGAGAACCACTTATTAAAGTTTGAATCCTGAGTGCCTGGTCTGCAGAGGTTTGCAGTGATAGTGAAAGCCCAAAATTAATTTGCAGAGTCCCTGTATGGATTACGCCTCCACTGAGATACTTTGGACAATTGACCAGGGATGTAAACAGTCTTGTCTTCAGAGTGCATTGAAAAGTAGATTACTGCAGATGGTTAAGTTGAAATTCAACATCTTATTCTTTGTTTTTCTTTTTAACCCATTTACACCTTGTTCTAATTTTAATTATGCTCTGCTTCCTTTTGGATTGAGGTTTTTCTGTGTTTCATATTGTTGTATTTTAAAATATGATTTTCTTTATATGAAATCCAGATCAAGGAAATCTATAGAGGCAGTAAGTAAATCAATAGTTCCTTAAGATTATAAAAGGGGACATTAGATAATATGAGGAGGTAATAATAATGGGACTAAGAATGAAGAAAACTATCAAAAATTGTTTGTGATGATGCTTGCAAAACTCTTTTTAATGTATCTAGAACATGCATTGCGTGGTACACAAATTAGATGTCAATAAAATGGTTAAATTTTTGAAATTAGCAAAATAGATACTTATAAGTCTGTGAGAACTACAAATAAAATCTTACAATATTTCAAACAGAAAAAAATAGCGAATGCCTTTAAACCATCCCGGTAGACCATGGTGAGACACAGAGATTAGTATCACACGACTTCTGTCCTCATGAAACAGAGGTTCATTATTAAAGAGAATATAAAATGAGTGCAATGAATTGCTATGAAAATTCAAAGCAGGATACATTTTCCTTTAGGAGAAATGTCTAGGAAGTCTTTATGAATAAGTTCCGTTCTTTTTTTGAAAATCATTTTATTAGGGGCTCATACGACTCTTATCACAATCCATACATACATCAATTGTGTAAAGCACATTTGTACATTCATTACCCTCATCATTCTTAAAACATTTGTTCTCCACTTAAGCCCTTGGCATCAGGTCCTCATTATTTCCCCCTCCCTCCTCGCTCATCCCTCATGAACCATTGATAATTTATAAATTATTATTTTGTCATATCTTGCCCTGTCCGACATCTCCCTTCACCCACTTTTCTTTAGTCTGTCCCCCAGGGAGGAGATCACGTGTAGATCCTTGTAATCGGTTCCCCCTTTCCCTCTACCCTCTCAGTATCGCTTCTCACACCACTGGTCCTAAAGCAATCACCTGCCCTGGATTCGCTGTGTTTCCAGTTCCTATCTGTACCAGTGTACATCTTCTGGTCTAGTCAGACTTACAAGGTAGAATTGGGATCATGATAGTGGAGGGGGTAGGAAGCATTTAGGAACTAGAGGAATGTTGTATTTTTCATCATTGCTACATCGCACCCTGTCTGTCTCGTCTCCACCCCGAGACCCCTCTGCAGGGTGATCTCCAGTGGTCTACAAATGGACTTTGGGTCTCCACTCCGCACTTCCCCCCTCATTTACTATGGTAAGATTTTTTGTTCTGATAATGCCTGATACCTGATCTCTTCAACACCTCGTGATTGCACAGGCTGGTGTGCTTCTTCCAAGTGTGCTTTGTTGCTTCTGAGTTAGATGACCGCTTGTTTACCTTCAAGCCTTTAAGACCCCAGATGCTATATCCTTTGATAGCCAGGCAACATCAGCTTTCTTCACCACATTTCCTTATGCACACGCTTTGTTTTCAGTGGTGTGTCAGGAAGATGAGCATCATAGAATGCCAGTTTAATAGAACAAAATATTCTTGCATTGAGTGAGTACTTGAGTGGAGGCCCAATGTCCATCTGCTACCTTAATACCAAACCTGTAAATATAGGCACATAAATCTATTTCCCCATCCTCATATATAAATATGTACACACACACACACACACACACACACACACACACACACACACACACCCTCTATAAATGCCCTTTGCCTCCCAGCTCTTTCTTCTATTTCCCTTGACTTTCCTCCTGTCCCACTATCATGCTCAGTCCCCAACAGGGTTTCAGCAAT
Organism: Tenrec ecaudatus; assembly: GCF_050624435.1. NCBI lineage: Eukaryota > Metazoa > Chordata > Mammalia > Afrosoricida > Tenrecidae > Tenrec > Tenrec ecaudatus. The sequence goes on along the minus strand of NC_134530.1, from coordinate 298,445,522 downwards.
TCATCTTTGTTACATTACCCTCGATCAATTTGGATCACTTGTTGTTCCTTTGTCCCTGGGTTTGCTAAAACCTCTTCCTTACCGCACCTCCCCTTCTCCCATGTCCTGCCAGAACTGTCGGTCCCTTTTTTCTTCTCCAGATTGTTCATCCAGCCTATCTTATTTAGACAGACCTGCGGAGATAATAACATGCACAAAAACAAGACAGAACAAAACCAAGCAACAATATACAACAAAACAAAAAGAAAACAATGACAACAAAACAAAGCACTAGAAAGAAAAACTTGTAGTTAGTTCAAAGACTGTTGGCCTTTAGGAATGTTTTCCAGTCCAGTCTGTTGGGGCACCATGCCGTGGCCCCAAAGTCTACCTTCAGCATTCCCTGGAGACCTCGCCGCTCTATTCCCTTGCTGTTCTGTTGCACCCCCTTAGTGTTTTGCCTCGGTGTGGCGGGATCAGATTGGGTGCAATTCCCACACTGTGTCTCCAGTATTGTACTCTGTTGAGCTATGGGTCAGTGAGGGGCGTCATGTCTCATAGAGGGGCTGGAAATGTGGTCCTCTCTGTGGACTGGCTGCTCTAATTGGGGTCATCATCCTCAAGGCCTGGTGTTCCAGGGTGTGCTCCCTCTCTCCTCCTCCTCCTCCTTAGTTAGCACCCGTGTGCTCTGATCAGATACGTCCCTCTCCCAGAGCTGCAGATTCAATGCTGTCTTTTGAAATAAATTCTTCAGTAGTTGGGATTGGGGCCGGCCCTCCAGACCTCTCCACGGGTTCCCTACTCCAATGCCGGCATGTTGCATTCACATCTTGGAGCACTGGGTTTAAGTCTGGTCCCTCTTTTCCTGTGGAGATATAAATCATCCCCTCCCCTTGGGTGGGTTAGTCCCCTGTGCCCCTGCTACCCATTTCTTTTTTATTATATTTTTCCTTTCCCCACCTACTTTTTAATTGTCTACCATGTGTATCCCTGTATTTGATTGGGTGCCTTCTATATTACCTGGTCCTCACCCCAGGAATGTTTGTATACAGTAGCTTTTTCCCTATGCCACGTTTGCATGTTTTTAATGCTTACCTCAGTGGACTCATGTTGTATTTGTCCTTTTGTGTTTGACTTACTTTGCTTAGCATGATTTCCTCCAGTTCTTCCTATGCAGCAATGTGCTTCATACGTTCATCACTGCTTTTTAGCGATGTGTAGTACTCCCTTATATGTATATATGACAGTTTTTTAATCCAATCATCAGTTGATGGAAATTTGGGTTGGTTCCAACTCCTTGCAATTATGAACTATGCTGAAATGAACATTGGAGCACAGCTGTCTGGCCTTGGTTTGTTTCTTGCCTCTTCTGGGTATATGCCCAGTAGGGGGATTGCTGGGTCGTATGGTAGCTCAATTTCTATCTGTTTTAAATATCATCAGATAGATTTCCATAGTGGTCATACATACTTACAAGTCCATCAACACTCAAGTTGGTCCCATTTCTCTCATTGATGGCCCTAATAGTTTGGGATTTTACTTGAAGGTCTGTGATCCACCTTGAGTTTATTCTTGTGCATGGAGTGAGATTAGGGCCTTGCTTCATTTTTCTGCAGATAGATATTCATTTTGTCCAGCGCCACTTGTTAAGAGGGCATCTACTTCCCACTGGATATTTTGGGGGGCCCTTATCAAAGATCAGTTGGCTGTATGCTGATGATTTTATTTCTGGGTTTTCAGTTCTTTTCTGTTGGTCTGAATATCTGTCATTGTACCAATACCAGGCGGTTTTAACAACTGTGGCTGTATAGTATGTGCTAAAGTCACGTAAAGCAAGCCTCCCACTGTATCCTTCTTCTTGAGGAGTTTTCTGCTAATTCTGAACTTCTTCACTCTCCATATGAAGTTGGTAACCAGTTTTTCCATTTCTTCAAAGAAAGATGAGGGTAATTGTATTGGGATTGCATTAAACTTATATAGTGCTTTTGGCAGAACTGCCATCTTTACTATATTGAGTCTTCCAATCCAGAAGCATGGGATATCCTTCCATTTATTGAGGTTGCTCTTGGTTTCTTGTAACAGTATTCTGTAGTTTCCCCCGTATAAATCTTTTGTTTTTTTAGTCAGGTATATCCCTAGATATTTCTATTTGTATTTGGCTATTGTAAAGGGTACCACCTTTTTGATCTCTTCTCTGGTCTTACCTGATGTGTATAGCAATCTGATGGACTTCTGTTTGTTGATCTTGTATCTTGCCAATCTGCCATTCTCCTCTATTGCTTCCAGTACTACCGTTATGGAGCTTTTGGGATTTTCTATATATAAAATTATATCATCCTCAAAAAATGATAGTTTCACCTCTTTCTTCCTCAGATGAATGCCTTCGATGTCTTTTCTTTGCCATATGCTGTTAGCTAAGACCTCCAGTATGATGTTAAATTAGAGTGGAAATGAGGGGCATCCTTGTCTGGTCTCCTTTTTCTGTGAGATTGTGTTAGTCTTTTCTCCATTGACTACTATGTTGGCTGTTGGTTTTCGATATATAGGTTGTATTGTCTTGAGGAATTTTCCTTCCATTCCTATCTTCTCAAGTGTCTTAACAGGAATTGGTGTTGGTTGTTGTCTAATGCTTTTTCTGCATCTATCAATATTATCATGTGGTTCTTATAGTTTTTCATGTCAATGTGGTGAATAATACCAATGGACTTTCATGTGTTGGACCATCCCTACATCCCTGGTATGAATCCCACTTGGTCATGGTGAATTCTTTGTTTTATATACTTTTGTACTCTGTTGGATAGTATTTTGTTAAGGATTTTTGCATTGATGTTCATTAGGGATATTGGTCTGTAGTTCTCGATTCTTGTGGGACCCTTGCCCGGTTTGGGTATCAGAGTTATACTAGCTTCATAGAAGGAGTTCAGGAGTTTGCCATCTTTTTCTATGTTCAGCAACAGTTTGTGTAGGATTGGTGTTAGTTCTTCCCTAAATGCTTGGTTGATGTTTGATCTCACAATAGGGGAATATATGTTTACAATGCTTAGTGGTCCTTTGTCTATCATTCCCTTGAGCATTATATACTGTCCCTCCTTATCTCTTTTTATGGTTTGCAGTTTGAAGTCAATTTTATCCAAGATTAGGATTGCAACCGCTGCTTCTTTTGAATTGTTGTTTGCTTGGTATGACTTTCTCCAGCCTTTGATTCTCATCCTATGTTTGTCGGTGGCCTTGAGATGAGTCTCCTGTAGGCAGCAGATTGATGGGTTGTGTTTTCTAAGCAAGTAAACTAGTCTCAGTCTTTTAAACTCGAGTTCAGGCCATTGATATTCAGGGTTATTTCCATCTACTCACTCTGTGATGTCATCATATACCTTTTTATGTTGGGTGTTTTCCTACTTTCATTTCTCATTAGTCTGTTGTGCATGTGTGTATATCATTCTGAGTTCTTTTCGTTCTTAAGCCAATGCTATCTTGGCATCTGTTTTGTCTTTGTTGCCCTCTGGGTGTTGTTGTTCTATGTGGTGGTCTCTTATTTATGTTTGGTGAGTGTTGTTCTTCTGCCCATACTGGGTTGGCAAGGAGATTTTGTAGGGCTGGGTTTCTTCTAACGTATCGAGTTTTTCCTTTTCTGGGAAGACTCTTTTCCATCTATCTTAATTGGTAATTTGGCTGGGTAGAGTATTTGGGGTTTGCATTGTTTTCCTTCAATTTTTGGAATATGTTTCTCTACTCTCTCCTCTTCTTCATAATTTATGCTGATAGGTCTGAGCATATTCTTATTTGGGAACCTTTATATGTGAGTTCTTGTTTTTTCCCCAGCTGCTGTCATGATTTTCTTCTTTTCCTCAAAGTTGGATAGTTTGACTATTATGTGCCTTGGTGACTTCTTCTTGGGATTCCGTCTAGCTGGTGTTCTTTCAGCCTCCTGAATGGTTACCCAGTTTCATTCATTAAGCTGGGGAAGTTTTCCTCCAAGAATTCTTTCACTATTGTTGCAGATGTCTTCTTGGTTGTGTCTTCCTATGGTAAGCCAATAATTCTAATGTTCTGCTTCATAGCATCAGATATAGCTCCTAGGTTTTCTTCAACTTCTCTGATGATTTTATGAGATTTTTGTCCTCCTGTGGCTTCCCTCTCAGGGGAGTGAACCAGAAGGCTAGTGGGTTGCCTGCTTCAGTGTTGCAGAGTTTGGGCCAAGGTTCCTGCAACAGCTTGGAATGTTGAACAGTGTTGCCCAAGCTGCCTTATGCCCCCAGGTACACAGGTAGGAATTCCCTGGTAAGAAGTTGGGCAGAGTATCCCCTTGAGGGAAATCCGCACTTTCCCTAGCTTTGGGCAAGCTACACAGGGTGGAGCTCACCTAGTTTGGTGTGGTGCAGGCTAAATGCCCTAGGCTAAGGGGAGTGGTCTGGAGGTCAGCAGTGGAGTGCGGGAGAACAGGAAAGAGACAAAGAGGAGAAAATTTTTTTTAAGTAAGACCGTTTAGACTGTGCGGGAATACAGAGAAGAGATGGAAACAAAAGGAACAATGTAGCTGAGTCCCGATCCCCGACCCCCCCCCCCACCGCACCAAGTGGAGCTGCAAGGGTTTAGTCCCTGCCCTGAGGTGGCAGTGGCAAGGCAAACTGCAGCTAAGCTGAGGATAAAAAACCCTGCACAGCCCTCCAAGACTGTGGGGAACATAGAGGAGAGATGGAAGCAAAAGCAACAATATAGCTGAACCCCGATTTCTGCCCATTGAGCTGCAAGGGTCCAGTCCCTGCCCCGAGGCAGGCAGGGTGTTCATACCAAGCCTTGCTACAGGCTCCAAATGGTCCCAGCTCTGGCAAAGACAGTGTCGGGCCCAAGGTCAAGCCCCAGTCGGCTTCCACTGAGGTAAGCCAAAAACCCCAGCCCCTCAAAATCCTGTGGGTCTGTACCTACTTATCTTTATGATGCTCCTCCTGCATTCCAGCCATGTTGAATTTCCCTCTAAGCAACTCTCCTAAGCTGAATTCTGCTGAGTCACTCTGGTATGTGTCACTCCTTCCCAGTTCTTATAAGAATTTATGGTAGGTATTCAATAGATTTTTTTTAGTAGAATGAATGAGACTGTTGTGAAGTATGCCATTAGGATAAGTAGAAATTAGACATATTAAGTTAGTAAAGTTGGATACTGAAAACGAAGGGAAAAGTGCAATGAGCCATTTTGTACATGTATGGAAAAGTCTACCCAGGCTTGAGTTAACAGAGGGGTCCCCTTCTCCTTTAGCTGAGGTCATTGGACTTCTATTTCCAGTCTCATGAATGCAAGGACCGACTTGGAACCTGTGCCTTGAGTGTGTGTGTGTGTGTGTGTCCATTCATGTGTGAGTCTCAAGCCTGATATTCAGCTTGTCAATAAAGTTTGGTTGACAACCAGATCTTTTCTTGCTATTAAGTTCAATCACAATTCTGATCTCTGTCGTATTCTCAACAATCATCCCACTCTCCTATCTTCTGCCTGTTATTGGTCTTTTAGTCCCAGTAAAGCTATTGATTCATTGTTTTTTGGTCAAACATGTTTTTTTAGAAGATATTTACAGTCATTTCAATCACTCTTCCATTGTATATACTGTAATGTGTCCTTTCCCCCAGCATCATTCAAAATTTAAAAAATTTTTGATTTGGGTTGTTGGTTTTAAGCAGTTTGATTTTGATGTATACGGTGTGGTTTACTTTGATGAGTTTTATTGCTGAAGGCTCACTGAGGTGTTTAAACTTTAAATTTGTCTTTCTTCAAATGTGGAAGTTTTCCACTACAATATATTTTCTTCGTTCTAATATTTCAGTAACATACATGTTAGAAATCATATGTCCTACATATCCTTAAGGTTCTAATTTTATTTTATAATTTTCCCCTTTGTTCATTAGATTTGATCATTTATTTTAATCTGTCCTTAAGTTCACTGAATATTTTTCCATCATTGCTATTTTGCTATGGATTCTATTTAAGATATTTTCTCCACAGATAATATATTTTTTTAATTCGTCCTTTTAAAAATGTTTTATATCTTCTATTTTTATGTTGATAATTTATCTGTTCTTTAATTTCAGATGCTTTAATAATCACCTCATACCTCATAGCCCATTGTTATAATAACCAAAAATCCCAAACCCATTGCCATTTAGTTATTCTAACTCATAATAATCCTACATAACTTTCCAAAACTGTAAATCTTTACTCTGCCATGTGTGTAAGCCTGTCATACTGTAGTGGCCTGTGTGTTACTGTGGTGCTGGAAGCTTTGTCACTGGTATTTTAAATACTAGCAGGATCACCCAAGATGGACATATTTTAATGGATTTCCAAGACTAGAAGACTATGAAGAAAAAAAGAGTCTGTTCATTTCTGAGGGATTAGCCTTATAAGTAGCAGTGGACTATGGTCAGATATACTACCAAAAGATGGAATTTGTTGTCTACTTCTGAGGAATTAGTCACTGAGAGCCATATGAATTGCAGTGAAACATTGTCAGATACTGTCTCAAAGATGAGCTCCTCATATTAGAAGACACTTAAAGAGGTACCTCCTCGACATCGGAGAGTGTAAGATATGACAAAATAATAATAATTTATAAATTATCAAGGGCTCATGAGGAAGAGTGGCATGGAGGGGGGGATGAGGAGCTGATACCAAGCCTCAAGTAGAAAGCAAATGTTATGAGAATGATGAGGGCAACAAATATGCAAATGTGCTTGCCACAGTGGATGTTATATATGGATTTTGATAAAAGATGTATGATCCCCAATAAAATGATTTTTCAAAAAGGGCTATGTCCTCAAAACAAAGTAGATGTTAATGATGTGGATGAAGCAAAATTTGGTAAGCATCAATTAATAACCAGAACATGAAATGTTCAAATTATGAATCTAGGAAAACTGGAAGTTATCAAAAGTGAAATGGAACCCCTAAAGATCAATATTCTAAGAAGTAGTGAGCTGAAATGGAGTGGTAGTGGCCACTTTGGATCAGATAATATGATTTACTGTACATGAAGTGACCGATTTGAGTGGATTATGTTGTATTTAGTGTTGAAAAGAACATTTCAAGATATATCCTGAAGTACAATGCCATAATAGAAAATATCTATATGTCTACAGAGAAATCCAGTTCATAAAACTAAGTGAACCGTACACACCTGCAGCTAAAGCTATTGATGGAGAAATTGAAGATCTCTACCAACTTTTTCAGTCTGAAATTGATCAAACATGCATTCGAGATGCATTGATAGTTGTTGATAATTGGAATGAAAAGATGGAAACAAAGAAGGAACAATAATAGCAAAGTATATATAAACTTTGTGGCAGAAGCAAAGCTGAAAATTACATGTTAGAATTTTGCAAAACCAGCTACTTCATTGCCAATTGCTTTTTGCAACTACATAAGCAGAGCCTTTACACTTGGACCTCATCAGACAGAATACACAAGTGTTATATTGACTATACCTGTGGAAAGATACAATGGAGAAATTCAGTATTAGTAGCCAAAGACCAAATGTAGAACAGATCATCAATAGCTCACATGCAAGTTTGAATTGAAATTGAAGAGAATTATAACAAGTCCAGGAGCACCAAAATCCAAATTTGAGTATATCCCACCTGAATTTTGATCTCAAGAACAGAATTGACACATTGAACACTGTCTAGAATAGTGGTTCTCAACCTTCCTAATTCTGTGACTCTTTAATATAGTTCCTTATGTTGTGGTGACTCCCCAACCATAAAATTTTTTTCATTGCTACTTCATAACTGTAATTTTGCTACTGTTATGAATTGGATGACCCCTGTGAAAAGGTCGTTTGACCCCCAAAGGGGTCATGACCCACAAGTTGAGAGCCACTGGTCTAGAATATCCGATTACATCAAGACATCATCAGAAGATCTGATGAGATCAAGAGTACATCAAGAACAACATATAGAGTTGTTAGCACTATCAGTGGGTTTATTGCTGTCATCTCGTACTCTTTGTATTGGGTGTTTTCCATCTCCCTTCATATCACTGTGCTTTGTTTATATAGGGGGATCCATTCTTGCCTTCTTTTCCTTCTAAGACAATGTTATCTTGGTAATTATTTTCAGTGTGTTGACTTCTTGATGGAGTTGCACTGTATGGTGGTCTCCCGATAGTACTTAGTGGATGTTGGTCTTTTGACCACAGTGAATCGATAAAGATTTTCCACAGGGTCTTATAGCATATTCATTGAGTTTTTCCTTGTCTGGGAAGACTCTTACCTCATTGTCTAGCTTAATAGATAGTTCGGCAGGGTAGAAGATTCTTGGGTTGGCATTTTTTTTCTTTCGGATTTCAGAAGATGTTACTCCACTCTCTCCTCCTCCTCATGGTGTCTGCTATAAGTCTGAGCATATTCTTACCTGATCACCATTGTGTTTGACCATCCTTTTTCTCTCGTTGCTCTTAAGTTTTTCTTTTTCCCTCAAGTTGGATAATTTAACTATTATGTGCCTTGGTGAGTGCTTCCTGGGATTTAGTCTAATTGGTGTTCTCTCTGATTCCTGAATGAATGTCTGATTCTCATTCATTAAGTTGAGGAAGTTTGTTTCCAAGAATTCCCTTGCTAATTTAGCCGTTGACTTCTTCGTAATATCTTGTTCCGGTAGACCAATTATTTGAATATTGTTCCTCTTCATAATACCTGTCTTTGTTCTCAGGTTTTCTTCCACCTCTGATGATCTTGATTGGCTGTCTTTCCCAATTATTTGAAGTCTGCCTGATTGTCCTCAAGATTGCTGGTATAACGCTCCACCTCTTCTAATTGTTGGCAAGGTTAATGATCTTGTGTTTTGCTTCTGTTAGCTCATCCATTAGTTCTTGTATTTCCCTTTGGTACATGGTCTGGGCTGTTTGGCCACACTTTGCAGACTTTTAAAGACTCTCTGTGGAGATCAAAACTAATAGAGCCAGTTTTGGGCATGGGCTGTGGCTATCAGAGCCTGTTGGCTTTTCCTGCTTTGTTATGTTAAAAATCCTAGACTGCTCTGGAGATTAGAGTTCTGGCTGTCTTTATGTGAATGCTATTCTAATAGGCAGGGTTCTATTGGCTTACCTTCAAGGTTACACAAAGGGACACAGTCTGGAATTAAAAGCATCATTTATAAACATTTTTTCTCCTTTTTATAATGGGCTTGTGGGATGCCCTCATATCAGGGCTGTGCCACACTGTCCCCCAGGGAAGTGGGGGCAGATTAGCTGAGTGGCTTTGGGACCAACTGGATATGAATTCTCCCAAAGGTGCACTCCTGTGTCACTCCTGGCTCTGTCCTGTACAGCACTACAAGTGTGCTCCGGGGAACTGCATTCTGTCACAGGTAAATATCCCAGTGTTTCTTCAATTGCTGCAAATTAGTGTCTAATTCTCTACCTGGCCGGGATGGAGCTGAAGAGAGAGGGAAAAGAGGTGACTGATGTAGTAATTCTGTTCCTAGCTGTGGAAGGCAGCTGTAGACCTCTAGACTGAAGGAGCAAGGGGAACTCCAGTATAAGGTCTAGTGGCTAGTTCTTGAAGACTCTCTGAGAGCCTGGAACTATGGCCACTTTTAAACAGCAGCCTGGGAAAATTACTTCTCATAGCAGGACTCAGGTTTGGGGCACAGAAAGGTGTGGCAGATGCCATCCTCCTGGACCTGGCATTGGATTAACAGAGCCCACAGGTAGACCCAATGAACTTAGAGTGTTTCTAAGAGTTCTTGAATTTTTGTGGTTGAAAATCGCAGTGGGGAGATCAGAATCAGATCCTAGTACACTGAATCTACTTTTCGTACTCAGCCTTCCAATATTAGCCTTCTGGTTTAACAATAGGAGAGCCAGGTGGTGATTCTACCTGGATGCCATCTTGAATTTAAAAACAAACAAACAGATGTATTTCCGAGAAAGAGGGTTGATCACACCCCAAACCAATCTGTAGACAATGGAACATCCCCTCACAGAAGGGTAATAAAGAAGGAATGAGCCAACCAGGCTACAGTATAGCATGAATGAAACACACAATATTTCTCTGGTTCTTTGAGGCTTCCTCATCCCCCACCATCATGATCCCAGTCCTTCCTTTCTGTTCTGCCTAGACCGGAGCATGAACACTGGTATAAACTAGAGCTCAAAACACATGGAATCCAGGTCAGGTAAACCCCTTAGGAATAAAAATGTGAGTAGTGATACCAGGAGGGTAGGGGAAAGGGAGTGTGATAGGTAGGTTTATTGTGCCAACCTGGCCAATAGGAACATGTGGGCTTAATAACATCACAGTTAGATTGGAGGGCAAAGAGATAAATGGTTCATCAAGCACCGCTTTTCTCTCCCCTGCTCTCTGGTGATTGGAATAGTGTCCAGCTGCCTTAGCTGGTTCCCTGCCTCAACTTGTGAACTAGAGAACTGTGGAAACCCAACCTGTGGATCATGTCGATAGAGCTTGAAGTTTTATGTATACACCTGCCACACTGCTGGTGTATACATTGCTTGAGCTTGGGATGGTCCAATCCTGTTGTCTGGCTGACTGTTGGTGACCAACCCTGCTTTTCACTGCCTGTGGCTGGACTGCTTGAATTGCTCAATGCAAGACTAAGCTGTCTGTTTCCTTGACCTTGGACCCAGCAGCCCTCATGAGTTGAAGAACTTCCAGTATATGAACTATTTCACGAAAGTGAGTTGAACTGAGCCCTCCGTACTGCTGTGTGGACTAATTAGCTGTTATATTCCTCTGTGCTCTATCTATCTATCTATCTATCTATCTATCTATCTATCTATCTAAAATCATAAGTGTCCTGGTTTTGTTTCTCTAGAGAACCCTGTCTAACACAGGGAGGAAGGGGAACCAATTGAAATGATCAACATATAACCACACTGCACCATACTCCCCCTCACCCCTAGGGAGATGCACAACAGAAATCATGGGGGAAGGGAGACATCAGCCAGTGTAAGATATGATAATAATAGTAATGTATAATTTATAACGGGGTCACCAGGGTGAAAGGGAGGGTAAAAAGAGGAGCTGATACCAAGGGCTCAAATAGAAAGTAAATGTTTATAAAATAATGATGGCAACATATGCAAAAATATGCTTGATACAATTGATGCATGGATTGTTATAAGAGCTGTAGAGCCTCCAATAAAATTATCTTTATGAAAAAAGAACCTCATACAAAAAGGTGTTTAAAAGACAAGAATGAAAGAAAAAAGTGGATGCTAGAAGAGACTCTTATAGTTGCTCTTGAATGTAATGAATTATAAAGTAAAAGATCTCAACAAATTTTTTCAAAGGGCAGCTTGAGAAAACAAAATAAAATATAATGAAATATGTCAAGACCTGGAGTTAGAAAGCTGAAAAGGAAGAATACGCTCTGCATATCTCAAACTGAAAGAACTAAATAAAAAAAATCTAAGTCTCAAGTTGAAATATCAAGAGATTTTATGGGCAAAATATTGACTGATCCAGGAACAGCAAATGAAGACAGAAGGAATATCCAGAGTAACTCTACCATAAAGAACTGGTCGACATTCAATTATTTCAAGAGATAGCATATGATCAAGAACCAATGATGAACTGCAGGTATTAATGAAAACTAAGGCTACAAGAATTAATGAACTAAAAGTTGAAACGGCTCAACCAGCAGATGAAGTACTGGAAGCACTCACTCATCTATGCCAAGAAATTTTGAAGACAAGTACCTGGCCAACTGACGGAAAGAGATTCATATTTATGCTCATTTCAAAGAAAGATGATCTAGACCAATGAGGAAATTATTGAATAATATCATTAATATAACATGGAAATAAATTTTTGTTGAAGATTACTCAACAACTCTTATAACAGTCCATAGTCAAGGAACTGCTAGGAATTCAAGCTGGATTCAGGAGAGGTTATGGTATAAAGGATATCATTGCTGATGTCAGGTAGATCTTGTCACAAAGCAGAGAATACCAGGAAGATGTTTATTTATGTTTTATTGACTATGTAAGGCATTGAACTGTAAAAAAGTACTCACAACTGGATTAGTAGGTAACATGATAAAAGGAGAAAAGATTAAAGTTGTCAAGGATTTCCTCTTGCTTGCATCCACAATCAATGTTCATGGGAACTGCAACCAAGAGCTCAAATAATGCATTGCATTGGGTATGTGTGCTGCCGAAGATCTCTTTAAGATGTGGTAAAGCAAGGATGTTACTTTGATCACTTACATGCACTTGACCCAAGTAATGGTCATTTCAATTGCCTCATATGAATGCAAAAGTTGGACAATGAAGAAGGAAAACTGAAGAACAATCAATGCAGTTGAACTATGGTGTTGGCAAAAAATATTGAAAGTACTCATGGATTGCAAAAAAACCCAATATATCTGCGTTGGAAGAAATACAGCCAGAATGTAACTTAGAGGCAAAGATGGGATACTTTGTCTTGTGTACTTTGTACATATTATAAGGAGCAGCGAGTCCCTGGAGAAGGACATCATACTTAATAGAGAGGAGGGGGAGCAAAAAGAGGAAACTATTGATGATATGGAATACCACAGTGGCTGTAACAATGGCCTCCAACACAAAGATGGCAAAGGATGTGGTGGTGTTTGGTGCTGTTGAGCATAGTGTCACTGTGAGTCAGAACTGACTGGATGACACCTAACAACAACCTGTTACAAATATCTGGAGATGTTTGGCTTAGTGTTCCTTTGTTTTATCAAGCAATAAGCCTAATTAGATTCAGACGGAACATTTCATTTTGGCTTGGCTTTGCCTTATGTGGGCTGTGTTTCTAATTTAAATCAGATCTTAAAGCCATTGGTATGCTACTTTGGGCATATTGCATGGATGCACCCCTCAAGAACTGCTGTGAGAGCTGGGCTGTGGTTTACATCAGTTCGGTTCTCATAGTTTTGGCTATGTTTAGGTCTGAATCATGCATGCACTTGTGTGGCTTCCTAAACAGAATAGCAGGAGTTGCTTCTCTAGCCATCTTCTTTCCATGTTATGTGGACACGGGATCCCCTTTCTCAGTTCTTTGGACCAGGAACATGGACTTGTTATTTGAGTTTTAACAGCCTACACCACTGCCCCCTCTTTACCTGTGTGCTTGGGACTGACCTCAAGACAATGACGTGTGTGTATGTGTGTGTGTGTGTGTGTGTGTGTGTGTGTGACAGAGAGAGAGAGAGACAGAGAGAGAGAGAGAGAGAGAATTGGAGCAAGGAGGAAGGAAAGGAGGAGAAGCAATAAGACAGCAATGAAAGAAGGATAAGAGAAGGAAGGAAGGAAAGAAGGCAAGCAGGAAGGGAGAAAGGAGGGAATGAGGGAGGAAAGGAGGAAGGGAGGGAGACTTGGAAAATCCATTCCTTGTCGATCACATCAAGTTTGAACTTCTCTCAGCACTGTGCCTGCCTCTATTTAATTTTCAGCCTTGAGACAGTTATTTTGGTGTTTGTCTTATAGAGTTTTTAGTTGTAATCTGAGGAAGTGGTAGACTGTAATGGGCTTCCCTTGCTGTGCCAGAAATGGGGTCTTAGAATCCAAGGAAACATATGTTTTCTAGGAGCTGAAAGGGAAAAAAGAGCAGAACAAGGCAGCACATTGGTTAAGGCAAAGGACGAACCCACAGATGAGTTAAGAGATCGCTTAAAGGTCAAGAGAGACCTATGGAGAGAGGAAAGGGAAGGTTTAAGGAGGAGATGGGATTCAGGACACATATGGTTCACTGACTTTGGGGAGAGGGAGGCTACTTCTCTGAAATGGATATGTTGGATGTCTTAGTTATTCAATGCTGCTGCACCAGAAATACCACAAGTGGGTGATTTTTAAAAAATTCAAATTTCCTTTTTACTGTTCAGGAGACAGAACACAGAATTCATGGCACTAGCTCGAGAGGAAGGCATTTCTCTGTCAGCTCTGAGTGAAAGGTCTTTGTCTCTTCTCAGGTTCTGCTTCTAGGATTCTTGGAGGTGTTCACTGAATGTGTATCTTCTCTTCCCTTTGTCCTTGCTTCTCAGTGCCTAATCTTTTCTGTTTATATTCCAACAGTGATCCATTCAGACACATCCTGGACAGATATGGTGTCACTCATATAACAAAGTGAGTCCTGTTCTCAAATGGGTTTATACACACAGGTATAGGGGTTTAGTATTTATAACACCTATTTGGGGGGAGGGGCACAGGACATGAGGATGGATGATGATGCCCAGACCTTGAAGAGTATACAGGAAGAGGCTGAGTTGACTGGTATCTGCATCCTTCCAAGAGCACAAGTGGAAAACGAAAGGAGCTGGTTTGGGGTCTAGGGTTTAGAAAGAAGTCTTGAGCTAACCCAAACTTCCTGGAATTTTAGAGTCTGAATCCAATTGTAGTGCTAGCATCGAATTGTGTGGTAGTTACATAATTTCACGTCAACTGGAAGATATGTAAAAGTGTAGGGGTGGTATTCAGTCTGTCCATCAGGTTATAGCCTGATGGTATCTACTTGTAGGCACGGCCTAATCATCAGGATGGTCCAGGGAACTCCTCACTCCCCACCCTCTGCCTTCACCTTCCTGCTTGCTTGACACTCAAGAGAGCTGCAGGAGCCCTGCCATGTTGCCACCAACCATATATCCATGTGGCTTTGCTTCACCTGGCCTCCGATCTTCCTGCGTTCTGCATCAGTGCATGTGGTTGTGTGAGTCTGGAGGGACTTATGGACTAGTATGAGACTTATGGACTTGAATTGGACGGGACTGGGATCTTTTCTTAATATATAATTACTCCTTGATATAAAGCTCTTCTATACACATATATGAGTGTCACTGGATTTGTTTCTGTAGTCAACCAGGCCTAACACACATCTTTTCATCTCTAACCAAAGCAGGTCACATCTTTCTCACACCCTCTACACCACCCCTGTGCTCTTTGGAGCTAAACGTCTGAGCAGAATGTGCTAGAGAGAACTCTGTCTCAACTTGAGTAACATGTGCTTTGCATAATCCCTTTCTTTCTGGAGTTGAATATGGCTTTGGAAAAAATAACCCAATACAATTATGATATGTGGACCACAGAAGAAAGAGGAAAAGTTAGCAATGTTCTGGGAATGCTGCCCAGCTCTTTTATGATTCTGAGTAGTAAAGTTGCAGCATGCCACATGTGAACTTTTTTGGCAGCAAACATGCTGAGGCCATTCTCAGTCACGGCCTCTGGAGCATCCATGCCATTGTTTTGCCAGCCTTACCATCATTAATGAAAAGTGCCTGGGCCCATGGCAGGTTTGAGTTAGTTCTGATGTAATTGTCCATTATCTCTCTTGTAATCATGCCTGCACAGTTCAAATACTGTCCCACCCTTTTCTATTTCCTGAAACCAGACTCCCAGGATCCTTTGGTTCTTAGTGAACTGAAACACCAAGTCACTTTTGATCAAGCTTCGTTTGCCTTTGTCTTCTTATTACTTAATGGTGAGCCTCTTCTACTTGCAAAGAAATCTCATTTCAAGACCAAATGTTGTTTCAATTTTGATTAGCCATGGTACAATTATCAACATTTTCTCCCAGGCAAAGGTACAAATGACACGCTTTTTCCATGTGTGGTTTGTGTATACGTGGAAAGGCTCTCAGACTGTTTTCATTAAAACAAAGCAAGATCTACTTCCTGTGAGAATCGGTGTTTTGTTGTTAAATGATAGTTTTGTGTTTCTATAATAGACTCCCAAGGGTGTGGGAGAGAATAAAGAGCTCAAAATCTCATTCTAACCTATTCCTACTGAGTCAATTTCAATTCTATAGGGTGACTCTAGGGCAGAGTAGATCTGCCCCATTGGGTTTCCAAGGTGGTAAATCTTTATGGGAGCGGGCTGTCACGTCTTTTTTCCTGACAGAGCAATTGGTGGGATTGAACCACCGACCTTTTGGTCATCAGCCATGCACTTTATACACTGTTCCAACAAGGGTGGGTACTGACTAAAAATCTGAGATATAAGTTAAAGTGGTCCCAGATGAAACTGAGCGCAAGAGTAAAAGAAGAACACTTTGCAAGATGAAAAATGCGTTGGAAATGGACAATCAACCACAAACTGCTGAGTTAATGAGCTCAACATTAATAATATGTGGAGTAAGGAACTCTTGACTTTGGTGGGGGTTTAATATATGTTTCAATTATCCACACAATCTTTATTCCTCCGAGTGCTTCCAATGTCAAACTGAGCAGGGCACACTCCTCACTGATGAGTATCTCCCACAACAGAATCCCATAGATGCATTTTATAGAAATAAATGGACTTGTAGACTGCTGCAATGGGGGAGGAAATATATTGGGATCATCTAGTTTAACTTCTTCATTTTCTAACATTAAACGGAAACCGAGGAGGAATTCAACAAATCGACAGAAGTTACTCAGGTAGTTACTGATTTCAGCAAAATTCAAACTGATGTTTGTGATTTTCAAGAAGCCATGGTGGGTAAGTGTTGAGTGGCTGACTGCAAAGTGGACAGCACTCCTCAGGAGAAAGATGAGGCTTTCTACTTCCATAAAGAGCTACAGTCTTAGAAACTCATAGGGCAGTTCTACCCTGTCCAGTAGGGTTTCTATGAGTTAAAATTGACTCGATGGCAGTGAGTTTGATTTCGGGTTTGGACTTCAAGCTACTGAGGGCCATCTTGACTCCCCAGCCAGGCTCTTGGGGAAAGATACCGATATTGTTTCAGACTACATAGAATATAACCTGGATTGATCTGAGCATTGCACCTCCTCCTGCTTTCCTTCCTTCTGTCACATAAACCACACTCTGGTCCTGTGGGTAGAGTCCAAGGAAAGAATGTAGCTCAGGTATGCCAGCAAAGCAAAGGCTCAGCACTCCTTCATCGGCAGGCAGCCCCGGACACACCTCTTGTCTCAGCAGGGAATGTCATTCACAGATAGCCCAGCTGCTGCTCTTCAACGTCTGCTTTTAACCAAATTAGTCATATCAATTTGTGGAGAGAACGGATTAGAAATCAGGAGTCCCAGGGAAATAAAACTACAACTAGCTGAAGGCTTCAGGTAGGTTATTGTTTACCTCTTTGTGTATCGGATTTCACGTCTCTGGAATCATGTTTACAGTCATCTCCTGTGTAAAATGTTCCCTTTGTTGCCCTGTCAAGTCTTCACATTTACATCACCGTAGCTCATTCCTCCTGGGCATGAACACAACCTCTGTGCAGCTCTGGATTCTTGGCACTGTTACTCAAGGTGTGGTCCAAAGGCCAGCATCAGTGGATTTGGTGGGAAAGGCAAATCTCAGGGCCCACCCATACTTATTGAACCAGAGCCTGCATTTTAACAAGGTCTCTAGGTGATTTGAGGGACATTAAAGTTTTCAAAGGGAAATTGTTTTATTGGATTTCCAGAAAACCAACTGTGAAACAGGGATTCCATCAAGCCTGTTATGTTATTTGGAATCACAAACAAAACAAAAAACACCGAACTCACAGCCATCAAGTCTACATCAACTTAGAACACTCTACAGGACAGGGTAGAATTGTCCTTATGGGTTTCTAAGACTATAACTCTTTACGGGAGTAGAAAACTTCATCTTTTCCCCTCAGATTAGCTGGTGGATTTGAATTGGTGACCTTGTAGTTACCAGCCCAACTTGTAACCACTACACCACCAGATCTGGATAGGTAACAACACACAAACTGAAAAAGCTATGTGTTCAGATAAGATAAAGCTCTATAAAACCCAAACCAAACAAACTCAGTGAATACTGATTTAGAGTGAACCTATGTAGAATTTTTGAGACTATAAGTAAATCTTTTCTTTTAATTGATCCAATAACTATTTATTTATTTTAACATTTTATTGGGAGCTCTTACATATAGCATTACAACTCATAGTTCCATTAGATCAAGCATAATTGTACAATTGCTGCTATCATCGTTTTCAATACATTTTCTTTTTTTCTTGAACTCCTTGATATATGCGCCCCTGTATCTCCTCCCTCCCCAACCTTACCAACACCCTGATCACGCAATATATCATATATTATTATTATTGATTTTTTTGGCCATAACTTCCACAATCCCATCTATCCAATCAACTAAAATTCTTTGGTTCATTTCCTCCGAGTGGGGTTATACAGCCACCATTGCTATCAGGTGCCCTTCCCGCGTTTCTCCCTCTGTCTTCCTGTATCCTCAGGGAGTCGTTACTCCCCTTACTGTTTCAGAGGGGTTTATCTATCTTGAATTTTGTGTATCCAAAGATCTCGATTGTACTAATGGACAAATACAGGTTCAGCAAGATTAGTGATGTAAAACTAAGGTCATGTTAGTGGGAGGAACAAATTTTAAAGAACTAGAGGATAGTTATGAGGTTCCTTGGTGCTCTACTGCACCCTTGACATACCGTGCCTTCCACATGGCCCTTCCGTGGGGGACCATCTCATTATTAACAGGTGGACTTTAGGTCTGCATCTTGCCTACGTTCCTTCATGTCTGTTTGATTACTTGGTTTTGAACTTCTGATACCTATTACCTTCAACACTTCATGATCACACTGGCATGCTCTGTGGGCTTTGTTGCTTTCCTGCTAGATTGCCTTTAAGACCCCAGATAGTATATCATTTAATAGCTGGGCAATATCAGCTTTTTTCATCACATTTGCTTATGCATCCATTTTGTCTTCAGGATCATGTCGGGAAGACTAATATCATACATTGTCACATTATTAGAGCAAACTGTTCATGTCCTTAGGTAAGTTTTAAGTAGAGTCACAAAGTCCATCTGCTTACTTATTGTATTGATATATATATATAAATGAATGAATAATCTATCTTTATGTATTTTTATCTTTACATAACTATATTTACGCCTATGTGCATAATTTTTATTTCCTAAATGTTTCTTCTATTTCTTTCCTCTTGCCCCACTATCATGTTCACCCATCTTTCACTTCTCAGTAATTCCTCTTGGGTGCTTCTCACTTGATCAAATATCACTAGGGACATTATACCCTCCTCGCCATTGGTTGTAGGTCACTTGCTATTCTCCAGTTCCTGACATATTGGCTCACTGCTTCCTTCCCCCTATCTTCCCCTCTCCTATTGCTTCCCCACCTCCACCTCTAACCATCAGGACTATTGCTGTCTCCTTAAAATTACTTGTCCTGTAGATCTTATATAGATAGACATTTAGAAAACACACACACAAACTGTTCTTGTGTATATGGAGGCCTAGAGTAGTTGCCCAAAGTTTGTTTGCTATCTTAATACTTAACATATGAATATATGTGCATTGGCCTATATCCCTTTCATTATAAATTAATATATTTACATATAAGGCCTCCCTAAACCCAAGAAAACTTTGTTCTAATAACCTGGCAGTCTGTGATATTCAGTTTCCCGACACAATCGCTAAAGACAAAACAGGTGCATAAGCAAATGGGGTGAAGAAAATGGCTGGCATCCGGCTATCAAAAAATATAGTATCTGGGGCTTAACTGCTTGAAGTTAAACAAGCAGCCATCTAACGGAAGCAATGAAGCCCACATGGAAGAAGCACACCAGTCTGTGATCATGAGGTGTGGAGAGGATCAGTTATCAAACGATCACAAACAAACAATTATATAGATGTGAAAGAGGAGGGGTTGGATTGGAGACCCAAAGCCCATTTGTGGACAATCGGGCATCCCTACACAGAAGGGTTACAAGGAAGGGATGATTCATGATTCTACCAGGGTGCTGTTTAGCACTGAGAAAATACACATAATTCCTCTAGTTCCTGAATGTTTCCCCCACCTGCCCCACTACCATGTCTCAGTTCTACTTTACAAATCCAGCAAGACTGGAATACACACATTGGTACCGATAAGAGCTTCAACACTTGGAATTCAGGACAAATAAAACCCTCAGGAACAGTAATGGCAGTATCAATATTGTGAGGGTAGGGGGAGGGTGGGGTGGGGGAGGGTGAGAAGAGGGAGAGAGGGAGAACCATTCACAAGGTTGGATATATAGCCCCCCCAAATGGGGACAAATAACAGAAATAAGGGTGACGGTAGACAACAGACAACGGGCAGTGCAAGATACAAAATAACAATAATAGATAACTGATTAAGGATTCACGAGGGTGGGGGAGGGAGGAGGAAAAAGAGGAGCTGATGTCAAGGGCTCAAGTAGAAAGTAAATGCTTTGGAAATATTGATGACAGCCTATGCATAAATGTGCTCAATGCAATTGAATGATGGATTATTATAAGATTTGTAAGAACCTCTCAATAAAATGATTAATAAAAAAAAACCAAACATATAAATATTCCAGGCCTACCTGCTGATCTTCATGACCATCCCCCAAGATGAGGTGCCAAGTGCTGCCCCCAGAGTCAGGAGTCTACTTTCAGGATTTCTCTGAGACCTTCTGGGTGGCTTTGCTCCCATTGCTGATCTGCTGTAATCCCCTCTTGGTTTGGCCCCATGTGGGCAGCACTCCCCGCACTGTATCTTCAGTACTGACTTCTGTATCACTGTTATTTAGAAAGGGGATGTCATAACACAAGCTGGGGCCAGACTTGCAGGCCTCTCCATTCGTGGGCTGCAATGTGAAGGTATGTTGCCCTCAAGGATGGGTATGCCAGAATGAGGTCTGCTCTTCTTTCCTGTGGAGACATAAGCAAGGTAGATGAATACCCTGTTCCCCCAGTGCCACTTCTTTTCTTTCTTTCCTCCTCTCTCTGTAGGCCTTTAAGGCCTAAGGGGAGGACAAGATGTCATTCAGCCCCGGGGCCATCTGCTTCTTTTTTATCTTTCTGTTTTTGATGCCATATGGATCCTTGGGGTTGGTCTGGCCTGTCTCTGCTAGAGTTCCTAGTTCTTAGCCTGGAAACTATGTGGTAGAAACTTTTTCTTCGATACTCGTTGACTGACTGAACATACCTCAGTGGACTTATGCTGTACATGTCCTTGTGTGCTTGGCTCACTTCGCTCAGCATAATTTCTTCCAACTCCTTCCATGAGATGACATGTATTATTTTATCATCACTGCTTTTTAGGGATGTGTAATAACCCATTGTGTATATATTCCAGATTTTTAAAATCCATTCATCTGTTGATGGAAATTTAGGTTGCTTCCAATTTGTTTGCACTTGTGAACTGTACCGCTATGAACATTGCAGCACAGATGTTTAGTCTGTCCTGTTTCTTACCTCTTCTGGGTATATGCCCAGTGGGGGTGTTTCTGGGTTGTAAGGTAATTCGATTTCCATTTGTTTTAGGTAACACCAAATCGCTTTCCATGGTGGCTACACATAGCTACAAGACTACCAGCAGTGGATGAAAACGCCCATCTCACCCCACCACCTCTAACATTTGTTGCTTTCTGATTTTTTTTAATTGGGCTATCTTTGAGGGTGTTATGTGGTATCTCATAGTTGTTTTAACTTGCATTTCCTGGATGGCTAATGATTGGGAACATTTTCTCATATTGGGCACTTGGGTTTCCTCACTTGTGAATCTTCCATTCAGGTCTTTTGCCTACCTCCTCAGTGGGCAATATATATTTTTTTCTTGTTGTAGGCTTTCAGGGTATTGTAGATTTTAGTAATAAAACTTTTGCTGATATGTAATTGCTAAATATCTTTTTTCAGTCTGTGGGCTCCCTTACTACTCTCTTGATGAAGTCTTTTGATTGATACTGGTGTGTTATCTTTAGTATGCCCCACTTTTCAATTTTAGCTTCCTCTGTGTGTGTTGTGTTCATCATTTCCTATTTCTGGTAGCCTATGTATTCCCTGCACCCAGGTCTTGAATGTGCCCCAATTTTCTCTTTGATTGTCCTAATAGTTTGTGTTTTTACCCCGAGGTCTGTGATCCACCTTGAATTTCTTTTTGTGTATTGGAGTGAGGTAAAGGTCTTGCTTCATTTTTCTGCAGGTAGATATCCAGGTCTTCCAGCACCATTTGTTAAAGAGTACATCCACTTCCAACTTGATACTTTGTGGTCCCTTATCAAGGATCAGATGCCTGTGTGCTACTGGTTTTATTTTTGAGGTTTCAGTTCCTTTCCATTAGTCTGAATATCTGTCATTATGTTTTGACAACTTTGGTTGTGTAGTAGGGTTTAAAGTCAGATCATGCAAGCTTTCTGACTTTATTATTCTACTTTAAGAGTTCTTTTCTAAATGGGGGCTTCTTTCCTTCCCATATGACGTTGCTAGCCAGTTTTTCCATTTCTTTGAAGAAGGATGCTGGTATTTGTATTAGGACTGCATTGAATTTATAAAGTGCCTTGGGCAGTATTGATGTCTTTACAATATTGAGTCATCTGATCCATGAGCATGGGGTATTCTTCCATTTGTGAAAGTCATTTTTGGTTTCTTATAATAATAGTATATAATTTCCTCATACAGATACAGTTCTCTTTTTGGGGGGGTTAGATATATACCTACATATCTCAGTTTTGCTTGGCTATTGTGAAGGGTGCTACCTCTTGCTCTCCATTTTGGTGATTTTATCCGATGCATATAGCAATCCAATTGACTTCTGTTGTTGATCTGGTATCCTGCCACTCCACTAAATTCCTCTATTGCTTTCAATACTCCCAGTGTGGAGCGGTTGGGGTTTTCAATATATAGAATCATATCCTTTGATGTACTTCTGTTGCCATATTATTAGTTAGGACCTACAGAATGATGTTGAATAAAAGTGGAGGGAAAAGGCTTTTACAGTGGGATTATTTTCATCTCGTATCCATTGACTAAAATGTTGGCTGTTATGTTTTCATATATAGTGTGTGCCTTATTGAGGTAGTTTCCTTCCAATCCTATCTTCTGGATTATCTTAATTAGGAATGGGTTGTTAAATGATTTTTCTGCATCTACTGATATTATCATGTGGTTCTTGTCCTTTCTTGTGATGGCTATCATATTAATGGACAGTTGATGCTGAACCCTCCCTGCATTGCAGGAATGAATCCCACTTGGTCATCATGAATTATATTTTATATACTTTTGTATTCTATTGGTAAAAATTTTGTGAAGGCTTTTTGAGTCAATGTTCATTAAAGCCATTGGGATGAAGTTCTCTATTCTTATGGGATTCTTGCCCACCTTTGATATCAATGTTACATTAGTTACATAGAGTTTGGGAGTTTGCAGTCTTTTTCTATGCTTTGGAAGAGCTTGTGTGTAGAATTGGTGTCAGCTTTTCCCTGAATGCTTGGTAGAATTCTCCCATGAAGACGTCTGAACTGGGAACCTTTTTAGCTGGTAGTTCCTTGATAACCTTATAGATTTCTTCTTTGATATGGGTTCATTCAGGTTCTTGACATCACTGTGGGGAAATTTGGGTAGTTTTGTTTTGCTAAGTATTTGTCCATGTCTTCTAAGTTACTGTTTTTATTGGAGTACAGACCTTCATAGTACTGTGCAATTAACCTTTTAATTTCATTGGAGTGTGTTGTAATTTCCCCTGTTTCATCCCTCATCCTGTCTATTAATGTCTGATTCTTCCTTTCTTTGGTTAGGTTTGCCAATGGTCTGTTGAGTCCATTAATCCTTTCAAAGAACCAGATTTCTACTGTGTTTATTTTTTGCATTGTTTTCTTGTTTTCCAACTCGTTTATCTCCACCCTGGTTGTTATTATATATTTTCTTTTGCTATTAGAGGGATTATTCTATTGCCTCTGTTGGAGGTTTGTGATAGCTTATCAAACATACGCCTCTCTTCCTTTTTCATATGTGCATTTATCATTATCAAGATGCCCTTATAACTGCTTTTGCTGTATCCCACAGATTTTGGTATGTTGTACTTTCATTCTCATCATTTCTAAAAACTTATTAATTTTGTCTCCAATTTGGACTAATACACATTCATTTTGTAGAAGAAAGTTGTTCATCTTTCAAGTGTTTGCTTTTGTTTTTTTTGCCTTTTGTTGATTTCCAGCTTTATGCATAATGGTCAGAGAAAGAAGACTGAGTGACCTCTATATGTTTGAATTTACTCAGGCTCCACTTGTATCCCAGCATGTGGTCTATTTTTGAAGACATTCCATGTGTGCTTGAAAAGAATGTGAGGGTTTTGTTTCGTTTGTATTTGGGTGAAGAGCTCTAAATATTTCTACCAGGCAGAGTTGCCCATTTGTAGAGTTTAATTCTGTAGCTTCCTTGAATTTCTTTCCCATTGATCTATCTTTCTCGGAGAGCAGTGTATTGACGTCACCTTCTATGATTGTTGAATGTGAGATCTCTTTTTCATCTTTTGAAGATTTTGGCTGATGAATTTTGTGGGTCTCTTGTGAGAGTGTATATATTTATTATGCTAATTGGCTCTTAATCTACTGATCCTTTGAGCAATGTATAGTGGCTAAAATTTTTCAGTTTGCTTAGTATACTTTCCTCCAGCCATTGATTCTCAACCAATTTTTGTCAACGAGCTTAAGATGTGTTTATTGCAGACAGCAGATTGCTGGGTTGTGTTTTCTAATCTACTGCGCTAGCCTGGGTCTTCAATAGGTGAGTTGAGAGTTATTGAGGTTGAGAGTTATTACATCCATCTGTGGATTCTTTGTTGGCCTGTCATACCTTTTGTGTTAGGTATTTGCTTACCACCCTCCTTATCAGTATGTTGTGTACATGGTTGGGGGAAATCATTCTTGCCTTCTTTTTACCAGTGGGACAGTGTTATCTTGGGGGATGTTTTCAATATGTTGACTTCTGGCTGATATTTCATTATGTGGTGGTCTCCTGCTTGTGCTTGGTAACTGTTAGTCTTCTGTCCAAAGTGAATTGGCAAGAATTTTTTTTTTTAGTGTTACATTTCTTTTAGTATATTCTCTGAATTTTTCCTTGTCTGGGAAATCTCTTCTTTATTTTGATGAATAATTTGACAGGGTAGAGGATTCTTGGGTTGGCGTTATTCTTTTTCAACTTTCAGAAGCTGACATTCTCTTCTTCATGGTATCTATTGATAAATCTGAGCATATTCCTATTTTAGTATCCTTGTAGGTGACTGACTCTTTTTCTTTAGCTGCTCTTATGATTTTCCATTTTTCCTCAAAGTTACATAATTTGACTACTATATGCCTTGGTGAATTCATCCTTGGGTCCAGTCTAATTTGTGTCCTCTCTGCTTCCTGAGCGATTGATTCTCATTCATTATGTTGCACAAGTTTTCTTCCAGGAATTCCCTCACTATTTTTGCAGTTGATGTCTTCATGGTGTCTTGGTCTAGTATCCCAATTAGTTGTATGTTGTTCCTCTTCATAACATCACTTATTGTTCTCAAACTTTCTTCAGCTTCTTTGATTGTCTTGTTTGACTGCCTTTCCTGTTTATTGACTTTGCATAGCTATCTTCTAGATCACTGTTATACTTCTAGACTGTTGGTGAGGTGTTTTATGTTATTCTTTGATTCTGTTGCCTCCTCCCTTAACTCTTGTATTTCCCCTTGGTATGTGAACTCTATCTTCTCTTTTATTTTATCCATTGTCTGAATTGATTCCCTCCTATCCTGTCTGACATCAAGCAGCACACTGAAGATTTATTTTTGTGCAGGATCAACATTTGCTTTTTCTATGAACACTGTTAGGTTCAGGACTACCTCCAACACTGAATTTTGTTTCTCTTGTCTTCTTTTAAGAATTTGTTGTTTGTGTTTCGTTTTGGAGGAGCTTGGTGCCATTTTCCCAGGCATCAGGGAGCCCTGAATTTTCTGAGAGGCTAGTATGAATGCTTCTAAGGATATCTATAGCTTACTATGCTGGGGGATCAGGATAGTTCTTTAACTCACTAGAGTTTAGAGTTTTATTTTCTCTGTAGTCAGCAATGATTATCTAGTTGGCGGGCAGTTCAGGTAGTTCTCTCAGGGAACATGGGTGGGGTGGTTTCAGGCTGCAAGGGTAACGCTGTGCAGGGTAATCACATGAGTAGTCACAGAAGTGTGGGGGCCAGTGGTGGTGAGGAGCACAGAAGGTGACCCGAGGTTGGCAGTGGTAGACAGGCGTCAAGACCAGTCCTAGGACATGGGTCCAGGCTGTCCGGTGTGAGGTCAAAGTTCTAGACCAGGTTAGTAGGGGGGGCACGGGGCCTCTGTTAGCTGATGGATGAGTTGCAAGATCAGGCCGGGCTGACAGCAGGGCCTCAGGACTGGGTTGGGTCAGCAAAGGGTCTTCTGGGCCAGGGTTGGCCTGCAGGGTGGGGGTGAGCATGTGTAGACCTGTGTCAGGCTGGTGGGGGAGCTACAGGACTGGGGAAAACTTACAGGAGGCCCACGGGGTCAGAGCAGGTCATCAGCTAGAGCCATGGACTGACAGCAGGTAAGGCATGACCAAGGGGAGAAGAGCTGAGGGTGGACAGTGGGCTAACTCTGAATGCTAAAGTAAATGCCTCAGGTGGGCAATGGGCATGTTCCAAATGCAGTGGGAGAAGCCATGGACAGACAGACAGCTGCAGGCTCTGGTCATGGCTGCATGTGCTGCAGGTGGAGTTTGGGCGTGGAGAGAAAGATCCCTGGGCTGGCAAAGAGCTCCGGGGTTCTGTGAAGCTAAAATTGTGTGTCCCAGCTTCCCTATTCAGCCTCCTGATCCCCAAGCTCAAGGATCACCCCGAAGCTCCCAAAGTGGCCCACCTGAGTGTCATCTTGCCAGACGTGTAAGTAAATTTTTATGGGAGCAGACTAGCTCATCTTTATTCTGCAAAGCAGCTGGTAGATTTGAACAGACAAACTTGTAGTTAGCAGTCTTAGTAGCTAACCTATAGTACCACCAGAGATGCATTTACATCTACATGTGCACATGCATACATATGCAGTTAGTTGCCCTCACGTTGGCACCAATTCATAGTCACCGCATGTAGGGACAAGAGAACAAACTGCTGGCTAGTCCTGCACCAGCTTCACAATCATCGGTATGCTCACACCCATTGTTGGCAGCCATTGTGTGTTTTGAGTAGTGGCTTCCAACCTGAGGGCAGGGGACACATCTTCCAACACTCTGACAATCGTCTGTTGTGATTCATAGGGTTTTCATTGGCTAATATCTCTAAGCTTTTCTTTCTGGTCAATCTAAGTCTGAAAAGACATATAAATGGAGAGATACATTGGTATAAAGAGGGGGCTTGAAAAAGTCTATGGAAAAATAGAATAAAAAGATAATGGAATTTTTCCATGAATTCTCTGAAGCTCTCTCCTAGAGTGACACATACATTTATATAGAACCAATAAATGTACATACATTTATACAGAACCAATGTTGTGTATAGACTCATTCCTTCAGGAAGGAACTAAAGAAAGAAGATAAGCTCTGCAAGTAACTTCAAGCAGCATTCAGTTATGAGCCTGGAGCCCTGTGCTATGTACCAGTCATGGAGCTAGGCACTGGCTGCACTATAACAAGACAAATATTGATCCTTTTGCCCTCATGAATTTACTGTCCAGGAAGAAGTGCTAATCACTAGATAAGATATGAATGATGTGGAATATAAGAACCATGTCTTCATTATCATGTCATCAGAGGGAACATGCAGTAAATGTCCAGTAAAATTTTCCGAGATTAGAAAGATAACAGAAGAATGCTTGAAAATTACCTGAATACCATTTTGAAACTGTTTAAGCTGTTTGGACAAAACCCACCAGGAAGCCAAGAAGAATGTGGTTACCATTTAATATATTCTGCTCCTCACATGCTATCAAGGTTTGAACAGTTTGGCAGGTTTTGTTTGCGGTATATAATGTTCCAAGTGCAATGTAGCTATGTTTCTCATTGCACATCAATAACGTTTCATTAAACATTGCCAAAACCTGTGACTATATGGCAAGGGGGGGAGAAGAAAAAAATCAGCAGGAAATAAAGCAAGACATTTGGGTGGAATTGATTCTACTTTTGTTTTTTCTATATTGGTTTCTGCCCTTGTTTTAAAATATCTGCATTGGTGTGAAGTTTTCCAGATGCAGCCACTTGATGGAGTGGCAGTAAGTCGGGTTCCTGTCCAGCTTATCTTTAATATGTTTGTTGCAAATTAAACAATAAGAAGTAGAATACACTGGCCCCATCCTTACAGAATTTTGTGGAAACTAGATTCCTGAAGAATTGGCTGAAAGTCAAAAACCAAGGAAAATCGCAGAGCTGGAGGATACCCTAAGGAAAAGTCCAGTCTTGTTGGAAGGAGAGTGGGGTGAGTGGGTGCAGTCCTCTCTTCCCTTGTTTTGACGAGGAGGACAAAGTGACCCCCAGAAAGGAAAAATGACTTACCCAGGGCCACACACCCTCAGGGAACCAAGTGTAAATGCTTTTCGAGGGATGACTTTGGTTATGTATAATAGGTTCTCTGATTGAAAGTGCAGTATAGATTTAATTTATTTTTAAACCTCACATTCATAACACAAACTCTGAGATGAGTGATACTTACTTGTGGTATTCCAAACTCCTTTTCTTCTTCCATTCCCTGTTTTAATGTTAGTTACTCTGCTTGTCTTTTCTCCAGTTCTCCCTTGTTGATTTTATGTCTACTTGTTCTATGGGTTTTAAAAAGAAACAGACAACGGTTGCACTGAGCCAATTCCTACTTATGATTCCCCAATGTGTGTCAGTGTGCAAGCGTGCGCTGTATGATTCTCAGATGTAGATCACCAGGCCTTTCTTCTGAGGTGCCTTGGGGTGTACTGGAACTTCAAACCTTTCAGTTAGCTCTTAACAAAACCAAAACACAAACCCACTGCTGTTTGAGTTGGTTCCGATTCATGGCAACCCTATAGGGACTCTATAATTGTGCATGTGTCGATTTCAACTATCAGTTCCATATGTTTTTGATTTTTGCATTTTAAAACTCTGCTCTAAGGTACATTCAAATTAAGGATTGCAAATTATTGATGAATATATCCTATCATTACATACTGTCCTTCTTTATCTTCCATGGTTTCCTTTGCTCTGAAATATACTTTGTATGATTATTAATATAGTCAACCAGATTTCTTTTGATTAGGGTATGCTATCCATTTTCTCATCCTTTTATTTTTAACTTACCTCTGTCCTTATATACGAAGTAGGTTTCTTATACATAATATAGTAGACTGATGATTTTCTCTCCCCCACCAAAAAAAAAAAAAACCCCAACAATTTTGGTCTTCATATACTAAAACAATTTGAATTACATACTGGGTATTTTTAATATAATGGTATGATATTCTTACTTGAATTCTATAGAGAATATTTAACAAAAAATTGAGTTGAAATCAGATCACAGGTTCCAATAGCCTTGTATAATTTCAAAATCTGTTTCATTTCCTGAGTCCTGGTGGTTCACTGGTTTAAGTGTTGGGCTACTAACAGAAAAGTTGGTGGTTCAGCAACCCCAGGTGATATGCAGGAGAAAGAAGAGAACGCTGCTTCTGCAGTGATTTACAGTCTTGGGAATTCATGGGGGACAGTTCTACTCTGTCGTATAGAGTCACTGTATATCAGGATCTACTCCACGGCAGTGGATTATTTTGTTTTCAATGTCTCTGTGGTGCTATTCAGCTAAGTCCCATGATTATCATATCCAATCACCAGTCTAGGACCCATGATCTATCCCATCGTTCAGCTCTCTCACAACTCAAACAAACTCATTCCCATTGAGTGGATTCTGACATATAGTGAATGCCTCATATTTCTTCCCCTGATTGGCTGGATGGTTCAAATTGCTAACAGTTCCATTTGCAGTCAAATGCATAATCTGTTACAGTACCAGGGCCATTTTAGGGTTGGGCCTAGGCTTGTACAGTTAAAAAAAATCTAAGAAATCTCTACCTTGGAGTTAATTCTGATTCATAGTCACCTTACATGTCTGAGTAGACCTCTCCCTATGTGTGCCCTACGTGCTCCTCTTTCTGGGAGCAGAAAACCTCATCTTTCTCCTGTGAAGTGGTGTGGGGTCATATGACTGGCCTTGCAATTAGCAGCGCACCTTGGAATCCACTACACTACCACGGTTACTGCTCAGGAGACTAACGGTTCCTAAATAATATTACGGGATCACTGCCTCAAGTTCTCTCCCTTTTCTACATGAGTGATCCATTCTGGAACCTTGAGGCCCTCTCTTGGCCAGACAAAGGTGGAGCTCTATTTTCCTGTCCTGCTCTTCACTTCCCTTGAGGTGCCCATAGCAGGGCCAAGCAGCGGGACAAAGAGAGAAAGCAGTCAGTGAGGGTTTCCCCCAACCCTCTTATGACAACAATTCTTTCCGCCCGAGAGAAAGTCTCCTTCCTGACCCTTGAAGACAGCTCCCAGACTTGTGGTGCATTGGGCTGCTCATACTAAGTTTGCGGTTCAAATCTGCAAGCTATTCTGTATGAGACAGATGAGGCTGTCCACTCCCATAAAGGTTTAGTCTTGTAGGCCTTATGGAGCAGTCTTACTGTGCCCTCCAGTCAGAATCAGCTCCACAGCAGTGGGTTTAGTTTGCTTGTTGTTTATAAACAACAACCCGAGCAGTGAGTGAACAAGCAAAGAAAATAAATAAAAAATAAAAGTCAAGATTTTGTCTACTCTGCGAATATTAGGAAATCCTTTCTCATTTGGTGTTAGAGCTAGAGTTTCTATGGGAGCTCTTTCTGTGTGGACCAACACTCTGTTCTGAATTTAGAATGCCGTTAGCCCAGGCTGGGAGCTCTGGTGTTGATGTGTCTGTGTGTTGGGCTGTTGACCATGAGGTAAGCAGTTCGAAACCACCAGCTGCTCAACAGGAGAAAGAGGATTTCCACTCCTGTAAAGAGTTACAGTCTCTGAAACCCACAGGGACAGTTCTACCTGGCTCTATAGGGTTGTCATGGGTCATAGTTAACTCGATGGCCATGAGTTGGTTTTTAGTTTTTAGACCAGGCACACACACACACACACACACACACACACACACACTCATCTATATTATCTCCCTATATAAAACCAAAGTTACCTTTTACAGCTGCCTGTGTCAGATACCCTGCTTGAGGTGTTAGGGTTTATTGAACATTATAGAATGTGGTTCAGAGTTCGTACGCTGGAGTAACAACGCATGAGCACTGTCACCAGTGGAAAGTGTTCATTCCACAAATCAGAAATAATGGAGACCAGGTGTTGAATTCCTACCTGGGCACCAGTTCTCCAAACCTCTCTTTTGCCTGTACAAAATGGCACTAATACTAAAATATACATTAGCAGTGGTTGGAGTGATTAAATGCATCAATGAATGTAAAGGACACAGCACAATGTCTGGTAACAGAGCAAATACTGAATGAGCAGTAGCCACCATTGCAGTTGTGAGATGTGAGCAAACCAGTACTGGCTCCTGGTAATCCCATGGAAACAAGCCCTGCCTGGTCCTGTAGAACCTTCACAAGAACTTTCACAATACTTGGTCTGCTCCAATGGCTTGTTGGGGCCACTGCGGCCATTCTCGGGGTCCCCTGTGATGAAACATCTGGTGGCATCTGAGAAGATCTTTTAACACTAAAAGAGTTCAGATGCAGTTTTGTCCCATTCATCCAACTTTTTCATGGAGACCAGTTCAAGACATGTAGCTTTCCCCAGGAAGCCCAAGTTATAATAGTGTCTGGACTATGTTAGCAATGGAAACTATTTATTCTAGAATGTCCCATGCTCAATATTTTTATGGTTACATATGATAAAGAAATTGCAGATCTGAAAATTTCCCTTGAGACCCAAGAACAACACATATATATAAAGTTCTTTTACAGGATATTTATGTGGATTTGGATAACATTCAGGAACATCATGTAAGTGGTTGCTAAATATACCACTTATGTGTAAGTATAGAATCATTCAATCACTCGCTCACTGCCACTGGGTAGATTCTGACTCATAGCAGCCTCATAGGACAGAGTAGAATTGACCCTATGGGCTTCTGAGACTGTACCTCATTACAGGAGTAGAAAGCTCTCTTTTCCTCTGGCTAAGCAGCTGGTGGTTTCAAACTGCTGACCTCGTAATTAGCAGCCCAACTCAACAGCACTACAAAGGGCTCCTTCATAGTATACAATAGGATACAATATTTCCAATTCATATGCAGTATTTTATTACCTAGTAACTTTTTAGATGAGCAAGACATGACTCCCTGGTTTCCTAAATTAAGGACTTCAAGTGATATTTTAGCTCATGTACTTCCCAAGATGCACATTCAATTTTCTTCCCCAAGTTTCTTTTTTCTTATAATTCTTTTTTTTTTTGAAGAAAAATGCATTTCCTTTCTAGGCAGAAGAGTTCTTGGTACTCTCCTAGGACAGCTTCTGTCACTTACACGTCCCTTTTTGAGACTCAGGAGTGGTGTCTGAGTCTTGCATTTTACCTGTCAATTTATTAATAGGAATAGCTCTTTGCAGATCTTTGTTCCATTAGGTAACATTACCCATGTCAGTGGCACAGCATCTGAAATAAATGCAATGTACCTTTTAAAACCATACTGTGGAAATATTCATAAGCCATGAATGTTTCCAGGTCCTACATGTGTACGTGGAGCAAACAGGGTGGCGGTAGTAAAATGAAGTAACAGCTAAATGTATCCAGGTAGAGGGGGGATAACCCTACTGATGGTCACTGTCGCTGTGTCCCCTAATCTGAACTTGACATTTCGAGCAAATCCAGCTTCGGACATATCCTCATGGAACGCCGAGGAGCACTTCATTGTATGATTTCTAGCTCTTCACCTTCTGACAGCATCTTTCAATTCTCTCCCTCTCAGCCTCCCTATATGAACTCTGCATCTTGAGGATTTGGCTTTGGCAGGAAAAGTCCTCACATTATCAATTGGGCTTTGCTACAAACTGATTGCTCAGGAGCAAGTTGTTGTTGATAGCATGGCCTAAGAAATCGTTTTT
Organism: Tenrec ecaudatus; assembly: GCF_050624435.1. Lineage (NCBI taxonomy): Eukaryota > Metazoa > Chordata > Mammalia > Afrosoricida > Tenrecidae > Tenrec > Tenrec ecaudatus. The sequence goes on along the minus strand of NC_134530.1, from coordinate 298,412,750 downwards.
CCTTGTGCACAGCACAGAGGACAATATAAGAGTCCGCTGATTGGTAGGGTCTTAGAAATGATCCATGATGCCGTTTTAGTGAAGTAAGGGTGTTCTTGGAAAAACACTAAGTGCTTATAAAGCAGACTAGGAATTCAGTGACTCTGGGCTAGCCCCTACTGTGTGTATGGGGCACTTTGTACAATGCACAAGAAGGACACGTGGATTTTGAGACAGAAGGCTTTCTGAACAAACACTTGGGGAGGATGCCCAGGTTTATTTGAATACTACATTGCAGATGTACCAGGAGAGACAAAGAGAGAGAGAGAGAGAGAGAGAGAGAGAGAGAGAGAGAGAGAGAGAGAGAGAGAGATAGAGAGAGACAGAGAGACAGAGAGAGAGACAGAGAGAGAGAGACCCACCCATAGTTGATCCCAGTCATAACCCAGGGGATTCACTGTAGCACTTTACTGCTTATTCTTCTTCATTTAGAAGACGATATCAAACAGGTGGAAAGGGTAGATTTAACTAGATTCAACCTCTCTGAGCTTCAGTTTCCTCCTCTAAAATATGAGTGCAAAAACAATAACTACCAGTCAGGTCATGATGATAATTAGGAGATGCAAAACATTTAAAAACAATGTTGAACACAGTGAAATTTTAAACACAAGCTGATGGTGATAATGGGGAGAAGGCTTAACATTTGTAATGTTTCATATTTACTGAGTACTTACCTTGGGCCAGGGGCTATGTTGAACACGTTTGATGCATTATTCCTCTGATCCTCACTGTAACCCCAAGAGGCGGGTACCACAGATGAGCTTTGACACCCTAGAAGAGGGGTTCCCAACCTTCCTCTTGCCATGACTCTTTAATACAATTTCTCATGTTGCGGTGACCCCCAACCATAAAATTATTTTTGCTGCTACTTCATAACTGTAATTTTGCTAGTGTTATGAATTGGGTGACCCCTGTGAAACGGTTGTTTGACCCCCAAAGGGTTCACGACCCACAGGTTGAGAACCGCTGCCCTAGAAGAATGCCCATTGTTTCCTTTCAAAGGCTCTGTGGTAGTTACATAATCTCTTGACAACTTGAAGATATTAAGAGTGCAGGGGTGGAGTCTAGCCTGTCAATCAGGTCACAGTCTGATAATGTCTCCTTGTGGCCATGCCCTTCTCATGAGGATTCTAGGAACTACTTTTCTTTTTTTCCTAAAGGCAGGCCACACACTGGTTCTGCTTTACCTTCCTGTTGAAGAGACCCACTCAGGAGCTGGATGAGCCATGCAGAAATGCTTCCACCACCACTGGATCCACAAGACTTTTCGCCCACCAGCCTATGATCCTCCTGCATTCAGCATCATTATGAGTGGCTATGTGAGTCTGAAGAGGAATTTATGGACTAGTATCAGAGAAAAGGGCTAATATCAGAATTATGGAATTACAATTACTCTTCCATCTAAAGCTCTCTCTTATACACATATAAATGTCAATGGATTTATTTCTCTAGTCAACCTGACTAACACAGGCTCTATGTTTTTCAAAGGAGAAAGCTGAGGTTTACAAGACTTAATGTTTCATTCATGTATCCATTTAATTTCCAAATTCATGTGTTCAATTTTATAAATATCAAGGCAGCAAGTTCTTTCAAACCAGAAAACACATTTGTTCAGTTCACCAGTGTGTCTGCCATGGACATTTGCATGAGTGTAGAGCAAATGGTTCTCAACTGGAAACAATTGTTTCTCCCAGGAGCAATTATGGCCACTTGAGGAAGCTACTGACAACTAGTGAACTGAAGACAGACAGGGATGTGGCTAAACATCTTCAGAGGCAAAGGAAGGGCATTCCACAACAAAGAATGGTGACATCTGTGGATCAGTGAAAACAGAGGTGAATACATTAGTTCATGCGCTGTATTCGCCATGAAAGCTCTATTCAGTTACCAGAATCCTTCTGATTCTGGCCCTCTCTCAGAATCATAGGTTCATGCTCTCATGGTTCTTGGATTCCAGAGCAGAGCTATTTTTTCTTGGCTGTAGTTTATATGGAAGTCCACCAGAGCTTGCTCTCTTAGAGCTGCTGGCTAGGCTTGAACCACTGACCTTTCATTGTGCCTCTAGGTTCCATGTGGGGAGACTTAAGAAATATAAAATGAAACCAGCATTTTTCAATCTTTCAATACCCTATTAGCATCTTATGACCAACTAAAAGGAAATCAGAAAGATTATTCAAGTATATACAAATCATTAATCAAATTCATTTTGGCCATATAGTAACTGCTTGTGACAGTTACATAATCTGTTGACTTGTGAAGGGGTGGAGTCTAGCCTGTCAATCAGGTCATAGTCAATGTAGTCTCTGTGTAGGCATGGCCTTCTCCTGTGGATTCTGGGAACTCCTGTTTCCCCCTCCCCTGGACGTAGGAGACACACTCTCTGCTTTGTCTTCCTGCGACAAGCCAAATGGAGCTTTGCTGATGAAACTGGATCCCTGGAGCTGGAGGAGCCACATGGAGACCCACACCAGCTTTGAGATGATGCTTCCACAATCACTGATCCACAAGTCTTTCCACCCACTGGCCTGCCTGTGATCTTTCTGCATTTGGCATCATAGCATGTGTTGCTTGAGTCTGAAGAGGAATTTATAGACTAGTATCAGACTAATATCAGACTTATGAACTTGAACTGGACTGGGCTGGGATGTTTTCTTAATATACAATTGCTCTTTGATATAAAGTTCTCTCTTACACACATATGAGTGTCTTTGAATGTGTTTCTCTAGTCAACCCAGACTAACACACTGCTGTTCTGTACTTTTTAAATGTGTCAGTGGAAATGCATGGCAATTTTACACACATACACACACAGGTATAGATACAAATTTTATTTCACAATTAGCAAGTTGGCTGGGCTCATATACGCTTGAAATAATAGGTACATATCTTTAGCTATGAATGATGGTATTTGGAATGTATTACCTTGCATAAACATATTGGAAAATTAGTTGTTTGGCAGGCTGCTTGTTGAACAGTAAATATTTAATCTCCCATAAATTCAGCTCTGAAGGTCTTTTCTAATCTGTTGGGTTTGTAGCACCAAATAAAAAAGTCTTTGACTAACTGGAGACATTTAGCTCTTTCAGGATTCTCACCATAAACTGCGCTACAGTAAAAACATAAATGTATCCTCATCCTGAATAGAGAGTTGGAAAACCAATTTTGCAAAAGGATGCTACAGAAAGCAGGCAATTATTTGAGGGTCAACAATGGCTTGTGTATCTTATGACCCAACGTTTTAAAGATCTTGAAAGTTTTATGCAATTTTCACTGGTAACAGGAGGATGGATAAACAATACCACAGGAAGTCATGTAGAAATTTCACAAGCTACCATCCTGCAGTCATAGTTGCTATTTGGAAAAGTGTTGTCATGTGTAAAGCTGTGTCTAACAGTCACATCATCCCCCAGCCTGGTGGATGGCCTAGCCCTTGTGAGAAAAGGTCACCATATCATCAATACTTGTTCCAAAATCCTCTCGCTGCTGCTTCAGTTTTTCAGCAGCTTTGAGTTTGGTTAATTTAATAATTCTGTGCTTTAGAGAAGTGCCTTCTCCTCAAAGGCATTGCCCATTTTTGATTGCTGAGATGCTTGGAATGATGTTAGAAGAATCCATTCATACATTCCATCAATATTTGTTGAATGACAAGTCCTACTCCCTTCTCTCAGAGGTTGCAGCTTAGGCGCTGGGTCAAAGGCTATACCAGATTCGCCAAGTCCATGAATGTAGCGTAACATATCATGGAAAAGGTAAAACATTTCATTCACTAGGTGCTCTGAATGCTAAGAGCTTATTAATTGTTTCAAGGAGCTCTGGTGGCAACAGTGAGCTGCTTGACCACTAACCAAAAGGTTGGAAGTTCAGACCTACCCAGAAGCTCAATGGGAGAAAGACCAGCAAATATTATAGGTGATCTCCCAGAAAGTTTACAGGTTAGACAATTCAGGGTGGCAGCTCTACTGTCATACGTGGTCACCGGGAATCAGAATCCACTTGATGTCACCACCCTTACCGCCGTTACCATTTTCAGTGCTTTCCCACTGCCAATAGCAAATAGCCGGCTAGCCAAAAGGGACTTGCAGCCAGGATATATGAGTGGGAGGAAAGTTAGAGAATATATCTGAGAGAGAGAGAAAGAGAGAAACAACACAGGTCTAGATAGTCCACTTCGGACAACATTTATTTGAGGTTATTGTGGTGTGCAGGCTGGTGAAGCAGTGTGTGAATATGAGTTCCACAGAAGTCTTGGTAGTTCAAAAGAACCCTTTGCCATTTTACGTTGGCTTCTCAATCACTAGACATCTCTGTCCTGTGGTGGTACTGAGGGAGCCATTTCTAGGTTGTAAATATTGGCTGGTTTGTGCTTGAATTGGGGAACTTTGTTACAAATTCCAGAACATACCACACTGATGGTCTAGTACATTGTTATAAACAGGACAAGAACTACAAATAACATGCTATGTCCTAAAACCGAAAGCAGAGTAAAACATAATGTAATGGAAATTAGGGAGTTTTTATTAATAAATAATTAAAAATATATAAATGATGCTTCCATTTGGGATTCAGGGGAATGTAACCAAAAAACTAGACAATCTACCAACAAAGCAAATGGTGCAATAGAAGCAAAATGAACCAGCTCTTCATGAAGATCACAAGTAATGTGTTGCTTCCAATCTCGAGTTTTGGGCTGCTTTTTTGTGGAAAAGTACAAAATCTGCCTCTCTTCCTGTGCTGAGAGGGTAACATAATCTGCCACTTGGGGGGGGATTAGGAAATCCATTAATTCCCAGGAGCCTTCCATCTAATACAAAGCAGAAGTCTGAACACACACACACACACACACACACACACACACACACACACACTGCCATCCAATCAAAGCTGACTCACAGCGACCCTATCGGACAAAGTAGAATTGCCCTTGTGAATTTCTCAGACTGTAACTCTTTACAGGAGTATAAAGCCTTGTATTTCTCCAACATAGCTGCTGGTGGGTTCAAACTGCCTATCTTCAGGTTACCTACCTAATGCGGAACCGCTATGCCACCAGGGCTTCCTGATGACACAGGGGAAGGGAAGGAAACTTGCTGTTGTTCAAGACTTCCACTGTTAGATGGCAGGATCCATTTGCTGTGGAGGAGCTGTCCGAAATACGACCTTATTCAATGGGAGGAAAAGGTCTTCCACCTGACTGGGGTGGGTAAGAAGGCAGAGAAGCCCTGTTCCTGTGAATCCAATGCACAGGGGAGAGAGGGAGAATGGAGCAAAGCTCCCACCTCCCTAGCAAACCTATGCCTGAGTTGCAAGGTGGGGCTCCCATCTTTGGAGAAAGTGCAAAAGCTGATGGAGACAGCTGCACATGCTGTGTGGTTTAGGGTGCGGGGCCTGTTGAAATCTGAGGGTGAGCAGGGACACTGAGAAAAAGCTGATGGCACTTCAGGCATTGCACAAAGCCGGAAGCAGCAAACCCCAATGAAGGGAGACTGTAAAGCCCAAGTAAACTCCAGCCTGGTTCAGCTATTCACTAGATTGATTCCACTCAATAAAAGCATGGAGGGGAAAGTGTGCTAACTTCTCAGAAAAGTGTTATTCACCTCAACCTATACTTTTCTTTAACATATAATGCCCAGCATTCAATGAAAAAAATTACATGACATACACCAAAAGGAAGAAGAAAAGAAATTTGTTATCCAAGTCAAGAACTTCCACAGATTTGAAAGTGTCAGATAAGACACTAAAGATAACTGTAATAAAACTGTTGAAAGACTTAGTGGAAAGGGCAGACAAAATACACAATAGTTGGGAATTAACAACTGTAAATGAAAACGACCACCAAAAAAGAGTAAAGGGAAACACCAGACATGAAAACAATAAGAATTTTGATGACTGATTGGAAGAATGGAAACAGTGGAGGAAATAATCAGTGAACTAGACGTCAGGGAGATGGAAATTATCCAATTAAAACATAGAGAAACAAAAGAAGGTGTGTGTATGTACATGAGTATGTGCACTGTGTGTGTGTGTGTGTGTTTATGTGTGCTAGAGAATATATGGGGCAGAGTGCCCGGTAATATTACTTGGTCTCACTTGATAACATTTGAAACCCAAAGGAGTGTCAAGGTAGGAAAAAATGGTTCAAGACCTAATGACCATTTTTTTCCCAAAGTGAATCAAAGAAATAAATTCCCAATATAAGGAGCTCAGAGAATTCAAAGTGACATGAACACACAGGAGAAAAACAAAACAAAACAAGAATCCCAGTGGTGTTACAACCAATCCAAAGAAAGTTCTTTAGGCAGAAGGCACACGATGCAAGAGGGGAATCAAGAATCTCACCAAGGAAGGAAGTGCACCAGCAAAATAAGAGATGCTTATTATAAAAATAAAGATTCATAAAATTTATATGATAGCAATTGCAACAATTGATCACACGGTTTTTGTTTATGTGGGAGTAAAATTTATGACAACAGAAAATAGTGAGTATCAGAGAGTGAGTGTAAGTATACTCTTTCTATTGAAGTAATCTTACTTATAAAGGCAGGCTAAAATAAGTTAACAAAGTATATTGCACAGGCCCCCCTGCACAATGATTGAAGTGTCCAACAAAAAAGTATAGCTAATAATATAATGATGAATATAAACTAGAATCATGAAATGCCCAGTCCATCCAACAGTAGGCAGGAAAAGATTAAAGAGGAACAGAAAGCATCTGGGACACATAGAAAACAAGTAACAAGATGATAGATTTAAACCAAGATCCAACTATATAGCGGAATTATTTCAAAGCACCACTGATAATGACTCCCAGTGATCCTTTGGATAGGACAGCGTAGAAAGGCCCCGTCAATTCCTCAGGCTGTGCATCTTTGCTGGAGCAGGAAGTTGCACCTTTCTCCCTTGGAGTGACGGTGGACTCAAACTGCTTACCTCGTACGCAGCAGGCCAATGAGTCACCCACTATAGCAGCAGGGTTCCTTTAAAAAGTACAAGGATAGAAAAATTACATGCCATGAAAGTATTCATCAAGTAAATTTGAGTAGTCATATTAATACCAGACAAAGTCTACTAGCAAACAGGAAATATTACTAGAGATGAGGGCGGATATTACTTAATGATAAAGGACTCAGTTTATCCAGAAAGTATAATAATCCTAAATGTGTATGTTCCTAATAACTCACTGCCTTGAAATTGACTCCAACTCACAGTGATCCTATGGAGTAGAGCAGAGCTGCTCCTGTGGCATTTGGAGACGGTAAGTCTTTACAGGAGTAAACAAGTTTTGTGTCTTCTCTCAGCGTGGCTGGTGGTTTTGAATTGTGAACCTTGCTGTGCAGTTCAGTGGGGAACTCACTCTGCTATCGGGGCTGATACACATCAACAAATAGAGATTGTTTTAAAAAAATGAACAGAATATGTTCTTTCCAAATGCGCATGAAACATTTATCATGAGAAATTGCAATCAATTTTGATACCAACTACCAACATAAGCAAATATCCATAAACTGAAAAGAGTCAAACCCATATAAATAGTTATCATACCATGATGAACTGAAAAGAGAAATGAGCATATTTTTGGAAAATCTCAAAATATTAAGAAATTAAAGAACGCTTTTAAAAATAACTTATAAAGAAATTAGAAAATATTGAACTGAATAAAATAAAAATTAAAATAAAAGCACCACATATCAGAATCTCTGCTGTACAACTGAGTCAGTGTTTAAATGAAATTACTGCATTAAATCTCTATATTAGAGACATGTCAAAAAGGTCTCAGATCAAAGGAAAAAGTTTTCACATGAAGAAATTAATGGAACAGAAACAATGTAAACCTGAAATAAGAAGAGCAGACATATAAAGATCAGATCAGAGTGCAACAGATAATTGAAAAATAATAAAACCAATTAAAAAAATCTGCATCATTTTAAATAAGTAATGGATCGATAAACTTTGCACAAGACTGACTTGTACAAGAAACAGAGAAGAGAGGGACATTAGAAATAGAACGACAGTGGCGCCATCACCACTTACCTTGCGGCTGTCAGGTGCCATCCAGCTGGTTCCGACCCACAGCAGTGCAACAGAATGGCACACTGCCCGGGTATTTGCTAGCTTCAGAAATGTTATTATGTTCTGGCCCATTGTTGCAACCACTGTATCAATCCATCTTGCAAGGGATCGTTCTCTTTAAAAAAAATCATTTTATTGGGGGCTCTTACAACTCTTGTTACAATCCATATATCAACTTACGCAAATCTTGCTATCGTTCTTTTCTATATATTTACTTTTCATTAAATCCTCTGTATCAACTCCTTCTTTTTCTCTCTCTCCCTCCCTCCTCCCCTTCCCTCAACCCTCGTGGCCCCTATATAGATTGCTATTATTTTCAAATTTCACACCTATCGCTGTGTCCCTCCCCCTCTGGTTTCTGCTGTTCTTCCCCCTGGATGGAGGGGGAAAGGTCACTCTCTTTTTCAATAACCCTCTACTATGCCCAGTTGCAGGGACTGATCCCTCCTGAGAACGTGCAAGATCCCTAAATGCAGTACCACTACCCTCATTTCTAAGGGGTATTCTGGCTGGCCTTCTTCCAAGACAGGTTATTTGTCCTTCGTGCAGTTCACAGTGTATTAATGATCTTTGATAGCACATAACTCAACACCATCAGTTCTCCTGATCATCCCTTTTTCTTGTCTAGCTCTCACATGAGATCATTGAAAATGCCATGGCCTGCGTCAGGGGCACCTTAATCCTCGAAGTGACACCTTTGCTTTTGGCCACTGGAAAGAGGACTTTTGCCGGGTCCACACCTGGATTAAGCCTCCGGTGAATCCTCTCTGACCATAGACAAGGGATGTGAACTTTTGTTTGTTTTGTCTTGTTCCGCTGCACTATGTTTCTATGTTTTTCCATATATGAAATCCAGAATGGGTAGAGCTATGAAGGCAGTGACTTCATGTTTGATTTCTTGCGGGTTCTCGTAGGCAAGGTTGGACGAAGGTGAGGAGCTGATAACAAAGAGACCAATAAAGAAGTAAATGTTCTAAAATTGATTGTGGAAATGATGGTACAGCTCTCTGTAACATGATTGAACGATTGAATTGTATAATATGTGAAATATATGCAAATAAAACTGTTAAAAATAAAGAGGTTTTTTGCAGTAGATTTTCCCAATATAATACATTGTTTGATTTCTTGACTGATATTTCCATGGGTGCTCATTATAAATCCAAGTAAAATGAAATATTTGACAATGTCAGTTATTTTTTCAATGATTGTATTTTTGCTTATCAGTCTGGTTGCTTAAGAGTTCAAAATTTTTAAGGAAAACAAGAAAATATTATAAACAGCTTTTGAAATTGACTGAAAGACAGAAATTACCAAAGTTCTCTCAAGAAGAAATACATAGTTGAATAGCTCTGGACTTATTAAATTCTTTGCTCATAACATAAAAATCCTCGAGGTTAAGATGGCTTCCAGGCTCAGATTGAATTTTATCCTTAATTCTAAGAATTTTAAGAAGAAAACAATAAAATTCTACACTCACTCTTTCAGAAATTACCTTTCATACACTAAAACACAGAAGTCCTTAGCAACACATAAATTAATTCATCAATATGTGAAAATCATAATATATCCTGATGAAATGAGGTACTTCTCATATAAGATTGCTTCCACTTCAATCATTACTGGTGTAATATATTAAGTTTACAGATTAAAGATGAAAAACCATATGACCATTTTAGTTGATGAAGAAAAGCATTTGACAAATTTCACCAACTATTTATAACAACTCTCAACAAGCTAGGGCTAGGAAGAATATTTAGGGGAGCTGACTACATCTCATGAGCAACAGAAAGGGTATCATTAGCCTCAAGGAGGAGAAGGTGCAGGGGAGAGAAGAGGCAAAGGAGGTGGAGGAAAAGAAGAAGACAATAGGAAATAGTGATCTCAACATGATAGAGGAACCTGTCGGAAATATTTGGTTAGTATCATACTTAATGGTGAAAGACTGGATGATTTTATTCTTAGACTGGGAACAAGGCAAAACTGTCCACTCTACAAGTTCTACTCAGCATGGTATTGGAGGTCTTGGCACAACAAAACTAAGACAAGAAACAAAAGGCACACAGATGGGACTGTCTCTATTTGCAGACATGGTATTCTATATCATTGTAATAAATATACAGAAAAAAATCTACCAGAACTAATAAGTAAATTTAGCAAGGCCACTGGATGCAAAATAATAATTAAAATTTTATATTACCATATGCCAATGATAAACAACTGAATATTAAAATTTAAATATAAAAATACTCAAAATTTTAAGCAAATAAACATAAGACTAATAACTAAAATCTTTTCTAACAGAAAGGAAAAAAAGATATAAATAAATCAATAAATATACCATGCTCAATGGTTGGAAGAGTCAATACTGTTCAGATTTATCTGTGAAAAAAAACAATCAAAATTGTAGAAGGATTTTCTTTTTTCTTTTTACATTGGCAATTGACACACGCAGTCTAACAATTACAAGGCAGTACAAAGGATCTAGAACAGCCACATGTTGATGCGGATGTGAAGCAACTGGAACTACCACACATTGATAGTAGTAATGCAAAGTGGAACAGCCACTTTGGAAGCTTCATATAAAGTTAATATATATATATATATATATCATGTGGTTGAGTGGTTCTAGTTCTAGGTAGGATGAATGATTCCAGTCCCAAAAGAAATGATGTAAGCATCTGTCTACAAAATGGCATATATTCAAATGTTCCTAACAACTTTATCAGCAACATCTCAAAACTGCAAGCAACCCAAATGTCCATTAACGGATAAACAAGTGGGGTGCAGTCATACAATGTATCCTAGGCAACAATAAAAGAAACAAGTTGCTGGTATATGCAACCACCCCGAGTGAACCTCAAAAGCATCGTGCTTAGTGAATCAACCTCTGGGCATATTGTAAAATTACGTTTGTTGTGACCTCCTGGGAACTCAAGGGACAGAAAACTGTGGTTTTTGTGGGGGATGATGTAGGTTCCCCATAGAGAGAGAGAATGCAATTGTGTTTGTGTCTGTGTGTACTAGTGAAAGCACTTTGTACCTGCATTGTGATCACATTTGTATCACTCTCCCAACACAACTGCTGAAGCCAAAGTGGGTGATCAAGTAAATGTGGTGAGGAAAGCTGATGGTGCCTGGCTATCAAAAGAGATAGTGACTGGGGTCTTAAAGGCTTGAAGATAAACAAGCGGCCATCTAGCTCAGAAGCAACAAAGCCCACATGGAAGAACACACCAGCCTGTGTGATTGAGTGGTCCTGAAGAGATCAGTTATCAGACATCAAAGAACAAAAAATCATATCATTGGCTGCACACCTCTATGATAGGATCGCTGAAGACAATTGGGTGCATAAGCAAGTGTGGCGAAGAAAGCTGATGGTGCCCGGCTATCAAAAGAGATAGTGTCTGGGGTCTTAAAGGCTTGAAGGTGAACAAGCAGCCATCTAGCTCAGAAGCATAAAAGCCCAAATGGAAGAAGCATACCAGCCAGTGCGATCACGAGGTGCCAAAGGGACCAGGTATAAGGCATCATGCAAAAAAAATGTATATGTATATATGTGTGTATGTATATATGTGTATATATACTATATTGAATGAAGGGGGAAGTGCAGAGTGGAGACCCAATGCCCAAGTGTCAGCCACTGGAGATCCCCTCATAGAGGGGTTTAGGAGAGGAGATGGGTCAGTCAGGGTGTGAGGTAGTACCGATGAAGAACACAGCTTTCCACCAGATCCTGGATGCTTCCTCCCCCCAACTACCGTGATCTGAATTCTACCTTGCAGGACTGGATAGGACAGAGGCTGTACACTGGTGCATATGGGAGCTGGAGGCACAGGGAATCCAGGGTGGATGATACCTTCAGGACCAAGGGTGTGAGGGGCGATGCTGGTGGAGTGGAGGGTGAGTGGGTTGGAAAGGGGGAACTGATTACAAGGACCCACATGTGACCTCCTCCCTGGGAGATGGACAGCAGAGAAGGGGGGGAAGGGAGACTCCGGAAAAGGCAAGATATGACAAAATAACAATGTATAAATTACCAAGGGCACATAAGGGAGTGGGGAGCGGGGAGGGAGGGGAAAATAAAGAGGACCTGATGCAAAGGGCTTAAGTGGAAAGCAAATGCTTTGAGAATGATTGGGGCAGGGAATGTGTGGATGTGCTTTATACAATTGATGTATGTATATGTGTGGATTGTGATAAGATTAGTATAAGCCCCTAATAAAGTGTAAAAAAAGAAAAGAAGAAAAAAAAAGAAAATGATTAGGGCAAAGAATGTACAGATGTACTTTATACAATTGATGTATGTATATGTATGGATTGTGATAAGAGTTGTATGAGCCCTTAATAAATTGGTTTTTTTTTTTAAAAAAAGAGTACACACAGGTCAGTACTCATCAGACTACATACTCTCAAAGGATGAATTGTCTTGGAAACATCTCAATGAAAACAGGATCTTTACCCCTTCCTGGGCACTTACTATGTGCACTGCATTATATATAGTATCTTTCCATGGATTGCCTCATTTGCTTCTTACAACGCGGTATGACTGTAATCCTTTTGCCTGTGAAGAAATGCAGGCTCAGAGAAGGTGAATCTCTTGCTCTAGTTTACATATGTCCGATAAGCAAGTCAGAATCCAAATCCAATGTAAAGGCCTTGCTCTTACCCACCACTCAAACGAAAATGTCTCATGGAAATTTGACCTTGTATTGGAATGAAAGATATAATGGTAAACATAAGTCACTGAACCATCTATGAGATTTGAGAACAATGATTATTACATTTACCATAATTAAATAGGTCATTTTATGTGCGTGTTGTTTCTTTGACATAGTAGAACTTTTTTGAGTGTAATCTATGTAACTAACATGACTTTTATTATGACAATCCCTTAAAACTTTTTAATTTTTTGAGTCAGCATCAACATTTTGAAAACATGAAAATACAATACTAGATGCAGGCAAAGATGGGAATATACATGCTACATCCAAAGAGAGGGCTTAAGACTAAGATGTAAATGGAAAGGCAAGATAAGTGCCTGCTTCACATTTAATGCAAGTAATTCAAGGCAAAGATTTTCTCTCTTTCCACAACCAAATCTTGCCTTTAAAGGTTACTCAAAAATTGCTATTAATTGAATACAGAATGTCTAGGATTTGAAAGGTTGATGTTACACATCTAAGTTTAATTCATTTGGGGACATTCAGGTGAAAAAAAATTTAAATCACTAATTTGTCTTTCTACCAGAAAGAGTGAGAGTATTTGGGTAAGGTCCCCTGTCACAAGAAATATCATGGGAACAGGGATTAATAATGTCAATAGGATTTCCAAGAAGTTGAAGGTCCTGAGGGTAGGCTAGATGTAGAGCAAGTCAGAAGGTATACTTTAAGATGTGTTATCTGATGACCGCTGGTGACACAAACATTGCAAGCTGATTGAGAGGTGGGCGATTTGAACCACCCCGAAGTACCAAGGAAGAAAGGCCTGGAGCCCTCCCTCTGTAAAAATCTCAGCCAGGAACACTCTGGATCTCAATTCTGTCCTGTAACACCTGGTCACCATGATGCAGAATCAAGCCCATGGCAACGAGCATTCTTTCTTTGGTTTTCATTTGGTGGGGAAACAGCAAGGTTAGGAAGCAAAGGGAGACAGACTTGTTCCACGTGAATCAGGTCTGAGTGGTGAGGGATGTTGTAGTCATGTGCAAGTTAAGTAAACAGGTAGCTAAATGGCTACTGGATACTCTTCCCAGAGTTTCCTGGAAGAAATCTTGATTCCTGTTGGGCAACCAGTTCTTCCATCAAATACTGAGACCCTACCCCATCTATTCCATTTACTTACTTGTCTGCATCCAGCAGGGAAACATTTTTCTCTTCCAGATGAAAAATTTATTTTTAATGTTCAAATGAAAAAAAAAGCCAACATAAAAACACTCATTTATTCACAAGCCTCCAATCAGGTCTTATAGTCCCAAGGGAAAAGGGCCAGAGGCTATATGGATCTTTCATCATCCATGTATGATGGGTCATTGGTTTTCTTTTTTGTTGTCATCATTCTGTTCTCTGTTGTTGCTTTGTCTTGCTATGCCTTGTTTTTGGTGCATATTATTATCTCTGAAGATCTATCTAGATGAGATAGGTTGGAGGAACAGTCTGGAGGAGAAAACAATGGGACCGATGGTTCTGGGGCGGGGAAGGGGGCATGGGGAGGGGGAGGAGATGGTGTTGACCAACCCAGGGACAAGGGAGCAACAAGTGATCCAAAATTAATAGCAAGGAGGGTGTGAGAGGCCTGGTAGGAATTCAGTAAGGGCAACGTAACTGAAAGAAATGACTGAAACCCAAATGAAGGCTGAACATAATGGTGGGACAAGAGGAAAGTAAAAGGAAATAGAGGAAAGAACTATGAGGCAAAGGGTATTTATAGAGGTCTAAATCCAGGCATGTACAGATGTAAAATATTTATATATGATGGTGGGGAACTAGATCTACATGCACATATTTATAGTTTTAGTATTAAGGCAGCAGATAGACATTGGACCGCCACTCAAGTACTTACTTAATGCAAGAATACTTTGTTCTATTAAATTGACATTCCATGATGCACACCTTCCTGACACATTGTTGAAGACAAGGCGGTGCATAAGCAAATGTGGTGAAGAAAGCTGATGGTGCATGGCTATCGAAAGCTATAGTGTCTGGGGTCTTAAAGGCTTGAAGAAAAACAAACACCCATCTAGTTCAGAAGCCACAAAGCCCACATGGAAGAAGCACACCATCCTGTGTGACCACGAGGTGTTGAAGGGATCAGGTATCAGGCATCAAGGAACAAAAAAATCATACCATTGTAAATGAAGTGGAGACCGAAAGCCTATTTGGTAAGCACTGGACACTCCCTTACTGAAGGGTTGTGGGGAGGAGAGGAGCCACTCAGGGTGCAGTATAGCAACGATGAAACATACAACTTTCCTCTAGTTCTTAAATGCTTCCTCCCTCCCCACCCCTCACTATCATGATCCAAATTCTAGCTTACAAATCTGGCTAGACCAGAGGATGTACACTGGTACAGATAGGAACTGGAAACAGGGAATCCAGGACACATGACCCCTTCATGACCAGTGGTGAAAGTGGCGATACCTGGAGGGTGGAGGGAAGGTGGAGTAGAAAGGGGGAACCAATTACAAGGGTCTACATATAATCTCCTCCCTGGGGATTGGACAACAGAAAAATGGGTAAAGGGAAACATTGGACATTGTAAGATATGACATAATAATAATAATAATAATTTACAAATTATCAAGGGTTCTTGAGGGAGGGGACAGCAGGAAGGGAGGGGGGAAATGAGGAGCTGATATCAAGGTCTCAAGTAGAAAGCAAATATTTTCAGAATGATGATGGCAACAAATGTACAAATGTGCTTGACACAATGGATGTATGTACAGATTGTGATAATAATTGTATGAGACCCCAATAAAATGATTTTTAAAAACCACTGTAATTGTACCTGTGGTTGTTTGGCCCCTACTGAGGCGACACCAGCTCATGGGACCAAATAGGACAGAGTGGCATAGCCTTATAGAGTCTCCTAGGCTTTAGTCTTTATGAGGGCTGATGCCAGGCCTTTCCTCTCATGGAGCTGCTAGTGGGTTGCAAATGCTGATCTTTAGGTTAGCAGGTGAGCGCTTCACCATTGCACTACCAGGACTCCTTGTAGTACCTGTAGGTGAGTACATAGAATGCTAGAAGTGGAAAGTACTTTCAGGATGGCACCATTGTTTGTGAGAGAACCAGGATCCAAACTTAGTTTTGCTTGTTTCTGAAGCCAGAACCTTTGCACTCTGCCAGGCTATGGCCCAGGCTTCTCGACCACCCACTCTAAGGCCCTAATACCTCACATGCCTTGTTTCACCACCTTTTCTGAAACTTCACAGCATCAGTTTCCCACTGCCTCCAGGCTTGTCTCCCTCTTCCCTTAGAAGTGTGCCATCTTATCCTTGTACATCAAGTTTTCACTTCGGCTCTTTCTCCTTCCTTACTCCTGTCATCTTTTTTTAAAATTCATTTTATTGGAGGTTGATACAATTCTTATCACAATCTATACATACATCCATTGTGCCAAGCACACCAGTACATTTGTTGGCATCATTATTCTCAAAACATTTGCCTCCTACTTGAGCCCTTAATATTGGCTGTTCAATTTCCTCCTCCCTCCCCACTCCCCCTATCTCATGAACCCTTTATCATTCATAATTTATTATTTTGTCTTATGTTACACTGTCTGACGTCTCCCCGTGCCCTCTTCTCTGCTGTCCACTCCCCAGGGAGGATGCTATATGTAGATGCTAGTAATTGGTTCCCCCTTTCTACTCCATATTCCCTCCACCCTCCAGGCATCGTCTCTCTCACCACTGGTCCTGAAGGAGTCATCTGTCCTGGATTCCCTGTGTTTCCCATTCCTATCTGTACCAGTGTACATCCTCTGGTCTAGCCAGACTTGCAAGGTAGTATTGGGATCATGATAGTTGGGGGTGGGTGAGTGGAAGAAGCATTTAAGAAGTAGATAAAAGTCATATGTTTCATCATTGCTACCCTGTATCCTGACTGGTTCATCTCCTCCCCACAACCCTTCAGTAAGGTGTGTCCAGTTGGCTACTGATGGGCTTTGAGTCTCCACTCTGCACTCACCCGCATTTACAATGATACGCTTTTTTGGTTCTTTGATGCTTGATACCTGATCCCTTCAACTCCTATCATCTTAAATATCATCTCACACAGTTCTGCCTCTTCCTCATCAGGCTATTCACGCCCCACTGCATTCTGCAAAGCACCATTGATCCCTGGAGCCAAAGGGTCTCCCTGAAGCAAACAAAACAAAGTGCAACACTACCTTCATGCGCATTATGTGAAAGAGGAAGTTGAACTCTTGACCTTTGCAATCTCTGTTACATTGTCTCTATCTTGACACTCTTGACATTATGGATGTGCTGTTCTTGGATTAGTTGTCCTGGGTATGGTAAGATTTTTTTTTTTTTTTAACAATTTATTGGGGCTGATACAATTCTTTTCACAGTTCATACATATACATACATCAATTGTATAAAGCACATCTGTACAGTCTTTGCCCTAATCATTTTTTCCTCTTTTCTTCTTTTACATTTTATTAGGGACTCCAACAACTCTTACCACAATCCATACATATACATACATCAATTGTATAAAGCACATCCATACATTCCCTGCCCCAATCATTCTCAAGGCATTTGCTCTCCACTTAAGCCCCTTGCATCAGGTCCTCTTTTTTTCCCCCCCTCCCGCATATGCCCTTGGTAATTTATACCTCGTTATTTTGTCATATCTTGCCCTATTCGGGGTCTCCCTTCCCCCCTTCTCTGCTGTCCCTCTCCCAGGGAAGAGGTCACATGTGGCTCCTTGTAATCAGTTCCCCCTTTCCAACCCACTCACCCTCCACTCTCCCAGCATCGTCCCTCACGCCCTTGGTCCTGAAGGTATCATCCACCCTGGATTCCCTGTACCTCCAACCCTCATATGTACCAGTGTACAGCCTCTGTCCTATCCAGCCCTGCAAGGTAGAGTTCGGATCATGGTAGTTGTGGGGAGGAAGCATCCAGGATCTGGGGGAAAGCTGTGTTCTTCATCGATACTACCTCACACCCTAATTAACCCATCTCCTCTCCTAAGCCCCTCTATGAGGGGATCTCCATTGGCCGACACTTGGGCCTTGGGTCTCCACTCTGCACTTCCCCCTTCATTTAATATAATATATATATACACATACATATATACATATACACATATATACACATACATACACACACTTATATCTTTTTTTTTTTTGCATGATGCCTTATATCTGGTCCCTTGGGCACCTCGTGAACGCACTGGCCGGTGTGCTTCTTCCATGTGGGCTTATTTGTTTCTGAGCAAGATGGCCGCTTGTTCACCTTCAAGCCTTTAAGACCCCAGACACTATCTCTTTTGATAGCCGGGCACCATCAGCTTTCTTCACCACATTTGCTTATGCACCCATTTGTCTTCAGCGATCCTATCATGGAGGTGTGCAGTCAAAGATATGATTTTTTGTTCTTTGATGCCTGGCAACTGATCCCTTTGGGACCACTCGATCACACAGGCTGGTGTGTTCTTCCATGTGGACTTTGTTGCTTCTGAGCTAGATGGCCGCTTGTTTATCTTCAAGCCTTTAAGACCCCAGTCACTATCTCTTTTGATAGCCGGGCACCATCAGCTTTCTTCACCACATTTACTTGTTCACCCACTTTGGCTCCAGCCGTTGTGTCGGGAGAGTGAGCATCATAGAGTTCCAATTTAATAAAAGAAGGTATTCATGCATAGAGGGAGTGTTTGAGTAGAGCCCAAGGTCCTTCCGCCACCTTAATACTTGACCTATAAATATCGACACAAAGATCTATTTCCCCAACCTCCTATATATATTTGCATGTACATGTCTTTGTCTAGACCTCCATGAATGCCCTTTGACTCCTAGCTCTTTCCTCCATCTCCCTTGACCTTCCTCCTGCCCTACTACCATGCTTCATCGCCACCTGGGCTAGAGTATACCTCTTCTCTAAGCAACCTTACCCTTGATCATTTCCCACCAGGCCTGCCACTCCCCCTTCTCTACCCTTTGGGGTCCCATGTTTTTCCCTTGTCCCTGGGTTTGTTAACACCACTTCCTTACCCCCCCTACCCCCCACCCCAAGTCCCCCCGGAACTGTCGGTCCCGTTGTTTTTCATCCAGATAGTTCATCCAGCCTGTCCTATTCAGACAGACCTGTGGAGTCACTAACATGCACGAAAACTAGACAGAGGAACACAAAGCAACAGTATACAACCAGACAACAAAACAACCAAAACAAACCACTGAAAAAGAACAGAACAAAACAGTTCACAAGAGAAAAGCTTGTAGTTAGTTCAGGGATCTTTGCTGGCCCTTAGGAGCGTTTTCCAGTCCAGTCTGTTGGGGCACCACGCCCTGGCCCCAAAGTCCACTTTCAGCATTCCCTGGGGACCTTGCCACTCCATTCCCTTGCTGTTCCGCTGCACTCCCCCAGTGATTTGCCTCGGTGTGGTGGGATCAGGTCAGGTGCAATTCCCACACTGTGTCTCCGGTGCTGTCCCCTGTATCGCCCTTAGTCACTGAGGGGCATCATGTCTCATAGTAGGGCCAGCCATGTTGTTCTCTCTGTGGACTGGCTGCTCTACTCAGGAACATCATCATCACGGCCTGGTGGGCCAGGCTGTGCTCCACTCTCTCCTCCTGCCCCTTCATCTGCTCCCGTGTGCTCTGATCAAATATGTCCATCTCCCATAGCTGCAGGGTCAATGTCGTCCTTTGGAACAAGTTCTTTTCGGGGGAGGGGCAGGAATCCACTTAATTTATGGTGCTGGGGCCAGCCTCCCAGACCTCTCCACCGGTTCCGTCCTCCACGCCGGGATATTGCATTCACACCTTGCGACACTGGGTTGAAGTCTGGTCCCACTTTCCCTGTGGAGATATAAACCATACCCTCCCCTTGGGTGGATTAATGCCCCATTTCTGTCATGCTGATTGTACTTACCTCAGGGGACTCATGTTGTACCTGTCCCTTTGGGTCTGGCTTACCTCGCTTAACATAATTCCTTCCAGCTCTTCCCATGAAATAACGTGTTTCATGTGCTCATCGGTGCTTTTTGGTAAGATTTTTTTTTAATAGCATCTCTGGTCTTTACCCTCTCCATGCCCACGCCCCTATAGTTACAACGGATAATGCCTCCATATATTGCCAAATCCCTCAGGGAGATGGGGTGGGGAGGGTGATGGTTGAGCATCATACCCAATGCCTTCCTGAACTACCGAAGCTAGAAAGAATCTCTCTCAGTCTCCTTTGAAACTATGGCTCTGCGATACAGCACCGATGAAGAATACAGTTTTCCTCTAGTTCCTAAATGCTTCCTCCCCTCCTCCCATTATCATGATCCGAATTTTACCTTGCAAGTCTGGATAGAGCAGAGGATGTACACTGGTGCAGATGGGAGCTGGAGGCACAGGGAATCCAGGGCAGATGATAGCTTCAGGACCAGGGGTGTGAGTGGTGATACTGGGAGGGTACAGGGAGAGTGGGTTGGAAAGAGGGAACCGATTACAAGGATCTACATGTGACCTCCTCCCTGGGGGATGGACAACAGAAAAGGGAGTGAAGGGAGACATCGGACAGGTCAAGATATGACAAAATAATTTATAAATTATCAAGGGCTCATGATGGAGGGGGGAGCGGGGAGGGACGGGAAAATGAGGAGCTAATGCCAAGGACTTAAGTGGAGAGCAAATGTTTTGAGAATTATCAGGGCAAAGAATGTAAAGATGTGCTTGACACAATGAATGTATGTATCAATTGTGATAATAGATGTATGAGCCCCTAACAAAACGTTTAACAAAAATAAAATAAAATAAAATAAACTATGGGTCTGACCAGAAAACAGGTTCTGAAAAATACAGTAGGTGTATTTGTGGTAGATTCAAAGGGATAAAGGGAAGTGGAGACCACTTTGTTATACCTTAGGCTGGCTTCAAATGACAAGGGGGCCTGTGGACATACAAGATGCAGCTGCTCATTTACTGGGGTGTGGAGGAAGAGTTGTGTGTTGCATGTACACATGCACACAAGCACACACAGGTGGAAGTGGGAAGGGGAAACAGGCCTGCTATAGTGTTTTCAGAACTCATGTGTATTCTGAACACAGAGAGGCAGTTTCTGCGACAGCGCAGTGCAGCCAGCTTCCTGATTCCAGCTTCCTGATTCCTGATGGAATCAGGCTGCCAAACCAAAAGTCTAGCGGCCCCTGGTGGTCAGTTATGTAAGTTCTAGAGGTCAGCCCTCCTAGCTGTCAAGGACACGCTTTGTTCTGTCTAGAACTTTTTATGCACTATGGTCACTCTAGCAATCTGTTATTTTTATTTTCTGTTCTTTCTCTTTTCCCCTGAACAAAATGTGACTTCTGTTTCCAGTACTGAATCCATCTAACGCTCTACCTGTGATGACCTGACTCATCAGTTACCTATTATTCAGACTAGTTAATCAGCTCCTTATAGAAAGGAGGCATATTTATGTTTCTTAATTAACCTACAGTATAATTTCCAATCCAGTTCGATGCCCAGAGGCACCCTGGTGGTGCAGTTTTAAAGCACCCAGTGAAAGGCAGGGATGAGTACCCATCAATTTCTCCACGAGGGGGTAATGAGGCCACAACAGAAATGCTTCTGTCTAGGTGACAATCTTGGAACCCAGGAGGGCAGTGGCTCTGCCCTGTCCGGCAGCGAGGAGTAAAGGTTTCGCCAGGGTGCGAATTCGGAGAGTAATTCTATTAATTTTTTCAACATTTGTTTAAAACCTTTTCGGTGAATAAAACACTGGAAAAGGGACAAAAAGGGAGAAAAGGCCTTCTCCCCTCCATTTAGTGCCCCCTCTCCCCAGTGTAGCCCAGACCAAGAAAGCTGAACCAGGAAACTAGGGTGAGCAATGGATTTCAGTGGACATCGGCATCAGCAGGGGTGACATTACTCAGTGCAGTAATTGCTGCTGTCCTCCCCCGCCCACGCCCCATGCTCTCCTCCTGTACTAGACCACCAGAGAATATGCATACTGTCAAATGTCATCATATTTGATCACATTTGATAAATACAACTGTGAATTGTCACGTTTTTGTTGCTGGTGGTGGTGTTCAGTCCTACCTAGTTGGTTCCAACTCTTAGTTGCCCTATGTACAATCAAATGAAATATCGCCTGCCTAAGCCATCCTCACATTTGTTGCTGTGGGTGAGCCCATTGCTGCAGCCAGCATCAAACTATCCCATAGAGGACCCTCCTAATTTCTTTCACTGATTCTCTATCATGTATGATATCCTTTACTAGGGACAAGTCCTTCCGGATACCATGTCTACAGTTCAAGACACAGTCTCACTGTCCTCCATTCTAAGGAGCATGCTGGCTTTACTTCTAAAACAGATTTGTTTGTTCTTTTGGCATTTCATGGTATAGTCAATATTGTTTGCCAACACCAACATCCTAATACAAAGGCATCAGCTGTTCTCTTGTATTCTTTATTCATGGTCTAGTTTTTACATGCCTATAAGGCAATTGAAATACCATGGCACAGGTCCACTGCATGTTAGCTCTCAAAGTGACACCTTTACTCTGTAACACTTTAAAGAGGTCTCTGAAGCAGAATTGCCCAATGTGAAATCATTTGATATTTTGACTCCTACTTCCAAGGGCACTGATTATGGATCCAAGTAGAAATAAATCTTTGATAACTTCAATAGTTTCTGTTTAGCATGATTTTGCTTATCAATCCACTGTGAGGATTCCCCCCATCCCCCTTATGTTGAGGTGCAAACCATACTGAAGTCCCTGATCTCCATTAGGATTGCATCACGTCTTCTTCACTTCTACTCGCAAAGTTGTGTTATCTGCATATCACAGGTTTTAGTGACTCTTCCTCCAATTCTGATCCCATATTATTTTTGTATCATAGCTTCTTGAATTTTTGCTCAGCATACAGACTGCATGGCTAGGTGAAAACATATACCTCTTTTAATTCTAAACCATGTAGTATTCCCTTTCTTCTGTTGACTGCCTCTTGGTCTATGTACAGGTTCTACACGAACAGGATGAAATGTTCTAAGATTCTCATTCCTATTAATATTATCCATTATCTATTAGGATCTACACAGTTGAATCCCTTTGTATTATAAACAAAAACAGGTAAACATTTTCAAGGTATTCTCAGCTTTCAGCCAAGGACTTCAGCCATGATATCCCTCCTTCTACATCCTCTTCTGAATCTGGCTTAAATGTCCGGCCATTCCTTGTTAGTGTCATGTTGCAACCTTTTGTAAATTTATCGTCAGCTAAATTTTACTTGCAGGGGATATTTATGATATTATTCAATACTTTCTGCATTCTGTTGAATCAATTTTCTTTGGAATAGGCACAAATATGGATCTCTTCCAGGCGGGTTGGCCAGGTAGCTGCCTTTCAAATGTCATGGCGAGCTAGTGCTAAAAATTGCATCAGTTGGTTGAGGCATTTCTGTTGGTATTTTCAATTCTTGAAGCTTTGGTTTTTACCAGTTTTCAGTGCAACTTGGATTTCTTCTTTCGGGATCATCAGCGTTGATCTCATACCAACTATAGAGGTGACTGAATGCCAACCTGCTCATTTTTGATATGGTGACTTTCTCTCTCCCTTCCATATTTCTTAAATTATATGAATGCTAACAACAAAATTCTGTTGTAAAATCTTCTACCTTGAGTTATAACATCGATAGTTATAGCATTCTTACAATTATATGGAAGCCTTGTTTAGTTTTTCTACTTCTTCTACCTAAATTACTACTTCTTTCTCAAAAAAGTTATTGAGTTGGGGTCACAAATGTCAGAGACCACACAGTGCAGCTGGGATACTTAGGTGTAGTGTCAACTTGGTCGGGCCAAGATTTTCATGAGTTTGACAGTTATTCTCCATACTGTGACCTAACACAACATAATCAATGCCATGATGGGATCTGGCATACATAATCAATTCTGTGAGCAGGGAGCAGTTGGGGTGAGCTTTGATCAGGCCACAGCTTTGATGCAGTTGGAAGAAAGACTCCTCAGGCATGTGGCATGATCCTTTTAAAGAAGACTCTGTGAGAAAATTTGTAGATTCCGCTGGATCTGGAACATACATCTGCTTCATTGACTTCCTGCCATATTGTCTGCTGACCCCAGGTACCATCAGTAAACCACAGACTTAGACTCATTAAATTTTGCATCCACCAGACTGAGGTCTTCTTGCTTCATCTTCCTGCTTCCTGGCTTGTCATCCCCTTGCAGCTACACGAGTCAGGAGAAACGTCCGGCTTACCATCTCACCCACAGACACCAATCAGACTGAACTTACCCGCTTTTACAACGGCGTGAGGCATTTCTTGATAATAATTTCTTCCTATATACATACACAGATAAGTGTCACTGGTTTTGCTTCTCTAGAAAACCCAGGTTCACATAGTATATAAGACACCAGAAGCCTTGACACTATCAGCAACTATGAAAACATTGGAACCACTGAAAACAACCTGTACTTAATGAGTGCAGATGAAACCACGTGATTCAGTGTCATTGTAGTTGGATAATAGTGACTGGAAGAGAGTAGAGAGTTCAAAAACAAATTAGTATAGAGCTTCATCCTGCTAGTTACAGTAATAGATGTAAGCTGGGCCTGCAAAAAAATATGTTTGTTGTTGTCCCCAAGTATAGGGATATTTGTTACAAAACAATATATTTCTGCTGAAACACTGAACAAAACTTTTATAGATGGTCCCTTTGGTGTCACTCCCTCTGACAGTGGAAAACCACCGTGACAATGTCTCACTCATGGGTTCAAAGAGTCTCCATTTGTGGCAAATGACCAAGTAATGAATCCAGAGCACATTCCCTTTAGAATCAGCTCAGTCAGGGCTTTGGCTGTTTAGATGATTATTTAATTTGACTCTTCAGATGACTACACGGTTTAAAGCCTGGAGAGGTGTGCATCAGGGCTGTATCCTCTCACCATACTTATGCAATCGGTTTGCTGAGCACATCATCCGAGAAGCTGGATCATATGAAGAAGAATGTGGCATCAGGATTGGAGGCAGACTTATTAACAAACTTCAACATGCAGATGACACAACCTTGCTTGCTGAAAGCGAGGACTTGAGGCAGTGTTTTGTTCTATGGTGCATAGGGTCAATATGGGTTGGATAGATTCAATGACACTTTGCAACAACTTTTAGATGACGTTATCTTCAGATGGTTATCTATTGGCTGATGGTTCCCAGACTTCCAACTCCAGACCTGGCTGCTCCCTTGAATGCCAAGCCTGTACACACAAATGCCTACTGGACATTGCCTTTGAGTGTCTAATAGGAACCCCACTGCCATCAAGTCAATTCTGACTCACAGGGCAGGGTAGAGCTGCTCCCTACAGTTTCTGAGGCTGTGAATCTCGATGGGAGATGACTGCCTCATCTTTCACCTGAGGAGCTGCTGCTGGTAAGTTTGTTGCTATTGTCCTTGTTGTTAGCAGCAAGCACACCGCCATGGCTCCTTCGCATGTCTAACATGCACGCAAATTAGAATGACAGGTGCAAACATAGCTCTTTTCCCTGCAGTATAGTCTGCTTCTTTCACTATGTCCTGCTTCTTAGTCAGTGCTCCCATCGTGCACTTGTGTTACAAATCTGGGGATCATCCTTTGTCCTTCCCCGGCATCAACTTCTCCAGCCACACCACCAGCAACTCTGTGTTTTAACTCGGAAATCTCTCTCTGGACTCCATCCGATGCTCTCCACCTCCAGGGCTTCTCCTGCCTCCGTGCACGCCACCATCGCTTCCTGGATGCCCACGGTTTTCTTGCTCCTACACTTAAAAACCCTGCATCATGTTTCTGTTCTCTTCTAGCCTGTCCCACAGCATCTCCTCACTCCAAGAAGAAAAGTCATACCTCTTCCTGTAACAAGCAAAGCCTTGCCTACTGGGACCACTACAGAGGCATCATCTGCTGCCACCGCTAGGTACTGCCAAGTCAACCTTGTGGGTATCAGACTACCACTGTGTCCCACGGGGTGTTCAGTGGCTTCTCTTTTGGAAGCAGTTTGCCAGCCCTTTCTTCAAAGGTTCGTGTAGGTGGACTAAAGCTTCTAACCTTTTGGATAGCATCAAGTGCAGCCCCCAGGGACCCCCATTCTCCATGTTTTAGCCCTTCTTCCCATC
Organism: Tenrec ecaudatus; assembly: GCF_050624435.1. Classification (NCBI taxonomy): domain Eukaryota; kingdom Metazoa; phylum Chordata; class Mammalia; order Afrosoricida; family Tenrecidae; genus Tenrec; species Tenrec ecaudatus. The sequence continues at coordinate 298,386,830 of NC_134530.1, read as the reverse complement.
CCCCAAGTTCCCGAAGCTTACTGACACCACATAGTCTTGGCGGATGCTGTTCCACGACTTGCCATGCCTGTGCTCTGGCTCTTTGGGCGTCTAGTCTAGTTCGTCTCAGCTCCCAGGTCTTAGTGTTTGTGTGACCTTTGCGGGCACGCTCTTCTTGATCACTCCAGCTTTAGTCAGCCCCACCCTCCAAAGTCTGTACTACCATCTCTGTCACCCTGTGAATTCCCTTCCCCACTCCCACGATGATGAAAGCTCCCTGCCTACTGCTACAGATTTACTGTCTGTGCCCGCCCACTGCAATGTGACCCTTGAGAGGCCAGAGCCATCTGTCTGCCTCACAGTATGTCTTAGCCCTGCGATAGCACTCAGTACTGAGTAGGCTCTTGGGAAATGTGTGCCCCAGGAATGAAAGGCCAGATACCCTCTTCGCTGTGTTTTGGGACCCATTGCTTAAATGGAAGGAGGATGGCGATAAAATGAGCATCTTTGAGACATCATCAAGTTGGCGCTGCAGAAAAGGAGAGTCTTCTTGGACTGAAAGTGACTTCCTTATTGCTTAGGTATGACATTGGCAGTGTTTCCGGGAAATTCCTTGGGCATGCTCCATTCCAGACCCAGCCTGGTTGGGAAAAGGAGGGTTTTGTGGTGAGTTCAGTCAGGGATCAGTAATACTAAGGATGATGATGACGTGACCCTCCAGCCTATATTTACATAGATGCTTGCTATGTGGCAGACACTGTTGCCAAGCACTTTGCACAACTTCCTCATAAGTAACCTCGAGAGGTAAGTGCTATTCTCTGTCCCATTGTAGACAGGAGTCGGCCAAAGCACCAGGGGTTTGTAAGCAATGGTTAGGAAATGTCTGAACGATGATTCACACTCGGGCAACCTCACGCCTGAGACGGCTCTGCTGCCTCTAGTGATGAAAACTGGACTCCATCATCCCAATGACCAGGAAGACAGCCCAGGCCCAGGCCCAGGCCCAGGCCCAGGCCCAGGCCCAGGCCCAGGCCCAGGCCCAGGCCCAGGCCCAGGCCCAGGCCCAGGCCCAGGCCCAGGCCCAGGCCCAGGAAGCATTAGTTCAGCCCTCTGTCAGGTTGTCAACTCAACAGCAAGCAACAACAGCAGCTCACCAATATTCCTTGGATGGTGGCGATGGTGATGGAGGGATGGGCTCGATGGGCCAAGTGGGACCTCCTTTACATCTGGCCAGGGTGTCTGAATGCTGATTGAAAGCACTCAGTGAGCTGACCTGGATGTGTGTTATCCCAGCTCCCCTGAAAGTTTGTGCTTCCGGGCCTTAGAGCTCAGGTGTCGCTCCTCCTAGCTGTACTAGGCACTGGCTTTCTTCCTTATATCTTGGGTGCTCATTGAATCTCAGTGACTGGCTTGCTCCTTTACCGAGTCTTTACCATCACTCTGACTCCAGCAGCGTCAGCATCACCATCTGCAAAACCAATGTGATACCATGCCAGACACTCCCAATGTGTGATTGCTATGACCTCAGGTACTGTTATAGACTGAGTTGAGCCTCCCTCTTCTCATTCCCCCTGGCCCCCCAAAAAGGTATGTCAGTGTGCTAACCCATAGCTCTGCAGGTGACCTTGACTGGAAATCAGGTATTTGGAAACATTATCGGTTACGCTGGTTATGCTAATGAAGGGTGGTGGGTCTTGATCTCATTGGAAACCCAAACCAAATCCATTGTCCGTGGAGCCCACAGGGTCTCCAATGGCTGCATCTGGCTGTCATCTTTCAGAAACAGGTAGCCAGGACTTTCTCCCAAGTTGCTGCTAGGTGAATTTGAACTGCTACTCTTTGGGGTAGTAGCTGAGTCCTTAATGGCACCATCTACGGTCTCTCCCACCCTCTTCCCTGCCCCTGCCCTTGACACAGAGAGAGATACGGAGATGGAAGGTGGCCCTGTGAAGATGGAATCAGAGATGAGGCAAGCGTTAGCTGCAAACCAAGGCACGAATGCCTGCTGCTACTTGAGGCTGCAGCTAAGACACGGCTGCCCTGGCAGCAGTGGGGAAGCAGGCCCGCCAACGCCCTCACGTTAGTCTTGTAGCCTCCGGAGCTGTGGGAGAACACATTCATGTGGTTTTAAACCCCTTCTTTTGAAGTCCTCGTTACAGTGGCCCTTGGCAATGAGTATATGAAGACACTACAGGCACACCCTCCCCTGCCACTGTGGCCTTGACCTTCCATGTTCCTTTCCTGCTGTGGCTTTGGTCCGATCCCATCTGTTTATTGGAGCCCCAGGTGGTGCAAATGCTTTGCAAGCTTGGCTGTTCAACAAGTGTGGGAGGCATGAGTCCACCCAGAGATGTCTCAGAAGAAAGGTCTGGTGGTCCGGCTCAGAAATCAATCCATCCTGGAAACCTTGTGGAGTATCGCTCTTCTTTGACATGCTTGGGTTGCCAGGAGTGAGTTGTCAATGTGACTGACAAGTAGTTTGGTTTTTCACATCTCTTCGCTACCTCTGCTTAAAGACTAGCTTATTTGAGAAACAAGCAGCAAACAAATCTTAATCTCACAGCCATCGAGTTGAGTTGATTCTGACTCATAGTGACCCTAGAGGGCAGAGTAGAACAGTTCCTCTGGGTTTCTGAGATGCTAAATCTTTATGGGAATAGAAAGCTTCATCTTTTTCCTGAGGAGGGGTTAGTAGTTTTGAACTGCTGACCTTGTGGTTAGCAGCCCAGTGTGTAAACCTCTATGCCACCAGGGCCCCTGGCTCATTTGATAGGGTCACTCTGACTAGGTCAGGCTTGTTGGTGGTAGAAAAACAGCAGTCTCCAAAGCAGAACAGAGTGGACTCAACAGTGTCCTGGTCACAGCTTCCTGGACACAACGTGGATCCTACTGCAATAATTTGTGAGTGTGCTCATGTGTGTGCGTGTGTACATGCACACTCACACCCCCCACACTCAAATACATACACTCATTGATGCGTGCACACACACACACACACACACACACACACACAGTCACAGATTATGTAGTATCCCTCTGCTTTACTATTGAACTGGGAAAAAAACATCCAAAGCCTGGGTGGGGCTTGTTGCTGGAGAAACAGGGCTTTCAGGTGAGAAGTAAAGGGGAAGAGCAGATGCAGAGACCTTTCTTATTCGATGCATTTCCATTCTGCAGCTTGCACGGCAGGGACCCTGACATCAGAGGCTCTGATGGCCCAAGGGTGTGTTGAAGAGGAAATAAACCAGCCTGCCCTACTTCCAGAGGCTCCAGTCATCTGTGCGCAGCACGGAAAGTGTGTGGAGGAGCGTCCTCTGGTGGCTGAAAGTGAACGCTGCATCGCCTTCGCCTGGAAGAGGAGGGCTGCAGTCAAACCACAGGGTGGGCTTAGAAGATCCAACATGACCTGCAATGTCCTCAAAATGAGCAAAATGGAGGAAAATCAAACGTGTCTATCTTCTCTCTAGAGTCCTGGGGTGGTGAAAAGGGTGAAGTATTTGACTATTAGCCCAAAGGTCGGCAGTTCGAAGTCCCATAGGTCACAGTGGAGAAACTATGGAGCTGCTCTGCACTGGGCACGTGGGGTGGCCTTGTGTTGGCTTGAGCTCCCAGCAGCTAACAATAACAGCACCCTCTGGCCTGAGGAGATCCAGAGAACCTATGGCGGAGAACAACCAATAAGGATCCAGCGGTACCAGTGTACCTCCTCCGGTCCAGCCGGATTTGTAAGGTAGAATTGGGATCATGCTAGTGGGGTTTCAGGGGTGGGGTGGGGGGGGGGAGGAAGCATTTAGGAACTAGAGGAAAGCTGTATGTTTCATCATTGCTACACTGCACCCTGGCTGCTTCGTCTCCTCCCCCCAACCCTTCTGTAAGCGGATATCCAGTTGCCCAGAGATGGGCTTTGGGTCTCCAATCTGATCTCCTCTTCATTCATATGATATGATTTTTTTGTTCTTTGATGCCTGATCCCTTTGACACCTCATGATCACACAGGCTGGTGTGCTTCTTCCATGTGGGATTTGTTGCTTCTGAGCTAGATGATCGCTTGTTTACCTTCAAGGCGATGAAAAGTTCAGGACCAGTGGTGAGAGTGGCGATGCCAGAAGGGTGGAGGGAAGGTGGGGTAGAAAGAGGGAACTGATTACAAGGATCTACATATAACCCCCTCCCTGGGGAATGGTCAATAGAAAAGTGGGTGAGGGGAGACATTGGTCTGTGTAAGACATGGAAAAATAATGACTTATAAAATATCAGGGGAAGGGAAGGGAGCTGGTATCAGGGGTTCAAGTCAAAAGCAAATGTTTTGAGAATGATGATGGCAACAAATGTACAAGTGTGCTTGACACAATGGATGTATGTATGAATTGTGATAAGAGTTGTACAAGCCCCAATAAAATGATTTTTTAAAAAGAAAGAAAAGAAGAAATTCTAAAAGTTTTTAGAACATCCAGCTTCCGTGGCTGTTGTTCTATTTAATCTGTTGAAGTAGAGTAAGGCCCGAGGCTACAGTGTCCCCAGGGCACAATTCTTTCAAGATGAAGCTGTAAAGAACTCAGTTTTTGGAAAGGCATCCTCGATGGCATCTATATGTTGGCCTCTTATGAAATAATAAAAACAGTAAGCATAATGAAATTAAAAATTAAAAAAGGATCAGACTAACTCCAGAGTGGGCTCCTGGAGGATGATGGGAGTTTACAATCAGTTGCCACCAGGAAGCCCCAAGGTTTGCAGCACGAACGTCCTGGCGATCCGCTTGCCATTGCCCTCCTCTGGAACACAGCTCTACTCCAACACGAGGAGTCAGTTTGCTCAAGACCAACTTGTTTCTTAAGATTGCAGACAAAGATCTGTCCCTCGTCTGTTTGTCCAACAAAGTTAGTTCACCTTGGCTTTGCCAGTTCTCCTGGGGTATCGGGTTAAGGTTGCCCCAACATCATACACTGTCTTTGACCAGGACATTTTAGGTTAGAAGTGCACAAGTCCTATCACAGAATTGCCCCCAAACAACGAGCTATTCTTTCCAGCTGAACAATGATGAGATGCACTGCCCCAGGGGCTAATGATGATGATTTTCATCTCTTTTATTTATTTGCCTTGGCAGATTTCATTTTAAGAAACTTCGCAAAGTGCTCCATAGCTTTAAAATGCCCAGGGACCTTCCCTCAGAGCACGTTCCACCGACTATAGATTCTGATTCAGCAGGTCTCAGGTGGGGCTGAAGTATTGCATTTCTAATAAGCCCCCGAGAGAACGGGCAGGACATACTTTGCTGAGTCCAGTGCTGAATGAAAAAAAAGTGGTGGGGTGGGGGTGGGGAGGGGGCTGTCTTGTTAAACTATATTAACAATTTCCTAGAGGTGACAACTGCATGAAGCCGGACATATGGCTCTGTGCTCCTGTACAGACTGCTCACCTGTGAGGCGTGCTCTACTGCCTTTCACCCAGGTCCACAGTGACACTTCAGTAATGAGAATCTAGCTGTGTGTCCAACAGAACTTTCTATGGCAAAGCAAATGCTGTGCACAGGCACTGGCCAACGCGGTCATTACCAGCCATTTGGGGGCTCCTCCAGGGCTGGGGATGCAGTTAGTGCAAAGGAATTTTTTATTGTCTCACTTTTAGAATCAGTAAATGAATACTGACTCATTGGATTAAGTACCTTGTTGTGTAAAAGTCTCATCACCGCATATTTCATGCTCGGCCACTCTCCTGTCCTTCAATGGAGGCTTGCGTGTTGCTGAGGTTCCAGACGGAGACGGACTCACAAGACAGGTCTAATGATCTACTTCTGAAAACCAGCCAGTGCAAACCGGTGGAACCCAAGCATCCCGCTGGACGCAGAGCTGAATGTCCTGTTGAACACCGAGCCAGCACAGCAAGAACACCTGCCACCATCGTAGACAGCACAATTTGAGATCCCACTTTCCCCACCAGGCCAGCTTCCAGACTCTAGCAGACATCAGTATCAAAACTGACTACGGGGCATTGCAGGCAAAGTGAGTCGGCTAAGACGTCTGTCTGTCTTGATGCTTTCCTGCCATCGCTGCCATCGAGTCAGTGCCAGCTCACAGTGATACTATAGGGCTGGCGGTGTGCCTTCCTGAGACTGTAGCTGTTACAGGCTTTCTCCCGCGGATTAGCTCGTGGTTTCAAACTAGGGACCTTGCGATTCACAGTCCAATGTGTAACCACTACGCCACCATATGTCTGTGTGTGTGTATGTTTACACACAGACATATATTCCTTTACTATATAGATGTCCCTTACTATATATATCCCCTATATAGCTCCTTTAAGCCTTTAATATGTGTATATGTGTGTATATATTCTTTAAAAAAATCTTAAGTGCATATTCCATATGTTCTCCTGGAAGAGATTGGGCCTAATCTGACATATATATGTATATATATATATATATACATATACATGTGTAATATATGTATATATACACATATATCACATTTAAAAGATGCCATTTACTGTGGAGAATGTTGGCAATTCACATGTTAAAAGTCTCTTGTCTCCTTTCCTAGGAAATGATTGACAGCATTTAAATGCTGAGTTTTTTTTAAAAACTCCAGTGACTGACACTCCTCAGACAGAATCCTTCCCTGCAGCCTTGAAATGTGACTTGCTCTCCCTCATGTGAAGGAGACCGGTTTTCAGGTGTCTGGGCTGCGTGTTGGGCTTTTAACCCTGCGCTGGCTGGCAGAGGGTCTGCTGGTGGTGAGGAGCTGGAGCCTGGGCAGGCAGGCAAGCCAGGGAGGACGAGCCCCAGGGCTGCTATGAGCAGAGAGGCACTTTAGAGCTGACGGAGTTCTTTGTCATCTCCAAATTGCTAGCCTCCAGAGGGTGCCGGTGATTGCCTAACTCTTCAAGATGTTCAACTTTCTTTTTGAAATGGGATTAGCTGCGTGGAGGGGGAGAAAGAAGACTGAGAGAGGAACAAAGAGAAGGGAGGGAGGGTGGGGCCGGGTTTGTTCATAGAAATGGGCGCCCAGAGAGGCTGTGGACAGGAGACCAGGCAGGCGGACCAGCATGTGAGGAGAGGCCTATTGAAGAAATGGCCCCGGGAGATCGGTCCCTGCTCTCTGGAACTGTTTTCCTTTGGGATCATGATTCCTGACATCAAGGCACAAAACACAAGCAGGCTACAACCTTCTCCAGCCTGGGCTGCGCCCAGACGTGCCCTTTGGAAACTCCACACCTGGAAATGGACCCAGGAATCTCCAAGAACTCAGCCAGGCGGAGGGGTTGTGGGGAGAGAGGTGGCCTTGTTTAAAAGTGAGACAGGAAAGCGGCCCCAGGTTTGGGGACCGTCAACACTGCTGAATACTTATCCTCTCCATCAAATCAATCCCAGATGGGTTAAATATTCAGACAGCCAACATACACAAAAGCTCAGACTGCGAACTTGCTGGTACAAGAATTGGGACTGCTGCGTCACGATCCGGCGTGGGTGGGACCGGCCTGTGGAGCTGATCTCCTTGCCATGGGCCCCATGCGTCTCCATGCCTGCACCGCCACACTGACACCTGCCGTCCTTGGTTCTAATCTTTGCCCTTTTAGAACCCAGGGCCTCATGGCTGGTAAAGTGAAGAGTTGATGGAGACCAGGGTGATGGGTGGACATGGGCAGAAATATGGTGCTCCAGCAGACTAAGAACGGTGAAGCTATCTCAAGCCTGGGCAGTGTGTCTGTCACCCTGAAGTTTGCCTCAGGGCAGCGGTGACTCAACTGGCAGTGAGCAGCAACGAACAAGGCACAGAGTAGTGATGTTTTAACATGTGTTTCTCTGCGTGCCAGTGAACTCCAACATCTCTTGACAGCCTTGTGAGTTTTGTACTGTCTATTTCCATGAGCTCCCTGCTTAGATCCTTTGCCCGATTTCTATCCGGTGTCTCCAATTTCCTGATGTTTTAGCAGATGTCGATCCCTTGGCAGCTTCTTCGGCTGAGCTACCATCACATTGGCCCTGACTGCTGGCCACCCCGTGGGCAGCAGAATGAAATGGCACTTGCTTCTGCACCACCTCCGGGATCGAAGGTGAATTGGACTGCTGCGATCCATAGCGCCTTTTCAAAAGTAGATCACCAGGTCTTTCTTCCTAGTCTCTCTCAGGCTGGTGGAATGAGAAGATCGTGGATTCCAGTACCCACCCACCCCTCGCTTGGGAGCCCTTCTGAAGCCCCCTTGTAGCTGTACACACACCTCCAATGACACTGGGTGATGACTGCCCAGGAGGACTGATTGGGGGCGGAGCTCTGATTCCCTCATGAAAGACAAGCATTCTCAACTGAGACACTGCAAATATCCTTTCCTTCCCTCTTGGTCACCTAGTAACCTTACCTATGGATGTTAATCATCGTTGAAGAGAAATTCTTCATTGTGATGTGCTACGTCTCCCCTTGCACAGATCCAGGCATGAACACCGTGTCATCCGTGGGGCTGGTGGGCTGGGTGCCAGGGAATTGGAGCCAATTGCCCGTCCATTCCTGTGAGTGGAGTTGTGGCAGGTGGAGCATACCTACTATCAAGTGCTAAGCAGACTTTACAAGCAAGTGAGCACACATGGCAGGTGTCAAGGGTGAAGTTTTAAAATGTTATACAAAGAAGCAAACAACCCCCCCACCCCAGAATCAGATATGCAGCCCAGCATCCTTCCTGCAGAGTAAATTATGGTGAGCTTTATATAATGCATATAAAGCTAACACGTCTGCAAACAAAAGAGGTGCATACTTAACACATGCAGTAGGGTAGTGTGGGAGTAGATGCAATAGGAAAGGAAACTAAGAGGGAATAAATCAATAAGAAAAGGGCCGAGGCGGGAGCAGCACTGAAAGTGTCGTATGAAATCAAGTATATAGTTAACTGAATCCACTGTACTTGAAGAGCCCACACTAAAATATAGGAGAAGAAACAATCATTACATGTTTGTGTTATGTAGGGGTAAGAGAAGACTTTCCAAAAACCACCCCAAGGGCAGATACATATCTATGACAAAAGACTAAGAGGACTATGGCATAAAATATTCTCTAATAAAAGACAATGAAAATGACAGATTAGGAAGACAGTTTGCTTTTGTTTCCAGTAAATAAAAGAATTTTGATAATCAATAATAAAAATGGAAAATATCAATATTTAAAATGGACTGTGAACATAAATAAGCCATTTAAAGAAGGTGACCAAACCAAGCTGACTACCCTAAAGTCAATTCCGATTCATATTGATCCTACGGAACAGAGTAAAACTGCCCCCCAGGGCTTCTGAGGCTGTCAATCCTTACAGAACAGGCTGCCATGGTGTCTGCTGTGGGGCATCTAGGGCTTGTGAGCCCTCCACAGATGACACATGGTCAGTGCACAGACACTCATTCTTTGCAGCAATGGAAACAATTAAGAGTCAGAATTGACTCGGTGGTGGTGAGTTTGTTATTTGTTTGCTGGCTGTTATTAGGACACATACCAAACCCTCAACCCAACTCACCGCCTTGGGGGTCCATTCTGACTCAAGGAGAGCCCATGGGACAGGATCGAACTGCCCTTGGGAGTTTTTGGAACTAACTCTTTAAGGAAGTATAAAGCCTCATCTTTCTCTCAAGGTGCCATTGGTGGTTTTGAACTGCCGACCTTGTGGTGAACACCCCAATGTGTATCATATTAGCAAAGATGAAAAACCCAAACAAAGAAACTCACTGCCATCCAGTCGATGCTGACTCTTGGGGACCCCCTATGGCAGGGGAGAACTTCCCTGTGAGTTTCTGAACAATAACTGATTATGGGAGTAGAAAACTTGTATTGCTCCCAAAGATGCAAAAGGACAGTAGTAATCAGTAATGATGGAGATGTGGGGATAAGATGCCCTCACACACTGCTTGCTGAAAGGGAAAGAGAAACTTGCCCATTCTCTCATTTTCCTAGGTAACAGAACATAAGTTTAATCATTAATAATACTAATAACAACAATAATAAATAATCCTGCCTGTATTGATGACTGAAATAAAGACAAGACGTGTATTAGTCTGGGTGCTTTAGGGAAACAAATCCACAGAAAGTCATGAATAAGAGAGAGTTTTATATAAAGGTTAAGTGCACATCAAGAAAACATCCCAACCCAGTGCTCCCAAGCCCACAAGTCCAACATTAACCCATATGTCCGACACCAATCCAGGGAACTCCTCCTCCATCTCACAAAGCAGACGCAATGGTACTGTCTGCAGGAGGAAAGCCAAATCAATGAATATGTAAGTATCTCAGCGCTGGCAGGGGTCTCCACTCGGTTGCTCCAGCACCCAGGGCTGCCTCACGGTAGGTGCATGTGGCTTCTCCTCAGGGATGTCTTGCAGGAGGTCAGCCTTGCCAGCTGAAGCAGGAAACTGCTAAGGCAGCTGCACCCTGGTCCGACCATCAGAAAGCAAGAGACTCAAGAACTAGAAAGGTGAGGCTCACTGAGCCATTAATCCCTCCGCCCTTCAATTAACCACACAGGTGTTTATCGGCCAGGTTGGCACAATAAACTAACTCAAGACTTTAAAAGCTTTCCTTGCAGCTCAATGTTACCAGGTTTCAGCTGTGACTGGGCTGTGACTGACGACATGTAAGTGAAAGATGATTGCGGAGAGTTCTTTAAAAGCAAGGGAATGGATGAGCGTTTGTGCTCTTCTTGCTTGTCCCTGCTGCTGATGTGGAACAAGTATGTGATGGCAAAGGCTACGGCAGCTCTCTTGGACCACAAAGTAGCCTTGAAGTTGGAACTAGTGCTAGGGCAGAGAAAACTTGCGTATAGGTATATCTGAAACTTGGCATCCTGGATGGCTGTCAACATCACCTCTGATCCTTAACACCAGATGTCTACATTCACCTTCAAGATGCCCATTTGGTTCAAATGAGTAAGGGGCCCTCACCTGCTCATCAACATCCATTCCTTTTGGTGGTGGCCAAGGTCTCTCTGAGGCAAAGGTGATTTACAGCACCTAACAACCACAGCACAATGCGGCCTGAAGAAAATATCAAAATGAGATTTTATTATACATTTTTTTAAAAACACAGCAAGAATTCAAATACAAATTGAACGTTCCAGTGCGCTGTTGTGTGGGAGTGTGGCTTAGATGATCCTGAAATTATTCAAGCTTGACGCTGCCTTGCGATCTTTGGGAAGTCTTCTCTGATAAATAACACTTCACCTGACTTTAGTCCGTTGAGCCCACATGTGAGGAACCCTTGTAGTGTCGTGGTAACGAGCCAAGCTGCTAGCCACAAGGACGACAGTTCTAAGTGATCAGCAGTTCCTCAGGAGCTGGGTAAGACTTTCTACTACTCTGTCTCACAGTCACTATGAGTCAGAATTGGCTCTAGGTTTGGGGGCACACCTGTGGGTGAGATGGCTACAATTTCCTCTCCTTTCTGGCTTTGTGCGTAGATGGTCTTGCTCACAGGTGCGTGCCTGCCTTGTCTCTAACGGGTCAGAATCATCTGTCACACTCTGAGAGTAGAGCGCGTAGCAGGCCCACACACAGAGTAAGCACAGAAGTGAACCCCAGCTGGGTAGAACCGGGAAATGAGTGTTCCTTGGTGTCAAATGGAAGCTTTTTTGGGTGTGTGTGTGGGGGTGGGGATGCAGAAACGACAATCTGTGTGTGGGACCAGATAAAGGAAAGCACCCTGGCCTCACAGCCTCAAAGCTTACCTTGGCAACAGCGCCTTACCTTGTTCTCTTTTGAAAGGGAATTGTGTGCCTGCTGCCACTAGGCAATTATCATTTGTGAACCATGTGTTTCCCCGTGTAGTGTCAGCAAAGCACACACGCACAGCATCCTGGGAGCAGTGCATTCAGGAGCGATAGGCATAGGCCAATCTAGTTTTAAAAATGATGCTGCCATCTCAATTCTATGAACAACTACAATGCAATCTCCCTTAGACAGAAAGTATTGCCTTCTACCTCCTCCATACCTCCTCTCTTTTCACTCTCCTTTCCCCCAATTTAATTTGATTTGGGCTCTCTTAGAGGATATCCAGTAATCAGGTTAGGGCATCATCTTTTCAAGTCTTGCCCTTCAAGGGCTTGCCTTTCTGTTTCAAACCATTCTCTTTCCCCCCTTAATTCACTCTCTGCCCAGTGACTATCCCAGGAAGCACTGGAAAGAGATACATCATTTTGTCTCAGAAATTTCTCAGCCTGAGGAAATACCTAATATCTAAACAAACAAACAAACAAAGTAAACAAGCTGCTTCCCTCCCAAACTCAGAAAATCACATTAGCCTAAAGTACCGGGTCTGTTTATTTTCCTTTATCTAAGGGATACATTTTATTATGAAGGCTGGGCTTGACTGAATGGTCGAAGAAGTCCCCAATGTCGCAGAAATCCCAGAAACAATACATGAATGTATTTGTTATTGAAATAGTCCAATCTGGATTTCAGCAGGGGTTGCCTTTCAGGTTGTGTGTGTGTGTGTGTGCTTTTATTTTTCTTTTGGAAGGCAGTGAATCATACAGGTTTTAAATAATCGTTCTGCAACTTTGGCTCTTTTGGAGGATTGCCTGCCAACTCCTGCAAGCCCAGAGAGGAACTGACCTAACAAGATGAAAGCAATATTGCTTTTTATGCAGCTTAAGGTGTAAACAAATATTTCCCTATGACACATTTCTAATGTTTAGTAAAAGAGCATGCATCAAATTAGATGAAACCAGACACACCTTAAAAAATAAATCCAGCCTTCTTTTGTTCTTTCTCTATATATACCCAAGGAAATAAAGAGTCGATTCTACAGGCTGGGCTGGGGCACAAGATGAAGGCGAAGTCACCTATTTCTTTCTTTCTAATGACTTTCTGAGATGCGTGGACTTACAGTAAGGAGAGGGGCTTTCTGCCTATATGATCCGGTCTCAGCCCCGCTCCATGCTGTCCCTTCTTGTGGCCATCAACTTGACTCCAACTAGAATAGCTCTCCACAGGGTTTTCAGGAACTGTTTGGGGGGAAGAAAACTGCCAGGACCTGTTTTCTGAGGCATCTCTGGTACACTCGAACCCCCAACCTTTGTGGTAACAGCCAAGCACTTTAACTATTTGTACAACCAAGAGGCTCCTTTTTATTCCCTAACCCAACCAACCTACCAATCGAATAAAGAAAAACAAAACCCAACCCACTGCCCTCCAGTCGACTCTGCCCACTAGTGAGGCTGGATTGGGTTTCTGAGGCTGTGAATCTGTTTGGGAGCAGATGACGGTGGTGGGTTTGAACTGCTCACCTTGCGCTTAGCAGAGGTAATAAAAATGAACACATTTTGTCATGGTGTCTTCGTGTTGGGGTAGTGAGCAAAGGAGAATGCTAGGCTCTGGATGCTTATCAACAGCAGCCTTTGACCTTGTAGGCATTTCCGTGAAACCTCATCCCCCCAAAGACACCTCGGCTCTTTCTTGATCCCTCATCTCCCTATCAGCCACACTGACATCCTTTGTCCAGTTTTACCCTCTGACATCCTTGAACACTGGCATTCTGCCAGTGTGGAACAAGATGGATGTTGGGATGATCCTAAAAGACACCTCTCAGGTCACAGGCTGTCAGGTTACAGGCATCCGTGGATAGAGCCCAAGCCATGTGACTTGGAAAATTCTCCAATTAGGAATAGCGACATGAATCAACAGGTAAGCCCTGCAGTTCAAAGAGACAGGCTAAATCTCTCCAAGGCCAAATCTCAGCCCTCCATCTTCAGAGACAACAAAGAATATACAAAGGTATGTTAGCAAAATTCTTGGTCTTCTTGACAAGCTTTCCACAGATAAAGACACGCGTGGATCTGTCCAGGTGCAGTAGAGCTCAGTGTGGCCGTTACATAATCTCCTGTCAACTTTCAAAGGGGTGGGTTCAATCCTGTCAATCAGGTCACAGCTTGATGACCTCATTTGGAGGCACAGTGGAGAAAAATAGCTCACTTGAGGCCAGATACATACATTCTGCTTGTAGACATTCCTGTTGACAAGCCACATGGAGCTATGCTAATAGAACCAGAGCCCTGGAGCTGCAGGAGCCACGTGAAGACGTGGAGCCATGTCAGTGCTGAGATGATTCCATCACCACTGGATCCACAAGACTTTCCACCCACTGGCCTGTGATCATTCTATATCCAGTGCCATTGCATGGCTGTGTGAGTCTAAAGAGGAATGTATGGACTAGTGTCAGCATATGGGGTGATATCAGACATATCGGCTTGATGTGGGCTGGAATGTTTTCTTAATGTACAATTGCTCTTTGAGATAAAGTTCTCTTTTACACACATAGGAGTGTCCTGGATTTGTTTCTCGAGTCAACCCTGACTAAAGCACTCAGGAAAGACAGACCCAGACAGAGCAGGAAAACACAATGTCTTCCACTAAACCAGTGCTAGAAAAGTGGTTACACTGCACCCTGCCAATGGAGGCACATTTTCGAGCCCCAGAAGACAAGGGAGCCCTGCTGTGTTCTGGCTCTGGCAGGTGGCTCTATACAAACAAATATACGGGGGTTTCAAAATGTTTGTGGAAAATGGAATTAAAAGATCATGACCATTTCCATGAAATTTTTGAAGCTACCCCCCTTATTGATCAATACCAATATGGTCAATCTTTCTACCAACCTATCACGATATAGATTTGGTATTGTTGACTTTTGTAGAATTGGCTAAAATTCATAATTGTCCCTTGCTCAGTGAGACAAAACACTCCCTAGCCCCATATCATCCTCATGATCACTTGCAGATAGAATCGGATCATGGTGATCCATGAGGCTTATGTTGGTTAATTTTTTGGAAGTAGATCACCAGGACTTTCTTCCTACTCTTCTCAGTTTGGGAGCTCCATTGAAACCCATTCTGCATCATAGAAGTGCAAAAGCCTCCACTGAGCATGAAGTGCATCTGCGAGGAATCAAACCCGAATCTCCCACATAGAAAGGAAGAGTTCCACCACCAAACTCTCATTACCTGGTGATATAGTTGCAGATTACATTAAGATTTTTAAAATTAATTTCTCTCCTGGGTCATTGGTTTTCTTTTGTGTTGTCATCATTGTGTTCTCTTTTGTTGCTTTGTCTTACTATGACTTATTTTTGGTGCATATTATTATCTCTGCAGATTTATCTAGAAGAGATAGGTTGGATGAAGAGTCTGGAGGAGAAAACAATGAGACCAATGGGTTCGGGGGGACATGGGAGAGGGGGAGGTGAGTGAAAGGAGGTGGTTTTGATGAACCCAGGGACAAGGGAGCAACAAGTGATCCAAAATCAGTAGCAAGGAGGGTGTGAGAGGCCTGGTGGGATTCAGCAAGGGCAAGGTAAGCTAGAGGAGTTACTGAAACCCAAATGAAGGCTAAACATGACAGTGGGACAAGAAGAAAGTAAAAGGAAATACAGAAAGAACCAGGAGGCAAAGGGTATTTATAGAGGCCTAAATCCAGGCATGTATATACATATGCAAATATATTTATATAAGAAGGTGGGGAAATAGATCTATGTGCATATACTTATAGGTTTAGTATTAAGGCAGCAGATGGACATTGGACCTCCACTCAAGTATTACTCAATGCAAGAACACTTTGTTCTGTTAAATTGGCATTCCATAATGCACACCTTCCCAACATGATCGCTGAAGACAAATGTGTGCATAAGCAAATGTGGTGAAGAAAGCTGATCATGCCCGGCTATCAAAAGATATAGCATCTGGGGTCTTAAAGGCTGGAAGGTAAACAAGCAGCCATCTAGCTCAGAAGCATCAAAGCCTACATGGGAGAAGCACACCATTCGGTGTGACCACGAGGTGTTGAAGGGATCAGGCATTAGGCGTCAAAGAACAAAGAATCATATTATTGTAAATGAAGGTGTGTGCAGAGTGGAGACCCAAAGCCCATCTGCAGGAAACTCGACACCCCCTGTACTGAAGGATCGCGGGGAGGAGATGAGCCAGTGTGCAGGGTAGCAATGATGAAACATATAACTTTCCTCTAGTTCTTAAATGCTTCCTCCCCCCACTATCATGATCCCAATTCTACTTACAAATCTGGCTGGACTAGAGGATGTACATTGGTACAGATAGGAAGTGGAAACACAGGAAATCCAGGACAGATGATCCCTTCAGGACCAGTGGTGAGGGTGGTGATACTGCGAGGGTGGAGGGAAGGTGGGTAGAAAGGGGGAACCGATTACAAGCATCTAAATATAGCCTCCTCCATGGGGGATGGACAACAGAAAAGTGGGTGCAGCAAGACATCGGACAGTGTAAGATATGACAAAATAATAATAATTTGTAAATTATCAAGGGTTCATGAGGGAGGGGACAGCAGGGAGGGAGGGGGGAAATGAAGAGCTGATACCAAGAGCTCAAGTAGAAAGCAAATGCTTTGAGAATGATGATGGCCGCAAATGTACAAATGTGCTTGACACAATGGATGGATGGATGGATTGTGATAAGAACTTGTATGGGCCCCCAAGAAAATGATTTTAAAATAAATAATAAACGATGTTTTGTTTACTGCTTCTACTTTGAGTCCCCCATTCGCTTAGGCACAATAACGCCGTGACATTTTATCTCCTTGTTAGAAAGAGGCAAAATTAAGCAGCGATCATCCTTCCACCATGCAGCAGGAAAATTTGTTATCCAAACACTGTCAGTGACTCTAAGTGAGCTATTTGGAAGAGCCTCACAAATGAAAATCGAGTGTAAGAGTACACAGGTACACTTGGTGAAGCTGAGGTGAATAAAATTACAATTTACCTCACACTTTACAGGCAATTTGCCACTGGATGGATGTCAAACAGGGAAAATTTCAGCCTGCAGAGGGTTTTTTAAAGCAACTGATCAGTATCAGAGAACAGAGGAAACAGGGAGCAGGAGAATGGGCGTGCTAATTGGGACATCACTGCAGTCATACCTGTAGTGTTAATGGGACTGCAACAGTGGAATGAGGATCATTGAAGCAGATAATGCTTCTGTTCCTATTACCCCACTATTCAACCTGCCAACCTGTCATTATTCTAAAATAAGGATGTTCTTCCTCGTTTCTGTTTTTAGATTTCAATCTGAGTTTTGAGGTGTTCCAATACAGTGCCTGTAAAATGTATTGGGAGGGAGGCATAGTAGTCCAAGAGCCATCAGACGATCATCCACGTAACTAGAGACACAAGCCAAAAACATATCCAATAGCAACTTATTCATGATGGGCTGTCTTGGGTTTAAAAGGATCTAGCAGATCCTGGTGGATTATTTTTGTTTGATATTTGGTGGAGTGTCTGGGTTGGCAAATATGTAAGTATTTGACTACCAACGGAAAGCGTAGTGATTTGAGTCTACCCAGAGGTCCTTGGAAAAAAGGTCTACCAACCTCTTTGCAAAAACATTAGCCATCAAGACTCAGTGGAGTGCAATTCTACTGCGGCACACAGGGGGTTGCCATGAGTCAGAACCGACCTGACAGCAACTGGACAAAAATCCGTTAAAGCTTTTAGTGGATATGATTATATTACCAAATTGACTGGAAACCAGAGTAATTTATTCACAGGCGTCCTACTGAATCTCTTCTCCCTTGTCCATCCCCATAATGCCCAAGAAGGACCTAGATGATGTCATCACACGCAATTTCATCCAACAGGACCTGGTGTGCGGTCACTCTAAGCTATAGAGGGCAGGCTTCAGCCTCTATCTCTTCAGATTTGGGAAAGAATACATGTTAAATGCATAGGCGCATATGGACACCATCTCATCCTTCCTCCTCCTTTTAAAGGCATAAAATATGTAGCGTGGAAGGATCCAGATGTAAAGAAAATGAAGGGTAACAAGAAGACACGGGTTTGGGGCTTTACCTGGGGTTCTCATCACATCCTTTCTATTTTCTAGCATCAGTGGTTCTGGGGTAATGGGTAGGTAAATTTCCCCCTGGCTTTCAATTCGTGCCAGTCTATTCCACTTTAATCTCCCAATGTGCAAGTGTGAGCACACATGCCCTTGCACACACGTGCACACACACCCATACGCCCATTTCATCTGTCCAGTGTCAGGTTCAAATTCCCAAGTTTGTATGTTTTGACCCCAAATGGGGTTGTACATCATGGGATGGGGAGGAGTAGGGGGAAGAGAACTAAGGGGAAAGAAACAAAGGTAATGAATGCTAATAATTCCCTGGATTCGCTGCTTCCCTGACCTTGCCTCTGTACTTACCTGGGACGGTGTATAAGTACAAGGAGCAAAGGCTGCAGATTCAGCAGCTTAGGCGTGAAAATTGGAACTGGTCACCTTAAGAGTAGGAAACAGCTCTGAGAGAAGTGGAATTGGCTATGTTCATTCATGGGAGGCTGCTATGCATTGGATTTCCAACTGATTAACTTCTAAATAACAAGACTGGCTATACTGAAGGGTACTTGAGTTTCGTTCTTATGCTATAAAAAGTGTTAGGCCTTGCAATTACATTAAGTGTGATGGGAAGATCTTGATAGAAAGAAACAGAAAATCCTAACCAGGAGCTTTTCTTCTTCGTGGGCAAATATCTGAGAAAGAAGTGGCAGGAAGTTAAAAGACAGAGACTGAAAAGACAGGGTAAACTATAGCAATGCCTACCCTATCACCTCCCAAGAGAGAAGATGCTTTTAGGCTGCTGCCTGGTGTGTCCTTGTTTTAGCAAAGCATGTATCCAGTGATAGAATCTATACCATTAATAATTATTCATCATGAGACCAGAAGAACTGGATGGTGCCCAACTACCATGACAGAACAAGTTGATCCAAGATTCCGTTGACATATCCTGGCCCACAGAAGATCATTTCTTTTCTTTTCATTAGGGCCTCATCCAACTCTTATCACAATCCATCCGTACAATCAATTGTGTAAAGCACATTTGTACATTCATTGCCCTCATCATTCTCAAAACATTTGTTCTCCACTTAAGCTCCTCATTTTTCCCCATCCCTCATGAACCCTTGACAATTTACAAATGATTATTTTGTCAACTCTTCTCCCATGTGTATATTCTTAACCATGAAAGCAGTGATATAAAATGAAACAGTCTAATTCTAATCAGAAGCCATGTTCATCAAGCCTATGATGATCTGCTTCTCAAGAGAGCTTTCCAGAAGAAGAGAGAACACATTGTCTAGGTCAGTGCTAAGGGTTGGCTTATGGAGAGGAGATGAGTTAGTCAGGGTGCGATGTAGCACCGATGAAGAATACAGCTTTCCCCCAGTTCCTAAATGCTTCCTCCCCCCCAACTACCATGATCCAAATTCTACCTTGCAAGTCTGGATAGAGCAGAGGTTGTACACTGGTGTATATAGGAGCTGGAGGCACAGGGAATCCATGGTGGATGATACCTTCAAGACCAGTGGTGTGAGGGGCGATACTGGGAGAGTAGAGGGTGAGTGGGTTGGAAGGGGGGAACTGATTACAAGGATCTGCATGTGGCCTCCTCCCTGGGGGACAGACAACAGAAAAGGGGGTGAAGGGAGAAGCTGGATAGGGCAAGATATGACAAAATAATAATTTATAAATTATCAAGGGCTCATGAGGGAGAGGGGAGCAGGGAGTGAGGGGGAAAAAAGAGGACCTGATGCAAAGGGCTTAAGTGGAGAGCAAATGCTTTGAAAATGATTAGGGCAAAGCATGTACAGATGTGCTTTATACAATTGATGTATGTATATGTATGAATTGTGATAAGAGTTTTATGAGCCCCTAATAAATTTTTTTTTAAAAAGATGATATTTCCTATGGGCACTGAATATGTTTGTCTATTCCGTATTACTTTTGAGAACTCTGATCACAATGACACCTGGCAAGTTTTCTCCAGAATCACAGCAATTTGTCATTATCCAGGTCAGCAGTTGATTGCAATGTGTAGCCCATAATTCAATGGAAACTGGCATCTAACAGGAGATCCATTTGTAAAGGCGCGATCCGTGTTGGAGGCACGTTACAGGAGTCATGCTTCTGGGTTGACTCAGTGGGTTTTGTCTTGGTTTAGAATGTACTTACCTAAAACGGTACTTCCCATTACAAAAGACAGTTTGCTCTTTTGCTTGGGTTCACCATCATGGCAGGAGATATGACCTTGCCCTTCCATCTAGTTTATGACGCATCCTGGGAGTACCTGTCCAGTCTTCCCTGCCATACCCTGAATCTCCAGTTTGGTGGATGAAGTCATTCCTCGGGTCTTCTTAGCATGTGGGGTGCTGAAGCTTGTCCCACCTGTTCTTTTGGCTACCCTCCCAGTGCCTATGCACATGACGCTGGGCCGGGCCATTCCTTCTAACGTTGAGGCCCTGAATCTGAGGTCTCCCTGGCACATGCCTGGCTTTCTTTCAGGAGGCCAGATTTCTTTGCCTACCTAGAGCTCTCCAGGGACCTCCAGCTTGGCTGCCACCGCCACAGCTGCTGGTCCTTTACCCTCCCACGGGGAGGCTGCAAAGCAATCAGCTTTTTTCCAATCTTCATTCAGAGTGATCTTTGAGACACTCAGATTTTTTTTCATTACTCCCGTTCCTAAAATATCCAATGACTCAGTGGCCCTGAGTAGTGGGAATGGTTAATGCATGGGCCTGCTGCCCAGAAGGTTGGTGGTTTGAGCCCACCTAGAGGAGCTTCAGAAGGAAGTCCCGCTGATCTACTTCCCCTCCAAAATGTAACCATTGAAAACCCTTCGGAGCCCAGGTTTACTCTGACACACAGGCCAGGAGTTGGCTTTGACAGGAGTGTACTGGACCCAATGGCTCACCATTGTTTTTGGAAAAAGACAATGTTTATCAACACCCTCTGGGCTCTGCACTGGTTACCCCTTGCTTTTACCCACCTTCCCTGGCTCCACACTTTCTCTGACGCTTGACTGGCCTTCTCTCGCTACCACACGTAACTTCTTCTGCCATGAGTGACATTCCTCACTTCTTGCTCGTGAAATCCTTTTTGCCCTTTGGGCCCCGATCCAACCACTCTGTATTGAATACATGAATGTGGCGCTAAGATATTTATACACCCTTTTAAAAAATGTCTAGGATGTTCACACCATGGTTAGCAGTTAACTTCTCATTTCTTTGTGAAGCAGGGTGTGGGGGGGGGGCGGGGTAATCAAAACTGTCTTTGGCTTCCACCTTGGTCCTAGTACGTTCAGTTAAACCTCAGATCTCTGACAGTGTGAAGACCACTGATTTGGGCAATGAAGACTCTTTTTTTTTAAAGGTGTGTGTTTGTGTGTGTGTGTGTGTGTGTGTGTGTGTGTGTGTGTGATGACATCTGGGCATTGGGAAGACCATTCTTGTAGCTGCATAATAAGTGTGTGGGATGGGGTACCACCTTTTCTCAGTCTGCCTCTTTCCCCAGCTCTTGTCCTGGTACACATCACTGAACAGGGTTCTGACTGACACAATGAGGGGACGACCTGATAGCTGCATATTTCTTCCCGGTACTGAATGCCTCTCACATTCACCACAGAATCCCCCTGTGGTCCTCAAAGTGTGAGCCATTACATCATTCTGCTCAACACTCACACATGCTCAATGCGTATGTTCAGGAATGCACTACCTCATGGGGACAGAGTCTCCCTTTTGCTTTCTAAAGGGGTGTGGCTTGTCAGAGGTTGGTTCTCAGGACCCAGGAAACGCTGTACAGCTCACCCATCATTTGTCTTTGTGTTGGTTCTCTCTACTCTGGGACATTGTTCTTTCCTCCCCTCCAGCCCCTCTGCTACGTGTTCCCTCCTTAAACAGTAGCTTTTCCTTCTGCCTAAGACAGGGGAGCAAGAGGCCAGAGGCATAAGGGTTCCCAAGAAATCCCACTCCATAGAAGTCTACTGGCTTTTCCAGAAATTCATCTCAGGGATGACGTAGGCCTGGTCACAGGGAGAAACTCGAAGGAGGGAAAGGAGGAAGTAGACCAGAGTACAATCTCTGAAGAAGAAAAGGCAGAATGCAATGGGGGAGATTCAAAACATTTGTGAGGAAATTGGAATCAAGAGATCATGAAATTTCCCAGGACTTTTTTGAAGCCCCTTTGAATGCCTAATGAGATTTAGTCTAAGATGACTTCCAGTTTTCTGCAAGTGTGATCTTCAGAATGTTGTGTCTGAAGTACCTGTGACATGATCAAGCAGAGATGTTGAAGTGGGGGGAAGTTGGGACTGAGCTTAAAAAATGTAGGATTCGTGGGATGCCTGAAGTCATCGCGACAGGGTCCGCACGAGAGCGCACAGAGTGAGCAGAGGACCGAGGAAGTGTGTCTGGCTGGGGTGGGCATGAAAAGGAACACCTGTGGAAGAGGACTAGGATGGCCAGGCTGACATGTAAGAGCACCTAAGACAGGTAGTGTATAGTTCAGTGGTTCTCAACCTTCCTAATGCCGCCACCCTTAATTCAGTTCCTCATGTTGTGGTGACCCCCGCAACCATAAAATTATTTTTGTTTCTACTTAATCACTGTAATTTTGCTACTGTAATGAATTGGGTGACCCCGTGAAAGGGTCGTTTGACCCTCAAAAGGGCCACGACCCACAGGTTGAGAACCACTGGCCTAGTTCAAGGACATGAGAAAATGATCTCTAATAATTTTTTGCATGAGAAATCAGAAGATTTGGGGAATGAAACAAAAAGAATGTTTTTCTATACAAAAAAGACATTGCTGGTTTTGTTGTTAGGTGCCAGAGAGTTGGTTCCAACCCATAGGGACTGTATGCACAACGCAAGGAAACACTGCCTGGCCCTGCACTAGCCTCACAAGAATTCCCATGCTTGATCCCATTGTTGCAACCACTGTGTCAATACATCTCCTTGAAAGCCTTCCTCTCTTTTGCTTCCCCTCTACTGGACCAAAGAGGATGTCTTTCTCCAGAGACTGGTCTCTCCTCACAACATGTCCAAAGTAAGTAAGATGTAGTCTTGCCATCCTTGCCTCCAAGGAACACTCTGGCCATACTTCTTCCAAGAACAGATAGGTTTGTCCTTTGAGTAGTCCATGGTACTTTAAATATTTTTCTCCAGCACCACATTTTAAGGGCATTGATTCTTCTTCTGTCTTCCCTATTTAATGTCCAGCGTTCAATGCATATGACACAGTTGAGAAAAACCAAGGCTTGGGTCTGGCGCACCTTAGTTTTCAAAATAACATCCTTGCTTTTCAATACTCTAAAGAAATCTTTTGCACCTGACTTATGTAATGCAACTCATCTTTTGATAGTAGCTCCCAATTTGCCATGTGTAATACATATATATGTATATATACCTCACCTCACTGCCACCACATCAATACAGACTCATAGCGACCCTATAGGACAGCGTAGAACTGTCCCTGTGAATTTCTGAGCTGTAACCATTTATGAGTGTAACGATTTATGACAGTAGAAATTTCCATCAGAGCTCTCCCGCAGAGTGGCTGGTGGTTTCAAACTGCAGACTTTGCAGATTACACCCCGACTCACAACCACTGCGCTCCCATTTTATAGCTATATATCCAAACACAAATATATATGCAATTGCCTTAGCTATTTAGTACTCTATAACTGGAATACCACAGAGGGTGGCATTTAAAAAGAGATATTTCTTTTCTCACAGTTCTGTAATCTGAAAGTCCAAATCAGTGTCTTGGACATGGTAAGTTTGTATGAGCCTCTCTCCTAGTTCCAGTGATGACAGGCTAGCCTAGGCATTCCTCAATGTTCCTTGGCATCAATCCCCACCCCACCCTGGTATATGTCTTTGTGTCTTGTCTTTTCATAATTCAGAAGAGATGAGGATCCACCCTATACTCATATGACTTCATTTATGTAACAAAAGAAAAGCTCCATTTCCAAACAGGATTACACGGACAAGGTCAAGGGCCAGGAGTTTAACACATACTTTTGAGGGGAATGCATTCAATGCGAGGAGGTCCCTGGGTGGCACAAATGGCCAAGTACTCAACTAATTGTTGAAAGATTGGCAGTGCCAACCCACCCAGAAGAAAGTCTCAGAAGGAGTCCTAGGAATCTGCTTCTGCAAATTGCAGATTTGAAGACTCTTTGGAATTCTGCTCTGCATCCAGGAGGGTCACTGTGAGATGGAATGGCAGCCCAAACCAACAATTCAATCCAGAACTATAAAACTCAACTACTCTGTACAGTCACTAAATCATTTCCAAACTCTAAGGCATTTCAGCTTTAACAATTCTAATAAGCTGTTTTGGTTACATATGTAGAATAAGTCTAAATGTGAGTTTGGGGAGTGGAAGAAGTAATAATCCTCAACTAAGATTGCATCTCTCTTCAAAAACATAAAATAAATATTTTAAACCAAAAAATAATCTATTGCAGCTGTGCAGTTTTAGTGGCCATTCACAAAAGACGTAACAATAAGACCTTGTGATAAAGCCTATTATAATTGTGTATCTTGGAGCAAACTAAAAATAACTACAAAACCAAAATTTCAGGAAAGGCAGCTCACTTTCTGGAATACTACAAATAATTCTGTAGTCAAGTTGTGACTGATTACTACTAAGGTTTACTACTAATGCTGAAGCTTTGTTAATTAAATGCTGCAGTGATAAATATCTATGCATTTGTCCATTGATATGAGACTAATGAATTTACTTCTGATTAAGGCAACTGTGTATAATACTACAAAACAGGTCTTGAGTGCATATCAATGGGTCCCTAAAACCAACACAAATAAAGAAAAAACAAACCTAATGCCATCGAGTTAATTTCAACTCATTCACCTCCATGTGTTACAGCATAAAAGTGAGCTTCATTGCCGGAGGCTAATGAAACATTACATATAGAAGCCCTACTATTAAAAACAATAATCAAGCTTATCTCAAATCAGTCTTTTAAGTCAGGGGTCAACTAAGTTCACAGGGAAGAAGTGCATCAGCCTGTGTGATCTCAGAATTACATTAACAAAATCCAAATCCAGAGGAGGGCTTAAATTCTGAAAACCTGGTTTGGAAATCCAAAAGCCATTTGTAGGGTCAGCATGTGGTTTAAGACTCCCATGACCCCCCTCTGACCACAGTCCAGGGTTATGAATAACCTTGCTATGAGACTATAGCAGCTGTACTTAGGTTAAAATGCAACACCTTATCACTTGCTCTTTGACCCATTTTAAAGTTGTTTCAGTTTTTAATATTTTCTGTTTTCTTTTCTATTGAGGTTTCTCTCTCTCATTTTGCCATTGCTGTTGGGTTTTGTTTCCTTCTTGGTTTTGTTTTGTATGGTTTTCTGGATATGAAATCCAGGTAAGTAAATCTGTAGATAGTGTAACTGGATTAATAATTACGCAGGGACATGGTTGGGGAGGTTGGGGGGAAATGAGGAGCTAACAGCAATACAAGAAAGAAGAACATGTAGTAAAATTGATTAAAATTGCACAACTCCTCTTAATATTATTGACCTATTTAACTGTGTGATTTGTGCATTATACACCAATAAAGCAGTTGGTTAAGATTACACAACTCTTCCTAATACGCTGGAACTACTGGACTATATGATATGTGAGTTATATGCCCATAAAACAATTTTTTAAAAAGGAGACATCCTAAAGATGGAGTGGGTTACTCATTGGGCTACCAACCACAAAGTCCACAGCTGGAACCCCCAATCACTCTGTGGGAGAAAGAGGAGGCCAGAGCTGTCACGAATTCCAGCTCTGGAGACCCACAGGCGCGGTCCACTTTGTCCTACAGGCTTGCTAGGAGTCAGAGTGGACTCAACAGCAGTAAGTTAGTTAGGTAACGAAGCATAGTAAAATTTCTCAACTAATCTTGAGGAAAAGTACAATGGCTGGAGCTCCCTATGTCCCATCAGAATTGGACAAATAGGTGTGTGTGTGTGTGTGTGTGTGTGTGTGTGTGTGTTTTAATGGCATTTTCAGCAGAGTTTGGTTCCTTAGTCTATGTTTGGCCACGTTTTCCTCCCTGGCTCATACCACAAACACATGGTGTCTTATAAGAAGGGGAGCGTAGATACAAAGACACACACCACAAAGCCTATATGAGAGCTTTCCTTCAAACAAAGGCCCACCAATCATGGTCATAGTCACTGGACACTAGGACAGAGCCCGGCAGGAGGAATTGGCTTCGCCAAGAACCTGATTTAGACTTTTGGCTTTCAGAACTGTGAGGAAGTAACTTTCTGTTGCCAAAAGCCATCCACTTGGGGTATTTTTGCTATGGTAGCACTAGTTAATTAAGACGATCTCTGTCTCTTTTGTTCTCCCTGAAAAAAATCTTAGCTCAAGTATTTCCCACTTGTTTCACAATAGAAATTTCTTCTCTGGCATTTTAAATATTGATGGTGGTCTTTTCTTTCTTACCCTTCATTTTTCCTTTTATCTTTATATGATTATTTTCTTCTTTATGTTTCATTTAAAAAAATTTCCTGTTCAGTTTCCTCTTTTATAAAGCACAGAAGGAATGGATGCATAGAGGCAATAATTGATCCAATGGTTTATCGGGAATGAAGTAGGGTGGGGAGGGTGAAGGGAATTGGGGAACAATCAATGAATGTGGGAGTGGGAAGGGACCATTAGAACTGACTGTGATGATGTATATATAACTCTTTTTAGAATGATTTAACTATGGAATTGTATGATATGTGAATATTATATCAAGAAAACTACTAAAAAAAAAAGGAAACCAATCTTGACCTATGGTTTCCGTAGATGAAGGAGAAAGAGTTGTTTTATAGGGGGCATTGCCTTTATGTTAATGGTGATGGAATAATTTGGAAAACTATGTCAATAACGGTCGTACAACATGAAAAGTATAATAAATGGCACCAAATTTTACATGTAGCAGTTATTGAAAATGTTCTAAAATTGATTGTGGTCATGATTGTGCAATATTTCTTGATATTATTGAACTATTAAATTGAGTGATATGTGCCAATACAATTGTTTTTAAAAATCTCAGTAAGGAAACGCTCCTTGGAAATAGATTTAGAATAGTATGAGTTAAGTCTACACAGGCAAATGACGTTGTTGATTTAATTATGTGGAAACTACTCTCACAAGAACCCCTCTTCAAACATGTCTTGGTATCTGCCCTACAATGGTGTCAATCCTTTGATATAATGCAAGGTGGCCTGCTGAGTATTTCAAAATTATAAATGGCGACTTCTGATCTGGTTCCACAGACAACCAAGACATTAGCGACCATAAGGTCTTGGGAGCACAATATTGGGCAGACTAGACAAAGCTCAGATGCAGCTTTTTCGGTCTCTCAAAATCCTCTTCTGCATAGTTATTCCACACAGAATCCATTCACGTTTCTTTGTTCCTGTTTACTCTACACATCAAGGTAAGAATTATTTTCTAGTATCAGCTCTGATTTCAGCCCTGGCCCATTCAGTGGGGCCTTCTCCGTAGAAAATGTACATCCACAGTTAAGATCTATGGTGTAAAATTCTAGCTCATTACTTAACCATCTCTCCCTGACTCCATGCCCTTAGTTATATTCTGCACATGAGTCAGCATATACCTCTTTCTATTCTCTATTATGTTTCTGTTCTCTATTATGAAAGACAAATATGTTTACACTGTTTGTCCTTCAATCTCAATCTTTTTTGTCCCCTACTGTTCATTTCCAATGACATCCCCGTACCCACAACCCCGGAGTCATCTATTATATAATTCTCTTTCCCTCTTTACATGAATACTTAACTTTGTGCTTCTCCTAACCTGCTCTGTTTGACTCTGAGAGTGTGTTGTGCACTTCTTTTTCCCCTTAAACTGTAAGAGCCTCAAGGACAGGCAGTGTGGGACATCATTGCCCACGGACAAAGTTCAGGAGGCAGGAAGGGATGAAAGAAAAGAAGGAATAACAATGGGAAACACAAGGAAACAGTGGTCCCCATGAATGATGTTGCATTCCAGAGACTGAAATCAATGACACAAACCCAAATGTATACGAGCTGTTGGACAGAAAGTGGATTTACTCTGTAGATGTTCACCCAATCCATAGTAAGAATTTTGTTTTTAAAAAAGGGGGGAAGGATGAGAGAGAGGGAAACAAAACAAAAAAGAAAAGAAAAAAGGAGAGGCTGTGTATCTTTTTTTTTTTTTTAAACAATTTATTAGGGGCTCATACAACTCTTATCACAGTCCATACATATACATACATCAATTGTATAAAGCACATCTGTACATTCTTTGCCCTAATCATTTTTTTTTGTTTTTGTTTTTGTTTTTTAATTTTAACAATTTATTGGGGCTCATACAATTCTTTTCACAGTTCATATATATACATACATCAATTGTATAAAGCACATCTGTACAGTCTTTGCCCTAATCATTTTTTTCTCTTTTCTTCTTTTACATTTTATTAGGGACTCATACAACTCTTACCACAATCCATACATATACATACATCAATTGTATAAAGCACATCCATACATTCCCTGCCCCAATCATTCTCAAGGCATTTGCTCTCCACTTAAGCCCCTTGCATCAGGTCCTCTTTTTTTTCCGAGGCTGTGTATCTTAACTTGTACAGAAAGGGCTATCTGTTTTGTGAACTCCATGAATACACTTGTCATTTAGTTAGATATAGGTGAAGTGGATTCAGCAGTTAAGTAGGTGGAACAATGGAAGTAAGGCCTTAGACAAGCAGGGTCTATGAAGAGACTGCTTCATTCTTCCCATTACAGAATTCTTTTCCATTCAGCTCCCATATTGTTGTGGATGTAATGGTGTTACTCCAAAAGATAAGTTGAAATCCTCCCCCCAGGACCTATGAAGGTGACCTTGTATGGAAATTGGTCTTTGGAGATGCACCAGTTACATTAACATGATCTTTGATTGGAGTAGGATGGCCCCTAATCCCATCTGAGTGGTGCCCTTATAGCTGAGAAAAACACAGGGAAGACAGCCCAGTGATGGCAGCAGAGAGTAGGGTGGCGAGTCAAGCAATGCCAAGGATCTCCAGTCACCAGCAGTTGCATGGGACACATTGTAACTCAAGCCTCAATATGAACCAACATGGTGGACAACTTGATTTTGGACTCTCAGCTTGCAGAAATGTGATTTCATATGTTTCTGTCCTTTTAAGCCCTCCTACCTCTGTCCCTGTCTCCCACCCCCCCAAAAAAAACCCACACACAACCAAACATTGCTCTAAAGTTGACTCTGACTCATTTCGACCCTTTTGAACAGGGCAGAACTGTTGCAGTGGGTTTCTGAGACTGTAATTCTTTACAAGAGTAGAAAGCCTCATATGTCTCCCTTAGAACAGCAGGGGGGTTCGAACTGCTGATCTCACCATTAGCAGCCCCAGGTGTAACCACCATGTCACCAAGGCTCCTCAGCATGTGGTCTCTGGTGCAGGAGCCCTAAGAAACCAGCGAGCAGACTCACTCATTGCTATCCTATGCCACAAATATCTCAGGGAGATCAAGAAGCACCAGAAGAGAAAATGAAAGTCGAGAGTTTAACACCATAGTACTTCGGGGTGGAAGGGCCCTGAGGATTTCATGCCAATAGCATTTTCGAGTCTATAAACGGTGGCAGGGGCAGAGAGACAGAGAGAGCTCGGGCGTGTGGGAGGGGCAGCGTGAAGCGAAAAAGCAAGGGTGAGGTTAGATAAACGACAACCAGGGGCCCTGGAGGCCTGGGCTGGAACTAAAAGTCCTCTTGTTTGCTGAGAGCTTACCTCACAGCTCTGCCCTTCATATAAACTTAATTTCCCTCCTCACCTCCTTGTCTGAGGAACTCCACAGAGACGATGGGGAGTCAAAAGCACTCGAAGATTCCTGAATTAAAAGGCGCTCGCTGAAGACAAAGTACTATTATTATTATAAGAACTTGTCAGAGACAGAAGCAGACACCACAATGCAGAATCCTTTAAAAATAAATACCAAGCTGTCAGATCGGATACCGACGGACTGTTAGGTAATCTGGCAACTGCCGCAGAGCAAAATGTTCAGGAGAGGTGAGGATTTTTCCACGACTCCAGCAAGCTGGGAGCAGAAACAGCAGCCATTGCTGCAGCCGTGTCCATCAAATGAGGCTTTCTAGTTCAACGCTGAACAAAATGCCCCAAACACGGCGGCGCAGAGCAAGCCCAGACTGAGCATCTTGAAAGAGGCACGCTGAAAGGAGCGCGTGCACATTCCACGTGAGTGTTTTCAGCACTGCCAGGAAAGGCGGCACATAAAAAAAAAAGAGAAAAATGCAGCCTGTGAATTTCTTCAGTGCATTCCCTTTTAGCAGTCCAAGGGGAATTCACGCTTTCACTGTCGGATGCACTGCCACCACTGTTTAGGCAGAGCGCACGGTATCAGAAAGGGGAGAGAACAATTAGCCCGCTGCCTTGTACTCAGAGATAAACTAGGACACGCCGGGGCAGGGGAAACGTACACAATAGACATGTCCATCATGGCAGGCCAACGACCCCTGCTGATCTTCAGCACCGAAGGTGGAGGCAGATCAGCTATGCTTGTCTGGATTTAGGACCAAGGGCATTGGGGTGGAGGGGGGTGGGGGTGGGGAGCAACAGACCTGCCCACAAGCAGAGGGCTTGGCTAATAATAGTCATGTTTATACCAGGGAGAATTGAAGCCACAGTAGAGGGGAAACTAAAGGCATTAAATTTTAGTAGAGCTAATTTGGGACGAATGGGGAAAGTGCTGAGGGAAATGAAACAGGATAGAGCTGTTGAGGGAAAGCCACGCAGGAAAGGGAAAGTGTTCAGAGCTAAATTAATGCGTGACCAAATGTGCGACATGCTACCCAGTCATAAATATTTGAAAGGGGTGGTGAGGCGGGGAGGGGGGAGGCAGCCAGGGTGGATTCGAAGTGCGCATCACTTTTCAGAGAAACACAGCCCTGTAGAATAATACTTTGTAGGAGCAGAAATCAAGGGCGTGACAAAAAGGCAAGCATGGATGGGAAATACAATGGGGAGAGGGGATGTCTTCGATGCATAAAGACCTCGGCTCACTCCTCTGTTCGTTTTCCTCTGAGCGAGCTCCCTTTCCGCCCACCTATAAATACTCCAATTTGTACTTGCCTGTCTGGCACCCACGTTGATTCTCCTGCTTCACCTCACGTTCACCCACACATGTTCTTACCTCAAGGTAGGAAGGCGGTTTGTGAGAAGATGAAGAACCTGAAGGAAACGCAATCAGGAGCTAGGCAATGGCTACCTTGCCGACTGGGGATGTAGGTTCATTTCCTGGGGCTGTTGGGACAAAGTGCCACAAATTGAGTGGCTTGAAACAACAGAAATCTAATCTCTCACCGTTCAGGAGGCCGGAAGCCTGAATTCAGGGAGTTGGCAGGGGTGGCTCCTGCTTGAGGCGCTGAGGCAGGAAATCTGTTCCAGGCCCGTTGTGGTTGGATGCTATAGAACCAGTTTCAGCCCATAGCAACCAGAAGTTCAACAGAATGACACGCCACCCTCCTCACCACGAAGGACTCATGCTTGAGCCCATTGGTGTAGCCACTGCTTTAATCCATCTTGTCGGGGGCCTCCCTCCTTAATGCTGCCCCTCCCCTTTACCGAGCATGATGTCCTTCTCCAGGGACAGGTCTCTCCTGACACCATGTCCAAAGGACATGAGACAAAGTCTCACCATCCTCGACTCTAGTGAGCGCTCTTAGCCTTACTTCTTCCAATACAGGTTGGTTTGTTCTTTCGGTAGCCCATGGTACGTTCAATATTCTCCACCAACACCACAGTTCAAATGCATTCAATTTTCTTTGGTCTTCCTTATTCAATTTCCAACTTTCACATGCATGTGAGGCGATTGAAAATACCATGGCTTGGGTCAAGACGCACCTTACTCCTCAGAGTAGCAACCTTGCTTTTCCATTACTTTAAAGAGATCTTATGTAGCAGATTTACCTAATGCAATGCATCATTTGATGTCTTGATTACTGCTTCCATAAGCATTGATTGTGAACCCAAGCAAGATAAAATCCTTGACAGCCTCAATCTTTTCTCTGTTTATCATGATATTACCCTTTGGTCCAGTTATGAGGATTTTCTTCATGTTGGGTTGTAGCCCATACTGAAAGCTTCAATCCTGGATCTTTATCTAGTGTTTCAAGTCCTCCCCAGGTTCAGCTAGCCAGGTTATGTAATCTGCATATTGAAATGTGTTAATAAGCCTTCCTTCAATCCTCATGCTGCATTTGTCTTCATATATGACAGCTTCTCTGGTGATTTGCTCAGCATACAGATTCATTAAGAAAGGAGAGAGAATACAACACCGACACACACCTTGCCCGATTTTAAACAATGTAGTATTCCCAGTTCTGCTCAAACAATTGAACCTTGATCCATGTAAAGGCTCTGGATACCATGTAAAGGTATTCTGGAATCCCATTCTTCTCAAGACTGTTCATAGTTGGTTATGATCCACACAGTCAGATGCCTTTGCATAGATAATGAAATACAAGTAAACATCTTCCTGGTATTGTCTGCTCTCAGACAAGACCCATCTGCCATCAGTAATGGTAGCCTCTCCTATCCCACCACCACCACCACCACCACCACCACCACCACCAAGACCAACCAAAAACCCACTCCCACAAAGTCCATTCTGACTCATAGTGACTATATAGAGTTTAAAGGTACAGACAGCCTCGCCTTGTTCCTAGAATTTGATCTTCAACCTTCAGTTAGCAGCCAGTACTTAACCCACAGCCCTACCAGGTCTCCTAATTCAACCCATTAAGTAAGTTAACCATCATTTTTTTCCTTCACATCATTTTATTGGGTGGCTTATACAATTCTTATCATAATTCATACATATCTCAATTGTATAAAGCACATTTGTACATTCGTTGCCCTCATAATTTTCAAAACAGTTGCTCTCCACTTAAGCCCTTTGCATCAGGTCCTCTTTTTCCCCCCTCCCTGCCCGCTTCCCCCTCCCTCATGAACCCTTGATAATTTATAAATTATTATTTTGTCATATCTTTTTAAAAACATTTTATTAGGGGCTCATACAACTCTTATCACAGTCCATACATATATATACATCAATTGTATAAAGCACATCTGTACATTCTTTGCCCTAATCATTTTCTTTTTTTACATTTTATTAGGGGCTCAACAACTCGTATCATAATCCACACATATACATACATCAATTGTATAAATCACATCTGTACATTCTTTGCCCTAATCACTCTTAAAGCATTTGCTCTCCACTTAAGCCCTCTGCATCAGGTCCTCTTGGTTTTTTCGCCTCCCTCCCCGCTCCACCCTCCCTCATGAGCCCTTGATAATCCACAGATTGTTATTTTGTCATATCTTGCCCTATCCGGAATCTCCCTTCCCTTCCTTCTCTGCCATCCATCTCCCAGGGAGGAGGTCACATGTGGATCCTTGTAATCAGTTCCCCCTTTCCAACCCACTCACCCTCCACTCTCCCAGCATCGTCCCCCACACCCCTGGTCCTGAAGGTATCATCCAGCTCCCATATGCACCAGTGTACCACCTCTGCCCTATCCAGTCCTGCAAGGTAGAATTCGGATCATGGTAGTTGGTGGGAGGAAGCATCCAGGATCTGGGGGAAAGCTGTGTTCTTCGTCGGTACTACATCGCACCCTGACTGACCCATCTCCTCTCCTAAACCCCTCTATGAGGGGATCTCCAGTGGTCGACACATGGGCCTCGGGTCTCCACTCTGCACTTATTTTGTCATATCTTAAAGCTAACCATCTTTCTGTCTATCCTTCTTTCAAAATCCTTGTTCTGCTCCTTAATTCCTTCTTTTTTATCATTACTTCAAGTAAGATTTCTCAATTCTTTAGGTGGTAGCTTCTGAGCTTGCACAGGTAGTTGACAGAGGATACTAGAGAAGAAAGCCGGGTTAACGTAGAATTTAGAGTTTAACAGATATAAAATTAATAGATATAAACAAAATGTAGAAGTAGCATGGGAAAGAGGAGGATTAGTTTATGTGGATCAGGTCAACAGAAGATGTTCTTAATGAAAAATGGAACAAAATCTCTTCCTTTAAAGAACTGCCACTCTGGGTCAATTACTGCCCCCCAACAATGATTCCCCCACCCTAGCCTGGGTCCTAGCAGTTATTCTTGAGTACATCGACAAGTCCTGTCAGCCCCACATACAAAATTGTCTTTTAATGAATCTCTCTGATAATCGAATGTGTCTCTAAAATGATCGAATTCCCTTTTGAGCCTCCTTCCACACCTACGACCACCAGCGGGATTTCCATTTTGACCATTCCTCTTTCACACATGTATCATTCAAGTTCTGTTGCCACTGTCATCCGGGCAGCCCCTGACTCATGGTGACACTCAAGCACTGCCTTGTCCTGAGCCATTGCCCTGATGGTTGCTCATTGAATATCGTGATCCAGAAGGCTCTTCTTGGCTGGTGTTTAGAAGTAGATCACTGGGCCATTGTTCCTAGTCCATCTCAGTGTGGAAGCTCAGCTCTTTACCATCATAGTAACATGCGAGCCTCCATTGACAGATAGGCCAGGCCTGTGCAGAAGTTACAGTAGCCAGAAATTAGGGCCAGGTGTTCTGCATGGAGGGCAAGAATCCTACCACTCAAACACGAATGTCCCCGACACTTAGTAGGTGCTTATTAAGTCGTCTTGGAGTCCAGAATGCCCCAGAATTTTATTCTGAAAGCTCCTATCTGATGAAACTCAGTGGTTCCTCATTTCAATTGCAATCCAAATGCAAATCAGTTTGGCAAACTAAGCCTTTAACAAGCCCTTCTCTGCACATTTCTACCAGCCTCATTCTCACTGATTCCTCTATTCACCCTCTTTTCCCAGCTCTTGTTGTAGCCCCACGAAACGACTGCTGACCTGTCAGCAGATAGACCCTGCTCCTGAGGACTCCTGTGTCTTCGATCAGATTCTTCTCTCCTCTAATCGACCGTTCCTTCCTGCATCTCAGGAGAGGTGCATATTCATTTTTAATTTTTATGTTTTAAGATTCCATCCAGGCATCTTCTCCTTACTTCTTTCGTTCATCACCTCTGAGCCAATAGAGAAACGAGCTGTTCTTGACCTTCTGTGTTCCCCACCGCCCTCACAATCCTGATCAGTAATTATCTCGTTGATGTATTTACACATCCACTTCTCCAATTAACTGCTGAGCTCCTGGAGAGGGAGACTGGGAGTCTGAACAGCAAAATTCAATGGCCAAGGTCGTCTCATTAGTGTGCGGTGGTGGCACTCAGGAGTCCAAAAGAGAAACAGTACATAAACAAACACCAGCTGATACCAAAGTCTCCTACCCCTACCTGGCCTGCTGCCTCTCCTGGTGAGATGAGGTGATGCTTCTCTACAAAGGTAGCCACGGGTGTCATCTAGTTAGAGAGATTTCTATCAAAATGGCTTGGTTTGCTTCAAAATATTCGGAGTGCTTGGAACTAGCCAAGAATCCACTTAAGTTATCTAAAGACTCATTGGTATGGAACACCTCAAGGCCTCCCACCAGCTAGACAAACAGATGGATACAAAGGTGGCAGACACACAGCAACCCCCTCAGAGCAAGCTTGAGAAGACAAAGGGCACCGAGAAGCTGGGCATGTGGAGCCCCAAAGAAACCATTCAAAAGGCCCCGGGAAAAAGTCAGCAAATAGAGGGGAGGTTTACACCTTCAGCAGGAAGAGGGAAGGGGAGTGTGGTGGTGCAGGAGGGACAGTTGTGGAGACCTGAAAGAGAACGTTCTTTTTCAAAAAAACAAAAGGTGACAGCCTCTCAGAAAAGTGTTTTCAAAACCACGGTGTTCAGCATGTCTTTGACTCCTCTGATTTGCAACGCATCATTATGAATATTAACTAATTCATCAATTTGCACAACCCGCTTTGGAATTCAGTGAGACTGCCTGCCACCCAATTCAAAGACAGCAGACCTGCCTGGAGAAGCCAGATTAAGTGCCCGGGTTGAGTGGAATCCTCAAGAGGATTGAGGGCAGCCAGCGGAGAGGCAAATGAATACAGACCTCCTTAGGGACCAGAGTGCCCCAAGCTCTGGAACCTTCACTTCCCATGGCACAAAAGATGAGTTTCGTTGGTAAAGAGCAGATGCTTTTGAAAATGAATAGCTGGTTATTTATTTTCATATGATTTCGAACAATCACGAATAGATTCTTGTCATCTGCTGCAGTTAGGACTCTAAAGTAGCCCTGCGCATGGAATTGGCAAGTACAGAACATTGTTTTTTGGAGAGAGTCAGTGTTGGATTTCAGGGAGCATCTGGCCACATGTTTATCGGCTGATCAATACATGCACTTGCTTTATGGGTATTTCTGTTTAAAGACACTAGCTTAACATATATTGTTGATTCATTTGCATTGGATCCAGAGCTAATAGCACAACTCACACCTGAAGGAGGCTTATCTAACACGTGGATTTGTTCTATGGGGCCCATCACAGCCTCCTCACACTTAGGTACAGTAGACAGCCCTTTGGCACATGCCACTGAAAGCGAAACATCACACAGAAAAAAACAAAAGCGTGTGAAACACAAGACCCAAAAGAAGCTCCCGAAGCACCATTTATTGACAGAAGCAAAGCTTTACTTGACCTCCGCTGGGAATGGGCATGTGGAGTGATGCGCTTTCCCTCCAGCCTGAACGTGCCCGTCTGGGATGCTGATGGCATGGTGGGTTTCACATTGAGTGGCTAACCTCAAGGTCAGCAGTTTGAAGCCTGCAGCTGCTCCAGGGGAGAAAGTTTGAGGTTTTATACTTCCATAAATATTTGCAGCCTCAGAAATCCACAAATCCTCTCTTACAGGCTCGCTGTGGGTCAGAATCGACTCCATGGCACTGAGTTTGGTTCTGAATTTGGTGCATGCCAGCAAGGGACCCAGAATTGCTGCTGAGTCTTGATTTGAGCATTACACAGAGAGATAATCTGATAATACCAAGTCTGTGAAGAATGAGAACCAGCTAGGTCAGCAGTTCTCAACCCATGGGCCACGACCCCTTTCACGGGGGTCGTTGAAAAATACACAAATATTTCACAATATACAATTGCATATTGTTTTGTGACTAATCACTATGCTTTAATTATGTTTAATTCTGTTCAATTTGTAACGATGAAAGTGCATCTTACATATCAGATATTTACTATGCAATTCATAACAGTAGCAAAATTACAGTGATGAAGTAGCAATGAAAATAATTTTATGGTTGGGAGTCGCCACAACATGAGGACCTGTATGAAAGGGTTGCAGCATTAGGAAGGTTGAGAACCACTGAGCTAGCTCCACATAGCATCTTTCTCATTATTTCATAATGCTTAATGCACGTTTTATTTTTAAGTGATTTTGTGCAAATAAAAATCATAGTACACATGGAAAATGTGCTGATGGTGATACAGGAACCATCAGTGTTTGGGGAATAGTTAAGTAAAAGCAATGCTCACTCATATTTTTTCAAATTTGTTTTTGTTCCATTTTTATTCTCATTACTGTTACTGTTAGTTCCCATCCAGTCTGCTCCAACTCCTGGAAGCCCAACCTGCAACAGAACAGACCAGCACCCAGTCTTGTTCCAGCCTCACCATGGTTGGCATATGCTCACCAGTGTTACAGCCAGCGAAACCCAAGTCCCTTCTGGACCCATCCACCAGCATCCCATAAGGCCACACTCTCTATGGTTCCTGAGGTCTGCATGGACTCACTTTCAGAAGTAGATCACCAGGCCTTTCCTCGTAGTCTACCTTAACCTGGAAGCTCTTCTGAAACCCATCACCATGGGTGACCTCCTGCTCATGTTTGAGACACCGGTCACATAGACACAGCATCACAGCAACACCAAAGCCACCAGCATGTGACAAAGAGACAGACCGCATCTCTCATGAAACCATTGTAAATTTGCGATGTTTTCATTTTCTGCTATGGATTGAAAGACCGAGTGATACGTAAAAGGGATCATGCAAGGGGAACAAAGGAGCAGATAAGAGAAGTCTTACATCCCAGTTCCAAAAATCAATTAAAAAAAAAAGAACCACTAGTAGAAATAGTTTTTTGAATGCCATATACAATCTGCATGAAGTCTGTGTGGAGAGGCAGCTCTATTTTAGTTAGAACTTGGCTCTCGGAAGTGGTCTGGGGAGACAGGCATCTCATTTTCTGGCAGGTCCCAGAGAAAATAGCAGTCGCTCTATCGTCCCTTTGCCAGCATCCCGGCACAAGCCACGCCCAGCAGAGCTGCATCTAACAACAGGCAACACCATGCACTCAGATGCCCGCTCTTTCAGCAGAGATGGGCTCCCAGAGATGTTGACCAAAAGAACCTTTGGAGCTTCTTTCTTCCCCTTTCTGAATTGGCCCTTCGGATACCATGCTTGTCATTGTAAGGAATGGTAAAGAAGAAACCAGACTCATGAAAAGATGGCGGGAGCTGGCGCTGGGACATCATGCTCCAGTGGCCAAGGGAGGCTCCGTGGTCATGTGTAGAAGTGTCCACACTGTGGCTCTTGAATACCTCTCCATCTCAGCTCGGGCCATGCCAATGTTAACAGTCAACCCAACCTGACTTCCTTCGGCAGGCTTTCCTGGTTCTCTTCCTCTGGGCTCCCTTGGTGCCTTCTCCTTCCACCTTTATTAGATCCTTCACACATAGATCTACTGTGCCTCATTGACTCTTATAGACACTCTACTGTCAAAATCAGGATCCTCATGGGTTGTTTTTTTTAATAAATTATTTTCTTGGGGGCTCTTACATCTCTTATAACAACCCATGCATCTATTGTGTCGAGCATATTTCTACATAGGTTATCATCATTTTCAAAACATTTTCTTTCTACTTGAGCCCTTGGCATCAGTTCCTCTCTTTACCCTCCCTCCCCTCTCCTCCCACCCTCATGATCCCTTGATAAATTATAAATTATTATTATTTTCGTATCTTACCCTGTCCACTGTCTCCCTTCACCCACATTTCCATTGTTCATCTCCCTTGGGGTGTTAAACATTGATCATTGGATCCTCTCTTCCCCTTCTCCCCCTGCTCCCCCCCTTCTCCCTACCTTCATGGAATCCCTACTCCCATTATTGTTCCTAAGGGGTTTATCTGTCCTGGATTCCAAGTGTTGAGCACTCTTATCTATGCCAGTGTACATGCTCCACTCTAGCAGGATGTGTGAAGTAGAACTGGGGTCATGATAGTCAGGGTGGGGTGGGAGGGAGGCATTAAAAAACTAGAGGAATATTGAGTGTTTCATCAGTGCTATACTGCACCCTGCCTGACTCATCCCTTCCTTGTGGCCCTTCTGTGAGGAGATGTCCAATTGTCTACAGATGGGCTGTGGGTCTCCACACTGACTACCCCACCTCGTTTGCATCGATGTGATTGTTTGTTTTGGGTCGTGATCACACAGGCTGGTGAGGATCCTCATTTTTATGGACTGTCCATGGGATGGGGTGAAGGAGGGAAACAAAACTCAAGCCCTCATCAAACAACAAACGTACAAACTTGGAGATAATACATGTACCGTGAGGACAATAAAAGCAATCAGGAGACAGTGACTCTAAATTGAGCAGACAGGAAAGACCCTATGGAAGAGATCATTCCAAGGTCGAGGTCAGAGACAAGAGCATATGGAAACTGTCTAAGATGAGGAAGAGCTCTCTCACAGTGCTGTGGGAACAGAAGCAAGAGCAGTGGCCTGAGTAGAAGAGTTCAAGGTAAAGTCAACAAGGAACAAATCCCACAGGGCTAGGATCAGGAATGTGCTTATTTTCCCCAAAGGCGATTGGAAACCCCCTCTTCTAGAAAAGGCCTGAAATTAGGGAATGTAGTTATCTGATATTTTTTCTTTAAAATAAACATTACTTTTGTCACTACACAGAAAACAGACTGTGGGGGAGGGGCGGGAAGGTAGGAGGTCCAGAACAGAGTTGGGAAGCTAAGCAAGATGCGTGGTTTGAAATGGACATATTTTTAATTCCTTGGACATAGGAGGTTAAGAAAGAGAAACAAAATATTAATATTTGGCCCAAGCATGAGGCTGAATGAGAGTCTGATTTTCTATAACGAGGCTGAAGGGTTGGGAAGGGCTATAGGTATTGGCGGAAGAATCCAAATGAAGAGTCACATACGCAGTTGGGTGGATCTTTGTGGAGTTCAGTCAGCAAGAATTATCTGGACATAGCAATGTGTTCCCTGATGTCCCATCTTTGAACTCACTCCTTCTCTCCATCTCTCTCCTTAAATTCCATGGCTTCAGACACTACCTGTGATTGGAACCATCTAGTTGTAACCTCTGCACTGAGCCCCACTCCCACATTTCCTAGTATCTACTGGCTCTCTTTACCTAGACCTAGGTAAGTGGTCTTCCATCAGAGTTAAGTGGGATGAGCTAATTTTAAAAGCCAACATCGTGTGTTAGACATTCTGGTTCTTGGGGTCTGGGGTGAGTCAGGTGCCATATTCGGTGATCAGTTGACCCAGATACTCTGTGGACACAAGAGCATATCCCAAACCAAGCTCAACATCTTCCCCTCACTCACATGTCTCTTCCCTATCCCTTAGCAAGCAGACCTCCATTATGTCCTGGTTCCCTCATTGACAGCTCACGGCCATGGAAGTGGGGGCATTTCACATTGTAGTCTTCCTCTCACTCCATAACTACATTTCAACAGATTGGCTCCTGCTACGTTGATCATCGAAACATCTCTTGCTGCGGCTCTTCTTCTCCAGGTTAGTGCAGATGTTACATGTGCTCAGCTGCTGTGTTAGTCTGGGCAGAAAACAAATCCAGGGAGACTCGAATATGTATAGGAAAAAGCTTTATATTTAAGAAAGAACAATTGCATATTGAGCAAACATCCCTGCCCAGTCCAGATCAAGTCTCTAAGTCCAATATTAGCCCATATGTCCAGTAATAGTCTATAAATTCCTCTTCAGACTCACGCAGCACATGCAATGATGCCAAATGCACGAAGATCACAGGCCTGTGGGTGAAGAGTCTTGTCGATCCAGTGGCATTGGAAGCATCTCCGGGGTTCTGACTGCCATGAGCATGGCTCCATGTGGCTTGTCAACAAGAATGTGTAGCAGAGAGAGAATGTGGTCCTCCTCCATGGAGAAAGAAGAGGAAGTTCCTAGATTCCTCTTGGGGGTGTTACCTTGTGACCTGATTGAAGGGCCAGACTCCATCCCTACATCCTATTTATCAAGTTGGCATGAAATTCTGGAACTACCACAGCTGCTACTAACCCCAAAGTCGGAGGTTGGTGCCCCCTACAGGCCACTTGGAAGAATTGCCTAGGGATCTACCTCTGAAAACCCCACGGAGCGCACTGCTAGGGACACACAGGGGGCTCACTAAGAGTCGGGGCAGACTTCTTTTGCTCCCTTGCCTCTGCTAACTGTGCCAGTGTGCATTCTCATCATCTCTCACTCACACCTGTAATCATCTTCTAACCGTGTGCATGGTCGCTACAGGTAGAGCATTCTGACTGCCTCCCGACTGCCCCCAGAATTCTTTTTCTGAACCGGGAATGCGATTGTAGTGAATGCATCTCTGGGAGGGTTATTTTGACACTTCCTCTCCAGATGCCGCCAATTTTCTTTTCTCTGCAAAATCCTGGACAAGTCTTTGTGCTGAGGGGACAACTCTCAAGTCTTTATTCTGTTGGATCAGACCCGATGTAACCTTCCAAACTTACGCTCGTGACACTTCTCAAACATCGTATTTATTTTCACTCCCTGCGCCTGTGTCCTTGTTGGCCTATGGGCGCTGTGCTATCCTTTCTCAAGCTCTATCCTTCATCTAGAGCAGTGGTTCTCAACCTTCCTAATGTTGCCACCCTTTAATGCAGTTCCTCATGTTATGGTGACCCCCCACCAAACATAAAATTATTTTCGTTCCTGCTTCATCACTGTAATTTTGCTACTGTAATGAATTGGACGACCCCTGTGAAAAGGTCATTCAACCCCCAAAGGGGTCATGACCCACAGGTTGAGAACTGCTGGTCTAGAGTGTTCTGTCCCCAGCCTTCCCTGGGTGCACTTCACTTGCTTTCAAAGTTTCAGCTCAACTGGATCCTCCTCTATAAATGTGGCCACATTACTCTCAATGTCCCCACATACCGCACTTAGTACATCATACTTTCAGAATGTCTTATTTGGGTTATAATTATTTGTACTCCCATCAACTTCTCACATGCAGGGATTGGGTCTTATTTATATCTTAATTTCCTGCACCTGGTATAGTATCCAGCACAAAGTGTTCAAGGGCTATCTATTCAATGGATAAACAAGACAATGAATTACCTCTGTTTCTCTCTTTCCCATTTGACTTTTATTTTAGTAACCGCCATCCCCCACCCCATTTGCAAACAAGCAAGCCAACAAATAAACATGATCTCATGTTTCTAACCAGCTTTGTTTAATGACCCCTGTAAATACTTCCTTCAGTTACAGCTTTAAATAATGGGTGAAGCTCAATCTGAATTATCTTGGCCCCAAGCTGTACCTGCAGTTTGGTGAAAAGATTTCATTTTTCAAGTGCTTTGCCAAAATGGCTATCACAGAACCAAGCCAGCGCTGCTTTAACTAGGGCCTCTGGTCTCTTCAGGGAGTTACTGTCCCGCTTTAAAACTAAGGAAATTCTCCAGGGGAGAAAAGCAGTGGTCATCCTTTTTTTGTTCAACTACAGGTATGTGTTTGTCTGGACAGACTAGGGAAACCAATCCACAGGCACACTCATATGTGTATGAGAGGGTTTTATATAAAGGGTACATTTAGAAAGCATCCCATCCCAGTCCAGTCCATGCCCATATGTTGCTATTAGCCCATATGTCTGATACCAATCTATAACATCCTCTTCAGACTCACAAAACACATGCAATGATGCTGCATGTGCAGGATTCCAAGAGTTTGGAGAGAGGGGGTGCTGTACTGGGTGAGTTGCTGATGTGTACTGAGTGGGGATAGAAAAGAAGAAGCTTGGTCAGGGGAACCACTCTACCAGAAAACCAATTGGTGTCCAAACACTCTCAATTCATGGTGAGCTCAGGTGCTGCAGAGTAGAACAGGTTTTGTAGGATCTCTAGGACTATGGCCTTTCAGAAACAGATCACGAGTCTTGCTGCTGAGGCATCTCCGAGTGGCTTCAAACTATGACGTGTTCAGTTAGTAGGCAAGCTGATACAATCATGCCATGCTGGTGTAGTGGTTATACGTTGGGCTGCTAACTGAAAGGTCAGAAGTTCGAAACCAGCTGCTCCAAGGGAGAAAGACAGGGCTTTCTACTCTCTTAGTGTTACAATCTCAGAAACCCACAGAGACAGTTCTACTCTGTCCTAGAAGGTGGCTTTGAGTTGGAATCAATTCAATGGCAGTGAATTTCATTTGGTTTGTTTTTTTCTAACTGGCCAAAGGAGTCACAAAAGACTTCAGTGAGCTAGTGACACTTGAGCTGGGTCTAAAGAGGTGAAAAAGAGAAGGCGACATAGAGCAGAGGAGAGCCCCAACAAAGAGGAGGGCATTTATCCTGAATGCCCATTCCCAGATGGCCATGTCTAGGACCTCCCTAAAGCTTTCCATGGGAGCTCTTTGGTTATAGCTGGCTGGAGAAACTGTATTCATGCTGATACATCTACGATGTCCATAAATGAGACCAGGCTGAGCAGGCTATGCAAGAGCCAGTAGAAACTGATAGATGAAAAAGTGCTCAGTAGCATCTGCTATGGATTGATTTGTCCCCCCCCGCCTCCACCCAAATATGTATTGAAGTTTTAACCTCTCTATCTATGGATGTGATCCCATTTAGAAATCAGGATTTGATTGCTGTGTAGATTAAGTCATGTTCAAGAAGGATGGATCCTAAACCTATTCATTAGGGACCGATAAAGTGATCAAAATAGACAGAGCAATACCTACAAGGAGATAGATGTGCATGGCAGACACAGCTACAAGTCCAGGAACTCCATGAGTATCCTGCTATTCAGAGTCTTCAACTTGTAATCACACCTTGTATTTGAATGTTTAGTCTCCTGAA
The DNA here is from genome assembly GCF_050624435.1 of Tenrec ecaudatus. Taxonomy (NCBI): domain Eukaryota; kingdom Metazoa; phylum Chordata; class Mammalia; order Afrosoricida; family Tenrecidae; genus Tenrec; species Tenrec ecaudatus. The sequence goes on along the minus strand of NC_134530.1, from coordinate 298,342,929 downwards.
CTGAGAAAGTTATTCTCCGTTATTTTCAAGGGACCCACTTGTGGTATTGTTTGGTTATGACAGCACTAGTAAGGATGACGAGACTTTATCTCCTAGGGGGACATTCCCTGGAGAAGGATATCATGCTTGGCAAAGCAGAGAGTCAGGGGAAAAACACAGAAGACCTTCAGCAAGAAGGACTGGCAGGCACAGTGGCTGTCACAGAGGGCTCACACAAAGCAATGCTTGGGAGGATGGGGAAGAACAGGGCAGTGCTTCACTCTGTTGGATACAGGGCCACAACATGTCAGATGGGACTGGGCAGCACCTTACAGCAACAATAGCAAGGTAACTAAGACAGGGTCTGCTATTAATTGAATTGCTTCAAAGCCTCCCTCACCCCACCACCATAAAAATAAAATTAGGTTGTAGTCTTTCCTGGTAACTGTGAATATTATTTTGTTTGGGAGATTACCAATTCAGTTAACACGAGGTCATAGTGGAGGAGGAGGGTAAAATCCTAATCCTGTATGAGTGGATTTTAATGAGAGAAGAGATGGAGACACGCAGAGGGAAGGTGGCCGTGTTAAGATGAAGGTAGACATTGGAATGATACAAACCAAGAATTACCAGGAAAAAAGGTGGAAGGAGTCCCTCCTCCAGCTCCTCGGGAGGAATCTATATGGCTGACAGCCTGATTTTAGATTCTAGCCTCCAGAACTGTGGAACAGTACGTACCGGTTATGAAACATCCGTAGTTTGTGGTACTTGGCTATGAGAGCGGAAAAAGCTGAGGGGTTCGTTTTCTCTTCGTCCCAAGGACACCTCAGGAAAATGCAGTGACAACTTAGCAAATGGTGGCCACTACTCTGGCCCCAGTCTTCTCTCCCTATTTTGAAATTCCCAAATACTCCCCTTGGGTACTGCCAACCTAGCATCTATAAATATATCAGCATATCATTTTAATTGTTTCTTATGTGTTAGCTGTGTCTCACTAACTAAACAATAAGTTGCTTTATAAGAAGAACCAATCCTTTCTGTTGTTCTATAATTAGGATGACACCAACTGAAAGGTACAAGGAGCCGTGGTGGCATAGGGAGTTAAGTACTGGACTGCCAACCACAAGGTCAATGGTTCCAACCCTGTATAAATAACATAATTTGGTATCAACTTGAAACTATTAAGAGCAAATAGTTGGGGTTTACTCTGTCAATCAGGTCTCAGCTTGATGACCTAGCTCACTGAAGGCCAGACCCATGCTCTCTCTTCTTTGTTTTCCTGCTGACAAGCCACATGGAGCTATGCTGATAGCAGCCAGAGCCTAGAGGAGCCACATGGAGACCCATGCCAGCACTGAGATGCTGCCACCATCACTGGAAACACAAGACTTTCCACCCATTGGTCTGTGATCTTCCTGATTCAGTGTCATTGCATGTGTTGTATGAGTCTGAAGAGGAATTCATAGATTGGTATCAGATATATTGGCTAATATCGGACTTATGGACTTGATCTGGACTGGGCTGGGATTTTTCTTAATATATAAATACACTTTTATATAAAGCTCTTTCTTATACCCATATGAGTCTCCCTGGATTTGTTTCTCTAGTCTACCCAGACTAACACAAACCCACTAGGAGAAAAGGTGAGTCTGCATTCTCCCATGATGACTTACAATCTCAGATAGTTCTACTCTGTCCTGGGAGGGTTGCTGTGAGTCAGAATCAACTCAATGGAAATGAGTTTGAGAAGTTGAGGGGTCTAGTCCACCCAGAGATGCCTCTGAAGAAAAGCCTAGGGATCCATTTCTGAGAAATCAGCCAGTGAAAACCCTGAAGAGCAGAGGTCCACTCTGATCCATTCAGGAGCTCCACAAGGAGGAGTTGCCTCAACAGCAACCAACTACATGCCCGGGGGCCCATTGGTGACCCCAATTACCCTAGCTCTATCTTTGCCCTACATACAAGCCTTCCAGAAACCAACCTGTTATTGGAACCATCTATCCAATCAATTGCAGACATCTGGAAATATGAGATGAATTAATTTGGTCTACATTTTCAATAGTCATCTGGTATTAAAGGCAAAATACCTCAGAGCATTGGCTAGCCTGTGAGCAGTTCTAAAGATCTCACTGTATTAAAATGAAGTGACATCCTTCACATGACCTTCAAAACTCCCCTTGTCCTCTAACTTCAGCATGCCAGGAATTCATCCTCTGATACTTGCTCTTTCTCCATCTCTCACTCACTAAATGACACCTGTTTTGTCGTCGCTCAAGTCAGAATATTTTACTTCAGTTGCCATGAATTGGCACTGACTAATGGTAACTGATCCCATGTACAACAGTGAGACATGAATGCCCAGTCCTGTGTCCTTTACACCATAGTTGGTATGCCCAAACCCATTTTGTGTTCATGATGTATCTTGAGTGCCTTCCAACTATATCAGACAATACTCTGTTGAGTTATCTTTGGTTGATTTTTGGATATAGATCACCAGGCCTTTCTTCCTAGTCTGTCTTGCTGACCTGTCTACCATAAGTTTCAAAAATGGCTGGTGTGGTAGTTACATAATCTGTTGTCAATTTGAGACTTCAGAGTGCCTAGACTCATACTACATACATTCCACGTTGTGATTATAAAATGGATGTTTGCCACCATTTCTTCTCATTTTAAGTCATGCCCCATCGGCAAATTAAGGTCTGAAATGTTTGATTTCGCCAATAAATTCAACTCTCCTTTGAAGAGACAGCTCTTCCCAAGTTGTATTTTGATTGCCTTCCAACCTGAGGGGCTCCTCTTCCAGCACTAAATCAGACTATGTCTACTTTCCACTGCTATTCAAAAGGTTTCAATCACTAGTTTTTCAAAATTGGACCACTTCTTCCTTTGTGTTATTCTTTGTTTGGAAGTGCCAGTGAAAATTCTGTCCATCATGGCACTAAGGAATGCATAGGAGTAAGGTAGGCCTTACTTTGAAGAAAATTACAGCCTACTCCTGTCATGTCATCAGCGGCAATTTTATTACTTACCATCATGTACCCAAACCGACTCATGTGTGACTTCCCCATAAGGTTGTATGATCCTCAGAGGTAGGAATGGATGCATGTGCTTTTGTATTCCTAATGGCTAGCATGCTTCTTAGGAACTCAGGTGGCATAGCGGGTTATGCATTGGGCTCCTAACCTCAAGGTCAGCAGTTCAAAACCACCAGTAGCTTCTCAGGTTAAAAATAAAGTTTTCTACTTCTATAAAGATCTTTAGTCCCGGAGACCTCAGAAGCAGTTCTACTCTCTTTGGGGTCACTATGAGCCACATGAAGTCTATGGCAGGGAGTGAGCACACTTCCTACGGAGACCTCGTGGTACTATGGGTTAGACACTGGACTGCTAACACACTGGCAGTTCCAATAGACCAGACCTGGGATAAAGATGAGGCCATCTGCTCCTGTTAACAATTTACAGTATTGCGAGCCCCGCCATACTGGGGTTTTAAGGGAGCCCTGGTGACATAGTGGTTACGCACCAGGCTGCTAACTTCACGTTCAGCAGTTTGAAATCTCCAGCTGCTCCACCTGAGAAAGATAAGCTTTTCTACTCCCATAATGAGTCACAATCTTGGAAACCCACAGGGGCAGTTCTAGTCTGTCCTAGAGGGTTGTCATGAACTGGAATTGACTTTATGATAGTGAGAAAGAGAATAAGTGGTCTAAATGTTAGAATTGATTTGATAGCAGTGGGGTTGCTTTGGGTTGGGTTGGTTTGGTTTGGGTTGAGTTGGGTTGGGTTGAGGTGGAGTGGAGTGGGGTGGTGCAGTCCCTGTCACATGGTAGGCTCTCAATGAATGCTTGTTGAACTGGACAAATATCACACTCATCATACTAGTCTTGTGCAAATTTTGGCACTCTGCAGGCAGATTTCAAACCCATACAAGCCAGTTAATAACAGTTCTGGGATTCCCGGCCTTGTTTCTACTCTGCTGAAGAAAACGAAAGTGCTGCTGTCATGTGTGTGACTTCTTTCTGAGGATTTCAAAATTCTGCAAACCTGGGAGACAAAATGTACGACAACCTACCACGCAGAGGTCCCTCCATTGTGGATAAAAGGGAGACAACATTTTCTTTGGCTTGCTTTTCATACTGCAGTCCGTTAAAATAATCACTGTGCTTTTTTGTTGGAAGCATCAATAACAACACTGTGTGCTGTTGATGAATTCAGCATGAATCATTCAAACCATCCACCTCCTCACCCTCACATCCGCGTATCCATCCACTCAGCCACCCGTCTATCTACCCATCCACCCACCCATTTGTCTACTGATGAATATTAATTAAGTGTAAATTCTATCACCAGCCTGGTTATTCTTACCGAATTGTCAGCAATTAAAAGTAGGTGGATGGGAGACGATACTATGGCTGTCTAACGTCTCCTGAAAGCAGTTGTTACATGTGTTTTTATCTCATTGTAAGCAATTTAACCGGAGTTTGTGGAAAACATGCCATATATATTTTAAACTGCCTTTTAAAGAAAGCAAAATAGATCATACATTATTTTGAAGAAACATACTATTGAGTTGTTAGTTGCTATCGAGTTCACTCCAAATTATGCAGCTTTCTGTATAAGAGAACGGGCATTCAGTGAGCAGACGCAGGTCCTGGGGGGTTAAGAGAACTAGAATATAGGGACTTCGGGAACAAATGAAGAGAAATGATGATGTGATGCTAAGATAAACTAAGTTAAACTCTATTGGTAAATTGTAATCATCGCTGGTGCCAAGTGTGCTAATAGCATTAATAAATCCAACCCTTGAGCCAAACTTAATTGACCTGATATAATAGCAAAGCGGATCCCAGTCATTGGAAAATGAGGGAAAGGAGGGGAGGTGTTTGCCGTGACCTCTTTCTGCGGTTGTAGACGATCTGAAGCCATCCATTAAGAAATACTTCTGTCTAAGAAAATGCTACAAGAACAATTATACCACCACAGCCCATGGTGTTGGTTTCCCCCCAAAGGTATGAACTTTCACTCTCTCTCACACACACACACACACAAAAACCAAGAAGAAAGAAAGAAAAAGAAAAAAAAAATCTCCAGGCTCAGCCATGTCATTTTCTTGCATAGAGCTCCACCTGCTGAACAAGGCACGAACTAGACCCAACCCCAAACCCCCTGCTGCGGTGTCTATTCTGACTCTGAGTGAACCCGTGGGACAAAGTAGAAGTGCCCATGGAGTTTCCAAGGCTGGAATCGTTGCAGAAGCAGAGAAGCACACCTCTCTCCCTCAAAGCAGCTGATGAGGTTCAGCTGCTGACCTTTCAGTTAACAGCCAAATGATTAAGCACCATGCCGCCGGAATTTCTAGGCATGGACCAGCACAGGCTACAGCTGGGGTTCAAGGATTGGGTAAATCCAGCAATAAAAAGGAAGCACTCCTCGGCTGCGGCTTACACGGACAGACAGAGCTCCTGTTCTGAGGAGTGGAGCACGCCGAGCTCTCAGAGGCTGGTTAGTCATGAAACAGAAACAAGACAAGGTCGTGATGTTACCTTACATAATCCAATTTTAGAGAGATGATTATTAGGAATTCGGGACATTTCAGACCATTTCAAGATTTGCAGGTCCTTGCACGGTACAAACTGTATGCTCCTGGCTACTAATTTCAAAGGTGACCATTGAAAACACAGAGGATATGGTCTGGCGATTTGGCTCTGTAAAGAGGACCAATGGAGACCAGCCTGCGGAGCAATTCGACTCTAGCCTACTGGGTCACCAGGAGCCAAAATCGACTCAAGAGCAATGAGTCTGTGCATTGGGGTTTTGTTCCTGGTCGCACTGTGGCTTGAGTGTTCAGCTACTGTCTGCACAGTGGAAGCTGTAAGCCCCCCAGCTGCTCTGTGGGAGCAAGATGAGGCGACTTGCTCCCGGAAAGACTGGTTGTGAAAGCCCTACAGAGCAGTTCTACTCTGTCTTCGGGGGTCAGGGTGAGCGGGGATATGCCCGATGGTAGGGGGTTGGGTTGCTCCTAATCCTATACTGAACCTATGTACTTACATCCAGCTATGAATAACTGATGACCTCATCGCAGGAGGGCTTGCTTTCTCTCTCTGCTCCCACACCACGGCAACACTTTGCAGGTGTTTCTCTTGAGACGGCCGATCGGCACAGCGCAAATTACCTGCCCACTTGCTTTCCTGGGAGCAGCAACCCAGGCAGCGCAGGTGTTTTTCTCCGGCGGGGGGTGGTGGGGGTGGTGGTGGTCATTTTATAGCATGGGTTTCCTTTTGAAATCTGATGAACTGGCAAGTAGGGCCTTCACTCTGGTGGACCGTAAGGACGCAGTTCTGCCAGAGAACAACCTTGCAGCCTTCAGAAAGATCCTCATGCCTCATTAGTTAATTATTCTCTAAGGAACCCTAGTGGTATGGTGGGTTAAGTGACATGCTACTAACTGAGAGGTTAGTGGTTCGAATCCACCAAGTGCTTGGCTGGAGAAGGATGCAGCCGTCTTCTTCCGTAATGACCTTCATTCTAGGAAACAGGGAAGGAGCACCCTACTTGGTCCCACGGGGTGCTATGAATTGCAATCCCTAGAAAAGCAGTGATTTGGCTTTAGGCCATCTTTGTCCTAGCATCCCCAAGAGTTTGTTGTTATCTAAAGCATGTCAACACCGCCTATTATTCTCTTTCCTCTGCATTTCCCTCCCTCACTTGGAATTTCATTCTGCTGGCTACTTACATAATCCAGAGCCATTTAATGGAAGCATCAGCGCAGACGTTGGATGCCTGGTGTCCTGTTCTGTTGGCTCAGCCAGCCGGCCCCCTACCAGGACACAGACTCCCAGGCAAGGAGCACAGGAGATGTCTGAGAGCTCATGCAAATCAGGCCAGCCCTCCCAAGAGCTGGAATAACCCACAGGAGCCTTGCAGGCAAAGGTGTATTTTAGGACATCAGCACTGCATATTTAAAAGTTAAATCCCCTACACGTTCATGCTTCACACTCTCTCTCTGCTCCGCCCCCCACCCCCATGCCTCTTCACATACGCACAGCACAGAGAAATAAACTACATTCCTCACAGTGTCTGGTGGTCCCAGCATCCCTGTCTTTTATGTGACTCTCCCCTCTCTCTCTTTTACCTGTTCGTCTGCATGCCTCTGTATGCACCTACTTCTCCTCTCCCCCATCTGACTTTCCTCAGGATGGGCCTTTCACAGCAACCAGAAAATCCTATTACCACATGGTCCCCGCTACTGGGGTCCTGGGGGCCAGTGTGTCCTTAGCTTGTGTTTTTGATGCTTTGGTCTATGTTTTTCTCCTCAACAAGAAGGCCTGGTGGTGCTGTTTGGTAACCATTGTACTGCTAACTGTTAGGTCACTGGTTCAAGCCCACCAACTGCTTCATGGGAGAAAAATAAGGCTCTCTGCTCCTATAAAGATTTATACCTTTGGAACCCCTATTTAAGGTCACTATGAGTTGGAATCTACATAATGGTAATGAGTTTGAGGTTTGTGGCGGAAGGGGGGCGGTGCATAGTGGTGGTGGTTGCTATCCTACAGTTGATGGTTTCAACCTACCCACTGACCCTGTGGAAGAAAGGCCTGGCTACCTGGCTCCACAAAATTAGAGTCAAGACAGCCCTGTGGAGTTCAAGCAAAACTGAGGCCATGGGTTTGATTTGTTGCTGTTGTTGTTGTTGTTTTTAAAATAAAGATCTAAGAGAATAAAGGTCTTTGAGAGAAGAAGAAATGAATGTTTTCATCCCCCAATGTTTGGATGCTTAAGAATGACTAGCTGTCTGCTAAAAGATCTACAGAGAAGAGACGTGCCTGTAGGGGTGTGGAGTGCCAGGTTTTCTAGCTGGGCCAGGCTAAAATCAGCCGTTTGATAACTTCTTGAGAAGTGACAAAGCTCTGAAGCCCACCTCGCAGGCTAGCAGGAGTCAGCGGAAGGTTGTTTGATTATTCCAGAAACTTGGCACACACAGCATTCAGTCCTTGCGGTAGAAGTGTTTCAACTCACGCTTCTAACAATTTGGGGTGAAGAGAATGAAAGCCAATTTCTTGCACCTGTCGCTCCCCCACAGTCTCATTCTAAACCCACATCTACATCAGGTGGGCATTCCCGGGCTCTTTACCTACCTTTACAAGTAGGGCTGGGGATAAAGGAAACATAGCCTTTCTAAGGAGCAGCAGGAATGGTGATGGACCATGGTTGCAGGACAGGCATTTAAAAAAGAAAAAAAAAATGGAGATAAGAATATTTTAAGTTGGGAAATAGCCCATTGAAAAAAATAAAAATAAATGGAGACTCTTAATTTCTAAAGAGTTGGTACAGAGATAGTGGTTTTCATCTATTAAATCCGAAAAGATTCTAAGCTGAAAATGTGCCTAAAGACAGACAAAAAGGCACTCTTAGGTACCAAGGAGGGCAGAGTCAATGACTGGCAGAATTCTTTCCTTCCATGCAAGAGGTGTGGCCTAGATTCCCAGCCAATGCATCTCAGGCGCCGCCCCCACCCATGTGTCAGTGGAGACTTTCATGTTGTTGGGCTGTTGAACAGATTTCAGCAGAGTTTCCAGATTCAGAAAGACTAGGAAGAAAGACCTGGTGATCTACTCCAGGAAACCCAGTAGATCACAGAGGTCAGATCCCTTTTGGCATGTGGTTGCTGTGAGTTAGAGGTTGACTCAATGTTATCTGTAGACAACAGGGTTTGGGGTACTGGGAAAAGGGTAAAATAGTGAAAGGACTTAAAATTGTCCTGTCCAGTGACATAGTAGCAGAATCCTAAGAACATCTTCCAAAATAGATTTAAATGTCCATACACAGAGATACTCATCAAGTTATTTATCATGGCATAAACAACTGGAATATCCACCGAGAGAGAGGCAGCTAGGGGGAAATACTTCGCAGATGTAATCCTAGAGAGATACTTAATAACATAACGTTACCAGATAAAGGCAAAATACCAAAGGGGCTAAATTATAATGATTGGCATGATAAAAATGGGATGTGGAGTTTTTTTCCTTCTGGTTTTTAAAAAAACGTTTTACAAGATCTTTATCATATGTACATAGCAGGGCTTCAAAAAGGTCCAGCCTGGTTTAGTCACCCATCGTCTAAGAAGCAACACTGGAAAGGACCCACATTTTTCAAATGTGAGTGCACTAGAATGCTAACTGGGATGGGGAAAAATAGAGGCCAAAGCCCGACTGTAAAAAAAGTAAACTCCTTCTTAGAAAACACGGTCACTGTTCACGATGGATACAACCAAATGTCTTGAGAAAACAAACAAAACAGACTCCCTGCCATAGAGAGGATTCCGACTCATCCTAGCTGAGTGGAAAACGGTGGCCCCAGCTCAAGAAGGAGCCTTTGAATGCCGGCTGCTCTGCGCAGGCCTGGCACTAACCCTGTGACGTGTCACCCTTCAAGTTCCTGCAAAGGCTTATTACCTCTCTTCCCGGTCTCTCTCATCCAGGGTTTTGACCCATCATTCTTCCCATTCCAAACCACTCACATTTTTATACATTTATCCATTTTAGTCCGTTCCCATTTTGCTTTGTCAGCCACAACGGAACGGATTCAGACCAGTTCTGAGTCCTGGCAAATATTGCTCTCACAACTGGGGAGAGGGTTGGGGGGAGGGGGGAAAGTGGCATTCTTTTAGCTGTAATCTGAAAATCAAGCCATTCCAGTGCCAGGATGGAGACCTTGGAAGGTGAGCTCTGCTCACCAGATTTCAGTGCTGAAGGATTATCTAAAGTGCTCCTCTGGAGCACCGAAGTAAACCTCGCAGTTCACCATACCGTGTGTTTGCTTCCGTGCTCCGAAGACGCTCGACTCTAAAGCAGAGATTCAACTCCTCATGTAAGCCTCCTGACGACATTCATCAACCGAGTCTCTGAAGCATGGCTCCCTGAGAAAAGAGACAACACAAATGCTTCCTTTTGAGATGCTTAGGCTCTCCGATATCTTTCTATAACAATCCTTTATTGAATTAAAATAGCCACAGCTCTAATTACCCACCCACGCACAGGATTTTCAGAAATCTTGGAGCCATGAGTGTCACAAATCCTTGAGCGTTGTTGTGTGTGTGTGTGTGTGTGTGTGTGTGTGTGTGTGTGTGTGTATATATATATATATATATATATATATATATATATATATATATATATATATATATATATATATATATATATATATATATTAGTTGCAAACTCAGAGGCCTTAACTAAACTGGTATTGCCAAAAATACAGCATTACAATTTACCTTACTAAAGTTCCCTGGTAAGATTTTAGTAATTATATGTCAGTGAATAAATAAGAGTGTAGCGACGAGGTACTTGATGTCTCTGAGAAGGGCTCGCGCTGTTGGAAACCTCTCCCCAGGGCACAAGGACTGGGCATACGATGTCACAAAAACATCAGTGGGATCCATTTCTGTCCCAATTTAGTATGCTCTCCCAGAACCCGTTGATATAAGAGTTGGACATAAAATAGCTTTCTGTACAAAATGTACAGTTACAGAAATAACGCTCCTGCAACTTGGGAACTCCCAAGGTAGCTTTCAGATCTGCCTAGATGTTTTGCTTGCTCCTTTAGGAAAAATTAACTATTTGATCAGAATGCATGAGAACATGGGCTTTTAAACTCTCCTACATTTTCGCCATCACCTGCCTGCTGGTAGATTGTTCACGTATTGTGTGGTCTTGATATGAAGCTGGGGCAGAGGTTTTATCTGATTTTGTTTTCATCACTTCCTGAGCAGTGAATAATCCCGAGCACAGAGTAGCTATTTAATGAGTCTGTGTTCAATTTTAAAGTAAACACGTTTTTAAAAGGTCTACCCGGCACCCACCCCACCTCACTTACCTCTGCCCCATGGGCCACTGTGGTGGAATGGCTTGGAGCATGAGCTCTGGTTTGAGCCACGCTTGGCCCCAGAGCCCAGCACTTTCCTTCTCTGCTGGGTGATTTGGAGCAAGTTGCTCAAATTCTCTGAGCCCGGTTTTCTCATCTGAAAAGTGAAAGTGGTGGAGTTTATTTCAGATGAGTGTTGCGGAGCATATCAATGATCTGAGACAAACAATAAACCAGAAATGTCAATAAAATAAAGGTTTAGGTGTGTGGTCAACATTTAGGGGTTGTTGGGGGGCGGTTTGTGCAATGTATTGGTCTTATGAAATTCTATCAAGTTTCATTTAAAGGAAGGAAAATTCTATTCATGCTCTTGTTTCATCTGACTGGGCTTTACAATTAATTTCCTCCCATGATCTAACCTTCAACAAAAGCGTGTTCATTGAAGCTAATAGCTTCCATTTAAGCTGTTCGGGAGTAAGACTAGAGAGAGGGAGTGTCTGACTAATGGTACAGCCCATGCAGAGATGTGGATGTAAGTGGAAACATTTCCTCTCCCGGGCTTTCCTTCGCCTTGGGAGATGGCGAAACTGGGCATGACCTCACCTTCCCCTAGCATTGCCATTGTCACAGCTCTCTCGTCACTTAAAATACCAGCTATGGGGGCTTGTTTGTTGCCTGGAGATAGGGCCGCACCATGGTTAGGCCCGTGGCCACTAACAGAAAGAGGGGTGGTTTGAAATCCACAGGCAGGCAAGCCTGCAGGACAAATGACCTGGTGAGCTGTCCCCAGGAAGCATACAGAATAGGAAGCCCTAGGGGACATTTCTCTGTCCTACAGGGTGGCTATGAATCAGGATTGATTCTACAGCAGCAGGCTTGGGTTTGTTTGTTTGTTGTTTTTTTTTTGGTTGTTGTTTTGTTTTATTTTCCATGTTCGTCTCTGCTTGGTGACTGACCATATGCAAGGTTCCCTCCTGATGATGGGGCAGTTCCTCCTGGTCACCCAGGCTGCAACACCCATCTGTGGGAGCTAATGCCACGCCCCCATCTATAGGTCAAAGACAGCCTTGGTTTGCCTGCTCTTGTCAGAAATGACTAGTGATGAGATTCCATTTAAGACTGGGTCAGGGGATGGGAGGCTGGAACCATATGGAAGTATTCTGCAAACCCACCGCTCTGGGCGAATGTCTGCCTCCAAGGCTCTCAGCAGCTGGCAGTGCGTTTGTTTTTCAAGGTGGTGAGGTGGCAGGACTATTTTTAGGATGCAGACCCTGGATTACCTCACCTCTCCTAAAGAGAGACTGCATGCACTCTTTGCTAATGAAAATTAACGGGTGCTCTAGGAGGAGGGAGAGGGCGCTTCCAAAGGCTCTTTGTAACCCAAGGACCCAAAGCCAGTCAGCAACAATGCTGGTCCAGCCTTAGGCATTGGCACTGACTGCTTCATTCCAAATGCCAGGAAGACCATGAGGGAAGGAAGCAAAGAATTGGAAACAGGCACTTCACTTACCTCCTCTGACCATCCACGATCTCGCCAGGCCACTCGGGTTGGTGGCACCAAGTGCAGGGATTCCTGGTGCCAACCTACACCCCCCATGGACTTCTTCCCATCCAGACCATGCAAAATCCGCCGCCATGATTATTTTCCATTTGAATCATCGAATCAGATAGGATAAGTGTAATTGCCAGTCACAGGGTTTGTTTCTGAGGTTGAGTGAAAGCTGACAATGTTGCATGAGTGCAAAGCCAGTTTGAAACATCTTTCTTGTTGCATCACAATATGATTGGTCACAAAAGTATTCTTGTGCTTCCCCCTTAACAGAGGAGTCCATTTGGTGGCTATTTTTTGGTAACGAATTGGAAGCCTTTTCTTAATGTTTCTCTTTCTTTCCCCTTAGTTGCTGGTGCTTTCTGGGGAAAAAAAATGTTACTGATGTAGGTTCACAAATACCAATTACTTCAATATTGTAGCTAAAACACCAGAAGATTAGACAAAGGCAGTGAATGTAGAAACTCCAGCAGTAAGTAAGCCAACAGTGTGTCCCTGTCGAGAGTGCCCACACAAGCACGTGATTGCCAGTGTCACCATCCAAAACCAAACTCACTGTCACCGGGTGCATCCCAACTCACAGTGACCTTCTAGGACAGGGTAGAACTGCCCCCGTGGGCTTCTCAGACTCTAACTGTCTGTGGGAGCAGAAAAGCCTGTCTTTCCCTCTCAGAGCAGCTGGTGATTTTGAACTGCTGACCTTGTGCATCGCAGCCCAACTGGTAAGTAACCAGTACGGCACCAGTGTCATTATAAAGGGGTCATATGGACAGCTCTGGGCAGATGCATTAGAAAGTTCAAAAAGTGATTTAATCTGGAATTTCATCCTTACAAGGACTGACCTCATGAAAAAAAAATGTTTTTGTTGTTCTAATAAACCGCAGGAGCATCTTAAGCAAAACGAATCCGTTTCTGCTGGAACACTGCACGGAAAGTGGACAGCCTGTCATTTGGGTTAGGCCTACCCCACTGTGATAGATTCCCATGAGTTCACTTTGAGGGGTGAGCAGTGAGCAGTGAGCAGAAAGAGGGAGACTTCCCCGGGAAGTAAAGGGGTGGCAGTGGGCCAGGCTCACTCCCTCCTGAATGGACACAAGATTGGGTGAGTTCCCCTTCAGCCCACTCTTCATTTATTGCATGATTCTAGTGCCCTGGACAGCGCAGTTCTGGCACGGAGGTCATGCTCTCTCCAAATTGTATGCTGCTGGTGCTCCAGCATGGGATTATGGGTGACTAAGCCTGGCATCCTGTCGAAAAGGAAGAACGTTTTCTTTGTCTCTGGCTTTACCTTTCTCGTGATTCTCCCGGAGCAGAAGAGCCAGTTCTGTGACTAGTATATTAGCACTGCCTTGTGTTTCAGGGTCCTGAAGGAAAGAGAAGAATCATTCAGCAAATGTCTGTGATGGGGACTCCCAGTAGCTGGCTGGCCCTGAACCCCCAGCTCTCTGCTCTTATATCCAAAGCAGATGCCATCGAGTTGACTCCAATTCATGGCAACCCCACATGTATCAGAGCAGTATTGGGTTCCACGTGGTTTTCAAATGCTGTTTTCGTTGGGTTCTTTTGACTTGTTTCCTGGGTGTTTTTTTTTTTTAAGTAGATTTCTTGTAAGGCACCTCTGGATGGACTCGAACTGACCACTTTTTGATTAGCTGCTGAACACCTAACTGTCAGTATCACAGGGACTTCCCTATACCCACACAGACAAAATCAAATTGTACTTACAGCTTCCACCTCTCCCGGTATGTGCTGCACAAACCTGGGGGCCATTCTTCCACTTGCACACTGGAGAGCAAAGGAGTCTGCTGGCAAATCAGTCTTTACCCCCAGATCAGAACTCACTTTCTTGGTCAGGTTTACAAGCGTGACTCCGATCTGTGGTCTGCTGAGCTCTGCACTCTGTCAACATGCCGCTTGGGTGGAGCTGATCTTCTGAGACAGCTCTCCCTTCTACCTTATGCTGTTCACTCATTTTATTTCTCAGGAAATCCATCCCTCTCCTGCCTCTGTGTGTAACTATGTCTGTCTTGGAAGAAGCCAGATGCTCCCTAGAAATGAGCATGGTGCCATTTCATCGCATGTACGTTGGGCATGTTTTCAGGAGAGACCCATCCCTGGAGAAGCACCCTGCTGGGTAAGGTCGGGGGGCAGGGAAAAGGGGGAAGAACCTCAGCACGGTGGAGTGACACAGTGGCTGCAACAGTGAGTTGAGGCCTAAGAACCATTGTGAGGATGGTGCACGACTGTGCTGCATGTCCTTCCATTGTCCACAGAGTTGCTATGAGTTGGAACCAACTCGACAAGAGTCTAGCTCATGGGCTCTGGGTCCTGTGTCCTGCATTTTCCCCACATTGTAACACTTCCTCCTACTGCTTGAAGGGGAGTCCTTCTCTCAGAGATCTGAGAAGGCAGAGGTACTCTGCGGGTGGATGGGAGGGAGGTGGTTAGCTTGCCTTTGGCATAGGACTCCCTCCCCACCTCCCCCCGTGGAACAATTGCATGCCTTGACCTGTTAGAAGTGACTACAGCTAGGTAAACCAGAAAACCATTTGCTGTCCAAACCATTTCAATTGAACCCACATGTTGCTGAGTAGAACTGGTTTTGCAAGGTTTCTAGAGCTGTGGTCTTTCAGAAGTAGATCACCAGTCTTTTCTTCTGCGGCACCTCGGAGTGGCTTCACACTGCCAAGTGTTCAGTGAGTAGACAAACCTATGAAATTTTGCTCTGGTGGTGTAGTTGTTACATATTAGGCCATGAAGCACAAGGTCAGCCGGTCCAAACCAGCAGCTGCTCCTCGGGAGGACAGGGCTTCCTCTCCCATCAAGAGCACAAGTCTCACAAACCCCCAGGGGCAGCCCTATCCTGATCCTGTCCCGTAGGGTCACTAGGATTCAGTATTGACTTGATGACAGGGAGTGTGTAATTTGCTCATCAGAAGGCTGTGCACTGTTGATAACCTGAGGCCCTCATGATCGGTCCGTCAGAAATGGACTTGTCCCATTTCACAAAGGAAGGGACTCAAGTGAATCAAGTCCAGACATGGAGTTGGTTTCCAGAGTTAGGAGATCTGATCCTAACGGCATCCATTCTTCCCCCAATAGTCCAGATGTGGCGGCTACCGAACTGCACCACCTGGGCCTCCAGCTGCGGCCAGGGGCCTGATTGATAGCAGACTCAAGAGCACAGGTGCTGCACTGCGAACTCACCTGTGTGCCCATTCCCAGGCCTGCACCCCTGCGGTGGATCCTAGGCACCAACCTGGCTCAGCAGGCATTCTGCCGCAGCCTGTCTCCACAGTGCAGAATCGTTATATGTGACAATCCTTGCCTACAGGAGAAACAGCTGCCTATGAAGCATTCGGGAGATTTAACCAGTGACCCCAAATCGGTTTCTCTCAAATTGACTCCAATTCATGGCAACCAAAGGATGGAACTATGCTGCTGAAGGTTTTCAATCACTGATTTGTCGGAAGTAAACTGTGAAAACTTCCACCTGAGGTCCTCCAGGTCAGTGTGACTCTTTGGTGAATAGCTGCGTAAGGGACTGTTGGCACCGCCCAGGAACTCCTAGGGAGAGAAATGAGCTATATCACTGAGTCCCTCGATGGGACAAATGGTTCATGAGATCAGCTACCAAAAGATTGGAGGTTCAAGGACATTCTCAGATGAAAGGCTTCGTGATCTACTTTTTAAAAATCTGATACTGAAAACCCTGTGGAGTACAGGTCTACCCTGGTACTCACAGGACCACCATGAATGAGAGTTGACTCAGTGGCAACTGGTTGGGGCACGAAAGACAGGGGGGGGGGTCCTGGAGGAATCACACAGGCGAGACACCAAGAGACCTGGAGTTTGAAGAATGATAAATTAGCAAGGAAAAAAGAAAGGCTTGAAATTGGGCTTTGAAGCACAGGCAGCATCCTCATAGCCACCAGGTAGATATGGTGCCATTCCAGGTGATGGAAGCAACAGCACGGGTGGAATGAGGATGGCCTTCCTGCGGAACAGTAAGATGGCTTGGGACCTTCTTTGGGTTGCTTCTCGCTCTGTGTCCTAGTTGCCAGGTGCGTGAAACGGGGGTGATAATGGAACCTACCATGCAGGATTTTTAACTGTTTACATATTTCATATTTATAAAGCGCATGGAAGAGTTTCTAGGGCAGAGTAAGTGCAATATAAGTGTCTGATAAATAAATTAGTAGAGAAGAAGCTATGCTTGGAGAGACAGAGGGGAGGCGATAGGGATGAAGAGCAAAATGGAAGGATGCACAGAGAAGTAGCAGGGAAATGGAAGTCACTTGCTTAGTGATGAGAAAGAGCATGTTTAGCCAGGACTTTCTTACCACCCCCCCTACTGCCACCGAGTCAATGCTGACTCATCAGCACTCTTAGGGCAGGGTAGAACTGCCCTGTGACTGTTTATGGGAGTAGAAAGCCTTGCTTTTCTCCCGTGGAGTGGCTGCTAGTTTCAAACTGCAGAGCTGGCAGGTGACAGCACAATGCATGGCTTTAGTGGTGTGTGGGAGGCATTAGACAGGAGGAATCCACAACCGAAAAGGACATTCCTCAACAAATATTTCTTCTGCCCTCAGAGGGGGAGTGGGACATTGGTGGTGGTCACATGGTAGAATCCTCACCCTGCATGGGAGAGGGCTAGCTTCAATTTGTTGTCAGTGGACTTCGCAAACAACCACTGCCTGTCAGTGGAGCTTTTCATGGGCCTCGGATGCTGGACACAGCCCAGTGGCACTTCCAGATTAAGACAGATGAGTGGTAAAGGCCTGGATTCCAGGACTCAGCCAATGGCTGGCTTTTCAGAAGTAGATCAGTGAACTTATCTTCAGAAGTGCCTTTGAGTGGACTAGAGTCATCTACCTCTTGGTTAGCAGCTGAGCACATTAACCCTATGCACTGCCCAGGGATGCCTTCCTGGGTCAAGGGCTGAGGCGCTCAGTGGGGTCACACACTAGGAATCTTTGAGATTACCTTGTTTTTGTGTAAACAGCCCTGTAGGAACGGAGCATTTATTTAGCTTAGAAGGCTCTCCATCTCTTTGCTCTCAATTTTCTTTCTTTATAGGACAAGCCACTCTGTGGAGAAGCTCTGGGAAGGGGGCGATCCCCTTAATAATTCATTCCTCTATAGCCATGCTGAAGCCTGGATTGGCTTATTACATTAGCCCAAGGCCATTTGGAAAAGGTAGAAAATATTTTAGGTGCAACGACTCACCTAGCTTTCTGTTCCATGGTCTCTAGTTTCAAAAACCAAAGCAAAACAAAACTCACTGCCATTGAGTTGATGCCTAAAGGACAAGGTAGCACTGCCCCCATGAGCCTTCAAGACTGTGCCCCATCTTTCTCCCAAGGAGCAGCTGCTGGTTTCGAATTCTGGACCTAGCAGTTAGCAGCCCCACACATAATCAGTCCATCACCAGAAGCTTTCAAATGCCTTTGGACTTTGATGTTGAGGAAATAGGGGCCTCATTTTACCTCCTCCAGCGACACAAAGGAGTATCCGATTGCACACCAGACCGATTTCTAGGAGTCAAGGGTCAGACATGCTTCCCCCCTACAGCATTATTTACCCTATTCGGATACCACCCATTCCACCCACAGCACCCTATTCCTCTGTTGGGTTCAATAATCTATTGTAACTGCCACACAGAACTCACAGGGACTAGGTACAATGATGTGGGGGTGGGGGTGTTACTGGGGAAGTTAGCAGGTTAGCACAAGCAAGGATCAGAAAACATGAAGGATACAGTCCTTCTGTTCACAGCAGCACATCTTCTCAGTTCCAGGAGCAGGCATGTCTCTCTAGCTCTCAGCTTCTCAGCTGCCTGACTCGCTGGTCTTTGCCCTGCTTGAGCATGTTACAAAACTCCTTTAGTGCTAATAAATGGTCAAGGCCATTCTACTGTATAAGCCAGTCTTCTGCCCACAGGTACTCAGCTCTCCTTCAGCCGCTTGGTCTCATGGTCTGTCTCTGCAGTCACCCTGGCTCCTGCTGCTACTCCTCCACACAGGAATCCCAGTGAGAGTGGCTCCCACTCCTGCTGGTCTCTCTCCTCCTGTTTCTGAGAAGGCCCCTTGTATACCCTGAAGAATGGTCACATGGACCAATCCCCTCCGTAGAGTTTTCTATTCCTCACTTGCGTGCCTCAACCTATTTGGTGGGAGTTACAAAGATTGTGCATAGAAGCGTCAAAGCAAGTGATTTCATTTCACCACAGATATTAAGGAATAATTTTTGCATCGCAACCCATAACACATTCAGATATGACCCTTATATTTAAAACAGAAGCACTCATGATGTCCAATCCCCTTCTTAAATTTTCTCTTCCTCCATTATTTCATTCCATTCTTGTTCTTCGCTGTCTTCAAGTTAGTCACCAATTCATGCATAATGGAACAAATTTCTCTACCATCAGAGGTTGCAGATGAGACCATTACGATGATCCATACGGTTCCCATTGGCTGGTTTTCAGAGGTAGTTCACTAGGCCTTTCTTCCTAGTTCCTCTTAGTAGGGAAGCTCTGCTGAAACCCAGTCAGCTCATAGTCCCATACAAGCCTCCACTGACAGATGGGTGGTGTCTGCGTGTGAAGTGCATTGGCTGGGAAATTGAACTTGGGCCCCTGGCATCAAAAGCAAGAATTCTGCCACTGAATCACCACCGCCTCCCTTCTAGCCTGTTCTACTTAGGAATGGGCATGATTACCGCCCACCCTGCTGGTGGCATGACCACTGATGGATTGATGGGCCCTGGTCTGTAGTTTGAAAAGGAATGCCTCATGTTGTTTGACTGTCAGACTCAGGTTCAGTCTGATCAGCCACCAAGAATATACAGAATTGGGGATGAATCATTCGAGTTCAAGGCAAATGTTACTACTTGGCTGCCTCTTGCCTCTTGTCCTGTTCTAGTAATCAGGCTCTTGCTTTGTTTCTTGTAGGCCAACTCTAATCATGAAATTGCTCTTTTGGATCCCAGCACAATAGCCTCTTTTGTGTCTTCCTCATACCCTGCAGTCTTGCAGCTGAACTCACATCCCCGTGGCTGTGTGCTTCCTTCAAGCTCCCACTCAGACCTCCCATTTGTAACTGCAGTTCTCTAGCACCGACTGTGCAGAGGGCACGCCGCAGCTGTATAATAGATGCATACATGCACATGGCCTGCTGCTTACCACTGAATCAGCCTACTGCTAACTTGCTGCCTTTTGATCTTCCTGATAAGTCCCACATGGCCCTGTCTAGCCTTTCAGTGGCCTCTGAAGTCCATGTTGAGTTACACAAACATCAGTTCTGCCTGGGGTTGGGGGGAAGGTATAGGATTGGGCACTCTGGAGTTAGGGGGCCATGGTTAACAGGAGGGCCTAGATGATCTGAGATGAGGACTCAAGAGGACAGTGAAGTAAGAGGTCAGAACCAATGAGGCACTAAGCAGGGGAAGTGGAGGCATTAGCTGGAGTCACACAGATGTGAGAATGAGCTCTGGATCGTTCACGTCTGCCTCTGTATCATTGAAATAATCACGCATCTGTTGGGTGCCATCAAGTCAGTCTGGACTCATAGTGGCCCCTGTAATGGAGTCCATTGGGTTTTCTCTTGCAGGGCTGCTGGGTGGACTCAGAAGCCAGTTGTTGGGTTCGAAAGTGAGAGCTTAACTCTCGCACCACTAAGAGCCCCTTGGAAGAATACAAAACCAAAATCCACTGCCATCGAGTTGTTTCAGACTCATATTGACCCTATATAGGGTTTCTATAGCTTTGTAAATATTTATGGGAGCATGTAGCCTGATATTTCCCCCGAGAAGTGGCTGGTGGATTTGAACCACCGACCTGGAGGTTAATTAGCTTGGTCCAATGCTTACCCAACTGTATCATCAGGGCTTCTTTGGAATAATAAATAAACCCAAAATCCACTGTCATCTAGTCACCTCTGATTTACAGTAACTCTACACAGGATTTCCCAAACTGTAAATCTTTACCGAAGCAGCCAGCCTCATCTTTTTCCCCAGGAGCAGCAGGGGCGTTTAAATCACCATCCTTGCTGTTAGCAGCCTGTGTTAGTCTGGATAGACTAGAGAAACAATTTCACAAACATGCATCTGTATATAAGTGAGAGATTTATATACAAGAGCAATTGAACATAGAGAAAACATCCCAGCCCAGCCCAGCTCAAGTCCATAAGTCCGATATTAACTCATATTTCCAATACCAATCTATAAAGTCCTCTTCAGACTCATGAAACACATGCAATGACATTGAATGTAGAAGATTACAAGCCACTGGGTAGAAAGCTCTTGAGTCCAATGGCATTGGGAACATCTCAGTGTTGGCAGTCGTCTCCATGTGACCACTCCAGTTTCAAAGGCTGCATCAGGGTAGGTCCATGTGGCATCTCCTCAGGGATGTCTTACATGAATTCAGCCTTGTCAGTTGCAATGTCTCCCAGGGAGCAGCAGAGAAAGAGGTATCTTCTGCCTCCAGGGAGGAAGTACTAGATTTCCCAGAATTCTCAGGAGGAAGGCCATGCCCACACAGAAGCCTCATTGACTATCTCCAGATTGGCAGTCTAGACTCCACCCCTACACTCTTAATCCTTAAATTGACACCAGATTAGGTGACTAGCACACGGCCCCACATTTATCCCCCAGCATCCAGGAGTCAATATTCATTATTCCTGCTAAAGTTGTTGGTGGCAACTACCTGGTGAGCTGCCACGCTAGGGATGCTGGTATTTCAAGAGAAGACAGAGATTAGACATTTCCCCTTTAGGGGTTCAGTGGTCTCCCTTAAGCATATACGTTGAAGTCTTAACTATGCCAGTAAATAGAAAAGTGATTTTGTGTAGAACATGGGGTCTTTGAAGACATGATCACTTAGGTCAACATGAGGACCCATTGGAGTAGCACGGTGGGTTTTAATTGAACCAGAGTAGGACCTACTAAGCGAAGGAGAGACAGAGGGGGACATACAGAGGTAAGGCAGCCAAGTGCAGATGGAGAGTGAGATTGGAGTTAGGCTGCCACAAACCAAGCAGCTGGGTTCACATCAGCTCAGAGCTGCAAGGAGAGCTTGTTCAGAGGCAGGGTACCCTCCACTTGAGCTTTAGCCTCTGCAACGGTGAGACCATGTCTTTCTGGATGCTTCAAACCACCCAGCTTGTGTTATGTGCTGTGGCAGCCCCAGGAAACGAATAGACTAACCTAATGGAAAAATTGCTACTAATTTGATTTCAGGCATCATGCTGAGGGGTGAAGGGTATTATTTTGGCTAGGACAGTCTCACTGGTTCCTCTCAAATAGTGGAATTGGAGTGGAATTAGGTTTCCAAGTTGGCACCATGACCCATGACATTGCTTGATACACTTGGCCTTGTCCCTCAGCGTGGTGGAGCAGAAGCAAAATAGCTTTCTTCTTCTCTTAAAGGTCACAGCCCTCTTGTACAGTTTCTGAGAAAAACCAGTGAAGGCAAACACCGGCACCTTTATGCAATATTTCACTTAGTTAATTCTAAGACGACTAATCCATGGACTTCCCACGAACTCTATCTTCTCTCTACCCAAACTAACTTTTGTAGTACTTTATTTTTTTTCCCACATTAAGTTCAGTACTGTATGTGGAAAATCTGCCTAAAGGAATGTGTAATGTGAAAATGGATTAGGTACGTTTATACCACACTCCTCTGTTTGTACCTTTCTCAAACTGGTGTCTGTGTGTGTATTTGTGTGGTATGTGTGTATCTATATAACCGGGTATGTTTATAATATTCAGGCATATGCTTATACATATTCATAAAGCAATTCATACATAAATGAATAATTTTGCTTCCTTCGCATCACCCGATCTGTTTATAGAATTTCCTTTCTACCCCTTCAAACACCTTCTCTCAGCTAGCATTCTGTGAAGTAGGTGAATGTGCCTGATGTGACTCAGAGAATGTACAGCACCGCTTCCTGTGAGCTGCTCCTGCACAATGAACCACAAATGCAGGGCCTTCCAGCAGCAGACACTGACTCCCTTACTCTCTGGAAGCCCTAAAATAAAGGTGTTGGTAGGGCTGCATTCATTCTGGAGGAACTAAGGGCGGATCCGTTCCTTGGCCTGCTGCAGTTTCTAGAGGACATCCGCATTGCTTGGCTCATGCCTTCTTCCTGCTTTCCAAAGCTGACAACATAGCAATCCCTGTTTCAATTTTCTATCTCTGTTTCCATTGTCATATCTTCTATGAATCTTGCTCTCCTGCCTCCGTCTTCTGAGGACCCCGTGATGACATTGGACCCATCTGGATAATCCAGGCTAGCTCTCCATTAATCCAGGATAACTATTCGTCTGGAGATATCTCATTAATTCACATTTGTGATTCTGATTATATATATATATATATATATATATATATATATATATATATATATATATATCTTTGGGAGTCATTGTTCAACCTCCCATGAGTACAGAGGGTAAATGTCTAATACATAGACTAGTTGTCTGCACATCAATCCATTCCTTGAAAATGGAAGAAGTAAAGCTTACTCACAATTACAAGGATGCTTGGTTTAATGGTCCACTTCTCTGAGTCTCTTGCTACTAGTGATTTTGTTATTTAAAATACTTCTATGTGTGAGTTTTTTTCCCCTCCAACCCATTATATTGGAAGCTAATACAGATATCAGTCCCATAGTCCTATCACATCAAGCAGTGTTGTACAATTGCTACCACAATCAGTTTCAGAACATTGTCTTCCTTCTTGAACTCCTTGATATCAGCTCTCCACTATCCCCACTCCCCCAGTACACCTCACAAGAACCCTTATTCTACTTGCTGTCTCTATAGGTTCATCAATCCTCGGTTCCATAGGCTGAAAAAAGGAAAAACATATAACCACAATTCAAGAGGGTTACTCATCTCTGACATTAACCCCAATATGAAAAAAAAAAAGTTGAAAACCAGATCAGGCCCAACATGCCCCAAAGGGGAGATGAACTGATAAGGTTTTAACCATTCAAGTTAGGCTTATTATTTTGATCTCCTACAGTGGTCTCTCCAGTGGTCTCTGTTTGGTAACCAGTTTCTTCCCATCCCTCCCTTATGGACAGACAGAAATCACCTGAGGCTGATTTCATAGCAACTCCATACACAGCAGAAGGAAACGCTGCCCAGCCCTGCACAATCCTCACAGTCATTGCTGTGACTCTTTACCAAGCATGAGCCATGTGGTCATTCCCTTTTATGTTATCAACGTGTACCTGACCTAAGTGTAGGGGTGAAGTCCAGCCTATCCCAAAGGTCACGGGCCGATGATGCCTCCTTGGGGGTGTGGCCTTTTATGAGTCTCCCTCCCTCCTCCTTTCCTTCCCCTTCCCCTTCCCCTTCCCATTGTGGAATCTTTCTCTGCCTCCAGGGGCAGCCCCATGTGAACCACCAACACTGGGATTGGCAGTGTTACCATGTCCCCACTGACCTTGGACCCACGATGCTTTGTACCCTCTGGCCTGTGAGCTCCCTGCTTCCCGCCCTACCTTTCTGCATCATTGGTCTGCACTACCTGCTTCTGAAGCGAGCTCTCCCTAGCCATGGACTTGTGTTGGACTGGGCTGGGATGCCTTTTGGATATAGCAGTACTTCTTGATATAAAGTTCTTTCTTAAACAGATACTCTTCCCCTGGTTTTGGTTCTCTGGACAACCCACCCTAAGGCAAGCCTGAATAGGTTCCAGCTGCGTAGTGCTGCCTGAGCACCCACTGGGGGCCATGACCATAGAGAAGGACAGTTGGCATGACCACTGAAGTCGAGGTCTCCACTGGGAGGAGAGGCCCCTGTTGGGAGGAGAGTGGAGCAGTGTGGCCCAGCTTCCCTGAAACTGCCCTGAGACCCTCCTGCAGGGAAGACACCCAGCCACTGCTGCCATGCTCACTGCCTCTTTAATACACAAAAGAGCCGAATAGTTGATTTTTACTACTATCCCAAATGTAAACGATCAGATGCCATGATAGCTGGTAAGTGCGGAGTCAGTTTCCCTGTCTTAGCAGGTCTGGCCTCTCACCGCTGCTCTCACCTTCTCCAAGCCTGTGTCCATTCCTCACCCCAGTCCATCCCTCCGCCTCAGCCCCAGTGGCCATCCTCTCAAATGGAGTGAGGTGCCTAGGTGGTGCAAATGACATGCAGTGCTTGGTTGCTAACTAAAAGGTTAGAGCTGTGGGTCTCCCCAAAGAGGCACTAGATTAGGAAGGTTTGGCACATAGTTTCCCAAAATTCACCGTGGAAAACATTTCTCCTCTGACACAGGGTTAGAATGGACAGGAAAGCAGCCGCTCTGTTTTCTCTGACTTTTCTGTCATGCTGGTGGAGCTGGGATGCTCCATTTCCTTTCATCTTTCTCATGCTTATATTATTATATAAACTCTGTCCTCTGAGTCCCTCGGGAACTCTCTTCAGGTTTTCAAAAGCCTGTTAGTAGGTTACAAAGATACAAGACAGAAAGAAACACTGAGCATCGACTATTTCCTGCTTTTTAAAGTCTGGCTTTAACAATTCCACTTCTCCTCCAGGCAAAGCTGATGCTGCTAACAAATGAAATGTCAGGCAGGCACAGGAGGCAGAGAGAAACAAAGCACCAACCAAGACTGATCTTTCAAGATGTGTTCTTGCAATTAGCGTTATGACAGGGAGGCCCGGGATGCTAAGGGCCCCCGGGAGGTGGCTCACCAGGCTGATCAAGCAGGGCCTGGTAAGGAATGTGAAGACAGGGGGACTTGGTTGTGGGAGTAGCTTAGAGCCATTTAAAGGTCTTAAGATGGGAAGGGAGTGTGTGTGTGTGTGTGTGTGTGTGTGTGTCGTGGAGGGGGGGAGGAGGTGGGAGGGGGTTGTCATGATATGATTTTGGTTCTCATTTGACTTCTTTCGTTAGAAAACCAGTTTGGATGCTGGGTGGAAAGTTTATTTGAGGGAGTAAAGAATCCTTAGCTGCAAAAAACCAAAATAAAACGAGTCCTTAGCTGCACAAATGGTTAAATCATTCTGGGCTATTAACTGGAAGGTGGTTGGTTCAAATCAACCCAGGAACAGTACAGAAATAGAGCCTGGTAACCAACTTCCAAAGGTGACAGCTTTTGAAAACTCCACGGGTCACTGTCCCCATTTGGTACTCAGGGGGACAGGGCACATGCTGCCAGGAGCTGTGGCTGAGTCCACAGCAATTGCTTTGGTTGTTGGAATTTAGGGAAGTCTTTTGAACATGGGTATGTGATCAGAGTCTTCATAGAGATGGAGGTGGGTCATGCTGGGATAACAGGGTGACAGCGGGCGGGGCTGGTGGCTTTATGAAGTATTCAGAAGATCTGCCTGGTCAGCCATCTGCATGTGGGGGTTGTGCAGAGATAGGCATGAAGGGTCACTCCCAGAACTGCACACCTGAACACCTGAGATTCCATTCCTGTGAGATACCAAGCACTGAAGGGTAGAGGTGAGAGGGAGTGGGGGCCAGCGGAGGGACTGCACTTTGGGGCATGTTAACATTTGGTTGGAAGGTTAAATGGCAATTGAACAGAGGGCTAGAGCCCAGTAACCCAGTGCTAATTTTACAAGGAGAAGGTGGCATGGGCTCGTCTCGAGAGCTAGCTGTATTTTCAATCCTCAGTTTCCTTGTAGACACGTTTTAAAAGATGGCAGAGATTCATTTAGTTTAAATGGATAATATAAGTATAAGCATCAGATATAAATATACGCATCAAAGCATAAATATTCCTGTCCCGATACGTACATCAAGAGTCCCTGGTGGTGGCTATGCAGTGGTCGATCGTTTGGAGCCACCAACTGGGGCTCCTTAGGAGAAAGAGGAGGTTTCTGTGTCTGGAAAGATGTACAGACACAGCAACACCCCGTGGGGTCAGCGTGGGTCAGATTTGGCTTTCTGGCAATGAGACATTTGTACATGCGGGGATGTTTGAAATGCTATGAAAAGGTAGTGAGACTTTGGCATGAACTTTTGCCCTCTCCTCTTGACCGTGCTTTTCCATAACTTAGAGCAGCAGACCAGAACCGTGGCCTCCTCGTTCTTCAGCATGGAGGAAAGCCCATGTCCCTCTCGGGGTACCTTCCTTTCCACAGGTGGCCCCGGGACCATGTGATCTAAGACCAGAGGGGGCACACTCTCTGCTGTTATTGCAAACCTTTGTAAAGCATCTTTTACTTCTTAAAATAAAATAAAAGAAAAGACATTCTCATCGGTTCTTTCCTCCAAACACAAATATAAACATAAGGAGGTATTGTGGCTTCAAGTCAAGGTGGGAGATATTTTTCTTTCTTCTAAAAATCCCGGTATAGTATTGACATTATTGCTTCATAAACGGTTTCATAGAAGGCAGTGGTCAACCCCTCTGCATGTAGAGTTTTCTTTGTGAAATGATGTTTGGCAACACAGGTAAGAACTTTAAGAAATATAGAGAAATTAAGACTTTTAAATTTTGTTTTAGTTTCAACTTTGTTAAGTTGCATTTTTCAAAAAAGAAAAAAAAACCTTCATTTCATCCAAGTTGTCAAAGGTATTTATAATAACCTCTATTTATCCTTTTAATATCTGGTAGAGCTATGGTAATACCCCTTCTCTACATTAACAGGAAAGAAATGAAATGAAGTGAAAAACAAACCAACAGAACTCTGTGTTCATGATATGCATAGTATAGATATTCTAGACTTGGCCATAAAAATAATGACAAACCCCGCACTAACTTTGAGTCAATGTGGACTCATCACAACCCTACAGGACTGGGTAGAACTGCCCCTGTGAGGACTGAGACTAACTACTTACAGCAGAGTCCCGAAGAGGAGAAACACCTAGGAGGAGCAAGAACTAAAATGGACTCGGCTGGTGAGGGCAAGGGAACAATTACAAAGTAACACAAGAAAACTTTGAAGGCGACTGGTCTGCTCATTATCTGCATTGTGGGGATGATCTTATGACGGTCTACATATGACAATGCAGCCCTGGGTTGTGATGGGTTTTACGCACTGGGATTCTCAGGACAAAGCCAGCCGTCTGAACCCACCAGCAGCTCTGGGGAAAAGACAAGGCTATCTTCCCTTATAAAGATTTATAGTTTTGTCTTACTAAAGCTATTTTTTAAAAATATACAAAGTTAGGAAGAAGGAAATAAAATGACTTTACTCACAGATAACAGGATTGTTTATATAAGAAATGCTAGCATGTCTACCAAAGAACTCATAGGATAAGTAAACTTTTCTAGGCTAACAAAATGATTCATTACATAAAACAATTGTATCTCTATGTATTAACTGCAAAGAATAGAATAATTAGCATGATGGTTAAATTAATCATCAATAATTTCTAACTAAACCACACAATTTTGCACCAACCAACCAACCAACCAAAAAGCCCTCACCTGCCATTGCATTGATGACGACTCAAAGCAAACCTATAGCACAGGCAGGGCAGTACTATCCCTGTGAGTTTCCAAGACTCTAACTGTTAGTGGGAGTACAGAGTAGAAAGCCTCATCTGTCTCCTGCAGAGTGACTGGTGGTTTAGAACTACTGACTTTGTGGCTCCCAGCCCAAAGTGTAATCACTACATTTCCAGGGCTCATAAAGTGATTAAAGCAATAAATGTACACAAGCATATGGAATACAGGAAGCCTCATTCATTGCTGTGAAATGGTATAACCACTTTAGAAAACTGTTCATTTTCTTATAAAGTTAAATATGCATGTTACCGATGATGCAGCAATTCCACTCTTAAGTACCTATCAAAAGAAACAAAAAGCCTATGTCCACAAAATGCCAACACACACACACACACACACACAAAGTTTATATGAACTTGATGCATGATAATTAAAAAGTAGAAACAGCCCAAATGTTTAGCAACACGAGAGAGAGAAATAAATCATTTGAACTCATGGGTTGCAGGTCAAAGTTGAACTATCCTCACATAAACTTCTCATTTCAATGGCATCTTAAATTCTCCATCATCTGATGAACTATTGATGTCATCAATGCAGTCACGTTAAACCCTCGGGGGATAATGGACAATGTTTTACATTTTTGTTTCTTTAGGTTTGGGGTTTATTTTTTGCCTTTGTTGTTGATGGTGGTTTTAGTTTTTGTCAAAATATGACCACAAGTAAACTAGAGTCACCCATGGACCAGCAGATGGATTCTGGAACCCCACTAGATTCCAACCCCCATCCAAGAACAGTTAGTTCTATAACATGACCCAGCTCCATACTAGCCTTCATGAAGAGATCCCTGAAGACAAGGGTGCTACAGCAAAGTGCAGGGACGAAAGCAGATGATGCTCAGCTATCAATAGGAACAGTGTCTGAGGTCTGAAAGGCTTATATTCAAACATCTATGTGAGGTATCAATGCAGCCCTTATAGAAGCACGGCAGTCTATGTGATCCAAAAATCTATAGCAAAATCCAAATACAACGAAGGAAAAGGATTACAGCTTAAATTGTAAACATCCTTTTTGTAGAAGGTTATGGAGCACAGTGGGAAACCAAAATCTATCTTCAGAGGATTTAGTCAGATTAAGCTTCTAGCACATCTCCTCTAGCCACTGGAAAGAAACTGAAACAGCTTTACTATTAGACAAAAAAAAAATTGTAAACTTGATTCAGATGGACCAAACCATGGTATAATATGATACCTGGTCAGTTGACCTCTCTTGACTCCACCTGAATTTGCTCTAAGCTCAAATAGTTCTTGCTTGTTCTATGACAGAAATTTCTTCTCTGACTTTTCAAATATTGATGATGGTCTTTTCTTTCTTACTCGTTTATTTTATATTTGTATTATTATTCTTGATGTTTTGATTTTGATTATTTCTATCGGGTGTCCCCGTTTGTGGGGTGCAGAAGGCACAGATGCATAGTGACAATAACTGATGCAGTAGTATATTGGGGACATGGGGTGGGGCTGGAGAGGATGAGGAAATTTGAGAAGCAAACAGTGAATGCAAGAGGGGCAGCATTAGAATGGATTATGATGATGTATACACTACTGAGATAGTTAGTTTATTGTGCCAATGTGGCGGCTGATAAACCCATGTGGCATTAATTGAAGGGTGGAAAGGTAAATGCCTTAGTGAACCTTGCCTCGGGTCTCTTGTTCTCTGATGGTTGGACCAGGGTTCCAGCTGCCTTAGCCAGTTCCCTGCTTTAGCTGACAAAGCTCACTTCCTGTAAGACATCCCTGAGGAGAAGCCACATGGACCTACCCCGATGCAGCCCTGGGTGCTAGAGCAGCCGTGTGGAGACCCCTGCCAGCACTGAGATGATTACCCTTTCACTGACTCGGCTTTCCTCCTGCAGGCAGCATCATTGCGTATGTTTCGTGAGATGGAGGAGGACTTTGTGGATTGGTGATGGACATAGGGTTAATATTGGACTTGTGGGCTTGGGCAGCACTGGGTTGGGATGTTTTCTTGATGTGCACTTAACCTTTATATAAAACTCTCTCTTACACATGAGTTTCTGTGGATTTGTTTCTTCAAAGCACCCAGACTAATACAACTACACTTTTAAAAAGCGAGTTAACTATGGAAATGTATGATATGTGACTATTATAGCAAGAAATTGAGGATTTCTTCTTAAGTCTGAAATGGACCAAACAGGCAATCAGGGTGTATTGATCATTCCTGGTGATAGGACTGCTAAACGTGAAAACAGAGAAAAAAGATCAGCAGTTGGAAAACATGGCACAGGTGACAAACTAACAACAGAGATGGAAAAGTAGAATGTTGCAAAAATAGAGAGCTAGTCATTGAAAATACCTTTTTTTTCCAACAATGTCCACAGTGACTATTCATATGAACCTTGTCAGATAGAATACATAGGTATCAAATTGACTACATATGTCTAACAAGACAATGGACAGGTTCCATATCATCAGTAAGAACAAACCCAGAGACCAGCTGTGGAGCAGAAGATCGAGTTCAAGTTCAAGTGGAAGAAAATTAAAACAAGTCCACGAGAACCAAACTACAAAAGTGAGTATATGCCATCTGTATTTCAAGGACATCTCAAGAATAGGCTTGATGCACTGAACACTACTAATCACCAGGAAAGTTGTGAGATGACATCCTGAGGGTCACACATGAAGAAAGCAAATCCTCCATAAACAGAAAGAAAACACCAAAATGGATGTCAGAAGAGACTCTGAAACTTGCTCTTGAATGCAGAGAAGATAAATCGGATGAGAGAATGAAGTAAAAGACCTGAACAGAAGATTTCAAATGGCAACTCGAGGACACAAAAGTAAAGTATTATAGTGAAATGTGCAAAGACCTGGAGTTAGAAGACCAGAAGGGAAGAATATTCTCAGTCTTTCTCAAGGTGAAAGAACAGAAGAAAAAGTCTCAAGCCTCAAGTTGAAATATTTAAGGATTCCACGGTCAAAATGGAATTAATAGAAAACAATGTTCCAGGAATTGATGAAGTCCTAACTGAGATGTTTCAACCAATAGATGCATGCTAGAAGCACTCACTTGGAAGCCAGCTACCAGGCCAACCTAGTAGAAGAAAGTCATAGTTGTGTTCATTCTAATCAACAGAATGTTGGAAATTTCCCAACAATATCACAAGCTGAAGCAAAGGAAAAATGATTATATATGGACCGGGAACTGCCAGGAATTGAAGCAGAGTTCAGAAGAAGAGGACATGGAACAGGGATATCAGATGGCTCCTGGCTTAAGGCCGAGAATAGGAGAATGACGCTTACCTGTGTTTTACTGACCAAACAAAGATATTCATTCATGTGGGTCCTAAGAGATTTGGATAACATTGTGAAGAATGGGAATTCCAGAGTCCTCAAGTGTGCTCATTCAGAACTCGTACACAGACCAAGAGGTAGTCATCTGAACAGAACAAAGGGCTATTGTATCATTGAGAGGTGGTGATCATGTGCCTGGGGATTGTATCCTTTCACCACCTTCATTCAATCTGTATGGTGAGCAACTAATCTGAGACACTGGGCCCTGTGAAGAAGCAGAAAGGTTGGGAGAAAGCTGAACGCAGATGCCAGTTGCTGAGCATGACCAGGATTTAAAGCCCTGACTAATCAGGATCCAAAGCTATAGCCTGCAGTCAGGATTGCATGTCAACATAAAGAAAACTAAACTCCTCACAAGATGTTAGAAATCAAAGATGTCACTTTGAGAACTAAGGAGCACCTGAACTGGGGCTGGGTGCTTTCCACCCTCTCATATGCACGTGGAAGTTGGACAATAAGTAAACATGAAGGCGAGTAGGTGAGCTGAAATGATGGTATTGGCAAATGATATTGGACACACCGTGGGATGTCACAAGAAGAAACAAATCTCTCTTGCAAGAAGTACAACCATAATGCTCCTTAGAATTGCGCGAGCACTTCAAACATGTCACCAGGAGGGGCTAGTCAGTTATCTTTTCATTCCAGTTTCCCACAAATTTGGAGCTTCTTCATACACTACGCTTGGGACAATGGAGGGTCAGTGAAATGAAAAGGAAGGCCTTAGGGATGGACAAGAGTAAAGTGGGTGAAGGGAGACATTGGGCAGTGTGAGATATGATAAAATAATACTAATTTATAAATTATCAAGGGTTCATGAGGGAGGAGAGAGCAGGGAGGGAGGGGAAAATGAGGAGCTGATTCTAAGAGCTCAAGTGGAAAGCAAATGTTTTGAGACTGATGAGGGCAACAAATGTACAAATGTGCTTGACACAATGGATGGGTGGATGGATGGATTGCGGTGAGAGTTGTACAAGCCCTCAATAAAATGATTTCAATAAGTAAATTTTAAAAAGATTGACAGCAGTGGCTCTAACTTGGGTGCAAATGTAACCATGGCTAGAGAACGGCAAGGTGTGGGCAGTGTTTCAGCCAGTTGTCCATAGGGTGGGGGCCTTCATGGCACCTAAAAGCAACAACCCAAAGGCATCGGGGGGCATTTGCAGCTCTGTTTCAAGGAATGTGAACACAGCGTTGATAATCAGGAAAAAGAGACTCAAACCTGCCATCCGTGAATTCACAAATGCTCTTCAAATGGAAAACCCACATCTGCAACCTCGAGGAATTGCACAAATGTATCCGAAGTCAAGATTTGGCCCAGTGCCTAGAAGCTGATGAGGTCACTAACTCATTACTCAGGAAATAAGCTGTGAGCCAAGTCCTTCTCCCTCGATTCCATTTCTCTGTGAAGCAGAGGCTCCTCTCTTTTTCCCTCTCCCCCCACCCCTCTCCCACCCCACCCCCAGTCAATAGAAGGGCAATGTGGTTGCTGCATGTTGAATGTTTGCAATCTCCTATCCATTCAACCTGTGCTCTTTCATCTCATATCCTGGCTTTAGCTGCAGCTCTTGTTTTGTCTGGAGGCATCTCACCAGTTAATGGGAGTGATTCAAATGATCCCACTCCAAATTCCTGCTATTTTGGGAAGGCTTCGCTTTTCTTAGCCATGGATTTCTTCTGTCTCAATCTGCCCGACTGAGTTGGAAGCTGCCCAGCAGCCTCTTCTTTGGAAATTACATTTGTGATCGAGGGTATATTTGCCGTGCCGCCCACTCCCCAGCCATTTTTTGTGAAGTGCAGAGCAAATCATGTGACAGTCATCACTGTATTTGCACCCTTTTCTGTTGTTGTTTAAAAACAATCTGCATTACAAATTGCACCAATTCCTGTATGGAGTAAGTCATCATTCAATAAAAAGCACAAATGTATGCCTGTCACATTCAACATAATAAGCTGCAAGTAAATACATCTTTTCTTAGCCCAAATCCGTCAGTAAATGATGTCTTTATTTTCTCTGTTATAAATCAAGTTTGCAATCAGCTTCATTCTCAATTCTCTCAGGCCAAGCCTGCACAGCTCAGGAGTGGTGGGATACTACACTTTTCATCGGAAGCGTGTGGGCAACATGGTGCCTGTGGACAGCAACATGGTGAAAGCAATCCATTTCTCTGATGACTTGGATCCAATTCTCTTGGATGGCTCTATTTAATCATTGTCACTCTGATACTATCATCACTCCCATCAGAGCTGCCACCAAAAAAAGATGTATTGCGCAGTGCCTCTGTTTATAAGAGATACTGTGATACCGGCAACGCATTGCTCCCTGCCTGCTGGGCAAAGGTTTTCAACTGACAAAGGCATGTGGCAGAGAGGAATAGCTTTGTTCTTGGAAGGAGGGCAAAACTGAACTCACATACCAGTGCTATAATTCAGCAGAGTTATTGTTGATTGCCTTTGAGTCAATTCTGGCTCCTGATGACCTAACGTACACCAGGATCAGACAGGTGTGAGCCCACTGGTTTTCCAGGGCTGGTGTTTGGGTTGGAGGGTAGATCCCTAGGCCTTTCTTTCTGGTACATTTTACTGTGTAAGAAGTTTGTCCTGCTGTGGTGGATTGTTTGTTGCTGTGAGACCGGAAGCTGTGCCACCAAGATTTCAAATACCAGCAGGGTCACCCAAGGTGGATAGGGTTTGTTGGAGCTTCCAGACTAAGAGACTAGGAAGAAAGGTCTGCAATCTACTTCAGAAAGCTAGCCGATGTGGAAACCTTATGGATCATGAAAGAATACTCAAGGTACTGAGTCGTACACCGGGCCTTCTGAATGCTCGTGGACTTTGCGCAGACATTGTGAAGCCTCCTCATATAGGAGCCCCACATTTTGTCCAAGCAGATGTTGGTGATGTCCCCACCTTTGACCTATTGCGAATAGGGCTGCAGTGAATGGTGCTGGTCCCATAGCTGCTTTGCGTCTCTGCTTTCAGCGGCACTTTATGGGGACTTACTGACTGCCGAGCAGTGCAGGAGCCCAAGGGGTGTAAGGATGGAGGGTATGCTAACAAGATCGCAAATCAACTGTTTTTAGATTTTACCACCTGCCGGCAAAGGTGACCTTGGGAGACTTAGGTAATCTTTCTTCTTCTTCTGAGTCTCAGTTTCCGAATCTATGAAATAGAGATTTTAATAGGTTTTGCAGCAAAACGGTACTGGGAGAATTCGAGGAATGAACGTATGCAGGGCACAGAGTCAATGTTGATAAGTTCTAACTGAATTGTACCTATTGTTACATGGCACATCCTCTCCGGCATTCCTCAGTGGTTTCGGGGGTCATTATGCTGGTGCACTGCTTTGAAAGCCTGGAACTTTCCCAACTTGTTCCCCACTCTGTCCTCTGCATATCTAGAGCAATGTCTGGAATATAGTCAACTGCAATCCACTGCCTTGGAATCGATTCTGACTCATAGTGATTCCATTTATTTCAAAGTACTACTGAAGTTGTAGGGCTTTCAATGACTAATTTTTGGGGGATATAGATTGCCAGACCTTTCTTATGATGCTCCTCTGTGTGTACTCAACACCCCCACTCCCAGCCTTTTGGTGAGCAGTGAGTGGGTCAACCTTTTGCACCACCAGTACATAGTAGAGACTTGAAAAATATTTTTATTAATGAATGAAAGTGATGTGTGTTTAGTAAGGCCAGTGAGCAAAGGTGTGATGAGAAAGAATTTAACACAGAGTGGCTGCATATTAAGTGTCTGGGGACTTTTCTTCCTCCTCTGACTATATATCATGCATTTATGCTCTCAGCTCTCCCAAAGCCCTCTCTTCCTTCTGATTTTGTCTCTGCATGCTCCAGCAGGTTCTCCAGGGATGAAAGATGTGACAGACAATCTCCTTCCTTGGAAACCCCACGGGACAATTCTACTCCATCCTATATGTTTGGAATCAGCTCAACAGCAATGGGTGCTCAAAGGGATCTCATCTAACCAGCACCTCCCCCAGGGTGCTCATGACCCATGCCTGGAGCTTCATAAACTACTACCGCTCCGGAAGGAAAGGCATGCTGAATCCCTTAGAAAGACGAACAGATTTGATGCCTACTCAAGAATGACAAACAGTGGGCTGAGACTATAAAAATAAGCATCACCCTAAAAATAGAGCAGTACTCAGAAAGTGAGCAACATTGAGTGGGTCTTGACACAAGGCAACTCTGTCACACACCTTCACACATATATACACTCATAGCACACAACAGACTCCCTCATACATACACAGGCTCACAGCACCCAACAGAATACCCTTCACATCGGCACAGGCACAGACTCTCTCACACGTGTACATATCCACACCACACAAAAGGCTCCCTCCCGCACTCAGCACGCATCAGAAAACCCTCACAAAAACACATTGAGATGCGCTCGCGTATATACGTATTCATATCACACAACAGACGCTCACATGCACACACTCACACCTCCTAATAGACTCCCTCATGCACACACACGGACACACACTACACAACAGACTCCCTCACACACTCGCACTGCATAGTGGATTTCCTCACACAGACACAGAGTCACTCTACACAACAGTGACCCCCTACACACACACACATACACATAGTCCCCACCTTGGGGGCTCTCTGCTTTGTCTCTAAGTGACAGGAACCCCCCTTCTCCTTTTAGCCACAACGCACAGGCTCCAGTGGACTCTCTAGTCCAATGACCAATCCAATGCCTGAAAGCTGTCCAGTGAAACCGTATCATCGCCTTCATCCTCTTCCCAGCCATGATGAACTGAATTGTGCCATACCTCCACCTGCCACCAAAAAAAAAAAAAAAGGGTATTGAAGTTTTAACTCCAAGAATCTGTTAATGAGACTTTATTTGGAAATGGGGTCTTCAAAGATATTGTCAGGTGATCCGAGAATAAGGTAGGTCCTAACCCAACATGGCTGTATCATTACAAAGGAAGAGACACAGAAAAGACCTTGTGAAATCAAGTTATGCTACCGCTTCAAGCAAAGGAATGCCTGAGGCTGCCAGACACCGAAGAGGGCCCTTGAAGCTCTTCCCCTAGAGCCGTGGTTCTCAACCTTCCTCACGCCGCGGCCCTTTCATGCAGGTCCTCATGTGGTGGTGACCCCCACAATTGAAAAGTTATTTTCGTTGGTACTTTATAACTGTCATTTTGTTACTGTGATGAAACGGGTGGCCCCAGTAAAAGGGTCATTCAACCCCCAAAGGGGTTGCGACCCGCAGGTTGAGATCTGCTGCCCTAGAGCCTTCAGAGAGAGAAACTATGGACTGGTCTCTGAACTGAATTAGAATTTCCAGTCTTTAGATCTGTGAACAATAGTTGTTGTTGTTATTGTGTTAAGCCACTCACTTTGGGATGCTTGGTTATGGGAACTGACATACCAGCCAAATATCCATGGTGACTATCCCACTCCCCCACCCCCTCATTCATCAGATTCCTCACCATGGCTTTCCTGTCTGTTCTCTCGAACACATGCCAGTTTGGTTATGCATTTGTGTTAGGCAGGGTTGACTAGAGAAACAAATCCAGAGACATTCATATGTGTGTAAGAGAGAACTTTATAGCAAGAAGCAGTTATATATCAATAAAACATCCCAGCCCAGTCCAGATCAAGTCCATAAGTTCCATATTAGCCCAGAAGGCTGATATTAGCCCATGAATTCCTCTTCAGACTCATGCAGTACATGCAATGATGCTGAATTCAGAAAGATCACAAGCCAGTGGGTGGAAAGCCCTATGGATCCAATAGCAGTGGAAGCATCTCCAGGGCTCTGGCTGCCATCAGCATGGCTCCATGTGGCTTGTCAACAGGAATGTGAAGCAGAGAAAGAGTGTGGCCTGGCCTCCAGTGAGCTGTTTACTGGTATCTCCTTCCAGCCTCCCAAGGAGGTCATCAAGCTGCCAACTTATTGACAGGCTACCCTCCACCCACTTTACTCTCAATGTCCTCAAGTTGACAGGGCAGGCATGATGCAACGACTACAGAATCCTATCCCTATGTGTCCAGGACTGCCCTCAGTCATCCCTGTTGTCCTCAAAGAAGTGTCACAAGGACTCCTCTTCAAATGCTCCAGTGTAGACATGAAGTTACACTGGACCCCTCATCTGGCTCTCTATGCCAAATGTGAGATTCAAAAGGGAAGACAGAAAGCTAACTGGGAGTCTTTTCTAGTCATTCCCTAAAGGTGTCTGACAGCAGTCTGTTGAAGTTCCCACACCATCTTGAGCTGTTCAGTTTCTAATAGAAGGGAGAAGAAGGAGGAGGAGGAGGAGGAGGAGGAGGAGGAGGAGGAGGAGGAGGAGAAGAAGAAGAAGAAGAAGAAGAAGAAGAAGAAGAAGAAGAAGAAGAAGAAGAAGAAGAAGAAGAAGAAGATTATCATCCCAAGGTAAGATGGAAAGCTGGCTTGCAGAAAGACTATAAAACAACACAATAAATTGTCACAACTAAAAACATTGGAGTCTCCCCACTTTCAGTTTGTGGTTCTGCTTCTGTATGCTAAATACACATGTAGGTGTGTTTTTCAATTTAGAATAGGTATATTCTGGAAAAAAGGCTTATAAAATAAGTGTCTGTTTATCATAGCTATATTCCTGTTGGATTCCATGAAAAAGTGGATATGGATTCTTCCAGAACAAGTGGACCTAGATAGCTAGTTATCTTTTATTTATGGGTGACCAGGACGAGAACATAGGCAGTTTGGGATGCAACTAACATACATCAATTCTCCCTAGATTGTAGACTCTTGAGCTGTTACACACCCTCGTTTACTTAACACACTCTCAGCTCATAACTGGAGGTTCCTAAGTTTAGCCTAACAGTTCTCCGAAGCATTTTCATTTGAGTTCTCATCTCACCGGTAAGATTCTAATGCTTTGCGGCAGAAAACTAACTTGGTAGCTCACTTACTTTTCATTCAATTCATTTCTTAAATAAATACCATGTGAATACATTCTCAATGTCAAATACTCATAAACAATTTACATGGTTCTTGTATTCCTCAAAAGGTTTTGTGTACAGTGGTATAAAACAGGTACCTAGAAAATGTAAGTTTAATAAATTATGTACGGTCATTCTTCATATTTCAAATGCTCCTGGTAATGTTCAATTAAGGGGCCCTGGGAGAGCTGTAAGCGCAGTAAGCTTGGACTGCTATCTTTAAGTTTCAAACCCACCAGCCACTCTGAGGGGAAACGATGAGTCTGTCTGCTTCCATAAATACTTTACAATCTCAGAAAACCTAGATAGGGTCACTATGAGTTGGAATCGACTTGATGGCAGTGGGTTAACGTGCAATTAAAAGTATTTTTAAATTCTGAAATGTCACATGTGAAAAAACATTCATAAAACATGTGTATGTAGAGTTTAGAGTACAATGATATGAATACTCACATACAATCTCTATTGAGAGAGCACGTCTTATACCATCTCTGTTCCTCATCAGAATGCCACCTCTTTCTCCTCTAAAAGTAGCCAATATTCCGGATTTCGTGATAAATGTTGCTAGTTTATATCTCTTATGGAATACATTGTGCCTTCTAACCCAACCCCTAAAGAATATGCTGGTGTTAGCTCTTTTACCTACACTTTTGCCTAAAGGGGGTGCACAGTCATGGAGAGACAGACAGGCACCATGTGAAGATACATAAAGAACAGCAAAGAGTACCAGGAAATACCCAGGGCTCCCAGAAGCTGGAAGAGAAAAGGAAGCCTCTTCCTTTAAAGTAGGCAGTACCTTGAATTTGAACTCCTAGCTTCCAGAAGGAGGGGGTCACGCATTGGGCTATGATCTGCAAGGTCAGCAGTTGGAAACCACCAGCAACTCCTTGGGAGAGAGATGGGGCTTGTGTGTTATACAAATATTAGTGTCTGATAATTTTTTTAAATTCTGTTGGATCTCCTTTCTTTGGAGCTGGGATAAAGGCAGATCATTTCCAGTTGTCTGGCCAGGTAGCTGTCTTCCTTTTTTTTTTTTTTTGCATTACATCCATATGTTGAAGCACCTCAGTTGATAGTCTATCAGTTCCCAGAGGCTTATTTTTGGCAATACTTTCTATGCAGCTTGGGTTTC
This sequence comes from Tenrec ecaudatus, assembly GCF_050624435.1. Classification (NCBI taxonomy): domain Eukaryota; kingdom Metazoa; phylum Chordata; class Mammalia; order Afrosoricida; family Tenrecidae; genus Tenrec; species Tenrec ecaudatus. The sequence continues at coordinate 298,303,649 of NC_134530.1, read as the reverse complement.
TTCCTTCAGTGCTATTCTTGATTATATGCTACCACTTTCAACGTTGAACATTGATCAGTTCTGTTTGGTATGGTTTCTCTGTGTAGCCCTACATCTTTTTTTTTTATACTTCTGGTGTTGCTCTCTATTTTGCTCACATAATCCTTCAGTATTGTAGCATGAGGCTTGAATTGTTTCTTCCATTCTTCAAGTTTGAGTCATGCCTGTTGTGTTCCTCCCTTTGATTTTTTAACTCTAGGCCTTTGCACATTTCATTCGAATACGTTACTTTGTCTTCTCAAATTTCTTTTTGCACTGTTCTGTTCAGTTATTTGACTTTATCACTTCTGTTCACTTTAGCTACTTTGTATTAAGAGCAAGTTTCAAAGTCTTTTCCGACATCTGTCTTAGTTGTTTCTTTCCCGACCTTTGGCTTTCTTTATGTGTGATATCTTGATGTCATTCTAAAACACATCTGGATTGTAGTCATTGATGTTCAATGCACTGTATCTATTCTCAAGATGATCTCTAAATTCAGGTTGGATGTACTCAAGGTTGTATTTTGTCTTTTGTGAACTTGTTTTATATTCTTTAGCTTCAACATGAACTTGTATGTGAGCAAGTGATAGTCTGTTCCACATTCAACCTTGGCCTTGTCTTAGCTGAGGATATTGAGCTATTCCATTGTCTCTTCCCACAGATGTAGTCACTGTGATTCCTGAATATTTCACTCAGAGATGTTCACATGGACAGTCACCATTTATGTTGTTGAAAAAAGGTATTTACAATGAATATGTCATTCTTACGAAATTCTATCATGTGATCTCCAAGCATCTTGTCTATCAACTACTGATACTTCCCTTTTGTAGTTTCTTAAGTTCTTAAGATACCTTGACTGTTAGTTTAAGGTTTTGTTTTATTCTCAATACATGCATTTAACTATATAAATTTTCCTTTACTCCAGCTTTAGCTTTATCTCACACATCTTAATATGCCATTATTTCATTTTATATCAACTCAAAATGTATTCTAATTTGGGTTGAGAGGTTCTCTTTGATCCACGGTTTATTTAAAAGTATGTTCCTTAACTTTTAAAATAACTTAGATTTTTTTCAGATTTCATTCTTACTGATTTTATTAATTGTGATAAAAATATATTTAGTAAGTTTGATTTTTCAAAATGTGATTTATTTAATGGCTTACAGCATAGGCTCCCAAAGTTGTTTGGAAATTGCCTCCTTTTTTGAAAGAAATACTCAAGGCCTCCCTGGAAATTAATATTTTGTCCTGTAGCTCATAATCCACAAGAAAGTATAGACATTTATTTTTGCCAGCCCTTCTAAATCTTTCTGATGCTACCCCCACCCCCAGGGGCAATATTGCCCACGTTGAGAAACATTGACTTGGAATATGGTCTGTCTCAGAAAAGATTCTGCTTTACTGCTGTTGTTAAGCTAGAGCATTCTGTAAACATCACTTAGATCAGGCTGTCAATGGCTTTATTTAGATCTTCTTTATCATTTCTCATTAACTGTCTACTTTCTGCTTTATCATTCTATTCAGATTTTTGTTAGTAATTAGTTGGAGAGGTAGAATAGATTGTACTTACTCTCTTTTAACCAAAAATAATATCCATTCTTTTCCATTTATAAAAAATAATGTGTTCATAAAGCTTCTATTGTTATACATATTCTTCTGCAGCTCTTTTTCTTTTTCTTGCAACTTTTAAAAAAACATAGCCATTTAAACTGTAGCATTTGCCAAATAGGTTTTGCTGACCAAGACTCAAGTTTGATCTGACTTCTTGCACGTTGACTAATTTGTTCCTGTTATGCTTGAAAGTCACTTTTTCTAATGATAAAATCCTTGACTCACATTGTTTTTCTTGAGTCTACTATATATATCATGTATGTTAATATTTTTGTTGTTAGACCGTCTAATGATAATGTATTTTTTCCTGAATAAATCACCTTCTTTATTTGGCTAGAAATACTCAAGGGATATTTTCCTTTGTATTTAAGATTCATACATTTCACTAGAAGATTTCTCAGTGATGGAAGATACATAGTATGACTTTTCAATGTGTACTTTAAGAATCTTATTTTGTTTCCAAAATGTTATCTTGAATTACAGGGTTTTAAAAGGATTAATAATATATGTAAAGTACTTAACACATTCCTTTGAATATATTAGCACTCAGTTAATATTAGTTATTATATTAGAATGCCCCAGATGAGGCGAAGGGACATTTTCAGCTTTAGATTTCTAAGAATCAGAATGTACTGTGTGATGGAGACAGAAAGATAATACTGGTGAGGGGATTGCATCATCTGGCATATGAAAAACTGAGCCATGCCATAGGCTGTCAGGAGTGATCACTTTTGTGTGTGTACTTATAAAGAATGCACTTGCTTTGATGCTTGGGTAGTGGAGTATAAGTATGACCCCAGGGTCCCAGGACAGGCCTGGAGGCCTAGCCAACAGAGGGCCATCGAGGGTAGAACTGCCAGCCATAGAGTTCTGGTTCTATTTAGAAATAGCTGGAAATTAGAGAGTATGATGTCTATATGTGCTGAATGTTTGCATTTGCCCAATCTCTCTCTCTCCAGCCCTTATCTGGTGTCTGAAACCTCCCCCAGGACTTTGCTCAGGTCACAATGGGACAGCTGGCGTGTGAGCCCAAATCTTTCTAACTCTGATGCTCAGATCCCCGACATCCTGGTCTCCTTGGTTGCTTTCACGTAGTTTTCAAAACACATCATAATGGCAATATCTTAACAGGGCATGTTTTCCCAGCCTGTCTTGGAGGAAGGCCAGGCATTCATTCCAAGCACTTTGCCTTCTGGTTCCCTGTTGCCAAACTTAATAGCCAGTTCTAGTGGTGTTTGACTTTGCAAAAACATGTACTCTATAACTCGAGCTCTGTTCAACCTGTAGGAAATAATCCCACAGCTGCCAGCAAGCTTTTGCGTGTGTTTCCACATTCATCTTCTGTCCTAGGCTATTGCTTTGCTGCAACACTAAGCGCCCTTTTGAATGCACTCCCTGCCAGGTTGCCTGTGAGAGCTAGTACCCAGCATTCCACAGTCAGTCAGCACTGTTTGAGTTAGGTAGCAGTGTTGACTGAGAGCAAGGGTGGAGATAGTTTCTGTAGAAGGCCACTGCCCATGGAGGAAAATTGTCCAGTGGTCACCTAATATAAAAACAGATCAATATCAAATGCTAGTCCTAACCACGTGCCTGAGTGAAAATTATCCACAGGAAAATGAATGAGAAGGAAATGAAAATATATAATTATTAAGTTTGATCTTTAAAGGGATGATTGGGAGAGAAGTGGGAGATTGAAATAAAAAGAAAGAGAAAACCAAAAAGGAGAAGGGAGGTGGGTGGAGAGAAAGAGAGAATAGAGATACTAATGGATGGAGTCATGTCTGACGATTTAAAGGGAAAAAGTGAAAGTATATTTACACATATAAATGTAGTTGCATATATAATTGTAACTCCTGATGAAACCATGTGGGTCATAAAAGAACTATGCCTCAGAACGTAGTTGTATTCAAACCTCCACCTTTTGAGTTAGCCAAGCAGGTTTACCATTGGCACCAACCAAAATCCACTGCCACCAAGTCAATTCTTACTCATAATAATCCTATAGGGCACAGCAGAACTGATCCTGTGGGTTTCCAAGGATCTACATCTTTACAGGAGCAGAGAGCCTCATCTCATTCCGTTGGAAACACTGGTGAAGTCAAACTGCCAAGCTTGGGGTTAGCAGCTCAAGGCTTGGCATACCAGGGCTCCACCCCGGGAAATTCATAGAGGAGGGTAAATCCGAAAGCATTGTTACTGGGGTTTCCGTTTGTGTACATGCATGGTGATTTCAGCCAGAATATGTTTAAACCTGTCTTCAAGCGTAACGGATGGCTGCAGACAAATTCTCTCAGGAATACACTGGTCTTGGTCTCCTTAGGGCGCCTTAGACATAAAAACACCAAAACAAAGGGACTATTGGTGGCATTGCTAAAAATAGTTTTAAGGTCAGGGATAATATCAACTTTTTGACACGACTCAAGTACATGCCTTTAAAAAATCATTGAAGCTTTGTAGCATATTCATGGGCATCCTGTCCCATATAAAGCAACAGTGTTTAGATGAGTCAAGCATTTTAAAGGAGAGTCAGGAAAACTCAAAGGTGAGCCAAGAGGAGAAGACAAGTTCAATGAATGCAGGCCCTCAGGCTGAATTCCGGAAGGTGATAGAAGAAAACTGCAGAGTTACTATTGATGTGATTGACACGGAAGGTGGGATCTTACATGGTTTAGCATTTTGAATTTTAAGCAAACATAATGGCCTCAGCAAGCTTGACTCTATCGGTGCCAAAAGATTTGTAGGAAGATGGGGTTGCTCGCGGAGCTGGTCTTCCCATCCGTTGTTTTGAAAAGTTGGAAGCTAATGGAATGAATTATAACCAGGGTGAATTTGGATGTGCCAGTATGATCCAGAGAGCATGGTCATATCAAATCAGTGGCTTCCACGGGGACCTGCTGCATCCATTAACTGGGGGCAGAGAGGTCAGAAAGTCATGGCAATCATTTGGGGGCCTTTAAAGAGCAAGCCTGAGAGATTTTTCTTGAAGGACACAGGACAACCATTGAAGGCTTAGCAGGAAGAAGTTTTAAGAAATTTGAAACCTGCATTGCTACCAGAAAAGGCCAGGAAAATTGTGCTAAGGATTTTTGCCCATCACAATACGGTACCTGCTCATTCTTCAGGGCTGGCAAGGTCTGTTCTGTGAGGAATGTATTGGGATGCCTTCCCCCATTCATGCCTCAGCTCTGATCTTGTCTCTCCACACTTCTCTTTATTTCCAAACCCTTAATGGGAGGAAAGCCTCATCTTTCTCCAGAGAAGCGGCTGGTGGTTTTGAAGTGCTGACCTTGAGGTTAGCAGCCCAATGCATAATCAGTACACCATTAGGTCTCCTGGAGGCAGAGTTAGAGAGAAGGAAACTCTGCTTTCAGAACTGTACAGACCCACATGGAGGATATATTAAGGAATGATCGCTTCACACTAGGTAGTTCTGTTTCATCAGGAGCTCTATGATTTTTGTAGTAATGCGTTTGGACTTTATGTAGAGCAGTAAACGGAGAAGCAGCAAAAGGAGCTATATGTGCTTCTGTGACCCCACTTTGCTTTCTCAAGCCCCTTGCCCACCCACCCAGTTCCTTCAGCTGTCCACAAAAGTCCTCCGTAGGTACTGTTTGGCTCAGTTCCTGAGCCAATTGTGAACAAGAAAGTAGGATGGTCATCACCACACTGCTACAAATTGGTGGATCTTGGAACTGAATCTCAGGACCCAGAAGTAGGTCCCAACATCTTAGTCTCATCTACTGGCAACCTTGATGTCTTAACACTTCTCTATGGATTCAAGGAAACGTAGAAACTGGGGATGACCACAAGTCCTGGATGCCCGTGACCTGCATGAACGGGGCTCTATTTCCAGCCAGTTTTTGTTGGAGTCATTGTACTCACCTTTTTACACTCCTCTGGGCAGAGCGAGGTTTTCACCACAAAGGAATCATACTCAGAAGAGTTCAAGTGGAAATGGGAGAAGTGGAGTCAAAGGCAAGTCTAGAAATGAGGGGAGAGGGAGTGTGTTCCCTTTTTGGAGACCTGGAGTAGCTTTGAATCAACCAGTCTGATATTGGAATGGTTTGGAGCTCTTCCTGCAGTGATCAGACTGGCCGGCATGGCTGAGGACCTATAGTGTGGGAAGAGAGTACCCTCTGAGTTATTACTTCCTGTTCATTATACCTGAGCATCCAGCAAGCTCTCATTAAACGGTGCTGTCTCTGTCTGCTCTGAGGTGGGCCATTAAGGAGAGGGCTTATCCCAAGGGGGTTTTGAGGTAGACAAGGAACAGCGATGCCTCTTACCTCAAGACGGAAGGGGCCAAGAGTAGTGATTGCGGCAGAAAAATTTGGCCCAAGAGAATGCGGACTCTCCGGGGCAGTGTAGGCAGCCCCAGAGACCTGCATCTACTCCCAGAACTTTCTGGTGAATGTTTGGAAAGCAATCATTTAGATAGCACAGCTGATGATGTCAATACCCCTGCATTATCAAAATGGGATAGCTGGGTGTTTATTGTGTAAAATATGCTTTCCATAAGGCATTCCATCTGATAATCACAATAGCCTTTGATGGGCAGTGTCTTTATTGCTGCCTTAAAAAAGCCAGAAAGCTCCCCCAGAAGCTCCGAATCAAGAAATGGCTTGGAAACAGCGTGCTGGGATTTGAACCCTGCTCTGGGATGCCACTACATTGCACTGCCTGGTCTTGCTGCCCTCCATCATTTGGCAGTTCAGAAAATCACATGAGATTGGTGAGGCTATTACACTAAGCAAACACAGCGAAGGAATCCGAATAGTCTAAGATCCAGGGCCATTCCCCGTTCTATGGCTTTCAGTGAAGTGGTCAAGTGTGACTATGATGTTTCCATTGATTGTTTGGGTAACCATAATCCCAGATGACAGTGTGGCCTCTTGCTATGGTGTCATACATACAACTCCATTTAAGAAGAACAGAGTTAGCTGTCTCTGTTACCGCATGTCACTGTAACAGACATACTGAAAGTAGGGGGCTGTAAAGAACAGACATTGATTTTCTAAGAGTTTGGAGACTAAATGTCCGAATTAGATCCTCGGCCATGTTAATTCCTTCTTTTGGGTAGCCCCCAGGGCTGCATGGTCCTATACTTGGAGATGACTCTTGGGCGCCCTCTGTCTGCCCCCAGTAGTGTTTGTCTGTGTCTTATCCACTCTTTCTATAACTGCAAAGCGATTTGATTTAGAACCTACCCTCCTCAGAGGTATGTTCTAATCATTCACAAAGGAAATGCGATTTCCAAGCAGGATGGCATTCACAGGTACAGGGAGGAGTTAGGATGGCAACACAGATTGGCGCAGGTTGGGGCACAGTTGAATCATCATAGGCCTCAGATGGGAAGGCGCATGCTAGTCGTCCATCATGGCTTTTGCTAATTCCATTTACAGACACCTGGCCTCAACGGAGCGTGAGCAACCGCAGTGCTGCTCCGTGCTGTTGAATTGTTATCACCGCTCTTCCGCAGTCCCCGCTAAAGTAAATATCAGTTATTGAATGAAATTAATATGCCAGAGCGGCTTCCCTCAGCATCAAAGAAAATATTATGGTCACGTTTCAGAACAAGCGAGCCTCTAATTCAGAGACACGTTTAAACAGCCTTTAAAGATGAACCTTGAAAAGCTTTTCTTTGAGAAGAAAAGAGAGGTGTCTAAGTAGATGCGCCTAAGTGTCAGTCTATACTCTTCTTTCATCATAAATGAACCCTTTCACTCGACATTTCTTTCTGAGCTATTGGTATCGGGTTTCTCTGCAGTCATTTTGTGAGAGGCGAGCAGTGAGTGATGTCTCCTTACAGTGGGTGTGCTTGCAGTGACTTCCAGATACTTTGCTGCCCTAACATGGCGATGGCATTTGATACACGCTCAGCATTTTGAGGAGGAGGAGAAAGGCGCCATGATGTTCTGGACCACAGTTCTATTGATGCAGTGACGCAGGATGTTTCCTGGTCATCTGCCATTCAGTCCATTCTGACTCAGTTCAACCACACAGGACAGGCTAGAACTGCTCCTTAGGGTTTACCGGACTGTCTCCCATTACCGAAGGGGAGAGTCTCATCTTTTTCCCTCAGGGTGTGTGGCAGTTACATAATTTCATGTCAACTTGAAGATATAAAAGTGTATGCCTGCTTTTCAACCTGCCAACCAGGTCACGGCCTGATGGTGCCTCCCTGTGGGCGTGGCCTTCTCATAAGGAGGGTCCTGGGAACCTCCCCTTCTCTCTCTGTCTTCACCTTCCTGCTGGCTGGCCCTGGTTGCTGCCAGAGCCTTGGGATGCTTCCACCACCATTGGAGACTTTGCACCCACTGGCCAGGGATCTTCCTGCATTCTGCATCATGCATGAGACTGTGAGTCTGAAGAGGGACTTAGGGACCAGTATTCGTCTTATGGACTTGAGTTAGACTGAGTTGGGATGTTTTCTTGGTATGCAATGACTCCTTGATATAAAGTTCTTTCTTACACATATGTGAGTGTCTCTGGATTTGTTTCTCTAGTCAACCGGGCCTAACAGAGTGGTTGTTGAGTTAGAACTGCTGACCTTGTGGCTAGCAGCCCAGTGCCTAACCTACTGTGCCAGCGGAGCTAGATGCAGTGGGATTTCATAAGGTTTAAGTTGACAGAGTAATTGTGTATGGCTATCAGATGTCTCGCTCATCTTGTGATCCTGTCTCATTTAGAAGGCCCCCTGATGATGCAGTTATGCTTATGTGCTTATGGATCATGCCGTAATGGTCATGTGCTTGACTGCTAACCAAAAGGTCAGCAATTTGAACCCACCCAGGAGCTCTGTGGCAGTTTGCTACTGTAAAGATTTGCAGCCATAGGAACCCGATGGGTTTCTATTCTGTCCTCTGTAGGGTTCTTATGATTCAGAAGCCAAATGACTCAATGGCAACATATTTGCCTTTGGTTTTTATCCCATTTTTATAAAGGAGTCCTGGTAGCACCGTGGTTAGATGCTTGGTGGGTCAAACACTTTTGTGGATGAAGGATTTGGCAGTTTTCTTTCTTACCAATTTGCACCGGGAACTTCTATGGCTATGGGGGCAGCTCTATCCTATCTTATAGGGCCCCTAGGTGTCAAAATCAACTTGATGGTAATGGATTTGGTTTTGATTTTTAGCTCCCTTAATGAAGAAATCTTATTGTCTCAGTGGTTAAGCGTTTGACTGTGAAACTAAAGGTTGGTGGCTTGAATGTAAGAAATGCTCTGTGGACAATTCTCTCTCTTGCAGAGTGACCAGGAGTTCAAATCAACTCAATGGCATTGGGTTTAGTTTGTTTTTGCATGGTTAATATTCAAGCAGGGTCAAAGTAAATAAAACGAAATCATCTGAGACCTCCTTGCTGTTGTTAGCTGCCACTGAGTGCGCCCCAACCCATGCCCATAGTCACAAATCCACCCCGAGTCCTGCAACATCTCCATGATTAGTGTGATACCAGACCAATGTGGTCCACGGGGCTATCACTGGCTGAATTTTGGAAGTAGATTACCAAGCCTGACTTCCTGGTTCGTATTAGTCTGGAAACTCCACAAAAACTGTTCCGCATGATAGCAACACAAAACCCTTCACTAACAGGCAGGTGGTAGCTGAAATCAGACCTGGGTCTCAGCCATAGAAGGTGAGAATTCTACCATTCGAACCACCAATGAGTCACAGGTCCCAATTATTAGGTCAGTTACTGGTTCTTTAGCATGGTCTCTGGAGTGATGAAAATATACTGTCCTTTAAAAAGTCCCTTCCGTTCATAGATGATTTGGGTGCAGGTTAATAGGAACATGACTTTTATTTAACAAGGGGAAAAATAATTGTTTATTAGCGTTCGGGATTTCTTTTATTTTTTAACCTACAATCCTATTCCCATAGAGAAAGCTTCCCTGGCCTAGCTTTTATGTGTTAAGTTGTTTATAGTTGCCCTGTCACAGAAATAATTTAGGACAGCCTGGATGTCTGATATGGCTGCCCCATGCATTTTTAATACATAGTCTTCTAGTGCCTGCTCTGGTGGACTGAGGGTAGGCATGAAGTCTGCATTTCAGAGCTTTCTTAGTGTACCAAGGCTCCAATCTTACCATAGCTGTCACTTCCATGTTCACAAATAATGCAAGGCAAAATGATAAAGCTTCAGAGTAACCTGGAAATGGGAAAATATTGATAGATGCATTCCATATAAATCTCCCTCCTGGCCCAATCCACATCTCTCCCGAGGAAATAGGAGAAGCTTGGAAATACAGAAATGTCATCTACTGAGCCGATCAAGACCAGGAAGAGTACTTGAGTGTGTGTGTGCACTTCCGTGGGTAAGAGTAGCAGCTTCTACTTATTAAGCACAGACCACAAGCCAGGTAGTTTAATAGGCAGGGGTTGACATCCATTTGCCCTCACATGGATTCTATTCTTTTCTCCAATGGACAGAAGAGGAAACTGAGGTGAGAGGTTTATCATCCCTGCTCAAGGTGACAGTGTTGTCCGACTTCAAACCCAGGTCGAGCTGCTTCAAGACCTCTCTTCCTTCTGCCTTGGCTTCATTACAGCACACACCTGCATGGTAAAGTCCTGGTGTGCTTCAGAAATGGCAGGAGGAAGTGAGAAAGAGGTATTCACACCCACACCCAGGCTTATTTTAGGCCTCCAGGTGGTGGTGAGCCTGCAGTGGCGGATGCTCGCGAATCACCTTTGGTTTTAATATGAGCAGTCAGCTATTTCAAGGCTCCTTCTCCAAACGAAGGCACCCTTGTGCCACAATGGCCAAGCACTTGGCTGCTACCAAAGAGTTGGCAGTTCAAACCCACCTAGTGACTCTGTAGGAGGAAGACCTGGTGAACCTACATCTGTCAAAATGATAGTCCACAAAACCCTGCGGACTGGACACACTGGTCCCTAACAGCAACAGGTCAATGACACATCTCAGGCAGTGTCATGAGGCTTACAGTGAGAGGATATTTCTCCTCTAGTTGCCATTCATTAAAAGAATTGTCAGGGTTCGGATTGGAGAGACCACCCAGTGGAATATTTCGTAAGTCAAAGAAGAGGTTTTAGGCAGAGTACTTGGACAAGTAACACTTATTCCAAGAGACTTAATCATTCTTTGGAGAGTCAGTGGCATATTCAATATTTTTAAATAAAACCACAATTCCAATGCACCGCTTCTCTGGTTTCCTGACTCCTTGTCCAACTACTTATATGACTAACCAATATTCTTGGATACTCAAAGAGCACATTCAGCCCAACCCAGTGAAAATAATCTCGGTCTCATCAAATTATAGCAACCAGTTCATAGCTCAGTTTCTGAGGAGTAAATAACAACCTTGGTGCTACCCTTCCCAGGGTGATAGGTGAGCTGTGTGAAAGCATGCATGAACATTCCATGAAATTCCTTTAGAAAGTAAAGCTATGAGAAAAAGAGAGGAGTGGTTTAGAGAATTAGTATAATATTCCGTTTCAGGCTTACCGCCTCAAGGTCACAAAGGACACATCCTCAGTGTTCTCATTCTAGGCAAAAGGTGTTTGCATTCCATGGCATCTTCTTTTTAAAGAGCATTCCTGGAATACTTCCAGCAATTTCTAATTATATCTTATTTGCGACAACTATTTCACATGCCTATGGCAAGCTGTAAAGAGGTTGGAGGATGTATATTTTTAGTTGAATTGCCATTACAAACAAAATCAGAATTCTGATATCAAGGGAAAAGAATAGAGTAGAGATAGTGTAGACAAGAAGCGTTGTCTGCTATAGTCCACCCCTATGGCTAAATCCTAATTCTATGTACTTGTATATCATATGTCCCTATAGCTAAATCCTAACTCTATATACTTGTAAACCAAATGCCCCTATGGCTGAATACTAATTCGATATACTTGTAAACCAAACGCCATATCTGAAGATATCATCACATTGTAGCAAAGAGCTAAAACCCAATTTCCATAGTAAATCAAAACCGTATTTCTGTTCTTCCAAACACAGCGTATGTGATGGCCCTAATCACTCATGTAAGCAAATTGGGACTGAGACTCTGGTCTGATAAATAGTAAGGAGTCAATGTCTTCTTTTAAACAAAACCCATATTATTGGAACACACAGGGAAGAACAGTTTCACCATAGAGTTTTCTTTTCAAACTTTTGATTGCTTCCTTGGAAGTAAATCACTTAAATCAATGCATTTCTTCTTCTAGGTCAAAGAAGAGTGTGTGTATGAGAGAGCGTGAGAGAGTGCGTGCACGAGAGAGAGTTGTCTAATGAAGGATGATATCTGATGGGAATTCAGAGGGAAATGTAAAGAATCTCGTGTTCTCTTAGGTAGCTGTGGTTAATGAAATAATTAGTAGGGAAATTTGCCAGCAATTATGAATAGAGAGGGTTATTTGAAACTCCAAAAATGGATTCTGCTGTTAAGACTAACTTTAGAAAACCTACATTTTCATATAGATATATCAGGGGAATACTAGTTACAATGTAGGCAAGATAATTTTGAATATGATGAACACAGACTGAATTTGCCCTCCAAACCCAGGATTTTACAGGTAATTGTAATGGCTGCTAAAACATTAATAATATGGGGAAATAATCTACCATATCTAGGGGTGTACCTCTCCCCAAAGCCAGATTCAATTCCTCATTTCTTAAGAATAGTCTGAGTTACTTTAAAATGCAGTCTCCTATGCTGATGATAATAGGAAGAGTAGACATAATAGTAAGAGAAGCTAGCATTTATTGAGGACATGTGATGACTCAGGCAATCTTCTAAGGTATTTGAGTGGATTAACTAATTAAATTTTTATAATACTTTCCAGAGGCCCTCGGTGGTGGACATGGCTAACATGTTTGTGTGTACCTTGAAACGTTCAGGTCAACCCAGAGGCACTTTGGAAGAAATCCTTCTGAAAATCAGCCATTGACGTCTCTAGGACAGTGAGTTCTATTCTGATACACACGGGGTTGCCCTGAGTCCAAATCAACTTGACAGACACTGGTTGTTTGGGTTAGAAGGAGGGGTACTCTTTTAACCTTTCTGTTGTACCATACCCAATTCTCGGTACACTTGCTCAGAAAACAAACAAACAATACCAGAGCTCCATGGTCAGAAATGTACCCTTTTCAGAGATTGTTGCTTTTAGGTGCTGTCAAGTTGATTCCAACTTATAGTGATGCGGGAGGATAGAGTGGAACTGCTCTGGGGTTTCCAATGCTGTAATCTTTACAGGACGGTGGGAAAGCTTCATCAACAAAAAAGCTTGTCCGTCTCCAGTGGATACAGCTGATTCTTCGCATACTCGCATGCATTCTGCAGAAGAGCAATGAGTAGAATTTGTAGAATCTGAAGCAGAAGATGGTGCTGAAAATGGCTTTATCCATGATACTGTGACATTAGTGACACGAAGGAGATTCGCAATTTTTGTGTGACATCCCTGGAAGGGACCAGTTTTAGTTTTCATAGCAAAATTTTCAAAAGGGAACATAAGTCTTTCCAGAACAAATATGGGCCTTCAATCTTTCAGCAAGGCTAAATACAAAAGCAAAAAGAGTTACACACCAGTTTCCAAAAGAGTGATTTGATTAGTGAGAAAATCCAATGATCCCGGATGACGTCCTCACTCGGGCACACCTACAGGTCAAAAATCAGACCTTGATCTATTTATAGGAGTTTTTTTTCTTTAACATTTTTTTCTGTTTCTTTTAAAAATTAATTTATTCTCTTCTGGGTCATTGGTTGTCTTTTTTGTTGTCATCGTTGTGTTCTCTTTTGTCACTTTGTCTTGCTATGCCTTGTTTTTTTTTTTTTGGTGCATATTATTATCTCTACAGACGTATCTAGATAAGATAGGCTGGATGAACAGTCTGGAGGAGAAAACAATGGGACCAGTGGTTCCAGGGGGACATGGGAGAGAGGGAGGCAGGGGAAAGGAGGTGGTTTTGACCAACCAGAGACAAAGGAGCCACAAGTGATCCAAAATTAGTGGCAAGGAGGTTGTGAGAGGCCTGGTAGGCATTCAGCAAGACCAATGTAACTGAGAGAAATTACCGAAACCCAAATGAAGGATAAACATGATAGTAGGACAAGAGGAAAATAAAAGGAAATAGAGGAAAGAACTAGGAGGCAAAGGGCATTTTTAGAGGTCTAAATACAGGCATGTACATATATAAATATATTTATGTAGGTTGGTAGGGAAATAGATCTATGTGCATATATTTATAGGTTTAGTATTAAGGCAGCCGATAGACATGGGACATCCACTTAAGTATTTACTCAATGCAAAAAAGTTTTGTTCTATCAAATTGGCATTCCATGATGCACACCTTCCCGACACGATCGCTGAAGTCAAATATGTGCATAAGCAAATGTGGTGAAGAAAGCTGATGGTGCCCAGCTATCAAAAAATATAGTGTCTGGGGCCTTTAAGGCTAGAAGATAAACAAGCAGCCATCTAGCTCAGAAGCAACAAAGCCCAAATGGAAGAAGCACACCGGCCGTGTGAACATGAGGTGTCAAAGTGATCAGGTATGAGGCATCAAAGAACAAAAATCATATCATTTTAAATGAGGGTAAGTGCAGAGTGGAGACTCAAAGCCCATCTATTGGCAACTGGACACCCCCTTACAGAAGGCTCACAGGGAGGAGATGAGCCAGTCAGGGTGCAGGGTAGCAACAATGAAACATATAACTTTCCTCTAGTTCTTAAATGCTTCCTCCCCCCACTATCATGATCCCAATTCTATCTTACAAATCTGGCTAGACCTTAAGATGTACTGTGGTACACATAGGAACTGGAAACACAGGGAATCCAGGACAGATGATCCCTTTTAGGACCAGTGGTGAGAGTGGTGATACCGGGAGGGTGGGGAGGAAGTGGGGTGGAAAGGGGGAACCCATTACAAGGATCTACATATAACCTCCTCCTGGGGGGATGAACAACAGAAAAGTAGGTGAAAGGAGACGTCAGACAGCGTAAGATATGACAAAGTAATAATGATTTCTAAATTATCAAGGGTTCTTGTGTGATGGGGAATGGGAGGGAGGGGGGAAATGAGGAGCTAATACCAAGGGCTCAAGTAGAAAGCAAATGTTTTGAGAATGATGATGGCAACAAATGTACAATGGATGTATGTATGGATTGTGATAAGAGTTCTATGAGCCCCCAATAAAAAGATTTAATAATGGAAAAAGAATACATGCTGTTTTTGCTGCTGTTTGTCATTAGTGCTACAGATACAGCATCCACATTTGTAACCAACTGGCTTTCAGAAGTGGTGGGAATGGAGTGCATAACCATGAGACATTCAAAGAGCACTTTTATTGCTCTGCAAAGTGGAAAACATTAGCAGTATGACTAAGGGTGTTTAAAGTCATAGGCGATGCAGCTATTGCTTTGATGGAGATGAAACAGTAAAGTGGAGGCACATCTCACACCGACTGCTTGATGTAACATTATTTCTTGCCATGCAGAATTTGGCGATCCATGGTCACAAGGAAGATCAATCTTCATTGAATAAAGAGAGACCTTTCTTGAGATGGTCAAGAGGCTTTCAAAATTTGATCCGATGCAGATAGAGCACCTGAGGACATTAAAGTGGGAAACATGGAAACACATGGAAGTACTGGTTTCTTATCTTGTACCCAAAACAGAATGAGGGAAAGTAAGTCATTGGGGGGGGGGGGGGGTTTGGAAAAAGCTGCCATGGACATAAAGTCTGTAAAGTGTTCAACAACACACCCTGCATATCATGTCATGACCTGATGTCTGAAGGCATCACATACGTAAAAGTCAACCATGAGAACATGGAAGGGAAAGAAATTTTCCCTTTAATGGGTAACAGAGTCGCTGACTTCGGTCCTGAATTCTCACAGAACTGGAGAGTTATGGGCTGGGGCATAATGATGTGCAGATGGCGACGCTGCCACTGTGGCTGGAATCCATGGAAGTGAACTAGCCATTCTTAAAGGAAAGGCTAAAAAGGGACCTTTAATTTGTGCGGTCAGCACTCTCTTGCTGAAAATACATTGCGTGTGACAATTTTTTCAAACCCTTGAGGCCATGTTTTCTTTCCCTGTTGCTTCCATCGTGGGGATGTGTTAATGGACCATACAGGGGTACCAGTGAAAGGATCTCAACAAATAGGCTGGCGAGCTCATCCTCCCACAGCTACACCACTAAACACATGCTTGATCAATTTTGATTGAAACTGTGATCCACACGAAAATTTGCCTACAAGATAAGCAGCACCAGCGTTTTTGTCTACTGTCTGTCTGGATTTCAGTTTTCTGTGTTTCCTGTAGTTCTGGTGTGGTGTAGTTGAGGAACTTAATCTAACACAGCAATACCTGCAGACTGAGGGCTTACCTCTCAACAAGCTGGCGACAAAACTAGAAGCACTAAAATTTTTTCTCCGCAAAAGGAGGGCAGTCATCCAGTGGAGGGTGCAATTGAATAGGGCTTTGAAAATCAGAAGAATATGGAATTACAGTAGAGAGAAGAGCCAGGTTTAGCAAGGGATGGAGAGCAGGCAAGCAATGGCAAACTCCATCTGCAAGAAGACAGTCAGAGTGTGAAGCCTGAGTGCACTGATTGCTTTCATTCTGAACTCCAGATCAGAGCGAGAGCCACTGAGGATGGAGTAGCTATTCTTGAGGCTGCTCAAGCAAAAAGTCTTCTATCCACCACTGAAAAAGAGTTAGAGGTCTCCACTCCAAGACTGGCCACTTTCGAAAATGAGTTTCTGAGAATAGAAATACCAAAGCTGAGCAAACACCTGAAGCCCACAGAATTTGATCTGGATGCAGACAAAAACTGGGAAACATCAGACACATTGGCATTCCTTGTGAATGGACCTTCACAGAAACTTTCCCAACCCTTCCACTAAGCTTAAAATTACTTCGAACTTTCTGTGTCCGTGCTTCACATAAGAAGAGCTTTTCAAAGCTGAAACTTATAAGAAACTATAGGCAATCTGCCCTGAGACCCTCAAAGCTTTCTGATCTTGTGAATATTATTGATTGAAAGTGAGTTGGTAAAAGGCATTGATGTTGATGAACTGATCCACCAGTTCATAGCTTTGAAGACCAGGAGGCAGGAGGGAGGGGGACCTCTAATTTAATCAATATGTTCACCAAGTGCTGAAATACTTGTGTATTTGTTTACTTTTATAATATTATATACTGAATGAATAATCCAAGAAACTGAACTGGACAACGAAAAATGTGACATAAGGATTGGAAGAAAACTCATAAACAGCATGCAATATGCAGATGGCATACTCTTGCTTGCTAGAAGCACTTAGTGATGAAAATCAAAGACTACACAGCTTTCAGTATGGATTACAGCTCCCTGTAAAAAGTATATTAAAATTCTATAGTGGGACCAAAAAACAACATCATGATAAATGGAGAAAAGATTGAAGTTGTCAAGGATTTAATTTTGCTTGGATTCACGATCAATGTGCCTGGAAACAGCAGTCAAGAAATCAAATGATGTACTGCATTGGGAAAATCTGCTGCCCCAAACCCATTAAAGTGTTAAAAAGGAAAAATATCAATCTGAGGATTAAGGTGCACCTACCTGAAGCCATGGTATTCTTTCCCATTCCATAAGAATGCAAAAGCTGAACAATGAATAAGGAAGACCAGAGAAGATTAGATGGTGTGAACATTATTGTTTACACCTAGGTGACCAAAAGAATACACAAATCTGTCTTGGAAGCAGTACAGTTAGAAGGCTTTTTAGAGACAAGAATGAGAAGACTGCATCTCATGTATTAACTAGAGGGTCATAACAAAGTGGAAGACCTTCAGTGATATGAATTGAGATGGTGGCGACAACCCTAAGTTCAAACATGGGGTTGGTTGTGAGGTTGGCGCAGGTCAGGGTAATGTTTCATCTTGTTGCATGAAGGGTCATTATTGAGTTGTAACTGACTCACGGCACCAAGCAACAACTCAAACATTTCATTTATGAATGTATTTCCATTTGAATTTATTATGTCTACAACGTCTGCATCATTTGATCCTGTCATTGATCACACAGACCCAATCCACCAATGGACCTCCTAAAATGGCAAAGTTTGCTCTTAAAACAAACATAACTTTGACGCTGTTCCTTTAGTGTTTCTACTTCTATTGTTCTGTTACTGAGTTTTTATTTTAACCAGACGAAACTATGTAAATGTGAACACATTTCGGCTGCGTGTGTGATCAGGCGATTTAAAGGTGTCATTTTAAACTTGCTTGTTGTTTATGTTCAGGAATATGCAGGGATTATGATTTAAGAGTAAGCACTGTATCAAACAGACTATGAAGGTCCGGAAAGAAGTCCATGGGGTGGGAGAGAGGTGACACTATACATGAGCGTACTGGGTGGCATCACCACTTTCTTCTTGCCTTCATCCCTTTTATTACATCTGATCTATATGCCTCCTGGTCATGATCAATAGCCTTCTTGGAAATCTGGCTAGACACTATGAAGAAATGAATTTGAGAGTAGATGTCTTGATTAAACAGTGAGATGGAGATTGACTGTGAAATGTGTAAAAAATGACAGAGCTCTGCAGGTCTTTTCCAGATGGTTTCTGATGAGACAGTGAATTTAGATTCTGAAACGGAAAGGCTTTAACAGAGAACATTTGGAAACTCTCAAGGATCACACTCACAAAGAAAAAACTTCTCTTCAGAATTAATGATAATTCATGCTTAGCTAGTCTTCAGCAACAGACGAGAACAGAGCACGTAGAAGCTTAACATTTGCATCATAACGTCTGTAGTATTACATATATCGTTATATAAATGCTCGCTTTTCTTTTTGTTCTATAGAGGGGAAGTATATGTCTGAAAGAGGAGACAATAATAGAAAGAGTTCAATCTAAGAACAATAAAGAGAGTCTAATTAATCTCTTTAACTTGTGTCTTGTACTGTGTTGAGGATTAAAAAAAGATATTGTTAGTCCAGTGATACATTATAACTTAAACTTATCTATCCAAATTCTCACCTATCCTTATCTATCCTAAACAAAGGGATGGAAAACTATGTTCTAGAAAGGGCTCCTCAGGTCACATCTGATGGAGGAGAGAGTGGGGGAAGAGAGTCTTAAAATGAGAATATGACATCTGGGAAGACTTCAGACTGAGGGTCCAGACTGCGTGAAGAATAATTCGACCAGTGTGACCCAGTGTTCCTATACCCTAATCTATGGCTATGAATGAGGTCATGTTGTGTGCCGCTCAGTTGGCTCAGACTCATGGCAGTGCTTTGTGGCCAAATAGTTCTGTCACAGGGAAGCTTGAATGTTCCTGGGCTGCAGTCTTTACAGGTCACCAAGCCTTTTGCTCCTATAGAGCAATTGGTGAGTGGGAATCATCCTCCTTTTGCTCAATAACCTAGAGCTTAACTATTGTGCTACCAGGACATGGGGTTAAAAATAAGCCAAGCATTTCAGGCTTACCACTACCATCTGCATAATTCAGGCGCAGCACCTCCACCCTGACACTTGGAATCCCTTCTATACCTTTCATCCATTTCTGACTCCCCATTTTTGTCCATTGTTGGGTTGTCCCCTGTGGAGATAGCCCATGCTTGCCCCTACCAGTGCCCATTGGATGCATGGACTTCATGACTGATGGCTGATGCACCCAAGACACTTAACCATTACTGTTCACAATGCTTACTGTTCCAGTGTAGTACCACGTTATTCACAGGAAGGCGAGCCTGGCCATTGAGCAATAATTCTCTCTTCTTTCCAAAAGAAAGCAGGAAGTTAGCATAAGAGCATATAGAATTCATGGGACAAAAAGAAAACAAATAAAAAGACAGAGCACAATCAGTCCATATCCAACAGTCACACTAGATATGAAGGATGTGAACAACTCATCAAAAGAACAAAAACACTCCATTTTTATTTAAAAAGCCAGGAAACTGTATGTTAATGTGAATAACACAGAGCCATAAATGATTTTGGTCTCATTTGGCTCTCGATGTAGCTTTCCCTTTTAAAACTGTAGATAATTGTGTTATATAAAAAGCAGAATATCTCACTTCCGTTATTCCCATCATAAAAGGGTTCAGCTAATATTTGAATATACTTTAAAAGGACAACTTCATTATCTTTGAACTCCATTTTTCCACAAAATTTTTGAAGTCGTCTCATACACTATCCATGTGTACTAATACAATATGATTTCAATAGGTTATGATATTAGTAGGAACAGAATTGGCATCAAGATCTGTAAAACACATATTTACTGTTACAAATTATAGAATAATAGTAAATAAATAGTTACTTATTTATAAACTCAAAATATCTAAAAGACTTGGTGAACCTGGGTTTATTTTCTTTCTCTTGTGTGTATCATACCTATGTGTTATTATTCTTATGACCATTTTGTTGAAGAATATTTAGTGTTGGTTAAGGTGCATGTGCCTAGACTCACTGTAGAAATATGGGAAACCTATAGTGTTACCAAGATTCATATGTGGTTGACCAATTCTAACAAAATACAGGAAAGAATTAGAAGATAAAAGGTGACGTGGCTATGTTAACGTCATACAAAGGTAGCATCCAGAGGAACTCGTATTATCAGGCATAAGGAGTGCCATTTCATACTCATAAAGTCCATTACGCAGTCGTATTCACGAATACACATAACAGCAAAACTGATCTTACTGTAAAGAGAAATATACAACTCCTGAATTACAGTTGAATAGCTCAATAACCTTCTCAATAATTGATGGAACAGGTAGACAAAAATATCAGTAAGGACAGGGAAGACTTGAACAACTACCAGCCTGTTTGACCTACCAGGTACTGTATTCAACAACAACAGCATGAAAGTTTGTTCCAAGTGAATATGGAAATTTAAAAAAAAACATAAAGAAACCATGACCCAAACCATAGAAAACAATAACAATAAACTTTAAAGAGTTCAGAAAGTATATTTTCTGGCAATGGAATTAGATTGTAAATCACTAACAGAAAAATATCTGGGAGATTCCTAGATATTTGGAAACCAAGTAACACGTTTTCAAAGGATCCTTATAGTAAAGAAGAAATCAAAAGCGGAACATAGAAGTATTACTAATCTCTGCTCATCTTGATAATTTACAAATTAATAAGCCATGAAAGGCAGAACATATTCATAATGTATAAATCTGACAAAAGACTATTATCAAGAATACAGAGCTCTTATAAATAAATAATAGAAAGATAAACAACTCAAACAAAATCTGGGTAAAAGACTTTAATGAACAACTAATAAAACAAATTATTTATATCTGCAGTAAGCACATACAAAGTCACTGAGAATCTTTAGTCACTAGGAAAGAGCAAATATAAAAGATTAAATACCAGCAAATATCTATTAGAATGACTAAAATTAGAGAAGACCAGGAAGTGTCAGCAGGGCTGAAGAGAACTGAAACTCTCATGTGTTTATCATCAGTGATAAATATGTTCAATCAATTTTCAAAATCACCTGGCAATTTCCAAGAAAATTGAAAAGGACCTAGCAGGATGTATGCATCCAAGATAATGAATGGACAACACTAAAAGACTTGTATAAGAATGTTCATATTTGCTTTATTCAAATTAATCAGAAAACAATGCAAATATTCACCAGCAAGAGGTTGGATAAACAACTTATGGCAGAGTCAGAACAAAGAATACGACTCAATAATTTTTTTAATAGAACAAATAGGATATGCGTGAATCTCAGAAATATATTATTGACTGGATGAAGACAAAGGAGTTCAGAAGTGGCTAAAGCAATGGATGATGATGAAAGTGAGAGCAAGTACTAATTGGGGGAGGACAGGCTCTGAAAGAGCCCCGGTGGTGCAAGGGTTAAGCACACAGCTGCTAACCCGAAGGTGATTGTTGCGAGTTTATAGAGCCTTCTTTGGAGAAACGACTTGGCGTTCAGCTTCCCCAAAGATTTCAGGCTTATAGAGTCACTAGGAGTTGCAATGGAGTCAACAGAAACAATGGGTTGTTTCAGAAAGGGACATCCAGGGGAAATACTTCCTAGGGTGATGAAAATATTAAGTAAGCTATAGGAACATCTTTCACATCTTGATAAAGCTGTATATATCTTTACCTCACTGGTGGTGACATGAGCATATAAACCAAGTAATCCACCGTATCGCATTGGGAAAGTTGGCTGCCAAAGACTGCTACAACATAAAAAGTGGTGTCTCCTGGCAATGGACTGTCATTCAGCCATTAAAAGAATAAATTTCTGAAACCTGGTACAACTTGACTGAAACTTGAAAACATTACACAAAGTGAAAGAAGCCAGACGCAATGGTCGCCTACTGTGTGATGTCATTTCTATGCAGTGCCCCAAATCCTCAAATCCATAAGATAGAAAGCTGATCAAGGGTGTCCAGGAGCTGCAGGGTGGGAAATGTGAGTGACTGCTAATGAATGTGGGGTCTAATTGAGGGTGATACATTTTCTGTCATTAGGTAGTGGTGATTGATGTACAACTTCGTGTATAGGCTTAAAACCACTTAATCTTGCATTTATGAGGGTGAACTTTATGGTATATATAGCATATAACGAGATGCCAAAAAGCTGTTATTAACAACACAAGAAAAATAAGTTGGAATAGGTCTTAAAGATAACCTTAATATGAATATTGAACACAAGGTATAGAGCAAATAATAGTCCCCTCCCGCCTGGAATGAAAAACAGGGAAACCATGGAATAGTGACTTGGACTTGTAAGAAGAGAGCACACTTAATTGCAGAGCCATGGGATAATGCTTAAAGTTGGCTTCCCATTTGTTCCGCCTTCAAGTTTTCTTTGAGATATAACGGATAATCTCTATACAATGGCTTCAAAGAACTCATGGAAAATTTTCATTATCTCTTCATTCCATTGCTTCACAAACATTTGAAGCTCCTTCCCCAGCTCAATTCATTAACATCCCTAATCTCATTCCTGACTTGCCAAGCTTTAATGTGGCTAGCATCCATTCACTAAATATTTCAGGATTGTCTTGAAGAACGTTAAGATCCCTGACTCCGCTAATAAATTTGAGTACATTTTCTTAGTAAGAGTAAAGAGATGGATGGAATCCCTGAGCAGTGCCAACCGTTAACACCTCCATATGGTAAGTAAAAGATGGGATGTTTGTGTCCACCCAGAGATACGGCACAAGAAGGCCACCATAAACCTCTGACACACATTGGGTCCCCATGAATCAGCTCAACAACAAGGGAGAGATAGTCCGTGTAATATTTTTCTACAGAAGCCATGAATCTAGAATTACTGAAGAGTTGGGGCAGGGTGCTGGTGATCAACTAACCCTAAGGTCTAGCATTTGAAACAAGGAAGTCTGGAGTTGCTAGGAATTACAGGAGCCCTGGGTTGGTTACAAAGAAGAGCTGACACCTAGTAATGGTCAGAGATTCACTAGCAGAGTTTACAAGTGAGTGCTGAGCATCTTGAGCAATGTGACGCACAGCATCGTGCGACATTCTAGCTCCTCTTTTTAACATGAATGTGGGCTAATGTCATTAATGATGCAAAAACCACCAATGCACAAGTCTTGGATCAGCATGGCCCCTGTTAAAATGCTGCGGTTGACGTTTTAGATGCTGCTGTGTTAGTTCGTACTCAGAGTGACACAACATAAAACAGAGCAAAATAACACCAATTCTGTGCCATCCTCAGATTTTTTGTTATGTTTGAGCCTCATGGTGCAGCCCCTGTGTCAATTCGTCTGGTTGAGGGTCTTCTTCATGTTCATTGTCCCTCCTCTTTACCATGTCCTTCTCTCCTGACAACAGGTCCAATGGCATGAGGCAAGACCTTGCTAGCTTCACTTCCAAGGAGCACTGGGCACTACTTCTTCCAAAACAGAGTTGTTTGTTCTTCTGGCAGTCCATGGTGCTTTCAATACTCTTTGCCAACACGATAATGAAAATCCATCAATTCTTCTTTGGTTTTCCCGATTCATTATCCAACTTTGATATGCACTTGAGGCTTCAGCCAGGGGCTTCTTAATCCTCAAAGTAGCATCCTTATTCTTCAGTACCTTGAAGGAGTCTTGTACAAATTTGCCCAGCGCGATATGTTGTTTGACCTCAAGCCCCCTCTTCTATGTGGTAAATCCTAACTTCTCTATGTATGATTATAATCCCGTTTGGGAATGGATTTTCTTTGTTATGTTAATGAGACCATATTAATGTAGGTATGTCTTAAACCCATCTCTTTTGAGCTATAAAAGAGTTTAAACAAGCAAGTAGCAGAGCAGACACCAGGGAAGATACATGTCAGATGAAGATCACCAGGGAGCCAAAAATCTAACAGAGAGACAGCTTTTCCATAAAGCTAGCACCCCAAAATCTGACTTCTAGCCTCCTCGACTGTGGGGAAATAAATTTATGTTTGGGAAAAGTCACCGACTTGTGGTGCTTCTGCTAGAGCATCACTAGATGATGAGACACTTGGCGAGGGAAGAGCTTAGATAAGGCTCCCCCAGAGAGAGATGCTGTACAGGAGGAATCCACTGATTGCAATTTCATTTGAGTAACGTGACAAATTGGGTAAAGAAATGGCCTTTGCCGTCTAGCTACCCTACTAGCAGTTAGAGAGCCCAATATGGAGGCCATGGCTTCACCAGCTTGGAAGACAGAGGAAGAAAAGATGATGGTAGCAGGGAAGTGAGACAGCAGAAAGTGATATAAAGTGGGGTAGTAATCTGGAAAGAGCTGGACAGCAGACCTGAATTTTAGGCATCTTGGGCTCATCTTATTTCATTGGCATAACTTTTCCTGGCAGCAAATTATCCTTGTATCCCAAATTCTTTATGCTGAAATGCTGATGTGCTAGTTCGTTTTTTTGTGCCAATATTGCACCTGTAAGAAAATACAGGTGGAAGTTAACCAGCTTATGGTTCAACCAAAATATATAGTTCCCTGGAGGCTGGCCACTCTCTCTCCCTGCCTTGACCTTCCTGCTTTCTGGCCACCTTGAAAGCTGATGGAGCCCTTTGGTGTTACCACCACCATTGGATCCACATGGCTTTGCTCCCAGCAGACTGTGATATTCCCACATTCTTCATCATTACATGTGGCGGTGTGAGTCTGAAGAGGGACTTATGAATGAGTATCAGACTTACAGACTTGGGTTGGACTGGGCTGGTATGTTTTCTTGATATGTAATCACTTCTTGATATAAAGTTCTGTCTTATACATGTATGAATGTCACTGGAGTTGTTTCTCTAGTCAATTGGCCTAACACGGCTAATAAGGCAAAGAATCACATAAGTGGGCCTATCCAAATTGGTAGACTACCATCCCATACTGGGAAATCTGTGATTGCTTTACATTCCCATAACAATGACATTTGACCAGGTTATGTTTGTGAATCCTTGGCAAGTTCATACAAGCAGAGTCAGTGTTTTTCTTCTAGAAAACTTTTTATTCAATGGGAAGAGATTAATATTGTAGCCACTTTGGGATGGACACTCTGTTAGATTCTGGGAGAAAAAGCTGAAGAGGTATAGGACCTGCACTCAAAGGTCTCACCGTTGAAAGAGCAGTCAGATGGATATGTGATCAACGACAATGCAGTGATGGTGACAGCCGGGTAAAAGTCAAACTGCCGTTGAGTGGACTCCAATAATGGTGACCCCATGAACTATGTGCGTCCTAGTACAACTGTGTTCCATATGGTTTTCAATAGCTACAGATGGATCACCAGTCCTTTCTTCTGAAATGCCCAGGCTACCCTAGAACTTCCGACCTCTCCACTAGCAGCGGAGTATGTTAACGCTTGTCCCACCCACAGACTCCAAAAAAAGAGTTCAAAGCACCACAAACATACAGCCAGAAGTAGGACTTGAAGATTCAAGAACGTTTCACCGAGGAAGGGCTGTGGCTGACTTTCGCCAGAACAGGAGTTGGCCAGGTGGATGAGAGAGGCAGAGGAAGGTCATTCTTGGCAACGGAGCAGGTAGGCAAAGTATGGGAATAAGACCAAGCATGATGGATTCTTGAGTTCACAACAGATTCCCTTAAAGATCCTGTTCATTACTGTCACCCCACCTCCGCACTTAAAGATAATAACAGGTCTGTGGAGACAGTGGGATAGCAAGGGGAGTGGAAACTCTGCTTGTATTTTATAATGCCCCTGGAGTATAAAACATGATGGAGAATGTGGCCCCAAGCGCTAACGCTCTCTCCCACCACCACAATCTTCTGCGGTGTGGCAAGGAATCCACTCTCTTGTGCCAGGACATCAAGTCTGTTAGTGGGATGACAATGGAGGCAGCGCACAGTGTCCCGGTTCCTGTCAATGGCAAATTCCTCCTTAATCTCCTTACCACTAGAGTGTTAGACCCCCTGATCATATTACCCTTTTTAGCATAGAGATAGAAATCTTATTTTTCTCTCAATGCTTAAAATAATTTTTGCCCCTTTCCACACTCTTTAAATGTTTTTCCAATGAGTGTTCCTCATTACTGGTGAGATTTATTCACCTCTGGCTCTTTTCAAAAGGCATAGCATGAAGAAGATAACAGGTTCTGACAAGTGATTAAAGAATGATTAAGCCTACAGCTTTCATTGTGATTCCTATCACAGAGCTGGGTATATTTTATATTTCCCTTGTTACATGGAGCTTTACCAAACAATCCCCCTCCTCCCGACCCCAATCGACCACCACAGACAACTGTAGCCTGCTAGCTGCCTGAAAGAGATCAGAGAGTATCTTAGGAGCCAAGTAGAATCTCTCTCTCTCTCTCTGATCATGATAAGCAGAAATGGAAAAGAACACCGAACCAAAAATAGTAGCACCATTTACTCTGACAGGATAGGAAACTAGCAGCTTCTGCTTGTGAGTTTTAGGATCTTGAACAAGCAACACCTTTGTGACTCCTTTTACTCATCTGTCACATCGAAATGATGGTAGAGATGCAAATGCATTGCTCTGACACAGTCTAGAATTAGTACGCGATTGAGTTCAATTTGTACGGTGCGAAGTTCTCCCCGCAAAAAGATGGCCGAGAAGACCAAATGGCAGAGATTGCCATAGGGTAGGGGAGGGGGGCTGGAGGAGGTCTTAGTCAAATTCTATTTAAAGCCAGGATTCTGGAGCCATATTGGCAATTGCTTGTTGGTCAAAAGAAATGCCAATTATTCTAGGTGCTCTTTAGCATATAATTCCATAGAACATTCTAAAGCAGAAACGATCACTTCTTTTGAAAATCCTTTTCCTCTCTCTTTGTGTTTGAAGTGATCTTGTATCTATGTCACTAAAGGTCCACTTCAATTTCACTTTTCCTCCATTTTTAGCCCCTTAGGCCACTATGCAGATCTGAGGGGTCAGGAACCTGGAGGGAGTAGCCTGCCTCCATCCCTCTTCCCTCCCTATTCCCTCCCCTGACTCTGGTCTCTTTGTAGTTGTCAAAGTCTTGTCTATTGGTGTATAAACCACGTTGCTTCTTCGTTGTTCTTCATAACGGTGGTTACATTTGCAAGACTGACTGAGTTTGCTAAGCCTAATATCTAGTTTGACCAGGCCTCACATTGTTGTAGATAGTTAGTGATTTTCGTTGATAGATCAAATTCCATAGCAGGAATGTACCAGAGCTTGTTTATCCATTCCTTTGTAGCTGGGGTTTTGGCTGAAATAAACATGGGTGTACATCTGTCTGCTCATGTTGTGTTCTCTATTTCTTTAGGGTAGATACTTGGTAGAGAGATTGGTGGATCATAATGCACTTGTATTTGCATTCGTCTAAGGAAGTGCCATACCGATGGTACAATTCTACAGCGCCACCGGCAAGGTACAAGCATTCCTCTCTCTCCGCGTCCTCCCCAGTACTTACTATTTTCTGTTTTACCGAATTTTGCCCAGAGAAAAGTTCAATGCTGTGTGGGAAGGTAGGGGGAAATCACACATATTGGAGTCCAACAACATGATTTCTGCTCTTGGTTGGCTTCTGGGTAACTCCCCACCAGCTACAACACAAGTCATTAATTCTCAAACGTTTTGTACAGACCCTGTCTGAAAAGAGGAGCAAATGGGTCATTTACCCAAGAATTCTGAGGAGAAATCTAGAGGAGGATCAGGTTGTCTAATAAGCAAGGCAAGCATGGGCTTACTTATACCTACTTATGTGTAGTGAGCAAGTTTATTATTTCACCACACCAAACACTCCACGTCTAGGTCTGGCTGGCACCTGTCTCTCTCCCAGTCCCGCAGCACCGTCCTACAGAATCA
Source organism: Tenrec ecaudatus (assembly GCF_050624435.1). NCBI lineage: Eukaryota > Metazoa > Chordata > Mammalia > Afrosoricida > Tenrecidae > Tenrec > Tenrec ecaudatus. Next base: position 298,275,791 of record NC_134530.1, on the reverse strand, counting down.
AAGCCTCTTCTCATATCTGCAACCCCTGACAAGGGCAGCAGACCCAGTACGCAAATAAGCACTTACTAATATGCAGCGGATGGTTTCAGAGTGTATTATCCAAAAGTAAGGTAGACTTGGGCTTGCTTGAGTTCTAAGTCAGCGCATATAAACCCACACTTACCTTGCAGACGATGTCAGCCTGTGCTCCCCTCACTTATTGGGTAGTCCACCCCTGATTTGGAAATACATTTTGTTATTTATAACACCACTTTTAAATATAATCATTTATTGTAAAAATCTATTTGAACTTTGAGTCCTAATCCATCTTATTTTGTTCTATTTTTGAAAATAATTTTGAAATCAAAAGATTTTAATTATTTGGCATATAAAATTCACTTTCTGGCAGTTTCTGCTTTCAGCCATGATCCATCTGCCCCCAGGAATGATATTCCTTATTGTGTGTCCTCTTTGGAGCAGTCACTGGCTCATTGGTATGTACGGCCCAAGGTGGTGGGTAGGTGGCAGGTATACCCCCATGTAAGAAGGGCTGACCTAAGTGATTGCACCACTGAAAGAACTGACACCAGTCTAAACTCATCTTCTCCAGCCTCATGTAGACACCTGACATGGCCCAACTGCACAATGACAGAGTCTACCCACCTCTCAAAGCCCAAATTTCTCTTTCCTGCTCACTTTTATGAGGATATTACTATTTTTCACCAGTGAAAGAGATACATGGGTGTGTCAGATAGGACATTTCTCATATTCCCTCTACAATATTTACCCACCCACCTCTACTTGTACCTGCACCATTCTCTTGTCCATCCCTTTTGTTACCGCACACAGTGGCTGTCCTCTTCTCAAAGGTGTTGTGGTCCCCACTCCTTCTTGTATTCTCAGGGGTTAAAACATCTCTAGCACTACAATTACTTCAGTACATCTAGTTCTCCTTTATTCTGTTAAGATCATGGAGAACTAGAGGTCAAGTTTGCAAAAGATTGTAATTCTTTTTTTTTTAGTTTTATTGTTACCTATTTCACATATACAATTCAATGTTCAATTATATTAAAGAGAGTTGTGCCATCGTCTCCACGATCAATTTTAGAACATTTACTTCTTTCTTGTACTTTTGGTTATTAGCTCCCTGCCTGCATCCAACCTTGCCCACAGTAACCCGCAGGAAGCCATTCAGTGGAGTCACTGCCCCCATAGCTCTACCCATTCTGGATTTCATGTATAGCAAAACATAGAAACCAAAGTGCAGCGGAACAAAAGTCCCACTGCATTCTGCATCATACCAAGGCTCTTCACCCCCTCAGTCTATGGTCACAGGGGATTCACTAGAGGGTTATTTCATGCGTGGACCCTGCGAATGTGTTAGTCTGAGTCCTTTAGAGAAACAAATTCACAGCAACTCATGTATAAGAGAGAGTTTTATATAAAGGTTAAGGGCACATCAAGAAAACTTCCTAACCCAGTGATGGCCCAGCCCACAAGTGCAAACTTAGCACATACATCCGACACCAATCCACAAAGTCCTCCTCCATCTCACAAAACACATGCGATGATGCCATCTACAGGAGGAAAGCCGAGTCAGTGAAAGGGTAATCATCTCAGTGCTGGCAGGGTTCTCCACACAGCTGCTCCAGCACCCAGGGCTGCATTGGAGTAGGTCCATACGGCTTCTTCTCATGGATGTCTTGCAGGAAGTGAGTCTTGCAAGCTGAAGCAGGGAACTAGTAAGTCAGCTGCACTCTGGTCCAACCATCAGAAAACAAGAGACCCGAGAACTAGAAAGGTGAGGCTCACCGAGCCATTTATCTCTCCACCCTTCAATTAACCCCACATGTGTTTGGCACAACAAACTAACTGTCTCAGTTTCCATTGTCATACACAGTCTTCCACAAACCGAGTGTTCCCAAGTTAAGCTCTGATACTATTTCCTCATTCAGATTTGAATTTTATCATTCACAATCCTTGGATCACACAAGCTGGTGTGCTTCTTCTCCGTGGGCCCAGTTGGCACCTCACTCCAATGGGTATTTGTTCTAAGATAAAGCTTTAAGACTCTAGATGCTATTTTTTTCTAATAGCAGGGCATCTAACTTCGCCGCCACACTTTGCACCAGCACCCATGTCTTAGTGATTTCTTCATGAAGATGAGCACCAAGCAGGGCCATGTCATAAGAACTAATTGTTCTTTGATTTTGGCAAGAATTAAGCGTGAACCCCAAATCCATTAATATATCTATGGTTTATATTTCTCCATGGTTCATTTTAGAGACAACTTTATCATTTTATGTTAGAAAACAATATCAATCATCTCCCTGGGGCATGTAGATAGTATCACTCATTTAGCCAATGGTGTAGAATTTAAAACAGTGTTGGTAAAAGGACATAATACCAGTGGAGGCTGGCCATGAATAACAATGCATGACTTGTTGACTTGTACAGATTATACTTTTAAATGATAGGACACTATTGAGCCACACAATGGAGATTGGTGTGAGTGTAAAATTTTTCAATAACATTCATTCACAATGGTAGAACCATGCCTACCAGATTGTTACATGTCATAATAAAACAAGAAGAGCATTAAAATAGTAAGCATATAATAGTCTTGGGCCACCATTCATTGGCCACCATCAAAGCAAAAGATCCACACCAAAGTCCAATGATTTCCAGCTCTATGAGCTTGGGATAGCAGTCATCTGGTACTGAAACACTAGGGAATTTCAGCCTCAAGACTAAGGACTATGGTGAGCTTGAGGGGAGTGGAAAGCCTCGTCTTTCTCCTAGTAAGTTAACTTTAATGGAGTCAGATTTCCAAGTCTTACCTTTTGTGATTTGTCCATTTTTTGTGTGTTACTTAAGTTTCCTATTCTAAAATCATTAGAGAAAATATTCAGATTTTCTTTGAGAAGCGTTGAAGTTTTGCATCTTACATTTAAGTCCTTTATCAAGCAATGACGGATGTTTGAGTGTCAGATGTCCAAGGAACCATGATGGTACAGTGGTAGTGAAGTGCTCTGTTGCTAACCCAAAGGTCAGTGGATCAAGCCCACTCAACTGCACCAAGGAAGAATTATGGGTAGTATGATTCCATAAATATCAGACTTGGAAATCCTATGGGGCAAAATCGACTTGACAACCCTAGGCTTGGTCTTACCTTGATTGATGTTGTTTATTGTGTGGCCATTCACTCTTTAGTGCATCTCATCTGGGCTCTACTTCCATCACCAGAATGACAGCGCTCCGGGGAAAGTGACCAATGACATGCCTACCCTTTGAGCTCTGTTGTAATCACTCAGGAATATTTGACATCCCCGAACACTCTATCCTGGAAACCAAGTGTTGATGAATCAGTGTCAACTTATGGCCACCCCAGGTGTGTCAGAGTAGAACTGGGCTTCACAATATTTTCACTGGCTACTATTTTGGAATTAGCCAGACCTTTCTTCCAAGGCATCTCTGAGTGAACTTGGACTTTTGGTTAATGTGTTAATTATTTCCCAGAGAGTTCTCATTCTTTCAAAAAAATTCAAAAAATTCTAATTCTCCTCTTTAATGAAACCAAGGCCTTTCGTTTGTTTCCATAGATCTAGATGCTCCTTGTCTATCCCTTTTGGATGGATCATCTCTTCCCTGACCTCTAAGTGTCGGGGTCCCCCTGGGATCACTTTCTTGCCTTCATATCTTCCCTTTCTACACTGTTTCCAAAGCATCTACTCCCCAGTGTTATCCTGATGCTGGCTAAAATTGAGACTGTGGGCTACATCTTCCTTCTGAAATGCAACACCTACATTGACTCCCACAAGGCTGTCTTCTTGGTGTCCCCTGGTTTTCATGTTTAGAACTGAGCCCTGGATCTTCTCATATTCCCCCAGTTCAGTAAGTACCATCTACATCCATCCTGTCCCATGCCAAATGAATGGGGTGGGGTTGGAGAGCAGGAGGAGGGAGGATTTCCATCTCTGACACCTACCTTCCCTTAACCTTCAACATCCAGTACAACAGTAAGTCATTCCTGGTCACACTCAAAATATATCTGGGATCTCCAATCATTGTTTATCATCCACGTCTCTAACCACCTCCTCATAATTCTCTCCTTGTTCCATTTTGAGTGTTTCTCCAAACAGAAGGCTGCCTATCTCACAAGCATATCAATTGTCCCCATGTCAACTTTCTGTATAAAACCCCGCACAATGGTTTCTTGCACTGAGGATGAAATCTCAAATTCATGACCTGAATGACCAAGAGCGAACCTAGAAGGAAATGATGCAGCCTCTCATCCTCCCTCCACTCGAACACACCAAGCACCTGCCCACCTGGATCAGTCTTCTCCAACACTGTTTGCTTGCCTCCTTCTTCAAACCTCAGGGTAATGGTCAATTTCTTTTCTTTTTTTTTAAATGAATCTTTTTTTGTTGTTGTCACTGAAAACTGCAAATCCATTTCAGTTTTACTTTATCTTCTTTTGAATTTTTAGCCCCTCAGACCAATATTTAAGTTTGAGGGCCAGAAGTCTGGAGGGGGGTTTGGCTTTTAATGAAGCATACGGCATGTATTTTACACAGTGCATCTCAAGAAATGAAATCAACAACAGCCTGTGAAACCCTTCCTAGACGTGTCTCTCTTTCCTCCCTTCTTCCTCAACAGCCTAGCCCTCCCCTCGTCCTGTTCCTACTCCAGTCCCTGGCCTCCTCGTGGTCATCAAAGTCTTGTCTTTTGGTATATAAAGCACATTTCATTTTATTTGTCTTCCCTTATATGAATGGCATTATGAAATAGTTATCTTTGGAGGATTGATCAAATTTGCTAAGCAGAATGTCTCTAGTTTTGGTCATGTCTTGCGATCTTTCAGAGAGCGGTCTTATTTTTTCCTTGATGCTTCATATTCCATTGTAAGGGCAACTGTCATTTTCTTAGAGAGACTTTCCTGACCACCACCCTGTCTTTCTGTCCTCACAGTACCTTGTAACTTCCTGCCTATCATCGAATCCATCTGTGAGCAGATGTTTATTTAATAGTTGACTCATTGTCTGAACTCCTGCTAGTTCTGAGCTCTTTGGGGCTGGGGCATTACTATGGATTCTATTATTATTAAAACAATATCAACAATAATAATGCTATCATCCCACTGCCACCGAGTCAAGTCAGGCTCATTGAGACCCTGTACAGAGCTTCTGAAGCTGTCAGTTTTCATGGGGGCAGATAGCCTCATCTTTTTCCCTGAGTGTGGCTGCTGGGTTTGCACCACCGACCTTGCGGTCAGCAAGCATTCCTGTTCTTACCCAATAACACTACCAGGACTCCTTGATAATATCATTACGATTTTTAGATTATTCCCAGGACACACAGGGGAGATGATGCCCCTTTCCTCTCCGAAAGTCACACCGTCTCGTGGAATTTTCTCAATAGATGGAAAACTCGGGGCTTTTGAAGTCTTGTCCTGGTTGTAAGAGGATGCTATTGGGAGATGTTTCTGTTTCTCTAGTGTACATATTTTTCAGATCTGGATGCTTTATCTTTCCCTGCTCCTGTCTAGGCCTCCTGCCAATCCCCTATGGTTCCCTTCATAATAGCTGCAAGACTAAGATTCCCTTCCAGGGGGCAAGGCATCAGATGGCAGATGGAGAACAAAGGCTTTCCCCACCAAGGCCTCCCCAACGGTACATACTGCACACACTGCAGATTCTCGTTCGTTTGAAGCTGAAATGTAATTAGTGTTCGTACTTGATTGTATAGTGGAATATGAGTAGCACAAAATCCATTCAGCGAGGATGATTCTTTTAGGTGATTTGGGTCTAATGAGAGCAAGCTTATTACTGGCCCAGCGTCACCGTGGTGCTATCGCCCCCTGGTGGCCATGTTAATTATTCGGCCCAGCACCGTCGAGAGTTTTTGCGGTTTCAGCAGCACTCACAAATCCTAAAGATCTGCGGGTTTCTTTTCTTCTGGGAAGATAGGAAAGAATGACTCAGAGGACATTTTCTTGATATATGCCCCGGCATGGATGAACCTTGAAGACACTATGTCGCATGAAATAAGCCCTTCACATAAGAACACATGTTATCTAATCCCACTCAGCTGAAGGACCCAGAGCAGTGTCCAGAGCCTAGTGTTTATTAAAGCGTTATCAGGAGCCGAGGGACATGTGAAGTGGGTAGCCGCATTTAAATAGCATGAGGTCCCTGTTTCAACGGATGGAAATTTTAGCAACAGATATCAGTGACAGTTCCACGGACATGATGATATAATCAATTCTGGTGAATTGCTATACGCATGGAAAACGTTCAATCGGTGCATGTTGTGTTCTCTATATTTTTTACAAAAAAATACATAAACTTTTTAACTGCCCAGTGTATAACTTAAGTGTCCGCCTGACTCTCCCCTTTAGCTTAGCGCAACTCTCTCCGACTGTTACCTCCACCCCCAGGAGAAAGCCATTCTGTCTCCTCTTGCCCAGAGGTGCCCTGATGGCCTAGTGGGCTATGCATTGGATGCTACAAGGTTAGGAGTTTGAATCCACCAAGGGCTAGAGGGGAAGTCTGTGGTGTTCCACTCCAGTAAACCGTTATGGTCTTGGAGCCCCAGGGGCAGGTTGTCCTACGGACCTCAGTGGCAGTGAGTTTGGTTCTTTTGGCCTGGAAAGAATCTGAGTTCTTCATTTTAGATGTAGATTGCGGTTGTGCAATATTCAGGCTGCTAGGAGACCAGCAGGGACTTCCAGGGATTTCAACACTCAAGAGGAGCCCTAGTGACACAGCAGGTGAAGCAGCACATCACTGCAGAATTTGAAAGGGGCGATCTGCTCCCCTCAGGATTTACAGCCCTGGGAACCCTATGGGACAGCTCGATGCTCCCTCACAAAGAGGAGATTTTCTGAGGATGGGGGTGCTTGTTAAATCAGGGGCAGTCTTTGAATATGCCTCCACATATCTCTCCCCCACCCCCAGCTATCACCTCCACCCTGTCCCTGTGTTGGAGTTGATTTCAGCTCACAGTAGGATTTGTGGTGGGTTTGACGCCTGGCCTTGAAGTAATCCACTGTGAACCAGGGCCCCTTAAAGGAGGGTCTAGAAGACAGAGGGAAAGAAGCAGCAGCAAAGACTTGCTTCTGCTTAAAGACGCCGCAAGCCGCTATCAACTCCACAGCTGCATGGAAATGCACATTAAAAAGCTACAGACGCTTGAAAGAGGACCTTCATCTGAGGTTGAAGGTCAGCCAGCATCTTGACAGTCATTCTTTTGAGACTTTGAACAGAGGGCACAGGTAAGCAGACTTCTGACCCATGAGAGAATAAAGGCATGTTGTTTGAAGCCGTGACTGCTTGGGAAATTGGTTAAGCAGTTGTGGAAGAAAACAATATTTCTCCTTCATGACTCAAAAAAGAGGATCGCGGTACTCACTTGTATTTTAATTTCCCAAAGAACTTGCAGAACAACCCGGTCAAGAACTGTATTGCTTGATTGTGGGACTTGATTGCTTTCTTGACTCATGGATTCGTTAGCATGTTGTTTGGTTTCCAAAGACTTTGGGGATTTTCAGAGCTCTCATGATTGGTTCTTCCATTTTACTCCTATTTCTCCCCTCTTGGCCATGATGTCAGTCTGGTCCTAAATGGTAGTTTTGCATATAAGTCCCACACTGCATTGCGGTTCTCTTTATTTTTTTAAAAAAAGACAAATAATCTAAGCACCTTTAAACACTAAGAAACATTCCCCTGCTTCTATTCATTCTTCTCTGGAAATCTACCTTCTTATCCAGGATTATGTTCCTTCTGCCTACACCCCCCTCTCCTGAATTAGAGCACCAGTGATACTCAGATGTATAAGAAAGACCTATACATCATGAAAAAGTTTACATCAGTGAAGCAGATCAGCCCAGTTCAACTCAAGTCTAAGGGTCAGATGGTAGTGGGAGGACCCTCTAGACACACAGCTGCTGGCAAAATGGGACTTTGGGAGAGCACAGGTTGGTAGGTGCAGAGTCACATGAATCCAAGATCAGCAGGAACATAGCCTGGCAGCAACAGCTCCCAGAGTCTGTAGGCCACATGGGCTGCCTGCCAGATGCAAGATCCAAGGAAGAAGAAGGGCAAGAGAGAGAGGCCAGTTCTCCACATGGTCTCTGAGACATAGGCCACACCCCCAAGGAGATCTCATTGGGCGGTGGGTGGCCTGACTGAGAGGCTGGACTGCACCCAACACTTGTCACAGGTGCAGACAGTGGACACAAAACCCCACTATCACAACCTCTGTGAATGTGGATTCTTTTTGTTGTATAACTTTCACCCTCCTTTTTTTATCTTCTGTTTTCAGACATTTTCACAAGGAATATCTTCACATTCACAGTTTCATGTTTTTTTCTCTGTGGCTCTAAAGACAAAGTACTATCAAGAGTATTTTGAAGGTAAATTTTACTGTACGTCCCTCTGTACCTAGCATGCTTTCTTTCCATGTCTGCTTTTCAAGATTCCTCTGTATCAATGGTTTGGAGCAATTGAACCGTGTTCCTCGGTGTAGTTTTCATTATGGTTGTGTGTCTGGGGTCCCTTGAGTTATTTTAAGTCTATGGGTTTCTAGTTTTCATCAGATTTAGAAATATTTCAGCCACTGTCTCTTCAAATATTTTTTTCTGCCTCAAACCCCTTTAAGGATATTATTTACAAGCAAAGTAGACTCCTTGAAGTTGCAGTTCATTTTGCTTTTAGTCTTTTTTGTCCCCTTTGTACATTTTTAAAATAATTCCTATCGGTATGATTACAAGCGCGCTACTCTTTTCTTGCTCAATGTCTAATTGGTCATTTATTCCATACAGTGCATTCTTTATCTCAGACACTTTCATTTTCATCTCCAAGAATTCCATGTGGATTCTTTGGATGTCTTCCTATTTCTAAGGCCTTCAATCTTTCCTCTTCCCCTTTGCACATATGTTGTTGCTGGTGGTAGATGCAATCCAGTCAGCTTTCACACATAATGACTCTGTACAAACAGAACGAACCACTGCCTGGTCCTGGGCCATATAACCATTATTGCTATGTTTTAGCTTATTGTGTCAATTCTTAAGGAACTTCCTCTTTTTCACGGACCCCCAACTTTACTAAATACCAGGGACTGTTCTTTCCTGATAACGTGTCCAAAATCCATGAGCATTCTGGCAACACGTCCTCCAAAGCAGAGGTGTTTGTTCTCCTGGCAGTCCATGGCACTTTGTGTATTCTTGGCCAGCACAAAAATTCAAATGCATCTATCCTTCCCTGATCTTACTTATTCCTTGTCCAGCCTGCACATGCACACGAGAGGGTTGAAAGCACCATGGCTTGGGTTAGGCATATTGTGTTAGTCCAGGTTGACTAGAGAAACAAACCCAGAGACACTCATCTGTGTGTAAGAGAGAACTTTATATCAAAGAGTAATTGCATATTGAGAAAATATCACAGCCAGTCCAGATCAAGTTCATAAGCCCGATATTAGCCCATGTGCTCTGTACTAGTCCATAGATTCTTCTATAGATTCATGCAGTGCATGCAATGATTCTGAATGCAGGGAGATGATAGACCAGTGGGTGGAAAGTTTTGTAGTGGTAAAAGATTCTCGGTGCTGACAGGGGGCTCCACGTGGCTCCTCCAGCTCCAGGACTCCAGTTCCATGTGGCTTGTCAACAAGAATGATTCCCAGGGAGATGAAGCAGAGAGTATGTGTCTTGCCTCCAGGGAGGGAGACAGGAGTTCCCAGAATCCTCAGGAGAAGGTCATGCCCACACAGAAACATGATTGGCTATGACCTGATTGACAGGCTAGACTCCACCCCTTCACAAGTTGACCACATTTTACTCCTCACAATGACATCTTTAACTCTTCAACACCTTCAAGACATCTTAAGCAACATAGTTGCCCAGTGTTGAACATTTATTGTGGATCCATGTAAAATGAAATGGTTGACAACCTCAAACTTTTCTCTGCTTATCATAAGATTGCTTATTGAACCAGTGTGCATCCTTTATATTTTAATAGATTGATATTTTCCTGCTCTTTGATTGGCTAGTGAGCTTGTTTGTTTTACTGGATGCTGAGATAGTTAGTTTATTGTGGTTTTATCTCTTTAGAGAACCCGGTCTAACACAGATGCTTTATAGTGTCGAATTTGTGTTGATGAGTCCTGGATATTTTGTATTTTTATAAATATTCTTGAGCTTCGTCTTGGAATGCAATGAAGTTACTCAGACATACATCCAGCCTTGCATTTTAGATTGATGAGGTGGGATCCTAACCATGTTTGTCGTTGGAGCTCTGGTGGCATGGTTGGTTGAGCATTGGGCTGCTAACCACAAGAGAGGCAGTATTGACCCACAAGCTAAAAGATGAGTCTTTATGCTTCTGTAAAGAGTTACAGTCTCAGAAACCCACAGGGGCAGTTCTTCCCTGCTGCATGGGGTCACTCTGCATTAGAATTGACTTCATGGCAGTAACTTTGGTTGGGGGTTAATTGCCTAGAATCAACTCCAAGTCACCGTGACTTTATGTACAATAGAATAAATTGTTGCCCATTCCTGAGATATTTTTCATTGATTGTGGTGGACTTGACATATTAACCATAGCATTATTTAGTATCAGGATAATTTTTTCACACTACTGAAACCAGAATTTTGAGTACTTCAACCTATGTCTCATGGTTTATGATGGCTCCTGGTTAACTGGGAGTATCAAACACAGAGTGAGCTCTGAGCTGTATGCCTTCTAATTCTCTTGGGTGGTGTGTGTATACACACACACACACACACACACACACATATACACACATGCCTCGGGCACCTTTTTCACATGCATGTGTTAACTAATTTTCTGCTGAATACTCAAAAGGACCTTCTGTTGATCCCTGGCTTCTCTGTCTCCTCACTTGTATTTTTCCATGAGAACTGTAGCCACCTTGTCCTCCCTGGGATCTCAGCTCCTTCTCCTCCATTCAGGAAACCTGGCTCCCCCAGGCCCTCCCCCCCCTCCTCCTGCCTGCACTGGGACCTAGAACCATCCTCCAGGCAGGTAGGGGAAATCAGGGGGATCATCTGATCTGTTTTCCTCAATGATCCCCTCATGACCTGGTGGCAATCCCTTGAAAACCACTGTGTCACAGACCTTATCTTTTAGATGTTTGCAGTGGAACCGTGTGGTAAGGTGCTGTGATTTGGAAGGGATTGCCTCTCCATGTCTGTGTAATGCCCACCAGATCACTGGGTGGAGCCAGGAAGCACTATGCAGAGGGGACTGGTTAGTTTTGCCATCCTGTTGGCATGTAAGAGGAAGCCACCTCAGAATCAGGGAGGGGGGAATATCTATCATCACCATCAAGAAGAGCCAACAGCAGACAAATGGCAGAGGAAGAGGAGGCACCAGAGGCCACAGCACCAAGACCTTGAGGCGAAGCAGAAAAGCCACTCTGAGATCATGAGGAAGAGTGGTGGGTTTCCTGGCCCACAAAACAAGACAGAGGCCAAGGAATCATGTGGCTGGGAACTCAAGGGCCAGGGAAAGATATGCCTGCCAACATGACTTAGAACAAGTTTTCAGACAAAAGAACGGAATACTTCACCATGTTGTAACCTACCAGCTTCCCTAATGACCCTCATATTCATGAGTATTGTTTGTGAGCTGAGTGTGGCCATGGCAAGGAATTACTGAAACCAGCAGAGTCGTGCAATGTCGTGGAACAGATGGTTGGTGCCAGAACGAGGCAAAGAAGGATGGAGGGTGGGGTCATGTATGCTTTGGGCTGGTATGAAATTGGATTATCCTTCTTCTTTGCAGAGCCTGGTCAAATGGGGGCCCCTTGGCATTTCTTCCAAGGGTACTAACTCTAATTCTTGTAACTTCCTCTTATCCAGAAGCATGTGGCCCAGATAGACTTCAGGGCCATGCTATATCACAGAAAAGAGCAGAGGCGGGAGGCATTACTCCACTGACTTTCTCAAAGCTGTCTGGATATATGGTCATCATACATTTGGTTTGGTTTTGGTTTCTCTGTTTCCCCTTGGGTTTCTTTTTCTGTAATAAATTATGCAATGAAACGAGATTAGACACCTTTAAAAAATTTTTCCTAACAGGATAGTGTAAAAATAAGAATTTTAAAATGCTGCTGGATTTAATTCAAACCAAACAAAAAGTATGAGGCTATGTATAATATATATGCATGTGTGTATTCACAAGTATCTATATACATGAGTATGTCTATATACATGAGTATATATGTATATGCACACATGAATATATATATGCGTATATATATGTATATACACACACACAAGTATATAGATATGACTATTTCCCTCTGGCAGGTTGAGGTAATATCACATCTCTGGACATTTGAAAATACAACCTGATTACACATTCTAGTGTCCTGGGCAATCTTCATCACTAATATTCCTGCTAATATGTTTCACTGTTGCCCTTTCAGTACTAAGCCGGTACACAGTCTAATTAATAGTCCATTGGGATTTGCTCTAGAGGAGAACAAGAAAAAGCTCAGCAGGAAAGTTTAAGGCCTTCCCACTATGGATATGTCTTCATTTACTCCCATCAAGCCTTCAGAGAGTCAGCTCTGAAAAGCATCGACAGTGCAGTTAGCTGTAAAACCTGTCAGAGGAAAGGAGCATTCTGGTTGCAGTGCCTGCTGGAGTGTCTGAGCAGTCATCTGCATTCCCCACCTGTGTGCCAAGTCGGGGGGGCGGGGAAATAGAGGGGAATTGCCATGAAATACAGGGTGCTCCTCTTCTGAGTGCTAGAGGAACACGGGGAGTAAGAAAGAGAGGGCTCTGGATGGGCAGGGTGAGTTTAGGGATGTCTGGTACAAACTCCCTTGTCTGTGCCATGATAAACTATCGCATTTATGACCCTTATGGAGCCGCAAAACTCATTCTGACACACAAAAAGCCCCGTGGTGCAGTGGATAAGCTCTCGGCTGCTAACTGAGTGGTCAGTGGGACAAACCCGCCAGCAGCTCCTTGGGAGAAAAGGCCTGTGGATCTGCTCCTACAAAGATGGTAGTCCATGAAAGTCTATGGGGCAGTTCCACCCTGTCCTACAGGGTCGGTGAACCTTTCTGGCCACGAGTCACCTTGATAGATGAGTGTGACAAGACATGATTCTCCTTGTAAAACAAGAACCAGATTACTCTACATGTAATCAGTCAATCCTATGAGCAATCGCTCTCACCTCATCCCTACACTTCTCCTCACGCACTCCTGGGCATGCACTCTGGCTTCTGTGCTGTCCTTTTCCAATGCCAAGTGACAGGGACCATCCTATCTGCCTGCCAATCTGTCAGTTGCAGCGATTTGTCACTGGCTGTCCCTCTGCGCCACTCCGATCACTCACCGTTATAAAGGGCATTTCCTCACTGCCCTTCCTGCCTCTTCCACTGAATGTTGCTCTCAAAAGACCCTGTTTCCCATCAAGATCACCTTCACAGGACCCTTATTTCAACATAAATTTTGAGGAGACCTAAGTCTTTCCATAAGCCGAGGCTATCATTATTGTCAACTGCCTATGACTAATGGGGATTATTAATAGTGACTTGGCTCCAACTCATGGCAACACTATGCATGGCAGAACAAAACGTTGGCCAGTCTGGAGTCATCTTTAAGATAGTTTGCATGCCTGAGTCCGCTCTTGTGTCTCTTGTGTATGTCTGGTGCCTTCCTTTTAAGGGGCTCATCTTCCAACACTATCCAACAGCAGCAGCCTGTAGGGATGCATAAGACTTTCCCTGACTAAACTTTGGAAGTAGATAACCAGACCTTTCTTCCTAGTTTGAAATCTCTGCTGAAAGCTATCCACTCTGGATGACCCTGCTGCTATTTGCTATCCCAGGAGTAAAACATCCAGCTCAGCCCAATACGTATGCCACCAGAGTACGAAAACCTGACACACACTGGGGTAGTGATGTAGGAAGATGATGAAGAAGCATTTGTGGGGAAAAAAATGAAATGGGCCGGGTCTAGGACACCTCTAAAAGCAGGATTGGTAAGAAGAGTTACAAAAACAGGGCCTCAATAAAAAATCCTACAAACATCCTGAAGCAGATTTATGTATCTGCTTCATTGGGGTGAGGAACCAAGGGGCTTTTTTTTTCTTTGGGGGGCCTAGACAGTGTGGTGCCATGCTAGACTTTTGTTGTTGTTGTTTTCAAGAAATTCAATAGCTTTTCTCATTCTAGTTCCAGCTGCATCTGCCTGACTCCAGCGCTCCTTGAATGCTTGTCAACATGGTAAATTCTTCCTACAGATAGGGACACAGGTGGGTCTGAGGCCAGTGTTACCTGCCAACCCTAGGACCTAGCAGAGCCTCTAGCATTTAGCACACACTTGACACATGTTGGAGAAACTTAATGTCACAAATCATTTCAGTCAGCAAGGATACTGGTACCACCTGGTGTGGGCATAGGGCTCCTTTAGGCACAGGGAACTTGAACATTGGCATTGAAGGACTGAGTTCCTCAATCTTAGTGGGGCCTAGTTCAGAGCAAATGCCTATATGCTCTCTGTGGTGTGGAAAGCTATCTCAACCTTTCCCTGTCCCTCCCATAAACAGTTCTCTCTCGTCCACCCTCACCATCAACACCCAACAACGACTCATACACTTGAGTTTCACAGACCGCCCACAGACAAGCATTGGCAACAACCTCCTTGTAGTGATTCCCCTAGGAGATCCAACAGATACTCTACAAGAGAAAAGCTATATACTTCTTTCTACTCCTTACTTTGTGACGCTCTTGTTATCTAACATTTTTTCATTTAAAAACAATACTAAAAAATAAGCCCCTGGTTATTTTGCACACCACCTACAATATATACTCGAGTATCAGCTGACCTGAATATAAGCCAAAGCACCTAATTTTACCACAAAAAACTTGGGAAATTATACTCAAGTATAAGCCTAGGTGAGGGGAAATGCAAAAGCTATTGGTAAGTTTCAAAATAAAAATAGATACCAATAAAATTACATTCATTGAGGCATCGGTATGTTAAATGTTTTGAATATTTATTTCAAATAAAAACAGTATACTAGTTCTGTAACTGGAAAAGAGGGTCAACAAAAACAATATGGTATCAACAATAACTATACATGCTGTGTTATTACTGCATGCGCGGCATTACTACATATGCTGCCTTTCCACATGTACACAACACACAGTTTCTATAGTTTGAGGCCTAACGCAGGCTGATGATATTCTAGAATGTGATAACATGACGGTTTGCATAGAGAAGCCTGTGTTAGGGCTTCTAGTATACATGCTGCATTGTGTATGCACCGTGCTACTGCATCCACTGCGTTATCGCATGTGTATGGGAAGTGCTAACGCAACACGTTCAGTGACACAGTGCATGCACAATACAGTGTGTATAGTATGAGCCCTAACACAGGCTGCTCTATGCAAGCATAGTCAGCACTGGGTCCAGATAGGGGTTAATAAGAAAATAAAACAAAATATAGCAGACTCAGTGTTTAAAATAAATGTACTTCATATCCAAGACCAGAGATATACCGGTACTTGTATTCAGCAAAGCTTGGGTAGAGCACGGGGGCGTGACCAAGCATGGGTAAGGCTGTAAAGTATCCGTCATTGGTCACAGCCCTGGAGAAGAGTGGGAGAAGAAGAGCAGCCGCATTCAACATTCATCTGACAAGGATGCGGTGCGCCCCAGGTCCCAGTGCACCCAGGCAGGCAGGTTCTTACCCAGTATGGCACGGACAACAGAGAGGCTGCTGGCATGCAGGAGAAAAGAAGAGCAGTGACTGATATCACAGAGGCTGCATGTCTGCAGATGAGCGGGGGAGACCAGAGAACACCCGCACTGCACTGGAGAACAGGTAAGTGGGAACCACACTCGAGTATAAGCCAAGGGGGGCTTTCTCAGCATAAAAATGTATGAAAAACTCAGCTTAAACACAAGCATATACAGTAAGTCATGCATGTCAAGCCTTGAAACAAAAGCCATGCTGGTTGTGATGATTAAGGCTATGTTTCAACGTGGCAGAGTCATGATTGTCAGTGGTTTGGTGATTGGATAGCAATGTGATTTGGCACGTGATGTAATCATCCTCCATTTGGGGATTTGCTGTGGCCACCCTCCATTTTTGATTAATGTTGATTTTTTGCATAAGGACTTGGTCCTTCGAACCTAACCTAACCATGCCAACAAGTGGCAACTTAAGAACTCATGGCTATCAGGTTGATTCAGAATCATAGCAACCCTGTAGGGGGTAGAATAGAATTGCTCTTATGGATTTCCAAGACTATAAATCCTTACAGAAGCAGACAGCCTTCTCCTTCCCCCAAGGAACAGCTGATGAGCTAGAAATGCTGATCTTTGGGCAACAACCCAATATGTAGTGGGTGTAATTTCTTTCTCAGTGATTTTGACGATCAGATTCGCACACCAACCTATTCTGAAGAGACCAGGCAACTCGCGGTGGCTGCACTCACCACAGAGCTTTATGAAAGAGAACTGAGAGGGAAGGAGCAGGAGCAGCAGCAGGGAATCATGGGACTCATGCAGCCCCCACCCACGCTCAAGGGGCTGCCTCTCTGGAAGAAAGGCGTTGGCGACATCCGTCACTGGTGACAAGAGCAATTTTTCAGTCAATTTGAGGGTGTATGACATACAATATGTGATCCTGTGATGCTGCTGCTGCTTTTTTTTTTAAAGAGAACTTTTTGGCTTAATACATTAGGGTACAGGGCAGTTGAGCTATTAGGTTTAAAAATAGGATGGGATCAAATTTCTGCCTAAAACCATCGTCTGACAAAACAAACATTCAAATTTTATTCAAAATCATTCAGCAATTTTTTTTTCTTCGCTGGTGGTGATTACTTTGGTATGTTTAAGGACTCTGGGTCAGAATTTTGTCTACTTTACAATAATGTAGGTTGACCCCCAAATGTCAGATTATAACTCAAATCATATAATTGCCATGGATTTGCCATCAGCTACTAATCTAAAGATCAGTGGTTAAAACCCACCTGTAGCTCTGAGGGAGAAAGATGAGGCTGTTTGTTCCCATGAAGACTAAGAACCCTATGCAGAGTAGCTATGAGTCAGAATCAACTCAATTGCAGTGGTTTTAGTTTGGATTGGTTACTAACCTAAAGGTTGGAGGTTTGAACCCAGTCAGCGGCACCATAAAAAAAATCCTGGACATCTGCTTCCTTAAAGATGACTGACCAGAAAACCCTATAGAACACAGAGAACCCTATAGAAGCACGTGGGGTCACCATGAATTGCAATAGTCCAATGAAACAAGATTGATTTTTGTTGATATTTTCATGTGATGTTAGTCCGAGTAGACGAGAAAAACAAATCCATAGAAACTCATATTTATATAAGAAAGAGGTTTTGTATGCAAGAGGAATTGGACATTCAGAAAACATCCCAACCCAGTCCAATCCAAGCCCATAAGTCTGATATTAGCCCATATGTCCCATACTAATCTATAAAGTCCTCTTCAGACTCATAAAACACATGCAATGACACAGAATTCAGGACAATCACAGGCCAGTGGGTATAAAGTCTTTGGATCCAGTGGCGCTGTAAGCATCTCAGTGCTGCCAGGGATCTCTACATGGCTTCTCCGGCTTCAGAGGTCTGGTTGCATCAGGGTAGGTTCATGTGGCTTCTTAAGCTCAGGGCACTAGTGTAGTTCCATGTGTCTTGTCAATTGCAGTGTCTCCCAGGGAGTGAGCAGAGAGTCTCTCCTGCCTCCAAGGAGGAAAACCCAGACTTCCCAGGAGTCTCAGGAGAAGGGAATATCCACACAGAGACCTCATTGGCTATGACCCGATTGACAGACTAGACTCCTCCCCTTCACTCTTAATCCTCTCAAGTACCAAATTGACACCAGATGATGCAATTGCCCCACATGTATTAAAAAAAAACTACTAGGGATGACACATTTCTCATGCCTTCTTCCGATGTTTCCATGTTATCCTCTTCATGATAACCCCAGGTGGAATACATGATCCCCTTTCCCATTTTAAAGATAGGTAAACTGAGAGTCAAGAAAGTGAAATGTAGTGCCTTCCCAAGGTGAACGTCAAAGCCGGGTAGTGGCCTCCAGAGGCCAAGTTCTTTTCTACTCTCTGCAGCTTGTCACTCTGTTCCTTTGCCAAGAATACCTTGAAGCGCTGGTTAAATCCCAGCCTCTGGGGCATTTAGTGCGCTCATGTTCCGGCATCTGCATTTCCGAGGAGCAGCCAGAAGCGGTTCTAGAGCAGACCAAAGCACCTCCTTTGGAGAATCAGAGCTGCAAGGATACAGCATATTCAGCATGGCCTCGCTGGATGCAGGAGAGACCTGAGATTAACTGACCTCCTCGCTGCTGTTCCCCTGGTCCACCACAGGGTTGGGGACGGAATCTAGCCACTTCCCACGGCCTTCAGTGGAGGAAGAAGGAGGGGTGGAGATGGAAGCTCCGTTCTTCCTGAGCCTTTCAGTACTGCCAGCAGCCAAACTCCCCTGGAGCGCCCAACAATATGTTCAAGGCCAGCCTGGAAAAATCACACTACTCATCTGAAAAGTCGCAGCGATTCATGCCCACATACTGCCAAAATTGGAAGCCGTGAAACTCATTTAAATACTGCTTTTATTTCATTGTGAGAACATCCGTGTGTGGAAATTGCCACGGGGGACCTTAAGATCCGGGGCCGCGTTCTAAACCAGACCCTTGCCTTTGCAGCTGCCACATGGCCAGCATAGTCCCTCTTTTTACACACCCGCATCAGGCCCCGGGCGCAGCCCTTAGACCCATATAATTAGACCTTAACCCGAGACAGCCGGGGCTCTTAATGGGAGCTGTGAAGAGAAGCCTTCAGATTCTGTGAGATTATTACGGGAACATTTGCTGTGGAGCTGCGGTCCTCTGAGCCATTGCCTCTGTAGTCACACAGTTTGTGTGGGGTGAGCAAACTTCGGGATTGCGGGATTCCTGCCAAGGCTCAGAACACAACCAGTCCCCTGTTTGTGGGCGTATTTACTGATTTCCAGTTGTTCTCTGCAAGAATCTGCCATCCCCTCCAGTCCCTTAAAGGGATACCGCAGTAGCTTGCACTGTGCCTTGGGATGCAACTCCATTCAACCACGACAGATGTCATTTTCAGGGAGCACACCCGCATAGTTTGATGGTACACATTTTGTGACTTTTTTTTTTCTTTTAAAGTTACAAAGAAAAAAAGGGAGGAGGCACCATGTTCTTTCTGTAATCGTGGTTTTTCTTGACTGTACAGCTCTCTAAATGTGCCGAGTGCTGTTACTGAGGCAACCTGCCCCAGCAGATTCCAGAGATAGAAACTCCGGAGGCTCCCTCACAGCTGAGCAGCAGTGGGGTGCGCGCGTGCGCGTGTGTGATTATTTTCCAGAAAGACGATGTTTGGGTTGAAATGTCTGACAAAGGGGACGAGAAGAACTGGAAGAACGCCAGTGCTTTTAAATAAGGTCCTTCGATTCATGATGATGTTCCAAGTGCCACCGGCTCCAGAGAGTTGCGTGTTCTCTCTTGGCTGATTTTTTTCTTCCAGTACCTCCATGCTCCCTGCATTGTGTCTCAGTATGCAGAATGACAGACCATCACGGTGAAGTTTTTGCTCCCCACTGGACAGCCCTCCCACAGAGAGGGGTGCCCCTGCAAAGCAGGGGAGCACTTTATCAGCGAGTGAAGCCACTGCCAAAAATGTCCTACAGGCCCAGGAGTTCTGTTACTTCACGAAGACCAAACCGCCACCCACCTGGCAGCTTCTGCCCCTCCAGAAATCATATTCGCCCTTTCAGTACTGTTAGGGCTCCACGTGAGGATGCAATCACCTTATGGAACTTAATCAAGGACCAGCAGTCTCTATGCCCTGAAAGGTCAGCTATTATACAGCTTAGGTGTTCCAGGACGTAGGGTGACTGCCATACCCAACTCTGCTGCCGGTGCTCAAAAGCAGCCTCCGACCATCTGTAAACAAATGCACATAGCTGTATTCCAGCAACACTTGATTCGTGGCGCTGCACCTCGGATTCCATGTCATGTTCCTGTAACAGTAAGCATTCTGTTTTTGAGAGTTTCTCAGTATGGTGAGCACACAGGGGTGAAGGTATGACAACTCCTCAGATCTAATAACCAAACGCCTTAAGGGAGTGAGCCATTCAAACCTTAGTCTTGGAGGGACACCAAGGTCAGGTGACCTAACAGTCCACCAAGACAAGGTTCTGCATCCAGCTCTGGTGAATAGCAACTGGGATCTGAAAAGCTGTGGACAGCCACGCGAGATGCAACCACTCGTCTCTCCATGTCTGCTGGAAAGCAGAGTGATGTTGTTGTTGTTGGTTATCTTCTGGGGCTCTGGCTCACGATGACCTAATATATACCAGAACAAAATGTTGCACGGCCCATGCCGCCTCTGAGAGCTTTGATATGTTGGAGTACATTGTGTGGCGATTGAGTCCGTCCACCTCATTGTTTTCATCTGCCCTCTGCTTTATGTCCTTTTCCAGTGATTAGTCTTTCCTGAGATCAGACCCAAAGGAAGGAAGCAGAAGTCTAGTCATTCTTACTTCTAAGGAGCTTGGTGTGTTCCTTCTGAGACCGTTCCATCCAATCTTTTGGCAGTATATTTAATATTCCTTGCCAACACCAAATTTTGAATGTGTCACTGCTTCTGTATTCTCTTTCTTTCTTTGACTCCTATTATCTAGCTTTCTCATTGACACAACAGTGCTTGCTGAAAGGGGAAGGAATTGAGGGACTTGCTGATGAAGATCAAGGGTTGTAGCCTTCAGGATGGCTTACAAATCAGTGTATGGAGGATCAAACTCCTCACAACTGGACTAATAGGTAGGTAGCAGCATGATAAATGGGGGGAAAAGGGAGTGGAATTATCAAGGATTTGTGTTACACAATCGATGCGTGGAAACAACAGGCAAGAGATCAAAAGACTTATTCCATTAGGTAGATCTGCTGCACAAGACCTTTTTAGAGTATTGAAAAAGCAAGATTGTTACTTTTCTGACAAAGGTGTACTTGACCCAAGCCATGGAATTCTCCATTGCATCATACGTATGTGAAAGTTGGGTACTGAATAAGGAAGACTTGGTCTATTTGAATGGTGGTGCTGGAGAAGACTATTGAAAGTGCCATAGATCGCTAAAAGGACAAACCAATCTGTATTGGAAGAAGTAAAGCCATGTGCTCCTTAGAGGTAAGGATGGCAAGACTTTGTCTAGGCAAGCCACATGTTGGCCCCCACCCTCTCTGAGATAGATATGATGAGGGAGTTAAGGCTCAGGGAGGCTGAGTCAGATCACCAGTAAATGGCAACCGTGTCTGAGCCGCAATTTTAACACACCACTGTGAATGTCTATGGACACCTGTAGGTTTCTTATTCCAATTGCTGAAACCATCATGGTGTTTGCGGCATCAGTTTTCCTTAGAACCTGAGGGCCCTGGGGGTTCAAGCCTCAGAGAGCCAGTTACTGGGAGAATCATTATCTGTCCGTTGCCCACGAGTAGACTTGGACTCATGCTGACCCCAGAGTGGAGCTGAGCTCTATGGGATTGGCAGTTACTGCTTTCTCCAAACTAGGTCACAAAGTCTACTTTCCTGAGCTGCTCTGGATGGAATCCGACCTATTGGTCAGCAGCCACCCATGTTAGCCATTTGCACTTCCAGGGACTCCTGGAAGAAACATAGTGAGAATGTTGGGAGACCTCACACTCAGTTCCACCGAGAAGGGACAGGCTGCAGACGCTGTTAGCAGATGACATGAATGAATCAAGGTTGGTCAGCCTTCCTAGCCTCCTAATTTGAATTAATCAAATACATGTAAAACACCCCGAACACTCCCCAGGACATAGCAAACATTCACAGACATTAGCTGTTACTGTGCTAATCAGCCAGTTGGAAGATGTTTATGAATAAAGGTTGGCACCTAACTTTCTATTCATGGAAAGAATATCAGTAAACTTGGTGAACTGGATGCTGGAATCAGAATGGACTTCTATGAGAGTGTCCACTTCTTAGGAAAGATGGGCCTGAATTGAAATGACAAAAGTTTACATGAGGGATTGTAAAAACCCACTGGCGGTACAGTGGTTATGCCTTCTAGTTTGGCAGATCTAAACCACCAGCCACTATAGTCGGGGGAAAGTCAAGGCTTTCTACAATCTCAACAACCCACAGGGCCTGTTCGGCCCTATCCTATAGAGAGAGTCCCTACGAGCCATGAACTACTTGATGGCAGTGAGTTTGCTCTACAATTTGATAGCATAATTAACAGTAGTCGGAGTTGTGCAATGGTTAAAGAACCATGGCTAACTAGTGGAAGAAAGATGTGGCAGTCTGCTTCCATAAAGATTATCACCTTGGGAACCATACTGGGCAGTTTTACATTGTCCTATAGGGATTCTAGGAGTCAAAATGGGCGCCTTGGAAGTGGGTGTGCAGTTTGGTTGCAGGAGGCTGACCCTGCCCCATGTACCTTTGTTTCCTAATACTGCAGGGAGACAGAACTGCTCTCTGGCTTGCTCTTGTCCAGACAGGTCAACATTCGAGCCCAGCAGAGGGAAGGGAAAACCCTGACTTGAGGGACTTTAGGATGACCCAGTAACTCACCAAGATCCCTTCTGTACTGGTGCAGAGAAATATTGACAAGTGCCTGTTTTGGCGTTGGTGGTGCTGTCAGGTTAATGTTGGTCAGCAGTTCAAACCTATCGCTCCATGAGAGACAGTTGAGGCTAACTGGTCCTGTAAAGAGTTACAGCCTCAGACCCTATATAGTGTTGCTATGAGTCAGGATCCCCTCTGTGGCAGCTGGCAGTATGGCTGTGAGTCTCCAACTTGTAATTTTATACATGAAAGTAATTACTGGATTGAGAAAATATTAATTAAAAGCCACCCTTTTAGCCTTCATATGTCTCACAATGCTGAAACTCTGTGGGTTTTCTGACTTGTAACTGAGAGTAGAAAGCCCAGTGTTTTTCCCAAGGAGCTGCTGGTGGTTTCAAACTGCTGACCATGCAGATCACAGCCCAGTGGGTAAACCACTACCCTGCCAGGGCAGTCCTTCAAACGTATTGCCTACTAAATTTCATCCGAAAAATTTTCATTATCCTCACTTATTTTTCCTTTCTTCCATTTTCCCTCCTTTTTACTTGATGTCCTTTGGAAGTACAGATTTATAGTCAAAAAATTCTCTGCCATGTGTCAAAGAGGCAACCAACTGTGACAGCATCACCCATCAGGGAGCTTGTTAGAAACATGTCATTTGGGGGACACAAAATCTATCAAATCGCCATCTGCATGCCAACAAGATCTCCAGGTGCAGTGAATGTCCAGGTGCACATTGAAGTTTGAGAGGCGTCATGAGTCAGAATGGAGTTGATGGGAGTGAGTCTGATCTTTACAACAGCTTCACCCCTCCTTGGTGAACCTTGGGCTTAAGAAAAAAATACTGGGGATCCAATGAGAACCCGCTTTATTTGCCCTGTAATTCTTGAGATTGTTCAGACTGAAGAAAAAAATCAACTCTCTTAGTCAAACTTTCAAATGCCCACTTTGAAGAGAATTAAACGTTTTGCCTGTTGAGCAGTTGTCAAAGAGGAATCAGGCGATCCCAGACCCACGCGGGGCAATAAAGGACCCACGGCACAGATCCCTGGTATACAGTCGCAGTCGCAGCTCCAGAGCAGAGGCACGCAAGAGGCAAACGCAGCCTGCCACAGGAGAAGGAAGTGGGAGCCACGCCATACCCCAGTTTTCCTGAACGGAAGGGGAAAGACAGGATTGTGCTGGTGGATTTTTAATAGCTGGCTCTCTGAAAAAGAGTAAGAGAAAACACTCCTCTAATTTGCTGATTTTCATAATGCATATATTCCCACCATGGCTCATTTTCAAACTACCAGTCAGAATTC
The DNA here is from genome assembly GCF_050624435.1 of Tenrec ecaudatus. NCBI lineage: Eukaryota > Metazoa > Chordata > Mammalia > Afrosoricida > Tenrecidae > Tenrec > Tenrec ecaudatus. The sequence continues at coordinate 298,251,864 of NC_134530.1, read as the reverse complement.
TCCAGAGAAGCAGAAACAACACGATACTTACTGTGGATAGTATGTTAGTTTCTCAGTCCTGCTTGTTCGTTTTCATCACAAGGGGGTGGGTTTAACGAACAGAAATGCATTGTGTCCCAAGTTAGGATGTTAGTAGTCTGAAATCGGGGCTCTGGCTCCAGGGGATGGCTTGCGCTCCCTTTCCGCCCTCTAGAGAAGGTCGTTTTACAGGTGCAGTCCCCTGATGATCTCCACGTGCCATCACTCTTCCCAGCTCTCCTTTCTTGCTTCTGGGCATAAGTGTGATTTCTTGATATCGCAAAACACACCTTACACTAGTGGTTCTCAACCTTCCTAAAGCCAAGACCGTTTACTACAGTTCCTCGTGTTGTGGTGACCACTCCAAAAATAAAATGATTTCTGTTGCTACTTCATAACTCATTTTGTTACTGTGATGAATCAGATGACCCCTATGAAAGGGTTGTCGACGCCCAAAGGGGTCACGACCCACAAGTTGAGGACTGTTGTCCACTGATAGCGCCTCATTTACATATCAAGCAAGTTCTAGTCCTAGGTGAGATTATTCCCATGGGCCCAAGGATGCAGATTTCCAATGCACTTGGGGGGTATATAGCTCAATATAACACAAAACAACTTAATTGCTTTGCTTTTTCATTCTATTTTTCCACCAACATTTTGATACCAGTGTGTGTGCATGTGTGTGTGTGTGTGTGTGTGTGTATGTTTAGGAATTGCTCCTGTGACTATCTTCTTATCACTGCCATTGAGTTGCTTTTGACTCACAGCCACCCTTTAGGATGGGTAGAACTGCCCTTGTCGGGGTTTCCAAGACTGTAAGTCTTTACAGGAGGAGAAAGCCTGTCTTTCTCCTGAGGAGCTGCTGGTGGTTTTGAACTGCTGACCTTTCAGTTAACAGCCCAACACATAACAAGTACACTATCAGGGCTCTTGGCAAACCCATGGATCCTGTGACAGCCTGGAATCTCTAGGAGTCCTGTTTCTAAAATTGGTAGCCAGCCAAGCTGCCTATCTATAGTCTTAAGAGAGAATACTTTTCCCCCCGGGGAACCTGTTTTTGTTTGTAAGCTTTTCAAATGATTGAATGAGACCCACCCCTTTACCCATGCTCTGGATGTTTCCTGAAATGGGGTGTACTACCTTCTGGGGGCGCTGGAACTATCCAGGATGGAGGTTGGGCAATGCCCACACTTTATCCTGGCTTATGGGCTATGATAGTACCGGAGTTTTTTCCTGAAAAGGGCAGTGGTAGGCCAAATAAGTTTGGGAGCTTACTTAAGGTCAGCTGACTTCAATGTGAATCACATCAACAAAATATCTGCACAGCAACCTCTGGCCTAGTTTTGGCCATCAGACTGATGCCACTGAAGGGGAAGTAGAGAGAGATGCTCAGAGACTCTTAAGTCGATGGTATTCCCCAGTCAGATACAATAAATAGAAATAAATGTCAGAAAATGAGTCATGGTAAATGGAATCATATAATTTTGAGAAGTGCTAAATTCTGAGCACTTCATAGTTAACACGATTCATATCATTGCAAGTTCTTGGAACTTACATTTTAAGAATGGCCACGTTTAACAACTAAGTCCAAATAGTCCTGAAAATGTTAACAATAGACTCTCTTGAACCTGTGTGGCCAACTCCAACTCCAAATTTCCACTCCTGGAAAAGGGGTATGTTTACAACGTTACCGCTAGAGGAATCGAATGTTTGAGAACAGGGGCTGGAAAACTAAAGATTCATGTGCCATACTCTCTTGGTTGGTACATGTGACTCTGAAGTACAATCAAAAAATTGTAAAGGATGTTATTTAGACAATTATGATTTCATTTCTTTGTTAAAATGTATTCATGGCTCTCAAATAGTCTTTAAGTTATTGTGAGGGACAGGACTGGCTGTTCCACCTCAAAAGTTTGGGAGCCCCATTCTAGAAGATCCCTGTGTCACCTGCTTTGTCCTGGTGGACAGCTGCTCACAGATTGCCAAAAAGAAGAATATCAAAAGTAGCCTGTCATATTGCACTCACACCTTCGTGGGAGTTTCTAAAGAACATGGCACGGGTGTTCTTTGTGGTGGAGTATTCTGGCTGAGGATTCCCAGTTTCTACTGGTGCTATTTCATTCGGCTTATAGCAACACCCATGAATTAGTGCCTTCACGGCTGTTCCCCCAAACACTAATTTAGTCATTGGTAGGCTTCAATATGAATTTTTATCTCCTCTGTTTTACCCCCCTCGCTTTTCCTTTTTCCTGAAATACAAGGGAAAAACGACAAGCAACAGATCCAAGCAGTTCCGAGGGAGAGGGGAGTAGCTAGTGTGTGATTAAATGCGACAAAGGAAATAATCAGCTTTGTGTAGCAGTTCCTTGGTTCCTTTGGATCTGGGATTCTTTCCTATCTAAGACTTCTTAGTTGCCTTGGGGCTTTTGTTGTTCTTGTTTTTCAGTGTTGTGGGGACAGGCACTGCTTGAGCTTCTGATCAGGCTCTGGAGTTTTGGGCCATGTCGCCACCTGCCTCAGAAAGGGAGCTTTGGAAGTCCCCCGCAGGAGGCAGTTTTTAAAAGAACCCAGCCAGGAAGTCTTACTCTCCCTACCCTTTGATCTGGAGAAGGCTGAAATTTGCACCCCAGTTGTGGCCTCCAAGCCTTCAACTGTGGAGTTTCCAGTTACAAACACTTGGTGGCATCCCAGGTGTGAGGGTGAGGAGGTTTATTGTGGCAACAGTTCCCAGCAACTGCCCCAATGCCCAAGCGATGCCTTCTGCTGAGCCTGTGCAGATGGAAGGTGGGAGGGGCGAGACGCTCAGGGGCGCAAGGAGAGGCAGCCCTGGACAGGTGGCCGGGGTTCAGGACTGCCGCAACAGTTGGACACACGAAGAACTGGGCCAGAGACACCGCGTCCCGCGTATAGCATGGGTTGTGGACCTTCCCAACCCGTAGAAGAAAAGAGACAATTCCCCGCGCCCAGGAAAGGCTGGCTGGAGGAGAACAAGGTAAAAAGAAAACAAATAACCCGGATAGGAGGCTTATGCCCGTTGTATTGTTTTTTGTTTACCATCCTGTTTGACCTTTGAGGCTTTGCGTCTTCCATGCTTAGGGGTGCCTGTAACTTGCTGGGAAAAAGCCCCTTCCTAACACAGACACACACACACACACACACACACACACACACACACACACACACACACTCACATACCCCTACCCCACCCCTGGACTTCCAGCCCATCTACACTGTGTGAGTTGTTAGAAATGGCACCTTTAACTGCTAGCAATTAACTGCTGGCTCCAACAGGTCTTCATGCTGCTCTGGACCAGCTTTTAAAGTCTGTAGCATGTAATGCTTCTAGAAAAGAGGCTAGAATAAGGCAGAGAGGTGGGTTCCGCCCAGAGGCGTGGCTGGCTGATTCTCAGGAGAATGTGGGAGTGCCTGGGATCTGCTCTATATTGTTGACTTCCGGAAACCCCCTAGGGAGTTACCTAGAGCTGAGAAAGATCTTAAAAGCCATCTGGCTGAATTCTCTAGCTTCACAGAAAAGGACTCTCAGGCCCAGAGAGGTGGGCATCTTGCCAGGAACTGCACAGCTTGTTTGGGAAGAGAGCTGGGGAGAGCATCTAGTTAGCTTCCAAGAGCCTCATTCCAGAGCTCTTTCCACTTTTCGTGTGGGAAAATTTTTAGGGTGGAAGAATTGAGCTAGTGAAGGCAAGCACCAGGGCCATGCTTTCTTTCCATTCTCACCATCATCAAGAGCCCCTTGAGGTCCCTTCCAGGAAGGTGACCCAAGGGTAGGTTTGCCAGTTAGTTGCCATCACTCAACTCAGACCCCATATGTGTCAGAAGAGGATAACTACTCTTTATAGCTCTTTCAATGCCTGGGTGTTTGGAAATATACTGCCTGGCCTTTCTTCTGAGATGCTTCTGCGTGGACTTGAATCTCTCTTCTTTTTAACTGTTTGTACCACCCAGGGCCTTCAGTGAACATGTCACCATATAATTCAGCATCAAAAGCAGGCCACTTTTGAGTTAATAAGTTTTCCTACACAGTCTGACGTCAGCCCGGACCCTCTTCAACAAAGCAGGATAAATGGCCATCCGGCCCGCAGAGCATTTGAGGAGTACTATGCAAACATTGACCCAAGGATGAGTAGGTGCCAGTGTGGACCCCTATTGAGTGTGAGGTCTGTCTGTCCGGCTCTCTCAGAACATTAAAGAGATGAACAAAAGACTAGTGGAGGCAGAGATGCAGGATTAGTAGCTGGTGCACTCAGAGATGCCTGCCCTCAGCATGCCCATCTTGAAACATGTTTTCTGCTCTTCATCGGAGCACTCTCTGCACCTGCAACCGCTTGCCCAGTCTTTCTGCTTCTTTATGGCCATTCTGACCACTCGACAGGACACAAGGCTACCTATCTTCCAGAGGAAAACCTTCTGTAGCATGCAGATCTCTTTACAGATTGGTCCCAATCCTTCCACTTTACTGCAATGCAAGGAAAATACAAATCTTCACAACTGCACCAATAAACAATACCATGATAAATGGAGAAAAATGGGAGGTGGCAGCAATTTCATTTTATGTGAGTCCACAGTCTGTTCATTGAAGCAGGAGTCAAGAAATGAAATGATATCCTGGTCTCAGCAAGTCTGCTGCAGAATATTTCTTTGAAGGGTTAAAAGGAAAGCTGTCACCTTGAGGGATAAGGTGCACCTGACCCACGCGATGGTATTTTCCATCACCTCATATACATACAAAATCTGGATAATGAAGACTGAATAGTTGATGCCTTTGAGTTATGATGTTGGCAAAGAATATTGAATACATCTTTAGACTGCTAGGATAATGCGCCACGCTGTCATGAAACAAGTCCAGGTAGAACGTGCCATGCGGTTGAGAATGGAGACTTTGTCTCATTACTTTGGACATGTTATCAGGAAGGACCAGTCCCTGGTGAGCATCATGCTTGGTAGAGGGTCTGGAAAAACAAAGACCCTCCAGGAGATGAATTGATAATAGTGGCTACAACAATTAACTCAAGCATAACAATAATTATGAGGGTAGCACAAGCCCAGGCTGTGTTTCATTCTGTTGCCATAAGGTCACTGAGTCAGAACCAACTTATTGGAACCGAACAGCATAGCAACTTTGTCTCGTGTTATCATCTCTTCTAGTTCCAATGTCCTCACCACAGACTCGGTTTGGCCAAACTAAGTGTGTGTTCAGTTCCTAGAGGCTTCTTCACACCAACACACCTCTACTGTCTATATCCCCTTCTTCTAGAGTGCCCTACCCTGTTTGTCTAAGGACTGTGTCCTTGAACACTAGTGGTGTTACTCGATTATCATGTGATTCATGTTTCTTTAAAGGTCCTTCTATGTAGGTTTATGAGCTTGTTGAATACCGTTGAACTCCCTTCGCCAGGAGTGTCAAGTTGACATAAAATCATCTGACTACCACACCTGGCATGCCAAATTTTCCAAAAGCCTGCAAGGATTCCTGGGTTCCTTCCCAATTTTCCTGATTAAGTTGGTCCTCTCTTTTCACTTAGAATTTTTGACCAATCTCCTGACTTATCTCCTTGCATCCTCTCTGCCCCACTTACCTCCATTAACCACATGATCCAATTGCTCCACTCCTGGTCTCGAGTGATCTAAAATGAAATCTGATCATGCCAGTTCTTTGTTGAAGAACATCACCAACCCATTAGCAAAGCCCATGAACCAGTGGCCAAGAATGTGACTCATTAGATTTGATTTCTGGACTCATGACTTATTGGTTCGGGTGAGCTCGATCAAATTCATTAAGCTCCCTCTACCTAAGTGTACTATCTGTAAAGACAATACTATTTATTTTAGAGTTGATGTGATAAGTAAATAAAGTCAATTACCATAAAGTGCTCATAACAATATCATAAACAAAATAAGTGTTTAAAACTGATTAATACAAAGTATAATGTATTACATATACTAGAAAATGGTGTTAAAATATTATTATAAGACCCTATCTGTGTTTCTCTCAGTGAAATGCACCGCCCCCAGAGGCCCTTGAATGATCCAGGGTGGTTACAAAAGCAGACAGCTACACTTCAGCTGTTCAAAACCACCAGCTCTGTTCTGAGTGAATAAGATGAGGCTTTCAACTCCTGTTAAGAGTCACAACCTTGTAAACCCACAGGAGCAGTTCTGCCCTGTCCTATAGGGTGACTATGAGTCAAAATAGACTCAACAGCAGTGAGTTTAGTTTTGGATTTTGATCTCCAGTGTTTACTGCATGCCTTGAATACATCTTGAATGACTCCATGTTCCTTCCCCAGATTCCTTAATGTCACCTTGGCTCCTAGGAGTATAACTAGGAGAGTCAGCAAGATGAAAATTCCATATCAACACAACCTAAACATAGACTCAGAATTGACCCAGGCATATATAGTCTGCCCCCATCCAAGCACTTATGTTTGGAAACGTGTTCTGGAAAACAATCTGAATATTATTGTCATTAATTAAATACTCTATAGTCATCAACATGATCATGCTTCACCCCCTGCATTAATTCATTAGTCTCTCAAAGCAGCGCACTGCTTCTCAGCATTCAACAATGTCTTTAAAGCAAAATGAGCATGTTTGCTTTGCAAAATGTTTGTGTCTTGTAGCTGAACCCCCTTAAAATGGGCAAACTTCTTGGGACCAGTCAACGAACGTTTTAATCACTTTCACCTGACTCTAAATATTAAGAAGGGAATGAGAAGCTTTTCTTCATTGAGGAAATGCCCTTTTACTATATGAATAGCCCAGAGCTATTTGTGTGTTAAGAGAAGGAGGCTAGATTGGATAAAAAGATCCCCAAAGATCCTTTAGAATTTTACCTAATATTTGATATTCTTGTGTATTCTGTTAAGAGCCTAAATTAGTCAAGTAGCCTAAATTACTTCCAAAATCCAATTTTGAAAAGGACTGGATTTTGGAAGGTTGTCCTATGTTGCCATGCCTATTAGAAGTAAACTTGAAAAGAATTTTAAAAAAGTAGGATTGAAAACAAATCATCAGCGGGCAAGTCAAAAGGCATTGCTATGAAATCCTCATTAGGTGCCATCGAATTGGTTCCAACTCATAGCACTCTATGTAAAACAGAATGAAAGCTTCATTAAACAAACGTATCAAGCTGTGAAGTCATTGTTCCTCAACTTAGCCACGATCTAGGTCTAAGAACTTCTGAAGGCACCATTTCCATCTTTCTACCCCTCCCACTAAGAATGCTGTCCTCTTTGATTTCCTCTACGTTAAATTACCAGTTCGAGAATGCTCGAGGGACTCAAATTATGCACCTTTGAGTTGTTCTTTGACTTGGGAACCAAAAAGAAGCCTGAAAGGTCAAGATCAAGGCTGTACGGAGGACAGAGTAAGGTTTTCCAGTCAAGAGTGAAACGGGAATGTTGTTGGGATAGGAAAAATTCCTTGGCACAACTTTCTTGGTCATTTTCACTATGATGCAGTTTCTCCATTTACTTAAAACCTCTTGCTGATAAGCCCCCATGATTCTTGGTCCTCCAACTTTCAAGAAACTCTATCAAGATTACCAGGAGGGAATTAAAGGAAAAAACAAGTCACCATGGCCTTCCAGCCTTGAATTTAACGGAGCCAGTAGGAGCCCTGTTGGTGTAGTGATGACTCATTGGACTGCTGACTGCAAAGTCAGCAGTTCCAAACCACCAGCCGCTCCATGGGAGAACAATGGGGCTTTCTACTCCCATAAAGAGTTGCAGTCTCAGAAACCCACAGGGAGCAGTTCTGCCCTGAGCTATAGAGTCAGCATCAACTGGATGACAGTGAGAGTAGCTCCCTCGGGAAGTCACTCGTTTGATTGAACCCCTTTTGAAGGCACCCTAATAAGACTGAGACACGCATATTTTAGAGAGAACTTGTCTATAGCCCTGCACTGTTGGTAGAGCCATGTTTAAACACATTCAGTTTGGCCTAAACCTATGCATGTAAGAACTAGAGCCCTGATAGCAATATTTTTTTGATAGATGCCTAAAGACAAATATATTCATAAAGTGTTTCTGCCAGTAATTTGATGTGAGAAAGCTTCAGCACCAAAAAGTCTCCACGAGAGACTCTCTCCAAGCTGTTTGAAGAATGTGTTTCCCCAAAGTTTTAGAACACTTACATAATTCCTCCAGACAGTCCTCCCCCTACCCTTAAAAAAACAACAAAAAAAGTCTGTAGTTAAAAGCAGTACCTTTTTTGGAATGCTGATAATTGGGATTCACAACTTCTCAATTCTGTCTAAAATTGATAAAATGTTATCCCCAAGAGGCTGGGGTATAAAACAAAATTAATGCAAAATGTAAAAACAGATTGAATCTGTACTTCTGCTACAGTGCCATCTCAAGGAAAAAAATAAAATTAAACATTTCCCCCGCCTCTTCTCCCTCAGTATCATTGCTTACATAATGCTGATCAACTTCCTGTGTGAAAACACTAGCTCCGCATGTATAGATCGATCGGGGAAAATAACAACAACCTGTTTTGCCATATCCCCAAGAGACATAGCTCTAATTAATTTGTAAATATTTTAGGTCTTGAGAATATGTCTGTTCTTGAGTCTGTATTATGAGATGGGCTTGAAGAAATCCCCAGACTGTCTTTCACATAGACAAGATTTTAAAGGCAGTTTTCATTTCAAAAGGAAAAAAAAAAAACCACCTTATATTCCGGATCTGGATATTGAAGGTTCATGCAATTTGTCTGATGTGAGAAGATGAGGAATGCTCTGCAAGTATTTTAATTGTATTCATTATCAGTGCTCAAAGGCAGGCCTTTGATAAGTAAGGACACGGGTCAAGGTCCCTGCTAATGACCGAGTTCCAAACCTACAGAGCTGCAGCTGATGAAACCATTTGAAGCCATTCATACCGTTGTGGTATTTAAATTGATTCTGAAGCAGAGTACACAGAACATCATTGTAAAAAAGCAACCTTTTAGACTGAAAATCTTCAACTTGGATCTCAGCATCTCTAAGCAGTTGTTAAATCATTTACCTTTTTTGGAGAGCCACCAAGACATGTTACATGCCAAAATGAGTCGTCCCCTGATGTAATTTTGTACATCACTGGATTTATAACATAATGAATATGGCAATACAAAGATCCTACCAAAATGCCTTGGAGTCCATTTTCAATCACCCCAAATGCCTGTGAAAGTTGAACAATGAGTATAGAAGACCAGAGAAGAATGAACACATTTGAATGATGGTGTTGGTGAAGAATTTTGAAAGTTCCATGAACTGCAAGAACAAACCTAACTTATCGGTCTTGGAAGAAGTACAGCCAGAAAGCAACACTTAGAAGTGAAGATGGTAAGACTTGTTGGGCCTCACATACTTTGGACGTGTCATTAGAAAAGACCAGTCCCTGGAAAAGAGCACATTCAAGTACAAGGGCAGTGCAAAAGAGGATCACCCTTGACAAGATGGATTGTTGGGATGTGGCAGGACTGGGCAGTATTTCATTCTGTCGTACAAAGGGTCACTTTGAGATGGAAATGACGCTGGAGCACCTAACAACCACCATTTACTTGGAAAGAGGATAAAGAACGTTAAATCTGATTTACATCTCTACCTTTACCACGAAACATGTGACCCTAAAGCACAAATGTCAGACCAGTCTTCTTTGTTGTCTCTAAAGGCTGTGCCTGTCTTTCCCTCAAACCCCACATTGCTGGGGCAGTAGCTGTGTCTTTGATGAAAGACAGCGGGCGAATAAGAAAAGCAACCATGAACCCCTAAGTGAAGAACTGGAAACTATGGAAGAGGAGAAGTCTCTTCCAGAGAAGGCCATCATTCTTGGTAAAGCAGCAGAGAAGTCCATCATTCTCACCAGAGAAGGCCATCATTCTTGGTAAAGCAGCAGCCTTGGCGAAAAGGAGGAAAGCCCTGGGCAAGATGGAGGGACACAGTGGCTGCAACGATGGGCTCAAACACATGAGCCACTGTAAGGATGGCACGGGACCGGGCAGTGTTCCACTCTGTTCTGCTTAGGGTTGCTAGGATTGGGGACCAACTCAGCAGCCCCTAACATCACAGATGAGTTCCTCTCACTCACTGCCATCGAGGCAATTCTAACTCATAGTGACCCTAGAGGACAGGGTGGAGCTGTCCCTGTGAGTTTCTGAGACTAACTCTTTATGGAGTAGAGGCCCATCTTGACTCCATGAGTCCCTAGTGGTGCAAGTCAAGTGCTCAGCTGTGTTGGCATCCGTGAAACGGCATCCTGAAAGAGATCAACAGCTCTGCTCTGACACACATGGAGGTCTACTCTGCAGAAACTATTTTTTTCTGATCTTTCTTGAAAGACACACACACACACACACACACACACACACACACACACACACACACCTAGATCCATTTTCCCTCAATTCAAACTTCCTTTTACTCCTTACCCACTTGACACTTGATAGTCAAGACCCAAGTCAAGCATCTTCTCCTCTTTAGCACCCTTTCTTACTCCCAGGAAGATACCAAATGGTTGCACCCTGTCACAGAGCACAACAGTTAGAGGATTAAGTCCTGAGAGTCCAGGGGAGAAAGAAAGCATCTCTAGAGGGAAAGAGAGAAAAAAAATCAATACATACAGAAAGAATAGCTAGAAGGCCAATAGTCAGTAGTCTCTTTTCATGAGTGCTGAGGAAGCTTTCCACAGCATGTGTGCCTTTGACAGATAGAGGAGACTGATAAAAGCATCCAGAGTAAACGCTGGCTTCTATGGAAATGAGAAGGAGGAAACTTGCAAGCCAAGCAATGGAAGAATGGTCAGCACTGATGGAGAGGAGGAACTAGTTAGAGGGAATGAGAGAAATGTTTACCTGGAGATAGATAGCTATATCTTACTCTCAAATGATATATTTTCAAATAGAATTCATTTAATTTATCACAACCATTTTTCTTCTTTTGTTGTGAAACAGGGACATTTGATCATGGGTAGGCACCTTTGACACTTTTTATTTGTTCTCTCCTATTTAAGAGGAATAGAATTATACTTTAAAGACTTAGACACCTTCCTAAGGTAATGGTGTTAGGTACTGTTGAGTCGGACCCATCTGTAGTGGCTCTATATACAAGAGAAGCAAACCCTGCCCACCCCTGTGCCATCCTCACAATCATGTCTGTTTGAGCCCATTGTTACAGCAAACGATTTCAATCCATCTGGTGGAAGATCTTCCTCTTCACTGATGCTCTACTGGTGACAGAGATTTAAAGTCTGGGAAACCCACAGGGCAGTCCAACTTTGTCTTTCAGAGCACTGTGAGTCAGAATCAACTGGTGGCTGTAGTTTTGCATTTGTTTACTTTACCACGCATGATGCCCTTTTCCAGCTATTGGTTATTAATAAGCATTCTTTCTCTATAAAATCCACTTTATTTTATTTTAAAATACCTCATATGTAGTATAGATGTTATCCATTGAAAGTTTTCAATTTAGAACCCACAATCCAATCTAATTTTACACATTTTAACTTTCCCTAAAAGTAACTACAGGGATTCATGGTGTCTCCAAGGTTGAGCACTTGGCTGCTATAGAAAAGTCAGCAGTTTAAGCCCACTGATGGCGCCATGGGAGAAAGACTTGGTGACTGTCTGGCCGTAATGACAATAGCCTTGACAACTATAGGGCAATTCTACTTTGTCCAATAGGGCTCTAATAAGTGGGAATCAGCTGGACAGTAATGGATTTTTGGATGGAAAAGAAATTGTATACTATAATAAGAAACTATAAGTTATATAGTTCATCTATACATTATCTCCATTGCTCCCCAGTCCCAACCCACCTGTCATAGAGACCTTGTAAGACAGTCCTAACCCACCTGTCATAGAGACCTTGTAAGACAGTCCTAACCCACCTGTCATAGAGACCTTGTAAGACAGTCCTAATCCACCTGTCATAGTGACCTAGTAAGATAGTCCTAACCCACCTGTCATAGTGACCTTGTAAGACAGAATAGAACCACTACTTTGGGTGTCTGAGATATTAAGTATTTGGGGGAACCGGTGACCTCATCTCTCTCCCTTGAAGAGACCGGTAAATTAGGACAGCCTACTTGGTAATGAAAAGTCCAGTGTCTTCCCAGGGCTCCCCGAACACTGCCTGAAAGCAGCACAATCTATTCTCCTACTGTTGTGGAAGTCAGAAGACCAGAACCAGTTTTCCTGGCTAAAGTCAGTGTTGTCTAGGCTGATTAGTTGAGGAGGTTCTGAGAAGATCTTTCTCCTTGCCTTTTCACAGCTCCTAGAGCTGCATTCAGGAGCCTTGGTGGAACAGTGTGTTAAGCATTGGGCTTCTGACTGGTAGGTGGGCAGTTTGAATCTACTTGTTGCTCACAAGAAGAAAGATGAGGCAATTTGCTTCTATGAAGACCAATAGTCTCAGAATCCCTATGCAGCAGTTCCACCCTGTCCTGGAGGGCAGTTTACGAGTCAGAATCTTTTTCAAGGAAGTGGGTTACAACCCATTCCTCTCATTTTTTAGCTCTTGGCCTCTGCCTTGATCTTCAAAGCCTGCTAATAGCAACCTAGCATCTTTAGCTAGGTCTCTCCTCTCATTGTCACACTGCCTTTTCCTCTTCTGCAATCCCATCCCCCTTCTTAACTCCTTCATGTATATACATTTGTGATTGCTTCTAGGCCCTCCAGGATTATCCCTGCATACTCCCGGATTATCCTGTCACCTCAGGAATCTTAACTTAATCTCTCTCATCTGCAAAGTACCCTCTACAGCTTCTGTGATAACATGCACTATGTAAATGATACAGCTTTGATTGTTTAAAGTGGAGAGGACTTGGGGCACTTGCTGATGAATACCAAAGATTGTAGTTTTAGGAAGACAAAAATACTCCCAACTGGACAATGAAACATAATAAATGGAGAAAAGATTATAGTTGTAAAGGATTTTGTCTTACTTGGATCCACAATCAATGCTCATGGAAGCAGCTGTCAAGATATCAAAAGCTGCATTGCATTAGGTCAATCTGCTGCCCAAGACTTCTTTAGGGTATTGAAGAGCAAGGTTGTCACTTTGAGGACCAAGGTGCACCTGACCCAATCCATGGTATTCTCCATTGCATCCTATGCATATGAAAGTTGAACACTGAATAAGGAAAACCGTAGATTGAAGTATTGATGTATGTGAATTGTGGTGCTAAAGAAGAATACTGAAAGTATCTTGAACTGAAAGAAGGACAATCAAATCTGTGTTGGAAGAAGTAAGCCCAGACTTCTCCTGTATTAGTCTGGGTACATTAAAGAAACAAATCCACAGAAAACTCATGTATAAGAAGTTTATATACAGGTTAAGTGCACATCAAGAAAACATCCCAACCCAGTGCTGCCCAAGCCCACACATCCAACATTAACCCATATGTGCAACACCAATCCACAAAATCCTCCTCCATCTCACAAAACACACATTATGATGCTGAATGCAGGAGGAAAGCCAAATTAGTGAATGTGTACGCATTTCAACACTGGCAGGGGGCTCCACACGGCTGCTCCATCACCCAGGGCTGCATGCACCCAGGGCTGCGTCAGGGTAGGTCCATGTGACTTCTCCTTGGGGATGTCTTGCAGGAAGTGACCCTTGCCAGCTGAAGAATGGAACTGGCTAAGGCAACTGTACCCTGGTCCAACTATCACAAAGCAAGAGACCCTAAAACTATAAAGGCAAGCCTCACTGAGCCATTTATCCCTCCACCCTTCAATTAACCCCACATGTGTTTATCAGCCAGGTTGGCACAATAAACGAACTAACTCAGCTCCTCGGAGGCTAGGATGGCAAGGATTTATCTTATATGTTTTGGGTGTATTTTTAGGAGAGAACAGTCCTTAGAGAAGAGCATCATGCTTGATAAAGTGGAGGGGCGGTGAAAATGAGGAAGGTCCTTGATGAAATGGATTGACACAGTGACTGCATCATTGGGCTCGGGCATAGGAACAATGATAAGAATGGCACACATCCGTTCAGTGTTCTGTTGTGCATGTAGGGCCACTATGTGTTGGAGCCGACTTGATGGCACCTACAGTAACAACCACCATTTGGACAGAATGGAAACGATCTTTGGCATTTCCAAGACTATAAATCTTTACAGGAGCAGGCAGTTTCATCTTCCTCCCACAGAGCAGCTGGTGGATTTAAAGCACCAACCTTGGATTAGCAGCCTAATGCTTAACGCAGAGCATCACTAGGGCACCTTAATGATACCTTAACTCAAGAACCCAAACTCACTACCACTGAGTTGATTTAAAGCACCAACCTTGGATCAGCAGCCTAATGCTTAACACAGAGCATCACTAGGGCACCTTAATGATACCTTAACTACCACTGAGTTGATTCTGACGCATAGTGACTATAGGGCAGAGTAGAGTTGCCCCTGTGGGTTTCCCGAGACTGTGACCCTTTATGGGAGAGTAGAAAGCCCCCTCCAGAGGAGCATGGTGTTTTCAAACTGCCAGCCTTATGGTTAGCAGTCCAACAGGGAAGCAACCCCTGGTGCAGTCCAACCACGACACCACCAGGCCTCCGTAGGGCCCTTTAATCAGCCTGCCACAGAAAGCTAAGTACTCACAGAGCACCCTCTACAACATTGCTTCCATTTCCCCGGGAACACTTTTCTGAGAAATCTCTCCTCTGACAGAGCCCTTCCCTTCCATAGGCTGATGCTGGTCAGACTCACCCAGAGAACGACTGTAGCCCCCAGAAGAAAGCTGCAGAGCCCACGGACACTGTGCCTGGTACAGAAGAGGAGGCCCAGCAGGCCCAGATGGGGAGTTTACCTGGAACCATTCCAGAAAGCTCCCCATCTCCAAGTGAAAGAAATGGAAGAGTACCTCCAGGTAAAAAGTCCTCATTCTAGTTGATCTCCACTCTGATTTATAAAGATCTGCTTTGTGGGCGATGAAACACTAAAGCACCAGGCCTTTGTCTCAGAGCTGATAGAAGTTAACCTTTGCCTTTTGTTAGGTGAGTAAATAAGGCTAACCATTAACTTCTTGTTGAGGAGATCATTAAGAACCAGTGTGTGTGTGTGTGTGTGTGTGTGTGTGTGTGTGTGTGTGTATTTTCAACAAAGAGTCTGGAGTATCAGAAAAGGTTTTAGGAATAAGAATAGTCTAAATGGAAAAAAGAAACCTGTTGCATTCTGGTTGGCTTTGACCCTGGTGACCTTACTTGCCTTGGAGCAGAACTGTGTTCCAGATGGTCTTCAATGGCACACTTTTCTTTTGCTTTTTGTCCTTTCTTATTAAAAGATCATTTTATTAGGGGCTCTTACAACTTTTGTTACAATCCATACATCAATTAGATCAAGCGTGTTTGTACATATGTTGCCATCATTCTTTTCCAGACATTTACTTTCTATTGAGCCCTTGGTATCAGCTCTTTCCTTCCTCTTGCCCCCGCACCCTCATAACCCCTTGATAAATTATTATTATTTAATATCTTATACCCACCACCGTCTCCCTTCCCCCACAGTTTCTGCTGTTCATTCCCGTGTGTGTGGAGGCGGTGGGGGTGGATATATGTCAATCATTGCAATCGGCTCCCTGTTCCTCTCCTCTTCCCCCCCTTCCCCCTTCCCCCTACCCTTCTGGTACTGCTATTCCCATTCCTGTTCCATATTTTTCTTACATTCTATATCATTGGGTAAATTATTGATGTTATCAAATGTAATGGCCTTATACCCCAGGGAGATGATTGACAGTGTTGTTACTTTGTTTTTTTGTTATTCTGCCTTTTGATTGTTTTTGTTTCTGTTTTTATTCTTTTTTATCATTTTATTGGGGGCTTGTATATCTCTTATCACAATTAATACATACATCCATTGTGTCATGCACATTTGTACATATGTTGCCATCATTATTCTCAAAACATTCTCTTTCTACTTGAGCCCTTGGTATCAGCTCCTCAATTTTTCTTCTCCCAATCCACTACCCCCTCCCCCATGTACCCTTGATAATTTATAACTTGTTATTTTTTTGTCATGTCTTACACCATCCGACGTCTCCCTTCACCCACTTCTCTGCTGTCTGTCCCCCAGGGAGGAGGTCATATGTAGATCCTTGTAATCTGTTCCCCCTTTCTCCCTCACCTTCCCTCCACCATCCTGGTATTGCCACTCTCACCACTGGTCCTGAAGAGATCATCCATCTTGATTCCCTGTGTTTCCAGTTTCTATCTGTGCCAGTGTACATCCTCCAGTCCAGCCAGATTTGTATGATAGAATTAGGATCAGGATAGTGGGGGGCAGGAAGCATTTCAAGAACTAGAGGAAAATTTTAACAACCAAGTTTGCAGTGCATAATTTAGACCTTACCATTTACACCACACAGGAAAAAGAGGAATAAGCCAAGCTTAGAGTTATTTAAATTCCCACTAGGTTAATACCTACCCAAGGCAAAGTTTTACACATGAAAAAAATCAAAGTTACAACACACTGCTCCCTCTGTCTTTCTGATTGAACACAAAAGAAGCCATTAGGACCTGGTGTGCCACCTAGTGTGCTATTGAAGAACATTTGTGGGTTTCCCTGTGGTGTGTTTCCCTTTCCTTGAGTTACCCCTTGGTGTGGATTTAAGAGATCTTATTTATGAATCTTTTATCCCTCTCTTGGAGGGAGGCGGGGGCTGAACTTAAGAGAACTCAAGGAAAAACTCTGTTTTATTTTTTCGAAGAGGTTTCATTTTATTCCTTTTTTCTGTAGTTTCTCTCTGAAACAAGTTAAGATCAGAAAATAGGTGCATTGATAAATGAAATACTCCCCCCTTCCTTTTTCTCAGTGAGAAAAAAAAATCTCATAACCAGTGGGTTAATATACAAAGAGCACTCCAAAAGTTCATGGAAAAATGGAATTGAAAATAATGTATTTTCCATAAACTTTAAAAATCCTTTGCTTGACATATAATTCATTGCACATAAATATTATGCAATTCAGCACTACAGTCCTATTGGGAAGAATTGTGCAATTATCACCAAATCATTATTAGCACATTCGCCACCCCACCCCACCCCTGTAATCCTTGTTGTTACCAGTCTCCACTGCCATGCCCCTAGAAAATTCTTAATTCTGATACTATCTCTACAGATTTACCTCTCCTGGGCTGGGTTTCATATATATATAACATATACATATTTCATATATATATTTCACACATATATATAAATCCAAAACAAAATCAAGAATTAAATAACAATGACAAAATAAAACAGAGAAAACTTCAATCAAATAGAAAGCAGATAATAGTTTAAAAACACTGAACTTTAAATCAGTCCAAACAGAGATCAAATGATAAGCGATTGCGTTTTAACCTAACCATATCTGCCCTAATAGACTTTGCAGCATTCCCTGTTGATAGCACAGGATCGCCTTCCTGGACTATGGATGGAGGGAATTCACTGGGGACTAATTCCCCTGGGCACCCTGAAAATGGCTTTGGGGCTTCCACAGTCATGCATAGCCTTCTGCCAACCAGGGGTTCAGAATTTAAGCTCTGATACCATTCCTGCCTCAGGATTTGGATTTTATTATGTGCAGTACTTGGATCATGCAGGCTAGTATGCTTTTTCCATGTGGGGTCAATTGATGCCTCACTTAGATGACTGCTTGTTTTTAAGACAAGCCTCTCTCTCTCTCTCTCTCTCTCTCTCTCTCTCTCTCTCTCTCTCTCTCTCTCTCTCTTCTATCTTCCCACCACAATTTCAGGAAAGCTCTCTTTGTACCCCTCCAGGTTAGAAATTTCCATATTAAGCCTCCACCCATTTAATCAGATGGACAGGTTCCTATCAAGATGGCCAGGTGATGATTACAAAGTAAACACCAGCCTATTCCTGAGGACTCTGCATATCATCCTCTCTGAGGAGAAATGCAAAGCTGTGTTGAGCTCAATAAACCAGCCACAACAGTTGTGTAAAGCAGCACTTACAAAACGGCTGCTGGTCTGCTACATTATCTCATTGTGTGGTTTGTAATTGGAGAGGTCTCACTCATTAATGCCGGTATAAAGGCTCTCCTAGACACGGTTTCAGCGTTCACTTTGAGAATCACCAGTAACCATTTAGCTCCCATCACTCTTCTCCAACTCTGATTTGGTCCAAAGACTCTGTTCAGAAAAGGCTTACTTGTGCTTGTGTAGATTTAGCAGATGGTGTCATTGTACACTCAGGGTTGCAGAACTAGAAATCGCTTGGCAACATTGTGCTGTTTATCCTCTGTATACAAAGCATAGAAACCAACTGTAACTCATAAAAGTTACCAGAAGACTCTCGCATTCTTAGCTGTGGTTTAGCTTCATAATTAGTGCCGAGAACCCATGTGGTCTGATACTCAAGTGTATAAGTGTTGTTACAACAAAAAAATTAGTACATAGCAGCACATGAAAGGCTTTTTGTGATGTTAATATGCGGCCTGCTAAGTAAGCCTCGTACACTGTGGTGTGTTTCCTCTGTACGGACTTGAAGAAGGTGAACTTCAAAGGATTACAAAGACTTATAATGAGAACAGATCATTAAGGGGGTTGAAACTAAGGATTTTAATGAGCATTAGGGATGATTTAATTTTAAAACGAGATCCATACAAAAACACACATATTGCAAAATGTGACTGAAAGTGTGGATGCTCTATTAATGAATTGTCTATGGTTGTCCTGCCAACAGCCACAGGCTTGTCCGTTCCTCTTTTAGGACAAGGTCCACACCGCATTCGTATTCATCTAAGACTCCAGGCCCACGAGTAAACACTTGATTTGCAGTTTTTCACCCCCGTGTAAGATTCCTTGTAATGTGACTTGATATCTGCTCTGGGCAGGCCTGCAAAGCGCACATGAAACAAATGCACGTCGCTCAGTGGATGAGAACCTCTGTGAAACCTTCAAAAATCATCCTTGCGTGAAGAGAGACTAAGAAAAGGGGGGATTCTCTTTCCCCTTCCAAGCTGAGAGTTAATATTTAATCTTATGAAGTAAAAGCATCCCTAGAGAAAATAAGAAATGGGTCATGTTGAACTGTAGACATACTAGAAACAAAAGTTTTAGGGGAAAAATAGTTCTGAAATCCAAAAAATGAGTAGAATAGAGTTCCAGTACATGGACACTGTATTTTATCATCACAACTCTCTTCCACTGACTAGTTTTTGACTCATTGTGACCGTATAGGACAGAGTAGAACTGCTATGTTTTGTTCATGGGGCTGTAAATCTTTCCTGGAGCCAAGCCTGATCTCTCCTTGCAGAGCAGCTGCTGGACTCGAACTGCTGACTGTGCAGTTAGCTGCCCAGCGTTTTTAACACACTAGAACCCCAGGGTTCATTTATTTTATAATAGGTACGCAAAAGGAGACTAAGATATCATTAAGTAGTGTGATGAAGGAAGCATCCATTTAATATGTGCATCCATTTTCCTTTCCTCTTTCCTTTTCCTTTGGAAGATCTAGCACCCAATGGCTTGATCAGTAAATCCCAACACCTGGAGAGTCGAGAGCGGCAAAGGTCCTCAGACATCCTGGAGGAGCTCATTGTTCAAGGAATCATACAAAGCCACAGCAAAGTGTTCAGAAATGGAGAATCATATGATGTCATGGCAAGTAACTTTGCAATACGCTTAACTGACCGTTAAAAGTGGTAATACAATATGACTAATCCCAAGTCGTTCTTTTCAGCATGTGCATTTTAGCGTGACAATGGAGATTACAGTAAACCAGTTTTTCCTTCCATAAGTCTCCCCACCCCAATTGACAATCCCTCACAACTGATTTAGGAGTTGCCCTGATCATGAATGCTTAAAGAATCTAATCACACATTTACCTTTGGTTTTACTAACTGAGGTCCAATAACCTCCTACCATTTAATAACATGTCTGCATTCTTTTAGCAGTTTGTATTGTGATTGGCTAGGAGTCTGGGTGGTTACACGTTGGACTGCGATCCACATGGTCAGCAGTTTGAAACCACCAGCATCTTTGCAGGAGAAAGCCTGGGCTTTCTACTCCAGTAAACAGTTGCCATCTTGGCAACCCACAGGGGGCCACTAAGAGTCAGCATTGACCTGGTGGCAGCGGCTTTGGGTTTTTAAATTTGATTGCCTAAGCACTGGGCAGACCATATGAAACTAAAGACCCTACTGGGTCAGAAAGCAGCCTTAATACCAAAGCTGAAATGCACGAACTTATGCACAAGGGCTGAGTTTTGGTGCTTCACTGGTAGATGTCTTGCTTCCCTTGCAGAGACCTGGGTTCCATCCTCAGCTAATGGACTTGGCAGGTGGCAGCAGCCATCTGTATGTCTGCCAGTGGATGCTGCTGGGCTGTTGCCAGATGCTGAACACGTTTTGATCAGTGCTTCTAGATTAAGACCAACTAGGAAGAAAACCTGTCAATCTGTTTTTTACAATCAGTCAATTAAACCCCACGGACGACGAAAGTCCAACTTTGTCCACAAAGGTACAAACAATCATGGGCCTGGTATAGGAAGAGGCGGCATGTCATTCTGCTGTGAGTGTGCTCACACAGAGCAGGCCCCAATTTGATAGCAGCTAACCACTGCACAGACATCCTCGTGTCAAACCTGAGGAAACAAAGACATGGCAGAAATTGTTTTCCTATTTTTTCCTTTGTTGATTCCTCTTGACTAATTAATCTGTCAATGCTGTTCCCTCACCAGAGTAATAAGTATTACTGGTCACGGCCTACATTTAGAAGTCCACATTTTTTTAGAAAGCTCCGTGTCGAGAAGACAGCATCTTTCACAGTTGTTTGGCTTTCAGTTGGCATGGGTTTGGTTGAGTTCTAAGCCCGAGGCTTGGATAAGTACTCCAAAGTAGCATGGCTTGTTGTTGGGGTTGTGTGCCGCCAAGTTGATTCCAACTCATAGACTCAGCCAACAGGACCGAGCAGAGCAGACCCACAGGGTTGGCAAGCAGGCCGCCATCTCTATGGAAGCAGAGGGCCCCAGCTTTCGCCCTAAGAAAAGCTGGAGGATTTGAACTGTCAGCCTTTCAGTTAGCAGCTACTCTCCTGTAATAGGAGCCACTAGTACCCCCAAAATAAAGTCAGAAAAAAGAAAACGAAGAGATGGAATCACAAAACAAACAATGTAAAGAAAGAAACTGATGTGGTCGAAAGGGAGACCAGAAATGAAACAAAGGCTTTTCATTGATTTTCATTGTGCCATAAAAACATAAAATTGGGAATAAAATAGACTCGGTTTTAAAAAGTGCTTGCCACCTAGACCGAGTCACTTAATGGCGGAGTTCCTTCACTGAATTTAAGCCTCCCACCCCCCTTCCCCCACTGTCTTTGAATCTATTCTGAGTTAGAGGGACCTTTGATAGGGTTGCTAAGACTGTACATCTCTGTGGAAGCACACAGCCTCTTCTTTCTTCATTTGGAGTGGCTGGTGGGTTTGAAATGCCGACCTTGTAGTTAGCAGTCCAACCCCTAATCCCAAGTGGTCTTTTCTTAAGTTTAAGAAAACTAAGTCCTACAGCAACATTTGGAGAAAGGAGGGAATTTTCCCAAATCTTATGAATTTTATCAAGAAGCACCAATAATAGGAGGATAAAGTTCACCTGTGCCTTCAGCTCAACTTCAACTTCTTCCTTCAATACTGCTACCTTCTGATGTGGTTGACCATGGACCGACTCTTTTGGGGGCCGAGACTGTGTATCTTTCCATCTTCTTTGGATGGTTCCTGCTTCAATCCATATTTTGCCCAAAGAACCCTTTATTGTTTCACCTTGAGGTTTCAATTTTTTCCTCAGTTGGTTCAGTTTGAGAAATGCTGAATGTGGTCTTATTTTTTAATTGTCCACATCTTTGCACAGTAACTATAATACTTTGTCCTCCTGAGCCACCCTTAAACTGTCTCTGCTCAACTCTTCCTTCATCGTTTCTTCTTTACTTTCCAGAGCAGGTTTCACAGTTTCTTCTGACATCCATTTTGGTCTTTCCTCTCTTTCTGACCTTTTAGGGATGTTTGGCTTTCTTCAAGTATCATGTTCTTAATGCTATCTCACACCTCTTCTAATCTTCAGCCATTGGTTTCAGCGCGTCAGATCGAGTCTGGAGACAGTCTCTAAATTCAGCTGGGATACACTCTCGGTCCTGTGTTTGCGCTTGTGGGTGGGTTTGAATTTTGTTCATCTTCAAGTTGAACTTGCCTATGAGCAATGGAGGTGTCTGTTCCACAGTTGGTCCTTGACTTTGTCCTGACTGATGATATTGAGCTTCTCTATTACCTCTTTCCACAGATGTTATCCATTTGATTCCATCTGCTGAGGTCTAGGTTGCTGTAAAAGGGGGTTTTGTCAGAGGGAATGAATTACAACATTCAGATGGCAGAGATGGACGGGTGCATACTCAGACCTTGTGATGGCATGCGACAAGGTTAATTAATGAAAGGTAGGCTGTAAAGGAACTCGATCCATTAAACATGAAGGCCACAGGCTTGACTTTCAGTCACATCTTCAAGTGAACCAAAGACTTTTCAGATTAGTAAGAAATGGAATGGTTGCAAGAAGCATACATGGCATATTTGCAAAAGAATTTAAAGGTGATACAATCAGAGAGTTAGCAAAAATGGCACAAATTTTTGTTTGTTTGTTTGTTTGTTGGTGGTGTTTGGCCATGATGTCCCAACAAAAACCAAGCTGACAATAGCCTGGAGGAGCCACACAGCTCTACCTCTGTGTGTTTTACAAATCTGGGGACCTTGAAGAACCCCTGTGCTTGGCTCCCACCTCGGCCTCTTGCCTGGGGCAGGTGCAGGTGGCAGTGATGATGTTGTGAGTTGCCAATTCAATCTGACCAATGGGGACCCTTTGTGGACAGAGTTGAACTGCTCCCTGGGGTTTTCAAGGCTGTAACCTTTTGTAAGCAGATCAACGGGCCTTTCTTCTGAGGGGCCATTGGGTGGCCTAAACCAAACTGTTGGCCTGTAATTAAGCACTGAATGGTGTGAGAGAGTGGTAGGATCCTTGTCTTTCACACAGGAGACATAAATCCCTTTCCAGTTATGGTACCCCACTGCACAGTCACCACCCATCAGCGAAGGCTCAAATGTTGCTGTGATCCTGAAACAAAGAGTCTGATGCCTATGACTTGGGCTGCTAACTCCAATATCAGAAGTTCCAAAGCACCAGCCACTTCTTGGCAAAAGGATGAGTCTTTCTACTCCTGAAAAGATTGATCATCTCAGAAACCTTCAAGGTCAATTATTCTGTGTGCTACAGGGCCACTCTGAGTCAGAATGGACTAGCAGTGATCATTTTTTATTTAAAAAAATGTTTATGATGTTAAGTAGGTTTCAGTGGAGCTTCTAGACTAAGTCAGACTTGAATAAAGGCTGCCAATCTCTTTCTGAAAATCAGACAATCAAAACCCAGCCTGAGTCAAAAGCAGCTAACAGCAGCCTGTTCTAAAACCGGTCTCAGAACTCTTCCCTGTACACCTGGTGTGTGGCATGCTTATGTGCTAAGCTATACCTCAAGCCAAAGAGGCTCCCTCCTGGGTCACTGAGCAATTATGTCTCTCCTTCATTAATTAGTACATACTCTTCCGGGTTTAAAAGATGACAATGATCACTGGAGAACGAAGAGGGGAAACTACATTTAGAATGGGAATACTGGACAGGTGCTATCTTTCACTGTCTAATGTGTAATGTTAATTTTAGAGGTTAAAAAGGCATGACAAAATTGGCTAAAAACAAGAGGCAAGGGAAACAAAAGGGATGGTGGAAAAGGGATGTGAATTTTAGCAGCTAAGAATTCAATCTGACATGTAGACATTGTTTATTCATTGCTATAAAATGTAATACTTTTATTTTATGTCAATAAAACTGTTAAAAATGGGAGGATAAAGGACACAGAGCCATCATGAATCAGAATCAACTCAAGAGCAATGTTTTCTATATGCATATGTGCATTATTTAAATTTATACTTATATGTATATTATTTATCTTCTGGGTTGTGTGGACCTATGTTATGGTTAGGTACAGCGAGTTGAGTCTAACTCCCAGTGACCCCGTGTGACAGATAAAATGCACAGGGTTTCCTAGACTATAATCCAGGGGACCTCAAACGTTTTAAACAGGGGACCAGTTCACTGTCCCTCAGACCAGTTGGAGGGCTGGACTATAGTTTTAAAAAAAACTATGGAGAAATTCCTATGCACACTGCACATATCTTATTTTGAAGTAAAAAAACAAATGGGGCAAAAACACCTGGTGGACCATAGTTTGAGGATGCCTACTATAATCTATAGGGAGCAGCTCACCAGGTATTTGTTTGTTTGTTTGTTTTTGTCATTGTTGTTTGTTTTTTCTGAGAAAACAAAGTCATTGATTTGATTATACAGGATAGAACTGCCCCTGTGGGTTTCATAAAAGCTTGATGGCAGTAGAAAGCAGTCAGACTGATTTTTGTGTTAGCACCCAAGGGATTAATCCTTCACCACCACAGATTTAATGCAGACCTATTTTTGAAAAAGATAAAAACCTGGAGTTCCCTGGAGTCTGTTCTGACACATAGGGACCCTATTGGCCAGAGCAGAACTACCTCTGAGGGTTTCCCAGGTGGTGACTCTTTATAGGAGCAGAAAGCTTTGTCTTTCTCCCTTACCTGGTGGGTTTGAACTGCTGACCTTGGGGTTAGCAGCCCAACTGGTAACCAACTAGAGCACCAGGGCATATGCAGACCTATAGTGTACTTCAATATAAGGGAACTTTAGACAACATCTCTCCCCTGCCTTAGGCCTGCCCTCAGGTCATCTAACCTGGCAGGTGATGAAGCGTGCTGGAAACTGAAGCTCTTAGTCCATCTTCATTCCAGAGGGCCCCACTGTGAGTCTGTCTCCAGAGGTCTGTGAGGTGACATTCTCTTTACTTTTACCATTTGGGTGCTGGGAGGGGACTGTCAACTTCTATGGCCATTCATGCTCTCTGATTGTATGCTTACTCAGAAAGAGTTCAAGTGATTCGTGGCTATTGCTGGTTGCCTCACACCAATCCCACCTCTTAACTTCATAGGGTTTTCAAGTGTGAGCTTTTGCATGTGGTTTGCCTTCCAAGTGACCCCTGCGCAGGTTTTAACTGCCCACCTTTCAGCTTGTCGCCCAGTGCTTCACTGTTTGTGTCATCCAGAGACATACCACGTTCTAAAAGTGGGTTGATTTCCCAGTCTACTTTCGAACAATCTGCGGAAATTTCCAGAGCTAAGCTCTATGTGTGTGTTGGTGTGTACAGACTGTTGTACCTCTCTCTAAAGAGATGTCATCAGTCCGCCTTGAGTCACAGCATTATCTAGCTTAACCAGCTGTTGGCAAGTCATCTCCAGCTCCTGAGGACCCCATGTGTACCAAAGAAGAAGGGGCCGATTTTTCAGAAGTAGATTGTCAGGCCTTTCAGCTGGGGCATCTTAGAATGAATTTGGTTAGCAGTCAAGTATAATAACAGTTTGTAGGGTGTGGGGCTGCTAACCACAAGGTCAGCAGTCCGAAACCACCAGCTGCTCCTCAGGAGAAACAGGAAGCTTCCTACTCCCATAAAGAGTTACAGTCTTAGAAACATAGAGGGACAGTTCTACCCTGTCCTATAGGGTCGCTATGAGTCTGAGTTGGCACGATGGCAATTGGATTTGAGATTGGGATGTTATTCCCAAAGTTAGGTGTGTTTCATGCCAAATACATGTCTCCCAGCATGCGCTGAGTCTTCCTAGCCCAGACTCTGTAAAGCCTCTGTTGATATATTCTCTCTGTGCTCAAAGACTGGTCCCTGCTCCATTCCATTTTTGCTCGGTAACCTTCCCCATGGGATAATTTTTAAGGAAGAGGAAGTCAACTCAGTTAAGACTCAATAATGCCAATCAATGCGCAGCGTGACCTTCTCCAGGAGGTATAAAAGTCACCAAACAGGACTGAAATTGGAATGGGTAGCAATTGCTCCTTTGACTTTTAAAAAGAATCTTTAGCGAAATTATCTAGAGCAGCATTGAGTTTGTCTAGTAACAAAACTGTCACATACATTAAACGCTTCCTCCAGCTGCAACAAAAATACACATCCTGGCCAAAAGGAAGACCACATTAAATCAAGGGAGGAAAGCCAATGGCAGAGCTGCATGTGTGGTAGAATCCCGTTCATGCCCTGACAGATGGATTTGTAATACATATCCATAAGAAGGTGGCCAAAAGTTCATGGGAAAATGGAACGAAAAGATAATTGATTGCTTTGGCTACTAATGTTTGGAAGTCCCCTCAAGTCTGGTTTATTGGGTCTTAGAGATAGTGCATTTTTTACAAACTGAAGGTCGGTGACATGCATCGAGCACGTCTACTGGCGCCATTGTTCCCACCTTACATGCTCCCTCCATTGTCTCTGCAGGTCCCATATTGGTACTTCTTACAATAGCTCAAACATTTTCACAATGCTATAACCCACTTCATAGACTACAGTACATTGTAAATATAATTTTTATATGTACTGCAGAACCCAAACCACCCAGTGAGTCACTTTATGGCAATATTTGTGCTATTGCAGAGATCTGGAACCGCACCCCTCAACAGTGCTGAGGAAGGCCTGTCCTGTGTATGTGTGTGTGTGTATACAGTGTATATACATACTATACATGTATACATGCACATACGTACATACACATGAATCCACTGATCATTCATTTCCTTCCCCACCTTATGGGGGGAAATCCATATGTGTGTATACACATATACATGTATATATATGCATACACACATGCACAAACACATACACATACATACACATATGAGAGGATGTCTGAAGCTGTCTTCCCCCCAAATGGGCAAATCTAGTGCTGGAAAGATCCAGGAGGCCCTCATTAGCAGATACCTACATTTTATCCTGGATTATGGGCTATCATACACATTTTTCACTGCCAGTGAGTACTGAGTGATTTTCTTTGGGGAACCAATGGGCACACACCAAATGCTTCTCAAAGGTTCATGGGGAGGAGTGAGATTGGGGCCAGATGTTTCAACGGAAGCTTAAGGGGGTGAGTTACTTGTGTGTCATTTTAATTTTTCATTATAAATGTGCAGGGGCGGGGCTTCAGAAAGTTCCCATGGAAGTGGCAGCAGAGTTGCCACTTGGGAAGCCTGACTTCTCTCTCCTCCGTGAGACAGAAAACTGTCACAACTCATCTCGATCCCAACCTTAGGGAACATGATAAAATCCAAGGCCAAAAACGCATTGCCAAGGAGTCCATGCCGACTCCCAGCAATCCGATAGGACCGCGTAGAATTGCCGCTATGAGTTTCTGAGCCTGCAATACTTTACAGGAGTAGAAAGCTTGATCCTTCTCCTGCAGACAGCCTGCTGGGCTCTGGCCTTGAACTACCCCTCCACGGCTCATTCACCTGCCTTTCCCACCTCATGCTCATCCTCAAAACGGGTTACACTCTTCATTCAATTCCAGAACATCTTTGCGTACTTGCCAGGCTTTCTATACTGGCCTGTTTTTGAGTGAGCACCTGACAGGCTTTTCTCTCGAGAAATCCATCCCACCATTTCCGGCTTCCCTGTTGTGACTGTCTTTTAAATCTGCCATTGAAAGCCTTGAGATTGTCAATACCCATGGTACATGGTTCATTCTACCCCTCTTCTCTTTCTCCTCTGCCGGTGAATATGTTTGTCTCTGAAGCTGAAATAAGTGTCTTCCTGCAGGTGAACCTGACTGAGAAGCCTCTGAGAAAGCCACCTGCCAGACTGAAGAAACTTAAGATCAAAGGGGAGGTAAGGGACTTCACCTTGAAGGACATCGAAGAGAAGATGCAGGCAGCAGAGGGGCGCCGGAAGGTACGCAAGCTCTCCCTCCTGCTGGGGCTCAGACCCACCTGCTGCCTCATAAAATGGGTCTTCTCAGCAACTCTAGGACAAATTCCAAATATTTATATTAAGAAATTATCTCTAGGCCTTTCATCATGAGGCAGTGGTGGTTTAGTGATAGAATTCTTGCCTTCCGTGCAGGAAAACCAAAAATAAAATGCATTGAGGGCTCATGGTAAATACATAAGACAGGTCAATGCATAGCAACCCTCTAGGACAAGGTAGAACTATTCCTGTGGGTTTATGAGACTGTAACTCTTTACAGAGTAGAAAGCCTCATCTTTCTCATGAGGAGCCGTTTTTGGATTAGAACTATGACTTCATGACTGTCAGCACAAAGCATAACCACTACACTATCAGGAATTCTGGGCAGGAACACATTCTCTGACATACCATCCTCCCTGGCCATTTTAGAAGCCAGAGGTGCATCTGGAGATCATGCCAAGAATGGGGCTCAGCAGCTGGCTCTCTGTTTATGGGAAGAGATGGATTAGGTCGCAGGGAGAGGCTGGGAGCAAGCAGAATTTCCAAAGTCTAAGGGAATGGAAGATCCAAGTTTTCCAGTTCAGGGGATACAGTCCAATACACAACAAAGGCTGTCCCTCGTTGTTGGGTACCTGGCTCCAGGGCAGTAACTCACTGCCATGGAGTCATTCTGCCTCACAGCACCCTATACAGCACCCTGCTCCTGGGATTGCTGAGACTTTGCACCTACATAGCAGCAGCCCCCAACAGCCTCATCTTTCTCCCAAGGAATGGCTGGTGGGTTTGAACGGCTGACTCATTAGGCTGCCCGAGCTTCTTCTCGGCTGTTAGGATGAAGGAGTGTGAGAATCTGATCAGGACAGTGGTTGGAGTATGAATTTAATCAGCTGCTCAAGAAGCAGAAAGGAAAAAGCCTTCCGACAGGGCCTCGGGACTTTGATGTCAAGAACCTCCGGTCATGAGTATGGAGTTTTCACTGTCACTGGAGGCAGAGAGTGTGAATTGAGAGGGGTTCCTGTAGACCATCCCATAATTCCTGAAGCCTAGGCACTCATGGCCAGGGGCCCCGTCAGCGACATAGCCGGGACCCACCCCTCACAGCATTGGGCTGTTAGCCTCTATGACCTGGTGGCATTACTGAGTAACCATAGGACTGCCAACTGCCAGGTCAGCGGTTCAAATCCACCAACTGCTCCTCTGGAGAAGGCTATCCCACACAGGGTAGGTGGGAGCAGATGAGATGGTGGTGTATCCACTTGGAGCAAGGACAAGGAGGTTGGCTCCTGGAGGGTACAGACTCCATCTGCTTTCTTCAATAGTAACTCCTCTATGCATGTCTGTTAAGGGGCTGAATTACAAGCGAGAGAAGCCAGCTGTCAGGCATATTATTGAGGATTTGCATGAAGTGCTTCCAGCTGTCTTTCCTTCTGTGATGTGCTTCTTTTTTTTTTTTCAGACAAAAGAGGAAGAAATAAGGAAACGACTGCGCAGTGAGCGGCTTTTGCCCTCCGACCAATGTTTGGACCCAGTGGAAGAGGGTGGGGGCACCGCTCCCTTTGCCGGGGGACCTCGGACTGTGAGCGCCGCTGGATTGGAGCCATCTGATGTGCAGGGAGGGGAGCCACGGAGGAGGAAGAAGAGCAAGAGTGAGGTCGCCTCGAGAGATTTAAAACACAGTTATGAAGATATGGGGGTCGTGGAGTCAGACATGTCCTACAACCAAGCAGATGACGTATTCTAATAACCCACAGGGACTTAATAAAAAAGACAACCTGATGCAAGGGGCTTAAGTGGAGAGCAAGTGCCTTGAGAGTGATTGGGGCAGGGAATGCATGGATGTGCTTTGTACAGTTGATGTATGTATATGTATGGATTGTGGTAGGAGTTGTTTGAGTCCCTAATGGAATGTAAAAGAAGAAAAGAGAAGGGGGTGATTGGGGCAAGGACTGTACAGATGTGCTTTGTGCAGTTGATGTGTGTATATGTGTGAACTGTGAGGAGAATTGTGTCAGCCCCAATAAATTGTTAAAATAAAAAAAAACAAAAAAAGAAAGTAGGATTTCAAAGGATCATATATTTTCAAAATTCTTTCGACATCTGGCAAAAGAGCTAACTAGCGTGTTTTACTGTATCCAAGTATTTTCTGATAATCGACTTCTGCAGTTTCACTAAATTCTTTAAGCATTTCAACACGCACAGTGTATATATAGAAATAATCTATTTTAATAACAATATTTTCCACATCTACAGGCAACAAATCAGCAGCTGTTTGAATGGCATTATGTATAATGTGTACTGTACAACCAATACCAATAATGTTTTGACTAAGGTTTTAGTTTAATTTATAAAAAATATTATTTGTACCTCTTCTCGCTTTTCCTCCAAAATTTGTGTTCATGTTGTCTGCACAATATGCAATCATTTTATGTTTTAAATTTTTTTCCAAAATATTAATAATGGAACTGAAAATTATTTCAGAAGTTTTGCTGGGCACAGAAACAAAATATAAAATTCTAACTTTTATTCGTTTCTGAATCAAAAATTCTAATAATGGTTGGAAATAACTTTATATCCTTATGCTTAGATGCCTCAATATATGGATATAAAATTAATTTTTTCTACATTTTTGTTTAATTCTGAAAATGCATACGGGGCAGCACATTACACACAATTGACTCAGATTTTGTTCTAGCACAGGCAAATTTTTGGTTGATTACCTTTTTGACAACTTGTGATGTACAGTCCATAGATCTGAAGGAATGATTGTGATTAATAGCATGAAACGGCATAAGTCCTTCTGCTAACGCTAACTTCTTCGTCTCCGTAAGGTGTTTTCAGAAAAAAATTCCTGTATTTTAGAGGAAGATGTAGCGGTATTTAAATATCTTTTTATGTTTCTGTGTCTCCAAGTGCTTTGAAATATCATTCTTCCAGCCATGCGGAATAGAAAATTCACCATTATATTTCTCACATTTTACCATGTAATCACTTTTGGTTTTTTTAATAAAAGGAAATTCACTTCTTTAAAAAAAAAAAAAAATAAATAAATAAAATAAAAAAGACAAAAGAAATCGATTCCTTCCGGCTGTGACTTTTTTCCCCCATATGCTTCACATTTTCTTGGTCTGGCCTCACCCCACTGAGAGTTCTGGCTTACACTTAGGAATGAGTCTGTGTGTAGCACGGACTGGAGGTTAGCTGGCCCAATGAAATGGCTATGCTGTCTCATTTTTAAAAAGGAAGGTTTGACCCACTGAGCTATTGTAGTGATGGCATTCTCATTTAGTGTGGCGGCAAACATTGTGAGGGGAGGATGTTTTTAATGTGATGAGCTCTTTCTCATCTATAGGAGCCTTCATGGCACACTGGGCTGCCAGCCACTGTGGGAGAAAGATGGGGTTTTGTACTCCCGTGAAGAGTGACGGTGTGGAGACTCACATGGGACAGTTCTAGTCTGTCCTAGAGGGTCGCTATGAGTTGGCATCCTCTCGATGGCACTGAGTTTGTGGTTTTGATTTCCTGTCTGCATTCACATGAGTGAGTCGATGACAGTTTCCTTTGGGCTTCTCCTCCCCCTCTTCCTCCTGCTCCTGCTCCTGTTCCTCCTCCTCCTCCTCCTCCTCTTCCTCTGTCTGCCCCCTGATGGACTGTCCCAGGATCAGGGTATTCTGATTAGAAGAGTTCCTTGTAAGGCCCTTCAGTTCCTTGTAAGCTCTGGATTTCCAAGCAGAAGACCCAGGTTCAATTCTCAGCCAGCACATTCATGCGCAGCCAATGCCCACCATCTGTCGACTGCTCGTCTGCTGAACAGGTTACAGTGGAGCTTCCAGACTAAGACTAGGAAGAAAGGCCAGGTGATATAATTAATCTAATTCCCCAAATCGGCCTCTGAGAGCCTTATGACTCACCATGTTCCAATCCCCAATTGATCATAAGGAGGGCTCAGGACTAGGCAGTGCTTCGTTCCAGTGTGTCCAAGGTCACCATGAGTCGGGGCAGACTATCAGCAGCTCACAACAGCAACATTTTACTGAAGTTATACTGAGGCTCAGAGTGTTGATAGCATGGTGGTTACATATTGGGCTGCTAACCGTGAATTCACTAGTTTGAAACCACCAGCCACTCCTCTGGAGAAAGGTGAGGCTTTCTTCTTCCATAAAGAGTCTCAGGAAAAAACCACAGAGGCTGTTCTACTCTAACTTATAGGGTTGCTCTGAAGCAACATTGACCCGATGTCAGTGAGTTTACCGTGGTTTTTCCTTTCCCCAAATCACCTGTGTCCCATCAGTGATCAGGCATAGTAACCCAAGTGCAATTCCAATTTCAACTATTTAGGGGAGTAGAAAAATCTCAGGAGTGGGAATCCACAGGATGGCAGTGAGTTTGGTTTGAAGGACAAGCATGGCAAACCGAGCTTGCCTCCGTGTCCTTGTAATTAATCTGTCACTATCTGGTTTGGACATGTCATCACCATCCACCTGGATTGCACCAGAGTTAGTCTTCTTAGTCTTTCTACAGTGGTCTTCTGCCTCCAGCCTTCACTGGCTCCCTTGGATCTCAGGAAACAGTTCAAGGTGACTCTTTGTTTGACTAGCAGGGACCTAAGCTTTCACAAGTCAACCCCACTGAACTCTTCAGTTCCTCATCCTTCTCTCTCTCTCTCCACCTTTGCATATATGGTTCCTTTATTGCTCTCAACCCCTTTTGCTTGGTCACTGCTTAGCTTGCAGACAGCTCAGCATCTCCTGCTTATAAGTCTGCTTTGGGATTTCCTAAATGTGTTTCCCTGGTGTTTCAGTCCTGTATGGAAGAGGACTTCTGGGGGCCAGTGGTGACAGGTGATACTTTCAGACTTGCTCTAGAATCAGAGACCTTAGAGTCCAAGTCCACCCCTTAGAGTATAACCTTAGCAGGGCCTGTAGGTATCCTCGGTCTCAATCTCCTTACATGTTCAATTGGAATAGGCACTTTCATGGAGTGAAGTTGTGTGTTCAGCAGCTGAAATATGGCATAATATTTATAGCATGGTATTTTTGCAAATCCCTCTGTGCATGCTTCTCATTCCCTAAAATTGCTCAACAGAGAAGATGCCCTGATGGCATATGCCAACCTCATAAATCATTAGAGTTAGAATCAACTCGATGACAGTGAGGTTTTAAAAAATATATATACAAAGATGCTTACAGCAATATGTGTGTACCATTCAGATCTCTGCAAACAATAGCATCGACATGACTTCCAAAATACATTCAATACACATGTATGAGTATACTAATTGTGAATTAAATCCTCATATTGGATAAATCAATCATAATTTTCCTTGAGATCTGCTGGTATTGCCTGTGTTCACAATTGTTGGGTGGGCTGGTCATAGAGCTAACATATACACCCTATACACCCAAACCACCAAACCCACAGCCATACTGTCCATTCTGTTTCACAGAAGTTCTCTAGGACCAAGTGGACAGGCCCCACAAGGTCACAAGGGTGTAAGCTATGAGTTGGAATTGACCAAGTGGCAGTGAGTTTGAAGCATTCAGAAGCAGGCTGCTGCATCTGTTTCCTGCTGAGTTGCTGCATATTTGAACCACCCAACTTTTGGTTAGTAGCTTTAACTGCTGTGTGCCACCAGGACTCGTGATCTACAGCATAACTCTGAACATTGTCATTGACACCCTTGCTTGGAAACCTCTCCACATATAGAGAGTTCACATGAACATGAAAAAGAGTAACACATCCTAACTGATTATTTGCTTATTTTTTTAGGTATACCATCTAATTTGACAGGATGAGGAGAAAGATGATTAATATTTAGATTACCTGGATACCAATATATCTAAACCTAGTGGCGGTAGAGTTGATTTATGCTGACGTTGGTGTGAACTGTACTGGAGGACATTTTTAGTGGCTAGTTTTTTCCCTGATGTCAACTGCCAGAACTTTCTTCCAAAGTGCCTCTGAATGGACTGAGATCTTGAAACTTTCAGGTAGTAGCAGGCATATTAACCATTTGTACCACCCATGGAAATTCTAATGATATCCCTGATAGTGCATTGGTTATGTGTTGGACTGCAATCCTCATGGAAGGCAGTTCAAAGCCACCAGCTGCTCCTCGGGAGAAAGACTGGGCTTTCTACTTCTGTAAACAGTTACAGTCACAGAAACCCACAGGGGGTCGCTATGAGTCAGCATTGACTCGATGACCATGAGAGAGTGAGAGAGAATCCTAGTCACAAAAACCACGTGAATGACCCAATAAGAAAATTACCACAAGACATGTATAGACAGTTTACGAAAAATGACATCCAGTGGCCAACAAAGATATGAAGAAATGTTTGCATGCATTAGCATGCATTAACCAATACAGGTTAAAACAACAGGATAGCATCTCACACCAACACTTAGAGCAATTTTAAGATAATACATACTGGAGGGAATGTGGAGAGATAGGAAACCTCGTAAATTACTGGCAGGATTATAGAGTTGTACAACCACTATGAAAATCAGTATGACACTTCCATAAACAAATGCAAATACAATTATCTTTTGATCGTGCAATTCCTGTACCAGGCGTACATCCTAAGAAATAAAAGACCAACACAAAGAGACATATGCACACCTATGTTTATTGCAGCAATTTCCATCATAGCAAAAATATGGATATAATCAGAAGCTCTGGTTATAGAAGAATGGATAAACAAACTCTAGTACATTCATGCAGCGGAATGTTGTGCATCAATAAAAAAAGAGGATCACAAGAAAGGGACAAAACGAGAGATATTATACTTAGCAAAGTTAGTCAATCTTATCAAGATCAATATTTAGTAATGCCATCATTATAAGGGGGGGAAGAAAAGTGATCTTTGCACTAACAACTAAGACTTTGAAGACTATGAGGAGGCTGAGGACCAAGGGGGGAGGAAGGCGAAGGAGAGATAGGAAATAAAGGGGGTCGGAGGAAGGAGAGGAGGGAAAAATAACAGAGAATCACATCTGTACATAATGTTCCCTTAAACAATAGGCCAATGATAACAGCCTTAAAGGCTCCAGACTTGTATTCCTTGGATCTAAATATTGATCTGAGTGGTTATGAAAGCAGGAAAAGTGAACGGAGGTGGCCTTGGAGTCTTTAGTGACATATGAGGGGGTTATCTTCCCCACCACCAAAAAAAAAAAAAAAACGGATTTTTTTTCAAAGCTGTGTATTTAATTTTTTTTTTTTTTTTACAAACAACCTTACCACCTTCAAAAGTACTCTCCATTACACTAACACATTTGTCAAATCTGTGATTCCATTCTTGGAAACATTTTTCAAACTCATCTGTTCTTTTATGTCCCTCTTCATTCCTGGAAACAAAAAGAAGTCACACGGAGCAAGGTCAGGTGAGTAAGCTCCATGGGGCAAGAGAGACATGCTGTTTTTTACCCAAAACTGGTGTGCTGAGATGGCTGCATGAGCAGGTGAATTGTCATGGGGGAAAAACCAGTCCCCCCTCTGCCACAAATGTCACGCACCGTTAAGAAGTCTTTTCAGAACCTTTTGATCAGTGGTCTAAACCTGTGGGTCACAACCCCTTTAGGGATCAAACGACCCTTT
Source organism: Tenrec ecaudatus (assembly GCF_050624435.1). Taxonomy (NCBI): domain Eukaryota; kingdom Metazoa; phylum Chordata; class Mammalia; order Afrosoricida; family Tenrecidae; genus Tenrec; species Tenrec ecaudatus. Next base: position 298,216,392 of record NC_134530.1, on the reverse strand, counting down.
CACAGGGGACGCCCAATACATAACTAGCAAAATTACAGGTATACAGTAGCAATGAAAATAATTTTATGGTTGGGGGGGGGGTTCACCACAACATGAGGAACTGTATTAAAAAGTCACAGCATTAGGAAGGTTGAGAGCCACTGCTCTAGATAGAGAGTGTGATTAACAGTCTGACCTGTTGGAATACTCTCCAAATGCACTTCCCTCTCATATCAGCGAGTCTTTTTTTTTTCTGGTCCTTTTGGGTATCTCCTCATATAAGTTTGTTTCAACCATATAAAACAGAAAACTGTGTGAATGTCTGGGGATGAGAAACCATAAGCCCAGAAATTCTAAAGAACACCTCCCACAATCCCAGAGCTCCCAGGATCAGTTGGGGATGAAACTTGTACTTAAAACCTGCTCTGTCTTCAAAGTATTTCCTGTCCCATCCGGAAGCATTTCTTTTTTTTTTTTGTTTGTTTGAAACATCTCATGTAAATGTAGCTTATTCTCATCATCCTCTTTGCTTATTTCTCCCTTGCCTTTTAAAGCTATTATTTACACCTAAAGAAAAATTAAAAAGAAAGCTTGGGATTAATAAAGTAGAGCCATGGAGTACTGTTCCTTTTATGTACTGAAATAGTACAATGGGTTTCCTCATTTTTATAATATAAAGTTGTGAATGATCACCAAAGTATTTCAACTAAGATCAAAAGAGCAGCCTTCAGGAAGTTAGAAACCAGGAAAGACAAGATTGAGCGAACATCTCCGGAATCCTCCCTGGTCACATGCCACTGAGTCAGTTCTGACTCATAGCAGCCCAAGGTCTAACAGAATGAAATACTGCTGGATCCTCGTGGTCCTTGCAATGTTGGATCAAGCCCATTGTTGATGCCACGGGGTCAGTCCATCTCGTTGAGAATCTCTCTCTTTTTGTGATGACCCTCTACTTTACCAAGTGTGATGTCCTTCTTCCAGGATCAGTCCCTCCTGACAACAAAGCCCCTGAGAGTAAGTCGTTCCATCTTCATTTCTTTTTTAAAAAATCATTTTATTGGGGGCTCATACAATTCTTATCACAATCTATACATACATCCATTATGTCAAGAACATATGTACATTTGTTGACATCGCCATTCTCAAAACATTTGCCTTCTACTTGAGTGCTTACTACTGCTGCTCATTTCCCCCCTCCCTCCCCACTGCCCCCTACCTCATGAACCCTTCATAATTGATAAATTATTATTATTTTGTCATATATTACGCTGTCTGATGTCTCCCTCCGCCTTCTTCTCTGCTGTCTCTCCCGCAAGGAGGAGGCTATACGTAGATTCTTGTAATCAGTTCCCCATTTCTACCCCACATTCACTTCACCCTCCAGGCATCGCTACTCTCACCACTGGTCTGAAAGAGTCATCTGTCCTGGATTCCCTGTGTTTCCATTTGCTCTCTGTACCTATGTACATCCTCTGGTCTAGCCAGATTTGTAAGGTTGAATTGGGATCATGATAGTTGGGGGGGGGCATTTAAGAACTAGAGGAAAGTTATATGTTTCATCGTTGCTACCCTGCTCCGTGACTGGTTCATCTTCTTCCCACAACCCTTCAGTAAGGGGTGTCTGGTTGGCTACCAATGGGCTTTGAGTCTCCACTCTGCACTCACCCACATTTTCAATGACATGATATTTTGTTCCTTAATGCTTGATACCTGATCCCTTCAACAGCTCGTGGTCACACAAGCTGGTATGTTTCTTCCATGTGGGCTCTGTTGCTTCTGAGCTAGATGGCCACTTGTTTATCTTTGAGCCTTTAAGACCCCAGACGCTATATCTTTTGATAGCTGGGCACCATCAGCTTTCTTCACCACATTTGCTTATCCACACATTTGTCTTCATTGATTGTATCAGGGAGGTGGGCACCCATGGATATGAGTTTTAGTTTTTTCATGTCTGATAACTGGTCCCTTCTGCACCTTGTGGTCAGACAGGCTGGTGTGCTTCTTCCATGTGGGCTTTGATGCTTCTCAGCTAGAAGGCCACTTGTTTATCTTCAAGCCTTTAAGACCCCAGATGCTATATCTTTTGATAGCCGGGCACCATCAGCTTTCTTCACCACATTTGCTTATCCACACATTTTTCTTCAGCAATCATGTTGGGAAGGTGTGCATCCTGGAATGCCAATTTAATAGAACAAAGTGCTCTTGCATTGAGTAAGTGCTTGAGTGGAGGCCTAATGTCCATCTGCTGCCTTAGTACTTAACCTATAAATGTATGCACATAGATCTGTTTCCCCACACTCTTATATAAATATATTTACATATGTACATTCCAGTCTTTGGACCTCTGTGATTACCCTTTGTCACCTAGTTCATTCCTCTATTTCCTTTTACTTTCTTCTTGTCCCACTATCATGCTCAGCCTTCATTTGGGTTTCAATAATTTCTCTCGGTTACCTTGCCCTTGCTGAATCCCTACCAGGCCTCTCATACCCTCCTTGCTACTGATTTTGAATCACTTATTGCTCCCCTGTCCCTGGGTTGCTTAGCACCACCTCCTTAGTCCCTCCTCCCCCTCTCCCATGTCCCCCTGGAACCATTGATCCTGTTGTTTTCTCCCCCAGACTAGTCATCCAGTCTATCTTATCTAGATAGATCTGTAGAGATAATAATATGCACCAAAAATCAAGTCATAGCAAGGTAAGTGATGAGTGAGAACACAGGTATGATAACACAAAAGGAAACCAATTGCCCATAGAAGAATAAATTGATTAAATGAAAAAAATTTAAAAAGAATGAACACCCTGTAAATAGATCAAGGTCTGACTTTTGATCTCTAGGTGTGTCCTTCAGTCAGGTCCAATGGAGTACCATGCTCTGGCCCCAGAGTCTGTCCTTTGTACTCCCTCAGGAGCTCCCTGCTCTGCTCCCACAGTTGCTCTGCCACATGCTTTTAGTGGTTTGCCTCAGTGTCACATGGTCAGTCTGGGCTAGTCCCGCCCCTGAGTCTCCAGTGTTGTCCTCCTTAGGGCCCTGGTCCATCAAGGGTCTGGTTGTCTCATAGTGGGATCAGCCGTATTGTCCACTTTGTTCATTGGGTGTTCTGAGCTGGGATATCGTCCTCCAGGCCTGATGGGCCAGAATGTGCTCCACTCTCTTCCTCCCCCTTCTTTGCTCCCATTTGTTCTGATGGAAAATGCCCCTCTCACCTAGCTGCAGCTTCAGTATTGTCCTCTCAAGTAAATTCTTCTGGGGTGAGGGGCAGTTGTCCATGTAACTGGTATGGGGGACGAGCCCCCAGGCCTCTCCACCGGCTCCCCACTCTTTGCCGGCACCCTGCAGTGGTCTGGCACTGGCTTTATATCTGGTCTCTCTTTCCCAGTGGAGACACAAACAATACCCTCTCCTTGGGTGGGTCAGTGTCCTATTCCCCCATCACACATCTTTTGTTTTCTTTCCCCTTTCCTCCCTCCACCCCCATTTTAGTTGACTACCATCTGTACCCCTGGATTTGGTCTGGCCCCTACCATACTACCTGGACCACACCCCTGGAGTGTTTGTATACAGTAGCTTTTCCCCTGTGGCCCTTTTGTACTTACCTTTCTGTTCTTTATATATATATATATATATATATATATATATATATATATATATATATATATATATATATATATATATATATGTATATAAACTTACCTCAGCAGACTCATGTTATGCTTGTCCTTTTGTGCTTGGCTTACTTCACTTAGCATAATTTCCTCCAATTCTTCCCATGCTTCGATATGCTCCATGCGTTCATCACTGTTTTTTAGCGGTGCATAGTATTCCATTGTATGTGTATACCACAATATTTTAATCCATTTGTCTGTTGATGGAAGTTTGGGTTGTTTCCCACTCCTTGCGATTGTGAACTGTGCCTCAATGAACATTGGAGCACAGATGTCTGACCATGGTTTGTTTCTTGTCTCTTCTGGGTATATGCCCAACAGAGGGATTGCTGGGTCATATGGTAACTCAATTTCCATCTGTTTGAGAAATTGCCAAATCGATTTTCATAGTGGCTATACTTACCTACAGGTCCGCCAGCAGTGGATGAGTGTTCCTATCTCACCACATCTCCTCCAACACTTGTTGCTTTCTGATTTTTTTAATTGGGCTATCTTTGAGGGTGTTAGGTGGTATCTCATAGTTGTTTTGATTTGCATTTCTCTTATGGCTAATGATCGGGAACATTTTCTCATATGTTTATTGGCCATTCAGATTTCACTCTGTGAAACTTCTGTTCAGGTTCTTTGCCCACCTCCTCAGTGGGCAATTAGTTTTTCTCTTATTGAAAGCTTGCAAAGTATTGTAGATTTTAGTAATAAGGCCTTTGCCTGATGTGTCATTGCTAAAGATCTTTTCCCAGTTGGTGGACTCTCTTATTACTCTCTTGGTGAATTCTTTCTATGTACACAAGTGTCTTATCTTCAGTATATCCCATTGTCTATTTGAGACTTTTCTGTATTTGTATCCTTCCCTATTTCTGGTAGCCTATGTAATCCCTGTGTCAAGATTCTCAGATTTCTCCCAATTCCATCATTGATGGGCCTAATTGTTTGGGGTTTTATCTCAAGGTCTGTGATCCACCTTGAGTTTATTCTTTTGCATGGAGTGAGGTAAGGGTCTTGTTTCATTTTGCTGCCGGTAGATATCCATTTTTTCCAGCACCATATATTGAAGATGGCATCTGCTTCCCATTTAATATTTTTTGGTCCCTTATCAAAGATCAGTTGCTGATGTTTTTATTTCTGGGTCTTCCGCTCTTTTCCATTGGTCTGATTATCTGTCATTATGCCAGTACCACGCTGTTTTGTCCACTGTGGCCATATAGTATGTGCTAAAATCAGGTAGAGCAAGCCCTCCCACTTTGTCCTTCTTTTTGAGGAGTTCTCTGCTAATTCTGGGCTTCTTCCCTCTCCATACGAATTTGGTAATCTGTTTTTCCAATTCGTTGAAGAAGGATGGTGGTATTTGTATCGGGATAACATTGAAATTTTATAGTGCCTTGGGAAGAACTGACATCTTTAGTATATTCAGCCTGCCAATCCACGAGCATGAGATATTCTTCCATTTGTTGAGGTCACTCATGATTTCTTGAAGTAGTGTTTTATAATTTTCCGCATACAAATCTTACATTTTTTTAGTCAGTTATATCCCTAGGTATTTCAATTTGTGCTTGGCAATTGTAAAGGGTACTGCCTTTTTAGTCGTCTCTTTTGTGGTCTTGTCTGATGTGTAGAGCAGTCCATTAGACTTCTGTTTGTTGATTTTGTATCCTGCCACTCTTCCATATTCCTCTATTGCTTCCAACACTCTGCTTGTGGGGATTAAGGGATGTTTAATATATAGAATCATATCATCTGCGAATAATGACAATTTTGCCTCTTCCTTTCCCAGTTGAATACCTTTAATATCTTTCCTTTGTCTTATGTTGTTTGCTAGGACCTCCAGTACAATGTTAAATAGGAGTGGGGACAAGGGACATCCTTGTCTGGTCCCCTTTCTCAGTGGAATTGTTTAGTCTTTTCTCCATTAACTACCACATTAGCTGTGGTTTTTCATATATGGGTTGTATAATAATGAGGAATTTTCCTTCTATTCCTATCTTCTTAAGTGTCTTAAACAGGAATGCATGTTGGATGTTGTCGAATGCTTTTTTACGCATTTATTGATATTATCATGTGGTTCTTATCACTTTTCCTGCCAATATGGTGAATAATGCTGATGGTCTTTCGTATGTTGAACCATCACTACATCCCTGGTATGAATCCCACTTGGTCGTGGTGAATTATTTTTTTAATATGCTTTTATATTCTCTTGGCCAGTATTTTGTTAAGGATTTTTGCATCGATGTTCATTAGGGATATTGGTCTACAATACTTGTGGTGTCTTTGTCCACTTTAGGTATCAAAGTTATACTAGCTTGATAGAAAGGGTTTGGGAGTTTTCCGCCTTTTTCTATGTTCTGGAAGAGTTTGTATAGGATTGGTGTCTGTTCTTCCCTGGATGCTTGATAGAATTCTCCTGTGAAGCCATCTGGCCCAGGGCATTTTTTGTTGGTAATCCCTTGATTACCTTGTCTATTCCTTCCTTTGCTATGGGTCTGTTGAGGTTGTTGACATCCATGTGGGATAGCCTAGGGAGGGATTGTGTTTCCAAATATTTTTCCATGTCTTCCAAATTGCTGTATTTGTTAGAATATAGACCTTCATAGTACTGTGTAATTATCCTTTTGATTTCATTAGGGTCCATTGTAATGTCCCCTGTTTCATCCCTCATCCTTGCAAATGCTGTTTGTTTCTTCCTGTCTTTGGTTAGGTTTTCCAGAGGTCTATCAATTCTGTTAATTCTTTCAAAGAACCAACTTTTAGCGGCATTAATTTCTTCCATAGTTTTCTTGTTTTCCCTCTCCTGTATCTCTGCTCTGATTTTTATTATATCTATCCTCACACTATTATTAGGATTGTTCTGTTGACTCTGTTCTAATTGGTGTATGTTTTGTGTCAGCCTATCATCCATGATCTCTCTTCTTTTTTAATGTGTGCATTTATTGCTATCAGCCTTCCTCTGATAAATGTCTTTTCTGTATCCCACAGGTTTTGGTACGTTGTATTTTCATTCTCATTGGTTTCTAGAAACTTCCTGACTTCATCTCTGATCTGGGTCAATACCCACTCCTATAGCAATAGGAAATTGTTCATCCTCCAATTGTTGACCCTAGTTTTCTTCACTGTCCTTCTGTTAATTTCCAGCTTTATGACCCAATGATCGGAGAGAGATGTTTGTATAAACTCTATGTGCTTGAATTTACTCAAATTCTACCTGTGTCCCCGCATGTGGTCTATTTTTGAAAAGAATGGGCTTGAAAAGAATGTGAATATTTTGCATGTGGGTGGCATGCTCTGAAAATATCAGTCAATTGTGCAAAAATCCATCCAAATGTGCTATTTAGATCTGTAGCCTCCTTGTTGAGTTTCTTTCCCAATGATCTGTCTTTATCAGAGAGTAGTGCATTAAAGTGACCAACTATAATTGTTGAGCCTGTGTCCATCTTCATTTCTAAGGAGCATTCTGGCTAACAGACAGGTTTGTTCATCCTTCTGATAGTCCATGGTATTTTTAATGGTTTTCAACTCCTACCTCAATGGCATCGATCTAATGGAAAATTTTTAAATATCTGCATTAATTTTCTTGTGAAAGATGAACTTGCTATACTTAATAGAAGACAGGAATGTAGTGAGGATGCCTTGTGGCGAATGCTTTACATGTTGGGCTGCTAACCACAAGCTGGGTGCTTCAAACCCACCAACCCCTCCACCAAAGAGGGATGAGATTATCTGCCCCCGTAAAGAAACCAACAGAGGCAGATCCACTCTGTCCTATGAATTGGGTTGATATTAATGAGCTTAATGATCTAATGTTAGGGGGGAGTATGGAAATGTGTGTGTGTGTGTGTTAGTTATAAAGGAGCCCTGGTGGCACAATGTCTTATAACTGAAATGTTGGCAGTTCAAACTCACACTGTGGTTCATGGTGGAAAGACCTGGTAATCAGCTCCAGGTAAAGATTGCAGTCTAGAAACCTGGAGGGGAGGATAAACCACTGGCTAGAGGTCGACAGTGTTCACTTGGGTGAGGGAAGAAACAAAATACAATAAAAGGGAGATTTGGCCAAAAAATGGTGAGGGCAAGGGAAAACACTGGGAAGTTTGCAAGTGTTAAAGGTGGCAGAGTCAAATACTGTTACGGACATAATATCACCATAGTGGTGATCTACATAGTCACTCAGGCTAAACAGATGTGGTAGGGAGACTGGCAGAACACCCAAGGAAAAAAATATATATATATAAAACAGAGGATCTTTATATGTGTGTATGTATGCTTACTGCAAAAATACAAGCAGATTTTTTTCAAAGCTTTGCATTAAACATTTTAAAGGACAACCTTATCACCTTCAAAGTACTCTCCATTGCACTTAATACATTTGTCAAATCTGTGATTCCATTCTTGGAGACATTTTTTAACTCATCTGTTTGGATGGCTGACAGCACCTCTTTTGTTTTTTCTTCACCTCTTTTTGGTTGTCAAATCGCTGTCCATTCATGTTCCTCTTCATTTGCCGAAACTAAAAGAAGTCGCACAGAGCAAGGCCAAATGAGTAAGGTGAATGGGGCAAGAGAGGCATGCTTTTTTTGTCAACGACTGATGCACTGAGATGGCTGAGTGAACAGGTACCTGGTCGTGGTGGTAAAACCTGCTGCCCACCCCCCACCCCCATCTGCCACAATCAGGCCTTTTTTGTTGTACACTGTTAAGCAATCGTTTCTAATTAAAAAGTTTGATTAACAGTCTGATCTGGTGCATCAAACTCCAAATGCACTACAAGTTTCTCTTTTAATCCATTCAGGAAGTTGACCAATGTCAGAACAAGGTTTGTCATCAATCAACATTTCACCATTTTGAAAGAAAATTGCTCGCACACTTGAGATTTCACCATAGTGGTATCCTTGTAAGCTGTGTTCAACATCATAGCAGTTTCTGCGACATTTTTCCCAAGCAGGAAACAAAAATTCTTAATCGTGCTCTTAAATCAGCCATCACAAAAGATGAGGTTCGTGTGAAAGTGCTTTTACGAAAAAATTCACTGTGACCAAAGAGATCCTTCCCACCCGATGCCACTGGGGACAGTAACACAGAGTGTTTCTTAATGCTCACCTAGTGGGGAAAATGCGTACTACTAAAGTTTTGCCCAGTGGAGTTTTTTTTTCCTTTGGTGGTGGGGGCAGGGGTGTAGCCCTACATATGCTTGAATGTGGCGGAGCCTGTAGGAGACAACGTGAGGAAAACTTCTTAGACATAAACAACCACCTTGGGAAAGTAGGTTGTTGAACCTCAGGCCCCAGGACCACAGTTTGGGGGTCAAGGGGATGACATCAAGGTCAATTGTTCTGTTGTTGTTGTTATTGTTATGTACTACCAAATTGGCTCTAACCCATAGTGACCCTATGCACAACCGAACAAAACACTACCTGGTTCTGCACCATCCTTGCAACTGTGCCTGTGTTAGAGCCCAATGTTGCAGCCATGGTTTCAGTCCATCTTGTTGAGAGCCTTCCTCTTTTTCTCTGCTCCTCCACTTGACCAAGCATGATGTCCTTCATCACTTCATCCACTTTACCAAGCATGATGCTTCAATTGTTCTAGAAAAGAAAAAACAGAAACAAACCTACAGGGTGGATCCATGTTGTCTCAGAGTGTTGTTATGAATAGAAAGCAACTTGATAGCACCTAGCAACAACATCTATGTATGCATTGTTAAAGAGTGCATATAAATTTACAATAAGACACATTTGAAGGTTTTTTTTGCTAGTAAGCATAATTTGTAATCACAGGGAGAAAAATAAAATGCATCAGTGTGTGCTGCTCTAGTGACTACCAGAAACATGACTGTGCCCATTTCTCTGTTCCTCCATCATTCGTAAACACTTAGCACGTGAAGGTGTCCTTACACAGTCTATATTGCATCCTAAAGATGGAAGTGCATTCACACAGCCTTCTGGTACACCCGGGGGCTTTCCAACTCAAGCAGATCAGAGAGTAAACGGCAGGAGATCACAATTATGATCTATGTGCATCACTCGTATTGCTGTTTGAAAAATCGCTGCCCCCCCCCTTTAAATTACACAACTAATGTGAAATGTTCCATCGAGCTGTTGTAGAGTTCTGTATGTACTGGTAGTTAGACCCTTGTCCAAGGGGTCACTGGTAAAACAAAGTTTCCCAATCTGTAGGCTCTTGCTTTACTCTCCAAATAAAGTTTTTTTAAAAAAATCATTTTATTGGGAGCTCTTATAGATATCACAACATTCCATAGCTCAGTCACATCAAGCAGTGCTGTATAATGCCTACCACATCAATTTCAAAATATTTTCTTTCTTCTTAAATTCTTGATAGCAGCTCCCTTTTATCCCCTCCCTCCCCCACTGTACCTCTCAGGAACACTTATTCTTTTTCTTTTTCCCCCCTTATATAGGCCATATCTTACACAATCCAATATATTGATTCACATACAATTCTGATGTTCAATCCCATCGAGTGGGATTGAGTTTCCCATTGTTTCCCCATCTCAGGGGTGAAGCAAGCCACATTTACAAAGTGTTCTTGGCAGAGAAGTGTTTGCAGTTGGGTCTAAGCCATCTCTCTTGTCATTTAAAAATAAAACATTATAGTTTTTAAAATAAAATGATGGCCTAAGCACCAAATGCAATCTTTCAAAATACCAGGAGTCACAAAGGTAGGTTTCCATTATCAATTTCTAGGAATAAATACATTTCCTCTCTGTTTTAAAATAATCAACCCCCTAAACCAAATACAGTAAATCATTTAAAGATCAATATGATTACAACTCATGCTTCTTCTTGGGAAGTTTTGAAACCAATAACAATGCTCACCTGTGAAGCAGGTGAAATGCTACTGTGGATTTCCACTTACCTGACCTCTCTTTGGTGCATTGCTTAAACACTTGACTGCCAAGCAGAAGATCAGTGGTTCAACAGCAGCTCTAGTGAGAGAACGTCTGCTTCCATAAAGATTAGAGTCTTGGAAGCCCACTAGGGCAGGTCTACTCTCTTCTTCCTGGTTGCTGTGGGTTGGAATCGACTCCACAGCCACAGGTTTGGAACCTCTGTTTACCCACGTTCTGGATTCCCATGGCCAGTAGGTATGAAGAGAGCCCTGGTGGGGTAATGGATTACACTTCAGGCTGCTAAAAAGGTCAGCAGTTCAAAATCTTGGCGAGGGAGAATGATGAGGATTTGTACTTCCAATAAAACCTTAGTCTTGGGAAACCACAGAGGCAGTTCTACTCAGTCCTATAGGGTCACTTTGAATCAGAACCGAGTCTATGGCAGTGAGTTTGGATTTGTTGTTGTTGAATGGTTCTGAGTCTGGTCTCCGGACTAGCAGTATGAGTCTCTCCTGTAAGCGTATTAGAAATGCAAGTTCTGTGGTTCCACTGACGACTGAATCAGAAACTCTCGATGAAACCTGACAATGTGTATCCTTTTTGTTCTTTCTTTCAGTCATTTTATTGGGGCTCTTGGAGTTCTTATAACATTCAATACACCAATTGTATCAATCACATTTGTACATCATCATTTTCAAAACATTTTCTTTCTACTTGAGTCCTTGGTATCAGCTCTTTCTTTTTTTTTTTTTTTGCCTCCCTCTCCAACCCTTCCACTCTGTAAACCCTTGAAAAATTATAAACTATTATTTTCATATCTTATACCATCTGCTGTCTCTCTTCACCCACATTTTTGTGTCATTCCCACTTAGTGGTGGGGTAGGGAGCTGGGGGTTTTACTATGTCTATCAAGCCCTCCAGGAAATTCTGATGCATTCTCAAATTGGGCTTATGCTCCTGATTCACCCTTGAAAAACACAAAGTGACTCTTGAAATAAGCTCCACAGTCAAGACTAAAAGGCCACTTTTCAGAAAGCTCAGGTACCCCTGCCCCCAAGGGTCTAACTGAGTATTTACCAAGAATCAGTTATGTTTCTTTTAAACCATTTTCTGTTGAAACAACAACTCTGCTTTCTGGAGAGTCCTTGGGTATCAGTGGAGAACTGTGCTCCATAGGGTTATAAATGGCTGTGACATTTCAAAAGTATGTAGACCCTCAGGCCTTTCTTTTGAAGCACGTCTAGCTGGACTTGAACCATCGGCCTCTGGTTTTCAAGTGGGTTGACTGGTCCCCTGCCCAGGGATTCTATGTTGCTTCTGTTGTTCGTTGTCATCAAATCCCTTTTGACTCACGGTGGCCCATGTGCGTTCTGAAACTAGTTTATTCCATTTGCACCGACTATCATATTTAACTCAAATCAGTAGTACATCAGCCAATTAATGAGAATAAAAGAAGACTGTAAAATCTAGAAGAATTCTACATTCACATTTGTAATTCTCTAAATACAACCCTGCAATTTAAGGTAACTCAAATTATAATTGTAGACAGTGCATTATAGATGTGCATTTATATAATAAATCCAATCATGGATTGGCTCCATATCAAAACATTTCCAAGTGAGAGTGTATGCAAATGCCTTAAGTTAAAATACTGAAGCTACTGATTCACAGTTTCTAAGAATGCCTGTGTAGCCAAGAAGAATTACTGAAACTCAAATGAAGGCCAAACACAATAGTGAGACAAGAGGAAAGTAAAAGGAAATAGAGGAAAGAACTAGGAGGCAAAGGACATTTACAGAGGGCTAAAGACAGATGTGTACACATGTGAATATATTTATATATAATTATAGGGAAATAAATCTATGTACATACATTTATATATTAAGTATTAAGGTAGCAGGTGGATATTGGGTCTTTACTCAAGTAATCCCTCAATGAAAGAACACTTTGTTCTAATAACCCAGCATTCTGTGATGCTCACCTTCCCAACACGATCACTGAAGACAAAATGGGTGCATAAACAAATGTGGTGAAGAAAGTTGATGGTGCCTGACTATCAAGGGATATATCATGTGGCATCTTAAAGGTTTGAGGATAAACAGCGGCCATCTAGCTGAGAAACAACAAAGCCCATATGGAAGAAGCACACTAGCCTGTGTGATCATGAGATGTCAAAAGGATCAGGTATCAGGCATCAAAGACCCAGAACAAAAAATCATATCAATGTGAATGAGTGGGAGTGCGAGGTAGATACCTAAAGCCCATCTGTAGGCATTGGACATCCCTTACAGAAGGGTCACAAAGAAGAGACGAGCCAGTCAGGGTACAGTATAGCACCGGTGAAACATACAACTTTCCTCTAATTCTTTAATGCTTCCTCTCCCCCACTTTCATGACCCCTATTCTACCTTACAAATCTGGCTAGACCAAAGCATGTACACTGGTACAGATAAGAGCTCAAAACACAGGGAATCCAGGACAGATAAACTCCTCAGGACCAATAATGAAAGTAGTAATACCAGGAGGGTAAGGGTAAGGTGGAGGGAGAAAGGGGGAATCGATCACAATAATCAACAGATAACCCCCTCCCAGGGAGATGGAAAAAAAGAAAAATGGGTAAAGGGAGACAGGTTGGGGTAAGACATGAGAAATGTTTTAAATAAATTATCAAGGGTTCATACAGCGGGCGGGGAAGGGGGAAATGACCTGATACCAAGGGCTCAAGTGTAAAGAAAATGTTTTGAAAATTATGACGGAAACATACCATATGTACAATTTGGTTGACACAATGGCTGTATGTAGGGATTGTGGTAAGAGCTGTAAGAGCCCCCGGTAAAATGTTTTTAAAAAAGAATGTCTATTTGATTATTTTTTGTTAGCCCAAAACTTCCCAGTCCTGGATGTACATATTGTACTGTAAAGAAGATTTATAAGGCAACATCTCATGTTTTAGGTTTTTGAAAAGATTTTTTTTCATCTTTAATGTTTGTTATTCATGGCACAGATCATCATATGAAGAAGAGTCTGCCATCATCACCATAATTCATTGTAGAACAGCGTCTTCTTTCCAGTAGCTGTTGTGGTTAGCTCCACATTTCTCCTCAACTTCCCCTTGTGGGTATTATTATCAACAGAAAAAACATACAAAACAAAATCAAGAAACAAACAAAACCCCAACAAATATAACCAAATAGAACTGAGGAAAAAACACAATAAAAATTAAGCAAAAAATATATTTTTAAAAAGGACAAATTTGAAATGATTCAAAAGGAGAACTTCTGCCATACTCGACTTTACAATGTTCTCTGCTAGCAAGCTCTTCATATTCCTGAGCTACCGTCAGAGAGCATTCGATGGAGAGTTAATCCATGTGGGGTTCCGACAAATGAAATTTGGCCTTCCACTGTCATCCATGGCTGCTGACCTCAAGGTCAGCAGTCTGAAACCTCCAAAGAGAAAGACATGGCTTTCGACTCCAGTAAACAGTTACAGTCTGAGGAAACCACAGGGGTAGTTCTGTGTGATCCAAGGTATATTAAAAAATAAAATCCAAATTTGAAGGAGGGAGCAGTACCAGAACTTAAATTCTGAACCATCAGTTTGCAGAAGGCTATAAGGATGACAAAACCCCAACTCAAATTCACGGTCATTGAGTCGGTTCTGACTCACAGCCACCCTAAAGGACAGAGTACAACTACCCTTGTGTGGACTTAATTCATGCCTCACTTAGATGGCTGCTTGTTTTAAGACAAGCTTTTAAGAACCAGATGCTATTCTTTTTGACAACTGGACACTATCGGAAGTCACCAAACATTAAAAACTGATTTTATTTAAAATATAGTTTCTCATTAAAAAATTCTTAAGATTCATATATTTTAAAACTATTTATGGTGATTTTCAATCCCCCTCCCCCAAATTTAGGTAGTGAGGCTATTATTTACTTAATTAAATACATGCTACTAGAAATGGTGTTTATCTTCAATTTATTAATATTATAAATTATTCTAAATAAGCCTACAGTCGATGTAAAAGGGTCATCCTATTAGTCTTAAACCTTAACTCATAAAGTGAGAAAATAAAAAGTTGCTATCTTGGTTCTTGTGTCTACTCATGGCAGAGAGTTTTGACAATGCCAGGGAATTGCTATTTACCCAGAATGTAACCTGGCAGGCTTGGGACCAGGCAGGACTGCTCCATCGGTCTGAACAAAGTCAGGACTGTTAACATTCTCAGAAGAGCATCCCTGCAGTCAGTTGTCCCTCTAAGCTGTTGAAATCGGTGTGGTTTAAATTCAGAAAATCCAGGGCAGAAAAATAGAGAGCGAGCCACTTGCTTGGACTTGGGCCCTCAGTCCACGGTGAAGGCAATCGTGGGGCCTGTAGACAGGTACTCTGCAGACCAACAAGCTCCAGTCTTGTGTACTGTGCTGCCACAGAAAATGCAGTGTTCTTGAGAGATGGCTTCAGAGCAGTGGCTTGATTAAAATATTTCATTCCGTGGAAAGGGGAACCGATTACAAGCATCTACATATAATCTCCTCCCTGGGGGAGGGGGACGGACAACAAAAAAGTGGGTTAAGGGAGATGTCGGACAGTGCAAGATATGACAAAATAATAATTTATAAATTATCAAGGGTTCATGAAGGAGGGGAGAGTAGGGAGGGAGGGGAAAAATGAGGAGCTGAAGCCAGGGGCTTAAGTGGAGAGCAAATGTTTGAGAATGATGAGGGCAATGAATGTACAGATGTGCTTTACATAATTGATGTATGTATGGATTGTGATAAGAATTTTATGAGCCCCCAATAAAATGATTTTTAAAAAAAG
Organism: Tenrec ecaudatus; assembly: GCF_050624435.1. Classification (NCBI taxonomy): domain Eukaryota; kingdom Metazoa; phylum Chordata; class Mammalia; order Afrosoricida; family Tenrecidae; genus Tenrec; species Tenrec ecaudatus. The sequence goes on along the minus strand of NC_134530.1, from coordinate 298,201,087 downwards.
AAAGAACTTCCTATTGGCCACCCAACTTGAGCTCTCCCAGGAGCCTCTCTTCTTACTTCCTCTGCTTGTATTCCTCTCTGTGCCTACTCTTCACGGGAGCCCTGGTGGCTTCGTGGGTTCCTCATTGGGCTGCTCACCACAAAGTCAGCCATTCGAGACCACCAGCCCCTCTACGAGCGAAAGCTGAGGCTTTCTGTCTACTCTTGTGAAGAGTTACCATCTCAGAAACCCACGGGGGAGCTCACGCTTCTCGCTGGCAGTGAGTGAGCGTGAGCAAGGCCTTATTTATCAGTCTTCCCCCAAACTCGGCTTCCCTCTTGATACTGCCCTCCTTCGTCTTCTATCGAGATCTTCCAAATACATCCCATGAAGCCCCTGTGGACCACAGTGGTCCGATCTGCAGCTGGGCATGGGGCTGGGGCAGGCTGGGCAGCCTCGTGTTCCTCGGTGCATGGGCTCATGCTGCCAAGAGTGGGACCAAATGAGAGCAGCGACACATCATCCAGAAGCTAAGTGTTGTGAAGGTTATTGACTCTGATGAGACCCCAGCGTGACGGTCCCCTTAGTTTCAGTTCATAAAAAGCCTTTCTGGTCATTTCCCACCACCAGCCAAGCCATTTATTAAAGTCAGAAAGGATTGCATTCCTTAGTTGCTTCGTCCTTCTTGTAGTAGTTTGCTTTGGTCTACAGCCAGCAGGTGGCGGTGAAAGATAGTTTATAGATAGGCGTTAGTGGTAGCAAATAAACCAGTGGTTCTCAGTCTGTGGGTCGCGACCCTTTTGCGAGTCGAACAATCCTTTCACGGGGGTTGCCTAAGACCATCAGAAAACACATAAATATTTCACAATATAGAATTACATATTGTTTTGTGATTAATATTATACTTTATGTTCAATTTGTAATAATGAAACTATATCCTGCATATCAGATATTTACATGACGATTCATAACAGTAGTAAAATTACAGCTGTGAAGTAGCATCGAAAATAATTTTATGGTTGGGGGTCACCACATCATGAGGAACTATAGTAAAGGCCCGCGGCATTAGGAAGATTGAGAACCACTGAAATAGACCTCAGATGTGCTGGGTTATGTAGCATTTTTATCTTTCACGTCATTGAACAATAGTCAAAAACTCGGACTGTCTGCTCCTTGAATATGTTACCAGGACCCTGGCCCCATAGCAGACCACAAGTTTCACACTCAACAGCAAAATTCCCCACAATCTAACATCACTTATCCCACTTCCTCTCATGTTTCCCTGTTTCCATTCAGCTTCCTTTTACAATCCCCTTGCACTCTGTAAACGCTGCCCTTTTGATCTCTAATGGTTGATGATTCTAACGTGTGTGCACCTCACTAGTGTTATTATCTCTCTTACAGAACTGCTTATTTTCAGGCTGAAAATTGAACTACAAGGGCGAGCTCAGATCCACATCTGAGGGGTGACTAAGTTCAGTTCCAGACCTGAGAGAAGTCTGGAAGCTTCCATCAGTCTCTACCGACTGATTATACACCCAACATCGTCTTTGTGAGCAGTTTGACTTCTTGTGCCTTCGTGATATCCTGTAAAGTGCCACTCTTTGATGACCGATCATACATTAAATTCATGATCCCTGATCCCAAGTGGACCCTTCTCCATGTTTGGCTGCCTCCCTAAGTTATTCTCTCTTCCCCAGGTGCTCTCACGGCCCTTCACCTCTCCCCTCCTCTGTGTGCTCACTCTCCTTAGACCAACCAAGCATCTGGACAATGATCTTGCTTCACATTTCACTGATGGGATCGTTGCCATCAGGAGAGAACCCCCATATCTGCCCATCTACATTCTGCACCTTCCTCCATGACTGGTGTCCGAAGTGAAGCTCATTACCCACTGTGCAGCTGAGCCCATCCTTTGTCAGCTCCTCAAGGAACATCATCACTGATTTTCCCTCTTTATGTGACCTTCCAAGGAGCCCTGGTGACACAGTGGGTTACACATTAAGCTGTGAGGTCAGTGGTTTGAATCCACCACCCACTCTTCAGGAGAAAAACGAGGCTCTCCCCTCCTGTAATGATTTGCAACTCATGAAACCCCAGGAAGCAGTTCGACTCTGTCCTATAGGGTTGCTATGAGTCAGCACGGGCTCAATGGCAGAGGGTTTTGGTTTTTGAAATGGGCTCCAATTAGAGCTGTCATTACCTCATGTTACCTCGGAACATTTTCCTCTGGATTTCAGTATGCCTTCCAGTAATATAATACAAATACCTGATACAAACAAAATTTCAAAGCAGAAAATGATTCAATCAGCAAAGGTTACCAATAATTCCACTTTCCCTGTAGATCAGGTGGAAAGCCCCCAAATCATCTTTGACTTCTCTCTTTCTCTCTCATAGTCTTTTCCCAGTCTTTTAGCAAATCCTGTCCCCTCTTCTTTCAGATTATATCCAGAATCTGACCAACTCTCACCACCTACACCATTATATCTCTCATCCGAGTTGCCAACAGCTCCAACCTGGAGTATGATAATGGCCTCCCAGCTTCCAGCTTTGTCTCCTTTGGCCTATCTTGAAGACAGCAGCCCGTTCAAACTTGAATCAGAGCTAGAACTTCTCCAGTCATCATTATAGAGATGCCCCCCCCCCCCCGCCAAAGTAAAAGTCAAGAGAGATGCAAGGGCCAGCCGGGCCAAATATATAATCAGTCCCCCTGTGTCCTCTGGCTCAGCATCTTCTCCTGCTGTTTCCTCATTCACTCTGCTCTGGACACCCCAGCTTCCTGCTATTCCACAAACACACCAGGCCTGGTCTTGTCTCAGAACCTCTGTCCTGTTCCCATCTCCTGGTGCACTCTCCCCCACAGATAGACATCATGGACCATTCTTCCTCACCTCCTTAAGCCCAGTGAGTTTTTCCCTGAGCACCTTGATGAAGTCCACAGTCCCAACACACCCATCATTTCCCTGATTCTATTCCAGCATCACTTTTCTCCATTGTGGGAGATACGGATGCAAATATACATATAGGAATACCGATAGCTACCAAGGGCCCTGGGTTATGTCAATGGTTAACCTGCTGGGCTGCTAACTGAAACCTTGACCACTGGGAGCCACCCAGGAGCACCTGAAGAAAGGTCTTGTGACACCCCCCCGGCACCCCCAAAAAGCAGTCCCTGAAAAACCCATGGAGCCAAGTTCACATGGGATCTCCAAGAGTTGAAATTAACTCAACAGCAGCTGATTCATAGCCATCGCTGAAGTTGCAAATATAGAAGATGTAGATGGTAACCTGTCTGCCTCTCTCCATCGTTGGAAGAGGGTCCGTGAGGACAGCAACTTGTGTCAGTCTGAATCACTTCTGTGTGCCCCCTACCAAGGAGCATGCCAGCAGATGGTTGGTCCTTGATGCACGCTTGTTGAGTGAATGAATAAATGCAAGATTGTTCGTGCATTGAGTTCACGGTTGGATGCCAGAATATTTCTTGGCACTCAGGTATTGCCTATCACTCCTTGTATGCAGTCCTTTGCCCTTTGAAGCACAGTACAAATACTCCAAGCCCTTTGCCAGTGTTGATTGACAGGGAAGATGAAAACTCAGAACAAATGGACTGACACGCTTTTCTAAATCATCTTCCAGCATGAGTTCTACAAATAACTCCCTTTCCTTGAGCCAGTTTTTATCGGAGCTCACAACTCTTGATAGCATACATCCTACAATGCTGAACACAAACAGGTATTTTGTAAAATACCAGCCAACAGCAGAAAGGTACTCCCACCCTCAGCATCACTTGTGCAGTATGGTTTCCCACATCCTTTTCAATATATTAGGAATCTGATCGTGGATAGCCATAATTTTTTTGAACAGCACTAAATTTCTCTACTGATGTGTCTCTATGTCCTAAGACACATGCATTCATCTCAATATAAAGGAAGGACTTTGTATTGTCTTCTAAATGACAGAAGGTTCTATATTTCAAATATGCAGGGTGTTGTTAAGTCATTTCTCTGGCTTTTTGTCAGACAAAATAATTACAGTATACTTGCTTGGAAGAGTGAGACCACATCCAAACTCTTTTGTACCAATTTTCTTTCAAAATCTAAGGTCCTTTTGAGGGAAACTGGAGAGATGGGGATGAGAGGCATTAATTCCTATAAAAGAAGCACTGTATTCTAAGGCAATACTTTTTGGGAATCTACACCTTTTCCATCACATCTAGTCTTGAAAACCATTTTCCAACCCAGCTGATATCCCCAACACTCATCTCAAGAGTGACTCTGCTGTCTTTTTCATAGAGCACTTCTGCTCATGAAGAGACAAGACTGCCAGTACTTCATCATCCAGTCCTTATGCCACACATGCTCATTTGGCTTCTAGCCTACACTGGACATCGTGCTAGGGTTTGATCATACAGAGATAAATATAATTCAGTTCTATTTCAAGAGGCTCACCATCTATCAAGGAGTCCCTAGGTGCTGCAAAGAGTATGCTTGGCTACTAACCAGAAGATTGAAAGTTCAAGCCTACACAGAGGAACCTTGGAAGAACGTTCTGGTGATCTCCTTCTTATAAGTCATTTAAAGTTCTACTCTGACACATGGGGGTCACCATGAATTGGGCTCAAAAGGGCAACGGGGGCTTGAAGAAAATCTAAAGCAATAGAAGTAGACTCCCCAGGAATGTTTTGCCCAATAAAAAAACTTAAGAATAATATTTCTTCAAGAAGTTTCCAAAACTCTTTAAGAAAGATGTTTTTGAAGAATTTTAGAGGTAGAACCAGACTACAAAGAGTTAAGATTTAAATAGGAATAGGCAAGAATTTATTGTGATAACAGATTAAAACACACACACGGAAGAGTGAGGGTTTATCCAGGAAAGGAGAAGTAATTGTTATTATATTGTGATGATGGTGATAATTAATAGACTTGGTGAACATATATGTGAACTAAGGAACAACTAATATTCAAAAGTTGAGAATCTTAAGGTTCAAATAACACCCTGTCATCATGTCAGTAGCAGCTCATAAGTTAACTTAGATTGATTTCTCTCCTCTGTGATTGACAATCTATTGGACTCAGACCTAGCTTTTATTATGTCCTTCAGGCCACAAGGCAGAAAATAGAAAACCACACGCACTGTCATGCATCATGTCAACTCATGGTGACCCTGTAGGACAAGGTAGAACTCCTTTTTTTGAGTTTCTGAGACTGTAGCTCTTTACAGGAATAGAAAGCCCCATTTTTCTCCTTTTGGGGGAGCAGGTGGTTTTGAACTGCTGACCTTGCAGTTAGAAGCCCAACACATAAACACTGCACCACCAGAGTTAAAGCATCCTTTAGATGAGTAGGTTTTAACAATTGGCTAAAGTAAATTGCAAGTACTGGACCACAACTTGATTTGCATTTACCTCAAAAAATGTTAATTAATTGGTTGTGGGATTGACTGGGGTCCATTTTTGTCGTACAATCTAATAGCACTGGCTAAATTAATTAACAGGAAAAATGAACTGTATTATCTGGATAGAACAACAGCTTTGCTATCTTGTACGTGAATGTTTCCATTCTGCCCCATGGTTCCAGTATCCATATAAATGGTGAAATTCTTGCAACCAGGAATTGCGAGGTAATCACTGTTCTCTTTGTGGCAGTTCGCTTCTGTACACCCTCTCCTGTTTGGTTATTTTTAGCATAATTCAAGTTGTAGATCCCAATGTGCCTGTAATGAGCCATGCATTCACCGGCATTGCTGTCTACTGTGGTCTGTAAAGTTCTTTAATGAAGAGTGTTGGAAATTTCAATTTTAAGGAGAGGGATCCTGGGAATATATAACCTGAAAGATGAATTAAATAGGTCTCTCATTTCTCCTATGAACAATACCAAGAGAACTTTCATTGAACTTAATTACTTCCCCTTCTCATTAATCACTGGCTCTTATAAAGGGATGCATATTCATCAGGGTGCTCTATAGAAACAGAACTACTAGGGTAGCTATCGATCTAATACATACTTAGGACCACGGTGTGGGATAGGATGCAGCTAATGCAAAAATTGCTAAAAATCAAAATTATGTTACACTAGGAATGTTTGTACTCTAATACTAAATAAATTATGGTATAATATTATTTGTAAACATTTATTTCTATTGAATTCCTTAATATATCTATATCCCTATAACTGTTTATCAATTGTGTATCGACCTATCCATGTAGGTATTACCTACCTATCTATCTGCCTATCTACCTACGTATCTATCTGTCTAGGTTGACTTACTTGAAGGAATTGGCTCATGTGGTTGTGGATGCTGGTAAGTCTCAAATCCACAGGGCAGATCATTGGGCTGGGAACTGAGGCACACCTTCTGTAGTATAGTCAAGAAGCAGAATTTCTTATTTTCCAAGAAACCTCAGTTTTTCCCCCTAATACCAAATGATGGGATGAAGCCAACCCACTCCTTTGGAAGGTAATTTCCTTTACTTAGGGTCAACTAATTGCTAATGTTCATCATATCTACAAAATGTCTTGGTGACAATACCTAGACTAGGGCGTGACATCACATTAGCCATCACAGGATGAAGACAGATGTAAGAGAATGGCTGCAGTTAAAATAATAGGAGAGATTATGCACCTATAGAAATGTCTGATTTTAAAAGACTAACAGATATTTCAAAACATAGACAACTCAATGTAAAGACCTGAAGTCATAATTACACCTTTGAAGGCAATCAATAAAAGATGCAAAATTTTTGCACGGGGCAAAAGAGGAATGTTTTTTGGAGTTGAAGATGATGCAGGTAGCTTAAAAACCCTTGAAATCACAGTTTATAAACATTATCTAATGACTGATTGATTGATTTAGCATTAGGGCCTAAACACTTCTAGATGCAACATGTTCTTTGTTTCTATTAATTTTGGTACTGCAATTCATTCTATCCCCCATCATGGTTCTAACTTACAGTTTGTTAACCTTTGCCCTATTGTTTAATACTTGAGCTGATTTTGATTATTACAGGTCACATGAGAAACATCCTTGTCCAAGTAGATTTTCTAGTGTCATGAGTTGTTCCGTAAAGGAAATTTGGGCATCGAAGAATAGGAACCTTTTGTAAGCCTTGATCCACCCCGACAGTTGAATTGCAAAATGGAAGTTCATTGGCACACTCATTTTGTCAACACTAACACGTTGTTGCCATGGAGCTGACTCCAAATAATAGTGGCCCCGAGTATATCTGAGTAGAACTGTGCTGCACAGGGATTTTAGTGGCTGGCATTTGGAAGTAGATCACCAGGCCTATCTTCTGTGGTGTCTCTGGGTGGACGGGAACTTCGAGTCACTCGGCTAGCACATTAACCATTTGCTCCACCCAGGGATTCCTTGTTAACAGTGTCATTCAAAGAGCTTTCATGGTAATTAGAAGGGGAAAATCCTGAATTGCATTCATATGATTGCTGCTGATGAGCAGTTTTGATATAGTCCATACTAATTCATTTCCCCTTTTTGGTAATGATTAGCTTGTGTGATAGTTGAGAAGCTGATGGCAGAGGCAAAGTTGAGTTTCACATCTTTCTAACGCCCTTTCCTCTCGTCTTTTCAGCCATTCCCAGTCTCTATGAATTGCAGTCAGAAAATTACCCAAGGGCTCTCTCTCTTCCCATATGGTGTGGTTCAGTTTCAGAATTGCCAGTTGCCAGGAGGTTCCAGGCAGATTCCAGGTAAGTTTTCATGACTTCTTCCTTCTTGCTCATCTCTACTACCCCAGAGATGTGTTGCTGCAGCTTCCTCGCTTGAGAAAATGCATTCCTGGAATCAATGGTTTGAAACCTTAATTCTGCATTAGACTCATCTGGGACCTTTTAAAATTCCCTATACACAGAACATTCTACACACCAGGTAAATCAGAGTCTCTAGGGATGGGATCCTGGAATTATGTTAAAAAAAACTCAGAAGACCCCATTTTGTAGTCAATACCATCCAAAGTCCCATGCAGTATGGCTGCTGCTCTTAGGAAACTCACAGCCTGGTGACAGGGACAATAAAGTGGCTATCTAACAAAGAGGCCCCTAGAAGACGCCGGAACAAGGAACTGGAAAGTGGTAGCATACAAGGAAGGCCTGGAGGAGAAATCTTTTGCTTCCAAAAGAAATCAAACTCAAAACTCAAATTCATGGCCATCAAGTTCATTCTGACTCCTGGTTATCTTATAGGACAGAGTAGAACTGCCCCTGTGGGTTTCCATGACTGTAACTCTTTACAGGAGTAGAAAGCCTCATCTTTCTCTCACAGAAAGGCTGGTGGCTTCAAACCATTGATCTTGCAGTTAGCATAAGTCCTATGTCTCCTGTGACACAAAGGAGTCCTTACTTAGTCAGAATAGACTAAAGGATCATGGATAATAGCTTGTATGGATATTTTGGTTGCTGTTGGTGATGATGCTGTTTTGATTTGTTATGCACAGTAAAACACTCTCTTAATGCTTTAAAAGGAAATGGTGGTAGTGGTGTGTGTGTGTGTGTGTGTGTGTGTGTGTGTGTGTACACTTTAGTGGAGCTGTTGGGTAAGCATTGGACTGTTAAGTACAAGGTTGGCAGTTCAAACCCAACAGCCACTTTATTGTCTGCTCCTTTAAAAATTGACAGCTTTGGACATCCTATGCCAGCAAGAGTTGCTGCGCATCAGAACTGACTGGATGACAGGGTGTATATATATGAAGGAGCTTCAAACCGTTCATGGGAAAGTGGTATTTTAAAATAATGGAATTTTTCAAAGAGTTTCATTAATCTCCTTCATGTATAATCAAACATTATCAATTTTAGTAGCATCGACTGGTGCTTTTCAGAAGGTAGTTTTTGTCATTATGAATTCTTGTATGAAAGATGACTTTTGTTAAAAATACGCATGTAAGAAAGATTGAGAGAATTTGTGATGATCCTCAAACGTTCAGCTAATACTAGCCTCCAGTGTTGATCTGATCCTCCACACCAAACCACACCCATTGTCATGGAGTGGATTCTGACTCACAGCAATGCTAGAGGACAGAGTAGAACTGCCATTCAGGGTTTCTGAAGCTGTAATTGTAGCCGAACAGACGGCCACAACTTTCTCACAAAGAGTGCCTAGTGGCTTCCAACCACTAGACCTTTCGGTTAACAGCCAGGAGTTTTAACTACTGCACCACTAGGGTGATTTGATTATCTCTCCACACTGGGAAATGACTCCCTTGAAGGGTGACCTTAAAGCATTAAAGATGCCGCTTAATAATAAGCCAGAGAAAGTCAGAGACAGGAATGTCAAAAACATGTTTTTTTGTTTTTATATTTTTTCTTCCTAACCTGCTTGAGAAATGATTGGTTGCATTCCTTCTTTTGTATTTACTAAGATAAATAAACAAACAAATGTACAGATTAGAAAAATCACTTTAAAAATGGGAATTTTGATAGCCAGGCACTATCAGCTTTGTTCGCAACTTTTGCTTAGGCACCCACTTTGTCTTCAGTGATCTAGTCGGGACAGGCCAGTGTGCTTCTTTCATGTGGGTTTTGTTGTCTCTCAGCTAGATGGCTGCTTGTTTATCTTCAGGTCTTTAAGACTTCAGGTGATATATATTTTGGTAACTGGGCATTATCAGCTTTCTTCACCACATTTGCTTGTGCACCCATTGTCTTCAGCGACTTCAGGTGCTATATCTTTTGGTAGGCAGGCACCATCAGCTTTCTTCGCCACCTTTGCCTGTGCACCCATTGTCATTAGCAATTGTGCCAGGCAGGTGAGCATCTCATAATGCTGAATTGTTAGAACAACGTGTTCTTGTGTTGAGGGAGTATTTGAGCAGGGGCCAACTGTCCATCTGTTTCCTTAATACTAAACCTATAAATATATGTACATAGATCTAGTCCCCCCCCCTCATCGTATAGCATTAGGGGTCTTAAAGGTTTGAATACAATCAGGCAGCCATCTAACTAAGAAACAACAAAGCCCACAAGGAAGAAGCACAACAGCCTACCCCAAATCGGATGCTGAAGACAAAGCGGGTGCAAGGGTAAGTGCGGTGAAGAAAGCTGATGGTGCCCAGTTGTCAAAATATATAGACTCTGGGGTCCCATGGGCTGGAAGATAAAAAGGGGCCATCTAATTGAAAAACAACAAAGCCGACATGGAAAATGCACACGGGCCTGTGAGATGACAAGGTATCAAAGGAATCAGGTATCAGGCATCAAAGACAAAAAAAAATCATAGCATTGTGAATGAGGGGGAGTGCAGAGTGGGGACCCAGGGCCCATCGAGGGGAAATTGGACATCCCCTTGCAGAAACGTTATGGGGAGGTGACGAACCAGTCGGAGTGTAGTTAGCAACAATGAAACATATAATTTTCCTCTGGTTCTTGAATGCTTCCTCTCCCCCCGCCCCATCATGATCCCAATTCTACCTTACATAACCGGCTGGACCGGGAGATGTACACTGGCAAAGATAGGAACTGGAAATACAGGGAATCCAGGACAGATGAGCCCCTCAGGAACAGTGGTGAGAGTGGCAATATCGGGAAGGTGGAGGGAGGGTGAGGGAGAAATGGGAAACAGATGGCAAGGTCTACATGTAACGTCCTCCCTGGAGGACAGACAGCCGATAACTGGGTGAGGAAGACGTTGGATGGTGTAAGATATGATAAAATAATAATTATTCATAAATTATCAAGGGTTCTGGGGGAGGAGGGAGCGGGGAGGAAGGAGAAAATGAGGAGCTGATGCCAGGGGCTCAGGTGGAGAGTGAGTGTTTTGGGAATGATGATGGCAACATGTGTACAAATGTGCTGGACACAAATGAGGTATGTATGGATTGTAAAAAGAGTTGTATGAGCCCCTAATAAAATGATTTTGAAAAGAAAAAAATGAGAATTTTATAAAAGGTTTCTGCTTTACTGCTGGAACTGTAAACTATCTCATCGGTGTCTCCTTACTGGCGTTCTTTCTAGTCTTTCTCTATTCACTAGATGGTGCTGTGGGCAAACCCATTTGTCTCCATCTTTGCCAGTTAATGCCCCTACAATGCCTTTTCAGACAAACTTGTTTCATTCTCTAGCAGAAAAGGCCTTTAATTCATGATCTGGATCAAAAGCAACCAGAAAATCTTTTAATAAAAAAAAAAGCATCCGGAAAGAATTTTCTTATCTTTGTTTAATTGAGAAATAATTAGACCTCCTTGAACTGGATTTATAACCCAAATCAACCCAAATATTGCCTTCAGATGAAAAAAAATTGTTGGTATTTTATTAAACTGCATTACATTTCTCCCCAATTGTTAAGACAGTTACAGTTTTAAAATGGCTCCACGGCTTCTTCTTGCCATCATTTAGTCTGTACTTTTCTCATTAAAGCCAATAATGACATACAGCTCCTATCATATATAGATCTCCCCAAACACACATTAGTCCTGAAAGAATTAGATTTATTATTACAGGCGAAAGCACGTTACTGCTGTGTGAGACAGGATTAAATGGGAAGTGTTCCTCACCCGAAATAGGACCATCCCTGGCCCCAAGCCGGAGGTTCAAATCTCTACTAGGGTATCCTGTGGAGTTAGTTAATCCCCAAAACAGGCCTGGTGCCAAAGTGTCCCTCAGGTTGGAATTGCTACCCCTAGCAGATGCACAAATTCCCAGGATGTTAGATCAGAACTTGCAGAGGCAATGCCACAGCTCTTCCTTTAGTCGCCCGAGAAAGGGCTGGATTCTTGGCCATCCAGGAGATTAAGTCACCACATTAGACTCATTGTTCAGCCTGATCTAACCAGGGGTCTGTCCTGCCTCACTGGCTCTTCGCTATGGCACCTGTGTTGGTAGAGATCAATGCTTCCCCAAATGAGCAATAGTAATCCCTGGGGTGGGGTGGGGGTTAGGGGGTGTTGGAATGACACACGGCATCTGCAAAAGCACATAATCGCACTGTGTTCTGGATTAGGAGTTATAGTTTTAAAGTTTGTTGTTTTTTGTTTTGTTTTGTTACCTATGATATAGATAGGGCATTAGAAGAAACTGGAACTCTTCAGTAGTGGAACTAAGCTTGACATGGAGAGCCACAAAAGGTCAAAGATATGTTTGTTTCCTTCTAGTGCTAGAAGAAATGTCACCTTAGGAAACCTGGAAGCAACGGGTAGGGAAACAACAGCAATATTTCATCCTTCCATTGGTATTGCCTAGAGTTTGGCTAGTTTCTGACTCTTGCCTCAGAAAATGTGATGCACTTGACATTCATAGCAATTTTTTGGATGAGCATATTGGTGCCTGAGAGTTTACATGGCACTCTTTCTGATGGCAAATTGGCTATCTTTCCCGACACCCTGTAGAGGTCAAGCTACTCATCTACATGGTTGGCCATCTACAAAGAGCAATGGCACCTATGCTGGTGCTCTCCTGTGATTACCGCCTGTTTCCATCTTCTAAGGAGACAGGCATCTGGAATGAAGACATGAGTAACTATGGAAGGTGAGAGGAAGGAGAACCAAGGCTCAGTCATCTAAGAGTTTGAAGGAGACTGGAATGGAGAGCAGTATTCCATTCAAGACATATTTGGGAATATATGGCAATTGTATAACAACAAATTAAGTAAGTTAGATAAGAGAGACAAATTCCTAGAAAGATACAGTCTACATAGAGTGAAAGGATAACGCAGGGAAAATCTGAGTAGACAATGAAGAGATTGAATTAATAATTAAAACACTACCCATTGAATTTTACCAAGAATTTGAGGAATAGTTAGAACTAATTCCTCATAACTCCACCTAAAAATAGAAGAGATGGGGACCTTCCCAACTCATTTTATCAGGTCAGTATTGCCATGATACCAAACCCAGGACAAGAAAACTACATACCAATGTCACTTATGAATGTAGATGTAAAAATCTTCAATAAAATACTAACAAACTGAGCCCAACGACATCTAAAGGGAACTGCACACCATGGACAAGTGAGATTTATCCCAGGAATGTGAGGTTGGCTTAGCAACCGAAAATCAATTAGTCTAATACTTTATGCCAATAAACTCAGAAACACAAATCACAAGATAATTTCAGGAAATGCTAAACAATAAAGTAAACCCAACACTCTTCATGATAAAATCATTTAGCAATCTAAGAAACCGAAGGTACTCTCAACTTAATTATAGAGAATCTACATAAACCCACAGCTAACATTATACTCAATTGTGGAAGATTCTTGGTCTAAAATTAAGACCAAGACAACAAAGTTCACTCTTGCCATTTTTCTCCAACAAGATGTTGGAGCCAACAGCAAGGACAATTAAACAAACAATGGCATCTGGATTGTGGAAGAAAAAATAAAACTATCTCTATTTACAGATCAGATGATTTTTTAATTGGAAAAGTATAAGGTTATACTAATACTACTAATAATAAATATTATTAGAACTAATGAGCTATTCCATGTGGTTTCTGGATAATCAATATATGAAAATCTGGATAATCAATATATGAACTAATGAGCTATTCCATGTGGTTTCTGCACACCTACAATACACAAGTGGATGATAAAATTAAGAAAGAAATAGCATAAATAATTTTAAAATACCTAAGACTATCTTTAGGAAATGTAAAAGTTACATAAGAAGTACAAAACATTGTTAAAAATTAACTAAATGAGAAAAAACCCATGCACATGGATCAGAACACTTTTAATTGTGATATGTCAATAGTCTTCAAGTGATCTACGAAGTCAAAGCAATCTCCTTCAGAATCACATCTGACTTACATGTAGAAATTTAAAAGCTAGCCTGTAAAATTAAACAGATTGTAAGGGACCCATGATAGCCCCAGCAATCTGATCATGAAGGATAAAACTACAAGATTCAAACTATCTAGTTTAAAATATATTACAAGGCAATTCTGATCGAGACAGTGTGATATTGGCACAAGGCTAGACATCAGACCAATGAAATAGAAGTGAGAGCACAAAAATAATCCAATGTGTCTAGGTGAAAATGTTAACTAATTTTTTATGTGGTTGCTAAAATCTACTTTCCCAATAACACTGGGCTACTAATCAGTCAACTGTGGGTCTCAAACCAATGGAGAAAGTAGATTTTCAACAAATAGTATGGGGAAAACCAAATTTTTTATTATGATTTGATGCCATCGGTGGGTTCCAACTCATTGTGATCCTATGTGGAAGGAAACCCTTTCTGATCCTGTGCCATCCTCAAAATTGTTGTGTCCATCTGTCTTTGCCAAGGTCATCCCTCTTTTTTGCTACCCCTCTACTTTACTAAGTGTGATGTCATTCTCCAAGGACTGATCTTTCTTGATAACATGTCCAAAGTATGCAATCTGAAGTCTCGCCATCTTTGCTTCTAATGAGCATCCTGGCAGCACATCTCACAGATGTGTTTGTCAGTTTAAACTCTTACCCCACACCATACGCAAAAATTAACTCAAAGTGAATTAAAGATATGAATATAAGAGCTAAAGCTAAAGTCTTAGAAGAAAACGTGGAGTAAATTATCAGTAACCTTGGATTTCGCTTAGATGTGACACTGGGGAAAAAAAGAAAGAAACAGAAGAAAAGGCAGATAAATTGAATTTCATCTAATTTAATTTTTTTGTGCTTCTGGACTCTACCTCACACACACTTGTAACTTAAGTGAGAAAACACTTGGTGTCCAAAGAAGCAGAAGGCAGGTGTACCAAGAGCAATGTGCTGTGGGTTGACAGACAGACAAGGTCTGGCTACATCAACACCCTATATGCTGTATTAAGATACATATTATTCTGGCAATCCTGTGACAGTCATTGTGTTATATTCTGCTTATGTTCTTTTATATTAGGGCATATCTCCGAGGTGCTTCACCATTGGGGATCACCCACTTGAAACTTTGTTATTGATTTCTCTGTTTTTTGGTAAAGGAAACCCAGGGACGTGATCCTATAGGGAAAGAAAGTGTAACAAGGGTTTGGGGAAAGGGCAATATAGATGAGTGTGGGAAATGATGAGATGATGTCAAGAAGTCCAGGAAGGAAAAGTATGTTTGGAAACAGATTATGGAAGCAATTGTACAATTATGCTTGACAGGATTGAACTACGAAATGATATGACACATGTATCAATGCCCAGGGTACAGTATACTAACAACTACAACAACAAAAAAGCACAGATTCAGGCATGGGTTATGACTCACACTAAATCCTAACTCTAAATTAGAACAATTCGTTGTTACATCATGGCCCTGCTCAATACTCACCTTCATGAAATGATCACTGAAGATGAGAGTGGTACAGTAAAGTGTGTCTAAGAAAGTAGATGGTGTCCGGCTATCAATTAGAATAGTGTCTGGGGTCTTAACAGCTTGTATTCAAACAAGCAGCCATCTGAGTGAGGAGTCAACTAACTCTACACAGAAGAAACACACCAGCTTGTGTGATCCATAGATGATAATATCAAAATTCGAATATTGTGAAAAGTATCAGAGCTAATGTTATGAATGCCCAATTTGTAGAAGGTTATGGAAGCTATGGGAGCTTAAAACCCATCTGCCAAGAGTGGTGCCAGACTGTCAGATCCATTCTAGCCAAAGACAAGAATCTCAAACAGCCTTTCTGTCAGGCAGAGACCCTTGTAACTTTGATTATGCTGGATCGAACTCTACACTTGGGCAATTGACCCCCCTATAGACATGACCTGTAATTTTACTGAGGGTAAGCATCTCTTACTTATTCCACGACAAAATTTCCTCCCTGATTTTTTGAATGCTGATCCTTCTTATGCATTACTTATACTTTTGTCTTTATATAAGTATTATTTTAGCCTTACCACCTGTGTTAGTCTGGGTACTTTAGAGAAACAAATCCACAGAAACTCATGTATAAGAGAGAGTTTTATACAAAGGTTACGTGCACATCAAGAAAACAACCCAACCCAGTGCTGCCCACAAGTCCAACATTAACCCACATATCCAACACCAATCCACAAAGTCTTCCTCCATCTCACACAATGGATGCAATGATGCCAATTGTAGGAGGAAAGCCAAGTGAGTGATTGTGTCAGCATCTCAGCACTGGCAGGGGTCTCCACACGGGTGCTCCAGCACCCAGGGCTGCATCAGGGTACGTCCATGCGACTTCTCCTCAGGGATGTCTTGCAGGAAGTGAGCCTTGCCAGCTAAAGCAGGCAACTGCTAAGGCAGCTGTACACTGGTCTGACCATCACAAAGCAAGAGACCCAAGACCTAGAAAGACAAGTCTCACTGAGCCAGTTATCCCTCCACCCTTCAATTAATCCCACGTGTGTTTATTGGCCAGGTTGGCACAATAAACTAACTCACCACCTTAGTGTGATTTTGTTTTTTATTGTTTTCTGTGGGTCTCCCAGCTGTAAAGCACAGGAAGAGTGGATACATAATGAGAATAACTGATGCAAGGGGTTTTAGGGAACGCAGGGGTGGGGGGGCACAATAGGAAGGGAAAGGGAATTTCAGTAATAAATAAGGCACGGGGGGAGGGAGCCCTAGAATTAATTGTGATTGTAGAACTCATTTTAAAGGCAGTTTAACCATGGGGGGTTGCCCTAAGATTGATTTGGCAGTGACTGGACAATGCCCCTTGATAGGATTGTACCATTAAACTATTGAATTGTATGATACGTAAATTACCAAAACTGTTCAGGGGAAAAATATAATTTCAATTGTGACCTAAAACTGTTCAGGGGAAAAAATGACATATAATTTCAATTGTGACCTAAAATCATGATCTCTAACCAAAAGAATAATGGTAAGTACAAATGGGTTACATTAAAAAAAAAACTTTTGTTCTTCAAAGGACCCCATCAGTAAAATGAAAAGATAATTCACAGAGTGGCAAGAGACGTTGAAAAATCATATATCTGATAAGGGACTTGTATCTAGAAAATATATATAAAAACTGCTACAGCTTAATAATAAAAAGATAACAATCCATTTTTAAAGCTTGGGCAAAGGATCTAAAAGACATTTCTCCAAAGAAAGTATACAACTAGTCAATAAACATGTAAAAAGATTCTTGACATCATCAGTCATCAGAGAAATGCATATCAAAATCACATTGATGCACGACTCCCAACCTCCTACGCCAGCTAGTATCCGAAAGGCAGATAATTACAAGTGCTGGTAAGAATGTAGAGAAACTGTAACTCTCGTATGCTGCTGGTAATAATGTACATGGATATGGCCACTTCGGAAAACAGCCTAGTAGTTCCACAAATGATTAAACGTAAAATTATCATATGACTCATCAATTTTACTCCTAAAGTGTCTAAGTTAGTTATCTAGGGCTGCTCTGGCAGAAATAGCACCTGTAGATGGCTGTAACAAATATGAATGTATGACCTCACAGTTGAGGAGGCTAGAAGTCCTAATTCAGGGTGCTGGCTCAAGAGGAAGGTTTTTCTCTCTGTTGGCTCTAGGGGAAGGTCACTGTCTTCTTAAAACAACTGTGGAGCCTGCAGTCCTTGGAGATCGCTCTGTGGTTGCCACCGATTTCCTGACTCTAGGGTGCTCTCAGTGCAGGGATCCCAGATCAGAAAAGCACACTCTGCTCCTGGCTTTTCTTTATGGGTGGCACTAAGGTCCGTCCCTCTGTCTTTCTCTGTTTGCTTCTTTCACCTTTTATCTCTGGGAAGATGGAAGGTGGTGCTGAGCACCCTCCAGGGAAACTCCCCTCGCTCCCCATCAGGGCTGCCTCCTCAGGAAGGGGGTTGCAGTCCAATCTAACCTCCTCGCAAATGACTGCCTGTCACATCATACGAGACGATTCCATCTCTTATCATTGCCAAACCATATAGTTACATAACTGCAAACTACTGAGAATCGTGACCCCGATAAGTTGGCACACATTTGGAGAGAACACAATTCCATCGGTGCCACCACGAGAAATGAAAACATATGCCCATGCCAAAATCTTTGCACAAATGTTTATCAGAGCATTATCCAAAAGAGCTCAATGTTAGAGATAAGCTAAATGCCCATCAACTAATGAATTGATAAGTAACATGTAGTATATCCACACAACTTAATAGACTGGAAGGTGGACATGTAGTGTCATGGGTAAAGAGGAAGATGATAATCCACAAGAGGGAAAAGAGAAATCAAGAGGGAGATGTGTAGTGTAAGCTATTGGGCAGGGGAGGTGGTGTCAATTTAAACTATAGACCACAAAATTGATGCTCTGAAATGTAAAATGCCCACCTAATTCACAATAAGAAACCTGTTTAAAAAATTAAAGGATGTAAATTATTCATACAGCATTGGTGAACTTTGAAAATATTTGGCAAAATGAGAGGAGACAGTCAAAAAAACCCCTGTGTTACATAATCCCACTGACACAAATGTCTAGAAGAGAGAACGGAATAGGGACAGAAAGTAGAGGGCCGGCCGCCTAGGGAGAGAAGGGAATCCATGGAGGGGCAACAGCTGAAGGACATGGTCTCTCTGTCTGAAGTGACGAAATGTTTGAAAATTAGCCCTACTGATGGGTGCATGCATCTGAATAGAAATCAATGCATTTTACATGGGTTAATGGTAAAGTGTATGAGTCATGTATCTATAAAGTTATTTTTTAAATCAAAAAGGTATATAAAACCACGGGTTTTCTTGTCCTGATAAATATATTGTAGTGTTTATTATATCCTTATATTTACCTATGATTCTAAGTATTTTTACACAATGGTTCTTAAAACAACATTCCAAACAGGACAACTGGCCCATTTTAACAAACCAGGATGAGTATTTTGACTTATGCATAAATGTTCTCTCTAGGGAAGCAATACTATATTCAAGGCAATATCATATTCAAATTACTCACACAAAAAGGATTTTTTATGTCACAAAATCAAGACTTGCATTTCTTAAGGGAGATGTCTCATGCTTAATTAGGCTGAAATATCTCAATTTAATTTGATGCACTTTCCAAAGGGAACTACTGATCCAGATATGTGAGGGCTAGTGTCCAGGAGGGGGTGTGTGCCTTGCCAATCTCAGCCAATCAGAGCCCTTCCATGGCATATTATGTTCATCTTGGGATTAGGGATAGTGTATTAGTCCTGTTCTCGTTGTGGGAACAGTGAGTGGTAAAATCTGGGCAGGTCTGTGGTGAGAATGGATCCAATAGTCAGAGAAAAGCGGAGACAAACCATCGATGCTTGGGGGTATTCAAGATCTCATGACCTTAGAATCAAGCTACTATCTGCCCTTCTTGGTCAGCTGTTGCCTGTCCTTAGAGCATGTCAGAAACCCCTGTGTCTTTCTTTTTCAAATCCCTTTCTGTGCGGAAGTTAGCTTGATTTGATATCTTATTACATTTGAAGAAAAGGGACTCGTGACTTATGCCAAACTGAAAATCAATGGAAAACTCTCCATATTGGGGCATTGCAGGGCAGTGTCGATTTTTAGCTTCTTGATACACAGAGGCCAATTATTTGGACAGAACATGTTAAGTGGTCTCTTTACCTTAAAAGGACTCCATTAGAAACGAGAAAGATGAAAGCAAGTCAGAGGCTAGCCCTGGTGTGGATCAGACACTTACATCAAAGGCCAGCGTTCCACACATCTGCACAGCACTGTACAGCTGGGTGGGGCGGGGGAAACGCTAATGAAATCTCATTCTGTTCTGGGCGGTGCTGCTGGAAAGGAGCTACATTGCTGAGCCTGTGAGATCTGAGGCTTTGACCCTAGAGACCAAGTCTCCAAAACAGTACCCCGGGGAGGTGGTTGAAAAGAGTCCAACTGTGATACAAATGACAGAGGCTGCTTGCTGCTAGCCTAAAGGTCGGAACCTGCCAGATGCACTTAGGAAGACAAGCCTGGCCATCTACACTTTCCAAAACCCATCCAGGATCCAGTCTGAGTCAATGAGCAGGAAAGAGATAGAGAGGATCCAATCACACACAAGCCATGTCAATAAGAAGCAAAACAGTAAGCCTAGACAACTGTTGCTGATGTTGTTGTCCTTAGGTGCCATTGAGTCCATTCCAACGGATAGCCTTAGGTAGGCACACAGTATTTTGAAAATGCTTCGAAGGTTTCCGGGCAGTGTTTCATTCTGTCATCATAGGTTACAGTGGGCCGGAGCCAACTTGATGGCACCTAACTACAGCAGCAACTACGGTCCTGCCCGGTGCCATTCTTGGCCAGTGTGATATTTGTGCTCACTGTTGCAGCTGCTGGGTCAATCCATCTGCTTGAGGGTCTTCCTCTTTGTCACTGGTCCTCCAAGTCCTTTTCTGGAGACTGATCTCTGGGGACAACATGTCCAAAGGATGTGAAATGAAGTCTCTCCATCCATGCCTCTATGCAGAACTCTGACCATACTTCTTTAAAGACTATAGGTGAGATGAAGTCTAGCTGACATTGCCCCTGATGCACACCCTGGCTGGACTTTCTCCAAGACTATGGGATGCCATTTTTCATGAGTGAATGTCACGAGTGAATGTCAGAAGCCTGAAACACCAATCTATGATATTCAAAACACGCTAGAGCCCCATCTTTGTGGAACATCCTAGGTTCCTCTGAATCAGGCCCCTCTGCAGAAAGAAGCAAGAAGTGGGTAAGCTGCAGGGAGAGAGGTGGAGGCAAGCTGAAGAGCGGCTAGTTTCCAGTATATAGCAGCTCTTGGGGAGCTTCAAGGTGGAGGCAGGGGTCAGTCAGTGGTAGAATTCTTACCTTCCAGGCAAGAGGTTTGGATCTGATTCCTGGACAAAGCACCTCACTTTGAGTCATGATTTATGTGTCTGTAGAAGTGTTATTATGATGTTGATTTTTATGGCCAAGATTAACGACGAAGAAAGGCCAGGTGATCTCTTTCCAAACAAGAGTCTCATCTGCAACAGATCATGAGGATGGAGCCAAGGCAGGTAGCATTTTGTTCCTTTGTGCCTGGGATTGTTATGAGGGAAGCACTTCCTCAAGAGCAAATAACAACAAACCCAGATGACTATGGGTTGTGTAAATGGTTAATGAACTTGGATGCTACTCATTAGCACTTCAGAAGAAATGGATGGCTAGCAATCTCTTAGGAAAACTCAACCCTTGGAAACCCTATAGAGCACAGGGCTTCACAGAGCCACATGGGATGGTCATGAGTTGAGGTTAACAGCAATCAGTAATATAGAAGGTACGAAATCCAAGAATGTGAATAGTGATACCAGAAGGGGAAAGGGAAGGAACGGAGTGGTGGGGGAGGAAGGGAGAACTGATCACAATGAATGATATCTAACCCATCCCCCGCTCCAGGGGGAAAGAACAACAGAAACCATGGGGGAAGGGAGACATTGGTTGGCGTGAGATATGAAAATAATAATAATTTATAATCAATCAAGGGATCACAAGGGTATGGGAGGAGGCAGGGGAAAAAGAAGAGCTGATACCAAGGGCTCATTAGAAAGTGAATGTCTAGAAAGGAATGATGGCAACATATATGCAAATATGCATGATATAATTGATGTATGGATTGTAATAACATTTGTAATGGTCCCTGTGTTAATCTGGGTACTTTAGAGAAACAAATCCACAGAAACTCATGTATAAGAGAGTTTTATGTGAAGGTTAAGTGTGCATCAAGAAAACATCCCAACCCAGTGCTGCCCAAGCCCACAAGTCCAACATTAACCCTCTAACCCAAATGTCCAACACCAATCCACAAAGTCCTCCTCTCTCTCACAAAACACACTCTATCATGCCAACTGCAGGAGGAAAGCCAAATTAGTGAATGTATAAGCATCTCAGCACTGGCAGGGGTCTCTACACAACTGCTCCAGCATCCAGGGTTGCAGCGGGGTAGGTCTATGTGGCTTCTCCTGGGGGTTGTCTTGCAAGAAGTGAGCCTTTCAAGTTTAAGGAGAGAACTGGCTAAGGTAGCTGCACCCTGGTCCGACCACCACAAAGCTAGAGACCTGAGAACTAGAAAGGCAAGGCTCACTGAGACATTTATCTTCAATTAACCCCACATGTGTTTATTGGCCATGTTGGCACAATAAACTAACTCAGCCCCCAATAAAATGATCTTTTAATATATATATCAGGTAAGGCACTGGTAGAAGTGCAGAGGGTTAGGCATTGGACTGAAAACTGCAAGGTTGGCAGTGAAAACCCATCAGCTGCTCCAGGAGAGAAACTTGAGGTGATCTACTTCCACCAAGATTTATAGTCCAGAAACACTTATTAAGGTAAGTCGGTGTCAATTCTACGGCAGTAAGGTTTGGGTTTTCAGAAGAGAGGGAAGCTTGATCCTTTCAGTGTCATCTTCAGAGTTGCAGGTGGCACATCCTGCCATCTCAGGCCTGTTTGTTTGGAGAGGCCATTTCCTACCTGGGCAGCAAGAAGAAAAGACTTGTTTTACACAGAGTAATCTCCTGTTCAGAACCACCCACCCCTATGGTCTCTCCTTTCTCCTATCTTCATATGTACAGGAGCCATGGGGGGTAGTGGTTACATGTTGGCCTGTGATCAGCTGGTCAGCAGTTTGAAGCCACCAGTAGCTCCACAGGAAAAAAGGCTGGGCTTTCTACTCCTGTAAACAGTTATAGTCTCAGAAACCCACAGGGGTTCCTCTGAGTCAGCATGGACCCAATGGCAATGAGTTTGCTTTTGGAGAGGAGCCCTTGTGGTATAGTGGTTATAAGTTGGGCAGCTAACTGCCAGCTGCAAGGTCAGCAGTTCGAATCCACCAGGCACTCCAAGGAAGAAAACTGAACTTTTCATTTCCTGCAAAGAGTTTTAGTCTTGAAAAACCACAGGAAATTTCTACCCTTTCCTAGAGGGTCACTATGAATCAGAATGGACTCAATGATAGTGAGTTGAGGGGCTGAGGAGAGGGAGGGAAGAGAAAACAGGAAAGCACTTGATGACTGCAGGATTTTGTTCTTCAGTGATGGAATGTTTGGAACTAGAGGGATACATCGGTGGTCACAATGTAGTGAATGTACTAAACTCCACTGCATTGTTGGCCACCCTAAAGTGATTGTGTTAGGCAGGGTTCTCTAGAGAAACAATACCAGGACACTTAAGTGTACACACACACACACACACACACACACACACACACACACACACACACATAGAGGTTTATACAGCACGAACAGTTAATATACTGGAAGTCCTTCAACTCTTGAGGGCTGCCAGGTCCAAGGTCAAGGAAGCAGACAGCCGAGTCTTCCCTTGGGCAATGCAGGCAGAGTCCACCCACAGGCAGCAAACAGAAAGGTGGGTCACCAACAGTCAGCAGCTCAGGAGCTTAACGAAGCATACCCGGATGGGATATCAAACTCAAGCAATGCAAGGCAACAAGATCCACCAGCCTCAAGCTCAAGTGATGTATACGGAAGCAGTGTGGTGAAGCAGTTCTCAAAGGAACCTCAAGCTCTAACGAAATGATCCATGGATTGGCTTGTCCCACAGGTAGTGTAGCTCACAAGTTGAGGCAGAGAACTAGCTAGAGCAGTTGCATGCTGGTCTGATCACCAGACAGCAAAGCAAAGATGGGCAGACCTCATGGAGCCATTTATCTCTTTGCCTTCCAGTCCAACTGTGACCTGATTAATCCCACACGTTCCTATTGCCCAGGTTAATACAATAAACCTACCTATCATAGCGATGAACTGTGCGTATGTGCTTTCCCCCTCCATACATTAAAAAGGAAGAGAAAAATCCTATCCCATTACAGATGGATACTCCAATTACACTTCATTTTAGAGATAAGGAATTCAAAAGGCATTGAAGTTAAGTAACTTGACCAGCAACCAGCAAGTGGAGGAAGGAGCCAGCTTCAAACCCAGCTCTGTTTGTAATTCCAATGCCTCCTTTGTTCTCCTGGGACTTGCACTGTAAATTTCCCATGACTTATGCTCCTTAGCTGTTTCTTATTGATCATCTCAGACTCAGTCATTCTCTCATCGGGACCCATCTGAAAATGAAGGGGTGGGATGTTGGAATGCTGGAAGCTGGGTGGGCTCTGAAGGTCTAGACTGTAGGCTCCACTTTTATCTCCCACCAGTCTACCCGGACTAAAATACCTTCCCTCATTCTCTTTTTCTAAACATTGTTTTGGTTTGGTATTTGGTTTGGACTGAGCTGGTCTTCCGATTTGTTATTTGTTTTCATTTTTAATTGTGGTATGTTCACACATATTTCATGTTATTGTGCTTCACAGCCATTCCATTTTGTTGTTGTCATTTTATTTTATAAATTGTAGCTCTGTGGCTACCTTGAGCCAGAAAAATCGATTCTAATAACAGGTGCTCACTTTGTGTTCTTGTGTCACATTTTGGTCAATCTTGCAATATTTCAAACATCTTCATCAAGCCATTTCACCATAAGAGATTAGCAAAACCAAACCAAACCCACTACTATCGATCCTCTCCTGACTCATAGCGACCCTATATAGGGTTTTTGAGACTGAAAATCTTTACATGACAGACTTTATACATGGCCTCATCTTTCTTCCAGGAGAGGCTGGTGGGTTTGAACCACCAACCTTAACATTAGCAGCCCAACACCTAGCCCACAGGGTCTCTAGGGTGAGAGTATACTGTAGGCACGACTTTGATCTGCACTGAGAAACCAAAATATTTGTGTGACTTGCTTTACTGCAATGTTTGCTTCATTGTGATGGTCTAAAACTGAACCCACAACATCTCCAAGGCTTATCTGTATACGAGGGGGTAGTGCCCCCCCAAACAAACAAACCCAGAAAAAAAGCTCTACTGGGTGGAGCTTTCATAGTAAAAATTTTCCCCCCAGACAAGCATTAAACAACTCCCTCTTAGTGCACCCAATGGTGTTGCCTGGGAAACTTCTCTCTGGTCACAGTGAATTTTTTCATTAAAGCAATTTCGCTCACTAGAAACTTGTTTTTGTGATGGCCAATTTAAGAAAACAGCATGTGGCTGTGACATTTTGTTTCCTGCTCCGGAAAAATGCCACAGAAACTGCTGTGATGTTGAACACAGCTTCCAAAGACAGGGCTATAGGAAAACCTCAAGTGTACAAATGGTTTTCTCATTTCTAAAAAGGTGAAATGTCAGTTGATGACAAACCTTGTTTAGGATGTCATCAACTTCTCAAAGGGACAAAAATGTCAATACAAGGCAGGCACTTGTGCTCCAAGACCTATAACGGACCATTGAAGAGTTAGGGAAGTTATCTGGACTATCTTGTAGCTCAGTTCAGCGAATTTTAATGGGAGATTTGGGAATGAAAAAAAGTGTGAAATTTGTGCTTAGGGTTCTGACTGACCAGAAAAAAGAGCAATGAGTGGAAACATGCCGTGCTTTGAAAGAACAGCTCCAAAGCAATGCAGACTCTCCCCCCAAGGTCATGACTGGTGACCAGACATAGTGCTGTTCTTATGATCCCAAAGCAAACATCAACAGCCAGTGGAAGACTCCATCATCAC
This sequence comes from Tenrec ecaudatus, assembly GCF_050624435.1. Taxonomy (NCBI): domain Eukaryota; kingdom Metazoa; phylum Chordata; class Mammalia; order Afrosoricida; family Tenrecidae; genus Tenrec; species Tenrec ecaudatus. Next base: position 298,175,694 of record NC_134530.1, on the reverse strand, counting down.
CTTACCACCACCCCTCCCCCAAAAGCTCATCAAGTAGAATCAAAGATCAAGAAGGTGCTCATTTGTTTTTGTTTTTTTGATGGGAATGTGTGAGGGGGTGGAGGGGTGGGGAATAGTGCAATTGGAGCTTGTTCCACCAGGTCAGGCTGTTACTCAAGCATTCTATTTAGAGGTTCTGAAAATATTGTGTAATAATATGTGACAAAAGGCCTGATTTGTGACAGACAGGGGCCTGTGGTGGTTTTGCCACCCCACAATGCACTTGCTCACGCAGCGATCTCAGCGCACCAGCTTTTGGCAAAAACCAGCATGCTTCTCTTGCCCCACGCCTCTTATTCACCTCACCTTGCTCCATGCGACCTCTTTTTCTTTCTGTAAATTCAGAGGGACATGAAAGGACAATGATTTGACAATGTAGAAGAGATGAAGAATAAAACAAGGGAGGTGTGGTCAGCCACCCAAACAGATGAGTTTAAAAAAATGTTCCAAGAATGGAATTGCAGATTTGACAAATGTATTCAGTGTAATGGAGAGTACTTTGAAGGAGATAAGCGGGTTTTTTTGTTAAAAAATTTAAATACATAGCTTTGAAAAAAAATATTCATTTTAGGGGGCTACCCCTCATATGTGTATATACCAAGACATTGGCTATTTCAACCGATCACCCTTGTAAAAATATGTCATCTTTCCTTTTCTGAGTATTTATTTTATCTTCCTTGCCCTAATAATCCTTTTCAATTTTTCCCAGTATGGAAATGTTGCTGGTAGAATCTGTTGGTTTGGTGATATTTGCTTCTGAGGTCTTTATTTTCTGTAAAATTAAATGAAGTGACAACGACAACAACTTTACCCATTCCTGTCATGTGGCAATTTAATTATGTTGAGAATTTGGTCTTCTGGGGGAAAGTCTATAAAAAAAATCTCCTACCAGACTCTCTTCTTTGATTCAATCTCATTAATTCAGCCAAGTCTGGCAGGTGGTGCTAAGCCATATGGGCTGTCATGAAGCCCAGCTAATATTCATGTAGCTGGATTCTCTCAGGTACTTGGCTATCAACACGGTTGTCTGGCTTGGACCCAGCGTTGTGCAAGAGAGACAAGTGATGCAGGAGGAAACCAACCCCACATGGAAAACCTTCCCCACACTCGGTTTCCCAGCACCTCTTAAACCCTGCAGTGGATGCCCCCCAACCCTTAAGAGGCTCTACGTGTTCACTCATGACTCCATAGAGCAAATTCTGACTTCTTGGGAAGAAAAGTACAAATTTCCTAAAATGAATGTATCTGTTTCACATCTGTTGATGTTTCTGTTCTTTCTAGGGTCTTTGCTTTCTTTCTTGTTTCATTTTATCCATTAAGACTATGGGTATGTTTTAAAAGATAAAGGACTTTTAAAAAGTAACCATATATAAGTTCATGTTAAAATTCAAGAAATTTAAAACAAGTCCATAAGAGCCAAAATATGACTGAAATTCAAGAACATTTCAAGAACAGACTTGACTCATTGAACAGAAATGACAGAAGAACTGATGAGCTGTGGGACAGCATCAAGGACATCATTCTTAAAGACTTGTATTCAAACAAGCCTACATCAACTACGTCCACATGGAAGAAGCACTCCAGTCTGTGTGGTACAAACACGAGGATGACGCAATCCGAATATGATGAAGGGAAGTGCATTCAAGCTTAAGTTATGAACACCCAATTTGTAGGAGGCTAGGGAGGAGAGTGGGAGCCCCAAACCCATCTGTAGAGTGTCTAGTCAGATTAAGAATCCCTCTCGTCACAGGCAAGGGATTCTAATAGCTTTACTATCAGACAGAGACTATTGTAAACTTGATTACGGTAGATCGACCCGTGGTTTAATATGATACTTAGTCAATTGATCCCCTTCCTGATCCAACATGAAATTCCTCTAGGCTCAAATATTTCTCACTTGTTCCACAACAGAAGTTTCTTATTTGGCTTTTAAAATGTCATTGGTGGTTTTTTCTTTGTTACTTTGTATTTTTATCTTTATATTATTACCTTTCTGCTTCATCCTGGCTTTTTTATGGTTTCTCTTAGGTTTCCCAGTTCATGAATCACAAAAGTAGTGGATTCATACAGACGATAACAAATGTAAAGGTTTAATGGAGAGTGGGGGGATTAGAGAAATTAGGGAGCGAACAAGGAGTGCAGGAGTGTGGAAAGAGAACTGGAACTGATTGTGATGCTGTGTAGACAAGTCTAAAGAGTGACTTAACTATGGAAATGTATGATAAGTGAATATTATTAATTATCAAGAAAACTACTTTAAAACAATTAAAAAGGAAATCAAAGTTGACTAATAGTTACCATGAGTGAAGGAGGAAGAGTTTTAGCTGAGGGGGCATTGGATTTATTTTAATGGTGGTGGAATAATTTGTAGAAGTTTATCAGTGATGATTGCACAACAGGAAGAGTATAATCAATGGCACTGATTTATATGTGCAGAAGTTGTTGAACTGGAGAATGTTTTGTTATGTATAATTTTGCTACAATTAATAATAATTACACTAATAACAATGAGTACAAAGAAGAAGAAAATGTTCTAAAATTGATTGTGGTAATGATTATGCAACTCTTCTTGATATGACTGAATTGTATGCTATGTAGAAGAAGGTCCAATAAAACTGAAATAAAAAAAGGAAACAAAAGCTCATGGGTGTCAGAAGACAATCTGAAACTTGCTTTCAGTTGTAGATTAGCTAAAGCAAATGGGAGAAATGAAGATAAAGAGCTGCATATAAACTTTCAAAGAATAACTCAAGATGACAATGTCAAATATTGCAATTAAATGTGCAAAGATCTACAGTTAGAAAATAGAAATGAAAGAACAGATTCAGCATATCATAAACTGAAAAAAAACTTAAGAAAGAATTCAAGCCTCAAGCTGAAATATTGGAAGATTCAATGGGCAAAATATTGAGTGATACAGGAAGTATCCAGAGAAGATGGAAAGAATACGCAGTCACTGTACCAGTAAGAACTAGTTGACACTTTATCATTTCAGAAGGTCCCATGTGAGCAAGAACCAATGGTGCTGAAGGAAAAAATCCAAGCTGCACTGAAAGCATGAGCCAAAACAAGGCTCCAGAATTGATGAGAAAACACTCAAAATTTTCACCATGCTAATAAATCACTGGTAGCACCTACTTACCTGTGCAAGAAAATTTGGAAGACAGCTAGTTAGTCATCTGACTGGAAGGTAACCAAATTTGTACCCATTCTGAAGAAACCTAACTGATTGCTCAAAGTATAGAATAATATCATTGGCATCACATGCAAGTAAAATTTTGCTGACGGTCATCCAACAACATTTGCAGCAGTACATTGACAGGGAGCTACCAGAGGTTCAGGCTGGATTCAGAAGAAGATGTGGAACGACAAATGTTGCAGGCATCAGATGGAGTTTGGCTACAGACAGAGAATACCAGAAAGGTGCTTACGTGTGTTTAATTGATTATTCCAAGACTGTGTAGATTATAAAAAATTATGGATGCCCTTGAGGAATGGGAATTTCAGAACACTTCATTGTGCTCATGCAGAACTTGTACAAGAATCAAGAGGCAGTTGTGTGAATGGAATAAGAGAACACTATATGGTTCAAAATTAGGAAAAGTGTGAGCCATGGTTGTATCCTCTCACTATACTTATTCAATCTGTGTGCTGAGCATATAATCAAAAAAGCTGGCTTATATGAAAAAAAATGTAGCATCAGGGTTGGAAAAAGGCTGATCAACAATCTACAATATGCAGATGACACAACTTTGCTTGCTAAAAGCGAGAAGGACTTGAAGTACTTCTGATGAAGATCAAGGATTGCAGCCTTTATTTTGGATTAATAATATATTAATTATTAATAATTAATTAAGTTGTATAAAGAAGACCAAAATCCTCATAGATGGATCAATAGGTAAGTAACTTCATAATATATTGAAAACAAATTTGAAGTTGTCAAAGATTTTTTTCTAGCTTGGATCCACAATCAATGTTCATGGAAGCAACAGGCCAGAGATAAAGACGCATTGCTTTGGGTAAATCTGCTGCACAAGCCCTCCTTTCACTATTGGAAAGCAACAATGTTAACTCCGAGAACTAAGGTGTGCCTGACCCAAGCTGTGATGTTTTCAATGATCTCATATGCCTGTAGGAGTTGGACATTGAATAAGGAAGACCAGAGATGGATTTATGCATTTGGATTGTGATGCTGGAGAAGGTTCAAAGTACCAGGGATTGCTGAAAGGATAAACTTATCTATCTCAGAAAAAGTATGACCAGAAGACTCCTTAGAGGCAAGTATTACATGACTTTGTATTATATTGTATTATATACTCTGGACATATTGTCAGGGAGACCAGTCCCTTGAAAAGGACATCACCTTTGGTAAAGTGAAGGGGCAATAAAGCAGAGGAAGGCCCTCAGGTCAATAGATTGACACAGTGGCTGCAACAATAGGGTCCGGCATGGAAACGATTGTGAGGATGATGAAGGACCTACCATGCAGTGCTTCATTCTGTTGTGCATATGGTTATTATACATCATAACCAACTCAACAGCACCTAACAGCTGTAGCTACTAACATTTCTATGGAGAGTCTAGAGATTTTTATTTTAAAAACTGTGTGATATTCCTTATTACATTTGCACAGTTCTTCATTGTGTGAATGGTCGCTAGCTTATTCAACCTTTCTGTTGAATGTCTTAAATTCCAAAATGAAGTAAGACAGGTGCTTAGGAGATAGCTTAACATGCAGATTCTCTGTAGGGCCTTTCATTACATTCCCCTGATTACTAGTTTGGTTGGGAAGCTTTTGATGCTCAGGGACTATTTTATTTCTATCTCGAGTGTGTATGAAGTGCATGCATTTGTGGGATATTTCTCTCATATTTTCCTATAGTTTCCTGGTTCTTTGCTTATTGAATTATAGGATTTTTAAAAGAAAATCCACATTCAAGACACTTGGCCTTTTTGGGGTTATAAAAACCAAATGTCATTAAGTGGATTCAGATTCATATTATAATATCAAAGTAGAACTGTGCTCCATAGGGTTTTTCAATGGCTGAGTTTTAGAAAGTAGATTCAAAGACTTTTCTCAGAGGCACCGGAGGGAGGCCTGGTGGCATATTGGTTATGCATTGGGCTTCTAACTGCAAGGCCAACAGTTAAAAGCCATGAGCGAGAGAAAGATGGAACTTTCTACTCCCGTAAAAAGATGCAGTCTCAGAAATCCACAGGGACAGTTCCATCCTGTGTCGGCATCAACTCGATGGCAGGGTAGACTGAAATGTTTATCCTTTGGTTTAGCAGTCACCAAATTAACTGTTCATACAATCAAAGCCTCAAACACATTACAAATATTTTTCTCTCTCTGTAATTTACCATCTTACTGTCTTGTACTCTTTGATAAAATATTTTCTAATAAAAGATAAAATAGTCCTAAATTTTATAGTACTTATATTCATCAGAATTTTGCTTTATCTTCAAGAAAAAAAGCCACCTTACTTTTGGTCATTGAGGACTCTCTATTTTCTAAATGCTTAATAAGTTTGCCTTTTACATTCAGTTATAACCACTAGAATTGATTTTTATGTAGGATATGGGATGAAGGTTCACTTTTGATTTTTTTTTCCCTACATGGATACCTGATTTCCCTATACCTCTCATTCAAAAGTTCAACTTCTTCCACTGGTATACAAAGCTCTTGGTCACATGGTACCTTTCTTTATCAATATATATCTGTCTCTAGGCTGTTTTTTTTCTAACCCATCATTTTGTTTACTTATCCTTGGATTAAAACAACAGTATCAAATCACACTCTCAACTCAAAAACTCACTGCCATGTAGTCAATGCTGACTCACTGCCATGTAGTCAATGCTGACTCACTGCCATGTAGTCAAGGCTGACTCACTGCCATGTAGTCAATGCTGACCATCTAGTTCTACTGATCTCAAGCTAGTGGAGGCTGTGGTTCATGTAGGCCAGTGATTCTTGGATTAATTGTTCTTTGAGTCTTTATTTTTCTTTACTTTCCTTTTCTAGATGTAGGAAGTGACCAAGAGGATTTTATAATTTTCAATTTTTTTAAAGGGGATAAATTCACCTCTTGTCTTTTTTCATCATAAAGGTTTTCCATTTTTCCATATTTTGCATTTCTTTACATTTTGGAAGCAGCAAGACAATTTCAACAGATAACCTGATATAATTCCAATTACAATTTTAAAAGTCTAGATTTCAATTCACAAAGTCTGGATTTCAATTCACATACTCAATCTTCCGATTCATGAACATGGTATATATCTTCAATTATTTAGATTGACTTTGGTGTTCAACAAAGCTTTACTATTTTTTCTAGAGAGATCTTTTGCACATCTTTTGTTGGATTTATTCCTGGGAATTTCATGCCAAGTTGTTATTTTTCAATAACAACTTATTCTTTTTTCATATTCACATTCTACAAATTTATTGCTAGCATATTGCATGCAATTATTGTCTAATTTTAAAATACAGAAATTTGGCTAAACTTTTATTTATTTTATAGTTTATCTGCATAGTTCTTTGAATTCTCTATATAGATTATCATATGAGTTGCAAATAAAAGCAGTTTTGTTTCTTACTGTCCAGTCGTGCTATCTTTTACTTTTTGTTCTTGCCTTACTTGCCTAGCTTGAATCCCTAATGAAATGCAAGTCATGCCAAGGAATGTCTTTGTCTGATTCCAATCCAAAAGGAAAGTTTTCATTTGTCATCATTAAGTATAACATGTGCTGTAAATATTACAGATACTCTAACCAACACAAGAAAATGTTCTTCTATTTTGCTGGGAAAAAACTTATTCATTACAAATGGATGAATTCATAGCTTTATCTAACGTTTTAGTTTTGTTAAATCACTCGATTTTTCTGTTGTTAAACCATCTTGTATCCTTAAGATAAATGTAACTTGTATACAATATACTGATCTTTTAAGATTACTGAGATGGAATTTATTCATGTAGACATTTGTATGTTTCCTTCAGTCAGTCATTCTCTTCCTGCCCGTACAAGCACTATCAGTTGCCATACAATGGATTGCTTCTCATGTTGACCCTAAATCTGTCAGAAGTAGCTTTGCAGGTCTTTCTTCTGAGGAGCCTCTAGGGGAACTTCAACATTTTGGTTAATAGTTGTGTGTACTATCCAGGAATTTAATTTTATTAAACACTTACAGATGTCAGACATAAATAAATCATACCAGGATCATTGTCTTTGTGGAGTTTAAATTCTAGCAGGGACATATGGGCAATAACGATTAATAATTAAATAAGACAGACAAGAGAGGAGGGGGAAGATGGCCGACAGGGACACCCGCATACTCTGAGAGCTCCTCCAAACAAAGCGGGATTGGCGACCAGGTAGCTGAATAGTAAGAGTCTGGTGAGTGAAATATCCCCCTGGGTCAGCACCCCAGTCCTACCCCAAGTATTTGTCCGGAGCAGGGCTCTAGGTGAAAGAGGACCGGACTAGTGGGACATCTCTGGCCACTAAGCTGCCGTGAGCTCACTGGCGACCGGCTTAGGCTCCATCCCCAAACCCGGCGCCTAGCCCAGAGCCACTTGCCTGCCCTGCCTACTCCAGCGGCCCACTCCCCACTCCCTATCGCGGATCCCCACTGGGAGAGAAGCTTTCCTCTCCCGCAGTTCCCCTCTCCCCACAGGGCAGCGATCTGCCCTCGGGCCCACGTCCCTCCCTCCATTCATCCAAGCTCAGGGTAGCGGACCCGCGGGTTGTCTGGCGACCCCCACGGGGGACCATCCACCCGCACCGCTGCCGCGGACCTCTCCACCTGCCCTCCGTGCGCTGGCCTCCCACCCCCGCCCGCCCCCGCCAGCCCCTGGCAGCCTAGCGCCAGCTCCACTCCTGGCGGGGACCCTGCGCTGAGCACTTCCCGCCAACAGGAGCCATAGCCCAACCCGCGCCTGTCCCGGACCCTGAGCTTCCGCGGAGCGCCGCGCCCCGCGCTGCTGAGTCTGCCCACCAAGGGCCCCCCCCTGCGCAAGGCACAAGAGTAGGTGCCCTCCCCAGGGTGCTGCGGGGACCCCGGCGGCCGCGACTCTGAGCCTGAGCAGAGGAAGGGCGCCATTGCCCCCTGCGGTTTCGCGCCAAGCCTCCTTTGCCAGCGCCATTACCCCCTGCGGTTTCGCGCCAAAAGGGCGGAGAGCGAACACCATTGTTCCCTGCAGTGTCCAGCCCGGGCAGATCAAACACTCCACCTGCAGTCTAGGCTTTGCAGTCCCTGAGGAGCCCTCAGTGAGCTCCAGCCAGCTCTCACCACCTGGGGCCCTGTTGGGTCCCCAGTGCCAGCCCTAAGCCTGCCGCAGCCCGCCCCAGCCACCCCAGGAGACGGCACAGTGGCCTGAGCCTCCACACAATAAGGTTACTCCTGTCTCCCAGAAGCATGGGGCCTATTAAAGGATCAAGGAAAAATCAACAGACCACATCACTCCCAACAAAAAAATCAGAAAAACGAGGCACTTTAACAGACCTAACGTCACTCATAGAAGAAACAGATATAGATCAGCCACAAAAGGAAATCTTCAGAACTCTGCTTGCAGTAATACAGGAGCTAAGAGAAGAAAACCAAAATAAGGATGCAACGATAGAAGGGATGAAATGCACAATAGAGGGGATGAAGTCCACAATAGAGGGGATGAATACTATCCACCAAAAGGAACTGCAGAAACTAACAGAGGAGGTAGCAGAGGCCACACAAAAGGTCACAGAAGCTATATCTAGGCTTGAGGAGGCTGAGAACCGTATCAGTGAACTCGAGGACGCTCAAAACAAACGAAGCAAGCGAGAAAAACAATCAGATAGGAAAATTAAAGAAACAGAAGACAGCCTGAGATCAATGACAGATGCTATGAAGAGGAATAATATTCGAATAATTGGTCTACCGGAACACAACATAACACACAAATCGACCGCCAAGATAGCAAAGGAATTCCTGGAAGAAAATTTCCCCAACCTAACAAAGGAGAATCCGACTCTCATACAGGAAGCAGAGAGGACGCCGGCTAAGCTAAACACCAAGAAGAACACGCCAAGGCATATAATTATAAAATTATCCAACTTAGAGGAAAAAGAGAAAATTCTACGAGCATCAAGAGAAAGGAAGACAGTCACATACAAAGGAGCGCAGGTAAGGGTATGCTCAGACTTATCAGCTGAAACCATGAAGAGGAGGAGAGAATGGAGCAGCATCTTCCAAATTCTGAAAGATAAAAATGCCTCCCCCAGAATCCTATACCCTGCCAAGTTATCCATTAAGATAGAGGGTAAGATAAGGTTCTTCCAGGACAAGGAAGAACTCAAAAAATATACTGCAAGTCACCCGACCCTGCAGAACATACTGGCTGACTCACTATGGCCAGAAGATCAAGCTCCAACTAGAACCTCCAGGAGACCACCATATATCCCATCTCCATCTAGAAGCCAACATGCCAGCAACACGTACCAGGACAACACGGTCTCAGATGGAAAAGAGGACAGGATAGAAACCCTCCACTCAAACGCAGTACACTGATATGAAGGAAGATAGGCAAAGACCCAAAACACAAAACAGAATATGGCAACCATGAAGCCAGAGATTGTAATAATCACTTTGAATACAAATGGGCTCAATTCATATGTTAAAAGAAAGAGGCTGGAGGATTGGATTAGAAAACATAACCCATCAATCTGCTGCCTGCAAGAGACACACCTTAAGCAAGCAGACAAGCATATGCTGAGAATAAAGGGCTGGCAGAAAGTTTACCAAGCAAATGGTAACTCCAAGAAGGCAGGAGTGGCTATCTTAATCTCCGACAAAATGGATCTCAAGATCCAAAACATAAAAAGAGACAAAGAGGGACATTACATAATGCTCAAAGGCTCAGTAAACCAGGAAGCAATAAGCATACTGAATATTTACGCACCTAATAATGGTGTGGCAAATTTAGTCAAACAAACTATTAAAAAAATGACAGAAGAAATCACGGAAACAACAATAATAGTGGGGGACTTCAACACTCCACTATCAGAGAAAGACAGGTCACAGGGAAAGAAGCTCAGCAAAGAGGCCAGAGAGCTAAACAATGTAATTAGGCAACAGGGCCTGATAGACATCTATAGAGCCTTTCATCCAAAAGCAAAAGGTTTCACATTCTTCTCCAATCCACACGGATCTTTCTCAAGAATAGATCACATGCTGGGGCACAAGGCCAGCCTGAGTAAATTCAAACACATAGATATTATCCAGACGTCTTTCTCAGACCACCATGCCATAAAGCTGGAGATTAATAGAAGGGCACCCAGAAAAGCAAGGGCCACCAATTGGAGAATAAACAACGATCTCCTGCGACATGAATGGGTTAAGGTCCAGATCAGAGAGAATATCAGGAAATTTCTAGAAACTAATGAGAACGAGCATACAACATATCAAAACTTATGGGACACTGCAAAGGCAGTTATCAGAGGTAGCTTGATATCACTGAATGCATACATGAAAAAAGAAGAAAGGCGTATGACAGATATGTTAACACAAAACCTCCAACAACTAGAACAGAGTCAACAGAACTACCCCTCCAATAGCAAGAGAAAAGAAATAATAAAAATCAGGGCGGAGTTAAACCAGTGGGAAGACAAAAGAACAATGCAAAGGATTAACGCAACTAGAAGCTGGTTTTATGAACGAATTAATAAAATTGACACTCCCCTGGCAAAGCTTACCAAAGATAGAAAGGAACAATCATCAATAGCCAGGATGAGGGATGAATCGGGGGCAATAACAACAGACCCCAATGAGATAAAAAGGATAATCACAAAGTACTATGAAGGTTTGTATTCTAGTGAATTCAGAAACCTGAAAGACATGGATAAATATTTAGAAAAACAATCTATCCCTAGATTATCTGAGACAGAGATCAAGAACCTCAACAAACCCATAGCGAAGGAAGAAATAGAGAGTGTCATCAAAAACCTACCAAGGAAAAAGGCCCCAGGGCCAGATGGCTACACAGCAGAATTTTACCAAACATTCAGGGAAGAGCTGACACCGATCCTCCACAAAGTATTCCATAACATAGAAAAGAACGGCAAGCTCCCAAACTCATTTTACGAAGCCAGCATTACTTTGATACCCAAACAGGGAAAAGACCCCACAAGCGTAGAGAATTATAGACCAATATCTCTAATGAACATAGATGCAAAAATCCTTAACAAAATATTGGCCAATAGAATACAAAGGAACATCAAGCATATCATTCACCACGACCAAGTAGGATTCATCCCAGCGATGCAGGGATGGTTTAACATCCGAAAATCCATCAATATCATTCACCACATCGAGAAGAAAAAGGATAAAAACCATATGATAATATCCATAGATGCAGAAAAAGCATTTGACAACATCCAGCATCCATTCCTAATCAAAACACTCATGAAGATAGGATTGGAAGGTAAGTTCCTCAAGCTCATGCAAGCTATCTATGAAAGACCAACAGCCAACATCATAGTCAATGGAGAAAAGACAAGAACAATACCACTGAAAAAGGGTACAAGACAAGGATGCCCCCTGTCCCCTCTTCTATTCAATATCGTTTTGGAGGTTCTGGCTAACAACATAAGACAGCGGAAGGACATCAAAGGGATCCAGTTGGGAGAGGAGGAGGTGAAACTATTGTTATTTGCAGATGACATGATCCTATACATTGAAGACCCCCAAAACTCCACAGTTGGAATACTTACAGCAATAGAGGAATACGGAAGAGTAGCAGGATACAAGATCAATAAACAGAAGTCGGTAGGGTTTCTATACACATCGGACAGGGCCATGGAAGAGGCGATTAAGAGGGAAGTACCCTTCACAGTAGCCAAGAACAAACTGAAATACCTAGGAATATACTTAACAAAAAATACTAAAGACCTATATAAGCATAATTATAAAACCCTATTACAGGAAACCAAAAGTGACCTTCACAAATGGATGAAGCTCCCCTGCTCATGGTTAGGTAGGCTGAACATAGTAAAGATGACAGTTCTTCCTAAAGCACTCTACAAGTTCAATGCTATACCAATCCAATTACCATCAACCTTCTTCAAAGAATTGGAAAAACTGACCACCAACTTCATATGGAGAGGGAAGAAACCCAGAATTAGCAGAGAACTCCTCAAGAAGAAGGACACAATTGGAGGACTCGCCCTACCTGATTTTAATGCCTACTACACAGCTACAGTGGTCAAAACAGCATGGTACTGGCACAATGATAGACACTCAGACCAGTGGAAAAGAATAGAAAGCCCAGGAGTAAAATCATCAGCATATAGACAACTGATCTTCGACAAGGGTCCCAAAAACGTCAAGTGGGAAGCAAATGCCCTCTTTAATAAGTGGTGCTGGAAACAATGGATATCCACATGTAGAAAGTTGAAACAAGACGTCTACCTCACCCCATGCACAAGAATACACTCAAGGTGGATCACAGATCTAGAAGTCAAACCCCAAACCATCAGGACCATTAAGGAGGGAATCGGGACTAATCTCAGAGCACTGGCCCAGGGAGCACATAGGCTCACTGCAACAGGGAAGGGGACACACACAGGTGATCTGGAAATCGACAAATGGGATCTAATAAGAATAAAACACCTGTGCACCTCGAAAGACTTTGCCAAGAGGGTGACAAGGCAACCCACAGACTGGGAGAAGATTTTTAGTAATGACACGTCAGACAAAGGGCTCATAACTAAAATCTACAACACCATCATGACCTGCAAAAAGAGGAAAACAGTTAACCCCCTAAGGAAGTGGGCAAAAGAAATGAGAAGAACTTTCACTAGAGAGGAGATCAATATGGCCAATAAATATATGAGAAAGTGCTCGAAGTCCCTTGCCATAAGAGAAATGCAAATCAAAACAACCATGAGATACCACCTAACACCCCTCAGGATAGCTCAGATCAGTAAATCAGAGAGCAACAAGTGTTGGAGGGGCTGTGGTGAAATAGGAACCCTCCTCCACTGCTGGTGGTCGTGCAGATTTGTACAGACACTGTGGAAAGCAATCTGGCGATACCTAAAGAAAATGGAAATTGATCTACCTTACGACCCAGCCATCCCTCTACTGGGCATATACCCGGTTGAAGCAGCAAATAAAACACGACCAGTCATATGCGCTCCAATGTTTATTGCGGCACAATTCACAATAGCAAAGACTTGGAAACAGCCTAAGTTTCCATCGATAGACGAGTGGATTAGCAAACTTTGGCACATACACACAATGGAGTATTATGCAGCACTAAAAAGCACCGATGAGCACATGAAACACGTTATTTCATGGGAAGAGCTGGAAGGAATTATGTTAAGCGAGGTAAGCCAGAGCCAAAGGGACAGGTACAACATGAGTCCCCTGAGGTAAGTACAATCAGCATGACAGAAATGGGGCATTAATCCACCCAAGGGGAGGGTATGGTTTATATCTCCACAGGGAAAGTGGGACCAGACTTCAACCCAGTGTCGCAAGGTGTGAATGCAATATCCCGGCGTGGAGGACGGAACCGGTGGAGAGGTCTGGGAGGCTGGCCCCAGCACCATAAATTAAGTGGATTCCTGCCCCTCCCCCGAAAAGAACTTGTTCCAAAGGACGACATTGACCCTGCAGCTATGGGAGATGGACATATTTGATCAGAGCACACGGGAGCAGATGAAGGGGCAGGAGGAGAGAGTGGAGCACAGCCTGGCCCACCAGGCCGTGATGATGATGTTCCTGAGTAGAGCAGTCAGTCCACAGAGAGAACAACATGGCTGGCCCTACTATGAGACATGATGCCCCTCAGTGACTAAGGGCGATACAGGGGACAGCACCGGAGACACAGTGTGGGAATTGCACCTGACCTGATCCCACCACACCGAGGCAATGCACTGGGGGAGTGCAGCGGAACAGCAAGGGAATGGAGTGGCAAGGTCCCCAGGGAATGCTGAAAGCGGACTTTGGGGCCAGGGCGTGGTGCCCCAACAGACTGGACTGGAAAACGCTCCTAAGGGCCAGCAAAGATCCCTGAACTAACTACAAGCTTTTCTCTTGTGAACTGTTTTGGTTCTGTTCTTTTTCAGTGGTTTGTTTTGGTTGTATTGTTGTCTGGTTGTACACTGTCGCTTTGTGTTCCTCTGTCTAGTTTTCGTGCATGTTAGTGACCCCACAGGTCTGTCTGAATAGGACAGGCTGGATGAACTATCTGGATGAAAAACAACGGGACCGACAGTTCCGGGGGGCTTGGGGTGGGGGGTAGGGGGGGTAAGGAAGTGGTGTTAACAAACCCAGGGACAAGGGAAAAACATGGGACCCCAAAGGGTAGAGAAGGGGGAGTGGCAGGCCTGATGGGAAATGATCAAGGGTAAGGTTGCTTAGAGAAGAGGTATACTCTAGCCCAGGGGGCGATGAAGCATGGTAGTAGGGCAGGAGGAAGGTCAAGGGAGATGGAGGAAAGAGCTAGGAGTCAAAGGGCATTCATGGAGGTCTAGACAAAGACATGTACATGCATATATATATAGGAGGTTGGGGAAATAGATCTTTGTGTCGATATTTATAGGTCAAGTATTAAGGTGGCGGAAGGACCTTGGGCCTCTACTCAAACACTCCCTCTATGCATGAATACCTTCTTTTATTAAATTGGAACTCTATGATGCTCACTCTCCCGACACAACGGCTGGAGCCAAAGTGTGTGAACAAGTAAATGTGGTGAAGAAAGCTGATGGTGCCCGGCTATCAAAAGAGATAGTGACAGGGGTCTTAAAGGCTTGAAGATAAACAAGCGGCCATCTAGCTCAGAAGCAACAAAGTCCACATGGAAGAACACACCAGCCTGTGTGATCGAGTGGTCCCAAAGGGATCAGTTACCAGGCATCAAAGAACAAAAAATCATATCATTGACTGCACACCTCCATGATAGGATCGCTGAAGACAAATGGGTGCACAAGCAAATGTGGTGAAGAAAGCTGATGGTGCCCGGCTATCAAAAGAGATAGTGTCTGGGGTCTTAAAGGCTTGAAGGTGAACAAGCGGCCATCTCGCTCAGAAACAAATAAGCCCACATGGAAGAAGCACACCGGCCAGTGCGATCACGAGGTGCCCAAGGGACCAGATATAAGGCATCATGCAAAAAAAAAAAAAAAAAAAGATATGTGTGTGTATGTATGTGTATATATGTGTATATGTATATATGTATGTGTATATATATATTATATTAAATGAAGGGGGAAGTGCAGAGTGGAGACCCAAGGCCCAAGTGTCGGCCAATGGAGATCCCCTCATAGAGGGGCTTAGGAGAGGAGATGGGTTAACTAGGGTATGAGGTAGTATTGATGAAGAACACAGCTTTCCCCCAGATCCTGGATGCTTCCTCCCCCCAACTACCATGATCCGAATTCTACCTTGCAGGGCTGGATAGGACAGAGGCTGTACACTGGTACATATGAGGGTTGGAGGTACAGGGAATCCAGGGTGGATGATACCTTCAGGACCAAGGGTGTGAGGGACGATGCTGGGAGAGTGGAGGGTGAGTGGGTTGGAAAGGGGGAACTGATTACAAGGATCCACATGTGACCTCTTCCCTGGGAGAGGGACAGCAGAGAAGGGGGGAAGGGAGACCCCGAATAGGGCAATATATGACAAAATAACGAGGTATGAATTACCAAGGGCATATGAGGGAGGGGGGAATGGGGAGGAAGGGGAAAAAAAGAGGACCTGATGCAAGGGGCTTAAGTGGAGAGCAAATGCCTTGAGAATGATTGGGGCAGGGAATGTATGGATGTGCTTTATACAATTGATGTACGTATATGTATGGATTGTGGTAAGAGTTGTTGGAGTCCCTAATAAAATGTAAAAGAAGAAAAGAGAAAAAAAAATGATTAGGGCAAAGACTGTACAGATGTGCTTTATACAATTGATGTATGTATATGTATGAACTGTGTAAAGAATTGTATCAGCCCCAATAAATTGTTTAAAAAATTAAAAAAAAAAAATAAAAAAAAAAAATAAGGAAGTCAACAAAAAAAAAAAAGACAGACAAAACAATGAAAATAATACATTTAATTGTTTAAGTGCTTTTTAAAATTGGTCTAGTAAATGTATGAAAAACTTTAAAATTTTGTGAATTAAGAAAAATAGAACAGAGGACTGGGGGGAAGGAGAATTAGGGACAGGTTGGAATTGAATGGTAAGAGCAAATCTCACTGAAAAGATAACAGTTCAGAAAAGATGTGAAAGGAATAAGCTCATTATCTATGTGTGTGTATGGGGGAATCATGTGCTTAGAATAGTGAAGAGTAAGTGAAAATGCACGTGCAAAGGGGCCAGTGTGGCTGACTTAGAGTGTAATGAGAGGGCCAGGAAGTATTGTGGTCAGAATTGTTAAAAGGTGGGTTCTCATAGACCATTGAAAGGTTCTGGGTTCTCTGCATAGAATGAAGAGCTACTGTAGGGTTGTGAGAAGAAGCATGATGACGTGATCTGATTTTCACTTTAAAGGAACCACTGGTGGATGTTTTGAAAACAGACTGTAGGACTGTGTGTTAGTCCAGGTTGACTAGTGAAATAAATTTAGCTTTATATAAAAGAGTAATTGTACATTAAGAAAATATCCCAGCCTAGTTGAGGTTAAGTCCATAAATCTGATATTACCCCATATGTCCATTACCAGTCTATAACTTCTTCTTCAGACTCATGCAGCATACACAATGATGCTGAATGCAGGAAGATCACAGACCCGTGAGTGGAAAGGCTTGTGGATCCAGTGGCAGTGGAAGCATCTCAGCGCTGGTTTGGATCTCCAAGTGGCTCCTCCAGCCCCTGGGCTCTAGCATAACCACATGTGTCTTGTTATCAGGAATATAAAGCAGCAAGTGTGTGTGTCCCACCTCCAAAAAAGCTTTTTATCTCCGTAGTGCCTCCAAAGAGGCCATCAAGCAGTGACCTGATTGACAGACTAAACTCTACCCCTTCACTCTTAATAGTCTCAAGTTGGCACCAGCTTATGTAATTACCACAGATTTCAGTATAGAAACAGAGCAAGATCAGTTAGGGAGCTGTTTCTATAATGGACAAAATGGTGATGGTTAGATAAAGATGATAGTATAAGAGGTGATATGCAATTGTGGTAGTTACATAATTTCATGTCAATTTAAATATATATAAAAGTGTATGGGTGATATTTAACCTGTCAATCAGGTCACAGGCTGATGGTGATTCCTTGTAGGTATTGCTTTCTCATAAGGAGAACCCTGGGAACCTTCAAAGTACCTTCAGCTTCCTATTTGCTGACCCTGGTTGCCTTCAGCTTCCTATTTGCTGACCCTGGTTGCTGTGAGCCCTGTGGTGCAACCACTGCCATTGGCTCCACATCACTTTACATCGACCAGCCAGTGATGTTCCTGCATTTTGTATCATTGCATGTGGCTGTGTGGAGTTTGAAGAGGGGCTTATAGATTAGTATTGGACTTTATATGGACTGGGCTTTAATATTTGCTTGATATATAATTACTTCTTGATATAAAAATCTTGCTTGAACATACAAGGAGTTACTCACCCAAAACAAAACAAGATGGAAAAAGCTCTGCTGGACAGAGCTTTTTTAGTACATATTTTTCCTTCTAGATGAGCTACAACAAAATCGCTCTGAGTTAGTGCACCCAGTGGTGTCACCTGGGAAGTTCTCTCTTGTCATAGTGAATTTTTTCTTTAAAAAAAAATTAAAAAAAAAAAAACAACAGTTTCACTAAAAACTTGTTTGTTTGTTTTTTTGTAATGGCTGATTTAAGAGAACTGAGTGTGGCTGTGAAATTTTCTTTTCTGCTCAGGAAAAATGCCCCAGAAACAGCTATGGTGTTGAGCACAGCTTCCAAGGACAGCACCATGGGAAAAGCCCAAGTGTATGAGTGGTTTTCTCATTTCAAAAAAGGTGAAATGTCCACTGATGACAAACCTCATTCCAGACATCATCAACTTCCCAAACAGATGGAAACGTCAACAAATCTGTACACTGATGTTTGAAGGCTGATAATGATGGCGACGCCCCATTGAAGAGATGGGGAGCTTATCTGGACTATCTTGGAGCTCAGTGAGGGAATTTTAATGGAAGATTTGGAAATGAGAAGGGTCACTTTGAAATTTTTGTGCCTCAGGTTCTGACCAACCATGAAAAAGAGCATCAAGTGGAAACATGCTGTGCTTTGAAAGAACAGCTCCTAAGCGACCAAGACTTTTCCCCCAATGCCATCACTGGTGAGGAGACATGGTGCTATACTTATGACCCCCCCAAAGCAAATATCAATCATGCCAGACAGAGGAAGACACCATCATCACCTCCCCCAAAACAATCTTGTCAAGTGAAACCAAAGATCAAGAAGATGCTCATTTGTTGTTGGCTTTTTGTTTTGTTTTGTTTTATGTAAGGGGGATAGTCTATTTGGAATTTCTTCCACCATGTCAGACTTTCTTGTGAGGTTCTGAAATATTGAGTATCAGTGTGTGACAAGAAGGGCCTGACTTGTGTCAGATGGGGGACTGATTTTGCCACCACAATAATGCACCTACTCACGCAGTCATCTCAGTGTGTCATTTTTTTGGGGGGGAAACTGCATGCCTTTCTTGTCCCACGCACTTGACTCATCTGACCTCACTCTGAGTAACTTCTTTTTTGTTTCCAGGAATGAAGAGGGACATGAAGAGACAGCAATTTGAAGATATAGAAGAGGTGAATAAACAAAGGAGGGAGGTGCTGTTAGCTATCCAAATAGATGAGTTTGAAAAATGTTTCCAAGAATGGAATCACATATTGACAAATTTATTAAGTGCAATGGAGAGTACTTTTAAGGTAATAAGGTTGTTTTGTAAACAACAACAACAACGAAAACTTAAATACATAATTTGTGGGGAAAAATTACATTTGGGGTGGGGAGAGGTATCCCCCTGTATATAAGTGCCACTGGATTTGTGTATCAAGTCAACGGGCCTACCAGAGCAATGATTAGCTTCTAGGTCTATTTTGAAGGTAAAGACACCAAGATTTCTGGGTTGGATGTGGGTGTGAGGGGGGAAAAAGATATTAAAATGATCTCTAAATTCTCTTAACATTTGTGACTAGAAGATAATTGATGCATGTTCATTTTGGGACATGCTGAGTTTGAAAATTGCCCAATTGGTAGCTGGATCTTGAAAGTGAAAGTGAAGTCTGTGGAGAATATATAAATTCAGAATCATCATCATCCTGAATAGAACCCTGGCGGCCCAACCATTATATGCTCAGGTGCCAACCAAAGGTTAGTGATTCAAACTCACTCAGTAGCTCCATGAAAGAAAGGCCTGGTAAAAATCTGATCCTGTAAAGATGATAGCTAACAATACCCTCTGAAGGAGTTCTATTATGCCACGTCTGGCCACTAAGAGTTGAAGCTGACTTACTTTGTGGCACCGAATAGCAGCAGTATACTGATAGTATCTAAAGTCAATCTTCTGGATGAGACTCCCTAGGGCTTACCTTGGGGAACCCCAGCACCAAAAGTTTAGGAAAGATAAGAAGAAGCAGTAAAAGAGATAAAGAAGATAATGAGGAAAGTGGAGAACTGTGCAGTTGTGCTGCCTTCAAAGCTAATGTTAAAGGTATTCCAAGACATAGGACACAATAGAAAGTAAATGTCTAAAAAGGAATGCAGGCAATATATGTACAAATATGCCTGATGCAATCAATGTATGTAATGTTAAAAAATAGGAGTCATTTACTTCACCAGATACTGATGCTAGGTTAAATGAAATGAGGGCAGAGATCAACCATTGTGCTTAGCAATGTGAAGATTATTAAGGAACTTGACAAGAGCTCTTTGGATGGAGTGGAAAACAGGCATGAATGGGAAGAGAGATGGGAGGAGCGGAGAGTAAGAGAGGAAATGGTATGAGTAAGTATAGGTTGCCTTTAAAGCCTATAAGATGGAGCAGAAAAATAGGCAGCCAGACGTGGCCAGAGAGAGTTTTGTCCCTGCGTTGGAGAAATAAGCACATCCTGCATTCTGAAGGGAATAATTCAATCAAGGTGATTTTGACTATGCGACAAGGAGAGGAGAAAATTGGTAAATCAATGCCTTTAAGGTTAGGGAGAGAGGGACATGTGGAGGGTTTGTGTTTAGATACGATTATGGGTAAACGCATCATATTAACAAGTAGGAAATGCATGGGCACAGAAGGGGATTCTGGTAGGTGAGGACAAGTACTTTTGGGACATTTCAAGTTTCTCAGTAAATGAAAAGATATGTTCATCAGTTTAGACATAGAATAGAATGCAGTTCTTAGAACAGAATGCAGTCATGTTAGTCTCTTATTGGGAAACCAACGGCAGTATCTTTAGTGAAGATCCACTTTTGATCTTTTTGTTTGTTTACTTAGACCTTTTTCTTTTAATATAACTGGATATTTGTCAGTATTATATATTTTTGTTTGAAGAGGCAAGCTTGCCATTACTGAAAACCTGTGTTTTCTTGAAAGGTTGATGGTCTTATTATTTCTGTCCTTTTTATTTCCTTTCTTTTACAACTCTTGGGGGTTTATTTTCTTGGTTGCTTTCTAAGTTCTGTGACGCATGCTTAGCTCACCAATTATTAACCACTCCTACTATCTAGTACATACATTGCTTTTTTTCCCTTTATGATCTTGTATTGGTCTAGGTTTTCTAGAGAAACAAATCCAGTGAAACTCATCTAGGAACAAGAAAGAGCTTTCTATGAAGAAGTAATTTTCTACCATGAAGGCATCCCAGGGCAGTCCAACTCAAATCCATGTCGCTGAAGGCCAATAATGCAGAAAGATAAAGTTGGATGCAGGAACATTATAGGCTGGTGGGTGCAGAGTTTCATGCTCTGGGGTCAGTAGAAATAAGGCAGGGCGCTGACAGATTTCAGAGTTTGTGGCCTACATGGGGCCAACCCCGGAAGCAAGCAGAGTCTCAGCAAACAATAAGAAGTGGCAGGGAGAGGGAAGTTCCCAGCTTCTTCCCTATAAAAAGGCCACATCCCCAGGGAGGCATCATAGATCTGTGATCTGACTGACAGATTGGACTCAACCGCTCTATAAATGCAAGTTGGCAGAAAATCATCAATGACCATAGACATGCTTTAGCTTCCTTGCAAAAGTAGATATATGTTTTGGTTTTATTAGTTCAAAACCAAAAGAGGTACTTAGACCACCAATCACTCATAGTAAGAAGAAGAAAGTTACTCAGCTATAAACATGAGATATATCAAAATTTTGCAGTGTGTCAGAAGAGGAAGCAAATAAACCAGAGGATGAAGTGAAGAGACCAGACCAGAGTGAGAGTTGAGAAGAAAAATGAGTTAAGGGAAAATTCCCATAGAATTCCTATTCCCATAGAATAGGAAACCAATCAATCCTAACCCATGGCCATTAACTTGGCTCCAGCTCAGCACAATCTCATGTGTTACAAAGCAGAACTACCCCTAGGGTTTTATGACTATAATCTCTATAGAAGCAGATCACCAGGTGTCAGTGGGTAGGTTTGAACCACAAACCTTTAGATTGGCAGGCAATCACAAAATGCAAAAGTCATCTAAGGATCTTTCAACGTAAAAGGAGGACCTAATCAAGAAGCATTTGTTGAGCTTGAAATGAAGAAGCCTTCTACTCTAAGGCCAATTGCAATTCTGAATTTGTATGGGCTAGGGACTGCTGTGGATTTAATTTCTCTCCTCTTTTTAAATGAGAGCATCTAGTGTTATTCTGACCTAGCTCACATTATATATTTGGTGTGTAAGATAACTTGCCCTATTAGTTCATGGGTCTCTAATCAAGAGGCGTTATACCAGAGACGCAGCACCAAGGGCCTCATTTATCCTTATACCAAGCACAGGTCACAAGATTTTGGTCCTGACACTGTTATTGCATGATTCTTTGGGTCTCGAGGGAAAGGGAATGCATTTTCTATGAAAGAAGGAAAATCAATCCCTGGGGTCAGTGGCCCACCTGTAGTTGATTGGCACACTGACTTCCTGTCGGCATTCATGTCTGTGTAATCCTCTCAATGCTGACTCTGCCTTTGACTAGCAAGGCACCAACAAATGTGATCTAAGCAGAAGCTTCTGTAAGCATTTTGTGCATTGAGGTCCTCTTTCTATGAATGCTGCTGCTATTGTCTGTGAGGAAGCACAACGTACCTTCTGTGAGGGAGAAAGAGCCTCGGGAGAGAGTGTCAGAGAGAAGGAATTATCCCATGAAACTCAGTTCTTGGTTCACTCACAAATGGAGCACTACTATATAAGTGAGCCCAGATGAGACCAACAGAAAAACCAATTGACCAACCACAAAACTGTGAGAAATCAAAATCACTGGTATTTTAATCAATTAAGTTTGAGAGTGGCTTGGTATGCAACAACAGAGAACAAAATAAAGGTGATCTGGTGTCCTATGACCCTGCCCCTACAGGCGAGTTTTAAGATCTCTTTTGGTCTTTTATCTTCTGCAATTTCACTGTCATGTCTGGCTGTTAATTCTTTATCTTGTTTTGTATTCACCCAGTGTCTTAGTTATCTAGTGCTGCTAAATAATACTTTAATTTGGAGACTAGACGTCTGGAACCAGGACACAGGATTGAGGGGAAGTCGTTCTTTCCCTGTTAGTGCTTGGGGAAGATCCTTGTCTCTTCTCCTCCTATCCCTCAGGTGGGGTGGCATCTATCATTCCAGATCTCTGCTTGTCTCTCACTGCCCAATGGACTCTTTTCCTAAGAAGAGATTGGCTCATGGCACCCTCTATAACAATATGATCTCATACACATAACAAAGAAAACCCATTTCCAAATGGAATTATAACCACACATATTGGGGTTACTGTTTACAAAATGTACTTTGGGGGAGACATATCTCCATTCATAACACCAGATTCTTTAAAGTATGGACTTGTAGCTATAATAATAGGAGGCTTATGAGTCAGAATTGACTTGATGGCAATGAGTTTGGGTTTTTTTAATCTGTAATAATTTCTGTACATTTCTTAATCACATGTCTTCTAATACTATTTTTTCTCCATTCTCTCCCTGCTCTCTTTGAAGAGCTTGAATAATACTTTCTCACTCTATCCTCCATGTAGTTTAATCTCTCTTCCACCTTTTACACATTTTTGTCTCTCTGTTTACATTATAGATTTTTTTTCAATCTTCCAGTTCAATAACAAGGTACATTTACTTGTTTTTAACGTGTCAGTTGAGTGCTTCACTCCAATACTGTATGTTTTTATTTCTGGAATGCCTATTTAATTCTTTCTCAAATCTACTAGTAATTTTAATAGATTCTGCCTCCTTTTTAAATTCTGCTCCTTTTAAGATTAAATCTATTTAATGTTTAAACATTATTAGTAGAGCTTTTGCTCAAGTTCTGCCTAGAATCTGAAGATTTTGGGGGGCCTGGGGAATCAGGACCATAGTCTTGTGGGGTGCCAGAGTCAATTGGCGTAAATTTACAAAGGCAATGCCCAACATTCCACTTTGTCGAGAAGTGATGGGGGTCTCAGAACCTTAGGATCCGGTGTTATGAAGTCCTCTCTCTCCATAGATGGAGAAAAGAAGAACGATGAAAACCAAATGATGCGTGGAAGCCTCAGTCCAGCCGACTAAGGGACACACCAGCCTGCAACACCTTAAAAACAGAAGTAGATGGTGACCAGCTGTCACTAACAACTTCTCTGAAAAGCAGTTTAGAAGGTCCTGATAGAGCATGAAAAAAAAAGAACAAAGCCCTAAATCAGCGGTTCTCAACCTGTGGATCGCGAACCCTGTAGGGGTTGAACGACCCTTTCACAAGGGTTGCCAATTCATAATAGTAGCAAACTTACAGTTATGAATTAGCAACAAAAATAATTTTATGGTTTGGGGGGGTCACCACAACTTGAGAAACTATGTTAAAGAGTCACGGCATTAAGAAGGTTGAGAACCCCTGCCCTACATCATAAAAGAGACTAAGTTTATTGGTCGGGCAGATATAGTGGAACAAACAAGACTCAGGTCCTCAGTCACCCTTCATATCTGGAACTGAACTTACCCCCACATTCAAAGAACCAATTAAGCTCAGAAGGACAGCATGTGCCCAATGACAAAGCTCAGAGGGTTAGGAAAGAAACAGATGGAAATAGGAAACTCTCAACACTTGGAGGAAGTGGGATCAATACATTGATGGCCTTGCAATGGATAACTTGAAACAAAATGGGTATGAGCTATTGACTATTAACCTGCTCCATAAGCACTCATTCAATTGATGATGAAAAACAAACAATTGAAGTCTTGTGTATCTCTTCCTGCTAGCTGGGCTCTGAGATCTCCTCTGTGATTCCCTGGTATCTTGTTTATATGCTATCATTGTCCCTAGGAAATGATTGGGGAATTTGTTGCTGGCTATGAGGAAGGCACATTCGTCCTGAGAAGATCTGTTCTTGCTTCTGCCAAATGCCTAGAGGCAAACCCAGTGTGACATCGTGTTAAATGAAATTCTCTATTTTAGGTGCTCAAACCTCTCCACTAAGAAGAATTTGAGCTGAAGAATACTCAGAATGTCATGACTGCCAGGTACAACTTCTCAGGGATGATATCAGTTGCTTCCTGCTCTGCTTGTCCACAACATAACATTCCTTAAGGTCTCCTGGGTGGGGACCGGTAGGGGTGGGGTCTCCTTTACCATTATCGTCAATAGCAGATTGGGGCGGGGGTTTTAGAATCCAGGGATTTTTAAACTTGAGACCCATCTGTAATACAGGCAAGTGCTACCAGATTCGTGACATGTATGATTTTGAATTAACTTTTGGTTGTTACATGTTCACAAAACGTTTCCTGTTGCAAAATTTTTTGAGTCCCCCCACCCATGTTCATGACACATATTAAGGTAGAGACTCACAGTTTCAGAAGCTTTGTTTTAGACGACCCACCTTAGGGGGCACAAGGCTTTAGCATCTTTCCCCTGTATACCAGGATGTTGATGCTACCTGCTTCTGTCAAGAGCAGGCCTGGAAGCCCCAGGCACAGCGGGACTGGCTTCCAGCATGGAGGATGAGAATTCTACCACTGAACCACCACAGCCTCAGGTATATCATGACCCTAACTGTGAAAATCTTTGCCTAAATCCACCTGACTCAACATATAGCCTCAGGGTATCAGAGATTCTAGTGCTCAAGTTCACGCTGAACTCCCTCTACTCTCACTTCTGATTAGAGTTTAACACATTCGTTTCTGATCACCTTGTTACTCATATCGTTAAACATGCAACCTCCCAGAGCATCACAAATGATCCTCTATTGATCTTTGCCTGGTTAAAGATATCAACAGTCCTGTCAATTACATGCCATTACATTCTCATCGTGTATGAGTTTTACATTTCAGTATTCAGGGAGGTAATAATTGATCCTAGCAGGGAACACTGCGCCCAGAACTGGTCACACAGTGAGAGCTCATTATATATTTGAATAATTCATGGAATAAATGAATATATGAATTTTCTGAATTTAACTGTGGTCAGATTTGTTGGCCTTTTCCATTATAAATGTCCCTAGTCCCAGGCTGCAAAGTTTGGAAGGTAATTCCTATCACCCATGCATTAAGTATAAGGTATACTCAGGAGCAAGGAAATAAAAGCACTAAATATTTCTGAATATATAGTAGGCTGAAATGAATATGGGCTTTCATTTTACTTAGCCAATTTGACCAATAATTAAGCACTACATCTCTGCAGCTATTCTATGTCTGAAGACCTCGTTAAATGTGAATAATACCTTGAATTACATCTCCCTGCACTTCTAACATAATTTAATCTTATTAGGAATGTGCTTGCATATTCCACCAAAGGATATTGTGTTCATTTAACTGTCCTTGTAGAACTTTTTTTTTCTCTCAGACATCCCCAATGACTTGAACTTGGGAAACAGCAACTCAGTCTTACTGACAAGACACAGCCACAAAATACACTTCCCAGGGCCCTCGCTTCTCTCCTCAGTTTCCTTAATCCAGTTCACCCTTGCTGCAGGAAAGCTCATGGAGTGGACAGAACAGTAGATCTCCAATGAGGCCCCTCGCTCCCAAAGGTCCGGGAGCACGTTCCTCGTTCCGTGAGGTAGCCTATTTATAAAAGTGACCTTCCCCACATGCAGAATCTGAGCAGCTGCACAATATACATAACGGAATGGAAAGTAATACGACACATGCTTCAAAGAGAAAATTAGGAAGGGAATCTGTATCCAAAGGCCCTTCCAGCTCCGAAGAGCTTTGCTCCTTGAGATTTATCATAAAAATAAGTTAGAGGCTAGCACAGGGCATGAGCAGGCTGTCCGAAGAAATGATTATTGACTCTAAGGCGAGTGCTTTCAATAAAGATGGAAATGGGTAAAGAAAAAAAAAGTGGCTACCCTACCGACTCTTCATGAGTTATGTAAAATCATTCTCTTTCTGAACCAGGAACAGTCCATTTTTAAAATATATAAATCATTTTATTGGGGGATCTTCCAGCTCTCTTGTAAGAATCCATATATTGATTGTATCGAGCACATTTGTACATATGTTGCCATCATTGTTAAAACATTTTCTTTCTATTTGAGCCCTTGGTATCGGCTGCTCTTTTTTCCCTCCCTCCCTCCCTTGTGATCCCTTGATGAATTATAAATTGTTATTATTTTCATATCTTACACTATCTGCTATCTCCCATCACCCATGTTTCTGTTGCTCGTCCCCCTGTGTGGGGAGTAGGGGGTGGGGTGGGGGCTTATACACTGAAATGGAGCGAGCACAACAGAGCACAAAGGAAGCATGGCAACAAAGTCTCCGAGGAATCCCCAAAATGGATTTCAGACTCAGAGGGCAGGGCTTGGCACCTCATCAGACTCAATTGGAAAACATACAGAGGGGTCAGCAGACAAACCTGGAACTATTTATAGGGTTTTTCTTCTTCTTCTTCGTCTTCTTTTTTTCGTCTTCATGTGTATGTATATAAGATAGCCAAGATAAACAATCCCAAGGAAAAAACAATGGGATCAGTGGTTCTTTGGGTGAGAAGGGTGAGGGGGAGGTGGGGGAAGGGCAGGGGGGAGCCAACAAATCCAGGGACAAGGGATCAACAAGAGATCTAAAATCAACGGTGAGGAGGGTGTAGAACATCTGGAGGTGTTTGATCACTTACAATGTAGCCGAGAGGAATTACTGAGAACAGCATGGTTTTACACAATTTATTTTACTGTATTCATGGCTGTTGAAAATATACACAGCACAGCATACAACAATTCTGCCTGCACCATGCAGAGGCATGGACAAAATCCTTCAAGCTGTACGCCATCCTTGCCTTCCTCTTCTGAATTGTTGCCCCGCCCCCCCTCCCCAACCCCTAACCCACGTGAACAGAAGTGCATGCTTCACGAGCACCTCTCTCACTTTTCCAGTTCCTGCTTTCACTTTGAGCCCCTGTAGACAGTTCTTTAAAAGCGCACATGCTCAAGGCAGACATCCTTGATGGATTCAACCAAACCACAGTGGACTTTTATCCTTCCATTTACCATCCTGTGAACTAATCACAAATGTATTTGTTCCTCTGAGATTCGGGATGTCACTCTGTGTGACGTTGTCTACCCAAGGCCCGTTTAACACAGCACCTCACCCATAATAGTCACTCCATACATGTGTTGTAATTAATGACATTTGACCGTCCAAGAGAGACAAAGGGCGCGCGTGTGTGTGTGTGTGTGTGTGTGTACACTATTAATTATTGGGGGAGGGGGAAGGTTACTCCATAATCTTGATGGAGTATCCACTGTGCATACTACACTGTACAAAAAATATATACTCTATTCAAGTCATTAATAGAGTGAGATACTAGGCTTTGTGACTCAAAAGACTGAAACTCACTGCCCTGACCCACAGCAAGCCTGTAGGACATGACAGAACTGCCCCTGTGAGCTCCAACACTGTAAATCTTTGTGGGAATTGAAAGCCTTATCTTATTCCTACAGAGCTACTGGTATTTTCGATGCTAAACAGGCAAATAGCAGCCCATTGTTCACCCACTAGACCAGTGGTCCTCAACCTTCCTAATATTGTGACCTTTTCACAGTTATCCTCTATAGTGACCCCGAATGTGGGCATATCTGCATGTGGGCGGACCTGCCTGGAGATGGATAGAGGAATGGTGTCTCGGTTCCTAAGACCATCAGAAATATCGTCTTAGGCAACCCCTGTGAAAGGGTCATTTGACCCCCAAAGGGGTAGAGACCCAAAGGTTGAGAACTGCTGCCCTCGACCAATGGGGCTTTGTGACATGATGAAATTCAGCATGCAAACCTGTTTTAAGTAATTCTTTTTTAAAGTTAACTCTCTTCCCCACTAATTAAATGCCTCCCATTTAGCTGACTGGCTAAACATTAAGCTTATTGCTGACCTATTATTGAATGCCGTGGAGTCCATTGCAGCTCATAGGGGTTGCACATAACAGTCAGACTGCTCCCATAGGAGTTCCTGGCGTGTAATCCTTATGGATCATCAGGCCTGTTCTCCATGGAGCCACGGGTGGGTTCTGCCCATTCAGTTAGCAGCCAAATATTTAACTATCTCCCCACTACGAAAACTTAGCTCTGACTTACAGAGGTGCAAATGCAAGATCAAAGGAAGGAGGGTTCATCTGCCTAAAGGTCCCTGGTTGACTGCCTGAAAGCCTGATACACAATTCCCCCTTCTCCTCCTGCCCAAGCCCATCTCTTCCATGAAATTGGAAGCAAGTATTGGGTGACTTTGCCCCAATGGCTACAATTGCTAGATGCAGCTCTGCAGCTCACATCCCACACTTTGATTGTCTTCGTCTCTGCTACAGGCTCCATCTTGCAGATTGTGTCGCGATGAGACTGTGAACACAAAAGTGTTCTTCAGAGGCTATTAAGCTGTCAGTACTGCTCTGGAGAAAGCACAAAAAGCGTTCAAACTCGCGAATGCATTCAGATGATTTTAAAATAGGTTGGCTTTTCATTTGATATAGGAACGATGCTGGGACTTGATTCTTTGCACTCCACCCCGCTCTTATTTTTACCCACAAGCCATTTTCTGAGACATCAAGTCAGTGTTTTCTTTCTCAGAAAAAAAGGTGGCTTCTAACGGGTAGAATGGGGAAGTAATTTCACCAATATGAGGTGCAACCTTACTCCCAGACTTGAAATGGACAAGAAAGTGCACATTTGGTGAAGAACTACAGATGTGCTTGTATGTAAAACTTGGAACTGAGTGCTAATCTGTGATGCCCCTCCATGCTTTAGAATATCCTGACTTTTGAAGGAAAAGAGTTGGTACGGAGGAAAGGCAGGGGAACAAAAAAGTGTGGAGCTACCTCAAGATCCATCTGGTAAGTTGCGTCTTAACGACAGTGGTCCAAGGATAACCAGGACTGACAGGAGGACTAGTTCACACCTGTTCATGCAGTAAGGTCCCTGGGTGGGATCAACCGCTTGCACTCAACTATGAAACTGATGGATTGTAACTACTAAACATTGAATGAAAGATTGAAGAAGAATCCTGCATCAGAATGATGGTGCTGGAGAAGAATAAAGAAAGTATCAGAGACTGCCCATAGAACAAAGAAATCTGTCTGGGCAGATTTATATACTACAATCATAATGTTCCTCAGAGACAAGAATGGTGAGACCTCATCTCACATACTTTGGACGTCTTATCAAGAAAGACCAGTCCTTAGAAAAGAACATCAATGGCCAGCAAAATGAGAGGAAGACCCTCAATGAGATGATTGACCCAGTGACTGCAATAATGAGAGCTCAGTCACTATGCGCTGGAACCCACTTGATGGCACCCAACAGTAATGAGATTGGAGGTTCAAAACCACCGAGCGGTGACACGGAAGAGAGGGATGGCAATCTCCCTCGGTAAAAATTACAGGTGCAAAAATCCTTTGGATCAATTCTACACTGTAACCTATGGGATTACCTGGAATAAGAACTGACTCAACAGCAATGGAGTTTGTTTTGGCTCTTGATTTGGTAGGAAAAGGTAGTAGAAAGATAAGCCTAGCTGTGGGATCTAGGTGGGAGAAAGATGGGGGTTTCTACTCCCATAAAGAGTAAAAGCCTCATAAAGAAGCTCACTGGAGGCAGGTCTACTCTGTTCTATGTGAGTTGACATTGACCTGCTTTTTGGACTTTTGGTGAGCTCTAGGAGGAGCTGTAGAAAAAACAGAGACTGATATATGGCTAGCTCGCTGCTGTAAAGTGGATACCAGGAGCACACAAGCCCAGAAGTGGCGATCTCATACTACAGGTGAAGAACAGAGACTGAGAATCTGAAATCTGACAATATTCAAAAACCCAAGCAAAACACCCACAACTGGTATCAGACAGGGTGACTGGGACTCAGATTGACTCAACTAGACAGTATCTGTGTATGGAGTTGGGTTCACGGTAGCCTGAGAAGGAAGCTAATTCTTCGAAGTAGATATTTTTGTGGAGCACCCGGGGAGCCGGTGGGGATTTTTTTTCAGAGCTATGTATTTAATTTTATTTTTTTAAACCACCTTATCACTTTCAAAAGTACTCTCCATTATACTTACTGCATTTGTCACATTTGCAATTTCATTATTGGAACCATTTCCCAAACTTATCTGTTTGGATAGCTGACAGTACCTCTCTCATTTTTTCTTCCCCCCCCCCTCTTCTACATTGTCAAATTGCTGTCCTTTCATGTTCCTCTGCATTGGTGGACACAAAAAGAAGTTGCACAGAGTAAGGTCAGAAGGCATGGTGGGTTTTTTTTTGTTTTTGTTTGTTTGTTTGTTTGTTTGTTTTTGCCAAAAACTGGTACACTGAGATGGCTGCGTGAGCAAGTGCATTGTCTGATGACAAAACAGTCCCCATCTGCCACAATTCAGGCCTTTTGTTTTTGTTGCACCCTGTTAAGCAATCTTCCCAGAACCTTTAAATAGAAAGTTTGATGAACAGTCTGACCTGGTGAAATGAACTCCACATGCACTGTGAGTGGACATTTTTGTCCATAAGGGAAGTTGATGAACATCCAGAACAAGGTTTGTCATCAATCGAATTTCACCTTTTTTGAAACAAGAAAACCATTCGCACGCTTGAGTGTTTCCCATAGCACTGTCCTTGTAAACTGTGTTCAGCATCACATCAGTTTCTGCGGCATTTTTACCGAGTAGGAAACAAAATTTTACAAGCATGTTGTTCTCTTAAATTGGCCATCACAAAAAATGAGGTTCCTGTGAAACTGCTTTTATGAAAAATTTCACTGTGACCAGAAAGAAACTTCCCAAGTGACGCCACTGGGTGCACAAATTACTCGTAACTTGCTGGATGCTCACCTAGTGGGGGAAAAAATGCGCACTATGAAAGCTCTGCCCAGTGGAGCTTTTTGCAGTTTGGGGAGGGTACCCTCTCATAAGTAAAAGTGGCTTACAGGTACATGACAATCAGTTGTTGTAGACTGAGGTTGACCACAAATTGT
The DNA here is from genome assembly GCF_050624435.1 of Tenrec ecaudatus. Lineage (NCBI taxonomy): Eukaryota > Metazoa > Chordata > Mammalia > Afrosoricida > Tenrecidae > Tenrec > Tenrec ecaudatus. The sequence continues at coordinate 298,144,132 of NC_134530.1, read as the reverse complement.
CAACTACTGCTTCCCGTGTCTTGTACACTTATTCTTGGACCCAGTTGCCATGCTGTGAGAAGTCCAGTCAGTCCCACACATAGATCCACACGTAGACAGAGAAAACAAGGTCCCTCACTGCTAATCCCAGCTGATTTCCAGCCAGCTTCCAGCACTAACTTGGAAAATGGGTCCTGCAGCCTGAGTTGAGCTGGCCCAGCTGAGGACAGATGGGGCAGAGAGGGGCCATCCCTCTGTAACTTTGTTTGAATTGCAGATTCACAGGCAAAGCAAACACGTGCTGTTGTTGTAAATGGCTGATTTGGGGGTGGGGGTGGGGGTGCTTGTTCTACCCACAACAGACCACCAGAACTCCTGTTTCTTTATGTGGATGGTAACATAGGGAATAGGGACAGAGCAGCACTGTGCATTTAAGCCCTAGAAGGGCAAAGGCTAATCCGGGACCCATTTGCACTGGCATTCACATAAGGCACTTATTAAATAGGTTACAGGACTCAGTCTCAGACCAACTGAATCAGAGTCTCAGGGAGTGGGGGAGGGGTTTCCTGCATGGTCACAGACACCGATAGATGACTCTGATGTCCTACTGTTGGAGAAAGGAACCCGGTGACACAACAGTTGAAGCATTCAACGCCTGACAGAAAGGCCTGTCATTCCAACTCACTAGTAGCACTGCAAGAACAATGAGGTGGGGAGCAGCTCGTGTGTTTTAGCCCAGGAAATCCTCTGAGGCCGCTCTATTGGCCCTGTAGAGTCGCTGTGCACTAGAATCAACTCGACGGCACACAATAACTTGAACCCACTGGGTAAGTGCAGTATTTCCCAACCTTGGCTCATGACATATTTGCCCTTGAGCTGATTTTGACACCAGGCACCCGAGGAGAACTGTGCTCTGAAGGGTTTCCAAAGACTGATTTATTGGAATACATCTCCAAGTCTTCATTCTGAGGTGCATCTGGGCATACTAGAACTGTCACTTGCTCCATTCATAGCTGAAGATGTGAGATGTTTGCTCCCTGGGACCTAGAAGCCTTAAAATAATATATATGGGTGTCTGTATGCCACCCTCAGAGGTGCTGGTTTAAGAAGTTTGGGGTGTACCTGGGTGTTTGGATTTTGTCAAAAGTTCTCCAGATCGTTTCATGATGTAGCCATGGTTGAGGACTACTAAGCAGGGGGATTAATACCAGGGAGCCGGCAGCATTTGAGTTATAGAGGAGTCAAGTGGCACTGGGTATTTGAGGGAGAGTTCTGAAGGGTCTGGAGAAGCAAGCAGAGCCTGGAGGTCCTCCGTGAGGAGACTCCTCCACTCTCATTCAAAGGCCACCTGGATTCTCTGGGACAAGGGCCACCTTCATTCCTACAGGAGGGAAACTGGAAAAGGGGGAGGGAATTCCACAGCCATAATCTGGAACTAATAAAAAAATACGCAAACTAACGTTTTCCTTCACAATTGCATTCACAATACATGTTCTGCAGCTAAGAGAAATCTTATTTTTATTGCCCTCTCCAAATTATTCTTACCTCCACTTTACATGTTAGGTTTTCTTCCAGTTTAAATATGTTTCTATGTCTCTGATGGGGGACATTGTGGTGAGTTATTAGGATGGAGCTTCAGAGAAGAATGCTAAGTTGTCAGAGACCTCCAGTGAATTGCAGGGTAAGCCGGTCTATTAGTCAGGGTACTTTAGAGAAACAAATCCACAGAAACTTATGTATAAGAGAGAATTTTATATAAAGGGTAAGTGCACATCAAGAAAACATCCAAACCCAGTGCTACCCAAGCCCACAAGTGCAACATTAACCCATATGTCCAACACCAATCCACAAAAATCCTCCTCCATCTCACAAACACACACTATGATGCCGACTGCAGGAGAAAAACCGAATCAGCGAACGTGAAGCGTCTCAGCGCTGGTAAGGGTCTCCACACGGGTGCTCCAGCACCCAGGGCTGCATCAGGGTAGTTCCAAGTGGCTTCTCCTCAAGGATGTCTTTCAGGAAGAGAGCGTTACAGCTGGAGCAGGGAACTGGCTAAGGCAGCTGCACCCTGTTCTGACCATCACAAAGCAAGAGACCCAAGAACTGTAAAGGTAAGGCTCACCGAGCCATGTATCCCTCGGTCCTTCAATTAACCCCACATGTGTTTATCGGCCAGGTGGGCACAATAAACGAACGACCTCAGCCTATGTACAGCCAATGGGATGAGACAAAAAGTATTAATGCATGAGTATTCTTAGCTTTCCCTGTTCCCTACTGCTGAAGACAATTTTGTAGTTGTTCACTCCATTTCAACACTCCCTTTCCCCCCAAAGGATCCCTGGTGGCATAGAGATTTATGCATAGGACTGCTAACTGCAAGGTCACCAGTTCAAAACCACCAGCCAGAGGGTCCCCTGGAGAAAGATGAGGTTTTCTACTCCAGTAAAGATTTACAGTCTCAGAAACCCATTCTACTGTTTCCTATAGGGTCACAATGAGATGGAATCAATTTGACTGCTGTGAGCTTTTTGAGTTTCTTCTTAAACTCAGAATAAAGGCCTGGTTATCTAGTTCCAAAACTATCAGCCAAGGAAGACCCTATAGAGGGCAGTTCTCTTCTGATGCATGTGCGGCTGTTAGGAGTGAGAGCTCACTCCATGGCAACTGGCAACTGGTGGTCCCAGGCCCCAATGGGAAAGAATTTAGATGGAGGAAGTGGGAAGGGAAAGTGGAAAAGAGAATCTCAGTGAAGAGAGGAGAGAGATCGCCGTGCTGTGCTGGCAGTGGTGGGAGTTTGACTGTGGACCAGCCATGCCACGCAAGGAAACTGTGTAGGAAAGGAAAGTAGTGCAACTAAGGGCCGCTGTGGATTCTGAAAGGGAACCTCTTAAAGGAACCTCGAGTGGAAGATCAAGTGTCCCTTTAAGCATTTTCACTTGCTCCCTGAATGTATCACTATTCTAACACTGGCCCCGGATGTGTAAGGATGCATTGAGGAGCATAAATTTAGAAACCGCAGCGCTATAACCCCGAGGGACTTCCTGCCCTCTCTGTGAATTAGATTTGCAGGTTCTTAGGCCAACATTCCACGTTTCCCCTATGTCCACATACCTTTATGAATAAGCTCCTGTGAATCACTGTGCTCGACCAGCTCATTATGATTTTTGTTTCAACAACCCAAGAAAATAGCGCTTGGTAAGCCATTTCAGATGAAATCTTAACTCTAAAAGTATGTTGTAGAAAGCAACAAAAATAAAGGTTGCTATGGTTCGTAAGCACACACACACCTTCCTCCAAGCTAATGCCAACTCACAGAGGCCCGATTTGTGTCAGAATAGAGCTGTGCTCCTTAATGCTTTCAGTGACTCATTTTGGAGATGGAAATCACCAAGCCTTTGCACACACTAACTGTTTGCACTACCCAGGAACTTCAGGCGTACATGCACCATCTATTTTATATAAGCCTCATCTCTTATAAGGAGAGGGTATTTTTATTGGCTTCAAAATAACCACATAAAGGGTGAGAACCAGTGTTCCGTGGAATCCTTGGGGGCAGAGATTGCTAAAACTCCAAAACCAAACTCATTGCCATTGAGTCAACGCCGACTCAGAGTAACCCTATAGGGCAGAGTAGAACTGTCCCGATGGGTTTCTGAGGCTATAACTCTTTATAGGAGCAAAAAGCCTCTTCTTTCTCCAGAAGAGCAATGAGTGGAGTCTAACTGCTGAGCTATCAGTTAGCAGCCCAATGCTTAACCCACCATGGCTGCATTTTTCAAATATTGGTCTGCTCCTATACATTTCCCATTTGGTTTGGGGCCAGGCAACTAGACCTGGACAATAATATTGCAAGGACAAATAGAAGTGATAGGGTCACCCTAAATCTGCTTTTCAAATCCAATGTGCTTGCTTCATTGCACTCTTTTCCTTCCCACAGTAAGCTGGAAGGTATACGATGGAGATATCAGAGCTATGACGTCAGCCTAGACTTCAAAGTTACCGATCGGAGGTCAGCTTTCTGGGGACCCTGAGCTGGCAGTGTGCTTCTTGTGGTGGTTGTTAGGTGTCATCCCGTAGGTTCTGACTCAGAACAGCCCAATGAACAACTAAATGAAACACTGCCTGGTCCCATTCCATTCTCACCATTGTTCTTAGGTTTGAGCCCTTTATTACAGCCATTGTGTCAATCCATCTTGTCCAGAGCCTTCTTTTTCTTTGTCGCTCCACTGTACGAAGCATAATGTCCTTCTCCAAGGATGGGTCTCTGAAGTACATTTATATTATACCAAGACCCTGAGAAGTCGGGTTTTTTTATGACTGAAGTATGGTGGGGTGGTGGTGGTGGTGGTGGTGGTGGTGGTGTGTGGGATTATAAAGAGACTTCCCCAGCTGTGTCTCCCTTAAAGACATGCCAAACATTAGAGGTTATTTGCCAGCATATGGCGGGAGGTCAGATGCTTAGAGACATCCTCCTTGAAGGCAGTTATTTGCCAGACTACTGTCTGATCCCACCACAAGTAGAGTCCACTCTCTGCTGTTAAGGACAATGGGCTACTCTTCCCTAAAGGCTAGAGACCGTTAGTCTGGTTCCTGTAGGTGGGGTTTACTCCCTAATGATAATGGTTTCTATGGAGATCCAGAGAACAGATCAGACCTGTTCAGTGGCATCCAAAGTTAGGCTGCCATCCTGAATCTAGGATCCGCTCATCTTGTCACATATGTGCCCCCCAATCCTTCCCCTTCCTATTGTGTGCATATCCCTAGATTGTCCTCCTCTCGTTGCTGTATAAACTATAGTACAACCCCTTCCTGTGATGTATGTCTTTACCTGTAATTAGTAGGCTTGCACACCCGACAAAGATATATAGGGCTTGATTAGCAATAAAGAGCTCTCTTGGACTCCCCTCTTGACCTCCATTTCTCATTCTATCCTGCTCTGTCCTCGCTCCCCTGTTCCCTTCCCCTTGTCCTCCTTCCCCTAGCCCTATCCACATGGACCACAAAACAGGGCTGAGGTGAGCATGCTATCATGAAATGTGTCTGACTCCATTATTTCGATCTCTCTTTTATTTCTCATACTCTCTAGGACTTTACTATAATCTTTATATCTATTAACCCTACAATTGTGCCTATAGAACCCATGATTAGTTGTGTGGGGGGGCTGGCATTTCCCCCCACAGTGGTGGTGGTGGTGTTCTGTTGTTGCTAAGAACCATCGTGTTGACTTGACCCATAGCGACCCTGTGCATAACAGAATGAACCCTTGCCCAGTCCTGCAATGTTGTTCATGTTAGTTGCTCTCAAATTGGTGCCAACTCATAGCAAACCCACATGCAACAGAATTTGCGGTCCAATCGGGCACCACCTTTAGAATCACCGTTACACTGCAGGGTGATGGCTGCTGACCATAGCCCAGCTCGGCCACATCTGACATAGTCCCTGGGGGAAATGGCATGCTGCTCGGTTGTCCTTCTTACCAGGGAAACTATGTACAGAGAGGAAAACCTGTGGCTAATACATCCACACAGAAAGGATACTCTCACCTCTGGAGGGACCTGCAAAGACAGGTGAGATCTCACCATAGTGACACAGGGTGATTTTCCCTATGTCCCGATTCTCTGCAGTCCCTGCTGACCTCGTAACTAGTGACTTTTCTGACGCATTGTCAGTAAACCAAGTGTCTAGCTCTGGACAGAAATGTGCAGATTCCGAAAAAGAGATGATCCAACCTTTGCAAGAGCCATCAGTGTTTATCTCCTTAATAATGTCAACACAGCTTTCTCAGTTATTCAGTGGACATGGAAAATGTTCTCTCGCGCCAGCCTCCTTAGGAGACAGCTCCCTTCTTCGAAGATTTTTTTGAATAAGGCTGGCTGATGCCCAGAAAAACAACCTACAGTTTGGTTTTATGCTCTCGGGGCTGTAAAATAGTGCTACAGCACTTGGGTTTTGCTCAGGTAGCACAAAAGGTTTGCAATCCACCACTAACCTAAGGGTGGGTTGGCCACAAACCTACACAAGCACTCTGCAGGAGACGGTGCTGGGGACATGCATTCATATGTAAAGATTAACACCAGAAACCCCTATGGAGTACTCCTGCTCTCTAACATACTGGATCACCATGAATCATCTCCATGGCAACGAGTTTTGTTCTGTGTGTGTGTGTGTGTTAACAGAGCTTGTCACTTAAGAGAAAATAAATTCCTCTCAAGTATATATAGTAAAATAAGGTTGTTGTGAAGAGCTGCTGAGTTGATCGGCACTCATTCATTGGGTCATCGGGGCTCCTTAGTAAAATAATGATCAGTAGTAACTTCAACCCCTTTGGATCTCAAAACCATTGACAAGTGAGAATGTTCCTTAAAGGCGCAGCTCAAGGATGTTCTCAAAGTCCCAGTTGCATGTTGTATACGAAAGTGTTTTATGAGTTGTTTGGTTTCGGTGCTATGTCCTCTTGATCGGTTTCACAGATGAAGAATAATCACTGTGTCTTTTCAATATTAACTAGTCAACCCCACTAACCATTTAGAATCATTGTCCTAACTCCGAGGTCTCTTTCTCCTCCTTCTCCTGGGGCCAAAGGAGCAGCACTGTAGGTTGGCATCAGCGTGATGGTAACGAGTTGGATTTTTTGGTTTGTTTTTTGGAAAGAGGCTATAGATGACTCCTTAAGCTCATCTCTCGTCCATACTTGGCACTCTGGTGAAGGTGTGAGGTTTCTTTCTCTTTCATTCATTCTTTCTTTTTAAAATAAAACCACGCACACCCAAACTCTCAGTTTAGCCTGTGGATTTCTTTATTACCATCTAAGGAGTCCTGGCAGACTGGAGCCATTTTTCCCTTTGACAGACCTTTAAGTGATGCTTCATGCTTTTGTCACAGAGTAATTAAAATTAGATTACTTCAACTCCCTGCTGGCAGGCCTGAGTTGGGGCCCTGTAAAGCCTCCAGCTGGCCCCCAGAGCCTTTGGCAAGAGGGGCTCCGTCCAAGTATGCACAGCCACTGCAGTGCCCCACCCACACCTAGGAAATTATGCCTTTGCTTGCCGATTACACAAGGTCCACCCCAAATGTATCAATGGCTGCCTATATCCCATGGGCTGGATTTTCCATCCTGGATAACTTGGCACCAGAGATTGATATATTGGTTTCTAGGGATCTGGGGCTGTTACTGGTCTCTCATTTTTCAGCACCCAGAGCTCTTAGACCTCAAAGATGTTTCCAGGTGGGCACCAGCCAGTGAAAATGGATAGGTAGGGAGACCCGAGAGTTGGAGCAGCTGAGCGCATCCTTGCAGTATGAGAGAAGACTCAACAGTATTGTTATTAGGCCATAGAGGCCTTTATTTTAAAAAAAACTATCAATATGTGAAGTGATTCTTTCTTGACATATCTTCCATCAAGGTCTATACATTTCTGGAGGTGTTTCCATCTCCCCAACCCTTCCCCACCAAAGAATAATGTGTTCTTTGATGCACATCAAAGACTGACATCTGAATCACAGATCTAGCGTCTTTGAGGGACCCACATGTTGTTTCTTTTCAATGCTCTCTGAGTTTAGGGAGCAAAATGATGTTCAAGGGTCAAGAGCAGGGCTGGAGGGTGAACGGGGTCAGGTTTCTAATGAAATGCTCACAGGGCGAGCCCCTTGCTCTCCTTACAGAATGAGCAGGTGCATTGTCATCTGAGGGAAACATTCCTCCAATCCCCTATCCTGGCCTCTTCCTCATCAATGGAGTGTTCAATGTTCTTAAAACTTCTTCATAATAATTCCCTTTGGTCATTCTATGTCCTTTGAGAAAGTCTGCCAAGCTTACCTCTTTGAGAGAACCCTCCCCCCCCCCACACACACACTGTGTGTTTGTGTGTCTGTGTAGGCACCCTAATAAAACAAAGACCAGCGTACAACTGAGAGAACGTGTCTATAGTCATCCACTGATTGTAGGTTAGGTGAACCTAGTCTCACCCATAACTTGCAGGGATACTAGACTGGTGTAGTGGTTATGTTTTGGGCTGCTACCCACGTGGTCAGGAATTCAAATCCACAAGCCACTTCTCAGAAGACGAGGCTTACTACTCCCATAAAGAACTTCAGTATTGGAAAACTCACAGGGGCAGTTCTACCCTATAGGGTCGCCATGAGTTGGAATGGACTCGATGGCAGTGAGTTTCTCTCTATGTGTCTCCACAAACCCCCTGTTGACGTGGAACTTGTTGGTGCCTTTATGTCCCCACAATGACTAATGAGATCTGGTCTGATTGTGGCAACTCCTCCCAGCACATGAATCCTGCTGCAATTTTGTCATCTGCTGCTTATCCCTCCTTCTCAATTTCCCTAAAAATAAGCGTTTTGTGTTGTGTTCTACCAAGAGACTTTAGTTTCCTCTGCTAACAAAACAGGGAATCCTGGTGGTGCATTGCTAATCACTCAGCTGTTAACTGAGAGGTTGGCAGTTCTAACCTACCCAGAGGCTCCATGGGGGCAAGATCCTGTAAAGGTGACAGCCTCTGGGCAGTTCTACTGTGTCCCCTTGGGTTGCTGCATCCAAATCAGAAACAGTGGCCCAGATAGCACCTCACAACACCTACAAAACAAACAGCTCTTGTCTGTCAGTCTGGGCATTCTCTCCATCCAGTGGTTTCCTTTCCATGTGCCACTGAAGTGCACTTCTCTACCTGCCTTTCATGCATTCATGTTCTATGCAAACACAAATGTGAAAGTAAACCCAAACCCACCACCATCGACTTGCGTCCAGCTCATAGACATCCCATAGAACAAAGTAGGACCAATCAATAGGGTTACTGAAATGAAATTTTTGCGGGAATAACCTCGTGTGTCTCCCAGAGAGCCTGATCTTTCTTATGTGGAGTGGCTACTGGGTTTGAACCACCGACCTTATGGTTAGCAGCCCAACACACAACCCATTGTGCTACCAGGATTTAAATGTAAATGAAAGGACTTGAATTCAATGGGAAGTGCGCAAACTAATTTCCTGCATTTGTAATGTGTTTCATCTGTGATCTTGAGCAAGCAACTGCACCTCTCTGACCTCTATTTCCTCATCACAAAATGGGGAGAAATCGTGCCCGTCTCATATGTCACTGTTGGTCGCCCTCTCATCCACCCTGGGTCAGACATAAGGACAATTGCAAAGATGGCTCAGGACAGTGCAGTGTTTCTTGCTGCTGTTCATGGGGTCACTATGAGTCAGAACCGATTAGAGGGTGCCTAAAAACAATAGTCCACCCCGATATGTGGAGACATTACATACAGTAGAAAGAAACGTGACCTGCTCCTGTGTCTTCTCCATACCCACCGGAATGCCCAAGTTCATCATTGTAGCTACTGTGCCAAGCAACCTCACTGAGGTGCTTACTGCCCTCCTCAAGAAACAAATCCTCCCTCGGGATCTGTCCAAAGCAAGCAAGGAGGATAGCATTCGGCTGTGATCCACTGATTAAGTTTTGGAAGTAGATCACCAGACCTGTCTTCCTCATTGATCTTTGAAAGCTCTGTTGAAACTTGTCTGCCATGGGTGACTCTGGTAGTGTTTGAAATACTGTTGGCATTGCTTCCAGCGTCACAGCCACATGAAAGCCACCAGGTAGAACAAACTGCCAGAGGTGGTGGCATATGGCAGGAGGGAGGACTAACCAAAAACAGTAGGCTTTTTCTCCTTTCCCTTCACTCCAGCGAACACCTGTCTCCCATCCTGCCGACTGCTTCCCCGTCCCTCACTTCTCCTGGCCCTGGTAGCCAGCAAAGTCTGCTTCTTTTGAAATTTGAGAATTTATTTTGATTTTTTTCCTTTGACAACAGTGGTCTCATTCAATATTTGTCCGTTTGTGATTGACCCACTGCACTCAAGATGACACCCCCCAGTCCCATCCATGCCCTGAGGTGGTTCATAGTTCCCGCACTCCCCTTCAGGGATGTACAGTATACTATTTGTGCACGCACACCAGCATGTGTTTATCCGTTCTTCGACTGATGGACAGTAAGGTGGCTTCCATCTCCTTGCTATTGTGAAGAGTGTGTGATGTACATGGGTGTCCAAATATTTGCTCTGTTTCTTTCGGGTATATTCCAAGGACTTTCTATGCCCCACTGTTTGAGGAAGCACTACACTGCTTTCCATTGTGGTGGAACCATTTCAGAGTCCCACCAGCAGTGTACAAAGGTTTCAATCTCACTGAACCCTCTCCGGCACTTGCTGCTTTCTGTTTTATTTTTCCCTTCTAACTTTGCTATCCATGCTGGGGGAGGCAGGACCTCATTGTGGTTTGGTTTCATCTCTCAAATGACCACTGATCACAGGCATTTCTTTCTATGTTTGTTAGCTGCCTGGATGTCTTCTGATAACAGCGTTTTTATTTGTAGCAATTTCTGTCAACCGTGTTAGTGTTTTGTTTTTTTCTTTACTTGCTAGATAATGTTACAATAAATGCTCCATGTTTTGGGAAGCATTGAAGCTGTACTGCCGGGTGACCTACTCTGACTCAGCAGGGCAGATAGATGTAGTCATGAGGACTTAGGGCCACAGTAATTTTTTTATCTAAATTCCTTCCCAAATCAGAATAAAATGTGTACAACAATGAATATAACACTATGACTCTGATTTTGACGACATTCATCTTTATACCAAAGTAACCTTAAACTATAATTTTAACATATTTTCTTTTATGCAAGAAGGGACCAATAAAGTGAAAGAGCTCATAAAATCACAATTTGAACCAGGGGCTCAGCATTGAGCTGGGTATTAAGGACATAGACAAAGTGTAGTGGTACCCTGTGTTTATGCCCCCCTCACCCCAAAAAAACCGATAGCGTTCAAGTCTGGCCTCGTCCGAGTACAACTGTGCTCCATTGGGTTTCTAAGGTAAGGAGTTTGGAAGTAGATTACCAGGTCTTTCTTCCGTGGTCTCCGTGGGTGGACTTGAGCTTTTAACTAAGGAAGCACATTAACAATTCGCACCATCCTGGGACTCCCGGCATTGCCAAAGCGCTGTGTTGTGCAGCCTAGACAACAGCATCATTTTAAGCAGCAATTGTTTTTATTTCAGCCGATGTGTGAGGGCAGGGCATCTTCTAGGCTGCCCTGATGACGTTGCTGCCTTCCTAAACAGACATCATTTAACTTCGTCATGGTGGTTCAAAGTTAACCACTTACAGCTACATGGGGCATCACTGCCTCGCCTGCCTCTCCACGGCCAGCACATTGCTGTAGATATCCCCACTGCCTTTACTGTCTGTGATTAATTTCCTTTTTACATCTGTCCCTTTCTGGTTTGCTGCTAGTTTTTCCTGTGGAATAAGACAAATTAGTTGGCTACGATTACGAACCACTAACAACAACTCATCACCATCAAATTGATTCTGATGCAGTGGGACCATATAGGACAGGGTAGAACTGCTCCTGTGGGTTTCTGAGACTGTAACACTTTCTTCCTGCCAGCAAGTCAATGCTGACTCATAGAGACCCTAGAGAACAGGGCAGAACTGCCCCTGTTGGTTTCTGAGACAATAGCTCTTTGTTGGAGTAGAAAGCCCTGTCTCTTTCCTGCGGTGCCTCTGGTGGTTTCTAACTGCTGATCTTTCACCACTACACCACCGGTGATAGAGGTATCAACAGCCTCTGTATGATTGACAAAGTGGCTCAGCAAATGCACACTCTGTTAGAATCTATTTGACCATTCCAGCGGCTCAGAGAGCCTCCATCCACACTGCTACCCTGAAGTCCTCTAGTTAAGGAGACAAGGCACACACACAAAACAATTAGGGGAGCCATGTCAGTCAGACTAGACTGAAACATGCCCTGCCTACACACACACACACACACACACACACACACACACACACACACACACACACACACATCTCTGGTGGTGCTACTAACTTGAGATCAGCAACTAGCAAGGCATTCTACTCCCATAACGAGTTGCAGTCTCAGAAACCCCCAAGGACATGTCTACCCTGTCCTATAGGATCGCTGTAAGTCAACTTGATGACAGTGAGTTGGAGAGTTTTTGACTTTGACTAACAGACAGGTTGACAGGTCAAACCACCCAGCAGCACTGCAGAAGAAGGGCCTGGTGAGCTGTTTCTGTAGAGATTTCAGCCAAGAACATTCTACAAAGCAGCTTTACCTTACAACACACAGGTGGCCTTGAGTTGGAATCTACAGCAATAAGTGTGGTAGTCTGGGTGCATTAGAGAAACATATCCACAGAAATTCATATATGAGAGAAGTTTATATAAAGGTAAAGTGTGCATCAAGAAAACACCCCAACCCAGTGCTGCACAAGCCAGTACAACATTAATGCCTTAACCCATATGACCAACACCAATCCACAAAGTCCTCCTCCAAGTCACAAAACAGATGCAATGATGCCAACTGCAGGAGGAAAGCCGAGTCAGTGAATGTGTAAACATCTCAGCACTGGCAGGGGTCTCCATGTGGCTGCTCCAGCACCCAGGGCTACATCGTGGCAGGTCCATGTGGCTTCTCCACAGGGATGTTGACAGGAAATGAGCCTTGCAAGCTACGCAGGGAACTGGCTAAGGCAGCTGCACCCTGGTTTGACCATTAGAAAGCAAGAGACCCAAGAACTAAAAAGGCGAGGCTCACTGTGCCATTTATCCCTCTGGCCTTCAATTAACCCCACATGTGTTTATCGGCCAGGTTGGCATAATTAACTACCTCAATAAGTTTGCCTTGGTTTTCAACAAGAAAAATGTGGGGGGAGGGTGTTGCGGGGGAAAGAAAGGAGAACATGGGGGACAAAGCAAAGAAGCAAAGAGAACAGCCCGATGTTGAAGAGCATGGTTTCTAGGTCCCCATTGTGGCCCTGCCGTGCTGCATGATGTGGGTAAACTGCTTAACCTCAGTTTCTCCTCTGTAAAATGGGAAGGATCATACGATGCATTTCATGCTATTTCTTTCCAGCAGCTTTATTGGCATATACATTTTACATTATTATTTTAATCATTTTATTGAGGGCTCATACAATTCTTATCATAATCCATACAAATATCCATGGTGTCAAGAACATATGTACATTTGTTGCCATCATCATTCTCAAAACATTTGCCTTCTATTTGAGCCCTTAATATCTGCTGCTCATTTCCCCCTCCCTCCCGATTCCCCCCTTCCACATGAACCCTTCATAATTCATGAATTATTATTATTTTGTCATATGTTACACTGTCCGACATCTCCCCCCACCTTCTCTGCTGTCCATCCCTCAGGGAGGAGGCTATACCAAAATTCTTGTAATCAATTCCCTTTCTACCCCACATTTTCTCCACCCTACAGGCATAGCCACTCTCACCACTGGTCCTGAAGGAGTCATCTGTCCTGGATTCCCTGTGTTTCCAGTGGCTATTTGTACCTATGTACATCCTCTGGTCTAGCCAGATTTGTAAGGTAGAATTGGGATCATGATAGTCGGGGGGGAGCATTTAAGAACTAGAGGAAAGTTATATGTTTCATCGTTGCTACCCTGCACCCTGAATAGCTCATCTCCTCCCCACAACCCTTCAGTAAGGGGGTGTCTGGTTGGCGACCAATGGGCTTTGAGTCGCCACTCTGCATTCACCCACATTTACAATGATATGATTTTTTTGATTCGTAATGATACCTGATCCCTTCGACAGCTCGTGGTCACACAGGCTGGTGTGTTTCTTCCATGTGGGCTTTGTTGCTTCTCAACTATATGGCCACTTGTTTGCCTTGGAGCCTTTAAGACCCCAGACGCTACATATTTTTTTATAGCCGGGCATCATCAGCTTTTTTCACCACATTTGCTCATGCACATGTTTGTCTTCATTGATTGTATCAGGGAGGTGGGCACCCACTGATGTGATTTTTAGTTGTTTGATGTCTGATAACTGGTCCCTTCTACACCTTGTGGTCATGTAGGTTGGTGCGTTTCTTCCATGTGGCCTTTGATGCTTCTCAGCTAGATGGCCACTTATTTATCTTCAAGCCTTTAAGACGCCAGTGCTATATCTTTTAATAGCCTGGCACCATTAGCTTTCTTCACCACATTTTCTTATGCACATGTTTGTCTTCAGTGATCGTATCAGGAAGGTGGTTACCTGCTGATATGATTTTTACTTCTTTGATGTCTGATAACTGGTCCCTTCTACAGCTCGTGGTCAGACAGGCTGGTGTGCTTCTTCCATGTGGGCTTTGATGCTTCTCAGCTAGATGGCCACTTGCTTATCTTTAAGACCCCAGACGCTATATCTTTTGATAGCCGGGCAACATCAGCTTTCTTCACCCCATTTGCTTATGCACACATTTTTCTTCAGCATTCGTCTCAGGAAGGTGTGCATCCAGGAATGCCAATTTAATAGAACAACGCATTCTTGCATTGAGTAAGTGCTTGAGTGGAGGCCCAATGTCCATCTGCTGCCTTAATACTTAACCTATAAATATATGCACATAGATCTGTTTCCCCACGCTCTTATATAAATATATTTACACATGTACATTCCAGTTTTTAGACCTCTATACATACCCTTTGTCACCTAGTTCTTTCCTCTATTTCCTTTTATTTTCTTCTTTTCCCACTATCATGCTTAGCCTTCATTTGGGTTTCAGTAATTTCTCTCGGTTACCTTGTCCTTCCTGAATCCCTACCAGGCCTCTCACACCCACCTTGCTACTTATTTTGGATCACTTATTGCTCCCTCTCCCTGGGTTGGTCAGCACCACCTCCTTACCCCCTCCGCCCTTTTGCCCATGTCCCCCCGGAATCATTGGTCCCATTGCTTTCTCCTCCAGACTATTATCCAGTCTATCTTATCTAGATAGATCTGAAGAGATAATAATATGCACCAAAAATCAACCATAGCAAGATAGGCGACGAGTGAGAACACAGTGATGACAATAAAAAAGGAAACCAATTACCCATAGAAGAATAAATTAATTAAAAGAATAAAAATTAAAAAGAAAGAAAAACCTGTAAATAGATCAAGATCTGATTTTTGATCTCTAGACGTGTCCTTCAGTCAGGTCCAATGGGGTACCATGCTTTGGCCCCAGAATCTGTCCTTTGTACTTTCTTAGGGGCTCCCTGCTCTGCTCCCATGGTTGCTCTGCCCCACGCTTTTAGTGGTTTGCCTCGGTGTCACAGGGAAAGTCTGGGCCAGTCCAGACCCTGAGTCTCTAGTGTTGTCCCCCTTAGGGCCCTGGCCCATCAAGGGATGGTGTGTCTTATAGTGGGATCAGACATATTGTCCACTCTGTCAATTGGTTATTCAGAGTGGGGATATCGTCCTCCAGGCCTGATGGGCCAGAATGTGCTCCACTCTCTCTTCCTCCCCCTTCTTTTCTCCCATTTGCTCTGATCGAGCATGCCCTTATACCCTAGCTTCACCTTCAGTGCCATCTTCTCAAGTAAATTCTTCTGGTAGTAGCAGCAGTTGTCCACGTAGCTGGTATGGGGGCCAAGCCTACCAGCCCCTCCTCTGGCTCTCCACTCCTTGCCGGCACCCTGCATTCATCTGGTATTGGCTTTATATCTGGTCCCTCTTTCCCTGTGGAGACACAAACAATACCCTCCGCTTGGGTGGCTCAGTGCTCTATTCCCCATCACACATCTTTTTTTTTCTTTCCCGTTTCCTCCCTCCACCCCCATTTTAGTTGGCTAATGTATGTAGCCCTGGATTTGGTCTGGCCCCTGCCATACTACCTGGACATCACCCTTTGAGTGTTTGTATACAGTAGCTTCTTCCCTGTGCCGCTTTCGCATATATGTGTGTGTGTGTGTGTGTGTGTGTGTATACATACACATATACATATAAACTTACCTCAGCGGACTCATGTTATACTTGTCCTTTTGTGCTTGGCTTACTTCACTTAGCATCATTTCTTCCAGTTCTTCCTATATGGCCATATGTATCATGCGTTCATCACTGCTTTTTAGTGATGCATAGTACTCCATTGAATGTATGTACCACAGTTTTATAATCCATTCGTCTGTTGATGGAAATTTGGGTTGTTTCCAACTCCTTGCGATTGTGAACTGTGCCACAATGAACATTGGAGCACAGATGTCTGACCGTGGTTTGTTTCTTGCCTCTTCTGGGTATATGGCCAGTAGGGGGATTGCTGGGTCATATGGTAACTCAATTTCCATCTGTTTGAAAAATCGCCAAATCTATTTCCATAGTGGCTGTACCTACCTACAGGTCCACCAGCAGTGGATGAGAGTTCCTATCTCACCACAGCCCCTGCAACACTTGTTGCTTTCTGATTTTTTGAATTGGGCTAGCCTCAGGGGTGTTAGGTGGTATCTCATAGTTGTTTTGATTTGCATTTCTCTTATGGCTAATGATCGGGAACATTTTCTCATATGTTTATTGGACATTCGGATTTCATACTCTATGAAACTTCTGTTCAGGTCCTTTGCCCGCCTCCTCGGTGGGCAATTAGTTTTTCTCTTATTGTTTCCTTGCAAATTATTGTAGATTTTAGTAATAAGGCTTTTGTCTGATATGTCATTGCTAAAGATGTTTTCCCAGTCGATGGATTCTCTTATTACTCTCTTGGTGAATTATTTCAATGTACAAAGGTGTCTTATCTTCAGTATATCCAACTTGTCTATTTGTGACTCCTCTGTATTCGTATCCTTCTCTATTTCTGATAGCCTATGTATCCCTGTGCCAAGGTTCTCAGGTTTGTCCCAATTCCCTCATTAATGGCCCTAATTGTTTGGGGTTTTATCTCAAGATCTGTGATCCACTTTGAGTTTATTCTTGTGCATGGAGTGAGGTAAGGGTCTTGCTTCATTTTTCTGCAGGTAAATATCCATTTTTCCCTGCACTATTTATTGAAGATGGCATCTGCTTCTCAGTTAATATTTTTGCGGCCCTTATCAAAGTTCAGTGGCCTATATGCTGATGTTTTTACTTCTGGGTCTTCAGCTCTTTTCCATTGGTCTGAATATCTGTCATTATGCCAGTATCACACTGTTTTGACTACTGTGGCCGTATAGTACATGCTAAAATCAGGTAGAGCAAGCCTTCCCACTTTGTCCTTCTTCTTGAGGGTTCTCTGCTAATTCTGGGCTTCTTCCTTCTCCATATGAAGTTGGCAATCTCTTTTTCCAATTCTTTGAAGAAGGATGGTGGTATTTGTATCGGGATAGCATTGAACTTTTATAGTGCCTTTGGCATAACTGACATATTTACTATATTAAGTCGGCCAATCCATGAGCATGGGATATTCTTCCATTTGTTGAGGTCACTTTTGATTTCTTGAAGTAGTGTTCTATAATTTCCTCATACAAATCTTTCTTTTTTTTACTCAGGTATATCCCTAGGTATTTCAATTTATGCTTGGCTATTGTAAAGGGTGATACCTTTTAAATCATCTCTTCTGTGATCTTGTCTGATTTGTAGAGCAGTCCAATAGACTTCTGTTTGTTGATTTTGTATGCTGCCACTCTGCCATATTCCTCTATTGCTTCCAACACTTCGCTTGTGGAGTTTAAGGGAGCTTCAATATATAGAATCATATCGTCTGTGAATAATGATAATTTCACCTCTCCTTTCCCAGCTGAATACGTTTAATGTCTCTCTTTTGTCTTATGTTGTATGCTAGGGCCTCCAGTACGATGTTAAATAGGAGTGGGTACAAGGGGCATCCTTGTCTGGTCCACATTTTCAGTAGATTTGTTTTCATCTTTTCTCTGTTAACTACCACATTAGCTGTTGTTTTTTCACATATGGTTTGTGTAATATAGAGGAATTCCTTCTATTCCTAACTTCTTAAATGTCTTCAACAGGAACATGTGTTGGATGTTATTGAATGCTTTTTCCTCATCTATCAATATTATCATGCGCTTCTTATCATTTTTCCTGCCAATGTTGTGAATAATGCTGATGATCTTTCGTATGTTGAACCATCCCTGCATCCCTGGTATGAGTCCCCTTGGTCATGGTGAATTTTTTTAAAATATGCTTTTGTATTCTATCGGCCAGTATTTTGTTAAGCATTTTTGCATCAATGTTCGCTAGGGATATTGGTCTATAGTTCTTTAGTCTTGTGGCATCTTTTCCCACTTTAGGTATCAAAGTTATACTAGCTTCATAGAAAGAGTTTGGGAGTTTTCCGTCTTTTTTTATGTTCTGGGAGATTTTGTATAGGATTGGTGTCAGTTATTCCCTGAAGGCTTGGTCGAATTCTTCTGTGACGCCATCTGGCCCAGGGAATTTTTGTTGGTAATCCCTTGATTGCCTTGTCTATTTCTTCCTTTGCTATGGGTTTGTTGAGGTTGTTGACATACATCAGTGATAGTCTAAGAAGGAATTGTGTTTCCAAATATTTGTCCATGTCTTCCAAGTTGTTGAATTCATTAGAATATAGACATTAATTGTACTGTGTAAAATTATCCTTTTGATTTCATTAGGCTCCATTGTAATGCCCCCTGTTTCGATCCTCATCCTTTCAAAGGTTTTTTTGTTCCTTCCTTTGTTTGGTTAGGTTTCCAGAGGTCTAACAATTCTGTTAATTATTTCAAATAGCCTACTTTTAGCGGCATTCATTTTTTCCATAGTATTCTTGTTTTTGCTCCCTTGTGTCTCGGCTCTGATTTTTATTATATCTATATCTTGCTATTAATAGGGTTGTTCTGTTGACTATGCTCTAATTGGAATAAGTTTTGTGTCAGCATATCATCCACGAGTCTCTCTTCTTTTTTAATGTGTATTTATTGCTATCAGCCTTCCTCTGATAAATGCCTTTGCTGTATCCCACAGGTTTTGGTACATCGTAATTTCTTCTCATTGGGTTCTAGAAACTTCCTGATTTCATTTCTAATCTGGGTCAATACTCACTCCTTTTGCAATAGGAAAGTGTTCATCCTCCAATTGTTTGTCCTTGTTTTCTGCACTGCCCTTCTCTTAATTTCCAGCTTTATGGCGCAATGATTGGAGAGAGATGTCTGTGTAACCTCTATGTGCTTGACTTTACTCAAGTTTGACTTGTGTCCCAGCATGTGGTCTAATTTCAAATATGTGCCAAGTGTACTTGAAAAGAATGTGAATTTTTTCATTTTTTGTCATGTGGGTGGAAAGCTCTGAAAATATCTATCAAGTCAAGTCATCAATTGTGCTATTTAGATCTGTAGCCTCCTTGTTGAGTTTTTTTTCCCAGTGATCTGTCTTTTTTCAGAGAGTGGTGTAAAAAAGACATCAACTATAATTGTTGAGCCTGTGATCTCTTTTATCATCTTTTGGAGTGTTTGATTTACAAATTTCGCAGGTCTCTCGTTATGTGCATATATGTTTATTATGGTCACTGGTTCTTGGTCTATTGTTCCCTTGAGCATTATATAGTACCCCTTCCTGTGTCTTGTTATGGCCTGTATCTGGAGGTCAGTTTAGTCAGATGTTAAGAATGCTACCCCTGCTTTTATGCACTACCATTTGATTGGTATATTTTTCTCCATCCTTTAATTCTCAACCTGTTTTTGTGTGTAAGCTTGAGATGAGTCTCATGGAGAGAGAAGATCGATGGGTTATGTTTCCTGAGCCAGTCTGTTAGCCTCTGCCTTTTAATGTCTTAATTCAGCCCATTGATATTCAGTGTTATAATATCCTTCTGTGGACTCTGATGTCATCTTGTAATTTTTGTGATGGATATTTTCCTATCTACCTATATTATTGGCTTGTTTTGTGTGTGTGGTTTATGTTTGCCTTCTTTCCACTATTGAGCTGATACTATCCTGGGGGCTGTTTCCTCTTTGTCACCCTATAGGTGGAGTTGTTCTATGTGATGGTCTCTTATTTGCCCTCTGTGAGTGTTGATCTTCTGCCCATACTGGAACGGCAAGGATCTTTTGTAGGGCTGGGTTTCTTTTTATGTATTCTTTGAGTTTCTCCCTATCTGGGAAGACTCTTACTTCTCCATCTATCTTAATAGATAATTTGGCTGGGTAAAGTATTCTTGGGTTTGCGTTGATTTCCTTCAATTTTTTGGAATGTTACTCCATTCCTTCATCTACTTCATCATTTTCGCTGATAGAACTGAAGATACTCTTATTGGGATACCTTTATAAGTGACTGTTTTATTTTCCCTAGTTGCTTTTATGATCTTCTCCTTTTCCTCATAGTTGGATAATTTGACTATATGCGTCTTAGTGAATTCTTGGAATTCAGTCTGGCTGGTGTTTCAGCCTCTTGAATGGGCACCTGATTTCCATTTATTAAGTTGGGGAAGTTTTCCTCTAAGTATTCCCTTGCTATTTGCGCTTTTGACGTCTTTGTTGTGCCTTGTTTCTGTAGTCCAATTATTCTAATATTGTTTCTTTTCATAGCATCAGACATGGCTCTCAAGTTTTCTTCTGCTTCTTGATTGTCTTATTTGACTGCATTTCCCATTTACTGAGGTCTGCTTGGTTGTCTGCTAGGGCACTGGTGAGGTTTTTGACTCATCAAGCCTATTGGCAAGGTCTGTCAATTTATCACTGGGTTTTGTTATTTTATCCCTTAACCCTTGTATTTCCCCTTGATGCGTTTTCTTTATCTCCTCTATCATTTCATCATTTTCTTACATTGCTGCCCTCATACTCTTTATGATTTCAGGCAGTATATTGAAAATTTCTTTTTGTGACAGGTCAATATCTGTTTCTTCTATGCCCATCATTAGGTTTATGACTTCTTCCAGCTTTGTGTTCTGTTTATCCTGCTTTATTTTAAAGCAGTTAAAACTGCTTGCTGTTTATGTGTTGTTTTAGAGTAGCCTGGAGACGTCTTCCTAAGTCTAAGAGCCCTGGGTGCTCTCTTGGGGGATTTGTATGAGTACTTCTATTAACTACCTGCCCATAGCTGTTCTGAGGGGTCAGGCTATGTTTATATCTTCCTGTGATTTCACTCTTATCCTAGCCATCCACAATTCCATTACTTGGATTGTGTGTTCAATATTCCTCTCATGTGACACTGGTCGGGCTGTTGTGGGCCCATGTTGGTGGCGCTTCCCTAGCCAATCTCTAAGTAGGCTTCACAGTTCTTGGAGAACCTCAGCTGCCCTGTGGTGCTTTTCTCTGCAGCTGTAGTGCTGAGGAGGGTGTATGGGCATACCCTTCTTGGTGTAGAGCTCTGTAGCTGGCAGGGGGATTATCATAGACAGAGAGATAACCATGGAGGTTGGGTGGACATTCCTGCAGTAGCGTGGAGCCCCACAAGTGGTGGTCAGGAATTTCCCCCAGTCACTTGTAGGGCCTCAGGATTTAGGCTGGACATGCCCCACTTCTTGTAGGGAAGAATCCTCTTCTGGTTGGTGGGTGGACGAGGACCGGTGTGAATTCTCCAACTGCTTGCCAAGCCAATAAATGCTGGTGGGAGCTTCCCCAACTGGGCCTTCAGAGTTGCGCTAGGCAGAGGTGAGTGTGCTGGAGGCCACTAGTGGCTTGTGCAAGGAAAGAGAGTGAAAGGAGAGATAAAAGAGAGAAAGAGGAAGACACAAGCTGTGGCAATAATGCCGTGCAAACTGACACCAACTCACACACGCACAACTAAAATGCACAGAGTAAACAAAGGTGAAAACAGTAAAAAAAGAAAGAAACAAAAGAAAACAACTAAAAAGGAGAACTAAATCTGCTGAGGCTATGATAAGAAATAGAGAAGAGATAGAAGAAGATCAGAAAAGAAGAAAACGTGAAAGAAGAATGCAAAGAAAGAAAGAAAAGAGAAAAGGAAGGAGGAGAGATAATTTTTAAAATAATTAAAGAAATAGCTGACCCCATGCTGTGCTGTGTGTAGCACTGACTTGTCCTGTGTGCAGCACTGTATAAGGGGTCAGACTGTCCACTGGGAGGACAGGGTTGCCCTAGGCAGAGTGTAGGGGCCTGGGAACCAGCAGTGGCATGTGAAAGGAATCAGAGGAGCAAAGAGAATCATACAAGCAGAGAGAGAAGTGGAGAGAACAAAGACAGAAAGTGGAAAGAAAGAAACTGAGAATAAAGAGAAAAAAGAAGACAAAAACCCAACTGAGATCACTAAGATGGGCTGTGATAGTAAAGAGGCAAGAGAGAGAGAAGGAGGAAATAAAGAATAAAGAGATAGCTGATCCCTGATTGGTTAAATGTGGGGTCAGAGGGGTTTAGACCCTGCCAAACAATGACAGGTTGGTGTGCTCTTTTAATGCCTGGATCCAGTGGTGCTGGGCAGAATCCCCCTGTTGACATGATCACCTTAGAGGTCTGACAGAGATTTCATCAGCAGCACAGCGTGGTGTAGATGTTTGTCCCAGCTGGCTTGTGTGGTGTACAGCATTCCCACGGAGGGCAGGCTGGAGTTCCTGGGTTCTTGGGTTGGTTTGCCCTAAGTGGAGGGTAGTGACCTGGAAACCAGTAGTGGCATATGATAGGAGAGAGTGAGAGAGAAGAGGAGAAAGAGGGAAAAAAGAAAATTTAATAAGAGGGAAAAAGAAGGAAGAGAGAAAAAAACAACACAAACCTGAGCTCATGGAGACTGACTGCAGTGGGATACATATAAGGGCCAGTGAATAGTGCAGGAAGAAAAATAGTAGGTAAGGAAATAACTGAGACTTGATCACCTGTCCGTGAGGCTAGAGGAGTTCCAACTCTTCCTCAAGGTAGCGGGGTGGTGTACCCATTTTATGTAGGATTCCACAGATGCTGTATGGGATTACTTCAAAGGCAAGATCGCACCTGTGTCCAGGCATCAGTTGAGTGCTGGAGTTTGCTGATGTAACTGCCTTGTGCTGTATGTAGCACTGAAGCAGGGGTGGGGAGGGGGCCCCTAGGGTGTTCCCACAGTCCCGTCTAGGGCCACAGGACATGCAGGGTCTCTCCAGCTATGTGTAGTATCACTGAGAGGGAAGCTGGCCTTATTGTCCTATCTAGTTTGCTGGTGCTTACTAGATGAGAGGGTTTTTTTCTCCCCATGGCCAGCTAGAATAAAATCAAACAAAATTGTCTCATACAGTCACTGAGCTGCAGCTCCACTTGAAGCTGACACTTGCAATAGTGGGTCTTTGTTATGCAAAAAAGGCCCCAGGCCCTGTAGCAGAGTTCTGGCCTTCCTTAGCTAGGTTTCTTCTTATGCTGATTTATGTTAATGGACTCCCACCTATGTGCTCCTTGGAGCTGAGCGACCAGACTTGGGTTTGAGTTTTAAACCAATAATATATATTTCACCCTTTTAAAAAATTATGCTTTTGATGTATTCTGATTTGGGGGCTCTCAGGCTGACCCCCAGAGGGGGAGATCCAGCTTATCAGGGGGGTTGTTTCCCTCTTGGCTAATTGGAACTAAATTTGCTCCCTGGAGTCCCAACTTTCTTCCACACTGAGATCTACCTGAGGTAAAAATCTGCTTTTTCTTCTACTCTAAATTATGGCTACCCACCACCACCACTACCCAGGCCATGAGCTCAATGCAGCCAACTGTGTGGAGAGCTCCGGCATGGGGTTCCCCTCAAATGCTCCTTTCTTGTGTCTGCCTGCAGAAATCTCTGCTCCCGGCAAGGGCAGAACCGGCACCTGCTGGCTCGCCAAACTAGAGTACTTTAGAGCGTTCTTGGTTTGCTTTGTGAGTGGAAATCCCGCACAAAAAGGAGTTCAGGGGAGACCTTGGTACTCTAGTTCTAATTTCAGGACTCCACCTCCTTGTTTCCTTTACCTTACCTCCCAATTTTCTTGTCTGGCAGCAGGAGCACAGGATGGTGAGTCCTATCTGGTCACCATTTTCCCCCTCCCTCACATTTTACATTATTTTATGGGAAACAGATATGTGTCTGATGTTCTTAAAATAGTGCTTTGCATATCATCCATGCTATCTGCATCCTTTTTGGAGTCCCTGAGGCATGCAAATTGTTCATGTGTGTGGCTGGCCAGTGTCAGGTGGGTGCTTCCAGTTCATCATCCACAGGGACCTCAAGGACCTCAGAAAAACGACCAGGAGATATAAACTTGCAACAACAACAACAAAAAAAAAAACCCCAAACAACAAAACAACCAATGCAGCCATTGTAAACATCGTGGAGTGCAGTGTGACTCGAACTTGCTTGCAGAATTGCCTTGAGTTGGTGCTGACTTGACAGCAAGCTGTTGTTCTGTTTTGTTTTTTCCCCATTAGATTGCCTGGGTTCAAACCAGTAAGCGAAGATGACAGGGTGGGATTTGTTCAAACAAAGAGGGAAAGAAGACCTGGAATAAAATGAGCAGTCCAGCCAAGTCAGAATGCGATCACTGCATCCCATATTGCTGAGCAGGCATGCGCCTCCTCACCGATGACTTCCCAGCATCTGCCACTTCCTGAAGTCTCCTGATCTTTGTCCTCCCTGAGGAGGGACTTGTTTCTCTGTGAAAGGCCATGCGTCCTGATTTTCCCTCATCAGACCTTCCTGGGACATGGCTCTTAGAGGTCAATAAGGGAATTTTTAATAGGCAATTGTCACTACTCTTCATCATAGAGCTAATGTTTGTGGTGAATATATATTGATACATGCAGGCAGCTACGTATGCAAGTGGACTCCTGGTGTGGCAAGGAGTTGATGCACTCTGCTGCTACAAAAAAAACAAAAATGCAGGTTCTAATCCACCCACAGGTACTTCAGAAGTAAGGCTTGCCCATTTACTTCTGAATGAGCACCCACTAAACCCTGGTCACTGAGCACTCTTGTCTTAAGGCATACAGCGGTTGCAATGAGTTGGGGAGGGCTTGGCAGCAGCTGGCTTTGCCTGTTGCTGGTGGATGCTGTGAAGTCTGTTCTGACTCATCGCAACCCAATGCACAGCAGAATGAAACACTGCCCTGCCTCGTGGCATCCTCACAGTTAGTAGGTGAGATCCCACAACATGCCCACGCCTACTGTGTCAATATATGTTATTGACCGTCTCCCTCCTTTTTGATGCCCCTCTACTTGACCAAGTATGATGTCCTTCTCAAAGGACTGGTCTCTTCGAATATTTCCAAATTATGTAAGTTGAAGTCTCACCATCCTTACCGCTAAGGAGGATTCTGGCTGGACTTCTTTGGAGACAGATTTCTTTGTTCTTTTGGCAATCCATGGTACATTCAAGATTCTTCATCAGCACTGTAGTTCAAGTGCATCGATTCTTCTCCTGTCTTCCCTATTGAATCTCCAACTTTCATAGGCACATGAGGTTTTAGGTCTATAGGGGTGTACTGCCTAGTTTATTTCCAATAATGATCTGAAGCTGCTGGGGAAAGTCTTTGTGAAGGTGCCTATCATCTGCCCAATACTAGACATGACTTCTGGTGCGCATGACCTTAACACTAGGACACTGCACCTGGATGCACTTCACAGGTTCTCACTGCAGGGATGACATTGTTCCTGAGTCTCACAGGTAACCAAAAAACCTCAGGGCTCATGTCACTGCACTGTGGATGTTGCTGTTATTAGCACCGAGGATTAGCAGGTAGAAATGGTGAGTGGCAGTCCACCTGGAAGCCCAAAGACTCTTTCTGAGTAGAGAAGGTGGTAGGTACTAGATGGGTGGCCAGCAGCTCCAGCTCTCTGAGAAGTGGGAATCAAAGATGGCCAGGAGCCAGGTACTTGCACCCAGCATGGTTGCTGTGGACTTCTTAAAATTTCATCTAACCCAAAATGTAATCCCAGGAGCAGGTGAGAAAAGGCAGAGGGTAAGAAACCCAGTTATGTTCAAGAGTTGGTTCCGTGGTGGGATTAGGGGTTTGGGACATCTTTTATGCCTGTTTAACATCCTCTCATCTGTTCAGTGGAGGCTCCTGTGTTGCTTATAGAGACTAGGAAGAAAGACCTGATGATCTACTTCGGGAAATAGGTCATTGAAAACCTTATGAATCACAACGATCTGATGTGGGGTAGGGCTAAGGATGATGCAGGGCCAGGCAATGTTACCATCCATTGTGCACAGCATTCCCCTGACTCGGATGTCTGATGGACTAGCCTCAGCACAGTGCTCTTCCTCTGTCTCTGAGAGACCCTTGAATACCACCTGGCCACCTAATCCCCACACAGGCTGAGACTGGTAGTAGTCTACACCCTAGAGCAATCCGGAGTGACAGAAGTAAAGCCAAGAAATAAACAAAGAGTTGTTTAGTTGAGTCCCTGGGAGGTGTGAACTGTGAGCATACATGGTTGCTAATTGAAAAGTTGGAAGTTCAAGCCCACCAGGGGTGCCCGAGAAGAAAAGCCTACTGCTCTTCCAAACAGCCAACCACTCACAATGCTATGGAGCGCATTCCTACTTTCGCACACATAGCCTCGCCGAGCCCCAGGATCAACTCGAAGGCAAGAGGTACTTTGCTTTCATTGGTCTCCCATGGCTAATCTTCGAGTACATTCTAAAAGCTATCCTTGCACAGGTTCCCTAGTGAGCAGCAGCCCAAAATGTGCTTCTAAATGGCTCGTTTCTTTCTCTGTTTCCCCTTTCCACATCCCCTCATTCCTGTCTCTTGTTCCAAAGTACATTAAGTGTACACTGGCCTGGTCCTTGGACTCTGCTCTTCCAGGCTGAGTTGGAAGGTATGATGGGAGTCTAGCAGTGTCATAAGCAGAACCACATGTCCTGGCTCTTTGACTCAACCCTGCAGCAGTGTTCCCACACAGTGTGACCACACCTGAAAAGGGCAGCCACATCATGTTAAGTTGTGCTTGCTGCTATCAGTGGCAGATATAACTAACTGAGTGTCGGCAAATTGGAGACTTGGAAAAATTCAAGTGAGTCTG
Source organism: Tenrec ecaudatus (assembly GCF_050624435.1). NCBI lineage: Eukaryota > Metazoa > Chordata > Mammalia > Afrosoricida > Tenrecidae > Tenrec > Tenrec ecaudatus. The sequence continues at coordinate 298,117,438 of NC_134530.1, read as the reverse complement.
AGCAAAGGAGGCAGATGCACAAAATTGTTCCAAAATGAGCTAGAGGCAAATTACCATGCTTAGGGAAGAGGGCATTTGGCTTAATGCTCTCATTATGGAGTCGAATGTAGTGTGTCTTTCCAAACTAAAGTGTGATTGAAATGTGGCAGGTCCTCAAGAAGGAATACTGTTTGATTCCCAGAATTTCATTTTGCACGGACAAGTGCCTGCCTTTTACAGGAATCATTTGCAAACACCTTCACACAGTGTAAGGGCGGCTTGAGATCCACAAGGAACCACCCTTGTTCTGCCCATGGCACATCCTCATTGAATGTCACTCTCTCCACATTAGAGAAAATGACACGAGTAAAACGCAAAGGTTGACTATATCAACATTCACAGAACTTGCTGCTATGAACAAGCACATCTGCCACGAGACCAGAAACACTGGATGGTGCCGAGCTGCCATTACTTAACTTTTGCTGTACTATTCTAGAGAAGACTACCGGTCAAAAGGAGGTAGTAATGCAGAAAAGGATTTCAAATTCTAATGGAACCTAGACTTTCTGGAGACATGGAGGCTGGATAAACCACTGAAACCATTGCCCTGAGATAATCTTTAAACCTTAAACTAAAATTAATCCCTAATTTCTTATGAGAACTAAACCGTATTTTAACTAGTCAAGAATGACAGCCTTGAGCACTGTGCTCTTTGAAGCTCTTCCTATAGGGGACCAAATGGACAATAGCAGTTCCAAAGGGTAGAAGGAAACTGAGGGCACTCTCAGTTTATGTTCCTCAGAGAGGAATGACTCAGGGAAGGGGGATAAGACTGGCTTCACGCAACTCAAAAGATGTGAGTCATGTCCTTGAATTGTACATGCATGTTTTGCTATATATACCATCATCATCAAGAACAACAACAGCCAAATCATAGAACTTTTCTAGACAAAGTGTGAAGCCCAATGTAAAACCTAAGGCATTGCTGTTGCTTCATCAATCATAACAAATGCACCACAATAAGATAAGATGCTGGTAAGAGGGGGAAAAGTGTGCAAGGGGCCATGTGGTGGCTCTGTACTTAGGTGTTGCTGCAATTTTTCTGGAAAATCAAAACTAGACTAAAAAGTCAAGGGTGTGCAATAAGAAATGTTCTTCCTCCTGGCTGGAGAAGAAAGGATGGTAAATTGCTACCTATAGGATAAAACCAAATTCACTGCCATTTAGTGGATTCCAACTCATAGTAACGCTATATAACATTTCTGAGGCAATACATTTTTACTAGAGTGGACAGTCAACTTTCTCCCAAGGAGCAGCTGGTGGGTTTGAACCACTGACCTTGTACTTAGCAGTCCAATGCATATCTGACAGAGCCATGAGGTAGGTATAGCTTTTTCTTGATAGTTCTGTGCCGGCCTCCTCTTTATCATACATTACCTTCCCCTTCACACAATGTGAAGTTTGACAGAGACTATGTCCACATACAGATTACAAGTGTACTACAAATACATCCATGAAAGTGATAGAATATTCTCCAGAAAAAAGTTATGAAATTTTTTTAGCCTTGAGGAAATGAGTCACTGGGCCTGGGGACTTAGCACCATAGTCTCAGGGGACACTAACACGGAGTGGTAGAGCAGAGTTTATAAAAGGCAATGCTATGTCCTCCTTCGGTAACAACTGGGGTCTTACAATTGTGTTTATGAGCAGCGGTCTAAGGTGTAGCTGTGGGTCTATTTTTATTTAGAGGGAGGCCTGGTGAGGAAAATTGATTATGCAAAGAAATAATTAGCCCACAAACTGAAGCCTGAAGAATTTTATGGTGCCCAACTATTATTGCTGAAGAAATTAAAATAGACGAGATCCTGTATAAAGTAGAAGGAAAATATTTGTTTGCTTTTTCATTCAAAATCATTTAAAAAATTGTTTAAGGCAAACCTTACTGGACCAGAGGCTAGCCACGTACAAAAAGAAAGAAAAGGAAATCAACATCTAATTCCTTGTCCCCAAATTCCCAATAGAAAACATGGCAAAGTAATTCATACCCACTGCCATAAAATCAATTTTTGACTCATAAAGGCCCTGCATCAGGTTTCTGAGGCTGTAAATTTCTATAGGAGCAGTTAATCCCTAGGGAATCCCTAAAAGGAATCCATCGGACCATAAAATATTCAAAGAAAAACATTTAATCCACTGCCCTCGAGTTAAATTTCGGCTCAGAGCAAGACTGTCCCACAGGGTTTCTGAAGCTGTGAGTCTCTGGGAAAAGCAGCTGCACATCTTGCTCCCATGAAGAAGCTGATGGAGTCAAACCATCAAACTTTCCATCTTGCTGCTATGCTGGTGAACAGGACCAGTTCCCTGGTCGTAGACTGCTCAAACAGAAGCATCAAGCATTGTCCATCCTGTCCCTCGGGCTCCAGGAGTCACACATCAAGCTCCCCCAATGGTCCCCAGGGGGTTGAGGAGCCATAAGGCAGGAATGTCTACCCTATTTCACCGATGAGTCCTGGAGTCCTGGGAGCTGCTTGCTTCATGGTAACAGATTTAAAAACAGATTCTATTGCAGTGGTTCTCAACCTGTGGATTGTGACCCCTTGGGGGGGGGGGGCGGTGTCACATAACCTTTTCACAGGAGTCACCTAAGACCATCGGAGAAAACATGTATTTCTGATGGTCTTAGGAACTGAGACGCCACTCCTCTGTCTCCAGGCTGGTCCACCCACATGCAGATACGCCCACATACAAGTACCAGAGTCCATGCTACACCATGCTTCAAGACAAAATTTCATTTATTTGTCATTAGAAATTAATATTTCACAATTAAATATTTCACAATATATAATTATATATTGTTTTTGTGATTAATCACTATGTTTACTAATGTTCAATTTGTAACAAGGAAAATACACCCTGCATATCAGTTATTTACATTATGATTCATAACAGTAACAAAATTAGTTATGAAGTAGCAACGAAAATAACATTATGGTTGGGGTCACCACACATGAGGAACTATATTAAAGGATCACAGCATTAGGAAGGTTGAGAACCGTTGTCCTATAGACCTAATTAGTAGAGGCCACAAACTGGTAGCCAGCCCCCACCATGCCTGGCAGCAGAGAAATTTTGCTTGGCCAGAGTTATGGTTGACATTCTCAAAATGGATAGTTTTTACTTCAAAGTTCCCATTTCCAAGCTCTGCCAAGACAGGGCCTGCCCTCCTCCTGGGCGGTGCTGGATTGGAGTGGAGCAGTGGGTGCACCTTGAGTGGGATTCTCCGGGAGCCAGAGTTTACACCGCTCCTTACTGTCTTGAGTCCACCGCGCTGGCTAGGTTGCCTTGTGTCCGGTTTGTTACATTGATGTACACTTGAGTTTGAAACCACTGGCTCGGTCAGAACCCACTGCTGTCCAGTCAATTCCAACTGTGGGAACTCCACAGGACAGACTAGAACTGCTCCACAGGGGTTTCAAGGCTGCAATCCCTATGAAAACAGAGTGATACATTTTTCTCCCATGGATTAGCTGGTGGGTTTGAAAGACCTGCCAGCCTTTGGGTTAGCTCCTGTGCCACCAGGGCTCCTTAGGGTCCCTGTCACAGAGATCATTAACAATGGAGAGGGACTGGCCTCCAGTGGGAGAGAAGCACCCTACCGCTTTGTACACTTTTCTCCCTTTGCTAACTCTCCTTCCCATGAAGTCAGCACCTTCCTAGTAATTGATGGTGAAGGGGGCGGGGGCAGGGAGGCAGGGAAAGAAAGGAAGACAGGAGGGAGAGAGGGCAGGAGGGAGGAAGAAATTTCATTCACACTAAATTGTTTTTGATTGAAGCCATCTTAGCCCTGATGGTAGAATACTTATGCTTTGGGTTGCAAACCATCAAGTCAGAAATTCTAAACTCTTAGCCACTCCGTGGGAGAAAGATGAGGCTTCCTATTTTCGTGAAATGTTACAGACTTAGAAACCCACAGGATCAGTTCTATCCCTTCCTATAGGCTCACTATGAGTTGGCAGCGAGTTTGGTTCTTGGTTGTTTTGTTGGAATCTGTGGGTCAGTTCTGGCTCAAAAGACCAGAACACTGCCCAGTCCAGTGCCATCCTCACAATCGTTCTTAAGTTTGAGCCCATCGATTGACACTGCATCAATCCACCTTCTCACAGGTCTTTTTTCCATTGCTCTGCTACTCTACCAAGCACGATGCCCTTCCCTAGGGACTGGTCTATCCTGACAACATGTCCAAAGTACATGGGAGACATTTTGCCGTCTTCACCTCAAAGGAGCATCCCAGCTGTACTTCTTCCAAGACAGATCTGTTTGTTCTTTTGACAGGCCAAAACATTCCATCTTTTCCAGCACTAGAATTTCTTCACCAGAGCTTTAATTTAAATGCGTTGATTCTTCTTCAGGCTTCCTTATTCAATGTCCAACTTTCACTAAACATAGGCAGTTGAAAGCATCTTGGGTTGGGCCAGGTGCACCTCAGCCCTCAAAGTAACCTCCTTGCTTTTCAACACTTTAAAGAAGGCTTGTACAGCAGATTTACCTAATACAATGTATCTTTTGATATCTTGACAGCTGCTTCCATTAGAAATGATTGTGGATCCAAGCAAGATGAAATCCTTGACAACTTCAAGCTTTTCTCTCTTTGCCATCATGTTGCCTCCTGGTCCTGCTTTGAGGATTTTGGTTTTCTTGTCATTGAGTCATGATCCATCCTGAAGGCTGCAATCTTTGATGTTTATCAGCAAGTGCGTTGGTTTTGAGTTAGGGGGGCAAAATAGGCACTAAGATGCCTGAAATCACAGATTGTGATAATCACTCCTTCTCCACTTTATGTTAGCTAGATGTTAGTCTTTAGCTGAAGTGACTGAATGCCTATCCCTTTCTGCTCCCCAAGCTAGTAGTTGGCCCAGAAGCCCCTGCGCTCCTTGGGAGAATCATTCACATACTTAGTTCCTTGTCTGAGATGGAACCCTGGATGTTTTTGCCTATGCCATGTGAGATGGTTAAGGTTTATTGTGCCAACCTGGACAATAAACACCTGTGGGATTAATTGAAGGGCAAAGGGATAAATGACTCAGTGAGCCTCGCCTTTCTAGTTCTCTCGCCTCTTGTTCTCTGATGGTTGGACCAGGGTACAGCTGCCTTAACCAGTTCCCTCCCTCAGCTTGCAAGGCTCGCTTCCTTTGAGACATCCCTGAGGAGAAGCCACATGGACTTACCCTGATGCAGCCCTGGGTGCTGGAGAAGCTGCATGGAGACTCCCTCCAGCACTGAGATGCTTACACTGCTACTGGATTCAGACTTTCTACCCACTGCCTGTGATCCTCCTGCATTCAGCGTCGTTGTGTGTGTGTTGTGAGTTTGAGGGGGACTTTGTAGATTGGTATTGGACATATGGGCTAAGTCAGACTTATGGGCATGGACTGGACTGGCTTGGGATGCTTTCTGAATGTATACTTACCCTATAAATAAAACTCTCTCTTATACATATATGAGTTTCTGTGGATTTGTTTCTCTACTTTACCCAGACTAACACACCAGGGTTAGATTTTCCAATAAGCAAGATAAGTGTGGGCTTATTTGTGTTTACTCACTAATCTGTAGTGAATAATTTCACATTTTGTCACCACCCCAGAGATTCTGCTTCTAGGTCTAGCTGGCATCTCTCACTCTCCCAGCCCCACAGCACCTTCCTGACAAATCAGAACCTCCTTTCAAATGTATAATCTCTGACAGGGACAAAGTACCCCGTAAACAAGGTAAGTCCAGGCTTGTGATTTAAGTAGTAAATAATTTCGCTTGGATGATGCAAATGTAAAATTCCAACCCATAGGAAAAATTTCACTGCAGATTAGTAAGTAAGCAAAAATCAGCCCGTGTTTGCGTGCTTCTCAGGTAATCTACCCCGGCCTACCGCCAGCCTCAGCACTGGCAGCAGTGCGGTGTGGCTATAGAAACAAGGCCAATGTCACTTCAGCTCCTTTCGCCGACACGGAATGCACTGGAAGTCGTTTGGCTGTCCGCAGAAATGCTCAGCCCACTCCCTGCAATCTGCGGCAACTGTGCGGAGAGTCTACCTTTTGAGAACATGGAGAAAGAAAGCAATTTCAAAGAAAGGAAAGAAACCAAGAGAGAAAAGAGCCTGTCACTGCACCAACCGTTAAGAAAAACCTCAAAGCAAGGCACATGTGAGCAGGAGTGATCGGGTGGAATTCTCATCTTCCCTGCAGCTCGCCAGCGTCTGCTTTCCAGTCAGGGCCCCTCGTTCAGGGCAACCACCTGCCTCTGTGGAGGCTTGTGTGGTGCTATGACCTGCTCCTCAGGAGAAAGAGGGGCCTTCCGACTCCTAGGGGTTCTATTCTCAGAAACTCACCTGGGGCAGTTCTACCCTGTCCTCTAGGGGCGCTATGATTGGGCATCGACTTGACAGCAGACTGCGCAGAAAAGCCTGACAATTTACTTCTGGAAATCAGCGCGTGGAAACCCGCTAGATGACGCAGGTGCCCAGCATGGGGGCGGCATGGCACCAGAGTTGCCAAGAGTCTGAGTGGCTCCCAGCACCCACCAGCCACAAAGGCCGTAGGGCTGCTTTCCGAGGAAACCGATGATTTGCTCTTTGTCCCCGAGAACAAACTAAGGCCAAGGGAGGGAAGGTTAAGGCGAGGGGAGGGGCAGATTTTGGTTCAGGAAATAAGTTTAACAGCTAATTCGAGACTAGAGAAAAATTATTTTCTCTTTCACTAAAAATATCCCAATGGAGGCTGTTTGGCCATCTGTGAGGAATGCCACAGAAAGCCTCCTGGCACTGGCTGTGGGGTCTGATTGGGCATCTGCTGACGGCTCCTCAGACATCCCCCTTTCCTATCCTAACGAGCCTGGCAGCCACAGGTGCATGGTGACGTCCGTGTCTCCATCCTGCGTGCGGTGACCTTCACCTGTTCTTTCCGACTGCGTTCCTCGAGTCCTGGATTTCTGCAGCGTGATATTCATGTTCTGTGGATGGGCACACTTGGTGTTCGTTGGTGTCCGTGAGCTTATGAACGAGATTTTCACTCAGCGTTTGTTTACTGGTTTTTATTTGTTGCTTCCCCGCCCCGCCCCCCTCTCTAAGTGCTCTGGCAAAGCAGATGATGTGGCTGATTGTTTAATGTAGAGCCATTTGTTTTGTTATTGTTGTTGTTGTTTTGGTTAGGACTCGCATTCGCAGGACAGAAGGATTATACTAGCTGATGTTTGCACTTCTTTTGGCCAATTGGAGGGTTATTTATAAATATTTATCTATTTGGATTCATAAAACCAAAGGCGGAGGCAAGAGCTTGCTGAGCTGGTTGCTATGGTAACTAGTGTTTCACCCGCCTACTGGCGCACTGGCCCACAGTGAGGGCTCAGAACAGGAACCCAGAGCCTACCTGAGCTTCTCAGTGGATATTTGCTCTTTTGAAATTTCATTGAAAATCAATGATTTCTCACACCGGGGCCACATGATAGCATTGTATTGATGAGAGATGAAAAAAAGTTCCTCCCTCCTTCACTTGTCCATGGGGGAGGCGGTGTTTCGGTACATCTCTTGAGACCTTTTCCAGACGGATGTGACTTCTAATCAAGTTTCATTGTCAAGAATGAAGGAGACTCCCACCACCAACTCAACTCTCCACCATGTGTTGAGGTTGAGAGGGCAAGAATGTGGTCTCTGTTTATTTATTTATTTTTAATCTGCTGGAGCTTATATGACACCTGGAGTCAAAGGGCACAGACAACAAGTAGCAGGCAGGGGGCACGGGAGAAACTCTTCTTATATCGTCAACCGTGCGACAGAGAGGAGAGCAGAAGTAGAGGCTGCTGGGTGAACCACAGGGTGGAGAGTGAGATGAAACCAGTGTAAACTAGATGGACTTGAGCAAATGATTTCTCTTGCTCTGAAACTCACTAAATGAGAACGGTTTCTGTTCACGGTGTTATTTTCAGGACTATACTAAGAGTCAGATGCAAAGGTCCCAGAGCAGTGTTGGCCACTCGCAGGCACTCAGAGAATAGGGACTGTGATATTGTGCTAGAGTAATTTATTGGGCGTGATTATGTGTGTTTGTCTTAGCTAAGGCAATAGCTGGGCTCTCTGAGTACACAAGTTTATATATTTGGGTCCCAGTTTTTTTAAAAAGGAAAGAAAACACATAAAACATAAAATTAGGTGTAAAGAAACACTCTACATACCTGTTTTAAGAAGCTGACTATATCTAAAAGGATTACATGTGATTTTATTATTTAGTTGCCTGATAAACCTCTCTAATACATCTTCCTGCACTGTTTGGCAGTCTAGCCTTTGATTGCCTCTTCATGTGACACTGAGAGGACAGAAAGGTAACTTAGTCTTTGTTCTAGTGCAGTAAAGTGACATTTTCATTTTTATTATTGATCAACAGTGCAATGCATAAAACATTCAACTTCACAGAGAAAACACTTATTTTTGTAGTACTACTGTAGTCTTATACCCTGCACCCCAGAATATTCTAATCAACCCTATTTCGTGGGATTCCTGTGAAATTAAACACACACACACACACACACACAGTGTATGCATTATTTATTTATTTTTAAACTTTAGCTGTGAACTGGGTGAATGTTTACAAGGCAGGTCCATTTTCCACTCAAAAATTCATCCACACTTTGTTTTGCGTCATGGACTGCAATCCTCACAATGTAATATCACTCCTCCCACTTCATCATGGTTTTCCATGTGCATCTCTCCTTCTTTCCTAACCTTCTGAGTTTTTTCCTCGGTAAATGCTCCCTTTTGATCTCAAATGGTTCATTAAGTCTTATTTATGTCAGTTTTCTTAGTATTACCTATCCCTCTCTAGTTCTCTCTGTTATTGTTTGGCTGAAAATTAAGCCATGGGGTGAGTTTGTTTTGAGATTTAAAGGTTGACTAAGTCTTGGGGGTTTTATCAGTCTCTATCTGGCCAGCAGGACTGGCCTTGTGTGTGTCTGCGTAAATGTGTGTGTCTGTATGTGGTTTTATTTTACATTTCTATCACTTTATCCAAGGGGCTTTTAATGTGATCCCTTCCACAGTAGCTAGTATTAGTAGCTGGGCACCATCTATTTATTCTGGTCTCAGGGTCATGGACACGTATATTTAAGCAATCCATTAACCAGTTGGGCTCGTTGTTTTCATGGGTCTTTGATTTTAATTTATTTGCTTTTGGGCCACTATTCTTTCCTCTAGGGAGAGAAAGATCAAATGTTGGAACTTATATAGATTCTCATGAAATGTGCAAGACCCCAGTTACTATTCCCCAAAGTAGGATGAAGAACATTATCTTTGTAGAGTATAAATACATATATTACCGTATTTTATATGCTGCTTTATGGAATATATTCCAGAGAGAAGAGAACTTCTGTTTCAGTCCAAGCATTCATGAGAACTGAATACTGTGCTTAGAATTTACAATATTGGGTGTCTGAAAGGATTTTCCACAGAGTGCAATCTAACTCCCTGCCTTTCAAACCTTCTTCCTCTTTCATCACCCATGTATTTCTGTACTCAGATGCCAAAAGAGACAGACACATCCTAATTGACATTTAACCCTGCACTTCAGGCCTCAATGATAGGAACTTAGCCCACTGAGGGGTAGGAAGATTCCTAGATGCCATTCCTATACCTGAAGGACAAATAATAATGTCATACTACATGGGAGCAGCTGTCAACCATTCATATATCCAGCACTCATCAGTCAGTGTGTTGCTGTGGTGCTAGAAGCAATGCCACTTATATTTCAAATACCCTCAGAGTTGCTCATGGTGAACAAGCCTCAGTAGACAGGAAAGAAAGGTCTAGCCATCTGCTTTGAAATGTAGTCCATGAAAATGTTATGGATCATACCCAAGCCCTGTCTGCCTTGCTTATTTGGGATGCATATCACAAGGCCTCACACACTGGGGGAGAATCTCATGTATGGGCAAGTCGAAGACAAATGAAGACGAGGGAAACATTCAGTGAGCTGGATTAGCAACGTCTCCATTGAATTCATTGCTGCAACAATGAATTCAAGCCTGCTGATAATCATGAAGATGGTTTCCTAGTTTAGCTTCACCGGAGCTGGATCTCAAACGGCACATGGCCACCCATCACCACCCAAGATCAGAGGGAAGAGAAAGCTATTTTGACAGTGATAGTTTGTATGCCTTAGTTTTGTTCACTTTGCAATGACAGTCTGAAAACCTTGTTATGGCCCCTCAGAGACCTAGGAAAGGGCCTGTGCATGGAAGAGGGGTAAAGCTTAAATTTCATTTTCTTCATGGAAATAGTTCTTGCTGTTTCTCCTATAGAACAACGCAAAACAAACTCACTGCCACGGAACTGACTCATAATGACCTAATGTAAGTTTTCTGAGACTGTAGGTTTACAAAGCAGCTGGTGGATTTGAACATCTAACCCACAGTGCCACCTGGGATTTTATTTCATCTGTAGGAAGAATACAGACCCTGAGTCAGATGTAGGCAGAGATCTTGTCAACAAGATTTAATGAGCTCCACCAGTGATGGCAGGCAAGAGGAGAGCAAAAAGTGAAAGGCTTTTTAGAAGGTGAGAGACAAGAGAAAAACATTTCAAATTATTTTAATTTGAATGAATGATTTCTGAGCAATAGGTATTTGCAGAGGGCGGAAGACAAGTTTAAGGCCTCATCAAGAGGCAGAATGCCACATGGCAATAAAATAAAGCAAAGCCTAAAACATGAAGTTAGAATCTGGAAAGGGAAGCTCACTTCCCTGAGATCTAAACTAGACAATTCAGTTGAAATTTGTTCAGTGTTCCTTTGGGCCACCAGCTACTAGGGTTCAAATGCAGAGGAGTTTTTAAAAAATGCTACTAGACCTCTTGGGACACCCAATGAACTGGAATTTTAAATTAATAGCTTGGCTTGTCCTCAGAAAACAAGGTGAGAATGACAGAGGCCAGAGACTAAGGTTGCTCTCCTAGTCAGTCAGTTTCCTACTCTCTATCTCCCAACCATCATCAAGAGGATCCCAGCTTATTTGAATGGCCACTGTATTTGTCCCTGAGAAGTAGGTAGCAATGGCCTGGGCAGAAACAACATTAACTATGGTGCTCCCAGTTCCAAGAGGAAAAAGAAAGAGACAAACTCAGAAACCAGGAAAGACTTAGCCAGAATATCTTCAGCCCTGTGAGAAACAGAAGAAAGCAAACGTTTGGAGACATACTGGAGTCCCAGTGTGTATAAACACAGGCATCTTGGGAGGGAAGCCTAGCAATCTACTTCTGAAAAATCAGTCAGTGGAGATCCTGTGACCCACAGTTCTACTCTGACACCCAGGGAGTCACCATGAATCAAGATCAACTCCACAGTCTAGGTCTTAGCTTGTTGTTGTTATTAAGTGCCATCAAGTCAGTTACAATCCATAGTGACCTGACGCACAGCGGAAGGAAACACTGCCCGGTCCTGTGCTGTCTCACAATGGTTCCTATGCTTGGTTGAGCCCATTGTTGCAGTCACTGTGCCCCTTCATCTCATCCAATTATATGTATTCAATTAATTCTGGAAGTCCAACTAGAGGAGAGCCAGGAGCTTCATGGAGTTCTGTGATTCATGGGACCTCAGGCAAACAAGGACATTCCCCATACAGCAAATGTTTGAGCACTTGAGAAGTTGGGCCTGCAATGGAGGGAAAGTACAAAGAATAGCTTCTAGAGGGAGAGACCAGATAGAGCAAGAGCATAGAGAGAGAGAGAGGTGGGGAGGGAGGGCGAGAACCTCTAGTACACACAGAATTGGGCTACGGTTCTGAGGAAGAAGCTCTGATCCAATATTGCCCCCACAGAAAAGCTAATTGAGAGAATGAAGAAATTGAACAGATGACACTGAAATTGTCAGCCAACTTTATTTATTGCCATAAAATCCTGGGCAAAGTTAGGCTTTGGAGTTCACCCTAATTGACATTTCCTAGATCAGCATGTGTAACAAAGGAGCCTGATAGGTGAAGAACCCTTTTGGGGGTCTGGAATGAAGAGGAAGAAATTCCTGGTTCTATAATATTTCCCAAGGGAAGTGCTTAGTTTAACCAGTACATTACTTTACATTCACCAAGAAACAGCCTCTGAAACAGACATGTACATGCAGTAAGTTTGTCCGGGGGTGCTCTCAGAACACCACCTGCAGGAGCAGGGGAGAGAGTCGTATTGCAGAGACAACCAACTACTTGAAGTGGTAACAAAGGTTCCTGCCAGTCACAAGGAGATGTTTGAAGCATGGGTAGCTCTTCAGAGATTTATCTAATTGAGGCAAAGGGACCTTGTCTTGACTCCCAATCAACATGTTAGCAGATTCAGGGTGCCTCCCTTCTGCTGGGAAGAGTTCCTTGGGAAGAATTTGGTACAAGCCCTCAGCAGGCTGCACGTCCAGCACTACCTGAGCAAATGCTTCAGTCTGAAAGGGAAACCAGAATGGGATGCAACAGGATCCGGTGTTATCTGTTTAGCAGGACATTGATATTTTCCTCTTACTCACTGATAGAGAAGGCATGGAAACTAATTCAGGTATCGCACCCTTGGCAGCATCATTCAGTTATCATGGTTAATGATATATTAACATTCTATACCAGGTCACTGTGTCCAAAGACCTAGAGTTAGAAAAACCCAAAAGGAAGTAAAACGCTCAGCATATTTTTCCATTTAACTGAAAGAACTCAAGAAAACGTCAAGCCTCAAGTGACAATATTGAAAGATTTCATGGGCAAAATATAAACTGATGCATGAAACATCAAGAGAAGAAGGAAAGAATGCACAGTCACTGTACCAAAAAGAACTAGTCTACATTCAACCATTTCAAAAGGCATCATATGAGCAAAAAGCAGTATTACTTCATTTACTGCTAAGGAAGAAGGAAAAAGATGTCCAGACTACACTAAAAACATTCACCAAAATCGAAGCTCCAGGAATTGATGGAATACCAATTGAAATATTTTTAAGAAGCTATTGAAGCATAGAAAACACTCACTCATCTCTTCCAGGAAATATGGAAGATGGCTACTTGGTCCACTGACTGGAAGAGATCTGTTGAGGTGGCTCAACAGAATGTGCAAATTATAGAACAAGATCACTGATACCACATGAAAGTAAAATTTAGCTTAAGATCATCCACAAAGGTTGCAGAGGTTCAGGCTGGATTCAGACTAGGATGTGGGACAAGAGATAGCATAGCTGACATCAGATGGATCTTGTCTGAAAGCAGAGAAAATCAGAACGATGTTTACGTGTGTTTCATTGACAATTTCAATACATTTGATCGTGTGGATCATAACAAACTACAGATCGCCTTGAGAAGAACACTTAATTGTGCTAATGTGCAATTTGTACATGGATCAAGAGGGATTTTGTGCAAACAGAACAAGGGCATATCACATGGTTTAAAGTCAGGAAAGTATGTGTTGGGGATAACTCCTCACACCATGCTTGCTCAATCGGTATGCTGAGCAAATAATCAGAGCACCTCTCTTACATGAAGCACAAGGTGGCATCAGGACTGGAGGAAGGCTCATTAGTAATCTGTTATATGCAGATGACACAACTTGGATTGCTGAAAGCAAAGACGACTTGAAGCACTTGCTGATGAAGACTAAGAATTGCATCCTTCAGTATGGACTACAACATAATGTAAAGAAAACTGAAATTCTCATGACTGCTCATATAAATAGTAATGGGAACAACAATTCCCCGCAGGTACAAGAAGAGAGGGGGGCAGAAAAGGAGGAGGGAGACCTGATCGCAAAGATGACTGTATAACCCCACTAGAGGGGAATGAATACAGTGTATGGTGTAATATATGGCCAAAAATAATAATATTAACTTTACATTATAAGAATAAGGATTCCTTGGAGATAAGGTGGGGGAGGGAGGGGATAAAGGGGAGCTGATATCAAAGAGTTCAAGAAGAAAGAAAATGTCTTAAAAATGATGGTGGCCATAATTGTACAATTATGCTTTATCTGATTGAATTATGGATTGTTATAATATCTATAAGAACTCCAGATAAACTTATTTTTAGAAAGATTTGGTGTCAGAAACTCATAGGGGCCATTCTACCTTGTCCTATTGGATGACTATGAGCCAACATTGACTCAATGGAAGTGAGTTTTGGACCAATAGGTAACATCATGATACATGAAGACAAGATTGAAATTGTCGAGGATTCCATCTTGCTTGGATCCACACTCAGTGCTAATGGAAACAGAAATCAAGAGATCAAAAGGCTCATTGCATTCAGTAAAACTTCTTCACTAGACCTCTTTAAAGCATTGAAAAGCATGAATGTGCCTTTGAAGACTAAGTATGCCTGACCCAAGTCATGATATTTTCAGTCACCTCATGTGCACATCAAAGTTGGACATCGGATAAGGAAAACCAAAGTAAAAAATCGAAGTAGTGGGACTATAATGTTGGCAAATAATTTTGGAAATACCATAGACTTCCAAATGAATACATAGAGCTGTCTTGGAGGAAGTACAATCAGAATGCTCCTTAGAGGCAAGGATGTTGAAACTTCAGCTCATGTAGTCTGGGCATGTTATTATGAGAGACCAGTCCCTGGACAAAGACATCGTGCTTAGTACAGTGCAAGGGCAGGGAGAAAGAGGAAGGCCTCAAAAAGAGGAATTGACACAGTGGCCTCAAGCAAAGGAACAATTGTGAAAATGGTGCAGCCCCATGTGTTGTCTCTCTCAGTTGCCATGCAAAGTCGCTATGAGTCAGAACGGACTCTACGGCACCAAACAACCATATCACAATGAGTCAGAATCAACTCAATGACAGTGACTTTGGTTTATATATCAGCCTGTGGTGGAATGAGTTACACATTGGGCTGCTAACCACCAGGCCAGCAGTTCAAACCCACTGTCTGCTCCTTGGGAGAAAGAATCAGGTGGCTTTCTACTTTCACCAAGCATTAATGTTTCAGAAACCCACATGGGGAGAAGGGAGGCAGTTCTACTCTGTTCTATAGTGTCCCTATGAGTAGGAATTAAATTAATGACAGGGAGTGTGAATATGACTGATATTTATTAGTGTGCATTTAATAATTATACTAGATTTGTTCATATAAGTTAGAATAACTTTGTTAGGTGGTGAAAAAAGAGAAAAGCTGATAGAGATCCCAGACAAAAGAAGGGACCTAGAGAACATTTCTGATTTTTACAGAATGAAGAGGTTTGAGCATAATCAGATGCAGGAAGAATTAAAACAAAGAAATAAAGATTCAGCAGAGAAAAAACAACATTGAGACCCAGTTTAGAATGAAGAATCCATGTAGAAATGAACCTTAGAGGGGACAGGGAAACATCTTTCTGAGCAGAAAAAGAAATCAGTTGAGGGTGGGGCAGGGCTTGAAGTAACCTTTGTGACTTTGTAGTAACCTTTATAGGGCTGCAATGTGTCAGATTTAACTCTTATTTAAATAATTACTGTATGGAATAATAAACCACTTTCAGTGTAATTTTTTATACTTAAAGTGTTCATTAGGGCAGCAAACCTGTTGTTAAATTATTCAAATCCCACCACTGGACTGACTAGAAAGATGGTGTCATAAGGACAAACCTGTGAATAGTAACGAGAACTTGCTGAAGTATTTGCTCATAGGCACTGGGACTGGGAAGTGTGAATGTACAGCCCGAAAGAGATGCTCAATGTGGGTCTCCAGAGGAACCAAAATAAGGAGATATTTAGGGGAGGTGGTATGACAGCAGTCTGAGGGGCTGCTGAAGGACAGTGATGCTTGCCAAAAAACAACCATCTTCAGGTTTAAATATTTCGGGTCCTGCTGGCTTTCCTATCTTGGAAGTGAGTAGCCACAATGACCCTGGCAGTCTTCCATCTGATTGTTGTATTTCTAGTACCCTCTGACTCTTGGCTCTCAGTGCTCTGTTGATGATGATCCTTAGTTTAAGATCCCACTGCTTTCTGTCATCCCCACCAAGAGAGAGTTATTTATCACACCTTTGCAAAATAGGGTGAGAATGCCTGGCATCTAGGTACGGTGTTGCTGGGAAGACTATCCTTTTGCCTCTAGGATTATCTTTCCTTCTCAAGGCTAGAGCCTTTCTTCCAAGTGAGAAGACAGGGTAAGTGCTCTCTGAGACAACTGATTTTATACCAAGACACAAGCCATATGCACCAAACTGAAGACTTTCTGCATGGGATGTGTGCATATGTAACAACATTGAGTTGGGGGTTAATTAACTTGAAGGCACAGCTACATAAGAACAAGAATTTTCTGTGATGCTCACCTTCCCTGAAATGATTGCGAAGACAAAGTGGGTACATCAGCAAATGTGGTGAAGAAAGCTGATGGTGTGTGGCTATTAAAAGATATAGCACCCGGGGTCAAGTGGCTATCTATCTGAGAAGCAACAAAGACCACATGGAAGAAGCACATCAGCCTGTGTGATCTGGAGATGTCAATGGAATCAAGTATCAGGCATGAAAGACCTAGAACAAAAAAATCATATCAATGTGCGTGAGGGGAAAGGTAAAATGGAGACCCAACACCCATCTGTAGACAATTGAACATCCCCTTAGAGAAGAGTCAAAAAGAAGAGATGAGGCAGTCAGGGTGCAATATATCACTGAAGAAACATAAAACTTCCCTCGAGTCCTTTAATGCCTCCCCCCATTATCATGACCCCAATTCTGCCTTACAAATCCAGCTAGATCAGACCATGTACACTGGCACAGATAAGAGCTTGCAACACAGGGAATCTAGGACAGATAACCCCCTCAGAACCAATAATGAGAGTAGTGATGCCAGGAGGGTAAGGGGAAGTTGTGGGGAGAAAGGGAGAACGGATCACAATGATTGACATTTAACAACACCCCCTAGGGGGACAGATAACAGAAAAATGGGTGAAGGGAGACAGTGGTCAGTGTAAGACATGAAATGAAATTTATAAATTATCAAGGGTTCATGAGGGAGGAAGGATGGGGGAGAGGGGAAATGAGCTGAAATAAAGGGCTCAAGTAGAAAAAAATGTTTTGAAAATGAAAATAGCAACATATGTACAAATGTGCTCGACACAATGGATGGATGCATGGATTGTGATAAGAGTTGTAAGAGCCCCGAATAAAATGATTTTTTTTTTAAAAAGAAGAAAAAGTAATGACAAAAAAAACCACAAACAAACAAGAATTTTGTCTGGTACCACATATGGCAAACACCCTATTAAAAATCTGTGTGAGAACATAAAATGCTTCTGTTCTGAAGGATCACATCTGGTTCAAAATAATGTTTATTTACATACCATTAGTGAGGTAATAGGAGAACTACTTTGAGTTTATTTGGGGAGTCAGGTGGCACGGGGAAGGTAGGAGGGGACAACCGTAGAAACTGAGATGGACAAGGCCAGTTTAGGTCATTCTGCACTTTAATTTCCTTGGCAGAAAAGTTCTGCCCAAGCCCTTGTACTTGCCTACACTTTCCTTTGGTCAGTTTTTATCTTGTTGCTTTAAATTGTGGTAAATACATTCATATAAAAAGTACTATGTCCCTTCAACAGTTTATAGCTGCATGCATAATTCAGTGGCATGTATTACATTCCTAAAGTTGTGCAACCATTCCCACTATAATTTTCCTGATTATTGTACCAACATTAACATCACCTTTATGCCCACTAAGCAAAAAATTTCCATTCCCCCCATCAACTATGAAGGAGAAACACTGGGCTTTCTACTCTCTTAAAGAGCTACAAAACCTTTGGGGGCGGGGGCACGATGAGTCAGCATTGACTCCATAGCAACCAGTGAGACGGTGACCTTGCATTCAATCTCTGAAGGAAACATCAAGTCGTTTCCAGCAGAGTCTGCATTATTTTACATTCCCACCCGTCACTGATGAGCGTTCTAGGTTCTCCACAACCTGCCAGCATCTACTGTTTTCCTTTTAAAAACCATTGTTTCCATTTGAACAGACATGAGCCATCAAGTTGCCAGTGGCTGCTCAGAAGTATCCCCTTTCCAGAGGTAAGGAAGCCTTCTAGCCTTGTTTCATTTTGATCAGTTTGGTTATCCGCTTCCTGATGTAGCACTGTATTCAAGTTTATGTATGTATTTCCTGCTTACCAGTTGCTGGCATTCGAAATGTCTCCAAGAAAAGAGGGGAAGAGAGAAGACTTCCTGGTAATGAAGCTTTGAACCAAATGATTCCCAACACTTGGCTCACCATTAACCTAAACCACAACCACCCCCCCCACCCCTCTACTCAGAGGCCACCCCATTGCCATAGAGCAGACCAACAGAGAGAGCATCCCCGGCTTCAGAAGTGTGTAGGTAGCTCGATTGGAGATGCTATAAATAAGTAATTCACACCCAGGTCCAATTTCTTTTGTTTCATTTAAGTGTCCAGAAGCTACCTTGTTGTTTTATTAATGTGGGTGTCCATTTCCAGTTTCAGTTTCAATGCTGATGGAATCAGATGTAGGGTAAGGGGGTTGGATGGGAAACAACTGTATTTCTTAAAAGCCCAAGACCCTTCATTTCCCAGTAGAGAATCATGCTAATTTTGTAGTTTAGAAAAAAATATTATATTAGCATTTTCCCGAATTAGATTGTTTAGACTAGAGGCCTTCCTAATTCACCATTGTTTGCTGCCTTTCTATTGTTCTTTACTGAGAAGCTGTGGCCTATTGTGCACAAGTGGACTCTAGCCCATCTGTGTGATCATCCAGAAACGGAAAATTGGCTCCCTTCCTTTGAGATGGATCCCTGAAATGAGCCGCAGCAAGTCTGGGTTATGGTAGAGAACTCAGAGAGAATTTTTACTGACAGATTGATTAAAAAACAAAGCAACTTGCCATCAAATTGATTCTGACTCACAAAACCCCACATTTGTCAGCAATGAACTGTGCTCTGTAGCATTTTCAGGGGACAATATGTTTGGAGGCATGTCACCACGTTTTTCCTCCGCAGCAGAATTGAACCTCTGACCTTTTGGTTTACATCTAAGTGCACCAACCGTGTGTACTACACAGGTGCTCTCACAGCGGTTACTAGGGTTGGCTGTAGCTTAAAAACTTGAATAGATTCATGAAGGGTCATAACTGGAGGGTCAGAACTAGAAAGAACCCTAAAAATGATCTTGTTCGATTTCCTCATCCAGGCAAGGAAACTGAAGTCCGGGCAATTCAAATAACCTCTCCAACAGCATTCATTAGTGACTGAGATTAGACAAAAACCCAGGAAACCCCATGGGGCAGTTTCTACTCTGTCCCATTGGATTGAAATGAAATGGGAGCAACTTGAGTTTTGGTTTTAAACCTGGGTAGCAATTACTTGCATATTTTACAAAGAGAGAATTTTCTCCTTTGATTTTATATACTGATTTTCAAAGATGTTCCTCAAATCTACATTTAATTTCTTTTGTCCTAAATTACTCCTGCTGTCATATTTTACAACAGTAACACAATTTTTCTTCACTTCATTTTTGGTTTTTAAAAATCATTGTATTGGGGGCTTGTACAACTCTTATCACTATCCATACATCCATCCATTGTGTCAAGCCACTTAATTTATCTTCTATTTTGCAAAAGAGTTTAGTAAGAGCTTCTTCTGTGTAAGGCACTACTTCCTGACAAATATAAATTGAAAGATTATTTCGCTGGATTAAGACTACCTACCTACTTCTAAGCAAAACTAGCCAGAATGGTGACTTTGTAGATTTTGGGTCAGAAGAGCAAAGATTGAGATGCTCCAAACTGATTTGTTTCTGGTTTAGTCTTTCTCCTGGGATGTAGCTCTTCAGGGTCCTTACCCAAAGCCTAAAGTAGCTACTAGTGAATTCCACATTGTTGGTAAGCCATGGTTCATTTTGTCCCTTTAGCTTTATCAATCAATGGAACTCTTTTCCTGGATTATCTTCTGGAATCAACAGCTGCTTGTGTTAATCTGGGTGAACTAGAGAAACAAAGTCATAGCACACATATATGTATAAGAAAGAGCTTTATATTCAAGAGCAATTGAACATTGAGGAAACATCCCAGCCCAGCCCAGATCAAATCCAAAAGTTTGATATTAACTCATACGTCTGATACCAATCTAGAAAGTCTTCTTGAGACAGCAAAACACATGTAATGATGCAAACACAGGAAGATCATAAGCCAGTGGGTTGGAAGTCTTGTGGATCCAGTGGTGTAAGCATCTCAACACTGGCAGGGGTTTTCACATGGTTCCTTCAGCTCCGAAACTCTGCCTGAGGGTAACTTCATGTGGCCTCTCCTCAGAAATGTCTTGCAAAGAGTGAGCTGAGAGAGAGTCTCCTGCTTCCATGCATGAAATACAGGACTTTCCAGAATCCTCAGGAGAAGGCCATGCCCATACAGAGGCTTCATCAGCTATATCCCAACTGACAGGCCAGACTCCACCCCTACACTCTTAATCCTCAAATTGACACAAGATTATGTAACTGCCACACTGCTTCCAAAGGGAAAAAAAATTCCAAAGATGGAGTCAACCTCTTCCATGTTTTTACCCCATAATTTTCACTACCTTGGTAACTTGCCTCTTTAATGTTTTTACCCCATAATTTTCACTGCCTTGGTAACTATCTGATGCCATCAAAGAGATTTTTCCTCATTTTCTCTATTTGTTCTCAGTGGTGAAAAGGGAGGAAATTTAGTTCAAAAGGAATACTGAAGATGCATTTATTCTTAACGTTTGGAAACAAAACAAAAATGGTATGTCATTTCAAGTGATGAAAGAAACTAGCTACCAATTCAAAGTCTTATATTTAGCAAAAAAACAAAAAAAGAATACTTTTTCCCTAAAAGTAAAGATGAAATAGAGGCATTTTCAGATAAATACAAATGAATAAGACCTGCCACAGTCAATCCATAATAAAAGAAATACTCAAGAGAGTTCTTCAAGCAGAATAAAAATGATCCCATCTGGATATGCAAGAATTCAAGATGTGAACAGCAGCAGAAGTGAGAAATTTTAGGTAGAGCTATCTAAATATCAATGATAAAAACTATGATAATATTTTACAGGATTTTAATATATGTATAATTAAAATGCATGACAACACAAAAGGCAGAAGAAAATAATTGAAGTTTAAGATACTCTGAAGTTCAGTAATTGTTTGTAAAGATGTAAAAATACTATTTTACATTAAATTCTAATAAGCCACGGGTTCATTCTGTAATTTTAAGAGCAACCATCAGTCAAAGAAAATAGCAGCAACATGCTGTTGGAAGGGAGTAAGCAAAAGATAAAAATAAATTAATGAATTCAAATGTACAAATGGAGAGAATGGAGATCACAGAAAACATAGAGAATATAGAAAACAAATAATTAAGTGACAAACATAAATCCAAATGCATCCATATGTAATCAAATTAAATGTAAACAAATTAAGTATCCACATAAATTAAAATGTTGTCAAAGTGATTTTAAAAATATATTTAATTATATGTTACTTATAAGAAACGTTAAATTCAGAACAAAAAAAAACCCCTTGAAAGTAAAGAGATAGCAACAGAGATGCCATGAAAATACAACACTAAAGAAATCTGGTATAGTTATACTGAATAAAGTAGATTTGGGGGTTAAAAAATGCTCCTAGAGATAAACATGAAGAAAAAGATACAACCATTATAAATTTGCATGTACTTCATGAAATCATTTCAAGAAATATAAAGGGTAAATTGAGAGACATAAAGGAGAAATTGACATGTTTCACAATCTTAGTGAGAAACTTTAACCCCTCAGTAACTGAGGGATAGATGGGGGGAAAATCAGCATGAATTAAGAAGTTTGACAATGTGATGAACAAAACGGAGCTATTTGATATACCTTAGTATGGAACACTGAGCCCAACAACAGCAGAATATATTTATCAAAATTGACCATATGTTGGTCAATAACACAGGTTTCATCATATTTCACAAGATTTTAATCCTTCAGACTATGCCTTATGACTGTAGGAGAATTGTGAATTAAGCTATAAAGTAAGGAAAAATATACAACCCAAACATCCCCAAATATTTGAAATAAATATTTGAAATAAAACAATGTATTTCTCAAAGCCCTATCAGTCAAAAGCTTACAATAGAAATTAAAAATTATTTCAATGAGAGATAAAGTGCAGCATATCAAAGTTTATGAAAAGAAATTGAAACAGTGGGAACTATAAAGCCTTAAAAGTACATAGAAAGGAAATGCAAAAAGATGAATAATTATAGTACATATTTTAATAAATCAAATTAAATCCGAAATTTACATAAATAGTAAAATAGAACATAATTATACAATAAAATTTACATACATAGTAAAATAGAACATTATTATACAATAGGGAAAATTATAAGGCCCAAAGTCAAATACTTGAAAATAATAAGTTGATAACACATTAACAATAGTGGTTTATAAAATTAAATGAGAGAAAGAACAAATATTAAGAATGAGAAAGGGGATAGCACTATATTGAAGGAAGAGAAAAAACGGAAGATCAGATAGTATTACGACCAATATCTAGAATGGGAATTCTAGAACCCTTAACTGTGCTTATGGGAAACTGGAAATAGATGAAGAGACAGATGTTTAAATAGACCCAGGTGATACCACATGCTTTAAAATCATGAAAGTCGTGTAGCAGGGTTGTCTCTTTTCAGCCTACTTATCCACCCTGGATGCTGACTGAATAATGTGAGAATCTGGACTCTATGAAGAAGAACATGGCATCCTGGTTTCAGGGAGACTCAATAAAAACCTAAGATATGGAGATGACACAACCTTCTTGGCAGAAAGTGATGAGAGCTTGAAGAAATCACTAATCAACACCAAAGACCACAACCTTCTGATTGGATGACACTGCTAGATAAAGAGAACAAAGGTCCTTACAACTAGACTAATAAACAACATAAAAAAAACAGAGAAAACATTAAAGTTGTCAAGGATTCAATTGAACTTAAATCCACACTCAATGCCCACTGAAGCAACAGTGAAGAAATCAAATGACATATCGCACGGGGGCAAATCTGATGCAAAAGGTTTCCTTAACGTTTTAAAAAGCAAAGACATCACTTTGAGGAGGAAGGTGCATCTAACCCAACCCATGATATGGTCCATCACCACATATGTGTGTGAAAACTGAACAATGAATTTTAAAAGACCAAAGAAGAGTGGATGCCTCTGAATTATGGGGTTGGTAAGGGATACCAAATATTCCATAGACTGCCAGAAAAACAAACAAATTTGTCACAAAAGAAGTACAGCTACAAAGCTACTTAGAAGCAAAGATGGTGAGCTGCCTGGTAAAACAGAGGCTCATCAAAACCAAGGAAAACCTTCGCTGAGATTGACACAATGGCTGAATATTGTTCGATGCTGTTGAGTTGGTTCATTTTCACAGTTGTTATGTTTGAGCCCACTGTTTCAGTCTCTGTCAGTCCATCTCTTGAAGGTCGACCTCTTTTTCACTGGTCGACCCTCTAGTTAAGAAAGCATGATATCCTTTTCCAGGGACTGGTTGCTCCTGATAACATGTCCAAAGTACGTGAGACCAAGTCTCATTCCCCTAGATTCTAAGGAGCATTCTGTCAGCACTACTGGTCCAATTATAAGAGTTTCAGTTTTCTTTACAGCATATTGTAATCTACACTGAAGGTTGTAGCCCTTGATCTTCACTAGCAAGTGCTTTAAGCTTGCCTCTCAGCAAGCAAGGATATATCATCTGCACATTGATCGTTACGTATTGCATAATAAGCCTTTCTCCATTCCTGATGCTGCATTCTTCTTCCTATAATCCATTTGCTTGGATTATAGTGGTTGTAAGTCTAGTGAAAGACTACAATCCTGACATACACCTTTCTTGATTTTAAATCACACAGCATTCCCTTGTTCTGTCAAAAAAAAACCCACAACACTGCTTCTTGGTTCATGTACAGGTCCTGCATGAAGGCAGTGAAGTGTTCTGAAATTATCGTTCTCCTCAGTGTTATCCATAGTTTATTATGATCCACAGAGTAGAATATCTTTGAAATATTTCAACAAGCTAATGAAGCACCTGAAGCACTTTTTTTATCTTTGCCAACACATTGGAAAGCCAGCTACCTGGCCAAGTGACTGGCAGAGCTCCATATCTGTAACCGTTTCAAAGAAAGAGGATTTAACAAAATGCAGAAATTATCAAACAATAGCATTCATGCCATAAGCAAGTACAATTTTGTTGAGGATAAGAGTTCCAGCAGTACATTGACAGGCAGCAGCCAAAAGCTGAAGCAGGCTTCAGAATGATGTGGCACGAGGGATACCATAACTGAGAACAGATGGCTTAACACATGAAGGCCATTTGGAGCCATAGAAGGTATCATACCCAATAAAACAGACATGGGGTAAACAATTTCGGAATGAAGCAAAGTGAGCAGAACATAAGATAGATGGAAGAAAAGAACTTTCAGGAAAGTGGATGAGAATTCCTCCTACTCTGCCTCCTCTACACAGTTCACTTTGACTGCATTCCCTTTGCCACCCCTGTAAATCCTTGTCACATTATACAGAGTCAGCAGACCACAAGAATCTGCAAATTTTGTACCACATCCTACTGCCCACACTGTCGATGGGGCATGCTAGCACAGACTAAGTGCTGTACACCTGCAGCATCTGTAGTTGCAGATATGTGCTCTCGTGTGCCCTATGTATACCCATTGCTATTTTCCCAATGATGAGGGCATGTGCTGACATGCATTGCATGAAAATAGTTTGCTGACTTCATGGCCAACAGCATGCAACCCCACAGATAAAGAGCTATCTACCAAACACTTTCTAAGCTGATGAACCAACTGCTTTGTCATTCTTTTGTTTTTCCAATCTTTTTATTATTCATGTATTTCCCTTATTCCTCTCATTATTTTTTTTGTCTGTTCCATCTGGCAGCAGGAAAGCATTAAGTCCCCACTAACGAGCCACACTTGTCACTCTGCCACCTATCATCCATAGCCAAGAGATAAGTATCACTACCTGTTTCAGTAACACTGGATCAATAAGAGAAGGTAGACAATACCTTTTCACCATGTCTGCAGCTGCTCTATATGAACAGCAAACAGAAAACTTCACTCACACTCACATTGTCACCTGTTACATCACCCAGAGAAAGGTGGGCAGAATCCTTGCTGCCAAATTAGCAATCAAAATATAATACCTACTATGCCCAACTGGATTAAGAACAACAACAAACGCTATATCTTTTGATAGCCGGGCACCGTCAGCTTTCTTCACCACCTTTGCTTATTCGCCTGCTTTGTCTTCAGTGGTTGTGTTGGGAAGGTGATCATCATAGAATGCCAATTTAATAGAAGAAAGTATTCTTCCATTGAAGACGTACTTGAGTGGAGGCCCAATGTCTTTCTGCTACCTTAATACTAAACCTATAAATATAGGCACAAATATCTATTTCCCCATCCTCATATATAAATATATTTGCATATGTACATGTCTTTATCTAGACCTCTATATATGCCCTTTGCCTCCCAGCTCTTTCCTCTATTTCACTTGACTTTCCTCCTGTCCCACTATTATGCTCAGTCCCCACCTGCGTTTCAGCAATTCGTCTTGGTTACATTACCCTTGATCATGTCCTACCAGGCCTCCTACAGCCTCCACACCACCGATTTGGATTGCTTGTTGTTCCCTTGTTCCTGTGTTTGTTAACACCACTACCTTTCCCCCAACCATCCCCCCACTAATGTCACCCCAGAACTGTCGGTCCTGTTGTTCATCCAGCCTATCTTATTTAGACAGACCTACGGAGATAATAACATGCACAAAAACAAGACAGAGCAAAACCAAGCAACAATATACAACAATAACAACAAAACAATGACAAAAGAGAAAACAAAACACAAGAAAGAAAAGCTTGTAGTTAGTTCAAGCGCCTGGGGTCTTAAAAGCTTGAAGGTAAACAAGCGGCCATCTAGCTTAGAAGCAACAAAGCCCCCATGGAAGAAGCACACCAGCCTGTGTAATCACATGGTGCCAAAGGGATCAGTTATCAGACATATAATTGTGTGCTCACCTCCCTGATACGATCGCTGAAGACAAATGGGTGCATAAGCAAATATGGCAAAGAAAGCCGATGGTGCCCGGTTATCAAAAGATATAGCGTCTGGGGTCTTAAAGGCTTGTAGGTAAACAAGCGGTATTCAAGCTCAGAAGCAGCAAAGAATACTTGGACCCCACATCAGCCTGTGCGATCACAAGGTGTCAAAGAGATCAGGTATCAGGCATCATCAGAACAAAAAACTCATTATAGTGAACAGGGGGGAGGGGGGGAAGTGCAGAGTGGAGACCCAAAGCCCATTTGTAGGCCACTGGACATCCCCTTACAGAAGGGTCTTGCAGAGGAGATGAGCCAGTCAGGGTGTGATGTAGCAACGATGAAACATACAACTTTCCTCTCGTTCCTAAATGCTTCCTCCTACTCCACTATCATGATCCCAATTCTACCTTACAAATCTGCCTGGACCAGAGGATGTACACTGGTACAAATAGGAACTGGAAACACTGGGAAGCCAGGGAGGGTGATCCCTTCAGGACTAGTGGTGTGAGTAGTATACTGGGAGGGTAGTGGGAGGGTGGGCTGGAAAGGGGGAACTGATTACAAGGATCTACATGTGACCTTCTCCCTGAGGGATGGACAACAGAAAAGTGGGTGAAGGGAGATGTCAGACAGGGAAAAATATGACAAAATAATAATTTATAAAACATCAAAGGTTCATGGGGGGGGAAGGGAAAATGAGGAACTGATGCCAGGGCTTAGGTGGAGAGCAAATGTTTTGAGAATGATGAGGGCCATGAATGTACAAATGTGCTTTACACAATTGATGTATTTATGGATTGTGATAAGAGATGTATGAGCCCCTAATAGAACTATTAAAAAAAAAGAACAACAACAAAATGAACAAAAAAGTCCAATAACAGCAAAATGTCTCAGACACAGAGACAATTTCAAAACAAACAACAAACAGAAAAAGGCTGCTAAAGCAATTGTTCAAAATAAAGAAAAAGGAAAACATCTTGAAGAAGAAATGGTAATGGAACAATTCAATCAGGAATTGAAAAGACTTAGGACCCTCCAAGGGATCCAGGAAATCACAAACAAAATCAGTGAAAACACAGATAATATTCTTGCATTCAGGAAAACAGTGCAGTTGCAAATGACAAAATAGAAAGACAATTAGATAACCTGGCATTCTGTGATGCTCACCTTCCCTACACCATTGATGAAGACAAAGTGGGTGTATAAGCAGATGTGGTGAAGAAAGCTGATGGTGCCCGGCTATCGAGAGATATAGCATCTGGAATCTAAAAGGGTTGAAGCTAAACAAGAAGCCACCTAGCTGAGAATCAACAAAGTCCACTTTGAATAAGAGCACCAGCCTGTGTAATCATGAGGTGGGATCAGGTATCAGGCATCAAAAACCCAGAACAAACAATCATATCGATGCAAATGAGGGACTGGGTGGAGTGGAGATCCAAAGCCCATCTGTAGACAGCCGGACATGCCCTCACAGAAGGATCACAAAGAAGAGACGAGCCAGTCAGGATACAGTATAGCACTGATGAAACATACAACTTTCCTCTAGTTCTTTAATGTCCCGTCCCCCTCCCCCCCTCCCCACTATCATGATCCCAATTCTACCTTACAAATCCTGCTACACCAGAGCATGTAGACTGGTACAGATAAGAGCTCACAACACAGGGAATCCAGGACACATAAACCCGTCAGGACCAATAAAGAGAATAGTAGTCCCAGGAGGTTAGGGGGAAGGTAAGGAGAGAAGGTGGAACCAATCACAATGATCAATGGATTAACGCCCCCAAGGGAGACAAACAACAGAAAAGTGAAAGGAGACAGCAGGTGGTGTAAGACATGAAAAAAAATTACAAATTATCAAGGGTTCATGAGAGAGAGAGAGAGAGAGAGAGAGAGAGGAAGAGGGAGAAAAAAAATGAGGAGCTGTTACCAAGGGCTCAAGTGGAAGGAAAATGTTTTGAAAATGATGATGGCAACATATGTACAAATGCGCTTGACACAATAGACATATGTATGGATTGTTATAAGAACTATAGGAGACCCCAATAAAGTAATTTCTTTAAAAGACAATTAGAAACCAATAAAAACCAAACAAACAAATTACAATTAAAGATCCAAAAGATTAACACTGACATTTCTCACTGGAAGGATAATGGAGTAGAAGTGAATGGCAAATTAGAGGACAAATTGCTGACCTAAGTTTGTTGAGGAAATATCAGAAGAGAGAAAGCCTAAGAACTATATGGGACATAATAAAGAGGAAACCTGTATTTATGATTGGAATTATTGAACAAGGGGAGGTTAAAATTTTTTTAAATAGACAGTACTATTGATTTGATGGCAGAAACCATCTCTACTATAGTGTAAATATATCTATGTACAATAGAAGACAATACATCCACCCAAGGAGCTTAATGAACCCCATATATGGTAGACAATAAAAGAAAGTCACCAAGACATTGCATAATCAAACTTTCAAAATTCAAGGAAAAGAAAGAATACTGATTGTTGAGGGGAAATGAAGTGTTATCTACAAAGCCAAACTGTTGCAGTTACATAATCTCCTGTCAGCTTGTGAAGGGGTGGAGTCTAGCCTGTCAATGAGGTCGCAGCTTGATGACTTACTTCATTTGGAGGAGCAAAGGAAATTAATAGCTCACTGGAGGCTAGATAAACCCACTGCTTGTCTCCCTGAGAGAGATTCCTTTTGACAAGCCACATGGAGCCAAGTTGATGAAGCCCAAACCCTGGAGCTGGAGGAGCCATGTGAGACCCATGCCAACGCTGAGATGCTTTCACCACCACTGAAGCAACAAAACTTTCCAGCCGCTGACCTGTGATCTTCCTATATTTAGCATCATTGGATGTGCTGTGTGAGTCTGAAGAGGAATTTGTGAGTCCGAAGAGGAATTTATAGACTAGTAACGGATTTATGGACTTGAATTACACTGGGCTGGGATGTTTTATTCATATACAATTACTCTTTAATATAAAGTTCTCTCTTATACCCATATGAGTCACCCTGGATTTGTTTCTCTAGTTTACCCGGACTAACACAGAA
Organism: Tenrec ecaudatus; assembly: GCF_050624435.1. Taxonomy (NCBI): domain Eukaryota; kingdom Metazoa; phylum Chordata; class Mammalia; order Afrosoricida; family Tenrecidae; genus Tenrec; species Tenrec ecaudatus. The sequence goes on along the minus strand of NC_134530.1, from coordinate 298,088,302 downwards.
ACCAACAAGGTGAAGTTCTGGTTTCTCAGTAGCAAACATGCAGGTAGCAAGGCAGTAGGATGACATTGAAAACACCAGAAAGAAAAATAAAATTACCAGCCAAGGATTACATATTCAGCAATACTGTCCCTCAAATATAATGGCAAATTTAGGGTATTCCCAGGTAAACCCAAATTAAGGTAATTTGTAAAAATCAGATTAACCTTATAGGAAATGCCAAATCCCAGGAGTCCCTTTAGACAGCCAACATGTCAAACAACAATTGAAGATGAAAACATCTAACATCATCGCTCAGAATCCAATCCAGGAAAAGAATGAGATGGATTAAATGTGTATTAATTGTTGAATATAAAACTGATGATCTTCCCTGTAAAAAATTTACTCAATTCACAGTAATAATTTTTTAGAAGAATTTTCAAAAGTGAAATATTTACAAGGCCAAAAACTGGAAGTCAGGAATTTTGACCCATGAATGATGACAACGACAAAGCAAAACGAGGGAGTGGATTACGGTATAATTAAAGAACTCTCAAATGGAGATGAAGTCAGGATATATCAAGATGGAACAAACTTTTAAACTTAAAAAGATAAAAATAAACTTCAGGGTAACCACAAAAAGTCTTAATTAACCCTCAAAGCAAACCAAGAAAGAAGAAACTTATAAAGACTCAGTTAGAATGAGATTAACAGTGTGTTAGTCTGGGTGGACAAGAGAAACAAATCCAGAGACATTCATATGTGTGTGAGAAAGAGCTTCATATTAAAGAGTAATTGTATATTAAGACAACATCCCAGTCCAGTGCAGGCCAGTTATAAGTCCATAAATCCAATATTAGCACCTATGTCTGATACCCGTCTATAAATTCCTCTTCAGACTCACACAACACATGCAATGACATATTAATCCCACATGTTTCTACTGGCCAGGCTGGCACAATAAACGTAAGTATCACAAACAGCAATGGAGTAAAATGAAAAGAAAATCAGATAATAAAATGAACTCAGTGCAGAAATATAAATAGAACAAAGAAACTGTTAGCTCCATAGTATAAAACACAACAGAATAACAGCAATACATTTGTATCTATCAATAATTACACAGAATGTGAATGGATGAAATATATTGGTCAAGATATAGAAAGTAACAGAAAAGATAATGGGACCCATAAATATTCTGCCCATACAGAGATAAAAATAAACTAAAAATTGAATGATAGGAAAAAATACATAAAGCAAATGGCAACCAATGTATAACAATTGTGGAAATATTAATTTCTAATAATATAAACTTCCAGGCAAAATGACCATAAGGGGAAAGAAGAGGCATTATATAATGATTACACAATTAATCTAGCAAGAAGGTATAACCATAATAAGTATCTATGCACCCCAATAGAACCCCCACATATATTCACTAGCAGAATTGAAAAGAAAAATAAAAAGCTTCATAATAGTAGTGGGAAACTTAAAGATACCACATTCATGGAAGACAGAATAACTAGAAAGAAAGAAAGAAACTCAACAACCCTACAAAAGAAAGAAACTTAACAACTCTAAATAACACAATCAACCAACTTCACCCAACAAAAAGATAGATCACATTCTTTACCAGTTAACATGTGAGATTCATACTACATTTTCAAAGATGGTTCAACATTATAAAAATGATCAACATAACCCACCACGTAAATAAACAAGAAAACATGATCATATCAATTGCTGCAGAAAAGTTATCTAATAAAATCTGACACCTATTCCTGATAAAAATTTGCAGCAAAATAGATAGAAGGGAAAGTCCTAAACATAATTAAGGATATATACACAAAATTAATGGCCAGTAGTTTTTTCTTTCCTATGTGAAGGCCGATCTTTATTTCGATACAGAGACTGAATCCATGTGACAGCCTTCTACCTTATCTCTGAACAGACACTTGGCAGCTCCCCACCACTTGCCCTGATACCACAGGCCTGTGGTGGCTAAGGCACAGATGCAAGGTACCAAGAGTCAAGTCGAAAGGGATGACTGGCTGGGACGAGGTGTACAGATGCCTGGGTCATTAGGGTCAGCCCAAGAGTCCACACAATTGAGTCAGTGAGTGATCTTGGAACTTTTGACCAGCCTAGGGCAGGGAGGGTGACAGACAGTGCAGGAGCACCGCAGATAACCAGAAGCTCAAATTCTGTGGGTGGGCCTCACTCAGGACTATCTCCCTCCCATGATGGGTCAAGGCTACAGTCACCAGCAGTGGAGAAGAAAGGTGTTTCCCTGCCTGGCTTCTAGGAGCCCCCGAATGTCCCTTTCATATTTGAACGGTGGACAAGGCCAAGGTCCAGGGCTTTTCCAGGACCAGAGATCAAGGCCTACCTGGGACCCTGGGCATGTGAAAGGCCATGGCCTGGGTGAGCCCATGGAGACCACAGCCCCAACAGGACCCAACTCAGCCTCCTGCCCGCATCCCAGCTGGGTTCTGTCCACAGTGGAGACTCTTTGATCTTTCTCCAAGACCCCTATCCTGGCCTGACTCCTACTTGGGGCCTCAGCTCCTGGGGCTTCCAGCATGGCCCCACCCTCATCCTTGACCCCCAGTATTATTTTCAAGAAGAGAAAGCATTCCCTTTGAGAATGGGAACCTGACATGGATGCTCTCTGTACCCACTCCTTTTCAGTATTACACTGTAACCCCTACCCAGAGTAATAAGGCCAAAAAAAGGGGGGGGGGAGAAATTAAAGGTACACAGATGGTTAAGGAAAAGGAAAACTATCACTAATTACAGATAAAAAGATTTTATCCATAGAAATTCCAGAAAGTTAGCAAACAAACAAACAAACACTAGAATAGAAAATTTGGCAAAATGGCATGGTACAAAGTCAACATGAGAAATTTAGTTGAATTCCTCTGTATCAGGGGTTCTCAACCTATAGGTCTCAACCCCTTTGGGGGTCGAATGACCCTTTCACATGGTTGCCTGATTCATAACAGCAGCAAAATTACAGTCATGAAGTATCAACTAAAATAATTTTATGGTTGGGGGTCACCACAACATGAGACACTGTATTAAAGGGTCACGGCATTAGGAAGCTTGAGAACCATTATTCTGCATTAACAAACAAAACTCTGAAAAGGGATATACCATTCACAACAGCTACCAAAAAGGTACAATGTTAAGAAGAAACCTAACCAAATACATGAGACTTATACAAAGAAAACTTCAAAACTCTACTGCAAGAAAGCAAATGAAATTTATATAAAAGGGAGGACGGGTCATGGTCATGGATAGGAAGACTTAACATTACACAAATATCTGTACTACACAAAGCAATCTACATATATTACGCAACTCTGATCCAGATCTCATTAGCATTCTTAAAGAGATGGAAAACCCAATCACCAACCTGGTATGAAAATGCAAGAGACATTGCAAGGCAGATGCTGAAACTGCTAGAAGAGACTGGCAATTAATTCTTGAGTTTTACACATCAGACCTTATAAGGAAATTCTCTGTGGCAGCTGATGTTTCTAGACATGGATATAGTTCCGCATCCAGTTACAAGTGTACTCTCTAAGGGGCAGTGCGCTATGTACCTGGAAATGATGAGAAGAAAATAAAGACTTTCCATCTCTGAATTTAGAGTTCGATTTTGAGGATCACATAGCAAATGGCTGTGAACAAAAAGAGTGAAGTTTGAATGAGAATAGTTAAAACTCTTGGAGACGTTGATCTTGGCCCAACAGAAAAGTGAGTGAGAATTTACTCAGATCCCAGTGGTCTTGTGGAGGAAGACGTGGAGGCCCATTTGCAGTTCCAGGTTCTTCCTTCCAGCTTGATCAGACCCAAGGTGAAAAATCCTGAGGAAATTCAATGGTTTTCAGACAAATTTTCATTTAATTTAAAGGGCCCAAACTTGAATAACCTGTGAACGTAATCCTCTTTTGTGGACACTGCAGTGAGTTTTCTCAATTTTAAAGACGTGAGGTAAGAAGCATTGAAGATGGGGCCACAAGTGGGTTTTTTCCTAGACATTGTCATTTTTAAATTAGAAGATTCTCGAGCCAGCACAGGTGCAACAAGCAGTAAAGAAACCCGGGACAATCTCTACGCCCAACAAAAGGTTATCATTGTAGCAAAGGCCTTTGGTTAATATGCCATAAATCTTGTAAACATTGACCTCTGAGATGGAGATGGGGTTCCTCAGGCATTCACTAGAAGGAGCCCTCATGGGCTTTACTGGTGAGCAGGTGATCCACCTTGATCAGATTGCTACCTTCCAGGAGCAGTTTCCTCTTTCTCGTGAAAACATTAAATGGGCTGAAGAATTGATTGCTGCCTTTCAGGAACATCAACAATTAGGAAAGGGAGCCTTCTCTTTCCAAGACAGTATGATCACCATACCACTGCAGAAGCAGGCCTTGAACACTGTTACATTTGCCACGGCCATCAAATGAAAATGACGTGTTAAATGAAGTTTTCTTCAGGTGGGCTGAACACATACAGTTGATTTTTTTAAAAGAAGAGTCAAAATACTCAAGGCAACGTATCTTACTTACAGTGTATGTTAATTTAACACAATTTGTTGTTGCTGTTCTCTGACTGACTCAGTTATTCCTCTAAAAATGAACTTTATCCCCTTTGGCTCCAAAATAAAGGAAAGGAAAGTGACCCTGGATAAGCAAAGCACTACTGAAGAAGAACAAAGTAGGAGACCTCACACTTCCTAATCTCACAACCTATTCAACAGCCACGGTGAAGTCCAAGCAGTTGGCTCCTGCAACAATGAAAAACACAAACCAATGGAACAGAACTGAAAAGCCTCATCTACCTACAGACAGGTTATCTTTGATAAATGGCTGAAATCCATTAAGTGGAGAAGAGACAGTCTCTTTAACAAGTGGTTAAAATGCTGGCAAAACTGAAGGAAAATGAAATCAGATCTGTAAATTAACCAGGTACAAAACCCAAATCAAGATGGAGCAAAGTGTGAACTCCATCAACTATAAAGATCATGAAAGAAAAAAATAAAAGATAAATGTAGCTTCTATAAAGTATGGCATAAAGAGCCTGGGAATCCAATGTGTTGAACTGCAAAGTCAGTAATTAGAGCCTGCCAGGTGGAAAGAGGTGGCTATCTGAGCTTGTGATAGTTCATAGTCTAAGGAGCAGTTATATACCCAATTCTTCAGTGTCCCTGTTAGTCAGTAATTGAGTTGATAGCAGTAAATCGGATTTAATTTATAGCATAAGTAGTATATCAAACATAACCAAAAATGCACAAGCAGCAGACTATGAAATAGACCTCCTAAAAATTAAGCTTGCATGTGCATCAAAATATTTCTTCTGAAGATTAAAAAAGAGAACCTGCAAATGGGGATTCAATTTTGACAACGGCATATCTAAGAAGTGACTAAGGCCTAATATTTCTAGAAAGTTTTCATACTTCAATAACGAAAAAGAAAGTAATCCAAGTAAGACTATGGCAGGAGGCATGAATAAATACTCCATCAAAGAAGATATTCCAGGGACCAGTAATCACATGAAGAAATGCTTTCAATCATTATCCACTAGAGAGGGAGATGTAAATCCAAACAATGAGCTATCATCTCAACCCCACAAAACCAGCAAAGATCAGTAAGCCTACAAGTGCTGGTGTCAGTGTGGAGGAAACGGAGCCCTCATAACTTGCTAGTGGGGCTGTAAGCTGGTACAGCCACGGTAGAAAATGCTTGTAGAGATACAGTTATTTTCCTGTCACTGGTAGCATTGTACTTCAGGATAGATCTTTAAGTCCTTTTTGAAAATGAAGTTTATGCCATGCCTCTTCATTTGACCAGTTCCTTCTTCTAATGTGCTTTTTAAAAAAAAGTTTTAAAATAATAATTTCTAACTTATGGATGGTTGGTGAGGGAGGTAGGGGGGAAATGAGAGCTGATACCAAGGGCTCAAGTAGAAAGAAAATGTTTTGGAAATGATGATGGCAACACATGTACAAATGTGCTTGACCCATGGAGTAAATGAATGGATTGTGATAAGAGTTGTATTAGTCCTCAGTAAAATGATTTTTACAAAGTTTTATTGGGACAAAATCCAAATATCATACAGTTCAATCGTTCAGTCATATCAAGAAGAGTTGTACCCAAACCCAGCCCCTGAAGAATGCACTTCACAGAACAGCACTGAAGCTACAGCTCAGGAAGAGGGGTGCATCTGATCAGAGCACACAGGAGCAAATGAAGAGGGAAGGGCAGAGAGTGGAGCACATTAAGGTCCACCAAGTCCAAGGGCGATATTAATGCTCAGAGTTGCCAACTCACAATCAATTTTAGAGCACTTTTTCTTGTACTCCTTGTTATTAGCTCTCCATTTTCCCTCAACCTCTCCTGCCATACCCCCAAGGAACCATTAACCCACTTGCCATCTCTATAGATTCACCCATCTGGGGTTTCTATTAAAACAAAAACAAAAAAATCCACATGCAAAATCAAAGCAAAGAGTCAAAAAAAGCTTAATAACAATAAGGAAAATCCCTAGTTAAAAAGAAAACAGAACATATTAAAAACTAGAGCAACTTTAAAATGGGTATTACTCATTTCCCTTTTGGCCCCTTTCCAATGCCCCCTGTATGATAGCAAGGCAATTCAACATCCCTGGTCTACGCTCAGAGGGGATTCACCAGAGGCTTCACCCTCACTTGTTTTTTAACTGCTAAAACTTTTAGATTTGTTAAAAATGGGTTCAAATCAGATGTTATATTTTCATCTGCCATAATCATATCTATAATTCTTTTTGTCTGATGACCAGACTATTTGAATCCCTCAACTAGAGTCAGAAGGAAATGATGGAAGTTGTAATCTATGTGGTTTGGGGGCTGCCACTGTCACTCTTGGCCCTCTACAAACCAGGAGCTCACAATTTAAATTCTGATGCCATTTCCTCCTTCAGATTTGGATTACGCTATTTATGATCCTTGGGTCCCACAGACTGGCGTGCTTCTTCCATGTCGCCTTTGTTGATGCCTCACTGAAATGGCTGCTTGTTTGAGGATAAGCCTTTAACCTGCCCCAGATGTATTTTTGGTCTCATAGCTGGGCACTATCAAGTTTCTTCACTACATTTTGTTGTAACACCCATATCTCCACTGATCTCTGCATGAGAGTATGTATCAAGCAGGACCATGTCATAAGAACTAATTGTTCTTAGATTGAAGCTAGAATTAAGTGGGAGTCAAAAATCCATTCATACATCTGTGGTTTATATATGCCTCTGGTTCACCTTAGAGGCACCATTGCCATTTTATGTTAGAGAGCATTATCAATCAACTCCCTGGTGCATAAGTTCATTCTGTTGGTAGTGTCATTAATTTAGCCAATGGTAAAGAATTTAAAACACAGTTGATAAGAGGCGATTATACAAATGTAGGCTCGTTATAAATCACAAGACATGAATTATTGACATATCCACCTAGATTCTAGGTCCTACAGGGACCCTGCTGGTTTGGACATAGCTTCTAGAATCATAGCAACACTCAAGCCACAATACAGCACACCGAACTGACAGACAAGCATTGGAAAGTAGCCATATGGCCCAGCAAGTCCATCTTTGATATAAACCCCAAATCTTCAAAGCAGAGACTCAGATAGTTATATATCACTATAACAGATATTTATATATCAGTGTTCATGGAAGCATTGTTCACAACGTCCGTAAGTTAGAATGAACCCACATGTCCATCAATGAGTGAATGGATAAGCAAAATGTGGATTGACCATACAATGGAATATTATTTAACTATAAAAAGAAATGAAGTTTTGGTACATGTTACAATCACTGACAAAGGTACCTCAGAAGCACAAGAATAAATATTGTATATGTCCACTTACACAAAATCACTTAATCTCTCCCCCTCTATCCATCCCGTCCCCCTTCCCTCCCCTTCTCTCTTTCTTCTGTTGACTTCTGAGACTTTGACTCAGAAAATGTAAAGCCTTGAGTGGGTTTCAAGCTGCTGACCTTGCCATTAGCGGTCCAATATATAACCTCTATGCCACCTTCACTCTTCTGAAATAATAGCCAAAGTCACAGAAACAAACATTTATTATTAATTATCAGGGGGTGAGGAGACAGGGAAAGTGGCAAGTTATTCCTCAAGGATATGAAATTTCTGTATAGGATGATGAAAATCATTTGGACATAAATAATGGTTGCACAATATGGTGACTGCAATTAATATCACTGATTTGTAACTCTAAAATGGGCAAAATGGTAAATGCTTTCTAATACAGTCATGCCTCTGTGTCTGCAGGAGACTGGTTCCAGGACCCTCTATGGTTCCCCCAAATTAGAGGATACTGATGTATTAAATGGAACAGTATATGCATCTAACCTGCATACATTCTCCCATATACTTGAAATCATCTCTAGATTACTTATAAAGTCTAAACATAAAGGCTCTGTAAATAACACTTGCCCTCCCTCTTAGTCTTTGACGGATTGTGGCTTTGACCACTTAATTGCGCTTACCCCAAAACCTTGGATCATTTCAATCCATGCTTGGTTGAATTAATGCATACACAACCAGTGGGTATGGAGGCCCAATTATTTATATATATATCCATAATATAACTTTTTGAAAGCACATACATGAATATACACAGCAGCTGTGCATTTAATCATTAAACACTAGATGAGTTCATCAATGGAAGAATGGACAAATCACTTGTTATACATTGCAGTTAAATAATAAAATATCGAATAGAATTCCAAACATTACTACAGTGAGCTATTAAAGCATCAACTACAGGGTGGATTTCATCAATGAATCCTTGGCTATGTAATTCAGGCAACCCCAAAATACATACTGTATGGTTCTCTTAAAAAAAATTAACAGGTAAAACAAATTTATAGTGTTAGAAGTTAAGTTAAGCCTGCAGGAGTGGTGACTGGTAATAACTAGTAATAAGGTTGGGCCCTCAGCGTGGTAGTAGACTTATACTTCATCATCACTGTGGTAATTCACATAAGTGATTCACTTTAAAATATATACATATATTCATATGTCCACTTGTTATTTGTATGCCTCTTGACATAACCTTGCATTTTAACACGATGTTTATAAACAATAGACTGCTAAATCCAGTGAATAATATTAAAATAATTTTGTTGTGAATGATGATAACATACACAGCAAAAGCACCTGCCGATTAAAATGTCCACATGCATGTGCCAGTGGCATGGATTACATTATTCAAACTGTACAACTGTTCTCACCCTCACTTTCTGAGTTGTTCTTCCCCCACGAACATCAACTCGCTGCCTTATGGGTCTTAGCTAGCTTGTGAGCAGCACTTGCCAGTTTGCTGCCGTAGAGATGGTTTTTGAAGAAGAAAATAATGCTCCAAGCAGATGTTCTTTAATACCTAATTGAAGTTATTGTTTAATTTTAGGAAGATCTGTGATGAATTTTTAATCCTTGTTCTAATTGACCTCTTAGTAATGTTTGGTAATAGAGCGGTACCTGGGAAGGTGAGCAATTGTAGCATAATTTAAAATAAAGATGATGCTCTCACAGAAGCATAATAAAATACTGGTGCTCCCTACAGTCATCACTAGACAATGTAACACACTATTTTCCTTCCCCATTTTTTTCTATAGTTCCCACTTGTGGACATTAAAGCCTATAGATTAACTGATGGTGAAATCCATATTCTGCCTAGTAACAAGGGCAACCGGGATGCTCCTTAGGAGCTATGGTGACAAGCCTCTGCCTCACATAACTTAGACATGCTCTCAGGAGGGAGCATTTCCCCAGAACAGGACATTGTGCTAGATAGAGGGTCAGTGAAAGCGAGGACCCTCAGCAAGATGGACTGGCACAGTGGCCGCAACATGGGTCGGAGCACAGCAGGGACAATGAGGACACCGCAGGGTTGGGTTGGGTTTCAATTCCTGTCAAGGATTACAGCCTTGGAAATTCTCAAAGGCAGTTCTATCCTGCCCTACAGGGTCGCGATGAGTCAGAACCAACTTATGGCAGTGAGTTTGATTTGGCATAGAAAATAAAAGATGTAGACTGTGTGTCTGAGCCCAAGTTTAGAATAATGCTCTCCCGTACTTAAATTTTCTCGGGCATTTGAAAATACATTTTACCACAGCTGTACCAGCAGGATGAACATCTTTCCTCCGTTTTGCTCCTTGGGATTTTAGACAAGTTTTCTGGTTTGCTTTTAGTTACAAGGAAAACCTTTGCTATTTCCAGCTTTAATCAGGATGCTCTCTTAATGAGGTTCCACTTTTTCTGTCATAATATCCTTTCAATACATTCTTTACATTGTCTTTTGTCCTTTTAATAATTTAAATATTTTCCAATTATATTAGATATAATATTTCCAATTATCTTTGATGACTATCCAGAATTTTCCCTTGCATAAGTCCAAGATCATATAAGGAAAGAGGAGGACTGCCCCTCTCATTCTTCTATCCTAATTCAGCTTTAACCCCCTGTGCAGTGCTGCGGGCCTGCTTTTATCTTAATTCAACTTTAACCCCCTGTGCAGTGCTGCGGGCCTGCTTCTATACCAATTCAGCTTTAACCCTCTGTGCTGTGCCGCGGGCCTGTTTGGGGGGTCTGGTATCTTCTTGGGAGATTTCTCGGGTCTTTACTACACCTCCAGCTTTGGCTTTCTTCTCTATTTCTGGACCTAAGTATTCCCTTTGCTACTGAGCTAGACAACACATTATATTTAGTGGCATTTTGTGTTATTTAATATTGTATATATAGGAGCCCAGAGAGCCTAAGTGGCTCTGTCGCGTAAGGTATGAACTGCTAACCCCAAGGTTAGCAGTTCAAACCCGCCAGGCACTCTTTGGGAGAAAGATGAGCCTATAGGCTCTTGTAAAGATGTATAGCCTCAGAAGCCCTATACAGAGATGTTGTGAGTCTAGACTCCATAGGTGTGAGTAAAAGAACCTTGGTGGTACAAATGGTTAAGCCCTTGAAAGTAAACCAAAAGGTTGGTGGTTCAGACCTCCAGAGAAAGATGGAGTTAACTCTTTCTACAAAGGTTGATAGCCTGGAAAATCCAATGGGGCCAGTTCTCCTCTATCCTATTAAAAAATAAAGCAAAATCCCACTGTCATTGAATGGATTCCAACTCATAATGACCTGATAGAACTGGTTCTGTGAGTTCCCAACAGAACTGTAATTTTTATAGGATTAATAAGCCTCATCTTTCTCCTCCTCTATCCTATAGGACCACTGCAAGTCACAATTGACTTGATGTCAATAACTTTTTAGTATCATGTGGAAGTTACAAATCCTATTCAAATCTACTGTCTATGGATAAAGAGCTCAGCTCTGCCCCTGATTGGCTGTGTAACTATTTTCAAGTTATTTTCCTCGTTAAGCCTCAGCTTTCTCATCTATAAAATGAGAGGGATAACACATAACCAAATGATTGTTCATCATACACAGTGTACGTTGGAATCAACTCAATGGCAGTGAGTTTGAGTTTCTTCAATATGAATGTGATGAGGGCGCAAGGACTTGATTAAAATGGAGTACCTGGAACATGTGGCACATAGTTATTAGCTATTGTTGTTGTTGTTGTTGTTGTTGTTTTTCTTCTTATCGTCCTCCTCCCAGGCATTCCCATGCTTATCTACCCAAAGCAGTGCTCTTCTTAATTGGAGGCACCACAATGTCTTTTAATCCCAAGGGAGTATCACCCTACCATCTGTCACCATACCAGACTCCCTCCTTTCTAGCTTAGGTAGACTTAGGAGATGAAAATCAACTTTAAATGTAGTCTGTGTAAACTATAATTAGGAAGACTATAGCGTTTCAAAGGAACTCACTTCTGAATTGGTTGTAAATACCTCTTATTGTTGACATTTACTCACTTTTGAATGATCGGAAACACGATGCCTTTGCATCACGGCAAATCATTGAGAGACTGTCAGCTGCATATTAATGGCACCACCCAGGGCTCCGCTCTGAAAGACATACTACTTGAGTTGAATACCTGGTTGTAAATGCCCTCCAGTTAGTGGTCCTCACACTTGAAGCCCAAGGGAGGAGGAACAAAGTGGAAGGTCCTGAGCGAGGCTTAGTAGCAGGGTCAAATAAATATCTCCTTGACATTCTCTGCTCTCTGACATGATAGGCATATGGTGTCGATCAATAAATAAAGAGGGTATAATTACGTCGAGGCTGGCGCATTCAGGGCTTGGTAACATTTGGTGAGCTGGCAAGCTCTCTGCTTTGCTCTTTTTCTTGGCAGGTGGAATAAAATAAAATGTCTCCATAAAAATCTATTCATAGAACACGATAGTCTCTAGTTGTCTTTAGTTTTCCAAACAAACAGTGGGTCATGCTTTAATTTGTGTCCATAGATGTTTGTTAATATATTATTTAAACTACCCTTCTAGGTAATCACAATCACTCCTTAGAGCTTTAAATATATGACTTCTTAAAAATATCCCCAGCCCTATAGGCAGGCTTTCCTTGGCCAGACTAATAAATACCTCGTATTCGACACAACTATGTTGCTCTGGTGGTGGAGCCCTTTACAGGTTAGGCTGCTAACTGCAAGGTTAACAGTTTGAACTCAGCAGCTGCTCTTCTGAAAGAGGATGAGGCTTTCTCTTCCAGCAAAGAGTTACAGCTGCCGAAATACACAGGGCGTTTTCTATTCTGCATCACTATGAGTCAGAATCGACTCGATGGAAAGCAGTGCTTGAAGTTTTTATATTTTTAAATACATTGCTTGCATACTTTGTATATGTTAGGAGGAGAGACTGGAATCTGGAAATCGCCATCATCTTTGGTAAAGCAGAAAGTCAGCCAAAAAGGAGGAAAGTCCATAATAAGGAGTGTTAAGACAGTGAATGCAACAATCGGCTCAACACTTGGGAAGATGGCGCAGGACAAGCCTGTGCTTCCTGCTGGTCTCCTAGGGTTGCTTGAGTTGGAGCCAACTCAATAGCGACTAACAGCATCAAGAGAACATTGCGAGGAGCCCTCACGATCCAGTGGCTTAAGTGTTGGGCTGCTAATTAAACGGCAGGCAGTGTCTGTTGTTGTTTCATGACAATCCATGCATCCATTGTGCCAAGCACATTTGTACATATGTTCCCATCATCCTTTACAAACATTTTCTTTTGACTGGGGCCCTTGGTATTAGCTCCTCATTTTTCCCCTCCCTCCCCTCCTCTCCTACCCTCATGAACCCTTGATAAATTATTATTATTTTCATGTCTTACACCATCCGTTTTCCCCCTTCCCCCTTGTTTCCGTTGTTCATCACCCTGGGGCGGGGGGGTTAATAGGTTGATCACCGCGATCTTTTCCCCGTTTCGCCCCCTACCTTCCAATTACCCTCATGGTATTACTACTCCCATTATTGTTCCTGAGGGGCTTATATATTTTGGATTCTGCATGTCAAGAGTGCTTATCTCAGTGGTTCTCAACTTGTGGGTCGTGACCCCTTTGGGGGGGGTCGAGCAACTGTTTCACAGAGGTCGGCTAATTCATAATAGTAGCAAAATTACAGTTATGAAGTAACAACAAAAATAATTTTATGGTTGGGGGCTCACCACAACATGAGCAACTATATTAAAGGGTCATGGCATTAGGTAGGTTGAGAACCACTGTCTTATCTGTACCAGTGTGCATATTCCAGCCCAGCTGGATTTGTAACTAGAGTCATGATAGCGCGGGAGCGGGGGGAGCATTAAAGAACTAGAGGAATGTTGTGTGTTTTGTTGGTGCCATAGTGCACCCTGGCTGGCTCGTCCCTTCCTTGTGACCCTTATGTGAGGGAATGTCCAATTGTCTACAGATGAGCTTTGGGTCTGCATTCTGACCCCCCTCATTTGCACTGATGTGATTGTTTGTTTGGGTCTTCTGATGCCTGATATCTGGTCCCATTGACACCCTGTGGTCACAGAGGCTGGTGTGTTCTTCCATGTGGACTTTGTTGCTTCCCTGCTAGATGGCCACTTGTTTATCTTCAAGCCTTTAAGACCCCATTTGCTGTATCTGTCAATCACCGGGCAAAAGGGTAGACAGTTTCAATGAGCTGTCTGCTCCTGTAAAGATTTATAATCTCTATCTCTCTCCTATAGGGTTGCTGGAAGTCATAGTGGCCTCAATGATGCAGTGAATGATTATTGCTCTGGGGGAAAGAAGATGCTTCCTGCTCCCACTGAGATTTGTAGCTTTGGAAACACCGTATAGCGGCCCTATTCAACCCTAGAGGATCACTATGAGTCAAAATCAACATGATGGCAGTGGGCTTTAGTTTGGATGTTCCTCACAGCTGCGTGGTATTTAAGAAATATTCATAAGTGGTGATTTCTAACCGCAGCCAGTAAGTGTCGGAGCTGGATTAAAACCCAGGCAGCTTGATGGCATGGTCGCTCATCTTCAGGTGCCCATTCTACTGCAGTTTTAGTACCAGGCAGTTGATGGCATGGTCGCTCATCTTCAGGTGCCCATTCTACTGCAGTTTTAGTACCAGGCAGTTGATGGCATGGTCGCTCATCTTCAGGTGCCCATTCTACTGCAGTTTTAGTACCAGGCAGTTGATGGCATGGTCGCTCATCTTCAGGTGCCCATTCTACTGCAGTTTTAGTACCAGGCAGTTGATGGCATGGTCGCTCATCTTCAGGTGCCCATTCTACTGCAGTGTTAGTAGAAGTTACTGTCCCTGCACAGAGACCAACCTAAAAGTCCGTTGAAAAGCCATTGGTAGAAAAATCACCACCAAGCATTTTTAACATACAATGGTTGTATTTAATTTTTCAGTTTAACCTTCCACCTAACTCCTTACACTTGGCTGTGCCTCATTTTGAGCTCGTTGAAGAAAACTCAATCCTCCATCAGGGAAATATTTAAGCCAGTCTACTCCCAGTATGTAATGTAGGGGACAGTGAAAGGAGAAAGGCCCTCAACGAGATGGATGGACATAGTGGCTGCAACAATGGGCTCAAGCATGGGGATAATTGTGAAGGTGAGGCAGGACCTGGCAGTGTTTCGTTCTCCTGTGCGTACGGTGACTGTGGGTCAGAGCTGAATCGATGGCCCCTAACAACAACTCCCAGTGAAATGCTTGGCACCATTGAGCACGAGCTAAAGAACCGCTCACTGGTTCCATAGGCAATTCCAAAGAAGGAAGTCTGACGTGTCAGTAATGGCAGGATCAGCGTCATTCAAATAAGCATATAGCCCCCCATCCAACTGATGCCCGTGGATATAATACACTGTATGTAAAAATGCCTCCTTGTTTCGCTAAAAGGTCACCTTAGTCTGTATTCATTTGGTTGTCACACCGTGTTCTACAGCCCCGAGGGTCTCTTCCAAACAGCACTCATAAGGATGTGGACTTCGGCCCACATTTCAAATAACAGATTCATTAAGATAGAGTGTGCATACATACAATTCAGCCTTTTGTGTGTACAGTTCAGCTGCTTCGATTATGTTCATGGGGCTGTGCAAACATCATCAAATCAGAATATTTTCATCATCCAAAGAGAAGTATTGTGCCCCTTAGCGCTCACACCCCATTTCTCTGGCTGTCAGTGCCTGACAACCATTCATCTCCTTTCTGTTTCTATGAATTTGTCTTTTCTGACCAGTTTATATACATGGAATCGTAATTATTTGACCATTTATAGTTCACTTCTGTCATTTAGCATACATTTTCAAGGCTCATCCATACTGTAACATGCATTTGCACTTTGTTCCATTTTATGAGCAAATAATATTCCATTATTCCAGAAGACTGAATTGTGCTCATGCAGAACCTGTACATAGGCCAACAGGTAGTCATTTGAACAGAACAAAAGGAGACTCAAACAAAATCTCACTGCTACCACATCGATGCTGACTCATAGCGACATTTTAGCACAGGGTACAACCGCCCCGTGAGTTTCCAAGATTATGACTCGTTAATCAAGTAGAAAGCCCAGTATTCCTCCTGAGGAGTGGCTGGTGGTTTCAAACTGCTGACCCTGTGTATCTCAGGCCAACTCATAACCACTACACCACAAGGGCTCAGAAAATGTGTTCACCAGGTCTTCAGTGTGGATTATGCCTCAGCATAAAGAAAACAAAAATCCTCACAAGTGGACCCATCAGCAGCAACATAATAAATGGAGAAGAGATGGAAGCTGTCAAAGATTCCATTTTGCTTACACCCACAATAAGTTGCCTATGTAAACGGTAGGCTAGAAAGCAGATAACATACTACACTGAGTTACATCTGCTACAAATATTCTTTTTAGGGGCATTGAAATTGAATTTTCAAGGGACAAAACACACTCCAAAAGCTTTAGCAGAGGAATTTGATGTGGAAACCTAGCTCGGTGAACTAGACTCTACCTCAAACACACCTGTAACCTGAGGACTTAAAACTGAGATGAACTGGTGTGTGAAGAAGAAGACAGTTATACCAAGAGTACCGAACTGTCGGTAGGTGGACTGACATTTACTTACTACCTCAATGTCCTTCTTGCTGTATTTAGACCTGTATTGTTCTGGCACACCCGGGACTGACTTTGTCAGTGAAGATTATTGTAAGTTTTGCCTGACCACCAACTCTTGTTTGTGCAAATAGCATCCAGTCACACAAGGACTTATTCTGTACAAGTGAATAACCCGGGGATTACAATGTTCAATTGGCCTACACTTGCTCAATCTCCCTTTCTCCATAGCGTTTTAAGAATTAGTACCATTGGCTAATCAATGAGACTATAAAGAGAATGCCCTTACGCTCTAGAGAGATGGCCAGGAAGATTCTCTATCAGAAATGAACCAGGCTGTCTCTAAGGTGAACCAGAGGCAGATTTTTGGAAAAGCATAGATTCGGGAATGGATGTGGAGCTTTCACTTAGTCCTACCTCCAATCTAAGATTAATTGGTTCTTACTGCATGGCCCTGCTTGCCACTCGCCCTTCTGAAGAAAGCTCAGAAGATATGGGCGCCATAGCAAAGTGTGATGAAGAAACTAAATGGTGACCGACTATCAGACAGAATAGCACCTGGGGTCTTAAAGGCTTGTTTCCAAACAAGTAGGCATCTACGTGAGACATCAACTACGTTCACATGAAGAAGCACACAAACATTCTTGATCCAAGAATTGTATACTATCTAATCCGAAGAAGGAAATAACATCAGGGTTAAAATTGTGCGATTCTGATGTGCAGACGGCTACAGATGAGAGTGGAAGTCCAAGATACATTTGCAGGATCTACACAGGGAACAAGCCTCTGGGGATTTCCCTCTGACCAAAGCTGAGCGATGGAAATAACCTGGTTATCAGAGAGTATTGTAAAGACAGCTGTTGTAGATTAAAATGATCGGTCTGGCTGGAACAGTTAAAACCACACCACTTGATCTCCTCTCTGGCACACTTTGTGCTTAATCTGGTTGTTAATGTTTTCCGTGTTTTCTTTCATATTGGAATGTATCTTTGTGGACATTTGTCATTGAATTTTTGTTATGTGTATTTCTATGCTTTTTGGTTTATAAAACCCAGGATAGGTGAATCTATGGAGACAACTAGACTAAGGATTCCTGGGGATATGGTGGGGATGTCATGGGAAAGGGGGGGCTGATATCAAGGGGTTCAGCAAGGAAAAAAACCTGTCTGGGAATTGATTTTGGTAGCAATGGTATAATACTGCTTGATGTGATTAAACTAAGGAATAGTATGCTATCTGGATTAGCTCCTAATAAAATGGTTTGGGGTGGGGGGGAGAATCTTTTTAAACTGTTAAAAAGCAAGGATATCACTTTGAGAATAAGGTGCACCTGTCCCAAATCATGGTATTTTTCAAGCGGCTCATATGTATGGGAAAGTCGGACAATGGACAAGAAAGGCAAAAAAATCCCTGATGCATTTGAATTATGGTGTTGGTGAAGAATATTGTGTGTACCATGAACTCAGAAAAAAGAACGAATCTGCCTCGAAGAAGTACAACCAGATGCTTCTTAGAAGGGAGATGGCAAGACTTCGTCTCACATGCTTTAGTTATGTTATCAAGCAGGACCAATCTCTGGAGAAGGACATCATGCTTTGTAAAGTAGGGGGTCAGTGAAAAAGAGGAAGGCCCTCAATTAGATGCCCTGACACAGTGGTAGCAACAATTGTGAGAGATGTGTCGGACTAAGCAGTGTTTCATTATGTTTCATTACCTATCGTCTCTATGAGTATATACCGACTTGTCAATACCTAACAATGACCATCTACAGATATATATTCCTTTACCTGGTACTCAATTGATCTACATATGAGTTATTTTTACTTTGGGTCTGTTATGAATAATGTTGCCGTGAACGTTGATGGAAGGTTTTTGTGTGGATAGACAGTCCCTGGATTAAAAATGTCTGTTTTACACTCAACCCATGAAACTCCCAAAACCAAATTCACCATTCATCAAGTTGATTCTGACTCATAGCAACCCTATAGAACAGTGTAAACCCGCCCCTGTGGGTTTCCAAGGCTGTACTGTAACTCTTTTTTT
The DNA here is from genome assembly GCF_050624435.1 of Tenrec ecaudatus. Taxonomy (NCBI): domain Eukaryota; kingdom Metazoa; phylum Chordata; class Mammalia; order Afrosoricida; family Tenrecidae; genus Tenrec; species Tenrec ecaudatus. The sequence continues at coordinate 298,069,783 of NC_134530.1, read as the reverse complement.
TTAATAATTAAATATTTTTATTGTACAACTCTCTTATCACCATCCACACATACATCTATTGTTTCAAGAACATTTTTACATATGTTACCATCCTCATTCTCAAAACATTTTCTTTCTATTTGAGCCGTTGGTATTGTTCCTCATTTTCCCCCTCTCCCCCCCACTCCTCCTCTCCCATGAACCCTTGATAATTTATAAATTATTATTATTTTGTCATATCTTACACCATCTGATGTCTCCCTTCACCCACTTCTCCACTATCCATCCCCCGGGGTGAAGGCTGTATGTAGATCCTTGTAATCAGTTCCCCCGTTCTCCCTCACCTTCCCTCCACCTTCCCGGTATCACCACTCTCACCACTGTCCTGAGGGGTTCATCTGTCCTGGATTCTGGCTGTAACTCTTTATGAGAATAGAGCCTCAGCTTTCTCCCAGTTGTAACCCATGGGTTCCCTCTAAAATCTATTGTGTTGAAAATTCAGGGTGCATATAACAGTGTCTGATAACAAATGAGAGCTGTTTGGTGACACATATCCAAGCATAATTACTGTGCCTTCATTGTTTTTGTATTATTATGTTAAAGGTGGTTTAGTGGATTTTGAAATATTTTTTAGTGTTTTCTTATGCATATAAAAACCAAAGCAAACTCACTGCCCCCTGAGTGAATAGCACCTCGTAGTGGCCTTGCAGGACAGAGTAGAAAGTTCCTGTGGGTTTCCAAGGTTGTAACTCTTTATGGGAGTAGAAAGCCTCATCTCTCTCAACTGGTTTTGCACTGTTGACCTGTGGTTAGCAGCACAACATGTAGCCCACGACCCTACTGGTCCTCTCTTTTGCATAGAAAGCAACACTGCATACTATCTATTCAGACAATCATTTGATTAACTGACATTAATTAGGAACCATGCCTTTCTTTGCTGAGTTGCCCATTAATTCAGCATAAAGAATGACTGAGAAACAGAACGCATTCATAATTGCCTGTTTATATGTATGGGCATGGGGTTCCTAGTTGAGTTAGTTAATTTGGCCAACCTGGTGGATAAATGCATGTGGGGTTAATTGAAGTGCAGAGGGATACATGGATCGGTGAGCCTTGCCTTTCTAGTTCTTGGGTCTTTTGCTTTCTGATGGCTGGTCCAGGGTGCAGCTTCCTTAGCCAGTTCCCTGCTTTAGCTGACAAGGCTCACTTCCTGTAGGACATCCCTGAGGAGAAGCCACATGGACCTAACCCGATGCAGCCCTGGGTGCTGGAGCAGCTGTGTGGAGACCCCTGCCAGTGCTGAGATGCTTACACACTCACTGACTCGGCTTTCCTCCTGTAGTTGGCATCATTGCGTGTGTTTTGTGAGATGGAGCAGGACTTTGTGGATTGGTGTCGGAGATATGGGTTAATGGGTTAATGTTGGACTTGTAGGCTTGGGCAGCACTGGGTTGGGATGTTTTCTTGATGCACACTTAACCTTTATATAAAACTCTCTCTTATACATGAGTTTTTGTGGATTTGTTTCTTTAAAGTACCCAGACTAAATCACTAGTTTATTTAGTAACTTAATGTTTAATATTTTGAAGGACTGTCAAATTGTTTTCCCTGAAAATGTTTCCATTTTTCATTCCTACCAGCAATGGATGAGAGTCCTTGGTCGTCCATATCCATACCAACACTTTTCATTGTCCTGCCTGATATTCAATGCCATCTTCGTAGCTGTGTACTCATATCTCCTGATTTTGATTTGCATTTCCCGAATGACGAATGATGTTAGGCATATTTTCATGTGCCTACTCTAATCCATTGTTCATTTTTTCTGTTCCATTATTTGTCTTTTTCCTGTTAACTTTTAAGGGTTCCTTGTGTTTGGGGAGTTAAAAAATCCTTCTTGGTATTGGATTTGTGGATATTTCCCCCTGGCTTATGAGTTCTCGTTTGTTTCCTTCATGATATTCTTTGAAACCCACAAGTTAGTTTTTGTTTTTTTTTTCATTTTAATTGTCTTATTTTCCTTTGTCACTTGTACTTTCAGAGTCCTATCTAAAAAAAAATCAGTGATGTAAAATCAAAAGAAGCCCTAGTGGTATAGCAGGTTATGTGTTGGGTGGATAACCACAAGGTAGCAGTACAAAACCACTAGTCACTCTGTGGGAGAAAGACAAAGCTTTCTACTCTCCAAAAGATTTACTATCTTGGGCAAGCACAGGGACATTTCCACTCTGTCCGATATGGCTGCTATGACTTGGCCATCAACTCTATAGCAACAGTGAGTTTGGTTTGAGAATTCAATATCATGAGAGCACACTCTTGTTCGCTTCTAAGAGTGATTATATAGTTTTAACTCTTATATTTAAGTCAACTGTGTTCGAAGTAGAAGTTTGGCTCCACTGCTTGCATGTGCATATGGTTATCTTTGTTGAAAAGAATATTATTTTCACATTGTAAGTTTTGGCACACTTGTGCAAATGGATAACGCTAAGCAGCAAATTGATATCCATGTGAATAAAACAATTCTTTTGCCTGCTCCTTAGTTGATATCTATAGTTAATTAAAAGTTTATTTCTCCAATCTTCTTCTCATTTCTGCTCAAATCTTCACATGCTGCCCCCTTTCCGCTTGATTATAATAGCTTAAGAAGGTTTGGCTGAGCTAAAATGTAAAATTGCACAAGCATAACCATTCAGAAACTATTTAAAAGTGGAATGGAAATCAAGAGGCTAATGCACATCCTACACACTTTTTCAAAAATGTCCTTTTCCCTCTTACAGCAATGAGAGCGAAAATAAGACAGAGCGAGCCAACTTTTTAACTCATCTGTCTGAAGCTATAAAATGTTGATAATCCTTAACTAATACATTTTGGTATTTGTTTGACTGGTTAATGTTTTGTTGCATTTTTGTATACACAGTAGTGTACACAGCAAACAGGTTCCCAATCAACAATTCATACACATAATATTCCATTATGTTGGTTCCATTCTTCAACTTGTGTCATTATTCTCAATATTTCCATTCTAGCCTTCTCAGTCTTATTAACCTAACCTTACTACCCAGCCCCCTACTCTCCCATCTATGTATCGCAGTGGCTCTCAACCGTCCTCATGCCATGGCCCTTTCATACATCTCCTCATGTGGTGGTGACGCCCAGCCATAACATTATTTTCATTGCAACTTCATCACTGTAAGTTTGCTACTGTGATGAATTGTAATGTATGTAAATATCTTATTTGCAGGATGTATTAGGCGACCCCAGTGAAAGGGTCGTTCAGCCCCCCAAAGGGGTCAAGAACTACAGGTTGAGAACTGCTGATATAGAATAACAGCTGTCCATTTAGTCTTATATAGATAAAATTTTAAAAGAGCACAGTACTCACAAATGGCCTTGCTTAGTTAGTTAGTTAGTTAGTTAGTTAGTTAGTTAGTTAGTTAGTTGTTTTAGTTAAACTGATATTTAGTTAAAATGTGACTTCAGGGAATAGTTTTGGTTTCAAGTTTAATGAATATTTCAGAGGTATAGTTTGGGGGATACCTCCAGTTTCAACGGGTCTAGTAAGTCTGGTTTCTTTGAGAATTTAACGTTCTGTTTCACATTTCCCACCCACTCACCCCCACTTTCTATCAGGATCTATCCATCTATTGTAACCCTGATCAGGTTATTCATTCAGTAGTGGCAGTTGGGCATCATCTAGTTCCTCTGATCTCAAGGAAGCAGAAGCCGTACTTCACAGAGACCATTAGTCTGACAGTCTGATCCTTTTCTCTTTGCTCTAGATGAATCTAACACCTACTGTCATTGTCAGAGCCTGGTGATGCAATGGTTACATACTGGCTACTAACCTCAAGGTCAGCATTGAAAACCACCAGGCACTACTTGGGAGAAGCGTGAGGTTTTCTGCTCCCTCAAAGAGTTACAGTCTCAGACGCCCACAGTGGGAGTTGTTTGTTGAGTCAACTCTGACTTTTAATGATCATGTAAGGAGTTTCTGAGGCTAAATCTTTATGGAAATAGACAACACCATCTCTTTCCTATGGAGCAGCTGGTGAGTTTGAACTGCTAGCATGCAACTAATAATCCATCACTTAAAACATCATGCCATTAAGACTTTTTTGAATGGACTAATAGAAATCAAAAGGTGTATTTTAGATAACTGCTCCCAAGCTTTTAAGACCCCAGACACTATTCACCCACTTAAAATGTAGAACATAAACTTTATGAAATATATCATGCCAATGGACTGAATTGCCTCATGAGACAATGATCATAAACCTTCAAACCAAGAGAAATCAACTGGAAAGGAATGTTTTCTGATAGAAGCATTTAAGATGATTCCAGGAAAATTGAAGCACTAGATTCAGGGTTCCTAACATTCTAAAAATTCTCCTCACCTGAAATATTTTACTATTCAGAAGTATTTCATTCTTTCACACCTTGTCAATATGGTTAACCTAATGACACAACATCACCATTGGGTATCTATGTGTATGTACATACGTATTTTTGTCCAAGAAAATGAAAATATGTAGTGCCCAAACATACATATACTTTTTAGATGTACTCAAAGTTATTTTGCTACATATATTTCCTATAAAGTATAAGACATCCTTATCCATATAAGATAGGCAAGATAAACAATTCCAAGGAGAAAACAATGGGAACAATGGTTACAAGGGGGGACAGGGAGAGGGGAAAATGGGGGAAAGGGATGGGGGAGCAAGCAAACCCAGGGACGAGGGGAAAAGTCAAGATCTAAAATGGATGGCAAGGAGGGAGTGGAACGCCTGGTTGGGTTTGATCAAATGCATTGTAGTTGAGAGGAATGATGGAGAACCAAATGAAGGTCAAACAGGATAGTGGGACAGGAGCATAGGTAAAGGAAATAGAGGAAAAAACTAGGAGGCAAACGACATTCACAGAGGTATAAATATAGGAATGTGTATATGTAAATATATTAATATAATGATAGGGATATAGGTCTATGTACATATATTTCTATGTTAAGTATCAAGGTAACAGTGGGCATTGGGCCTCTACTCAAGTCCTCCCTCAATACAAGAACACTTTGTTCTAATAACTTGGCATTCTGTGTAATGCTCACTTTCCCTACATGATCGCTGAAGACAAAATGGGTGCCTAGGCAATTGTAGTGAAAAAAGTTGATGGTGCCTGTATTAGAAGATATAGTGTCTGGAGTCTTAAAGGATTTTGAAGTTAAACAAGTGACCATCTATCAGAGAAGCAGCCAAGCCCACATGGAAGAAGCACACCAGCCTGTGTGATCACAAGGTGTTGACAATATTAGGTATTAGGCATCAGAGCACCCAAGACAAACAACCATATCAATGAGAACCAGGTGGGCTGGAGTGGAGACCCAAAGCCCATCTGTAGAAAACTGGACATCCCCTCACAGAAAGGTCACAAAGAAGGGTTGAACCAGCCAGGGTGCAGTAAGGCACCGACGAAACACACAACATCCCTCTAATTATTTATTGCCCCCCCCTTTCCCCCCACTATCATGACCCCAGTTCTACCTTACAAATCCGGCTAGACCAAAGCATGTACAGTGGTACAGATAAGAGCTCTCAACACAAAGATTCCGGAAGATAAACCCTTCAGGAGCAATAATGGGAGTAGTGATAGCATGAAAGGAGGGGGAAGATGGGGGATAAAGGGGGAAACGGATCCTAGTGATCAAAGTATAGGCCCTCCCCCACCAGGGGTATGAACAAAAAAAATGTGGGTGAAGGGAGACAGCAGACAGTGTAAGATATGAAAATAATAATAATAATTTATAATTTATCAAGGGTTCACGAGGGTGAGAGGGTGGGGGAAGGAAAGAAAATAGAGGAGCTGATACCAAGGGATCAAGTAGAAAAAATGTTTTAAAATGTTTTTAAAATGATGATGGCAACATAGGTACAAATGTGCTTGATACAATTGATATATGGATTATTATCAGAGCTGTAAGGTCCTCCCAATAAAATTATTTATACAAATAATAATAAAGTATACAACATCCTAAGAAAGTGCTTATTTGCAAGTAATATTACTTGTTGGTCTTTTTCTTTTTCAAGGAAAACATCTGTTAGGTTTTTAAGCCCATAAATGTGTAAAAACAAGGAGAAAAGCTGAAGTTGGGGGCAAGGGGCAGGGAATTGGTATTTAAAACTGCAAGGGAGTCCGTAGTTCAAAACCACCAGCAGTTCCAAGGGAGAAAGAAAAGGCTTTGTAGTCCCATAAAGATGTTTGTTCATTCTCAGAAACCCACAGAGTAGCTGTGGGTTGGAAATGACTCAGTAACAGTGATATTTTGAATGAGACAGAAAATCTCTTAATGACCATCTTCCAAAAATTAGAAAAGTATCCAACTGTGCAATTAGTTACTTATATAACTTTCTATCACTGATTCATCACTTGAATTGTTCTTTTAAGTTAAAAGAATTAAAGCTTTAACTATGATATACTACCTTGTGATGAATTCTCAGTGTAGATGGAAAATAATATTGCTCCACATATAAACTGGAACTACTTTCATGCAGCGTAATATAAATAGAAACAGCAGATAAACAAAAAATATAGATTTTTATAAAATAGTTACATTGTTCCATGAGGTTTTCTGTGGGTATAATTGGGTGAATTCCTCTGCTTTGTGCATTTAAATAAATGTCTATTATGATTATTCATGTATAGTCCTTTTATAACATTACTTCACTGTTTATTTTATCTAACACACAATGTAGAACAATTCTTGGTTTGCATAAGGGTCTCTCAGAGTCACTTCTTGACTCTGACAGAAATTGTGTGCTTTGACTCTTTGGTATGCCTTTTAGCTGATTTATTGGCACTTGTCGCTTTGGCAGAGCCTGCTGAATTACTTTCTAATTGGAGTACTTTAAGACAGAGTGTCTGCCTGCCTTAATTGACACTCCTGCACTCCATCAAATGGCTGCTGTGCTGTAGCTTCTATTTCTTTTTCCAGGTTCCAAATATCTGGAGTAGTCGTTTACAACAAGGACATGGAGTTGTGGATATTTCAGGGGGAGCAAGGAAAAATACTCACACAGCAAAAAAGAACCTGGAATAATGTTTTAAAGCCCAGAAAACTTCATCTGCAAAGAGACAGCCGAGCTAGTGTTAAGTAAGAAAATGGTGCATCTGGAAAGTGATAGGTATTTTTTTTAGCCCCTGATGCATGGCAACCCCAGGCACAGCAACATGAAACATGCCTGCTCCATCATTGGACGCAGATCAGAATGCTGGCTTCCGTCAGCTGGCTTTTTGAAGTAGATCATCAGACCTTTTTTTGTAGCCCATCTTAGCAGGAACATCTGCTGAAATGTATTTACTGTCATAGAATCATGCAGCTACGCATAAGGTGCACATATCGGGAAACATGCACGTGAAAGTTGGACACGGAATAAGGAAGACTGAAGAAGAATAGGTGCGTTTGAATTGTGGTGCTGGAGAAGAAGATTGAATGTACCATGGAATGATAAAAAGGACAAACCAATCTGTCTTGGAAGAAGTGTGGCCAGAGTGCTCCTTAGAGACAAGGATCGTGAGATTTCATCTTACATACTTTGGACACAGTCAGGAGAGACCAGTCCCTGGAGAAGGACATCGTGTTTGGCAAAATGGAGGGAGCACCAAAAAAGAGGAAAGACCTCAAGGATTCACACCATGGCTACACCAATGGGTTCAAGCATGGGGACAATTGTGAGAATGGTGTAGAACAGGGCAGTGTCTCGCTGTGTTGTGCATAAGGTCACTGTGGGTCAGAACCAAGGCAATAGCACCTAACAACAACAACTAGGAATCTGATATGCCTCCGTGATAATGTCCCATCTCAGCCAGTCTTGTTGGAGACAGAATAAGGATGTACATGGTCTTGTGGTTCTTCCCCGTCATTTTTCCTTAAGAAAAACTTTCCCATGTACACCTATCCAATTGATTATACTAATGAGCATTAAATCTCCATGTTTGGACGCCATGATCTGCATTTGTAAAGAATCTATCTATGCATCTTTGAGTTAAAGGAAAAGACTTCAATTGAGCCTAGAGATGAATTGAGGGCCACACTGGCCCTGTAACGTGGTGTTGATCTTTGTTGTTGTGTACTTTGGAGTCAATTCTAACTCATCATAGTGAAACTACAGGATAGAACAGTATTGTCTCATAGGGTTTACTAAACAGTAACCTCTACAGGAGCAGATTGCGTGGTCTTCCCTCCCACAGAGCTGCTGGTACGTTTGAACCACTAAACTCTAGGTTAGCCACCAAGTGCTTGACCCCTGTGCCTGAGTATTGTGATTGATACCAATAGACGCAATTGTGGGATAATACAATCTATTTTACGCAAAACTGTCTAGAAAGTGATAGATGAGAAAGCGGATCTGAGAACGAGCCTCTGATTTATTGATTTCCTTCTTATGTTATCATTCTGATGATCAGAATGAACAGCTTCCTGGTCTGTGGGCAAAAGCAAAATGTAACGATAGGAAAACATTATCTTTATTGTCCTCATTTATTTGTGCTGATAGCTATTTCTGCATAAGTATGTACCTTACTAAGAGAGGAGAAGGAATATCTTGCATTTTTGTTAAGAGTTTGCTGGAAATCCAATAGAGTATTTGTTTAATGAACAAAAACAAAGAAATATATCAATGTTTTCAGTGTAAGCTAATTTTTTACAACCCCGACCCCCCTAAAAAAGATCCTCATTTATAATTGACTTAAAGAACTTTTGTTTCAGGCCAAAATAAAACAGGTAATATCATACTTCCCTTTATATCCTTAAACAAGCATTATAAAGATTGAATAAACTATATTTGTATGCCATTGAGAAGCAAGTAATGTAGGCTACAATTCTTGAAAGAGTGAAAATGTATCAGATGAGTCCCATATTCACCCCAATTTGCTCCCTGGAGGTATTTTGCACAGAGGAGTAAATCAGAGGGCAGAGTTTTCATTTCATTAGGCAGAAGAAACAGATCAGAATTTAAATCTGCTAACAGGACTGGGCTTTGGGCAGGAGATAGGGGAGAAAGGTACCAGATAAGGGATAAGTAAAGATAAAGAGGCCTGAAAAAATCTACCTACAAATTCTCCTTGGATGTTAAACTAAGCAGGACAGTCATCCAAAGAGGGGAATCTTACAAAAAGCAGCTATTTGGAGACTAATTACAAAGCAGGAGTTTCAGAAGTTTTGGAATGCTTGAGAGATGTTGGAATTCCAGTTTCACAAAATTGAAAGACACTGATGAACACTCAGTCACTCAGTAGAAAAGCCAGAAAGTGCATGCTATCCGACTGAGAAATGCTTCCTAGGAGTAAGAGCAGAATTTAAAAGCCTCACCCTAAAAACCATTCCGGGTAGAGAAAGAACGCTTGTCGAGTAGACACCAAATGATCACGCAGCTATAATGCTCTGTCGCGAACTGTGTTTTATCAGATGCATCAAGTTCTAAGGCAATGAGAAGTGAGTATAAGCAAGAACAGAGGGTACAAACAACCTACACACACAAGGGGTATTCACTACCACACCTTCCTCGACGACACTGCCTTCAGCACACCCACGTAGCGTAATCCTTTATAACTTGTGGAAAGAAACTAAACATCTCTCAGCTGAGTTCAGTAGTTGGGAGCCTGTTACATGGGGTGCAGTCTAAAAAAATGGATGGCAACCCCACGAAGTGTTGACTTTGAAAGATGATGGTGAAAGGAATCGTGCCAATGGGTAGGGCTCGGAGAACTGCATACGGCCATCCGCTGAATGTGGAAAGAGGAGTACACTAAGAATAGAATATGTGACGCTGGATGGCAGCAAATATTTCCAGCTCTTGTTCGACACCCCAGAAGGAGAAAGCTTTGAATATCAGGAACTAGGAAGCTTTGAGAGGGAAAGCCAGTGAGCTGTATGGCAGGAGGCACAGCGTGTGAAGATTGTAGTATCCTATCTTACTGCCCATCCGAATATAGCCACCACAAAATGTATCCACCAGTCACGCAGACAAAATAACTCCACCAGCTGACGGCAGCCAGCCCGTCTCCTCTGTGATTTCAGAACGGGTACAGGAAGAGACTGCCCAGGGGGATAGGGATGCAGAACACCCATACAACATACAACATACAACTCTTACCAAGACCGGTCAAACATCTAACCTGTCACCCACAGAGACCAGCCTGGTTCTAAACACAGAACAAATACACTAAAGGGCCCCCATGGCAAATTGGCTTCATGAGGCTCCTTCTACCCTGGCAGGCGGAGAGACTTGGACAAGAACAAGTATATATTTGGGGTACAGGTTTGTATTTTCTGCTAATGGAGTCCTCAGTCACAATGTTTATCCATTTGGCACCGGATCCCACAAAACAGCAACAGAGGAAAGCATTTGAGGCTGAGCTTAGGAGCATGGAATCCACTAGTTACATCACACTCTCACTGCAAGATCGACGCCCCAAACTCACCCAGATGCACCGTGGAAGACAAGCCTAGCAATCTCTGTTCAAAAAGGGACATCTATGAAACCCCGATGGAGCAGTTCCACTAGGCACACAGGGGTCACCAGGTGTTAGTGACTGAAAATGACATTAAGAGGAGATAGGGATGCATTATTCAATGGGAGCAGGAATATGTTAGTCAAGTTGATTTCAACTTGTAGTGACCCCATGTGACAGAACACCTACTGCCTCATCATGTTTTTGAGGTTATAATCTTTACAGGAAAAGATCACAAGTTCTTCCTCTCACAAGCTGCTGTGAGGGTTTGAACTGCCAATCTTTTGGTGAGTTGAACACTAGAGAAGTCAGGAGTGCTGGTGTTCCTTTTAAGATGCCTCCGGGTTCTCCCTTGCCCTGGTTTGGTTGTGAATGGATAAGAACAGCAGGTCTATTGTCAGAGGCATGGTGCTCGTGGAGATGCATATCGGGATGCCATCTACAGACAAGCCCCCAAGGCCAACAAGTGGGCCACCTGAGGATGAGGGAAATCTAGAAAAGATAGTGAAGGAAGTGAGATGAGGAACCGTTTCAGTCCCGAGATCTCCCAAAGCAGTGGGCGCTGCATCTCATCCCATTACCTCCACTCTTCTAGGTTCTCTCGGCTGCTCCGTAAATATAAAAAGTAGATCCAAGAGAATCTAGAATGGACTCTGTGATGCACTGCCCAGATTCTCCTTCAGCAATGAAGGACTTCTTTCCCCAGGTGCTCTCAGCCCCATAGAGGGACTTCATTGTTTAAAGAAAGCTGGTTTGCGGTGCCAGTCAAGGTTGACTAGAGAAACAAATTCATAGAAACTCATATGTATGTAAGAGAGACCTTTATATCAAAGAGCAAATGTACATAAAGAAAACACCCCAGTCCAGTCCAGGTCAAGTCCATAAATCTGATATTAGTCCATATGTCCAACACCCATCTATAAATTATTCTTTAGACTAACTCAGTACATGCAATGATGCCAAATGCAGGAAGAAAGATCACAGACCAGTAAGTGGAAAGTCCAGTGGTGGTGGAAGCATCCCAGTGCTGGCAGGGATCTCCACGTGGCTCCTCCCAGCTTCTGGGCTCTACCTAGCTCCTTGTGTCTTCTCAGAAGGAAGACGAAGCAGAGAGTCTCTGTATTGGCACCAGATTATGTAACTACACCAATTGCCCAAGCTCATGCCTCCTTTCTATAGTGGTCCTTATATAATAAGTGGTCAATGGTGTGTGTGTGTGTGTGTGTGTGTGTGTGTGTGTGTGTGTGTGTGTGAAGGCTCACCTCCCTTTACTCTGAAAGAGCATCCCAACAAGATCGTCCATAGAGATTCTTAGCAGACTCTGCTAAGGCTGTCCTGTAGCTTAACGTCCCCTGTCCCTAAGCTTGTTTCCTTCAATGGCTAAGAAAGAGGTGGTAATATCTCTGACTATGATTTTGAATTAAGCAAAAGAGGTCAAACAGGAAAAGTAAACATTTTATTAAACATTTCTATGTGTGTCGAGAACAGGCAAAACAAACCCATGGTGATATAAGTCAGAATCATAGTTATCTTTGTGTGTAGTGGTGGTGGTGGGGATACAGGCTACTGAGTGTGAAGAGGTACATGGGACTCTAGGGAGTAGATGGAAATGTGCACGTCATACATCTTGTTCTGGGTATTGGTTACATAAGTGTACATGAGGGAAGCTTCAAAATATTCCTGGAAACGTTCTATTATCTTTTAAGCCCATTTCCCCCACAGACTTTGTGGTGTCTCCTTGTATGTAACATCAAGCAGACTATTTAGACTCGGGCACTTGAGTGCATCCTAACAAAACAAAACAAAACACCTGTTGCTGTCAAGTCAACTCCAACTCATGCCAACCTCCTGTGTGCCAGAGTCAAACCGTGTGCCACACATTTCTCACCACTGACTGATTACTGGTAGAGCACCGGGCTTTCCTTTCTTGCTGCCTCAGGGTGGGTGCCAATCTTCAACTTCCAACCTTTCCCTGGTAGCTGAGCACCTTAACTGTTTGCCCCACCCCGGGACCCCTTAAGTGTGCCGGTTATATCTAAATTTAACTAGTAATTTTCTTTTAAGAGTTCATGTGAAACCAAGTTTAGTCATCTGCTAGGTACACGACCTCTTTAAAGTCAGTTCTCTCTAGGTCTGAGTTTTCTCATTTCTAAAAGGAGGATTTAGACTGAATGATCTAAGTTACCTAGCACAGGACTATCAAACTTTTTTCTCTAACGTATTCTTACAAATAAAGAAAAACAACCAAACAAACCCTTCATTAACACACACACACAGATTCACACACACTTCTCAAGAGAAAATGTATTAGAAAAAAAAATCCAGTAATTAGGGAGTATTTTTACTCTAAAAAAGGTACAAGTTTTTCTAGAATAAAACTGAAGTTGCTGTAGAACCGGCTGGTGCTTCATTCTGTTGTGCATGGGGTCACTGTGAGCCGGGACCAACTCGACGGCACCTAACACCATCATGTACCAAACCCTGCTCTGGAAATCAGGGATACTGCTCTTGTAAGCTATTATTGACTCCCAGCAACCACACAAGTTCCAGAGTAGACCTGCCTGATAGGGTTTTCTTGGCTGTCATCTTTATTGAAGCAGATTGCCAGGCTGTTCTTCCTCAGAGCCAATGGGTTGGTTTGAACCACCAACCTTTCCATTTCCAGCAAACTGGAAACCACTGTGCCACTCAGATCCCTTGTGAGGGGTATAGAAGCCACAGAACCAGGTTTTGATTCTTTGGAGATGGCCAGGGAATCATCAAGGGTGTGGAAAGTGGTTTATCTTCAAGGATGTTAATGTCATTGTTCTGTTTTTGTTTTCAACAATAAACAATTGGAAGCAAGATAAATGCCCAACAAAGGGGGATGGCTTCGAAAACTTGGGGCACCTTGACATAATAAAATGCTTCTTAGGCATTTAGAGTTGTAATCATATCTAAAACTATTCACCATGTTAGTATTACGTTCAGAAAAGCTGATGGTAAGCAGAATGGCACGTGCAGCTCATGTGGGTACACTTAGGTGTGAATGGTTATGTGGTCGACAAGAGATGCTCAACGAGAGAGGTAATGCTCATGAAGAAGGCCTGGGACCGACAGAGTTTTCTTCTATTGTGCATGATGTCACCCTGCATCATAACCGGTTTGATGGCACTAACAGCAACAATAAAATTTGGGGTGAGTTTGATTTTCCTCTTTGTACATCGTCCAGCTTTCTCATAAGCTCCTATACTTTTCTTTTGTGTTAGAGAGAGTCTTTTTTTTTTAAGTTCCCAAGTTGTTTACACTCTAAAGTAAACAAATACCATTAGAGTATGAACGAGAGTCCTTGAGTGATGTAAACAGTGGTTCGAAACCACCCTGGAGAGCTGATCATCTCCTTCTAAAGAGGTATAGCCCTGCAGTCTGGAGCAAGTCTACTTCCCCCCACCACCCTCCATCCCACCGAAAGGGCTGCCAGGGATCAGAATCTATGCACAGGCATAGTATTAACATGGGGCCAGCCTATAAAGCTGCAGTGAACATCTATAATAGAATCTATCTCACTCATTGCCATCAAGTAATTTCAACTCATAGTCACACTATAGGACAGAGACTGACTTACACTCTTTATGGGAGCAGCCAGCCTCAGCTTCCTCGTGTGGAGTGGTAGGTGGCTTTGAACTACCCACGACATATAGCCATCAGTAAGTAAAGGCTATCACTAGTAACCCCCACCAAGGGTATGTCTACTTGTTGAATGAGATGTTATGTATGATATCTTCAGGTCTTCAGAGTTTCTTGTTCACGTTCATGCTCTTGAAGGCAGTAAACCAGAGAATATCCTGGTTCATGAGTGGCTGGACTAAATCATAGGTGTCTTGGAATCCAGGGCTGTTTCCACAACCCTGTGCCTTCTGCCCAGTGCATGGGCAACGTCAGTAGAATGAATCCGTCCTCAGGAAAGTGTCATTTAATACACTTGGAGAGTATCCTCAGCCCTCTAAAAATAACCTGTCAGGCTTGGCGGCTCAGTGTGTAAAGACGGCAACTCTAAATGCAGCCTGTGTTTAAAATGTGAAGAAGTGGACAGTGGCTTTCATGTGTTTGCTCTCCTATTTCTTACCTGTCAGATTGACAGAACGGAATTCCTAGTGTGGCTGCATTGAAAGCGGTGGCCTCTACAAGTGCCGTTGGTGGTGAACTGTCTGTTCCCCATTCTTTCACGCACCGCCACCCTCTGCCCCTCACTTATTTCCTCAAGTAACACCACACTGTTTCCTGGATATTTTAAATTAAAAAGGCACGATGTCTTTAATAATTTAGGCAACAGTGACTAATTCCCCTTTGACTCTGCTGACCTGACCAGATCCAATGTGGTTTACTGTGGCCTGAATAGAATTCTCCCAGAGGTGCATCTCAGGGAGGTGTGCTCCCTGAGTTCATGGCTGCCGATTCTTCCACACACTAAAATAGCAGCATAACCTATTACAGACCTCTGTTATCTAGTACTAAGGGGAATTATCAAAGCACCAGAGAAACAGAAATACAGCTAGTCATGGGATTTCTCTAAAGGCCAGAAGACCTGTTGGTTCTATAGCAGAATGCTCTCTCTCCTCTCCTCTCCTCTCCTCTCCTCTCCTCTCCTCTCCTCTCCTCTCCTCTCCTCTCCTCTCCTCTCCTCCTCTCTCTCTCTCTCTCTCTCTCTCTCTCTCTCTCTCTCTCTCTCTCTCTCTCTCTCTCTCTTCTTCTCCCTTCCTCCCTCCCTCCACAAAAGTCATTTGTGCTTTTGATGTAGTTGGTTTTTTAAAGGCATTTTTTCTGTTTGGCCAGTAGTCAGATTAAAAAATGTATCCCCCCTCCCCCCCACCCCATTAAGCTTGCAGGTAGCTGTCTTTAAGATAACAATTCTTTTCTGTAAATATGTATTCTGTGCCTCTGGACTATGTGTAGAACTCTACATATTTGATGACCAGTCTGAGATCCAGAGTGCACCCCTGCCCTCTGGTAGCTTACTGTTTAAAGTAATGCCCTATCTGAAGTTGAAGCCTCTAGGAACCAAAATGATGATTCTATACCTTCATGAACTATTTCTGTCTTTAAACTCCTTCTTGATGTTTGTGGGCTAAGACTTGCTTCCCATGATTAATTCAAGAGGGGGCAGGAATAGATAAATGAATATGAAATTTGTGAGAGTTTGGGTCTGGCCTTTAATGGTAAGATAAAGATTTTGAACAAAGTGGACAGGAACTTACTGTAAGTAATAAAAAATTATTGATCCTGCCATGGAGTAGAAACAAGGATGCAGGGCCATCCATATGCACAAATTTGGATGGGGCAAGCTTGGAACCTATTTATAACTTTTAAAGTATTTTGTGGTTCTTTCTTTCCAAGGAAGCTCACATCATATTGTACATCAAATTACTACAAGCAGCAGAGAAAGCAAGAGGCATGCCTAATATTGTTTGTCAATCCCGCACTAGTAATGGGTAATTGTGCATATTGCCCAATTGTCCAGACTTTATAACGTGCTTTGAACATGTCATCAGGAGGGATCAGTCCCTGAAGATGGACATCATATTGGGTAGAGGGTCATCGAACAAGAGGCAGACCATTAACAAGATGGATTGCCAGAGTGGTATCAACACCACACTGAAATAGAACAATTGTGAGCATGGGACAGGCCTAGGCTGGCTTTCTTTCTGTTACACACAGGGTCACTAGGAATCAGAACCTAGTACCTGGCACCCATCCACCGCGACAACAACCATGCACAGGTATTTAGTTTCTTCACTAATTTTTTTAAAGAACGGAAGAGAAAAATGTATAGCCCCAAGGCTACATGGTTCAATGGCTCAAGATCATAAATCTGTTAGGCAGCTAGATTAGGGACCCAGGCCCGGGGGTGGGGGTGTCTCTCCAATGCCTGCATAGGGCCCCACAACACAGGGTTTCTAAAGAGATCAGGCACCCTAATTGGACACCTATGGGAAAATCCAGAACTGAACAAGCGGCCTAGGCCCAGGTAAAACAATACCTTGGGCACACCGATTTTAGGTACATCACACAGATAGGCCTAAACTCAGCCAAGGGTGTGAACCAATACCTTCAACCAAGCCTCCCCAGCCAGAGGTGTCAAATACCTCGGTTGCAGGGAAGGCAGGCACTCTTTACCTCTGCATGCGCTTGCTCCTGACCTACTCAGGACCCACATGGGTTCCTAGCCTCTTGGTCCCCGGATTCCCTAGTTCCACACGTGCGGGTGTTCTATTCCCCATGATTTTTCTTACCCAGTTATGAACCCCAGCGTGACTTCTGTGCCGCTTGGAACACTTTCCAAAAATAGCTTGTACCCTTTTGAGACTGTAAAATCTGAACCTTTTCCTTTCCTTCATAAAAACTCACTTGGATACCAAAGTGCTTCTGTGACATGAATTCTTTCAGCACTGTGTAGCAAGAACAGAGGTATATCCCGCTCCAGAAACTTAATAAATCTACCAGGAATGGATCTGGCCACTGTAATTATAGCCAAGCTTGTGTAGCTATAACAAATCCCACCAGAAGTGTCAGCCATGCCTAGAGTGGTAGGTACAGAGGTGGTTTATGGAGCTGGATGACGGAAAAATCATGGCGTCACATTGCCCCAACTCATAGCAAACCCATACATGACTGAAGCAAATGCTTTCCAGTCCTACAAAATTCTCATGATTGTTTAGAGATCTGACCATTGTGATGTTCTAGCATGTGTATGTGTCACACCCGTGTAAGCGTGCTTTTTAAAGTCTTTTTAAATACGGAATCTCAAAGGTGCCAAGTTATATGTAGAAGCTTATTATGGACTGATTTTCTGAAGTAGATCCCCAGGTCTTTCTTCCTAGTCAGTCTTAGTATGGTAGTTCCTGCAAATCCTTTTCAGTACCACTGCAACACACAAACCCCACTGATAGGCAGTGGGTGGCTGCAAAGGATGTGAAGCCGGATCTCCAGCGTGAAGGGTCCAAGTCCACCACTGTTCTACCAATGTCCCCTCTGTTTAAACAAGCTTGGAGAATAAGGGATTTCCTCTCCTCCTCACCTTTGTTCTCAGCGAAATCAGGTTAACAACCAGTGCTCTCAGTCTCCAAAAACAAAATTAGAAAGACACCCAGACATCATTTTGTGCAAAATGAAAGGCAGTTTGAAAGAAGCTATCAGGTTTTTATTGTTGAGGAGAAAGAATGAATGTGCATCAGTTTGGGGTAGCATGGGTTCCGAGGGGGAAGAGGCTGTGGTATTTTCCCTGGCACACTGGCAGCGAGGCATCCTATTTCCAGAAGTGAGTTCTCCATCTCAAGTGTCCCAACCTGCATTGCTTGTCCACCTCACCCCTTTACCCAGAGAACATCCAAGCCACTGGTGACACTGCCAGACCTGCTCCTTCCCAGATATGATCACAGTCCTCTCTGGAGTACTCCCTGGCCACGCAGGAAGAGAGGAACAGTAGCACAAGTAGTCCTTCTGCCAGTAGTCTTCTCCTCACAGAATAAGAAGGGGGACAAAATGATGCTGAGCGTCATGGAAGTACCAAAAGACTTAAGGGAATCTGCAAGATGGATGGTGAATCTGAGAAGACACGCCCCCTCCATTTCACAGACTGCTTAGTTTTTCTCATTTTTAAAAAAATGATCTTTCATCATACCTTTTGAACCAGTGCTTTTCTTAAACAAGAAGGAAAGGCTGTTGTCTATGATGTCCCTCTCTGGCTCTCATCTCACCTGTATTGTTTTTCAATTGGATTTAAAAGACAAAAACTCCAGATGAATTTGGGTTTATTTCTGCCCATCTCCACGGGGAGTTTCAACCTGGAGAAGCAGATGACCGCAAAGGGTCGCTCTTATGCAGAATTCAGCAAGCTCACCCCCAAAAAGAATTCAACGTTTCGCACAAGGATGCTTCCATCCACAATGATTTGTGTGCATACCCTCTCTCATCCAATTGGGCTAACTGCAAAAGGGCCTGGGAAAGAGAAACTGAAGTATGTGGTTGTTGTTAGGCGCCATTGAATCAGTTCTGACCCATAGTGGCCCTATGCACAACAGACAAAATACCGACCAGTCCCGTGCCATCTCCACGATTGTTCGTTCCTGTGCCTGAGCCTCTGTTGCAGCTACTGTGTCCATCATCTCATTGGGAAAAATGCCTTCTTCTTGTTTGCCGCCTCTCCCCTTTACCAAACATGATGTCCTTCTCCAGGGACTGGTCTCTCCTGGCAACATGTCCAAAGTATCATAGATGAAGTCTTACCTCCGCGGAGCACTCTCGCTATATGCGCCTCTCTGAAAGGTTTCGCAACAAACCCTGGTGGTTCAAGTATCTCAGCTGTTAGCCAAAGGGCTGGTGGTTCAAACCCACAAGCAGCTCTGTAGGAGAAAGATTAAGTGTTCTGCTTTCATAAAGATGTCCCGCCTTGGAAACCCGGAGGTGGGGGGCAGTTCTACTCTGCCCTCTGCCTGTAGGGTCACTGAAAGTCAATCAGCAGGAAAGCATCGGGTTTGGGTTTAAAAGGTTAACATATTTCACTGTTTGAAGGGAATAAACGGTGAGGCTATGGGACAATATATGTCTAGACGTCAGAGCACATTGCTGATGGAAACGCCTTAAAAACATCAACCTAAACTGCCCAAACCCATCCAGTTGACTCCGACTCAGAGCAACCCTACAGGATAGGGCAGACCCGGGGCCTGTTACTCGCTCCAAGAGCAGAAAGCTTTGTCTTTCTCCTGTGGAGTGACTGGTGGTTTCTAACTGCCAACCTAGCAGCCTGACAGTCACTCATGACAGTGTGTCAACAGTGGTGGATAAAACATTCAGCTCCCTTGAATTTTCATCCAGGTCTTAGTGCTTGAGTGTTTTCATCCAGACTGCCAATATGACAGTATTTTCATTCAGACTGCCAATATGACTGGATGATTCTACGGCCTCATTGAACGTACTCTCAATTCTTACAAATTGCTAAAAACAGAAACACCGATGCTAAATACCCATGCCCATATATCTTTCAGGTGCACGACTTCTGTCTACAAATGCTTTAAAGAGCTATTGATAGAAAGCAGGGGTTATGTAACAAGCTGATATATTTTTTTAATTACACGTATTACAATTGCATCCAGATGAAACAGATGATTCCTGCGATTCAAATAGAAGGAAGTAGATAAATTATTTGTTTAGGAGGGGCAGGGAGTGGGGTGGGGGCGGTAACTTATGGTCAGAAATCTGTACCCAGAATAACTAAGTTGAGCAGGCTCACAAGTCTGGTGAGAGTGGCAGTGAAGTACTAACGTTTAGTGCTTTGTAATAGAAGGCACCTGATAGACAGCCATGTCTCCTGTTTCCTCTTTAGCTGGTTCCTGAGTCATTAAACCTGTTGGTTTTCCCAGGCACACTCAAGCAAGAAGACCTGCATTTCCTTCTGGCTCTACCTCTATTTAGGGTCAAAAAGGTCGGGGTCCTCCTTCAGACTCCCGAGGATGCAGCTGGGTATCTGTGTCTGGGCTGCTGGAACCCCAGATCTAGGCTAGAAGTAGCCTTTGAGTGAGCAGACCAGTACAGGTCCCAGCCCTGGTGGCCACCTAGACCGTGCGCAAAGACCCAGCGACGCACCTCTGCCCTCCAGTTCAGTCCCCTCTCCTAGGGTCCAGGCAGGAGCCACCCAGGGTGGGTGGGGGTGGTCTCCAGGACTTTGGCCACTTGGAAACAGCACAACCGAGAGCAAGGCCGCCTCCAACGGTCCCCAGCCCTACCCCAGCGCCGGCTCCAGAGCCCCAGTCTGGCCGCCAGCGCCGCGCCTCGCCCCGCCAGGGAGAAGCAGCTGTTCCGAACAGCTGGGGGGCGGCGGCGCCGGGCGCCCCAGGTGTGGCCCGGGCCAATCGCTGACGTCCGGCCCGGCCCCTCCCCAGCCAGGCGCCGACCCCCGGGCCACGGGGGAAGGGAGCAGAGAGGCGGCGAGCGGCCCTGGGCACTCATCCTCCAGCTTCCGCGGCGGGAGGGACAGCAGTGGAGCCGGAGCCCGAGCCTAGCGGAGCGCCCCTGGCCGGCCCCCGCCGCCCGCCCCCGGTCCCCGCACGCGGCCGCTCGCCCCGCCGAGCCTCCCCCCGCCCCCCCCCCCCGCCACCTAATTGCTAGGACGCAGAAATCTACCTCTCAGGGCACCCCCTGCTCCGCGGGAGGACCACCCTCTCTTTCCATTTTGGGCCTCCCCGCTAGCTAGGCGAGAGGAAACCACTACCACCTTCTCCAGAACCGGACGATCCAAAGAATTTGGACCGTGACCGGCAGAGGGGGCGGCAGGAGAGAGCCAAGTGAAGTCTCCCAGGCTGCTGGCGACTTCGGCAGCGCAGCGCCCGCCGCCCCCGGCCTCCCCGGGCTGCTCGCCCCCGCCGCGCCGCCGCCCTCGCCCCCGAGCGCGCCCTTGGCTCCCTCCGGCCGCGAAAGGGTGCGGGAGACGCGGAGCCGGAGGAGGAGGCGCACCCGCTGCCGGAGCCGCAGTCGCAGCCGGAGCCCGAGCCCGAGCCCGAGCCCGAGCCCAAGCCCGAGCCGCGGGGCGGGCGCGAAGATGCACACGACGCAGAAGGACACCACGTACACCAAGATCTTCGTCGGGGGGCTGCCCTACCACACCACCGACGCCAGCCTGCGCAAATACTTCGAGGTCTTCGGCGACATCGAGGAGGCGGTGGTCATCACCGACCGGCAGACGGGCAAGTCCCGGGGCTATGGATTTGTAAGTTGCGCGGATGGGGGTGGGGGCAGCAAAGGGCACAGGGGGACGATTGCCAGCGCGGGGGCCAGGGAAGAACGGAGGGTTTCTTGGCCCCCCAGAGTCGGAGTTTGGAGGGAGGGGACCCACCGGGTGACCAGGAAGGACCTGCGGGCGTGAGCGCGCTTCTTCTCTGGGCTCAACTGAAACTTTGTGTGTTGGGCTAGGGGAGGGAGAGCCAGCACCAACTGCTTCTTCGGAGGTTCCAAGGGGACCCCGGAGTGGGGGTGGGGGTGGGATTGCCGTGTCGGGAGAAGGGCGCAGCTGGTGTGCAAGGGCATTGTAGTAATGACCCTTGGGTTTAGGGGTGCGGATGGTGGGGGTGAGAGGGGCCCCAACCCTGCTTCTTGGGCTGGCGGCTGGCGGTTACTCTAGTTGTTGCTTTGTGAAAACTGCGTGTGTCTTCTGGCGTTCCTGATGGGCCAGAGAAAGAACACCCCCAAGAGGCCCTCCCCTCATGCCACCGAACCCCTTCTTTATAATTGCCAAGGTATGTCCTTTAAAAGATGGTTCTCTTTGCGGAGCCGAAAACAGAGCATCTTAAGCTTCCTGGAGATAGGAGCTCGAAAATTCAGCTGCTGAGCAGCAGCCAGCCACAGAGTAGGACAATAGCTATTGTCTTTGGGGATATATTTGCAGGTGGCTGGGCGCAAAGAGGCTAGACTTTCTTTAATGCAAACAGTGGCTCTGTGGCAGCTGGGGGGTGGGGGAAGGGAGTCTGGGAGTGGGGAGGCTCTAGAAACATTCTCAGAGCAAATTCAGGCTTCCAGATCTCAACTAGGCCCTACTAGCACCTGAAGACTTACGGGTTGGGTGGGGGTTACTGGAAAGGTGATCAAGTAGTAAAAGCCAGCAAAAAGAAAGAAAGAAAGAAAGAAACGGACAAATAATAAGAAGAAAGTAAGTTTGAGAATCTTTCAGTTTGACCATGAATCATCACTTCACTGGCTTGGGTCTTGGTTTTTCCTTTAGGGGTTAATTTCGAGCTTTGTATGTGTGTGTCTGTGTGTGTATGTGTTGCTAAGGTCACCATGGCTGACCGGGCTGCTGCCGAAAGAGCCTGCAAGGATCCCAACCCCATTATCGATGGCAGAAAGGCCAACGTGAATCTGGCATACTTGGGAGCAAAGCCCAGGATCATGCAACCAGGTGAGAGATGGCTGTCATGTGCCCCCCCCCCAGCACCCCTCCAAACACACACACACACACACACACACACACACACACACACACACACACCAGAAGCCCACCCTCTTCCATCATTTCTGAACAGGAAGAATTCCTAATTCACAAAACATTGTCTCCCTTCGAATCTATAGACGTGTTTAGGGAACTTGAGCCACAAGGTAGCTATTCTAACTAGGTGTGAAAAATACATGAAAGCTGCCAACACTGGTTTTCAGGACCCAAGAAGAACCTGTCTAGGGTGTCCTCTAGTGTGCTACAATAGCTTCTGAGGGTCTGGGTAGTTCAGCTGCACCCTGGTTGAGACTTGACTCATCTGTACATGCATAGTCCACTCTTGACTTTCTAGCCGTTAGCCACTTGTAGATGATTCACCGGTGGACTATGTGGGCCAGAGTTGACAATTGTAGCCAGTTATGTTCCTTACAAGTCTCGCCTCTGTACTCAGAGCAGGTAATCTGACTTGAACACCAACTCAAGGGAAGTATGGGGATGGGGTTAATATCAAGATGGTAACACTTTGATATAAAACCCCCAGATAGCAGCAATGGAGAAAAATCGAGCGAGTATCCCTAGTCAAGGACCTTCATGTTCCACTTGAAGCAGTGGACGCTTACAGATGCGAAATCATTTTCTCCAAAGCTCGGTGGCAGTTAGTCACCAAAGGGGAGCCTTCATGGTTGTCTGTGTGAGAATATGACCTTATGTAATATTTCCACTGCCCTTTGTTTTATTACAAATGATGAAGGGCTGGCTATTAAAAATGTGTGCTCATTTTCTCTCGGGTGAGCAACTAGGCCCTATTAGATCACAGACTCTTCAAGTGTCTTCCATCTGAAGTTTTGAAAAGAGCTTGAGATTTCCATCGAAACTGACAGAAAAAGAAAACTACCGTATACATTCTAGTATAAGCCAACCTGAATATCAGCCAAGGCACCTCATTTTACCACAAAAAGTACATTTTTAAAATGTGTTGAGAAACTCGGCTTATACATGAGTAGATATGGTAGGTTGTCCAGGGAGAACATGTGCACACATTCAACGGCATTAAATAGGACATAAGGAATACTTGGGCAGTGTTCATCCATAACCAAAGGTTGGTGAATCGTATCCATCTAGTGGTACCTCCCGAAGGCAGTCCTGTAAATCCCCTTCTAAAAGTCCACAGCCACACAAACCCTGTAGAGCAGGTCTGCTCTGCACACGTGGGGTCCCCAGGAGTCCAAATCAGCTAACGACAACAACAAATCATCATCATCAACAAATAATAATCAAATTGTCTGCTTCAGTATGTATGTTTCTAGAATGCAGAAGAGCAGGAGAATTTATTTTCCTGAGTTTTGAGCACTATAGGCTGCACGACCCGGTTCTTCCAGAGCCTTGTCCAAAAGCATCCCAAAATCAGTGCCCCGGATTGCAGAGGCTTTTTAGAGATTGTAGTTCAGGGTGGTAGGACTATTTGTGCCGTGCCATTCCATCATCAAATCCTGCTGTTGCTTGTTTCCATTTCGACAGAGGTTCCCCTGGTCTAGTTTTCTTTTGGGGCTCTGTTCTGTTCTCTATGTCTGTCAAGTAAACTTGGCAAATTCTTCGCCTTTTTTATTTTTTTAAGTTTCCATTGTAGCCCGTTAAAATCCTTATTTGGGCTCAATGGTAGCATTTATAAAACTGACTGTACACACATACACATACATATTTATGCACACTTTTCTGAGTGCAAGTTTTCTTTCTGAAGTGAAATGGTGACCTTTGGAAGTGACTGCACTCTATGTGTCCCAGTAATGTGACCGTGTTCAAATAGAGAATGTGGTGTGTTTTGTTGCTAGGTTTTGCCTTTGGTGTTCAACAGCTTCATCCAGCCCTTATACAAAGACCTTTTGGGTAAGTCCATTGACCTAGGCCTTCCTAACATTTCCGTAGAGCTGTCAAATCATTTGTTAAGCTACCTCTTTGTGATGTATATACCCTCAAAACATCATGTCATAAAATTGTCCTGGTTGTACATATTTCTATATGCTTGTGTCTCTTTAATTGTGGATACGATAGATATTTTTCGATGAGTCAAGTTTTATGGGACCAAGTAGACAGCCTCCCAACCAGACATGTTTTGAACTTTTGATTAACCAAAGAAAAACACCAGGTACGATTTGTGTACAAGGTGATTGCACCCCTTCACCATTACTGCTGTTCAACTTGACTCAATTGTATTTATCTCTTTTTAACCTGACAGGGCTCGTATACAGTTAAGCTAACTGATCAGAAGGATACGGTGATAAGAGGTGGAATAGTTCTGTTTGGAATTAAACTCTGTAACCAGTAGACTCAGACACACAAGCTCAGATGGTGATTAATGATGCATGAATGTTGGTGTTGTTTTTTATTTGACCTTATTTTATTTGTTCACACTAGTCAATAGACCTCGTGTGCTTTATTTTATTGATTACAGTAATGAAGTGGTGTTGATAGCTAAACTGTGTGCTTTCTTACTTAATTGAAAAGAGCTATAGCGAAAGTGTTTTCTTTTTCCTCGGGGAAGGGGCTCTTTGTGTTTTGGGGTTTGGGCGAGGGTGTTGAGGAGTGTTGACTTTTGACTTTGCCATGGGAAGCAAAGGGCCCTAACTCCCTCCCCCCCCCCCTTGCTTTTTAAGCTGTTCCTTGTGACTTGCACTTACCCGTACTTTTGTAGTGAGTGCTCAATATGTGTGCTATCTCTCTATAAGAACACAGACTCCTTGCATGTCTTCTTCACGTTTCTGTTTCCCTGGGGTATTTTCTGAGAATGGACTTCTTTCTTTTGTAATATGGCTCTGCTCTTAGGCCTTCTACTTTAAAGGTTCAATGCCTCTCATCAGATTTCGCTAACAATAGCCAGCGTGGGGGATAGAGTAGCACTACCTCTCTCACTTTGTGGAGCTAACCCAGGTGAACAGCCTGCTCATGTATCTGAGTTACCTCTGCGTCCTGTGATTAACAGCTTTCCTTACCTGAGCTCCCAATGTCCCTCCAATTCAGATATAATATGGGTAGGATATCACCTACCTCCTAAGTGGATTCTGAACATTAGAGTCTAGTTTGGCGGTGTTCTACCTGACCAACATCCCTGTAATTTGAATGCTAGAGCTTTAAATGTTCTTTTAAAAATTTTTCTTAAGTTCTATTTGTTCAAGGGGTGTTTCTATTCTCAGTGATAATTTCTCCTCTAGTTCAAGAACTAACTTTCAATACTTGTAACCTGGAATGGTGGAACCTGTCTGTATTTATGAAAATGTATGTCCTGAGTCTAAGAATGGAGAGCAAAAGGGTAGTAATATTCTGATTTGGAAGCATCAAGCTATATTCTTCCCCAAATGACTTCTTATAACCTTACCTTTAAAATGCAGAGACCTGACTTTTACTGACAACTTCTACTTTGTGTTTTCAACCATAGAAGAGAGTCTTCTATCTGATAGGATTAGAAAAGGCCTTCCTAGACACATACTTTTTATCAAAGCTGTTTAACTTCTTTATTAAAGCTGGACCTGTACCCCAAATAGTGAAGTGATAGTCTCACTACTTCTGTGGGATTCTGTTCCCTCATTAGTCTATACACCAGAGTTTCCCAAAGTAGATGATACTGCCCCATGGGGCGGGTGTGTGTGTGTGCTGGACTGTCTATGGGAGCTGTAGAAGCAGATACTCACACTTTATCCTGGATTATGAGGTTGTGTTAGTCTGGGTAGACTAGGCAAATAAATCCATAGAAACTCCTATGTGTATAAGAGAAGAGTTTTATATCGAGAGTAATTGTACATTAAGAAAGCATCCAACCCAGTCCAATCCAAGCACATAAGTCTGATGTTAGCCCATATGTCCAATACCAATCTAGAAAGTCCTCTTCAGACTCACAAAATACATACAATGACGCTGAATACAGGACGATCACAGGCCAGGGGTAGAAAGTCATTGGATTCAGTGGCATTGTAAGCATCTCCGCACTGGCAGGGGTCTCCACGTGGCTTCTCCAGTTCCCAGGGCATGGGGTCTAGCTGCCTAGTGCCATGTGTCTTTTCAGTAGAGCATCCCCAAGGGAGTGAGGAGAGAGAGAGAGTGTGTGTCTCTCCTGCCTCCAGGGAGGAAATCCAGGAGTTCCCAGAATCCTCAGGAGAAGGCCGTGCCCACACAGAGGCCTCATTGGCTATGACCGGATTGACAGGCTAGACCCCACCCCTTCACTCTTAATCCTCTCATCTTAAACTGACACCAGATTATTTAACTGTCACAGGGTTTATAACTAAAAAGTTTTCAATGTCAGGGGGGTTCCTGAGAATTTTCTTTCTTTCTTTTTTTTCAGAAAAGGGAGCTCAAATACATTTGGGAAACTGTGGACTAGGGACTGTTGGTAAACTACGGATCACGGGCCATATATGGCTTTTGCAGTCTATACATGTGGCTGTAACGTATAATTGAAAAGTTTCATTTGTTTGTAAAAATATATTTATAGCTCTCAAATAATTTTTAAACAGTTGTGAGGAACAAGATAGGCTTTTCCAGCTGAAAAGTTTGCCAACCCCTGATCTAATTTGCCAACCCCTTAAATCTACTGTATTTAAGGTAGAATTAGGGAGGAGAGAGTACCTCTTAAGAAGCAATGGTGAGCTTCATCGTGATTTTACACTCATAATTTTGAAACAGTTAGAAAGCAAAATCAGTCAACCACTATTGTTAGCATGCACGAGTGTGTGTGTGTTTGTGTGTGTGTGTGCTGTGATAGTATATACAACAAAAGGAAGATACTGTACTATAGTTTGAAAAATAACTTTAACACAAACCTATCAGGGATAATTCCTTGCTAAATCACTTGGAATCATTTCAAGTTCAAGAAGAATTCAGAGAAGCATGAATGTAGATGTGCTGGGGGTGTTGGGGGAAAGTGCACATGGGCTGGGTAGGTGGAAGGAAGAAAGGGTAGGCTGGTGAAGTGAATGTGAGTAAGACACAGAGTGGTTAATGACTCTCGACGTAGAGAAACCAGACTGCTGGAGGCAGGCAGGGGCTTCTTAAGAGGGAGACGCAGACATTCAGATGTGCCATGATGGTCTTGTATGGATCCTTGGAAAAGAAAGAAGTAGAGTGAGGCAAGTACACGCAACCAGAGTCAACTGTCAGGCGGACATTTTCAGTCACCTGTGTTGGATAGAAACCTTTCAATACTCACGGTCTTTATGAGGGATGGCGATGATTACAGTTTTGGTAAGCTGTTTAAAGCTGATAGTTGTATTAGAGATAGATCGCGTTCCAGAGGAAAACAAGCAAACTGCCTCATTCTCTCTGAGGGGCCTTCCAGCCTTGTGCTCATACCCGAGTCTGGCCCTAAGAAATCCCACCTGCTTGGCCTCCATTCGTTTTTTGAGTACCACATATTGTTAGTTTAAGCCTATAGGGCTGCTTCCATAAAGACACTGGGGACGTTTCTGAATTACCCCAGATATTTGATATTCTAGTAAAAAATTACTGTTTTTTTTAAAATGTGGTCCCAGGTTTCTCTCTAATCTTGAGACCAAACCTCAGTCGGTCTCAAGAAACTTCTGAGGTAACTCAATGAACAGGTGTGAATTTACATAAGAGTATATCTTAAAATGTATTGTGTTTGGAAGACACGTTTTCTGCTTGAATTCTTAGCAGCCCAATGGGCAAGTCACTACACCACCCAAACCAATCCAAACTCACTGTCCTGTAGTCTGTGCCCACTCATGGCAGCCTATGGCTTCCTCAGAAACCCTGTGGGTTTCCCAGACTGACACTCTTTTTGGGAGAAGAAGCCTCTTTGTTCTCCCTTGGAGCAACTGGTAGTTTCCAACTGCTGACCTTGCAGTGATCAGCCCAACGAGTAACCACTATGCCACGAAGTTTCCCGATACTTCCTTTCCCAGGGCTCCTAATATAGTAGGTAATTATCAATAAATGGGTTCTCTGAATGAGCTCCATCATCCTTCAACACCTGGGTCACCTTTGACCTCCTTCTTGAAGCCTTCCTGGAGGATGAGCCCGAGGGGACTGCTCTTCATTATCTGAAGCTGCACTGAAGAGCCCTCAGGGGAGTTCCTTAGTTCTCTGGATTGAGTCCTGCCTTTGGGGCTACACCCTGACACACAGAGAGAAAATACAACCTTCAAGGTCAGGCAGACCAGGAGTCTGAAAAAAATTGACTCCATCATCACTTCCTAATTAACCTTTGTGTGTCTTAAGTTGTTTATTTTTTTATGGTTGGTTTTTTTGCTTTTGTTTTTCCACCCATGGAAAAGATCTTCACAGTGCCTTCTGTCAAAGAATGGTGAGGATGAAATTACGTAATTTATGGAAATCCCTTATCAGTAGTAGGCATGCAGCAGATGTTCCGTTAATGTTAATAACAACCCTCCCTGCCTGCTTAGCAGGTAGGATAGCACCTAGCACTGTGTTAACACAACGAACACAAGTTTAACACATAAAGTGTACTGACTGAAGTTTTAAAGGCATTTCCCACATGATTCTACATTCTACTCACCTGCCACTTCACAGGAGAAAGAAAAGCATTTTCTACCAGCCTTGGAAGTAAACCGGGGCTGGCGGGCAGCTCGACTCTGTCTTATACAGGTTCACAGTTAGGTGGAATGGACTCAATGGCAACAAATGAACACAACCTGCTATGTTCATATTAATAGCTTCGGGTCGTTTGATTAAATGCCCGATAGCAACTCAAAGTGGAAAATGCTAGGCCCGTTTCACAGATGGGAAAGGTGAGGCTGAAAGGAAAAAGCAAGTTGCTGAAAACCTACACATAAGCAGTACGGCAATGAGCTAGGCATCCCCTGATGGTGCGCATGGTTATCCACTAGGCTACTAATTCAATGATTGACGGTTCAAACCCACCCAGAGGCACCTCAGAAGCAGGCCGGGCCATTTGCTTCTGAAAGCCATTCCATTGGAGGGCAACTAATAACCACCACAAGAGTGGGGGTGGGTAGGGTTTGGATTTCCACAGGTGGACGTGGCATCCCTGACCATGAAGAGTGGGCTGGGCCAAAGTGAGCATCTAGGGAAGTCTGGCACGCTCAGGACATAAAAAAGAGCCTGGCCTTGACCTAGGCTCAAGGAAAGTTAGAAAGGAACACTGGAAGGCTGTTTGGAGCCAAACTCACAAAAGACCTGGAGTGTCCAAGTTTAAGAAATTCGCATTTAATTTGATAGGATAGGAGGGGCCATGGATTACTTTGAGCCAGCCAGTGAGAGGCAGACTGTCAAAATTGTGCAGTTGGTTAGAAGAGGAAATCAGTTAATGTGCTGTTTCAAAACTCAGAAGTCCCGAGGGACCGAAAGAGATGGGCAAAAAGGGAAATGTAAGGATTTGTTTGAAAATAGCTCAGGTGTTGCCTCCGTTGCATGTGTGTCCGTTTGTAACTGTCAGCATGCTCCTTAGACGGTTCAGGGGGTACAAATTGCTAACTTGCTTGCCTGCTAACAAAAAGCTTAGCATTTCCCATCCACCCTGCCGTGCCTTTGGAAGAAAAGCCTAGCGATCTCCTTCTGAAAAAAAAATTAACCTATGGAAATTCTGCGGGGACAGTTCTTTCCTGATACTCAAGGGGCCATTACAAGTTATAATTGGCTCAGTGGCAACTGGTGGTTACAGCGGTGGGCTATTAAAGGGACTTCTAATACAGGATCTGATTCCGGAAGGCCACCCTTAATGTTCTGTCACACTCTGCTTCCCTCCGTCCCTCCCTCCCTGTCTATTTTAGGCTCCTTCCCAGTCTTTTGGGTTCTCCTTTTCCCTGAACCTTAAAGGGCTCTGGGCTCTGATTTGACTTCAAACCATCCTGCTACTCTTGCTGGACTTCATGTAGAATTCTGATCTTCTGGGAAAACTCACCCCCTGCACTGCACCCCCGCACCCCCCAGTGGTTTGCATTCGCAAAGCAAGATGAGCTTTTAGTGGAATGTCAGTGCAGAGATGAGAGGACTCTAAGCCAAGGCTGCTGGACCCCTTTTCCACAGAGAACTTCGCCTCTGGTTGGCTATGCATTCGATTTTGAATTAACTCGTGGGCCTTGCACATTCAAAACTCTTTTGCCCCCTTCAGTTATTCAACCCCATTTGGGGATCATGGATTCCCCCACCTTCCCAGTTTAGGAAGATTTGCTATAAGCAACCCTGCTTGTAAACTTATAATTTTATGCATATGTCACACGTGCACACACACAAACATACAATCTTATCCTGCCTCTGTGGGACTTTGGGAGTAGGAAGGGTTAATGTCATGGTATCAGTGAGCTTCTTGCTGGCTGGCCTTTGCAGCTGATAGATGTTTTCCTTTGGCCTTATAAAGACATTTTACTCGCTGGAAACCCTTGTCGCATGACAGGATCAAAAATAGCCCGGCCGCAGCCCCTGCTGTCCATCACCACATGTAAACTGGCATGAGCACAGGCCGTCTTTCGTCCAGGTCCCCACACTGTGGCTGAGGCAGCCTCCAGGGACCGTGCTTTCTGAAGACACACCTGTTGCTTCCAATGAGCCAGCCATCCGGGGTGCAGAAAGGGTTAGAGCAAGTGTCCGACCAAGAGTCTGGTTTCTGACAAGCAACTAAAGAACATCTCTTGGGCTGTCCTCAGAAACACCCCGGTGACGTGGTTTCTCCTGGCACCGGGAAATAGCCACTCGTCTAGTGAAAAGCAGTGTATTTTCATCACCAGGGCAGAGCCTGCTGCCCTGGGTGATAAATACATCTTTTCCAGGGGTTGTCTTTCTTAATGAATGTCTTTAGTGAAATGCTAGGAAGGTCAAAACAAAGTCTTGGGAGCACCAGCAGGCAAGATGTCACCTTGTGATTGCACTTGCTTGACGTTTTGGGGGGGGAGAGGAAGGGGGCGCTTGGCCCACAACCACCTGGCGCTGGGGTGCCATTCTTGAGGAAGCCTGAAGGCTTCTGACCGAACGATGAAGATCAATCAAATATCCGTAGGAGTATTGCAATATGTGCGACAGACCTGCAAGAGTTAAGACTTTGAACCACGTGGCTCCTTTTTATTGATTGGTTTGTTTATTTTGCGATTTTTCTTTTAAACAGATTCAATGTCAAGAAAGGCCTCTGGCATCAGTTCTTGTCGGCAATCTGTGAATAGATCATTTTTAAAAGATAGTTGATTTTTCCCCCCCTCTGTCTTTGAACTTCTGGCAGGGCCTTAGAATACAAATTGTTTGGATACAGTAGCTGGGACTAGGGCAGAGGAAAAACAAACAGGCTCATCTCTGCTGCCGTATGGAGGATGAATAACAATGTTTTGTCGTTCACAAAACATGTATGAGCCAGCTACGTGTATATTAATGCGGGAGATAGTATGTTCTCTTCCCTCAAACTCCTAGTGCCCTCCACCCCAAATCCTTTTATCTGTGTGACATTAGAGATAAACAAGCTGGCTGGCCCTCACTTGCCTGCTAGGCAAACAGGTTTGAAGGCCCTCTGTGTCCTGATGAATATTTAGGGGCAAGCAGAGGAGAAAGAAAAAAAAAAGTGTGCTACACCTCTCTTTGGAATCACTGCAGTGAATGTTATAGCATTTCTGTAGCTTCCCATCACAGCCCTTGTGATAAGAGTGAGCTGCACTACAATTCGTTTGAGAAGTGTGATTCTGCTGTGTTTACCACACTTGTGAACTTTTACATTCTTTTTTTTTGTCGCCTGCTTCTTTTTAGTGATTATTTTATTATTTTTTATAATCAGGGTGACTGAGGTTGCAGAGAGATTAATGTGTGCTGAGTCTGCCTAGCAATTTCAAGTAGGGTTGCCATGATAATAAGCATATGTGGTCGAAGCCCAAAGTTGGTTCTCGTTTTGACAAACTGGCCCCATGAAATTGAGTGATCACGGATGATGGGGAACCCCCGTGGTCGCTGCAAAGAACGTTCCTATTTGCTAAAATGGCGCTCTTTGTGCACTTGACTTCTATCCCAAATCTTGGATAGATGGCATTTAATGGCCCTGGATAATTATTAATAAAAATCAAAGTGAGGGTGGGTGGGTGGGTGGGTATTGTGGTGTTTTTGTTCTTGAATTTCCCGCCCCCCCCCCAAAAAAAAAAACATAAGCTGCCTGACTGTGGTTACGGTCAGAGTAATTTCAATGGACCGCTCACAAGTAGATATTGTGGCAACCCTATGCTCATAATAACCACTAAATTTGAGTTTGTCTTCTTTCTGGACAATGAACGCTGCTGAGAGGCGGTAGTAATGGCTGCCTGACTTTGTTCTCCGTTTTTCAACAGGATACCTGCCCACTATGTCTATCCACAGGCTTTTGTGCAGCCTGGAGTTGTCATTCCGCATGTCCAGCCGACAGCAGCTGCTGCCTCCACCACACCTTACATTGATTACACTGGAGCTGCGTATGCACAATACTCAGCAGCAGCAGCAGCTGCCGCCGCCGCCGCCGCCTATGACCAGTACCCCTACGCAGCCTCCCCAGCTGCTGCAGGATATGTCACCGCTGGGGGCTATGGCTATGCAGTCCAGCAGCCAATCACCGCCGCGGCACCTGGGACAGCTGCCGCCGCTGCAGCTGCAGCTGCTGCCGCCGCCGCTTTTGGCCAGTATCAGCCTCAGCAGCTGCAAACAGACCGAATGCAATAGACCAGCCATCTGATCAAAGTTGAATTGTTCTCTCTCCCTCTCCACCCTTTGCCCCCTTTCCCCCCCAAATTCCCAATTTTGAGTCGGTAATCAGAGCGTTAACAGTGACTGAACAGCTTTAGGGAGAAGAAACAAAAGAAGCAGAAGAAGGGGGGAGGGGGAAGCTACGCTACTGCAGAGCGGAAATAATACTCGGAGAACGAGGTCGGAATGAGTGGGAGTAGGTGCAGGTTTGGAAAATTATCCCAGAGACCCTGAGTCAACACAAGGCCTATCTGCAACGAGGGCAGGAGTAGCGGTGGAACTTCATTTTTATAACGGGGTTTATAGTTTTTGCTCTTTTTATAGCATCAGGGAAGCAAACTGCCTTTTTACCAGTTAGAAAAACGTTTGAATCTAGTTGAACCAGGGAATGCAGAATGAGCAATATGTAGCTTGAATTACTTATAGATTTTTTTAAAAAGACAAATCGTGTTTGAAAGCAATTTCAAATTGACTGATGGTCAATTTCAGCAGTCACTGTCGGACTTTTCTGAGTAAGGAGGTACTGTTCTTAACTATCTCAAACCGGGGCATCGAACAATCAACGTAGGAGCGTGGCCGTGGGTGAAGTGGTGGACAGGCACCAAAGCGATTCTCTCATCTGTCCTCGCTCGGGGTGTGCGGCACGGTGGAGCAAGTGATGTGGGTATAATGGGGGCAACAGCTCTACAGACAATCAATAACACACAGTTCTGGAAAGAACACATCACTTGCGCTTGTTTGATGAGCTTGTCACATTTTAATCCCTCTCCCCATCCTGTTTCAATTTTGGGAAACTTGTATCTGCTGGTGTCAGCAATTCTGATTCTGAAATAGGATCAGGCTTTTACTACTAACGACAGCCTTCTCTTTCTATTTATTGTGTCGACTCGTGGCTTATGAATAAAGGCACGCAATGTTTGCAGGTTTCTTTCTGAACCCTTAAGAGCTGTCTTAAGGGCAGTTATTTTTTTCCCTCCCCTTTTGGAATAATTCTACACTTTTTTCGTAATCTATTTCAGAGTCATATTTAAAACTATTTATTAGCGAAGACAGGACATGAGACAGCAAGGCTACCGAGATGACAATTCTTCAAAGATTAGCAATGATGTGGTTTATACTGTGCCTTAATAGTAACGCTATTTAAAATATTTATTTTTAAGTTTTACTATGCTGCACTCTAAAGAGAGGAACTTTAGATGTGACACTGTAAAATTATGTATTCATCTCATGGCATAAATTATTTAGTAGGTCTAGATGTAGCATTTTAAATATTAACCTATTCAACGAAAGATGTTGACTTGGATTTATTTAAATTCATATTGCACTGTAATAAGAGAGTACTCTTACATGAACACATTTTAGTTTATTTTAGCTAGTAGGTGTTATTGTTTTGCTTTGTTTTTTTCCCCCCAACCAGGCTGTATTTCTAGTTTCGTGCGCCTGCCTCTGATTATCGCTTGTTGGAAATCTTTTTTCGGTTTTGTTGTTTTTTCTTGCTGTTGGGTAGCTCGTTAGTCTAACACTCCTTCTCACGTAGTCTTTAAATGCTGCTTTACATTTTTCTTCTGAAACTGCAATACTTGCGATTTATATTCTTAAACTAAATTGAATACTATTTTACACTGTATTGGATTTTTATACTTGAACAATTTCATACAAGGGAAGACAGGTTAGCATTTTTATGGACTTTCTCCATCATCACTGGATTTACTTTTTAAGTATTCCCGTACTAGACAGTGTTATGTAATGTAGACATGACTCTCCTGTGCAAATTATTTATTCCTTGTGTATATTGCTTTATAACATTTCAGATCTTCTAATCTATTCACTTGTATTAAAGATAATTTTTAAAAACTGTTGCATTGATTGTCTCTGCGTGTCTAATAATCTCAAAACCCAAATTCACTGTTATCCAGTCAGTTCCAACTCACAGCCCCCCACACATCAAACACTGTGGGTTTCCAACATTGTCGTTCTTCATGGGAGTAGAAAGTATCAGCTTTCTCATGCAGAGCAGCTGGCGGTTTCAAACGGCTGGCCTTCCAGTTAGCAGCCCAATCTGTGTCCACGATACCACCAGGGCTCCTTACTTTGTAGTAAAGGCAAACCATAGCTCCCCATTAACTAGAATTAGTGGCCTCCATTTACCTGCACCTCTTTTTTTTTGGTATGGTAATCTATCATATTTATTTTGAAGGGCTTTTTATTATTGTGAACCAGGTGATGGGCATTCAGAGCCAACAGTCCATTTTATACTCATCACGTAACATTTGCAGTGAGCTTAAAGGTTCCTGGATCCCCTGTCCTTAAGCCTTTGCAGTGCATCTCATTAACTCGGCATCATCACCATTCTATTCAATGATCCCTTAAGGACTTGTCATATCACGGAAATGCGGTTAACTGGAGATTCTTGGGAAGGAGTGGCATAGAAAGAGGACCAGGAGCCCGTGGGTGGTGCATGATGCAAATGAATACTATGCCCTTCTCACTAATGATGTAGTCTGAATCCACCCCTGGGCACCATGGAAGAAAGGCCTGGCAATCAACAGAGAATCTGCCATTGAGCGCCATATATGGCACAGTGCTACTCTTACACATACAGGCTTGCCTGGAGTCAGTTAACTGATCATGACAGATTTAGAGGGCACCAGCCTTTTGAGAACAAAGGGTAGCCAATGACTCTGAGACAGATGAATGGTTTGGCATCTGGATTCTTTAGCACGTTTCTAGCAGTGTGAACTAAAAGCCAATTTTCTAATCTACTTTTGGTGAGGCATTTGATGGATATTTCTCCTTTATTATGAGGCTCTAACCATCTCACATGGTTCGTTAAGTACTAAATAATATGTCAACTCCTTGGTGCAGAGTCAGCTATGGGATGACGCAGTTGCTACAGGATTATTATCAGTGATAGCAGTTGTTATGCCCTGTCATGAAGTGAACCAGTGAGGAAGGATTGGGGTGTTTCATTTTTTAACTTCTGTCCATAGGAATGTGCCAATAAGGTGTGTATTTGGGATGGCTAAATTAGTGACTGCCATATTGTCCTAAGGTATATATGTTAGGTCAATTGTGGAATGGGTGGTTTTAATATTTCTCAAACCTATGATCTATTGGATTCCATTCGTTTTCAAAAACCATATGCAGATGGGATTCTGATAACTGACATTCTAAGGACCATCGCTATCTTAAAACTTTAATTGCCTTTAATTTTCCATAGAAACATAGTATCGTTTCTCAAGGGAGAGTTACTATTTTTTGCATCCCAAGGAATCTTGGGTCAGCCAAATAATTCTCATGTTACTTAAGTCAGTCAATGTATTCATGATTATTCTTTAAAAGGTAATGGGTTTTAGTTTTTCAGATTTACAAGAAAGTCACTGTTATCCTCAAAGAGCCATAGACGCGTGCACTTTAAAATGAAAGATTATTTGATTTATCGATTAAAATTAGGTCAGACTGTTCTGGGAAAAGCCTGTCAACAGGAGCCACACTCAGGAAAATCAGAAATCCACCTCCACCGGCTAAACCTTGTTGGTTGGCATTTCCTGATCTATACTGGTATCAATATGAACAATCGTAAGAGAGTAGAATGTTTAAGATTATTTTGCTAATGTACCTCGAGGCTAATCTTTTAAAAATTAAAGTTTTTAATATCTAATGGAATGGGACAGTAGTCCTGGCATACCTATATTGGCCAGGCACACTGCTTGTATTTAAAATTTTTATATATACACACACAATGTGTTTAAGGTGAATGTTTTATACATATATTTCTATATGTGCATATATGTATATAAAATATAAGTATGAATAGTTACATGTATGAAACTATCACATATTGTGTTTAAGGAATAGTGTGCTTAAGGTATAGTTGCATGTATGTAACTATATATAATCCATGATCTATTGGATTCTATATAACATGTAACTATATAGTTTATAGAACTATATAGAGTGGCTACAGGGAAAATTTACACCTCAAAGCAGGTGCCCACTTAACAATTTCTACCCCAAAGTTTCAGTGATGTTGGTTACATTTTTCACAACATGTCATTGTTCTCACTCCTTCTAGTCTGCTTGTAGCATTTCCAGTTTCTTGTCTCCCGTCCTCTAACTTTCATGCCTTTCCTGTCATGTATGACCATGGGTGATTTTCAAAGGAGTTTCTACGGGTGCTGCTCTTTGATTTTATGAGCCAATCTGTTGTTTAGCTAAAAGGTGATCCCAGGAATCATTTTGATTGGCATTTTAAAATGTATCTTTGGGGTCTAGTGTACCTTAAGGTGATCAGCTCAGGGAATCCCCTCGTTTCACTCTGTCCCGGAAATTAGGACTTTTTAAGAATTTGAGTTCTGTGTTGCATTTTGTTCCTCCGATTCCATCAGCATCCCTCAACGGTGGTCCTGATCAGAATGGTCAGGACTGCTAGCCAGGCCCCCAGGCTTTGGTGGAGTTCGCGGAAAGCATGTGTCCCTTTGGAGAAAGCAAGGGCTCTGAAAACAGAAGCACTGGCTGAGTCCCGGCTTCATCAGGCACCACCGGGGTGACCTTCAACCACTCTCAGCGGGTGAGAAGTGAGAGAGAGTGTTCGACACACTTGTCCTGACTGCCTCTCAGGTTGTACTGATACTATGGATGGACAGAACAGAACAGCGCTTTAGGAATTCTAAGGGTCGTGCAAGTGGAAATTATTAATTATTACACAGGGAGAATATGCGCAGTATTGAGTTGGGAATGGATCTTAATTTTCACATGTGAGATGATCCTGTCAACAGAAGACAAGCTTGTGTCAGCTGGTGCTGATCTTCAACGCAACCAAGTAAGCTAAACTTGCCGTACAACAAAAACAGCACAAAAATAACACCAAAAGATGGAGAGGTTGCCCAGATAGCGGCAGGAGGGGTAAGGGAGGAGATTGTGGAAAGCATTTCTCTCTCACGCAGGGGAACTATATTTAGTTCTTTCCTCACTCCGTGTCAAATACTATTCTTAATTCCCTCTGAAGCTGGAGAGCATTCATTAGGCTGACAGCCTGAGGTCTGGAGGGGCAGAGGTGAAGAGGTGCCCCAAACATAAATAAAGGCATTTTCATGTTGACCTGTGCCCTCTTTCCTTCAAGAGTTCCAGGCTGCTTCGTGGAAATTTGTCTTTGATTTCTCGCTCCAATCCCTTGGTTTCACTTTGGGGTATGGGTTCCCAGTTACATTTTAGAGGCTCAGTCGTGGTCTTGAAAAATCCCAAGAAAGGAAGAAATTCTTAGAGCTTTGCGATCAGGAAGAAAGTCTCTGGATTGATAGTCTTGCTCTCAGGAGTCACTTTCTTCTTCTTTTTTTCCCCCCACATTTTATTAGGGGCTCACACAACTCCCATCACAATATACACACATCAACTGTACAAAGCATATCCGTACATTCTCTGCCCCAATCACCTTCTTTTTTTTTTTTACATTTTATTAGGGATTCATACAACTCTTACCACAATCCATACCTATACATACATCAAGTGTATAAAGCACGTCTGTACATTCTGTGCCCTCATCATTTTCAAAGCATTTGCTCTCCACTTAAGCCCTTCTTCACCATCTTCTTCCTAGAGAGAAAGTGGAATGTTTTCCTTTCTGCTCATTGGTCCCAGGGAAGATGAATGGCATTGGTTTTTTTTTTTTTAGTAAAAATATTATCACTAAGCTAATATATTTTAAGTCAGTTGGAAGAGTAAGCACTGTTTTTCCATGTTGCCACTGCTAAAGCACATGCAGTGTGCTTTATACGATGGACGGAGTATAAATTGTTCCTGTCCCCACATTGCGAAGCTCAGAGAACGGATTCTTTTGTAAAAAGGCAGGTATCTGAAAGTGTCTTCCAGAATGAGTTTTCAATGTTCTGCAGAAATCACACTTGTTCCAACTAGATATTCTGCTGCTGCCCCATTTTTTGAACACCTGTCACCTGACAATCGGATCCAGGCCTGAACTTGTTCACTTTGCTACGTGGGCTGCAGTGGCCTGGGGTGAAGCCACACAGGTACAGCAGGTGCCCTGCGGAGAGTCAGGGTCTACATGTTCGATTTTATCATGGCTTGGGTAGATAGCAACATTTGAGAAATGGGGAGCATGTAAAGGGGGCAGAAAGAAGAAAATGATGAAGAAAATGGAAATTAAGGGCAAAAGCATCTAAACATAGATGAAAGAGTTCAGTGGGCAGATCATATGAGGTCCCTGGCCATTAGATGGCCCCATCAGGAAGAGAGGGAGTAGTCAGGTGTTGAATGGACTGGCGACTTCCTGGATGCGTGGGGAGGGTACTTAAAGGAGGCCTATTGGAGCAGTGGTTAGCGCTCTTCCACTAAATCAATAGGTCCAACTCACCAGCAGCTCCACAGGAGAAAAACTGCTCCCGTAATGATGATGCTGTAGGAAACCTTACCGGGCGGTTCACTCTGTCACATGGGCCTTCTGAGTCAGAATCAACCCAACAGCATACAACAACAATTAGGTATGTATGAGGATAATAGTAGGATCCCTGGTAGCTTAATGGTCACAATTCGGGCTGCTAACATCAAGGCCAACAGTTCGAAACCACCCTTCTCTATTGGAGAAAGGTAAGGTTTTCCGCTCTTCTAAAGAGTTACAGGTTCAAAATCCCATGAGGGCAATAGTTTTACTGGTTCTGTGAGGTCTCTCTGGGTAGAAATGAACTCAATGGCAGTGAGTTTTAGTTTGAGGCATATAGTGGCTCACAGAATTCTCATCTTCGGCCTGGGCTCCATTCCCAGACACTGCACCTCATTCACAGCCACTACCTGACGGGGAGCGGAGCCTTCCAACAGGAACAGCTTTCAGCAGAGCTTCCAGGCTAAGATGAACTACGAAG
Source organism: Tenrec ecaudatus (assembly GCF_050624435.1). Lineage (NCBI taxonomy): Eukaryota > Metazoa > Chordata > Mammalia > Afrosoricida > Tenrecidae > Tenrec > Tenrec ecaudatus. Next base: position 298,029,802 of record NC_134530.1, on the reverse strand, counting down.
AAGATCTGGCAATCAACTTCTAAAACAAAGTAATGCGACGAAGGATCCCAAATGAAGCCAGTGGAAACCTTAGGGCCTGATTGCAGTGTGTGCAGGGTCTCCAAGTGTCATGGACCCGCTGCACAGACGCTAACGCCTGATGATGACAAATTAGGAATGCCCTTTTCTCTTTATTAAATAAAAGGTACTTAGGATGACAACTGAGTTTTTGGACAATGCTTTAGAAGTTTTAAAAAATGGGCTGTTCATAACTGAAAATGTTTGGACACACGATCCTGGTGCCTGGTAGGTGAATATGCAGCTCTCTCACGGGCTTCAGGTCTCCAGGAACAGGGAATACTGCCATTCTTTTTCTAAAGATCATTTTATTGGGGGCTCTTACAACTCTTATTACAATCCATACATCAATTGTATCAGGCATATTAGGACATCTATTGCCATCATTCTTTTTTAGACATTTACTTTCTATTGAGTCCTTGGTATCAGCTCCTTTTCCCGCCCACATACCCTCGTGGCCCCTTGATAGATTACAGATGGTTATTGTCTCCCTTCACCTCAGGTTTCTGTTGTTCTTTCTCCTGGATGGGGGTATGTAGTTATGTGCCATTCATTGCTATCAGTACCCCCTTTCTCCTCACTTCTTCCCCCTTTTGGTATCACTGCCCCATTTCTTTCCTGGGTTCCATGTGTTGTGATCTTTATCTTTTGCCTCTACCCATGTACATGTTCCTGTCCAGTCCAGCGTGGGAAGCAGCCCTGGGATTATGATAGTGGGGAGTGAGGAGGCTTCAAGGGATTAGAGGTAGAATATGTTTTAAAGTTAAGGTTTTAACCATTTATTTATTTTTAAAATCATTTTATTGGGGATCACACAACTCTTATCACAATCCATACATACATCCAATGTGTCAAGCACATTTGCACATCTTCTGCCGTCATCATTCTCAAAACACTTTCTTTCTACTTGGGTCTTTGGTATCAGCTCCTCATTTTTCCCCTCCTTCCCCGCCCCCTCCCCTTTCCCCTACGAACCCTTGATAATTTATAAATTATTATTATTTTGCCATTTCTTACACTGTCTGATGTCTCCTTTCACCCATTTTTCTGTTGTCAGTCCCCCAGGGAAGAGATCACAGGCAGATCCTTGTAATTGGTTAACCCTTTCTGCCCCACCTTCCTTCCACCCTCCTGGTATTGCCGCTCTCACCACTGGTCCTGAGGGGTTCATCTGTCCTGGATTACCTGTGTTTCCAGTTCCTATCTGTACCAGTGTACATCCTCTTGTTTAGCCAGATTTGTAAGGTAGAAGTAGAGTCATGTTAGTGGCGGGGGGTGGGGGGGTGGAGAGGGGGAGAGGAAGCATTAAAAAACTAGAGGGAAGTTGTGTGTTTCATCATTGCTACACTGCACCCTGACTGGCTTGTCTCCTCCCCCCAAAACCTTCTGTAAGGGAATGTCCTGTAGTTGCTGACAGATGGGCTTTGGGTCCCTACTCCGCACTACCCCTCATTCACAATGATTTGACTTTTTTGTTCTTTGATGTCTGATACGCCATTTTTTTATTTTCCCTGCCAATAATGCTCAACTTATGCCGACCAGCAAGTACCTAGGAAAAAGGGGAAGAGAAAGATGAATGAAAATGTATTTGACTCAGAGTAGACTTTGATTCAAAATTTTAACAAAATTATATGTAGCTGATACATGCAAGATTATATAGGCAACGCGTCTGTATTTACACAGCTTTGGTGCCTCTGCCTTGCCAAGGGTTTACGTCTGGTGATGGGTATAATAGTTAATGATAATGTCAACTCTTGGGTAAGGGGAGGGCTGGAGCTCCACTGATCAGTTGCATTGAAGCCTGATGAGATTTCATTGCTATCATAAGAGAGAATGACTGAGCAGAATCAAACCCTCTGGCTTTTGGCCGGGGCTGGATTTGCGTCTGATTCCTTGGTCTCCCAGGATCCAATGGTGGATTTATCCCGCCGACTTTGACTCCTACAGTGACCAGCCTGTGCCTCCTGCTGCGGTTGCTTCGTTGTTCTGCTTCCTGCTTACCAGCTTCCATGAGTCAAGAGAAGCCTAACTTGAACAGAACTGGACCGACTATATCTAAAACTGTAAAAGCCATATTTTATGTCAATCTCTTTCTCTGTACAACACATACAAGCATCACTGCTCTTGCTTCTCCAGAGAACCCAATCTAGCACACAGGGCCCTCAGTGAATGCATCAACAGCTGGGAAAAAAATAGTCTGAACACCACTAAGTTACCTACCAGGCAGCAGGAACTTGTACTTAACCCTCACCACAAGACAAGGTAGGTACTATCACCCCCAAGTTTTCAGTTGAGAAACACATACCGAGGCAGCAGGTAGCTCACCCACATTCAGTGTTAGTTTGGTTCAGAACCTGAATTTCAAGATGGAAGGATCTGCAACTAAAGTTTGCATGAAAGTCGCCTCCCTCGGCGGCTTCCTACTCCTCTATTAGTGAACACTGAGGGCTTTCCTGGGGGACATTCCTGCGTGGGGATGAATTTCTGGGGTGGAGGACAGGAGGGACAGAAGATTCCAGTGCGTCTTAAGAAGCCTCCCAGTGTTCCCCTGAACAAATTTAGTTTGTTCCAAGTTCCGGTTGAATCCCTTCTTTGTGCCTTTGCCTTGACTATGAATTGTACTTTTTTGTGCCTGCTTATTACTGGAGTACCATATTAAATAAAAAAAAGACTTCTGATGTGCATTTTCCTCACTATATCTACAAGTTAACAGCAAGCTCATTAACCTCTTCCTCAATAATACCTTCAAAGTACACAATGGGCTCTATCAAAGTCGGCAATGTGCTCGGCTTAAAGCAATTCCCAATAGAAAGATGCACATTGGGAGCGTGTCCCCAGGCAGACGTGAAGTTGAAGAAAGTATCTGGAGACCCATGAAGACTGAGGGGGTAGGTTTGAGGCTTTCTCTGCACTCCTTGCATTCCAATTTTAGAGAGCTGTCCCATGTCATTGAGTCTATATGAAGGATGGAGCATTGGGAATAACCCCTCCTCTCTGTTATAGTATCTAGTTTTTTTTTGGCTACAATGGACTGAGTCTCTATTTGTACTAGGCACTGTCTTATCTTTAATCCGTGCACCCTCACTGTTGACACGCGTATCTGTATTGTACAGAAAAGTTCGTGTAAATTGCCTGAAGTCACCATGTAAGGTGGAAGAACTATGAGTTGAGCCCAGGTCTGGCTGACTCCAGAGCCTACTTGTCACTGGATTGCTTTTCGCCATCCCAGGACCTGTGTCTTCTGTCACACGGGAGGTTTAGTAAAACATGCCTGCAGTTCTATGGCTCTGGAGTCAAAACCCAAACCAAGGCACCTAAGCAAGTTAAACACCACACATGATGGAAGCCCTTCTTCTTCTTTTTTAATATAATCATTTTATTTGGGGCTCATCCAATGCTTATCACAATCCATACATCCATCCATTGCGTCAAGCACATTTGTACATTTGTTGCCCTCATCATTCTCAAAACATTTGCATTCGACTTGAGCTTTTGGTATCAGCTCCTCATTTCCCCCCTCCCTCTCTACTCTCACCCTCCCTCATGAACCCTGGATAATTTATAAATTATTATTATTTTGTCATACCTTACACTGGCCAATGTCTCCCTTTACCCACTTTTCTGTCCCCCCAGGGAGGAGGTTATATGTAGATCCTTGCAATTGGTTCCCCCTTTCCACCTTCCCCTCCCTCCACCCTCCTGGTATCGCCACTCTCAGCACTGATCCTGAAGTGATCATCTGTCCTGGATTCCCTGTGTTTCCAATTCCCATCTGTACCAGTGTACATCCTCTGTTCTAGCCAGATTTGAAAGGTAGAATTGGGATCATGATAGTGGAAGTGGGAGGCTGGGGGAGGGAAGGAAGCGTTTAGGAACTAGAGGAAAGTTGTATGTTTCATCATTGCTACACTGCACCCTGACTAGCTTGTCTCCTACCCGCGACCCTTCTGTAAAGGGGTGTCCAGTTGTCTACACATGGTTCTTGGGTCCCCAATCTGCACTCCCTCTCATTCACAATGATTTTATTTTTTTGTGCTTTAATGTCTCATACCTGATCCCTTCGACACCTTGTGATCACACAGGCCGATATGTGTCTTCCATGTGGGCTTCGTTGCTTCTGAGCTAGATGGCTGCTTGTTTACCTTGAAGCCTTTAAGATCCCAGATGCTATATCTTTCGCTTGCTGGGCACCATCAGCTTTCTTTACCACATTTGCTTATGCACCTACTTTGTCTTCAGCGATTGTGTCAGGAAGGTGAGCATCATGGAATGCCAGTTTAATAGAACAAAGTATTCTTGCATTGAGGGAGTACTTGAATGGAGGCCCAATGTCCATCTGCTACCTTACTACTAAACCTATAAATATATGCACAGAGATCTGTTTCCCCATCCTCATATATAAGTATAGTTACATGTGTGCATGACTTTATTTAGACCTCTATAAATGCCCTTTGCCTCCTAGTCCTTTTCTCTATTTCCTTTTACTGTCCTCTTGTCCCACTATCATGCTCAGTCTTCATCTGCATTTCAGTAATTCTTCTTGGTTACATTACCTTTGATCACACCCTACCAGGCCTCCTATACACTCCTTACCACCGATTTGGATCACTTGTTATTCCCTTGTCCTTGGGTTAGTTAACACCACTTGATGGAAGCCCTTTTTGTGGCACAAAAGTCTCCATTCTCACTCTCTTGATTTAGTTTTTGTTGACCATGTTTGTTGAACGATAGTGTTAATGATTATAATTATGATTTAGCCATCTGAAGCACAATTCACTTATGATTTAATATATACAATGTAATGGCATTGATTACATTCATCATGCTGCGCAAACATCACCAGTACCACTTAGGTTTTTGGGATGGGACATTATGCTAATACTAGGATTTAATATTATAAGTTATAATGAAATCAAATCAGAGAAGATCTCAGGTTATATTACATGATGCCAAGTAATTGCAAACTTTTGACCAGCAAATGTTTAACCAGCCTGGCCAATTCCACAAAAATAACAGTGGATAGAAATGAAGGATATAGTTACTGGAGGGGTCTGAATCAGGGCAGCTGCCAACAATAGACTGAGGGTCTTAGTTAAAATAGGCGATTGTGGAGAAAAGTAGACTTGACAGGTGAAGCCATGCCAGAAGCAGGTGAGAGGGCAGGGTGGCCCAGGGGTACAATTCTCTCTCAACCTTCCAGAAATAAAGAATACAACATGGACAGACATATGTACACCTCTGTTTATTGCAGAAATTGCCATCATAGCAAAAGCATGGAAACCACCCAAACCTCTGGTTATAGAGGAATGGAAAAGCAAATTCACGTACATTCATATAGTGGAATAATATGCATCAAGAAAAGACCACCAGGATTTTTTTAGACACCACAAGACATGGACACAGCTAGAGAACATCATGCTTAGCAAACATCATCAATCTGATAAAGAGAAGCATTTAGTGACGTCATTATTATGAAGGAAAACAAAGAAAAAGAAAAGTGGTTTGCCGACCAAAAACAAAACTCGGAAGATCACATGGAGGCCAGGGTTGAGGGCCGGGACAGGAAGCAGGGAGGGACAGGAAATGATAGAGGACAGCAAGAGGCATGGGAGGGAACAAAAAGCAGAGAGCACCTTGGTCGAGGGCTTAGTGCGCTGTTATTACTGATTTCACTTGTGGATACAGGTTGTACAACTTCCGTATATACTCGTGTGGAAGCCGGGTTTTTTGGCGCATTTTTATGCGGTGTTGTGGTAAAATTAGGTGCCGTGGCTGATATTCAGGTCGGCTTATACTCGAGTATATAGAATATGCTGCTTTCGAAAGCAAAGTTTAAATTGAAAAGGCAACTGTAAAGACCAACAGCCTTAGAAATCCTTCAGATTCCTTACCCCTCAGATTGAAATATTGGTCTGAATAACTAAAAAGGTAAGCAAGGTAAAACAGAGATGGACTTGGAGTAGTTTGTGATATGCAAGTTAATTTCAAACATATGGGAGGGAAAAAATAAAAAAAGGATTCTTGACTTTCATGTGGGAGACCCAAGCTAGTACCCAGCCAATTCATCTCCAGCAAGTCCACCACCTGTCTGTGGGTGGAGGCTGTCTGTTGCTAGGACGCTGTACAGGTTTCAGTGGAGCTTTCTGATTCATGAGCGAGCAAGAAAGAGCCTGGGGATGTACTGTGGGAAATCAGCCAGTGAGCAGCCTACAGACCACAACAGGACTATGGACCAGCCATCACAGGGACGAGAGGGAGGCAGGCAGGGAGAATTGTCCCTCTGTGCATGGGGTGCCCCTGAGTTGAGGGCTGACACAAAGGCAGCCCACACAAACAATACCCAGGAAGTGTGATCAGGGGCAGCATAGGAGTGACTGAGGGGGTAGGCACAGGGCCCCAGAGGAGCGAGGATTTAAGGGGTGGAACAGGCTAGCTGAAGGAGTCACCATGTTTGTCCTGGCTGCACACATGTGGGACATCCGTGTGTCCCGGGCATCCTGAGCATTTTTTAATTCATGTGTTTGTAACAGCTGAATTCCTTATCATCTTTAGCATATTTCTCCAATGAGCACAAAGCCTCTTATCTTGCACACAGTCTTCCTGGATGGCTGTCTCTTTCAGCTGCTTCCAGGCCGCATCCCTTAAATCTACCAGCTGTCTTTCTTCCCTCTCGGCCCTGCCTTCCGTTATCTGTATCCTCTCTTCTTTAAATCTTTCCCAGCTGCTCCGTTTGGCACCGTGCTTGTCTCTTGATTTGCTCAGAAGAAGACATTTCAGCATCATAGTGTGAGGAAGGATCATAACCGTTGAAACAATGTTTGTTTACACACTCAGCCCTGAAACCTATCAAGAAATGAAAATTCATCCTAGCTTCTGGTGAGGCAGCACCTCCTGAATCAGCCTGTGCGTTTCCGAAGGCATGAGATGCCCTGGAGGCTTATAGGAAGTAACGTGAGGAAGGACCACAGGGCCCTGAATTAGCCAAAACATGAGACGCCTCCCCTAGCAAAGGCAGAATGCCGATGGCTGCCATCTCTCGGAGTTGATATATCTATCACCTTCTCTGTGGGATGAAATGGGATCCAACGTCTCTACTCTGGACAGACATCTACATGCTAGAAATAGGAGAGACATTTCATTTCACACTTGAAACTCTTATTTTCACTTACCTACTACTAACACTGCTGGTTGACGCTAGATTTTGATAATCAAGGGAATTGTTATTCCTCATGGCGCTATGACTTGGCATTTGACTTCAAACCCACCAGCCCCTCTGGCGGGGAAAAGCTAAAGCTCTCTGCCCCCATAAAGATCCCCAATCTTGAAAACCCTAAGTAGGTTCACTAGCAGTCCGAACGACTCGATGACATGGGTTCCTGGGGGTTATCTCGGGAGAGCAAGTGGCTTATTATGATCAGCCTTTGTTAGGCGGGGTTGTCTAGAGAAGAAAACAGTGATATAAGGACAATGTATAAGACAGGACGTTATATCAAGCAGGCAACTGAATCCACAGGTTCCATGCTAGCCAGGGCCTTCTTTAGACTCACATGGCCAAAGCTTGATGATACAGAAGCAGGGAGATAACAGGCCAGTGGTTGCAAACCTGTATGGGTCCAGGGCAGGGCAACACCAGCTCTCTATGTCAGCAGCCCACATGGGGCTGCCCTTGGAAGCAGACGTGAAGTGCCAATGAAGAGGAAGATGAAGTACCCGAGAGGAAGGAGAAGTTCCCAGCCACTCTCCTCTTAAAAGTCCACACCCCAAGGAAGGCATCCTCAGGCTGCGACCTAATTGATAGGTTGGACTCCATCCGTATGCGTTCACAGAAACATTCAAGTTGACATAAAATCTAACGGCCACAGCTACCAACCTGAAGGTTGGTAGTTCAAACCCACCCAGTGGGTCCCTGGAAGAAAGACCTGGCGATTATGACCAAGAAAACCCTATGGAACACTGTTCTCCTCTGTAGCACTCGGGTCACCGACAGGAGTCACCAGAAATTTTATAACAATATCATTGTTGTTGTTGTCTTTAATTTTTCAATAAGGACTTGAGGACCGCTGTTTAACAGAGAAGGAGAACCCTCAGGCTGCCACCCTGCAGGCCTACCTGGGTCGAACTTCTGGTTTGGCAATCTCCACTTCTTAATTGCCACTCAAAGAAGTGTCCAGAAGCACAGGGTTTCTTCAGGACCACCCTGTGTGGTTAGCCAAATTGGCTCTCCTCTGCAGAAGCCCAGAACATTTGACCAAATTCAACGAAGTCCCTTGGTGCTGCCAACATGCTATTACAATAGCTGCTGTTCCCAAGAAGGATCTGCCACCAGTGCTGAGGGCTGCCATCCAGGGCTCTTTCCCAAACAGATTTTTGATTGTACAGGAATTCCTACCCACTATGTTTTGAATTCTTTATGTAGTTAATTAAATTCAGGTTCATGGGATGAGGGGGAAATATTGCAGGCAAGGGCTGTCCACAGGGATTTATTCATTTTAACTATCTTCTCAGTCAAGATCAATCACTACCTTCTGGGTGTATTCTGTGGAAATCGACATAGATTATAACCTGTCAGAAAGAAACTTCATCCCAGAAAGGACAAACCCTTTCTAGCTATTGTGAATTAGCAGAGTATTAAGTAATAGTCTGGCTACTGGAGTGAATAATTGGATGAGAATGATAAGTTCTGTCCATGAGAAAGATGAAGTGTCGCCCTTGAGCTAGAGGAGTGCTTCACAGCCCCAGGTAGATAAATGATGTTGTCTGTGAAGTCTGCAAATTAGATTTCAAAACTCAACAGCAAAGTTTTCATTTTCAGAGTTAGTCCTGGTGTTTCTGTTGTAATCCTGTTCCACCTTTCTTTTATTTTTTACATTTTATTAGGGGTTCATACAACTCTTATCACAATCCATACATACATATACATCAATTGTATAAAGCACATCCATACATTCTTTGCCCTAATCATTTTCAATGCATTTGCTCTCCACTTTACGCCCTTTGCATCAGGTCCTCTTTTTTTCCCCCTCCCTCCCCGCGACCCCCTCCCTAATGAGCCCTTGTTAATTTATAGATTGTTATTTTGTCATATCTTGCCCTATCCGGAGTCTACCCCCCTTCTCTGCTGTCCATCTCCCAGGGAGGAGGCCACATGTGGATCCTTGTAATCGGTTCCCCCTTTCCAACCCACTCACCCTCTACTCTCCCAGCATCGCCCCTCACACCCCTGGTCCTGAAGGTATCATCCACCCTGGATTCCCTGTGCCTCCAGCTCCCATATGCACCAGTGTACAACTTCTGCCCAATCCAGTCCTGCAAGGTAGAAGTCAGATCATGGTAGTTGGGGGGAGGAAGCATCCAGGATCTGGGGGAAAGCTGTGTTCTTCATTGGTACTACCTCGCACCCTTACTGAACCATCTCCTCTCTTAAACCCCTCTGTGAGTGGATCTCCAGTGGCCGACAAATGGGCTTTGGGTCTCCACTCTGCACTTCCCCCTTCGTTCACTATGGTATATATAGCATATATATATATATATATCCTGATGGCTTATACCTGGTCCCTTTGGCACCTCGTGATCGCACAGGCTGGTGTGCTTCCTCCATGTGGGCTTTGTTGCTTCTGAGCTAGATGGCCGCTTGTTCACCTTCTAGCCATCTTTCTTTTCTAATGCAACAACCTCGATCAGTGTTAGATGATCCGATCTGCAAGGTACACATGAGCTGACTTGTGCTCATCAGTAGGGAAGAACCTCACATTTCTTCAGGGCATCAATGCTTCTGCTTCTAACTATGGCTTCCATCTGTCTCTTCCTGCCTACAGATAGAAAGGCTCTTTTTAAAACATACAATCCCTTACAGAGATAGAGGACCCAGGGATCTAGGGAAGTATGGATTTGCTTGTGCTTACTTACTAATCGGTAGTGAACTGTAGTCAACAGCTTCACATGGGTGATGAGGTGACAAACATATGAGAGTCTTCGCCATTGATTAGTAAGGAAGCACAAGTAAGCCCACACTTACCTCCTGATTGGATAATCCATGCTTGATATCAACGTCAAGCCTTACTTGAGCCTTATTTGGCACTTCCTATATAGAAGACATGTTGTGTCTGGAATTTTGTTTCTGTGTAATAATCAGTCTTTGACAACTAACACCTCATTGACATGACTCATTTTTAGTAGGTCTTTGAAGAAATGATTTTTTAAAATCTCTAATATCATGGAGGTAGGAGTGACTGAAATTCTGGTGGCTGGTTTCCTAAAGTTTGTAATTTTATTATTTTATCAATTGGTTATCTTTCTTATGATCATTCCAGGAGAATGTCTTGCCATGTAAGCATACAATCATTCACATGATTCCAGTTATGTCCAGTTAAGTGTACCTAGTATGTGTTTATCAATTTTCCAGAAACAAAGGAAATGTCAGTTAATACATGGAAGCTCCAGAATGACATTCAAATTCATCAAAGAATGAAGTGCGGTATTCTCTGTTAGTGGGACATAAAATACAATGGAGCACGGGGTGAAAAATTGTAACTTGGAACAAAGGGAAGGACGGCGTTGTTTCACTGTTGCGCTTCTCTACGTAACAACCTGGGGTTCCATGGTTCTGCGCTCCATTCCTAACTAAAAGCCCACAGTCCAACCCCACCAGCTGCTCCACCAGAGAAAGACGTTGCACTTTCTTTCTGTCAAGATGACCATGGGAATCTTTGGGGACAGTTCTACTCCGTCCTATCGGGTTGCTGGGAGTCAGAATCTGGGGAGTTTCCCGCAACAGGTTGGTTGTGGGGTCTGGGTTCTCCGTGGTAGTGCCCTAAACCACTCAAGACACGTAGTCATAGGTCGCTGCCAGGTCTGTTTTCACTCCTGGTGACCCCATGAGTTCAGAGGAGAGCTGCCCCACACGATTCTCAACGCTGTGCCCTTTCAGAAGCAGGTCGCCAGCTCTCTTCAAAAGTGCCTCTGAATGGGCTTGAAACGTCAGCCTTTGGGCTAGTAGTCAAGTACTACCTGCAAAACACAAGGAGTCCACACCCAAAATGTTGTAACACCACAGCTGTTTTATGATGCTTGCTGCCTGAGGGCTAGGGATTCAAACTGGGTACTGTGGAGGCAACTCTTGACTGCTCTACAATTCTACTCTTCTATCGGCCAGAATAAAAACCCCCAAAGGCCCCGAAACTCACTGCCATGGAATCATCTGTAACTCAGAGTGAGCCTAGAGAAGCAGGTAGAACTGCCCTGTGGGTGTCTGAGAGTATAACATTAAGGGAGTAGGAAGCCTTGTCTTGCTCCTGCGGAGTAGCTGGTTATTTCTATCTGCTGTCCTTGAGGTTAGCAGCCCAACACCTGACCACTGTGAGACCAGGGCTTCCTGTAGCAGTGGTAGTTGTGGTTGTGGTTGGTTGTTGTTAGGTGTCGTCAAGTTGGTTCCTCCTCTTAACAAACAAAACACACCCGCTCCTACACCATCCTCACAATTGTCCTTATGATGGGGCCCATTTTGTGGCTCTGTGTCTGTTCATGTCTTTTTACAACCCAGAAATGGTTAGTTTGGGGACCCAGTCTACACCAGTATGACTACAACACAACAAAAGAAAATCCCTGTTTCCAAATGGGATCACATCCACAAGTCCCAGTGCCAGGAATTCAACCTACAACAAGGGGGCTTCCAAAAATTTGTGGGAAAACGGTATTCAAAGAAAATGGCATTTTTCCCCCACGCTTTGAGAAACAACCCCTACCCACACCATATGTTTTCAGACATAGTTCAACCCACAACAGGTATTTTTCAAACCAATATTTAATTTTCCAAAGTAGCTCTCTTCCTCATTCTGTGACTGAATTTGCTCATTCTCAAAATATAAGAAATGGTGTTTTGAAATTTGAGTGGCAGAACCCCTGAAGATATCTGTGCAAGAAGTTATTCCTGACACATCGCTGAATTAATTTTAATAATAGAATAGGAATCCAAATATCAAGAGGCTATGTTAAATAGCTGTTGCACATAAGTTATCACCCAGTTCCTTAGGAGAGTGGCGCTTTTGCAGCATGTGATAATCAACTTGCCAGATACCAAGCTGTGGTCTAAATTTCCAGAATTGGGATATACATCAAAGGATAAATAGCTAGATCTAAAAGGTATTGAAGAAATCATAACATGAAAGGTGGGGGGGGAGACCCAGGTCCAAAAAAAACCAGCTGGCCATACCAATGAGAGAAATAGTGGAGACCCACTGATAGCTCAGCCCACGTACCAATAATTTCCATCATGTGCCTGGGCACATCTCTCCCTTTTTATTCCACTTCCTCATCTGTAAGGCGCTTGGATAGGTAACCTCCAGAGTCCCTGAATTCATTCCTGTGATAACACTAACTCTGTGATTTCAGTGGAAGTCTCTCTCACCATTCTCCTGACAGGGGAGCACGTAATGGGTTGAAAAAGATTTTTTTTCGAATCATGAAACAGGCCATTCTTTCTAAAACACTCGCTGCCATTGAGTCAATTGTAACTCATAATGAACTGTGGGTCATTATGAACTTCCCCTGTGGGTTTCCAAGGCGGTAACTCTTTAAGGGAATAGAAAGTCCCTTCTTTCTCCTGTGCAGTGGCTAGAGGTTTTGAACTACTGACCTTGAGTTAGGAGCCCAAAGTGTAGCTACTGCAGCACCAGGGCTCTGTTGAGCAATCCCTTAGTGACAATAGATCTATGGAACGTTGTGCATTTCAGAGCACCCACACATGCAGTAAAGCACCTAAACTAAGAGAAGAAAGACATAAGAGAAATCCTGGTGAAAAAGCATGTTTGTCCAACCAAGGTACAATCTAGGTACGGTGTCCAGAGAGAGTTACTTGGCCAGACAGGGAAACACCCAGAAATGACATCTGTCTAGGACAGGAGCAATAATTGCCAATGTCTCTTGCCACATCTTTTAAGCTCACCTGACACTTCTACGGTTGTTTAGCCAGGGGAAAAGCCCCCAGGTTTGAGCAGCAGCTTGAAGGACAGCCACCCTCACAAAGTCTTGGGCATATGGCATCTGAGAGGGGACATCTGTGCCTGTGGAAGTGGGACTCCAGAGCTGTGTCATGTGTGTCGCTTGTGACAGGAGACCTTGCCTAGCAGTGAGTTCTATCAATAATCCATGGGTCTGTGGAGAAAGAACTCTATTAATAAGAAATGCCGCTGCGTGGAAAAGACAGTGTCAACACTGCCCTGGTTCCAGAGAAACAGAATACGCTCATGGTGACACAGCACTCTGAGAACATTCCGATTACATCACCAGGTAGCTTAGACAAGAAGCAATTTTAGAAGATGCATTCAGCATACTACTGCCCTTTGGGACAGCCTAATTTCTTAAGGTCAAAGACTGGTCAGTCACCAATTTGACCCCTTGGTTGGGTGGTGGTTTGTCTTTCAGGTCAGTCAAGGGCATTGGATAGTTCTGGAGTCAGGCTTGCTATCCTGTCATTGCTTAACCACCATGTGGGTAGTTTTAGATCCAATATGAAATATGGAGAGTCAATAGCACCCCTAAATAAATTTTTTATTTCACTTAAAACTCATAATCCTCAAGGCCCATCTAGGTTTTCTTGAAGGTCATATTTATTAATCTGATCTGACTTCTAGGTTCTGATTAATAGTGCATTAACAGATAGCTCACTAGGGAGTTTGCCAACATCATTGTGGGAGTTACACAATATCATGTCAACTCAATAAAAGAGCGAAGGGGCGATGTTTAGCCTGTCAACCAGGTCACAGTCTGAAGATGTCTCCTGTAGACATGGCCTAATCATGAGGATTCTGGGAAATCCCTCTCTTCCTCCCAGGAGGGGGGGGGGCATTCTCTCTCTGTGTCTCACATTCTGTTGACAACCCACATGGAGCCATGTTGATGGCAGCCAAAGCCCGGGAGCCCTGGAGCTTCTGGAGCCCCATGGAGACTCACAACAGCGCTTATGATTCCATCCCTGGCTCCCCAAAATGTTCCACCCACCAGTCTGTGATCTCCCTGCATTCGGTATCATTGCATGTGCTGCAGGAGTCTAAAGAGGAATTTATGGATTAGTATCAGATATATGGGCTAATATGGGGATTATGGACTTGACTGAATAGGGCTGGGATATTTTCTCAATATACAAGTTCTCTTTAATATAAAACTGTCTTAAACACATATGTGCACCTCTGCATTTGTTTCTCTAGTCAACCCAGACTAACACAATCATGCAGGACAAAGTCATTGGTATGTGATGGCTGGAAGCAACAGATTTAGAAGCAGACTGACCTGGGACTGTGTCTGACTCCGCCACTTGCCTGCTGTGTGACCTTTGGTGAGGTATATAAATTCTCTGAGTCTTCCTTTTCTTCTCAATAAGACAGAGATGATGCCTCATAATGTACAATGATATAAAGCAAGGTGTGGCAGTTACACATAATCAGTGAACTTGCCAAGGGGTGGAGTGTAGCCTGTCAATCAGGTAATATCTCAATGTCCTCATTTGGAGGCTCAATGGAGAAAAATAGCTCACTGGAGGCCAGACACACACACTCTCTATCTGCTTCATATTCCTGATGACAAGCCACATGGAGCCATGCTGATGCAACCAAAGATCTGGAGCTGGAGAAGCCGCATGGAGACCCACACCAGCTCTGAGATGCTTCCACTGCCACTGGATCCACAAGACTTTCTACCCACTGGCCTGTGATCTTTCTGAATTCGGCATCATTGCATGTGTTTCATGGGTCTGAAGAGGAATTTATAGACTTTCATGGGACATATGGGCTAATATCGGATTTATGGAATTGATCTGGACTGGGCTGGGATGTTTTCTTAATCTACAATTGCTCTTTGATATAAAGTTCTCTGATACTACACATATGAGTGTCTCTGGATTTGTTTCTCTAGTCAACACATACTAACATGAAGCTATTTATTTTTAATTGCTGTTACTTTGTGTTCAGCATTGTTTTAGGCCTTTGGGATGTGAGTCCCTAATGGTGCCACGACAACCACAAACTGGGTCACTTGAAACACCAGAAATGTGTTCTCTCGTGGTCCTAGAGACTAGCTGTCCCAAATCAGGGTGTCAGTAGAATCATGCTCTCTCTGAAGCCCCTAAAGGAGAATTATTTCCTTCTTCCTTCTGGTTTCTGGTGATCGATAATCCTTAGTGTTCCTTAACTTTAAGACTCATCAGTCTAATCTCTGCCTCCATCATAATATGCCCTCCGACTTGAGGGTCTTGGCTATCTTCTGCTGCTCTAACAGAAATTCCACAAGTGGGATGCCTTTAACAAACAGAAATGTACTCTCTCACAGTTTAGGAGGCGAGACGTGAAAATTCAGAGCATCAGGTCTCGGGGGAGCTTTCTCTCTGTGTCAGCTCTGGGAAAGATCCTTGTCATAAATCTTCCATTGGTTCTAGGAATTATCCAGCAACAGAACTTATGGTCCAAAGGACCAACACTTCATTCCTGACTGTTCTCTCTCAGTGGCAATAAAAGCCTAAAAGTCACTGCCGTTGACCTGAGTACAACAGGCTTCTAAGACTGTAAGTCTTTATAGGAGCAGACAGCCTCATCTTTCTCCCTCAAAGCCACTAATGGATTTGAACTCCAGTGTTTCAGTTAGCAACCCAATGCCTAACCCACAGCAGCACCAGGGATTCTTGATACTGATTCCCTCCCATTTCCATTCACTTCTCTTTTCTTGTATCACTTGTAAAATAAAAGGTATTGCAGGTCGCACCTCAGAAAAACTTCTCTTATATCAGACCAGGTCTGTAATAGGATGGAAGGTGTGTCATTTCACCCCTATCCTCTTATTAATGCATTAAAGCTTATACAGCAGGATCATCACATAATTGCTACATAATATTATTAGATGGCCAACCAAGTTGACATACATAGTGGGAGCAGCAGAAGGGCAGGGGTGGTGGGTCGGGACACACAATTCAACTGATGACATGGAATGTCTGTGTCCCCTCTCCTCTTCTTATAAGGACACAGTTGTATTGAATTATGGCCCATCTTAATCCAGTAAAGCTGCATCTTAACTTGATTATATCTGCAAAGACCTTATTTCTTTTTTTTTCTTTTTTTTTTTCTGAGGCATGTAGCTAACCTGGTGACTGACTGTGCCACGAGATGCACGGCCAGTGAATAAGGTCAGCACTTACTCTTCGTGGGCTCTAGCACACCAAGGCAATAACCAGTGCCCAAGCGGGACTCTAGCCTCAACAAGACCTTATTTCTAAGTAAGACCATAATCACAGGTCCCAGGGGTCTATGACTTGAACATCATTTTGAGGGGACAAAATTAAATCCATACCAGGAGATAAAGCAATGAGGGGAGGGGGCAAACAAGGCTTTGGTCTTCATGGAGTTTACATCCTGGGGCCAGGAAATACCAAAATTAATGAATACTTCTCAGGTAGATAATAAAAGTTAATGATAAATAACAAGGTACGGGGAAAAGGCAATGATAAAGGTGAAATGGGTGGCTGGTATTTGGGGTTAGCTGGTCTGAGGAGTTTCTCTGATGGTCATAAGTGGAATAATGGAGCAAGCTATGTTGACACAAGATGGAAGGTCATTCCAAGCACAAGGAACTACCCCTGGAAAGGTTCTAAAATAGGAGCGTGGTTCATGTCTTCACAGGACAGTAAGGAAGACAATGAGTGCAGTGAGATGATACAATAAGGGGGCAGATGGGTAGATGAGCCCCGGGAGGTAGCAGGGAACAGCCTGAGCACATGGAACTTTGTAGGCCAACATGAATGCTTTGGATTTGACTCTGAACAAGAGAAAGAGCCACCAACAGGTTTCGAGCCCAGGACTGGCATGACATGACAATGTTTCAGCATGGTTATCCAACTGTAATATGGAGAAAAGCTAGAGTGAGACCAGTAGTGACACAGGGAGACTATAGGCAATTACAGAAGTCTCCCTTTACAAAGGATGGTGGTGGTTCAGACTAGGATGATTAACAGGAGGGGTGAAACATGATCATATTCATAATATGCATTTAAATGAAGGAGTCAGCATAAGTAGCTGATGAGGAAAACCGGAGGTCAAGTAAGGAAAATGCCTCAACAGGGAGGAAGTGGTCAACTATTCCAAATGGTGCTCACAGGTGAAGGAAGAAGGGAAGAAAGAAACATGGAGGTTTGGTTGCTCTTGATGGGAGAAATGTTGTGAACGGGTTGGAACAAAAGCCTACTTGTATTGGTTCTATAATGAATGGGATGAAAGAAAAAAATGGCAAGTACAGACAAAAGTTGACAGGGGTTGATTTTTTTCTGTAAAGGGAAGCAGAGAATGAACAAACTGAGGTCAAAGGGGAGGACTGTAGGACAATACTAGCGTGTACTTATGTATCATAAGAGAATTATCTGGTAGAGAGGAATATATTTAACACAGGCGAGAGGATAGCAGCACTAAGACAACTCCATTGGGTTTAGAGAGAGAATTCCTCAGTGTTCAAAGGGACAAATTGCACTCTGCCAGTCACTAGTGGGAAAGGAGAGCAGACAAACTACAGGGATACCGATAAAGAGAGGGTGTTGGGCTTGGTACCGCAGTAAAAAATTCTTATTTTGGTTGATTAAAATATTCTCCCCGATGAAACAGGAAGTAAAATGATTCACAAAGTATGAGAATGGTGAAGAAAATACAGAAGTTTGAGGAGCGAGGAGACAGTCTAAAATGAAAGTCTAGGAACATGTAGAAATTGTCTCAGGACTTCCAGGAAGCTCTCCAGAGTCTGCTGGGGTTTTCTTCAGTCTGTTTCTATAGGGAGTTGAGGGTTGGAGTGCTCTTTTCAGAATGAAGCAGCCTCAAAGACAAGACCAGGCTTTGCTGTGAAAGAAAATATATTCTCCTTTGGAATAAAAGTATTGAGTTTCCTTGCTCATGAAAGTTTGGTGCCCCCACCTCCTAAATATTTTATTAAATCATTGCTTTGTATTTCTTTTTATGGAAGAGTCATCCACAGACCAATGATCAATTCTCAAGGATGTACAGTGTAAAAGTGTCATCAAGTTACAGTAGATTCTAATAATAAAGTTTGAATCCTGCTCAATCTACACACCCATTGTAGTTGCCTTCCACACTTTCATTGTCACTCTGGGATCCGAGATAACCCAGGAAGAACTCTCTGGAATGTGGTTAATCTGTAACACAGGGAACAAGATTAAGGCAAAGCACACAAGGCTCTTCAAATTCTGCCTCTATCACTGCCCCTGTTTCAATGGTAAAGGCGGGTCTCATGGCCATGCTCAACTTCAGTGGATTGGGAAAATATAATCTTCTCCCAGGAAGAGCAAGAAAAGGTTGGCTGATGGTTACAGCATCAAAGAAACCAGCCTGATCTTCCCAGGCAGCGTGCATAACTGGTTACTCTGTTGTAACTCTAGAGCTTCTGTATGTGGCCCAACTAGACCAGGGACTGACTCCTTATGAGAATTAGGTTAGGATTGAGTTTCGTTGTCCTGTCACTTACACAGTGCCTGGGACATAATAGGATTGAAAGGGGCTAGATGGAATAAGTAGGGTTGGATGAGACAGAATGAATTGGGTGAGACTGGATTGGATTGGACTAATGTAAAACAGGGTGTTTAGACTAATATAAATAAGACTGAATGAATAGAAACTTAAGTGAGGCAAATTTGCCTAGATGGGACTCAGAATGCAGAGATCCATTTGTTCAACGATGGGGAATTTTTGAAATAAAATTAAGTCTAGTAAACTGATTAATTTATCACTACCTTTTGATTTTCCTGTCATTATGCTTTTTAAATTGTCTAGCTGAATTTTCTCTAATCTGCTTGCTGAAATGTTAGAATCTCCAGTTTCTTGATCATACGCAACTTCTCATACTCGGTATTCCTTTAAACGCATTAAACTTAAAGCATTGTCTGCTCATGCAAATACCAGAGATCGTTTTATGTCTGCTGGCCTCATTCATGGCCTCTTGTGAGAAATTTTTGTTTATGAGCTTAACATGTTATCTGAAGGATTCCTTTCAGCCTTGCCTTGAAATAGCACTCTTCTTACATTTGTTTCTCCCAATTGCTTTGTGGGCATTAAAAGCCTTACTGATGTTTGTAATGGTCTATTCAATTCCAACTCATAGCCATTCCATATGACAGAATACAACTGCCCCTTAGAGAATTCTTAGCTATAATCTTTCTCACTCAAAACTCACTGCTCTCGAGTTGATTACAACTCTTAGCAAACTATAAGACAAGGTAGAGTTGACCCTGCAGTTTTCTGAGGCTGTAAATCTTTACAGGAATATGAATGTGTTCGTCCAGGTTAATTAAAAAACAAATTCAAACACACTCATTTGTGTACAAGAAAGAGCTTTATATGAAAGAGTAATTGCATACTGAGCAAACATCCCAGCCCAATCCAGTTCACATCCCTATGTCTTATATTAGCCCATCTGTCTGATACTAGTCCGTAAATTCCTCTTTAGACTCACACAACACATGCAATGATGCTGAATGTAGGAAGATCACAAGCCAATGAATAGGTCTTGTGGATCCAGTGGCAGTGGAAGCATCTCCGTGCTGCCATGGGTCTCCATGTGTCTCTTCCAGCTGTCTGAGTGTCTCAACAGCAGGAAAGGGGAGGCAACGAGGGTGGGTCTGGCTTCCAGTGATCTATATTTGTGCCTCCAAAAATGAGCTCATCAAGCTACGATCTAATTGACAGGCTACACTCCACCCTTTCGCTCAAGGTGACAGGAGATTATGTAATTGCCACAGTGAGAGAGAGCCTCATCTTTCTCCTTCAGGGCAGCTGGTGGTTTCACACTAGTGACCCTGCAAATGGCAGTCCAATGAGTAATCCAGTATACCTCCATGGCTCGTTAGTTCTAATTTTTATGGGAACAGATTTTCAGGTCTTTCTCCCACAGAGTTGATGGATGTATTCAAACTGTCCGTCTTTTGGTTAGCAGCCCAACCCTTAACTAACATGTTCCCAGAGCTCCTAATTAACAGTGAGGACTATTTAAATTAAATTCTTCTTTTGGGAAATGTATGTTCTCCCCCCCCCCACACACACACACTCCCATCTACCACTAAAGTCAAGATAGACACATTCCCATACTGTCTTAGTCTTATCTTTTCCAATTATTTTACTATGAAAACTTTCAAACATATAAAAATGTTGAAAGAATTGTGCTGTGCATACCCCTATACCCACCACCTAATGCCTGTATTACAAAATTTAATCAGTTTGCTTTATCATAAATCTATTTGTGTGACATCCAATAGATATCACATATCTACTGCTTTATCTATATCCATTCTTTGGGCCATCCAACCCTTCATCTTATTTCCTGTTGCATGTGATGCACATTTCACTCCTAAGTACTATGTAATGCATTTTTAATTGAGTTCAGTGCTTGTTTACAGTTGGAAGATAAAGACTGAACACACACATAATTTTTTTTAAGATTAAGCATAATGAAATACCCTAATCTTGATTTTTCAAGTTTCACCTTCTCAAGATATAGATCATTAACTTAACCCCAGAAAATTTCCTCAGATTCCTTCTCTACACCCATAACTAGCTCAGTGGTATCAATATTCTTCTTGAGATTGGTTTCACTGGTTCTAGAATGCCCTAAAAATGGAATCACACAGAACCAGAGGCTCCTTTCATTCAGTGTTAGGTTTTCTAAATGTATCCATGTTGGTGCATGCTCATTTCCTTTTATTGATAGTTAGTATCCTGTTGTATTCATATACATATTCATATTCATGTACCTCATTTATTTTTATTGCTCACTAGTATCTATTAGGAACCCTGGTTGTGTAGTGGTTATTAGTTGGGCTATGATCCACATGGTCAGTTGTTTGAAATCTCCAGCAGCCCTGCAGGAGAAAGACTGGGCTCTCTACTCCTCAAGTTACAGTCTTGGAAACCCACAGGGGTCGCTATGAGTCAGCATTGACTCCATGGCAGTGGGTTTGGGTTTTTGGTTTGAGCACTCTATTGTATACATCTAGCTCAATTTGTTTATCCATTCTTCTGTTAATGAACACTTGGGGCACTTCCAATTTGGGGCTATTATAAATAAAGCTTCTATGAACATTCCCATACAAGTCATTTTGGAAGGCATGTGTTTTCATTCCTCTTGGGTAAAGTCCTCAGGAGTCGAATTGCTGGGTCATAGGTTAAAGTTGTGTTTAATTTTATACAAAATTTCCAGACTTTCTTCCCAAATGTCATACTCCGTGTTATTCTTCAATCAACATTGTATGGGAGCACCTGCTATCTCCTTTTGTTTTTATATGGTTTTATTTCTCACTCTGTACTATGATTTTAATTCTCATGCACCTTTCCAGTCCCCTCCTTTGAATTTTTGATAAAAGTATTTTATATTATTCTCCCACCTTAAGTGGGGCCTAGCCACTCTTTTCTTTTTATGTCCTCTGTATCAATCCAAAAGAGGTTAACATTCTGCTGAATTAAGTCAATTACTAAGATAGAAGCTAATTTCAGAGATATACCCCCCAAGATTCCTACTTTAATTCATTTTGGCATCTGCAAGTCCTTAATCTTTTAAAGATCTATAAAGCATTAAAATAGAAACGTATCCAGAATTGTGAGTTATTTTCAGTGTCAGAGTCACTCAAGATATCTAATATGCCATGCTATCTCACTCTGTTGGAAGACATCAGAGTGTACTTTTTAAATGTGCATCAGATCATATCACACCTCTGATTCAAGGTTTCCAATGGCTTTATGTGGCCCTTAGTAAAAATAACACAGCTCCTTATGTTGCCCTTCAAAGCTTTACATGATATGAACTGTCCTTACTTCCTTGAACTCATTTTGAATTTTTACATTCCTACCACACTGTGATGTCTCATATTCTTTGAGCACAACCAGCTTTCCCCCATCTGAACTCCAAACCGAACTTGTTGCTATCAAGTTGAATCTGACCTATGGCGACCCCTTATGCTTCAGAGTGGAACTGTGTTCCAGAGAAGTTCCAATGGCTGGGAGCTTTCAGAAGCAGATCTCCAGGGCTTTCACATAAGCACCTCTGGGTGGATTTGAGCTACCCACCTCCTACTATTTCATCAGTTTTTCAAATAAGGGTTTCTACTCCACACCTTCCAAATTACCCTGCTTCTATTTAGATGCTCTTCATCTTATACCTAGAACCCAACAACCTCATCTTCTTGTATCTTTCTCCCTCTTAATCAGATTGCAGTTCGTAGGGGCCATTGAGTTGGTTTTGAGTCACATTCATCTTGGGTACAAGAGAATGAAACACTGTGCAACCCTGCACCATCCTACAAGGTAGAGTGTAGTGTCTTGGAAACTGTGTCAACTCATCTCTTTTATTTTATACACTATGTACCTATTATTGACATGACTATTATTACCACAGGATACAGCCTGGTTTAAAATCAGGGAAGGTGTGTGTCAAGGTTGTATCCTTTAACCATACCTATTCAGTCTGTGTGCCTAGCAAATAATCTGAGAAGATAGACTCCACAGAAAATAAGCTATGGATAGAGCATATTTTGTTGGACAACCCTACTTCAAAAGTGTTCAAAAGCAAGAATGTTACCTTGAGGACTCAGGCACACCTAACTCAAATCAGAGTATTTTTCAATTAATTAATATACCTGGGAATCCTAAACAGTGAATTAGGAAGAAACAAAGAACTGATGACTTGGGCTAGAGATTATTGACTGGACTGTCAGAAGAATAAACAAAACTTTCTTGGAAGAAGTGCATCAAGGATGCCTTAAAAGGGAGAAAGGTGAGACTTCATCTCAAATTCCTTGGTCATGTTATCAGGTGGAACGAGTCCTTGGAGAAGGACATATAATGCTTCACAATGCTGAATCCGTTAAGAGTAGCAAAATAATGATTATAACAATGGGCTCAGATATAACAATGATAATATAGGAGCATTCTGCTGTAGATAGGGTTGCTGTCACTTAGAACCATCTCAACTGCACCTGAAAACAAGGTTATCATGGATATTGAATGGCAGGACATGACAAGTCACACTGACCATCTTACAAAATTCATACTGCACATTGATCTTCCTAAACCTTTTAATCTGATCATATCCTTGGCTCCATATTACAACTAAATAAATCCACCATCCCCTCATACCACTCAAGAAGTGTTACATCAACCTTGATAATCAAGGATCTTCTTAGATCTCCAGCCTCGTCTTTCAAGCTTCCAACCATGTCTCCATACTTCAGCCACATAGACTAAATATACTGCCACCAAAGCATACCCTGATGTGCCAGAAAGCTTTTGGGCATCTTATTCCCTCAACCAAAGTCATACCCACCCCACCCTTTCTTGCTTGCACTTGAAATCTATTGCCATCCTTCAAAATTCAGTGCAACATCACTTCCATTGTGAAAATGTCCCCCATCTCATCGAGTGGAATTACAAGGGACTCTTCTGTACTCCTATAAGTCCTTGGGTGATTGCACTAACAGGACTCTATTGTAACTCCTATGTGTATATATCCAGATGCAATACAAAGTCCTCTTAAAATTACGACCAGCTCAGTGCTTGACACATAAGAGAGATGCAACAAATATTTTCTGGGTGGTTTAATGAATCTTGCATTTATACAGTACTTTCTACTAAGCAGTATCATTTCCAATTTCTGGTTTATGAGCCTGCTTTCATGTTTCCCCATAATATGTCCCTATGTATATTAGACCATCTTTCTCATGCTTCTGTTTGTAGGTCCTTAGAGTGAAATTTCATTAAACTATACTTACACAGTAGAATTACTGCACATGAGCTCTGGACAGAGCAAATTGGGTTTTGGAAATAGAGTACACGATCCTTGGTGTTTTGCAGCTCATACTCTTATGAGGCAATTATGACATCATAAAATTTTATAGCTGGACGAGACTTGGGAACTTCAATCTGGCTTCATCATTTTGTAGACCTGAGAAAGGAAATGGAGGAGAGAGATCTTGAAGACAGACTGCAGTACAATTAGACTAGAGCTGAGTAATGCAACACACACAGTTGGTTACACATCACTTGCGTAAGCAAATGCAAGTAAGTCACGAAAGCTTTCTGCAAAATCATAGAAGGCTTTATTGTACAAAAATGTAAAGTCATTGTTTTCCAGCTTACCCTCCTCCCCCTCGCTATATTCACTTTTGAAGGTGGTGTTTCTACACTATTCCTGACAAATTCTGCACTTTTCGATTTTCACCGTGACAAAATAGCAGTTTGAACATCCTCGAGGGACTCAACGGTGTTCCTTTAAATGTTCTTGGAATTTTGGAAACAAAAATTAAGTCTGAAGGGGCGGGATGAGGGTCTGCAGGGGGAAGGGGTAGGTTTTTCAATGAAAGTTTCCTAGAACAGCCCTTGCTACTTTTGAAGAATGAACAAGTGCATTTTTTGGATAGGGGAAAAAATCCTAGTTCAACTTTGCTGGCCTTTTTTTTTTACCATTGAAATTTTTAACGTTTGTAACACTTCTGCCTAAATAGCCCCATGATCACCCTGCATCTGTCTAAAACACCTGCCAAGATCACCTCTTTGGAATGCTGAAAAAGTCCCCAGAACCTTCTGAGCTGATCTCTTGGCCTTGACTTTAATTGGCACTCTAGATCCTCTCGGAAGCCATTGGTTTGATTGGATTAAAAATTTTAAAAACGGCTTTATTGGCATACAATTCACATTATACAATTTAATTGTTTAATCATATTATGAAGAGTTGTGAAATCATCACCACATTGAATTTTAGAACATTTTCTTCTTTCCCATATTGATTGTTGCTAGTTCCTTATTCCCCCGCCACCCCCCCCCCCCATCGTTCCCTGCCACACTCCTAGGTAATCCAGATATTGTCACCATGGATTTATCTATCCTGGATATTATATAGAGAAGATTATACAAAACAAAATGAGAAACAAATACTGACAACAATGACAAAACAGAGGACAGCCTCAATTACAAAGAAATCAGAGATTTGATCTATGTACATATATTTATATGTCAAGACACTGAGGTAGTGGATGGACTAGGGCCTCTGCTCATACCTTCCCTCAATACAAGAACATGCAGTTCTAACAAATTGGAAGTCTGAGATGCTTACCCTCCGGACACTATCGGTGAAGACAAAATGGGTGCAGAAGCAAATGTGATGAAGAAGGCAGATGGTACCTGACTACTAAAAGATATAGAGTGTGGGGTCTTAAAGGCTTGAAGTGAAACAAGGGGCCATCCAGCAGAGAAACAACAAGCCTACATGGAAGAAGCACACCAGCCTGTGCGAGCATGAGGTGCCATCAAGACCAGGTAACAGGCATCAGAAGACCCTTAACAATCAAACAAACAAAACTATATGGTTAAGAATGAGGGGGATTTCAACAGCGACCCACAATCCATCTGTAGGCAATGGAATATCCCCTACAGAGGAGGGGTCACGGCAAAAGGATGAGTCAACCAGGGTACAGTGAAGTACTGATGAAACACAATATTCCTCTGGTTCCTTGAGGCTTCCTCACCCCCACCACCATGACCCCAGTGATGCCTCTCACTTTAGATGAGACTGTAGCATATACACAGCTGTAGATAAGAAAGAAGTGCTCTTGACACATGCAACCCAGGAGCAGGGATGAGAAGAGCGATACCAGATGGGAAAGGTGAAGGGGGAGGGAGGGGACTAAAGGGGAACCAATCACAATGATCAACACACAACCACACACACACCTCTCCAGGGGAAAGAACAATGGAAAACATGGGGGAAGGGAGACAGTAGTCAGTGTGAGACATGAAAATAATAATAATTTATAATCTATCAAGGGGTCATGAGGGCTGGGAGTGGGGAAGGAGGGTGGGGAAGAGGAGCTGATACCAAGGGCTCAATAGAAATTAAATCTCTAGAAAAGAATGATGGCAACATATGTACAAATATGCGTGATACAATTGATGTATGGAGTGTAATAAGCATTGTAAGAGCTCTCATAAAATGATTTTTTAAATAATAAAAAAGAAAGCAGAAAATATTTAAACCTAAACAACTCTAAATTGGGTCAAAATGAAGATCAAATGGGAGGGTTTAACCTAACAACATCTGCAATAATTGCCTCTGCAATTCTCTCTGTCTGATAGCAAGGCACCAGAGGCTTAATCTATGTGGAGAACTGCTCATGGATTTTGGATTTCCACAGTCATCCATAGCCTTCTGCAAACCAGATGTCCAGAGTTTAAGCTCTGATACCATTCCCCCTCTGAGTTTGGATTTTATTACTTACAATCCTTGAATCACATTGGCTGGTGTGATTCTTCCATGTGGATCTTGCTGACAGCCCAATTTAAACAAGATGACTACTTGTTTTAGGACAAGCCTATAAGACCCCAGACCTCTCTTGAAGACACTGTAATGAGTTTAAGATGTGTATAGCTAAGAGAACTTGCCTGCAGTCATCTACTGATCCCAGAGACATGTTTAAGCTTATTTCATTTGGAATAAACCTGTGCATGTGTGAATGGATAAATAAAATGGATAAAAAACAGTTAAGCAATCAGCTACTGTCCAAAAGGTTGGCGGATTGAATTCATTCAACGGCTCTAAGGGAGAAGGATCTGGCTATTTGTTTCCCTAAAGAATCCAGCCAAGGAAGCCCTATGGGACAATTGGAATTTACTTGGCAGTATCCAACAACAATAACCTTGGGGATGGCAAGGGAAAGGGCATGGGAAATTGTTTTTTTATTAACCCAT
Source organism: Tenrec ecaudatus (assembly GCF_050624435.1). NCBI lineage: Eukaryota > Metazoa > Chordata > Mammalia > Afrosoricida > Tenrecidae > Tenrec > Tenrec ecaudatus. The sequence continues at coordinate 298,002,986 of NC_134530.1, read as the reverse complement.
GAACAAACCTTCCCCAAGAGCCTGTCCTCTTCAAGAGGCTTAATTAAGGGCTGTTTTCAGAGCTCTGCATAAACATTTGAGGTTTTCTATGAGTACATTACACTGCTGATGTCACATGGATCCTAGCTCAAAGCAGAGAATACCAGAAAGATATTTACTTGTGTTGTATTGATTATGCAAAGTCATTCGAGTGTGTGGATCATAACAAACTACAGATACAGTTGAGAAGAATGGGAATTCCAGAACAATTCATTGTGCTCATGCAGAACGTGTACATGGATCAGGTGTGTGAACAGAATAGAACGTGGTTTAAAAATTAGTGTCAGGGTTATACTTCTCACCATACTTATTTAATTTGCCTATTGAGCAAATAATCAAAGATGATGGATTATATGAAGACGGATGTAGCAACAGGATTGGAGGAAGACTTACTAACAACATTCAATATGCAGTTGACACAAGCTTGGCTGCTTAAAGTGAGGACGGGAGCACTTGCTGATGAAGATCCAGGATTACAGCTTTCGGAATGGATTACAACTCAATGTAAAGAAGACCCAAATCCTCACAAGTGGTCCAGTAGATAGCATCAAGATAAATGGAGAAAAGATTCAAGTAATTAGGGATTTCATCTTACTCTGCAATCAATGCTCATGGAAGCAGCACTCAAGAAATCAAACGACACATCGAATTTGGGAAAATCTGCTGCACAAAACCTCTTTAAAGAGTTAAAAAGCAAGGATGTGTCTTTGAAGACTAAGGGCACCTGGCCCATGCCATGGTATTTTCATTTGCCTCATAGGCATGTGAAAGTTGGACATTGAATATGGAAGCTTGAAGAAGGATCAATGTATTTGGATTATGTTGCTGGTGAAAAATATTGAAGGTACGTTGGACTGCCGAAAGAACCAACAAATCTCTCTTGGAAGAAGTACAACCAGAATGCTCCTTAGAAGGAAGTGTGGCTAGACTTCGTCTCACGTACTTTGAACATGTTGTCAGGAGAGACCAGTCCCTGAAGACGGACATCACGCTTGGTAAAGTAGAGGGGCAGCAGACAAGAAGAAGACCCTCAACAAGATGGATTGATGCAGCGACTGCAACAATGGCCTTAAACCTAAGAACAAATGTGAGGATGGCACGGAGCCAGACAATGTTTCATTCTGTTCTATGTAGGGAAGTGACTGAACAGCAGCTAACAACAACGTGAGTGCATCTAGTGACCTTGAGCTCTATGCCCCTCCAAGATGAACTAGTCATTAAAAGAGGGAGTAAGAAAGCATTAACTGGTTTGGGTGTGTGGTTTGCGGCTCCACCTTGCCACTTGCTTTTCACAGCTAATATATTTCTAGAGATTGCCCTGGGATTATGGGAATTTAGTAGCTCCGGTCATGAACTCCATTATTTTGGCATTAGCCTTCAAGGTATTAACCCAATCTTTATGTCTATTTTTAACCTCTTGGGTCTAGGGGTAAAAAAGATGAAAAGAAACCCCCAAGACACTTTAAAGATTATGAAATAACGAAAATGTAAGTGGAAGCCTGAAGAATTGATGTGTTCGCTGTCATTTTTAAAGACTTAAATAAGATGACTGACTATTCTCAGAGTCAAAAATAATTCAGGATTTAATTGACAAAGGTATTTTCAGGTTGAATCCCTTTCTATTGCTCTCCTGCCTTGGTACAAATATGAATTATGTAGAAAGCACTGAGCATCTTGAAATAGTTGTTACAAAGACAACTTATTAAATTAATAACTAATTGGATTTTCCAAATTCTCCCATATACACATAGAAACATATTGGTATTGTTTCTCATTTTGCCTTTGTACACGATCTTTCTAAGAGAAAGTGTGTGTTTTCCATATTCTGACAATTTATTTTCACACCTTTATAATGATGTAAAGAAGTGTTGGTGAAACAATAATTAAAACACCACTCATGGCTAACAGAAAGGTTAGTGGTTAAAATCCACCAGCCGCTCCCTGGAAGAAAGATGTGGCCATGTGTTTCCATAGAGATTACAGCCTCCGAAACCCTATGGGGGAGTTTCACACTCTCATATAGGGAGGCTATGAGTTAGAGTTGACTTGACAGCAGTGTGTTTTTGTGTTTGATATAATGGTATTCATATAAATACGTTTAACATGTTTGGCTGCTAACTAAAATGCTGGAGGTTTGAGTCAACTCATAGGTGCCTTGAAAGAAAAGCTGGGCCACTTACTTCTGAAAAATCAGTCATTGAAAACCTTATGGAATCGCCGAAGCCAGCCTCTGGGGCATGCAGCAGAGCAGCGGGGTAAGCAGAGCAATGAAGTCCCCAGGGATAGAGGTGGTGTCATGGCATGGCACCCCATCAGACTTGACTGGAAAGCACCCATGAAGGAAAACAAACAGACCCTGAACTATTCATATGTTTATGTGTGTATGTGTGTGTTGTTGTTGTTGTAGCTATTGTTTACTTTCTGTTATTGCTTCGTGGCACTCAGTCTTGTGATAGTACAGAGCATGTCTACCTGGAAGGGATAGGCAGAATAAACAAGCCAGAAGAGAGAACAATGGGATGGCAGTTATGGGGGGGACCTGAAGGTAGGGAAAGCAGGGGAAGGAAGAAGTATTAACAAGCCCAGGAAAAAGGAATTAACAAGGGATCCAAAATCAGTATCAAGGAGGTTGTGGGAGGTCTGGCCGGACTGGATCAATGGCAATGTAACCGAGAGGAATTCCTAAAACCCAAATGAAGACAGAGCATGATAGTGGGACAAGAGGGAAATACAAAGAAACAGAAAAAAGAACTAGGAGAACAAAGGGTAGTCATAGAGATTTGAATACAGGCATATAAAGATGTAAATATATTTATATATGAGGGGGAAATAGATGTACATATATTTATAGATTTAGTATTAAGGAAACAGGTGGACAGTGGGCCCCTGCTCAAATATTCCCTCAACACAAGAACACTTTGTTCTAACAATTCGGCAGTCCAAGATGCTCACCTGTCTGGCATGATCGCTGATGACAATGGGTGCACAGGCAAATGTGAAGAAAGCTGATGGTGCCCGGCAACCAAAAGATATAGCACCTGAAGTTGCTGAAGACAATGGGTGCACAAGCAAACATGGTGAAGAAAGCTGATAGTGCCCAGCTACCAAAAGATATATTACCTGACATCTTAAAGACCTGAAGATAAAAAAGCAGCCATCTAGCTGAGAGACAACAAACCCCACATGGAAGAAGCAGACTGGCCTATCCCGACTCAATTGCTGAGGACAAAGTGGGTGCAGGAGTAAAAGTTGTGAACAAAGCTGATGGTGCCTGGCTATCAAATGATATACCATCAGGAGTTTAAAAGGCTTGAAGACAATCAGGCAGCCATCTAGCTAAGAAACAACAAAGCCCACACGAAATAAACACACCAGCCCACCCCGACACGAATGCTGAAGACAAAACGGGTGTATAGGCAAGTGCGGTGAAGAAAGCTGATGGTGCTCAGTTATCAAAATATATGGAATCTAGGATCCCATAGGCTGGAAGATAAACAAGGGGCCATCTAACTGAGAAACAACAAAGCCCACATGGAAAATGCACACCAGCCTGTGAGATGACAAGTCGTCGAAGGGATCAGGTATCAGACATCAAAGACACCCCCCACCCCCAATCATAGCTTTGTGAATGAGGGGTAGTGCAGAATGGAGACCCAGGGTCCATCTGCGGGAAATTGGACATCCCCTTGCAGAAGGGTTGTGGGGAGGTGATGAGCCAGTCAGAATGCAGTGTAACAACGATGAAACATACAATTTTCCTCTAGCTCTTAAATGCTCCCCCCTTCCCCCACTATCATGATCCCAATTCTACCTTACATAGCCGGCTGGACCGGAAGATGTACACTGGCACAGATAGGAACTGGAAATACAGGGAATTCAGGACAGGTGAACCCCTCAGGATCAGTGGTGAGAGTGGTGATATCAGGAGGGTGAGGGAGAAAAGGGAAATAGATGACAAGGTCTACATATAATCTCCCCCCTGGGGGACGGACAGTGGAGAACTGGGTGAGGGAGACGTCGGATGGTGTAATATATGATAAAATAATAATTATTTATAAATTATCAAGGGTTCGGGGGGTAGGGGCAGTGGGGAGGGAAGGGAAAAATGAGGAGCTGATACCAAGCGCTCAAGTAGAAAGCAGGTGTTTTGAGAATGATGATGGAAACATACATATGAATGTGCTGGACACAAATGATGTATACACGGATCGTGAAAAGAGTTGTATGAGCCCCTAGTAAAATGATTTAAAAAAAGAGAGAAAACCTTATGGAACACAGTTCATGGGGTAACCATGGGATCACCAGGAGTCAGAATCAGCTCAACAACTGGCTTATGAGTAGAGCCTGGTTTTAAACATAGTAAGTATCATAAAACATATCTTCCCTAAGAAACAATGATAAGGGATAATTATATTGTATACTTGTTAGTTGATGCTCATCCTAACTTCCACCAAAGTTTTGTAAAATACAACTTTATATTAATACCTGAATCTCCATGATTATTTACCAATAAAGTCTGACCCCATTTTCCATAAGTTTCCTTAATTCTCATTGTGACACCTGCAGTTCTTATAACACAGTAAATTATGCATGTCAAATCTGAGTGATGGCAAAACCAGCAGGTACTACTGATGATATGAACCAAGTAAGCTGAATGTTGGTACTCCTTGTGGAGATTACACTCATTATGTTATGTAACCATCGGAACATCTATGGTGAATAATATTTTTTATCATCCCAAATAGAAATTCAGTACCTCTTTAGCAATAACCCCTGAATCCAGCTGGTAATCATCAATACATTTTTATCTCTGCACATTTGCCTAATCTAAATATTTCATACAAGTGGGATAAAAGATCATTTGTCCTTTTTGTGTTCAGCTTATTCACAATTTTCTTGCTTAGCTTTTTATTCTCAATTGATAACCCAAAGCCGGAGCCTCAAGTCCACCTTGGAAGAAGGCCTTGGAAGAAAGACCTGGTGATCTACTTTCCAAATAATCATCCACGAGAAATACTACAGCATAAAACATCTTGTAACATAAACTAACCTGAAGAATATCATGCTGAGTGCAATCAGTCACTTACAAAAGCACAAATATTGCATGTGTGAGACCACTATTATAAAAATCCAAGGGGGGGGGAATGTCCAAGGGGAAAAATAGATGGGTTTATCAAGCTGTGTAAAAAGAGAAGATATGCATTCAAGAAACTCAGCCAACCCAAAATAGGATAGATCCCAAAAGATAATCACCAATGTATATCCTAACCAAACTTTTGAAAGCTTCAGACCAAGGATCCTGAATATAACTAAGCAAGGATGAAAAGTTACCTGTGAAAAAGAACTACTGTGATTAAACTCTGATTTCTTTGCAGAAACAATGCAGACAAGAAAGCAATGAAATGGCATATGTAAACAAAAATATTAAATGTGCCAGTACAGAGACAATGAAAAACAGAATGGATAAAAACACATAATCCACTAATATGCTGTTTACATGGGACACACCTTGGCAGCAACCATCAGAGATTCAGACACATGGCAACACACCCAGAAGTCAACCTAAATATAGAAGCATCAAAATAAAATAAGCCTAAAACACTTAAAATAGGGAACCAACGTTATTAAGTGGTATATGGTGAAAACTATAAAGCCAAAAGAGGGAACAAAATATGTAGTTACAGAAGTGCCAAATTGAGATGAGTCAAGCTGATATCCAAGTAGAATGAAAAGGATGATACGTTTTAAACTTGGGAAGATAAAAGTATATTACATGGAAACCTTAAAGAAAGAATACTAAAACATCAACAAAGGAAAATTACAGAAAATCCAATGAACTTAGCACTGAAAAGTATGGAATAAAGAAACTATCACCATCACAAAATGCACATATACACAGAGAGCAATATCAGCAATAAATTCATACCTATTGAAAATTACACTGAATGTAAGTGGATTAAATGCCCCAGTCAAGGGACAAGGAGTCGTGGAACGGATAAGAAAACATAACCCATTCATATGTTGTCCTCAAGCACCACACCTAGGATATAAATAAGAAAGTGAATTAAAATTCAAAGATGGGAAAAAATATACCAAGCAAACGACAACCAATAAGAGCCTGTGGGGCAATTATAATTGCTGATAGAACAGGCTTTACTGCAAAACCAAGCAAAACAAAACAAAAAAAAACAGCAAAAGTGGCCATAAATGACATTATATGATTAAATGATTAAAAGAGTTTAACTTTAATAAATTCTACATACCCAATGAAAAGTCCCCCAAATACACAAATCAAGTGGTAAGTAGATAATTCAATAGTAAGTAAGCTGTTTCTGCCAGGTTACAGGAGCCCTGGTGGTATCATGGTTACTGGGCTGCAATCCCCAAGGTCCGCACGTCAAAACCATCGACCACTCCTCCAGATAAAGATGAAACGTTCACCTTCTGTAAAGATTTACAAAACTTTTTCAATATAAAAAAAAAGGAAAAAAAGATTTACAGTCTTGTAAACCCACAGGGATAATTCTACTTTGTCCTACAGGCCCACTATAAGTCAGAATGGACTCAATGGAAGTGAGATATTAGGCAATTTTAATCCACCCCTTTCAATGAAGGATAGACTGACTAGCAGGAAACTCAACATATACATACATACTCAACATATTGGTATACATATATCCAATGCAAATGAAACATTCTGCTGAATAGACCACACGTTAGGTCACAAAGCTAACCTCATTAAATCTAAGAATATCTAACTTCTACAAAGCATCTGTGATAATTAAGATTGTGTGTCATTCTGGCTGGACCAGAATTGTCACTGGTTTGGCAGTTAAGATGTAATCATCCCCATGTTGAGATCTAATGTAATGTAATCACTTCCATGATGAGATCAACTATCAGTTGAAATGGAGTTTCCTCAGGGGGATAGCCTGCTTCCAATATATATGTGAGTGCCCTGGCAAAGTGCTCACTTTGTAAACAGGAAAAAGAAAGCAAAAGGTGTATCTGAATTTTGCATCTGGCTCATCACCTGACCTCCAGTTCTTTGGCCATGAGCCAGTACCTTGACCTACTGTCTGCCAATTCTGAGAGTCCAGCAGCCTGCCATCTTACCGACTGAGCTTATGTTCAATTAACTTTTCAGTCATCAGCCTGCTATCTGCCCTGCCAATTTTGGATTCATCAACCCTTGCTGTCACATGAGTCAGGAGAAACCTCTAGTCTGGCATTTACCCACAAGCTGGAAACATCAGTCTCTACAACTGTGTGAGCCACGTCCTTGAGGTAAACCTCTCTGTACATATACATAAATAAATTTCATTAGTTTTGTTTCCTTGGAGAGCCCAGCTCTAAGACAGCATCTTCTCGGATCACATGCTATAAAATTAGAAATCAATCACAGGAAAATCAAGGGGGAAAAAATAAAATAGTGAAAAACTGAAGAGCACTTTGCTTTAAAAATGTGTGCTAACAGAATAAATAATTAAATAAAATAATTCTTTGAATTAATAGAACAAAAAATGCAACAGCAGTGATCGTGAACTATTTAAGGCAATACTTTAACCCAAGGTCTCCAAAAATTAGACAAAAGGAACCAAATATAAAAAGTATAGTCACCAGAATAAAAGAAACATTAAAGATTAGAGTTGGGAGGGGAAAAAAAGAAAAATAATAGAATCAGTAAGACTTTGTATCTTTGAAAGTAGTAATAAAATTGACAAACCACAGACAAATTCAATAAAGGTAAAGATGTATAAGATGTAAATAAGAAGGATAAAACATGAATGTGTGGTAGAAAGAGGGAATCAACTGTAAGAATCTACATATAACCCCCTCCCTAAGGGACAGACAACAGAAAAGTGGGTGAAGGGAGACATCGGACAGTGTAAGACATCACAAAATAATAATAATTTATAAATTATCAAGGGTTCATAAGAGAGGAGGGGTGGGTAAGGAAGGGAAAATGAGGAGCTGGTACCAAGGGCTCAAGTAGAAAGCAATGTTTTGAGAATGATGAGGGCAACAAATGTGCAAATGTGCTTGACACAATAGATGGATGGATGGTGATAAGAGTTGTATGAGCACCAAATAAAATGATTTTTTTTAAAAAAGAAAAGAAACGAAAAAAAACATGAATTGGCAATATCACAGCAGAACCAATTGAAATAAAAATAATAATGACAAATAATATTATGAACCAAACATCACCAAATTTGAAAACCTAAAAGAAATGGACACTAGTTACCCAAACCAACACAATATAAGGCACAATATTTGAAGGGGGAAAGAATCAAAGAAGAAACTCAACAGGTCATATTTTAAAAGTCCTTGCCAAGATGGCTTCACTAGTGAATTCTACCAAGCATTCAAAACAGAGCTGGCACTGTAAGGTCTCTCTCTCTCTGGGCTAGATTCCAACCTCAGTCCTTGGCTCCGTGCTAAGAAGATTTCATGCCGAAGCTGGGCTCGTGATCCAAGTGAATTTAATGAGAGTTCAAAGAAGCTTCAGGTTTTACGCGGCACCCATAGGATTCCTCTGACCATGCGGCCTGGCAGAGACTGCTCCGGGACACGCAAGGATCTCTCTCCTCCCAAGAAGATGACCAGACCACCAAGCAAAACAAGACAAGACCCTCTCCCTTCCGGTCCCTGCCTTTTCAAGGGTTCCCGGGGTAGGCACAGTAAACGACCCCAGGTTGATCCCATTGGCTGAATTGCAGTCACCTGGCCCAGGTAGGCTGCTCCAGGTGTAACGCCCATCTGGGCCCACCGGCGGGAAAATCCAGCTTTTGTCTTTTGCTGGCTCTCCTGGGCATGCGTAAATGGACTTCCCAATTCCCTAGGCTAAGCTACCTAACAGCACCAAGACTACTCACACTATTCCAGAATGTAAAAAAAGGTGTGATACTCCCAAACTCATTCTATGAAGCACACATAAACCAGTTACCAAAACCAGGCACAGAAACCACTTACAAAAATTCTTCATAAATACAGATGCAGGGGGAAAAATGGCGACCCGATAGGACTCACCCATCCAAAGCTCCTGCTGCCAGACCAAAAAATTGGGAGGTAAGGCCAAAGAAATGGGGAAGTGGAGTCCTGAAATTAAAATTAGGCTACCAGGGTTTCTCCTCAACCCCCTTTTGTGTGGGATTTCCACTCACCAAGCAAACCAAGAATGCTCTAAAGCGCTCTAGCTTTGGCGAGCCTGTGGTCACCAAGCAGCGATTTCTGCACACGGACTCCCGAGAGGGTATAGAATCCCAGACACAAGGGGAACCCCACTCCAGAGCTCTCCGCGCAGTTGGCTGTCTTGAGCTCACAGCCTGGGGAGTGGTGGTGGCTGGTAGCCATAATTTAAATTAGAAGAAAGAGTAGATTTTTACCTCTGGTAGATCATGGTGTGGGAGAAAACAGGCGGAAAGTCAGGAGTCCAAGGAGTGAATTTAGTTCCAATTGGCCAAGAAGGAAACAACCCCTTTGATAAGCTGAATCTCCCCCACTGGGGGTCAGCCTGACAGCCCTCAAATCAGAGAACATCACAAACATTAAAAAGGGGTGAAATATATATTATTGGTTTAAAACTCAAATCCAATTCTGGTTGCTTAGCTCCAAGGAACACATAGACAGGAGGCCCTTAACATAAATCAGCATTAGGAGAAACCTAGCTAAGGAATGCCAGAACTCAGACGCAGGGCCTGGCGGCTTTTTACATAACAAAGACTTGCTTGCTTGTAGCAAGTGTCAGCTTCAAACAGCATGAATCTACAGCCCAGAGACTGTGGAAGACAATTTTATTTTATTCTAGCTGGCCAGGGGGATAAAAAATAAATAATAAAATCCTCAGATCTAGTAAGCACCAGCAGACTAGATCAGAAACTAAGCTCAGCTTCCCTCTCAATGAATCTACACATAGCTGGGGAGGCTCTTCCGGTCCTGGGGCCCTGAGGGAACACCCCAGCTGCTGCCCCTGCTGTAGTGCTGTATACAGCACAAGGCAGGTACACCAGCGAACTCCAGCACTCAACTGACGCCTGGACACGGGTGCAATCTTGCCATTGAAGTAATCCAACACAGCATGTGTGGAACCCTACATCAAATGGGTACACCAACCCGCTACCTTGAGGAAGAGTTGGAACTCATCCAGCCTCACAGACAGGTGATCAAGTCTCACTTATCTCCTTACCTACTACTCTTTTTCTTCCCCTCCCCCCTCTATTCACTAGCTCTTCTATCTTTCCGATTGCAGTCAGTCTCAATGAATTCAGCTGGGACAAACATCTACACCTCGCTTTGCTGCTGAGGAAACCTCCATCAGACCTCTAAGGCAATCTCGTCAACTAGGGCAATTCTGCCCAGCACCACTGGGTTCCGGCATTCAAAGGGCACTCCAACCTGCCATTGTGGGGCAGGGTCCAAACCCCTATGGCCCGACATTCAAGCAATCAGGGATCAGCTATCACTTTATTCTTTATTTCCACCTTCTCTCTCTCCTCCCTCTTTACCATCACAGCCAATCTTAGTGAACACAGTTGGGTTTTCCCCCCTTCTTTCTCTATAGTCTCTTTTTCTATCTTTCCTCTTTCTGTCTTTGTTCTCTTCACTCTCATTCTGATTGAATGATTCTCTCTGCTCCCTCTCACTCATTTCACATGCCACTGTTGGTTCCCAGACCCCTACACTCTGCCCAGGGAAACCCAATCCTATCAGTGGGTAACCTGACCCCTAAGACAGTGCTGTGCACAGGACGAGTCAGTGCTATATACAGTAAAGCACGGGGTCAGCTATTTCTTAACTATTTTTAAAATTCTCTCTCCTCTTTCCTTTTCTCTTCTCTCTCTTTCCCTTTGTGTTCTTCTTTCACATTTTCTTCTTTTCTCCTCTTCTTCTAGCTCTTTTCTATTTCCTAACACAGCCTCAGCAGATTTAGTTCTCCTTTTTAGGTGTTTTCTTTTCTTTTTTTTAATACTGTTTTCACTTTTGTTTACTCTGTGCATTGTAGTCGTGTGTTTGTGAGTGGGTGTCAGTGTGCTTGGCATTATTTCTCCAGTCTGTGTCTTCCTCTTTCTCTCTTTTTCCTCTCCTTTCACTCTCTTTCCTATCACAAGGCACTAGCAGCCTCCAGGCTATTCACCTCTGCCTAGGGCAACTCTGAAGGCAAAACTGAGGGAGCTCCCACCCCCATTTATTGGCTTGGCAAGCAGCTGAAGAATTCAAGCCAGTCCTCTTCCACACACCCAGAAGCTGGGGATTCTCTCCTCCAAAATCCTGAGGCCCTATAGTGATTGGGGGAAACATCTGACCACCAGTTGTGGAGCTCCACACTACTGCAGGAACATCCAACCAACCTCCAAGGTGATCTCTCTGTCTATGGTAATTCACCTGCCAGCTACACAGCTCTACACCAAGGAGGGTATACCCGCATGCCCTCCTCAGCACTACAGTTTCAAAGAAAAACACCACAGGTCAGCTGAGGTTCTCAAAGAACTTGGAAGCCTACTTAGAGAAAGGCCAGGAAATGACACCCTTGTGGATCCACAACAACCTAATCAGTGTCACATGAGAGGAATATCCAACACACATTCCAAGTAACAGGATTATTGACAGCTAGGATAAGAGTGAAATCACAGGAAGATATAGCAATAGCCTAACCCCTCAGAACAGCTACCAGCAGGTAGTTCATAGAAGTACTCATACGAATCCCCCAAGAGAGAGCCCAGGGCTCTTCGACTCAGGAAGATGGCTCCAGGATCCTCTAAACCAACACATAAACATCAACTAGTTCTAACAGCTTCAACGAAAAAAGTGGGAGAAAGAGAAGACAATGCCAGAAGAAGTCATGAACTTAATGATGGGCATAAAAGAAGCAGATATTGACCTGCCACAAAAAGAAAGTCATAAAGGATAGGAGGGAAGCAATGCAGAAAAAAGATGAAATGATAGGAGAGGTAAAGGCAACTCACTAAAGGAAAACACAAGAGTTAAGGAATGAAATAACAAAATCCAGTGACCAAATGACAGACCTTGCCAATAGGCTTGAGGAGGCAGAGAAGCACACCAGTGACCTTGAGGATAACCAAGCAGACGTCAGCAAACGGGAAAAGCAGCCAAATAAGACAATCAAAAAAGCTGAAGAAAACTTGAGAACCATGTCTGACGCTATGGAAAGAAACAATATTAGAATAATTGGACTACCGGAATAAGACACAACAAAGAAATCAACAGCGAAAATAGCAGGAGAATTCTTAGAGGATAACTTCCCCATCTTAATAAATGAAAATAAGGAAACCATTCAAGAGACTGAAAGAACACCAGCCAGACTAAATCCCTAGAAGAAATCACCAACACACATAATTGTCAAATTATGCAACTATGGGAAAAAGGACAAGATCATAAAAGCAGCTAGGGAAAAGAAAACAGTCACTGATAAAGGTACCCCAATAAGAATATATTCAGTTCTATCAGCAGAAACGATGAAAAAGAGGAGGGAATGGAGGAACATATTCCAAAAATTGAAGGAAAACAACGCAAACCCAAGAATACTTTACCCAGCCAAATTATCTATTAAGATAGATGGAGAAGTAAGAGTCTTCTCATATAGGGACAAACTCAAAGAATACATAAAAAGGAACCCAGCCCTACAAAAGATCCTTGCGAATCCAGTATGAGCAGAAAATCAACACTCACCAAGGGTAAATAAGAAACCATCACATAGAACAACTCCACCCATAGGGTGACAAAGAGAAAACAGCCCACAGGATGGCATCAGCTCAATAGTGGAAAGAAGGCAAATAAAAACCACACACACAAAACAAGCGGATAAGATAGGTAAATAGGAAAATATCCAACAAAAAAGGTACAAGATGACATCACAGAGTCCACAGATGAATCTAATAACACTGAAAATCAATGGCCTGAACTCAGGCATTGAAAGGCAGAGGTTAACAGACTGACTCAGGAAACAACCCATTGATCTGCTGCCTCCAGGAGACTCATCTCAAGGTTACAGACAAAAATAGGTTGCTAATTAAAGTCTGGGAAAAAAATATGTCAAGCAAATGTTAATGCAAAAAAAAAAAAGCAGGTGTAGCTATCTTAATATCTGACCAAATTGACCTGAGGTCTACTGGACTGCTCTACAATCAGACAAGACCCCGAAAAGATGATAAAAAGGTAGTACCCTTTACAATAGCCAAGCACAAATTGAAATACCTAGGGATAACTTGACTAAAAAAATGAAAGATTTGTATGACGAAAATTATAAAACCCTACTTCAAGAAAACAAAAGTGGCTTCAACAAATGGAAGAATATCCCATGCTCATGGATTGGCAGACTGAATGTAGTACAGATGACAGTTCTGCCCAAGGCACTATATAAGTTCAATGCTATCCTTATAGGAATACCATCATCTTTCTTCAAAGAATTGGAAAAAGAGATTAACAACTTCATATGGCGGGGAAAGAAGCCTAGAATTAGCAGAAAAGTCCTAGAGAAGAAGGACAAAGTGGGAGGGCTTACTCTACTTGACTTTAGCACGTGCTATAAGGCCACAGTAGTCAAAACAGTGTGGTACTGGCATAATGACAGATATTCAGATCAATGAAAAGAGCTGAAGACCCAGAAATAAAAACATCAGCACACAGGCAACTGATCTTTGATAAGGGTCCAAAAATATTAAATGGGAATCAGATGCCAAATTCAATAAATGGTGCTGGAAAAAAATGGATATCTACCTGCAGAAAAATGAAGCAAGACCCTTACCTTACTCCAGGCACAAGAATAAACTCAAGGTGGATCAAAGACCTTGAGATAAAACCCCAAACAATTAGGGCCATTAATGAGGGAATTGGGAAAAACTTGAGAACCTTGGCACAGGGAATATATAGGCTATCAAAAATACGGAACGATACAAATACAGAGGCGTCACAAATAGACAAGTGGGGTATACTGAGTTTAAGACACCTGTGTACATCAAAAGAATTCACCAAGAGAGTAATAAGAGAGTCCACCCACTGGGAAAACATTTTTAGCAATGACATATCAGACAAAGACCTTATTATTAAAATCTACAATATTTTGCAAGTTTACAATAAGAGAAAAACTAATTGTCCACTGAGGAGGTGGGCAAAGGACCTGAACAGAAATTTCACAGAGTCTGAAATCCAAATGGCCAATGAACATATGAGAAAATTGTCCTGATCATTAGCCATAAGAGAAATGCAAATTTAAACAACTATGAGATACCACCTAACACCTTAAAAGATAGCCCAATTCAAAAAATCAGAAAGCAACAAGTGTTGGAGGGGCTGTGGTGAGATAGGATCTCTCATCCACTGCTGGTGGACCTGTAAGTAGGTACAGCCACTATGGAAATCGATTTGGTGATTTTTCAAACAGATGGAAATTGAGTTACCATATGACCTAGCAATTCCACTACTGGCCATATACCCAGAAGAGGCAAGAAACAAACCACGGCCAGACATCTGTGCTCCAATGTTCATTGCGGCACAGTTCACAATCGCAAGGAGTTGGAAACAACCCAAATTTCCATCAACAGACGAATTGATTAAAAAACTGTGGTACACACATACAATGGAGTACTATGCATCGCTAAAAAGCAGTGGTGAATGCATAAAACATTTTGCTGTATAGGAAGAACTGGAGGAAATTATCCTAAGTGAAATAAGCCAAGCACAAAAGGACAAGCATAACATGAGAGAGAGAGAGAGAGAGAGAGAGAGAGAGAGAGAGAGAGAGAGAGAGAGAGAGAGAGAGAGAGAAGAAAGGTAAGTACAAAAGGGGCACAGGGAAATAGCTACTGTATACAAACACTTCAGGGTTGAGGACCAGGTAGTATGGCAGGGGCCAGACCCAATCCAGGGGTACATATGGTAGACAACTTAAAAGGGGGTGGAGGGAGGAAAGGGGAAAGAAAAAAAATACGTGTGATGGGGGAATAGGACATTGGCCCACCCAAGGAGAGAGTATTGTTTATGTCTCCACAGGGAAAGAGGGACCAGATATAAAGCCAGTGCCGGATGAATGCAGGGTGCTGGCAAGGCAAGGAGTGTCAAGCCAGTGGAGGGGCCTGAGGGTTTGGCCCCCATACCAGCTACTTGGACAACTGCCACTCACCCCAGAAGAATTTACTTGAGAGGAGACGGCGCAGAAGCTGCAGCTAGGGAAGAGGGGCAAGTCTGATCAAAGCAAACGGGAGAAAATGAAGGGGGAAGAAGAGAGAGTGGAGCACATCTTTGGCCATCTGGCCTGGAGGAGGATATCCCCACTCTGAACAGCTGATGCACAGAGTGGACAATATGGCTTATCCCACTAGGAGACGCGTCATCCCTTGATGGCCCAGGGCCCTAAGGGGAACAACACTGGAGACTCAGTGTCGACTGGTCCAGACTGACCCTGTGACACCAAGGCAAACCACTAAAAGTATGCAGCACAGCAACCATGGGAGCAGCGCAGGGAGCAGGTGAGGGACTACAAAGGACAGACTCTGGGTCCAAAGCATGGTACCCAATTGCATCTGACTGAAAGACATGCCTAGAGATTAATAATCAGACTTTGATCTATTTACAGGTATTGCTTTCTTTTTAATTTTTTTCTTTTAATTAATTTATTCTTCTATGGGTAATTGGTTTCCTTTTTTGTTGTCATTGCTGTGTTCTCACTCATTGCGTATCTTGCTATGGCTTGATTTTTGGTGCATATTATTATCTCTTCAGATCTATCTAGATAAGATAGACTTGAATAGTCTGGAGGAAAAAACAACGGGCCAATGGTTCAGGGTGGACACAGGAGATGGGGAGGAGGGGGTAAGGAGATGGTACTGATCAACCCAGGGACAGGAGGGCAACCAGTGATCAGAAATCAGTGGCAAGGAGGGTATGAGAGGCCTGGTAAGGATTCAGCAAGGGCAAGGTAACCAAGAGAAATTACTGAAACCCAAATGAAGGCTGAGCATGATAGTGGGACAAGAAGAAAGTAAAAGGAAATAGAGGAAAGGACTAGGTGACAAAGGGTATTTATAGAGGTCTAAAGACTGGAATGTACATATGCAAATATATTTTTATAAGAGTGTGGGGAAACAGATATTTGTGCATATATTTATAGGTTTAGTATTAAGCAGCAGATGGACATTGGGCCTCCGCTCAACAACTTACTCAATGCAAGAACACGTTGTTCTATTAAATTGGCATTCCAGGATGCACACCTTCCTGACATTGCTGAAGAAAAATGTGTGCTTAAACAAAGGTGGTGAAGAAAGCTGATGGTTCTGGCTATCAAAAGATATAGCATCTGGGGTCTTATAGGCATGCAGATCAACATCTGGCCATCTAGCTGAGAAGCATCAAAGTCTAAATGGAAGAAGAGCACCAGCCTGTCTGACCATGAGCTGTAGAAGGGACCAGTTATCAGACATCAAAGAACAAAAATCATATCAGTGGGTGCTCACCTTCCTGATACGATCAATGAAGACACACATGTGCATAAGCAAATGTGGTAAAGAAAGCTGATAGTGCCAGCTAAAGATATAGCGTCTGGGGTCTTAAAGGCTCAAATATAAACAAGTGTCCATCTAGCTCAGAAGCAACAAAGCCCACATGGGATAAACACACCAGCCCGTGTATTTTTGAAGGGATCAGGTATCAAGCATCAAGGAACAAAAATCATATAATCATAAATGTGGGTAAGTGCAGAGTGGAGACTCAAAGCCCATTGTTAACCAACCAGACACGCCATTACTAAAGGGTTGAGGGGAGGAGAGGAGCCAGTCAGGGTACATGGTAGCAACGATGAAGCATATCTTTCACTTGTTCTTAAATGCTTCCTGCCCCCCACTGTCATTATCCCAATTCTACCTTACAAATCTGGCTAGACCAGAGGATGTACATTGGTACAGGTAGCAACAGGAAATACAGGGAATCCAAGACAGATGACTCTTTCAGGATCAGTGGTAAGAGTGGCTATTCCTGGAGGGTGGAGTGAATGTGGAGTAGAAAAGGGGAACTGATTACAAGAATTTACATATAGCCTCCTCCCTAGGTGTGGACAGCAGGGAATAGGGTGAGGGGAGACATTGGACAGTGTAACATATGACAAAATAATAATAATTTATGAATTATAAAGGGTTCATGAAGTACGGGGGAGCATGGAGGGAGGGGGGAAATGAGAAGCCGATATTAAGGGCTCAAGTCGAAGGCAAATGTTTTGAGAATGATTATGGCAACAAATGTACATATGTGCTTGACACAGTGGATGCATGTATGGATTGTGATAAGAATTGTATGAGCCCTAAATAAAAAGCTTTAAAAAATACAGTTGCAAAATTTTTCAATAAAATATTTGCCCATAGATTTCAATGTCCTAAACAAAACAACTAAAACTAAGTAGGATTCATATGAGGTGTGCAAAAATGACCGAATGCTAAATTTCTAACAAAACAAACAATCAATGTACTCTACCATACAAAGGAAAATAATCCCATGGTAATATGAGGTCATTAATAGAGTGGGAGAAAATTGTGGAACAAAACTCAAAATCATGAAATAAGACCATGATTACTGGTCAGAAGGAAACAAATGTAACCACCTAAGAATATGGCCTTAGTCACCTTTCAGACCTGGAACTGAACTCATCCCAGCAGTTCGGGTTTCAGAAGCAATAGACAGGTCTATACAGTAAACAAAATCAATAAGGATATATGCAGGCCTTAGAATAATCAACTATTTGCCTGAGACCAAAATTCAAAAGGCAGGAAGGGTTAGAAGACAAGGACTTGAAAATTGATCTGTTTGGTAAACCTTCACCGAATTCGTAACACAAAACTTATTTTTAAAAATTTAAAAGCAATAAAAGTAAATTCTGTTGCATACCCAATCCTGCAATAAGAATAATGGTAATCTACAAAGTGATACATAGATAGATCCTCAAGCTGATCAATAATGAGAAGGAAAGCAAATGGGATTAAATTCATTGATATATATGACAGGATATTCTTCATAGGAATTTGAATGTGTTATAAATGTTTATTAATGTGGTGGAGCATATGGGGGAAAAGTTATGAAAACATATTAACTATATCCAAAAAATCCCTTGAGGGAATGAATCACTGGGCCTGGCAGCTCAGGGCCATAGTCTCAGGGGACACCCAGTTCAATTGGCATAGCATAGTTAGCAAATCCTACTTTGGTGAGAAGTGACTGGGCTCATAAAGGCTTATGATTGACCATCTAAGGTGCAACTATTGGTTTCTCCCCATCCAGAACCAAGAAGCATAAAGAAAACCAAAGACAAATGGAGACAATCTGTCCAAAGGTGCCTTGCTACCACGGCTGACCATTCTGAGTAGGATCACAGTAGGAGGTCCCAGAGAGAGTAAGAGAAAAATGTAGGCAAAACTCAAAATTATAAAAAGACTCACTTACTGATGTGATAGGGACTAAAGGGACCCCTGAGACTATGGCCCTGCAACACTCTTTAGGCCAAACACTGAATTCACCCCCATGACTCCACTTTAAAACAACAAACACATTAGAAATAAAAAGTTCACTATCGTCAAGTTGATGCTGACTCATAGCGAGTCTAGAGATCAGGGTAGAACTGCCCCTGTGAGTTTCAGAAAATGTAACTCTTTAGGGGAGTAGAAAGCCCCATCTTTCTCCCTCAGAGAGGCTAGTGGTTTCGAACTGCTAGTCCTGAAGTTAGCAGCCTAATGCATAATCACTATACCACCAGGGCTCACAAGATGAACAATAACACCAGCAGGTAGCAGCTCCTTAGAACAACAACCATTCAAAGTCAAAAGCAGCACTGGTCCAGGGATAAAGATCTGAAGGCAGGCAGGGTTCGAAAAGAAAGAACAACCGAAATGATGGACACAGGGAAGACATCGAAAGAGTACTCTTATCATGTAATTATGATGATCCATGTCACAAAGCAAAATGTATATGAATTGTTGAATGCAAAGTCAATTTGCTTTGTACACATTCATCGAACTCACAATAAAATTAAAAAAAAAAAACAACAAAAGACTATCAGAAAAAGTCCCTTAATCTTCTTCATCTTGTGCCTTTTAGCTCTCGTGTCTCCCAGCGCTGATGGCACAGCATAACCCTTGGGAAATCCAGCACAGTGCATTTTGGGGCTGAAGCGGTGGTGTGGTAGAATGTGGAGAGGGAGCAAAAAGGAAAAGAGATGGAGCAGTAGTCACTGCAGACTCCTCTCCTTTACTCCAGGCAAACACCAGTTCAGGTGAGGAATAGCGAGCCTTCAGCATCAGTGATCAGGAATTCCATTGTATTTTCATGTAGCAGTAACTAATACCAAACCCAACGCCCCTCTGTTGAGCTGAGTTCGAGTCATGGTGACGTTATAGGACAGTGTAGAACTTCTCCCAAGGGGTTCTGAAGCTGTGATGTAAACATTTACTAAAGCAAACGGTTGTGTCTTTTTCCTGCAGAGCACTTGGTGGGCTCAAATGGTCTACCTTGTGCTTAGCAGCCCCATCACTGTGACATTCAGGCTCCTTCGTGGACACCAGCAGTGGCTACTGTAACATGGTATTGTTGTCAGTTGCCATGGAGTCTGTTCCTACTCATAGAGACTCACGTGTGTGTATAACAGAGCAAAATGTTGCCCAGTCTTCCACCATTTTCATTATTTGGGTTCATGGTTCAAGCTATTGTGTCATTCCATCTCATTGCGAGTTTCCCCTCAATGACAATAACCCTTCTACTTTACCAAACATGGTATCTCTTACTCGTGACTGCTCTTTTTCTGATGACAAGATCAACATAAGCCAGTCCCACTCTGCTTGCTTCTAAGGAGCATTCTGGCTATATTTCTTCTAAGACTGATCTCTTTGTCCTTTTGGTAGGCCACAGGACATTCAATATCCTTTGTCAACACAATAATTCAAATACATCAATTCTTCTCTTATCTTCCTTTTTCACTGTTCAATTTTCAGGTGCATAAAAGACTTGGGTCAGACTCACCCGAGTCATCAAAGTGACTTCTGTAGGCATGGGCTGTCCATTCCAATTAAAAGATTTGAGGATGGCATTTTTTTCCATGTAAAATAACTACAGATGGTTTACCTTACTGCTAAAAAAATCCATTTTAAAAAATTACACAGGAAAAAGCTGCTCAAACATACCAGTAAAATATTGAAAAAATCATTTGAATAATTAATGAAACTCACATAAATATCAATATTAACCTTTGGTTCATACAAAATTCTTCATTTAACATCTAAAGTGTCACAATAATAGTACATTTATTCAGATGCATTATTTGCAGAATCCCAGGTATGTTGATTAAATATGTTTATTATATGTTGAGTTCCCATAAATCTGGAAATAGAGTCTGGTGAATATAAAAAATGCCATGGACATCTTTGCTTTGGGACTATAGTACATTAATACCTAAATCTATTTGCCTTCAGGATCATTATTTCAGTATCATTTGTAAAATATACAAATAAATGCCTTCAAAAAGGTCACAGTCTAGCTGGGGACAATAGCCAATTAATTGCTGCCAGAAACTGACCTCATTATTCTGTTCGAAAATACTGACTTTGGTCCAAGCTTCTAAAAAAAGGCATTTCAGCTCACAAATCAGTCCTGAGGTAGAGGTGACCAAGTAGAGAAGAAATTCACTTCGACACTTCCCACTAGTCCTGATCTTTCTTGTCTACCATCTCTGGAACATCACATCCTACTCACTCAAAGACAAGCGTAGGACTCATGTGACTTTGCCTTGCCCACAGATGAAAATAAAGGATTAAGAAAATTACTCACATTATTCAAACCCTTTGGACATTGAAATGATCAGTTTATTCACCCATGGAAAATGCTTGCTTTGAGTTACCTAAATAGCTGTCCATTTGCTTCATTTTATAAGTACATACATTAACAGGGTAAAAGTGAGTCACATTCAAAAGAATGCTTGTTTACTTCCTTATGTGGCACACTAGAAAGGGAGAGCCACATTATCCAAATCCGTGTTGCTTGGCAACTGCATCATCTTTCCAGTCTAGTTACCGCTGTGGATGGAGCCTGATGGAGTCCACAGATGGAGTTAACACTCACTTATCTGCAAAAGGCCTAGAACTAAGGTCAGTGATTGAGTTATGATCTCAATAGAATCTATGTTTCTTGCACTTCTCAAAAAATAGGCTCTCAAACTTAAAAAAAAAAAACAAACAGCAGAAAGGCCTGAAAGGTTATTTAATGAAAGCGCCACCCTGTCTGTAACTTCACTGCTGAGTCATCAGCCAACCTCTGCATGAACATCTTCCAGGTTGGTGAATTATTAAACTCTGAACTTTTTTCAACAGTACACTGGCATGCTTGAGTTTCAACAGATGGTGGGGGCTTCAATGTATTACTGGTGTTTATATTGTAACTTTTTGTTTGCTGATTTTTAAAAAGGATATGCAGTCTTTTTATAATGAAGAAAGGCACTATTACTTATTCCACCATTGAACATTTGAACCCATCCAAATTCTCCCTTATCCTGAGATATAAATCTATCTATTAATTTTCACTGTTGGCCATAGGTTAATCTGTCAGAGCATTATAGATGGATGGCTGCTATTGAGTGTACTCTGGCTAGTAACAAACTATGTACAGCAAATCAGAACATTGCCTGGTCCCGAATCATCCTCCCAATCACCAGCACGTGTGAGTCCATCATTGCAACTACTATGTGAGTCAATCTTGCTGAGTACTTCCCTAACCTCACTGGCGCTCTACATTTATAAAACGGATGTCTTCCTCCAGTTATTGACCCTTCCTGGTGATATTTCCAAAACAAGAAAGTTAGCCAATGTTCTCTTGTGATCCATAGGTTTTCACTGGCTAAATTTTTGAAGCAGATCAGCAGGCCTCTTTTCCAAGTCAGTCTTAGTTTGGAAGCTCTCTGGATACCTGCCCTCTCCCCGTGGTGCCACTGCTGGTATATTGGTGGCTTCAAACATGGCAGCCACACAGAAAGTGCCACATAGATTCTGACTAATTTCTTTCCTATAGGACAGCTAAGCAAGACTTTATCCTCATCTAAGTGTTTTCTTCAAGCTATATTTTTCTAGTTTCTTCTATTAAAATCCAAATAAACAGTACCGCATGCGTTGACAATCTGATTTTAATAATGCAAACAACTGCGATTAAGTCCACAATGACTAATAGTGGTTCTATAGGACAGAGTAGAACTGATCCCTACAGTTTATGAGGCTGTGAATCTTTTTTCCACAATAAATCATTTTATTGGGAGCTCGTACAACTCATCACAATCCACATATCTATCTATTGTGCCAGGCACATTTGTACATTTGTTGTCATCATCATTCTCAAAAATTTTTCTTTCTACTTGAGTCCTTGGTATTAGTTCCTCATTTTCCCCCTCCCTCCCTTACCCTCCCTCCCTCATGAACCCTTCATCATTTATAAATTATTATTTTTTCATGTCTTACACTGTCTGATATCTCCCTTCACTCACTTTTCTGTTGTCTGTCACCCAGGAAGAGAGTTATAAATAGATCATTGCGATCGGTTCCCCATTTCTCCCCCAATCTTTCCCTTACCCTCCTGGTATCACTGCTCTCATTATTGGTCCTGAGGGGTTTATCTGTCCTGGATTCCAGCTCTTATCTATACCAGTGTACATCCTCTGTTCTACCTGGATTTGAAGGTAGAATTGGGATCATGTAAGTGTTGGGGAGGAAGCATTAAAGAACTAGAGGAAGTTGTATATTCCATCTTTGCTACATTGCACCCTTTCTGGGTTATCTCATCCCCGTGACCCTTCTGTAAGGGGATGTCCAGTTGCCTACAGTTGGGCTTTGGG
Organism: Tenrec ecaudatus; assembly: GCF_050624435.1. NCBI lineage: Eukaryota > Metazoa > Chordata > Mammalia > Afrosoricida > Tenrecidae > Tenrec > Tenrec ecaudatus. The sequence continues at coordinate 297,980,086 of NC_134530.1, read as the reverse complement.
TCTCCACTTTGCACGCCCCCCTACATTCACAATGATATGACTTTTTGTTCTTTGATGCCTAATACCTGATCCTATAGACACCTCATGATCTAGTTTCTCAGCTAGATGGCCCCGTGTTTACCTTCAAGTCTTTAAAACCCCAGATGCTACATCTTTTAATAGCCAGGCACCATCAGCTTTCTTCACCACGTTTGCTTATGCACTCACGTTGTCTTCAGCTATTATGTTGGGAAGGTGAGCAAGCATCATGGAATGAGGATATGAATCTTTATGGACTCATACTGCCCCATCGTTCTTCCAAGGGGCAGCTGGTGGGTTTGAACTGTTGACCTTGAAGTTAGCAGCAAAATGTATAACCCACTATGCTACCAAGACTCCACTCCTCTGACTACTCTTCTCTAAATACAAAATATTTTTAATAATATTCTTACTCCAGGACTCTAAAGAAAATTAAGAATTTCAGAAATGAGAGAGTGAATTGAGGCCATCTATTAACTTGACATGATACTGTGGTTCCATCAATGCAGCTCAAGATTTCACCTATATGCTGGCACATAGTAAGTCATCAAAGACTAAAATATCTGTAGGTCTTCCACATATGCAGCCATTAAGGAATCCGCCTTTCATGTTCACATGCTTTCTATTAAAACTCAATTCATTGAATTCTATTACTCAACTTAACCTATCAAGATCTCCTGATTATTATTTTTTTTTGTTTTTTAAACATTTTATTAGGGGCTCATACAACTCTTATCACAATCAATACATATATATACATCAATTGTATAAAGCACATCTGCACATTCCCTGCCCCAATCATTCTCAAAGCATTTGCTCTCCACTATCCTTCCTTCTCTCCTGGAGGCAAGACTGTCTCTCTCTCTCTCTCATCTCTCTTTATGCTTCACATTCCTGTTGACAAGGCACATGGAGCCACACTGATGGCAGCCAGAACCCTGGAAATGCATCACCACCATTGGATCCACTGGACTTTCTACCCACCAGCCTGTGATCTTCCTGAAATTCACATCACTGTATGTGCTGCTTGAGTCTTAAGAGGAATTCATGGGCTAATATCGGACTTATGGGCTAATTCAAACTATAAACATGATTTGGAGTGGGCTGGGATGTTTTCTTGATGCATTATTACTTCTTTGTATAAAATTCTCTCTTACACATACACGGGTGTCTCTGTATTTGTTTCTCTAGTCAACCTAGTCTAACACACCAGATAAATGACAAAATTATTTATTTTGTGAAAACGATGCAATGTCCTACGGTTAGTCCTGAAAACCCACAGATAGACAGACATTGATCCATTAATCCTCCCCTTCATCATAGCAATCAAAGCAGTTACTAATCCTTGGTGCCAGTCCATAATCCTTTCTCCATGCTGAATACAGCATGAAGAGCATTGTCGAGTGCTTTGTCAGAGCCAAAAATGAATGAAGACATATTGGCTATCTCTTTATTCAGTCAGCTTTATGCTACCTTGTTTAATTCACTTGTTTATTCAACAAATATTTACTTAGCCAGGTGCTGCTCTAGATTCTGGTACTATATGTCAGTACACAATTCTGGTAGTGTTTTTTTGTTTTAATTGTTGTTGAAATATACATCACAAAATATACACTGATTCAACTATATCTTCACATACAATTCAGATACATGGGTTGATTCTTCAAGTGGTACAGCCATTTTCACATTGCTTTTTCCAACTGGCTCCTCACTCATCAACAGCTCCTGACTGCTTCTTAAGCTTCCTAACCGACCTTCTGAGCTCCTATTGTCAGTGTGATTCCATATAGACAGTTCTTGAAAATAGTGCATTTTTTCAAGGCTTACACTCTTAAAAATCATTTTATTGGGGCTTATACAATTCTTATAACAATCCATACATCCATCCATTGTGTCAAGCACATTTGTACATTTGTTGCGATCATCTGCCTTCTACTTGAGCCCTTAATATAGGCTCCTCATTTCCCCCTCCCTCACCACTCTCATCTCCCTCAGGAACCCTCCACAATTCACAAATTATTATTATCTTGTCATATGTTACAAGATGTCTCCCCTCACCCACTTCTCTGTTGTCCATCCCCCAGGGAGGATGCCATAGTAGATGCCTGTAATCAGCTCCCCCTTTCCACCCCAAATTCCCTCCACCCTCCTGGCATTGCCACTCTCACCATTGGTCCTGAAGGAGTGATCTGTCCTGGATTCCCTGTGTTTCCAGTTGCCACCTGTATCAATATATATCCTCTGGTCTAGCCAGATTTGTAAGGTAGAATTGGGATCATGATAGTGGGAAGGAGGAAGCATTTAAGAAGTAGAGGAAAGTTATACGTCTCATCATTGCTACCCTGTACCCTGACTGGCTCATCTCCTTCCCTCAACCCTTCAGTAAGGGGGTGTCCAGTTGCCTACCAATGGGCTTTGAGTCTCCTCTCTGCACTCACCCTCATTTACAATGATATGTTTTTTGTTCTTTGATGCTGATACCCGATCCCTTCAACAGCTCGTGGTTACACAGGCTGGTGAGCTTCTTCCATGTGGCTTTTTGTTTCTAAACTAGATGGCTGCTTGTTTATCTTCAAGTCTTTAAGACCCCAGGCCCTCTATCTTTTGATAGCCGGGCACTATCAGCTTTCTTCACGACATTTGCTTATGCACACGTTTGTCTTCAGTGATCATATCAGGAAGGTGGGTACTCATTGATATGATTTTTAGTTCTTTGATGTCTGATACCTGGTCCCTTCTACACCTCGTGGTCAGACAGGCTGGTTTGCTTCTTCCATGTGGGCTTTTATGCTTCTCAGTTAGAGGACCGCCTGTTTATCTGCAAACCTTTAAGACCCCAGATGCTAAATCTTTTGATAGCCGGGCACCATCAGTTGTTTTCACCACATTTGCTTATGCACACATTTGTCTTCAGCGATTGAGTCTGAAAGAAGTGCCTCATGGCATGTCAATTTAATAGAACAATGTGTTCTTGCATTAAGAACTTGAATGGAGGCCCAATGTCCATCCCTTGCCTTAATACTAAACCTATAAACATATGCACGTAGATCTATTTTCTCACCATCCTATATAAATATATTTACATATGTACATGCCTGTATTCAGATATCTATAAATACCCTTTGTCACCTAGTTCTTTTCTCTATTTCCTTTTACTTTCCTTTTGCCCCACTATCATGTTCAGCCTTCATTTGGGTTTCAGTAATTTCTCTTGGTTATATTGCCATTGCTGAGTCCCTACCAGGCCCCTCACACCCTCCTTGCCACTAATTTTGGATGACTTGTTACTCACCTGTCCCTGGGTTGGTCAACATCACCTCCTTACTGCTCCACCTCCCCCTCTCCCATGTCCCCCCGGAACCATTGGTTGGCTTACACTCTTCTTCATTGGTGGTGGTGTTGTGAGATCAAGTAAACTCCAACTCAAAATAGGCCTACATGAAACAGAAATAAACACTGCCTGCTCCTGTGCCACTGAACTGTCCATGTGTTTGAGCCCAATATTGTGCCCCCCTTCCACGTCAACTTGTCAAATTTCCATCTCTGGACAAAGCGATGATCTATGGGACTAATAGACTACTCAGTTTTTCCCAAAATGGGCATTGCTGGCCCTGAGGAGGTGCTGGAATAATTCAGAGCGGTTACAAAAGCGGATACCAAACTTTATCCTGGGTTATGGATTATTCAAACATTTTTCACTGCCAGGGGCCACTGAGTAATTTTTTTTCTGAAAAGGAGGCAGTCGACCACATAAGTTTGGGAACCTTTGGTTTATATGAACCATCGCCTCTTTTACCGTGAGACCAAGAGAACTAGACAATGCCCGGCTACTACTAGGGGCAGTGCTAGTCTGGGGCCAGAGTAGATGAACCCTCATAGAATGGGAGAAAAATGTGGAACAGAACCTCAAATTCATAAATTAAAGAGAAAAAGGAAACTAATAATACCACCACCAACAAAATCAGAGCTACTGGAATGATTGAGATGGAAGCACTCTCAGAGATTTTTGCCCTCAGATACTTTCCAAACCTTGAATAAGAACTAACCCCTGAGATCACCTGGTACCTAAAACACAGATTCACTCACAAAGTAATGAATATCACTACTAAGTATTAGGTTCCTTGAAGAAACCCACCTACATGAGACCCTAAGGCCAACAACTACTTTAGAGCAAGGATGAAAATGTAAGGGGGCAGGGAAACTAGATGAATGGAAAGAGGACAACCAGAACAGAAATAATAAGAATTTACTCATTGTGAAGAAGCTAACCAATGCCACTGAAAAAGTCATGCAGGAATTATTGTATAGGGACATTAATTATTATGTAAGCCTTACTGAAAAAAAAAACCACAATACATTCTTTCAAAAAAAAAAACACCCCCAAAAGCCCCTTTATCCAACAATATAAGCTACTAAGTGAAAAAGCTGGATTTTGGATTCAGACTGCCTGACTCTAAAATCTGTGCTGATAGCTTACAATCTTGTACAAAACTGCCTCTCAATACAACAGTGCTGAATGGAAAGAAAAAGATAGGTTGCAGGCTTCATATTTATGCACATATGCATTTCTATGTAAATTCCTTTTCTTGGTGCTCTTCCCATAATAGGGGAACTTAATCTTGTATTAAACTACTTGTATTTTGTATTTAGCTAATTCCATACATATGTACAGGTGGTTTGTTTTTCACTCACTTCCATTGAGTTGATTTTGACTCAAAGTGACCCTATAGGACAGGGTAGACCTGCCCTTGTGGGTTTTCAAGATGGCAACTCTTTACGGGAGTAGAAAGCCTTGTATTTCCCCAGGTTGTTTCTAGTCTTCAGTAATTACTAGGAATTATTTTAACTCAATTAATTAAAAATATACAGCACTTCCTAAGTGCTAAGAGCAGTTTTAAGCATTTTTTAAAATGGTAGCCCATTACACCCTAAAACATCAGTTCTCAATCTGTGGGTCACGACCCCTTTGGAAGGTTTGAATGACCCTTTCTTTCACAGAGGTTGCCTGATTCGTAACAATAGCATAATTATAGTTATGAAGTAGCAACGATAATTATATGGTTGGAGGTCTCCACAATATGAGGGACTGTATTAAAGGGTCGCAGCATTAGGAAGGTTGAGATCCACTGCCCTAAAATAACCTGTTGAAGTGATACCGATACTATCATCCACATTTTACAAATGAGAAAATTCAGGAGAGAGCCATGAAGCAGCTAGAGTAAGGCAAAATGGCTAGTGAAAGCCAGAGGTGGGATACAAATCCAAGATGTTCTCATTCTAGACTTCCTGTTTAGGGTTGGTGGCTTTGGCTCCTATTCATTGTTATAGTCCAATTGCTTATTCCTATAGTAGATGCTCCACTCAGGCACAGAAATGAAAGATGCTTTTAGTAATCAGCTGGAGCACGTGAAAAAAAAACTGGAAAAGGGAAGAAGTCATTGATGACAACGTAGGTCAAGAGACCCATGCTCACTTTGTTCTACCACCCCCGCCCGGCAACATCCTCCGCAAAGCCTTTGGAAAGGCAGAGCCCAGCCTCTCCTACTGATAATTTCCTCTGCACACATGTTGTTAGGCACTTTGAAAGAGTGGACATAAGAGCCCAAAGAGCTTCAGCTTTTATATTCTGCAGAAAGACAGTAGAGACAATGATGCAGTGTTGTATAAAGATTCATATTAAGTTAAGGGTAAACACAATCCAATTACGGCTTTTAAAAAGAGGAATTGACCTCAAAAAAATTATCACTAGTATTACAATTGTAGCTCCCTGACCAGAAGAGAGTCATTTTTTTATGCTCTATAAAAAAGCTCAAAAGCTAAAATGCATTCAATTCTTTAAAAAAAAATCAGGGACAAGTCATTTACAGATCATATAATTCAATAGTTCAATCATATCAAGGAGAATTGTACAATCATTCACATATCAATTTTAAAGTATTCCCCCTGCCCATGGTTAAATCACCTTTAAGCTGAGTTAGGTAATTAAAGTCTATTCTAGTACTCCCTGGCCCTTAATCCCTGAATTCCGTATATCTCCTTGTATCTGTTATTATCATTATGTATCTAATCCCCCTGTGCTTCACAGCTGGGAGACACAACAGAAACAATAGAAAAATCATGGTAAGGTGGTAAGGTTAAAAACAAAATAGTATACAGACAAAAATACAAATAATGCATAAGAAGGAATAGACCCCCAACAACATTTAAAAAGCCAGGGAAGAAATTTCTGTCATGGAACCAATAAGAGACACTTGCACCCAAAAAGATTCAGGCCTCACCTATATAGTAGTCAACTGGCCAAATATTGAGTTCGATCCAGAACAATTAAGATTACAGTGATCTCTGCCTGATAGTAAGGCTATTCGAGGCTCTTTCCTGTGTCTAGAGTGTATCTTCCCGTGGCTCAGTCTAATTAGATACTCTGCAGATGGGTTTGGGGTTCCCACTGTCCCTTGTAGCCCTCCACAAACTGGATGTGGATGCTTTCCTCCTCACCAGATTCACATTTTATAGTTGTTATCTTTGGGTCATAAAAGCTGGTGTGCTGGACATAGTTGACTCCTATCTAGATGGCTACTTGCTTGAACACAAGCCTTTAAGACCCCAGAAACTATTCAAATTGATAGCCAGGTACCATCTGCTTTCTTCGCAATCGTTTGCTTTAGCACCCCTACTTTCAGTGTTCATTTCATGAAGGCGAGTATGGAGCAAGACCATGATGTAAGAACTGATTTTTCTTAAGTTGGAGCTAGGATTTAGTGTGAGCCCCAAATCCATTCCTGTATCTATACCTTTTTAAAAAATTTGTTGTAACTTACTGAGCTAATACATGTGTCATATCATTCGATAGTCCCAGAACTTTGAACATAATTGTACAATTTCTTCCACAACCATACATGTTTTTGAAAATGTACTTTTCCTTCCTGGACTTCTTCACATCATCTCCCTCTTGTCATCCCTCCTCCCCCTGATATTCCCCTTCCCCCAAATCACTGTTATGTCTTCTTTCCCTGTAGGTGCAATATACCTGAGTTTTATTTACCAAAAAATAAAGAAACAAATAATACAGCTTCAAGAGGGTGAGCCCCCCCCCCCCCGAATGCATTCAATTTTTATTCCTCTATGCAAAATAGAAGCCCTGGTGGTATGGTTGGTTACACATTGGACTGCTAACCTCAAGGTTAATAGTTCGAAACCACCAGCGACTCTATGGGAGAAAGATGAGGCTTTCTACTCTCATAAAGATTTATAGTCTCAGAAATCCACAGGGGCAGTTCTAGCCTGTCCTTTAGGGTCTCTATGTGTCTGCATAGACTTGGTTGCAGAGCACAGGGAAGGAAATACAAAGCTGTTGATTCCCTGGTGTCAGTTTTCAAAATTATTTCTTATAACAAAGCTTCTTGCTGCCAATTCACATCTTAAAAGTCATTTGGGTAGGGTGACATGGGGCCCTGGTGGCCCAGTGAATAAGTCCTCAGCTACTTATCAAAAAGTGGACAGTAGGAACCCACCAGCTACTTTGCACAAAAAAGATGTGGTTATCCGCGTCCATAAAGAGTTACAGCCTAGGAAGTCCAATGGGCAGTTCTACTCAGTCCTCTCAGACTGCTTGAGCAGGAAGCAACTTGAAGTCAATGAATTTAGTTTTGTTGGGTTTTTTTTTGTTTGTTTGTTTTGTGTTGTTGGTGCATGCATTGAGTTTTATGTTTGACAAACCCCTTTCCATTCTGAAGTGGTAAACATGAAAAAATACAGCCAGTTTCTTTCAGCACATACAATGCTAATTAGCTCACTCTTCTAATTTTATTTCTGGCCTTTCGTACAGCTGACACTTTTCTGGTGTATTGCTAATGACATAAATGTTTGCACATGTTTGAAAGTCTGAGAATATGAATCACCTTGAGGGAAATAGCTTTGATCAGTACATGAGTGCTACTTTGGAGCAACTTTATTTCTGTTATTGCTGGTGGAAGAAAGGAGAATTTGAACATCAGAGTGAATACTTGCAAAGCCTTAATGAAGACGGGGAGTTCACGCCAAGTGTCTACAACTCTCAGAACAGGCTGCCCAAAGGGAGAAATTCAGAAAACCAAGAGTTTACCTGGGAGACATTTCTTTGTCAGTAGCCTGATAAAAGAAAACATTTCCTCAGAATTAGAAAACGTTGTACAGTTATTGTAAATAAATGCTACTTGGCATTTCATTGGACATCCTTAAGAGGCCTGACCCACTGAGGATTTAGGGAAAACCTGGTTCTGCTCTTGGGGAGAAGAGTCGCATGAGCATCCAATAAAATGATTTAAAAAATCACTATCCATGTCAAGCTTAGTTTTAATGGTGATTATGCTGTTGCACGATCATCTGCTAAAGAAGAGAGGCTGTAGAACCCGTAGAGCATGCACTCTCCAGCTGCAGCTTTCAAAACAGAGTGGAAAGGTCAAATACTTCATCTCGCCAGAGCAGAATTTGTGAAAGTGGTCCTAAAACACCCTCCATCCACATCTGTGGATGAACAGCACGGTGGGTTCGTACCTAGTGCACCACACCGAGGCCAGCAGGATCAAGCACTGGGGATTGCAACATGCTCCTGGGGAGTGGCTAAGGACTGTTATGGGGTTGACAGAGAGGCAACCATTTCTCTGTTTGGATATGTTCTCTATTAGAAAAATAAAAGTGGTACGATTTTTTAAAAAGAGTCTAAATTTACACATATATTATAGAGGACCCCCCCACCCCTTTTAAGCTTTAAGTGAGACAAAGTTAAGAAAAGACAAATCAACTGGATAAGAGAGACCATCAGCTTGAAGGCAAAGGTGCCCAAAGGAAACACAGACATGTAGCTCATCATAGATGACAGAGCACCAAAGAAGGGGCCTCAACAATCAAGATTGACATCAGATCAGTTCATCACTGTTGCAGATGGGACTCCAGTACATCCATGCACAGATGTATGCCAAACAAAACATGTTTTCACATGGCTGCAGGCAAGCTCTATTCATGAGATGCTTACCTTATTCTTATTAGGGAACCTTCTTTTTATCTTTTTATCTTAAGTATACATTGTGCTACGGGACAAAACTAAAACAATTTTGAGGTCTGGGCTAATAGGACATTTTTAGCAAAACACCTATTTTCAAGTCATTGTAATTTTGTATCGGGATTACAGAAATACTGCCCCACATAAAACAATAGTCTTTGGATGTATCAAGCATGCTATGAATGGTCGGGAAGACCCCAAAGATGAATTCAAGGCAGAGAAGTCAGATCAGAAGGCTATGGTGACTGTGTATCCAAAGGCTGCTCTGGATAGATTGTCTTGAAGATCATAGGACGATCATGGGGACTTATTGGGATGATTTTTTTAATTGAATAAGGCCTAGAAAGTTAGGTCCAGGATTCCACTCCCACTACTATTCTAGACTAGCGAGGGCTGTCCTGTGAGTTTTTGAGCCCCATTAGTATACTAAAATCGAAGTGGGTGGAATTATCCCAGAGAAGATTAGACCCGTGAAACGGGAGCTATGTGGAGAAAGAATAGCTTCACATGTTTGCTATTTCTGTTTCATAAATGTTTCTGGGATTTGTTAGCAATATATAGATATATATATTTTAACTTACCCTCAGAGGGCTATAATACACCTGCTTGCGACCATGCTCTCACTTTTTACATGGTCGGTTGTGTTGCCAAATCATATCATGAGGGAGCTTCAGAATGTTTGTAGGAAAAATTCATGATCTTTTCATTGTAGTTTCCCATGAACCTTTTGGGGGCCCCTCCTCCATCACATGCTTTAGCAAAAAACACCTTTCCTTTGTTCATTTCTCTGGGGCATCACTTACCTTGGCCAAGCTGTGTTCATCGCAACTCCATTCTGTGCTACTCTTGCCAACACCAAAAATAGCATCTCTGGATAACCTCGAGACTGAGTGCCCCTTCGCTCTGACACATGTCCATGGCTTATTCACAGGAGAATTCAACTTTTCCCTTTTGATGAAAATTTTCTTAAAACGTGTATTGCTTTGCTATATCCTGATTTACCTCATTTTAAAAACCATTTATCACTTTATTTTAACGTGTATAAAAGACTTCTAAGTTCTTTTCTTCATGAGAACAAACTGTATAAATATCACATTTATTTCCCTCAGAGGTTTACAAGATCATTTATTTCTCCCTGTAATTTTTTCCCTCATAGATTTCTCTAGAAGCTTAAACCGGGACAGTTCAAACAGGGACCAGTCCTTGAGTGGTTAATTTCACATTTGGGGGGGGGGGTATAGTTAAAAATATATACCTTAATATATACCTTACTACCTTTCCTTTCTCTTTTTATTTTGTGATATCTAAGTCAATTGAAGGGGAGCTCTGGCAGTGAAGTGGTTACACGTTGGCTGCTAAGCATGAAGTCAAGAGTTTGTCCCTACCAGAAGCTCTGTGAGAGAAAATGAGACTTTCTACCCAGGTTTAGAGTTACAGTCTCTGAAACCCACAGGGGCAGTTCTACCCTGTCCTGTAGGATTTCTCAGAGTCCTCAAGAAAATGATGGGAGAGACAAGTGAGCTGAAGGAGCCCTGGTGGCATAGTCAATTGCAAGTCAATGGAACCAACTGAGTGCTGATGATCAACATTTATGTAGGAAATATCTTGTGATGGTGTCTGAATTTAAGAAATAGCCTATCAACGCCTTAAAGTACTATCACCCTTGCATAATTTGTTCATGCAAAATCTCCTAATACATAGTATTATGCTGAGGATAAATTACCCAGTTGAGGAAATACACTCTTTAGCATCTAGGATTTAAAAAAAAATAAGTTCCTTCAAGCACTTTCTTCAACAAAGGTTACTAAGGTCCTGTACATTATTACAACCGTATGCACGTGCTCCAGCTGTACTGAAGGCGAAATAGTGTATTTTTTCATTGAAATTTATTTTCTTTGAAAGTATCTCTTAAATGTAAGGTACATGCTTGAAATAAGTGGACACATTTGAGTCAAGATTTGAATATCAGGAAGAATTAGCAGCTTTTGTTGATAAGATGTTATGAACCACTTTAAAGAGTCTTTACAGCTACGGAGACTTAAATGGGAGAAACTAAAGCACAACTATGAACATTTGTTAAGCACAGCACCCGTTGCACCCACAGCAATCAAGGGTTGAGCAGTCATAGGCTATGGGTGCAATGGGTGTTGTGCATACCGAACGTTCTATCTCTGGAGAAGGACATCATACTTAATAAGGTCGAGTCAGCAAGAAAAACGAAGATCCAAAACCAGACGAGTGACACAGTGGCTGCAGCAATGGGCTCAAATAGAGCAACAATTATGAGGATGGAAGAGAAGAGGCAGGGCAATGTTCCAGAGGGTCCTTCTGAGTCAGAACTGACTTTATGGTCCCCCAAAACAATAACACTAGAGTTGGGGAGAGATGTACTAATAGATTTTGGTGAGACTTTATAGCTAAACAAAAAGCCTGTCTATAATATTTGCTACCTGGAATGTTTTTCTTCAGAAAAGATTTTTATAGAGGTACTTGTTTGGACCTGGTATATTCAAATAAAGACATATTTGTTTCTTTGTCCTGCCCTTTGCCAACTATTTTTAATAGCTGTCTAAATTCGCTTTCTCACAAAGGGGATTTTAAGAATGAGAATAACAGCTATTCTAATGTTTATCTTGAGGCCTTTCTTATCCCTGAAGTTTAATCTGTACTTTATGTCAGGAAGAAACTTTTAATAACATTCAAGTGATGTCCTTAAAAGAAGAAAATTTTGTATTTTCAAAATGACTCAAATACCAATGCTATCCCTTCTTTAAAAAGTAACTACACACATAGCTTGAATCCATCCCATATAATGAAATCTGTTATTTAAAGGTGATGTTCTTTGATGGAAAAGGAAAGAATAGCAGAAACTCTTGATTAGATATCCCAACACCCATCCCAACCCCTTCTTTGGTGAAGAGCACTTAGGAAACTTGATGAGCATCCTCTCAGCTTTCCTTGTAGCTAAGCAAGCAAAGGTCATGGTTCAAGGGTTTTTCCCAAAAAATACTAAATTGAAGCCTTTTGGGCACAATGACTGTGTGTATTCTTTCCATCTTCTTCTGATGCTTCCAGTATTATTCAATAGTTTGCCCATAAAAACGTTCAATATTGGAACTTGTAGCTTGAAGGTTGACTTGAATTCTTTCAGTTTAAGATATGCTTAGTGTGTTCTTTCCCTTTGGTTTTCTACTCAAAGTCTGCACATTTCATTATATAATAGTTGACTTTTGTCTTCTCAAGCTGTTCCTTGAAATTTTGATTCATTCCTCTGAATTCATCGTTTCTTCCATTTGCCTTGCCTAGTCTGTGATTAAAAGCACGTTTCAGAGCCTCTTCTAACATCCACTTTGACTTCCCTGCCTTTTAATGACCTTTTGTTTTCCTCACGAACGCTCTCGATTTCCTCCTACAGCTCTTCGGGTCTTCTGTCAGTAGTGCTCAATGCATCAAATCTATATTTGAGGTGTTTGCAAAATTCAGATGGGAGAGACTCAAGGTTGTATTTTAACTCTTGGGACTTGTTTTAATTTTCTTGTGTTTCAACATGAATTTGCATAAGGTAATTGGTCGTCTGCTCCAGTCAGCCCCTGGCCTCATTTAACATGCTACAGAGAGCTTTTCTGTCACTTCTTCTCACAGATATACTCAGTTTGATTTCTGTGTGCTCCATCTGGGAAATTGCATGTGTGTAGTCACCATTTGTGTTGTTTAAAAGAGATATTTGCTATGAATAAGTGGTTGGTCTTGCAAAATTCTTTCATGTGATCTTCAGTTTTGTTTCTGTCACAAAGACCACGTTTTCTTTTTTTTAATTTAATAAATCTTTTTATTGGGGCTCATACAACTCTAATCACAATCCACACATACATTCATTGATTAAAGCACCCTGATACATTCGTTGCCCTCATCATTCTCAAAATTCACCTTCCACTTGGGTTCCTGGAATCAGCTCATTTTCCTTTTTTACCTTCCCCCTCCCTCCCTGCTCCCCCCTCCCCCCTGAACCCTTAATAATTTATTAATTATTATTTTATCTTATCTTACACTGCCCGGCGTCTCCCCTCACCCACCTTCCCATTGCCCATCCCCCAGAGAGGAGGTTACACATAGATCCCCAAGATCGGTTCTCTATTTCTACACCTCCTTCCCTACTAGTGTCGCCACTCTCACTGCTGCTCCTGAGGAGTTCATCCGTCCTAGATTCCCTGTGTTTCCAGATCCCTACTGCACCGCTGTGCATCCTCTGGTCTAACGAGGTCCGCAAGGTAGAATTGGGATCATGATAAATGGGAGTGGAGGAAGTGTTCAAGAACTAGAGGAAGGTTTTGAGTTTCATTGTTGCTACACTGAACCCTGAGTGACTCATCTCTTCCCCACTATCCCTCTGCAAGGGATGTCCAACTGTCTACAGATGGGCATTGGGTCCCCATCATGCACTCCCCCTCATTCATGGTGATGTGACTTTCCCCCACCTGCTTTTGTTGTTTGAAACCTGGTCCCCTCTGCCCTTCACAATCACACATGTTGGTGTGCTGCTTCCATGTGGGCTTTGTTTCTGGGCTAGATGGCCGCTTGTTTACTTTCAAGCCTTTAAGTCTCTGGATACTATATCTCTCAATAACCAGGCACCATCAGCCTTCTTCACCACACTTGCTTATGCACACATTCGTCTTCAGCATTTATGTGAGGAAGGTGATCACACAGTGATGGCTTTTGTTAAGACCACATTTTCAACTACTCTTCCTTCCTCTTCATTTCTAATTTTTTTTGCATTTCAATCACCAATAATTTTCAATGCTTCTTGATGATATGTTTGATCATTTTGACTGAAGATGTTGGTAGAGTTGTTCAATTACTTCATCACCAATTTTGGAGGCTAATGCATAAATTTGAGTAATGATTCTATTGACTGGATTTCCTTGTATGAGGATAGACATTATCCTATCACAGACAGCAATTCCTTCCAGGTAGAACTTGAAAGAGCCTAAATTCATATATATTTTATTGAGACTCCTATTTTTAAGTTTTAAGCTAGGCAAAGTCAAAACCAATACAAATCGGCTGGATACAAACAGGCATCTGTATGAAGGCATGATGATATCCAAAGTATACACAGCCATGTGGCTCATTATAGACAGTTGAACACAAATTAACTGCCTCACATGGCACCGAATTTTACATATAGAAGTTGTTGAATGGGACAATTTTGTTGTGTATACTTTTGCTACAATTGACAAAAATAATTACACTAATAAAAAGGAGTATCAGGAAGAAGGAAATGTTCTAAAACTGTGGTAATGATTGTAGAACTCTTCTCAATTTGATTGAACTATTGAATTGTATGATATGTGGGTGAAGTTCGAATAAAACTGTTAAACAAAAAATAGCCTCAATAATCATGATTGGTAACAGATTAATTCATCCCTGTTGCCAGTGAGATTCTAGCCCAGACAAGCACAGGGTTCATACCTTGCTAACTAAATGGAAAAGACATATTTTTGCCCATTCCAAATAAAACTGTTATAATAGCATTAATAGCACACATACCCAAATAATTTTTAAATGGTTGCAGCAACACATCTACAGGGAATAGATATCAAGCCAGATATCACTGTTGATTTCTCTTAACTGAAAACAGATAAAACAAAAAAGAAATTTACCTGTGTTTTATTGACTATATGAAGGCATTAGACTTTGTGGAGTTCAATAAACTATGAATGACATGATAAAGAATAGGAATTCCAAAACCATTAATTGTATGTATGCAGAGCCTATTGTGGTGGTTATATAATCTGTGGTCAATTTGAGGATTAAGAGTGAAGGGGTGGAGTTTATCCTGTCATTCAGGATATAGCCAATGAGGCCTTTGTGTGAGCCTGGCCTTCTCCTGAGGATTCTGGGAACTCTATTTTTCGTGGTTGGAGGTGGGACTCTCTCTCTCTCTCTCTCTCTCTGTCTGCTGACTCCATGAGACATTTCTGAGGAGAAACCACATGAACCTATTCTGAGGTAGTCAGCATTTCAGAGCTGAAGCAACCAAGTGGAGACCCCTGCCAGCGCTGAGATGTTAACACCACCACTGGATCCATAAACCACTGGCTTTTGATTTTACTGAATTTGGTTTTGCATGGGTTTCATGAGTCTGAAGAGGACTTTATAAATTGGTGTTGGATTTATGGGCTAATATAGGACTAATGGACTTGATCTAGACTGGGTTGGGATGTTTGCTCAATATTCCATTGCTTTTGTATATAAAGCTCTTTCTTGTATACCAAGACCAGCAATAAAGCAGAACAAGGAAACACTGTGTGATTTAATCAAGGGAAATGTGTTAGAGTTATATCCTTTCACCATACTAATTCAATTCATGCACTTACCAAATAGCCCAAGAAACTGGACTACATGAAGAAGGTGACATTAGGATTGGAGGAAAAACTCATGAACAACCTGGAATATGTAGACAGCATAGTCTTGTTAGCTATAAGTTAACAGGACTTGAACTTTCTGAGGAAGATCAAAGACTACAGCCTTCAGTATGGATCACATATCAACATCAAGGAAAAGGGTCTCCACTACTGGACCAAGAAGCAGAACCCATGATAAAAAGAGAAACAATGAAAAATTGTCAAGGATTCCATTTTTTCTTGGATCTACATTGGATCTCCACACTACGGATGCAGCAGTCAAAAAATCAAGTACATGCATTGGGCAAATCTGCTCCCAAAGACCCCTTTAATTATTGTAAAGATGTTATGAGGAGTGTAGTGTACCTGATCCAAATCATGACATTTTCCATGGTTTCAAATGCATAGAAAAGCTGGGAAAAGAATAGGAGAAATCCAAGAAGAATTGATGCCTTTTGAGTATATAGACTTGGGTATATAGAAAGGAATAGAATTTCTGGGTCACATGACAGTGTTATTAGTTGTTGTTGTTTTTTAGGATTATCATACTATTTTCCACATTTTTGCATTTTCATCAGTAATGGATAAGTTTTTCGTTTCCTCACGTCCTCGCCAGCATTTGTAACTTCTGTTTGATTTTATCATAGCCATTCTAGTAGATGTAAAATGGTTGTTATTATGTTACTTGATTTTGTTTTGATTTGCATCTCTCTAGCAGCTAATGACACTGAGCATCTTTTCATGTGTTTTGTGGCTCTTTGAATGTGTCTTTTGCCTGTTTTATGATTGGATTATTTGTCTTTTGTCATTAAATTTCTCATTTACATGTGTGTTATTAGATTATTATTATTGGGGGTTTTAGAATATTTTCCCAGTCAGTAACTTGTTTTCATTTTTTGAAAATTAATTTTTATTAATAAAACTTTAAATGATTTGAGGTGCCATTTTTTGGTCTTTTGTTCTTTGTGTTATTTGTTACTATGTTACATGATTCATTGCTAAAAGTTTTCTTCTGAAAATGTCACTGGTTAAGTATGCACATTTTCTTAAGCTGGATTCTCTAGAGAAGCAAAAGCAATGAAGCATACTTGTTTGTGAGAGAGAGAAAGAGAGAGAGAGGAGAGAGATGGGTCATGGTCAGTCATGGTCATTCATTGGTCAGATGTCAGGCTTGAAACTTCTCCTTACTCATGCAGCTGCAGAGACTGACTGACTAACCCATGAGTAGTAGGTAAGATGATAGGTGGCCAGCTCACAGGCTGCAAAAACTAAGGAGTCCCATGCTTGGCAGTCACTAATGCAGATCACTAGCTCCATTCCAAAAAAAACCCTGCAGGTCCTATGATGAGTCAGACGCAGAATCAAGATCAAGCAAAACTCCAGAGCGCTCTGCCAGAATGTCCACATCAATTGGGTACAGACCACACCCCCTAGGAAGCCACTTCTGATTGCATGCTTACAGGATATCTCTTCATAGAAGTAATTGCGCGATATAAAATCTCATTAGGGGAGTAGAATCCATCATTATATAGCTGACAAACTGTATCATAACTCTCAAGCCATTGAGAATCGTGGTTTAACCAAATTGACACTCACCGTAACCATCACACATATCTAGGTCCTCAATCCATTTTGTGTTGTTTTTTGTTTATGGTGTGAGTTGTGGAGATCCTGTTTCATTTTTCTGCATATAGAAATCTAGTTTTTCCAAAACCATTTCCCAATACTTATCTAGCAACCTTGTTAAAACTCAGTTAACCTTAGATGCATGGGTTTGTTTCTATGCTCTCAAGTCTATACTGGTATACCAGTACCAAGTTCGTTTGATTCCTGTAGCTGTATAAAGTATTTTTAACTTTCATTGATATATATTTAATGTGTCTTACAATTCAACTGTTTAATCATATTTTAAAGAGTTGTGCAATGATTACCACAATTTTACTTTTTTCTTGTACTCATTATTAGCTCCCCATCCCCCCACCCCAGCAACCACTGCCATAACCTTAAGGCACTGTTGACCCAGTTATTGTCTCTGTAAATTTACCTATTCTGAATTTCTCTGTATGATGTATTCTAAAATCAGTAAAGGTGAGTTTTAGAACTTTGCTCATCTTTTTCAAAATTGCTTTGCCTATTAACTTTTTATATGTTATGTTATTTACCTCTAAGTTTTATGTCAAGTTGATGACTGAGTTTTTCCATTTCTATGGAGAAAGTTGTGATGATTTTCCTCTGACTGCATTCAAGATTTTTCCCTTCCAATAGTTTGCCTCTGATGTGTCAACTGTTAAAACTTTTTGTGTTTTCCCTACTTGAGTTTGTTGAGGTTCTTGGATGGTGTAGATTAATATTTTCTTCAAGTTTAGAATATTTTGAGTCATGCCTATAATATCTTTCTGCATCTTTATACTTTTGCTGTGCTTCTGAGATGTTCATTACACATTTCTTGATAGGATTGGTATTGTCCCATGTGTTGCTTAGGTTCTGTTCATTTTACCCAAATAATTTATCTTTGCTTATCAGAGTAGATCATTTCTATTCATCTGAAATTCACTAATTTTTATAAACATTTTATTAGGACTTAATCCACATATACAATTCAATAGTTTAATGAGAGCAAGAAGAGCTACACAATCATTACCACTATCAATTTTGCAACATTTTCATCTTTTTGTACTAATTATTAGCTCCCCATTTACTCACGATCTCCCTGCCAAACCCCCAAGAAACCATCAATCCAGTTACTGTCTCTGTAGATTCACCCATCCTGGATTTGATATACCAAAAAGCATACAAAAAAGAAACAAAATAAAATCTAAAAACAGAAGAGGGTGCAGGAGGCCTGGCAGGGCTTGATCAAAGGTAATGTAACTAAGAGGAATTACTGAAACCCAAATGAAGGCTGAACATGATAGTGGGGCAAGAGGAAAATAAAAGGATATAGAGGAACAAACTAGGAGGCAAAGGGCATTTATAGAGTTCTAAATATAGGCATGTATATATGTAAATATATCTATATAAGATGATGGGGAAATAGATCTATATGCATATATTTATAGGTCTAGTATTAAGTTTTCAGATGGACATTAGCCCTCTACTCAAGTACTCCCTCAACACAAGAACACTTTGTTCTATTAAACTGGCATTCCATGATGCTCACCTTCCCTACATGATTCCTGAAGACAAATAGGTACATAAGCAAATGTGGTGAAGAAAGCTGGTAGTGCCCAGCTATCAAAAGATATAGTATCTGGAGTCTTAAAGCTTGCAGGTAAACAAGCGGTGATCTAGCTGAGAAGCAACCAAGCCCACATAGAAGAAGCACATCATCCTGTGTGATCATGAGGTGTCAATGGGATCAGTTTTCTGGCATCAAAGAATAAAAATATCATATCATTGTGAATGAAGGGGAGTGCGGAGTGAAGACCCAAAGCCCCCCTGTAGGCAACTGGACATCCCCTTACAGAAGGGTTGTGGGGGAGGAGATGAGCCAGTAAGGGTGTAGTAGATCACCGATGAAGCATACAACTTTCCTCTAGTTCTTTAATGTTTCCTCCCCCCACTATTATGATCCCAATTCTACCTTAAAAGTCCGGCCACACTGCAGCACGTACAAGGGTACAGATAAGAGCTGGAAATACATGGAATCTAGGACAAATAAACCCTCTAGGACCAATAATGAGAGTTAGCGATAGCAGGAGAGGAAGGGCAAGGTGTGAGGGAGAAAGGGGAAATCAATCACAATGATTTACATATAACCCCTCTCCCTGGGGGATGGGCAACAGAAAAGTGGGTGAAGAGAGACATCAGACAGTGTAAGACATGATAAAATAATAATAGTTTATAAATTATGAAGGGTGGGAGAGGGAGGGGAAAAATGAGAAGCCAATACCAAGGGCTCAAGTAGAAAGAAAATATTTTGAAAATGATGATGGCAGAAAATGTAAAAATGTGCTTGACACATGGATCTATGTATGTATTTTGAAAAGAGCTGTATGAGCCCCTAATAAATGATTTAAAAGCAAACAAATAAAGTATTAAAAGCAAAGATATGATGTTGAAGACTAAGGCATGTCTAACACAAGCCATGGTATGTTCAGTTGCCTCATATGCATTCAAACTCTGGAAGATGAATAGGCAAACTATAGGAGAATGGAAGCCTTTGGATTATGGTATTTAGGGAAGAAGAGTACATACACCATGGACTGCCAGGAAAATGAACACATCTGTCTGCAGAAATACAGCCAGAAAGCTTTACAGAGAGAACAGTGAGACTTTGGACATGTGATCAGGAGGGATCAGTCCCTGGAACAGGACACATGCTCGGCTAAGTAGCAGGTTAGCAAAAGAGAGGAAGACCTTCAATGAGCTGGGTTAACCATGTCTGCAACAGTGGGCTCAAGAGGACCAGATGGCAAAGGATTGGCAGTATTTCTGATGCACATAGGTCTCTATGTGTCAGAACCAAAGGATGGTGCCTGACAACAAGTTGGAAACAAATGGTAACTACATTAAGCATTGAGTTAACGTGGCTAAAAACAACACCTTTCAGATATGGAAAAGGAGAAAGAAAATTGGGGAAACCGTTAACCATTTGAATAAACCAGTCTATTCAAGGACACTGATTGGTAGCGAAAGAACCCGAATTTTGAGCACGTGGTGACACAAGCATTCCATTTCTCCTAAACGTTCAATTTCACTCCCTATAGAGAGACCTCATTAATATCACGTAAACATAGTTGTGTACCAAGTCACACACAATGTGATTTCACAGATGCACACATTCTTGCAAATGGTGGAAGAATGTGTAGGACTCTGTAGCTTGCTGAGGCCTATTATAGTCACACGTGACCATTGAGCACAAGAAACAGGGTTAATACAAAATGAGTTGTGCCAATAGTGTAAAATACATACCCAATTATCAAAAATTTGTTACAAAATTACATCATTTCAAAAAAATAATTTCACCAAAATATTTTATTCAATCACACATTAAAGTGGTAGTATTTTGTACATGTGGGGGTATGAAGTCAAGCATTATTAAAACACTCTCACCTCTTTTTGTAACATGGTTGTATGAAAAATTAAAATTATTATGTAATTGATCAATTGCCTAGTGCTGTGCCATATGAAGGTTCACAGTTCGGACCTCAGTTTGTAGACTTGTTGAAGGAGTCATGTGAGCATGTGCTATAGCTCTGCCCATTTCATGTGTTTTCAAGAGAAGTTAAATTCCTAGATATCAATAGCTAAAAAATTCTGTGCATGAGAAAATTACATATCTATCACAACAATGGAATAGACCTATTAAAATGTTTCACAAGTTTGAGACCATCTCAAAATTCTACTTAAATAAGTAGTCCCTCCAAATTGTTCATTCTACTTTTATTATTATCATTGCTACCTTACGTTTTGAGTCTCTAAAATATCTTAAGTTAGATAAGGCAAGAATAATGGACTTCTATAATCTTAGAGGAAAACGTTATAAGGCAAGAAAAAGCCACATGGAAAATTGGAATGGTTTTCTCAAATAGTCATCATTTTTTTAAATTGCAGACCATCATTATTTTTTACTGGTTTGCCCTCTGGTCTCAGCTAGTCAGATAAAAAACCCAAGTTAAAAAAAACCCCAAGTTAATGGTTATGCAACTTATAGATGTAGAAATTGTTGAAACAGGGTGTGATTTTGCTCTTTCTATCTTCAACATGATATAAGGAAAAAAAATATGTAGGATGGCACATTTTAAAAAATGTGTTCTAAACACTGGTCACACTAACAATTACTTCTTTGCTGAGGGCAACCCCCTTAGAATGCCATTTCAAGCACCGATTTGAAGAGTTGAAGGGGGACATAGAAGGTCTTTACAGGGCAGGCACCTCTCCTCCTTATAGTGTGGCAGGAGTCATACACTTACCAAGAGGTGGCCCGAAAATCATGGAAAGCTGTCCTCGAGATCATTATCTACTTCTGTTTAGTTATATATTTTGTTCGTTGCTTCGTAGATCGAATTAGATGCCCTGATAGAAATTAACACAGTAATAGATTTTAAAACAGAAAGAAGGACACTTAGTGATTCAATAAAGGGAGAATTTTTGCTATGGTATATTTTTTCCAGATAAACATTTTAAAAAATCATTTTACTGGGGACTCAGGTACAAATCTCATCATATTGTGTCAAACACATTTGTACATTGTTGCCACCACCATTCTAAAACATTTGCTTTTTGCTTGAGCCCTTGGTATCAGCTCCTCATTCCCCCCCTCCCCATTCACCCCACCCATGAACCCTTTATAATTTATAAATGATTATTTTGTCATATCTTACCCACTCCCTTCACCCACTTTTCTGTTGTCCATCCCCCAGGGAGGAGGTTATATGTAGATCCTTGTAATTGGCTTCCCCTTTCCACCCAACTCCCCTTCCACCCTCCCAGTATCACCACTCACACCACTGGTCCTGAAGGGATCATCTATCCTGGATTCCCTGTGTTTCCAGTTCCTATCTGTACCAGTGTACATCCAGATAAACATTGCTAATTGAGATTCAATTCACATAATAAAATTTAGCCTTAGAAGTGTACATTAGCTATAGAAGCAGATAATGATGTTCTCTAAGAGAGCTTTCCATGATTTGGGGGCCACCTCTTGGTAAGTGTATGACTCCTGCCACACTATAATGATGATGGAATATCACAAGTGCCTCCCTTGTGAATATCTTAGATGCTTCTTTTCAACTCTTCGAATCAATTGCTGAAATGGCATTCTAAGGTTGTTGCCCTCAGGAAAGAAGTTATTTTGTTAGTATGACTTTTCAAAGACTAAAGCTGCCATCCTACAAAAATTTTTCCCCCTTATATCATGTTGAAGATACAAACACCAAAAACATGTGCCATTTCAATGGTTTCTACATGTACAAGTTGTGCAACCATCAACATGGGTTTTTGAACTGACTAGCTGAAATGGAAAGACAAACCAATTCAATGCATGTATGTGAAAGTGTTGACTACTTAAGAAAACCTTTCTGACTTTGTATGTGGCTTTTTCTTGCCGTCCAAGAGTATAGAAGTCCATTATTCTCACTTTATATATTAAGCTATTTTAGAGGCTCATAAAATAAGCTGGTCATCATCATCAAAGTAGAATGAACATTTTGGAGAGGCTACTGATGTATGTATACAAAGACGAGGGAAACATCACCACTAACTTCAGAGCACTTCACCAACCCCAAAGAGGTATCATCCTCATTAATAATTATTTCCCATTTCTCCCTCCCCAAAGTCCCAGAAAGCCACAAATCTACTTTTTGTTCTCTATGGAGTTGCCTATTCTGGACATTTCAAATAAACAGAATCATATAATTTGTTAATACGCCTGGCTTCTTTCACACAGCATGTCTTCAAGGCTCATCTATCACGATGATGATAGATTAGGTTTTATGTCAACTTGCTTGGCTTCTCGGTGGCTTGGCAGTTGTTCATTCTACTTATATTATGGTTATTATCAGCATACTATGTGACACTCTAAATAGTAACCCTCCCCATGCCCCATAACCTGGTGTGAAACAATGTAATCATAACCACTCAGTTGCAGAAGATTAAGGGGGGATGTAACACCCTTACTCAGGTTACAGTCCTAATATAGTCAACTGAAAGGAAATTTCTTCTCAAATGTCTCCTGCTTCCTATATAAGTGGATGATGGATCTGAAGCCTGCATCTGGCTCATTAAGCACTAATTCTTTGAACTTGAGCTAACAGTCTGCCATATTCCCTGCCAATCCTGGAAGTTGTCAGCAATCTGATCTGCCAATGTTTAATTCACCGCCTTTGCAGCCACAAGCCTGACTTTAAATCCATCCTCCTCTACAGCTACCAACCTGTACGATTGCTGCCAATCATCATTCTCCACAGTTTGGTGAGCCAAGAGAAGCCTCCAGCCTAACACCAGACTGGTAGTTATGGAACCTTTCTGGACTTGGACTTGCCCACTTCTACAACCAGGAGAACTATTTCCTTGATATAAATTTCTCTATATACACATATGTATATATATCACTGTTTTTGTTGCTCTAGAGAATCTAGCATAAGTTATCCATGTAGTAACCTCTATCAGTACATTTTTTCATGTTTGATAGTATCTGTTGTATACATAGGCCAGATATTATATACCAATTCTTCCATGAATGAACTTTTGGGTTGTTTTCATTTTCATTTTTGCCTATTATTAATAATAGCACTCTGAACAATCATATGCATGCTTTTGTGTGACCATATACTTTATTTATCTAAAGTATGGATTACAGAAATGGTTGGGTCGTAGGGAAAATCAATACTTAATATTTTACTCCCCTGCTATAGTGCTTTTGAAAATATTTTTATCATCTTACATTCCCTCTAGCAGTACGTAAAGATTCCAATTTCTCCACCTGCTTATCTGCATCGGTCATTGTTTTCACCGATATTTCTATGATAGGAAATGGTAACTCATCCTCACCTTAATTTGCATTTCTCTAGGATTCGTTTAACCCTTTGTTGTGCTGTGCTCTTGTGTGTTGCTGTGGCATTGGAAGCCATGCCATCAGGATTGAAACCATCAGCAGGGCCACTCATGGAAACAAATGTCCGTGGAGCTTCCAGAACATGGGGTAGGGAATGTGAGGACAGTAAGTCGTATAAGACCCACAAAATTATCAATACCAGCTAATATCACACACCTCACCAAAGAGAAGCAGTTTCAGATATCACATTCAGGGTGAGTTAATTAAAAGTCCAACCAACTAAGGCAGGATTATTTTTAAGTTGATCATTTTGTGTGGCCCACAAATGATTTTATAAATATCCAAGTGGCCTTGGCAGTAAAAAAGATCCCCCTCTCCTGGTCTAGACTAAATGAAGGAAGACCTAGTTATATACATTTTAAGGAATTGACTAGTGAAAACCTTATGAATAGCAGTGGAACATCAGTTCATGCAGTAGTGGAAGATGAGCCCTTCAGGTTGGAGAAGACTGAAATTATGACTGGGGAAGCGCTACCTCCCAATTGTTAAATTGTGAAAAGCCAGTTGTTAATGACTTGTGTCTTAGGCTGGGTTCTCTACAGAAGCAAAACCAGTGATGTTTGTGTATGATGTATGTATGTATGTATGTTTATGTGTTTATATATACAGAGAACTTTATCTCAAGAAAGTGGTTCAGACAGTTGTAGAAGTTGGCAAGTTCAAAATCCTTGGGTCAGTTATCGGATGGGAGGCTTCTCCTGACTCATGTGGCCTAAGGTCTGATGAGCCCAAGATTGACAGGTCAGACAGCAAGAATGACAAATGAAAGAGAAATGGTGTTGCATTCGTCATCAAGAAGAACATTTCAAGATCTGCCCTGAGTGACAACACTGCCAATGACAGGATAATACACATACATACACCTATAAAGAAGACCTGTTAATACAACTATTATTTAAATTAGTGGCCAAACACTAATGCCAAAGATGAAATCAATTAACATTTTAACAACTTCTTCAGCCTGAAATTGTGTGCAATCAGTTAATGGTGATTGGAACATAAATGTTGGAAACAAAGGAAGAATTAGTATCTGAAAAATGTGGTCTTAATGATGAAAAGAATGCACCAGACAGCATGACAGAATGACACCACGAAACATTGCAGGCCTCACTGACTGGAATACACAAAAGCCAAAATAACCATATCTGTGGTAAAACCTGATGGGGAAATTCAATATCATCCATCAGGACAAGCCCAGGGAACTACTGTGCTACAAACCTTCCATTGTTCATGTGTAAGTTTGAGTTGAAGCTAAAACAAATTTAAACTATATCAAAAAGAGGTGGTTCGTGGTCAGTCATTTCAGTAGGCAGCATAAATTTAAGAATCAATTATATTGAAGGGAGAAGTCCTAAGTACATTAAAGGCACTGGTAAAAATAAACAAAGTCCCTAGGAATTGACAAAACCAATCGAAATGTTTCAACGAATGGATGCAACACTGGAAACACTCATCTATGCCAACAAGTTTACTCCAGAAGAGATCTGTATTTGTGCCCATTCCAAAGAAAAATGATCCAGCAGAATGCAGAGATTATCAAGCAATATCATTAATATCACATACAAGTAAAATTTTGTTGAAGATAGTTAAAACCAGTTTCAGCAGTACCTCCACAGGAAACCACCAGAAATTCAAGCCAGATTCAGAAGAGGATATTGCTGTTGATGTCAAATGGATCTTGGTTGGAAGTAGGGAGCACCAGAAACATGTTAACCTATGTGTTATTTACTATGCAAAGTCATTTAACTGTGTAGGTCGTAGAAAATTATAGACAATATTGCAAAGAACACTTGACTGTGCTCATTACCAACCAGTATATAGATGGAGTCAATTGTTGGATCAGAACAAAAGGGGTACAGTGATAGTGTAACATCGGGAGAAGTGTACATGATGGTTACCTCCCTTCATCACACTTAGACATGTATTCTGAGAAAATATCAAAGAAACTGGACTACAGGAAGAAGAGTGCGGCATCAGGAGCAGAGCACGGCTCCTTGACAGCCTGCAACGTGCAGCAAAAGCAACGCTGCTGCTGCTGAAAGCGAAGAGAACCTGAAGCTCTTATTGCTGGAGATCAAGGACTACAGCCTTCAATATGGATTACACCTCAACACGGAGGAAACAAAAACACCGTCATTGTTATACACGAAAACAGCATCATGATAAATGGAGAACATATTGGATTTGTCAAATAATTCATCTTACTTGAACCCACAATCAATGCTCATGAAAGCAGCGGTCAAGAAATAAAATGATGTATTGCATGAGGGGAAACCTGATGTGCCGAACACAAGCATTCATTTGTTTCAATCACCTCGTAGGCATGTAAAAGATAAGGCCCTGGAAACGGACTGTTGGGCTCATGCATAGCAACAGTTATGAGGATGGCACAGGACCTAACAGTGTTCTGTTCAGTTGAATATGGATCACTATGAGTTGGATCTAATTGGAGAGCTTCTAATAGCAATGAAAAAGACAAATGATGCTGAGAAATTCTTCCCATGCTTAATGGCCATTTGTAAGTCTTCTTTTTAAAAGTCTTATTTAAATCCTTGGCCCGCTTTCAACTCAGTAATTTGAATTTGTTTTGCTTTCTATTGCTATTTTTTAAGAGTTCTTTACATACTCTGAAGATTAGACCCTTATCTGGAAGACAGTCCTGGCTATCTACTTCCAAATGAATCATCCTATGAAAGTCCTGTGGGCCACCCCAGTCCAGTCCACAGCTCGTAAGCAATGTGGCACAAGACTGGGTGGCTTTTGCTCCATCGTGCATGGAGTCCCAATGAAGCAGGGACCAACCTGACTGCAGGTAAGAACAACAGCAACATACCTTCATGTAGTCAATATTTTCTTCCACTCGATAGGTTATTCTTTTGCCTTCTTGGTAGTTTCCATTCAAGCACAAAAGATTTTAATGTTGGCGATGTCCACTTTTTCTAAATGGTCTTTAGTTACTTGTGCTTTTGTAGGCATAACTAAGAGACCATGGACTAATCTGAGATCACAAGATAGAAGAAAACAAATCAAACCAGTAAATTCTGACTTCTAACAATCCTATAGAGGTTTTCTACCTTAAAACCCAAAATCACTGTCAATAAATTGATTCCAACTCACAGTGATCCTATAAAACAAGTAGAACTGCTCCTTTGGGTTTGTTTCCAAGGCTGTCCATCATTGGGGAAGGAGGCATCATCGTTCTTCTGTGGTGAAGCTAGTGGGTTTGAACTGCTGACCTTGGGTTAGAGCACCCCAACATACACTCACTACATACCAGAACTCTTTATAGGGTTTCCAAGACTATGATTTTTAAAAGAGCAGACAGCTTCATCTTTCTCCTGTGTACCTATAATAAGCAGCCCAATCCCTCATCCACAGAACCACCAGGACTTCTCTAAGATATAAAGTAATAAAAATTAAATGCAATTAATTATGTATCACTAGCCACATTTCAAGTGCTCAATTGCTACGGGTGGGTACTTTTACTCATTTGGACAGTGTACCATCTGTTTCTCAGGTTATAGGAGATATAGAGAGAAGAAAAAGATTGAATAATCCACCCTAGCACTAATTCTCCAACATCATTACCACCATCCAATGCTTCTGAGTCTTGAAAATAAGTCAACATGGCTTCTTGTTTATTTTATAAGGAGGTAAAAAAATACTATTGTTAGGGTTCAACTTTGTAAAATAGCTTTATTGAATTACACATATTTAAATAGAATCATTTGTTAAGTTCTGACATATTTATAAACATGTGAAATCATCACCATAATCACGATAATGAATATACCCATTACTCACAAAAGCTTACCCATACCTCTTTGTAAGCCCCTCTTGCCCATCCATCCCTTGATAACCACTTATAATGCCTCCTGTCATTATAGACTAGTTTGGATTCTTTAGGATGTTTGTTACATGAGTGAAACAATCTCATTTATATATTTTTGTCTGCCTTCTTTCACTCAGCATAATTATTTTGAGATTCATCTATGCTTATTTTTTATTGCCGGATAGCATTCCATTATATGGATAAGCTTCTATTTGTTTATCCATTTACATGTTGATGGACAACTGGCTGATTTCCAATTTGTATCATTATAAAGCTGCTATGAACATTTGTATACACATCTTTGTATGAACAAATTCTAAAATCTACATGATAGTATATGATATGATAATATAATATATTAATCCAAAATTCATATGAAGAAAAATATTGAAGGACTCACACTTTTGAAATTCAAAGTTTACTGCAAAGCTACAGTAATCAAATACTGTACAATATCACACAAATGTAATACTGGCATAAGGATAGGCATACAGATAAATTGGACAGAAATGGCAGTTCAGACATAAACCCTTGAATTTAGAGGAAATTGGTTTTAACAAAGATCCCAAAATAATTTATTGGAGAAAAAAGTAATCCTTTGAACCATTTTTTCTGGGACACCTGAATATACAATTGTAAAAATATGAGGTTAGTCCCCTAGTTAAATCTGGATACAAAAATTAACTCTAAATGTATGACAGGTATACGTTATAACTGTAAAAATCTTAGAGGAAAACACAGGAGTGCCTGATATCACTCTGATACATGAGAGAAAGAGGATATACTCCCACAAAGATTTGCAACCTTGGAAACATTATACAGGGTCTCTAAGAGTCAGAATCAGCTTGATGACCATGCACTTGGATTTTTTTGCTGGTACTTTAATTGGTGTCTAGGCCTGTGAAGAGTCAACAGGCCCGGGAAACCCACAGGGGCAGTTTTGCTCTGTCCTGTAGGGTTGCTCTGAATTGAAATCAACTCAGTGGTAGCAATTGTTGGGTTTACTTGGCACATGTGGTCAGTGGCTACCACATTGGACACAACCCTAGAGCACTAGAAATGTTTCATTGCCATTCTGTTTGTCCCCAGTTGCTGTTCTTTATTCTGTCCTCACCAACTGTGACTGACAAGGTAGATGATTTCCAGCCCTGGTGGTGGTGTCCGCTGTAAAGAATGAAGCAACCAGTCGGGGGGCGGGGGGGGGGGGAGGACTAAACGTTACCACTCAAAGTCCGATAAACAGTCCTATTTCCACCGAAAGTTGTTTTGGATCGCGCTGATCTCTAGAGGTTTGCTGAAGGTGTTTGAACACGACAGGTTTCAATTAACTCGCACAAGGAAATTTGCTGTCTGCTTACTTCCACAAGTCAGGAACTGGGAAGGTTATTGCACTCTGTCTGCACTGGCTGCCTGTCTCAAAATAGACACAGCGAACGCTACAATGAATGCAGCCCTCATCAAGCTGCCTCAGAACATGGCCTGACCATTATTGCTCCAGACACCAGGCAAAGGTGAGATCTGGGACTTTGGCATGAGGGCTGGATTTCGTTTGCATTCCACTCAAGAACCTTGAAAAACTATCTACAGAATGCACTCTTACATAATGGATACGTTCCCCCAACTGATAAATGCCAATTTTCCAGTGGACCATGGAAAAATATCTATTTTGGGCCACTCCATGGGAGGCCACGGAGCTCTGACTCATGCTTTGAAGAATCCTGGGAAATGCAAATCTGTGTCAGCGTTTGCTCCAATTTGCAACCAGTTCCCTGTGTTTGGAGGAGAACAGGCACCAAGAAACGAAATAAAAATGCCTCTCAATGGGCATTTGGGATCAGATGAATACAACTGAAGCCCGATGACACTGCTCTTGTTAAGAAGTTTCATTCAGCCTCTGGTTATGCAAAATCAAACAGATGATGACCAAGTATCTCATCAAGAAAGCTACTTCCTGCTCCTTTTCTAGCTTTTGTTTTGAAATTGCTAAAGGGTGGTGATTATAGTTACTTTCCATTGTCATCTTTATGTTACATCAGACTTCATGCAAAATACTTGCATTCTGGAAATGTCAGCTACTCGATTCTCTCTTCCAAATTGAACAAACTAAAGAGAAATGCAATGGTTCATTTAAAATGTTTGATGTGATACTAACCCGGAGCCCTGGTGCCATAGTGGTTATGTGTTAGGTTGCTAACCACAGAGTTAGTGGTTTGAAACCACCAGCCACTTTGTAGGAGAAAGATAAGGATTTCTGCTCTTCCATGGAGTAACAGACTCAGAAACCCAGAGCGGCAGCTCTCCTCTGTCCTATAATTGGAATTGACTCAATGGCCATGATCTAGAGAGTGATACGAAAGGGTTTAGTTTACAAAAGGATATACGAAGCAAATCAAAATGGTTGGGGTGTATATTTGTGATATTAAAAGGCTTATCCATCATCAAGTATGTTTGAATGGCACCGCACATTATTCAGAATTTTTTTTCTTTAGCTGTCTCTTTGAAAAGGTAAGGCTAGCCTTATTTTATAGATCTCTTTGACACGCTTAATGAGGCTGTAGTAAATCTCTCAAGATTTGTCTGAAGATACATTTTTGTTGCCTGAAGAATACATCTTCATTGTTAGATTAGTGTGAAGAAAGCACTTTTTAAAAAAAAAAAGGAGTTGATTTAAATTGGGCCCACACCCTCCTCCCTGAGAAACTTGAAATATAAGCTAATGTTTGCTGTAGGATCCTCTCCTTCTACATCCCATTTTGTGTTCTTAGGCAGGTTCTTTTAGGAAGCAAAATCATTGAAGCATGTATGCTTTAGAGAGTTCTTAAAATTTAATGAAATTTTCCACAAACTTTTTGAAGCCAGAGAGATATTTGTTTCACACACAAAAAAAATGTCTCCCACAATGGTAGAAGCTGGCAAGTCCAAAACTTTGGGATCCCATAGATAAAAGGGGCTGATGACCCCAAGATCAGCTAGTCCAACAGCAGGCTCATATGCTACATAAGCTAATGAATCCCATGATCTGCTGGCAATATGGCTTAACTTCCAATAACCAGGGATCAGATACAGGATCCAGATCAAGCAATAAGTCAGTAAGCTTTGCCAGAATGTGTATACTGATTGGATGCAGGCCACACCCACGAGGATACTCCTGTTCACCAACTGGCTACCCATAACAGATCTCATAAAGGAAGCAGTTGCATGATATTAAATCTCATTATGAGGGATGACTATACCATCACTGTCAAACCAGAAACTCATGGCTCATCCAAGTTGACACACAACCTTAATTTCACCTTCACATCTTCTGTTCCAGGTGTTTCACAAAGATTATGTTGATTTTAGGAGTCTTTGGGTCTTTAAAATAGCAACCGTGCTAGATTAAAAGCTGAAAGAATGAGGATTTGAGTCCATGTAGAACCACCTTAGAAGAAAGGCCCATTGATCAACTGTTGGAAAAAACCAACCATTAAAATACTCGTGGAACACAGTTCTACTCTGACACACGAGATCAGTATCAACTCAACATGAACTGATTGGTAATGATTTCATTTCATCTATTTTTCATCACCAATTGACGTTAGCCACAAAATTATTTAGGTGCTTATTAAATCTTCAAAAATGCCACATTTCAGGCATCACTACTTTGATTATCCTTACAACATCAAATCAAGTAGCAGTCTCTTCAGGGTCCTTCTACTGAGATTCAGAATGATTTTCAACGAGACCTGCCAAGTGGTCATGTGTAGTAGACTTCAAAGATTTTATTCCAGCCAGACCATGATTTTATCACTCAGGCGACAGTGACTCAGCCAGCCTCATCACTCAGTAGCTCTATCACCATGGGCAGATCCTAGCTCTTCCTGCCCTCTCTACTCTGCACAGAGCACCCAGCCTTCTCTACGGCCTCCTCCTGGGTCTGCTTCCACTCTTACACTTCCAGATGACTCCATGGTATCCTCACCTTTCTATCTCAGCTCCTGCCCCCTGTCCTGTCAGGTTCTCCAGCCTCTGCACTAATTAAAACTTCAGGAGGTGTCATGGTGTTAGTTTCCTAGGGCTGAGCTAATAAAGTGCCTCAAAGTGGGTCACTTAAGACAATAGAAATGTATTCTCTCACAGTTCAGATGTATGGATTTCAGGATGTCTGGAGAGACAGGTTCTCTTTTACGGCTCTAGAGAATGATCTCTTTTGTCTCTTCCAGCTTCTGATAGTCGCAGGTGTTCCTTGACTTGTGACAGTGTCACTCCTCTCTCAGCTTGTGTTATCACAGGGACATCAACCTCATGTGTGTGTGTGTCTCTGTGTGTCTTTTCCTTATAAGGATACCACTCAGAGTATATCAAAGCCCACTGTACTCAGATATGGCCTTAAGTTGACAGGACTGATAACTTCTTCAAAGACCCTGCTTCCAAACAAGGTCACATCCACAGAACAATTACTAAGTGAGAACCCAGCTCTTCTGTCAGAATTTGCTCCCTTCCTCCCACCAGTCTTCCATTGGCTCATTAGATGTGTCTAGACCCACAGATCTTCTGAAATGATGGGAAGTGATAAAAAGGTGTGCTCTCTGTATTTCACATAAAACCCAGTGGTAGAAATCTCCTCAGGAAAGGAGTCACCTAGAAGCTAAAAGAATAGCTAAAATAAATCAGTCTTCACTAGACCACAAACATCCTTTGGGGATCATGGGTAAGGGCATGCCCAGGAACCCCTCATCACTACAAGCCCAAAGCATGCATAATGTAATCAAAATTGTTCATATTTCAATGCTTAAGGGATACTGCTTCTATTAAGGCTGATGGAAAAAATATTGGGAATGATTAATGGTGGTGGCTGAACAACATGATAAGCATATTTAATGTCACTGAATGGGACATGTGAAGATTGATGGGATAGCAAGTGCTACCTAACTAGTTAATGTAATAAAATAAAAGAGATGCAATATAACCAAAGTAACCAAAATATCACCAATTGATGGGCCTGGATAAAGGATGTACTAGTGTCTCTTGTATATTTCAGGCAACATGTTTGGATGTCTGCTATGTTACAAAGTCATCCAGAAGAAAAAAAGGGTACGCATGTTGTTTCTCTTTGCTTAGTTCAGGAATTTCCCCAGTATTACCAAGCTCTTGTGCTGGCAGCTGAGACAGCCACTGACAGCTGGGGAGTTATTTTCTCCTTCAGTCACAAGATGATGGAGATCATCGAGGATGGGAAGTGTGGGGGCGATAGAAGGAGACAAATGCTCTCCACTCTGCAGAGAATGGGGCAGGGTTGCTCATACATCTTTCTTTCATATTGCTCAGACACCTAAATAGCTCATGATTCCATCTCTTGTGTTTGACAAGGAACAACTGGACCACACCAATAAAACTCGTGAAGGGATACAAAGAAGGAACCAGGTTTAAATCAGTCTGGTTGTTGTGCGGTATCATTACAAAATACGTAATCCAAGCTGCATTTTCCCCCAAATTGAGGAATTCATAAAACTCAATAGATTATTATTTCCCAAGTATGGCATCTGGCCAGTAAAATGATTTGGAGGTGATTACTCGTGTTTGGTTTTGTCTGTTGAACTAGAACAGTCAGAGACTTGGTATCTGGAATAGTTCATGAAAAATGTTTTAAGTGTCCTGGCACGGAATATGCCTTACTGGAGAGACATTGTTCTAAAATTTCCAACTTACTGCCTTGAAGTTGTAATTTAACCTTATCTTCAAATTTATCAAATAGGTGTTCTTAGTTGCAAATGTGGCAGCCCCTAACGCATGACAATCCCATTAAAAGGAAAAGAAAGAAAGAAAAGACCAGAGTGGATCTCCGAAGAGCATCGGAAAGTTGCTCTGGACCATACAGTAGCTAAAGCAATTGACCGAAATGATGCAGTAAAGGAGCTGAGCATAAAACATCGAAGGGCAGCTTGTATTCTGATAAATTATACAAAAGCCTGGAGTTGGAAAACCAGAAGGGAAGAACACTCAGTATTTTCATATAGTAAAGAATTGAAGAAAAAAAATCTACACTTTAAAGTGCAATAATGAACGAGTATATTGGCAAAATAGGAGTCCTGGTGGCATAGTAGTTACAAGTTGGGCTGATAACCACAAGATTAGCAATTCAAAACCAGCAGCCACTCCGAGGGAGAAAGACAAGGCTTTCTACTACGGTAAAGAGTTAGTATCAGAAACCCATACGTGCAGTTCTACTCTGCTCTTTAAGGTCGTCATGGATCAGAATTGATGCGATGACAGTGAATTTGCCCTTTGCTGTCAAAATATTGAATGCTACAGGAAGCATCCAAAAAGATGGATGCTCTGGCAATGTGGTGAACGAGGTTGGCAGACTCCACAGACGCTCTACAGCAAAGATGTGAGATAACAGGTGTGGAGGATAATCTTGAAACCCTGAGCTTCAAAGGAAAGGATAGAGAAGTGAATTGAAAGGAAAGGATAGAGAAGTGAATTGATGGGAACAGAAGCAGCTAGAGGGGGAAAAGATGGAGGGCTTGTCAGCCGGATTATGGTAACACCACCATAATCATCTCTACTTGCTCAGGATCAGGCCAGGCTGACACTGGTCACTGACAGAGTGTTGAGATCCTGCCCTGCTCCTCACACTCTCGTGGTGACAGGGTAGGACCAACCCTCACCCTCACCCACTCAGTGGCTAGTTACACCACCATGCTATCTGAATCTTACCTACCTCTTTGTGAATCAGCTCCTGTTGCAACATTCCCATCTCAGGAGGTGCATGAGCTCTGCCCATCAAAGCAGCAGAAGAACAACACTGAATAAATAGCCTGTCTCATGCCACTTTGGAAAGGCAAGCCCTCCTTCCAGAACTATCAGCCTTGCCCCCAGCTGCCCTTAGAACTCACGGGAGTTTTTTCTGGGAAAAATGCACCCTGAGCCCAGCCACCCTCCAAAACTGCAGGAACTAATTCCTATCTCAAATCAAAGTTAGGCCAACAAAATCTATGTTAGACTGTCTCTCCCATCCCATTCCTCTCCCTTACCCTGTGAGCTTCCTGGTGAGTGTCAACCCAGTCCTTCACAATTGTCCAACTTTTACTTTTTCCCCTTTCTGGCTTGTTTATTGTACTTTGTACTTTCTTTTCCGGGTTTTTACATTCCTTTTTATATTTTTAGTTATTAAATTATTTTTTCTTACTGCTGTTTGTCTGTTTTCCCTGCTTGCTTATTTATAATATTTCTAATATTATCATTCTAAATTACAATTATTAATGACATTTCCTTCCCTCTCTTCCACACCCCACCTCTTGTGTTCTACCTGACTAGAGCCAACATTCATGCCTACATGATGCAGCCACATCTGTATCTGCAGCGGATGAGCCTACGGGACAAGGGCCACTATGTACTGTACAATCCGATCATCAATTGAGCACAGATACAATACCACCATTAGGTTTCAGAGACAACAGACAACCTTGGTTCACATGAAGAAACAAGACACAGTGACTCAAACAAATCACTAATGTGCAGGTCCAAGGATCTTTCTGAGGGGAAAAAGAATAACTGATAAGGGATTTAAAAGAATGATCTGTGAGTGTTTTCAATAAATTGAGAATGAGATGAATAAAGCTGCAGACAAAAGCAAGGGAAAATACAAGAAAGCCTTGACAAAAGTTCAGAAAAACACTGCAATAACTGAAAAAAATAAACGGACACTTAAAATCTGTGCAAAAATGGCAACAACGACAAAATCCAGAAGATTAAGACCAAGATTTAAGAAATAGACGATGCATTAAAGAGCAAAAGAGTAGAATTGAACCACTGGGAGCCTGAATTAGTAAGCCTGAATACAAATCTCTCCAGATGAATCTGCTGGAGGAACAATTTAAAATGAGCAAAAAAACTTCCAAATAAAGCTTAAGAGTTGTATGAGATACCACCAAGATGGATAACTTACATGTGATAGCAATTCCAGAACAAGAGAAAAAAAAAGCAGAGAAAAATTTCAAAGACTTGTTTGGAGAAAACTTCTGTAACATCTTGAAAACGGAGAAGTTATGCATGTAAGAAGCTGAATGAACTCCCAATAGGAAAGATTCCCAAAAGAAAATCACCACTGAATATCATAATAAAAATTTCCAAAACTCAAGACAAGGAAAGAATCCTGAAAGCAGCCCAAGAAAAGTAAAAATTTATCTACTAGGGTAACCAATAAGATTTAGCTCTAATTTCTCAGCAGACTCTTCATTGGAAAGAATACATTCAGAAGATATATATAAAATCCTGAAGTAAAATAGTTGTCAAACTAGGATTACATAACCAGCAAAAACTTTCCTTGAAATATGACTTTGAAATGATTTTGAGGAAACTGATATTAAAGAAATTTGTAAAAACCAATGCTAACCATACAACAAATCCTAAGGGAAGTTGTTTGGACAGAGAATCAACAACATGAGATTAAGATAAATGACAACATCACCCTGAAATAAACCCATATATAGAAGTAGGCAAAGTAAAACAAACTCACAAGACTGCAAATAGGGAACCAGAGATATCGATTTGTAATTAAGACAATTACAAAATAAATAGAACAGTGTAGTTACAGTGTAGTCACTCCCAAATGGGAGGAAACCATGTAGATTTCAAGATTGTTTTAAACTTGGGAAGAAATTAATAAATTACAAAGTAACCTTAAAGAAAATGAATAAACTTCATCAAAAAAGATGGAAAGTAATAATTGTTTAGTAAACACAAAAACAATAGCAATGAAGAAAATGACAAGAACGCCTATAAACAAAATTAACTCAGCACAGAAAATTATGTGAAACAAAGCAATCAGCAGCACTAGGAAGAATGCACAGCAAAAGTACAGCAATAAACTTATACCTGTCAATAATTACTCACATGTAAATTGATTCACTGCTTCCATCAAGAGAGAGTAGCAAAAAGGTTAAGAAAACAAGATTCACCAATATGTTGTCCATAAGGGACATGTCTTAGACACAAGGACATAAAAGACTAAAAGTCAAACAATGGAGAAACTATATCAAGCTAATGGCAATAAAAAATCAGGAGTAGCAATATTAATTTCAGATTAAATAATTTGAAGGCAAAATCTAGGCTAAGAGTTAAATAAGGGCAGTATATAATGAGATAAAGGATTAATTGAACAAGAAACTATAACCATAATAAGTATCTATGTACTCAATAAAAGATCCCCAAAAGACATTAATCAAAATTTTATAGATATATATAACTCTAAATTAATAGTAAGAGATTTTAATATACCACTCTCAATGAAGGAAAAAATTAATAGAGATTGAACAAAACCGGAGAAGCAAACAAACTATACCTTATAGACACACACAGAACATTCCATCCACCAACAGTGCAATGTAGACTAGTTTCCTGTGCACATGAGATAGTCTCCAAAATAAAATGTATGATAAGCCACAGAGCAAACTTCAATCATTAAAAAATATCAAGACCAGAGCTTTACGAGCCCCAATAAATTTTTTTTAAATCAAGATAATACAAAGCATCTTTTCAGATGACAACACTATAAAACAGGAAACACACTGGAGATCCCCTCATAGAGGGGTTTAGGAGAGGAGATGGGTCAGTCAGGATGCGAGGTAGTACCAATGAAAAACACAGCTTTCCCCCAGATCCTGGATGCTTCCTCCCCCCAACTACCATGATCCGAATTCTCCCTTGCAGGGCTGGATAGGGCAGAGGTTGTACACTGGTACATATGGGGGCTGGAGGCACAGGGAATCCAGGGTGGATGATACCTTCAGGACCAAAGGTGTGAGGGTCGAGGCTGGGAGAGTGGAGAGTGAGTGGGTTGGAAATGGGGAACTGATGGGAGATGGACCGCAGAGAAGGGTGGGGGAGGGATACTCCGGATAGGGCAAGATATGACAAAATAACAATGTATAAATTACCAAGGGCAAATGAGGGAGGGGGTATTGGGGAGGGAGGGGGCAAAAAAAGAGGACCTGATGCAAAGGGCTTAAGTGGAGAGCAAATGCCTTGAGAATGATTGGGGCAGGGAATGTGCAGATGTGCTTTATACAATTGATGTATGTATATGTATGGATTGTGATAAGAGTTGTATGAGCCCCTAATAAAATGTAAACAAAAGAAAAGAGGAGAAAAAAAGAAAATGATTAGGGCAAAGAATGTACAGATGTGCTTTATACAATTGATGTATGTATATGTATGGATTGTGATAAGAGTTGTATGAGCCCCTAATAAAATGTTTTAAAAAAACAAACCAGGAAATAAACAATAGATGATCAAAGGGGAAAAAAAGCAAATATGCAGACCCTGAGTAACACTCTGCTTTAAAATCAACTGAGTAATAGTGATTTAAAAGTGAAATTTTTAAACTGCTTGAAACAAATGGAATGAAAATATAGCATATCCAAACCTTTGGGGTGGTTGAAAAGGGCACAAGGGAAAGGAAGTAACATGCTAGACTCTATCTACAAGGTAGATAGGCATTAGCTTGGGTGAAATGAAAGACAATATCCTACATGAATGAGTTGGGTGGGGGAGCATGTGGGTGGGAGATAGGGGGAGATATGATAAAGTTGTTGAATGCAAAAATGATCATCTGATATGTAAACCGCTACCTATATATCAATAGATATATACTTTTAAAGGGAAAAATGCCTTTGGGACACAGCAAAAACAGAACTAAGAGGGGAAAATATAGCAATAAATAAAAACATCAGACACGAAGAAAAAGCCAACCAAAATAAACACCTTAACCCAACATAGTCAACAACAAGGAAAAGAGGAACAAAATAAGTTTACAGCTACCAGAATAAATTAAATGGGCAGAACCAACTGAAATAAAGAGGATAATAACTGAATACTAATTTATTTGAAATTTCTAGAAACACATTACCTACCTAAACTAACATGAATTGTTATAAAACCATGTTGAAAGAATAAATTGACATGATCCTTAAAAAACTCTCAACGACAACCATAAAAGTCTGAGCCCACATGAATTTACTCGTGAATTCCATCAAACATACAGAAAGGAGTTGACACAAATTCTACTCAAAGAATTCCAGATTATAGAAAAGTATGGGAAACTCCCAAATTAATTTTAGGATGTGAGCATAATCATGATACTAAACCCAATCAAATACATTATCAGTAAAGAAAATTATAGCTTTATGAATAAAAATGCCAAATAACAAAATCCTAGACAATAGATTCTAACAGTATAAAAAATAAAATCATAATCATGAGGGGTTCATATGAGTTATTCAATATTAAAAAAATCAATACAATCTATCACATAAATAAACAAAGGAAAAGAACTATAAGGTCATATCAATTGATGCAGAAAAGACATTTGAAAAAATCTGGTCACTTTTCTTTACACGAATAAAATAAATCAGGAAAACAATACTATTTACAATAGCCATTCAAATGATGAAATACTTAGGAATAAATCTGACTGGGGACAAGGGGGTCAGAATCTATACAAAGACAACTACAAAAGATTAATACACAAAATCAAAAGAGCCCTACATACATGAAAGAAGATATAATGCTCATGGATTGGAAGAATATGGTGAAAATGTCAATATTGTAAAAAATTATCTGGAGATGTAATGTAATCTTGATCCAGATTCCAACATCCCTCTTTAAGGAGATGGAAACCAAATCACCACCTTCACATGAGACTCCAGATAAGCAAAGCACTACTAAAGAACAAAACAGGAAACCTCAACACCTGCTACTGGTAAAACAACAAGCACATAGCCCAGTGGGACAAAAATGAGAATCTAGAAGTAAATCCTTCCACCTACAAACAGCTAGTTTTATTTTACTTTGTAATAATTTCACTTTTAACAGTTTTATTGACATATAGTTCACATACCATACAATTCAATAGTTAAATCACATCAAGAAATGTTGTATAATCATCACTACAATCCATTTTAGAACATTTTCTTCATTCTTGGACTCATCATCATTATTTCCCTCCAACTTACCCTGCCACACCTCCAACAAATCATTAATCTAGTTACTGTCGCTATAGATTTTCCTATTCTGGATTTTAGATACAGAAAATATTTTTAAGCTAACAGGAATAACAAAGTAACGTACATAATAACATCGATTGAAAAGAATGCAGAAAATATTTAAAACTAGAACAAATTTAAATGGATCATAAAGGAGATCAAAAGATAGAGTGCTAAATTTTAAACAAATTGCATTTGCAACAATCCATTTTCCAGTGCATTCTGCATGATACCAAGGTTATTCACATTCCTGGTTCATGGTCAGAGGGGATTTGTCAGGGCTTACTCCACAAGTATTTCCTCGTCACTTTTTAAGCAACTAAAACAGCTTTAAAATGGGTCATAAGGAAAATCAAATGATAAGATATTACATTTTGACCTGTCTGCCATAATCAGTTTTGCAATGCTCTCTATCTCATAACAGGGTTATTCACACCCCTCACCTATGATAGGAGAGAATTCGCCAGAGGCTTAATCCATGTGTGGACCCTGCAAATGGATTTTGGGTTTCCACTGTCATCCATAGCCTTCTGAAGGTCAGGTGTTCACAATTTAACCTCTCATAGCATTCCTTCCATTAGATTTGGATTATAGGTTGGTGTGCTTCAGTGTTAGACAGGGTTCTCCAGAGAAACAAAACCAGAATGCTAATAGTTATATATATATATATATATTATATGTATATATTATATTTATACAGATAGATATATAACATAAGAAATAAAGTTAATTAATTTATAAAGCAGCACAAATGGCTTAGTGGAACTCACTCCTGTGAGACAGCTGTGAGACACTGGCAGTCCTTCAAGTCTTGAGGGCAAACAGCAAGGCAGGTCACCAACAGTCAGCCAGATGACAGGGTCTGACAGTCCCCAGCTCAAGAGATATACATTCCAATGGTGTGGTGAAGCAGATCTTGAAGAAACCTCAAATTACAGCAACACAGTCCATGGGTTAGGTATCCCACAGGTAGTGTCCCACAGGCACAGAACAAGCAAGGCAAAGCGAGTTCACTGAGCCATTTATCTCTCCACCTTTCAATTAACCCCACATGTGCTTATCGGCCAGGTTGGCACAATAAACTAACCTCTTCAGCTTCTTACATGTGGACTTAGTTAATGCCTCACTTAGATGGCTGCTTATTTGAAAAGAAACCTTTAAGACCCCAGAGGC
This sequence comes from Tenrec ecaudatus, assembly GCF_050624435.1. Taxonomy (NCBI): domain Eukaryota; kingdom Metazoa; phylum Chordata; class Mammalia; order Afrosoricida; family Tenrecidae; genus Tenrec; species Tenrec ecaudatus. The sequence goes on along the minus strand of NC_134530.1, from coordinate 297,939,036 downwards.
TATTCTTTCTGGTAGCCGGGCATCATCTAGTTTCTTCACCACAGATTTTTATAGCACCCATATCTTCAATGATCTCTTCCTAAGGCTGAACATCAAACAGGGACTTGTCATAAGAACTAATTGTTCTTATATTAGGCTTACAATTAAATACAAGCTCAAATTCTACTCATGCATCTTTGGTTTATATATGTCTCTGGTTCACCTTAAAGGTATCATTGTCACATTATGTTAGAGATCATTAGCAATCATCCCCCTGGCCACCACTTCCAATACCATCAAGTCAATGCAAAACAATAGCTACCCTATAGGGAAGGGTAGGACTGCTGCTGTGAGTCTCTGATCCTGCAAATCTTCACAGGTCTAGAAAGCCTCATCCTTCCCCAGCTGAGGTGGCTGGTGGCTTTGAACTGCTGACCTTGCAGTTAGCGGCCCAATGCATAATCACCATGCATTGATAGTGTCATTAGTTTAGGCAGGGGTTGTAGAATTTAAAACACCAAACAGCTGATCTTTGGCAAAGGGCTGAAACATATAAAATGGGTTAGAGATCATTTCTTTAACAAATAGTATTGGTAAAAGCCAACAAATTCAGTTGAATACTGAATTTCCTTTTTGCCAGTTATTATTAGTCTAGTTATATTTCTATGAGACAAGACAATAACAAGAAATCTGGAGAACTGGAGAGAACATGAAATCATTCAAGACATATTCAAGCCATGTAGTAAACCCTGAAAATACAGAGGTAAAATACACTTTCTGTCTTTGATCTAGTAAATAACAACTCATGAGTGGGGCGGGGGAGAGGCAGGGTGAGGCGGTAAACATGGGAAAAGAGTAAATAGAAGGTCAATTCTGTCAGCATGGTGGAAGGGTTAAGGGGCTTGGGGGAAGAGCTTAGGAAGGCATCTCCTTGAGCAATCTTGAAAGATAAACGTTTTTTGGCATATGGACCAGGAAGAAGAGGGGGAGGAACGTTCTGAAAAGAGGACAAATAAAAGTGGGTGCAGATCTATTGAGATGGAAACAGAATGGATTCTTTAAAGAAATGGGCCATCATCAAGACAGAGACTCAAGATTAGCAAAGCACTAGTAGAGAAGAAGGTACAACTCTCACAGACCCATCTCAAAATCTACTCCACAGCCATGTCAAAGCAGCTTGGCACTTTTACAATGGAAGATATAAAGAGCAGTGGAATGGAATTGATCCATACACCTATAGACAGCTGATCTTTGACAAATGGCAAAAACATCTGAAATTGGGAAGAGAGTCTCTTTAATAAATGGTGTTGGCCACACTAAGGAGCCCTGGTGGCACAGTGGTTATGAATTTAGCTGTGATCTGAAAAGTCAGCATTTCAAAGCCTCCAGCCACTCCTAAGGGGGAAAGATTGGGCTTTCTACTAAAGAGTTACAGTCTCGGTAACTCATAAGGGTAGCTGTACCCTGTCCTATAAGGTCGCTAGGAGTTGACCTCGGCTTTATGGAGTTGAATGAATGTTTGAATGAATAAATGAATGATGATGATTGCAACACTGGGTGAAACAAGACCCATATCGCATACCATATACAAGAAGGATCAAATATCTAAAGGCAAAACATATCTATATATATAGAGAGATATAAGTATATATATAAAGATCATCAATACGGATCAACTTAGGGGCTCTAATAGTTGGCAAAAATACATCATCAGCCATAACTGAAGACACATAAAGAGCAAAATACAATCTAGATGACTGAAACCTACTGAAAATAAGATATTGGGGTGTATCTAAATATTTCACCAAGAGTAAAAAGAGAACCCATTAACAGGGACAAAATTGGCAATGGTATATCAGACAAGCAACTAACCCTAAACTTATACACAACTTTAAGTGCTCAACAAGAAAAAGATAAACAATCCAATCAAAAAACGAGGAGAGGATAAGAAAAAACACTTCATCAAAGAAGACCTTCAACAACGTAAGGGAGCAGGGTGGGAAACCTTCAATGATGTTTTGTTTTATTTTAAATTAAATTGACCTGACACGTTTTACCTTGTGTGTAACTATGATAATTTTCTACTATATTTAGTTGTATACACATTCTTAAATTAAGTTCCCATGATTTTTTAAAAAGACGCCCAGAAGCTAACAAACATAAAAAAATAATAATATTTGTGACAAATGTCCTGCTTTCGGTGGGACAGTCCCGATTTTTAACAAATTTTCCCGCATCTGTTTTAAAAAAGTCCCAGATTTTGGAAAGAATGCACGACAAGCTAGGGTATACAGTTTTCGGCTGCCATGTGACTATTTCGCCAGGATATGAGTTTTATCGATGGTGCCCCGCTTTACCAATGTTAAAATCTGGTGACCTTACCATGAGAGAAAAACAGAAAACAACTAATGTTAGTGAACATCTGGAGAGACTAGAACCCCTATAGAAGCTGATGGGACTGTAAAACGGGGCAACAACTTTAGAAAACGGCACGATTCTCCCAGTGACAGCAAGGCGACGAATCTGCTTTTGTGGAATCTGCTGAAATGGCATGTTTGTGCAGGCATATCATCATCAGCCTGTTCTGTTAGTGAGTGAAAGTTCCAAACATGACCATTGTGTTTATAGGCTTTTTCCGTTTGCCAGTGAAAGACCATAGCGATAGTGGGCACCATAGGTAATTTATACTAACGTAGCGTGGGGTAAATCAACTGATGGGGCAATTCAATTGTGACAATGGCACAGGACTTGGCAGTGTTTTTCTCTGTGGCACAACGAACTACTAGGAGCCACAGGAGGCTCAGTGACATCTTACAACAAACACACTTCAAAAAGAGATGTTGAAATTCTAACCATCAGCAGTTGTGAATGTGACCTTTTGGGAAATACGGTGTTTGAAGATGTGTTCAGTTAGCATCAGGTCATATGTGTGTTGGGTGGATCATAGTCTGAACTGATGCAGCCTTAATAAAAGAGAACAGGTACAGAATTACTAATGGAGGAGAGTATTGGGTGAAGGTGGAGATTCGACCTTCTAGAAGCTAGGATAGACAAGAAAGGAACTTCATTTAGTGAGATAAGATGGCCTGCTAACACTTTGATTTCAGACTTTTGGCCTATCTACTTCTGTAAATATCCATCCAGTAAAATCCATGTAACACGTGGCCCACCATGAGTCAGACTTGACGGCGATCTGTTTTTTTAAAGAGTTCTTTTAATGCAAAACCCCATTGCAGTGCAATATTAATATTTATAAAGAATAATGACTTCTTAGAGATTCACCTTGGTGTTTATTTGTTGTAAAATTTTTTTGAAATTTTAAGAAAATATCGATTACCTTTTCCTCTTTCTCTTTTGTTTTGCCAATTTTGTAATTATTATTACATATATATTGGAAATGGCCACTAATATACATTTTTCAAAGTGGATTTAGTTTGAGTTCAGTTTGATTTAGTCTAACCAGGCAACTTGTTTCTAATTGCTTTATAGAAAATACCTTTATATGGTTGTTGAGACCATGAAGTCAGTATGAAGTTATAAAATCCTTAGAATAATATTTCCAACATGATAAGCACTAAATAAGTGTTAGTCATGCTACCCTATTGCTATTGTTAAATAAATATTCAAGGTTATGTAAGAAAAAAATACCTTAACACAAAGAAACATGTTACAAGACATGAGGGCATGGGGCTTACTGCCCAGCAGCTAAAGGATTAAAGGCCCACTTTTCTCCTCTGCCAGCAGTTTTTCTCCAATTATTGGGGTTGGGAACACAGGGGCTTGCCTCTTATTTCTTAAGGACCATTACCCACTTCTCTGTCCAAGTCTTTGAAGAACCAATCTATCCTTGAGGCCATGAGCCAGGGCAGGTCAGAGCCTCTTGGATCCTTTCAGACTTCTTTGCAATCCTGTGGGATGCAGTGAATTAGTTTCTTTCAGAGACTGAGAGGGCTCTCTTTCTCCATAACTCTGCCTCAGCAAGCTCTCTCTTTCCTCCCTCCATGGCCCATTTGCCCCTCCTCTCCTCCATCCCTCTCTCCTCTCCTCTCCTCTCCAGTTTATTTTCACTCGCTAACCCAGGAGCCTGGCTCTCCTTCCTCCTGCTCCCGCAAAGCCTGTCTGTATTTGGAACTCCCGGAAGCTGCCAGCGACTCTCCCCGGGAGCAGAGGGACTGACACCGACTTCTATTAAAAAGGGGAGGAGGAGGAGGTGGAGGAGGAGGAGCCGGGCACAAGGAGGGGGAGGGACGCGGAAGGAGGGTGCAAGTGGCCCCACACGGATTTTCATTGCCAAAAACAAGACCCCAGGTCACCGAGGCAGGTAATGTGCTCGGCGCGGGTGGAGAGGGGCCGCGGGTGCAGGTGTGTGTGTGGGAGTGGGGGGGTTCTGGGGGGGGGCGCGTTCGGAAGTTGCGCCCAATAGGTGGGTGGGGAAAGGGCCCGGGACGCGGCGCGCCAGGGGTAAAGGCTCCGAGACCCAGGGCCCCGGCCAGCGGGCTGGGGTTCGCGAAGTGCGCGGGCCAAGGGCGATTGCTGCCTGTGGGTCATCTTAGTGACCCCCGCGCATCCTGCCCGCGCCGCCTCCCCCGCGTCCCCGAGCGCCCAGACCCGCTGGCAGGAGAGTGAGGGAGTGGGCTGGGTGGGGGCGCTCGCCTGAGAGCGCCGAAGGGACACAGGCGACCACAACTTTCAGGGCTCAGGCCCTCGGAGCTCAGAGCCTCCAGGGGTGGGGGCGGGGTGTCATTTGGCTGGATCTGACCTTAGTGACCTGGGTCCCAACAGATCTGAAAGAAAGTGACTCTGCTTCTCAGCAGAATCTGGCTGGAGGTGATAAGTCACTTTGTTTGTTTGTTTAATAAGAAGGCAAAGGAGGCATCCAGGAAGTTCCAAAACAAACAAGCAAACAACAAACAAACAACATCCCACAGCTGGCTCTTGCCTGCTAGGGGGAGAAGGTAGTTCTTGGAAGTAATCGCATTGCCATCATTTTAGGGTTAATGATCCTATGCACGGAGGAGGTGTTATTTATCCTCACCAGCGTGCTGGTCCGGCAAAAATTCAATATTTGAAACCATGCATTCTTTAAACAGAGTGACTCTGGATGGCTACATTTAGAATAGCCACCTGGGATGACACAGAACAGCCTGAATGGAGATGAGCACCTGGTGGGGGGTGGGGGGGGGAATCAAGAATCTTTGGTTAGTGAGTCATCTGAATGCAAAAACATAGGGATTTCTCCTCTAGAGTTCACCAAAATTGCCTTAGAGAGATTTCTTTATTGCTAGTGCACGTTTCTATTAATTTAAATGACCGTCTTAGTATCCTTGGCAAAATATCCACGCCTCTTTAATGGAAGACTACAGAAGCGGAGTGATTGTGGAGTTAACTTTTCTTACTGTTATTATCAGAGCCCAATTAGACTGGAGGCATCTCATGGGCAAGAATGGGGCGTTTGGTGGTTCCCCCAGCACCAACAGGTGTATGATGCCTCAGACCATGTGATGAGCACACAATTCATGTTTGTTAAAATAACTCACCAGCTTCAGTGTGCCTGGAAAATGACTTTGTGAGAATACGGAACATTTTATCAGAAAAGATGCTTGTCCAGGCGCTCCCAGATCTCAACACCTTCCATGAAATCGGAATCAAGTTGCGGTTGTAGGCATTAGACAGAAAAAGAAGTTGACTGCGGGAAATAATGAAGGTGATGATCAGGTGAACAAGTCCTTACGGTTCCTCATTGGGAAGGAACCCTGGTGGTGCAGTGGTTAAAGCACTCGGCTGCTAACCCAAAGGTGAGTTGGCGATGGGAGCCCACCAGCTGCTCTGTGGGAGCCCAACGTGGCGGTCAGCTACCAAAAAGATTACAGGATGGAGAACTCACCCAATGGGACAGTTCTCCATCGTGTGGGGTCACTCTGAGTTAGAATGGCCTCGACCGTGGGTTTGGGCTTAGTTGCATCATCATTGAAGTAGGAAGTAACTTAAATGATTGATGCCATGCAGGAGATGGCAACCATTTTGTAAAGGGCCAGATCATATGTTAGGTGTTGCTGGCCATATGGTTTCGTTAGCAACTACTTAACTCTGCTGCTGCAGTTGCTTTAAGGCAATCATGCACAATTCCACTGAGTGGGTGTGGTTAGGTTTCACTTTATTTTAGGAATACTGGAGTTTGAATTTTGTCTCATTTTAACTGTGATGAAATACTAGTCTTCTTTAATTTCTAACCACGCCCCCCCCCCAATTATATTAAAATGCCTTGGTGGCGCAGTGGGTTAAGAGTGGGGTTACTAACTACCAGGTCAGTAGCTCAAACCTAGCAACCACAATACCCGCAAAGGATGAGGCTGTCTGAGCCTGTAAAGATCGACGATCTCTGACATGCTCAGAAGCAGTTCTACTCTGTCCCGTAGGTTCACTTTGAGTCAGAATCTACTAGATGGCAATGGGCTTGCTGTTTTACCATGTGAGCCAGGGCTTTGCACTGCTTTCTTCTTTGCGTTTGCTTCCCCTAAGAAGCACCTGGGGAGCTTTAAGAATCGTCTGGCTGTCTTGTTATAATACAGAAGCCCTGGTGTGAAAATTGCTCTTGGAATTAGGGCCTTAATCAATTAGCACCTACCTTGTGGTAGGCACTCAGCTACTAGGCAAAAGGTTAGAGGTTCAAGCCTACTGTACGGTGCCTCAGAAGGTCATCGCCTCATAAACAAACAGTTCTATTGTGGAGCACATGGGATCACTGCAAGTCAGAATCAGCTCAACGGCAATTACCAACAAGAAGAACCATGCACTATGACTAAGAGAGGAACCCCTAATGGTGTAGTTGTTAAGCTTTGGGCTGCTAATGAAAAGGTCAACAGTTGGAAGCCATCAGCCACCCCAAGGTTTCCTGCTCCTGAGAAGAGTTACAGCCTCAGAAGCTCACAGGCCTAGTTCTACCCTACCTTATAGGATCACTGTGAGTAGGTATTGACTCAATGGCAGTGTGTGAGAAGGCCAAGAGAGGAGCCTTTTGAAAGGATTAATCCTTATTCTCCAGGCACCTAAATTATACCCAGGAGTTAACTAGAAGTACCTTCAAGAGTGGCATTAACTTATTTGAGGCAATATGGTGTTTTCTGTTGAATATTTCCTTGAAGACAGTTTTATGCTAGGCATTAAAAAAACAACTCATCAATGATGTGCTGCTTTATAAATAACAAGCATTTGTTAAGTCTGTGTAAATTATAAACAAACATTATATTCAAGTGAACGCCTGGGACTTCATCACCAGGGCTGGAAAGTGGGGCTGGATGGAGTACATTGTTGCTAGACTGTTGCCTTTCTCTTTGTGTTCTTCCCAGATGGCATTCCACAAGCACCTCCCAAGCCTGGCTTTTGTGCTAATTATTAATTGGTTTTCTTATAAAAGAGCCCTATGAGGCATGTGTGTATTCCTAAGTAACATATTGTTTGTGTGTGCTTGTTTGTTTTACTTTTGAAAAAGAGTTACCGTATCTTTTTTTTCTTAATTCAACAATACTTTTAAAAGACTCATTCATAGTAGTGTGTGTAGAAACATAGTAATTCTTAATAAAACTGTCCCGCAATGTTTTTATCCACTCATGGGTGGTTGGTTGATTCTGTTTGTTGCTGTTGGAAAGACTGCTACTTCCAAAACTTTTGTCCCTGGCTGTGGATGCATCTGTGCAAGAGTTCCTCTGGATGTGGAATTGCTTGATCATAGCTTCCCAAACTTATGGGGCCTACCACCCACATAAAAATAAAATGACCCCGCTCCCCTAGCAATTAAAATCTTTTGGAGTATAGCCCATAATCCAGGATGAAGTATAGGTATCTGCCTTTGCAGTCCCCTCTAGGACTCCCCCTACACCAAGGGGGGCAGTATCACCTACTTTGAGAAACACTGAAATATGTGATTTTTGATACTATGTATTTTATAGTCAAAAATGAAAAAGAGAAAGAGGAAAAAAGCTGCTTCTCCTTATTTATACTTTAATAATGCAATCACTTCACCGATTCATTCCTCCAAACCGAGATGAAGTTGTTAGATTGGGAAATCTGACACCCCACTTTACTTAAATTCTCATTGTAATACCCATTTTCTCATGTCTTCTGAAGTGTGGAAAAACTCCAGTCTAAATTCCATAGCAGGATTACTTAACCCAACCCCTCATAAACACCTTCATCCCCATCACTTGGGTTCAGGAGTTGATGGAGGAGAACTTTAACCATGAAGTCAAAGGAACATTACCTTAGGCAAGATTTATAAATGGTCATGAAACTGTAATATCAGGTACCCTCATGTCCCCATTTTTAAGCACTCAGCTACCAACCTACACAGCAGCTCCACAGAAGGACCCAGGGATCTACTTCTATAAAGCGCATGGCCTAAAAAACCTCTATGGGGGATCTTCTCTGTCATGTGGGGCTGCTATGGGTCAGAATTGTTTCAACGGCACCAACCAGTGACAAATTATACTATAACTGTGCACCCTGAATTTCTAATGTGATTTCGTTGGTTATCCCAAGCGAGCTGTTAGGAAATCTGCTCTTTGTGCTTTGGACAGGTTTTAGGCTTATCAGGCTGTGAGATTTAGCAGTGTGTTCAGTATGTTTCTTTCTGTAATTAGAGATGCAAGTACTGTAAGGTCAACTCAGGATATGATAAGGATTTTTTTGAAATGAATGTGTCAGTTTAGGTTCCTTTCCTCGTTTTTCTCTTTAGTCAAGCCTGTAAGAGATCGGCTGCGGAAAGGTTGGCTGTTGATACTCGGGGGGCTCTGAGAGAAAGATGCAGCCATCAACCTCCCTGAAAATGTACAGCCTTGGGGCAGTTCTTTGCTGTCCTGTAGGATCGTTATGAGTTAGAATCCACTAGCAGTGTGGTTTTCTGTTTAGAGAAAATAAGATGGTTATGAGTCAGAATTGACTGGATGGAAGTGAGGGTTTTTTGGTTTGTTTCTCTCTTGAGTGGTTATTTTTATAGAGAAATTATGTAACAGACTGACTTCCCAATTGTTCTACAACCTGATAAGAGAAGGAACAAAGGAAGGTGTCTGAACCTGGGAGAACTTTAGCTTGTCTGGATGGCATCTTTATCTCTTCTGTCTAGTCAGTGCTCCAAACCCAAACCCAGTAACTTGGTGTCAATTCTATCTCCTAGGGGCTCAGTAGGGTGTAGTAGAACTGCACCCTAGGGTTCCTCAGACTGTAGAACCTTACAGGACAAATCCTGTAGAACATTCGAGGGTAAATTATAATAGCGACGCTTCTGCATCACTTTTCAGTTCACAAAGTTCCCTTTACTGTCTCTTTTAATATTCTCAAAAATCACAAAATAGTGAACCCACTGCCATGGAGTTGTTGCCAAGACATCGTGACCCTATAGGGCAGGGCAGAAATGCCCCTGTGCGTTTGTGAGATGGTAACTCTTCACAGGTAGTAGAAAACCTTGTCTTTCTCCTGGGGTGCAGCTGGTGGTTTCCAATTGCTGACCTTGCAGTTGGCAGCCCAGCACATAAGCACTATGCTACCAGAACTCCTCCCAAGAGTCACAAGACAGGTACTATTATTAAGTTGTCAACAATTGTGAGGGTGGCTTAGGCCCAGGCAGTGTTTTTGTTTTGTTTTGTTGGGATTTTTTTGGTCATACATACGTTTGCTGTGAATCTGCTCTGACTCATGACACCTAACAACAATACACATAACTCCATTCTAGACGGCTCCTGAACTTTGGGTCCTGAGTTCTAGCTGCCAACCATGATCTAATATACGGTAACCACCTCCAACTCACATCATTGCACACTGCGTTTGGCTATGTCCGTTGCCATTGGGTTGATTTAGACTTAGAGCGGCCCCATATGCCTCAGGGTCGAACTGTGCTCCATAGGGTTTTTAGTGGCTGATGTCTCAGAAGTAGATCAGCAGACTTCTTCCGAGGCACCTCTGAACGCACTTGAACCTGCAACCTTTGGTTGGCAGTTGAGCGTGGTAACCATATGTACCAACCATGACCTCCTCTCCCTACCTTCGTTTTTATTGACACAACTCTACTTAGGACCAAGAATGCCTTTATTTCCTTCTGTTGACATTTCCCTAAAAGTGTTAGCCATCTCATCCTTTGAGATTTACATTAGCACCCAAATATAGTTTACTAGTCTCCCTATGACCAAGGATCAGTGGGACACCCACTCTTCTTCAGCTCCTAATTCTGCATCCTGCCACAGCATTCCTACCCACCTCGATTTAGTCTTCCAGTGCTTCTTAAGAAAGCAGATTCCTGAGAATGCCAGAAGGGATGAAATTGTATATCCAAGAACTGGGCTGGGAATCTGAATTCCTCCAGTACTTCTGATGCTTGGGAGTTTGAGAACGATTGGACTAGTGTGCATTTATCATCTACAACTGCTTCTAGGAGCAAGGTGTTAGCCATTCAGAGTTCATCGCTTCAGTTCCATTACCACTTCTACCTGATATTTATAGAACGTACTATGCATGTACCATCATGCTAGACTCAGTGGGAGGGACAAAGAAGAGGAAGACATAATCACAGCCTGTGAAAACCTCAGGATCCATCTCCTTGGGAGGCCAGGCATTTATGTGCTAAAAGAAAAGGTAACACAAGGCAATGGTTTAATTGGGTGGCATGTTGTATCGATAGTGCATATATAATACAGGCAAGCAGGCTGTTATTCTGAACTACTGGCATCCCTCCCCAAATATATGAAGCACTTCTACATATGTGTAATTAGTGTGATTAAAAATTAATTATTTAAATATTTAGAATGCTAATATATTTATTTGGGAAAATAAAACTAATTTTTTAAACTCACCCAGAGATAAACAATATGAAACACCTATTTTTCTGTCTTTTTTTAAAACCTCCTGAAAATGATTCATAAAGATTGCAAAGAAAAGAGATCGACACTAAAGCATTTCATTAGCGAAGTCAGGATACTGAGGACAAAGAGAAGATTCTAGAGAGCAGATTTCTGACACTTCCTTTAGAGCAGTGGCTCTCAACCTGTGGCTCACAACCCCCTTGGGGGGGTCGAACGACCCTTTTACAGGGGTCACCTGCTTCATAACTATAGCAAAATTACAGTTATGAAGTAGCAACGAAAATAATTTTATGGTTGGGGGGGTGGGGGTGGGGGTGTCACCACAACAGGAGGAACTGTATTAAAGGGTCATGGCATTAGGAAGGTTGAGAACCACTGCTCTAGAGGAAAACAACACGAATATTAGAATCACCTGGACTCCTCAACAGCAAACCTAGAATGTAATGAAAGTGTTGTAGTTATTAGGTGCCGTAAACTCAGGCCCCACTCATAGCAGCCCTGTATGCATCAGCATGGAATGCTCCCTAGTCCTGCGCCAGCCTCACAATTGTTGTTCTATTGGAACCCAATAGTGTAGATACAATGTCTTATTTTGAGTGCCTTCCAACCCACGGGCCTCACCTTCCAGCACTGCCTTAGACAATATTCCACTGCTGCTCATAAGGTTTTCAGTGGCTAGTCCCTCAGAAGTGGACTGACTCGTCTTTCTTCCTAGTCTGTTCTTCCTAGTCTTGAAGCTCCATTGAAACCTGTCCACCATGGGTAACCCTGCTAATATTTGAAATAGGGGCATGACTTCCAGTATACAGCAATACATAAGTCACCCCAGCACCAAAACTGACAAGAGGAGTGGGGTCCAATGGTGAAATGCCTTCAAGATCCCAAGAAAAATGCAATTCAATACCCAGCCAAACTCACCATCAGGTAGGAGAACAAAATAAAGACATTTTAAGATTTTTAACATCTGAAGAAAAAAAAATTAAGCTTTCCAAAGAAAATGCTCTTATGAAGAAAGGAAACAAGTGACTCAACAATAAGAGGGTGAGGAGAGAAATCCCTAAAAGGTAGAGGAAAGTTGAGCCCAGACTCTGATGTGCACAAGGACAGTGGGGCAATCATGAAGATTCAATGGAGTCCCCTGCAGATTCGATGGAGTCCCCAGAAGAGATGTCTCCCCCAAAGAAAAAAAAATAGAGTTCCAGATGTGTTTGGCTCCATGGAAAGGAGACTCACACAACTGGGAAAGAATTTGGACACAAATAGTTATGAGCCATGAGCAGTTGAAAATGAGAGTATTGGTACCAGGAAAATAATCCTATACCTCGTGGCTTAGTTGCAGATAGTTATTATCTGTGCCAATAGTGACAATGGATCACATGAAATTATGGTATAACACATTTGGAAGGGTGGTGATATATATGGGAATTGGCAAGTGTTGGGCATATCAGATACACTCAAGTATTTTGTAGGATCTCCATGAATAATGTTAAAAATGAACGAAACCAGCAAGATTCATAGATGAGCACATTCTGTAGAGATAAGAAAATAGTTATCACATGAAACAGCTAAACTAATTGAAAATGGCTGACAGGGGGTGCAGGGGGCTACACTATGTTTTTGTAATAAACCTCATATAATTTCTGACTCTAAGTTCTTTGCAGGTATTTTTTGATTTGGAAAAAAAATGAAACTTTAAGAAAGGAAAACAACAATTCAAATCTGTTTTGAAAACATACACACAAGGCTGGGTCATACTCCCCAATATAATGAAATTCCAAAAACATGAATCCACAAACATGACTGTAGAACAAGGAACCGAGGGTAACACTCAGTTTCCTAAATAGATCCTTAAAAAAGAGAAAGCCATGAAATGCCAGTTCCTGCTCATTTGTCTCCATACATCCTGCATCCTCTCGTCAGATGTTTGCGGATGTGCTTCCGTCAGCTGTGGGTCACGTGGGATAGGGTCTGCTTGGATCAAATGACTGGAAAAAGTGAAACGACAATTGTGAACTACTTCATAAAATCTCGAGGTTTTTCCAGCTGAGGACCGATTCTTAAAGGGTCTGAAGTCTCTTCTGTCGATTTCCTGTTCCAGGCTCATCAGTCGGTCCACATGGCTCTGGTCTGCATTTACTGTCTGCATTTGCTCATGCTACCTACACTACAGGCCCAGTGGTTAGCTGCTTGGCCGCTAACCAAAAGACTGGGGCTTCAAACCCACCAATTGCTCCCTGGAAGAAAATTGTAGCGGTCTGCCTTTCATGGTGGAGACCCTGCGAAGCAGTTCTACTCTGTTTCATGGGTCACTCTGTTTCATGAGTCAAAATTGACCCCAAAGTACCTTAAAACAACAACAACAAAAATAATAGCGGCAACGAAAACCCTACCTATATCCTTGCCTTGGGCAAATGTACTGCACAATGCTTCCCAAGACCTTTCAAAGTGATAAAGACCAAAGATATCACTTTGAAGATGAAGGTGCACTTGATTTAAACCATGGTATTTTCTATTGCCTTGCATGCATGTGAAAGCTGAGTGGTGACTGAAGAAGGCTGGAGTATAAGTGATGCCTTTGAATTATGGTGTTGGTGAGGAATATCATCAATTCCATGGACTGTCAGAAGAACAAACAAATCTTAATAGAAGATGTACAGCTACAATGTCCCTTAGAAGAACGCTCCCATATTTTGAGAGTTGCGTAGGCATTTTCAGAGCAGATGACTTTTCAAATAGGCAGTTAGCTCCACCATCCATATGTACCTCCTGGGAAAGGGTTTGGTAAAGTAGAGGGTCATCCAAAAAAGAGGAAGATTTAAAAGTTTGTCTTAAAACAAGCAGCCATCTAAGTTAAGTGTCAGCTTGCATCCACTCTAATGGAGCAAAGGAGCCCTAGTGATCCAAGGATTATCAACAATAAAATCCAAGACTAGAGGGGGACCTTGTACTGGAGTTTAAATTCTGAGTCCCTGGTTTGCAGAAGGTTTTGAATGACAGGGAAAGCTCAAATTCCATTTGCAGAGTCCCCTTGTGGATTAAGCTTCCACTGATCTCCTGCAGACCACGGACCAGGGATATGAATAGTCTTGCCCTCAGACAAAGTGGATAACTGCAGATACAGTTAGGCAAACATTTAGCATAGTATCATTTGTTTCCCTTTTGACCCATTCTTTAATTTGTTCTAATCTCTATTATCTTCTGGGGATTGAGGTTTTTCTGTGTTTTATTGTCATTGTTGAGTTTTTTTGTTTGAGTTTCTTTATATGAAATCTGGAATAGGTAATCCATAAATAAGCAATTAGATTCCTTAGGGTTATGGCAGGGAAGTTGTGGGTATGGGTAGAAAATGAAGAAAAAGTTCTAAAATTCATTGTGATGGTGATTTCATAACTGTTTAATATATTTAAACCATTGAATTGTGTTGTACGTGCCAAGAAAACTTTTTAAAAAATACAAAAAAAGGCAAGATTCTCAACAATATAGGTTGACACAGTGGCTGTAACACTGGGCTTAACCACGAAGTTAATTGTGAGGATACTAAGGCTGGGCTGTGTTTCATTCTGTTGTGCACAGTGCACAGTGAGTTGGAGCTCACTTGTTGATACCTAACCATTTGCATCCTTAGTCTAAGTGGCTTCCCTCTCCCCTTCAAAAGCTGACTAAATCCACTTGGATCTAGCCAAAAGCTTTGGGACTGCTTGGGAAAGAATGTGGAGAATCTGCAACTTTGTTTTTTCATTGTTCTTAAAGCTGGGGTGATGACTGAGGGCGCTTGTAGGTAGAAGGAAGTTGGTGTGTGGGTGTGGGTGTGTGCGTGCGCGCTGACCATGTTGGATCCTGTCATTCTCCTTGGCCATGCAAGCCTGCGTATATTTTTATATCCTGAGTCAATTCATTCTTTTATTTGTTTTTCGGTTTCTCTTAGAAACTGTTGTACAAGTTTAAGCCCAGAGGCCAGTGTTCTTTCCCGAGTTCTTGCACCAACTGTATTGTGACATCTTAAGAAGCCTCGGCAGAGCTTCAGTCTCGATCCTGGCGATTTTACATGCAGGGACACCTGAGCCCTTTTTAGATTACATTCCACACGAGTCTGCCAACCCTGCCATTTATGGACTCACCCCTGTTGTCTTTCAACATATGGAGCACTGTTAGATAGCGGGAGTTTGAGTCTCCTCAGGGAGGCTGATTACGCCACTGTGAGAGGCAGCTGTCCTACGTGTGAAATGTAACAGGCCTTCCCAAAGCAGTGCTGTGATCTGCTGGGCAGGTTGGTGTTTTTCTGGTGGGGTGGAGGAGGGAGCACGGGGAACTTGATGAAAAAAAAACAAGCACTTTTTTTTCCCTTTCCTGGGCAACAGCTATGGTGGCAACATTTGGCGAGTTGAGTAACGGGGAATATGGAGAGGTGTGAAGAGATGAGCAACTATTCAAAGATTTGAGGGCCTTTCATCCTTTTGCAAACGACCTTCACCCACCTACAGGATACCCAGTTCCTTTGCAAGAAGATTATGTAAAAGACTCAATTAAATTCCTTCTTCACCCTCTCCCCATCCCCAATGGCGACAGAAGCAAAAACTGTGACGTTATGAGGGAAAGAATAGATGAGAAACATCTAATTTTGTGTCCTCTTGGGATTAGATTCTGATTTCAGCTGTGTAAAGAACACTGCCCCATATTTTGGAAGAGTCACTGCTGACTCTTTTCAGAAGATGACTTTTCAAAATAGCCCCGGCATCCGTATCTGATTACTGCCTGACATTTGGGTGAGGGCACATGCTGGATAAGGATAGCCCTTGCTTTTTAAAATGCGTCACTCTCTTTAAGCTACAAACCAATGGATAACCAAATATGAAAGTCCCTTACCTGCCTTACGTGATTCCTAGCAGTAATATGAAATATCGACTCGTTTGGGTTGTTTTTGTAGTGGTTGGCTACAGTCACATATGTCTCCAGCACCTGGTGGCCCTGTGCACCAGGGGATGAGACTATTGTGCTCCTTTGGTGTTTTACTGACTGGTTTTACAAAGATAGAAGGGAGGAAGTCTTTGCTCTTGTCTGGAAGCTCTGCTGAAATCCATTCAATCCCATAGCAACACACAAGCCTCTACAGACAGATGGGTGGTGACT
Organism: Tenrec ecaudatus; assembly: GCF_050624435.1. Classification (NCBI taxonomy): domain Eukaryota; kingdom Metazoa; phylum Chordata; class Mammalia; order Afrosoricida; family Tenrecidae; genus Tenrec; species Tenrec ecaudatus. The sequence continues at coordinate 297,923,083 of NC_134530.1, read as the reverse complement.
GCATATGAGATGGATGGGCTAGATATTGAACCCGGGTCTTCTACACAACCCCCTAGAAAACCTCATAGTCACTGAGTTGATTCGAACTCGTAATGACCTTATACAGGGACTCTGAGACCTGATGGTACAGTGAGTGATGAGTTGGGCTGCTAACCACAAGGTCAGCAGTTGGAAATCACAAACCATTCAGTGGGAGAAAGATGAGACTTTCCACTCCCATTAACAGTTACAGTCTCAGAAATCTACAAGAGCAGTTCTACCCTGCCCTACATGGTGACTATGAGTCAGAATCAACTCAGTGGCAGAGAGTGAGTATAAATCTTTATGAGAGCAGATAGCCTCGTCTTGCTATAGAGGATCAGCTGGTGGTTTTGAAACACCAACTTTTAAGTTAGCAGTCCAACATTTACCCAGTAATGCCTCCAGGGTTTCTGGTTTACTGCATGGAAAGCAAGAACTCTGCCACTGAACCAACATCACTAATATAATAATAATAATAATAAATTTAACTTTTGTAAAATTGTACAAAGCAAAGCCTGCTCCCATCCCAGTTTCTAGACAGAAAGCAGTACTATTGGTTACATTCTTTCAATTGTCTGCACCATCTGCATTATAGTTTGACTTCTACCCACACAATAGCCCTTTCTCTCAACTTCCCCATCTATGCTATACAATAGCTATTGACCTTTGGTGCTATGTAAATTGTTCTGTTGTTGTTTTTAACTCTGTACTCAAGGCTTACTGACCATCTTTACTCTCTGGGCTCAACTTTTACCTAGCTTAAAGGTTATTTCAGGGCATAGTTTCACTTCAAAATTTGAAGAGAAACTCAAGACTAGAGTCTCAGGGCTCTTCCAGCATTGATAGGTCTAGTAAGTTTGAATTCCTTAAGAATGTGGAGTTTTCTTATACCAATGGCTCAAGTAGAAAATGTTTTGGAAATGATGATGACAACATTTGTACAAATATGCTTGATACAATTGATGTATGGAATGCTATAAGAGCTGTAAAATCAATAAAATGATTTGTTTTAAATAAAAAAGTGAGAGGTTGAAAAAAAAAGAATTTGAAATTCTGTTACACAATTTTTTTCTATTTTTATCATGATTCATATATTATGTTCTTGACCGGAACATTTTTAAGGATTACCTGGGCACTGTCTAAGTTCTTCTGGTCTCAATGTGGAAGAAGCAGTAGTCCAAGTAACAAATAGTCCTATAGCCCAGATCCTTGTCTGATTTTGTGGTTTTCTTCTTTGTCTTTTGTCCCATATGAATAAAGACCAAGACGCATATCTTATATGGCTACTTGTAAGCTCTTAGGACCACAGACAGTACTCATGACCCTAAGCAGTAGAACATAAGCCTTAAGAACTGTATTATGCCAGTTGACTGAATTGTTCCCTGAAGCCATGACCCTAAAACACTCAAACAAAGAGAACTAATCCCATGAGGTGGTTGGAAATGTCTAATTAGTGTCAGCATCTATAGTTCGGCTTCCGACCTTTTTGTTGTTGTTAATCCTGAAAACATCGCCTGCTCTGTACATGTCAAAACAGTATACATTTACCCATCCACTAGAGTGATATTGCTGTCTCTGATATAGAAACATACATACTCCTCTGTTTTTGCTTAGAATGATGCTGAACAAGTCCCCAAGAGTGAGAATTATACTCTCTGATTAAGTGATTTTAATCCCTTCAGAGCCCCAAACTGATTTTGCCAAAAGTAGTCATAGGTCGATGTGATCTATGCTATGGTAAACTGGGTCTCTGTGAACCTGGCCGGGGAATGGATTATCGTATATACTCATGTATAAGGGGGTTCGGCTTATACACGGGTCAGTGATATCCCAGCGAGGTGTAACATCTCACAGGTGATTGCTCTTCCTCCACTGTTCATTCAAAGCCCCCCTGACCCTGCAGGGCTTTGAATGTTTGTTTACTCACATCTAACCAATCAGAGCCGTTCTATGACACGGATGGCTCCAATTCTCAGAAGCACCTGTAGTGATTCACTTACGCCAGCAGCTGAACTGGTAAGGATGTGTCTGTGGCTGCGCTCCATCTCTCCCCTCTGGTCTCTGTGTTAAGTCGCATCCTGCATTTTCCACCATAGGCTTATACTCGAGGCAATCAGTTTTTCTGGTTTCCCAGGTAATAATTAGGTACCTCGGCTTATACTCGGGTCAGCTTATATTCCAGTATATACGGTATATACCTTAGAGCTTGCCTGAGTCACATGCAAATACTTGGGTGAGTATGAGCCTGTTCCTAGGAGTCCCTGAGTGGTGCAAACTGTTTATGGGCTCAGCAATAACGGAAAGATTGGAGGTTTGAGTCCGCTAGAGACTTCTTAGAAAAAGGACTTAATTATCTTTAAAATTGTCCATTAAAAACCTCTGTTGAGCACAGGTCTACTCTGACACACATGGAATCTCCATGAGTTTGGATCAACTTGAAGGCAACTAGCTTTCCCTGACATCTCACAGGGTATTTAAGATGTGTTCACAATGTATTTAAGTGTAGGTATTTAAGAAGTGTTTGGAGGAAGGAACCATGGACATCAAGGGCCACTTTTATCTCTCGTCCCTAACTCAACTCCCTATCAAATTTCTCCCAACCAAGTATGCTTTGAAGGTCCGGGTCTCTAAAAACAACCCCACCTCTAACTATGTTTTATCTAAAAATAACCAGCGGCATTACCAAAGGAGAAATAAGCACTTTGTTACCTTAACTGAAAGTCTCCACCATTCAAATTAAACTCCAAAGCAACAGGAGCCCCAAACCAAACTGATAAGGGCTCAAGTAGAAAGAAAATGTTTTGAGAATGATGATGGCAACAAATGTACAAATATGCTTGACACAATGGATGGGTGGATGGATTGTGATAAGAGTTGTATAAGCCTCCAATAAAATTAGTTAAAATAAAGAAAAGAAAATGATGATGGCAACATGTACAAAGGTGGTAGACACAATTGAAATATGTATGGATTGTGATAAGAGCTGTATCAGTCCCCCAAAATGATTTAAAAATAAAAGTATAAAAAAACCCTAATAATCCTACAAAATAGTCAGCTCCAGGAAATTGTTGCTTTGCTTTGGCTGCTGAAGGGTGCCGTTTCATAAACTTATAGTTCTCCAGGACTGGGTGAAGCTGGGGGAGGCTGGGCTGGGCTGGGAGTTTTGATGTAGTTGAGTACGTAAGGGTTGTATGCAGGTTTTCGTGTTTCCTAGAGGACTCTAACTGAAAGAATTATTAGGAGTACTGAAACATAAGCGCTCAACCTTTAGCACGGTGTTAATGGGCTATATTAATTGTGAGATACGTGTTCACTAGCCATGAGAAAGGAAAACCAAAAATTCCTTCCAATTGTAGTGCTGGCAAAGAACATTGACTACACCACCGGCTGCCAGCTGAACAAACACTCAGTCTTAGCAAAACTACAAGCAGAATACTCCTTAGAAGCAGGAACCGTAAGGCCTTGGCTAGCTTATAAGTGACATCACGCTTGGTCAAGTAGAGGGTTAGCCTAAACAATGGACAATTTCAATGCGAGCAACTGATTTAATAACTACAATGGATGAAAACATACACCAAAGATCATGAAGCGGACTGGGCAGCATTTGGTTCTGTTGTACCTATGGTTGTCACGGGTCAGTGGCAGCTGGACAACAACAAACAGCAGGAACAGAAGTGGATTGTTATCAAGGAAGTAACAAAGTAGTCACTTGTTAGTGTCCGAGAAGTAGTAAGGATTTGTGTTTTGCGCAATTCTTTGTCCTCCAGTCCGTTTTGACTCATGGCGTCCCAAATGGACAGAGCAGAACTGCACCTGAGGGTTTTCAAGACTCTCATTTTTAGAAGCAGATCACCAGGCCTTTCTGCTGAGGTATCTCTGAGTGAATTTTACCTCTCAGTACTTTGGTTACAAGTCAAGTGCTCAGCCATATGCACCATCCAAGGACTCGTGTTCTGGATTATTAACTCACGGCCATGGAGTCAATGCTGTCTTTTAATGATCCTCGTAGACAGGGTGGCACTGCCCTTGTGAGTTTCTGGGACTGCAACTCTTTAGGAGAGCAGAAAGCCCACTCCTTCTCCCTTGGAGTGGTCAGTCCATCATGTAACCACTTCACCACCAGGGCTACTTAAGACCTAACTAGGCATGTAGACAGAATTGAATGGAACAGAAAAGAAGGTCAAAGCAGCAAAGATAATTCTGTGAAATTCTGAACCTGTTGAAGGCAGAAACCTGTTAGAGAAGGAGACCTGAGTATTTCCCATTTATGGAGAGTAATAGAAAACTAGTAGAGACGTGCCCTGTCCAAAGCAGCCAAGCAGAAAAAGAAATGCCTGGAAGACCACAGACAAAAGCAAGGCTGTCTTGTTCTGGCTCTCACAGATCCCACGGCACAGTCTGCTTTTTAAAAAATGTTCTTTTCTGTTTCAAGTTGTATGTTCTTCTGAGTTCTCCATATCTTAGAAATATTCTCTAGGCAACGAACACCATTTTTATTCTCCTTCTGGTTAAGTTCAGTGGTGTCTGTTTGCTCGGTCTCTTGATGTTCACGGGGCCTCTGTGTGCTGCTGTTATTGTGTTTTCTAGAATGGCAGGCCTGCCAGAACTGATGGAAAGGCTGGAGAGGGCAGTGGTCCGGCTGGAGTTGCTTTCTGCAGAATCATCCAGGCCTCCCAGGGACTGTGGGGAAGTGAACGGTGTCAATGGAGGTAGGACCACCGATTGTTTGTCATCAGTACTGATTTCAATTGTGGAGTTTCTTAGTTTGTTCCCATCAGGCAATTCTCAAAGTAAGAGATATTTCTATTATCTTTCTTCAGTGTAAGAATCCTTGGTGGTGCTGTCAGGTAAGAATTTGGAATGCCAATTACAAGGTCAGTGGTTCAAACCCACCAGCCACTCCTTGGGAGAAAGAGGAGGCTGTCTGTGCCTGTTTGTACAACCGCAGAAACCCTTGTAGTGGTTCTCAACCTCCTAATGTCAGGACCCTTTAATACAGTTCCTCATGTGTGGCGACGCCCCAGCCATAAAATTATTTTCGTGGCTACTTCAGAACCATAATTTTGGGACTATTATGAATCAGGTGACCCCTGTGAAACAGTCATTCAACTCCCAAAGGTTGAGAACCGCTGTTCCTGTGCATTGGGATCCACTCTATGGTAATGGTTGCATTCGTTAGCTTTCTTACTCTTTCATTTATAGGTGAGCATTACATTAACCAGATGTAAGCAACTGCTGATAGGAAAAGTTATAACCCACCACCTTCTAAATTATCAATATCTGATCCATGTGCTAAATGCCATTATTCTTTCATTTTAATGTTTATACTCCTGCTCCATAGTCAATGGCTAAATACATGAAGTAATTATCAAAGAAAGAATGTTCTCATTAGAACGTAAATTGGAAAGAGTTAGCCTTCTGTAGATTTTAATTCTAAAGGCAGCAAGTCATTGAATGTAGGAGGTATGAAGGGAGGGAGATTGATGTGAAGCACAATCTGATTTGGATATGACATGAACACATCGCATTGCATTAATTTTGCCTGATCCCAACCAAGAATGCTTTTTAAATTTCATGATCAAAAGTAAAGAATGCACTACTGTCTCAAAAGGCCTGCCATATATGGTAAACACTCTAAGCTATCCTCAATAATGTTTCCAATCCCTTCTTGTCTAGAGTTACAGATTTAGCAAATAAAAATACAGTTAATTTTGAATTTTAGGTAAATATTAGGAGTGTTTTTTAGGGGGTGTAAGTATGCCGCAAATACTGCATGAGCTGTACTCCAAAAGACATGCTCACATTAAAAAATTATCCATTGTTTATCTAAAATTTAGTTTTAACTGGGTGTTCTGTATTTAATCTAGCAACTCTATTCTTGTCACACATGCCTTCCATCCTTATCTGACCCACTTTGGATTCTGTTAGGCTTCTTGGAGCTGAAAAAGGCATTGAAGAAGAAGGGGCTTAAAAAAAAAAAAGACAAGAAAGAAAGAAAGCTTTCCCCAGGCAAAATCTACATGGGTGTTTTCTAGAATTTCAGGCTTCCTTGGCCCTGTGCCTTGTATTACATTCCCTTCGACAAAAACTACCATTCAATGAGCAGGCTGTGTTTGTTTTTTTGTGCTACCCCTGAACATAATAAAATGTGAATGCTTTAAAGCAGGGGTCCTCAAACTTCTTAAACAGGGGGCCAGTTCACTGTCCCTCAGAACTGTTGGAGGGCCCATGGTTAAATGAAGACTGCCAGGGGTGACTACTAAGCTTTCTGAAGCCTCCGTCAGAGTTTTGCCACATCAGCTGAAATACTTCAATAATGTTATCCTAAGCAGCATTTTGTTAATCAAACTCACTGCCATGGAGTCAATTCTGACTCCTAGTGACCCTATAGGACAGGGTGGCACTGCCTCTGTGGGTTTCAGAAACTGTAACTCTTTAGAAGAGTAGAAAGCTTCATCTTTCTCCCTCACGGTGGCTGGTGATTTCAAACTGTTGACGTTGAGATTACCAGCTCAGTGAGTAACCATTATGCCACCTGCACTTCTTATGACCAAGAAAATATTTATATGTCTTGTTTGAAAACTTTGTTTTATTATGTTGTATGCTGCATATGATCTCAAGACATTTCTCCTCTAAGATTGTGGATCACAACTGTAAAGATCATAGAAACACAGATAAAGTGAAAATTCAATCCCTAGGAGATACTGTAGTGTTGCTGACCCAAAAACTAAAACAAATCAGTAGTTGGTACCGCATGTACTCAGAGAAGCATGAAAGGGCTTTAAAACATTTATGGAACAGTGGAACTAAGAGATCGTGGAATCTGTTTTTTCATAAACTCTTTGAAGACCTCTCACACTAGATTGAATTTGGGTTGCTTTATAATTAGAGACTTTATTAAAAAGATAGGCTTTCCTTGACAAAACAATAGTCTATCCATCCCTTGGTCTAAAATTTAAGACAAGAGACTTAAAAGAAATGTCTTTGGTCCAAGTGGATTTCCTCTGATTCATCAGGTCTGTGACACACACAGGGACTCAATCTAATTCCACCAGATGTTCTTCCCCTTCTGCTCCAGGCAGCCCTGGCCGAATCAAAATACCGAGTGAAGACACAGCAACATTCAGCCCAGCTATTAACTTTTAAAAGGGATTTTCGGAGATATTTCACAATAAGGATCGTTTTTCAATTGTGGGACATTTGATTCTGTCAGGATCGCTATTTGTGCCCAGTTGTGCCACAGCAAAAAGATATCCATAAACACGGAACTGACACCGAGACCAGAAAGCACATGAACTGGCTTTCAGGGACATTTGGCCTTGTGAAGTATGGGCTAGTCTCATGCCTGTGGGACAGAAACTGCAGCCTTGGACCAACACAAGGTGGAAAGTTACACTGGTTTAAACTCAAGATGTAGGAGTTGCCCTCAGTGAAAGCCTGAACCTGAAAGTCAGCAGTCAGATGACAAAAGAACCCTCTGTTCTCCCTGGGTGAAAAGTGTTTCCCAACCATGGAACACCTACTGTTGGGCTACCGTTGGAGTAGGACCTGAATGCAGACCACTGACAGTCTTTGGGAACCTTTGAACTGAGACATTGGCATAGAAATTGCTAAGGCTGCTGAGGACCTTGGAGCCTAGCAGGAGCCACCTCAAGCAGCTCTTTCCATAATCTCCACAATCCACCCACCATCGAGCGAGTCACCATAAAAGATTAAAGACATGGGAATGTACAGATTAAGAAAGAGTCCATAGAATTTCTCAGGGCTCACATGAAACTTCTAGAAATGAAAAATACAGTTGTTGACATTGTCAATAAGAATTTAGAACTGGTTGAAGAACCAATCCATACCTCAGGATCACTCAGAGGAACATACCGGAGTGCATTGTAGACGTGGGAAATATAAAGGAAAAGGTAGGAGATGCAGCTACTAAAAGACATGTTGTCAGTGAGCTAATTTATCTCTAACAGAGATTATTACCTATTGTGTGTGTGTGTGCCCTAAATATATTCTTGAAGCCATGTTTTCAAATGCAGAAAATAAATAGGTCAACATATTTTTAAACCCACAATTATATTGAAAAACAATTACTTGTAGGGATACCATGAAGGTAGGGGAAACGTGTAGGGAGGAAGGCGGAAATGATGACAACAATCAACCGTATAACGCCCCCCTACTACCACCAACCCCCAAAGTGACGAACCACGGAAACATGGGTGAAGGGAAACAGCAGATAGTATAAGATATGAAAATAATAATAATTTATAATTTATCACGGATTCGTGAGACTCAGGAGGAAGGGAAAAATGAGGAGCTGTTATCAAGGGCTTAAGTATTAAGAAAATGTGTTTTAAAGGATTATGGCAACATATGTACAAATGTGCTTGACACAATGGGTGTGCAGATTGTTATAAGAGCTGTAAGAACCCCCAATAAAATGATAAAGAAAAGCCCCAACAATTCCCAATATATTTTAAAATCACATTAGCGGAGGTATGTAACTAGGCAGCTCAGTGAATTTTGACACCTATGTTATTGTATAGTAGTAGGTTGCCCCTTCTTTGGAATCTCTTGCAACTAGTTAATCACTCTACTCTAAAGAAAAGGAAGCGTGCCAGGTACAGTGTGGGTGGTATCAATGGCGAGCAAAAATGCCTTTCACAGAAGGCCTGGCCATTTCCCCAAAAGTCCGAACCATGAAAATCATGTGGAACACAGTTCGATTCTGCAGCGCATGCGTTATCATTTTGAACCAACTTGCCAGCTGGTGCTAGGGCTTGGTGTTATTTTCTAATACGTTGCTACAATCTGCTTGCCAAAGTTTTATGGTAAACTATTTGCAGTGTGTTCTCTGAAGGTTGTTTGCTGCTGAATTAATATGTTAATGTATTTAATGTTACGCTACCTTCATTCAAGGAATCTGGACCTTTTAACAAACCAATAGGCGAAGCAAAATTGAAGAGCATATAATAAAATTACTCAAGTGTTTAAACTAATGTGTTCTAATGTAGTAAAGAACTCTATAGCCCTTTTAAAAACACGCTTTTATGCTTTAGGTGAAAATTTACAGAACAAATCGCTTCCCTACTCAATAGCTCATCCACACATGCTCCCCAATGTCAGTTGGAATCCCTGCAAGGTGTCAGGCAGCTCTTTCCTCCTTTTCCTTCTGGGGTTCTCTATTTTCATTCATCTGGTTTCTTGTCTTCTCATCTTTGATTTGGGGCCGATGTTGCCCTGTTGGTCTCCTGCAGTTGATTGTTCCAAGGAGCACATTCTTTTGATTAGCTCTGTAGTCTCATGTGGGATTCTGGCTCCAGGTGACCTGTGACTGTCTTCAGTTTCGTGTTTTCTCAGGATCATATCCTCATGGTTCTTCCCAGGCTCTTTCCAATAGTAAAGTCTGTTTTCATTTTCTTAGTGTTGCTTTATTTACCCTTGAATTTTGTTCTACTTTTTTTCAACAACCCTTTCTGCTTAGGACTTCTATAGTGGTCTTGATGGGAGTGGTCAGTAGTGATAACCAGGCACCATCTAGTTCTTCTCTCTCCATTTAGAGGAGAGGGCATTTCATAGGAACAATTCGTCTGATGAACTGGTTGCTTCTTTCAGATTTCATTGACTACATTCTCATGAGACCCACCATTGCTTCTTAGATGGCCGCCCCATTCCCTTACAACCCCAGGTACTACTCACTAGAGTGAGGTATGGAACATTTTTCTTATGAACGGGGGTTTGCAGATTGACTTAGACGTTCCTCAAGGTAGTGTCATTAGCCTTCAGACCCAGTGATTTAGTCCTCATGTCTAACTAGTTTCTAGTGTTGTGCCCTGTATGTGCTCTATTATATATGTGTGTATGCGTGCAGCATTTGCAAGTTGATATGTAGAAATAGCCACCACATACCTATATATTTATGCAAATATGTGTGTGTACAATCTCCACTATTTAGAATACCTATGTACCTAGACATTCTACTCCTGTAAAGAGCTACAGTGTCAGTCTGACTCCATGGCAGTGAGTTTGGTTTGGGTTACTTGCAGATCATTGTTAGCTATTATTGATGTTTCAGGACTGTTTGTTACCATTGAAAACAGACAAGCAAGCTTAGTTCCATGGAGTCTATGCCAACTCATAGAGACCGTATAGGACAGGGTAGAACTGCCCCTGTGAGCTCCCAAAACTGTAACTCTGTAAGGGAGTAGAAGACCTCATGTTTCTCCCACAGAGTGCCTAATGGTCACCAACTCCTGACCTTGAGGCTAGCAGACCAGCGCATAACCACCGTACCACCAGGTGGGCCTTTTAAAAATTTATTTATTTAGTGTTTGGTTTATTCTTTTTTTTTTTTTAACAATTTATTGGGGCTCATACAATTCTTATCACAGTTCATATATATACATACATCAATTGTATAAAGCACATCTGTACAGTCTTTGCCCTAATCATTTTTTTCTCCTCTTTTCTTTTTTTTGCATTTTATTAGGGACTCATACAACTCTTATCACCATCCATACATATACATACATCAATTGTATAAAGCACATCCATACATTCCCTGCCCCAATCATTCTCAAGGCATTTGCTCTCCACTTAAGCCCCTTGCATCAGGTCCTCTTTTTTTTTCCCCCTCTCTCCCCTTTCCCCCCTCCCTCATGTGCCCTTGATAATTTATACATCGTTATTTTGTCATATATTGCCCTATCCGGAGTCTCCCTTCCCCCCTTCTCTGCTGTCCCTCTCCCAGGGAAGAGGTCACATGTGGATCCTTGTAATCAGTTCCCCCTTTCCAACCCACTCACCCTCCACTCACCCAGCATCGTCCCTCACACCCTTGGTCCTGAAGGTATCATCCACCCTGGATTCCCTGTACCTCCAGACCTCATATGTACCAGTGTACAGCCACTGTCCTATCCAGCCCTGCAAGGTAGAATTCGGATCATGGTAGTTGGGGGGAGGAAGCATCCAGGATCTGGGGGAAAGCTGTGTTCTTCATCGGTACTACCTCACACCCTAATTAACCCATCTCCTCTCCTAAACCCCTCTATGAGGGGATCTCCATTGGCTGACACTTGGGCCTTGGGTCTCCACTCTGCACTTCCCCCTTCATTTAATATGGTATATATATACATATATACACATACATATACATATATACATATACACATATATACACACACATATCTTTTTTTTGCATGATGCCTTATACCTGGCAGGGGGGCCTTTATTTTTGCATGCGGTGGTACTCATAGAATCTGTTGTCAATTTGAAAGGATTGAGTGAAGGGGTGGAGTCTGACCTGTCAATCAGACCATACCAATGAGGCCTCTGTGTGGGCATGACCTTCTCCTGTACATTCTGGGAACTCCCGTATTTCCCTTTGGAGGCGGGAGACACTCTCTTGGTTTACTCCCTGTGAGACATCCTGAGGAGAAGCCACATGGACCTACCCAGACACAGTCAGAGCCCCGAGGGACTGGAGAAGCCATGTGGAGACCCCTGCACGAATGAGATACAATACCACTAAATCCACAAGACCTCCCCCACACTGGCCTGTGTTCTTCCTGCATTCGATGTCTTTGCATGTGTTTTGTGAGTCTAAAGAGAACTTTATAGATTGGTATCAGACACATGGGTTACTATAGGACTTATGGACTTGATCTGGACAGGGCTAGGATCTTTTCTCGATGTTCAATTGCTCCCGTATATAAACCTTTTCCTTACACACATATGTGTGTTTATGAACTTGTTTCTCTAGTCTGCCCAGACTAACCCACATGCCTCCAGCATGTCCCTTGGCTTTGGTTGTGTTGCGATGTTTTCTTTCATATTGCGTGTTGCCTTTCCCTTCACCAAAATCTACTCTCACCTACTGTCTTTTTAGTGCTTCTCCCTTTCTTCTCTCTGGTAATCATCAGAAGATGTTTCTCCCTGTGTGTGGGCACACGGTTTTTAGAGTAAGTCCTTTGAAGGTCATTTAGTCATCAATTTACTTCTTACTTGAAAAGGATAGTTGGTAAAGGGAATAATTAGAAAACTGTCTGAATGAGATTCATCCTTCAAAAACGGTGCTAACCACAAACAATGTAGGGAGGTAACTAGGTAGGAAAATAACTATCACAGAATAGACTCTGATCCATCATGCACACACCAGAAGCAGCGTTACCTGGTCCTGTCTCATCCTTGAGAAGCCCCGGCGCTATAGGGGGCTATGCTTTGGGTTGCTAACCACAAGTTCAGCAATTTGAAAATGCCAGTCACTCTGAAGGAGAAAGATTAGGCTTTCAATTCCCATAAGGAATCACAGTCTCATCAACATCCCAAAGCAATTCTATTCTGTCCCATGGGGATCTCTGTGAGTCAGTTGACTCGATGGCATCCAGTTGGGTTTTGAATATCATCCTCACAATTGCTGCCATGTTTGGGCCCATTGCTAAGGCTATTGTTCTGGTCCATCTTTCAAGGGCCTCCTTTGATCCCCTCCTTCACCAAATGTGATGTCCTCCTTCAGCAATTGTTCCCTCTTGTCACTGTGTTCAAAGCAAACAGGGCATTCAATATCGTATTAGGATCTATAAGATTTTAGCGACTGGTATTTGGAAGTAGATCACTGGGCCTTTCTTCCTGGTCTACCCTGGTCTGGAGGCATTACTGGAACCTATGCACCATGGGTGACCCTCCTGGTACTTGAAGTACCAGTGGCTTAGCGTCCAGCATCACAGCAACAAGGCGCACCACAGACAGAGGGGTGGTAGCCCAAACAGCATAGCTTCCACTGAGTCCTAATTAGTAAGTTCTAGTATTTTTTCAAAAACCCTGAAGGACAGCCTCTCACTTTAAACCGAATCATGATGATGATGATGATGTGGGAACTAACATTTAAAGGTTGCATATATATATATATATATATATATATATATATATATATATATATACATATTAAAAATCTGACCAAGGAACATGATCCACTATAGATAGATAATCTGCACAAGTCAAAGAACCACCCATGAAGATGCCGGGGTGAGGATATGTTCTGCCATTTCCCTCAAATATGCCTGCCATTTCCCTCAACTGTTGGAGAAATATGTTTGCATGCCCGCCAAGCGGCAAGCACTATTCAAGATGCAGGGCCCACTCTAGGATGAATGATACACAGCTTGACCTGCAGCAATCTTGGGGTCCAGATGAATTGCTGCGGAGGCTGCAAGGGGTTTGATTAAAGGAGGCTCAAAGGATGAGTTATAAGGAGAGAGGCAGGTCATTAAAGGTGGCCTGGAGGATTTGTGAGCAGAGTCGAGTGATGAAAGGAAATCGGAAAAGATTCCCTTTTATCATTTGACCTGCTCTGTGGAGGCCTCCATAGTATCTTTGAAACCTTCTCCCACTTTAAATATTCGCTGGAGACCTCTCCCATGGCAGCAAATCGATGCATCGGTTTCTAAAGAAAGCCACAGGAATCTTTGGGTGTGTCCCCTGTGGAGGTTATAGAAGGTAATACATATGACATGCGTTGGGCTGGTTTGTCTAGAGTAACAAACTAGTGACATTGATTTAGGTGCAAGAAAGAACTTTGTGTCAAGAAGCAACTTTACATCAAGGCACCCCAGATCAGGCCAACTCAAGTCCATAGGGCTGATTGATGCTACCTGGGGCCCTCTTCAGATGCAATAGCTGCAGGCTGAAAGGTGACCCAGAAAGGTGAAGCAGGAAGCAGGCAAGGACCAGTGGGTGCAGTCACATGGATCCATGATCGGTGGAAGGATGGCAATGTAACAACAGCTATTAGGGTTGGGTGGCCCACATGTCGTCACCTCTGGAGGCAGGCACTGGGGCAAAAAGAAGTAATTACGAGTGTCTTTCACTGGTATGCAAGAAGCCACATCCCCAAGGAAGTATCATCAGGCTACCACTTGATTGACAGGCTGGACTCCGCCCCTACCTCCACACAGGTACCATCAAACTGACATAAAATCTAATCACCACACTGTGTTTTGACACTTCAAAGAGCTCTAACTCCAGCATTCTGCTTAGAAGTTGCTGTCTACTCAAGTTTGACTCTAGGTGACCTTGTGGGTCACAGTAAACTGGGCTCCATAGCACGGTCCATGGCGGGAATCAATTCTAATGCAGAGAGTTGGAGTTTGGGTGATCTCTTGGAAGTAAATTGTGAAGACTTTCTTTGGAGGCGCCTCTGGATTGACCTGAATCACCAGCATTTGAGATACTAACCAGGTTCTTAAGCATTTGCATCCCCCGCCCCCAGATATGGAAACTGGTTAGTAACTGTTCCCATCACCTTTTTCAAGTCATCAGAGAAGCTGGATTGTATGCAGAAGAGTGCAACATCAGGGTTGGAGGAAGGCTGCTTAACAACCCGCGGTCTGCCAACGACACAACCTTGCTTGCTGAAAGTGAGGAGGAATTGAAGCAACTTGCTGATGAAGATCAATGATTGGAGCCTTCAGTGTGGATTATAACTCAAAATGCTCGCACCTGGTAACATCCTGATAAATGAGGAAAAGGTAGAAGTTGTCAAGGATTTTGTTTTACTTGGATGCACAATCAAAGTATGGAAGCAGCAGTCAAGAGATCAAAAGATGTGTTGCATTAGGTGTATCTTCTGCACAAGATTGCTTTAGAGTGTTGAAGAGCACTTTGAGGGCTAAGGTGTGCCTGACCCAAGCCGTGGTGCTCTTCATTGACTAGTATGCATGTGAAAGTTGGACATTGAATAAGGAAGACCAAAGAAGAACAGGTGCATTTGAATTGTGGAGCCAGAGAACCATATTGAAAATACCCTTCACTGCTGTATAGGAAGAAGTAAGGTCAGAGTGCTAGAGGCAAGGATGGCAAGACTTCTCTTACAACTTTGAACATATTTTGAGGAGAGAACAGTCCCTAGAGAAAGGCATCTTGTTTGGTAAAGTGGAAGACCAGCCTTAAAAGAAGAAGGTCCTCAATGGCATGGATTGACACAGTGGCTGCATCATGGAGCTCCGCACAGGAACAATTGTGAGGAGGGCGCAGGACTGGGCTGTGTTTTGTTCGGTTGCGCATAGGGTCACTGTGGGTCCAAGCTGACTCCATGGAACCTAAAAACAAAATGACTCTTGTCTGTGGGCAACTGAGAGAAAAGGAAAATAGAAAAGTTGTATCCTAAAAGTTTATAAGCATGGATGTTTCTGTATGGTTGAGAGAGAACCCTGGGTTTCCATTTGAATTTTAATAGCATATGTATCCATTCTATTATGATCATGAAGTCAGGGACAGTGATGGAGTGGTTATGGAGTGTTGGGCTGCTAACTACAAGGTCAACAGTTAGAAATTACAAGCTGCTCTGTGGAAGAAAGATGAGGCTTTCTATTCCCCAAAAAAGAGTTACAGTCTCAGAAACCCACAGAGAGAGTTCTTCCCTATCCTGTAGGGTCACTATGAGTCAGAATCAAATTGGTGGCAGTGAGCTAATTAAAAGGCAAGGAAGGAAATGCAGAGTAGACCAACAGTACACATCAGGTTTGGCTGCATCATTTCAGTGTTACCAAGACTTCTCAGATCCAAACCTAAGACGGACGAGCTCAGTAGTCATTTTCAGATCCATCCCCTGGAACGTGAATAAGCAGCAAAATGCATGAAGCCAGCTTTGTTTACTACTTTCCCAGAGTGCATTATAACCTTTGAATTGACCTGGGTAACCGACTATTTTCACAAGGTTACTTTAACACCTGGATAGGTCAATGTAAAAGAAAGTACCCCAGCTTTGAAATAATCAGGTTTGGTTTTACTTTAAATCCCTGGGTGATAGAAATGCAATGCACTTGGCCACTAACCTAAAAGTTGGTGGTTTGACTCCACTGAGTGGTGCTGCTAAAGAAAGTTCTGGCAATTTGCTACTGAAAAGATCATGGTGAGGGAGGGGGAGTGCAGGGTGGGGATGCAAGACCCATCTGTAGGCAACTGGACATCCCCTTATAGAAGGGTTGCAAGGAGGAGACGAGCCAGTCAGGGTGCAGTGTAGCAATGATGAAACATACAACTGTCCTCAAGTTCCTAAATGCCCCCCCCACCCCCACCACCACTATCATGATCCCAATTCTACCTTACAAATCTGGCTAGGATGTACCCTGGTACAAATAGAAACTGGAAACACAGGGAATCCAGGGAGGATGATTCCTTCAGGACCAGTGGTGTGAGTGGCGATACTGGCAGGGAGGGAACCGATTATAAGGATCTACATATAGCCTCCTCCCTGAGGGGTGGACAACAGAAAAGTGGGTGAAAGGAGAGGTTGGACAGTGTGAGATATGACAAAATAATAAATTATAATTTATGTATAATAATTTATCAAGGGTTCATGAGGGAGGGGAAAATGAGGAGCTGATGCCAAGGACTTAAGTGGAGAACAAATGTTTTGAGAATGATGAGGATAACGAATGTACACATGCACTTTACACAATTGATGTATGTATGGATTATGATAAGAGTTGTATGAGCCCCCAATAAAATGATTTTTTTTAAAAGGTGGTGGGGGGAAGATCACAGGCCAAAAAACCCCAATAAGGTAGTTCTACTCTCACCTGAGTTAACGCAATGCCTGTCGGTTGCTATTAGTTGTCTTGTTTGTTCGGTTTTGTTTTTTAAAAATGGATTCCCAATGAAATGTACAACTTTCATCTAGTTCTTTAATGTTTCCACCCCCCATTACCATGACCCCAATTCTACCTTACATATCCGGGTAGATCAGATCATATACACTGGTACAGATAATAGCTGAAACACAGGGAATCCTGGACAGATAAAGCCCTCAGGATGGTAAACAAGTGGCCATCTAGCTCAGAAGCAACAAAGCCCACATGGAAGAACACACCAGCCTGTGTGATCACGAGTTGCTGAAGGGATCAGTTATCAGGCATCAAAGAATAAAAAATCATATCATTGGGTGCACACCTGCATGATACATTCACAGAGGACAAATGGGTGCATAAACAAATGTGGCAAAGAAAGCTGATGGTGCCCAGCTATCAAAAGGTATAATGTCTGGGGTCTTAAAGGCTTAAAGGTAAACAAGCGGCCATCTAGCTCAGAAGCAACAAAACCCACGTGGAAGAAGCACATCAGTCTGTGTGATCAAGAGGTGTCGAAGGGCTCAGGTATAAGGTATCATCAGAACAAAAAAAAATCTTACCATAGTGAATTAGGGGGGCAGTGCAGAGTGGAGACCCAAAGTCCATTTGTCAGCCATTAGAAATCCCCTTGCAGAGGGGTCTAGGGGAGGAGATGAGCCAGTCAAGATGCAATGTAGCACCGATGAAAAATGCAACTTTCCTCTAGTTCCTAAATGCTTCCCCCCGCCACCCCCCCCCCCCGCCACTATCATGATCCGAATTCTACCTTGCAAGTCTGGCTAGACCAGAGGATGTACACTGGTACAAATAGGAACTGGAGACACAGGGAATCCAGGGTGGATGATACCTTCAGGCCCAGCGGTGTGAGTGGCGATACTGGGAGGGTAAAGGGAGGGTGGGTTGGAAAGAGGGAACCAGTTATAAGGATCTACATGTGACCACCTCCCTGGGGGTGGACAACAGAAAAGTGGATGAAGGCAGACGTCGGACAGGGCAAGTTATGACAAAATAATAATCTATAAATTATCAAGAGTTCAAGAGGGAGGGGGGAGCGGGAAGGGAGGGGAAAAATGAGGACCTGATGCCAGAGACTTAAGTGGAGAGCAAATGTTTTGAGAATGATGAGGGCAATGAATGTACAGATGTGCTTTACACAATTGATGCATGTATGGATTGTGATAAGAGTTATATGAACCCTTAATAAAACAAGTAAAAAAAAACCCCTCAGGATATAATGAAAGTAGTGATGCCAGGAGGAAAAGGGGAAGGTGGGGGGAGAAAGGGGGAAACCAATCACAATGATCTACATATAAACCCCTACCAGGGTGACGAACAACAGAAAAGTGGGTGAAATGAGACATCGGTGAGTGTAAGACATGAAAAATAATTATAAATTATCAAGGGTTCATGAAGGAGGGAGGGTGGGGAAGAGGGAAAATGAACTGATACCAAGGGCTCAAGTAGAAAGAAAATGTTTTGAAGAATGATGATGGCAACATATGTACAAATGCACTTGACACAATGAATGGATGGATTGTGATAAGAGCTGTATGAGCCCACATAAAATGATTTTAAAAATAATAATTAAAATGATTTCCATTTGGGATCTTGCCATAGTTTTCCTCAAGTGACTTGCTGTGTTTGCATCTCCACTGCCTCCTTTGTAAAATTCTGAGGGTACTCCTGACCTCACTAGCTTTGGAGGGGACAGTTAAATGAAATAAGGCAGGTGGAAGTGTTTATCCCAAAGGATGGAAGATAGGTAAGCCATGTTTCCCTAAACTAGAGGAAAGTGTTAAAAAAAATTCACTCATTGACTGAGTAAATGAATGACTTATTGTATAGGCAGAAAATGAGGGTAGTGATATCAAATTTCCACAGTACCTATGGTCAGGTAGCTCCCACTTTCCATGGAACTCCCAGGGAATAACTATTGATTCCTCTTCCAAAGGCATGGCCCCCTCCGTGGAAGCCTTCGATAAGCTGATGAAGAGTGTGGTGGCCGAGTTCCTAAGGAACAGCAGGACCCTGGCTGGTGATGTGGAGATACATGTAAGTAGCCCTTCCCTCACAGCAGGACTTTCTGTGCAGAGTTCTGAATGAGCAGCCCAGCCACTTGCCAACTCCAATGACACGATGAGATTCTGCTGTTTCTCTTCTCTGATTGTTATTGAGTCAGCCCCATGAATGCCAAAGTAGAACTGTGTACCAGGGGGCCTGCAAGGGCTGATTTTGTGGAAGTAGATTGCCAGGCTTTCCCCCTCCATAGACTCAAATCCCCAGCCATTCATTTATCAGCTGAGCAAGCTAACTGTTGGCACCACCCAGGGACTCCTTAGGTCAGGCGGGGGTAGAGAACATCTGGCCTACTGGTGCGGTAGTGACATCATCAACACCAGTTAACGTCACACACGTCACCAACGACAAGCCATTTTAGCCAGCATATGAGGGGTGAGTTGATTAAATGTTTGATCAATGATAGCAGGCTAATTTTTAAGTTCTAATTTCATATGACCCAAAATGTTATTATAAATATCCAAATGGCCCTTGGCAGAAAAAAAGGTGCCCCACCCCTCCCTTCCCTAGGGAGCAAAAATATTTACTAATTCTTCCATTTAATCAGTCATGTAGCACTCATTGACTGAGCCTACCAGGTTCTGTTCTAGAAACTGGCAACAGAAAAATGAACAAGGCAGGCTAACTCCCTATACTGACAGAACTTTCATTTTAAGTTTGAGATAAAACACTACATGTGAACATATAGACAGATTCAGGGCCATGAACAAAATTACCGCTGGGTTGTGATATAGAAAGTTGTAGGAGCATATTAGTTGACTTTGAGTCCGCCCCAGACCCATGGTCATTCAAGCATGATGATCAATACTCCTCTCTGTCCCATACCATTCCCAGGACCAGGTAAAGATCTGATGATTGTAATCTATATGGATTTCATGGGCTAGTTTATTCATAAGTAGAATACCAGGCCTTTCTTGTTAGTCCATTTACTAGAAGTTCTGCTGAAACCTTTCAGCATCCCAGCAACACACAAGCTTCTACCAACTGCCAGGTGGGGATTGTTTAAGCGCTTTTTCCCTCATATCATCCCTTAGGCTATACATTGATGAGTGTAATGTATTCAGCCAATTGAAAACTTAAAAAAAAATCATGAAAGGTTTTTATTTGCTTTTCCTTTCTCACTCAATTTCTTTCTTTTCTTTTTCTTCCTTCCTTCCTTCTTTCCTTCCTTCTTTCTTTTCTTTCTTTCTTTCTTTCTTTCTTTCTTTCTTTCTTTCTTTTCTTTCTTTCTTTCTTTCTTTCACCTGTCTTTGTTGTCTGGCAGAGACTGTAATTTCTAATCTCCCTGCCTGTAGATTTCTCAGCAAGGACACAACACAGCTTTAAAAAATCATTTTATTGGGGGCTCGCACAACTCTTATCACAATCCATCCATCCATCCATTGTGTTAAGCAAATTTGTACATTTTCTTTCTACTTCAGCCTTTGGTATCAGCTTCTCATTTCCCCCCCCCCTTCTCCCCCCCATGAACCCTTGATAACTTATAAATTATTATTTTGTCATATCTTACACTGTCTGACATCTCACTCCACCTACTTTTCTGTTGTTCATCCCCCAGGGAGGGGGTTATATGTAGATCCTTGTGATCAGTTTCCCCTTTCTACCCCACCTTCACCTTCACCTCCTGGGTATCGCTACTCTCATTATTGATCCTGAGGGGGCTATCTGTCCTGGATTCCCTGTGTTTCCAGTTCTTGTCTGTACCAGTGTACATCCTCTAGTCTAGCTGGATCTGTAAGGCAGAATTGGGATCATGTTAATGGGGGTGGAGGGAAACAACACAGCTTATTTTAGAGGCATGAAAGATCCAATTATTTTCGTTGTGAATGATAGGGGGTATCAGATAATCATTTGTGCATTCAACAAGTTAAACAACATATCAAACTTCCCTATGGTTTTGTCCTGTTCACCACTCATTGCCAATCTCCCTCTTGCAGTATATTATCTCCTTCTGCAGCCAAGTTAACACTGTCTAACCTCAAGTCTATAGGTTCCCAGACTCATAGGTCCTACCACCCCCTTTACAGTAAAAATAAAACTCCTCAGTGCCCCTTGACAAGTAAGAACTTTTCCCCCAGCGCACAATCCAGGATAAATTGTAAGTATCTGCTGTTGCCGCCTCCTGCACAGTTCCACCTTTCCCCAGGGGGTGCTGTCCCACATTGGGAAACACTAACCTATTGCTTCCCCTTCTCTCCCTTCCTTTTGAAGCCCTGGCAACCATGAAAGTCGGTTTCTTTTGGTTTAAAATCTTTTATCTTGATTTACACATACATACAGACACACATGTGCGCGCACACACACATCAATGGTTTCATACCTTATTTGTCCTTTTGAGATTGACTAGCTTCATGCAGCATAATATCTCCACATCCATCCATGGCATAAGGTGCTCACAGTTTCATCATTATTCCTTAACAATGTATAATATTTCATTGAGTTTATGTGCCAGAGTTAATTTATCCATTTTCCCATGGATAGACATTTAGGTCATTTCCATCTCGAAGATCCAATTCTTGAATAAAATGTGTGGCTAGAGGTTAAAGAAAGCAAAAAGGGATTTTCTCTTTACTCTTTTCCAACTAGACATTGCATGCCCCGCCCGCACAGCAGTTTTGGGAATCCAGAGATGAGGGCTATACAAGGGGCTTCAGGATGGTTCACATTTGCCACATTTTAGTTTGTCACATATAAGAAAACAAAGATTGTTTTCATGTCTTCCATTTGTATGTAATATTGCTGCTGAAATGGCCATTCATGAAAGAAAGGGAACACGAATATACCCAAGTGCTCCCGTTGAATGTCCCCTGAGCTATCCAAAACTTGTAGTCTGCTCCTTTCTCAGACTTCTTGTCTCCAAGAAATTCTGTGTGCAGTGAGTCAATGGCTGAGTTTCATATATTGTGAGGTAAAATCGCTGAACACCAACCTATAAAAAAGGGAAATAGTACTCCCAATACACTGAGAGAGTCATGAATGACTGAGCACTAATGAAATAACGATGGCATCATTGTTGTTAGTGTTAATTAACATTGATATTGCACTTCTTGGGCACACACTGTATTACTGTAATTCTTATTAGTCATTTCTCACAAATTTCTAGACAACAGTTCTTTCCTGGGGAATAATGAGGCTTAGCAAGAGCTATATTTAACTTTGCATGTTAAAGAAAAAAGAAGTTGAATTTGCATACCAAGTAAGTCTCTTCAAATTGCATAGTAAACAGTCCCTCAAATCCTTTAGTTAGAACAAAGCGAATTATAAATAAAATGTAGTTTGATTTATATGAAAACTTTCCGTCATTGCACCCTGCAGCCTGAGAGCACTCAAATGCAGGAAGATTGTCAATAATGAATAAGTAATGCTTTAAGCAACTTGCTTCCCACTGATTCATTAAAAGCATAAAAGGATGAGAGAAAGAGGAAAACTGTTCCATCTGCAAGTTAAACTGGTCGTCCCACACAAAGGAAAATACAGGCGCTCAGGGTCCATCTGCCTGTGACTTTAACAGTTTGAACAAGTCATTTATTTTTTTCTCTCGTCTCGAACCATGTGTCCTCAGCATTAAGCTTGCAGCTGCTGCTGCTCACATATGCCAGAAGTGGGAGGGGGGTGAACTTTGTTCCCAGAACACACCTGTTGCATAGGGAAAAAACCCAACAAACCCAAACCACACACACACACCCTCACACACAACCCTTGCATACCTGATTGTGCAGTATGGAAATTTGAGAATGACACAAATGTCCACCCTATTCAGTCGTGTCCCTGGGCTCACAGATACTGATAATGAACAAGGGCGGCCAAGCTATGATTTGCCGTCTGTCTCCATGTGTCGGCTGCTGCTTGAGCTTAATTTACTGAACACTCAATAGTCTATTGATGAAACAGACCACAAAAAAGGGGAGCTAATAGCTACAATTAGGAAGCACTGCTGAACTGAAGAACATAACAGGTTTAGAAAAGATTAGATCTTGTAAAGCCTCCTTGTATGCTATGGAAACCAAAGGGCTTATTTAAATTACCCTTCAGCCCTGCAATATTGGCACAGCTTGCACCCCTTTTAAGAAAGACTCAACAGTGGATAATTTTGTAATGGCTGTTTAGTGTAAATAAAGTCCTCAAGGGGATAGGAAAGGACCCCCTAGAAGTGGTACCTTCATAATACCAAGCCCTTGGTTGGACAGCATTGATCCTTAAAGTGATTAGTATGATAGTTTATTTAACCAAAAAATCCTGTTGCTATTCATGGTATGTGAAACTAACCTCAGGTAAATGATTTGGAAAATTATTAAACCATCCCCAGTCCCATAGCTCTTTCTAACACAAATCTTTCTGATGGGGTATTGGTGTTGCATTTTAAATATTTCTAAAAGTCTGGAATATTTGTTTTCTGTATTGATTAAGATGTATGAGAAATTTATTCTCTAATTATGTAATAAAATACGACACTCCTGCAGTTTGAACAGAAGGGCTGTCACATCCGTTTAAGAAGGTTTGACACACAAAGCATCATTAGATTCAGCAACGAGCTGCACTGTGCAATGTCTTTGAATCCCTCAAGTTGATAAAGGATGAATATTTTTGACAATTATTATAGCCTCATAATCATGATCAACGATGCTCGATGTTTCCAGTCTCTGCATTTTACTCAAAACATCTGCACAAATACTTTGCTGCTGTTGTGTCACTCTGGTTCTGGTGAAGTCATGAGTCAAAGAGTAACATCATGCAATGTTGCTCACCAATCACTGACTGTCACCTTGGTCCCAGCTCATGGTAATCTTATATATGTCAGAATATAACTGTGTTCTGTAGGGATTTGGGAAGTAAATCCCCAGGAGTTTCCTCATAGATGTCTTTGTGTGGACTGGAACCTCTAATCTATTAGTTTGTGACACAGTGAAAATGGATTGCCCCATTCAGGAACTCCCTGACTCTAATGAGCAGTTCATGTTTGAATCTTGCTACACCCTTGACTTTGAACATGTCCTTCGGACTCTTTAGGCGGTTGTTTGTGGGGAGGTTCCAATTCTCATGGTCCATGCTGCAGTGACTCACCAGGGTCTCAGCAGGAGCGCAGGAGAGGGCTAGTCAGTTTCTAAAGGAAGAGCTTGCAATAGAGTTTACCCCATCACCGTTGTAACAAGCAGTGAAGCACCACACCAGGGAAGTACCTGAACCACCCAGACATGAGAAACAAGTGGAAGGAAGCATGTCAGTGAAAAGAAACAAAGATCACAAAGGATCAAATACCCTACTGAACGATGGTGTGGGAGGAACCCGGACTCCTTCCTTTGAGAAGGACCGCAGGTCTCCAGTAGGCTGTGCTTCTCAGTGATACAGGTTGTCACTTCCTCTTGTTCCTGTACCTACATGTGGAATGAAGAATAACTTTATTTATAGCATAAATCATATAAAATCCTGCATGCTTATTTATTTGTGTGACTAAATAATGTTCATATGCTGCCTATGATTTTAGAAGGACTAGATGGGGAATTTGTACTCCTGAAAATAGCCACTTACATTTTGTCCTTGCTTTACAATCTGGGCCTACACTGGCTCCCTCTCCTCATCCCCAAGCCCCCAGCCCCACACCCATTTCTAAAGCAGCAGTGGGGGGTTACCTCAACAAACCAGCCCATCTGTGTTGGTCTCCCTTACTCTCCAGCTCCGCCTTCAACACACATCGGTTTGCCCACAGCTTTCTAAGTTGGAGGAAATTGTTCTAATTTGAGCATTTGGGTTTTTTATTAGACCTAGGCAAAACCCACCAGGAGGTGGATTGACACAGTGGCTGCAACAATGGGCTCAAATGAGGGAATCTTTGCAAGTATGGGGCAGGACCAGGCAAGGTTTCCTTCTATTGGGGATAGGGTCATCCTGAAGCAGGCCTGGCTTAGTAGCACTTCACAGCAAAGGATACTTCAGTCATCTCAAGGCCACAGAATATATGTCTACTTTTCTCCTTTTCTAGTGGAAGGCATATCAAGAATTCAATTTCTCAGTTTTACACAGGATTTCAATGGAGAATCTCTTTTTCTTATTGTCTTTACTATTTAACGGTGGTCAGATATTTTAGGGATCAGAGGGTCTTGAACCTCATCTCTTCCAGTCATGTAGCTCACTTAAATACCGGTGTATTCTCTTCTTCTACTGCTGCTTCTCCTCCTCCTCCCTGTCCTCATTCCTTCTATTCTCCTACCCACACCTCCCTAGCCATTTCTTTTCCTCTTCCTCTCTCCTATCGCCTACCCACCACCCCCTCCTCCTTCCAGATAAGGGGATAGCAAACGAGAGAGGCTAGGTGTTCTGTTCACGGAACAGGAATTTGGCTTGCACAGATCAGTAATAGCAAAGGTGTAGAATCTTGAAAGTACCATGGACTACCAGAAGAGCAAACCAATCTGTCTAGAAAGAAGTACAGACAGCAAGCTCCTTAATAGCCAGGATAGTGAGAGTCCACCTTGTGTATTTTGGGCATGTTATCAAGAGAGAGCCCTCCCTGGAGAAGGACATGATGCTTGGTAAGGTGGGGGGCAGTGACACAGAGGCCAATCCTCTACATGATGGATTGGCACATGGCTGCAGTGGGTTCAAATGGAACAATTGTGAGGAGGGTGCAGGGCCTGATGGCATTTCGTTCTGTTGTGCATGAGGTAGCTATGAGTTAGAGCCAACTAGACAGCACCCGACAACAGTAGTAATTCATTGCACTGGCAGATTCCAGGCGTTGACTCTGTTATGCAGTTGAGTCCTCTGCCATCTTTGTGGATGGCTTGGTCCATAGTTCAGGAGCAAGAAGGAACTGAATTTCCGCCTGACTCCCGCCTTCTGCACTCTATAGCTGCAAACTTTCTCCAAAACCTCCAGATGATGAGGGGAAGTCATTACAATGGCAGGCACAGGCACAATGGCAGAGGACAACGTGACGTTGCATTGGATGCATGTCTGTGATGGATCGCCTCCGAGAGGCGTGAGTGAGGCAACAGGCAGAATGGTCACCTCAAGACAGGTAGACTGAGTCCATTGACCTGGCCCTAGCCTGGGATGCTACGCACAGTTCTTTGGGCACTAGATTTGTAGTATTCAGAAAAGTCACAGACAGATCCATCTCCGTTATCATTTCTTTCCAAGAATGTAGAGAATCTATATCCTCAATGTTAACTAGATACTTTGCTACCAAACATACACTTTGGAGCTTTTAAGTCATTGCCTTAAGTCAACAGTTCCTTCAGGGACTAATTTCAGTTTAAGATTTACAAGTTAGGGAGAAAAGTGGGGGTTGAAAGTGAAATGATAATGGAGGGAGCAGGGCAGTAATCCACCCAGGGGGAGAGTACTGGTCTTGTCTCCACAGAATCAGGAGTGGGCATGCAGACCCTAGCGTAATGCACCAAACCATGAGGGCAGCGAGGCCACGTGGAAGGATGCTTGAAAAGAGAGAGCTACAAGGCTGGCCCCAACCAGAGCCAAACTGACCCTCTCCAGGGAAGTGGGTGTGGCAGAGAGCAGAACTGAACCTACAGGTTGGGGAGAGGGGCCAGCATGCCACACCCACAGGGACACAGGCCTGGAGGGAGGAAGAGAAAGAGAGCCAGACTGGACCCCAAGCTGGCACACTAGGCTTGGAGGATGACATCCCTGTGAGGAGCTCATGGGACATAGAGGGCACTGGATAAATGACAACAACACATGTCATGCTGTCCCCTTACTGGAGCAGACTGTGACAGGGGATGTTTCTGGGGTCACATGGGAGGGAAGCAGCGTGGTATGAACCCCCTAAGATGGAGCAAATGAAGAAGGGAGCATACTTGGATCCAGAGGAGAAACCACAGGACTCCCGGTTCAGGGGTATAGGGGTGCATGGGAGAGGAGGAGGTGGGAGAAAAGAAGTGGTATTAGCAAACTTGATGGCAACGGGCTATTATACACTCTGTGATCAGTAATGCTTGTCGGCACCAGCCAGCTGTTCCAATCTCCAGGAAGGTAGTTTTACATGGAGGTAACTGAACATGTACCTCAGGTCCTCATCTGTTTTCTGACCCTCCTTCTTCGCCTGTTGCTCCAGGGGAATAGAGAATAAATGTGGAAATTTGGATGGCCTGCTGAGCATACTTGGAATATTTTTACTGTTAGAAATTGGCTTTTAACACAGTGCAATCTCTGTCTGCATGTGTTTCTGTCTCTTTTACGGATGCACCCTTCGTGCATCAAGCCAACTGGCATTGAATTGCCTGTGATTGACAGCAACCCATGTGTGTCTGGGTAGAAGAGCGCTCCATAGCGTGCCCATGCATTGTTTGGAAGGAGCTAACCAGGGCTTTCTGAGATCTCGCTTGGTAGATGATAACCTCTAACCTTTCCTTCATTCTCTATCAGTCCAGTAAATCTAGACTTTTTAAGAATTTGAGTTCCGTTTAACATTTTTGTTCCCTCCATTGTGGTCCTGACCCAAAACAGTCAGTAATCAGGCATTCCCTAGTACTTCTGGTCTCAAAAGTGCATGAGGTTGTGCTTCATGTTGGCTTATTAGTCTACTTGACTAGTTTTTTTCTCTGAATATCTTTTATTCCAAAAGTATAGAGGATATCTTCCAGAGAGATGAATCTTGGCTGGCTACTTGGAATAACATTGAAGGTCCTACTCTGCAAACTAGGATGTAGGGGCTAGCGGCCTTTCCTTTTAAAAGACACCACTAGGATGGGATTACAACCCACCTCACTGCCGAGTGTGAGGTTATTAACTGTTGGCATCTTCAAAGAGAAACGCCTCAAGCAGGCTCACATTCACACGTTTAGGCAGTTGGACTTCATTATATCTTTTGAGGGGAGACACAATTCAATCCATTAACACATTGTTTATAGGGTGTTAGAATTTTGCTTGTTTATTTTTGGTCAAGGATTTTTTTAACATAGAATTTATCGTGAATGTATTAATAGTTTCTTTCTTTTATAAATTACAGCTTTGGAGGCATGGCTTAAAAAGACATTTCCCCCGATAATGCTATGACTTCATTTTATTACTTTTTGACACATACATTTGATCCATATTTGAGCTTCATGGTGTATGATGTAATATATGGATCCAATATTTTAGTTGCTGTCTGGTATTTCAACCGCCATTTATTCATCAGCTCATTTTCCCTAGTGATTGAAATACTGTCTTATCATGCCAATTGCTTATATGTTTTTGGGTCTATTTTTAAAAATTTTCTATTCATTTAACTATACTTTCAATCTATTCTAGTCTTACTACTACCTATTTTAATCACAGAGGAAATACCAAAATCTAAGTCCATGGCTGATAAGTCTATTTCAACTTATAGCAACCCCATAGGATAGAGTAGAACTGCCCATTTGGGTCTCAAGGCTCCAATATTTACCAAAGCAGACCATGGACCAGCTGGTGGATTCGAACTGCTGCTCTTTCAGTTAGTTAGCAGCTGAATATTTACCAACCATGTCACTGGGGCTCCTTGCAGAGGATGTAGATCAGTGGTTCTCAGCCTTCCTAATGCCGTGACCCTTTAATACAGTTCCTCATGTTGTGGTGACCCCAACCATAAAATTATTTTCATTGCTACTTCTTAACTGTAATTTTGCTAGTTATGAATCGGGAAAACCCTGCGAGAAGGGGTCACGACCCACAGGTTGAGCACCGCTGATAGAAAGGATGTTTAATATCCGGTAAGGTTAGTTCTTTCCAAGTCCCCGCCTTTCTTTCTATCTAGAGTTTTCTTTTGAGTGTTCTTACTTGTTTACATAAACTTCCAATTTTATCTTGTCTCATTCTTGGTGGTGTGGAGGCACTTACTCTAAAAATTGGAATCATGATAAATTTACAAATTTGTAAGGACATAATTTATGAGGGGGTACCCTCCAAACCTGGAATTGCGCTGGGCAGAGTGGAGCTTTCATAGTATGCATTTGTTCCTGCTAGGCGAGCATCCAGCAACTCACTCCGAGTTAGTTCACTCAATGGCATCACCTGGGAAGGCTCTCTCTGGTCATAGTGAATTTTTTCCTAAAAGCAATTTCACTCACACCTCGTTTTTGTGATGGTTGATTTAAGAGAAGAGTGTGCAGCTGTAAAATGTTGCTTTCCTATTCAGAGGAAAATGCCACAGAAACTATTGTGATGTTGAGCAAAGTTTACAGGAACAGCGTGATGGGAAAAACTCATGTGTACGTGTGGTTTTCTCATTTCAAAAAAGGTGAAATGTCAATTGATGACAAACTTCATTCTGGACGTCTGTCAACTTCCTGAATGGATGAAAATGATGACTCATAGTACATTGGGAGTTCATTCCACCAGGTCATGCTGTTAGTCAAGCTTTCTATTTAGAGGTTCTGGAAAGATTACATAACAATGTGCGATGAAAAAGCCCTGATTTGTGGCCAACAGGACTGGTTTTGCCACTACAAAAATGTACCTGCTCACACAGTCATCTCAGTGTACCAGTTTTTGGCAAAAACCAGCATGCTTCTCTTGTCCCACATACCTGACCCACCTGATCTCACTCTGTGCCACTTCCTTTTTGTTTCTGTGAAGAGGGGCATGAAAGGACAGCGATTTGACAATGTAGAAAAGGTGAGGAGAAAAAACGAGGGAGGTGCTGTCAGTCATCCAAACTGAGGGATTTGAAAAATGTTTCCAAGAATGGAATCGCAGATTTGACAAATGTATTAAGTGTAATGGAGAGTTCTTTGAAGGTGATACGGCTGTTTTTTTTTTTTAATAGCTAAATACATAGCTTTGAAGGGGGATTCCGTTTGGGGGGGGAGTATCCCTACGTATAATTGCATGATGTTGAGTGTTCTTATCCAAGAACAAGATAATCTCTTTCCATTGGTTCATACCTACCAATCCTTCACTGTCTCTTCCATGAATATTCCAGGGTTTTTTCAGTTTGTTTTTTTTGCACAATTATCAATTATTTTAACATAATTCCTGGTTTTCCTTGGGAGGGAAGCAATTTGTTATTGCTAGTAAGAGAACCTTTCTAATTGTGTGTGTATTTGTGAAGATTATTTAGTTCTCTGGATTAATCACATGGGTTAATTAATAATACATATAGCTTGCTACCTTTCTTTAGTTCTTTGCTTTGCTTAATATTCCTAATAGCTTTTCAGTTGATTACCAAGGGTTTTTAGGTAGATAATTATTTTCAGATAAACTTGATTTATCTCTTCCTTGATAATGTTTAATCCTCTATTTTTAGTGTCCATTACCACTAAGTTAATGCTGAAATAACATTGATAGCACCTTATATTTTAGCAGGAATGTCAGTCCAATAAGTATGACACTTGCTTTGGGCTGGAAAAATATTAATTTTTAAACATAATTTTTCTATATTTTAAAAATAAGAGTGTGGCTTAGGATATATATATATATATATATATATATATATATATATATATATATATATAAACTTGGGTGAAGGTAAAGCAATATATAATAAGAGGGTAGTTAGCAAACATATGGTGAAGGCAAAGGAAGATCCTGAGAGCAATACAAGAGTTAAAGGCAACCAAGGTATATACTATTGTATATTCAATCCTGCAATAAGGGCCTGGTGGCATAGTGGTTATGAGTTAGGCTACTAGCTGCAAGGTCAGCAGTTCAAAAACACTAGCCTCTATGTAGGAGGAAGACGTGGTTTTCTCCTTCCATAAAGAGTTACAGTCTCAGAAACCCACAGGGCCAGTTCTACTCTGTCCTATAGGGTCACTAAAGTGAATGAGTGCGAGTGAGCTCTACCAATACTTTGAATAGATACAAAATTAAACAGGCAAACTGAGTAGGTTTGGGAAGGAGAATGAGAGTATGCTTACAAATATATAGGTTTTACAGAGGTGATTTATGCATATGTATTTATTTACCTATGCTGCAAATATACCTGTGGATATAGTTGTGCATACAGTGGACAAACTTATGAAACTTCTTAGACAAAACCAGACTTCTTGAGGGAATTAGTTCATCGGCCTGAGGGCCCAGAACTATGGTCTCAGGGACCACCAAGATCAATTAGCATAATAACTGACCAAGGTGATGTTCTATATCCTACTTTGGTGACTCAGACTGGTGTCTTAAAAGTAAATGGCCATCTATGGTGCTAATATTGATGCTGACTTAGGAGCAAAGAATGAAGAAATCAAATACTTATGAAGCACTCGGTCTAGCAGACCAGTGAACCATGTGAGCCTCAGTCCTCATGACACTGAAACTAAAAAACCTATTTGGTGCCCAGCTACTACTTCCAACTGGAGAGAGTGGTAGAAAATGATCCAACAAAACTCAAAATTATACACGAAGTATTGGACTCACTGGTAAGACAGAGACTGGTGGACCCTTGAGACTATAGCCTGTAGTTACCCTTCAGGTTTGAAACTAAATGCACCCCATAGCTCAATTTTCAGCACAACAAGAGGCCTATAAGATGGACAGTAATACGGGTGAGGAACACGCACCTTAGTACAATCAACCATTTGAGATCAAACTGGCAGCATCTTCCCAAAGACAGCGTTAGGAAGGCAGGAAGGGTGTGGAGAGGAAGAGCAGTGGAAATGGCAAACAGAGGGAGGAGGTGGGATATATGATGTTACATTATGGGGATTGCAATCAATGAGAGAAAACAAAATGTCCATGAACCGTTGAATGGAAAATTGATTTGTGCTGTAAACTTTCACCCAATTTGCAATAAAAAGTCAAAAATCAGTAAATAAATAAATAAGGAAGACTGTGACATTTGTCGAGTCTTTAAAGCCTCCGTGTACCTTTTCTCCTTAAATCTTTTAATAGGACAAATTATATTAATATATTTTAAGGAATCCCCCTTGTATTTAGGGTTGTTATGTAATGATGCTGATGTAGCCACCCTAAGCATTCCTCTAACCTTATTCTCAAGATGTTTAAGGAATTTTACATCTGGCAAAAGTATACATGGAGTTTTCTGCATTAAAATGCAGTTGAATCATATGCAAGCTTAATTATTAAAGAAAATGCAACTTTTGAAATGCATATGTATTTTAAGTGGTCTACTAATTGAATTATGTCATTTTTTAATATATTAAATGAAATTTTAAATATTTTTAGGTTTAGGGTCACACATTCTATTTATGGCACAGATTCTTATTTTGCATCCTCTGTCCAAATTTTGGAGAAAAACAACCAAACAGATGTTTTTCTACTATCAACGCAAAACTAAAAACTGGCCAACAGATTTGAAGTGCATTGCTGACCAAAAGCAATAGCAACAGCAACAAAGGAACCTTAAAATAGCAATTGTGGATTCATGTTCCTATTATGAGCATGACCCACATAATTCTAATTTCAAATTTTAGAAAGTAAAAGCAGTAGCAACAGTTTGTAGGGGTCCCAAGAACCTGTCGCTTCTTGGCAGGTCTTGGTATTGTCTGCTTCAACAGATGATGCGGGAGCAGGAATGACTTCCATAGTGACTTGAGCATTTACTGGTCTGTCTTAGTTGCAGATTCTTTAGGGGCAATTCAATTTTTTCTTTGTTTAAAAAATATATTTTATTGGGGGCTTGTACAATTCTTATCACAATCCATACATCCATCTATTGTGTCAAGCTTATTTGCACATTTATTGCTTTCATCATTTTCAAAATATTTGCTTTCTACTTGAGCCCTTGATGTCAGCTCCTTATTTTTCCCCTCCCACCCCACTCCCCCTCCCTCATGAAATCTTCATAGTTCATAGATTATTATTATTTCATTATATCTTACACTGTCTGATGTCTTCTTTCACCCACTTTTCTGTTGTCCATCCCCCAGAGAGGAGGTAATATGTAGATCCTAGTAATCGGTTCCCTTTTCTACCACACCTTCCCTCCACCATCCAGGTATCGCCACTCTCACCACTGGTCCTGAAGGGGTCATCTGTCCTGAATTCCCTGTGTTTCCAGTTGCTATCTGTACCAATGTACATCCTCTGGTCTAGACAGATTTGTAAGGCAGAATTGGGATCATGAAAGTGGGGGAAGAAAGCATTTAAGAACTAGAGGAAAGTTGTATGTTTCATCATTGCTACCCTGCACCCTGACTGGCTTATCTCCTGTCCACAACCCTTCAGTAAGGGGATGTTCAGTTGCCTACAGATGGGCTTTGGGTCCCCACTCTGCCCTCACCCTCATTTGCAATGATATGATTTTTTGTCCTTTGATGCCTCATACCTGATCCCTTCGACACCTTGTGGTCACACAGGCTGCTGTGCTTCTCCCATGTGGGCTTTGTTGCTTCTGAGCTGGATGACCGCTTGTTTACCTAAAAGCCTTTGAGACCTCAGATGCTATATCTTTTGATAGCTGTGAACCATCAGCTTTCATCACCACATTTGCTTATGTACCCATTTGTCTTCAGTGATCATATCGGAAAGGTGGGCACCCACTGATATGATTTTTTTATTGTTTGATGTCTGATACCTGGTCCCTTCTACACCTTGTGGTCACACAGGCTGGTGTGCTTCTTCCATGTGGGCTTTGATGCTTCTGAGCTTGATGGCTGCTTGTTTATCTGCAAGCCTTTAAGACCCCAGACGCTAAATCTTTTGATAGCCGGGCACCATCAGCATTTTTCACATTTGCTTTTACAACCTTTTGTCTTCAGTGATCGTGTCAGGAAGGTATGCATCATGGAATGCCAATTTAATAGAATAACGTGTTCTTGCATTGAGTAAGTACTTGAGTGGAGGTCCAATGTCCATCTGCTACCTTAATACTAAACCTATAAATATAAATATATGCACCATCCTATATAAGTATATTTACATATGTACATGGCTGTATTTAGACCTCTATAAGTACCCTTTGTCTCCTAGTTGTTTCCTCTATTTCCTTTTACTTTCTTCTTGTCCCACTATCATGCTCAGCCTTCATTTGGATTTCAGTAATTTCTCTCGGTTACATTGCACTTACGGAATCCCTACCAGCCTCTCACACCCTCCTTGCTACTAATTTTGGATCACTTGTTGCTCCCCTGTCCCTGGGTTGCTCAACACCACCTCCTTAGCCCTGCCTCACCCCTTTCCCATGTCCCTCTGGTACCATTGGTCCCATTGTTTTCTCCTCCAGACTGTTCATTCAGCCTATCTTATCTAGATAAATTTGTAGAGATAATACTATGCACCAAAAAACAAGGCATAGCAAGACAAGGCGATGAATGAAAACACGGCGATGACAACAAAAAAGAGAACCAATGACCCATAAAAGAATAAATTAATTAAAGAGAAAAAATAATAAAAAGAGAAAAACCTGTAAATAAATCGAAGTCTGATTTCCCCATCAGCCTTGACTAGAAGACAGGCAATTCAATTCTTTAGTTGAGTAAATCAGACAGAACCTAATCCTCACAAGACCCTTTGCCATTGAGTCCATTTTGACGGCCAGAGACCATATAGGACAAAGGACAGCCCCGGTAAGATTTCCAAGGCTGGATGTCTTTACAGAAATTGATTGCCAGCTCTTTCTCCCATGGAACCACTCAGGGGTTTGACCTGCTGACCTTTCGGCTAGCAGCTGAATGTTTCATCATTGCACCACTAGGGCGCCTTTAATCCTCACAACAGTTTCAGAATCTGAAAGAAGTGCCTGCCCTCTATAATGCTTATGTTGATCAACAGAATACTGAGCTAGATGAAGAAAAACCAAGTATTATTGCCAACTTGAGTATTAACTTACAGTGCAGCTGTGCATAACTTTTGGAATTCTCTGAGACTTTGAGCCCTTACATGCCATGGTTGCTCCCAGGAAACCTATGGAATGAACACCAGTCCGGCTTCCCTGCTTTGTGCTTTGTGTTTACTGGCATGAGCAAAATGGAAGGGCCAAAATGCAGAGATATATTCTGGGAATGCTCAGACCAGCTAGAGTTGGAAGTGGGCTATGTCACCCACCAGCTGGTACCTCTCCACCCACACATGGGAGAAATTAGATGACTGAATCTCACATGAATGCATTGCTCTGCATAAAAGCATAGCAGGTGTCTAAGCTGAGTCCATGTCAGAAGTAAAGGTAGCGTCTGAAACGTTTTACTCTTAATATTTTTTCCTCTTTTCTGTGGGTGGCTTCTCAGGGCAGGATTTCATTACTCCCTACAAAACAGTGGATGTCTAAACTGTTCAGAGTCCTGCTAGCCTCCTGTGTGTCAGAGAAGAACTGTGGTCTAGAGGGCTTTCACAGGATGATTTGGGGGAAGTTGATCACCAGGCCTTTCTTCTGCGGTACCTCTGGGTAGACTTGAACCTACAACATTTTAGTGGACAGATGAACCCCATAACTGTTTGTACCACCCAGCAACCCCTAAGACAGTGAAATAGATGCTTCTTTCATTTTCCTTGTGTTTTTGCCTTTTCTCAAATTAGGCCAGTAATCTGATGATTGGAACATTGTTGTTGCTGCTTTTTCTATGTAGGATAACTTAATTGTTTGCCTGGAGGCTACTGCAGGAACCAAAAATTAATACTTTGACCCAAAGTAATGACCTCTTAGCATTCTGTTTTCACTTAGATCATCTTTTTATTTTTCCCATTTACCTATCCCCACAGAATTCATGTTCACATACACATGTGTGCATGCCCACATAGATGCACATACACAAATCTACTCTCATCTAAATGTTCCTTACCACAACACATTAGCTACATGTAAGAAACTGCTACCCTTCCAAAAAAATCCAAACCCACTGCCATCCAACCAATTCCATTTCATATGGTTTCCAAAACTGTAGATCTTTCTAGGAGCAGACTCCCAAAAAGTGGCTGGTTGCTATTAACAGCTCAATATCTAGCCCACTACACCATCAAGATGCCTGATACTTATTAAAAAAAATCTCCATACAATGCATGATGGTGCTAACTGAAGAGCCACTCTGATTCTAGAACATATGTTTGCAGAGTTTCAGGATTCTGTGCACAAGGCAAGTGTAAAAATATGCTTTTTTACCTTAATATTCATTTTCACTTATATTTCTATTGTGTTGATTTCTAAAATGTGACTGTTAAAATATTTTCAGACACATTATAAGCCAACCATTTTTAGTATATCAAATACACAACATTTTGATGACATCAAAGAAGATAAGGTATTCAGTGAATTAATTATCACTCACAATGTATATAAGACAAATCATTTCCATTTCAGAAAATACTGTCTTAAAAACAAATATTATGAATATAATAACTACTTGGAATACTGATTCTTGACTTTCAATTTTTAGTTAAAACAGATTGATATACAAATACAGAGAAAGTGTTATAATTTATAATATTGGGCCCATCTTTTGAGGGTTGGGTTCTATGATGTTTCCAAAAGTACATTGTGCCCAACGTGGTATCTACCTCTGTGCCTATGTTGTTGCTAGTTTCCTACTCATAGTGACCCTTTTCACAACAGAATAAAACACTGCCCACTCCTGCACCATCTTCCCAATTGGCCATTGTTGCAGCCTATTGTGTCAATCCATGTCGTCAATGGTCTTCATCGTTTTCAATGCCCTCTCCTTTGCCAAGCATGATGTCATTCTCCAGGGACTGCAGTCTCCTGATAGCCAAAGTAGATGAGACCATGTCTCCCCATCCTTGCCACTCTCATTGTACTTTTTCCAAGATACATTTGCTGGTTCTTTTGGCAGTCCATGGTGCTTTCAATATTCTCCAACAACATAATTCAAATGCATGGATTCTTCTTCATTCTTCCTTAGTCAATACCCAACGTTCACATTCCTACGAGTGATGGAGAATACCATGGCTGTGTGTCCCCCAGGGAGGAGGTGATATGTAGACCTTGTAATCTGTTCCTCCTGTCTCTCTCACTTTCCCATCACCCTCCCAGTATTGGAGACATTGGATGGTGTAAGATATAATAATAATGCTTTATAAATTATCCAGGGTTCATAAGGGAGTGGGGAGGGAGGGGAAAATTGAGCAGTTGATACCAAGGGCTCAAGGTAGAAAGCAAATGTTTTGAGAATGATGATGGCAACATATGTGCAAATGTGCTTGACACAATTGATGGATGTATGGATTGTTATAAGAGTTGTATGAGCCCCTAATACAATGATTTAAAAAAAAAAAAAGAAAATACCATGGCTTGGGTCAGGCACACCTTAGTCCTCAAAGTAGCATCCTTGCTTTTCAACACTTTAAAGAAGTCTTGTGCAGCAGATTTACTCAATGCAATTCATCATTTAATCTCTTGACTGCTAATTGCATAAGCATTGATTGTGAATCTAGGCAAGATGAAATTCTTGACAACATCATCTTTTCTCTATTTATCATGATGTTACCTATTGGTCAAGTTTTGAAGATTTTGGGCTTTCTTTACATTGAGATGTAATCCATCCTGTAGGATGAAATCCTTGATCTTCATCATCAAGTGCTTCAAGTCCTCCTCACAAGTGCTTCAAGTCCTCCAGCAAGGTTGTGTCATCGGCATATCTCCTTCCTCCAACCCTGGTGCCCCAATCTTCTTCATATAAGCCAAATTCCCTGATTACTTGCTCATCATACATATTGAATAAGTATGGGGAGAGAATACAACCTTGTGGCACCCTTTTACAAATTTTAAACCATGCATTATTCCTTTGTTCTCTTCACACAACTGCCCCTTGATCCATGTGCAAGTTCTGCAATAGCACAAATAAGTGTTCCGGAATCCCCATTCTTTCCAAGGCTATTTATAGTTTGTTATGAGCCACACAGCCTTTTCACAGTCAGTAAAACACAAGTTAAAATCTTTCTGATATCCTCTGCTTTTAGCCAAGACCCATATAACATCAGCAATGATAACCCTTGTTGCACATCCTCTTCTGTATCCTTCCTGAATCTGTGGCAGCTCCCTGTCAATGTACTGCTGAAACCACTGTTTGATGATCTTCAGCAAAGTTTGACTTACATGTGATATCAATGCTATTGTTCGATTTTGTTCCAATAATTAATAATGAATAAAACAGCTAAATTAATAGGCAGGCGGCCTGATAGCACAGTAGTTCAGTGCTCTGTTTCTAACCAAGTGGTCAACTGTTCGAAGCCACCAGATGGAGGAAGATGTGACTATCTGCTTCTATAACAATTTACTGTCTTGGGAACCTTACTAGGTAGTTCTTCTAGTCCTTATAAAGTTGCTATGAGCCAGAATTGACTTAATAACAAGAAGGTGTTTTTTTTTAATTAATGGATTAAAACGGATTCAGTAGATGGGTGAATTTACTGTAGTTGGTAGTTTGAGTCAAGCAAAAATATAAACTAGCAGTTAAAAATAGTTTTAGTCACTAAGATTAAATTTTAATAATGAATTAGCAAGTGAAATGTGGGAAACCATAGATTGTTACTGATTCTCTATTGAATTTCATATATATATATATATATATATATATATATATATATATATATATATATATATATATATATCTTGAGTTACCATCGGACTAACAATTTATTGAGCACTGTGCTCAGTTCTTTCATTCTCATTTCTCTTTTGAAGTTGAATAAAGTGAGCCATTGAAAGATAGGCCTCAAAAACAACGTAAGAAACTTAAGTAACATCAAAATCCATCAATACATTGACTTGAGCCACTGCCAGTAGAAAACCCATGCCCTCTATCTAAGACAGCATATTTTTATCCTCATTATTATAAATACTGTAAGCTGAAGGTCACAACTGGAAAAGAAATGGACTTTGGTCTGGTTTTGTCTCATTGACTGGGTTTTGGCCATGTTTCTGCCCTCTTGATCATTAACATCCAAAATGACAGAGGTCACTTGGGAGTCAAAAAAGACATTCTGGGGAACTAAAATTTTGTCCGAGATTTTGCTGTATGGTTCTAATATTCAAATCTCTCTGATTTCAAGTGTCTCTTCTGTAGTCTTCCAGCATGGTCCCTACCAATCGTTTGAAGGAAATTTCCCAATACATATGTAAGTCAGTTGTTACAAACATGGAAGGCATTTCCCCATAGACCCCTGTAAGTGATGAGTGGCTTCTTCTCTAAACAAAGATGTAGAAGAGTTCTTTCCCACCGGTAGTCTGCCACAGTAAGTACAGAGTAAGGTTTTGAAAGCTTTTTGTCAATTGGACAGAATGATTTTGATTTTAAATGTTTTATTGGGACAAAATTCACATAGTATGCAGTTCAATAGTTTAATGATATAAAAAAGAATTGTACAATCAATTTTAAAACAGTTTTTTTCTTTCTTGAGCTACTTATTGGCTCCCCATTTCCTCCCAACCTTCCCTCCCATGCCTCCTAGAAACCACTAATCCAATTACTTTTTCTATAGACTCACTCATCCTGGGTTTCGTATATAAGGAAAAAAATACCAAAAAACCCATCAAAGAATCAGAAATACTAACAGTAATAAAAAAATAAAATAGAGAAAAATCGAGTTAAAAAGAGAGCAGAAAATATTAAAAACTAGAACAACTTTAAAATAAATCAAATTTGAGATCAAATGACCAAGTGTTAGAATTTTAACCTAACTACATCTGGGCAGAGTGATTGTAAGCCCGCCAAAAGAATGAAAAAAATCAGTCCTAGAAGAAATATCAGGGTGACAGAGACCAGGGAAGAACAAGTGATCCAAAATCGGTGATGAGGAGGGTGTGAGAGGCCTGACAGAGCTTGATCAAGGACAGTGTAACTGAGAGGAATTGCTGAAACCCAAATGAAGGCTGAGCATGATAGTGGGACAAGAGGAAAGTAAAAGGAAATAGGAAAGAACTAGGAGGTAAAGGGCCTTTATACAGGTCTACATTCAGGTATGTACATATGTAAATATATTTTTATATGATGATGGGGAAATAGATCTATGTGCACATATTTATAGATTTAGTATTAAGATAGCA
This sequence comes from Tenrec ecaudatus, assembly GCF_050624435.1. Lineage (NCBI taxonomy): Eukaryota > Metazoa > Chordata > Mammalia > Afrosoricida > Tenrecidae > Tenrec > Tenrec ecaudatus. Next base: position 297,883,498 of record NC_134530.1, on the reverse strand, counting down.
GATGGACATTGGACCTCCACTCAAGTACTCCCTCAATGCAAGAATACTTTGTTCTATTAAACTGGCATTCCATGATGCTCACCTTCCCAACACGATCACTGAAGACAAGAGGTTGCATACGCAAATGTGAAGAATCCTGATGGTACCGGCTATCAAAAGATATAGTGTCTGGGTTCTAAAAGGCTTGAAGGTAAACAAGTGATCATCTAGCTCAGAAGCAACAAAGCCCACATGGGAGAAACACATCAGCCTGTGTGATCACAAAGTGTCGAAGGGATCAGGTATCAGTCATCAAAGAACAAAAATCATATCATTGTGAATGAGGGGTAGTGCAGATTTGGAACCCAAAACCCATCTGTAGGCAACTGGACATCCCCTTACAGAAGGGTCGCAGGGAGGAGATGAGCAGTCAGGGTGCAGTGTAGCAACGATGAAACATTCATCTTTCCTCTAGTTCTTAAATGCTTCCTTCCCCCTACTATCATAATCCCAATTCTACCTTATAAATCTGGCTAGACCAGAGTATGTACATTGGTACAGAGAGGAACTGGAAACATGGCAAATCCAGGACAGATGATCCCTTCAAGACCACTGATGAGAGTGGAGATACTGAGAGGGTGGAGGGAAGGTGCGGTAGAAAGGGGGAACCGATTACTAGGATCTACATATAACCTCCTCCCTGGGGGTGGACAACAGAAATGTGGATGAAGGGAGACATCAGGCAGTGTAAGATATGACAAAATAATAATAATTTATAAATTATCAAGGGTTCATGAAGGAGGTGGGGTGGAGAGGGAGGGGGAAAATGAGGAGCTGATACAAATGGCTGAAAAGGAAAGCAAATGTTTTGAGAATGATGAAGGCAACAAATGTACGAACCCCCACTAAAATGATTTTTTTAAAAAAAAGGATTTTGAGAAAAAATGCAAATAAAAATAATATATTTTTTAATCATTTTATTGGGGGCTCATAGCTGCCTAGACTGATGAATTAGGTTCATGGATGCAGAGTTAATTAATCCAAAATTGGCAGGGAATACACTAGGTCTATAATCCAGATTCAGGATACAGATGAGCAAGAAGAAAGTGCTAACTTGTGCACAGTATCAACTTATATAGAAGGAGGCCACACCCCTGGTGAAATAATTTTCAAATTGCATCAACACTGTAACCTGGTTAAGGAGGTCGCAATCCATCCTAATATCTTCACAGCTGCTTGGCTGCTCACAGCACAGCCCATTTTGGGATTAATTACATTATGTTAGATCACATCATGGGGTCTGCCAAAACCGCTAAACTACTGAGACTCATGGCCCAGCCAAGTTGACACAAAATCTAAATATCACAACTATGTTATAATAATTGATGATCCTGAAACTTGATACCCAGACTCGTTCTCTCAAGGTGTTTGATTACCTCCTATTTGCTCCACTACATTCATAGATATATTTATAACAAAGGTAAATATATGTATACAAATATACTGTCCAACCTGTAGGTAATTGTGGGTATACATCTACTCTCACTCCCACACCCATCTAGCCTGTGTGTCTATACACCCATACTTAGATAATCATTATTGCAGGATTGTGTATCTACAGTATTTACCTCTATTGCACTTAATGCTTAAATTATTGAAGATTTGCAACAAATTTATGGGAATGCTGCCCCATATAAAACAACAGTATTTAGATGGACCAAGCATGTTAAGAATCTTCAAGCAATGCTTTTTTTTCCCCAGTACTCAAACTGAAAGGTTGCTAAGGCAAAGATGTTCACTTAAATGAAAATGTAATACCACAAGAAATCCCAACTTCAGTAGCTATTGCATTAGTGATTATTCTATAATCACCTTCCGACAGATTCTGGACTTCTTTTGTTAATATTGATGACCTTTCCTCTCTTAATTCTTCTTTGAGGTCTTCCTGACTTTCCTTAAGAACCACAAGGTCGTCAGTATAAGACATGAAATAATAATAATACTTTATAAATTATCACGGGTTCATGAGGGAAGGAGGGTGGGGGACGGAGAGGAAAAAAATGAGGAACCAATACCAAGAGCTCAAGTAGAAAGAAAATGTTTTGAAAATGATGATGACAACAAATGTAAAAATGTGTTTAACACGTGGATGTATGCATGGATTGTGATAAGAGGTATATGGGCCCCCGATAAAATGAATTTAAAAAAACCCCACAAGGTCATATCAATTGATGCAAAAAGGGCCTTTGACAAAATCCAACACTCAACAAAACAGACATAAAAGGGAAATTTCTCAACATAGTGAAGGGCATGTATACTTTATCAAAAGGCAACAATACTCTCGATGAAGGTTAACTGAAAGCAACCCCCTGACAGTGGGAACTAGACAAGGATGCCCTATACCCTCTCTTTTCAATATTGTGGTTAGCCAGGGCCCTCAAGCAACAAGAGGAAATAAAAAGTATCCAAATTATCAAAGAAGAAGTTTTCAGATGTTATGATCTTGGACATAAAGAAAGTCCCAGAGATGCCAACAATGATAATAAGTGATGCAAGGTGTTACAGGGCATGTAAGTGGGAGACAGGGCAGGGATGGGGAGTTTGGGAGTAATAATGAAGGGGGGAGCAGGGAGAGACACTGGAGCTGATGGTGACTGAACAGTTCCCTTTGGGGGCTAATCCAACATGGGGGTAAGGAATGCTCTAGGGTGGATGTGGTGGTGACTATGCAACTCCCCCTGGATATGTTTGACCGATTGACCATTCAATTCTATGGTATGCAAATTATGTGCCAATCAAATTGTTGGGAGAAAAATAGTTACAGTCCTGAAAATCCACAGGGGCAGTTCAACTCTGCCATATATGGTCACTATGAGTCAACATTCACTCCATGACATTGAGTTAATATACATAACACACACACAATCTCAAACATAACGGAAAGCACAAAAAGCAGAAGACAAAGGAGATCACTAAGACTTCCAGAGAGTGGAGCACAGCCTGGCCCACCAGGCCATGATGATGATGTTCCTGAGTAGAGCAGCCAGTCCACAGAGAGAACAACATGGCTGGCCCCACTATGAGAAATGATGCCAATCAGTGACTAAGGGCGATACAGGGGACAGCACCGGAGGCGCAGTGTGGGAATTCCACCTGACCTGATCCCACCACGCCGAGGCAAATCACTGGGGGAGTGCAGCGGAACAGCAGGGGAATGGAGTGGCGGGGTCCCCAGGGAATACTTAAAGTGGACTTTGGGGCCAGGGCGTGGTGCTCCAACAGACTGGACTGGAAAGCGCTCCTAAGGGCCAGCAAATGATCCCTGAACTAACTACAAGCTTTTCTCTTGTGAACTGTTTTGTTCTGTTCTTTGTCAGTGGTTTTTGTTGTTTTATTGTCTGGTTGTATACTGTTGCTTTGTTTTCCTCTGTCTTGTTTTCATGCATGTTAGTGTCTCCACAGGTCTGTCTGAATAGGACAGGCTGGATGAACTATCTGGAGGAAAAACAACGACCCACAGTTCCGGGGGGACTTGGGGTGGGGGGGTAGGGGGGGTAAGGAAGTGGTGTTAACAAACCCAGGGACAAGGGAAAAACATGGGACCCCAAATGGTAGAGAGGGGGGAGTGGCAGGCCTGGTGGGAAATGATCAAGGGTAAGGTTGCTAAGAGAAGAGGTATACTCTAGCCCAGGTGGTGACGAAGCATGGTAGTAGGGCAGGAGGAAAGTCAAGGGAGATGGAGGAAATAGCTAGGAGTCAAAGGGCATTCATGGAGGTCTAGACAAAGTCATGTACATGCAAATATATATAGGAGGATGGGGAAATAGATCTATGTGTCTATATTTATAGGTCAAGTATTAAGGTGGCGGAAGGACCTTGGGCCTCTACTCAAACACTCCCTCAATGCATGAACACCTTCTTTTATTAAATTGGAACTCTATGATGCTCACTCTCCCGACACAATGGCTGGAACCAAAGTGGGTGAACAAGTAAATGGGGTGAAGAAAGCTGATGGTTCCCGGCTATCAAAAGAGATAGTGACTGGGGTCTTAAAGGCTTGAAGATAAATGAGCGGCCATCTAGCTCAGAAGCAACAAAGTCCACATGGAAGAACACACAAGCCTGTGTGATCGAGTGGTCCCAAAGGGATCAGTTACCAGGCATCAAAGAACAAAAAATCATATCATTGACTGCACACCTCCATGATAGGATTGCTGAAGACAAATGGGTGCATAAGCAAATGTGGTGAAGAAAGCTGATGATGCCCGGCTATCAAAAGAGATATTGTCTGGGGTCTTAAAGGCTTGAAGGTGAACAAGCAGCCTTCTAGCTCAGAAGCAAAAAAGCCCACATGGAAGAAGCACACCGGCCAGTGCGATCACGAGGTGCCAAGGGACCAGGTAGAAGGCATCATGCAAAAAAAAGATATAAGTGTGTGTATGTATGTGTATATATATATACCATATTAAATGAAGGGGGAAGTGCAGAGTGGAGACCCAAGGCCCAAGTGTTGGCCAATGGAGATCCCCTCATAGAGGGGTTTAGGAGAGGAGACAGGTCAGTCAGGGTGTGATGTAGTACCGATGAAGAACACAGCTTTCCCCCAGATCCTGGATGCTTTCTCCCCCCAGCTACCATGATCTGAATTCTACCTTGCAGGGCTGGATAGAACAGAGGCTGTACACTGGTGCATATGGGAGCTGGAGGTTCAGGGAATCCAGGGTGGATGATACCTTCAGGACCAAGGGTGTGAGGGACGATGCTGGGAGAGTGGAGGGTGAGTGGGTTGGAAATGGGGAACTGAGTACAAGGATCCACATGTGACCTCTTCCCTGGGAGAGGGACAGCAGAGAAGGGGGGAAGGGAGACTCCAGATAGGGCAAGATATGACAAAATAACGATGTATAAATTACCAAGGGCACATGAGGGAGGGGGGAAAGGGGAGGGAGGGAAAAAAAAGAGGACCTGATGCAAGGGACTTAAGTGGAGAGCAAATGCCTTGAGAATGATTGGGGCAGGGAATGTATGGATGTGCTTTATACAATTGATGTATGTATATGTATGGATGGTGATAAGAGTTGTATGAGTCCCTAATAAAATGTAAAAAAAGAAAAGAGGAGAAAAAATGATTAGGGCAAAGACTGTACAGATGTGCTTTATACAATTGATGTATGTATATGTATGAACTGTGATAAGAATTGTATGAGCCCCAATAAATTGTTAAAAAAAAAAGACTTCCAGAGAATTAGACATCTATTTGCATTGAAGGATGTCACCACAAGGGTAACGAGAGAACCCTAAGACTGGGGGCAGGAGGGTGGAATTTTGGCAATGACATATCAGACAAAGGACTAACCTCAAAACTTTATAGAAAATCTCACCACCTCAACAAAAGTTAAAATAATCCAAATTAGAAATGAAAATAGAGCATGACCTTCACCAGAGAAGACACTCAAGCAGTCAGCCAATGTGTGAAGAAGTGCTCTACTGTGGGAATGACAATTGGGGATGAGAATATCATGTGACCCAGGAATCCCTTAATTATGCTTAGCAATTAAGAGCTGATACCTGAATGGATATATGCATGCATACATATGCTGATTGCAACACTATTTATAGTAGCAAAAATATAAAAACAACTTAAATGCCCATCGATGGAAGAGTAGATAAATAGACTTTGGTACATACCCACAATAGACTACTAGACAGCATAAAAGAATAATGATGAATCTGCGAAACACCCATTAACATGATGAATCTGGAGGGCATTATGCTGAGTGAAACACACAAGGACAAATATAATATGTGGCCACAATTATAAAAAGTTTTTTTTTTAAGTATTTCATGCTGACAGAAACCCTCTTTAGTGGTTACAGGGGTGGGAGGGGGAAGTAGGGTAGAATACTGACTAAAGGGCAGACATGTTAAATTGATTGCAGGGGAAGGGGAAGGAAATGAGGGAGGTTGGCAAAGACTTAAGGAAACGGGAAGAGTTGAAGACAATGGAGATAAATACTATTGTATACACAATCCTACAGTCGTGATGCTCTGTGAGTAGATGCTTGGACAGACCCAGGCTGAACAGATGTGGGAGGGAGAAGTGGGTATGCCCACAAATATAAATCGATTGGACAGGGTATTTTTGTATTTACCTTTGCTGCAAATATACAAGGGGTACCAAAAAAACAAAAACCCTGGAATTGCACTGGGCAGAGTAGAGCTTTTGTAACATGTATTTTTTCCTACTGGAGAGTATCGGGCAACTCACTCTGAGTTAGTGCACCCAGTAGCATCACCTGGGAAGGTTCTCTCTGGTCACAGTGAACTTTTTCATAAAAGCAGTTTTGCTCAAATCTCATTTGTTGTCATAGTCAATTTAAGAGAACAGCATGCGGCTATGGGATTTCGTTTTCTGCTCAGGAAAAATGTTGTAGAAACTGTTGTGATGTTGAACACAGCTTTTAAGGACAGTGCTATGGGGAAAAAAAAAACTAAAGTGTACATGTGATTTTCTCATTTCAAAAAAGATGAAATGTCGATTGTTGACAAACCTCATTTTGGACGTCCATAAATTTCCTGAACAGATGAAAATGTCAACTAGTAGTGCATTTGGAGTTAATCCCACCAGGCTAGACTGTTAATCAAGTTTTCTACTTAGAGGTTCTGAAAAGATTGCATAATGGTGTGCAACAAGAAAGGCCTGATTTGTGGCAGATAGGCAACTGGTTTTGCCACCACAACACTGCAAATGAAGGGAGTCATGAAAGGACAGTGATTTAACAAAGTAGAAGAGGTTAAGACAGCAACAAAGGAGGTGCTGTCAGCCGTTGAAACAGATAAGTTGGAAAAATGTTTCCAAGGATAGAATCGCAGATTTGACAAATGTATTAAGTGTAATGGAGAGTACTTTGAAGGTGATAAGGTTATTTTTTTTAATGTTAATACATAGTAGGGGGGCAGAATCCGGTTTTTTTTGGTACCCCCTCATATTCATGAATGTGATCGAGCGCACATAGGACTAAGTTATGAACACATCTTGGATAGAAGTAAACATATTGTGCAAAGGAGTCTGATGACCTGGGAGCACAGGATCTTACTTTAGAGGAGAGCAAGGTCCAGTGGCATAACAAGTTCAAAAAGGCAATGTTCTACAAGGACTTTGGTGGGTCTTAGAAGCCTCTTCAGCAGCCATCTAAAGTGCACCTATTGATCTCTCCCCATCCATAACAGCTAAGAATGCTGAAAATTGAAATGCATATGGAAATAGTCTAATGGACCAATGGACCACACAAACATCAGTCTTCATGGCTCTGAGACCAGGAGGACTAGATGTTACCCAGTGGCCACTATCACCTGCTCTAAAAGAGATCCATTAGAAGGTCTTGGATAGAATAAAATAAAAATATAGGACAGAACTCAAAAGTATAAGAGACCAGGCTTATGGGTTGGATAAAGACTTGTGGGACACCTAAGGTTATCGCCCTGAATCATCCCTCAGGTTTGGAATGGAATTTACCTCGTTGTTAGACTTATCGACCATTGAAGATCAAATGGCAGCATTTACTCAAGGATAACCTTCAGAGGGTTGGAAAACAAGGAGAAATAGAAATAGAAACCCAAAGAAGAAGTGGGATGCATGATGACAAATTCCAGACCAACCTTATCATCCCAGACAGACTGAATCTCAACTCACTGCGTAACAAGACCCCTACCCCACCCCCACCCAGAGATTTGGTTGAAATGTAGATACTGATTCAGTATCTGGGGTAGAAAGACAAATTCTCAGCGTGGGAGCAAACTGGAATGAACCAGTTCAAAATTCTGATTTTATTATATAACTAGAAAGAAAAACTAAACCAACCAAGGCTACTGTCATTGAGTTGACTCAGACTCAAAACCAACTATAGGTATGGTGTCCGAGGGTGTAAATCTTTACAGGAGTAAACAGCCTCATTCTTATCTGTTTTTTAATCATTTTATTGGAGGCTCATGCAACTCTTATCACAGTCCATACATACATCACTTTTGTCAAGCACATTTGTACATTTGTTTCCCTCATCATTCTCAAAATATTTTCTTTCTACTTGAGCCCTTAGTATCAGCTCCTCATTTTTTCCGCTCCCTGCCCACCCATCCTACCCCCATGTTTGATTATCATGAACCCTTGATAATTTTTAAATTAATATATTTTTCATGTTTCACACTGTCTGACATCTCCCTTCACCCACTTTTCTGTTGTACATCTCCCTGGGAGGGGGTAAATAATTGTGATCAGTTCCCCCACCTTCCACTTACCCTCCTGGTCTGGCTCCTCTCATTATTGGTCCTGAGGGGTTTCTCTGTCATGGATTCCCTGTGTTTCCAGCTCTTATCTGTACCAGTAAACATCTTTTGGTCTAGCTTGATTTGTAAGGTAGAATTGGGATCACAATAGTGGGGATAAGGAAGCATTAAAGAACTAGAGGACAGTTGTATGTTTCTTTGGTGATATACTAGACCCTGACTGGCTCATTTTCTCCCCACCACCCTTCTGTAAAGGGATGTCCAGTTCCCTACAGATGGGCTTTGGGCCTCCACTCCATACTCCCCCTCATTCACAGTGATATGATTTTTTTGCTCTTGATGCCTGATTCTTGATCCCATTGACACCTTGTGATCACACAAGCTGGTGTGCTTATTCCATGTGGGCTTTTTTCCTTCTGAGTTAGATGGCCGCTTGTTTACCTACAAACATTTAAGACCCCAGATGCTATATCTTTTGATGACTGGACACCATGAGCTTTCTTCATCACATTTGCTTGTGCACCCGCTTTGTCTTCAGCAATTGTGTCAGGAAGGTGAACATCTCAGAGTGCCGGATTATTAGAACAAAGTGTTTTTGTGTTGAGGGAGTACTTGGGTAGAAGCCCAATGTCCATCTGCTACCTTAATACTAAGCCTATAAATATATGCATATAGATCTATTTCCCCATTGTCATATATAAACATATTTACATATGTACTTGTCTATATTTAGACCTCTATAAAGGCCCTTTCCTTCGAACTCTTTCCTCTATTTCCTTTTACTTTCCTCTTGTCCCTCTATGATGCTCAGACTTCATTTGGGTTGCAGTAATTCCTCTCAGTTACATTACCCTAGATCACGCCCTACCAGGCTTACTACACTCTCCTCACCACCTATTTTGGATCACTTGTTGTCCCCTTGTCCCTGGGTTTGTAAACACTACTTTCTTTCCCCTGCTTCCCCCTGCCCCATGTCCCCCCAGAATCATCGGTCCAGTTGTTTTCTCCACCAAATTGTTTGTCCCAACTTTCTTATCTAGATAGACCTGCAGAGATAATAATATGCACAATAAACAAGACAGAGCAAAACATAGCAAAAAGAGAAAACAAAACAACAATGACAGAAGAACCAACGATAATTAAAAAAAGAGAGAGAGAGAAGCCTGTAAATAGTTCCAGGTCTGTTTGTTGACCTTTCGGAGTGCTTTCGGGCCGAGTCTGATGGGGTGACAGGCCCTGGCCCCAAAGTCTATTTTTGGTACTCATTCAGGACTTTCTTTACAGCCTCATTCTTTCCGTGCCAAGTGGCTGGTGGGTTTGAACTGCTGGCCGGCCTTACAGTTAGCCATGGATGAGGATTTCTGTGGAGAGTCTGCATCCTTTTAGAACACATTAGGCTCAGTTTATTTCTAGTTGTTCTACCTTTTCTCTTCATTTAGGAGTGTGTGGTTAATTTCTTTTAATGTCTGCCAACTATTGTAAGAGTAACATTTGAACCGACAGGGGAGAAAAGAGAGAGATTTTCTGAGGATAACTGTATAATGAAAGAGAGAGGGGAAGGAGGTGATGGGTGCACTTAAGACAGGTTTTCTTTGTTAAAAATCAAGTCTGAATGAAGGATTATTCAGTTGCGGACAATGATCATGCTGGGGTGGGGACAGGGGTAGGAATTTTGAAGGCATTCCATCTTTTGAACTTTGGGTAGCAAGTATGTCCTAGTGTTATCATCAGAAGAGGGGAAAAGGAGTATTTGGGCATCTGGAAGAAAAATACACATATCTTGGAATCAAAGTATTACCTATGAGAGAGGTCACTGAGTAGAAAAAGACAAACCTGAAGAGAAAATGGAGGTTGTTGTTCTAAAGGCCCTTTTATGTGAGGCACTCCCTGGCTTAGTCAGTAGGAATGAAATCTGACATTCCCATGCTACCCCCAGGTGGCGCCACTGATACCACACAGATTGGATGCAGGGCAGTAGCATGGTTAGGGGTGTCTAAGCTGTCTGGAAATACTTGGTGAATGGGAGAAGCTGCGTTCAGGAAGGACCTCTTGTGAGCCATATGGTGATGAGAACCTCAGTCTGAATGGGCTAATGTTGTGTAGCTATAAAATCTGATTCTTAGGAGCTCTAGTGATGTAGTGTGCTACACGAAGGTAGGCTGCAAACTATCAAATCAGCAGTTCAAAACCCTAGTGGCACTTTCTGAGAAAGATGAGGCTTTCTGGTCCCTTAAACAACTGTAGTCGTGGAATCCCACGGGGGCAGTTTTACTCTGTTCTATAGGGTTACTGTGAGTCAAAATTGACTCAATGAATGCGTTTGAGGGAGTTTTCTCTTTTACGGGGTGATTTTTTTGTTTTGTTCTGTTTCTTAGAGACCCACTTTGTTTTCTAGGCTTTCTTCCTTCCTCAAGATTAATCAGAGAAGGGGGTGGTAGTAAAGGGGAATGAGTACTAACATCAGTTGAGGGTCTGCTGTGGGACCGGTGCTGTGCAAAAGCTATGGAAAAACTGGGCTTCCAACTGGTCATTAGCCAAAGATATTAAGTTAGGGGTTACATTGTGTACTCAACTTCTAACCCACTCTGGAAGAACCTCAGAAGAGAGACCTGGCAATCTGTTTCTGTGAAGATTATAGCCATGAAATCCTATGAAGCCATTACTCTAAAACTCTCTGATGGTCAGGAGTCTGAATTGACTTAAAGACATTGATTAGGCCTAAGGTAGGTAGCGTTCCAGAACAGGTAGGAGTAACCAAAGCAGACACACTTGTCTGTGAGTTGATTCCAACACAGAATGACCCTAACAGATAGCATAGAGTGCCTCCTTAGGGTTTCTGAGACTATAAATCTTTGGGGGAGCAGACAACCTTATCTTTCTTCCTCAAAGTAAGTGCTGAGTTTGAACCTCCCTGTTGGCAGCCCCATACATAATCCATTATGCTGCCAGGGCTCCGGCAACTTAATTTGAGTCAATCCTGACTCAGAGGGATCCCAAAGACCAGAGTAGAACTGCCTCTTGGGGTTTCCAAGACTTTACATTTGTACAGAAGCAGACAGTCTCATCTTGTTTCCTCAGAGGAGCTGGTGGGTTCAAACCTTTGACGTGTGGTTAGCTGCTCAGTGTGTTGCCCACAGCACCATGAGGCTACTTTAGTAGGGGGTAAAATTGTATTCTATCTGAAGCTTGTCAAAAATTTTCTATTATACCTCACTGCTTTAAGATAATGACTGTGTTCATTATGGAACAGAACTTAGGAACTTCTGTTAGAATTTGTAAGATGTCCTTGAGCCACTCCATGGTGACCTCATGATCAACAAGATCACGTGCCCATCCCGGACCATCTTCAGGACCACTGGGATGCTCCAGTCTATTATTGCTGCCACTGTGTATCTTGAGTGCTTTCATCCTTGCGGCCTCATCTCCCAACACTGCATTTATTAGACAGTATTCTTTTATCATGTGTGGGCTTGTCATTTACTAATTTTCAGTAGATTTCCAGGTCTTTCTTCCTAGTCTGGGGGCTCTACTGACAACTGTCCACCATGGGCAACTCTGCTGGTATGCGATGTCGGCAATATGCACGTCACCACGTATGTTTGGCAAGCTGACAGACAGACGGGTAATCTGTTGTGATAAAGACCCTTTTATGGAAGGCACTCACTGGCTTAGTCCTTAAGAACATAATATCTACTTGAAGACACAACCCATGTACACACACGTGGAAAGACTGGCTTAAGTCATACCAAGTGAAAAGCTAACGCCGCACATCATGTTGCGTTCTCCTGTATGGGTGCCTCTGGTTTTTCTGTGCTGCCTCAGTGCAGCTGAGCCTCCCTTCCTTGTGTAATCCAAAGATTCATCAACGTAAGTCAAAGGATTTTGGTTCAAATGTTGATAAAGTGCCTTCTATTCCTTCACTGTTAGAAAAACTTAAAGTTAGGCAATGTGGAAAGGAGCCAACCTGCCAAGTATTTTGTAGCTAGATAATGATTGGATTTGAAAATGACATTAATTTAGGAGATGGCTTTTGCTCAGAATACTAATTTGCGACAATATTCATGCCTGTCAGAAAAGTAAATGGATTTCAACAAGCAATCGCACTTGGTTTTTTTTCTCTTCCTTTTCCTATGCCATGAGAAATACTCCCTGTCTTGAACTCTTTGAGTTTTTTTATCTTTTGTTATATAAATTGCAGTAATCAAATAGTTTGAAGAATTCTATGCCGGGCCTTTTAAATTACAGTGGTGGGTTTCATGTTACAGATATCTCAGCTTCTCTGCATCTGCTGTTTATGTATGCTGTGTTAGTCTGGGTAGACTAGAGAAACAAATACATGGATACACATATGTGTATAAGGAAGAGGTTTATATACAAAAGCAATTATACATTAAGAAAGCATCCCAACCCAGTCCAGTCTAAGTTCATAAGTCTGAGACTAGCCCATATGTCTGATACCAATCTATAAAGTCCTCTTCAGACTCACAAAACACATGCAGTGAAGCCAAAGGCAGGACGATCACAAACCAGTGGTTAGAAAGTCTTTGGGTCCAGTGATGTTGTAAGCATCTCAGGGCTGGAAGCATCTCAGCATCTCTCTGTGCCTTTTCTGGCTTCCAAGGTCTGGTTTCGTCCATGTGGCTTGTCTTCTGCAGTGTCTCCTAGGGAGTAGCAGAGAGAGAGAGAGAGAGAGGTGTCTTCCACCTCCAAGGAGGTACCAGATTTTCCAGAATTCTCAGGAGAAGACCATGTCCATACAGAAGTCTCATTGCTTATCTCCAGATTGACAGGCTAGACTCCACCCCTACACTCTTAGTCTTTAAATTGACACCAGATTAGGTGACTACCACCAGGCTGATGATTTACCAGAGACTGTTGAATGATGCCTTGCAGGAAAAGCCTGGTGATCATCCTCTGTCATCATTTGCTGACAGCTTTGTGGGGTACAGTTCACTTTAGCACACGTGGGTGGTCATGAGCCAGAATTGACTTGACAGCAGCTGGTTCTTTGCATGTCACCAATGGAGAGCAGCGTTACTGATTTTAATGGCATTCTGAAAGATGTTTTATGTAGACAATTGTATCCAGGTAAAATAATGTGTGTAGAAGAATTATACACAGTGAAGGTTAGCAGAAGAATATAGATGACAGTGAAAGCCCAAAATGTATTTGCAGAGTCCCCACTCAGATTAATCCTCCGTTGACCAAAACAGAACACTCACTGCCATTGAGTCAGTAATGCCTTACAGGAGTAGAAAGCCTCATCTTTCTCCCAAGAAACAACTGGTGGTTTCAAACTACAGACCTGCAAACCGCAGCCCAATTTGTAACCACTACACCATGAGGCCTCCTTTCCATTGGCCTGGGATGTGAACAGACAGACCCTCAGACAGAGTGCAGTGGAAAGTGGATTACTGCAGCTATGGTTAGGTTAAAATATATTATCGTTTGTTTTCCCTTTGACCCATTTTTAATTTATTCTAGTTTCCATTATCTTCTGCTTTCTCTTGGATTAAGGTTATCCTGGGTTTCATGTTGTTGTTGGAGTTGGAGTTTTTTTTGTATGATTTTCTTTATATGAAACCCAACATAGTTAATCCATAGAGACAATGGCTGTATTGATAATCCTTTAGAGTTGTGGCAGGGGAAATGAGGTATGAATAATATGTTCTAAGATTGACTGTGGTGATGGTTGCACAACTCTTTAATATACCAAAACCACCGAATTGTATGGGATGTGAATTATATACCAATAAAACTGTTGTGGTGTTTTGTTTTGTTTTGTTTTGTTTTTAAAAGAAGAATATACAGGGTGAGACTGGGAATATCCTGAGAGTGAGCATCTCCTAAGATTCCAAGATCCTTGCCTGCCTCCCCCTGGTTTTTCCCTTAAAAGTAAACTTGTCTGGTCTTGTTGATTATCATGAAACATTAGTGACATCAAGCCTGTTTCCTTTCCCTCCCCCCTATTATGAATGGAATGGCACTGGACAAACATTATGCTATAATTGCACCTTTGTTTTTTCAAGGAAAGTGCCGAGCATTGGATATGCAAAGCCAAGCTATCACTAGTGTTTGTTGTCGGATCCCCTCCCTGGTTCCTACCTCCCCTCCTACACCCCACGTCTGTTAGATAATCGTTGCGAACTAGAAAAGGAGAGTTTTAGGGAAACAGCCTGTCTTGACTGCACATTCATATTCATGGCATTCATTGTTGAAAAAATACTTTGCCCTCTGCTGGGGGAACAGGAAAACAAAACCAGAGTTCTCCTTCCCCATGCAAGTGATGTTTCTGCAGGAGAAAACCATTGGTCATGTCTGTGCTGATCTAAGGAGCCCGGGTGGCACAGTGAGATATGTGTCTGGTGTTTTGAACCATGGAGCCAGTCCGATGGAGACAGACCTCACAATCTGTTCCCATAAGGGTCACACCCTCATAGCCCTAGAGCTCAGGTCTACTCTGTCTCAGGGGGTTGTGATGAGTCAAAAATTAACTGATCTTCTGTACCTAACTTCAACGTTGTCTAGTTCACTTCTCCAGAGGTGTACACTGCATGAAGTGTTTAGGGTGGGATTTCTGGGGTCTTGGGTCATGCTCACATGAATAAGGCTGAGTAATAGAGTTCAGGTATGGATGTAAAAGGGACAGGTTGGAACTATTAGGGGAAGAACTATACACGATGACTGATGCAGATACTTATGTGAGCGGGGAGTTACCAGGGCAACAGTCCTATTAATGAAGAATAAGCCTCATTTATTATCAGTGCCTGAAATATAGATATAATGTGCCTGGTAGTCTAACACGATATTTTCAATCTACCTACTCATCTTTCCTTTCCAGTGTGCAAAACGATTTTGCCCTCTTCAACACATGTCCCTCCTTCCTCTGCCAATCTAAGTCGAACCATTAAAAAACAACAATAACAACAACAAAATGCTAAACCATAAGGGGAGTTAAAGCACTAATTTATCACAGTTACCTCATATTATAATCATTGCCCTCTGATACATGCTTTGGCTAAAGTAGAGTCTGAAACTAACAGTGGCTTGGTTGGTGTTTAACTTGTCTTTGTGATGTAATGGAGCATATTTATTCTGTAAGTGGAGTGTGGCATTACTGCTTCCTTCCCCTAGTCTGACTTAAAGTCCAGGCTCCATTTTGCTATGCACACGTCAGATCCTTCTGAAATGTGTCCATGTCTGAGTGCATGAAAACACCCCCATCTTGCAGCCCCACGGAGCCAGGCTAAGAGGCATATTGATCAGAAATGACCGAGGACCAGTCAATGTGCTTCCTAGGGTTTAGAGCCACTCAGAGCAAATATCCTCTTTGTATGAGGCTGCTTCTTGTGTCTTGTCAAGCTAACCAAATGGGGAAACATCTCCCAAAATATGTGTTTGAGTCTGGTCCCCCAAATACCTATTTGTCATAAAGGGTTTGTCCTCCACTGGTCATGTAGCGAATACAAATTGGGCTGATAACCACAATAGCACCAATTCACAACCACCAGCCACCCCCAGGGGGAAAGACAGGGCTTTCTATTCCAGTAAAGAGTTACAGTCTCAGAAGCTCACACGGGCAGTTCTAACCTGTAGTATAGGGTCAGCAGGAGTCCACACTGACATGAGGGCAGTGAGTTTGGTTTGGTTTTTTTGGTACTAACATAGAGGTTGGTGGTTAGAGACCTCCCAGAGGCACTGTGGAAGAAAGGCCTGGCAACCTTTTGTTGCAAAGGTTATAGCCAAGATAGGGGGAAAATGGTATTGCCGTGAGTCATCATCTTGACTCCGGCTGCCCCATGTTTGGTTTTAGACTTGTGGGTGTAATTCTGTTGGTGAAGTGGGGTTTTTTTGGTGTGTTAATGAGCTCTTCTCAGTGTGTCCTAACACCAGTCACTTCTGAGCTATCAAAAAGTGAATTGGATGCAAAGACAAGGGAGAGTAAATGCCACAGAAGAGATCAGGCTCTTTGTCCAGAGCTGACAGCAAGAGCCTGCCTAAAGACCAGTGTCCTCAACTCAAGCTCTGGCCAGCTGAACTTTGAGAAAGTCAATGTCTGTTCTTGAAAGCCTCCTGCCTGTGCTATTATCCCATCTATGATATGAATGACTTATTCAATTCGAGAGTAGGTGTTTGTTACCTGTTTCACACACAACTCACACCTGATCACTTTTTACTTACTTTGCCTGGTGTTCCTATATACCCATGTCTTGTTTCCTCAGGTGGGGCCCTCATACACCAGGACTAGAGCAGGCTCTCATAAAATACGTTTAGACTGTAAGCTGAAAGATGCGGTTCTTAGTTTGCTCATTCATGTCTTTCGGAAGACACTTTTTTACTGATGATAAAGTGAGTCAGTGTGGTGTGTGCAATTTTCAGAATCGGTGGGTGAAGAAGAGAACAAAGGCCCCGCATGACCCCACTCCACAGAGACAACGGCCACTGGTGTCATGGCGAATCTATGTCATCAGGACGTTTTCTCCGAATCTCAAATCCAGAGCCTTGCTTATCATCAAAATTGTCATCCATCCTCACAGGTGACAAGTGACTGGGCCATATCTAGGGAGAAGTGAGTGGGCCATCCATCCCCAAGTCACGTGGCAGGCCTGGTAGGGTGTGGGTTGTTGAGAGGCTAAGATGGCCAACAGAAATGGTGTGGTCAGTCATCTTGCTGACACAATGACGTCAGACACATAGCCGTCAGTCGGATCTTTGGTTTCATGAACTGTCACCCCCTTAAAGCAAAGAGGAGAAAGGAAGGGTGGCTGGGAAAGTAGAGGCCTGGAGATGACACAATCCAGAGTGAGCTAATGAGACTGAGGGTCGCTTGTACAGAATTTTTCCATGCAGACCTGCTGGGTTGGGTGAAAGCGTTCAACTCAGACAAACACAAAAACCCACCCCATTGCTCTGCCGTCGAGTGGAGGCTCACTCCTGGCAGCCCTGAGAGGACAAGGGAGAACTGCCCTGTGGAGTTCCGACACTGGAACTTTTGACGGGAGTAGAACTCCCGGTGTTTCTCCTGAGGAGCGGCTGGTGGTTTCAATCTGCTGACCTTAAGGCCAGCCAATGCATAACCACTGCATCTGCCACCAGGGCTCCCATGTCACCTCAGACACAAGAACACTCTCATTAGAAACATTAACCTTGGAGAGAGCAGTCTTCATTCACGTGTCTCCTCATGGTCCTTGAGGCTGCAGCTTCACAGCCTTTCCTGGGGGCACTCCAGGGGACAGAGGGAGCGATTTCCCAGACTTCGTGCAAAATGGGCAAAAGTTCGTGGGAACCAAGGAAGTGCTGGGCAGAGGAACATTCCTTCCCTGTAGGTTTTATTCTTAGTAGTGACTTGCAAGTGGGCAGTTTGGGGTTGCTAGGAGCCCTGATGGCACAGGGAGCCACCTACAGGCAGAGAGAGGTGGCAGTCTGCTTCTGGAAAAACCACAGCCTTGGGGCTGAAGGGGACTGTTTTACTCTGCCCCGCAGGGTTGCCGTGAGTGGAAGTCAACTTGATGCCAACAAGTTTTATTGGTGTTGCTTTTCTCTCCATCCCCTACCTTCCATGTCTTCCTGTTAGCATATTTATCGGTTAAAATAATAGGCATGGACTGGGAGAAAGTTGACACTGTCTACTCTCCCAAAGAGTTACAGCCTCAGAAACCCAGAGGGACGGTTCTACTCTGTCCTGTAGGGTAGCTGGAGTCAAATCATCTAGATGGCAGTGAGTTTTTGTTTTTTTGTGTAATGAGGATGTGGCAGTTACTTGATCTGTCAAGTTGCAAAGGGGTGGAGTCTAGCCAGTCAATAGTACCTCTGTGTGGCCTGCTAAGAATTCTGAGAACTCCTTTCTGCCTCTCTGGAAGCCAGACACACTCTCTGCTTCCTCTCCCTGTGAGATATTCCTATTAAAAAGCTACATGGAGCTACACTGATGGAGCCAGACCCCTAGAGCTAGAGGAGCCACGTGGAGACCCATGCCAGTGCAGAAATGCTTCTACCGCCACTGGATCCGCAAGACTTTCCACCCACTGGCCTGTGATCTTCCTGCATTCTTTGTTATTGCATGTACTGCCTAAGTCTGAAGTGAAATTCACAGACTGGTATCAGACATATGGGCTAATATCGGACTTATGGACTTGATCTGAACTGGGCTGGAATGTTTTCTTAATATACAATTACTCTTCATATAAAGCTAGCTCTTTCTTATACACATAGGAGTGTCTATGAATTTGTTTTTCTAGTCCACCCAGACTAACACAGAAAGTAAGATGCCTTTACAGAACTTCTATGATTTTAGGAAACAGAAATAATCAGAAAGTAAGCAGTGAATGTTAAATAATCTCACAAGGACCAGGCATACGGCCAGCCCCATCATCATCCCTGACCAGATACAGGCATCTCCCTACTTTTTGAAAGAATGCTGAAGAAAAATGTGTGCATAAGTAAGTGTGGTGAAGAAGGCTGATGGTGCCTGGCTATTGAGAGATATGGCATCTGGGGTCTTAAAGGCTTGGAGGTAAATAAGCAGCCATCTATCCCAGAAGCAACAACACCCACATGGAAGAAGTGCACCAGTATGTGTGATCACGAGTGGTTGAAGGGACCAGGTATCAAGCAAATTTTTTACTTCTTTAAGAAAACAAAAAGGTGGAGGAGTGGATAGTTGAACCAACAGAACTGGTAGCAGAGTTGAAAGGATATTGCGCCTCTTCATCTACTACTTATAAACGAATATTTGAGGCTAACATGAATTAATTTATACTCATTTCAAAACCTGACTGTATTTTCATTCATTTTCCCAGTAGTTCTTAAGCACATAATCTGTGACAAATATCTCTGGTTGGGCAATGGGTTAAACACAGGGCTTCTAACATCGCTTGGATGCTGGTTAACGCCACCAGCCACTCAGTGGGAGAATGATGAGGCAATCATTCTGTGGAGATTTGCAGCCTTGTACACCGCATGCAGCAGTTCTCAGTACCAGTGTTTCTATGCGTCAAAATTGAGTCAAAAGCCGTGGGTTTTACATGTCAGGCAATGGGTGGAGTGGGAGCAGGGGTTAGGTAAGTGATTTGGGATTGGACAAAAAAGAGACACTTGGGAGAATGGGAGGTGAAGCAGACAGAGGCACTACTGTGGAGAGTGAGAAACACTATTGGAGTCTTTGGAGAACCTCTGATTTCTAGGTCAGACAGTGTTGACTAAGAACTGCCTTCCAACGTTGCTGTTACTGAGCCATTGTTATTGATGTTTCTTGACCCCAGGCATCAGGAAATGAACGAGTCCCTGTGGAATCCATTTCTAGCCTTTGCTTTTGCAGATGGTCATTCTCCCAACCTGTGGTCCAGTCAACTTCTCGATTTATTTTCTTTCTAGAACACAATGAGTGGAGTCCTTGTCAAACATTAGATAATTATAACTCAAGTCCTTCATTTAAAGCCCAAAGTCAGGCTTATAAAACACACAATGGAAATCCTTACATTTGAGGGACTGAGCATACCATTGTGAGAAACAAGGATACTGTGCACAGAACACAGAATGAGCTCACAGACATCGTCAGCATGTAGTTCCTGGGTGGTACAGATATTTAATGCACTCAGCTGCTAACCCAAAGGCAAGAGGTTTGAATCCACCCGGAGACACTTGGAAAGAAATCCCTGCAAATGTCCTTGCGACATATAAGCCAGTGAAGCCTTTATGGAGTACAAGTCTTCTGTGACACAAATGGGTTCCCATGGGTTGGAATGGATTCAATGACATCTGGTGGATAATTAGTGTGGGAACCAGGAGAGGGCAGTAGACTAAGGGTCAGTAAGACTTAGACTCTAATCTTAAACTTGTCTACCAATCTTGGGAAATTTACTAGTCTCTGCTCTCATGTTTTAAGTGGTAAGAGAGCTGTATAAGGCAGGCTCTGGGTTTATAACTCTGATGAGGCTCCAAAAAGTTCATAAAAGAATGGAAGGTTATGGAATTTGTCCACAAACTTTTTTCAAGAACACCTCCTGCCCCCATGTATTTCCTTTCCTAGGAATTGTTCTAGATGATTCTAGTTGCCTTGAGAGACATGTCCTGCTAAAAGGGAGGGTGTTTTCACAGGAATCACAGGCATGGCGGCAGAAGATGAGGTCCCAGTTTGGGAGGGTTCAAAGATCAACCAACAGTCTGGACTTAATTCTTGCAAGATAAAGAACCTAAGGAACCTCTGAAGTGTTTTTTTTCTTCTTCTTCTTTTTTTTTACACTTTATTAGGGGCTCATACAACTCTTATCACAACCATACATATATATACATCAATTGTATAAAGCACATCTGTACATTCTTTGCCCTAATCAATTTCAAAGCATTTGCTCTCCACTTAAGCCATTTGCATCAGGTCCTCTTCGCCCCCCCCCCGCCGCTCCCCCTTCCCTCTTGAGTCCTTGCTAATTGATAGATTGTTATTTTGTCATATCTTGCCTTATCCAGACTCTCCCTACCCCTGCTTCCCTGCCGTCCGTCTCCCAGGGAGGAGGTTACATGTGGATCCTTGTAATGGGTTCCCCCTTTCCAACCCACTCACCCTCTACTCTCTCAGTATCGCCCCTCACACTCCTGGTCCTGAAGGTATCATCCACCCTGGATTCCCTGTACCTCCAGCTCCCATATGCACCAGTGTACAACTTCTACCCTATCCAGTTTTGCAAGGTAGAATTCGGATCATGGTAGTTTGGAGGAGGAAGCATCCAGGATCTGGGGGAAAGCTGTGTTCTTCATCGGTACTATATCGCACCCTGACTGACCCATCTCCTCTCCTAAACCCCTCTGTGAGGGGATCTCCAGTGGCCGACAAATGGGCCTTGGTTCTCCACTCTGCACTTCCCCCTTCATTCACTATGGTATATAAATATACCATATACACACACACACATACATACACATACAGATATATACATACACACATATTTTTTTGCATGATGTCTTATACCTGGTCCCTTTAGCACCTCGTGATCACACAGGCTGGTGTCCATGTGGGCTTTGTTGCTTCTGAGCTAGATGGCCGCTTGTTCACCTTCAAGCCTATAAGACCCCAGACACTATCTCTTTTGATAGCTGGCACCATCAGCTTTCTTCGTCACATTTGCTTATGTACCCGTTTGTCTTCAGCGATCATATCATGGAGGTGTGCAGCCAATGATATGATTTTTTGTTCTTTGATGTCTGATAACTGATCCCTTCGGGACCTCGTGATCACACAGTCTGGTGTGTTCTTCCATGTGGGCTTTGTTGCTTCTGAGCTAGATGGTTGCTTGTTTATCTTCAAGCCTTTAAGACCCCAGACATTATCTCTTTTTATAGCCAGGCACCATCAGCTTTCTTCACCACGTTTACCTGTTCACCCACTTTGGCTTCAGCAGTTGTGTTGGGAGGGTGAGCATCATAGAGTGCCAATTTAATAAAAGAAAGTATTCATGCATTGAGGGAGTGCTTGACTAGAGACCCAAGGTCCTTCTGCCACCTTAATACCAAACCTATAAATATAGACACATAGATCCATTTCCCCATCCTTATATATGTATTTGCATGTACATGTCTTTGTCTAGACCTCTATAAATGCCCTTTGACTCCTAGCTCTTTCCTCCATCTCCCTTGACCTTCCTCCTGCCCCACTACCATGCTCCGTCCCCACCTGGGTTACAGCCATATCTCTTCTTTATGTAACCTTACCCTTGATCATACCCTACCAGGACTGCCACTCCCCCCTCACTACCATTTTTGGTCCCATGTTGTTCCCTTGTCCCTGTGTTTGTTAACACCACTTCCTTACACACACCCCACCTCCCCCTATCCCAAGTCCCCCCGGAACTGTCGGTCCCGTTGTTTTCCTCCAGATAGTTCATCCAGCCTGTCTTATTTAGACAGACCTGTGGAGATAATAACATGCACAAAAACAAAAAAAAATGCACAAAAACAAGGCAGGGGAAAACAAAGCAACAGTATACAACCAGACAACAAAACCACAACAACAAACCACTGACAAAGAACAAAACAAACACATCAAGAAAGAAGAGTTTGTAGTTAGTTCAAGGATCGTTTGTTGGCCCTTAGGAGTGTTTTTCAGTCCAGTCTGTTGGGGCACCATGCCCTGGCCCCAAAGTCCACTTTCAGCATTCTCTGGGGACCTTGACACTCCATTCCCTTGCTGTTCCACTGCACTCCACCACACTTTGCCTCGGTGTGGTGGGATCAGGTCAGGTGTAATTTTCACACTGTGTCTCTGGTGCTGTCCCCTGTATCACTGTTGGTAACTTAAAGAAAATAAGCATCAAATAGACCCCCACCCTCCTCCCCTGTGACACAGGCTGGACCTGCTCTGGTTTCCAAATTTTTCTGTATTTTTGGTTTGTATTGTTTTGTTCAGGTTTGTTTGTTCATATTCGAGTGTATCTCAGAGGCCTACTGTCATTGGAGGTCACCCTCTTGAAGCTATGTTACATACTTTTCCATTTCTTAGTATGTGAAACCCAATGTTGGTGAACCTACGTGGACAACAAGTAGAATAAGAGGTTTAGAGGGAGGGGGCGCAGTGGTAGTAGTGGGGTAAAAGGGAGACCATGTCAAGGAGTCCATGTAGAAAAAGAATGCTTGGAAATGGATTGTGGTTAGCAATTGTACACTACTACTTGACATGATTGAATTAGGGATGATATGATGCATTAAATCCCAATCAGTAATTAAAAAAAGAAACTTTATGGAAATAGCTGCTAATTCGCAAAAGCGGAATCCAGACCACGTACTTCTTTCTTTGGCTACTTACTTTGCTCTTATATGGGAAAGCTCAGAAAACCAAAAATCTCGCTAATTTTTACAAATGAAAACTGTAAAAGAGACAGCAACGATGTTCGGTGGTTCAAGAAAATGGAATACACATCAAAAGTACATTGGGAGCGATGTTGGCGATTTTAGGCAATGTAGAACAACAATTTGAGATTGCTATTTACCCATAAAAATTCATTTTGCATTAAAGACAAGAAGCATCCGAGCATCTGCTCTTGCTGCTGTGGATTTGCGGCATTCTTTCCCTTGCCCACAGCAGCTGGCGGCAAACCCCATTAGCAGTCTCCCCTCCCCTGCCCTTTTGTAACCTCCCACTATCACTGCTGCTTTAGGTGGCGTGAGCAGAGGGCGGAGGGCTTGCTTTGTAAATACTTTCAGGTGGTGATAATCCTCATGACTGGGTTTGCTCATGACAACTTGTCTTCTTCCATTTGGTGAGCATTCACAGCCCAGAAGCCTATCTTGCTGGCATTCTCTGAAAAAGCCCCGGGCTGACATCGTTTTCCACAGCTCTCCTAATCTGCCTGGCTCTCCCTCTCTGTGGTCCTCATTTCCCCATGTGGTCCCCTCTTTTCCCTGACATTTAAGGAGGCAGAAGGCAGACACCGCCCACCCACCTGTTACTGTGCTGCCTGTGGCAGCTGGTATGTTGCTGTGATGATGGAAACTATGCCTCCGGTCTTTCACATACCAGCAGGATCACCCATGGTGGACAGGTTTCAGTCGAGCTTCCAGACACAGAGAGACTAGGAAGCAAGGACTGATGATCTACTCCTGAAAATCAGCCTGCGAACAACTTCTGGAGGACAGCAGAGTGCTGTCCAATATAGGAAGATGAACCTCCTGGGTGAGCAGACACTCCAATACCAGCGGTCACAACAAGCACATCAACCATCAAGAAGGTAGTGCAGGCCTGGGCAGCGTTTCATTCTATTTCATGTGGGCTCTCCATGTCATTCAGCTTGGCGACAACAAACAACAGCAGAAGGGAATCGAGAGTCAACGATTCTCCCATCCACAACATGGGGGGGGGGGTCTTCATTATGCATTTGAAGCAACATTGTGAATCAGGTGGAATTTGTGTTTGGCTCCCTGTCGCCTTCCTGATTCAGTCCTGTCTCCTATCTCGCTGTCATCTATCAGACCACCCCTTGCCTCTGAGTTGGCTAAAAGTCAAGGGACTCCTTGATTCAGATGGAGGCTAGACCCCAAGAGGATGGAATCTGAACATCCAGGAGCCATAACTATGAAACACTGTACTTCAGTGGACCAATCAGGAAGGCCTCTATGGAAAAGCAGGAACTCTGACTCCCTCCAGGTTTGTGATACGTGGCCCCAATAAGCCAATGCTTTCATGGTGAGTTCATTGCCTGTCCCTGTAATGTTAGAAGCGGTGTCACTAGTGTATCAGACGGTATTACCCACAGTCGACAGGCTTCAGCAGAATTTCCAATCAATGAAAACCTTGTGGGTCATAGCCAATCATTCTCCAATGTGCTTGGATTGGGAAGGTGATCAGAAGGGTGAATTGCTAAAGGATGACTTCATTTCTGGTGAAACAGAGGGTGAGGAAGGCCTGTGTGTGGGATAGATGGGCTCAGTACCCTCCGTAGTGAAATCAGCCAGGCCAGCAAGCCCGTAGGTGAGCATGTGCCGCTTGACCTTTCTTGCACATGAGGGGCCATAAGATGGAGTTGATTTTATGCCAGTGAGCCACAGATAACAGCAAGCAGATATCTCTCCTGCCTCTATAGACAGAGGGAAACAAGCCCTTTCCTTTTGGCATCCAATTCTCAAAACCACCCCAAGGATGTCTCTGAATGCCTTTTGCATAGGCCCCGGAATGAATGCTTCTCCATCTCCCCCTGTCCTGGTCTGCCCCCTGTGCCCATGTTTGGGCCTGGTTCTTTTTGCAGCACCCTGAGACCTTTCCTGCTCAACAGTGAGAGCTCTACTGGCTAGTCACAGTTCAGCTTCCCCGGAGCCTGTTCTCTTTCGCTACCCAGAGCATCAGATGGAAATAAGTTATATTTAGCTCCTGTCTGCTTTTCCCAAGGCTGGTTTTAAACTGATTATTGAAATCCATAGTTCCACTCCCCACTACAGAATACCACGGAGTTCTATGGTATTCAACACCACAGATACCCGGTGTTCCGATGCATCTGCCAAAGAACCCCAGTTGCTGAAATGACCAAATGCAGAAAAAACCAGAAGCCTTGCCTTTTGTCAAAACTGAGCCTCTTCCTCTCCACACACACTGGTTCACACCCACCCACAAAGGTCCTTCCCTCCCTGAGCCCTGCACCCTCATGACTGACAAGCTCAGCAAAAGCCCTCAACGATGGGGTCTGACTTAAAAAAAAATCCCTGTGTTTAGCTTTTTCTTTCACAATGTTTTCAAACTGTCTGTGTGAGCTGAATTCACTCTTTCAAGCTGTCAGACTCAGCGGGTTCCATAAAACTGCTCACAAATATGATGCTATCTGGTAGGGGGTGGGCCTCGGAACTTTCCAGGGGCCAGACGCAGCAGGATCAGACTCTCTGAGCATCCGAATGAAAGCTTCTCAAAACCTGGATGAATGAGGTGCCAAATAAATGTGCGTTAGAGGCTGCAATGGAGTCACCGGGTGACACAGTTACACAACTGACTAGCAACCAGAGTCGGCCTCACAGTGCCTTGTAAGAAAGACCTTGTGATAGACTTCGGAAAAGTCACAACTCTGGAAGACACTATGGAGTGGAGTTCTTCTCTGCACACCTGGGGACCCCGTGAGGTGGGGGTGAAACCATGGCAGCTGGTTGGTTTTATTTTGGGGTGGTGGGGGGTGTTGGTTGCTGTTGATCAGTTTCCACTCATGGTGATTCTAAGTATGTGGAGTCTAGCTGCCCCATGGGGTTCTCAAGGCTGAGACCTCTTGGAAGTAGATCAACAAGACTTACTCTCAGGGGTCCTTTGGGTGGATTTGAACCACCAACCTGTTGGTGAATAGTCCATCGTTTAACCATTTACACCACCTAGGTCTTTTCGTTTGGGTGGTGGTGATTGTGATGCAGTGCTTCAGGTCAGCTTTGACTCATATCAATCTTATGGACAACAGAACAAAACACGGCCCAGTCTTGCACCAACCTCACCATAATTCTGACATCTGAACCAATGATTACAACCACCATCTCCACCCATCTTGTGTGTCTTTCTCTTTTCTGCTGACCCTGTATTTGATCAATCACGATGTCCTTTCTGAAGGACTGGGCTCTCCTGGGTTTGCTTAGAATCTGTGAATTATGCCCCGAGTTCCTAAAGGAGGAGAGTATCGTTTAATCCTCAGAAAAGTTTTGTCTATGAGGGAAAAAAAGCAAGGAGAATTATTATCTAGGTACAAAGCCACTCTTTAACCCATCCTTAGCAGTGAGTGAAAGTTCATCCTAAGCAGTGAGTGAAAGGTCATATTCAGGAAAAGGCTAATTAGTGAAATTGGCCATCTTTGCTAATCAGATCCATCAGATAATAGCTGTACTAGCAACAGGGAAAATGTTGTTCCTTACAGAAGGGTTTCAGGGAGGAGATGAGCCAGTAAGGGTGCAATGAAGCAACGATGAAAAATATAACTTTCTTCTAGTTTCTAAATGCTTCCTCCTCCCAGCCCACCCCATGCTATCATGATCCAAATTCTACCTTGCAAGTCTGGCTAGACCAGAGGATGTACACTGGTACAGATAGGAACTGGAAACACAGAATCCAGGGCGGATGATACCTTCAGGACCAGTGGTGTGAGGGGTGATACTGGGAGGGTAGAGGGAGGGAGGGTTGGAAAGGGGGGACCAGTTATAAGGATCTACATGTGACCTCCTCCCTGTGGGATGGACAACAGAAAAGTGGGTGAAGGGATATGTCGGACAGGGCAAGATATGGCAAAATAATAATCTGTAAATTATCAAGGATTCATGAGGGAGCAGGGAGTGGGAAGGGAGGGGAAAAATGAGGACCTGATGCCAGGGGCTTAAGTGGAGAGCAAATGTTTTGAGAATGATGAGGGCAATGAATGTACAAATGTGCTTTACGCAATTGATATATGTATGGATTGTGATAAGAGTTGTATGAGCCCCTAATAAATGATTAAAAATTTTTAAAAAACTGTTGTTCTAGGGTAAGTAGTAAAAAGGGCTAATGATAGTGTTAATCTTGTGATGTCTGCAAAATATTGCCAGTGCTCCCTCTGAGCTGCAATTTTAACTACAGGAATCAGGCGACCACAAATTACCATTGCCATGGCAACTATAATTCAGTCAATTCTGCCAGGTTTGTAATAGATGAAGACATGCTTCCATACAAGGGAGCTTCACAGTGTGAAAAGCTGGAATGAAAAGATAACGGACTTTCCCCACAAATGTTGTGAAGTCTCCTTGTACTACGTTTGCTGGGAGAAGTGCAGTTATAGTGTGTGTGTACACAAGCAGTGGACCTTCCACACAAACCAAGCCAAGCCCACTGCCCACGCATAACGACTCAACAGGACAGAGGACAACTGTCTCTTTGGGTGTCTGAAACTTTCAATTATTACAGGAGCCAATAGCCTCAGCTTTCTATCTTCCTCCCACACAGCGACTGGCAGATTCAAACTGCCAGCCTTGGGGTTTATAGCTCAGTGTGGAACCCACTATTCTACCAGCACTCCTTAAGTAGTGGACAATTGTATTTTATACTCTTTTCTTTAGAAATGTGGTCATGAGAGACTAACAAAAGTCCTTCTGAACCACTGCAAATGCACATTTTTATACAGAGTATTTTGGATTGAATTATATCTCCAAAATATATGCGTGACACGCATGATGTCTCCCCCCCGAGATTGGTCTCTCCTGCTAACATGCCCAAAGTAGATGAGACAAGGTCTCACCAGCCTCGTATCCAAGGGGCAGGAAGGCTATACTTCTTCCAGGACAGATCTGTTTGTTCTTCTGCCCACCCACAGTCCTTTGAATGTTCTTAAACAACACTGTAATTCGAATGCTTCGAAATAAAACCAGATGGGAAACTGGAGCTGCCTCCCTCTGTAGATGTAGAGACTCCAGAGTCTGAAATAGGGAAACGATCTAGTCTGTGGGTCCCATCCCATAAGAATGGTGGATGTCAGAAGCAGATGGTATAACCCCAGGCCAGGCTATGTAACAAGTACCCACAGGAATGAGTAGCACCAGATACTTTGATCAGGACCAGAAATCCCCTCAGCTGAATTCTTCTTTACTCTGTCCCCTGTTCAGCACGACCACAAATGAGTAGACAACACAGAGCAGTTAGCTTGTTGCTTGAAAGGGGAGATTAACTGATCTCCAATGTGGTGGAAAGGAACCTTGGTGGGTAGCATTAGTTCCGCTGCGGACTGCAAGGGCGGCAGTTTGGACCCATCAGCCACTCCATGGGAGAAAGAAGAGGCTTTCTACTACCATCAAGAACTAGAGTCTCAGAAACCCACACAGGCAGTGCTCCCCTGTCCCATCGGGCTTCAATGAGTCAGAATTGACCATCAAGTCGATGGAAGAGAAGGGCTTTGTTTTGTTGGGGAATGTGGTGGCAAACAATTCACCCACTCTGTATCAGAGCAAATAGAATGCCTGCACAGAGCTCCCATGAAGGAGGAAGAGGAAAATTATGATCTGTGTGGCAGCTACAAGTTGCTCACGGCCATTCGCTGTGGGCTTCCAAGGCTACAAATCTTTACAGTGGCAGAAAGCCTCAGCTTTCACCCATGAAGCCATTAGGGGACTCAAACTGCTGACCTTTCAGTTAGCAGCCCAACACTTAGCCCACCGCGCCACCAGTGCAGCTCCAAATCGTGTATCAGAAAGGAACATGGCATGCAAAGAATGTGGATTCTCCCCCTAGGAAAATGAAGCTTAAGGGGCAGTAGTGGATTCTTCACGATGGCTCTCACAGTGTATATACTCACAACGTCATAAGGGCCTTATGTTGTAAAGACCAGGTTCGAAAGCAGTGTGCATGAGATGGGAAGGGGCCACGGCACGTCTGAGAAGAAACAAATCAAAGAGTAGAGCGTCAGGCTTGAGGAACGGATGCAGGCACTGACAGGCTAACACATTGGAGAGACACTGCTCAAACCCAGTCGGCTTACCAATAGCCAAGTGTGTTTGTGTGAGCACAGGGTATGTGGAGGGCAGATGAGGAAATTAGAGACAGAGAGAATCTTCAAGTTAGGAAGACATGCACATGTCACAAGGGGAGGAGAATAATTGGTCTCTGAGTAGAAAAAAAAAACAACTGGAACAGAAGATATATTTTTAAATATAAGAAAATTTCCCAGAAATGGGGGGAAAAATAGACCAAAGCTCTTCCAGGAAATTTAACAAAGAATGTTCAAAACCCAGACATATTTTAATTAAATTATCACACCTCAAAGATAAAGAAAGCATTCTTCAGATCTTCAGATGTGAAAGCAGAAAATGAAAAACCTTCTATAGAGGGTGGTGGGAATCAAGCTGGGGTCAGACCTCTTCATTCCTCTGCTAGATAGTCTCAGAGACCCCCAGGGCTCCTTCTCCCCGATCTCTCAGGATCTCCACGAGTTAGCAGCGACGGTGAGGGTGGTTTGGGTTTACCTGAACTTGGAGAATGAAAGTGGCCCAAGGAGGTTATATTCCATCGGGATATTGTTAAAATACAAAGACAGTGAGGGGATATGTATAGACCTGAGAGAACAAAGTAACTATGAGATGATCTTTTTAAAGTAAATAATCGATGCTAATGGTTCTATCAATTAAGCATAACTCAGAAATAACTCAGTTATGGCAACATGAAGTATGGGAACTGATCCCCCAAATTGAACCGAACTCACTCACTTCAAAACCAAACCAAACTGTGAGCTGATGAGGGCAGGGTAGAACTGCCCCTGTGGGTTCCTGAAACTTTTTAAATCTGTAGAGTCAGGGTAGAGTGGTCAGGGGTTTCACTGGTGGGTTCAAGTACCTGACATCGTGGTCAGAAGCTCAACAGGTAACCCATGCTGCCACTAGCACTAGCACCTTGGGGGGACCAATAAGCCTGTTTCAATGTAGAACTAATGCAGAGCAACTATAGGAATTAATGTCACAGGGAGAATAGGAATGCTACCCATTAGACATAATAATAATTACACAATGGAAGAATTTGGAAGCTGGAGGGCCAGGGATGGAAGGCAATGGGAGAGGACGTGTGTCTTCATCTTTCTCAGCAGGAGTAAATCAGCATCACCTGACACTATAACATGAAGCTTAAAATATAGACATGATTATTTCAAACTCGGTATTTTCTTTGTATTAACCTTAAAATTGTCAGATAGGCCATAAACCTATTACAATATACTCACTGCCATCAAATGATTCGGACTCATAATGACCCTACAGGGCACAGTAGAACTGCCCCTTTGGGGTTTCTGAGACTTGGCATCTTTACAGGAGCAGACAGCCTCATCTTTCTCCTGTGGAATGGCTGGTGGTTTTGAACTGCTGACCTGGTGGTTAGACGCTCAGTGCATAGCCTCTACGCCACTGGGGTCCCTTCATTACAGCATGGCAGGTTTTATCTGAATTTTAACAGTTCTTCTTTTATGTGGATCACAATGAAAATGTATGTGTTTTACTAAAAATTAACTAGAGTGCAATCTCATTATAAAAATCTCTGTGCCTATATGTTTTAGTGGGTACCTCTGATGCCATTCATTTAATACTAATAACACTTGTTTCGAGGTATGGGCACATTCTTTTTTTAAAATAAATCATTTTATTGGGGCTCATACAACTCTTCTCACAATCCATACATACATCAATTGAGCAAAGCACCCCTATACATTCATTGCCCTCGTCATTCTCAAAATTCGCCTTCCACTTGGGTTCCTGGAATCAGCTCATTTTCTTTTTTACCCTCCCCCTCCCTCCCGCACCTCCCTTCCCTGTGAACCCTCAATAGTTTACAAATTATTATTATATCTTATCTTACACTGCCCGGCGTCTCCATGCACCCACCTTCCCACTGCCCATCCCCCAGTGAGGAGGCTACACGCAGATCCCCGAGATCGGTTCTCCCTTTCTACACCCCCTTCCCTCCCCATGTCTCCACTCTCACCGCCATTCCCGAGGGGTTCATCCATTCTAGATTCCATGTTTTTCCAGATCCCCACTGCACCGCTATGCATCCGCTGGTCTAACCAGGTCCACAAGGTAGAAATGGGATCATGATAATTGGTGGGTGGAAGTGTTCAAGAACTAGGAGAAGGTTTTGAGTTTCATTGGGTATGGGCACATTCTAACTTCAATCTTTGTATCACTGTATGACAAGTATTTATAATTAACATATATGATAATATATGGTCTGATTATAAAACAAGTAATTTTTAAAAAGCAAACACCAAATATTTTAAAGCAAATACTTGAATTGGATAAAATATTGGAAATTATTATATTGGGCTTGGTACTTTTACATATTTTTAATTAAAAATATTCATTAGTCAAGAGCTGGTAGAAAATGAGGACAAGGAGTATTATCCCATGTGTTGATGGCATTCCCACCTGCACAGCTTCTCTGTAGGGGGATGAGTGCCAATGGGATCTCCTCCCACAGGGCTACTCAATGGCACAGCATTCTCTTCCACAATCATCTCAATGAGCACTTATAGACGCTTCAGGCTATAAGTGAGCACCTTCAGCAGGATGGCTTAGAGTCCACCCTTTCCTCCTCTAAAGTGTAAAGCAGAATTGGACACCCATTGAAAACAATTGCTCTTTTAGCGGGTTTTTATTCATACACCACGACAATCACTCCTTTAAAGTGTATCATCCAGTGGTTTGGGGTGTATTCACAAACATGTGCAACCACCCTACTCCCAGAGTATATTCATCATTCCAACGAGAAATCTCATACCTATTAGCAATCACACCCCTCCTCCCTGTCCCCCAACTCCTGACAACTATTATTCCACCTCCCATCCCTACATACATCCTGCATGTTTCCTATCAATGGGATTAGGTAATACTTGGTCTCTGTGGCTGGCTTTTTTCACAGAACATAACGTTGTCAAGGTTCATTGATGCCTCAGCAGGTAGCAAAACTTTATTTTTTTGGTGATGAAATAATATTCCATGGTATGAGTAGATTCTATTTTTAAAAATAATTTTATTGGGGACCCCTACAACTTTTATCATAATCTATCCATCCATCCATCCATCCATCCATCCATCCATCCATCCATCCATCCATCCTTCCATTGTATCGGGCACATTTATACATTTATTGCCATCATGATTCTTAAAACGTTTGCTTTCTACTTGAACTCTTGGTATGAGCTCCTCTTTTGACTAGATTTTTTTTAATCTACTCCTCCCTTGATGGAATTTAGGTTAGTTCCTCCTTTTGTCCATTGTAAATAAAGCTGCTATCAACATTCATGTGCACCTGTGTCCCATTCTCTTGGATCTACAGTAGGAGTGGCATTGCTAATTGAATGGGAGCTGTTTGTTTAGGGCCTCCGACAATTAAACTGTTGTCTTCTTTGTTTCCAGGCAGAAATGGTGCACAGCGCCTTCCAGGCCCAGCGGGCTTTCCTTCTGATGGCTTCGCAGCACCAACAGCCTCAAGAGGTAAGTAGCAAGGCTGCCCCAGGAAGGAGCAGTATAACATAGAAACAAGGAAACAACAGAACTGTGTCTTCTGATCCAGGCTGTCTCCTCAATTGAGACTTAAAGGGCACATGTTGGTCCCATCTTCAGTTTTCATTATGACTTGTAGCAAGTCTTCTGTCTTTACAGTCTTCATAGGTAAGTGACTTCCAAATGCAGTCCAGTTGCTGAACTCAGGAAGTAATAATACCCTCATACTACTAACACGGTCCGTATGGCCAGCTTCCTACTGTAGCACTTGAGAGTACTAGTTTAGTAGTTGTTGGTAGGTGCCGTCGAGTGGTAGTAACTCACTCCAGTTTCATGTCATCCTTATGATCACTGCCATGTTTGAGTCCATCACTCTGACAAGTGTGCCAGCCCATCTCACTTAGAGTTTCCTTTGCCCCCACTGGCCCCTTCATCACCAAACATGGTGCTCTCCTGTAGTGATTCATCCTTCTTATTGATGTGTCCAAAGTGAGAGAATTGGATTGTGTTCTGTTGGGACCCATAAGGTTTCAAAGTCTGTCTTAGTCTGGAAGCTCTTCTGGGAACCGTCCAGCATGGTATCTGAAATATCAGTAGCAACATCAAGTGGCTACATCAGTGTTGCCCAGAATTACATATCACCTTGGCGCTTAAATGCAGTGCCTCACTGAGGAGATTGGAGCCCACCCTTAGACTGCTTTTCCCACAAGCTCCTCCATGATGATGCTTGTGCATCATTTTCAAAACGCAAATGTCAGAGACACTCTTGGTGGGTCCATGTGTACTGGGACATGAAGGCAGATGAACTTTCCTTAGATTCAAGATACTTGGAGCTATTAGAACGCTTGATATCCAGAGCAGTGATGGTGGTGGTTGTGGCACTCACTGGACTCTAACTCCTAGTGAACCTGTGTGACCAAGTCAAATTGCCTCCATTGGGGTTTCTTGGCTGCCAGGTCTTTCACCCGTGGATATATCCAATGGATTAAAACCTTCAGCCTTTCAGTTAACAGCCTAACCATTTGTGCCACCAGGGAGCCATGCAATGATATTACAAAATAATCATTTTAACAACTTTTAACTTAACATTCCCTTTTAAAACCTGGAGTAAAGAAAATTAAAAGGATAATAGTTTTGGTTAAGAGCAAACTTGTGGTTGGGGAGCATCATGGTTTAACTTATGTCACCCCAAAAATGTGTCAACTTGGCTGGGTCATGCTTCTCTGTAGTTTGGCAGTTAGGTAATGATGCAATCATCCTCCATTACTTATCTGATGTGATCAGCCATTAGTAATGAGGGTACTTGAGTGGGATACAACATCGTTATTCAGTTCATGGCACTCATCTGATAAAAGAGGATTTTATTGATCTGACCCTGTGAGCCACAGAATTTTGGGGGGATGATTTTCAGCTGCAAGTCACCAGGACACTCTTCCTAATCTGTGTTGGTCTGGAAGTTCCACCGAAACCTCTTGTGTAACTTAGTAACTCACAGGCCTCTACTGCATGCCAGGTGCTGATTGCACATTGGCTGGGATAGAACTCAATGATTGGTGAGAATTCTACCACTGATTTCCTAGTGCTTTTTAAACTATAACCCCCCCCCCCCAAATAAACTCACTGCCATCCAGTTGATGCCAACTCATGGTGACTGTATAGGAGGGTAGAACTTCCCCCTATGAGTTTCTGAAACTAATTCTTTATGGGCGTAGAAAGTTCCATCTTTCTCCCATGGTGTGGCTGGTAATTTCAAACTGCTGACTTTGCAGTTAGCAGCCCAATGTGTAACCACCACACCACTAAGGTGTCTGTCTTCTAGTGTCTGGACTATGCATAGGGATTCTAAAAACTGTATTGGAGAGAAGAAGTTTCCATAATTTGTTTAAAGAATATTTATTATAGAAACAAGTTCTTTTATTTTGAAATAAAAATACTATGCATTTCTTAAGTAGCTCTATAAGTATAGCTTGTTAAAAAGAAAAATATTAGAAATTGTTCGTTTGACTAAATATTCTATATTTTAAGTTTGTTAAAAATTGCATAATTTAAAAAGATAAGCTGAATAGTCAGTAGAATATAACAGCTTAAATTTAGTAGCTCATTTTTGGAGTCCAAAACAAACTCCTAAAAGTAAAAAGAAAAACTTGAGCTAAGAATCCTGAGAAGTAGGAAGTTTGATTTTCAAGGAAAGATATTTAGCTCCATAAAGGGACAAGATGTTTCCAGAATCAGTGGCTCCCAGACATGCCTGGGAGTAAAATCACTTGAGAAACTTTAACAAATGCCAGTGCCTGAGTCTTGCCCCAGAGGTTCTGATTTAATTGGTCCAGGACATAGCCTTGCCTTGGTGCTTTTTGATAGGCTTTCATGGTGACTCTGTAGCCTTACTGTGGTGCAGGGTGCATTAGAAAGTGGAATACTGCAAATACAATTAAAATGTAACATTTTATCATTTGATCTCCATTTGGGTACATTTTAAATTTGCTCGGGTTTTTCATATTTCCTACTTTCTTTTTCATTTTGAGCTTTTTCTCTGTATTTATTGTTGGTATTAGTTTGTTTTTGTAAATATCCTGTATATGAAATCTAGGATAGGTAAATCTTTGGAGACAATAACTGGATTAATGGTGTCTTGGGGATATGACAGAGGAGTTTGGGGGAAAATGGGGAGCTAATGAATAAGAGAAAGAAAAAATATTCTAAAATTGATTGTGGTGATGATTGTAAAACTCAATATGATTGAGGTATTGAATTATTTGATATGTGAATTATATGCCAACAAAACTGATGTTTGATAGATAGATAAAATCAATGTGAATCTGAGGCAGTGAGAGTTCACAGGTAGACTTCTCACTTGGCATCTTGCCATGCAGGAGACTAGGGTTGGATTCCTACACAGTGCACCTTCTATCCAGCCACCTCTTCTATGTTAGTGGGAGGCTTGTGTGTTTCTGTGATGGGTACTAGGTTTCAGTGGAACTTCCAGGCTCAGCTGGACTAGGACAAGAAGCCTGGTGAGCTACTTGCGACAATCAGCCAATGAAAACTCTATAAATTATACAACCAATTTATCATTCCTTTTATTCTGTTGTTCGTGGGTCGCTGGGATTCAATGGCAGCTAACAACCAGAGATGAGTCTTACTTGCAGCCAGAGTCGCAACCTCCTCTCCAGATCGAATGTATGCACTTACCTCTGGTGAAATTAGCGCGTAGACCAGGCTGGTGGCTTCATAGAAATGTATATATTCTGTGTTTCAAGCATATATGCATTTTTCTCCCTGGATTTCTCAATCCCTGCCTTTTCCCCCTTTCCAAAAGAGCTACTGGAAACTAGAAAGCTGCAGCAGTGTTCTAGATGGTGCATTCTAGATGCAGCTTAACCTGTCTCTCCTGTAATTGAGGTAGAAGGTGATGTCCATGAATCATTGAGGGGCTCAAATGGAGAAATGAAGCAGGACTTCTCTGGCCACCCTCCACCTGTCTTCTTTGAGGACAGTTTGAGAGGGCTCTCCTGGACCAAGTCTTGCACATAAAAGACACCCACTAAATCTTGGAGAGAGGAGTCAATAGATGAACACATGGCATCCCAAATTGCAAGAATAACGTGGGGGCATGCAAGTGGCCTCTGTTCAGTTAAGAAATATGCTAAAATTGAAAAAAACACAAAATTTCCCCAACCTATTTAGCCAAAATTTTTGTGGGCTTTTTTTTTTTTGTAGATAGCCATTGACTCATGTGCAAAAAACTCCCTTAAGGGTATTTTTTTTTTGTTTTGCTAGTTTGCTCATACTGTTTACTAATTCTAAGCATTTTTCCTTGTCTGAAAA
This sequence comes from Tenrec ecaudatus, assembly GCF_050624435.1. Taxonomy (NCBI): domain Eukaryota; kingdom Metazoa; phylum Chordata; class Mammalia; order Afrosoricida; family Tenrecidae; genus Tenrec; species Tenrec ecaudatus. The sequence continues at coordinate 297,846,964 of NC_134530.1, read as the reverse complement.
GGTCCTTATTTCCACGTTATATTGAGGCCTCATTTGACTGGGTAAAGGATTCTTGGTTGTCAATTTTTTTTCAGTCTCATGAAAAAAATTGAATGAAAGATAATGTAAATTTTTGAAGCCCCCTCATTTTTAAGTACAGCGGATTTAATCACATGCAATTACATTATAATTGCAAAGAGTTTTACCAAACAACTAGGCACCATAGCCAGGTTGACAGAAGACAGGCCAGTAAGGGTACAGTGTAGCACCGATGAAACATACAGCTGGCCTCTGCTTCTTTAATGCTTCCTCCCCACCCCCCACTATTGTGACCCTAATTCTACCTTACAAATCTGCCTACACCAGAGCATGTACATGGGTACAGATATGAGCTGGAAACATGGTGAATATAGGACAGATAAACTCCTCATGACCAATATTGAGAATAGCCATACCAGGAGGGGAAAGGGAAGGTGGGGGGAGAAAGGGGTACCCAATCACAATGACCTACCTATAACCCCCTCCTGGGGGATAGACAACTTACAAGAGGGTGGGGGAGACATCGGACAGTGAAAGACATGAAAAAATAATAATTTGCAAATTATCAAGGGTTCATGAGGGAAGGAAGGAAGGAGGGGGAGGGAAGAGAAAATGTAGGAGCTGATACCAAGGGCTCAAGTAGAGAGAAAATGCTTTGAAAATGATAATGGCAACATATGTACAAGTGTACTTGACACAATGGATATATGTCTGGATTGTGATAAGTGTTGCATGAACCCCCAATAAAATGATTTTTTTTTAAATCACATACCTTCTACAGATAGCTAGAAAAAAATAGGGATCTCAATCCTAGGGATTGGAATCTTTGGCAACTACATGATCTCCGAAAAGGACCCCAAGCTCTAGAGGAGAACACAGCCAGGCCAGTGCCTGGATTTCAGCTTGCTGAGTGAGGCCCTGAAGAAGAGCTATCCCAGCTGAGCTCGCCCAGACTTTCAGCCTATAAAACTTCCGGGTCCTAAAGGGATGTGGTCTTAAGCCACTAAATTCATGGCAATTTGTCATACAGCAGTAGTGTTCCCTTGATTCTTTTCTCCCTGTCAGGCTCTAAAATAATTGATTGGTTGTTTTGTTGTTTGTTTGGGTTTTTTTTTTTTTTTCCATGGGCCACAATGAAAACACAAGCAGACTAAGAGGTTAGTTCACAGTCCTTATGGACACTAATGACATCCAGCTTTAAATTTCCTTTTTTTGTTGGGAATCAGTCTCTAATATGTTGTGTTATTCTGGTTGTTGTTGTTAGCTGCCATCAAGTCAACTTTATCATGGTGATTCCATACCTGACAGGACACCCCTCTGGCCAATTGTGGATGAGACAATTGTGGTCCATAAGTTCTCAACAAGTACTTTTCAGTAGTAAATTACCAGGTATTTCTTCCTAGTCTGCCTTAGTCTACAAATTCTGCTAAGAATGTGTGAGGTGCGTGGGCCAGAAATTGAGCCTGGGCCTCTTGCACAAGAGGCAAGAGTTCTATGCTGAACACCCCACTATGACACATTCTCTAACAAAAAGATTCTCCAAATTTTTGAACTCTGACCCATAGGAAAGACTATGCCTATGTTTTCCATTACCCTGGTCCACCACTCTATGATATGAAGCTGCTGGATCCTTTGACATCGTATAAAGGGTCACTATGACTCAGGATCTACTTGGTGATAGAGAATTCCATTTGGGGAGGTTGTTTCACAAAGATACAACAATTATCCTTGCCATGCGTAGTCCACTGTTTTCTTTTCTCCATCCTATTGCTTAGTTCTGTTCTCTTTCCAGTGCTGACTGTGGACCACCGAAGGGATTTATTTCATTCTCGAGTGGTCCCATCTCTGGCCCATAGATCTCATTGACATATCTCAATGCTTATGACAGAACAAGAGAGAAAACATTTGTGGAATCGCTCATACTTGTCTTCTCTCATTTATAGAAATGATCTTTGGTTAAGAGAGTTGTCCAGTCCTTGCAGAAAGACCCTCTAGGACTTTCTTTTAGTAACCATCCATCAAACCCATCTTTATCCAGCTGATGGAAGGCTTTTGTCATGAACTTGTCCAAGCAGCCCTCAGCCTCTAAGTGTAGAATTCCCCAAAAGACCCTGACAAATTCAACTATTCGCTTACATTCACAGCAAGTGGGTATAGGAGAAAAATGTTATTTCTCATGTACAAACATGAAAAATAGAACGTGATGACCCATGATGGACCCAGCCAGGGAACCTCACCGTCCAAACACCTTGTTGTGCACATGACACACCACAGAAGGAGCCCTGGTGGCGCCATAGGTAAACCCAGCTGTTACCCCAAACATCTATAATTAGAATCTTCCTACAGGCCCTGAGAGAGCAAGGGCTGATGGGCTGCTCCCGTAAAGGTTACAGCAAATAAAACCCTCTGGGGACAGCTCTGTTGTCCCTCATGGGGTCCACATGTGTTGGAATCCACTCAACAGCCCCTAACAGCATCCACAACACGCATCCCAAAAGACGCACTGCTCAGTCCAAATAAAACTGCAGAAAGTATTTGGCTCAATTGGAAGAGGTGAAATGCTCCAATGGAATGACTGGCCTTGAAACATTTCCTGTATCATTTGGGAGAGATGTTGGTTCAGTTATCTAGAGCTGCGATGAAAGAAATGCCTTAAGTGAATGACTTTAACACAACAATTTAATCTCTCACCGTTTCTCAAAAAACTCACTGCCATCGAGTCAATTCTGACTTAGAGTGACTCACTGTTTCAGAGGCCAGAATTCAAGATTCTGGGGATGAGCTCTAAGGAAATGCTTTCTCTCTCGGCCAGTTCCAAGTTTACGCGGAAAGTCCTTGGCTCCTTTTGGCATCTATGGGTCTGAATTTCCCTGTAGGTTTCCATGTTTCTTCCATCAATCTTCCCCTGGGTCTTGGAGGGCCCCAGTGCAGGGGACCTGCGTCCAAAGGATGTGCTCTGTTCCAAGCTCTTTTTCTTTTTGTTACTGGGTCCCTCTACTCATTTGATTGATCCCTTTTCTATCTCAAAAGAGATGGACTCAAAATTCAACCTAATCCTGTAGGTCTCATCCTACCTCATTACCACAACTACATCGCATCCTGCCTCATTAACATAACCCATCCACTGCCCATCAAGTCAGTCCGGACTCACAGCCATTTTAAAAGACAATACTGGGTTTCCCAGGCAGCAAATGTTTACAGGGGTAAACAGTCTCAATTTCATCTTTATCCCATGGAGCAACAAGTGGGTTTAAACTGCATTCCTCATGGTTAGCCACTCACACTTAACCACAGGTGGGGAATTATAGCATGTAGGATAATTACATCAGATCACAAAATGGGGAAGAGTTACCTGGCATGGGGAATCATGGTCCAATCAAATTGACACATGTTTGGCAGGGGTAGGTGGGGCGACAATGAACCCTGGCGGCATAGTGTTTACATATTGTGCTGCTAAGTGCAAGGTCAGCAGTTCAAAACCACCAGCTGCTTCACCAGGGACAAAGAGGATGTTTTCTATTCCTGTTAAGGGCTACAATCTAGGAAACTCGCAGGGGAAATTTAACCTATAAAGTCACTATGAATGGGCATCGGCTTGGTGGTAGTGAGTTTGGTTGGTTGTAGGTGGGGCAGAGGAGAAGACACAATCCTATCTAAGGTAGATGTGAAGCATGATCTTCAGTGATCTCAACTCTGGGGAAGCCAGACTCAGGTCTGAACTGAAAATGTGGCTTCTTAGGCCAGTGCCTCTGGGCTGCATTGGCTAGTAGCCTAGTGGGCCCTGCCTGCATTGGCTCCAACCCCTAGGGAGACTATGACCAGAGAGGACCTTTGCCAGGAGGTACCCCACCTAGCCCACCTCGTCCAGCCCTAGTGAATTTTCAGGAACAGATGGGCAGCTCCATGGGAATGGAAAACCACAGCTGTTGCACCGTAAAAACTGCAAGCTTCCGTCTCCCCGCCTACACACACTTTCCATAATTTCTCCAGCATTGCTTGTGCTGTGAAGAGCTGACAATGAAATAGGCTGTGTGTGTGTGTGCGTGTGCGTGTGTGTGTGTGTGTGTGTGTGTTTGCATGGCATTCAGGTGTACTCCCCGGTCCACAGAGAGAAATTTAACTCTAAATTTCCCAACTCCCAGGAAGATTATTTATAATCATCCTAACCTCCCTCTCCTTTTCGGTTTTTATGCGAGCTTTCACTTTAAAAGGAAATAGTGCCTTCCTAAATCTAAAATAGATTCTCTTTTCTCTCTTTGTTAACATGAACTGAACACTTAGAGGGGTTGGAAGATTTGAGACTCCTTCTAGCCAATCCTCCACATCAGAGTACATATGCACTCCATAGCACTCCACAGTAGATGCTGACTCATAGCAACAACCCAGCTGTGAGTTCCGGAGACTGAAAATCTTTATGGGAGGAGAAAGCCTCATCTTTCTCCCAATAAGTGGCTGGCAGTTTCAAACTACTAACCTTGTGATTAGCTGCCCAGCTTGTAGCTTGTTACACCACCAGGGCTTCCCCACTCCATAGCAGAGTACATTCAAATGCATGGAATCAGTAATAAAATGTATTCATCTAAAACCCCAAACCAAACCCACTACCATGAGTTGATTCTATCACATAGAAACCCTTCCTGTATAGTCTATAAATCTTTATGGGAGCAGATAGCTTCATCTTTCTCTCATAGAGCAGATGATGGGTTTGAACCACCCACCTTGACCTTACAGTTAGCAGCCCAATTCTTACCCAACAGTGCTTCCAGAGATCCTAAATGTGTCAATAGTTTATCTTAAACTAAGCAAGGAAGTCTAGGGACAGTAACCTAGGTATGGAAGCGGTTGATGAATCCAAATTACTAGTGGGTATAACTAGATTTGGAATATTTTCCCTCTCTCTCCCTCCCCGCGACCATCTCCCTCATGAATCCTTAATGATTTATAAATTATTATTTTATCTTATATTACACTGCCCGGCGTCTCCCTTCACCCACTTTCCTGTTGCCCATCCCCCAGAGAGGAGGTTCTATGTAGATCCCTGAGATCCAGTCCTGCTTTCTACCCACCCTTCCCTCCCAGTATCGCCACTCTCACCATTGGTCCGGAGGGGTTCATCTGTCCTAGATTATCTGTGTTTCCAGATCCCAACTGTACTGCTGTGCATCCTCTGGTCTAACCAGGTTTGCAAGGTAGAATTGGGATCATGATAGTTGGGGGAGAAGAAGAGTTTAATAACTAGAGGAAGGTTGTGAGTTTCATTATTGCTACACTGAACCCTGAGTGACTCCTCTCCTCCCCACTGCCCCTCTGCAAGCAATGTCCAGTTGTCTACAGATGGGCATTGGGTCCCCATCATGCACTCCCCTCATTCATGATGATATGATTTCCCCCCCTGCATTTGTTGCTTGAAACCTGGTCCTCTCAGCCCTTCATGATCACACATGCTGGTGTGCTGTATCCATGTGGGCTTTGTTGCTTCTGGGCTAGATGACCGCTTGTTTACTTTCAAGCCTTTAAGTCCCCAGACGCTATATCTCTCGATACCTGGGCACTGTCAGCCTTCTTTGCCACACTTACTTATGCACACATTTGTCTTCAGTGTCTATGTGAGGAAGGTGATCACACAATGATGGTTTTTGTTCTTTGGTGTATGCTACCTGATCACTTCCACACCTCGTGTTCACGTAGGCTTGTGTGCTTTTTCTCTGTGGGCTTTGTTGATTCTGAGCTAGATGGCCGCTTGTTTGCCTTCAAGCCTTTAAGACCCCAGGCGCTACATCTTTTTGATAGCCGAACTCCATCAGCTTTCTTTACTACGTTTGCTTATGTACACGTCTGTCTTCAGCTATCATGTCGGGAAGGTGGGCATCATGGAATGACTGCTTAGCTGAGCAAGGTGCTCCTGTATTGAGGGAATGCAAGCGAGGAGACCCAATGTCCACTGACTAACCTGCTACCCTACTACTGAACATATAAATATATGCACATAGGTCTATTTCCCCCATAATCATACATATATTTACATATGTGCATGTCTGTATTTAGGCTTCTATGTATGCTCATTGCCTCCTACTCCTTTCCTCTATTTCCTTATGCTTTCCTCGTGTCCCACTACCATGTTCAGCCTTCATTCTGGTTTCAGTAATTCCTCTCAGTTACCTTGCCCTTGGTCACTCCCTACCAGTCCTCCCCTCCCCTCCCTCCAGTGGTTTTGAACCACTCGTTGTTCCCTTGTCCCTGAGTTGGCCAACACCTTCTCCTTTCCCCTACCCACCCCCCACACTCTCATGTGCCTCCAGGACCGTTGGTCCCGTTATTTTCTTCTCACATTATTTGTCCAGCCTAGCTTATCTAGATGGATCTGCAGATATAGTAATATGTACATAAAAATGCAAATGGCTTTGACAGCACCAAAGTGGCACAGAAGAACGTGGCATCGACGGCAGCAACACCGCAAAACTAACAAACAAAAAAGCCACTGACATACAAAATTTAAAAGAAGAGAATAAAAAAAAACAAAACAAGGACAGCAAAAAAGCCTTTAGTAGTTCGAGGTCTGTTTGTTGACCTTTAGGAGTGTTTTCTCGATGAGTCCGATGGGGTGCCACATCCTGACCCCAAAGTCCATCCTTTATACTCCCTCGGGACCTCCTTGCTCTGCTTCCCCCGCTGCTCCATTGCACACCCCCAGTGTTTTGCCTCAGTGTGATGGGATCAGCTCAGTCACACATCCCCTACTGTGTCTCAGGTGCTGTTCCATGTAGGGCCATGGATCAGTGCAGGATGTCGCATCTCACTGTGGGGCAGACTATATGGTCCTTTCTGTACATTGGGCCCTTTGAGCCGGGCTACCATCCTTTGAGCTTGGTGATCCCAGGTGTGCTCCGCTCTGTTCTTCCTCCTTCCTTTGCTTCAGCTTCCTTCTGGGTGTGGAGTGGGAGCTCAGTTCCTTTACCACACCAGACGATCTATTTTCATTTTCTGTGGTAATCTCTTCGATGGTGGGGGTTGAGCTAATTCTGGTTGGGGCTGGCGTATGGGCCAGTCTCTTGGTGTATTCCTCCCTGCTTTATGTTGCACTCCTGGTTTGGTATGTGATGGTGGGGTCCGTATGCATGTTCTGTAGGGACACAACCAATACTCTTCCCCGGGTGGGTTAGTGCCCTATTCCCCCCATGCCATCCACTTGGTTTCTCCCTACCCCGCTTCTCCCTCTACCTGCCGCACTTCTCCTTCTTTATGTTGGGCTCTCATGTACCTCCCTAGGTGTGTCCTGTCCTCCCTCCAACTATCTATGCTTCCACCTTTTTTATTGCAAGATAGGTGTTTATTATTCTATTCCCAGCATGCTGATTGCAGTTACCTCAGGGGACTCATGTTATATCTGTCCTTTTGAGTTTGGTTTACCTTGTTTAACATGATTCCTTCCTGCTCTTCCCATGAAACGTGTTTCATGTGATCATCCGTGCTTTTCGGTGCTGCATAGTACTCCATGGTGTGTATGTGGCAAAGTTTACTAATCCACTCATATATTGATTGAAACTTAGGCTGTTTCCAAGTCTTTGTGATTGTGAATTGTGCCGCAATAAACATTGGAGAGCATATGACTGGTCATATTTTATTTGCTGCTTCCACTGAGTATATGCCAGGTATAGGGATGGCTGAGTCATAAGGTAGATTAATTTCCATTTTCTTTAAGTATCGCCAGATTGCTTTCCACAGTGGCTGTACAAATGTACATGACCACCAGCAGTGGAGGAGGGCTCCTACTTCACCACAGCCCCTCCAACACTTGTTGCTCTCTGATTTCCTGATTTGGGCTAGCCTCAGGGGTGTTAGGTGGTATCTCATGGTTGTTTTGATTTGCATTTCTCTTACGGCTAATGACCTGGAACACTTTCTCATATGCTTATTGGCCATATGGGTCTCCTCCCTAGTGAAACTTCTTTTCAATTCTTTTGCCCACTTCCTTAGGGGGTTAACTGTTTTCCTCTTTTTGCAGCTCATGATGGTGTTGTAGATTTTGGTAATGAGCCCTTTGCCTGATATGCCATTACTAAAAATCCTTTCCCAGTGTGTGGGTTATCTTGTCACCCTCTTGGTGAAGTCTTTCGAGGTGCACAGGTGCTTTATTCTTATTAAGTCCCATTTGCTGATTTCCAGTTCACCTGTGTTTATACCCTTCCCTATTGTAGTGAGCCTATGAGTTCCCTGGGCCAGTGCTCTGAGGTTAGTCCCAATTCCCTCCTTGATGGTCCTGATGGTTTGGGGTTTAACTTCTAGGTCTGGGATCCACCTTGAGTTTATTCTTGTGCATGGGGTGAGGTAAACATCTTGTTTCATCTTTCTTCATGTGGATATCCATTGTTTCCAGCACCACTTGTTAAAACGGGTATCCACTTCCCACCTGATGGTTTTGGGACCCTTGTTGAACATCAGTTGTCTATATGCTGATGGTTTTACTCTTAGGCTTTCTATTCTTTTCAACTGGTCTGAGTGTCTGTTGTTGTGCCAATACCACGCTGTTTTGAACACTTTGGCTGTGGAATAGGCATTAAAATCAGGTAAGGTGAGTCCCCCAACGATGTCCTTCTTGAGGAGTTCTCTGCTAATTCTGGCTTTCTTCCCTCTCTATATGAAATTGGTGGTCAGTTTTTCCTATTCATTGAAGAAGGTTGATGGAATTTGAATTGTTATAGCATTGCACTTGTAAAGTGCTTATGGTAGGACTGTCATCTTTACTATGTTGAGCCTTCCAATCCATGAGCAGGGGATGTTCTTCCATTTGTGGAGGTCACTTTTGGTTTCCTGTAGTAGGGGCTTATATTTTTCCTTGTATAGGTATTTAGTATTTTTTGTTAAATATATTCCTAAGTATTTCAGTTTGTTCTTCACTACTCGGAAGGGTACTTCTTTCTTAATCCCCTCTTCCATGGCCCTGTTCGATGTGTATAGAAAACCTACCAACTTCTGTTTATTGATCTTGTATCCTGCTACTCTTCCACATTCCTCTATCACTGTAAATAATCCAGCTGTGGAGCTTTTGGGTTTTCAATGTACAGGATCATGCCGTCTGCAAATAGCGGTAGTTTCACCTCCTCCTCTCCCATTTGGATCACTTTGATGTCCTTTGCTGTCTTATGTTGTTAGCCAGAACATCCAAAATGATATTGAATAGAAGTTGGGACAGAGGTCGTCCTTGTCTTTTATCCTTTTTCAGTGGGATTGTTCTTGTCTTTTCTCCATTGACTATGATGTTGGCCATTGGTCTTTCATAGATAACTTGTATAAGCGTGAGGAACTTACCTTCCAATCCTATTTTCATGAGTGTCTCGATTAGGAATGATGTGCTGGATGTTGTCAAATGCTTTTTCTGCATCTATGGATATTATCATATGGTTTTTATCCTTTTTCTTCACGATCTGATGTATAACAGTGATGGATTTTCAGGTGGTAAACCGTCCCTGCATCCCTGGGATGAATCCTACCTGGTCCTGGTGGATGGTATGTATTATATACTTTTGTATTCTATTTGCCAATATTTTGTTAAGGGTTTTTGCACCTATGTTCATTAGAGATATTGCTCTGTAATTCTCTATACCTGTGGGGTCTTTGCCCTGTTTGGGTATCAAAGTAATACTGGCTTCATAAAATGAGTTTGAGAATTTGCCATCCTCTTTTATGTTATCGAATACTTTGTGAAGGATCGGTGTCAAGTCTTCCCTGAATTCTTGGTAGAATTCTGCTATGCAACCATCTGGCCCTGGGCCTTTTTTTGTTGGTAGGTATTTGATGACTCTCTCTATTTTTTCTTTTGCTATGGGTTTGTTGAGGTTCTTGATCTCTATCTGAGATAATCTAGGAAGAAACAATTTTCGCAAATATTTATCCATGGCTTCCATGTTTCTGAATTCATTAGAATACAGACCTTTATAGTACTTTGTGATTATCCTTTTAATCTCAATGGGGTCTGTTGTTATTGGCCTTGATTCATCCCTCATCCTGGCTATTGAAGTTTGCTCCTTTCTATCCTTGGTAAGCTTTTCCAGAGGACTGTCAATTTTGTTAATTCTTTCGTAGAACCAGCTTTTAGCTGCATTTATCTTTTGCATTGTTCTCTTGTCTTCCCACTTGTTTAACTCTGCCCTGATTTTTATCTATTTATTTTCTCTTGCTATTGGAGGGGTTGTTCTGCTGACCCTGTTCTAGTTGTTGGAGGTTTTATGTTAATGTATGTGTCATATGCCTTTCTTCTTTTTTCATATATGCATTTAATTATATCAAGCTACCTCTGATAACTGCCTTTGCAGTGTCCCATAAGTTTTGATATGTTGTATTCTCATTCTTGTTAGTTTCTAGAAACTTCCTAATATCCTCTCTGATCTGGGTCTTACTCATTCACGTCACAGGAGCTTGTTGTTCATTCTCCAATTGGTTGCCCTTGATTTTCTGGACATCCTCCTATTAATCTCCAGCTTTATGGCATAGTGATCTGAGAAAGATGTCTGGATAATATCTATGTGTTTGAATTTACTCAGGCTGGACTTGTGTCCCACCATGTGATCTGTTCATGAAAAAGATCCATGTGGATTTGAATAGAATGTGAAACCCTTTGCTTTGGGATGGAAAGCTCTATAGATGTCTATCAGGACCTGTTGCCTAATTACAATGTTTAGTTCTCTAGCCTCTTTGCTGAGCTTCTTTCCCAGTGATCTGTCTTTCTCTGATAGTGGAGTGTTAAAGCCACCTACTATGATTGTTGATTACGTGATTGCTTTTTTCATCTTTTTAATAGGTTTTTTGATGAAATATGCCGCATAGTTATTAAGAACGTAAATATTCAATATGCTACGTGCTTGCTGGTTTACTGAACCTTTGAGAATTATACAGTGTCCCTCTTTGTCTATTTTTATTGTTTGGATCTTGAGGTCCATTTTGCCGGAGATTAATATAGCCACCCATGCCTTTTTTGAATTAAAATTCGATTGGTAAACTTTCTGCCAACCCTTTATTCTTAGAATATTCTTGTCTGTGCGCTTAAGATGTTTCTCTTGCAGGCAACACATTCATGAATTATATTTTTAGCCAGTCCTCAAGACCATTTCTTTTAATGTACGAATTGAGTCCATTGGATTTCAGAGTTATTATCCCTATCTGTGGATTCATAGTTGTCATACCTGTTTTGCGTTTTGTATCTCACTTCATATCAGTGTGCTATGTTTGAGTGAAATTTCTATCTTGTCCTCTTTTCCATCTGAGACCCTGTTACCCTGGTAACTGTTGCTGGCATGATGGCTTCTAGATGGAGATGGGTTATATGGTGGTTTCCTGTTTGTTCTTTGTGGAGGTTGATCCTCTGGCCATAGTGAGTCAGCCAACATCTTCCACTGGGTCGGGTGACTTTCAGCATAGTCTTTGAGTCTTTCCTTGTCCTGGAAGACACTTATCTCACCATCAGTCTTAATGGATAATGTGGCAGGGTACAGGATTCTGGGGGAGGCATTTTTTTCTTTCAGCGTTTGCAAGATTTTGCTCCATTCTCTCCTCCTCTTCATGGTAACTGCTGACAGGTTTGAGCATATTCTTACCTGTGCTCGTTTGTATGTGACTGTCTTCCTTTCTCTTGCTGCTCGTAAAATTTTCTCTTTTTCCTCTAAGTTGGACATTTTTACTATTATATGTCTTGGTGTGTTCTTCTTGGGATTTAGACTAGCTGGCATCCTCTCTGCTACCGTTATGAGTGCCTGTTTCTCCCTTGCTAGAATGGGAAAGTTTTGGCTGTCGACTTGTGTGTTGTATTGTACTCTGGTAGACTGATTATTCGAATATTTTTCCTCTTCATTGCATTGATCTCAGGCTATCTTTTGTTTCTTTAATTTTCCTTTCTGACTGTCTTTCTTGCTTGCTTAGGTCTGTTTGAGTGTCCTCAAGATCACTGATACGGTTCTCTGCCTCCTCAAGCCTAATCGTAATTCTGTGACCTGTGTGTGGCTTTTGCTACCTCCTCTGTTAGCTCCTGCAGTTCCCTTTGGTGGCTGTATTTCATTCGCTCTATTGTGGACTTCATCCCCTCCATTGTGGATTTCATCTGCTCTATCATTGCATCCTTATTCTTGGTTGCTTCCCTTAGCTCCTGTATTACTGGGAGCAGACTTCTGAAGATTTCCTTTGGTGGCAGATCTGTATCTGTTTCTTCCACTAGAGATGTTAGCTCTGCTACTATGTTTCATGTCTCTGTTGTTTTTTTTTGGGGAGGGGAGGGTTGGGATTGATGTGGGTTGTTGATTTTTCCTTGATCCTTTCATATGCCCCATGCCTGTGGGAGGCTGGGGTAACCTTATCTGTGTTACTGTTAAGGATTCTTTCAGGAAACTGCCTATGACCTACTATAAGATGGGTTAGACTGCTGTGTAGGCAGAGTTCCCTGAAGGCTTAGTGACCCTCAGTGGTGAGATGCTTCAGCAATTGGAGTGGGGGCTTGAGCCTTAGTGAGTGTTCTCAGGCTGCTTTGACCTGCTTTGTCAGGGTACCCTTAGTAGCCCTTTTTTTGTTTAGTAATTAAAAAAGAATTTAAAAGGTTAAAAAGATAATTTTTAACAAAATTTTGGGCGGAAAAAGAAAAATATTGGAGAGAGAGAAAAAGGAGAAGCTATAAAAGAGGAGAGAAAAGAAGTGATAATAGCAGAAGTATAAGAAGAAAAAAGAGGTAGAAGGAAAACCTATCGAAAAGGGCAGAGGAGAAGTACTAACAATAATGAAAAAGGAGGAAGAAAGAAGAGAGAAAAGACAACACAAAAAGGAAAAGAAAGAAAAGAGAAAAACCAGCGCCAGATAAATGATGTATTTATGTGTGTGTGTGTGTTTGTATAGTGTATATATAAATCCCCTCCTTCTCCCCCCCCCCCCCCCCGCTAAGTTCTAGTTATGCCTAATAGAAGGTGGAGGTGGGCGAGGCCTCGCTGTCATGGGAAGTGGTGCTGATCTGGGCTCCGGAGGTGGGCTATGTTGGGGAAAAATGCTCTTCAGATCAGTAATCCCTCCCAGGTCCCTGCAGGCCTGTAGAGTTGAGCCTGTGGGCAGAGAGTGGGAGTGTCCCCCCAAGGGCGGGCCTCCTGCACCGGCCAGAAAATGCTGGGGCCTCAAGGGATGCTGAGAGATGCACAGGCCATAGCGCCCGCCTCCTATGCCAGCTTGGAAGGGCTAGGGCAGGCTTACAAACTGGCGCTGAGGACCTCCCAGGGCCTGGCGGTGGTGAGAGCCGACTGGAGCACACAGATGGCTCTGGCAGGGGCCACGAAGCCAAGCCGTGTCCTAGACTCCCTAGTAGCCGGGGACGTTTATTGCTTAATCCGCTGACCCTGGGAGTGGCACAGGCTCCTCAGCGATGTGGTCTGAGCCGTATTGGACAGCGGTGGCTCTGGCGGGAAACTGCAGGCAATGGTGCTTGTCCTCCACCCAGGAAGGAATGTGTCACAGCAGGTTCAGAGCCTGGAGCTTCTGGCCGCTGGACTCCCTGCAGCGCATCGTGAAGGGCACCGCCACTGCTGCAGGAGTGCAGAACCCTGTCGCTTGTGTTCCCAGTAGGCAGGGACACACACTGTTGCGCCCAGCGCTGTCGACGCTGGAAGGGGCAGCCTCGGTAGGCAGGCTTAGCGTCCCGGGTCCCAGCTACAGGTCTCCGTGGTGGCGAAGGCCAGTCTGAAGTGGCTCCAGCCTGAAGTGGCTGCAGCCGAAGCCGGCAGAAGCACAGTGTCATTTTATTGAGGACTCATACAACTCATATCACAATCCATCCAATCCATCCATCCATCCATCCATTGTGTCAATCACATTTGTGCATTTGTTGCCATCATCGTTCTTGAAACATTTGCTTTCTACTTGAGCCCTTGGTATCAGCTCCTCATTTCATCCCCCTCCTTCTCTCACCCTCCCTCCCTCCCAACCCTTGATAATTTATGAATTATTATTTTTTTCATGTCTTATACTGACTGATGTCTCTCTTCACTCACTTTTCTGTTGTCCATCCCCCAGGGAGGAGGTATATGTAGATCCTTGTAATCAGTCCCCCCTTTCTACCCCAACCTTTCCCTTACCCTCCTGGTATCACTACTCTCTTTGTTGGTCCTGAGGGGATTATCTGCCCTGTATTCCCTGTGTTTCCAGCTCTTATCTGTACCCCTGTGCATTCTCTGGCCTAGCCAGCTTTGTAAGTAGAATTGGGGTCATGATAGTGGGGGGGGCATTAAAAACTAGAGGAAAGTTGTATGTTTCTTGGGTGCCATACTGCACCCTGACTGGCTCATCTCCTCCCCATGACCCTTCTGTAAGGGAATGTTCAGTTGCCTACAGATGGGCTTTGGGTCTCCACTCAGCACTCCCCCTCATTCACAGTAATACAATTTTTAGTTCTTTGATGCCTGATACCTGATCCTATCGACATCTTGTGATCACACAGGCTGGTGTGCTTCTTCCATGTGGGCTTTGTTGCTTCTCAGCTAGATGGCCGCTTGTTTATCTTCAAGTGGTTAAGGCCCCAGATGCTTTATCTTTTGATAGCCGGACACCATCAGCTTTCTTCATCACATTTGCTTGTGCACCCACTTGTCTTCAGCAATCGTGTCAGGAAGGTGAGCATCATGGAATATTAGGTTAATAGAACAAAGCGTTCTTGAATTGAGTAGAGACCCAATGTCCATTGGCTATCTTAAAACTAAACCTATAAATATATGTACATAGATCTATTTCCCTTTTGTCATCTATAACTATTTTCATATATATATACCTGTATTTAGACCTCTATAAATGCCCTTTGCCTCTTAGTTCTTTCCTCTATTCCTTTTTATTTTCCTTTTGTCCCACTATCATGTTCAGCCCTCATTTGGGTTTAGTAATTCCCCGTGGTTACATAATGTACTTTATATTGATATGGTATGAAGGGAATCATGAGAAGAAACCTTCAACCTGGATGGACTTGTATTTGAATCCCATATGACCTGCTCAGTAACTGGTAACCCGAATAAAAGAAAAATAAATTCATCTGCATTGCCTTCATTTGACGATCATAGGCTGTTTGCTGATTTGCTATTGGAAATGTGTGATGTTTCTGGAAAACACAACTCATCGAGGGCTGAACTAATAGCTGAAAAGTTCAAGCCTCAGAAGAAAGGGCTGGTGACCTTCTTCTGAAACTTCGTAGAGTAGTTAAACTCTGCAACACGAGGAGTCCATGACTCAATGGCAATGGGTGGTGTGGTTTATTGTAGAATTAAGCTGGTAACACCCTCGGTACATTTGCACTGAGCCCTAATAAGTGATGCAACTTGTCAAAGGGAAGCCAATCATCTTTAAATGGAGGCAATAATGTTATTGTGAGGATTAAATGAGAAATGTTTGTCCAACTGCTTGGAGGAGTCCTACTAGCATAGTAAGGAGCCCTGGTGTTGTAATGGTTATGAACAAATCATGCTGCGATCCTTAAGGTAAGCAGTTTGAAACCAGCAGCCACTCCTCAGGAGAAAGATGAGATGTTCAACTCTCATAAAAAGTGACAGTGTCAGAAACCTACGGGGCAGTTCTACCTTGTCTTGTCCGGTTGCTGTGAGTCTCCAAATCTGCTAAGATTTCTTGTTCACATAATTCCTACTTGGGAGGTTATGGTCAACAGCCTTCAGTCTAGCCATTCGAGGACCCAGGCTTCTTCTGTCCTGTGGTCTTCACATCCTTTAGGGCTTCAGCCATTCAGTTGGCAAAAAGAAATCATAATTACTGGGGAGATGTTTATGGACGAGGTCTGCAAGATGCATATGTACTCTCTTCCTCCATTCAGCCCGATGGCCATTTCTCGCAGCAACCTCTATCATCAACATTCAATCATTTCAGAAGGTAGCATTTGATCAATGACTGATGGCTTTGAAGGCTGCACTGAAAGCCACTAGTGATGAACAAGATTCCTGGAATTGACAGAATACCAACTGAGTGATTTCAACCAATAGATGTAATATTGAAAACAAATAGATATAATACTGAAAACCCTCACTCATCTATGCCAAGAAATTTGAAAGACAGTCACCAAGCTAACCAGCAGGAAGAGATCCTTATTTGTACCCATTCCAAAGCAAAATGAGCCAACATAATTAAGAAATTATAGAACAATATCATTAACATCACACTCAAGTGAAATGATAAAACAAGTATTAAAGTATTTAAAATAATTATAGTAGTGATTAAAATAATCAAATGGTAAAACAAGTATTAAAGTATTTAAAATAATTATAGTAGTGACTAAAATAATCAAAGCAGTATACCAACTGTGGGCTGCCAGAGAGTCAACCCATATTCAGAAGACAACATGGGACTAGGGCTATCATTGCTGATGTCAGGTGGGTCTTGGCTGTAAGCCAGAGACCACCAGAATGATGTTTACTTGTGTTTTGTTTACTGTACAAACACATTGGATTGTGTGGCCTATTGCAAAGGATGGGAATTCTAGAACACTTATGTGTGCTCATTTGTGGGGAACTTGTCCATAGGCCAAGAGGCATACAGAACAAGGGGATACTTTGAGGTTTAAAATCAGGGAAGGTATGCATCAGGGTTGTATTTTTTTTCACCATACTTATTCAGACTGTATGCTGAGCACATCATCCTAGAAACTGGACTGTGTGAAGAAGAATGTGGTATCAGGTTTGGAAGAAGATTCATCAATAACTGAAATAAGAAGATGGCACAACTTTACTTGAAAGTGAAGAGGACCTGGAGTACTTACTGATGAAGATCAAGGACTACAGCCTTCAGTGTAGATTATACCTCAACACAAACGACACCGAATCCTCATAACCAGACCAGTAAGCAACACCATGATCAAGGGGGAGGTAAGGGGAAGTTCTCTAGCACTTAATTTTACTTTTATCCACAACCAATGCTCAAGGAAGCAACAATCAGAAATGAAACAGCATACTGCACTGAGAAAAATCTACAAATGATTTTTCTAGTATGAAAGGATAAAGGTGTCACTTTGAGGACTCAGGTGCCTCTGACCTGACCCTAACCCTCTAACCCCTAAACACTAACCCTAACCCCCTAATCCCAAAACACTAACCATAACCATAACCTCTGGCCATGATAATTTTAATAATCTCATATGCATGTAAAAGGTTGGACAAGGAAAAAGAAAAACTTCAGAATAATTGACACAATTCAATCATTGTGTTGGGGGAGAATACTGAACGTACCATGGACTGCTTGAAGAACAAGCAAGTCCGCCCTGAATGGAGTACCGCTAGGACGCTCCTTAGGAGAGAGGATTGTGAAGCTTTCATCTCACGTACTGCGAACATGTTGTCAAGCGGGACCAGTCCCGGGAGAAGGACATCACCCTCAGTAAGGGCCATCCACAAGGAGGAAGACCCTCAAAAAGATGGAGTGACCCTGTGGTTACAATCATGGGCCCAGACATAGCAACGACTGTGAGGACAGTTCAGGAGTGGACTCTTCTGCTTTAGCCTGCAGTACATCAGCTCTCTGGGAATTACAACCAACTCACCGGCACCACACAGCAAACACATGCCTTGAAAATGAGTCAAAATGAATAAAATGAAGTCTATTTTAGTGAAAATATATTGTCTTTCCAAAATCTTTATAAAAAATCATTTTATTGGGGGCTCATACCACTGTTAGCACAATCCAGACATTCATCCACTGTGTCAGGCACATTTGTACATTTGTTGCCATTATTCTCAAAATATTTGCTTTCTACATGAGCCCTTAATATCAGCTCCTCATTTCCCCACGCCCCCAATCTTATATTGATGACTTTTCAAGTTTTATCCCCCAGGATCTGTCTGTAGATAGACTTTCAGATGTAACCACCAACTTTGTTTTTTTTTTTTTTTGCACTTGGCATGTGGGATGGATGGTGGATAGATAGCTCACTGTTTCTTTACATTAAAGCAAGTTAACTCTTTTGGCCTGTGTAATGTTTTGCCACAACAATAGGGCATCAAATCATGTGACTTTGATTTCATAGCCTGCTTTGGGTAATTAGCCGCTGCTCGTGGTAGGTCTGGAAATTGTAAAGGAAGAGCAAATGAATGAGTGAAGCCAAGCTCCCAAGTGTTTTTAAGTCCATGCCCAGAAAATGTCACAGCATTGCTGTATCAACATGGCTGAATTTTCTTGAAAGATTTGTCCATGGTCAGTACTAAGTTCTGTGGGTAGGGAGCATCTCTGCCCCTGCTCTAAAAAATAAAATACCTGCTCTGAAATGTTGCTATAAAGCAGGATTTTTCCATTAAAAAAAAAAAACATTGAGCAACTGTTCATTGGATCTGCCCTCTCAAAAAAGTACCCAGCAAGTATTTCTTAATGAGTTTTGAAATGTCTTGAAGCAGCCACACAAAAAAACACAACAAACCCAAAACAAGAAATGCAGTGTATCCAGCCTTGGTATTCCATGGCTGTGTTCTCTGCTATCTGAGCTGAAAAGCCTCCGGAGTGACACTTTAGAATCTAACCCGTAACTCAGTGTATGCTCTTTTCCAACTTAACCCTCTGTTCTTATTTCATAAACATGCATATATTTTCTGTTCTTAATAATCTTGCTAAATGGGTTTGAGTCTCTAGAGTATTCACTCAAAGGCCCCCAAAGGCAATAGATGCTTTTAACTTTCAGAGGAAACAGCTCAGTTAAAATATCTGCTCAAACACAGTTCGTATAGAGCAGGTAAAACTGAACGCTGACTGATCCCGACGGGATTTTTTTCCCCGCCTTGCACCCAGCAACTTTCTGAGGAGCAAGCATTGCTTGCTGTAGGTGGAGGAACGGGGCTAAATAGCAGTTGGTGCTTTTCATCTGAGCCTTCCCCTGGCAGGAAAATTACCTTCATAATTACACCGTGGTTGGTGTGTGAAGACAGTGCTCTGGGCTGGTTCGTGATGGTGAAGGCAGGGGAGGAAGAGGCAGCCATTGGGGCGGTATCATCAGCGTCTGCTTGTGTTGACAACCTGAAGCTACCCAGTTCACGCTCAATCCCGGCTGGACAGCGGATCACTCCTCTAACAGGCAGCCTAGAGGAAGACCAGCAGAAAGCAGTGTAATTCTGTCATTCTTCTGCCCAGATTGTTTGCTTTAGCAACATAAAGCATGTGAGCTGTGACTGTGGGTTGGTAGCTTTATAGGGATTCTGAAACCCAAAGGCTATGGAGGCAGAGAGGATTTGCTAAGATCCTGTCTTGCTGGGCTATCTCTCATGGTGACCTTTTTATTTATTTATTTTGTTACCTAATCTGACAAGGCACATGAGCTCATCCTTCTTTGTGAATTAGATAATGAATGGCTACCAAAAGGAAGTGGGTGGGGAGGGGGGAGGACCAGGGATTATCTGAGTGGTAAAAGGTTAATGAAGGAGGGCAGAGTCATCTGTTTTATCTACTGTGTCAGACTAAATAACAAAAGCCATTCTGACTCCTGTGCTTCCAGCAGAGTTGTGCCCACTTACTCACCCCAGCCCCAAAGAGGCCTGCAAGTGCAGTGGTTCTGTGTGCCCTCGGTCACTAACTGAAGGGTTGGCAATTTGCATCTACCCAGTTGAGCTGCCCTGCAGAAGAAAGACCTGGTGGTGATCTTTTTTCCTAAGACTGTTATGGGTGCTTTCAAGTCCGTTTTGGCTAGTGTGACCTCACGTGACCGAACCATATGGCCCACCCTGGTGGTACAGGGAGTAGGTTAAGTATTGGGCAGCTAACCTCAAGGTGGGCAGTTCAGGCCCACCAGCCAGACCTCAGAATCTTACAGAGCCAGAACCCTTAGCACGTGAGGTGGTGAAACCACCATTTGCTTGTTCCTTGGGGAAAAGACAGGCGTTCTGCTCCCACCAAAGAGTTATAGCCTTAGAAACCCACAAGGGCAGTTCTAGCCTGTCCTACCAGGTGGCTCTAAGTCTGAATAGGCTCAAAGGCAGTGACGTGGGGCCACAGTGAGTCAGAATCAACTCAATGGCAGCACGTTAGTTTGTTTTTGTTCTTTAAATTTTGATAAGAGCCAATGAGCAGGTCTTTCTCTCATGGGAAAGAGCCTAGTGCCATTGGGCTGCTAACCAAAAGGTCAGTAGTTCAAAACCACCAGCTGCTCCTTGGGAGGAAGATGCTTTTTCTTCCATAAAGAGTTATAGTCACAGAAACCCACAGGGGGCAGTTCTACCTTGCTGTAAAGGTTTGATATTAGTTGAACTGCCAACCTTTCAGTTAATAGCTGATGACAAACTGCTTGTTCCACCCAAGGTCCGGTGCCATCCCATGTTTGTGAAAATTCCAGACTACCTGGAGGATGGATGCCACGTACAAGGAATTCTTTGTTCTCCATTGAGGTAGTTAGTTTATTTTGCCAACCTAGCCAATAAACCCATGTGGGGTTAATTGAAGGGCGAAAGGATAAATGGCGCAGTGTGGCTTGTTCTCAGGTCTCCTGCTTTCTGACAGTTGGACCAGGGCGCAGCTGCCTTAGCCGGTTGCCTGCTTTAGTTGGGAAGGCTAACTTTCTGCAAGATGTCCCTGAGGAGAAGTCACACGGACCTACCCCAATGCAGCCCTGGGTGCTGGAGCACCCATGTGGAGACTCCTGCCAGCGCTGAGATACTTACGCATTCACTGATTCGGCTTTCCTCCTGCAGTCGGTGTCATTGCATGTGTTTTGTGAGATAGAGGAGGACTTTGTGGATTGGTGTTGGACATATGGGTTAATGGGTTAATTAATGTTGGACTTGTGGGCTTGGGCTGCACTAGGTTGGGGTGTTTTCTTGATGCACACTTCACCTTTTTATAAAACTCTCTTATACATGAGTTTCTGTGGATTTGTTTCTTTAAAGTACCCAGACTAACACATCCATTGAGTCCAAAGTTGGGATCACTTTGTATTTTGAAGAAAATAATTATCCCCTATCCATTATTCTCCACTGGGAAGCTAAATATTTGCTTGGTAGGCATGATAAATCTGATATTAAAAGCTTTAAGAGTACAAGTATGTCTTTTATGGCCTGAATAAAAACTTAACTTAAAAAAATTTTTAAGAGGCTATTGGGTAATCGTAAGAGATCTTTTGTAAAGCCAAACATATTTTGGCCTTTGTCCGGGATTTGCTACTTGCTAATCATTTCAGCAGCCTTAACCTGGGCCCTTTCTTTGCAGAGCTTAGCCTCTGTCATCTACTAAAGCTGTGTGTGTGAAAATAGCAGGCAGGGAGAAGATCATTCCAGCAGGCATTCCAGTCCAGATCAGCTGTAGTAAATTATTTAGGAGAGGGCATGGTCCATTCCTTTTTATGGTCATGTTCTATATTTGTATGTGCCGAGGATGAATCACATGACAAAACCATCATTTGGTATTTGTGTTTATGCTCATCAAGTAGCAGTGGAGAGATTTAAGCTTCTCTGGGCCCTGCTTTCTGTTTTGTATCTTTAGCTCTTCGTTGACGATGCAAACACCTCCCTAAGTACTGAAATCACAGATGATCCAGAATAAATGTTACAGACTTGTCTTTAGGAGAGCATGCTCTTACTCCCTGAAGTGCACGGTGCTCGCCCGAGGTTGTAAAACTGACATTTTGATCACGAGCAAGCCAACATGAACTGACCAAAATCCCCCACGTGCTTCTTTCTAGCCTCTCTCCTGGTTTGCATAAGGAAACATCTCTCTAGACGGCAGTTTATTTTCACAGTGAATCGTTCTCACCCAGACTCTGCTATAGGCAGCATCATTGAAAGAAAAGGAAGAACGTAAACACACCTTCCCCTCACCCACACCCCTGCTGTCCACCTGCTCTCTCCACCCCATGCAGGTCAACTTTCAGGCCCCTCCTGGTAAACCCATAGGGGGTGGCGTGTACTGCTTGGGTGCTTCTCATAAACTCAATGAAGGGGGAAAGAAATGTTCTTGTCAGGTTGTGGTGGATCAGCTGCTGTGAGAACTAGTGTTTCCATTTCTGGAAGAGATGTTTTTGTTTTTGTTTTGATGGCTCAGCCTGCAGAGCTCTGTGAGGCCCTGTTCACCTTACAGACTCCATGAACTTCAATTTCCTCAGGCCCAGAACTTCCTTCTCATGACTTTGTCTTCCTTACCAAGCATCTGTTAGATGCCTATGGCAGATCCACTGACTGCACCATCACCACAAACACCACTAGGTGTTTCCTACCCACTCTCCTCTAGGAAGAACTTTGAACCATCTCAGCATTATGTAATAATTTCCCCAAACCACAGGTTACTTTGTGTGTCATTTTCATAGCCTTCTCTGGCTAGACTTATTGCCAACCTCGCAACAAGATGTTAAGAGCTTCAAGGAGCCTTTAAGTTGATGTGCCTCCGCTTGCATGACCTACTGTGGTTTTCATTATATCTTATTTGGTGCCAGCTTTGATAAGAAGAGGCGCAGGCTCTTAATCACTTTGGGTTGGTTTGGGGAATAAAAGTCAGACTAATAAAAGTCAGTTACAATAGCCCAAGGAGAGGAACGCATCAAAGCGGCAATGAACTGTTCACCAAGCTGCCCTGCTCACCAAAGGGTCGGAGGTTCAAGTCCACTCAGAAGTGCCTTCAGAAGAAATGCCTGGCAGTCTGCTTCTGAGACATGGGCCCTTGAGAACCTGTGGAGCCTGGTGCCACACCAGCCCACACAGGGCCCCTGGGAACAGACTCCATGGCAACTGGGTTGTTTCCTGGAATGGTTGTTTGTTGTTTTCCCATGTGATTTTTGAAAAAAAAAAATCCTTGCTATTTGAGAGCATATTTAGTACTGACTCTCTTATCTGCTCAGAGCCTCTCTAGTGAAAAATGTAAATCATTGATCAGCCACACTTGAAAAGAGTATTTCTTTGATGGACAAGGAAAAGGGAAAAATGAGGGGAAGAACAAGGGGATAAGGCGTGCAAGGGGAAACACTGCTATCGAGCCAACTCCTACTCATTGAGACCCTAACAGACAGGATAGATCTGCCCCTGTGAGGTCTGGAGACTATCAGAGGTAGAAAACCCTGTCTTTCTCCAGTGGGTTGGCTGGTGGTTTTGAACTGCTGACCTTACAGTTAGCAGCCCAACTCATCCCCTACCAGGGCTCTGGATAGGGTGCTCTCAAACTCACTGCCCTTGAGTCCGTTGTGACGCATACCCACCCCCTGTGGGTCTCCGAGACTGGAACTGCTTACAGGAGTAGAAAGCCCAGTGTGTCCCCCAAGGAGCTGCTGCTGGTTTCAAACTGCCACCCATGGAGATCACAGCCACATGTGTAACCACGACGCCACCAAGGCTCCTATGATAAAGTGCAAGGAGGGCATTTTGTGCGAAAGCTTTTGTTCCTCTTCTGCCCCCTTTTTCAAAACGAGTGCCTTTGGGGGTGTAACGGGGTGGCTTCTTTCTGGGTGTGTGGAACTAATGGTGAGAAGGGATCACAACCAGATTTGGGGGACAGATGTCTCTCAAGCCTTCTGTCCTTCAGTGATGATGGGCTCTGGGGAGAGGGTGCTGATTAAATTCACATGGGCTGTGGTAATCCAGCTTGTCTTCTATTTCAGTGCTGCAGAAAAGTGATCCCATTAGAAGGCTCTCTCCCTGAGCCATGTTTTCATGTGAATCATGGCCCATGGCACTTTCTTTCAGCTGTAGAGTTGTGTGTGCCTAACGTGGGCCCTTCACAGCTGCCGATTATATAGTTAGAACTGGAGACACTCTAGAGCAGAATGAATGTCAGGATGTTTCTCTTCCCCGCACAGATGGGTTCTCCACACAGAATAACTGCCAAGTCACAAAGCAAACTGGGTTTAAAAGGTCCAAATGACAGTAGTCCCATTATTTCCTCGGGCTAGTGATCCTGCACTTGAACATAGATAGGAATTCCTCTCAGAAAGGCATACATTGGATTACGTCTTCCCATAGGAATGAGATTGGCACTTCATATTTCACCCCTTTTGGCAGCAAATAGAGAAGACACGTGCCCAACATAAAAGCCAAGCTCCAACTGTAAACCCTGAGACTGCTTGAAAGGGAAAGACGTGGCTCCAGGGCCTGTAAAGTTGTTGTTGAGAGAGAGTTCATGTTGATTTTGAGTCCCGGCAAATTGTCGCTGTATCCACAGCCCATAAAAAGTGGACATCATGGCTAACCTGTCTGAAATTGATGGCATCTATCATGAACACTCATCAATCATCATTTCACTGGACGTTTGAGAATCTGAACAGTCTTTTTGTAGGGACTGCTGCTTCATCCATATTTCTAAAATGTTACTTGTAGGGAAATACTAGGTTTCTGGACTTGGTAATACCTCAGTTCTTGGCTTCACACATTAAATAATTCATGCCAAAGCCGATTTTGTAATCCAAGTGGGTTTTTATGAAGTACAGAACATGTTTCAGGTTTTACAGCCTCAAAAGGGTTCACAACTGAGCATGAACAACTACGTGGAAGAGAGCACCCATGGGTGTGGAAATGGCAGTGGGGGTGGGATGCCAGGAGGCCAGAACCCAAGAACCCTACAGGCTGAAAAGATGTGGGCTCAGAGGCTGTGGGCCCCGAGTAGCCCCAGAGCAGGCACATGTGCACCTGCGCAGGGAAGGAGACCTGCTCCTTCTACCTGCCTCTGACCTGGAGCAGGGTAAGAGCATCCCAGAAGGTGCTCCCTATCTTATCTTTATTCTAGCCCACCCCCTGGCTGGGGGAAGGTGTGGTTGATGGTATTGGTTGACTTCATTGGCTAAGTTAGGGTGATGTCATGAGCCTGGGCCTAGATTGGCCCGCCCAGATGTGCCTCCCACCTGACTGGGAGGCTTGAGTAGGAGAAATCTCAGTTTGGGGTCTTCATAAGTGTCTAATGGTTGCTTGGTTTCTTTCCAACATGCTCTATGAGGGCCTTTGCAGGCATGGGAGGGAGCACCCCCTGTCCCAAAGCTAGCTACCCAACAGAAATACGAATTCTCTTACCTTTTCTTTCTCTGAACATCGTAGCGCTTCTCATTCTGTAATTCTACGGTTTGGGGCTTGAGGTTGAACTGGGCTTTACAAAAAGAGCCAAAGAACCCTAGTGTCCCTGGCTTGAGGTGCGAGGCCAGTGGGTGCACACAGCTGCGAACTGAAGCAGGTGGGGCTTCAGCCACCTAGAGGCCTTTTAGCAGAACAGGGCTCAGGATCTCCTGAAATGCAGCCACTGGAAACCCAATGGCCACACTGCTACTCTGATGGACAGGCAATGGCCCTCAGGGGGAGCTGCCTTCTCAATGACCCATTGTTATCAAGGAGTGCAGCTGGGAACATTCTCCCTGGACTGGCTTCAACTTTCCTTTATTCTTCTATCTCCTGGTGCGTGAAGGGTAAGGGGGGAGTTGGGAAAGAATGCCAGGAGACATCAGAGGAGAGAATGCGGAGCAGGACTGTGGAGCAGGATAATCATAGTCCTGGGAATTGAATTCTCAATTCGAAGTGAGAGCGAGAGCGTGCGATCGATGGGGCTGTGCCTCTTGGAATGCTTTAGAACCTGCCTTCTTTGAACCACTCTGCCCTTCATTTCTTCTCCATGTCTTTGTCCAGCATTTTCAGCTTCTAAGGGAAGAAAGTCAGGCATGGGTGTTAATTCATAAGAAGGTGCTTTTGAAGGAGTGAGCTGTGAAAGATACAGCTGCCTGGGCACATCCAATGTTTCATCTGACCGCTTTCAGTTTCTTTCCCTTATTTTTGTACCTTGTTTTGAGTCAGGTTATCCTAAACTGTGCTGGCTTTCCTCTGGCTGACTTGGTAGGCTTGGTATCTCTGGCACCAAGTCAGTTTGAATGTTGACTTACACAGTAAACTATCATGGAAACGAGGACCAAGGAGGAACAAACAAGATGGATTTTTCTGTACTTGTGAACCATGAATGCCCAGCCCTAGGCCTAGGGCTCGTAGGTGATCAACAAGTGCCAAAGTGAAGAAACCATCAAACTCAATGGGTCCCCAGATAATAGAGATGGTTAAGACCCTCTTTTAAGATCATTTATTAAATGGGTTTCTAAGGACCTCTTTTTTAAAATTTTCTGTATTTTTGTGGAAACAAATAGCATGCGTTAAGTTAATTCCATTATTTTTAAGTGAAAGAAGATACTCACAAGTAGTGGGAAAGATTTCTCTTCATGCCTCTGATGTACATATTCACTATTAAAATGAAGATTTATACTCAACAACTGTCATGAAGATTATCATCTAGTTTATGGCCTGGTTATGAGAAGACCTTATGTCCATGGTCATAAGGAACAATGTCCACAAGTGGTACTTGCCTGATAATACTCACTAAGAGCAAATATCCAAGACTCTGATTTTTCGGTTCTGGAACTGGCACACATGGATCTATCACCAAATCTCACTTTGATTTGGCTTTATTGTTGCTCATATTTGCTTAAATGTCAAATAGGTAGTTATTTGGCTCCAAAAATTAAATGTATATCTTGGGAAATGTGCATTTGGTGTTATTCTTTCTACCTGAATATCAGGACAGCTGGCCTCTAAGAGTGAGCATCCCTATACAGACCTCACCACAGAATTCTGTGTTGGTCTCAAGTGCTTGATGAAGGTTTGCTTTTGTTTGATATCTGTCTTCACAGAACACTTATTTCACCACTAATGGACCTCACAGATAGCTCTTGTCTCCTATAAAATGGGATGGTCGCTGGAATAATCTACAATTTGCCCATTTTCTGGATTCTTCAAATGGCCGTTTTGTCTGTGATTTCTTTGTTTTGTTTAAAAAATAAAAAGATTAATTTAAGAAGTTCTGAAGGGAATCGTGTAATGGGCAGTGTGCTCTAGTAGTTTAAATCATTTCCCAGTTTTCGGTTTTGTCTCAAAAATACATTTTCTGCTCTTCCCATGTAACAAATATGCACATTCTCTCCTAGAAACTTAGATGCGGCAGTGTCTTTGTAATCGACACAAACAGCAACAACCAAATTGTTGTCATCCAGTTGACTCCAACTCCCGGGGACCCTGAGTGCTGGCATAGAACTGTGTTCCCTAAAGTCTTCAGTTGCCAGTGTTTTAGAAGTGGCTCACCAGCCCTTTCTTCTGAGGTGGCTTTGGGTAGGCTCAGACCTGCAAGCTTTTGATTAGCAGCTCAGTGCACTAAGCATCTTGCACCACCAGGGGACTACCTTGTAGACATATTATATAGTAAGGATTTATGTAAATATGATATGCATAATTTGATGAGCTACTCTCCTATTTTTGTTACTTTTGATTCATTATAAAATACATTTCTAGCAACTGTATTTGAATTTTTATGCTATTCATCTGATAAATTGTAGCCTATGCGTACAATATATCCCCTGCATTTGTATGGAGGGGTGAATAGAGAACCTCCCCTGACAAATCAGCCTGTATAAAGGGCAGATACTACCAAACACGCTCAAGCAGAGTTTGGAGAGGGAACTGCAGGCGCTTATGTGAAATAATGCACTCAAGAAGTGAAGTCAAAGAAGAAATTTCAGGGTACAGGGGTTGAGGCATAATTTTCTCTTTATTCAGATGATTTATAAGAAAAATAAAATGTTTTCCATTGCAGGAGATTGCTTAAATAGAAATGAATTGATGTGTTCTTTTTAAATGACTCTTTTATGGTTCATGTATGTATGTCTAGCAAATGTGATCTCAGTCTCCCTTGTGCATTAACGTTTGGGGGAAGAGATGTTTCTTAAAGAAGACACTTTTAATCCAGTCATTTAGCTTGTTTCATATTAGCTTTTCCTTACTTATTACAATTTTCTGCTTGGTCTCCATTCTTTGTATATTTCCTTTGGCATATTCCAAACAATTCTAAGTTATTTCTAATTTCATTTCTTCTCTGTAGATTTTACCCACTTTCCTCTGTGTACGTTTTATGTTGTATGGGATGTTCCAACATTAATCTATGAGGTGGCATTGATTACAATCCTCTAGCAACCCACCCTATTCCTTTCTAGTCAGAGTTCTCTTTAAAATTAAAACAAACAAAACCAAATCAATTGTAATCCAGTTCATTCCCACAATCAGCCTCCCCGTGAATATTGAGGAGAACTTTGCTCCATGAAGCTTTCAAGGCTGTGACATTTGGAAAGCAGACTTCCAGACCTTTCTTCTTAGGCACCTCTGGGTGGATTTGAACTGGCAATCTTTAGTCAGTAATTTAGCTTTTAACTTTGCCTCCCACACACTTTGATCACATCCAGAGTAACCTTATTTGTGTTATTTACATGACCTCCCACAATAGTCTACTCTGCTCTATCTAATCAATGACTCTTTTTTGTTCTCTTCTATTTTCAGTTTCTATCTCCCTACTGACTCCTTCTGTTTAGTCCACAAATCAAATCAGGTTTCTCTGCAAGCCACATCAGGTCTCTCTAGCCTTAAGCAAAAAAATCTGCCTTATCTGCCATCCCATGTCATCCTTCCCTGTACTCTTCACTGCTGAAGTTCCATCCCCTAGCAACTGTCTTCCCTCCTTATCATTTTACCAGACAAGACCCGCTCCCCGTCCCCCTCCCATGCTCCCAGGTTCCCATTTCTTTCCAATGTTCATATTCTTTCAACTTCCTTGAATAATTTTTGGTCATCATTCAGACCTTCCTTAATTTGTCTTTTCCTGAGACTGAACGAGTCCAAGTTCCACTTCTTTTTTTTCCTTTTTTTCTCAGACTTCTTATCCTTCCTCTTCTACTTAAATGTACATATGCAGATCGCCACCCCCCACTACACACACACACACACACATACGCAGACACACACACACACACACACACAAGATCTCATCCATCCTTAATCATCAGAGGAGGGACTTTGTCAAACTCCGTCATTCCATCATATTTACCAATTTCTTGGAGTCAGAATCAATTTGATGGCCGTGACTTTGGTTTGGAGCCCTAAGGAGCCATGATAGAACAATGTGATAAGTGTTGGACTGCTAACCGTCAAGTCAGTGGTTCAAACCCACCAGTCATTCAAAGGAGAAAGATGAGGCTCTCTGCTCCCATGAAGATTTGGTCTTGGAAACCCTATGGAGAAGCTGTATCCTATCATATGAGTTGGAATCAATTGGTTGGGAGTGGGTTAACAAACCCTCCCCCTATGATCATGGTACCCAGTGTAGGAGACTCCAAGCTCTCCCTGCTTCACTCTGAGCCTGGAGGTCCTACAAGAACCACAAATACAATTGGTCTTGAGCCACACGCAACACACACCTCAGCCAAATGTTGTTTTCCCACTTGGTTCTTTCTATTAATTGGTGGACTTCTGAGCCACTCGGTCACTTGAACTAGAAATTCCCAAAGTGCTTTCCACTATTTTCCCTTGGGACTCATATTCAAACAATCTCCAACCCCTGACAGTGCCCTGACTGTGAGATCTGAAATATTTCCTCCACCTGCACTTCCCTAACAAAGGGGGAATAAAAGTGGGGTTGGGGAGATGGAAGAACGGAAGAAAGAGAAGAGAGGAGAGGAGAAAATAAAAGAGGACAAAAGAGAAGGAAATAAAGAAAGCTTAAAAATGTATACATGTTAGAGTACAACAAGCTTGGTTTTAATTTTTAAAAGTGAAATACAGGAAGAAAATAGAGAAAGGAGGGGGATGGAATCTTAACACACATGACATAAATTTATACCTGAAATAAAGAGAAAAAAAATTACAACTGGACCAGTAAATAATCTGTCCCCACCCCCATTTTCTAATTTTATGGCATCTTACTGATATGATTTACTGGACAAACACACAGAGCAGTGAGCTATGGTTTAGAAATCTTACTTATATAAGAGATTAAGAAGACACTAAGATAGTTCCAGGACTAGCTTCAGTGATGCTTCTTATCTTTATTCTGGGGCTTCAGGAAATACTCAGCTCCTGCAGTGACCACGAAGGCCGCAGCTCCCTATTTGAATCTCTTTAATATTGTACCGAGAAAGGGAATATTGTTCACAAATGCACCTCATGGATCCCTTAACCCTCAGGCAGCCAGTTTCTCCAGGGCAGTTTCTTTCCTATTTTTTATAATTCATTTTGTTGGGGTCCCTAACCACTCTTATAACAATCCATATATCAATTATATCAAGCACATGCATGCATATTTTGCCCTCACCACTTTCAAAACATCTTCTTTCTACTTGAGCCCTTGGTATCAGCTCCTCTTTTTCCATCCCTCCCCCACCCGCCTACCCTCATGATCCATTGATATAGATAATTATTATCTTCATGTCTTACACCATCCTGGACAGCGTCTAATGATGTCCTTTCTAGCTCCCACTGTTTATAATATGGAAGTTCCATTTCATGATGGCCATTTTATGTCCCTGTCCATGTACAGGAGCCATGTCTATAGCAAGAGATATTTACCTGACTCTGACCTCTCAGGATATTCAAAATATAACCCTCCAACTGAAGCCCAACCAGAAACGGAAGTTAACACTATCTTGATCAATATGGAGGAGAGGCAGGTTGGTGATTTCAGATATCTTAGGTTCTGTGAGGAGCTGTCTCATTGTCTGGAGTTAGAGATTGTTCGGATTTGAGGAGTCAGGGAAGTTAGCAAGAAGGACTTTTAGAGGAATTTTATTTCACTTGGATGGACAGTCAGTCAGTACCCACAGAAGCAGCAACCGTGAACTCCAACAACACATTTATTGCATCGAATTAATGTGTTGCAAAAATTCTCTTTATGTTTTCAAAGGCACAGATGTTGCTTGGATGACTAAAATGTGTTTGTTCCAGGTCATGGTATCATGTGCATATCATCTCATATGCAAACAAAATGTGGACGATGGATAAGAGAAAACCAAGAATTGACACGTATGGATTATGGTGTTGCCAAAGAGCACTGAGTGTCCTGCCAGGAGAAAGCACGGTGCCGTCTGGAGGCAGTGCAGCCAGAAGGCTTCCTAGAAGAGAGACTGGTGAGACTGTCTCACAGACTTTGGACATGTCAGGGCCAGTCAGTCCCTAAAGGACATTATACTGGGTAAAGAGTCAGTGAAGAAGAGGAGGTTCCTCAACAAGATAGTTTGGCACAGTGGTCCAACAATGGACTATGAGAGTGGCACAGGATGGCCTGGTAACACTTTGGCTTCATGCTGTTACATGACAGGGATGGAGGAGCAGCACCTAACAACAACAGCCTGAGACTGCATTGTGACCTCTTTCCCCCTCTGTGATAGTTACAAAATCTTGTGTCAATTTGAGGACATTATGAGTCAAGGGATGGAGTCTGGCCTGTCAATTAGGTCATAGCCAATGATGCCTTTGCGTGGGCATGGCCATCTCATGAGGATTCTGGGAACTTCATTTCTTCTTCCCTGGAAGCAGGGTATACCCTCTCTCTGCTTCAATATTCCTGTTGACAAGACACATGGAGACATGCTGATGACAGCCAGAGTTTTGGAGATGCATCCACCACTATAGGATCCACAGGACTTTCCACTTACCAGCCTGTGATCTTCCTGCATTCAGAATCATTGTTTGTGTTGTATGAGTCTTAAGAGGAATTTATGGACTAGTATCAGACATACTGGGTTAATATCGGACTTAGGGACTTGCTCAGGACTGAGCTGGGATGTTTTCTCAATATGCAATTGCTCTTTTCCTTTTACATATGTGATTATCTCTGGATTTATTTCTCTAGTCAACCCTGTCTAACACCCCCACCCCCAGTAGTCTCTCTGCCTCAAACCAGTGCCTGCATTTGACTCCTTATTCTCTCAACATAGGATCCATTGAAATACTAAGTGTACAAACAGAAAATAAAATGAATCTGGCCATCCAACCTGCACTCAGAATCCTGCCTTCTCTCCATTGCTCACAGTTTCTTGAAAGAGAAAGAGAAACAAATTTCTGTGCATTATACCAAATACCTTGGAGTTCTGTTGCTATAAATAAATGGTGAGCTAGTAGCCCTCTTTCCATACCCTCTGCCTCTCCAGTCCTCCACCCCCGTTGCTTCAAATTGTCCTGAACAGGCGGAGCAGTTGGAGAAGGTGTCACTGCACAGGGGCCTCCAAACTAGGGCCTGCAAGATAAGCAGGGCTTGTGCAGAACAAATGGAAGAACTCAGAGTATCTTTGCTCTTGTCACACAAGCTGTGGCAAACCTCAGATGTCACCCCTCCCCCTCAGTCTGTCACAATGATTCCGTGTCACGAGGATATCTCTTTAAGCAACAGGTTGTTGAATTTTTATTTTTAATTCAGGCAACTAATAACTTGTTGTGTGGGAGTGGCAGTGTTTCAGAAGCACATTTTGACGGTTTCCATTTTATTTTTGATATATCCTTTGTCCTGAAGCTCAAATAACTGACTCTTTATGGCAGGCGGGTCTCAGAGTTGGCTTTTCATCTCAGTTGCTTCTGTGCTTGGTGCAATTTTTTTTTTCTTTTGAGTTTGTCCAAAAGAGAACCTTAAGGGATCTATTTGCTAACATTGAACATGTATGTATTTCAGAATAAAATGTCTTAATGACGTCTATTTATCTAGTGTTAACTCAGTGCATGTTGATTCCCTTTAAAAAAAAAACCAAGGGGATCTTTGTTCCTCTGCTCCCGTTCATCCTTGGTAGTTATTATCTGAGACCATTTTGAAATTCTGCTAATACCAGGGAGTTGCAAGAACTTATTTACCAGATTACCAATGATCCTCATTGTATTTTACTCATTCTTCCCCGGGTCCTTAATTAATTCTGGCTTTAACTCATTTTTTTCTTGAAAATATGTTTAGATTTCTGTCTCCTAAAAGATAGACTAGGTATGAGTTTCTGTGACCTACTGCTTGTATCATTAGCTGGCCAATTGTTTTCTGTTTTGCATTTGTAAATATTCATTCTCTTGAGCTGAAAAAGGCATGCATCAACACACATTGTACAGCCTTGCAAATGACACAGAATTTGAAAAGAAAGATTCCTTGTTCACATGTGCAATGAATCTTCGATGTCCAGTGATCCCCTGCAAATGATAAAATGAGCCTTAAACCACTTCAGAAGTTTCCAGCATGCATCAAATACTTCCCCTTAGGTGTCTGAATAGGATCCACAAGGAGGAGAAAGCAAGTATGTGGCATTTCTTTACCGGAAGGACACCGGTTTCCCGTTTACAGAGTGATTGTTTATAGATTGATTATAGGCTCCTTTGAAATGGAGTGATCTAATGAAGAAGGGTTAAGGAATAATCGATACTAATGTTCATTCTACCTAAGTAAATAAACCAAGGACTTTATGAGGGACTTCTGTGTTTTCGGAAAATAGTTTCTGTGCGTAGCAATTCAGGGGAAGAGTAATCTTCTATTTGTGAACTCTCCTTGGTCACCCTTCAACTATCCCGCCCCAAAATCATTTGGATTTGATTGTTCCTATCTATCTTAAAATATTCTCCTCTGCTTTCAAAGAGAGCAGAGTTAGCCTGGTCTACCATTTTCTTTTGTCATAGCTTTGCCAGCCAGCCATTTCCTTCTCCAAAATCAAATGAGTGAAATATGATTAAATTGTGTGTGTGTGTGTGTGTGTGTGTGTGTGTGTTAGTTTGGGTAGACTAGAGAAGCAAATTCATGGACACGCTCATATGTATAGGAAAAAGCTTTATATACAAAAGTAATTAAATATTGAGAAAACATCCCAGCCCAGTCCAGATCATGTCCATAAATCCATTATTAGCCCATATGTACAATACTGATCTATAAAGTCCTCTTCTAACTCATGAAACACATGCCGAATGCAGGAAGATCACAGGCCAGTGGGTGGGAAGTCTGTGGATCCCATGGCATTTTAACGATCTCAGCACTGGCAGGGGTCTCCATGCGGCTTCTCCAGCACCTGAGGTTGCATCAGGGTAGATCCATCTGGCTTCTCCTCAGAGATGTCTCGCAGGGAGTCAGCCTTGTCAGTAGAAAATCTCCAAGGAAGTGAGCCAAGCAAGAAAAGTCTTTCACCTCCAAGGAGGGAAATGCAGAAACACCTAGAATCCTCAGGGGAAGATCATGTCCACATAGAGAACTCATTGGCTATGACCCGATTGACAGACTAGATTCGATCCCTTCACTCTTAATCCTCTCAAATCCCAAATTGACACCAGGTTATGTCATTACCACAGTGTGCTAAATATAACATATAAATACACACACACATATATATAGTAAATACCAATTTAACTTATTCATGATAGCATTAATGCTTTGTCTTTGTATGTTTATAAGGTGATGGACAAGCATATGGAGAGAAGTTTAGAGGGGAGGGATGTCACCCACCATTGAGTGGATTTCTCTGGATTCTGTGGTCATCAGCTGTTTTAGGGTACAAAAGAGACTTTGGATCTCAAATATAATTTAAGGAGAACCTTTGTGAATCCTTAAGAGGGATAAAGCAAGACAAAGACACACTATCCAAATGAGGGAGTTGATGAGTGTGCGGTCATCACGTCTTCTGAAGGTTTCCTGAGATAGACATGGAAAGGCAAAGGGAAGGATCACAAGACACAGCTAGCACCCATCAGTGCATCACAGTTACAGAGAGGACGAGAGAAGGGTAACAGAACCATGCTTGGAACACATTCACTATATTAGACAGAAGACTTATGTAGTCAGGGAATGACTGATAGGCTATGGTCCATGGCTATGTGACACCCCCATATAGTGATCTCCATCAAGGTCACACCCAGCCAAGCCCTTAGGGAGACAGCCCCTCCCTGGGCCGGCTGTAGAGGGGTAGAGGTAATCCACATTCCAATGCACTCTGCCTGAGATCTGTTCACATCCCTAGTCACAAGGAATTCAGTGGAGGCTTGATCCTAGTAGGGGCACTTCAAATTGTATTTTGAGCTTTCACCATCATCCAAAGCCTGCCAAAAATGCTGGTCAGAATTTAAGCTCTAATACAGAGCTCAAAATGCTCTCTGGAGTATGTAAAATTTCTCATACTTCTATCCCTAATTTTGTCCTCATCATCACCATGTTTTCCCTTGTTCTATGGGTGCTCCCCTTCCTCAAAGTTTAAGCTTCCTTATTCTACTTATAAAGTTTCTTAGGCATCCTCCCCATATGAATATCGGTGTGGCATAGCCGTGATTTGGGTAGCTCCTAGAACATCATGGTAGTGCCTGCTCTATCTATGGAAAACTTGTCCAGGGCTTTCTCATTTTGGGAGTCTTATACCTTTATAATATTTGCAAGTTCCACTACCATTCATATCGCTGCAGGCTACTGCAATCACTGCAATAATTATTCTGTCCACCTTGCTTTGGAAGTGGCTGTTCAGGTGGGAAGTCCAAGTGCAAGGGGCTTTGCTCATTGCCTTCTCTCTTAGGCTAGGTTCTCTAGAGAAACACAATAAGGGGAGCCTGTATATGAAAATTTGAAGGGGCTTTAATAGGTCATGGGAAAATATTAAAAGGTAGTGAAAATTTTCCACAAATAATTTGAAGCTACATTATACACAGAGAGATCTAGCTGAAGGAAATGGCTCACACTGTGGCTGATAAGTTCTAAGTCCATGGATCAGAAATCAATATGGAAGCTTCTCCTGATTCACATAGCTGAAGGGGCTGATGAACTCATAATCAACAGGTCAGATGGCAGGCCGCAGATGACTACAAAGATGGACAAGGAATATGGCAGGCCACTGGCTCAAGCCCAAAGTTCCAAAGATCAGATGATGAACCAAATATAGGTTCCAGATCCACCACCAAGCACATGAGTTTTGATAAAGCACCTTCATATACTGGAAGCAGACCACACCCTCCAAGAAACTCTCAATAATTGGCTGCTCAATACAGATCATATCATAGAAGTGATTACATTATATCGGTGGTTCTCAATCTGTGGGTCGTGACCCCTTTGGGGGGTGGGGTTGAATGATCCTTTCACAGGGGTCTCCCAGTTCATAACAGTAGCAAAATTACAGTTATGAAGTAGCAACAAAAGTAATTTTATGGTTAGGGGGTCACCACCACACGAGGAACTGTATTAAAGGGTCGGGACATTAGGAAGGTTGAGAGCCATGGGATGATATCATATATCGTTATGGGGGATGACTGCGTTGTAACTGCCAAACCACTGACAGCAATGGCTCAGTTCAGTTGACACATAACCATACACCTTTCATATTGCAAAGCCTTTTCAGAACTCAGGCTGACTGTCAATTGGTGGGATTGATAAGGTTTATCATAGTGTGTGTGTGTGTGTGTGTGTGTGTGTGTTTCATACCTTCTGGGGTCTCTGCTTCAGATCATTTTGCAGAGGAATATTGTCATTTCAAAAATTCCTTCTCAAGAGTCCAGGGTAGATAGTGCTCAGATTTTTTTTTCTATTCTGTTTTTTCTCCACAATTTCCTTTCTAATTTTCACTGGCATCCTTACAGAAATCTTTGTACTTCCTAGGAAGCCATGGCCATATCTGGAGCCCACATAAATGTGGAGGAAACACTTTGAACTGTGCCTTTGGCTACACTTCAAGGAGACCTAACGAGCTAGGCCGACCCCCTGTGGGTGAGAGCAAGGGGTACAGTTTGGCTGGAATTGGACTTCTTTATTGCAATGCGATAGGATTGGCCAAAATGAGCTCCAGTGGAGCAACCATTAAGAAGTTATCCAGGAACTGAAAGGTTAATAGCTTGGACCCACCAGGTGACTCTGTGGGGAGAGACCTAGTGATCGGCTTTCATAAAGAGGACAGCTAATAACGTCCTACGGAGCAGCTGCTTTGAGGTGGAGCTGGCTTGACATCACCCAACCACAGGGCTGGCTGCAGGGCCTGATATGAAAGACCCAAATACCAGTCCCTAAGGGGAAAACAGGAAAGGATGGAAAGTCCAACCTAGATGGAACCCTTCCCACAACCCACCTTTCCAAGTCCAAAGCTGTGACAGTGTAGGGCATTTCATCCAGGAGCTCCTGGCAGTGTTATTTTCACACCAAGAACCATTTACTAATGGAAAAGTGCACCATGCCCATGAAGCTTGTGGAACAAGTTACCAGCATGGTGATTCTGACTCCCGGTTGCCCCGTGTGTATGCCATAGGGTTTTCAATGGCTGAGTTTTCTGAAGTCGATGGCCAGGTTTTTCTTCCGTTGAGACCTCGAGCCTCCAGTCAGGCATTGTAACTGATTGTACTGCCTGGGAAGTGCACCTGTATTAGAGGAGGCTGGATGAAACCAATGGACCGAGATGAATTGTCCTTAGAAAACAGTCTTGTGGGTGGGCCCCTGTGTCTCTCTTCTGTGTCTCACTGGACATACACCAGCCACTGCCCTTTGCAGGTGTGTCAGTCCAGGGGGAAGAAGAGTCTCAGGAACATCTGCTGACACATTCCCAGGCTGTCCTCAGGGAGATGTCCAGTTTACTAGTCTGAGACGGGTAACCATTTTTCAGACGTTGTGTATTGTCTGTCAGGCATTGGCATCATTCTTTTTTTTTTTTTTGCCCAGGGCTGTTTCTGACCAACAGCCATGTTTGTAGACTGGGGAAGATGGGAGAGATGGATTTTC
Organism: Tenrec ecaudatus; assembly: GCF_050624435.1. Classification (NCBI taxonomy): domain Eukaryota; kingdom Metazoa; phylum Chordata; class Mammalia; order Afrosoricida; family Tenrecidae; genus Tenrec; species Tenrec ecaudatus. Next base: position 297,809,467 of record NC_134530.1, on the reverse strand, counting down.
TACCAATTTCAGTAGTCTGCTTCTGACATGTGGGCAGGGCCTCCCACCCTTCCTCATGCCTGCCCACCCATCCTAGGCAAATCCTCATAATGAACTCTTGTGTAATGAATTGCTGGAAGCCACAGCCAGGCTCAAATGACCACATTGGTGCCTCTTTGTCAGCTCTGCGCTGTGTATCTGGCAGCGTGGCCAGCAGTAAGATGATATGGCTCACAATTTTAATGTTAACAACAACAACAACAACAAAACCCTCACATCTGTTAAGCTCATTTCAGCTGACAGGATAAATATCCTGTTTCTTTACCAGTTTCTCAACACCTGACTTACAGATCTGTTGAACCTGTGTCCTTGGTTCCTTCTCTAATTGAAAAATTGAGTTGGCTCCAAAGGGGCCAAGCATGCATACTGTGAGGGTTTAGTCAGTTAATACAGAGTGGAGGGGAAGGGAGCAGCTCCATTAACTGAGCCCAATGCCATCAACCCTTATGGGGCTCAGCAGGAGAGGTCTGTCTGTGGGGGTGCCATAGTACTGCATTTGATATAGAAGATGTTTCTGAACCCACCCAACAACTGCTTGAGGATACATGGGCTTGCTTCTATGGCAGGTGAAGGATGAGTTGAGTCACTGTGTCTCAGGATCACATCATGTTGCTGCTCCTCTGGCCACAAACTATTCTTTTTTATATATAAAGTTTTATTGGCATATACTTCACATATCATACAACTTAATCATTCAGCCATATTAAAAAAAATTAGTGCGGTCATCCCCACAATCAAGTTCAGAGCACATCTTCTCATACCCACTGTTTTTGCTCCCTAGTTCCCCTATGCTTCCCCGCCCTGCCCCTAGGTTACTATCAATCCAGCTGATATCGCTCTAGGTTTATCTATCTTGGATTTTGTATACAAAAAAATCATACAAAACACCAACAGGAACCAAATAAACCTACAAAAAAAAAGGAAACCTCAGTAATGACTAGACAGAACATAGAAAAATCTCAATTTCAAAAAATCAGAAAATACTAAAAACTGAAACAACTCTAAAATGGAGCTGATACCAAGGGCTCAAATAGAAAGTCAATGTTTAGAAAATGATGATGGCAACATATTCACAAATATGTCTGATACAATTGATGTATGGCTTTTCTAAGAGCTGTAAGAGCCCCCAATACAATGATTTGTTTAAAAAATAATAAAATAAAAATTACTTTAAAAAGTGATGACAGAAACATGTACAACTATGCTTGAAACAGTGGATGTATGGAATGCCATGAGAGCTGTAACAGCCTCCAACAAAATTATTTTTGAAATTATAATTTAAAAATAAAATGGGACAGAATGGAGATCAAATGATAAGGTATCACATTTTAACTAACTACCTCTTCCAAAAACAACTTTACAGTGCTCTCTGTCTGAGAGCGAGACTACTCGTCCCTGGACTGGGGTCAGCGAGGTGTCACAGGAGGCTTGACACCTGTGTAAATCCTGCAAATGGATTTTGGACTCTCACTGTCATCCACGGCCGTCTGCAAATGGCCATGGACTAGTCTCAGTCCTTTCCAAAGGAGTTTTGTCTTTTTGTGTGTGTTTTACTGTCTTTGAAATTCATTTTTATTGGCATCATATAATGATTCTTATCAGTGATTTCTGGTGTTCAGTTTCTGTACACTCATGACAAGAGCGATAGTATGAAACACTGGGCTATATGAGGATGACTTGGCATCAAGAATGGAGGAAGGTTTATTAACAACCTGCCATATGCAGCTGACCCAACCTTCCTTGCTGGAAGCAAGGAGGATATGAAGCACGGACTGATGATAATCCAAGACTGCAGCCTTCAGTATGGATACAACCCATTGTAAAGAAGACCATAACCCTCACAACTATACCCACAGACAACATCATGATAAATGGATACGAAATTAAAATTGTCTAGGATTTCATTTTCCTTGAATCCACAATTAACTCCCCCAAGGAAGCAGCAGTCAAGAATTCAAGGAACATATTAGACTGGGGAAAACTGCTGCACAAGATCTCTTTATTTTCAGTCACCCCTCATGTGAATGAGAAAGGCCACAAAAGAGTCGAATCCCTTGAATTATGCTGGCAAAGAATTCAGAAAGTAACATGTACTGCCAGAAAACAAACACATCTGCTTGGCAAGGATGCAGCCAGAGGCATCCTCAGAAACAAGGGTGGAAAGCCTTGGTCTCACATACTTTGAGCCCTTGATCAGGAGAGACCAAACCCTGAAAAAGGACCTCATACTTGGTGAAGGTGAAGGTGAAGGTCAGCGATAAGAAGAAGGCCTTCAAGTAGATGAATTGACCCAGTGGCTGCAACAATGGGCTCCAAAACACCCACTGTAAGGATGGCTCAGAACCAGGCAGTGATTCTTTCTGTTGTGCCCAGGGATGCTCCGAGTTGGAGCCAACTCGACAGCACCCAACCAACCACAACATAGAATGGACAGGATTTGCTTTGTGAAGTTGGAGCATTAAGCAGGGCAATCATTTAAGATCTGTAGCGTGGCAAACAGCTGGTCCCTAGTGGGCCAATCGCAACGAATGGTGAACTCCTAGGTCAGAGTAGAACTGTGCTCCCCTGCATTTTTATTGGCTCATTTGGGGGCAATAAACTGCTAGACCTTCCTTCTGAGATGTCTCTAATGGATCCAAGCCACCAACCTTTTGATTAGCAACCAAGCATGTTCACCATCCTTACCATCCAGAGAGAAACCTTGAGATAGGTGGCATGGCAAGCAGAAACAAGAAAAGTTTCTTTATTCCCAGCCCCGCATCTGGCGGGTCTTTTCCCTGCTGATATAAATGGCATCCGTACTGATGGTATTTGGTATGAATATGTATGAGGATCTCAAATTTCCTGATCACCTGTTAGTTAATTTTCACAATACCCTGCTAGAGTGTGGGGGCGGTAAGGTTAGTCTACATCTACAGATGGAGAGAGTAAAGCTCACAGGTGTTCCATTTCCTAACATGCCAGAAATTGATCATCTGGGCTTTTCCAGCCCAGCGAGTAAGCCTCTGGTACCTGGTGCTACAGATATATCCAGTCAGCTTTGGTCAATGGGGAAATCCTGGCCCAGGGTGGCAAGTGAGCTGGCTCTGAGAACCAAGACTAAGAGTACCCCTCAGTGTTATGAGAAAGGTTAATTGGGACTTCATCCTTTCAACATCCATTACCTGAGTATCATTGGGCTGGGAGTTGATCCCAACTAATTGGAAAACCATTTTGTGTACCAGTAGAACTGAACTGTAGGGTTTTCGGTGGTTGATTTTTTTCCCCCAGAAGTCTGTCATTAGACCTTTCTTCTCACCAAGACATTGCTGGGTGGACTCGAACTTCCCACCTTGTAGGTGGCAGATGAGCCATTTGCATGTCTCAGGGGATTCCCCCTTTTAAATAGCAACCTTCCAACAGGAAACCTTGGAGTCAAGGTCAGTGCTTCCCTCTAATGTCATGCACACATCTTTCATGAACCTGGTGCCAGGTGCTGAAGACTCAGTAAGAAAAGATAGAATCCCTCCTAGACTTGTGGAAGCTTTACCCTTCAATCCTGCAGATCCTGTCCCCTCCTCCACCCATTTTTGAAATTCACTGCCTGGTCACTATGAGTGGTATTGACTCAATGGCAGTGTGTTGAGAGGATGGGGCATTGGTGATTCCGTGTAGAATCCTCACCCTTTATGCAGAGTCCCAGGTTGGATTTCTGGCCAATGCATTGGAGGCTATGCATTGCTGAACGGGCCTGGCGGTCTTCTTAGAACTGGCCAGTGGAAATCCCTAGGAATCAAAAGAAAATTTAGTTCCTGAAACATCTTATAATGTGGATGAGCCTGACGACATTATGTTGAGTGAAATATCAATCATTCTGTATGCGTGTGTTGAGAGAGAGGGAGAGGGAGAGGGAGAGGGAAAGAGAGAGAGAGAGAGAGAGAGAGAGAGAGAGAGAGAGAGAGAGAGAGAGAGAGAGAGAGAGAGAGCTGCTAACCACAAGGTTGGCAAATCAAACCCACCATGGGAGAAAGATGAGATTTCCTGTTTCTGTAAAGATTTACAAACCTTGGAAATCCTATGAGTTGGAATCAACTGTATGGTAGTGGTATATATACATATGCATATATATGTGTGTATTATATGAATATGTGTATGAGTGTGTGTATATATATAAAGTTCTCAATTTTATAAAATGACTCGAAGAAGTAAATATACATAAACTAATGAACTTTCTACTCCCTTAAAGAGCTACAGTCTTGAAAACACACAGAGGCAGTTCTATAGTCTCTGTGAGATTAGGGTCGCTATGAGTCAGAATCAATTCGATGGTGGTGAGTTTTGAGAATGTTAACTTGTGTTTGCCACTTTTCTAGGGATAGCCATTTTTCTTTAGAAACAAGAACAATAAGGACTCATTGCCATTGAGCCCATTCTGAGCCCTTTTGGAAAAGTGGATTACACTTTGAGCTGATAAATGAAAGATGGGCAGTTTGAAACCATCAGGCATTCCACAGGAGATAGATGGGGCTTTCTACTCACTTAAATAGTTACAGTCTGTGTCCTAGGTTGCCCTTCAAACCTTGAATTGACACTATCGCCCTTAAGTTAGCTTTAAGCAAAGTAACAATTTAGCCAGATGGCAAAGAATGTCACCCTCCACTAGTGCAATTTTATATACAAATTTATCTGGACTAAGCCATCTGTTTGAAAGCATAGATGAAAGGGCATGGGGGATGATGAAGTACATGGATGTGAAACAAAGAGAGTTGGAGCATGGAGCCAATGCCGTTGATCATAGTGCCCAGAAACTGGGATGGGAGCACATTTTCCAGTGTATATTTTCACTCAAAAACACCCCGCATGGATCTCAGCATTCTGATGTGTAACTCTCCCTGGGGCTGGCATGGCACCAGCACTGGGCAGCGTTTGGTTCCATTGTCATGAGCCCACTCCCCATCAGCTCACAAGATCATCAGCTTGCTGGTAGGGCACCTAGTTCTGTGCTGTCTCCCGCCCTTCACTCTGACTCTCTCTGCCAGATTGATTAGCCTGAACTTCCAAGAACGGCACTGCTCTGCCTGTAATCCTCCCTCTTAAACCCCAGATTCCTCAACACTGTGCTTCAGGCTCTGCAGGAGCAGATCCCGGTCTAGTTTGTCAGTTTGACAGCACCCCCTGCCCCCTACCTCACCAAACACCCCCACACGATTCTAATTCTGTGCCATTCAAGAAAATGTCTTGTTTCCTGAGCCCAAAATGGCTTTGTATGCTCTCTGCTTTGTTGCATTTGTATCTGCTAGTCTCTCTGCCAAGAACGCCTTTCCCCCTCAGCTACTTGAAGGAACTCTTCTCATCCTTAATCAGTAGCACCCCTCTGAATTGTCCTACCAGACCCCATCGAGCACTCTCAGGACGTGTCAAGGAATTACCTCCTGGCTTAGTGGCCTGGGGGTACTGATACCCCTGGCTGTATGAACCATTCTGTTTCACATTTCCATTCCTCCAGGTACACCACAGACTACTGTCCTTGGACATCTGAGAGCAAACGTTTTGCACCTTCTGGGTTGAGGTCTTGAATCCCCATCTGTTGGCACTAACTGACTTTACCAGATCAGCCTTTGGTTTATCCTCTTCTCATGGCGTGCTTGCCAGAACCTCATGAGATTTCCTTCTCCCACAGAATTTGGGTGGCTTATTGACTGTAAGCAAACAGTGTGGTGATCAAATTATAACTAATTTGGGGAGCCTGCCTTCCTTGCATGGCTCAATCAAGCCATGCCGCTGGCCACAGCTCCCTGTACTGTACGTATTACTCCTGCAACTAGGTCTTGTCATCTAGCACAGTGCATATAATGGGGTACTTGGGGTAGAAGTGATAATTAATAGTTGTTCAATGAGTTGTCCGTTTGTGCTACCAACTTTTAAAATCCATGAATATTCCAAGCCAGCATGCATTTCAGAGTTAAAATATTTGACCTATGTAAACCTCAGGTTCATCTTCTGCAAAAAATGGGTTTGGACATACTGAATGGCAAATTCACATGAAAATTAGCCTATTTCCCTCTGAGAACCACCATGTGAGTTATATCATAAAAACCAACCAAACAAGCAAAGAAAACATACTGCCATTGAGTCCATACCAACTCACAGTGACCTTCTAGGCCAGCATAGCACTGCCCCTGTGGATTTCAAAGACTGGAAACCAGCAGCCCAGTACATAACCCACTACCTCACCAGGGAATCCCACCAAGTGATAAAGGTTTGCGTTAGTACTAGTGTCAACCAAGTATGCATGTCGAGTTAGCACCTTTGGCACCAAGTGATCCCTCTGGAAGTGTTAAGGAGGAGGGAGACAGCTGAAAATGAAGCACCTGTTTGTTTTCAGCTGTTCTGTAGGTTGGGCATTGGTCTCTCAGCTCATGGGGTCAGAGCCATATCTGAAACCCAACTACAACATGACGATGAACCATGAACACATGAGAAGTCAGTCAGTCAGTCACACAAGCACAAATAGGAAATCTTGAAAAAAGTGAAAAAAGTACAGTTCATTCATGGTCACCAGGACGGAAAAGAAAGGGGACCATGCTTCACAGGCCATGAACTTTTGTTAAGGGTGGTGAAAAATTCTGGAAACAGATCCTGGTGATAATTGACTAGCACGGTAAACATGCCACTGAACTGTACACATGGGAAAGGTCAAAATGGAAAATGTTTTGTTAGACAGTTGAGCCCTTTGCCATCTAGTCAAATTGGACTCATAGCAATCCCATAGGAGCCCTGCTGGTGTAGCGGTTACGAGTTGGGCTGTGATCCACATGGTGGGTAGTTTGAAACCACCAGCAACTCCAAAGGAGAAGGACTGGCTTTCCACTCCCGTAAATAGTACAAGCTCAGAAACCCTCAGGGTGGCGGGTGGGGAAGGTCGATGAGTCAGCATTGACGCAGCGAGAGAGTTGAGAGAGCAGACCTGTAAGACAGAGCAGAACGGCCACCATGAAATTCTCAAGGCTGAGAATCTTTACAGAAGCCAGCTGCCTCATTTTTCTCACACAGACCAGCAGGTGGGCTCAAACCACTCAATTTTAGGTTAGCCCCCGAGGTTCTTAATCACGAAGCTACCATCTTGTCTTTCTTTTTTTTTTTTTTCTGGGTCAATATGTATATTTTCTACAGGTAAATTTTTTTAAAATGGTTCCAACTCTAGACTGACTTTGATGCCCATGGTGTGGTGGAAACTCCATTGCATGACCTCCTAAACCAGACACATTATGGTCTATAGGGACATTCTCTTCTATCAGGTTGTCTGTCAGTATACTCAAAAGGTTGACACACACAGTTTGCCTGGGGCCCACTGCACACAAGCACAGGGGAACATCCTCAGTGTAGGTAACACATAACTCCAAAATGTATGAAAACTGATGGCCCCAGTGAACTACAAGAGGAATTTAAAGGCACAATTGCTACTATCCAGTGGTGTTTCTAGCGGTCCACAGTCTTGCATCCTCTGAGTCCAGCAAGGGACCTGAATGACTGAATTGCCACACTGTTGGCACCTTATTGTGCTACCTGTGATTACGGGGAGAGGCTAGCTTCTGTTCAAGTACCCTCACCCACACACACACCTCCCTGCCCAACACACACACACACACACACACATACACACACACACACACACAGCTACAATGCTAGAGTAACTCATTGAAATGTGCTGCCTGCCCTGCACTAGAGAGGATTTTGCATTCAAATCCCCAGGTAACACATATTCATGGAAATCTTGGACTAACACAACAGAAAACCCAACTGCTGCCTCCTAGTGATTCTATAAGACAGAGTAGAACTGCTTCATTGAGTTTCTGAGACTGTAAATCTTTATGAAGCAAATACCCTCATCTTCTTCCTATGGAGTTGCTGATGCGAACCTCTGACCTTGTGGTTAGCAGCCCAACACCTCACCCACAGTGCCAGCAGGGCTCCCATCCTGGGCCAGGTAAACTGTAACCGAGCCAGACAGGTATCCCTCCGGAAGCCTTCATTCCCTCAGTCAAATCACCACCACAGGGCCATTGATTTGGCCCCTTCTTAAGCCCTCTTTAGTGCATTTTGGAAATTTGTGAGAATCTTTTTTGGTTGCTGGAATGCAGAGAAATGCCATTGACAATAAATGGGCAGGGTTCACAGAAGCTGGAAGCTCAGCAATGAGTAGCATAATGCTTAATCCCTCATCCTGCCCACATTCCAGGGTTCAACCAGAGAGCCCTGGTGGTGCTGACTGGTAAACATTGAACTACTAGCTGCAAGGTTGGCAGTTCAAACCCACCTGGTGCTCTCTGGAGACATATGAGACCATCTGCTCCTGTAAAGATTTACAGTCCCTGGAACCTGAGGCAGAGTCACTGTGGGTCTGAATGGACTCCATGGCCATGGGTTACCAGGCGTTCATGTTGTTGAGCTTTGGAAGCCCATCCATTGTATATATAAAAGGTGTAGTCATTATCCTACATCAGCCTGGAATGCAGCTACAGTGTAAATGGAGGAGAAATGACATTATGCTTTGTTCCTGGTGTTGGCAGAGTTTCCACCTTTCCACAAGACCATATCTTCCAAAAGCTTATTGGATTTTAACTGCGAACACATGCCCCTGTAGGAATCCACATTTTAGGCTATCTCATTTCCCATGAGTCTGTGTATGGATGCTCTCATCTTGTAGAATACTCTGTGGCCAGGCCCTTACATATTGATCATAGTTTCCTTTGTTTCTTCCTTATTTAAAAATCAGGGCACTATGGTAGTCACATAATCTGGTGTCAATTTGAGGATTAAGAGTGTAGCGGTGGAGTCTAGCCTGTCAATCAGGATATAGTCAATGGGGCCTCTGTGTTGGCATGGCCTTCTCCTGAGAATTCTGGTAAGTCCTGTATTCCTCCTTAGAGGCAGGAGACACACACACACACACACACTCTCTCTCTCTCTCTCTCTCTCTCTCTCTCTCTCTCTCTCTCTCTCTCTCTCTCTCTCTCTCTCTGCTTACTCCTTGTGAGACATCCCTGAGGAGAAGACACATGGAGAAAGGCTGAAGGAGCCAGACCTCTGGAGCTGGAGAAGCCACATGGAGATCACTGCCATCACTGAGATGCTTACAACACCCACACACTGGCCCGTGATCTTCCTGCATTTGGCATCATCGAATGTTTTTCACTAGTCTGAAGAGGACTTTATAGATTGGTATAGGACATATAGGCTAAGATCAGACTTATGGACTTGATTTGGACTGGGCTAGGATCTTTTCTCAATATCCAATTGCTCTTGTATACAAAGTTCTTTCTTTTTTTTTTTTTTACAAAATTCTTTCTTATACACATGTGAATGTCTTATGAATTTGTTTCTCTAGTTTACCCAAACTAACACAGGTACTGTATTGGTTTTTAAGGTCTCAAGTTTTTGTTTTTTCAATTAGGGTGGCTTAGTGGGTTACACATTGAACTTCTAACACAAGGTTAGCAGTTCAAACCCCAGCAATTCTGTGGGAGGAAAAAGGAGGCTGCCTACTTCTGTAAAGATTCACAGCCTTGGAAACCCACGGGGTCAGTTCTGCTTTGTCATTGAAAGTCAAGGGCAACTCGATGGCAGTGAGTCTGGTTTTGAGGTTTGGTGTATGGAGCTTACATTATCTGTAACTTTCTTTCAGGATTGAAGAGAGAGGGTAAAATAATGGTGATTAAAAATGAAGTGGTGGGTCTGTTACCAAAATAAGCCAAATTCACTGCCATCAAGTCAATGCCGACTCACAGTGACCCTATAGGGCAGAGTAGACCTACCCCTGTGAGGCTCTGAGTGGGTCTGATGGGATGTTTATCAGAATGAGATGCTCAGGCCGTATGTTGATTCTGACTCCTGACAGAGTAGTCCAAGGAAACCTGGCAGTGCCATCATTAAGTGCTAAGCTCTGACCAAAAGTTTAGCTGTTTGAATCCACCCAGCATCACCATGAGAGAAAGACAAGGCAGCCTACTCCTATAAAGATTCTAGCTAGAAAACCCAGTTCTACACATGGAGTCACTATGATTTAAAAATCAACTCAGCCATACATGTCCATGCTCATTCTTGCCTCCTTGGCTAATTCCGATGACATCCCAAAGAATTCTTTCAGATTTTCACGTGGTACATGGCAACACCGCTGATGAGGAGTGAACCTATTGGTTGCCCAGCTCAACTGCTCTTCATCCCAACCTGTCTTCATCCCCGCTTGACTTTATTTGGAAGCAGTGTTGAATCAGCCAAAAGAAGGGAAGAGTTTGAGCATCATGGCCTTGCCTTGGCAGGGCTGGTATTTGAAATTTTGTAACACCAGCAACAGCCACAAGGTCAACAGTCCAGACACCAGCACGCCCTCCTCAGGAGAAAGAGGATTTCAACTCTTGTAGTTAGTCTCCGAAACCCACAGAGGCAGCTCCACTCCATCCTGTAGAATTGCTGAGTTGGAAATGATTTGATGGCACTGATATCTTTGGTAACACACCAGCATGGGATGCGCCAGAAAGGTGCTTCACACCGATTCTGAGAAATCCTCCAAAACCAACCATAGCAAAAGGTGATCTATATCTTTTACTTCCCAGTTAATTTAGTAACTTCTTGTGATGTTGGCCATTGGTGGGGTGTGTGTATAAGTCATCACGGAGACCGACAGCCATGATGCATATTTAAACATATGTAGCTCTCTCTGGTGGTATTCCTGGAGAAGCATTGTGCAGCAAAGGACAGCTCCACCTGTACTCGGAGGGGTAGAAATGTGGCTATCTGTACCTGTAAAGGTTTATAGCCTCAGAACCCCTGTAGTGGGTCACTAGGAGTTGGAATGGGCTCAGCGGCAGTGGGTTTGTGTTTTTAAGGTCAGAGGGACCCAGAGCTGAAAAAGAATGCCTGAGAGAGAAAAACAAGGCTTTTGGGGTGTTTAAACTGGTGCTTGGATCTGCAGGATGGATTTCATTCTGTCCTGTGAGTCAGGAGCAAGCCGATTATCCGTAGCACAATGCTTGTCTGCTAAACAAGGCCTGGCTACATCCACGCCGTCTGCTGTATTAAAATAGGTATTATTCCGGCAATCCTGTGAAGGTCACTCTGTTTTATTTTGCATATGCTTGTTCATATTAGGGTGTATCTCAGGGTCATTGGGGGTCACCCTCTTGAAGTTGTGTTATTTGTTTCCTCTGTGGTTTCAGGGAGGTGGGCATTTGATAAATGAAATTCAAGGATGCTGAGCCTTTAGGGGAAGCAAATAGAAGAAGGGTTTGAGAGAGAGCGAGAAATAGACGGATGAGGAAGATGGAAGGGAGATGATGTCAAAGAGTCCAGAAAGGGAAAGTACATTTGGAGACTGATTATGGAAGAAAATGTACAATGCTGTTTGAGGTGATTGAACGATGGAAAGATATTACATAGGTATGAACTCTCAAGTTAGAGCAAATTAAAAAGGGGAAAAAAGCATATATCCAGGAATGGGTTTTGAACTCACACTAAGCCCTACCTAGCTCCAACTTATAAACAATTAATTCTTACATCATAGCCCTCTTCGATACTCACCCTCAGAAAGGGAACATAGAAGATTCAGGTGCTATAGCAAGATGTGATGAACAATTTAGATGGTGCCGAGTTATCAGATATAATAGCATCTGCAATCTTAAAGGCTTGTTTCCAAACAAGCAGCCATGTCAGTGAGACGTCAACTAAGTCCACATGGAAGAAGCACACTATCATCAGTCACTGAAGGATTGGAATCCATATTACCTGAAGTCAAAAGAGGGATTAGTAGCAGAGCCAAAATTGTGTGACTCCAGTAATGCAATGGATGACAGTGGGAGCCCAAGATTTATTTGTGGAATTACATAGGAAATAACTGGGGTGAGAGGAAAGCGGTCACTAAACAGAGTGCTTGGGAGAGAGGAGGACAGAAGATCTGACCTGCACAGTTAAAGCTTTGTCAGTAAATCTCCCCTATGATACAGGCTGGACCTGATTTGGTTTCTAACATTTCTGTATATTTTGTTTGTATTGTTTAGTTTGGTTTTTGTTCCTTCACAGTAAAGTATATCTCAAAGGTGTTATGTCAATGGAGGTCACCCTCTTGATGCTGTGTTACATGCTTTCCATTTTTTAGTATAGGAAATTCCGGACTAATGAGCCTATAGGAAGAGCAAGTAGAATAAGGGGCTCAGGGGAGAAGGTGCAGGGGTGGTGGTGGGATAAAAGGGAGACATTGTCAAGGGGTCCATGTTGTAAAAGAATGTTTGGTGTTAGCATTTGTTAGTTCTACTTAACGTGATTAAACTATGGAATGAGATATTACGTGTATATTACATCCCAACTAATAATTTTTTTTAGTGTATTGGCTCTAGAAAGTTAACTGAATTCAAGTCAGCCAGCATGGGAGGAGGCGATTCTTCTCCCCTTCTAGCTTCTATTTGCTCTTTGTTGACATGGTGTATGTGTGTATATGTGTGTGTGTGTGTGTGTGTGTGTGTGTTGTGTGTTGTGACAGAATCAACCAGTTGCTCAGTCAAATATCCCAGTTATTCAAATAGCCTTTTGGTTGTTTTTACATGAATAAAGAAAGACTTCCCGGCATTGCTGGTGGCCTCCTTTGGATCATTCGTTCCTGTGCTTTCCGGTCCATTACCTGGGAACCCTGCTGTGTCTCTCTTGCCTACCTCTCTTCCCTCCCTTGGAAACCCCGTATAGGAGGGCTGCTTTCTTTGCTCCCTCACTATTAGAGTCCAAGCATCTAGAACTCTGCCTAGTGCACAATAGATCGTTCTGGATCAAAGGGCCAACTATGAGGTTATGAGATGGGGAGGGGGAGAAGGGGTTGGACACCAGGCAGAAAAGAGCCATACAGCAAAACAGAGAAGGACAGAAAAGAAAATCTCTGATAATCCTGTTTGTTCTGATTCTTTTTTTAAATGCTTGTGCCCAAAGAGGTTAACTTCTGCCAGGTAGGTACATTCCATTTCTGCTACCCAGACTTCTTTCAACCCCTCAGAAACGTCATGTTTATCGCTTCAACATCAATGTGTTCATTGACTCCTGTCCTCGTTCCTTCATCCGGTATGTGATGAACACTGTACCTAGTATAACAATGCACGCCAGATAGCCAACATCCACTCCCATCACTTCATGGCCTCTAATCCAAGTCAGCTCTTAAATGGTGCTTCCAAACCATCCAATTACCTCAAGCTGTTCAATTGTGGAGCAGATGAAACCAAAGGCAAAGGTGTGAGCACTACATGAGCCAGCTCGTTTCAGGAGATAGTGAGTAATTGACCTGAGATTACCTATACTCCCAGTACCCATAATCCAGGAAGCTGCCTTGAAGACATTTCACTGCTAACCAAAGTACATGACTCAGCACAGCCTGTCACCACCCTGGCTCTATGTGAAAAACATGCACACAGTGCATCCACACATGGCACTGTGAAGTGTGCTGAAGTGAGTACTGTACAAGATCATGCCCTGAATTGTACTGGCTTTTTCTGGGCACAGAGAAACATAGAGAGACATGTATCCTGAGCACTGTGCTCAGTTGGAACTGAGTTGTACTGACCACAGGAACACGGAGCCCTTTCCCACGTTGTGCTGTAACCTAGTTGGAGCTCACCTGCGCCCAACGTCGGTCACCTGTAGCACATTTGTACTTGGTGCTGCTCAGAGTCGGCATCGAGAGGAGACGCTCTCCATCCGAGGCAGGCTGAGGATCAGAGACGTCAGTGGACCGAGCAGCAGATAAAAAAATCTGAAGGACACCTGACTGTGGTAATATTTTTACATTCGACTTGACGTGATTGACATTTGGAATGATACGATATAGGCATTAAAGCCCAACTTGTACTAGAGAAAAGTAAAAGTCTTAAGGACATCCGTGGCCTCCCTGCAGGTGACAGTGCTCAGTTGCCTCCCCTGGGAAAGTTTGGTGAAGGGTCCACTTAGTGTGTGCCACTCCGAGCCCTGGGCCACCCCCTAAAACCTGCTCCGCGTGCCTTCACCTCCTTCCTGGTGATGGCAGTTCTATCTGTCTAGTCGTAGAGATCAAAACCCAAGGGACCTTCCTTTTTCCTTTTGTAGTTGTTGTTTCAGCCACCCCCGGGCATTTGTTGGGAAGACCTGGGGTTGCTGGTAGGGTGGTGGGGAGACGGGTACTGTGCATAGAAGATGTCAGCCGCTGGGAGGTGAGACACGACTTGGGCTGGCGAAGCAGGACCCAGGGGAAGAGCAGGAATTTGCTCTTGGGGGAAGCACCTGCTGACCTTGATCTCTTCCTTCTGCGTGATCTGGATGGGGTGGCGCGGAGGAGCCCCGTGCCCCTGTCGGTACCACTGGGGTGGGGGTACCCGAGATGATCAGGGCCCAGTACTCCCGTACTCTGGGTACTGTGGGGCCTGCTGCAGGGGTTGTCATATAGCCAGGTGCCAAAGTGATGCTCGAACACCTGCCCACAACTCGAACACCTGCCACACAACACCCCCATCACCTCCTAGACTTCTTTATCTTCTTTAACTGTAACCCAAAGTGCCAGAAGCGGGAGGTGGCTGGTGAAGATGCCCATGTGGTAGAGAGGCCAGTGTGGGCCTTTGGAGGTGGGCAGGCAGCAGCCCACCACCTTGTACTCACGAAGTGGGTACAAGGCCATCATTGCGGTCCTGGAGCTGGCAGCGACTCACAAAAGGCCAAGTGATCCTTCTTGACACCTCCTGGGATGGGAACATCCAACCCAGAATCTGACAGCTTCTCACCCTTTCTACCACATTCACCACCACCACCACCACCACCTTTTCCCTCGTGGCCTATCCCAGCGTCTGCAATCAGCTCTGATCTGACATCCCGGCTTCTGCTCTTATGGCTGTTGTATGCTGCCAAGTCCATTCTCTCTCAAAGCAGCCCTCAGGGACAGAGCATAACTTCTCCCAAGGATTTTTAGGCCATATCTTTCTTGAAATTGGTAGACAGGTCACTCTTCCACAAAGCTATTCATGGTTGCAACCAATGCCCGGTGAGCAGCCAGCGCTTAAACTTAGAGAACGCCTTCTTCTACCCCTAACCCATTGGAACATGGTCAGTCCTGAGCAAAGTGGCCCCATAGGGCAGGGTAGAACAGTCCTGTGGAGATTTCCCTTTCAGTCCTTCTTGACTGAAGCAGATACACAGGTCCCAGCGTTCTTTCTAGAAGAGGCTGCTGAGCCCAAACCGCTGATCTTTTGGCTAGCTTGGCACAGCACTTTACCCACTGGGACTCCTTATTCTACCCTTATCCCTCTACAGCCTAGTCTCCGGATAGCAGCCCAATGATGACAACCAAGATCACACCAGGCCTCAGCTTAAAGCATTGGGGGAAAGGGTGTGAGGGTGGGGGTGACGAGGAACATAAAGACAGAGCACAGGACATTTTCAGGGCAATGAAATTCTTCTACCTGGTGCTGTAGTGGCGAACGCATGACCCTAAGCATTCGTCAAAGCCCACAAGGCTGGACAACACAGAGACTGAGCCTCTATGCCAACTATGACTTCACTTATAATAAGGCGCCCACATCAGACCACCGAATTCCAGAGTGTGTACTCTGAATCATTGTGACACTACAAAGGGTTTCCTAGAGGGAAAATCTTTCTGCGGGCTGACAGCCTCATCTTTCTCCTGAAGAGCAGTGGGTGGGTTTTAAGTGCTAGGCTTTGAGGTAGCAGTCCAATTCCTAATCCATAGCGCCACCTGGCTCCTTTAACAAATGTACGATGTTCCTCATGAAAGAAGCAGTGGGGAGGAAAGTGCTGCAGATAAATGGGGACTCTATACTTTCTGCATACCTTCTGTTACCCTAAGACCCCCCTAAAAAAGAAAGTCTATTTTTTTTCCTCTTTTCTTCTTTTACATTTTATTAGGGACTCAAACAACTCTTACCACAATCCATACATATACATACATCAATTGTATAAAGCACATCCTATTAACAAACAAATAAACCAAAAAGAGTTTACAGTGATTTTCCCTTTGTTTCCATTAAAAGCCAAAGTCCTTCCAACAGCCTACCTAATCGCCGTGTCCCTCCCATGCACCTTATTCCAATGTCAGCAGGACAATTGCTATTCCTTGGACGCGAGCTGCAGTCCACCCTTTGCGCCCTTGCCCTGACTGTTTCCTCGGCTTAAAGAGCCCTTTCTTCGGATATCTATATGGGTAGTGACCACAGCCCATCCAAGAAGTTATTCAATGCCACCTTCTGAAAGAGACCTGTCCTAGACATCCTGCTTTTTGTTTTGCTTTGATTCATTTTAAGTAAAAAAACCCCACAACTCTCTGATATCTGATACCCCTTATTTGGCTCTACTTTTCCTTCCCATGGCTTCTAAGACCTCTGGTGTACTATGAAGGAGCCCTAGTGGTGTAGTGGTTACCACAAACTCAGCAGTGAAAAATGACGAAGCACTCCTCTGGAGAAAGATGGGGGTCTCTACTCCCATTAACAGTTACCATCTCAGAAATGCACACGAGCAGTTCTACCCTGTTCTATAGAGTCACTAGGAGTCAGCATGGACTTGATGGTAGTGAGCTTTTTGGTGCACGATGGTATCTCAGTAGTGTAAACAGTTGAGCCATAAGTGACTAGCCAAAAGGTTGGTGGTTCATATCTATCCAGACTTGGTGAACTGAACGGTCATAGCCATTGGGAACTCTATGGAGCAGTTCTACTCGGAAGCACCTAGAGTTACCATAGCAACTGGTTCCGTTTTGCTCTGGCAATGCATCATTCATTTATTATGGTTGCTGCTCTGTGTTCATCTCGCTCATTCCCACTTGAATGGAGGCGAGCAGGGGCATAAGAATGCCATCTACACTGTTTATTGCTATCCACCTGTGTTAGTCCAGATTGGCCAGAGAAACAACTCTAGGGACACTCATGTATGTACAGAAAGAGCTTTATATCAAAGAGTAATTATATATTAAGAAAACATCCCAGCCCAGTCCATATCAAGTCCATAAGTCTGATATTAGCCGGTATGTCGAATACCAGTCCAAAAATTCCTATTCCAACTCACCCGGCACATAGAGTGTTGCCGAATGCAGGCAGATCACAGGCTAGTGGGTGAAAAGTCTTGTAGATCCGGTGGCAGTGGAAGCATTTCAGTGCCGCATGGGTCTCCACATGACTCCTCCAGCTCCAGGGCTCTGGCTCCCATCAGCACAGCTCCATGTGACTTGTCAACAGAAATGTGAAGCAGAGAGAGAACGTGTCCTGACTCCAGGGAGGAAGACAGGACTTTCCAGAATCCTCAAGAGAAGGCCATGCTCACACAGAGGCATTATTGACTATGACTTGATTGACAGGCTAGACTCCACCCCTTCACTCAAGTTGACAGGAAATCACGTAGCTGCTGCAAGACCCATAGAGCAACCCATGGAGCGACATGTGTTTGTTGAAGAAATAAAGGAACAAAGGGACTAACGGGTAGCAAGATGACTACCTTTAGAGATGAAGCATATAAAATCACCCCCGTTCAAGAAAGTCTCCTTCTCAACAATTTCTCAACACTGGAGACAAATTCCTTTGGACTATATAATGATAGTCAATCTCTCCCCCAAATCCTCAAACCCATCTTACTGACGTGAACTCAATTCCCATACATTGTGGCCCTACAGTCAAGAGCAATAGGTTGTATGTCTGATATCTGAGCCAAAGATTGAGGAATGATTTCACTACATATGCCTCCCAGAAAGTATGTGAGAAAGCACATCACATATCATGCTAGCTGCATACATACCCTTGACTACACTTTCCCCTTTGGGTTAATGTCAAACATAAGGCATGTAATTCTCTGAGCACTGTTAAGACTTTGAATGCATGTGATCTGTGCCTTAGAAGATCTTTAATCAACAAGCCATTTGGAAGTGGTTGAAACCCCACCTGAATCAAAGCAACAACCAGCCTGTGTCCATGTAGCAGCCAGGGAAAAAAGCTTAGCCAAACCTAAGATTAAGGCCAAATGTGCTTAGTCATCCATTTAATTTGCTGAAGGAAAAGAATACTAGAATCCTCTGTGTCAGTGGTATTGTTTCTAAATGATCTGTTTTTTCACACACAGGTGAGATGTGTGTTATTCAGTGAATTTTGTATCCTCAAAAGAATGTTAGAATGGTCCTGAACCCTGTGCTGTTAATAATAACCTTGTCTGAATAGAGGGGCTTTGTTTTGTGACGTTTATGGGTCCCAAACCTAATCACTTCTGAGAGGTATCTAAAGAGTTGGATTGCCAAACATATGAAATTTGTTTTTACAACAACAAAAACAGACAAACATGCAGAAGAGTAGTAACTGAAGCTGCTCAAGTACAACCAAACACCTCAAGGGATTTCATTTCTTGACTTGGAGGTATGAGGTCATGGTTTCAGGGGACATCACATTTAGTTGGCCAAAGGTTAGGTTTAGTATTCGGCTCTAAATCCTACTTCATTGCATAGTGCCTGGAGGACTTTTCAAGCTTATGTCAGTCCACCCAAGGTACAACAATTAGTCCCTGTCCACCTGGAGCAGCTGAGCGAAAAGGGGAGTCTGGATTAGGAACATCTGGAATGTGTGGATAATTACTTATATGAACAACTGCCTCTTTTGTCTTGAGATCAGGAGAACTGAATGGTGCCCAGCTACCATAACTGGGCATTTTGTCAAAAATTCTATAGTTGGATCTTGATCAAAATGGGAATAAAACACACAAGAGGATTTCAAATACTCATGGAATGTATGCTTTATGTACTCATAGAAGCTGGCGAATACCCTGAAACTATTACATAAGATAATATTTAGATGATAAATCCCCCCTGGCATGTTTGTTTGTTTTTAAAACCAAACAACGGTATCATCCAATTAATAAAAGGTGTCTGCCTTGTGCACTGTGTAGTTTGAAAGAACTGTCTCCATGGGATCAGAATGACAGCAGCACCTGGAAGAGTTAACGTGAGGGACTTTAGGAGGCAGGCGTCTACATCAACGTGAGGAACAGTGCCAAAAAGGAGGGCAAGAAGGTAATCAATGTCATGAAACTGCACATGTAGAAATGGATTAATTGGTGTCTGTACACCTGTGTATATTTTCAGCAACAACAATTTTTTTAAAGGCAAAGTCAACACAGACACACCCACAAGAGAGAGTTTTCATGTGAGGGCTCTGCTGTAGGTGATGGAAGATCCAGGATGGCTGGTGGCCCCAGAAACAAGGAGAGAGATCCACAGAGTGAAGAGATACAGCCTAGACCTCATTTCATATTTTTTGCCTTCAGAACAATGTGAAAATATGTCTCTCCTTTAAAATCACTGACCATGAGCTTTGGGTCAGTGGCAGAGATAGCCAGCAAAGACACTGTGTGAGAGAAAAAGCCAAAGAAAGCCAAGAAAATATGGAGAAAGATGGTGGAGAAGAGACTGTCACTGCCAGTGGTGGGGTCATTAGAAGTGGAAGCAGGTCTGGCTAAAGAGGAAGCAATAGGATCCTTGGTGTCTGATAACTGGTCCTTCACCTTGTGGTCAGACAGGCTGGTGTGCTTCTTCCATGTGGGCTTTGATGCTTCCCAGCTAGATGGCCACTTGTTTATCTTCAAGCCTTTAAGACCCCAGACACTATATCTTTTGATAGTCAGGCACCGTCAGCTTTCTTCACCACATTTGCTTATGCACACATTTTTCTTCAGCAATCCTGTCAGGAAGGTGTGCATCCTGGAATGCGAATTTAATAGAACAATGTGTTCTTGCATTGAGTAAGTGCTTGAGTGCAGTTCCAATGTCCATCTGCTGCCTTAATACTAAACCTATAAATATATGCACATAGATCTGTTTCCCCACACTCTTATATAAATATATTTACATATGTACATCCCAGTCTTTAGACCTCTATAAATACCCTTTGTCACCTAGTTCTTCCTCTATTTCCTTTTGCTTTCCTCTTGTCCCATTATCATGCTCAGTCTTCATTTGGGTTTCAGCAATTTCTCTCAGTTACCTTGCCCTTGCTGAATCCCTACCAGGCCTCTCACACCCTCCTTGCTACTGATTTTGGATAATGTATGGCTCCCCTGTCCCTGGGTTGGTCAGCACCACCTCCTTACCCTCTCCTGTGTCTCCCTGGAACCATTGGTTCTGTTGTTTTCTCCTCCAGACTATTCATCCAGTCTATCTTATCTAGATAGATCTATAGAGATAATAATATGCACCAAAAATCAAGCCATAGCAAGATAGGTGATGAGTGAGAACACAGCCATGACAACAAAAAAGGAAACCAATTACCCATAGAAGAATAAATTAATCAAAGAAAAAAATTAAAAAGAAAGAAAAACCTGTAAGCCTTCCTGATACGATCAATGAAGACAAATGTGTGCATAAGCAAATGTGGTGAAGAAAGCTGATGGTGCCCGGTTACCAAAAGATATAGCGTCTGGGGTCTTAAAGGCTCAAAGATAAACAAGTGACCATCTAGTTCAGAAGAAACAAAGCCCACATGAAAGAAACACACCAGCCTGTGTGACCACGAGCTGTTGAAAGTATCAAGTATCAAGGAACAAAAAATCATATCATTGTAAATGTGGGTGAGTGCAGAGTGGAGACTCAAAGCCCATTGGTAGCCAATCAAACATCCCCTTACTGAAGGGTTGTGGGGAGGAGATGAGCCAGTCAGGGTGTAGGGTAGCAATGATGAAACATATAACTTTCCTTGAGATATTAAATGATTCCTTCCCCGCACTGTCAAGACCCATATTCTAACTTACAAATCTGGCTAGACCATTGGTACAGATAGCAACTAGAAACACAGGGAATCCAGGACAGATCACTCCTTCAGGACCAGTGGTGAGATTGGCGGTGCCAGGAGGGTGGAGAGAATGTGGAATAGAAAGGGGGAACTGATTACAGGAATCTACGTATAGCCTCCTCCCTGGGGGATGGACAGCAGAGAAGAAGGCGGGGGGGAGACATTGGACAGTATAACATATGACAAAATAATAATAATTTATGAATGGTGAAGGGTTCAAGAGATAGGGGCGAATGGGGAGCGAGGGGGAAAATGAGCAGCAGATATTAAGGGCTCAAGTAGAAGGCAAATGTTTTGAGAATGATGATGGCAACAAATGTACATGTGTTCTTGACACAATGGATGGATGTATGGATTGTGATAAGAATTGTCCAAGCCCCCAATAAAATTATTTTTAAAAAAAGAAATTAGAATCCAAGTGTCAATAGCCCTCCTAAAGAGCATCATAGCTTTTGAAAGCATCTGCCTCTGTGTGTGTGCGTTAGAGAGACAAGAATGATTGTGTTTGTGTGTTAGAGAGAGAGAGGGGGTGTGTGTGTTTATTGGAGGTGAAAGACTTATTTTCCTCCACCAAATGCCCTGCAAGCATCCCATGGTAATAAGTGAACTTAACTGGGGAGGGAAACTTAACTGGGGAGGGAAATGGCTGATGAATGGATACCCAGGTCCCTGGGACTCTCAGAAGCCACCCAGGGAATCCATCACAAGCTTCCTCTTTCAGCCTTTCTCCTGACCTGTACTATGGAACACCAGTTCCCTAGAAAACTGTGAGGAAAAAGGAAAATCCCATGGGCAAAAAAAAGCTTGAGATGACTAGGTTTCTTTACTTCCTCTTTTGGTATTCTGAGGTGAATTGTAACTTGTCAGAAGAGAAAGCCCACATGCGAAGTTTTCCCAAGAGTTTCAGAGAAAGAAGCATGATCTATGTTGTGCTCTTCTCAAGACTGTGACCAGTGACCTGTGAAAAGCACTGCTCTAGGGGAAAACAAACAGTAGGAGCTTAGAAAGATCGTGTTAACCTTAAAAGCGAAAAACAGCTGTCTGCTGACTTGAGGATGATGAAAGCAAGGTAGAAAGATGTTTACTTGTATGGATCATAATAAAGCAAGGATGGCCTTGAGAAGAATGGGAGTTCTACTTTCATTGTGCTCATGCACAACTTGTACGTGGATCCAGAGGCCTTTGTGGGAACACAAGGCAATGCTTCATAGTTTAAAATCAGAAAAGTTACGGGCCAGGCTTGATCCTCTCACTCTACTCATTCAATCTGTGTGTGTAGCAAATCATCAGAGAAGCTAGATTATACGAAGAAAAATGTGGTATTGGGATCAGAGGAAGGTTTATTCACAACCTGTGGTATGCAGATGACACAACCTTGCTTGCTGCAAGTGAAGAGGACTTGAAGCGCTTGCTGAGGAAGAGCAAGGATTTCAGCCTTCAGTATGATTTAAAACTCATTCTAAAGAAGACCAAATCCACACCACTGGACCAATGGGTAGCATCGTGATCAATGGAGAAAAGATTGAAATTGTCAAGGATTCTCTCTTGCTTGGATCTACAATCAATGCTCATGGAAGCAGCAGCCAAAAGGTCAAAAGATGAATCACATTGGGTAAATCCGCTTTAGAGTATTGAAAAGCAAGGATGTTACTTTCAGGACCAAGGTGTACCAGACCCAAGGCCATGGTGGTTTCAATTGCCTCATATGCATGTGAAAGTTGGACATTCAATAAGGAAGATTGAAGAATGGATGCATTTGAATTTGGTGCTGGAGAAGAATATTTAAAGTACTGTGGACTGTTCAAAGAACACACTGATCTGTCTTGGAAGAAAATCCATTCAGAATGCTCTTTAGAGGCAAGGAAGGCCAGACTTTGCCTGACGTACTTTGGACATGTTGTCAGGAGAGACCAGTTCCTGGAGAGGGACATCCTGCTTGGTAGAGAGATAGCAAAAGAGAAGAAGTCCTTCAAAGAGATGGACTGACACAGGGGCTGCAACAGTGGGTACAGACAGGCTTGTAAGGATGCCACAGGGCTGCTAGTGTTTAGTTGTAGGGTCTCTATGGGTCTGGACAGACTCAATGCCACCCAATAACAAGAGCAAAGTAGTCCTGGGCGGCACAAATTTGTAAGCACTAAAGTCTTTGATTTCATCCAGAAGTGCTTCAAGTCTCGTTGGCTTTCAGCAAGCTAGGCCGTGTCATGTACAGCGCTCAGGTTGTTAGTCTTCATCTAAATCTGATGCTGTGTTCTTTTTTTTTATAGAGATAAGCTGCTCGGATGATTTGCCCAGCATACAGATTGGATAAGTGCCATGAAAGGAGACAACTCTGACACACAGCTCCCTTGAATTTGAACCACAGAGCATCTGCTGGTTCTGCTTGAATACCTGCCTTTTAGCCTAGATACAAGTTGAACATACTTTTAAGTTTTTTAGAACACCCTGTCTACACAATGTTATTCATAATATCCACATAGGTCATCATCTTTCCGCTTTATGCTCTCCTCTCAGCCAAGATCCCTCTAACATAATCCTATGTCCTCTTCTGAATCCAGTCCCTGTACTTACAACTGCACCTGGGTGTGATACTATTGATAGTGTATGGTATTTCCCACCTTCCATTAAATCAATCTCTTCCAGTCAGGTGACCAGTTTTCTTGGCATGAAGGAATGGGTGCTTCCAGCATTGTGTCTGTTTGTTGAAACTCAATTTGGATTCCATTAATTCTTAGAGCCTTGTGCATTTGGACTCCTTTCTTTAATATCATCAGTTCTTGATCGTGTGTCACCTCCTGAAATGTGTGAACATCAACCAATTTTTTTGGTACAGTGATTCAGTTTATCCCTTCCATCTTTTGGGGAAACTTCCCACATCATTTGCTATTTTACCCATTGAATCCTTCAATGTTGCAGCTCTAGACTAATCTTCAGTTCTTTCAGCTTGAGAAATACTGAGCCTGTTCTTCCCATTTGGTTTTCTACCTCGAAGCCTTTGCACATCTCATTAAAATACTTTGTCTACTCAAGCTGCCCTTTGAAATTTTCTGTTCACCTCTTTGATTTCATTGCTTCTTCCCTTTGCTTTAGCTATTTTACATCAGAGTCTCTTTTGACGTCCGCTTTGAAATTTTTTCCCTTGTCTTTAGCTTTCTTCGTGCATGATATGCTTGATCTCATTCTCAAACTTGTTTGGTCTTCAGTTTGATGTCAAGTGTGCCAAACCTGTTCTTGATGCGGTCTTTAAGTTCAGTTGGTATATACTGCAGGCCATATTTTGGCTCTTGTGGACTTGTTTTCATTTTTTTCTGCTTCAGCCTGAACTTATGTATAGGCAAGTGATGTTCTGCTCCACAGTCTTACATTCAGCCTTGTTTTGTTTGATGGTATTTAGTTTCGCCACCATCATCTTCCCTAGATGTAGGGCAATGTATCCCTGTGTATTCAATTCAGCAAGGTTTACATGCACAGTAGCCATTTATCTTATTGGTCATTTATTCCAATGAGTAAGTCATTGACCTTGATAAGTGCTACCATGCAATCTCCAGTATTGTTTCTATCATCAAGGCCATATTTTGCAGCAGCCATTCTTTATTCTTTGTTTCCATCTTTCACATTCCAAATCACCGGGAATTATAACTGCATCTTGAATGTATGTTTGACAATTAACTTCAGACTCAAGAGGTTGGAAACATTTTTCAGCTTCTTCAACTGTGACATGTGTGGTTGATGTGCAAATTTGAGTAATCATCATATTTGTTGTTCTTCCTTGTAGGTATGTGGGTATTACCCATTGCTGACACCGATCTTGAAATATTAATGACAATTAATGCACAGGCATTTCTCTTCAGTGTGTCACTCCTGGTAGAGAAGACCATGTGTTTGTCTGCTTTAAAATTTCAGCTCACGAATGCCTAGGATATCATTCTTTATGTATTCCAATTCATTCCAGCAACTTCCAATAATCCTGGAGTCATACTTCATGCATTCTGTGTTACACTTACAACTTTCAGCTATTTGTTTTCATTTTGAATCATGCCACATCAGCAAATGAAGGTTCTATAAGCTTTACTCTACCCATGTCATTAACATCAACTCTACTTTGAGGAGACAGCGTTTCCCCCAGTCCTATTTTGAGAACCTTCCAATCTAAGGGGTTCATTATCCAGCACTGTATCAGACAATGTTCTGCTATTCACTGGCCAGTTATTTGTTTTTTCAACAATAGACTTCCACATCCTCTTTCCTTGTCTGTCTTGGTCCAGAAGGGCCACTGAAACCTGTTCAACATGAGTGATCCTCTGGTATTTGAAAGAGCTGGTGGCATACGTTACAACAACACCAAAACCACCACAGCAAGACAAACTGACAGATAAGTGAAGATAAATGGGCCTCATTTTCCAAGAACCCCCTTTGTCAAGTCCCATCATACAGGAAAGATAGGTTGTCGTTTGAGTTGTAACCCGTGTTCATTTATTAGCTTGCATAACCAATGTATGATAGTAAACAATTGGAATCTTATCTTTTGCACTACAAGTGAGTCTATCTGAACAATTATATAAAAGCTATGACTCGCCCTGAGGACTATGTTCGGGGTTATTTTGTTTTGTGTTAAACCCTCTCTCGTCCCCCATTACTGCATTAAGATTCAGGATATGAGATATTGCAAGGTAGTAGTTGGGTTAGGTTACTATGTAAATGTCTCGCTTTCCATCGAACTTGACTTTTCATACCACATATGACAAGCTTCCAAAAGTTTGTGGGAAAGTGGAATGGAAAGATAGTGGAATTTCCCCACAAATGTTTTGAAGCCCCCTCATACCTGCCTTTCTAAAAATGTCAAATATTGATATCTTGGAGCTAATGATGACCACAGATCTTGTCAGCCCAACTGTTCCCTGCCTGTTATGGTGAGAAACGTCCAGGGTTTAGAAGGAGCACTTCCCCAAATCTCAATCTGATGCGAAATAGGACTCACACCAGTGATCAAGCACAAGTAAGTGAGTGGGAACTGACTGAGAAATGTTTGTTGTTAGGTGTCCTGAAATTCTAGACAAGACTCTGCGTGTTTCAGCCAAATTGAAAACATACCGGTAACAACAGCACAGATCATCCAAAAAGTGGGAAAATGACTCAGAGAGTGCCTGAAGCCTCCAATTTACTGAGTGGTTTTTCTAAAACAAAACCATGTGTTGAAAGTGCCCAAGGGATCCGTGGAAGCTGCAAAGAAGCACAGCATCCAGTCCCTGAATTGCACCTCTGAAAAATGTTGAAGTGGTGGATGTTTTGTTACATACCTGTTTAACACAATTTTTTTTAAGTGCTCAAGGAATTGTAAAACTACAGGTGCACTGTTCTACCTTTTGTTAAAAAATAGAATGAGAGAGTGTTGACCTTCAGAGTCATCCCGGGGACCTGCTCTACATACTGCTGTGTGCTGAGCTCTCTGTCTTTGCATTTTCTGTCTTTCTTCCGTTAACACCTGTAAAGGGACATGGGGTGATGATCCTGGGCCTCTGCTGTAAAACTAGTTGCTGTCAGGTGGATTCTGCCTCATGGCACCCTTATGCATTTCAGAAGAGAGCTGTGCCCCTGAGGTTTTCTTTGTTTTTTTAAAATCTTTTATTGGGGCTCATAAGGCTCTTATCACAGTCTGTACATACATCAATTGAGCAAAGCACCCTTATACATTCGTTGCACTCGTCATTCTCAAAATTCACTTTCCACTTGGGTTCCTGGAATCAGCTCGGTTTCCCCCTTTTTTCCCCCGTCCCCCTCCCTCCCCGATCCCACCCCTGGTCCTTTGATAGTTTATAAATAATTATTATATCTTATCTTACACTCCCTGGTGTCTCCCCTCACCTGCCTCTCCATTGCCCATCTCCCAGAGAGGAGGCTACACATAGATCTCCGAGATCGGTTCTCCCTTTCTACACCCCCTTCCCTCCTGGTGTCGCCACTCCCACTGCTGGTGTTGAGGGGTTCGTCTGTCCTAGATTCCCTGTGCCTCCAGATCCCCACTGCACCGCTGTACATCCTCTGGTATAACCAGGTCTGCAAGGCAAGGTACAATTGGGGTCATGAAGATTGGGAGGGGAGGAAGCGTTCAGGAACTAGAGGAAGGTTTTGAGTTTCATTGTTGCTACACTGAACCCTGAGTGGCCCATCTCCTCCACACCACCCCTCTGGAAGGGGTGTCCAGCTGTCTACAGATGGGCATTGGGTCCCCATCATGCACTCTCCCTCTTTCACGGTGATGTGATTCTCACCACCACCCCACCTTTGTTGTTGGAGACCTAGTCTCCTCTGCCCTTCACGATCACCTATGTTTGTGTGCTGCTTCCGTGTGGGCTCGGTTGCTTCTGGGCTAGATGGTCGCTTGTTTGCTCTCAAGCCTTTAAGTCCCCAGACGCTATATCTCTCAGTAGCCGGGCACCATCAGCCTTCTTCACCACACTTGCTTATGCACACTTTCGTCTTCAGCGATTATGTGAGGAAGGTGATCACACAATGATTGTTTTTGTTCCTTGGTGTCTGCTACATGGTCCATTCAACACCTTGTATTCACTTAGGCCGTGTGCTTCTTCTCTGTGGGCTTTGTTGCTTCTGAGCTAGATGGCCGCTTATTTGCCTTCAAGCCTTTAAGACCCCAGATGCTATATCTTTTTGATAGCCAGGCACCATCAGCTTTCTTCACCATGTTTGCTTACACACACGTCTGTCTTCAGTGATCATGTCGGGAAGGTGGGTATCCTGCAATGACTGTTTAGCAGGGCAAGGTGCTATTGTATTGGGGGATTATGCATGGGGAGGCCCAATGTCCATCTGCTACCCTACTACTGAACCTATAAATATATGCATATAAGTGTATTGCCCCCCATAATCATAAATATATTTACATATGTACATGTCTGTATTTAGGCTTCTCTATATGCACTTTGCCTCCTACTCCTTTCCTCTATTTCCTTTCGCTTTCCTCCCGTCCCATTACCATGTTTAGCCTTCATTCTGGTTTCAGTAATTCCTCTCAGTTACCTTGCTCTTGGTCACTCCCTACCAGTCCTCCCCTCCCCACCCTCCTCTGGTTTTGAACCACTCGCTGTTCCCTTGTCCCTGTGTTGGGCTACACATCCTCCCTTCCCCTACCTCCCATGCTCTCATGTCCCTCCAGGACCGTTGGTCCTGTTGTTTTCTTCTCTCATTATTTGTCCAGCCTATCTTGTCTAGGTGGACCTGCTGGCATAGTAATATGTGCATAAAAAATGCATATGACTTTGACTGGGCCCAAGTGGCACATAAGAACATGACTTTGACAGAAGCAGCATCGACACGCGGATAAGCAGAAAAGCCACTAACAAACAAAATTTACAAGGTAAAAAACAAAACAAATTTAAAAAAAGACAAAACAAAAATATAGCAAATATTAAAAGAAAGATTGCTAGTAGTTCAAGGTCAGTTCGTTGGCCTTTAGGAGTGTTTTCTAGGTGTAGCTTGTGAGGTGCCACGTCCTGGCCCGGAAGTCCATCCTTTATACTCCCTCGGGATCCCTTTGCTCTGCTTCCTCCGCAGCTCCATTGCACGCCCTCAGTGTTCGCCAGGACTTTCTTTCCAGGCACCTGTGGGTGGACTCCAGCTAACAACCGTTGAGAGATTGCCAGAGTCTGTCTGCAGCGCACGAGAAGGCCTCGTTATTCTCTTCTGTGCTTTTCTGTCTGTCTGAAATCACGTGTTGTTGAAAAGCAAAATGTATGCCTGAACTAGGAATGTGCTGATGAGCACTGGGGATTGTTGAAATATTGCATTTTCAAAATGTAGAGAGAGATTTATATACAGCAAGGACTTTCTTTTCCCAAGCAGTTCATGCCCTAAGGAGACCGAGCAGCCAGGTTTCCCTCCTCAAGAGTGACTTCTAAGTACTAAGAAGTTATGAGTGTGTTTATTTTTGTTTTACTCCAAAAGTATGATTTCTAAAGACTAGGAGTTCTTTTCTTCTTTTTAAACTAATCATTTTATTGGGTGCTCTTACAGAACTTATAACAATCCATAAATCAGTTGTATCAAGCACACTTGTACATATGTTGACGTCATCATTTTCAAAACATTTTCTTTCTACTTGAGCCCTTGGTATCAGCTCCTCTATTTCCCCTCCCTCCCCAATCCTCCCACCTTTGTGAATCCTGATCAATTATATATTATTATTATTATTTTCATATCTTACACTGTCCACTGTCCCCCACCCCCCACATTTGTGTTATTCATCCACCTCAGGGAAGTGTATATAGCCTTCACTGTGATTGTTTTCCCCATTTCTCCCTCTTCCACTAAACATCCACCAACCTACCTTCCCCCTACCCTCATGGTATCACTACTCCCATTACTGTTCTTGAGGGGTTTATCTGTCCTGGATTCCATGTGTCCAGAGCTCTGTGGGTACCAGTATACATGCTCTGGTCTAGCCAGATTTGTAAGGTAGAACTGGGGGTACATGTAATGTGTGTGTGTGTGTGTGTGTGTGTGTGTGTGTGTGTGTGTGTGGTGGGGGCATTTAAGAACTATAGGAATGTTGTGTGTTTCCTCAGTGTTATACTGCATCCTGACTGGCTTGTCCCTTCTGTATGGTTCTTCTGTGAGGGGATGTCCAAACGTCTACAGCTGGGCTTTGGGTCTCCACTCCGACCCCTCTTGTTTGCATTGATATAATTGTTTGTTTCAGCTCTTTTGATAAATGCTATCTTATCCTGTCAACACTTCATGATCACACACAGGCTGGTGTGCTTCTTCCATGTGAGCTTACTTGTTTCCCTGGCATATGGCCACTTGTTTAACTTCAAGCCTTTAAGACCACAGATACTATGTCTTTTGATAGCCAGGCACCACCTACTTTCTTCACATTTGCTTATGCACCCATTTTTTCTTCAGCAATTGTGTCAGGAAGGTGATTACCACAGAGTGCCAGGTTATTGGAACAAAGTGTTCTTGCGTTGAGAGAAGCCTTGAGTAGAGGCCCAAAGGGACTAGAAATTCTTGCATGTGTTTAAAACACACACACACACACACACACACACACACACACAAATGAACTCACTGCTACCAGTCCATGCCCACTCTTAAGGACCCTATAGGACAGGGTACAGCTGCCCCTCTAGGCTTACCAGACTGTAACTCTTTATGTGAGTAGAAAGCCTCATCTTTCTCCCCAAGAGCTGCTGATAGTTTGAAACAACTGATTTTGCAGTTAGAAGTGCTATGTATAACCCACTATACCACCAGGACTCCTGGCCAAGTAAACTTAGCAACCCTAAAATATAATATTTTTGTTGAAACCTAAAGCTGTGTGAAAATATAGATAGTTTTCAATGACCTTGTCAGGATACAAGAGGGCTTCAGAAAGTTCATGAGGAAAAAAACTCATTTTTGAAATTCTGTTTTTTGGTAAAATATTGAAGCCCCAGAGGTTGGTGGCAATTACCATAGTACCAAAAATGTGTGTGGCATTCAATAGGACTTATTCACTTAGATTGACTTCTCTGGCAGTTTTGCAAACATTTTAAAATTTTTCCAGTTACCTTTTAAATGTGTGGATTTTTTAAGTATTCTGAAAAGCCCCAAATATACCTGGGCAATAGCAAAATTTTACATAAAAGGAATGTAGAGGGGACATATTTACAATCGCACCAGAGCAAAAGTTAAATATTAGCCTGTCTAATAAGAAATACTTGTTGATTTACAATGACTAAGACATTTGTTTATTAGAATGTTCCTAAATAATTCAGTTTAAGAAGCAAATATAAGAAATGTCCCTAATTTAGATCATTTTAATCTGAAAATGTTAAGATATTTTTATTTATCTAAATAATTTATACTGGTCATATGTTAACATCTTTTCTTTAATATAAAGTTATTTTATTTCTTTCTTTCTACTGAAAATTTGCTTAGCATCAGTAGTTGACTTTTTATTGTGAATTAGGAGGTTTTATAGAGCAGGTCATCAGTTTTACACTCAGAAGGTCATATATCCTGTGTTTCAACTCATCCACTGCAATCCACTCATTGCACCATCATTTAGTCCACTTCCTCCATGCATCTCCTATTTCCATTACGCCTTCTTCCTTGATCCTCTATGTTTTATTGTTATCTAAAGATCCCCCTCTTGATCTTAGATGGTTAATTATTCTAAGATGGGGATGAGTTCAATCCCCGAAATGAAGGATAACTATGGACCATAATTTTGGGTGTTCCATCAGTCTCTCTCCAGCCAGTAAGGGTGGTCTTTTTTTTTCTTATGATTTTGAGCTTTAGTGACTATATTATCCTGAAGATGCTTCCCTGATAAGAAGGAAGCTTACATTTTTTGGTACATATATATTTAATAGCCCCCCAAGAGAAGTTATTTATACTGTTAAAGGTACAAAATTGAATGATATTTTTTCTAGTTTTAAGGCTTGTATTCTTTATTTTAAAATAAATATATGGACATATTAGGAAATGGAGAATATATGGAGAAGCCAAAACATCAAATTAAAATGCGATGCTTTTTGTTAACAGGTGGCTGTATATCATTGACCTTTCATGCACTGCATACCACACTTACACACATCCAAGTGGAATCAGCTGATAGAACTTTGCACACAAAGTTCTATGCAGCTCTGCTTGATATGAGTTGAGAATTTTTAACATAAGTGCAATGTGGACATTCAAAGTCCAGTTACTGCGAATTTGCCATTAAATTTACCCACTTTACAGTGGTATTTGTCATGAATTTCTAACATCATGAATTTTAACGTATCCATTCTAACAAGGTAGATTTCTCACAGTATTTGCCAAGATTGTCTTAATGGGATGTTATTTGGTTGTGTGGGTTTTGTTTGCTTGTTTTCATTGAATTGTTTGAATCCATCTCAGAACTACTTTTCTTGGTTTTAATAGTTATTACTTGCAAAATCCAAACTCACTGCTATTGAGTTGATAGCAATTCCTAGTGATCCTGTGTTAGGGTTTTCTGAGGCTATTAATATTTATAGCAGCAGACCACCTCATCTTTCTCCTTCGGAGTGACTGGGGGGAATGAACTACTGACCTAGTGATTAGCAATAGTAATGCTTATTATTGTTACTTCTGCAGATATCTCTAGTAATTACATCTACAGAAAAAATGGACACCAGAATTCTTCTCTGGAGGTGGAATGAAGAATTTTTGGGGTTTACTTCTCTGCATTTCTGATGTTTCACACAAAGCACATGTGATTTCCATAATCAGAAAAAGAAGTTATTTAAAATAAAGTAACAGTAGGTCAATCTATTGTCTACCAGCTTTGAGAACCTTGGATCCCTCCCCCTGCACACACACCAAAATTAGTAATAACAATAATAGACCTATTTTGTTTAACTCAATGATAACACATCTTCAAGATCAAGCTCACAGCATGCATGAGAAGTCAGTTTGCCTTTTTGGGTAAAGTTTCCACAAAGTTTACTGATAAAGCTCTTTGTTTTCTGCAAAACATTTTAGTTACTTTGGGAGCAAAACTGAGATAGAACTGATAATGGTTTCCATCCTTCCACGTCAAAGCAGACACTGGAGTCATAAGAACATGGAGTCCTGAAATTCTCTCCAAAGGGTAGCCTCACTGTTCTGAGACAACCCTTGGGAGCTTTTGCTGCATGGAACTCATGCTGTGATCCTGCATCTTCCCCACTCCATCTTCTGTGGAAGACACAGAGACCTTAGGAGGGCAGGGGGTCTGCAAGTTAGCTTTCCATGAACCTTGATAAAGGTTTTTCTTTCAGGGAAAACTCCCCCAAACCTAATGGAACCTAAATGAAAAGGGAAAGAAAAAATAATCTAAGTGAGGGCCGTGTAACCTGGGGAGATTTTGAAGGTTCCCTCAGGCCCCACCAGCTGGTTGGTATGTCTGAGGAGCTGTGAGCCATGCACCGACTCCACTGAGGGAAAAGAAAAGAGGGATGCTCTTCACTGACCTGCTAGCATCCCAGAACGTCCTTCAGGCATCAGTGGGACTCTAACTGTCATTGATGGAGTTTGCTTCCTATCAGCCTCCACCATCAGTCAGTTTGTCACACCATGATGGCTGGCATGATGATGGGCGCCGTGGCCCCGGTGCCTCAAATAATAGCATCCTCACTCATCATGGGCATTTTCAGTGGAACTTTGCGATGCCGACGATCTAGGAAGAAAGACCTGCTGATTCTCGGTGTGAGAAATCTCTGTGGATCACAACAGAATATTATCCCCTAGAGTGCTGGACTCCATCGTTTGGGGTCTGCTGCTGGTGCTGTGAATGAAGCCAGTTCTGATTCAGATCTACCCTATAGGACAGAGTAGAACCGCTGCATCACCTGCACAACTTCCCTAATTTGGATGGCACGCGCGATACAAAGCGACTGCGACACGAGACTAAGGTTGTCAAGATGGCAAGGGACCAGGCAGCATTTTGTTCTGTCATACTTGAGGCCACCATGAGTAGGAGCCGACCGTCACCAATTAACCACCACAACAGGCCATGCTTCATCCTTAAACAGGTGAAAGTCCCCGCACCCCCATGCTAGGCTTGAATGCGGATAGCACCCCAACTCTAGATTGCCTTATCTATTTTTGATTCCAGATAAGTTCAGGATGAGCTGGAGAACATAAAACCACTTTAAAGTGTAGGCAAAATCCACTGGCACCAAATAAAAGCCGGGCTGTTTATTTAGAGTTGTTCAAATGGCGATCATACTGAGTTCTCTCTGCATGGCCTTCTTTTTTCTTTTTTTTAATGGAGACAATTCTTCATACAATTGCCAAAGTAAGGCAAAAGGAAACTTTCTCAACCCCGCTGGTCCTGTCATCAGATAACCAATGTAAAATACCATCTAGAAGACTGTCTTCTCAGGCCTTCGAGTTTGTTCTGGGGAAGTTAAAGATAAACAAAGATAGCCTTAATAAATCTAGCAGTGTATATACACAGTTTCTGGTTCTTTTTGCCCTTGAGGCAATTGGCCAGGTATCACCAGCAACTCAGATATTCTGGCCTTTCTCAAAAGCATCACTACATCAGGGAGCGTATGGCTTAGCAGTAAGGCTCACTGAAAATAAGGATGCTTTCCCCCCTAAATAATGATAAGCAATGTAGTTGGCGGGCTCTCGCTCTCAGAGGTCTCCCCACGAGGACCACAAAGTGGGGCTGAGAAAACAGCTGCATCAATGACGTGGATAATGCTGGGGAAGTCATAGTTTGAGATATCCTTGGGATAACCTGGCTGGATGTCACGGCCATTTAGCGCCCAGTACTGGTTGCCTGCCAATGATCCAGGGTGTATGTCGCCCACCTGTGCATTTCCTGACAATCATCACACCTATGTGAGTGAGAGGAAGCTCCAGCCTACCCTCTGACCCATGGACCTGGAGCCTGCCTGGGCTTGGCCTTGCCTGCTTCTGCAACTAAGCAATGAAACTCTCACTGCCACTGAGTCGATTCCATCTCTTCACAACCCTATAGAAGAGAGTAGAACTGCTCTCCTGGATTTCCAAGACTGCAGTGTAGAGAAGAAGAGAGCCTCCGCTTTCCCCTGCAGAGCACCTGGTGGATTCATACTGCTGACCTTGACCTTAGCCGCCCAGTAGGGCTCTCCAACTGCAAGCAGCACAGCTGCACAATGTCCCTGGGCCTCAAAGAGCCAGCCTGCGTGCATGCCCTGAGGACCCAGGCCGTGCCCGTCTGGAACTCCCCAGTGCACTAAACTGAACCTTGCGGCCTCAAGCAAATCACCCAGATCATTCCTTTCAGCTGCTTTAAGGAAGAAGAGAAACAACCCACCCAATTTTCCAATGCTCATCGCATCTACCACTCACTCCAGAGACAGACCCACCTCTCAGCGTGCAGAGTGGATGGCTGGCTGTGTAATTTCACTGAGCACGGCCCAACTTGGGCTGCATAGCAAAACAATTCCAAACTCACGGCCATTGAATGGATTCCAACTCATTGCAGCCCAATTCTTCCTCCATAAAACTCTTCTTTCTGGGAGAAAGGGATTTTCCTCGTGTGGATGCTCCTCCATGTGAAATGCAATGATAAACTACAGAGGATAAGAACAGTGGGAAGAAGCTCTTATGAAAATGAAAATTTTCTCTCAGGTAACAAGAGCAGGCTGTGACCAGATCCCTCCAAAATACTAGTAGTGGAAGTGACTAAAGTACGGACAAGAACTAGTCAAACGAGCTCTACATATTAGAGGCTGATTGTAAAACTCGCTTTAAAAGTCAAGGCATGGGAGATTGAGCCTGTCCATGTGAGGAGTCTGTATTCAGACTCCACTGCCCTGGTACCTGCTAGAATGGATTCAAGTCTGACTCACAGTGATGACAGAGGACAGTGTAGACGGCCCCTGGGGCTTTCTAAGACTTGTCATCTTGACAGGGGAAGAGCATTTCCTCTTCTGCCTATGGGGCAGCTGCTGTGTTCAAATGGCTAACCTGGTAGCAACTCTGTTCTCGGAGCAAACCTCCAGTTAAAGTTTCTTTCTCTGCTCTGCAAGAGTAACAAAACAGGAAACCAGTGTACCACACAAACAAAAATATTTATTGGATAGAGAAGCACTATGCAAGCCCAAAATAATATACAGAAGTGCCTGTGATTGTTAAGGTTGATTGTGCCAACCTGGCAAATGAGCACATGTGGGATTAATTAAAGGGCGGAGAGATAAATGGATCGGTGAGCCTCGCCTTTCTGGTCTCTTGCTTTGTGATGATCGGAACAGGGTGCAGCTGCCTTAGCCAGTTCCCTGTTTCAGCTGGCAAGGCTCACTTCCTGCAAGACATCCCTGTGTGGGCCTACTCCGATGCAGCCCTGAGTGCTGGAGCAGCCTTGTGGAGACCCTTGCCAATGCTGAGATGCGTATACATTCACTGGTTCTGCATTCGTCCTGTAGTCGGCGTCATTGCGTATGTTTTATAAGTTTGAGGAGGACTGTGGATTGGTGTCGGACATGTGGGCTAATGTCGGAATTATGGGCTTGGACTGGACTGGGTTTCTTATGAAAAAAAAAGAAAAGAAGAATGCTGTTCAGTGGCTTTGCCACCACTGAAAGCCAATGGCCTTGTGGGGGAACCTGTGACAACCCTTTGATCAACCCAAGGCTTGACTGGAAAAGAATCCCTTGAGGAGGAAAAAGTTTGCTTCACCAAAAGTGATATTCCATAGAGAACGTTTAGACCTGACTTGGAGGGAGGAGCAGGAGTTTGGTTTTCCTGGATTGCCATTAGACCTAGGTCTGATCCTGGGTCTCATGGCAAATCTGAAGAGAAAGACCTTTGCTTTTTAATGGCCAAAAATGAAGAAGTGAGAGTGAGACGGGAAGGTCTATGTGCATTCTCCACAAGAATTTTCTAGCATCTGCAGCAAACTTTGTTGTTTTTCCCTCCTTTATTATTGAAGGAAGACAACATCCTCTGAAGGACTCACGAACACTTTGCTGTCTTTCCCAGCACACAAAAGCATGGTCCTCTGTCTGTAGGTCTCGGCAAAAGAAAGCCCTCTTCTTAATCATCTTGCGTGGTAGGAGAGAGCTAGCCGGAATGTGCTTGATGGGGGATATTTCTAATCATACTATATCATGGTGACCTGGTGGCATAGCAGGTTATGGGTTGGACTGCTAACCACAAGTTCAGCAGTTCAAACACACCAGCTGCTCTCAAGGAGAAAGGTGAGAATGCCTGTACCTGTAAAGATGTATAACCTTGAAACCCCCCTAGGTAGCAGTTGTACCTTATCCCAGACCAGCGGTTCTCAACCTTGCTCATGCCACGACCCTTTCATACAGTTCCTCATGTTGTAGTGACCCCCAACCATCACATTATTTCCTTGCTACTTCATCACTGTCATGTTGCTCGTATTAGGAATCATCGTGTAAATATCTGACATGCAGGATGTATTTTCAGTGTTACAAATTGAACATAATTAAACATAATTAAAGCATAGTGATTAAAAAATTAAAGCATAGTGATTAATCACAAAACAATATGTAATTATATATTGTGAAATATTTATGTGTTTTCTGATGGTCTTAGGCGACCCCTGCGAAAGGGTTGTTCAATCCCCAAAGGAGTCAAGACCCCCAGATTGAGAACTGCTGTCCTAGAGGGTCTCCATGTGTTGGAATGGACTTAAGGGAAGTGGGTTGGGTTTGGGTTTGGGGAACTGGCGCAGAGGTGCCCTCTCACTCACCATGAAAATTCTGTGAAGCGGAGACTTTTAGCTTTTAGCTGCTCTGTTTTACAGACAGGATCATGGAGTTTTAACCAAGTATTGTGTGTTATATCCCAGAGCTAGTAAGCTGTGCGACAAGGCTTTGACCCAATTGCTTATCTCATTTGAGAGCTACAGCTTGCAATCTTTCTGCCATACCTTTCCCTACTCTTGTTAGCAGACAGCCCTTGTGGTGTAATGGTTAAATCCTTGCCTGCTAACCAAAAAAGTTGATTGTTCAAGCCTTAGCTTGTGGGAAAAAAGATGGTGTGTTCTGCTCCTGTAAAGATTAGTGCACTAGAAACCCAGCAGGGCAGTTCTGCTTTGTCCTTCAGGTGCCCTGTGACTAGGAATCTGCTTGAATGCAAATAACCTCAGGGTCTTGTTAGCAGCAAAGGAACTTGCAATATTAATGATTCGGCTCTCTTTCTAGAGAAAGGTCTTAGGACTTCAAAGGAAACCTTAGTTCTTCCAGCTCTCCCAACTGACCTTGACTTAGTGAACTAACGTCTCAGAACCTCTGTGCCCTTTTGCAAAAAGAGAGTTTGGGTTTCGATTGGTGTTTCACAATAAGAATTAATGTTTTATTACCCAGTCCAGCACACATGCACATATATATGCACAAACAGAAATATCTGCTTTACAGAATTGAAGCAAATGGTT
The DNA here is from genome assembly GCF_050624435.1 of Tenrec ecaudatus. Classification (NCBI taxonomy): domain Eukaryota; kingdom Metazoa; phylum Chordata; class Mammalia; order Afrosoricida; family Tenrecidae; genus Tenrec; species Tenrec ecaudatus. The sequence continues at coordinate 297,771,715 of NC_134530.1, read as the reverse complement.
CATAGAAAAATCTTGTTCTAATCCACTTCATTTATTTTCAAAATACAAATTGTAATCTACTCAACAACATCCTTCAAAAAAAGTTAAATCAGATGATCCGTGTAGAGTTCTGTAATGCTGGGTGGTGTAAATGATGAGTGCTTTCGCTGTTAACTGGAAGGTTGGAGGTTTAAATTCACCCTAAGGTGCCTGATGATCAAAGACCTGATGATCTCCTGCTACAAAAGCAGCAGATGAAAGCCCAGTAGAGCACAGTGCACCCTAACACTAGGAGGATCACCATTAGTTGGAATCCCCTCAATGGCAGGTTTAGTACTTTTGCAAACCTGCAAGAATGTTGATTAAAAACCTCACTTGCCTTAAATACACTTTCATTTATTTGCAGCAAGTGAATATTATATATTACCGTGACTATCCCTTTTACCTCTGGTGTGAGCTAGTAGCATACTACTAATTAATCCTAGTTATTGTGTACCTTCTAAGTTCCAAGTGCTTAAGACTCAATCTTCCCTCTGGCTTATAAATTGTTATCTTTAATAGGAGCCCTGGCAACATAGCAGTTATGATTTGGGTTCTAACTGAAAAGTCAGCAGTTCAAAACTACCAGCCACTTCTCAGGAAAAAGAAGGGCATTTTACTCCTGTAAAGAGTTCCAGTCTCTGAAACTCACAGGAAAAGTTATGCCCTGTCCTAGAGGGTCACTATGAGTTGGCATTGACTCAATGGCCCTGTGCGTTGTGCATTCAATGGGTATAGATGGCTGTATTTCTTCTAGGATTGATTTGTTTATGCTTTTGGCAGCCCATAGGACCTTCAGCATTCTTCACAAGCACCCATCATTCAAATGCATTGATTCTTCTTCAGCCTTCCTTAACCAATGTCCAATTTGCACATGCAGAGGAGGTGGTTGAAAATACCACGGCATGGATCAGGCACACCTTAGTCCTCAAAGTAACATCCTTGCTTAGTAGGACTCTAAAGAAGTCATGTGCAGCAAATTGACCCTTTTGATCTCTTTGCTGTGATACTTCCATGAGCATTGATTATGGATCCAAAAAAATACAAAAATCCTTGACAACTTCCATATTTTCTCCATTTATTATGATGTTACCTATCGTTTCAGTTGTGTGAGGATTTGGAGTCTTATTTACATTGAGTCATAATCCATACTGAAGGCTGAAATCCTTGATCTTCATCAGTAAGAGCTTCTAGTCCCCTCACTGTCAACAATCAAGGATATATCTATCATCTGCACCACAGATTGGTAGTAAACCTTCCTCCTATCCCAGTGTTGTCTTCTTCTTGAGAACAGGGAATTTTACATGATTTTAAATCACGAAAGGTGTGCATCAAGGTATATCCTCTCATCATACTTCTGTCTGTATGCTGAGCAAATAATCAGAGACTCAGGTTTATATGAAGAAGAATGCATGTGTGTATATTTTCTGATTATTTGCTCAGAATACAGATTGAATAAGTCTGTTGAGAAGATGTGTGTGTGTGTGTGTGTGTTTAGTCTTCATATTGGTGGTATTGGTTATGTTCTTTACATCCTCATGCTCCCTTTCTGATTCATGTTAGAGTAGAAGTGTTCCATGTGGTTTTCTTTAGCTGGAATCTTCAGACAAACAAAACTGCATCCAGGTGAGTTTGAACCAACAATCTTCCAGTTAGTAGCCAAGAGCTTAACTGTTTGCACTACTCAATGACTTCTGGCATTTCTTTTAGAGTGGGGTTTATAAAGAAGTTGAGAAGTCTAGAAATTATGAGCAGGCTTCAAAGAGTTTGTGGAAAATGGGATTAAAAGATACTGGAATTTTCCATGAACTTTTTTGAAGATTCCTCATATTGCAGCTACATACATATACAACCCATTCCCCCAAATCCTCCATCCTCCATCAATGACTTGCTGTTTCTAGCACTAAAGACTAGCCTCTGGAATGTGAACTCACCACCTACTGAAGTTGCCATTACCATCATCTGGGAAGCTTTTCAAATTTACTCCTGGAAAACTCCAAAACCAAACTCACTGCCACTGAGTCAATTACAACTCATAGCAACCCTTTAGGACAGAGTAGAACTTCCCAGAAGGTCTCAGAGGTTGTCAATCTTTACCAAAGAGTATCAAGTTGTCTTCCTTCTACGTTGTCTCTGCGTGGCTTCCAAATGGAACCTTTGTTTAGTAATCAAGCAAAATATTTCGATGCCACTTAGGAATCTAACTAGACCAAGGTCACTATAAATATTGCAGGCCATCAACTGTTCCTAGATAAAGCCCCCAATGAAAGACTTCCACATTTTCATGTGGAACGTGGCTCATGGCAACGATGGTAAAAGTCAAGACTCTCCCATTACCATGCATATCACTTTCCACAGAAATAGGTAGACATCACTGCAGCCCAACAACCTGTGCGGTTCCATTGTGGGATTTGTGCGTTACATTTGAAAATAAAAACCGTGGACATTTGATTTGACTGTGTTCCATAGGGATTCTCCAAAACAGGGGCTGTAGAATTCCAGTGTGGAACAGTTAAGCATTAAACTAAGCCAAATGTTTGGTAATTTGAATCCACTCAGAGGTGCCTCAGAAGATAGTCCTGGTGATCTGCTTCATAATGATCATAATTTTGGAATCCCTATGGATCACATTTCTACTCTGAGGCACTGGGCTCACTGTGTTAGTCCTGGTTGACTAGAGAAATAAATGCAGAGACACATGTGTATAAGAAAGAACTTTATATAAAGAGTAATTGTATATAGATAAAACATCCCAGCCCATTCTGGATCAAGTCCATAAGTCTGATATTAGCCTATATGTCCAATGCTAATCTATAAGTTCCTCTTTAGGTTCACATGCAATGGTGCTGAATGCAGGAGGATCACAGGCTAGTGCGTAGAAAGTTATGAATCCAGTGGAGGTGGGAATATCTCAGCCCTGGAGTGGGTCTCCACTTGGTTCATCAAGCTTCAGGGCTCTGGCTGTCACCAGCATAGCTCCATGTGGCTTGTCTTCAGAAAGACAAAGCAGAGAAAATGTGTCCCACCTTCAGGGATGAAGACAGGGGTTTCCAGAATCCTCAGGACAAGGTCTTGCCCACACAGAGGACTTATTGGCTATGACTTGATTGAAAGGCTAGCCTGTACCCCTATAACCTAGTTAACAAGGAGACGTGAAATTATGTAACTACCAGGCTCAACATGAGTCAGAATCAACTGCCCCAGGAAATACCACTAATAATATTTTTAAAATATGAAATATCTACTCCCGGGCATCCTGGGGGTACAATGGGCTAAGTGTTGGGCTGCAAACCAAAAGGTCAGCAGTTCAAACTCTGTAGGTGAATTATGAAGCTGTCTTCTAATGTGTTAAAGATTTTTAGTCTTGAAAACCCTATGAAGCATTTCTCCTCTGTCCAATGGGATTGATAGGAATGGGAATCCACTCACCACCAGTGGATATAATTGTACCCCAAACACTTGAAATCAGAAATCCAAAAATTAATGTACTCCAATGCCATTGCAGCGCTATCTACAATAGCCAAAAGAGATGGAAACAGCCTATGTTCCCATCAACAGATAAATGGATAAACAAAATATGATATCCCATACAACGGGGTACTGCTCAGCCAGGAGGAGAAATGAGGTCTGGACACATACTATAATGTGGATGGAGCCTGAAGACATTATGCTAAGCAAAATAAGCCAATCACAAAAGGACAAATATTATACTACCTCACTTATGACTTACACGAAAGGCAAATGTATAGAGTCCAAAATTTAATAGTAGTTACCAGGAGCAGGAGGGAGGGGGAGAAAGGGGATTGACAATGAGGGGAAAATTGCATTGATTAAGGATATAGTTGCACAATCAATTATTGTAATTGGTGTCAATTAAGTAACCTGTAAGAACTTGATTTTGAAAAAGTAGTGTAAAATATTTACAGTAACCAAAAAAAGAGGCAACTGAAGCTGTTTATGTAAAACTGAACACTTTGGGGAATTTGATTCATTGATTTGGAGTTTAAGGACCGTGGTTTCATGCAACATTCCAGTTAAAGGTGTTTCATGGTGCTCCTCTTCGACCTCCTACTTTGTTGTGTAGAGCTTAGGGCCTTCCAAGTTTGCAAGCAGGCATCCATAGCACAGCATTCAATTCCTTTTCATCTGAAGCAGCAGAGGAAGAAGAAGAGTCAAGAATAGAAGGAAGATATGCAATGTGTAGCTAATTGCCTCCATAAACAGCTGCTTCCTTTGTTAGGAGACTGATAGCAGTGGATGGTGCCCATTTACCATGACTAAACATGTTGATCAAGGATTCCATGGACGAATCCTGATCAAAAGAGAGGAAATGCAAAACAGCCTTTCCAGTGCTCAGGAAATAGGTTTTCTGAAGTTATGGAGACCGGTGACCCCCTGGTGGCATAGTGGTTACTCACTGGGCTGCTAACCACAAGGTCAGCAGGAGAAAGGCTAGGCTTTCTACTCCCCTCGACCAACCACTCTGCAGGAGAAAGGTTGGATTTTCTACTCCCCTCAAGAGTTACCGTCTGAGAAACCCACTGGAACAGTTCTATTCTGCCCTATCGGGTCACTATGAATCAGAATCAACTCAATGGCAGGGAACTTGGTTTGAGTAAAAAGGTCTGCATTGAGTATTATGCTTCTTTAAGAATTGACCATCTTAACTCAAAGGAGTAGACAGGAACACTAGAGGGCAATGAGTGTATATCAACGAGAGAGGAACAACTCAGAAATGGGGTAGGGCGAGGGAGATTGTGAAAATGGTTGCACAAGTAGAGGAATATAACGAATACCATTAAAATGTACATGTAGAACTCATTGAATTGGCGTATGATTTTTCTGTGTATTCTCTCAACAGCTTTATTTAATAAATAAACAACTAAATTTAATACATAAATTTAGAAGAAAAATTATGTGGAATATAAAAGCCTACAAGGTATGAAAATATCAGAACCCACTTGTCTTAGGCTGGGTCCTCTAGAGAAACAAAGTCTATGAAGTTTATATTGTGTATAGACAGGTTTATATCAAGGGACTGGGTCACACAATTGTAGAGGTGAGCAAATTTCAGGTTTATGTGTCAAATATCAGCCTGGAGGCTTTTCCTGATGCCTGGAGAGGAGGATCTGATCAACCCCATATTGACAGGTCAGAGGGCAGGCTTTTGGCTACAGAGGAAAGTAAATCTAACGCCAGCAGGTAAAATAACAGGCTGATGAAAACTCTCAGAATTCAGCCGGCAATGCTCCAAGCTGCTGGCTCAAGACCAAAGAACTAGAGGTTAGATGACAAGCCAAATGCAGGATACAGACCCAGCTAAAACAAGCAAGCTCTTCCACAGCATTCACATATATTGACAGCAGGCCACACCCCTGAGGAAACTTCCTTTCAATTAACTGGCTAATCATAACAGATCTTAACAGGGAGGTGATTACATTATATTAGATCTCATCCTGGGGGCTGACTAAATCTTAAATTCCAGCCCACTGAGAATTCTGGCCTACCTAGCCAAGTTAGCATACATCACACCATGAACAATCACACGAATCTGTTCTAACGATCCTATTCCACAAGATCATCTATATTTCCTTTAGGCCACTAGACAAATAACATGTCTTGAGTATGCTGCCTTAGTCCCATGTAGAGGCACGGTGCCTCTCTGTTCTCTCCTCTGTAACAGTCCTCCATGCTTTTGTGCTTCACAGAATGACATGGCTGCCCTGCTGAAACCAGTATCAGACAAGATTCAGGAGATTCAGATGTTCAGAGAGAGGAACCGGGGAAGTAGCATGTTTAATCACCTCTCGGCTGTCAGCGAAAGCATCCCTGCCCTGGGTTGGATAGCTGTGGTGAGTCCAGGTGTTAATGTCTCCTGCACCCGCTCATGGTTTTATGTGTATAGAGCACTCCTAGCTGTGGTTTCCACCTTTACCACCATGCTTCTCCTGCTCCTCCATCTGATGCACTGCAGAAAATTTCCTTTGGACAGAAGGCATCTTTATGACCCCCTGTTCCATGGTGTGGAGAGTGCTTCACCAACCTTTACAAAGCAACATTTGCCTCCAACTTGCACGTTCAGCACCCCTATTGCCTTGTTTCCTTCAGGCATTTTCTTTCTTACTTTGCTGTTTTCCTTTCTTTCTTTTTCTTTTTTTTAACCCCCTCCCTTCTATGCTGTTCTCTCAGTTCCCCAAACCTGGTCCTTATGTCAAGGAGATGAATGATGCAGCCACGTTTTATACTAACAGAGTTCTAAAGGACTACAAAAATAGGTATGTACCTTGCTTTACTGGCCCTCATTTTCAGTTGATCACCTGTTTAACGTTTGTCCCTAAAACCTAACATAGTGAATTACTCATGCCTTCCAAAAGCTCTTAACTCATGTACGATAATCTTTAAGGTGTCCCTGAGTGGTGCAAAAAAAGTTAATGTGCGTGCCTGCGAACGGAAAGGTCTGGCAATCCACTTCTGGGGGAAAACACAATTCAGCCACTGAAAATCCTAGGGGCACACACAATTCCACACTGACACACGTGGGATCACCATACGTCAGCGTTGAAGCGATGGCAACGGGTACAGGTGACAGAAGAACCTGTCTTTTCAGGTGAACCAAAATAGAAAGTGGAATCAATTCTCCAGATACTACATGTGTCCTCCAAGCTTAGTTTGCCTCAAAGCTCTTATGGTAAATAATGACTCTCCATTGGAGGGATGTCAGTGTCCTGCGTATTCCCACCTTGGTGAGTCAGCTTTGTAAATGTCCGTTTATGATGGATCAGCACTATAAGGTCCCAGGTCTTGGATTCTGGTCAAAGAACAGCCTGTACTCGGAGCATATGTAGAGTTAGTGGTGAACAGAAAGAGGAGAGGCAGGTTCAGGAAATTAAGTACAAATAACGTACAGGAAGGAGATGAAGATTACCAGGAGGTTACAAAAAATTCATGGGGAAACTCCATTGTCTTTTCATTCAATTTTTTCCGTGAACTTTTTGAAGCTCCCTCGTAAATCAGGCCAAAGAGAAAGTGTAGCAACCATTCAGAGAGCTGTAGGAAGCCGACCAGTCTGAACCAAAGGCTCTGGCTCAAGATCAACTTGCGAAGACTATGCATGTTACAGCATATGTTAGATACACCATCCATCAGCCCATGTGTCATGCTGTGGTAGCTTGTGTGTTACTCTGCTGCTGGAAGCTCTGTCTCCAGTATTTCTAATACGAGCAGCATCACCCATGGTGGAGAGATTTCAGTGGATCTTACAGGCTAAGACAAACTAGCAATAAAGGTTTGACAATCTGCTGAAAACCCAATTGATCACAAAAGATTGTTCCACAGAGTGCTGGAAGACAGGCTGCTAGGTTGGAAAGCACTCAAAATATGCAGTGACTTCAACAGTGGACTTAAGTGTGCTAACAGTAGTGAAGACTGAGCAAAGCCTCATCCTATTGCACATGGGGTCATCATGAATTGGAACTGGCTTAACAGTTTTGAACAACATGGTCATTTGAGGGCCTACATTTTCTGGGTTCTTACCTCTATTCAACTCTTGATTTTATTAACTTAGGCTTGAAAATAAGAACCCACGTAAAAGAAGGTAGTGGATTATACATTGGGCTGCTAACCACAAGGTCAGTGGTTTGAAACCACCAGCTGCTCCATGGGGGAAAGATGAGGCTTTCAACTCCCATGAAGAGATACAGCCTCAATGCTTCTCGACCTTTTGGCTAAGATCAAGTGTGAAGATTTACAGTCTTGGAAACCCACAGGGGCAGTTCTACTGTGTCCTACTCTGTTGAATTGATGGCAGTGAATTTGTTTGTTTTTATATAAAGCAACCACACCTAGCATTCTGACTCCAAGGTATGTTGGAGAAAAAGAAACATGCCCTTGAAAAAAAAAGCTGTCAGGGGCCAACCCTAATCCCAACTACATGGACAGCCACCCCTCCCCCCAGAAGAATTTGCTTCAGAGGACAGCACTGGAGCTACAGCTCAGGGAGAGGGACAGGTTTGATCAGAGCACATGGGAGCAAATGAAGGGGGAGGAAGAGAGAGTGGAGCACTTCCTAGCCCACCAAGCCTTGACGAAGATATCCCCACTCAGAGCAGCCACACAGAGAGGACCATATGGCCAGCCCCACTAGAGACATCCCTCACATAGCCCTACAGGGGACAACACTGGAGACACAGTGTGGAAATTGCACCCTTTCTGACCCCACCACACTGAGGCCAAACCTAAGGACGTGCAAAAGAACAGCAAGGGGAGCAGGGCAAGGAAGTCCAGAGGGAGTAACAAATATAGACTTTAGGGCCAGGGTATGGCACCCCATCAGACTCAACCAGAAAATACTCCTAAAGGTCAACAAACAGACCTTGAACTATTTACAGGTTTTTCTTTTTTGATCATTGGGTTTTTTGTTGTTGTTATCTTTACTTTCAATTCTTTCATCGCTTTGTCTTGCTTTGTCTTTTTTTGTGTGTGCATGTTATTATCTCTGCAGGTCTGTCTAGATAGGATAGGCTGGATAATCAAACTGGAGGAGAAAAAAATGGACTGATGGTTCTGGGGCAACATGGGAGAAGGGGAGGCTGGGGAAAAGAAATGGCGTTTTCCAACCCAGGGTCAAGGGAAATACAAGTGATCCAAAATCAGTGAAGAGGAGGGTGTAAGAGGCCTGGTAGGGATTGACCAAGGGCAAAATAACCAAGAGGAAATACTGAAACCCAAAGGAAGTCTGAGCATGATAGTGGAGCAAGAGGAAAGTAAAAAGAAATAGAGGAAAGAACTAGGGGGCAAAGGACAATTATAGAAGTCTAAATACAGGCATGTCCATTTGTAAATATATTTATATATGATGATTAGGAAATATATCTGCGTGCATATTTTTATAGGTTTAGTATTAAGGTAGCAGATGGATTTTGGACCTCCACTCAAGTCCTCCCTCAATGCAAGAATGCTTTGTTCTATTAAACTGACATTCTATGATGCTCACCTTCCCGACACTATCGCTGAAGAAAAATGGGCCCATAAGCAAATGTGGTGAAGAAAGCTGATCATGCCTTGCTATCAAAAGATACAGCATCTGGGGTCTTAAAGGCTTGGAGGTAAAAAAGTAGCCATCTATCTGAGAAGCAACAAAGCCCACATGGAAGAAGCACACCAGCCAGTGTGATCACCAGGTATCGAAGGGATCAGGTATCCTATATCAAAGAACAAAAGATCATATCATTGTGTGCTCACCCTCCTGATATGACTTGAAGACAAATGGGTGCATAAACAAATGTGGTGAAGAAAGCTGATGGTGCCTGGCTATCAAAAGATATAGCATCTAGGGTCTTAAAGGATTGAAGAGAAACAAGCAGTCATCTACTTCAGAAACAACAAAGCCCACATGGAAGAAGCACACCCATCCATGTGATCATAAGATGTCAATAGGATCAGGTATCAGGTGTCAAAGAAAAAAAAAATCAAATCATCGGGAATGAGGGGGTGTGCAGACTGGGGACCCAAAGCTCATTTGTAGGCAACTGGACATCCCCTTACAGAAGGATTGTAGGGAGGAGACGAGCCAGTCAGGAGCCAGTGTAGCAACGATGAAACATACAATTTTCCTCTAGTTCTTAAATACTTAACACACACACACACACACACACACACACACTATCATGGTCCCAATTCTACCTTACAAATCCAGCTAGACCAGAGGATGTACACTGGTACATAAAGGAACTGGAAACAGGGAATCCAGGACAGATTAACCCCTCAGGGGTGGAAAGGGGGAACCTATTTCAAGGATCTACATATAACCTCCTCCATTGGGGATGGACAACTGGAAAGTGGATGAAGGGAGAAGTTGGAGAGTATAAGATATTACAAAATAATAATAATTTAATCCAGAGAGGGTTGGGATTTCCACGGTTTTGTACAGATACAGGGAATATGGTATTTTTTCAGTTACTACGTAGAAAATGTGCTCCTGGGATCACCAAAAGCGACTCAAACCTAATGGGCCACCCGGATCCTGTGCAGCAAACCGGGGTGGCAAATTCACGTCCTTAACGGCAACCGAACAAACCAAACTCACTGCAGTGGAGTCTATCGTGACATAGACAAGGCAGAACTTCCCCCTATGGGCTTCCAAGACTGTAACTCTTTAGGGGAGTGAAAACCTGTGAAGTCAGTGATGGATTCAAACTGCTGCTCTTGGCAGTAGCAGCCCACTGTGTAACCCATGGCACCACCAGGGCTCCTCCTCGTATCTCAGGAGTAGCCCAACCAGCCCCACGTCAACCTTGAACGTTGAGATGTTGTAACTCAACTAATGTAGGACACAGCACACCTTGCCACTGTTGATGGGTGGATGCCAGCCCGCAGTGCCTTACCTCTGTTTGGCTCAGTGTGATCTGGAGGGGGTTGTCTTGGTCACCTAGCACTGTGATAACACAAATGCCACCAGAGGTGGTCTCTGAAGAGTGGAAATTCATGTTCTCACAGTGCTGGTGGCACAAAACACTCTCAGAAACAAGTCATTACCCACAAGAGATTCTGCAGTAGAGATGTCCTTCGGGCCTCATTCACATTTTAATTTTTGGTCCTAATTTTAATTATTTTTCCCATTTATTTTATATTTTATTTTAAGAATTGTTTTGACGTATTTTAGATGCTAACTCCGCTCTCCTCTCATGCTTCTTTGTAACAAAGTGATCTACGCCATGTGGATTGGGTGAAGTCGTATTTGAGCATTTGGAAGGAGCTCCAAGCATATATCAAGGAACACCACACCACAGGCCTCACTTGGAGCAAAACAGTGAGTATCAGGTCCATGCCCACTGCGTAGCAAATGTACAAGAAAATACTCATGAAATATTTGGGACTTGCCATCTCATGCTTTAGAATTTACCTCAAGAAAAGTATATGATAAACCATGTGTATTGAAATCTACTAATGACAATGTCATTTATGATAGGAGCATGTCTTCCTGTATGACAGCCTACAGATGGGAGAATGGTGTCCATGGTAAGAATGGAAGGAAACACTCGATAGCCATTACAAACAACACTTGTGATGATGACATGGTCAGCTATTGACCCAGCCATGGGAGGTGATGAAGTCAAGCGCAAAAGCTTATGCAAAATGAGGAAGAGTGTATATGTGAAAAGGGATAAAGATGGAAGGAAACAGGAAGGCTTGAGCATCATTCATTGTAATTGTTAGGGGCTAGTCAATAACAATCAAATATCTTGGGAAATAATTTCTCCTCTGATGTTTGAAAGTTTATTGAATAAATATTTTTTGAATACCTAGGTGTGTTTGCTTGGGTTCTCTGGTGAAACAAAACCAGTGATGATTGTATAGATATGTATTCAGAAAGAGATTTCTATTCATAGATGGCTTACACAGTTTTACAAGGAGGTAAGTCCAGTGGAGGTGTCTCTTGGTTTGTGTAGCTGTCGAAGCTGACAGACCAGAAATGAGAAGAAGCAGGAGGGCCACAGGCAGGTGGATGCAGAGCTAAGTGAATCGGAGATCAACCAAATGAATCCAAAGTCAGCAGTCCTTTGATGACTCCCAGGCTTGGTAGGCAGCATAGAAGGATACTAATGAATGAGACACAGGATCCAGATCCAGCAGAAGATGAAGGGGCCACAGGAAGCTTGGTTTTGCTCTGGGTCTCTGTGAGACAAAAGGCCATGCTCCCAAAAGGTGTCATCAGGCTGCAACATGATTGAGGGGTTTGGCTCCACCCCTATACCTTCTCCCCATATGTTTAGTTGGCATAAACTCTCACCATCATACTAGGCAGTCCTAGTATCTTAAGAAGTGTCGTTGTTGCTGTTGTCATTGTTGCTGTCATTAGGTGCCATCAAGTCGATTCTGATTCATAGTGACCTTATGTACAACAGAACAAAAGACTGCCCTGTATCCTAGCACTTCAATAAAATCCAAGCTTGTGTGTTGCAGTGTAGCTTCTTCTTCACCTTGGTGTCCCCTCTCATCCTGTGTTTCACTGAGCAATGTCAAACTCCTTATGGTATCTAGAATACTCCTCATGTTGTGTCACTATTAGATTGAATGAAATGAAATTCTTTCATCAACTTGGGCAGTTTTCTATTATTTAACCCAGGAGTTGGGAACCTTTTTTTCCTGCCTAGAGCCATTTGGATATTTATAATATCATTCATGGACCGCTCTCTCTAAACTTTTTTTTTAAAACAGTTTTCTTGGGACATAATCCACATATCGTGCAATTCCATATTTCAATCATATTAAGAATAGTTGTACAATCATTACCATAATCAATTTGAGAACATACTTTTGTACTCTTTGGTATTAACTCCCCAATCACACCCTACCCCATCTAGCCAAACATTTAACTGACTCAACCCTAATGTGTTGGCTGGAACTGCTTCTCTTTGGTGAGCCATGAGATATTAGCTGATGTCAATGATTTTGATGACGCTATACCATCAATGCCATCAATTGCCTGTCCGCTTCTCCTACTGTGGTGGCTTGTGTGTTGCTGTGATTCCAGAAGCGGTGTCACTGTTTTACAAATGCCTGCAGGGTCACCCAAAATGAACAGGTTTCAATGGAGCTTCCAGACTAAGAACAGACAATAAAGAAGGAATCAGATCCCCACTTTGAAGAAAAGAGCACTGAAAACCTTACAAAGACCTTCGAAGCATTTTCAAATACTGAAAGCCTAATCAAGGGTATTGTCAGAGATGCTGCTGGAAATAGAGGTCAGAGGACACTCGAAATATGACTGAATAGGTAATGATTTCTTGGAGGGGAGTTGACCATGGTGATGTGAGTTGGGTGGAGTCTTCAGGGTCTCCATTTGCTGGTGGGGCATGACTCAGGCAAAGATAATCCCCTGAAAAACTCTTCTAATGACTGGAACTTAGAATGTGCGATGAATGAATTTAGGTAAACTAGAGAGGTTAAAAATGAAATGGAACACATGAAGATCGGTAATGCAGGGCAATAATGAGTTGAAATGGACTGGTATTGGCCATTTTTAATCAGAATATCTTATGATTGACAGTACTGGGAATAACACAATGAAGATGAATTCCATGGCATTCAATGTCAGAAAGGATCTTGCTGAATCCATCATGAAGCACGATGCCATCTGTGATTGGATTACATTTATCAGCCTTCAAGGAAATCCAATCAATACAACTGTTACTCAACTTTGTACAACAAGCACAAAAGCTATTGATGAAGAAATTGAAAAATTCTGCCAAGAACTTCAGTTGGAAATTGATCAAACAGGCAATCAAGATGAATTGATAATTATTGGTAATTGGAATGCAAAAGTCAGAAACAAAGAGGAAGGAACAGTGGTTTGAAAATAGGAACTTGGTGATAGAAATGAACCTTGTCAACATGATCGCTGAAATCAAATGTGTGCATAAGCAAACGTAGTGAAGAAAGCTGATGGTGCCTGGCTATCAAAAGATATAGCATCTGGGATCTTAAATGCTTGAAGGTAAACAAGCAGCCATCTAGTTCAGAAGCAACAAAGCACTGATGGAAGAAGCACACCAGCCTGTGTGATCAGGAGGTGTCGAAGGGATAAGGTATCATGCATCAAAGAAGAAAAAATATCATTGTGAATGAGGGGGAGTACAGATTGGGGACCCAAAGCCCATCTGTAGGCAACTGGACATCCCTTTACAGAAGGGTCGCATGGAGGATATGAGCTAGGCAGGTTGCAGTGTAGCAATGATGAAACATACAACTTTCCTCTACTTCTTAATGCTTCCTCCCCCCAATATCATGATCCCAGTTCTACCTTACAAATCCAGCTAGGCCAGAGGATGTACACTGGTACAGATAGGAACTGGAAATCCAGGAAATCCAGGACAGATGATCCCTTCAGGACCGATGGTAGAGAGAAGGTGGGTAGAAAGGGGGAACTGAATACAAGGATCTACATATAACCTCCTTCGTGGGGGACAGACAGCAGAAAAGTGGGTGAAGGTACACATTGGACAGTGTAAGATATAAAAAAATAATAATTTATAAATTATCAAGGATTCATAAGGGGTGGGGGGAAATGATGAGGGATGGGAAAAATGAGGAGCTGAAACCAAGGACTCAAGTAGAAAGCAAATGTTTCGAGAATGATGATGGCAACAAATGTACAAATGTGATCGACACAATGGACGTGTGCATGGATTGTGATAAGAGTTGTACAAGCCCCAATAATTTAAGGAAAAAACAAAAATAAATGAAGTTGGAGATCACATGATAGAATTTTTCAAAACTAGGAATTTGTTCATAGCAAATACCTTTGTTCAACAACACAAAAGGCAACTATGTATATGGACATCCCCATATGGAATACACAGATATCAAATTGACTATATTTGTGGAAAGAAATGATGGAGAAACTCAATATCATCAGGTAAAACCATACCAGGGACTATCTGTGTACCAGACCATCAATTGCTCATACGTAAGTTCAAGGTAAAGCTTAAGAAAATTAAAACCACCTCCATGAGAGACAAAATACAAACTTGAATATATACCACCTGAATTTTGAGAAGATCGCAAGAACAGATTTGCCATATCGAACACTATTAGAGAAAATAGTAAACTAAAAATCAAAATCCTTGGATTTGTTATTATTTCATGGCAGATAGATTCAAGAAAAGTCCATGGGTCATGAAAATAGTTAACTCCTTTGGCTGGTAATCAGAAGTTCAGAGATTTGAGTTCACCCAGAGGTGACTCCAAAGAAAGCCTTAATGATCTACATCCAAAAAACTAGCCAATCAAACCCCTATGAAGCACTGTTGAGTTGCCAGGAGCCAAGAGTAAAATTGACAGACGCTGTTTATTTGGTGGTTTGTTTTTAATGCAAAAGAATGAAAACCAATTGTTGAAAATAATCATACCAACAAATGCTGGCCTATTAGTTCTCTAATGAGGCCCATGAAAAATGAATAGAAAAAAATTATTTTAAATGGTTTGGATACCTTTAATTTAATGTACAAAGCCAAATGATTATGTTTATGAAAGTGAAAGAGAAAAATCCATGTTATTTGTATAAACAATAAATATGGAAGTTTTGCTTTGCTTAAGAATGGATATTTATCCTTTAATTGTCTTCATTAAAAATAGAAACTTTGCAGAATTGGCCTAGCCCCCCAGTGGATTAAAATAAAAACTGGTAATAAGACCAGCTGTATCTCCAAGAGAAGACGCTGGAGAAGAACCAGGTTGGGTTTGTAAGGAGTTGCACACTGCTTTTACCTAGGTTCACCAGCATTCTGTCTAAAACTCATTACCATTTGGTCAATTGAACCTATATTGACAAACATCTTCTTACCAGATTTTTATGCTTCTTCAGTAAAAGGTTAACACCTAATAAATATGTGAGGCCTTTGACTTCAAGAAAGAAAAAATAGGATATGCTTTGTAATAGTGACTTTCACTCTTTTCAAGATCATCCACAGTAAAGAATACATTCACACAGGCAACACTCACATGACTGAAACACATTTCAGGGGGAAAAAAGTACTTTCTCTTAGCACATACAATGCATTCAGACATTTTTCCTTTCTAGCATGAGTAACTTTCGTAAAATTCTGGCTGAGGCCCAGAATTGGGGTCTCAGATTGATTGCATGACCCACTAGGGGGGCATCCCACAGTTTGAAAAATATTACTGCTACTCTAATACAAAATATCCATGAACCCTGGAGCACCCGTTGGATGTTGTTGATTTGACATGAAAATAATCATGGCTATGATTGATTGAGCGCATATTATACCATGGAACATTATATTCCAATGGCGAGTATTATAAGGTTGCTTCAGTTCCTTTAAAAAAATGGTAAAGTCAAGTGTGGGTCAGATATTGAAAGTGAAGAATGCTTAGGATCATGTAAGTTCAGAAGCATCACACAGCAAAATCTTATGACAAGTGTTTCTTTTTATCATTTTATTGGGGGCTCGTACAATTCTTATCACAATCCATACATCCATCCATTGTGTTAAGCACATTTGTACAGGGGTTGCCATCATCATTCTCAAAACATTTGCTTTCTGTTTGAGTCCTTGGTATCAGCTCCTCCTTTTCCCCTCCCTTCCCGCTCCCCCCTCTCTCATGAACCCTTGATAATTTATAAATTATTACTTTGTCATATCGTACACATTCCCTTCACCCCCTTTTCTGTTGTCCATCCCCCAGGGAGGAAGTTATATCTCAATCCTTGTAACGGGTTCCCCCTTTCCACTCCACCCTCCCTCCACTCTCCTGTGTCACCACTAGTCCTGAAGGGATCATCTGTCCTGGATTCCCTTTGTTTCCAGTTCCTATCTGTACCAGTGTACATCCTCTGGTCTAGCCAGATAGAATTGAGATCATGTTAGTGGTTGGGGGGAGGAAGCATTTAGGAACTAGAGGAAGGTTGTATATATCATCGTTGCTATACTGCATACTGCTTGGCTAGTCTTCTCCCCACAACCCTTCTGTAAGGGAATGTCCATTTGCCTACAGATGAGTCTTGGCCCCAATCTGCACTCCCCCTCTTTCACATTGATTTGATTTTTTGTTCTTTGACATCTGATACCTTATCCTATCGACACCTCCTGATCACACAGGTTGGTGTGCTTCTTCCATCGGTGCTTTGTTGTTTCTGAGCTAGATGGTCGCTTGTTTACCTTCAAGCCTTTAAGATCCCAGATGCTATATCTTTTGATAGCCGGGCACATCAGCTTTCTTCACCACGTTTGCTTATTCACCTCTTTGTCTTCAGCGATTGTGTTGGGAAGATGAGCATCATGGAATGCCAGTTTAACAGAACAAAGTATTCTTGCATTGAGGGAGTACTTGAGTGGAAGCCCAATGTATGACAAGTTTTAAGATACATTGCACCAAAACTTACTTCACTGGTATTTTTAACCTCTTCATCTAAGATAAAGTGAAGTACTTAATGAAGTAGAGCAGTAAAACAAAAAAAAGAAGGCAGCCCTGAACCAGATGGATTGACATGGTGTCGGCACCAATGGGCTCAAACATAGGAATGAGCTTGAGGCTGGCACAGGACCAGTGGTGTTTCATTCTGTAGTACACAGGGTCACTGTGAGTAAGAACAAACTGGATGACACCTAACAATAATAACAACCTCTAAGGGTTGAGTGGAGGGTGAAGCTATTAAAAGTATATTCTGAAAGTCACACTCCTAATTGTAAAATGAAATTTCTATTTTGAATGATAAAACACCACATCAAAAGATTCTGAATCATGATATAGCACCAGTCAAAACTTACTATTTATGATGATGGGAGAATAGATCAATGTGCATATATTTATAGGTTTAGTATTAAGGTAGCCAATGGACATTGGGCCTCTACTCAAGTACACCCTCAATGCAAGAACACTTTGTTCTATTAAACTGGCATTCCATGATGCTCACCTTCCTGATACGATCACTGAAGAGAAAAGGGTGCATAAGGAAATGTGGTTAAGAAAGCTGATGGCGCCCAACTATCAAAAGATATAACGTTTGGAGTCTTAAAGGCTTGAAGATAAACAAGAGGCCATCTAGCTGAGAAGCAACCACATCCACATGGAGGAAGCACACCTGTTAGGGTCTCGTCCAGCGAGACCCTCACGCAGTGACCTGGAAGGGGCAACGAACCTGGATGGGAAAAAGAAAGAGAGACATGGGGCAAGATAAGTGCTGATCAAGCCTGTTTATTTTGCCAAAACTCTGGGTATATATTCACAACAGAGAAGGAAGTGGGAGGCACATATTCCAATGAAGCACATTGTGTACAACAACCAATCAGCCACATGTTCCCAATAAGGTACAAAGGGTGTGCAACAGTACTGAAAGACATCGTGGTGATGTACGGGTGAACTTATCACTATGTTCCTAATATGGTATATCTGCAGATCAATGGGTGCTCAGTACTTTGACTAATGGAAACAAGGTCAGTTATCAGAACTGCTCATGCTACAGTAGCTTGGAATGTGGGGGCGAAGTTGGGCAGGAAACAAAGCCTTGCTGTTAGAAAGCGGCCAAGTTTCTGCTACATGTCTGAGGCCAGGGTCTTAATGGCTATCGACTCCCAACACACACCAGCCTGTGGGATCACAAGGTATCAAAGGGATTAGGTTTCAGGTATCAAAGAAGAAAAATTCATATCATTGTGTGCTCACCTTCCTGATGTGATCGCTGAAGCCAAATGGATGCATAAGTAAATGTGGTGTAGAAAGCTGATGGTGCTCGTCTGTCAAAAGATATAGCGTCTGGAATCTTAAAGGCTTGGAGGTAAACAAGTGGCCATCTAGCTGAGAAGCAACAAATCCCACATGGAAGAAACACACCAAACTGTGTGATTACGAGGTGTCGAAGGGATCAGGTATCAGGCATCAAGGGAAAAAAAATCATATCATTGTGAATGAGGGGGTGTACAGATTGGGGACTCAAAGCCCATCTGTAGGCTACTGAACATCCCCTTACAGAAGGTTCGCAGGGAGGTGATGAGCCAGCGTGTAGCATAACAATGGTGAAGCATGTAACTTTCTCTGGTTCTCCCACACACACTATCATGATCCAAATTGTACCTTACAAATCAGGCTAGACCCAAGGATGTACACTGGTACAGATAGGAACTGGAAACAAAGGGAATCCAGGACAGATAAACCCCTCAGAAACAGTGGTGAGAGTGGCAATACCAGGAGGGTGGAGCAAAGGTGGGGTGGAAGGGGGAACTGATTATAAGGATCTACATATAATCTTCTCTCTGGGGGACAGACAACAGAAAAGTGGGTGAAGGGAGATGTCAGGCAGTTTAAGCTATGACAAAATGATAATAATTTATAAATTAACAACGGTTTATGAGGGACAGGAGAGGGGGAGGGAGGGGGAAAATGAGGAGCTGATACCAAAGGCTCAAGTAGAAAGCAAATGTTTTGAGAATGACGATGGCAACAAATGTGCAAATGTGCAGGACACAATGAATGGATTTATGCATTCTCAGAAGCATTGCACAAGCCCCCAATAAAATGATTTTTTAAAATCATTTTATCTTCCTTGTCATGGTAATGCCCTTCCTGGTCATGTACAATGCCCTTTTGTGCACCACGAAGAGCTATGGCTACTTAGTCTCAAGTCTCTTGAGTAAACGCTGTTTCTTCTATTTTCAAGTTGGATTTCGAGACCACATTTTGTGGGGAAGGCAGGCTCCTGAGACTTTGCATTCTTGAGGCCTGGTCATTCTAAGAATTAGTTTAAACCTGAGTTAACAGTTGGAACTGAAGTTTTCTGGGTGTCCCCTCCCTTACCCCTCACCTCACCCACTTCCACCCCCGCCCCGACTCCCGACCTTCACTTTGAGATTGCAGCTGTGCCGGGCAACTGTTGCCCTTCTATTCAGTTGTCAAGACAGAATGTAAAACTAGATTTCTCCAGGCAGGGATTGGCAAGAGACTCTCCTTTGTGCGTACGTGTGTGTGTGTGTGTGTGTGTGTGAGAGAGAGAGAGAGAGAGACGGAATGCTGGGAGGGGAAGCAGCTGTGGGATAATCTATCTGGAATTTATCCTTACCATGGTAAATGGTGTGGGGTCCTTTGTTTTCTTTTCCCCCCCAGTTCTTTTTTGGTTTCTTTCCCCCACATAAAAACAATGATGAAGTAAAAGGATTCTATACCATTTGCGTTTAGTTTGATCACTAGCGTTTTTTGTTCCATTCATATTAATTTGCCTGGTTTCCCTCAGCAATGGGTTTCAAGCACACTTTGTGGAAGCATTTTACGGGGTGCCTCTCTTGGTGCCAGCCCAGCCCGTGCAGTTGGCACTTCTTTCACATCAAAGCTGTACAGTTGAGAGACCAAGACTTATGACTTTACTCTTAGAAATACAAAGTCATTTACTTTTTCCTATCAACTGTCCAGATCAGCGTTTGGTTATGTTTTGGTTTTTCTCTCTCTTGATGTTTATTTACAAACAAATAGCAGCAGGGTTTGCTTGCTTACAAAGGTTTCCTTCAGAGGTGTGCAGCCCTAATGACCATTTTAAGTTTTTTTTTAAAAAGAAGAAAACATGTACCAAAATGTAGTTTTTTAAAAATGTCAACCTGATGATAGCAGAACACTGCTATTGTTCAGATGAACATTAATAAAGAGTAAGAGATGCAAATTTGTGATGTCCAGATTGGGCAGTTACCCAGCCACCCACCTTAGAAAGAACCTTGATTATTAAGTGTGCCATTTTAACAACTAGTTTGCTGAACTCAACAGCAAAAAAATGAGGTATTGGTCTGGCCAAATGGGTGCTTACTAGCTGATTCCACCACTGGTTAACTTACAAAGGACAGCAGAATGGGTGGATCCAGTCCCCCGTCTGGAGACCCCTCAACCCTGTCCACTTTAGAACTTTCCTGGCTTCAAATCATCGGGTCCAATCTGCTTTGGTAGTGGTTCTGGCCAGGGAAAGGAGCTGTGGCAGTAGACCAACACTCTGTGGACAAGGCAATGTGAACTCCCATTTCACACCAGCCTGTGTGATCATGAGGCGATGACAATGGGATCGGGTATCGGGCATCAAAGACCCAGAGCTAAAAATCGTAATGTGAGTGAGGAGGGGAGTACAGAGTGGAGACCCAAAGTCCATCTGTAAGCAAAAATGGAGGGTTGTGGAAAGAAGACGGGCAAGTCATAGCACTGGTTCCTTAATGCTTCCCCGCCCCACCCTCAATATCATGACTCTTATTCTACCTTACAAATCTGGCAAGACCAGAGCATGTACATGGGTACTGATAAGAACTGGAAACACAGGGAATATGGGACAGGTAAACTTCTTGGGACCAATATTGAGAGTAGCCATACCAGGAAGGGAAGAGGAAGGTGGCAGAAGAAAGGAGGAACTGATCACAATGGCCTACCTATAACCCCCACCCAAGGGGGTGGACAACAGACAAGGGGGTAAAGGGAGAAATCAGATAGTGTACATGAATAAATAATAATAATTTATAAATTATCAAGTGTTCATGAGGGAGGGAAGGGAAAAAATGAGGAGCTGATACCAAGGGCTCAAGTAGAAAGAGAATGCTTTGAAAACGATGATGGCAACATATGTACGAATGTGCTTGACACAATGGATGTAAGGATGGATTTTTATAAGAGTTATGCAAACCCCCAATTAAATGATTTTTTAAAAGAGTCCAGTGGAGGAGAGGAGGTGGAGATGACAGTGACCCCTCATCCCTCCACGAAGCTTGGTGATCATGGCTGCATGGTCTGTCTACCCGCCCTACCTGTCTTGAGAGGGTCTCAGTGTTGAGGCAGGCCAGTGTTCCTCCTTCTGAAACTCAAGCTCAAGGCCAGAGGAGTATGGGCTGAACGACTTGCTCAAGTACCAGAAACATACGCCAAGATCTTCTTTTGGAAAGCGCTGTGCACCATCAGCTTGGGGTCTGAGGAGTTGGAGGGGAGATGGGAGGAGCTGTAACACGATGGGGTGCCACACCAGGACTGGCTGCCATTGCTAACTCAAGACCCTGCTTCCAACATCCAGGGTTAGCTCCTTCCTCCATGACTTGGAAGGTTTCCAGGATAGCCTTCTGAGGAGAGGGCAACCAGGCTTAAGAATAACCATCAGGGGCTCAGAGGTGAAGCAGGGCTGAGAGCAAGAACAGCACCAGCCCTGGGTACCACACTCTCCCCACTTCAGTTCTTCACAGAATGACCCATTGTGCTCAGGATGGGTCTGGTCCATGTGGCCGAGGGGATGGAACATAGATTGTGACAGTAGTGAGGTGAAGAAAGGGCAGAGTGCCACTGTGTGTGGAAGACAACAGGAAAGGGAGAGACAGAGACAGAGAATGCAAATGCAAAGCTTCTTATCTGGAAGACCTGGGGGATCATAGCAACGTCTGTACCAATGGGGAAGACATCCGTGTGGAGTTTTGCCATGTGGTGTTTGGTTGGGGTGCAGGCCAGGCATTCATCTGGATAGATAGTTTTTGGGTTTGTTGTTTTAATTGACTGCCAGTAAGTCCATTTTGACACACAGTAACCCCACAGGGCAGAGAGAACTGCCTCAAAAGGTTTGCAAGGATGTGCATGTTTTCAGGGGCAGAAATTCTCATTTTTCTCCCGTGGGACAGCTGGTGTCCTTGAACTACTGACCTTATAATTAATAGCCCAATGAGTAACCCACTATGCTACCAGAAAGCGGGAAACAAAGGCCCCCCCAAAATAATAAAAGAGTAAGCATGGGGCATCATCTGCCTAGAGATGACATTCAGGTAGAGGGAAAGATAGGAAAATTTTAATTAGATTAAGGATAAACTTTGGGGGACCATCCTTATTTTAAAAGCAAAACAAAAACTGCCATCAAGTCAATGCCAACTGGTAGTGATCATAATAAAAGAGTAGGCTAATTGAGTCAAGTTACTTAGTCCTCCTGTGCTAGAGTGGCTTTATATATATTTTTAAGGGTGAATCCTTTATTTTTACAAAGAAGCCTGGCAGACTAGGTTTCTAGAGGTTGAGGGGGACCTTCGCCCTTGTGAGTTGTAGGTAGTACTAATCACATTCTTAGGATACTGTCCCTACGTTACCCTCTTATATGCTGCCGATTTGAGGTTGTCTCTTACTTGCACATAGCTGGTTGCTGTGTGGCCAGCAGCTTTTACTATAGAAGCGGACGCTTCTATTGGCTCTATTTCTTCCCGCCATGTCATCCAATCCCTCTCTTACCTTCCCTCAATAGCAGATGGGCATATGGGGACTTTATCCCCCATGCCTGGATTCGAAATGCTTGCCGTAAGCCTAAGGTTTTGGCTTGGCTATAGTAATTTGGTCATTAAACTTGCCTTGACAGCTTTCAATGTATGGAAAATAACCATGTAGCTGTCAGATCTCTCTGGAGCTAGAGTTATACCTCAGTCCTTGGCTCCGCGCAAGAAAGAATTCGCGCCGAAGCCTGGTTCGTGATCCAAGTGAGTTTTATGAGAGTTAGAAGAAGTTTCAGGTTTAACGGCACCCATAGGACTCCTCCTGAACATGCAGCCTGCCTGGAAGCTGCTTGGTGTCGCAAGAAGTTGCTAGAGTGGCTTTAAAGCATATAAATTAATTTCCTCACCATTCTAAAGGAAATAAGTTTAAATCAGAGTCTCAGCCATGTCCATTATGTCTGTGGGCCTCTCTCCTCATTCCTGATATTGGCTGGCCATCCTTGGGGTTCCTTTGCTTCTGGGCAGGCCCTCACCTGGTACCTGGCTTCCTCTTGTATGTGTTTTTTGTAACTTTTCTGAGTTTTTTTGGAAGACATTACTCAAAAATGATTAGGTTTAGGACCCACCTGCCCCTGTTGTGACCTCGCTAACATAGCAAAAGAAAGTCAGCTCCCCTCGTGAAGTTATTGAAGTGGAGAATGTTTTGATGTGGGTATTTTTGCCAAATTAAAAAAAAATGACATGGATAGCAGCAAATGAGTATAAGGAAGTAGAAAATGTCCTAAAATTTATTGTTGTAAAGATTGTACAACTCTTCTGGATATGGTTGAGCTATTGAATTATAGAATATGTGGATAAGGTGCCAATTAAACTGTTTTCAAAAGGATTCATAAGGTGTTGCTACTTCCTAAAGGGTCTCTGGAGGCCTCATGGATAATCATGCTGTCTTCCTCAGAGTCAGCAGTTCAAAACCACCAGAAAGGGGGCATTCGACTACCATGACAAGTTACAGTCTCAGAAACCCACAGGGGTAGTTATATCTGTCCGGCGGGGTCACTATGAGGCAGAATTGATTTACAGCAGTGGGTGGAAGCAGAAGGGAGAGCTTAAAATTTGAGAGTTGGGAATCCCCAGACAATTTAATTATCTGAGGCAGAATTATAAGGCATTGTGGATGAAAATGTTCCCCTTGTGCTTGATGCTATTTAACTTAAGCTGATGTCTTTCCCTTTTTTACTTAATGTTGCTGTGAAGCCATAAAGCCTGTGTCTAAAATATACCTTATTAGTCCAACTGTCTACAAACTTACTAATACAGATGATCAGAGTTATTTTTCTAGAGGCTTTAGATCCAAAGCTAGTCTTCACTTGAATTAACCAGATAACTAAGCAGTGCTTGTGGGTATAGACAGGGGAGGGGAGTGGCCTAGAATTATGTATTTCTAGCACCAGCAAAGAAATGCAGAGATTTCACTCAAGAGCTGGAAGCAATTTCCCTTTCAGAATAAAACCTAAATTCTAAAGGAATAAGATGATTCGTAATTATTTCAAGAAGTAACGGCTCATGAGAATAACCATCTGTGCACATAAGTCTAGAGCTACATGTGGTAGCACCAAAGCCTAGGACATCCCACAAGCCCCACACAATGACTGCATTATTTTGTGGCTCCAATGCGTATATTGAGAAACACGGCAGGCAGCTGTTCGTGGGGCAGTTGAAATTAACTCTGAGAAAGAGATTTGCAATACAGTAACTGTTTAAAAAAGCCTTTGTGCCCAAGGAAATACTATATATGTGTACATAATCGAGCATCTGCTCTTAAAATGAATCTTAATAGACCTTTCAAAAGCCTTGTTTGGCAGTTGTCTTTGTGTTCTTGCAATGAGTGAACTTTTGCACCCTGTCCATGGCCATTTAAGGTCAACACGAGATGATCCGCCCCCCTCTTTTTGTGTAAGTCATTCTTACACTAACAATAATACAGTGTGCTTTTCATTTGGACCCATCTTTGCGTCTAAAATAGATAAAAGACATATTTCATGGACCTAACAAAGTAGTTTTTAAAAAATCAGAAAATCAGTTTGGTGTGTGGAGGGGTGCTGAGGTAGAGTAATCATTGCTGCTTCAGACTCATGTATAGTCTCTCTCCACCGTGAACTCCTGCAGCAAAATACCCCATTTGTGAGCCAGCCAGAGTGCAGCACAGCACCGACGAAGTACACAGCATTCTTCTAGTCTTTAAATGCTTCCTCCCCCTACTACCATGACACGAGTTCTACCTTAGAAATCCAGCTAGACCGGAGCATGGACACTGGTACAGATAAGACTTCTCGACACACAGATTCCAGGACAGATTAAAGCTCCCAGGACCAGTAGTGGGAGGAGTGATGTCATGAAGGTAGGAGGAAGGTAGTGGGGAGAAAAGGGGAACCAATTTCAGTGGTCGGCATATAGCCAACACCAACACCCCCAGGGTGACAAACAGCAGAAACATGGGTGAAGGGAGACAGTGGATGGCGTAAAATATAAAAATAATTTATAATTTATCAAGGGTTCCTGAGGATGGGAGGGTAGAGAAAGGAAGGGGGAAAATGAGCTGAAATCAAGGGCTCAAATAGAAATAAAATGTTTTGAAAAGGATGATGGCAACATGTACAAATTTATTTGAGACAATGGATCTATAGATTGTTATAAGAGCGGTAAGAGGCTCCAATAAAATTATTAATTAAAATGAAATAAAAAATACCCCCTTTGCTTTTCGTGGGGTTCCATAGTGTCTCTTTGCATCATACAGTCCCTATGACTTTTGACTGTGGCACACATCACTGTAGCAAGTAGGATCCTGTGTTTCACCTGTTTATCCCTGCTCCCTGGCAACCATTCATCTTCTTATTGTCTCTCAAGTTTCGCCTTCTCCAGAATGTTGACCTCATGCAGAATGTAATTTTTTCATACTGCCTTTATTCACTTGGCAATGTGTAGTTACAGGTCATTTCTTTGGCCATTCTCAATTTTGAACATTTGTATTGTGGTTTCAGTGACCAATTAACAGAGCAAATTAGTTTGATATATATATATATATATATATATATATATATATATATATATATATATATATATATATATATATATATATATATATATTACATACCACATGTAAAGACACCCATACATTACATTCATTACAACCCCTTCAATCTAACAGCCCTCTTCCCACTTATATCCTGGGTTCCCTGATTCCATTTGTCCATCTTTCTACCCCTTCCTGCTCCTGAACTTTGCTTTGGGGCAGCCCTTCCTTTTTATTACTGAATCATTTTCCACTGTGTAGATGTACCACAGGTTGTCTATCCAAGCGCCTAGTAGAGGAAATATGAATAAAAATGCTACAAACATTCCTGGGGGAGCGGATTATGTGGACATGTCCTTGGAGTTCATTTACTGAACACCTAGGAGTGCTGTGTTTAGTTTGTATGGCAAATGTGTCTAGCTTGGTAAGAAACCACCATGATGTAGTCCACAGATGCTGTACCATTTTGCATCCCCACTAGCAATGAATAAGAGTTCTGGTTGCTCCACATCCTCACCAGCATTTGATGCTGTCAGTGTTTTGACATTTATCCTTTCTAATAGATGTGTAGCAGTCCCTCACTGCCATTGAGTCGATGCTGATTCATAGCACCCCTATAGGGTGCCCCTGTGGGGCTCTGAGACTGTAATGCTTTGTGGGAGTAGATAGCCTCATCTTTCTCCCATGGAGTGACTCCTGACCTTGCAGTTAGCAGCCCAATGCAGAAACCAGGGCTCCTGGGTCGAAGTCCCTGGGGGGTGCAAATGGCTGCTGCACTTGGCTGCTAGCTGAAAGGTAGGAGATTAAAGAAAAGTCTGTGGATCTGCTTCTGAAAAACCAACCATTGTAAACCCCATGGGAGACAATTCTACTCTGTCACATGGGGGGTCATCATGAATCAGAATCAGCTCTGTCACAACTGTTTAATATTGTTTTCATTAGGTGCCCCTGAGTCAGCTCCGCTTCATAGTGAACATAAGTACAGCAGAATGAGATGCTTCTCAGTCCTGCGCCATCTTAAAAGCGTTCTTAGATTTGAGCTCATTACTGTGGCTACTGTTCCAATCCACCTCCTGGAGGGTCTTTCTCTCTTTCACTGCCCTTTTACTGTACCAAGCATGACGTCGTCTGGTCTCTCTTGACGACTTGTCCCAAGTATATGAGATGAAGTCTCGCCATCCTTGTTTCTAAGGAGCATTCTGCTGCACTTCTTCCAAGACAGATTGGTTTGTTCTTCTGGTACTTCCAAAGTTTAATAAGTGTGTATTTTATGGTTGTTTCAATTTGCAACTCCGTAATGACTTTTGATGCCGAGCCTCTTTTCATGTGCTTATTTATCACCTGTCTGTATTTGCTAGTGAAATTCAATTCACTATAAAAATGGAACAGAGCCCCATAATAGGTCCTGAGATTATGGTTCTCCAATGTAGAAATAAAATTAGAGTGAGTATTAGGTAAAGTACACTGTAAAAGCATTTGTAATTAAGGGTTCTTTTAGAAGGACCAGAAATCATCCAGGTATCTGCAAGTCAGCAGCATCTTTTGTTACACTTTTTTGTTTTCTTCTGCAGATGTAGATCAAAGCAGGCAGCCTCTGTTTAGAGAGATGAATGCCGCATCTATGGCTAACGTTGCAATTTCTCAGGACTTCATTGGTAAATAAGTGGGGAAGAAAGCCTTGTCATGTGGTGCCCTGCAGGCTTCCCCAAAAGATGCTCTCAGGTTCCCTGGAAAAGCACTGTTAATTCAGAGACTCTTCTAGGCCTTTGTCTTCAGCACCTCCCAGGCAAGACTGTCAATTTGGTAGATGTCCTTCTTTATCTCAGACAGACCAGAGAGAAAGAGAGACTAACAGTTGCCACTGAACTGACTCTAAGTAATGGAGAATTCCTCCCATGCTCTGTGTGTCAGAGTGGAGCTGTGTTCCATATGGTTTGCAGTGGCCGATATTTTTGGAACTTGATTACCAGGCCATTCTTCTAAGGTGTCTCGGGGGACTAGAACTGCCAGCCTTTGGGTTAACAATCAAGCAAGTAAGTATGTGTACCACCAGCCAGGGACTCCTCTCTATCTCCAGGCTGGCCTCTGTCCCTTCCCCCTTTACCTCCCAGTTCCTGCTCTTCCTCAGGGAATGGAGCCTCAGTTGCCCATGGAGAGAAATTATCTGATCCATTATTTCTCATTCAGTCTGGACAACCTGGGGAAATCCCTCTGCCTCCCATGAGTTCTTATATTTGAAATGAGGGGCAATACTCTGACATTGTTAATCCCAGGGCATGGGGTAAGGATCACATCCCAGAGCAATTTAAGCACTAAACAGAAAGCTAGTGTGTACTCACAAGCATCCTATTGGCACAGTGGGTACTCAGAAAAAAAATGAATAAGGGAAGTGGCTAGCTGCTAGAACCAGGATATGTTATTGTTGTTGTTGTTAGGTGCCATGAAGTTAGCTCTGACTCACAGCAACTCTATGCATGACAGAACAAAACACTGCTGGGTCCTGAGCCATCCTCAGAATCATTCTTAAGTTTGAGCCCATTGCTGCAGCCGTGGTGTCAATCTTGTCTAGGGCCTCACTCTTTTTCCCTGCCCCTCTATTTGACCAGGCATGATGTCATTCTCCAGAGACTCATCTCTCCTAACATGCCCAGAGTATGTGAGATGATGTCTTGCTCTCCTTGGCTCTAAGGATCATTCTGGCTTTACTTCTTCCAAGTCAGATCTACTTGTTCTTTTGGCAGTCCATGATACTTTGAATATTTTTGCTAGCATTGTAATTCAAGCCCATCAATTATTATTTTTTTTGGTCTTCCTTATTCAGTGTACAACTTTTGCATGTATAGGAAACTAAAAAATAATACTATGGTTTGGGTCAGGCACACCTTAGTCCTGAAAGTAACATCCTTGCTTTTCAACACTTTAACAAGGTCTTCTGCAGAAGATTTACCCAATGCATCAGGTCATTTGATCTCATGCCTGCTGTTTCTGTGAACATTGATTGTAAATTGAAGCCAGATGCAATCTTTGGCAGCTTCGATTCTTTCTCTGTTATGAAGTTACTTTCTGATCCATTTGTGAGGATTTTGGCTTTCTTGACATGGACACAAGTTGTAATCCATGTAACAAGTTGTAAGCCATTCCTCCAAACTGTAATCCTTCATCTTCATCAACAAATTCTTCAATTCCTCCTCACTTACAGCAAGCAAGTTTATGTCATCTGCATGTGCACGTTGTTCATAAGCCTTCCTCCAATTCTGATGTCACATTCGTCTTCATATAATCATATAACTACTGCAAAAAACAGGGCTGCTCAGAGCTGAAGTGACAGCACAGGGCCAAAGTCCAAGACTCCCCAGGTTCTCATAGGATCAAGAGGTGTTCCAGAGTCAGGATGAGGAAGGCAGTTGGCTGCTATGGCACTAGAGCAGTAGAGTGAGGCGGAAAAATCGTAACAGGTGAGGCAGGTTGGTTGTTCCATTCCCTCCCAGTACTTCAGTCATACACAGCCCAGCCAGAGGCCCACCTGGGTCAAGGCAGCTTGGACCTTCAGTTATTTGACCACTGTTATTGTCAGTAGTTGTCAAGTCAGCTCTGACTCATAATGACTCCAGGTAAGTTCAAGAGTCTTGCTCGTAGGACTCATTGCACTGATACTTGCAAGGGTTTGTTCAAAGCTAAGCCTGTTTAAACATCTCCCTGTGATTGGCGGATGGGTATAGGCAAGCTCTCTCAGTAGTATACTTACCTTGGTCTCTTTAGGGTGCCTTCAAAGAAAAAGGTGTTCTTTGTGTGCCAGGAGGAGGGATTGGAAGACAATGGTGAGGTGAGAGCTAATATCAAATCTTGGGCAGAACTCCAGTAGACATCTTCCCAAACCATTGAAGCTTTGTAACAAGTTTACAGAAATGCTGCCCCCACAAAATACCAGGATTTGGATGAATTGAGTATTTGCAGGAAGGTAGGAAAGACCTCAGAAATGAGTTAAGAGAGGGAAGACCATCCACATTGATGAAGGAAGAGACTGTGGCTGGAGCTCAGGAACTGCGTTAGAAGATTGCAGAGATGCGTTTGATGCAATACCTCCTGAAGCTGATATCTTGCATGGTTCAACGTTTTTCATTTTAAGTGGAAATCCTGGTCTCAACGAGCTCTTGGCTCAATGGGTGCCGGATGTGTTGCTTAAAAAAAAAAAAAAAAAAAGCTTAACAAGCTGATATTTCCAGTCATCTTTTAAGCAATATCCTAGCTGATGAAGTTGATTTTATGGAGTGAACTATAGCAAGGGTTAGTCTTAGAATTACCAATAAAATCCAGAGTCAGCTTATGGTGCGTGTTTTCTGTTTGTTTGTTTGTTTGTTTGTGGCAGAGGGGAGATTATTCCAAAGGCATAATCTTGATAGACTTTCTCCAAGGAGACAGGTTGCTCTCTGGAGGTGACTAGGAAGAAATTTGGGAAATTTAAAAACCTGAGGGCGTGCAGGACAGGAAAGTTGCACCAGTCAGTTTGTTCCCATCATGATAATGAACCTTCTCATCATTGTAGGGTAGAAAGAGTAAAGCTGTCTTGTTGGATATTCAGCCTAGGCTTGTCCCTTCAGAGTTTTTGTTGTTGTTTTTGTTGCTCCTAAAACACACATACACACACTCTTAAAACAAACACAATTTGGTTTCCTCAAGGATATCAAAAGGAGTCCTGGTGACACAGTAGGTTTTGTGCTGGGCTGCTAACCACAATGCCAGCAGTTGGAAACTACCAGCCACTCCACCAGAGAAAGTTGTGGCTTTCTACTCCCATAATGACTTAGTCTTGGAAACTCACAGGGGTGGTTCTACTCTGTCCTACAGGGCCTCTGTGAGTCAGGACTGACTCAATGACAGGCAGTCTAGTGTTGGTCTGGGAGGGATACTAAAACTGTCTATTTGACATGCCTATAATATCAGAGTAGAGGACTTTGGGGGGAATGAGTAGAGAGAATGGAAACCCCACCTTCAGAAGTATGTAGACCTAGGTGGATGATATGTCAACAATCAATGGCCTTACATTGTGAGTTTGTGTTCAATTAAGGTTTCTATTATTTTATACCAATAGTCTCACCCCCATGCGCCACAGCAGTAAGATGGCTGTGCGCCTTCAGGATTGTTTGCTTGCACCCTCTGTGTGCCTGAGTGCCTTCCAAATGAGGGGGCTCCTCTTCTAGCACTGCGTAGTTCACATTGTCTGATTTTCAAAAGTAGATCACCAGCTTTCTTCCTCATCTGCCTTACCCTGGAAGCACCACTGAACCGGTCCTCCATGAGTGGCTTCACGGCTATTCGAAATACAAGTGACATCACTTCCAGCACCATGGCAATACGTGAGCCTCCACAGTACCGCAAACTGACTAATGGGTTGTAGTTCACTTGATTAATGGCTGTTTAAAAAGGCGGGGAGGGGGACATAAAAAGCGGAGCTGTTACCAATGGTTCAGATAGAATGCAAAGGTTTAGAAAATAATGGTAAAATATATGTACAAATATGCTTGATACAATTGATGTATGGACTGTTATCAGAGCTGTAAGAGCCCCTAATAAAATATCTTAAAATAAATAAATATTTGTGTGTTTTTAAAAAAGGTCCACTGACTTAAATTTTTTAAAACAGGTTCACTGACTATAGCATCAAGAAATTCCCCCAAAGCAGGGTTTAGACTCAAGCAGATGCATGCTTAAATTATGTCTCTGCTATTAACTAGTGGTTGAATATTAGAGGTACCTTTCTAATTTCCCATTCTCTCAAAGAGGGATTTCAATATAGTCTGTGTAATATCACTATGATAATGAAGATTCATCTCAACCTCCAGCATGGAATGGAGTGGTGTTTCCCAAACTTGCATGCACTTCGGAATCATCTAGGGGACTTCAAACAATCTAAATGTCTGTGTCCCACCTCAGATCCCCAGATTATGGCTTGGGTTCAGACAAATGTGGGAAGCCCTGGAATAGTCTACTATGAACCGAGTATTCAGTAGCAGTGAAATGTACCAGAACCCAGAACCCATGGACTTCGATTCAATTCCAACTCACAGCAACCCAGTTTAAGGATTCCAAGGCTGTACATCTTTAGGTGAGCAGACAACTTCATCTTTCTCCCAAAGGGAGGCTGGTGAGTTCGAAATGCCGACCTTGCAGTTAGCAGTCCAACACTGCCAACCCCACAATGCCAACGACACCCAGCAACACCCTCCCTAGGTATATATCCAAAAGAACTGAAAGTAGGGACACAAACAGATATGCAGCCCCATTCACAAGAACCAAGAGGTGGAGATAATCCAAGTGTCCACCAGCAGATGAATGCACACATATAAAATGTGATCTCTCTATACGGTAGGGTCTTACTTAACCATAAACAGAAGCACTGTTGTGATGCATGCATACTACAATGTGGAGGGACTAGAACACATTATTCTGCGTGAGACAAGGTAAATGCAACAGGACACGGTCTTTCATACACGGAGGAAAGACCCAGAACAGGCAAATGCATAAAGGCAAAACTTGCAGCTGTGCCTACCTGGGATGGGTGGAAGAGGGATGGGGAGGCATTTTTCAAGGGAGTATTGAGTTTCTGGTTGGGGGATGTCAAAATGTGGAAACCATACAGTGATGATGGTGGTACCCCATGGTGAATGTGATGAATGCCATGGGGTTGTCTGTGTCAGAGAAGCCCTGGGTAGGATACTGGATTATGCACTGGGCTCCTAACCTCAAGGTCAGCAGTTCAAAACCACAAGCCACTCCGTGGGAGGAAGATGAGGTCCTATTGGGTCACTATGAGTCAAAACTGACTAGAGAGCCATGAATGGATTGTGGATGTAAAAAACATGGCTAAAGTAAGATGTGCTCTGTTATATATAGTTCACCCTGATAATTATTTTTAATTTCTAGATATCTTAGAATAGGTGAGGAAAATCGGTGCCTGGCCCACACAGTCTAGGACAGGCTGTTTGACTCTTTTCCGTTTCCCTCTGGTTTTTATTTTTATTTTTTAAAGGGGGGTTGGGTGAGGGCAGATCGAGATTCCAGCAATGACTGAGTCTTGGCTTAGTGCCTCAGCTGGCACAAAAAACCGTAGTCTGCAAGGGAAAGGCCCATGGAAAGAGAAGAAGAGAATGAGGCACAGATCTGGCATGCTGTGAGACGCAGCCAGGGAGTTCCAATTCAGGACTGTTGGATGATCAGTTGATTTTGAGCCTGTTGTACAGTAAAGCCCCTGAATGCTAATTGCTATGTAACCTTGGAAACCAGAGCTCCTCATTGTGCACCCTCTGGGTTTGTAGGGGAATGAGCCTCAGCACACAAAGGCTGGGTTCCAGGCAGGGTTTCAAGGAGGCCTCGGTGCTCTTACTTTGTTTTGTTGTTGTTTTTTATTTTGGGGGCTTTTATTTTTGACATTTGTTGCAGTAAATCCTTTGTTTAGTGTTCCTGGATCAGCCATCTGAATGTATCAAAGTTCCAAAAAGTTAAATATGTGGTTGATGGGTTTCCATGCCCTTCCATGGCTTTTGGAGTACAGCTCTGAATTCTGAGAGCCAGGGAACCACTTGGATTTAAAATCGGCTCGACTCCCCTTTCCCCAGGACAGGATGACAAAGCTGCAGTGTTTCTGGTGGGGGTGGCAGATGGGGGTCTCTCCCCTGTCAATACGAGTTTGAGGTTGGGTTTTTTATTTTTCCAACAGTTTAATTAGCATATAATTTGTGAATCAAGACACATACATCAGGAAGAGTTGTATGTGTCACTCCGAGTTTTTAATAGGCTTAAAAATAAAAGTAATACTGTGTGGTTCTCAGCATCCAGAGTAGAGGCCAAGAAGTATCATGTGGTATGTCAATATGATATTTTCTTGATGACTGAAAGAAAATTCTTGAATTTCAACCTAGAATGTAATAGAAAGCATTTACGATGCTGAGGGAGTGCGGAGGTGCGGGGCGGGGGGCGGGTGGTCGTTTTTTGAGAACGGTCAGTCATTTTCTTGATCCAAGACCCCAAATGGAGTTGGGTTGATCTGGCTCAGAAACAAAAACACCCCACCCCCACCCCCCCAAAAAAGAGAGAGTAAAAAGAGTGTCAATTATATCTGCAGCAGCCAAGCCCTGGAGCCTGTTAAGTCTTTTAAGCCAGGCACATTAAATAAGAGAAGAATTTTTTCTGTGCCGTGTAACTCTGCCCCTAACAGGGGTTATACAAGTACTTTGAGAATAACCTGGTGTGTTCTTTTTGTTTTGTTTTTTTTCTCGACAGAAAACGTCGACAGATAGCAATACACTGTCACGCAGTCCATTCTGACTCACAGGGACCCTACAAAGTCTTGCTGATGCTTGTTCCACCTTTATGGGAACACATAGCCCCCCAAACCGTCTGACTGAAGTTGTCTGGAAAACAAAGCTATGGCTTCTGGTTAACACTCAGTGGCTCCCGGACCCCGTGACCCAACATTTTATATTTGATGTGGACAATATGTGGCGTTTCCATATGCCTTTCTCTTAACACTTGTTGGGGATTTGTTCTGTTTTTACTAGGATAAGGAACTAGCCGCTGGGTCCTTATCCTATGTGTGCAAGCATACTTCTGGGCTTAAAAGCAGACTGATGCCAGAGTCCATAGTGTATGTATGTGTCTTTGATCTCCTTGCTTCAAGCTCTGGGTGAAGGTGCTTTCCAATCATTAAAACAAATTCCTTCCTTTTCCTTTAAGCTTTTGCACTTTTTCAAGAAGTTTGAAACACCTCACCAGAATTAATCTTCTTTGTTTTTTTAATCAATCTCTTTGTGCTATTGCCAATTGCAGTCCATAGACTTTATTAGAACTAAAAACTGAAAACAAAGGCTGCCTTTTGCATTGGGAGGAAACAAGGCATTGCAAGGTCTTGCTCAGGAAGGATGGAATTCTGGGTGATCCACTAAGAATCAATCAGTATTGGATAGGCCAGCAGATGGGCTGTGGACCCTGGGCACCCCCCAGGTTTGACAAGCATCCAGGTCACCTGTGGCCCCTGTTGGGAATCAGTGTGAGACACACATACATATAAATTATATACATTAAATTTATGTCTAGAGAAAGAATTTCAGTCTCTTCCTCTATCTGATCAGAAAAGGTTCAAACCATCTAATAACAGTGGCATATATTTGAGTGTTTTCCCTCTCACCTGATGGTAGCAATTTTCAGTGTCCTCAAAGAGACACTTCTCTAATCAAATGGACCTCTTTTTTCTTATGATTTGAATGTGTACAACTTAGGCCTTTGTTGATCTCGGGGCTGTCAGGGAAGCTCCTGGGCACGCAGAGCCCACGTGCAGAGTGGCATGGCCTTATCCCCATGCACGTTCCCAGGGCAGATTTTGCCCTTAGACCCAAGGCCTCTCAATCAGACCCTGATGCATGAGTGCAATCCTGGACCACCCCCTGGGGAGTCTTGAGCCCACACTCTTGTTATCAGTAAGCTGGCTGTGACACTGGCGAAATCTCAGTGCTTCTAGAGGACACCCATCTCAATGCGAACCATGCTTTCCGTCTTCTCTTCCCAACAGGGTCCTGTTGCATCGACTGCATCCGCATTGGCCTCCCGCTCCCCAGGCCCTGGCCTTCCTCCACCCCCTCCTCCTCCACCTCCTCCAGGACCTCCTCCGCTCTTTGACAACAAAGACAGAAAAGAAGAGTCCTCTCCTTCACGCTCAGCTTTATTTGCTCAGCTTAACCAGGGAGAAGCGATTACATATGGTGAGAACGCAGGGGCAGGAGGTGGCCTCCCTTTCGCAGATCTCCCCCACACCCACACAGAGGGACACATCCTGCTCTCTCCATCCTCAGCTGCCCAGAAAGCAGAAGCCTACAGTATGCCCGCCTCTCTGGGCAGAGAGGTGAGCTCAGGGGACTGCTGCAGTGGAAGGTAACTCCAGGGTTTCCGTCTCTGCCTGTACTGCATCACCACCTCAGCCCCACCTTCTGCAAGGGTAGTATCAGAAACATCAAGTGAGACACCAGTGTCAACAACAGCCCTCCTGTCCTCAGGCCACATCCTCATGAGAGACCGCTAAGCCATAAATAATTGAGACATAAGTCCACCATTATTTATTTGTGTCCTCATGAACGCAAAGATAGGTCAACAATCTATATCCAAACGTCAGACCTGTTGCTATCGAGTTGATTCGGATTCAGAGAGTCAATCACAGGGTGGCCAAGGCTGTAAATTTCCATGGAAGCAGACTGCTCCATCTTTCTCCTGTGGTGCTGCTGGGGTTCGAACCACCAACTTTTGGGTTAGCAACCAAGAACTTAACCACTGCAGCACTGCTTCGTGTGTGTGCGCGTGCGCACGCATGCAAGAAGGGACTTCAAAAGGTTCCTGGAAAAAAATGATCATTTCATTTGTCCACAGACTTTTTGTCTATACTGTGGAATATTTAAGGACTCCTTCCCTACTCCCGGAAAGAATTACTGTCTTTTGAATTATGGAATGACATGATGTCTGCATTATCTCCTAATAGACTGGTTTTGGGAAAAATAATAATGAAATGAATTTAAAATAATGATAATATTAAAACAGATTTTTTAAAAAAAAATAATCTGAGAAACCCACTGGGCAGTTCTACCTGCCCTATAGGGTTTTTTGGTTTGATAATGTCACCACGGCTAAGACACAACCCAAAAGGTTTGAATCCACATATTGACTCTTCAGAGCAAAGCGTGGTGGTCTGCTTCCATAAATGTTCCAACCAACAGAACCCTGGGGATTGGGGCGGGGGGGCTTCTGTGTCACACAGGGATGCTTTGAGTCACAAGCAACTTGGCATTCAACACCAACGACAAGGACATTGAAAATGAATCAGGGCCAGTGGCACATGCACTCTACAAAACAAAGTCCCCAAATGGGATGACAACCTTGTTTTTGCTCTGGCCACGGAGTAGGCATAATGATGTCCATGTCCCTGTGCTCTGGGCTGGGAGCAAAGGACCCAGCATTTGTCTCTGCTTTTCAGCAGCTGTGTGGTGCCCTGTAGGCATGGCCTACAAAGTAAACAACGGGAATGGTGACCTTGAGGTCCACTGTGTTCTCTGGCACATTCTTACTGGGATGCCTTAATTGTGACGGCTGTGTTTCAGGCATGATTGATCCTTGAGATAAGACATGCACACTGGGCTGTTTTTAATGAAGTGGTTTGGGTTTTGTTTTGTTTTATTTTGTTTGCAAAGTTCTTATCATCTCTAGCTCCTTAAAAAGAGGTTGTCAAAATTGAAACTGACCTCCAGGCTTCCATCAAGGAGCTCTGGTGGCAGAGTGCTTACACATTGGGCTGCTAACCGCAAGGACAGCAGTTCAATACCCTAAGGGTTCTGCAGGAGAATGCTACATCAGAAAGCCACAGCGACTGTTCTAACCATTCCTATAGGGTGGCTATGAGTCAGAATCAACTTGATGGCAGTGAGTGAGCACTTCTATCAACTCTACATTTATACAAGTTCCCTAACCTGGAGAAATCACCAGTTAGGAAAATATGTCTACCAAACATTCTTGTGCCATGTACACCCTGTCAGTCTCAGACCTTTCCCTCTGCACATGCTATAAAGGATTATGTCTATTTGTTATGTCTCTAGGGCTCAGGCATGTCACAGAGGATCAGATGACACATAAAAACCCCAACCTGCGGGCTCACGGAGGACAAGCTCAGTCTCCAGCCAAAACCCAGGCTCTGGCTCCCAGGGCTCCCAAATCTGAGCCTTCTCAGAAGCACGTTCCTGTGTTGGAATTGGAGGGAAAGAAATGGAGGGTGGTGAGTGGTTCCCTGTAATCTCTTTCGGATGCCTTTTGACGCACAGACCAACAGCGAAGCCACATACTTAGGAATTCCAGAGGGAAGTGATGGAGGCAGAAGGCTGCCAGCTAGGATCGAAGGCAGGACATTTCTGAATGTATCTGCGTACTATTCCCCAGATATCATGAGAGACCACTTTGGGGAAGGGGGAGCGGAAGTATGGGGGGCCTGGACCCCGTTCCATCAGTGCTTGTACATCTCATTGCATCTCACTGAGGGGAGACTTACATAACCTTGCCCTGAAGTAGTCACCCTCCAGTTTCAGAGCGAACTCTTTGACCAGGACAAAGGGACTTTGAATGCAGGGGCAAGGTGGTACCAGGACAGACCAGAGGCTTCCCTAAAGACTGAAGCCCAAGGGCGAGTTGTCATTGAGTTGGAGCTTGTCCCACAAGTGTTAGAGTACAGATGTGCTCCACTGGATTTTCGATAGCTGGTTTTCTGAAGTGCTTTGGGGGGGGACCTTGAATGGCCAGCCTTCCAGTTAGCAGCTGGGTTAGTAATTGTTTGCACCACCCAGAGACTTCTAGTGACCCACATGGGCATGGTGCTTTGCCACCTGTGGATCCATGGCCAGCCTAGTTGCCCACCTCCTTCGAAATGGTGCCACATAATCACTACCTCCAGACACAGCCTCCACACCTCAACCAAAAGCTCTCACGTCCCTTCCCGTACCCACCCACTAGCCAAGGCAACCCGACAGCTGTGCGTTTGAAAACTGGTACTGACCTCGCACCAACCAGTGATTTTATCTCTGCCTCTCAATGTAACCAAGAGCCCTTGTTGGTGCCGTGGGTTAAATTTGGGGCTGCTAACTCCAAGGATGGCAGTTTGAACCTACCAACAGCTTCTTGGGAGAATGATGAGGTTGTCTGATCCTGCAAAAATTTAGTCTTTGTAACTCCAAGGGGTAATTCTACTCTGTGCTAAAGGGTCACTATGAGTTGGAATCAACTCGATAGCAGTGGATACACATATGACTATGGAAAAGTCTTTAAAGCAATAATTAATGCTGAACTCTGTATTGCATGGTAATTTCTGAATACAGTCTATCTCTATACACTCAAGCTAGGCATATGTTTCAATTTTAGGAATACCAAGAGGACAGGAGTGACCTTGTGATTGAAGACATTGAACTGAAACAAGTGGCTTACATTTTCAAATGCAACAAATCGACTCTGCAGATGAAAGGAAAAATCAATTCCATTACAATTGGTAGGCAGGAACGATGGCCCTGTGCTTGCTACATCATGACTAATCATTATGCCATGTGCTTAATGAAGTTTGTTTGTTCATTTCTAGACAACTGTAAGAATTTTGGCCTTGTGTTTGACAATGTGGTGGGCATTGTGGAAGTGATCAACTCCAAGGACATTCAAATTCAGGTAAGCAGCTCTTGCGACCACACTGCACACCCTGCATCCTCTCTGCGAGGGGGTGACCTTGCTCCTCAGACCTCCCTGGAAAACTACTTGTGCTTCAAGACACTGTTATGCCCTCCCCTCCTCTGTGAACCCCTCTCTGCTTTTTCAGGTTACCAGTGTGTGTGGAAGGCGATCCCGTGTGTGTCAGAGTTGAATTTTGCTCTTCAGGGTTTCCAGTGGCTGATTTGGGGGGAAGTAGACTGCTAGGCCTTTCTTCTAAGGTGCCTTGGGTTTACTGAAACTTGCAACTTTTCAGTTAGCAGCTACATTTGTTGCCTATTTGGATCACCCCTTAATGGTAGCTTCTCCAACTTCTTAGAACACATGCCTTTTGTGTCGCAGGCACCAGTTCGCCCTTGCCATTTCACAATGAGAAATGGTGTCTAATATGTATGGCCTCAGGATCTTGCACACAGTAGGTGTCCAATAAATAGTTGGTGAATGAGTGCTTGGAAAGAATCGATGAATGAATGCATTAACGATGCAAAGTGGTTCTTTGGGCGTAGCAGCGCCATCCCATAACCACAGCATCCTGCCCAGAGTGCTTTTTTCCCAGGGGGAAAAGATTCTAGATCAGGAAGAGGAAGAGATTTGCTGAGGTGTCAACGGAATCATCAGAAATACAAACCAGGGTGTTGGGCTGCCTTGCAAAGCAGAAGACAAGCTATGTCGTTCATGGTCTTAGTTCTGCCAAATGAGATTTTGTAGGAAATGCAAACTCAGCAGATGTCTTCACTCCAGCCAACTCCAATATCTACCCAATATGGTTTCTTTGCGCTGCTCATTGTTACCCTGGGCTCCCTGAGCTTCCTAATGGAGTTGGTGAAAACAATTGGTGTTCTGGCTCTTTCCCTTTGGCTTGACTAAACAATTCACCACTGCCACCTTTCATTAGAAGATGTTCTTCTGTCCATGGTCCATCTCACCATCTGCCTATTAGGGTTGCTCCAAAATGTGTCCATTTCATGGAAATAGCCCTAACACGGCAGCATGAGACCTGGCCACTGACCACCACCCGCCAGGTGCACTTAGGCAGTCCACGTCCTGTCTGACCTCACTTCCCTGTCTTGGTACATGAGAGGGTTGGCTGGTATGTTTAAGGTCCTCTTCTTTCTAAATTATAAGCACTCTTGCCACATAGTCTCTGTGGAAACATTTATTTCCTTCACATAAATATTCAATCCCAGGCCCTATCTTCACTCTATTATGACTGTTCTGTATATTAATATCCCAGTCTTCTTACCCATTGTGTAATCACATCTTCACCCAGCCCATTTGTTTGTGGAAGACCATTTAAAACAAAGCAGCCAAATAATTCCCCACAGACAGACACTATAGTGTTGCCTTCACTTTGTAAATGGAGAAACTTGGCCAGGCCGGGAATCACACTTTCGATTGTGAGCATTGCGTTTTTTCTCCATGGCCGTGCTTAGCACATCCATTTGCTAAATATTGAGCAAGCATCACTGCTGCACTCTCTGTGTTAGGCGGGGTTTTGTCTTTTAGAGGCACAAAACCAGTCATTGCTTTTGGTTTCATTCCTCTAAAAAACAAAACCTAGCCTAACACTTATACATATGTACAAGAAATGATATTATATCAATCAGCCCAACTCAAGTCTCTGCGGCTGGCTATCAAGGCCCCTCTAGCTGGCCAATAAAGCAAGAAGGTAAAGTGGAAAGCTTAGAGATCACAGCAGGTGATTCAGAGCCACATGGACCCAAGGTCAGCAGGAACATGGCAGGGCACCGACAGCTTCCAGGTCATCCGGCAACGTGGATCACCAGCATGAGAAACCAAACACAGGGTCCAGTCAATCGGGAAGGAAAAGAGGGGCAAGAGAGACACCAGTTCTCCACAAAAAAACCACACCACCCCAAGGAGACGTTATCAGGCTATGACTGTATTGCTAAATTGGACTCCACCCATATCTTCTTACAGGTGCAATTAAGTTAGCACAAACCTGACTACCACACCATCTGCCGTTGTCAGCGCAGGTGCACATGCTAGACAGAAACCCTGCCCTCAGGAAGCTTACATTCCAGCAACTCTCTCTCCCAGTCTAATCTTTCAGATGGCCACCTTCACCCACTTGTCAACACTGGTTCCTTCAGAGGATTACACATGAAGAGGTGAAGGAATTAGTCATTATCAGAAGAAATTCATTTCCTCAAAAAACAAATATGTTCACAGAAACGAATAATGAGTTCTCAATTTATTAAGCAGTGACATCACTAGAAGACTTTGGGGGGGGCTAGTGAGACCACACTGGTAATAATGGGCAACAAAATGACATTCTATCAGAAATGTTTGTGCAGTGTTTCAACAGATTTTTTTAAATAAGATATCTGTCTAGTTAATCTGACAAAGTTTCAAAGTTTTGCATAAAATTTTCAGCAACTGCTTTTTCCAAAGTGGGCAGCCACGTCCTTGTTCGTATAGGGTCTATTCTTCGTCTGGAAGCTTCACTGAAACCTATTCTTTTGGGTGACCCTGCTGGTGTTTGAAACACCAATGACATAGCTTCCAGCATCACAGCAACACACAAGCCACCACAGGATGACAGAGTGTCAGGCAAATGATTTGAATTTCAGTGTTAGACAAGAATATTGAAAGTACCTGTGGTAGTTACATAATCTGGTGTCAATTTGGGACTTCAGAGGATTAACAGGGAAAGGGTGGAGTCTAATCTGTCAATCGGATCATAGCCAATCAAGCCTCTGTGTGGGCATGGCCTTCTGCTGAGAATTCTGGGAACTCCGGTATTTCCTCCTTAGTAGTGGGAGACACACTTTTTCTGTGCTCACTCCCTGAGAGATGCTCTATTGACAAGACACATGGCACTGTGCCCTGGAAGCTGGAGAAGCCACATGGACCTACCCTGATGCAACCAGACCTCTGGAGCTGGAGAAGCCACAAAGAGACCTCTGTCAGCACTGAGATGCTTACAACACCACTGGATCCACAAGATTTCCAACCCACTGGCCTGTTATTCTCCTGCATTCGGCATCATTACATGTATTTCATGAATCTGAAGAGGACTTTATAAATTGGTATTGGACATATGGACTAATATTGGACTTATGGACTTGATCTGGACAGACCTGGGATGTTTTCTCAATATTCAATTGTTCTTCTATATAAACCTCTTTCTTATATATATATTAGTGTCTCTGAATTTACTTTTCTAGTCTACCCAGACTAACAGTGTACCAGAAGGATAGGCCCATCTCTCTTGGAAGACGTCCTGTCAGGGTGCTCTGTAGAAGCAAGGATGGCGAGACTTCATCTCACCTACTTTAGATATGTTGTCAGGAGACCCCAGTCCCTGGAAAAAGGGGGCCTCATGCTTGTCAAAGTGTAGGGGCAGTGAAAAAGAGTAAGACCCTCGAGAAGACGGGTTGACACAGTGGCTATAGGAATGTGCTCAAGCACAGGAACACTTGTGAGGATGGCGCAGGGCTGAGCAAAGTTTTGTTCTGTTGAGCGTCGGGTTGCTGTGGATGGGAACTGACTCGATGGCACTTCACAACAATAACAACATAGTGCATCATATCAGCAAAACCATGCGTATAAGCCCATCTTTTGTGTATCAATAACAATGTTAAAAATCTCCTAGTTTACTTTTTTGAACCTTCTCCTGCACTCCTAAGTAGCCCTGGTGGGGTTTTGAGTTGGCCTAGTAACCACAAAACAAGGTCAGCAATTCGCAACCACCAGCCACTCCACAGAAGAAAATGGGACTTTCTACCCACCTAAAGAGTTGAAGTGTGGGCCCTCTGGCTTGGAGCTAGTTTGTAGCAAGATGGCCAAAGAGGACAAGAAGGTGGGGGGTCATAGGTCAATAGGAAGCCTGCTATGGCAGCTCCCTCAAGGAAATGGTGAAGGAAATTGAAATCAGCCCACATGCCACGTCCAGTTGCTCCTTCTGCGGCAAAACTAACATGAACAGCAGAGCTGTGAGGGCCTGGCACTGTGGTTCCTGCATGAGAACAGTAGGTGCTGGTGCCTGGACCTGGGGGACCACCTCAGCTCTCATGGTGAAGTCTGCCAGCCGAAGGCCACCCACTGAAGCTCCATGATTCAAAAGGTCTCTCACCTGTTATAGATGGGCATTTTTGCTGTCTTTTAAGTTACAGTCTTGGAAACCCACAGGGGCAGTTCTTCCTTTCCCTTTAGGGCCACTATGAGCCAGAATCAACCAGATGACCATGAGCTAGAGTTTGTTCTTGGAAAGCACTCCTGGGAAAGCTGTCATTATCACCCGATTGCAGCGGTGCTTGAATCACGTGGCTACAAGCCAAACTCTTGTTGTCATTGCTGCTAGTGTTTTTATAGTGGCTTAGTTTGTCCAGTTTTCTGGAGGTCTGGCTACCATATGGTGGTCTTCAGTACTTGTAATCTTATAAAAAAAGATAGAGTCTTTTTGAGACTAAAGTGCTCGACAAAAGGAAAAGGAGAAAATCAGAGAAGACTGCCACCCAATTATCTATAATATTGCACGTAAGAAGAAAATTTAATGTAGAAAGATTTTACAAAACAATGTCATTACTATTCCAATGATCCATGAAACACTGTATTTAAGTGGCTTATATAATCATCATACATTAGTCTGTGATTAAAATTGATAATAAACATTTTTTCCAGTTACTATTTGGTTTATTTTTGTTTGTTTGTTTGTTTTCATTAAAAGATAATTTTATTGGGGGCTCTTCTAGCTCTTATAACAATCCATATATCAAATCCAATATGTATCAAGCATATTTATACAGATGTTCCCATCATTATTTTCTAAACATTTACTTTTTATTTGAGCCCTTGGCATCAGCTCCTCTTTTTTTTTCCTTCCTCGATCCCCACCCCAACCCTGTGACCCCTTGATAACTTATCAATTTTCATTATTTTCATATCTCACATTTTAAAGGATTCTTAAGTGTAGAAAAGAGTCCTCTTGGCATACTGGTCATGTGTCAGGCTGGTAACCCGAGAGCAGTTGGAAACCACCAAAACCGCCCCTTGGGAAAAAGACGGGGCTTTCTGCTCTCATAAAGAGTGACAGTCTCAGAAACTCACAGGGGCAGTTCTGTCATGTCCTATAGGGTTGCTATGAACTGGCTGTGCTAGTCTCGGTACATTAGAGAAACAAATCCACAGAAACTCAAATGTATAAGAGAGAGTTTTATATAAAGGTTAAGTGAACATTAAGAAAACATCCCAACCCAGTGCTGCCCAAGCCCACAAGTCCAACATTAACCCATATGTCCGACACCAA
The DNA here is from genome assembly GCF_050624435.1 of Tenrec ecaudatus. NCBI lineage: Eukaryota > Metazoa > Chordata > Mammalia > Afrosoricida > Tenrecidae > Tenrec > Tenrec ecaudatus. The sequence continues at coordinate 297,727,380 of NC_134530.1, read as the reverse complement.
TCAACAAAGTCCTCCTCCACCTCACAAAACACATGCAATGGGGAATGCCAAGTCAGTGAAGGTGTAAACATCTCAGCACTGGCAGGGGTCTCCACGTGGCTGCTCCAGCACCCAGGGCTGCATTGGGGGTAGGTCCATGTGGCTTCTCCTTGGGGATGTCTTGCAGAGCCTTGCAAGCTGAAGCAGGGAACTGGCTAAGGCAGCTACACCCTGGTCCGACCATCAGAAAGCAAGAGACCCGAGAACCAGAAAGGCGAGGCTCACGGAGCCATTCATCCCTCCGCTCTTTGTTTAACCCCACATGTGTTTATTGGCCAGGTTGGCACAATTAACTACCTCACTGACATTAACTCAATGGTGGTGAGTTTGGTTTGGGGTTTTTCTAATGTACCACACATTACCACAACATGTGATACCAATCCTAGAGATGTCACTGTTCTGAAGTGCTATATTGGATGGCAGGAGTTCTTATGGCAAGAGCAATCTTTCTTCTCCTTCACAGAACGTCATTATAGAAAATAGAAACACCAAGAAGCCATCTTCCATGGCAGAGATGAAAGTGCATAGTTAAGCCATACTTTTGTCATCATAGTATGTTACAATTCAAATGTATCTTGCTAATGATTTCGCCTACCCCCCCCTTTTATTTGTAAGAGTTTATTTCAAGGTGCCTTATATTCTTAGAGAAGTGGGACCAAGTTCTGTTGACAAAACAGTGGAACCTTAGAAATACAGGAATTTACATTTTAAAGATGATGATGTTGTTAGGTGCCCCCAAGCAGGTTTCAGCTCCTAGCAAGCCTATTGGCAACAGTGTGACACACGTCCAACCTGTGCCGTCCTCACCATTGACTTTTTAAAAGACAGACTTTTACATTTCAAATTTTATGGACATAAAAAATTATAAATTATCAAGGGTTCATGATGAATGGGGGGGGGGTGAGCTGATACCAAGGACTCAAGTAGAAATAAAATGTTTCAAATGTGCTTGACACAATGGGTGTATGTATGGATTGTGATAAGGGCTGTAAGAGGCCCCAGTAAAATAATATTTTAAATTATATGAAATGAGGTACTATTTGACCATCAAAGGAATTAATTAACGATGCCCATATTTTCTTAAGAAGAAAGAAATGTAGAGTATAATTTTATATTTTATATATACACATATATTTACATAGAAGAATAGTAATTGATACATAGATAATTAGCTATACTTGATAACCCTAGAAAAATATCAGAAAAGGAATAGCCTATTCTTTAACCAGATTATCTGTCAGAACCTCATAGCAATAGTCATACTTCATTATAAAATGTTTGAAGAGTTCTCCTTAAAGTCAGGAAAAGACAAAAACTTCTCCCATCTAATAATGCATTAGAGGCTCTAACTATATAATAAGACAAGAAAAAGGATCAGAAAACAAACAGTTGAAAAGGAAAGCAATAAAAATTTCCTTATTTGCCAAGAAAATGAAGAGCTTATTTAAAAATGCAAAAGAGACATCTGGACATAAATTACAAAACGGAAAACAGTTTCAATCAGCTGTTTGGATATGATATCAACATACGAAAATCAATAGGATATTTTATACCATAAGTAAATATCAGAAAATGTCATCAAAATAACACTGAGATCAGATTTAAATGTTGTAACTTATGTAGGAAAAACCTATGCAAAAGATATTCGTAAGAACAAAAAAGTAGATAAAAACAACTGGACAGGAGAGCATGACTATGAACTATATCCACTTCTTTATTCATATATTTAATAAAATTTGGTTCAAAATATCAACAGGGTTTTTCCCCAAAGTGGTCTTAACCCTATAATGCCTGAAGTTTTAATTTCAGGGATTTTTTGTTTTTGTTTTTGTTCTTTACTTTCGTAGTTATCAATATATAAAATATATAAATTTTGCAATTTTTTTTAATTTAACCAAATTGTCACATTTGTCCATGGATTTATAATACAAGAATACTACCTCCCAAGTCCGTCGGATTCTTCTATTAACGGTTCAATTTTCTCTGAATATATGAAAAAATCATACATGATGCCTTTGGCATCACAAAGAACAAACAATTTGTATTCCCACTTGTCTGGTTTGTTGGGTACATATTGTTTCATGCTTCATCTTCCTTTGAATGGAACCATGTGTTCATCCACGCATAGCATTTGGGGCATTGATATTTCCCGAAACTTTTTTTGTAAATGGTCTATCAAAGGCTGGATCTTGAATAATTCATCTGTTTTCTGATTAGATAAGGGAATTTGTGAATTATCATTGAAGTGAATCATGGACTTTATATCTTCCCATCTATCTCTGTTTATCACTTCCGATACAATAGGGCAGTTTAGCTTGGTCCTCTTCCAATATAAATGTGAACTTGAGAGCTTCACCATCGCCATAGCAAGCAGTGTACCCCAAAATTGCTCAAGTTCCTGGCTACTCAGTGCACACGGTATATTGGGATTTTGCTGGGTTGCGTAAAGATTTGATTGGTCGACAATATGAGTAATGATATCCTTTGAGAAAAAATGTCTAAAATATTCAACAGGATGTTTTACTACCCCAGAAGGATCTATTTGTCCTAACCATTCAGGCATAGGCCTAGCTGTACCGTCTCCAGAAATGTGCCGCCAAAGATGAATTCTTCGATTTCTTGATTTAAATGACTTTGAACTTGTAGTTATTTGAATTGATTCTTCAAATTCAACAACTGAAGTTTCTAACTCATCTTCACTAGTACTATCATTACTAACTACGAGGTCTTCTAATTCATCCAAATCAGAAAAAATCGGGCGTATATTCACTCCCTATCATGGGAAAAAAATTAACATTGTTGTCAAAATAGTTTGAATAGCAATATGATTAAAATTTTATATTGTAAAATCAAAATTTTAAAATACACATTTTATTTACCAATTTCATCCATATTAGCATCTGGTTCCTTGTCTGAGTCTGTACTGCTTCCATCGATATCATAAATTCACAGTTTTCCGTAAAACAAGTCACAAGCTATGCTGTGGTAATTTTTGTCACCGTCAATACAAAAGACGAACGTAACGAATTCGTTACGTTTTGAACAAGCGGAAATATATAATAAATATAATGTTTTGTTTATGAGTATTACACCTTTGACAAAAAACTACAGTTTTATGAACATATACAATAGATATCAACACTAAACCTTATCTAGATTGAAAATTATCATAAAATGCACTGAATGCCAATGATCATTTAAGCTCAAACGCACAATCGGTCAAAACACGTGTTGCTACTCAAGCATTTTGCTGCTAAAATGCTTGACTAGCTCTGTGCATTTGTACTAGTAAAGGGCGAAATTTCGTTGACATCTTCGGCGGCTCCAAAAACTTTATAATTTCAGTAACAGGTACGTTTTAATTACATGTTACGAAAACGTGCTCTGCATTATAGGGTTAAATTTTATTTGGAAGATAAATGGACAAAAAAAAGAGGTAAAACCATTTCGAAAAAGAGGAGCAAGATGGAAGGATTATCTGGCCAAATATTAAGTCATTTTTTTAATTGCGGAAGAATACAAAAATAGAATAATGGGCAAGAATATAAAGTCCCAGCATAGATGCATGCATATATTGATGTGTACGTATTACAATTGATTAACCATAAGTCCTGAGCAGAGGGGAGGGGAGCATGTTGAATTCCTATCTCACACCATACCTAAACCCCAAGATGTGAAAATAAACTTTTCAACTTTGAGGTAAAAATATAGAAGAATATCTCTCTGTTTTGGGAAATAGAATAAATTACTGAGGCTCATTAAACAGGATTGACAAAGACGACAAATGCAGCTGACTACAGTAACATTACAAGCAAAAATGATAACAAAGGCTTTAGATACAGATCCAAAGATGAGCCATGGGTCTAAGAAATTATTGCTTCAAATAATCAAAATGGATTAGTGTATAGAACGTATAAAGGACTTAACACAAACCAACATAAAAGAAAGCCTAAAATGCAGTAGAAAAACTAGCAAACAATATTAAGGCAATTCACAGAAACTGAATTGATTTATTGATGATTAGAAGAAATTTTGTATACCTTACCAATTGGTAGCAGAAGTAGCCATTAAAACCACAGGTAGCTGTAACGTTTCACAATCTCAGTTTACAAGCGGGCTATGCTCCCTGTGCAAGTAGCCATGTTTTCTGAAATGTAAGCATGTCAGAACGGTGCCCTTTAAAAGACTCAGAACGCAAATGAGCAGTGGCCCAGAGATGAAAATGAGAATTGACAGTCAATGGTCCTTAGGGATGTCTAAGTATCGCTGAATTATGCACTGAAAACGGAGGAAAGGTTTCCTTCTCTGAACATTTTATATCAGCAGTGCTGTCAGCACTGAAAGGATGAAGGTGAAAAAGGGTATGGACTGAGCGCATCGAATTTGACCCCATAATTCTGTCTCTAGAAACCTATCCTAGGAAAAGCAGTGCAATTTATGAGAGAGAAGGGAGACTACGCATTCCAGAATTTGTGTGTTTGTTTTTACTTTCTTAGGGAAAATTAAATTCACAAAAACCAGAGTTGAGACAATCAGTTCAATTTCCTAGCACCCTGACCTGCACACGACCATACTCATCACCTCCCACTCAGCAGAGAAGTTGTTCCTTGGCCCAATTCCCCAGAGAAGAAATGTTCTCTATTCCCCCAAATATTCACAGACTGTTGTTATTGCAAGCCATGGAGTGGATTCCAACTCATAACAATGCTATGAAGAGCTGCCCCACAGGCTTTCCTTGGTTATGATATTGATTGTTAGGTTTTTTTCATCTGGTGGAGCCACTGGTGGGTTCTTGCAGCTCAGAGTTTAAACATTGTATCATCCAGCTCTTGTTCACAGACTAGCAGAGACGAAAGATACAAGTATAGGAAGATGGAGGGAGAAGGGGGAGAAGGGGAAACCATTCCCAATGATCTAAGTATAATACTGCCCCTTCCCCCACCCCGAGGGGGATGGACAACAGAAAAGTGGGTGAAGGGAGACAGCGGACAGTGTAAGATATGAAAATAATAATCATTTATCATATATCAAGGGGCCAAAAAGGAAAGAGGGTGGGGCAGGGGAGGCCAAAAAGAGGAGCTTATACCAAGGGCTCAAGTGGAAAGAAAATACTTTTGAAAATGATGATGGCAACATATGTACAAATATGCTTGATACAATCGATGTATGGATTGTTATAGGAGTCCCCAATGAAAAGATTTATTTTAAAAATATGAAAGACAAAAAGACAATAAATGTTATTCTTGAATTATAAAGAAAAAAAGATACATGTATGTATGTAATCCACGCTAATGCAGTATCTGGGCTCCATGCCTGGCCAGTGGCCCTGATGAGTTTCCACCACCTGTCAATCACCGGAGGCCCCTGGATTGCTATGGTGCTGTGAAAATTTCATTGGCGCTTCCAGACTAAGATGGACCAGGACGATAGCGCTGATGATCTATTTCCGAAATCCAGTCAGTGAAAGGCCGATTGATCACAAGAGTCAGATCTGCCGTCTAGCATGTTCAGGACACAGGATGGGGTGGCATTTCCTTCACTTGTGCCTGGAATCACCAAGACCCAGGGACTGGGTGGGTGGCAGCCAGCTACACCAATAATATATATTGACCAAAATGCGGTTGAACTTACATGGTTATATGTCAAGGTGATTTTTTTTAAGATTATGTGGCTACCATTTTAGGAGCCCTGGTGACATAATAGGTTATGCATTGGACTCCTACCCACAAGGTCAGCAGTTCAAAACTACCAGCCACACCTTGAAAGTAAGATGAGGCTTTCTACTCCCATAAAGAGTTACAGCCTTGGAAACCCACAGGGGCAGTTCTATCCTGTCCTGTAGGATCCCTATATATTAGAATGGACTCAATGGCAGTGAGTTTTCATTAATGACCTTTTCAAGTACATAGGGCATTTCATTTCACGTGAATGTATACACCTAATTAAAATGTATTGGTCCAAGGTACTGGCCTCAACATGTCCCACTTCTGTCTCATAGATGCATTGACTAAGGCCCACTGACAGAGTACTTATGCCTTTCTCTTTTCTCATACGCTATCATAAATATAGCTCTGGCCAGTACGTAACTACTTTTCATCCTCGTAACATAAGCAAATCTAGACATCATGAAAATATGATGGATGAATGACCCTTTCATGATTTATTATGATTAGGCTTTAATCTGTGGCAGATCCCTGGCCTTAAACAACCTCTGCCTTGTTGTGCACTGGGGCGCCATTCCAAGTCTGCATCCAGTTTCTAAAGTGAGAGGACAAAACCTGGGTCATCCTGGCTAAACTCCCCTCAAGGAATGCTTTCCATCACCTGCACCATCAATTGGCCCTGCTCCTTGGGTTTGCAAGCCAGTCTTTTCTTCAGCGTGAAAGAGAACCTGTCTGTCTCATACCAATTACCATTATAAGGAGGCAAAGTCTATTGCTAGGAGAAGGTCTTTGGGGAAACAGGCCGCCCCTACGGAGACTGGGGTGGGTGCTATCTAGCTGAAAATGGATCGTTGGAATAGAAACTTAAAACAGACCAACATTTTTGTGACACTTGGATATTTGTAAACAATGCAAAGAATACTGTCCAACTTCCCTATATAGAGAGCTGCCTGAACCAAGTGCACAGTGTGGGCTCCTGAAATTAGTACATTTTGAAATACTTAGACACCTTATTGCATCTGTGCTTCACATTCAACCCCTGAGATTCTTGGCCAGCAAGAGAGCTGGGTGAAAAGAATGACGACTCCGGCTCTTATTTACTTATTTATTTTTCACATTCCTCAAGAACAATCAACTCGATTACAGAATAATGTAGGTACCCCTTTAGCAACAAGATTTAGTACCCATTGTAAGCCAAGTTCCTTAGAGACCTGTCCAAACTAAAATCTGAAGCAAATAAAAAGCCGGAGCGACTTGTTCCTTTTATCTGGAAATCAAATATATGTTTGAAACCCACTAACAGCACCATGAGGCTTTTTCTGAACAGTTAGCTGCTGTTTACCCATTCATCCCTCTAGTTTCAGGGAAGAAACCCTGGGATTTGAATATCCCCTTGTGTGGTCCCCAGATGACATCTACTCAGTTCAGTCTGGAAAAGTTGCCACTGCCACTAACCAGCCTGCCCTCCCCACCACTGCCTCCAGCCCTGTCCTCAACCTGCTGATTCCTAACATTTGGAGACACCCAAACGAACGCCCACACTAAAGGGATCAATGGATTGTATGTATTGGTGGCCTCTCTATGGGAGAAAGAAGAGGCTTTCTACTCCCTTAAAGGGTTACAATCTCAGAAAGTCACAGGGGCAGCTCTCCCCTGTCCTATTAGAGTCGCTATAAGTTGGCATCAACTCGACGGCAGTGAGAAAGTTTTCATGATTGCTATTATTTTTTTAATCCTTTTATTAGGGGCTCATACAACTCTTATCACAATCCATACATACATCAATTGTGTAAAGCACATTTGTACATTCATTGCCCTCATCATTCTCAAAACATTTGCTCTCCACTTAAACCCCTGGCATCAGCTCCTCATTGCTGGACGAGACCCTCACACAGTGACCCGGAGGGCCAACGAACCTGGATGGAAAAAAGACACAGAGACGTGGGGCAAGACAAGTGCTGATCAAGCCCGTTTATTTTGCTAAAACTCGGGGGTATATATTTACAACAGAGAAGGAAGTGGGAGGCACATATTCCAATGAAGCACACTGTGTAACAACCAATTGGCTACACGTTTCAATGAAGCATACTGTACAACAACCAATCAGCCACATGTTCCTAATAAGGTACAAAGGGTGCGCAACAGTACTCAAAGACGTCTGTGGTGACGTCCGCATGCAAATTAAGGCTTACCAGGTGAACTTATCACTATGTTCCTAATATGGTATATCTGCAGTTCAATGGGTGCTCAGTACTTTGACTAATGGCAACAAGGTCAGTTATCACAACTGCCCATGCTACTGAGCATGTGGGAGCGAAGTTGGGCAGGAAACAAAGCCTTGCTGTTAGAAAGCGGCCAAGTTTGTGCTACGTGTCTGAGGCCAAGGTCTTAATGGCTATCGGCTCCCAACACCTCATTTTTACCCCTCTCTCCCTGTTGCCCCCTCCCTCATGAACCCTTGGTAATTTATAAATTACTATTTTGTCATACCGTGCCCTGTCTGACATCTCCCTTCACCCACTTTTCTGTTGTCCATCCCCCAGGGAGGAGGGCACGTATAGATCCTTATAATCAGTCATGATTTCTATTAACAACCGGTCTCTGCCCAGTGGATTCTGACTCATGGTGATCCCTGGGTGTGAGCCAGGGGTTTCAGTGTCTGCTGGGCAGATGAGCACAACCATGGGATAGTCAGTACACCAGAAAGCACACGAAGATGGTGCAGGGTGAACAAGTCCAATTGGCAACTGGTAACCGCTCTGAAGGGTGCCTGCTACTTTGTATCATCTCAGTTTGTTCATCTGTTTCTTCTTCCCATTTTCAGGTCATGGGGAAAGTGCCAACCATTTCCATTAACAAGACCGAAGGGTGCCACATATACCTCAGTGAAGACGCCCTGGACTGTGAGATTGTGAGTGCCACGTCCTCAGAAATGAACATCCTGATCCCTCAGGACAGGGACTACGTGAGTATATTGGGGAAGGTGACCACAGATTGTTCTGGAGCCTCCCATAGTCAGATGAATCAACTCCCAAGCTCCGATCTCTATGGATATAATGGCTCCCAGGCAGGGCAGGAATTCTGAGAACTGCCTTTCAATCCCTCTTCTTTTGGCTGCTTGATGGATTCCACTGAGTCCTGGATCTGCAACGCACAAAGCCATTTGCTAATAAATCCCTTAGGCTAGCTTTTATCAACAAGGAGGAATCCATGCATCTGCGTTCATGGTATTGAGGACTCAATAGTTCACTTTATTGTGCTGCTTGCCCTAGTGGCATAATGGTTAGACCCGCAAGGTCAACAGTTCGAAACCCCCAGCCACTCTGCTGGAGAAAGACAGGGCTTTCTACTTCCATAAGGAGTTCCAGTCTTGGCAACCCACAGGGTTGCCCCATGAGTGAGAATTGACTCAATGGCAGTGAGGTTGGTGTTAGTTTAGGGTGCACCTTGCAAGGTCACCCTAGTGCTTAAACATTCTACTATGAACTGAAAAGTTAGGGCCCTCCAGTCCCTCTGAGAGACAAAGACCTGGTGACCAGATTCAATAAAGCTTACAGTCCTGGAAGCCTGTGGGTTTCTGATATGTTGGAATCGACCCAATGGCATTTGTAGGCTCACCTGTCTTGATAAGGAAGCCTCCGTTGTTGAAATAGTTTTGTTCTTCTTCCAGAGAGAATTTCCAGTTCCTGAACAGTTCAAGACAGTGTGGGATGGATCCAAGTTGGTCACAGAACCTGCAGAAATTATGGGCTAACCTCCAGAGAAACAGATTCTCCCAATTCCCCAAACCTCCCATTTTCAGAAACAAAAACAAGCAGTATTAAAGACTCGGGCATCGCAGTAGCCCCTGGGCTTTGGACATCAGTTTCTGGCACGCTGCTGTGAGCATTTTGAAGCACTGAATGTCTGTCTCTTCACGATTTGTTTTTGTGTGTGATTTCAGTTCCACATGACTGGTGAGCATTGCAGGTTTACAGGGGACAAAATAATTTGCTCTCATATCACTAACTCAATCACTGATAGGTAAAAATATTGCACGAGTCACTGTAACTCTTACATTTAATTCCTAGTCGAAAAATGAAATATCTGGGAGGCTGAGATGTACATGTTTACCTTTTAGCTTCCTTCAATCTGGAGTCACAATGTGCCCTGGCAAATGTACAACTTTGTTCTTTCTGACCAGAGCCTCCCCCTTATCAACATGAATGCTTGGTCAGTGGGGATACACATTTTAGTATACCATGACAAAAGTAGGGAGAAAATAAGAAAATCCCATGTAAAAGGCCAAATCAACTTGCTGAGCCTTGGGAGACAATATTCCTTACAGTTACCTAAAACCAACAATCAGTGTTGATCCGCCAATTGACTTTGTTTCCTTGGCTGCCAGCTCACTTGAAAAACTGTTAGGCATAAAGATTTTAATGCCAAAACGTTAATAACGCAATACTTCACACTTAGGTTCAAGTTCAAGTTTTGTTTTTGAACTTTGAGCTTGTCAATGCTGTCTTTCAAGGTTGCACTTGCCAGCTCGTTAGCCAGTCTTAGGAAGGGAATATGAAAAAGACACAGTGTCATCACATCTTCTAAACCCTAAGGGGTTGTTTGTTGGCTTGGCTTGCTATTCCTACTTTGTAATCTAGTACATGCTTTTCAGCCCAAGAATTCATTCTGAGACTCACTTGTATCTTTGTAGCCTAAAACAGTGCTGAAAACTCTGCAGCTTCTGGGATCCCGTGTAACGAATTCTAATATCATGCTTGTAACCCCAATCCCATCAAGTATATTGTGCCTATGACAACCTTTGGAAGATACCACTTCTGTTTTTTTTAAAAATATATATGTTCTATATCCATACAGCATTCAAATTACTCGTGCTCCTATATGAGGTTTTGCTATCAAAAGTTTTATCTGTATGAATAATGTGGCTTTAGTAAAGAGCATTTTTTTTCAACTTTCAACTTATTCCAAAATAAATTCTAATTGTTTCAATACCCTGATTAATTCTGGGTGATTGCATTATTCCCCCTCACCCTACCCCCACCCCCACTCCCACTGGAACTTTCCCCTTCCTGCTGTAAACTTATATCAGATATAAGGAAAACAGCTACACCTTTCTGGTTGAATTAAAGAAGTCATGCAGCGTTCCATGTGCTTATAGATGCCTCCGACTAGAGGCGTCCATCAGATAATAGCTATTAGCAGTTGGAGTGAGTATCCATTAGGACGCTGTAGCATGTAGTTTCATAACCACCCTGCTGGACCTTGTTGAATGTGAATATCTTAGCCAACAAATGTACAGTGAGTGATGTTGAGAGAAATATCCTGACAGACAAAAACCCTTAAGTATAAATTAAAAAAAAAAACTACATAGAGGATATACCCATTAGATAGCAATAATTTCATAATTCTTAGCATCTGTCACTGGCTTTGAATTTGGCATCAGCTTTGCAAAATCCTTCACAGATCTGCACTCGACTTTCAAACGAAGAGGGGAGTCTTCGAGCAGTTCATGTAAAATTATATTAATAACTTACGTCCACTTTCTATGAACTTATTGAAGCTTCCTTGTATTTGACCCATGCTGTTTGCCTTAAGCCACCTACTCTCTTTAAAATGGGTTGATTTCATTGGGGACTTGGGAGAAGGGGGGCTTGGCAGTGTTTAGGAAATAATATCAAGAGTACTGTTGTTCTCATTGTTAGGTGCTATCAAGTCAGCTCCGACCCATAGCAACCCTAGGGACCACAGAATGAAACACTGGACCTGAGCCACCCTCACAGTTGTTCCTATGCTTGAGCCCATCATTGGAACCAGTGTCAATTCATCTCATGGAGGGTCTTCCTCTTTTTCACTGAGCCTCCACTTGACCAAACATGATGTACTTCTGCGGGGACTGCTCTCTCCTTACATGTCCAAAATATATAAGATGCAGTCTCACCATCCTTGCCTCTCGGGAGCATTCTGGCTGGCTGTAGTTGTTCAAGACAGATTCGTTTGTTCTTGTGTCAGTCCATGATACCTTCAACATTCTTCTCCAGGGCCATCATGAAAATCCATTGATTCTCTTCTGTCTGCCTTACTCAATGGCCACTTTCATTTGCATATGAGGCTACTGAAAATATCATGACTGTTTTGAGGCACCTCTTAGTCCTTAAAGTAACATCCCTGATTTTCAACACACTAAGAACGCTTTAGTTCTTATGCCACAGATTTACCAGTGCAACGTATCATTTGTAAGAATGTGACATCCACAATATGCTTTTTTCCCTGTACATTGTTGTATATTGCTGAGCCTCATTGTGACCATTACTGTAACCTAGCCTCATCAAATAACAATTGGACCCATACTTGGCAGAATTGCATGTTGGGTACAATCCCAGGGGGTCGAAACTAAAAACCTACAACCTCAAGTGTCAAGTCTCCTACAGCTCTTCACTTGGTGGTATTCCAGTGTAAAAATGATCAAAGTCAAAAAACTATAACAACAAAATGTTATCAAAGTCATCCCAAAGAGAGAACTCTTCACAGTCTTCAATAGCTTTTCTGCTCATTGGTGTGGTAATTGGCTGCCTTGGGGTGATCCATGTGATCAAGGTAGGAACGCTCCATAAGATCTTACCATAGTGAATGAAGGGGGAAGTGCAGAGTGGAGACCCAAAGTCCATTTTTCGGCCACTGGAGATCCCCTCACAGAGGGGTCTAGAGGAGAAGATGAGTCAGTCAGGGTGTGATGTAGCACCGATGAAGAATACAGCTTTCCTCCAGTTCCTAAATGCTTCCTTCCCCCCACTCCCCCCCACTACCATGATCTGAATTCTACCTTGTAAGTCTGGATAGAGCAGAGGTTGTACACTGGTGCAGATAGGATCTGGAGGCATAGGCAATCCAGGGTGGATGATAGCTTCAGGACCAGGGGTGTGAGGGGTGATACTGGGAGGGTAGAGGGTAAGTGGGTTGGAAAGAGGGAACCGATTACAAGGATCGGTTAACGCCCATCTCCCACACATCCACATTCCCTTATGTGCCTTTCCTGGTTCTGTCAATGAATGCCGGACAAATCGATTCCAGCTCAAGCTGACCCATTCATTGTGTGTCAGAGGAAATCCGCCAGAATTTCATTGCCTGACTTTTCAGCAGCAGCTCACCAGGTGCGCCTGAGTGAATTTGAACCTCCAACCTTTCAATTAGCAGTCAAGTTCCTTAAGCTTCACCAGACCCCTGGAGACTTGGACAGTCCATGACCCCATCAGACTTTTCACTGTAGTCAAACCAGCCATTCCTGGTCAAAACACAGATGGGCAGGTTGAGTCTTGAACTCATTTCATTCAGGATATTTTTTGTAACATTTAATGGGACGGAGAGTTGAAACAGTTGAATGTGGAGTCTGTGGTCTTTTCCCTTATCTCCAAGACCAGAGCCTTAGGAATCATTGCATACATTTATATTCAAAAAAGAACGTTCATTAACCAAGTTCACATCAAAAGCATTATTCTAAACAATTGGCACTTTCTGTACCACTTCAGATACCGATGCAATTTTAAGAGCCTTAATTGCTTTAACAAGAAAAGCTGGCTTTGTAATCTTCCACAGAACTCTTTTGCAAGTGTAACCATTTCAGTGCTTCTGTTCATGATGAAGCTTCTACTGATGCGCCATGTGGAAAGCACCCCTCTGCCATTGAGGCAATTCCAACTTATAGCAGCCCTATAGGAGAGAGCATGAGTGCCCCTTTGGATTTCCAAGACTGTACATCTTTATGGGAGCCAGTAGCCTCACCTTTCTCCCATGCAGTGGACGGGTTTGAAGCTCTAACATTGTGATTCGCAGCCCAATGTTTAACCCACTGAGCCACCAGGACTCCCTGGGGAACATAAGCCAGCTCCTATTAGCCAGTGACCATAGAGCTAGATTTCTCCCATTGACTTTTTTCCTTTCCTGTTTGCTCTATGACCTCATTTTGTGGACTCAAAGGTCAATAAACCTACCAGGGGTAGCCATCCCATGAGCATAACTATTCTATAGGTTTATCTGTAGATTGAGAAATGCCCCCGATCTTTCCTGCTGTGTTGGGGATAATCATGCCTTCACATAATGAACATGAATGGTGCACATGCCCCCATTGGGTGATTCTGATAACACATGGTCCCCAGAAGCCTATCATGCATGCATCTGCTGTTATGATTCCTCTAGATCTGGGCACTTTCTGTGCACTGAGAGAGAGATGCAGACTGTCAGCTGCAGGGCAGTGACTGCCTCCCGCAACCAAGCATGAAAAGAGCCTATGATCTTTTCTGGCTATTTATAGACATTGTCTCAGAGCCTTATTAAAAGATGTGAAGAGACCCAAAGAGTCTTTCTCACTGTTGTCAAGTGAATCCCAACTCATAGCAACCCTGTAGGCAGAGTAGAACTGCTACACTGGGTTTCCCTCACTGTAAATCTTTAGAGGAGCAGAAAACCTCATCTTTCTCCCCTGAAGCAGCTGGTGGGTTTGAACCACCAGCCTTTCTGTTAGCAGCAATTCTTAACTTCTTGAAAGACTCCTGTAGTGATGTGAATGGTTAACACTTTCAGCTTCTAGACAGAAGGTTGGAAGTTCATGTATACCCAGAGACAGCTTGGAAGAAAGACTTGGAGATCGACTTCTCAATACTCAGCCATAGAAGCCCCTATGGAACAGAGTTCTACTTTGACACACACAGGGGTGCCATAGGTTGGAATTGACTTGTTAACAAGTTGTTTAGAGAGCCAGAGAACTATTTCACAAAAGCAATGTATGAGGAATATCTTCATAATGCAGGTACAAAATGCATTAATATGGTGTTTAGAGGAGTTGTAAGTTATAGGTACTTTCTAGAATCGACAGTTGAATAAAATAGCCTGGATTTTTCTTTCACAGTCCATTTTAAAGTGTACCTTCTTGGATTCCAATTACCTGACCCAAATCACCAAACTTTCCTATATACTTCCTCATAGCTGATATATGTCTTTGAAGAAGCAAAAAGAAATGTTTTCAGGGACGTCCAATCTGGGCAAATAAAAGTGAGGGAGTTGTGTTTTATTCCCCCAAATTAAAAACTGGTTCTTAGAGAGTTAACAAAATGTTCTCTCGTTTGCTAGCATCTAAAATAGCTACACCAGCAATAGGGTCTACATTCAGCAGGCATGCGTTCTACCAACTGGCTGGAGAGCCATCTTGTCAAATTAAATTAATTCCTCCTCTATATTTCACTGAAATAATTCTCTTTCAAAAAGCCTTAACATCTTAGTGGATAGATACAGTTCCAGTAGGGCATTTATATCCTTACATTAGCTCTGTATGAAGTGGAGTAGGTCTTGCACTAAAGAGGAAGATGTTGGTCTAGTTGGAAGATCTGGTTTCCCTCAGGCTTTACCACTCATCACAGGGATTTGACCAATGCCTCTGGTATCTTTAAAAGATACAGAATGCTTTAAAAATGAGATCATGTCTCACTACTTTCATCCTTTTCAGCAATGTAGACCCACTGGGAACCTGTCCTCTGTGTATCCTAACTTTGCTGCTCAATAAACGTGCTGTGCTGCCTTCTCAGGGGGAAAAACTGAAATTGAAATACTATAAATATGAGACTAAGGAAATATAGAGCAAAACGGCCTCTGGCAGAACCACCAGCTTGTCTGCCAAAATCTACTCTCTCCTTCCTTGTAGACTACATTTCCCAGTTTCCCTTGGTTCACCTTGAAGCAATGTTAACAGAAACGTTAAGTGCTATTTCAGGACTCAATCATTTAAAGGAGTGTATTTTCTCCATGCTCCCTCACCTATCCTTCCACCAAATCCTGGTCATCGCAACCAGCTTCAAAGACACAGATATGCTCTAATTGCACCAGAAACATAAGTTAGAAAAAGCCTGTATCCCTAAATCACCATGTGGAAGAGAGCTATACATTGATCTGCAATTAATTGCCCAATGCCATAGAAATAAATTTCTATTCTTATTATTATTTAAGAGTAATGAAGCTCATGGAAAATAGGTTAAAGGATGATGGAATTTCCCCCCAAAATTGTTGAAGCACTCTCATATTTGTATATATTATCAGAGTAGTAGGTAGTTTAGCGTACCAAAACTAACATGCCACCTAAGGAAACCCCTGATCTACTGAGTTAAGGTGGTATCAATTCAAGGCAGGCTGTTATAAAAGTCATATGCTAAATGTAATCTTCATGATAATGACAAAAATATAAGTTAAAATACATAAAATTTAAAAAGAAGGAAATCAAAATAGTTCACAACCATAAATATCAATAAAAAATGTTGGCAGTCATAGAAGAAAAAAAATGTAAAAGGCATAAGACACACAAAAAATAAATAAAATTAAAAAGGTATAAGACACAAAATGTTTAAAGTAAGTCCTTTCTTATTGGTAACACCATGAATGTGATTGTATTAATGCCTTGATTAAAAAGCAGCAAGTAGCAGAATGGATTAAAAACAAAGCAAAATAATCATCTAATGGCATGCTATGGTCCTTACATAATCTCATGTCAACTTGAGGATATTAAGAGTGAAGGGCTGGTGTCTATCCACTCCTGTTAATCAGGTCACATTCTGATGCCTCCTTCTGGGTGTGGCCTTCTCATGAGGATTCTGGGAACTTCCTGTCTTCCTCCCTGGAGGCAGGATGCACTCTCTGCTTTGCCTTGCCTTTGAGGAGTCAAGTGGAGACAGGCACCCCTGCTGAGATGTGTCCACCATCATTGGATCCACAAATTTTCTCACCCACTGGCATTGATCTTCCAGCATTCAGCATCATTTGATGCGCTACATGAGTCTGAAGAGGAATTTATAGACTGGTATTGAACCTGTGGGAAAATACTGGACTTATAGACTTGATCTGGACTGGGCTGGGATGGTTTTTTTAAATATGCAATTGCTCTATGATACAAATTTCCCTCTTACACATATATGAGTGTCTCTGGATTTGTTTCTCTAGTCAACCTGACCTAAAACACATGCTGTCTATAAGAGACACATCTTAGGCTCAGAAACACAAATATGTTGAAAGTGATTGAATGGAAAAACATTCTATGCCAATAGTAAACAAAAAGAGGAGGGAAAAAGAGCCCTCGAGTGGGGCTGAGCTGCTAACCACAAAAAAGCAAGGGTTCTTATTTTAAGGTCGGCAAAAGAAATAGAGTCCAAATCTCTTATAAGACATAAGAAGAACTTTATAGGGTAACATAAGGACCAATTGATCAATAAGATATATATATCAGACTAACATCAGATGCCCAAAAATAGGAAGGGGCTTCAAAATTTCATGGGAAAATGGAATTAAAAGATAATAGAATTGTTCTACCAACTTCTTGAATACTTCTCATATATAAAACGAATTGACAAAAATGGAAAGAAAAAACAAACAGCTTTACAATAATAGTTGGATCCATCAATACACTTCTTTAAATAATGGATAGAACATCTATAAAGAAAAGAAAGGATTTGAAAGCCAATTAACTAGACTTATCAAATATATGTCACCCCAAACACATTTTTCTGAAATGCAAATGTATCTTCTTCGAGGATAGATCAAGTTAAGTCACAAAGCAAGTTCTAATAAAATTAAAAAGATTGAAATTGTATTAAGTATATTCTCCAACCACAATAGAATGACAGTAAACTAAATAATTGAAGGAAAAATGGAAACTACAAAATATGTGGAAATTAAGCCCCATGCCTAATCCACTATGCCAACAGGGCCTCCTGGAAATTAAACATACTTGTGTCAAGGATAAAAATCAAGAGATTAATAAAAAAATAGAGTTGAACAAAAGTGAAAGCACAGCATACCAAAATGTATGAGAGGCATCAATGGCAGTGCTCAGAGGCACGTGTATAGTAATAAGTACCTGCATTAAAAATGAAGAAAGGTCTCCTTGATCTTTGCCCACCTGGAGCCCTCTGCTCCCAATGGCCAAAACGCAGGGGTAGAGCAGGCTTGGTGGCCCAAGGAGCGGGGAGTAGAACAGAAAAATGAATAAAGCTACCAGAAGAAAGGCAATCAAAATATCAGACTGGAGAAAAATGGAACCTAGAAAAACAATAGGTACAATGCCATGAAAATAGAAGTTGAGCTACTGAAATTATTGACAAATCTTTAGCTAGACCTGACAATGAAAAAGAGTAAATGCAAAGAGCTAAAATTCTAAATGACAGTGCGGATGTTTTAACTGACTTTACAGATATAAAAAAGATCATAAGAGAATAGTAAGAGCAATTGTAGGCCTATAAATTAGATAACTTAGAGGAAATGGACAAAGTCTAAAACTTCCTACATTGACTCAAGAATACATAGAAGAGCTCAGCAGTTCCATAGCATGTGAAGAGATTGAATCAGTAATCAACCCTTCCCTTACCACCCCTCTCCCTCCAAAATTTTTGGATAGGATAGCTTCACTGGATATCTTACTTGGGTTCTCAAGAGAAATCACTGAGACACGCTTATAAATATCTAGAGTTAAATTTACTTTAAGGAAGTGGCTCCCACAACTGTGGGGTCTGCAACTCTCAGCTCGATGGGCCAGAGAGAGCTGCCAGAAGATCAATTTTTTATGCTTTATCTCTACCTCAGACCATATGCAAAAATGAACTAAAAACAGGCCACAGTCTCAAGAACTACAGCTTTTCAACTCTTTGGAGAAAATATAGGTGTAAGTCTTGAGTTAGGCATTAGTTTCTTACATGTTATTTAAAAAAAAAGAACAAAAAAGAAATACAGGTAAATAAAACATCAAGCATTAAAATTAAGGGCTTCAAAGGACAATATCAAGATAGTGAAAAGACAGGCACAGAATGAAAGAAAATAATTGCAAATCACTTATCTGATAACCAACTTGTACCTAGAAGGTTTAAAGAACTCTTACAAGTAAAAATAATTAAAAGGTACATTGTTGCTCGGTGCCATCGAGTGAATTCCGACCCATAGCAACCCTGTGCACAATAGGAAAAAAGAAACACTGCACAATGTGTGCTTTCCTTACATTTGTCCCTATGCTTGTACCCAAAGACAGTTTTTTAAAATGTGCAAAGGAGCTTAACA
Source organism: Tenrec ecaudatus (assembly GCF_050624435.1). Classification (NCBI taxonomy): domain Eukaryota; kingdom Metazoa; phylum Chordata; class Mammalia; order Afrosoricida; family Tenrecidae; genus Tenrec; species Tenrec ecaudatus. Next base: position 297,708,601 of record NC_134530.1, on the reverse strand, counting down.
GGCATCTCTTCAAAGAAGGCAAATAAGCACATGAAAATATTCTCAACATCATCAAAACCAAAATAGTTGCCAACAAACCAATTCTGACTCATACTAACACCAGAGTTTTCAAAATTGCTACCTAATGGAAATGGTTCACCAGGCGTTTCTTCTGAGGTACATTTGGTTGGGTTCAAATCACTAATTTTGGGTTAATAACTGAGCACCCAATCATTAGCACCAGCCAAAGACTCCATCAATATTAGTCATCCCAAACCAAACCCACTGCCCTCTTGTCAATTCCCAATCATACCAACACTTTAGGACAGGCAAGAATTTCTTCTTAGAGTTTCTGAGACTGCAAATATTTAGGGCAATAGCCTCATCTTTCTTCCACAAAGCTGTTGGCTGGCATTTCCATTTGTTTCAGTTAGCAGTCCTATATCTAACCCACTGGGCCCACAGGGCTCCTTGCGTTAGTCATTAGGGAAATGAAAATGACTAATCAAAATCACAATCAGATACTTCTTCACACTCAATACCCAACTGAACTCACAGCCCAAACCACCTGGGCTCTATTGACACTCACTAGACATGCTATCGAAGCCCTCGTGACATAGTAGTCACACTTGAAGCTGCTAACCACAAGATGTGCAGTTCGAAACCACCAGCTGCTCCTCAGGAGAAAGACGGGGCTTTCTACTCCTGCAAAGTTACCCTCCCAGAAACTCACACAGGCAGTTCTGCTATGTCCCATAGATTCACTATGAGTCAACATCTATTCAATGGCGGTGAATAAGTGAATGAGACATGCTATACTCTAAAAGGCAGGTAACACCGAGTGTTAGTGAGGATGTGGGAAATTTAAAATTCTCATACGTAACTAAGTGCAGGGACTTTGGAAAATATTTCTCAACGTCTTTTTAAACATACTGAACAGGGAGTTTCTCAAAGTACTGAACATGGTTATCATGGAGAGAGGAAAAAAAACTTCCATCAAGCCAATTCAAACTCATAGATAGAGACCCTGTCATATAGGCAACTATATTTTAGTACCTCATTTTTCTCCCAAGGATCAGCGGGTGAGTTTGAATGCCAAACATGTGATTAGCAATCCAACAGCACCACCAAGGCTCTGATATAGTTATGATACGATGATATGATATAATATGATGTGATGTGATATGATGTGGTATGATATGGCATGATATGATATGATATGGTTTGATATGGTATGATAGATACATATAACCCAACAACTCCATTTCCAGGTATATTCTATAAGAAATGAAAATCTATTTTCCTATGAAAAACAAAACAAAATAAACTTATTGCCATTGAATCTATTCCAACTTATACTAACCCCATAGGAGAGGGTAGAATTGGCCCTGTGGGTTTCTGAGATGGTAATTCTTTATAAGAGGAGATAGCCTCCTCTTTCTCTCAGGGAGTAGCTGGTGGTTTTGAACTGCTGAGCTTGTGTCTAATCGCCCAACAGGTAACCCACTCCACCACCAGAGTTTCTGCATAAAAACCAGTAAACAAACATTCACAGAAGAATGATTATAATAACCAAAGATGAAGACAACCAAACATCCACCAACTGATGAATGGATAAACAATAGGGGGTATGCCCATACAATAGAATAAGAAGGAATAGCACACTGATACTGCTACAGTGTGGATAAGCTTAATGTTATGGTAAGTGGAAGATGCCAGTCCCAAAATGCCACGTATTGTGTGATTCCCTTTGTCTGCAATGTCCAGAACAGACAGATCCATAGAGGCAGAAGGTAAATTAATGACTTCTCAGGGATGGAGAATAGAATAGTGGAAAGTGACTGCTAATAGGTACAGAGGGTTTTATTTTTTCTGTTGCTTTGCCATTGTTGTTTGTTTTTTGAATTATAATAATGTTCTAAAGTAGATGCTGGTGATGGTTATACAGCTTCATAAAAGTGCTTTTAAAAATTGAATTGTGCTCTTTGAAGTGGTGAATTTTATCTTGATATCTCAAGGAGGAAGGCTAATTAACAACCTGCAATATATTAATGACACAAGCTTGCCGGCTGAAAGTGAGGTGGACTTGAGACAATTGCTGTTGAAGATCAAGGATTGTAGCCTTTTTATGGATTACAAATTGTGAAGGCAAAATTCTCTTCTTAGGTATAGGGTGCATGACCACCACCTTCCATGGTTGATGGTCTGTAGGAGAATGATGAAGGCTAAACCATGGGAGCAGATGAAGCAGTAGCTGGCCTGTCTCTCTGCCTGAAATAAACGGACATGTGTTTACTGTTCCCTGACGAAAGCTGCACAAGAGAGGAGTCTGCAAACTTAACAGTTATTTCATGTTCCCAACTTTATCCTCCCATCCCATCTGTGGCTGATGTAAACGTAAAGCTTCTTTGTAAACCTTCAAAGAATTGTGAGCTATCTCTTTGCGTAAACCTGTCATGTGTTGCAAGCTACGTTCAGGGAATATATTTAAACCTGCCTCGAATAAAGTACCAGGCCCTGGAGTACCTATACTACAGGGACCTCCATTTCTCACCTGCATCGCTCCTTTTACTTTCTTATTTTTAAAATCATTTTATTGGAGGCTCATACAACTCTTACCACAATCCATCCATCCATCCATTGTGTCAAGCACATTTGTCTATTTGTTGCCATCATCATTCTCAAAACATTTTCTTTTTACTTGAGCCCTTGGTATCAGCTCCTCATTTCCTCCCCTCCCCCACCCATCCGCACTCACTCACCCTTAATAATTTATACATTATTGTTATTTTTTCAGGCCTTACACTGACCTATGTCTCCCTTCACCCACTTTTCTGGAGTCTTTCCCCACGGGAGGGGGTTATATGTAGGTCATTGTGATCGGTTCCCCCTTTCAAGCCCAACCTTTCCCTCGAGCTCCTGGAATCGCTACTCTCATTATTGGTCCTAAGGTGTTTATCTGTCCTGGATTCCATGTGATTCCAGCCCTTATCTGTACCCATGTTCATGCCCTGGTCTTGCCAGATTTTCAAAGTAGAATTGGGATCATGATAGTTGGGGAGAAGAAGCATTAAAGAACTAGAGCAAAGTTGTATATTTCATCTGTGTTACACTGCACCCTGACTGGCTTATCTCCTCCCTGTGACCTTTCTGTAAAGGGATGTCTAGTTGAAAACAGATGGGCTTTGTGTCTCCACTCTGCATTCCCCTCATTCACAATGATACGATTATGTTTTCTTTGATTCCTGATACCTGATCCCATCAGCACCTTATGATCACACAGACTGGTGTGCTTATTCCATGTGGGTTTTGTTGCTTCTCAGCTGGATTTATCTTTAAGCCTTTAAAACCCCAGATGCTATAGCTTTTGATAGCCAGGCACCATCAGCTTTCTTCACCACATTTGTTTATGCACCCACTTTGTCTTCAGAGATCATGTCAGGAAGGTGAGCATCATGGAATTCCGGTTTAATAGAGCAAAGTGTCCTTGCATTGAGGGAATATTTGAGCAGAGGCCCAATGTCCATCTGCTACCTTAATACTAAACCTACCAGTATATGCACATTGCAGATTGTGTCCCTCTCAAACCCTCTAGAATTGTAAGATAAGAGTCAGTCTCTATATTATCTTAAAGCAGCTCAATGTAAAGCAGACAAAAATCCTCATAGCTTGATCAATAGGTAACATTATAATCAAGGAAAAAGAGATTGTAGTTGTGAAGGATTATTGTCTGTCTTGGATCCACAATCAGTGCTCATGGAAGCAGCAGTTTAGAGATTACCAAATGTATTACATTTGGCAAATTGCTGCAAACAAACTATTTAGAGTATTGAAGTGAAAGGATGTTACTTTGAGGACTAAGATGCACCTGGCCTAATTCATGATATTTTCAATTGTCTCATATGGATGTGCAAGTTGGACTTTGAATAAGGAAGACCATTTGAATTGTGGTCTTGGAGAAAAATATTGACATGCCATGGACTGCTAAAAAGACAAACATCTGTGTTGGAAGAAGTATGGCCAGAGTGTTCCTTAGATGCAAAGATAGGAAGATCTCATCGTATATATTTCATCATATATATTGGAAATATTGGAGGAGAGACCAGTCCCTAGAGAAGGGCATCATGTTTGGTAAAGTGTAGGGGGCAGTGAAGGAGGGGAAGGTCCTCAAGGAGATGGATTGACACAGTGGGCTCAGGCATAGGAAGAATCTTGAGGATGGCACAGGACTGGGCAGTGTTTCATTCCATGGTGCAAAGAGTTGCTGTGGGTCAGTGCTTACTTGATAGCACCTAACAACAATCCCAAGTTATAAATCATTAGGTATCTCAATTAAGCTGCTATTTTAAAACAACATCAAGATGAAATGTTTTCTTGTGGCAGGAGAGAAGGACTAAATCTATATTAATGTTTAAAAGTGGCTATATGGTAGGAGACAGATTTAGCTCCACACAAAGAATTCCTGATAAGCAATTCCTCAGTCTCATTGCATTCATTCCCACCACATAGGATTTTCAAAGCTATACATCTTTACAGGAGAAGATAACATCATCTTTCCCCTGCAGAAGAGCTGGTGGCTTTGAACCAATGACCTTGTGGTTAGCAGGCCAACACTTACCTGACAGAGACAATTATAGATAAATAACTAGATATGCAATTATGGAAGCCGGCTGTCTGAAGGAAAAGTATGCTTTCTGTCACTACTGTTCCAAAATGGTCTATCCAAGCCCTGCAGGATTGGAGACTACAAAGCAAGTTATTTGTAATTTCATGTCTTAATTATTATCTAATAAATTCAATAAAAAGCACATTCTAGATCATCTGTCTTCCAGTTTCAATGCCCAAGATTACATGTGTGTTTACAATTATTGAGTAAAAGCCATACTCTGTCATCATCACAGCAAATGAAAAGGAGCCCTGGTGACGCAGTGGTTAAGTACCTGTCTGGGAACCAAATAGGTCAGCAGTTTTGAGGTAGTTAGTTTATTGTGCCAATCTGGTTGATAAACACATATAGGGTTAATTGAAGGGCAAAAGGATAAATGGCTCAGTGAGCCTCGCCTTTCTAGTTCTCAGGTCTCTTGCTTCTGATGGTTGGACCAGGGTGCAACTGCCTGAGCCAGTTCTCTGCTTCAGCTGGCAATACTTCCTGCAAGGCATGCCTGAGGAGAAGCCACATGGACCTACCCTGATGCAGCCCTGGGTGCTGAAGCAGCCATGTGGAGACCCCTGCCAGTGATGAGATGCTTACACATTCACTGACTGGCTTTCCTCCAGCAGTTGGCATCATTGCATGGGTTTTGTGAGATGGAGGAGGACTTTGTGAATTGGCTTAATGGGTTAATGTTGGACTTGTGGGCTTAGGAAGCACTGGGTTGGGATGCTTTTTTGATGAGCACTCAACCTGTATATAAAACTCTCTCCTATACATGAGTTTCTGTCTATTTGTTTCTCTAAAGTACCTAGACTCATACAAGTTTGAGCCCAGCAGCTGCTCCACAGAAGAAAATGTGACAGCCTGCATCTATAAGGATTGCAGCCTTGGAAATCCTATGGGGCAGATCTACTCTGTCCTATGGGGCTGCTTTGTCTGCATTGAACTCAACTAGACAGCAAGAAGTTTTTAAGCAAAATAGAATAAACACATTAGATAAGAAACTCACTGTCATTGAGTCAATTCTGACTAATAGCGACCCCACAGGACAAGGTAAAGCTTCCCCTGTGGGTTTCTGAGACTGTAACTCTTCATGGGAGTAGAAAGTCTCCTCTCTCCCCCCCAGAGTGGCTGATGGCAGCTGCTGACCTGGTGCCCCAATAACCACCAGCCAAGTGTATAACCACCAGCCAAGTGAATGCAAATAATACCTCAGGACACACACTGGAATAAAGACTATGTAGTGGATTCAATGTGATAAAGGTCACTGTAGCAGTCAGCACCACATTGATGTTACTTCCAACAATTTCCTTCTAACAAAGTAACATCACCATCACATTGTTTAGGACAATTAGAATGTCTTACACTTTGTGTTAGACTATGATACATAAATCTTAGGTTTTTCATTCTATAAAGTGTTTAGTCCAGCTAAATTGATATTTGTATTGCTTATGATTTCAATAAAAAGGAATCCAATGCAATATCGGGGGCCCTCAAGAATTGTTTTTCTTTGTTGGGTTTTTTATTTTTCTCTCAGAGAAAATTCTACTTGTGTAAACACTGCTCATACACCAGGGCTTTTGAGAACAGATTGCTGCATTTGAGAGAAATTAAATCTGAGTACTGGGTAGCTATTAAATCTGAGATCTGGATTCTTATAACCACCTCTGCCTCTACAACTGCTATCATTTATATAGAGCTCCAAAGCTCACACCAGTTAATCCACCAAAGAGATCAGATTCCATCTGTCCAACAGTTCTGGGAGGTAGGCTGTGAGTATAATTATCCTGTTTGTAGATGAGGAAATGGAGAAGTGTTCAGTTGTCCATCCATTGTCACAAAGCTGGAACTCGATCCCAAACCAAGTTCTGATGGAATATTGTACATTATTTATTTCCATGCTGTTCATTGTGAAACTTGTAGCTAGCCAGAAGACCAAAGGGCTTCAGGTTCTCAAGTCTGATGGGCTCCTTTGGAGCTGGTGATGGCGTTCATTTTTAGCTTTGGAAATTCCTCCACCTCCTGGCTGCCCGAGGTCTTGTTAGCTTTATTCCCATTTTAAAATCCCTCTTAAAATGTGCCTTTTTGAAATGATGATACATTTATAAATCCCTCTGGATTGTTAAAGAGACAATTTTGAATAATCCATTTTATTTTAGTTTGCCTTCATTGAGAAGGACAGCACAAACATTCACCAAATGTCTACATCAGTGATAAATCACTGGCATTAAACACTTTTTCAAGTTGGGCCTCCATTTCCAAGTTGGAAACTCCCCCCCACCCCAGCCCCCACTAACATAAGCTCACTACCATGCAGCCAATGTCCACTCACAGCGACCCTCTAGGTTAGGGTAAATTGCCCTGTATGTTTCCTAGACTGGAGCTGTTTATGGCCAATAGAAAGCCAGGTCTTTATCCCGGGGAGCTTCTCACGGTTTCAAACTGCTGCGCTTGCTGTTAGTAGCCTTACATGAAACCACTATGCTACCAGGGCTCCCTACTGTCCAGTATAGTGCCTATCTCACCTTGCTAGTTGCTACTGTCAATTTGCTCTAGGATAGATGGGTCTTAAAAGAGCATGGTGCTCAAAGCAGATATTTTACCGGTTTAAGTGAACTAGTGTTTTGGTTTACAGAAGACTTCAGAGGATATTTTTGATTTAAGGTTTAAAGATGACCTCGGGGCAATCATTTCAAGGGTTCATCCATACTCCATGGAACCATAAAATCTGGATTATTTTCTGTCCTGCATTCCCCAGCCTCCTCATTGACCAGGATATTTCTACAGAGTCGTTGAACAGAGTAAAGAAAATAATTCTTCTAAAATACTTTAACACAAATGACAGAATTCTTAGTGTAGTCACAACTATCAAAGGGCAGAAAAGCAGTGTATACTGAATTGCTCCATCTTTGGCCACAGAAGGAGATATGCTCTATTTAGTGCACAATTCCAAAAGTGCCAAGATCATATTACTTTTCAACCAAATCTGTTCACCTGCTGTGTTAGATGTCTTATTTTCAAAAGAAACCATTGGTGGTTGGGTTTGGGCTCCCCCCCCCCCATCAAATTGCTCAGTTTATCAAATGAGGCAAATCTTTATTCTAAGGTAAACATGTTTTGCTGGGTTTCCAGATAGATATAACACATTATAATTGCCCCTCACCCTCTCCACAGTTCCTCATGGATATTAAATATGTGCTTTAGGGATGCAGGAGCCTAGTGGTATAATGGTTCTGAGTTGGGCTTCAAACTGAAAATTCAGGAGTTTGAAGCTCCCAGCCCCTCTGACGGAGAAAGGTGAGGCTTTCTAACTTCCGTAAAGAGCTACAGCTTCGGAAAACCAGAGGGGCAGTTCTACCTTATCCTACAGGACCTCTAGGCGTCATTACAAGAATTGATTGGAAGGCAGTGAGTTTGAGGGGTTTGTTTTGTTCTGTTGAGATGACTCCTATCTGGAGAAGCCCAGAGCTCTATCTCCATGAGGTCAAGGAGGCCTGTTCTCTTGCACCAGTAAACCCAGAGCAGTAGCCTACTGGGGCAATAAAAGATGCCTGTAGCCTGCAAGGGGGTCTTTTATGTTTATTGCCCATTTTTACATTTTATTGACCCTTTTCATGATCCCTTTCCCTCCGTCCTCTCTGCCTGCTGTTTTGCACATACCCAGGACTGTGCAGCTGGCATTTTCTATCAGGAGAGAGGGACTGAAGTTACTCCTTCCAAGACATGAAGTAGGGGTGTTTGGAAGAGATGTAATCCTGTGGGTAGCAGCCTACCTTCAGGGAACCTAGACTGATGGATGTGTGCTGTTTGACTTACCCCTCCTGTCTGTTTATCCTGTAAGTACAAACCAACCATTGATTATACCATCAGAAGCATCTGGTTTGTGCTCTGCTCCAAATGATTTTTCACTAAGAACCTGTGAATATAACAACGTTGCACTTTTAAAATCAATTGAACATCACAGAGCAGGGTTTCCACAGGTTACTAGTCAGAATCGCTAAAATATATCAATAATCCAAATCTCAAACCATTGTAGAAATCAAGACTCGAGTAACAGAAAAACGGCTGGCCGCCTCCAAATTTGGGAGTCTTCATTTCAGGAAGGAGCCTGGGGGCCCAGTGACTTCCAGGCCAGCAGTTCAAAACCTCTAGCTGCTCCGTGGGAGAAAGATGAGATTTTCTACTCCCATTAAAAGTCTCAGAAACCCATAGGGGAAGATCTGTCCTAAACAGTCACTATCAATAGGAATTGACTCATTAGCAATAAGTGATTGTTAAATTTCAGGAACTCTCTTTCCATTTACCCTATCAAAACATGATTTTGTTTAAGGTCGGGGAAGAAGTGTTAAAAAGAATTAGCTCAAGCATTGTCACTTCCAAAACAAACTCTTGGAAGATGGGAAGATAATACTCTACTTCTTCACCTTCTGTTCTTTTCACTTCTCACCTAAATTATTCCCTGAAGCAACTTGAGAAAAGTCATCAGTAGCATCTGATAATAAAAAGAATTTTAAACAGCTCTTGCTAACAAGTTGAAAAGGAATTCATTGGTAGCCTATCATGAATCCTGAGATGAAAGGAGGTGTAGCTGACAAAAGCTAGCCAACTGTCCTATCAGGTACCACTGCCGACGTCAAATATATTCCATCCCCTAATCACTTTGCTTACACTTCCAAGTCCCAGCTGTTTCCAAGTCCAACTGTCTGAACCCAAGTTCAGGCTACTTCATGCCCTGCCATGGGAGCGTCCAGGATTCTCTTACAGTCCTACAGAACACATGGGGGGGGGGGAGTAAAAGGAAAATAGGGAGCTGTTACCAAAAGAGAGAGACTGAATTCCTGCGTGGCTACGGGAGAAATGGTCAGTTTTCATCCTCCTTGGTTTATGGCCATTGAGTTGATTCTGACCAATCATTACCCTAGGCATAACAGAATGAAACAGTGCCCGGTCCTGTCCCATCCTCACCAGTGTCCTTAGACCCAAGCCCATTGATGCAGTCACTGTGTCTACCCATATTGTTGAGGGTCTTCCTCTTTTTCGCTGCCCCCTCCACTTTATCAAGCAGAATGTCCTTCTCCAGGGATTGATCTCTTCTGACAATATGTCTGAAGTACCTAAGATGAAGTCTTGTCATCCTTGCCTCAAAGGAGCACTGTGGCTGTACTTCTTCCAAGACAGATGGGTTTGTTCGTTTGTAATCCATGATGTTATATGGTTAAGTGTCTCTTCACATAGCTTCTGAATTCCACTGAACCACACTAGCCTATCCACCTATTCCTTCTAAGTCATTCTTCAATGTCCCCTTGGATTTGGTCCTTGGCTATGTTCTCTTTCGAATTCAGAGTTTTCCATCAATTTGTCACTTCAAGGAACTCTGGTGACACAGTGGGTTATGCATTGAGCTGCTAACCACATATATGTTACTGTCAACAATTTCATTTCAGCAAAATGGCACAGTCACCACATGAAACTTATGACCATTAGAATGTCCTCATTTTTTGTTTGACTAAAACAAAGAAACCAGGAGTTTTGCATTCTATAAAGAAGCTACGCTAGCTTAATTGATGTTTGTATTGTTTATTGCTTCAATAAAAATGAATCTAATTCTAATTTCTCCAGAGGAGAAAGTGTATGCTGTCTGTTCATATAACGACTTAATGTCTCTGAAACCCAAAGGACCAGTTTTACCCTGTCCAATGAGGTTGCTGTAGGTTGGAATCCCTGTCCAATGAGGTCGCTATAAGTTGGAATCAACTTGATAGCAGTGTTCAAGATTTTTTAACCACTTTAAGTATGCCCTATATGCTTATGATTTTCAATACGCACCTTCACAGATGGAATATATTCAAAACCCATAATTCCTCTGAGAGCTCACAGACATCTCATTGCTCCCAGCTCCCACCCCTCCCCAAATTATACTTCCTTTTGTTTCTACATTTCCTGAAGAGGGATTTTGGTCTGCTCACTGAATCATCCAGGCCAGAGGCCTCAGTGATGATTCTCTGTCTCTCTCTCTTCCCCAAATCCACTCAATCCCCAAATTCTTCAGATTTGGCTCCATTAATCCCACTCAAGAACCCTTTGATGGTGAAATCAGAACACTTGGCTGCTTTATGTATGTTCTAGAGGTGCCTCCGAAGAAAGATCTTAGGATGTAATGCCAAAAAAAATCAGCATTGAAGATCAATGGAATGCAGTTATACCCTGATGTACAGAGGCATATGTTCACGTAATGAAAGTGCCTCTTCTCCTTTACATCTCTGTTGCTAATGCCTTGACCAGAGTTCTCTTCATTTTGCCGAGGCTATAGTCTCCTATTGGGCAGCCCTGGTGGCATAGTGGCTACACACTGGGCTGCTAAGGCAAATGTCAGCCGTTCAAAACCACCAGCCACTCTAAGATAGAAAGGTGGGGCTTTCTCCTCCCATAGTTATAGTTTTGGAAATCCAGAGGGGCAGTTCAACCCCAGGTGTTAGGGTCACTGTGAGTTGGAATCAACTCCAAGGCAGTGAGTTCAGAGTTTTTGAATGATAATCTCTTAGCTGATGTCCATATCTCTTATTTCCTACTTCTCCATCCTACTCTCCATTCCTACCTTTATGACCACCTCATCTTCCACACTGGCACCAGAAAGACATTTCTTTTCAAATAAACAACAACAAAAAAACCCCCACAATCAGGACCATGTTTACTTCTCTATAAAGTCTTCTATAAAGTCTATTATTTATAGGATAAAGTCTAAGTCCTGATGTGGAATGAGAGACCTTCATACTCTGACCCTTTCCTACTGTCAGATCTATCTCCACTCACTTCTGCCTCAGATCCTAATTCTTGGCTATTTCTGTGAACTTTGCCCATGGTGCCCTCTATCCCTGAATTCACCTTCCCAGCCTTGTCCATATAATATACACCTTGAATACTCAACTCACATATCACTTTTAAAAATTCCGACTCCATCTCCTCCACGACTCCTCACTGGTAGATCTGACCACTCCCTCTTTGATTCACCCTTTATGGTGTACTTACTTCCCAATCTCGCCCAGATAGTTTCCTTTACATTTACAGCCCCTGGAAAAGATCCAGAACTTAATGCTCAGTGAATAGGTACAGAAGTGAACCTATGCCTACATGCTCACTTGAGGAACTCTGGAAGAACAGAGTCAGCCACTCTTGATTGGTTAAAACCAGCTAGACACAGTGTCAGTGACAACTGATTCTCACTGCACAGGAGCACCAGGAGACTTTTTAGAAAACACAGATGTCCGGTCCTCAACCAAGAACAGTTCAATAAGAACCTGGAGGAGTGGTACCCAGATAGGCATATGCTTTTAAAGATTCCCCCAAGGTTCCAGTGTGCAGGTGAGAACCACAGTGTTGAACTGACTGCAGTCTACCATGGGATGTTGAAGAATAATGAAAGTGTGTATGGTGGATGCCAGATGAACCAAAAAAAAAAAAAAAAGGATGACAAAACTTCATTTCAAGTACTTTGGACATGCACTGAAGAGAGTCTAGTCCCTGGAAAAGGCTAGCTTGATTGATAAAAGAGAGACCAAAAAAGAGCAAGGAGATAGATTGCCTGTTGCCTTCAACAACAAGGGCAAACATAACAATTATAAGGATGGTACAGGACTGGGCAGCATTGCATTTTGTTCTGGTGTACAAAGAGTTGCCATGAGTTAGGGCCAAGTCACCAGCACCCAAGAATAACATACTATTGTGTACTGAGATCAGGGTCCATAGGGATCCCACAGCAGAATTCCCTGATGGAAACTCTCTTGCCTCCAGAGGAAGAGAGGAAGCCTCCTGGCACAGGGGTTGCTTGTTGGGCTGCTAAATGGGAAGTGAGCAGTTTCAAATCACCAGCTGCTCCTCTGGAGAAAGAGGAACTTTCTACTCCTGTAAAGAGTGACAATCTTGGAAACCCATAGGGGCAGTTCTACTCTGACCTATAGTCTCACAATGAGTTGGCATTGCCTTGATGGCAGGGATTTCCTGGGAAGACCGTTAACATCGCTGGGCTCTGGCCAGTATCTCATCCATAAAGAAAAATGCTTTCAAGAACAAGACCAGGTGGAATCACTTGAATCTTTTGTGGCCTAACACTAAGAAAATGTATTGAGTACTTATAAAAAATTTCAAGTCATATTGTAAACCTTTCTTCACCTCATGAAAAATGCTACAGGAAAGAACGTGCCGTTTAATTCATAGCCAAGCAAAGGGGAGGAAGAAGAAGTCATCCAATCTGTTTTAAGATTCCTTGGGTTGTGAATAACAGAAGGAATCGAAAATGAAATGTATTCGTGGGAGCAGCTCTAACATTCATGGTAATGGTTTCAGGGACAGCTGTATTCAGTGTAAACTCATGTCCTAAGGCTACATTCTGTTTCTCCATCTCTCTGTTCTGGGGTTTTTTGTGGTGGTCCTTCTTAAGAAAGCTCATTAACGTAGGAGGTAAAAATTGGCCCTCAGCAGCTACAGGTGTGGACCACCCTCCATGGACTGTTGTAGAGGTTCTTATCTGAGAAAATTTTCATTTATTTCCTGACTTTTTACTTCATTTTCAAATTTTCTTACTCAGGTTTATGTTGCTATTTCCTATATCATAATACTTTCTTGATGTCTTTTCAGTTTTTAAGTTTTTTGGTGGGATTTTGATTTGTTTTCTTTCTGGTATTATCAGGCTTTTCATTTCACAACCTAATGTAAATGAAACTTCAAAGTCACTCTTGGTCCCAAGTCCATGTACAGGTATTTCTGACTCACTCGAGCTTAACCTAAAAAAATTAAAAAATAATAAAACATTCCCTTCCATTGAATCAATACCAATTCATAGTGACCCTGTAGGACAGAGTAGAACTGACCTCTTTGAGTTTCCGAGACTGTAACTATTTATAGGAGTAGAAAGCCCCGTCTTTCTCCAGCAGAGAAGCTGGTGGTTTCATACTGCTGACCTTCTGGATCTCAACCCAACAAGTAACCATTATACTACCAGGGCACCTAGAGTTAGGCTTGTGAATGAAATATATCTGTAAATTGATTCAAAGGCTTCTGGACTAAGAACAACGTGCAAAGAAGCAATCAGCTATCCACTTTGGAGGAATTACCTGCTGAGAACTTTATGTATCCGATTGTCAGACAGTGAAGGCCTACTGAATGGAAGCAGAGACAATGCCTGATGAGAGGCCCCTTGGTCACAGGCCACCCAAATGTGACTGAGGAGGAGCTGCTGTCTCAAAATAGAGTTGACCATGGTGACCTAAAGGGAGTAAAACCATGGGAGTGGAGCCTTCTGTATTATCATTTGTTGATGGGGCCCAAGTCAAGAAGCAGCAGCTACAAAAATCTTCTAATAATTGGAACTTGGAATGCACCAAGTTTGAACTGGGAAAATTGGAGGTTGTTAAAGATGAAGTATAACACAAAAAGTTCAGTATCCTAGGCCTTATTGATCTGAAATGGACAGACAGGTATTGGCCACCATTTTGAATCTGAAAATCATATGGTTTACAATGTTGGAAATAGCACAATCAAGATGAATATAGCTAAATGTATTCTCAAAATGACATTTCAAGATCTCTTCTGAGGTGCAATGCTATCTGTGATAAAATTATATCCAGTGGTGGGATTCAAATAATTTAAAACCTAGTTCACTTCCTTAATGACCATTTTAAGGATTTAAAAAAACATGCCAAAGGTAGATTATTATTTCATACAATTGTACTTAAATAAGAATAATAAATGAAGTACACAAAATTAGATGATGTTCTAAGAAAGTTTTAAAATATTAATAAAATATTTATTAAATAATACCTATGATAGCCCAGGTTGACTAGAGAAACAAATCCAGAGACACTCATATGTGTGTACAAAAGAGCTTTATATCAATGAGTAATTGCATATTAAGCAAATATCCAAGTCTAGTCCAGATCAAGTCCATAAGTCTGATATTAGCCCATATGTCCTACATCAGTCTATAAATTCCTCTTCATCAGGAAGACAAGACAAAGGAGAGAGTCTGTCCTGCCTCCAGGGAGGAACATGGGAGTAGCCAGATTCCTCAAGAGAAGACCATGACCCCACAGAGACCCTTTTCACTATTATGACCTGATTGATAGGCTAGAATCTACCCCTTCATTCAAGCTGATAGAAGATCATGTAACCATCGCAACACCTGACCCCCCCCCCAAATAAAAACAACAACAGTGAAACTGTTATTTAAGATATTTCCATATTATTTATTGCTTGGCGTCCTCAGTTGCAATAGTTTTTGCTTTTATCCAAGCATCATCAGCTGTGTGATTTATCCTTAACCATCTTTTCACTGTAGGAATAGGAATAGCACCCCATTCCTAAGGAGGCCAATTAGACACTAGTCATTGTGTTTGAGATATTGGAAACAGACGACTTCTCTTCTCTGAATATATTATATTTATCTTTGAAAAGGTCGTTTCCATTTCTGCTATACATATAGCAATTGTTCCGACAATATTTTCAGGTCTTTGAACACTTTCAGAAATTACATAATTCATTGATAGTATCTTGTGGGAATTTGGAACCACACAAACCCGAAACAGATGACAATATGCCACCCTCTGATTCCTTGGAAATGTTTGTCTATACAGTCTATGTTTGTACACTGAAGTGAGAAATGCAAGGTAGTTTTTCATCAAAAGCACAACAAGTTTCATGAAATGAATAAATAAATGGTGTAAGTATGGTTCTGTGTAATTTTTATACCTATGAACAGAATGGAAATTACTACAGGTGCTTATAATATGCTGTTGCACACATGCGCATTTAAAAATAAGTAAGGAAAAGTGAATTTGTGATTTGAACATGAGTCGGCTGGGTAGTCGCCACCGTAGAAAGAACCCAGAATATAAGGGGCATTTTAACAACTGGTCCCTCAATCTCAACCAAAAAAAAATCGTAATCAGTTTGTCAAATAGGTGGGAAATGACTGGATCCCACCACTGACTATATCTATCCACCTTCAAGAAAGTCAAATCAATACAACTCTCATTCACATGTATACACCAACCACTAAAGCTAGTTATGAAGAAGTTGAAGAACTCTACCAATGCCTTCAGTCTGAAATCCATCAAGCATGCAGTCAATATGCATTGATAGTGATTGGCAGTTAGAATGCAAAATCTGGAAACAAAGAGGAAGACATAGTAGTTGGAAAGTATGGTCTTTGTGATAGAAATGAAGCCTGGAGATTACATGATAGAATTTTGCATGACCAAAGATTTACACATAGTGGATACCCTTTTTCAACAACACAAAAAGTGACCTGCACATGTATAAGGGCTAACGGTGGAACAGATCATCAATTGCTCATCTGTAAGTTCAGGATAAAACTGAAGAAAAAATTTTAAGTTCACGAAGCCAAAATATGGCTCTGAGTTTGTCCTACCTGAATTTCAAGAATAAATTTGATGTGTGGGACACTAGAACAGAAAAGTTGCTGAGCTATGGGAAGACATCAAGAACATCATTCATTAAAAAATGCAAGAGGTTCTTAAATGAACAGGAAAGAAAATGAAGATCAAAGTATTTGTCAGAAGATACTCAAAACTTGCTCTGAAGCATTAAGTAGCTAAGGCAAATGGAAGAAATTATGAATTAAAGAGCTTAATAGAAAATTTCATATGTTAGGGTCAGTAGACAGAACTGGAACTATAGATAGTCAAGTGTTTTGTTTTTTTTTTTCTCTCTTTTCTTATTCCTTTTTATATGTATATCTATATAAGATAGAGAAAATAAACAATTCTGAGGGAAAAACAACAGGATCAACAGTTCTGGGGAGATAGGGGAGAGGGGAAAGGGGAAGAAGGGAAAGGAAGAGGTGAACCAATAACTGTAATAACAAGGGAAAAACAAGAGATCAAAAATCAGTGGCAAAGAGGATGTAGAACACCTGATGAGGTTTGAGCAGCTGCAATGTAGCCAAGAGGAATTACTGAGAGCCTAATGAAAGCTATATATGATAGTGGGGTGGAAGAAAAATAGAAGGATATAGAAGGAATAACTAGGAGATGAAAGATATTTAGGTATAAATATATACAGGTATAATATAGACATGTATATATGTAAATATATTAATATATAATGATGGGATATAGGTCTATGTACATTTATTTCAATGTTAAGTATCAAGGTAGCAGATGGACATTCAACCTCTACTCAAGGCCTCCCTCAATGCAACAGCACTTGTCCTAATAACCTGGCATTCTGTTATGCTAGACTTCCCAATACAATCACTGAAGTCAAAATTGATGCATAAGCAAACGTGCTGAAGAAAGCTGATGGTGCCCAGCTTTTAGAAGATATAGCATTAGAAGGAGTCTTAATGACTTGAAGTTAAATAAGAGACCATCTATCAGGGAAGAAACAAAGCCCATATGAGAAAAGCACACCAGTCTGTGTGATCACGAGGTGTCAACAGGAATAGGTATCAGGCATCAGAAGACCCAAAACAACTGATCCTATCAATGCAAACAAGGGGGGTTGGAGTGGAGACCCAAGGCCCATCTGTAGACAATTGGACATCCCCTCACAGAAGGGTCACAAGAAAGGGATGAGAAAGCCAGGGTGCAGTATAGCAACAATGAAACACACAGCATTTCTCTAGTGCTTTAATGTTTCCTATCTTCCTCTGCACTAACGTGATCCCAGTACTACCTTACAAATCTGGATAGACCAGAGCGTGTACAGTGTACAGATAAAAGCTCTGGACACACGGAATCCAGCACAGATAACCCCCCAGGAACAGTAATGGGAGTAGTGATACCATGAGGGTAGGGGAAAGGTGGGGGTAGAAGGGGGAAAAAGGGGGGATTGATCATAATGATCAATGTATAACCATCCTCTGACAGGAATGCACAACAGAAATGTGGGTGAAAGACAGCGTATGGTGTAAGATATGAAAATAACAATATTTTATATCAAGGGGTCACAGGGTGACAAGGGGTCACAAGGGGGTAGAGTGAGGGGAAAACGATGTACTGATACCTAAGGCTCAAATAGAAAGTAAATGTTTAGAAAATAGTGATGGCAACATATGTACAAATATACTTGATAAAATTGATATATAGGTTATAGAGAATGGTATCAGTGACCTTGAGGATACCAGGCAGACTTCAACAAATGGGAAAGACAGTCAAACAAAAAAATCAAAGAAGCCAAAGAAAACCTGAGAACCATGTCAAATGCTATGAAGAGGAAATACATTAGAATTGGGCAAACAGAACAAAACACAACAAAGAAGTCAATGGCAAAAATAGGGAGGGAATTCCCAGAGGAAAATTTCCCCAGCTTAAAAAATGAAAATCAGGAAACCCGTCCAAGAAGCAGAGAGGACACCAATGAGACTGAATCCAAGGAAGAATTTGCCAATAGGCAGTCACTTATAAAGGTTCCTAATTAAAAATACGCTCAGACCGTAAAGAAGAGGAGAGCATGGAGTAACATCTCCCAAATGTTGAAGAAAACCAATGCAAACACAAGAAACTTCTATCCACCCAAATTATCTGTCAAGCTAGACAGAGAAGTAAATATTCCCAGACAAAGAACAACTCAAAAAATACCTTAAAAGAAACCCAGCTCTACAAAAAAAATCCTTGCCAACCCAATGTGGTCAGAACAATACTTAATGAGCACAAATAGGAGACCATCATGTAGGGCAACTCCATTCAAAGGTAAACACATTGAAAACAGCCTCCCAGAAAACATTGGCTCAATGTGAAAAGAAAGCAAGACAACCACACACTCAATCGCACAGTGCAGTGATAAGAAGGGAGGTAGGAAAACACACAAAACAAAAGGGTCACAATGAAATTGGGTCCACTGATGGATGTTATCACTCTGAATATCAATGGACTGAGGTCACATTAAAAAACAGTGACTAGCAGACTGACTTAGAAAATAAACCCATCGATCGGCTGCCTACAAGAGGCTTGTAGACAGAAATAAGGTGAGAATCAAAGGCTGGAGAAAATTATACCAATCATACAGCAATTCAAACAAAAGCATGGGTTGCAATCCAAATCTCTGAAAAAACTGATCTCAAGGTGCGAGCCATAACAAGAAATAAGGAAGGGCACTATATAATGCTCAAGGGATCAGTAGACCAAGAACCAGTGAGCATAATAAACATTTATACACCCAACGAGAGACCCACAAAATTTGTCAAACACTCCAAAAAGATGGAAAAAGATATCACAGGCTCAACAATCATAGTAGATGACTTTAATACACCATTCTCTGAGAAAGATTGAAAACAGGGGACGAAGCTTAAAAAGGAAGCTACAGAAGTAATCTCTGCAATTAGGTGACTTGATCTAGGGTTAGGGTTAAGGGTTAGGGTTAGGGTTGGGATTAGGGTTGGGGTTGGAGTTGGGGTTGGGATTAGGGTTAAGGGTTAGGGTTAGCGTTAGGGTTAGCGTTAATGTTAGGGTTAGGTTTGGGGTTAGGGGTTAGGGTTAGGGTGAGGGTTCAGGTTAGTGTTAAGGGTTAAAGGTTAGGGTTAGATTAGGGTTAGGGTTTAGGGTTATGGGATAGGGGTTAGTGTTAGTGATAGGGATAGTATTAGAGGTCGGTGTCAGTGTCAGGGTCGGGTTAGGGTTAGGGTTAGAGTTAGGGTTAGGGTTAAGGGTTAGGGTTAAAGGTTAGGATTAAGGATAGTGTTAGGGTTAAGGGTAGGGTAGGTGCTAGGGTTAGTGTCAGGTTTAGGGTTAAGGGTTAGAGTTAAGTGTTAGGGCTAAGGGTTAGGGTTACGGGTAGGGATAGGGTTAGGTTAGGGTTAAGAGTTAAGTTTAGGGTTAGGGTTAGGGTAAATGTTATCATTATGGTTAAGGGTTAGGGTTATGGTTAGAGTTAGGATTAGGGGCAAACGTTAGGGTTAGGTTTAGTGTTAGATTTAGGGTTAGGGTTAGAGTTAGTGTGAGTGTTAAGGTTTAGATTTAGCATTATGGTTATGTTCATGGTTAGCGTTAGTGTTAGGTTTAGTGTTAGGGTTACGGTTATGGTTAGGGTTAAGGATTAGGGTTAAGGGGTAGGTTTAGGGTTAGGGGGTGGTATTGGAATCTGGTTAGGGTTAGTATTAGGGGTTAGGAGTTAGGGATAAAGGTTACGGTTATGGGTTAAGGATTAGGGTTAGCGTCAGTGTTAGCGTTAGGGTTAGGTTTAGGGTTAGGGTTATGGTTATAGTTAGGGTTAAGGGTTAGGGCTAAGGTTTAGGGTTAGGTTTAGGATTAGAGTTAGCCTTAGGGTTAAGGGTTAAGGTTAGGGTTAGGGTTGGGATTAGGGTTGGGGTTCGGGTTGAGGTTGGGTTTAGGGTTACGGTTAGGGTTAGGGATAAGGGTTTAAAGGTTACTGTTAGTGTTAGGGTTAGCATTAGGGCTGGGTTAGGGTTAGGGTTAGGGGTTAGGGTTAGGGTGAGGGTTAGGGTTAGGTTTAAGGGTTAAAGGTTAGGGTTAAGGGTTAGGGTTCAGGTTAGATTCAAGGTTAAGGTTAGGGTTAGGGTTCAGATTAAGATTAGCATTATATTAGGATTATGTGTTAGGGTTCGGGTAAGCGTTAGGGTTAGGGTTAGGAGTCGGATTCAGTGTCGGGTCGGGTTAGGGTTAGGTTCAGTGGTTAGGGATAAGGGTTAGGTTTAGGGTTAACGGCTAGGGTTAGTGTTAGGGTTAGAGTTAGGGTTAGGGTTACGGGTTAGGGTTAGGGTTAGGGGTTAGGGGTTAGGGTTAGGTTAGGGGTTAGGATTAGTGTTAAGGTTAGGGGTTAGGGGTTACTGCATATGGTTAGGGGTTAGAGTTAGGGTTAGGTTTAAGTGTTAGGGTTAGAGTTAGGGTTAGTGGTTAGGGATAGTGTAAGGGTTATGGTTGGAGTTAGGGTTTAGGTAACGTTTTAGGGTTAGGGTTAGTGTTAGTGATAGGGTTAAGGGTTAGGGTAAGGGTTAGGGTTAGGGTTAAGGGTTAGATTTAGGGTAAGGGAGAAGGGTTAGTGTTAGGGTTAAAGTTAAGTATTATGGTTAGGGTTATGTTTAGGTTTATGGTTAGGGTTAGGGTTAGGTTTAGTGTTAGGGTTAAGAGTTAGGATTAAGGGTTGAGGTTAGAAATAGGGTTAGAGTTAGGGTTAAGTTTAGGGTTTGGGTTAGGGTTAAGGGTTAGGGTTAGGGTTAAGGGTTAGGATTAAGGGTTAGGGTTAGGTTTAGGGTTAGGGTTAGGGTTAGGTTTAGGTTTAGGGTTAGTGTTAAGGGTTAGGGTTAGGTTTATGGTTAGTGTTAAGGATTAGGTTTAAGGGTTAGGATTAAGGCTAGTTTTAGGCTTATAGTTGGGGTTAGTGTTAGGGTTACAGTCAGGGTTAGGGTTAAGGGTTAGAGTTAAGGTTTATGGGTGGGTTTAAGGTTAAGGTTAGGGTTAAGGGTTAGGTTTAAGGTTAGGGTTAGGGTTAAGGCTTAGGGTTAAGGGTAAAGGCTTAGGCTTAGCGTAAGGGTTAGCGTTAGGGTTAGGTTTAGGGTTAGGGTGAGGGTGAAGGTTTAGGGTTAGGGTTAGGGTTAGTGTTAAACGTTAGGAGTTGGGTTAGTGTTAGATTTAGGGCTAGAAATAAGGGTTAGTTTTAGGGTGAGGGTTAGGGTTAAAGTTAGGGTTAGGATTAGGGTTAAGGTTAAGGGTTACAGTCAAACGTTACAATAAAGGTTTTAGGTTAGGGTTGGGTTAGGGTTAGTGGTCAGGGTCGGGGTCATATAAGTGTTAGGTTTAAGGATTCGGGTTAGGGTTAGGGTTAGGGGTTAGGAATAGTGTTAGAGTTCGGGATTAGGTGTTAGGTTTAGGGGTTAGGTTTGGGTTTAGGATTGGGGTTTGGGTTTGGGTTAGGGTTTATTGTTAGGGTTAGGGTTAGATTAAGGGTTAGGGTCATGGTTAGGGTTAGGGTTAAGGCTTAGTTTTAAGGGTGCAGTTTAGGGTTAGGGTTAGGATTAGAGTTAGGTTTAGGTTTAGGGTTGAGGGTTACAGTTAGGGTTAAGGGTTAGGGTAGTTTTAGGTTTAGGGTTCGTGTTAGGGTTAGGTTTAAGGTTTGGGTAGGTTTAGGGTTAGTGTTAAGGGATAGGGATAGTGTTAGGATTAGGGTTAGATTTACGGTTAGTGTTAAGCATTAGGGTTAAGGATTAGGATTAAGGCTAGGGTTAGAGTTAAGTTTAGGGTTAGTGTTAGGGTTAGAGTCAGGGTTAGGGTTTAGGGTTAAAGATAAGGGTTAGGGTTAAGGGTTAGCGTTAGGGTTACGGATATGTTTAGGGTTAAGGGTTAGGTTAAGTTTAGATTTAGTGTTAGGGTTAGGGTTAAGGGTTAGGGTTACGATAAGAGTTAGAATTAAGGGTAAGCATTAGGGTTAGGTTTAGGGTTAGAGTTAGGGTACGGTTAGGGTTAGGGGTAGGTTTAGGGTTAGGATCAAGGGTTAGGTTTAGTGTTAGGATTAAGGTTTGTGTTAGGGTTAAGTTTAGGTTTAGGGTTAGGGTTTAGGGTTAGTGTTAGTGTTAGGTTTACGGTTAGGGTTAAGGGTTAGGATTAATGCTAGTGTTAGGGTTAAGGTTAGGGTTAGGGTAAGGTTTAGGGTTAAAAGTTAGAGTTAAGGGTTAGGTTAGGGTTAAGGGTTAGGTTTAGGGTTATGGTTAGAGTTAGGATTAGGGGTAAGGGTTAGGGTTAGTGTTAGATTTAGGGTTAGAGTTAGTGTTAGGGTTAGGGTTAGGGGTTAGGGTTAGGGTGAGGGTTAGGGTTAAGGGTTAAACTTTAGGGTTTTGGATTAGGGTTAGGGTTAGGTTCAAGTTTAAGTTTAGGGTAAGGGTTAGGGTTATGATTAGGGTTAGATTAGGATTAGGGGTTAGGGTTCAGGTAAGGGTTAGGGTTAGGGATAGGGGTCGGTGTCAGTGTCGCGGTCGGGTTAGGGGTTAGGGTTAAGGCTTAGGTTTAGGGTTAGGGGCTAGGGTTAGTATTAAGGTAAGAATTAGGGTTAGGGTTACGGATTAGGATTAGGGGTTCGGGTTAGGTTAATGGTTAGGATTAGTGTTAGGGTTAGGTGTTAGTGTTAGGTGATAGTGTTAGGGTTTAGAGTTAGGGTTAGGTTTAGGGTTATGGCTAGGGTTAGCTTAAAGGTTGAGGGTTAGCGTTAGGGTTAGGGGTTAGGGTTAGTGTAAGGGTTTTGGTTGGAGTTAGGGCTTGGGTTAGTGGTTAGGGTTAGGGTTAAGTGTTAGGGTAGGGTTAGGGTTAGGTTTAGGCTTAGGTTAAGGTTTAGTGTTATGGTGAAGGGTTAGTGTTAGGGTTAGGGTTAAGCAAAAGTTTAGGGTTATGTTTAGGTTTATGGTTAGGGTTAAGGGTTAGGGTTAAGTTTAAGGTTAGGGTTAGATTTAGGGTTAGGGTTATGGGTTAGGGTTAGGTTAGTTTTAGGTGTAGGGTTAGGTTTAGGGTTCAGGTTAGGGCTAGGTTTAGGTTTAGGGGTAGGTTTAAGGGTTAGGGTTAGGTTTAGGGGTAAGGTTAGGTTTAGGGTTACGGGTTACGGGTTAGGGTAAGTGTTACGTTTAGGGTTAGGGTTAGGATTAGGGTTAGGGTTAGGGTTACATTTAAGGGTCAGGGTTAGGGTTATGGGTTACGGGTTCGGGTTAGGGTTAGAGGTCAGGGGTTAGGTGTTAGGCTTAGGGGATAGGGTTAGGGTTAGGGTTAAAGGTTAGGGTTAGGGTGAGGGTTAAAGTTTAGGGAGGGTAAGGGTGAGGGTTAGGGCAAGTGTTAGGGTTAGGGTTAAGGTGTAGGGTTAGGGTTAGCGTTAGGGTTAGTGCTCGATTTAGGGTTAGGGTTAGGGTTATGATTAAGGTTAGGGTTAAGATTAGGTTTAGGGTTAGGGTTACGGTTTAGGGTTAGTGTGAGGGATAGGGGTAGTGTTAGCATTAGGGTCAGGTTTAGGGTTAAGGGTTAGAGTTAAGGGTTAGGGGTAGGGTTAGTGTTAGGTTAGGGTTAAGGGTTAAGTTTAGGGTTAGGCCTAGGATTAGGGTAAGTGTTATGGTTAGGGTAAGGGTTAGGATTAGGGGTAAGGGTTAGAGTTAGGTTTAGTGTTAGGTTTAGGGATAGAGTTAGGGTTAGGGTTAGAGTTAAGTTTAGGGTTGAAGTTAGAGTTAGCATTATGGTTATGTTTATGTTAGCGTTAGTGTTAGTTTTAGGTTTAGGGTTATTGTTAGGGTTAAGAATTAGGGTTAAGGTTAAGGATTAGGGTTAAGGGTTAGGGTTAGCGTTAGGATTAGGGGTTAGTGTTAGGGGTTATGGTTAAAGGTTAGGGTTATGGGTTAAGGATTAGTGTTAGTGTTAGAGTTAGGATTAGGGTTAGGGTTAAGGTTAGGGTTAAAGTTAGGGTTAAAGGTTAGGATTAAGTGTTAGGATTAGGGTTAGGCTTAGTGATAAGGGTTAGACTTAGGGTTAGGGTTGGGACTAGGGTTGGGGTTCGGTTTGGGGTTGGGTTTAGAGTTACGGTTAGGAATAGGGAGAAAGGTTAAGGGTTAGTGTTAGTGTTAGGGTTAGGGTTAGGTTTAGGGATAGAGGTTAGGGTGAGGTTTAGGGTTAGGGTTAATGGTTAAAGGTTACGGTTAAGGGCCGGGTTATGGTTAGGGTTAGTGTTAGGATAGGGTTAGGGATTAGGGTTAGGGGTTAGGGTTTGTGTTAGGGTTAGGTTTAGGTTTAGGGTGAAGCATTAGGGTTAGGGTTAGGCTTAACAGTTAGGTTTAGGGTTAGGATTAAGGGCTTGGGTTAGTGTTAAGATTTAGGGTTAAGGCTTTGGATTAAGGCTAGTGTTAGGGTTAAGGTTAGGGTTAGTGTTAGGGTTAGTGTCAAGTTTAGGGTTTAGGGTAGGGGTTAAGGATTAGGGTTAAGGGTTAGGGTTAGGTTTAGATTTAGGGTTAGATTTAGTGTTATTGTTAAGGTTAGGTTTAATGGTTAGTGTTAGCATTATGGTTATGTTTAGCGTTAGCTTTAGTGTTAGGTTTAGGTTTAGGGTTATGGTTATGCTAAGAATTAAAGGTTAGGGTTAGGGTTTGGGGCGATGTCAGAATCGGGTTAGGGTTAGGGTTAGTATTAGGGGTTAGGATTAGGGGTTTGGGTTAAAAGTTACGGTAATGGTTAAGGATTAGTGTTAGCGTAGGGTTAAGTTTAGGGTTAGGGTTAGGGTTATAGTTAGGGTTAGGGTTAGAGTTAAGGGTTATGGTTAGGGTTAGGATTAGGGTTAGGCATAGGGTTAAGGGTTAGGGTTAGGGTTGGGATTAGGGTTGGGGTTGGGGTTGGGGTTAGGGTTAAGGTGAGTGTCAGGGACAAGGGTTCAGGGTTAGTGTTAGCATTAGGGTTAGCGTTAGGGTTAGCCTAATGGGTTAGGGTTAGGGTGAGGATTAGTGTTAGGGTTAAGGGTTAAAGGTTAGGGCTAAGGGTTAGGGTTAGGTTCAATATTAAGGTTAGGTTTAGGGTTTGGGTTAGGATTAGGGTTAGATTAGAATTAGGGGTAAGGGTTCTGGTAAGGGTTAGGGTTAGAGTTAGGGGTCGGGGTCATATTCGGGTCGGGTTATGGTTAGGGTTAGGGTTAGGGGTAAGGTTTAAGGCTTAGTTTTAAGGTTAGGCGCTAGGGTTAGTGTTAGCGTAAGAATTAGGGTTAGGGTTACACGTTAGGATTAGAGTTAGTGGTTAGGGTTAGGTTAGGGGTAGGATTAGTGTTAGGGTAAGGGGTTAGGGGTTAGGGGATAAGGTTAGGGTTTAGAGTTAGGTTTAGGTTTAGGGTTATGGTTAGGTTTAAGGTTTAGGCTTAGAGTTTGGGTTAGGTATTAGGGTTAGTGTAAGGGTTATGGTTGGAGTTAGGGTTTGGGTTAGGGATTAGGGTTAGGGTTATGGTTAAGTGTTAGGCTAGGGTTAGGGTTAGGGTAAGGGTTACGCTTAGCTTTAGGGTTAGGGTTAGGATTAGTGTTAGGCTAAAGGGTTTGTGTTAGGGTTAGGGTTAAGCGTTAAGGTTAGGGTTATGTTTAGTTTTTTGGTTAGGGTTAAGCGTTAGGGTTAGGGTTAGGTTTTGGGTTAGGGTTAGGTTTTGGGTTAGGGTTAGGGTTGTGTGTTAGGGTTAGGGTCAGGGTTAGGGTTACGGGTTAAGGTTAGGGTTAAGGGTTAGGATCAGTGTTAGGGTTTGGGGATAGGCGTTAGGGGTTAGGGGTTAGGGTTAGGGGTAAGGGTTAAGGTTAGGGTTAAACGTTAGGGAGGGTAAGGGTTAGAATTAGGGCAAGGGTTAGGGTTAAGGGTTAGTGTTAGCGTTAGGTTTAATACTAGGATTAGGGTTAGGGTTGGGGTTAGGTTTAGGGTTAGGATCAAAGGTTAGGATTAAGGATAGGGTTAGGGTTAAGTTTAGGTTTAGGGGTAGGGTTAAGGGTTAGGGTTAGTGTGAGGGTTAGGGTTAGGTTTAGAGTTAGGGTTAAGGGTTATGGTTAAAGGTTAGGATTAAGGCTAGTGTTAGGGTTAAGTGTAGGGTTAGTGTTAGGGTTAGGTTCAGGTTTAGGGTTATGGTTAGAGTTAAGGGTTAGGGCTAAGGGTTAAGGTTAGGAGTAGGGGTAGGGTTAGGTTAGGGTTAAGGGTTAAATGTAGGGTTAGGCTTAGGTTTAGGGTAAGTGTTATGGTTATGGTTAAGGGTAGGGTTATCCTTACAGTTAGACTTAGGGGTAAGGGTTAGGGTTAGGTTTAGAGTTAGGTTTAGGGTTAGGGTTAGAGTTAGGGTTAGTGTTAAGGTTTAGATTTAGCATTATGGTTATGTTTAGGGTTAGCGTTAGTGTTAGGGTTACGGTTATGGTTAGGGTTAAGGATTAGGGTTAAGGGTTAGGTGTAGGGTTAGGGGTGGTGTCGGAATCTGTTTAGGTTTAGGGTTAGGATTAGGGTTTAGGATTAAAGGTTACGGTTATGGGTTAAGGATTAGGGTTAGCGTTAGTGTTAGGTTTAGGGTATAGTTAGGGTTAAGAGTTAGGGTTAAGATTTAGGGTTAGGTTTAGGATTAGGGTTAGTCTTAGGGTTAAGGGTTAGGGTTAGGGTTAGGGTTGGGATTAGCGTTGGGGTTGGGGTTCGGGTTGGGGTTGAGTTTAGGGTTACGGTGAGGGTTAGAGATAAGTGTTAAGGGTTAGTGTTATCGTTAGGGTTAGCATTAGTGTTAGGGTTAGGGTTAGGCCTGAGGGCTAGGGTGAGGGTTAGGGTTAAGTTTAATGGTTAAAGGTTAGGGTTAAGGGTTAGGGTTAGGGTTAAGTTCAAGGTTAAGGTTAGGGTTAGGTTTACGGTTAGGATTAGCATTAGATTAGGATTAGGTGTTAGGGTTCGGGTAAGCATTAGGAGTCGGTTTCAGTGTCTGGGTCGGGTTAGGGTTAGGGTTAGTGGTTAGGGTTAAGGGTTAGGTTTAGGGTTAGGGGCTAGGGTTAGTGTTAGGGTTAGAGTTAGGGTTAAGGTTATGTTTTAGGATTAGGGTTAGCAGTTACGGTTAGGTTAGGGGT
The DNA here is from genome assembly GCF_050624435.1 of Tenrec ecaudatus. Lineage (NCBI taxonomy): Eukaryota > Metazoa > Chordata > Mammalia > Afrosoricida > Tenrecidae > Tenrec > Tenrec ecaudatus. The sequence goes on along the minus strand of NC_134530.1, from coordinate 297,681,431 downwards.
TAGGATTAGTGTTAAGGTTACGGATAGGGATTACGGGATAGAGTTAGGGGTTAGAGTTAGGGTTAGGTTTATGGTTATGGTTAGGGTTAGGTTTAAGTGTTAGAGTTAGGTTTAGGGGTAAGGGTTAGTGTAAGGGTTATGATAGGAGTTAGGGTTTGGGTTAGGTTTTAGGGTTAGGATTACTGTTAGTGATAGGATTAAGTGTTAGGGTTAGGGTAAGGGTTAGGTTTATGGTTAGGGTTAAGGGGTAGGGTTAGGGTTAGTGTTAGGGTTAAGAGTTAGGGTTAAGGGTTAAGGGTTAGGATTAAGGGTTAGGGTTAGGTTTAGGGTTAGGGTTAAGTTTAGTGTTTGGGTTAGGTTTAAGGGTTAGGACTAGGTTTAGGGTTAGGGTTAAGGGTTAGGAATAAGGTTTACGTTTAGGTTTATGTTTAGGTTTTGGGTTAGTGTTAAGGGTAAAGGTTAGGTTTATGGTTAGTGTTAAGGTTTGGGGTTAAGGGTTAGGATTAAGGCTAGGGTTAGGCTTATAGTTAAGGTTAGTGTTAGGGTTACAGTCAGGGTTAGGGTTAAGGGTTAGAGTTAAGGGTTAGGGTTAAGGGTTAGGGTTAGGGTTATGGTTGGAATTAGGATTAGGGGTAAGCGTTAGGGTTAGTGTTATGGCTAGGTTTAGGGTTAGAGTTAGGGTTAGGGTTAGGGTTAGGCTTAAGGGTTAGGGTTAAGATTATGTTTATGTTTAGGGCTAGCGTTTGAGTTAGTTTTAGGGTTAGGGTTATGGATTAGGATTAGGGTTAGGGTTAAGGGTTAGAGTTAGGGTTAAGAGTTAGGGTTAAGGGTTAAGGATTAGGATTAAGGGTTAGGGTTAGGGTTAGAGTTATCGTTAGGTTTAGGATTAGTGTTGTGTTTTGGTATGGATTTGGGATTGGGGTTAGGTTTAGGGTAAGTGTTAGGGTTAGGTTTAGGGTTAGGGTTATAGGTTAGGTTAAGGTTTAGGATTAAGGGTCAAGGTTAGGGTTAAGGTTAGTGTTAGTGTTTTGGTTAAGGTTAGGTATATTTGTTAGAGTTGAGGGTTAGTGTTAAGGTAGGGTTAGGGTTAGGGTTAAGGGTTAGGTTTAGGGTTAGGCTTAGGGTTAGTTTTAGGGTTTAGGGTTAGGGATAGGGTTCTTTTTAGGGTTAGAGTTAAGGGTTACATTTAGGGTTACGGTTAGGGTAAGGGTTAGGTTTAGGGTTAGGGTTAGGGTTAAGGTTAGGTTTAGGGTGAAGGGTTATGGTTAGGATTAAGGGTTATGGTTAGCTTTAGCGTTAGGGTTAAGGGTTAGGATTTGTGTTGAGTTTAGGGTTAGGGTTAAGGTTTAGGGTTAAGGGTTAGAATTGAAGTTTAGGGTTAGATTTTGGGTTTGGGTTAGGGATAAGGGTTAGGGTTAGGGATAGTGTTAGGGTTAAGCATTAAGGTTAGGGTTATTTAAGTTTATGGTTAGGGTTAAGTGTTAGGGTTAGGGTTAAGGTTAGGGTTAGGGTTACAGGTTAGTGTTAGGTTTAGGTTTAGGGTTAGGGTTAGGGATAGGTTTACGGTTAAGGGTCAGGGTTAGGGTTACGGTTTATGGTTATTGTTAGAGTTAAGATTAGGCGTAAGGGTTAGGCTTAGGTTTATTGTTAGGTTTAGGGTTAGAGTTAGGTTTAGGTTTAGAGTTAGGGTTAAAGTTTAGATTCAGCATTATGCTTATGTTTAGAGTTAGCTTTAGTGTTAGGTTTAGAGTTAGGTTATGGTTAGGGTTAAGTATTAGGGTTAAGGTTAGGCCTAGGTTTATGGGGCAGTGTCGGAATCGGGTTAGGTTTAGGACTAGTGGTTAGGGTTAAAGGTTATGGTTATGGGTTAAGGATTAGGGTTAGCATTTGTGTTCACGGGAGGGTTAGGGTTAGGGTTAGAGTTAGGTTTAAGGGTTAGGGTTAGGGTTAGGATAATGGTTAGGTTTAGGGTTAAGGGACAGGCTTAATATTAGGGTTAGGTTTGGGATTATGGTTGGGTTTCTGGTTGGGATTGGGTTTAGCGTTACAGTTAGGGTTAGCGATAAGGGTTAAGGGTTAGTGTTAGCATTAGGGTTTAGCGTTAGGGTTAGGGGTTCGGGTTAGGGTTAAGGATTAGGGTTAGGGTTAGTGTTAGAATTAGGGTTAGTTTAGGGTTAGGATTACGGTTTAAGGTTAAGGGTTAGGATTAAGCCTAGGGTTAGGATTAAGATTAGCGTTAGTGTTAGGGTTAGAGTCAGGGTTAGGATTAAGGGTTAGAGTTAAGGGTTGGCTTATGGGTTAGGGTTAAGGTTAGAGTTAGTTTAGGGTCAAGGGTAAGGTTTAGGGTTAGGCTTAGGGTTAGGGTAAGTGTTAGGGTTAGGGTTAATAGTTAGGGTTACTTTTACTCTTAGATTTAGGCTTAGGGTTAGGGTTAGGTTTAGGGTTAAGGTTAAGGGTTAGGATTAAGGGTTAGGGTTAGGGTTAGGATTAAGGGTTAGAGTTAGCATTATGGTTATGTTTAGGGTTAGCGTTAGTTTTAGGTTTAGGGTTAGGATTGAGGGTATGGTTAGGTTTAATGATTAGGGTTAAGGGTTGGGGTTAGGGTTAGGGTTAGAGTTAACTGTAGGATTAGGCGTAGGGTTAACGTTAGGGTTAGGGTTAAGGTTAGGGTTAGGGTTAAGGGTAGGGTTAGGCTTAAGGTTAGTGTTAGGTTAGGGTTAGCGTTAGTGTTCAGGGTCAGGATTAAGGGTTAGGGTTAGTTAGGGTTAGGGTTTGGGTTAATGTTAATGATTAGGGTTAAGATTAGGGTTTAGGGTTAGATTAGGGTTAGGGGTTAGGTTTAGGGGTTAGGTTTAGGGTTAGGGTTAGGGTTAAGGGTTATGGTTAGGGTGAAGGGATGGGATTAGGGTTAGGGTTATGCGTTATGATTAGGGTTATGTTTAGGTTTAGGGTTAGGGTTAAGGGTTAGGGTCAGGGTTAGGGTTAGGTTTAGGTTAGGGTTAAGGTTAAGGGTTAGGGCAAAGGGTTAGGATTAAGGGTTAGGGATAGGTTTAGGATTAATGTTGGGTTTAGGGTTAGCGTTAATGTTTACGGTTATGGTTAGGATTAATGGTTAGGGTTAGGGTTAATGATTGGCGTTAGGGTTAGAATTAAGGTTTAGGGTTAATGTTATGGTTAAGGATAGGGTTAGGGGTAGGGATCTCTGGCGGGGTCGCGTTAGGGTTGGGGTTCTGGTTAGGGTTACGGGTTAGGGTTAGTGGTTAGAGTTAGGGTTAGGAGTTAGGATTAGTGTTAGGGTTATTGGTTATGGGTTATGGGTTAGGGGCTAGGGTTAAGGGTCAGGTTTAGGGTGAGGGTTAAGTTTAGGGATAGGGCTTAGGGTTAGCATTAAATTTAGGTTTAGGGTTGGGTTATGGTTAGGGTTAAGGGTTAGGTTCAAGGTTAGGGTTAGAGTTAGGGTTAGGGTGAGGGTTAGGGCTAGTATTAGGGGTTAAGTTTAGGGAAAGGGTTAGGTTAGGTTTAGGGTTAGGGTTAGGGTCAGGCTTAAGGTTTAAGTTTAAGGTGAAGGGTTATGGTTAAAGGCTAGCGTTAGGTTTAGGGTTAGTGTTAGGGTTAGGTTTAGGGTTAGGGTTAGAGTTAATGGTTAGTGTTTGTGTTAGTGTTAGAGTTACGGTTAGGGTTAAGAATTAGGGTTAGTGTTAGGGTTAAGTTTGTGTTACGGATACTGTTAGGGTTAGGATGAGGATTAGGGTTAGGTTAGGGTTAGAGGTTAGGGTTAGGGTTAGTGTAGGGTCCTGGTTAGGGTTACGGGTTATGGTTAGAAGTTAGAGTTAGGGTTAGGGGTTAGGATTAGGGGTAAGGATTAGGGTTTTAGTTAGGGTTAGGGATAGGGGTTAGGTTTAACGTTAGCGTTAGGATTAGGATTAGGGTTAGGGGTTAGAGTTAAGAGTAGGGTTAGGGTTACTGTTAGGGGTTAGGGTTAGGTTTAGTGTTAGGGTTAGGGTTAGTGTGAGGGGTTAAGACTAGGGTAAGGGTTAAGGTTAGGTTTAGGGTTAGGGTTGCGGTTAGGGTTAGTGTTAGGGTTAATGGTTAGGGTAAGATTAGTGTTGGGGAAAGAGTTATGGTCAGGGTTAGAGTTAGGGTTAGGTTTAGGGTTAGGCTTAAGAGTTAGGGTTAAGGCTTAAGGATAAGGGTTAGGGCTAGTCTTAGAGTTAGGGTTAGTATTAGGGTTGCTGTTGGGGTTGGACATGGGGTTTGGGTTCGGGTTAGGTTATTGTTAGGGTTAGTTTTAAGTTTTGGGTTAGTTTAGGGTTAGAGATAGGGTTAGGGGTTAGGTTTAGGGTTAGGGTTAAGGTTAAGGTTGCGGTTAGGGTTAGGGTTAAGTTTAGGGTTAGGGTTAGAGTTAGGGTTATGTTTAGGTTTAGGGTTAGTGTTACGATTAGTGTTAGATTAGGGTTAGGGTTTAGGGTTGGGGTTAGGTTTAAGGGTTAATTTTAAGTGTTAGAATTAGGGTTAGTGTTAGGGTTAGTGTTAAGATTAGGGTTAGGGTTAGTGTTAAATTTAGGGTTAGTGTTAGGTTTAGGGTTAGTTTTAAGTGTTAAGGGTTAGGGTTAAGGGTTTGGGTTAAGGTTAGGTTTAGGGTTAGGGTTAGGGATAGATCTGTGTTAGGGTTAGGGTTAGGATTAGGATCAGAGTAGTGTTAGGGGTTACGGTTAGGGTTAGGGTTAGGGTTAGGGTTAGGGTTTGTGGTTGGGTTCAGTGTAGTTGTCAGGTTAGGTTGTGATTAGGGTTAGGGGTTAGGGTTAGGAGTTAAGTTAGGGTTAGATTTAGGGGTTGGAGTTAGTGTTAGGGTTAGTATAAGGGGTAGGGTTAGGGTTAAGGATTAGTGTTAAGGATTTGATTTAGTATTAGGGTTAGGCTTTGTGTTAGGGTTAGGATTAGGGTTAAAGGTTAGGTTTATGGTTAGGGTTAGCGTTAGGGTTAAGCGTTATCATTAGGGTTAGATTTAGGTTTATGGTTAGGGTTAGGTTTAGGTTTAGGGTTAATGTTAGGATTAGGGTTAAAGTTAAGGGTTAGGGTTAAGATTTAGGGTTAGGATAAGGGTTTAGGTTAGGGTTAGGTTTAGGGTTAAGTGTTAAGGTTAGGGTTAGGGTTAGGGTAAGGTTTAGGGCTAGGGTTAGGGTTAACTTTTAGGATTAATGTTAGGGTTAATATTAGGGTTTGATTTAGTGTTAATGTTAGGGTTAGGGTTATGAGTTAGGGTTAGGTTTAGAGTGAGGGGTAGTGGTAGGGGTTAGGGTTAAGGTTGGGTAGAGATTATTGTTAGGGGTTAGTGTTAGGGTTAGGGGTTACGGTTAGGGTAAGGATTAGGTTTAGGTTTAGGTTTAGGGATAGGGTTAGGGTTAGGGGTCATTGTTAAAGGTTAGGGTTAATAGTTAAGGATTAGTGTTATCATTAAGGTTAGCGATAGGTTTAGGGTTAGGGTTACAGTTAGGATTAAGTGTTGGGTTAAGGGCTAGGGTTAGGGTTATGGTTAGGGTGAGGCTTAGGTAAAGGGTTTGGGTGAGGGTTAGGGATAGGCTTAGGTTTAGGGTTAGTGTTAGGTTAGGGTTAGGGTTAAGGTATAGGGTTCGGGTTTGAGTTAGTGTAGTGTTAGGGATAGGGTTAGAGTTAGGTTTAGGATTAGGGTTAGAGTTAGGGTTATTTTCAGGGTTAGGCTTAGGTTTAGGATTAGTGTTAGATTATGGTTAGTGTTTACGGTTGGGGTAAGGGTTAAGGGTTAATGGATGGGTTCGGGTTAGAGTTAAGATTAGTGTTAGGGGTTAGTGTTAAAGGTAGGGTTAATGGTTAAGAATTGGGGTTAGCCTTAGTGTTAGCGATAAAATTAGGGTTAGGGTTAAAGGTTAGAATTAAGGGTTAGGCTTAGGGTTAAGGGTTAGGGTTAATCGTTATTATAGTGTTATGGTTAGGTTTATGGTTAGGGTTAGGTTTATGGTTAGGGTTGGGTTAGGATTAGGGTTAGGGTTAGCGTTAGGGCTAGGTTTAGGGTTAGGATTAAGATTAGGGTTAAGGTTAAGGATTAGGATTAAGGTGTAGGGTCAGGGTTAGGGTTAGTATTAGGGTTAGGATTAGGGTTTATGGTTAGGGTTAGGGTTAAGTGTTAAGGTTAGGGTTAGGATTAAGGGTTAGGGTTACTGTTAGCGTTAAGGTTTAGGGTTAAGGGTTAGGGTTAAGTGTAATGCTTAGGGTTAGGATTAAGGGTTAGGGTAAGGTTTAGGGTTAGGGTTAATGGTTAGGATTAGTGTTAAGGCTAGGTTTAGGGTTAGGGTTAGGGTTAGCTTTACGGGTTAAGTTAAAGGGTTGGGGTAAGGGTTAGGGTTATGGTTAGGGTTCAGGGTCGGGTTCAGGTTAGGGTTAGCGTTATGGTTAGTGTTAAGGTTAGGGTTAAAGGATAGAGGCTGGGTTAGTTTTAGTGTTAGTGTTAGGGCTTAGGGTTAGGGTTAGGTTTAGGTTTCTGTTTATAGGTTTCAGTTAGGGTTTGGGGTTAGGTTTATGGTTAGCGGTTAGGATTAGTGATAGGGTTAGGGGTTAGGTTTAGGGGTTAGCGTTAGCGTTAGTGTTAGGGATAGGGGTCAGGGTTAGCGTTAAGAGTTAGGGTTAGGTTTAGGATTAGGGTTAGGGTTAGGGTAAGGGGTTAGGGTTAGTGTTAGGTTTAGGGTTAGGGTTAGTGGTTAGGGTTACAGGTTAGATTTAGGGTTAGGATTAGGGATAGGGGTTATGGTTAAGGTTAGGGTTGGGTTTAGGTTTAGTGTTGGAGTTAGAGTTAGGGTTAAGGGTTAGTGTTAACGATTATGGTTAGGGTTAGTATTAGTGTTAGGGTTAAGTTTACGGTTAGGGTTAAGGGTTAGGGTTAGGGTTAGAGTTAGGTTTACGGTTAGGGTTAGGTATAAGTGTTAGGGTTGGGGTTAGGTTTAGGGTTAGGGTTAGGATTAGGCTTAGGGTTAGGGTTTAGGGTTAATGTTATGTTTAGGGTTGGGGTTAGTGTTAAGGGTTAGGGTTAGGGTTAGGTTTAAGAATTGGGTTAAGGGTTACAGTTAAAGGTTAGGATTAAGGGTTAGGGTTAATTTTAGGTTTTGTGTTTGTGTTAGTGTTAGGGTTCGAGTTAATGGTTAGATTTTAGGGTTAGGGTTAGCGTTAAGGTTAGGGTTAGTATTTGGGTTACAGTTAGGGTTAGGGTTATGAGTTAGAATTAATGGTTAGCGTTAAGTGTTAGGCTTAGGGTTAGGTTTAGGATTATGGTTAGGGTTAAGGGTTAGGTTTAGTGTTAGGCTCAGGGTTAGGGTTACGGTTACGTGTTAGGGTTAGTGGTTAGGGTTTAGGATTACTGTTAGGATTAGGGGTTAGGGTTAGGGGTTATGGTTAGGGTTCGGTTTAAGGATAGGGGTTAGGATTTAAGGTTAAGGTTAGGTTTAGGGGTTAGAGTTAGTGTTTAGGGTTAGGGTTAGGGTTAGGAGTTAAGGTTACGGTTAGGTTTAGGGGTTAGAGTTATTTTTTAGGGTTCGGGGTTAGGGTTAGTGTTAGTGTTAAGGGTTCGGGTAGGGTTAGTGTTAGGATAAGGGGTAGGGTTAGGGTTAGGATTAAATGTTAGGATTAAGGGTTAGGCTTAGGATTGTTGTTAGGGTTAGGATTAGGGTTAGGGTTAGGGTTAAGGGTTAGAGTTTAGGTTAAGTTTTAGGGTGAGGGATAGGGTTAGGCGTCGGGGTCGGGGTCGGTGTCAAGTTAGGGTTAGGGTAAGAGTTAGGGGTTAGTGTTAGGTTTAGGGTTCTGGTTAGGGTTATGGGTTAGGCTTAGGGTTAGTGGTTAGGGTTTGGGTTAGGTTTTAGGATTAGTGTTAGGATGAGTGCTTAGGGGTTAGAGGTTAGGGTTTGGGGTTAGGATTAGTGTTAGGTTTAGGGATAGGGGTTAGCGTTAGGAGTTAAGGTTAGGGTTAGGTTTAGGGGTTAGAGTTAGTGTTAGGGTTAAGGGGTAGGGTTAGGTTTAGGATTAGGGTTATGGTTAGGGGTTATGGTTAGGAGTTAAGATTAGGGTTAGATTTAGGGGTTAGAGTTATTTTTAGTGTTCGGGGTTAGGTTTAGTTTTAGGGTTAGGGATAGGGTTAGGGTTAGGTTTAGACCTAGGATTAGGGTTAGTGTTAGGGTTAGATTTGGATTAAGTTTAGGTTGGGGTTAGCATTAGTGTTAGGTTTAGGGTTAGGGTTAGGGTTAAGGTTAAGGGTTAGGGTAGGGATAGTGTTAGAATTAGGATAAGGGGTTTGGTTAGGGTTAGGGTTAAAAGTTAGGATTAAGGGTTAGGCTTAGGGTTAGTGTTAGGGTTAGGAGTAGTGTTAGGGTTAGGATTAAGTGTTAGTGTTAGCCTTAGGGTTAAATGTTATTGTTAGGGTTAGGGTTAGGTTTATGGTTAGGGTTAGATTTATGATTAGGGTTAGGGTTAATGGTTAGGGTTAGGGTAGGGTTAGGTTTAGAGTTAGGATTAGGATTAGGGTTAAGGTTAAGAGTTAGTGTTAAAGTTTAGGGTCAGGGTTAGTGTTAGGGTTAGTGTTTGGGTTCGGTGTCGGGTTCAGGTGAGGGTTAGTGTTAAGGTTAGGTTTAAGGGTTGGAGGCTTGGTTAGGGTTAGTGTTTGGGTTAGGGTTAGGGTTAGGGTTAGGTTTATGATTATGGGATTCTGTTAGGGTTTGGGGTTAGGTTTATTGTTAGCGGTTAGGATTAGTGATAGGGTTAGGGTTTAGGGGTAGGTGTTAAGTTTAGGGGTTAACTTTAGAGTTAGTGTTAGGGATAGGGGTTAGGGTTAGCGTTAGGTATAGTGTAAGGGTTAGGGTTAAGAGTTAGGGTTAGGTTTAGGTTTAAGGTTAGGGTTAGGTTTAGGGTTAGGGGTAGGAGTTAGGGTTAGAGGTTAGATTTAGGGTTAGGGTTAGGGTTAGGGGTTAGGGTTAAGGTTAGGGGTAAGTTTAGGTTTAGGGTTGGGGTTAGGGTTAGGGTTAAGTATTAATGTAAGGGTTAGGGTTGGGTATCGGTTAGGGTTCAGGGTTAGTGGTAACGATTATGTTTAAAGTTAGAGTTAAGGTTTAGTGTTAGGGTTAGAGTTAAGGGTTAGGGTTAGTGTTAAGGTTAGGGCTAGGGTTAATGTTAAGGTTAAAGGTTAGGTTTAGGGTTAGGCTTAGGGTTAGGGTTAAGTGTTAGCATTAGGGTTAGGGGTAGTGTTATCCGTAAGGGTTAAGGGTTAGGGTTAGGGTTAGTGTTATCTTTAGTGTAATGGCTTAGGGTTAGCGTTAGGGATTAGGGTTAGGGTTTAGGATTAGTGTTAGGGTTTAGTGTTAGGGGTTAGGGTTAGGGTTAGGAATAGGGGTTAGGTTTAGTGTTAGGGTTCGGGTTAGGCTTAGGATTAGGGTTAGGGTTATGTAAAAGTTTAAGGTTTGGGTTAGGGTTAGTATTTGGGTTAGATTAGAGTTGGGGGTTAGGGTTAGGGTTAAAGGTCAGGGACAGTGTCAGCGTCGGGTTACGGTTAGGTGTTAGATTTAGGGTTAGGGGCTAGGGTTAGGGTTAGCGTTAGAGATAGGGTTAGGGTTACGAGTTAGGATTAGGGTTAGGGGTGAGGTTAAGGTTGGGGTTTGGATTAATGTTTGGGTTAGGGGTTAGAGGTTAGAGGATAGGGTTAGGGTTTAGGTTCAGGGTTAGGATTAAGGATAGGTGTTAGAGTTAGGGTTAGGTTAAGGGTTAGGGTTAGCGTTAATGATTAGGGTTAGAGTTAGGGTTAGGCTTATGGGTTAGGGTTAGTGTTTAGGTTATGGTTAGGTTTAGGGTTTGGGTCAATGGTTAGGGTTAGGGTTAGGGTTAGAATTACGGTTAAAGGTTAGGGTAGGGTTAGGTTTAGGGTTATGTTTAAGGGTTAGGGTCAAGATTTAGGGTCAGGGTTAGGGTTAGAGTTAGGGTTAGGGTTAAGTGTTAAGGTTAGGTTTAGGATTAAGGGTTAGGATTAGGGTTAGGGTTAGTGTTAGTGTTAAGTTTACGGTTAGGGTTAACGGTTAGGTTTAGGGGTTAGGGTTAGGGTTAGGTTTAAGGATAGAGGTTAGGGTTAGGAGTTAAGGTTAGGGTTCGGTTTAGGGGTTAGAGTTAGTGTTAGCGTTAAGGGTTAGGGTTAGGGTTAGGGATAGGGTTTAGGGTTAGAAGTTAAGGTTAGCGTTAGGTTCAGGGGTTAGAATTATTTTTAGGGTTAGGCATTAGGTTTAGGGTGAGGGTTTGGGTTAAGGATTAGGGTAGGGTTAGTGTTAGGTTTAGGATCAGTGTTAGTTTTAGGTTTGGGGTTAAAGGTTAGGATTAAGGGTTAGGCTTAGGGTTAGGGTTAGTGTTAGGGGTAGGATTAGGGTTAGGGTTAGGGTTAAGCGTTAGGGTTAGAGTTAGCGTTAGGGTTAAGTGTTATTGTTTGGGTTAGGGTTAGGTTTATGGTTAGGGATAGGGTTGGGTTAGGATTAGGGTTAGGTTTAGGGTTAGGGTTAGGGTTAAGGTTAAGGTTTAGGGTCTGGGTTATTCATAGTGTTAGTGTTATGGTTAGGATTAGAGGTTAGGGTTAGGTTTAGGGTTAGGGGTTTGGGTTAGAGGTTAGATTTAGGGTTAGGGTTTAAGGTTAAGGTTACGGTTAGGTTTAGGTTTAGGGTTGGGGTTAGGGTTAGGGTTAAGTGTTAGTGTTAACGATTATGATTAGGGTTAGGGTTAGTGTTCGGGTTAAGTTTACGGTTAGGGTTAATGGTTAGGGTGAGGGTTATGGTTAGCTTTAGGGTTAGGGTTAGGTATAACTGTTAGTCTTAGGGTTAGTGTTAGGTTTAGTGTTAGGGTTATAGTTATGTTTAGGCTTAGGGTTAAGGCTTCGGGTTAAGGTTTAGGATTAAGGTTTAGGGTTAGGGTTAGGGTTATGTTTACGGTTGGGGTTAGGGGTTAGGCTTAGGGTTAAGGTTAGGGCAAGGGTTAGTGTTAGTGTTAACGGTTAGGTTTAGGGTTAGGATTAATTGTTAGCATTAGGGTTAAGTTTAGGGTTTATGTTAGGTTGAGGGTTAGGGTTAGTGTTAGTGTTAGACGTAAGGGTTAGGGGTTAGGGTTAGGGTTATCGTTAGTGTTGCGGGTTGAGGTTAGGGTTAGGTGTTAGGGTTAGGGTTTTGCATTAGTGTTAGGCTTCAGTTTCAGGGTTTAGGGTTAGGGGTTAGGGTTAGGGTAAGGCTTAGGGATTGGGGTTAGGGTTAGCGCTAGGGTTTGGGTTAGGTTTAGGATTAGCGTTAATGTTAGGATTAGGGTTAGGGTTACGTTCAAGGTTAAGGTTAGGGTTAGGATTAGGGTTAGGATTAGGGTTAGATTAGGGTTAAGGGTTAAGGTTAGGTTAAGGTGTAGGGTTAGGTTTATTGTTAGGGGTCAGTGTCAGTGTCAGCATCAGGTTAGGGTTAGGGTTAGCTGTTATGTTTAAGGGTTAGATTTAGGGTTAGGGGCTAGGGTTAGGGTTAGGGTTAGAGTTAGGGTTACGGTTTAGGATTAGGTTTAGGGTTAGGTTAGGGGTTAGGATTAATGTTAGGGGTTAGGAGTTAGGGGTCAGGGTTACAAGTAAGGGTCAGGTTTAGGGTTAGGGACAGGGGTTAGGGTTAGGAATTAAGGTTAGGGTTAGGTTTAGGGGTTTAAGTTAGAGTTAGGGTTAAGTGTAAGGGTTTGGGCTAGGATTAGGTTTAGGGTTAGAGTTAATGGTTAGGGTTAGAGTTAAGGTTGTGGGTTAGGGTTAGCTTAGGGTTAGGGTTTGGGTCAAGGTTTAGGGTTAGGGTTGGAGTTAGGGTTAAAGGTTAGGGTTGGGTTAGGGTTAGGTTTAGGGTTAAGGTTTAGTGTTAGGGTTAAGGGTTTGGGTTAGGGTTAGGGTTAGCGTTAGGGTTAGGGTTAGGGTTAGAGTTAGTGTTAGGATTAGGGTTGGTGTTGGGGTTGTGATTGGGGTAGGGTTGGTGTTAGAGTTAGGTTAGTGTTAGTGTTAGGTTTAGGGTTAGGTTAGGGTTAGGCTTAGGGTTAGAGGTTAGGTTTATTTTTAGGGTTAGAGTTAAGTGTTAGGGTTAAGGGTTAAGTTTAGGGTAATGTTAAGGTTACGGTTAATGTTAGGGTTAGCGTTAGAGTTATGGTTATTTTAGGGTTAGATTAAGGGTTAGGATTAATGTTAGATTAGGGTTAGGGTTTATGGTTGCGTTTAGGGTTAAGGGTTAATGGTTAGGGTGACCTTTAGCGTTGGTGTTAGGGTTAGCATTAGGTTTAGAGCTAGTGTTAAGTGTTAAGGTTTAGGTTTAAGGGTTAGGATTAGGGGTAGGTTTAGGGGTAGGGTTTTGGTTAAGATCAGGCTTAGGGTTTGGGTTAGGTTTAGTGTTAGGGTTATGGTTAGGATTAGGGTCAGAATAGGGTTAGGGGTTAAGGTTAGGTGTTACGGTTAGGGTTAGGTTTAGGTGTCAGGGTCAGTGTCAGGGTCAGGTTAGGGTTAGGATTAGGGTTAGGATTTAGGGTTAGGAGTTAAGGTTAGGCTTAGGTTTAAGGGTTAGAGTTAGTGTTGGGGTTAGGGGTTAGGGTTAGGGTTAGTGTTAGGATTAAGTGTTAAGTTTAAGAATTTAGGGTTAGGTTAGACTTAGTGTTAGGGTTAGGATTAGGGTTAGGGTTAGAGTAAAGGGTTAGTGTTAGGGTTAGAGTTATGGTTAAGAGTTATTGTTAGCGTTAGGTTCATGGTTAAGGTTAGGGTTACGTTTAGGGTTAGGCTTAAGGTTAATGGTTAGGGTTAGGTTTGCGTTAGGATTAGGATTAGGGTTAGGTTAAGGGTTAGGTTTAGGGTTAGTGTTAAGGGTTAGGATTAAGGTTAGGGTTAGTGTTAGGGTTAGGTTTAGGGTTAAGTTTAAGGTTAAGGTTAAGGGTTAGGGTTCAGGTTTGGGATGGGTTAGGGTTAGGTATAGGGTTATGGTTAAGTGTTAGGGTTAAGGGTTAGGATTAAGGGTTTGGGTTTGGGGTATGTTTAGGGTTAGGGTTATAGTATGTTATGGGTTAGGGTTAGGGGTTACAATTAGGGTTTAGTATTAGGGGATAGGGATTAGAGTTTAGGGTTAGGGGTTAAGGTTAGGGTTAGGGATACGGGTTAGGGTTAGCACTACGTTTAGTGTTAGGCTTAGAATAAGGGTTAGTTTTAGGGTAAGGTTAGGGATAGGTTTAGGTTTCGGGTTAGACATTTGGTTTAGGGTTAGGGTTAGAGTTAAGGGTTAAGTGTTAGAGTTAAGGGTTAGCCTTAGGGTAAAATTAAGGTTACGGTTAGTGTTAGGGTTAGGGTTAGAGTTAGGGTTATTTTAGGGTTAGGTTTAGGGTTACGATTAATGTTAGATTGGGGTTAGGGTTTATGGTTGCGGTTAGGGTTAAGGGTTAATGGTTAGGGTGAGCATTAGCGTTTGTGTTAGGGTTAGTGTTAGAGTTAGGGTTAGGTTTAAGGTTAGGGTTAAGTGTTAAGGTTTAGGTTAAGGGTTAGGGTTAGGGTTAGGCTTAGGGTTAGGGTTACGGTTAAGATTAGTGTTAGGGTATGGGTTAGGTTTAGTGTAAGGGTTAGGATTAAGGTCAGAATAGGTTTAGGGGTTAAGGTTAGGCGTTACGGTTAGGGTTAGGGTTAGGGTTAGGTGTCAGGGTCAGTGTTGGGGTCAGGTTAGGGTTAGGATTAGAGTTGAGTGTTAGGGTTAGGAGTAAAGGTTAGGGTTAGGTTTAGGGGTTAGAGTTATTGTTAGGGTTAGTGGTTAGGGTTAGGGTTAGGGTTAAGTGTTAGGGTTAAGAATTTAGGGTTAGGGTTAGGCTTAGTGTTAGTGTTAGGATTAGGCTTAGGGTTAGCGTTATGGTTAAGCGTTATTGTTAGGGTTAGGTTTATGGTTAGGGTTAGGGTTAGAGTTGGGTTAGGATTAGGGTTAAGGTTAAGGGTTAGTGTTAGGGTTAGGGTTAGGATTAGGGTTAGGGTTAGAGTTAAGGGTTAGAGTTAGGGTTAGCTCTATAGTTAAGCGTTATTGTTAGGGTTAGAGTTAGGTTTAGGGTTAGGGTTAATGGTTAGGGTTAGGGTTGGGTTAGGATTAGGGTTAATGTTAGCATTAGTGTTAGGTTTAGGGTTAAGTTTAGGATTAGTGTTAAGGTTAAGGGTTAAGGTTAAGATTTAGGGTTAGGTTAGGATTAGTGTTAGGTTAGTGTTAGGATTAGGTGTTAGGGTTAGGATTAGGTTAAGTGTTAAGTTTACGGTTAGGATTAATGATTTAGATTAGGGTTAGGGTTAGGGTTAGTGTTAGGGTTATGATTTAGGGTTATGGGTTACGGTTAGTATTAGGGTTAGGGTAAGATTTAGGGTTAGGGTTAGGGTTAGGGTTAATGGTTAAGGTTATGGTTAGTGTTAGGGTTACATTTAGGGTTCAGTTTAAGGTTAAGGTTATGGGTTAGGGTTAGGGTTTGGGTTAGGATTAGTGTTTGCTTTAGGGTTAAGGGTTAGGGGCTGTGTTAGGTTTAGTGTTAGGGTTAGGGCTTAGGGTTAGGGTTAGGGTTAGGTTTATGGTTGTGACTTTTGGTTAGGGTTTGGGGTTAGGGTTATGTTAAGCGGTTAGGATTAGTGATAGGGTTAGGGATTAGGGGTTAGGTCTTAGGGATAGCTTTAGGGTTAGGATTAAGTGTTCGGGTTAGGGTTAAGTTTAGGGTTAGGGGTTAGGGTTAGTTTTAGGTTTATGGTTAGGGTTAGAGGGTAGAGATAGGGTTAGGGTTAGAGTTAAGGTTAGGGGTTAGGGTTAAGTTTAATGTTAGGGTTAGTGTTAGGGTTAGGTTTAGTGTTAGGTTTAGGGTGAAGTTTAAGGTTAAGCTTAAGGGTTAGGGTTTGGTTTAGGGTTAGGGTTCTTTGTCGGGATCGGGTTCAGGTTAGGGTAAGGGTTAGTGTTAGGGTTAGGGTTAAGGGTTAGTGGCTGTGTTAGGTTTAGTGTTAGGGTTTGGGCTTAGGGTTAGGTTTATGGTTGTGGGTTTCCGTTCGGGTTTGGGGTTAGGGTTATGTTAAGCGGTTTGGATTAGTGATAGGGTTAGGGGTTAGGGGTTAGGGTTAGCTTTAGGGTTAGGTTTAGGGTTAGGGTTAAGAGTTAGGTTTAGGGTTAGGGGTTAGGGTTAGAATTTAGAGTTAGGTTAGGTTTACGCTTAGGGGTTAGGGTTAACTTAGGGTTAGGTTTAGGTTTAGGGTTTTGGTTAGGGTTAGGGTTATGTGTTAAGTGTTAAGGTTGGGGTTAGGGTTCAGTTTAGGGTTAGGATTAGGTGTTACGGTTAGTGTTAGATTTAGGGTTAGGGTTAGAGTTTAGAGTTAGGGTTAGGGTTAGGGTTAGTGTTAGGGGTTAGGTTAAGGTTAGGGTTAGGTTTAGGTTTAGGGTTGGGGTTAGGGTGAAAGTTAAGTGTTAAGGTTAGGGTTAGGGTTAGGTTAAGGGTTAGGTTTAGGGTCAGGGTCAGGGTTAGGATTAGGTTTATGGTTAAGTGTTAGGGATAAAGGTTAGGATTATGGGTTTGGGTTAGGGGTATGTTTAGGGTTAGGTTTAGGGTTAGGTTTAGGGTTAGAGTTAAGGGTTAGGCTTAGAGTTAGGGTTAGGGTAAGTGTTAGCATTAGGGTTAAGGTGTGTGTTAGTGTTAGGTTTAAGGTTAGAGTTAAGGTATAGTGTTAGGGGTCGGTGTCGAGGTCGGTTTGGGGTTAAGTCCAGTGTTAGTGTTAGCGGTAAGGGTTAGGGTTTAGGATTAGTGTTAGGGTATAGGGTTAGGGGTTAGGTGTTAGGGTTAGGCATAGGCGTTAGGATTAGCGTTAGGTTTAGGGTTAGGTTTAAGATTAGGGTTAGTGTTAGGTTTAGGGGTTAGGGTTAGAATTTAGAGTTAGGTTAGGTTTACGCTTAGGGGTTAGGGTTAAGTTAGGGTTAGGTTTAGGTTTAGGGTTTGGTTTAGGGTTAGGGTTATGTGTTAAGGTTAGATTTAGTATTAGGTTAAGGGTTACGGTTAGGGTTAGTGTTTAGGTTTATGGTTAGGATTAGCCATAGGTTTAAATTTACGGTTAGTGATAAGGGTTAGGGTTAGAGTTAGGGTTAGGGTTAGGTATAAGGGTTAGGGTTAGGATTAGTGTTAGGGTTTATGTTAGGGTTAGGATTAGGGTTATGTTTAAGTGTTAGGGTTAAGGGTTAGGTTTAAGGGTTTGGATTAGGAGTATGGTTAGGGTTAGGGTTAGGGTTAAGGGTTAGGGTTAGGGTTAGGGTTAGGTTTAGGGTTTGGGTTAAGGGTTATGGTTAAGGGTTAGGATTAAGTGTTAGGGTTAGGTTTAAGTTGAAGGTTTGTGTTTCAGTTAGGTTTAGGGTTAGAGTTAAGGGTTAGGGTTAGGGTTAAGTTTAGAGTAAGGGTTAAAGTTTATGTTTAGGGTTAGGCTTAGAATTAGGGTTAGTTTAAGTGTTAGCATTGGGGTTAAGGTTAGTGTTAGGGTTAGGTTTTAGGGTTAGAGTTAAGGTATAGTGTTATGGGTCGGGGTCGGTATCAGGGTCGGTTTAGGGTTAAGGTTCGTGTTGGTGTTAGCGGTAAGGGTTAGGTGTTAGGGTTAGGGTTCTGGTTAGTGTTATGGGTTAGGGTTAGGGTTAGGGGTTAGGGTTAGGTTTTAGGATTACTGTTAGGGTTTGGGGTTAGGGTTTAGGGATAGGGGTTATGGTTATCGTTAGGTTTAGGGTTAGGTTTAGGATTAGGGTTAGTGTTAGGGTTAGGGTTAGGGATAGGGTTACGTTCAAGGTTAAGGTTACGGTTAGGCTTAGGGTTAGGGTTAGTATTAGGTTTTTATTAAGGTTAGGGGTTAGGGTTAGGATAAAGATTAGGGTTAGGGTTAGGCATCGGGGTCAGTGTTGGGGAAGGTTTAGGGTTAGGGGTTAGGCTTAAGGGTTAGATTTAGGGATAGGGGCTAGGGTTAAGGTTAGGGTTACGGGTTAGGATTAGGGTTAGGGTTAGGGTCAGTTTAGGGGTTGGGGGTTAGGATTAGTGTTAGGGGTTAGGGGATAGGGTTAGGGGTTAAAGTTAGGGTTAGGGTTAGGGTTAGAGTAAGGGTTAGGTTTAAGGTTAAGGGTTAGGGTTAGAGTTAGCGTTACGGGTTAGGGTTAGTATTTTGGTTATGGCTAGGGTTAGGGTTTTGGTCAAGAGTTATTGTTAGGGTTAAGGGTTAGGGTTAAGGGTTAGGGTAGGGTTAGGGTTAGGTTAAGTGTTAGGGTTAGTGTTAGGGTGAAGGGTTAGGGTTAGGGTTAAGCGTTATGGTTAGGGTTATGTTTAGGTTTAGGGTTAGGGTAAGGTTTAGGGTTAGGGTAAGGTTTAGGGTTAGCGTTAAGGGTTAGGTTTAAGGCTTAAGGTTAAGTTTAGGGTTAGGGTTAGGGTTAAGGGTTACAGTAAAGGTTTAGGATTAAAGGTTAGGTTTAGGGTTAGGCTTAGGGTTACAGTTAGGGTTAATGGTTAGCGTTAGGGTTAGGGTTAGTGTAAGGGTTAGGTTTAGGGTTACAGTTAAGGGTTAGCTTTAGGGATAGGGATAGGGTTAGGGGTCAGGGTCGGTGTCGGGGTTGGTTAAGGTTAGGGGAAGGGTAGTGTTAGGGTTAGGTTCATGGTTAGGGTTCGGGTTCGGGTTAGGGTTATGGTTAGTGTTATGGGTTAGGGTTAGGGTTAGGGGTTAGGGTTAGGTTTTAGGATTAGTGTTAGGGTTAGGGGTTAGGATTTAGGGGTAAGGGTTAGGGTTAGCACTCGGGATAGGGGTTAGTGTTAGCATTAGGTTTAGTGTTAGGCTTAGGATTAGGGTTAGTGTTAGGGTTAGGGTTAGGGATAGGGTTACGTTCAAGGTTAAGGTTAGGGTTAAGCTTAGGGTTAGGGTTAGTATAAGGTTTTGATTAAGGTTGGGGGTTAGCGTTAGGGTTAGGCATCGGGGTCAGTGTCGTGGAAGGGTTAGGGTTAGGGGTTATGCTTAAGGGTTAGATTTAGGGTTAGGGGCTAGGGTTAAGGTTAGGGTTACGGGTTAGGATTAGGGTTAGGGGTTAGGGTCTTTTTAGGGGTTGGGGGTTAGGATTAGTGTTAGGTGTTAGGGAATAGGGTTAGGGGTTAAGGTTAGGTTTAGGGTTAAGGGTTAGTGTTAGAGTTAGCGTTATGGGTTAGGGTTAGTGTTAGGGTTAAGGTTAGAGTTAGGATTTGGGTCAAGAGTTAGGTTTAGGGTTAACGGTTAGGGTAAGGTTAGCGTTAGGGTGTCAGGGTTAGGGTTAGTGTTAGGGTGAAGAGTTAGAGTTAAGGTTAGGGTTAAGCATTATGGTTTGGGTTATGTTTAGGTTTAGGGTTATGGTTAAGGTTTAGGGTTAAGTTTTAGGTTTAGGAGTTAGGGTTAGGTTTAGAGTCGAGTTTAGGTTTAGGGTTAGGAAAAGGGTAAAGGGTTACGGTTAAGGGTTATGGTTAAAGGCTAGGATAGTTTTATGGTTAGGGTTAGTGTTTGGGTTAGAAATAAGGTTAGCGTTAAGGGCTAGGGATAGTTTTAGGGTTAGGTTTAGGGTTAGGATTATGGTTAGGGTTAGTGTTAGGGTTAAGAGTTCGGGTTAGTGTTTTGGTTAGAATTAGGGTTAGGGTTAGGGTTAGGCTTAGGGTTAGGTTATGGTTAGGGTTAAGGGTTAGGGTCAGAGTTAGTGTTTGGGTTAGTGTTAGGGTTCGGGTTAGGGGGCGGTTTCGGGATCGGGTTAGGGTTAGGGCTAGATTTAGGGGTTAGGGTTAGGGTTAGGGTTAAAGGTTAGTGTTTAGGGTTAAGGATTAGGGTTAGCGTTAGGGTTAGCTAAAGGGTGAGGGTTATAGTTAGGATTAGAGTTAGGATTAAGGGTTAGGGTTAACGGTTAGGTTTAGGATTAGGTTTAGGGTTAGGTTTAAAGTTATGGTTCGGGTTAACAGTTAGGTTTAAGGGTTTGGATTAAGGTTTAGGTTTAGGGTTAGGTTTAGTGTTAGGGTTAGAGTTAGGATTAGGGTCAGATTAGTGTTAGGATTTAAGTTTTGGGGTTACAGTTAGGGTTAGGGTTAGGGGTCGGGATCAGTGCAGGGTTCGGGTTAGGGTTAGGATTAGGTTTAGAATTAGGTTTATGGGTTAGGGGTTAAGGTTAGGGTTAGGTTTAGGGGTTAGAGTTAGAGTTAGGGTTAAGGGTTAGAGTTAGGGTTAGTGTTAGGTTTAAGGGTTAGGGTATGGTAAGTGTTAGGGTTTGGGCTTAGGGTTAGGGTTTGGTTTATGGTTGTGGGTTTCCGTTCGGGTTTGGGTTAGTGTTATGTTTATGATTATGGTTAGGGTTAGGTTTAGCGTTAGGGTTAAGTGTTATTGTTACGGTTAGGTTTAGGTTTATGGTTAGGGTTAGGGTTAAGTTTAGGGTAGGGTTAATCGTTAGGGTTTGGGTTCGGTTAGGATTAGGCTTAGGGTTAGCTTTAGGGTTAGGGTTAAGTGTAACGGTTAGGTTTAGGGTTAGGGTTAGTTCTAGGGTTAGGGTTAGGGTTAGGTTTGGGGTTACGGTTAAGTGTTAACGTTAGGGTAACAATTAAGGGTTAGGGTTCGTTTTAGGGTTAGTGTTAGTGTAGGGTTAGGGTTAAGGTTTAGGGTTAAGTGTTAAGTTTTGGGTTAGGATTAGGATTAGTGTAAGGTTAATGTTTGGGTTAGGGTTAATGGTTACGGTTAGGGTTAGGATTATTTTTAGCGTTAGGTTTTGGGTAAGGTTTAGGGTTAGAATTAAGGGTGAGGGTTAAGTTTAGGGTTAGGGTTAGGGTTCAGGTTAGGGTTAGGTTAGGGTTTGTGTTAGGATTAGGGTTAAGAGTTATGGTTAGGGTTATGGTAAGTGTTAGGGTTAGGGTTACAGCTAATTGTAAGGGTTAAGGATTATGGTTAGGGTTAGTGTTAGGGTTAAGTTTAGGGTTTGGGTTAGGGTTAGAGTTAGTGTTACGGTTAGGTTTAGGTTTAAAACTTAGGTTTAGTGTTAGTGTTAGGGTTTGGTTTAGGTTTAGGGTTAAGGTTAGAGTTAGGGTTAATGTTAAGGTTTAGGGTTAGGGGTTAATGTTAGGGGTTAGGGTTAGTGTTAGGGTTAGTGTTTGGGGTTAAGGTTAGGGTGAGGGTTAGAGTCAGGGTTAAGGGTTATGGTATAGGGTTAAGGGTTATGGTTAAAGTCTAGCGTTAGGTTTCTGGTTAGTGTCAGTGTTAGGGCTAGGTTTACGGTTAGGATTAGTGTTAAAGTTTATGTTTGTGGTTAGGGTTAGTGTTACGGTTAGTGTTAAGGGTTAGGTTTAGTGTTAGGGTTAGTTTTATGGTTAGGGTTTTGGTTAGGGTTGGTTAGAGTTAGGGTTATGTTTAGGGTTAGAGTTAAGGGTTAGGGTTAAGGGCTAGTATTAGGATTAGCATTAGGTTTCAGGTAAGAGTTATGTTTAGGGTTAGGGTTAAGGGTTAGGGTTAAGGTTTAGGATTAAGGGTTATGGTTAGGGTTATGGTTAAGTTTAGGGTTTGTGTTTGGGTTAGGGACAGAGTTAGGGTTAAGGATTAGAGTTAAGGGTTAGGGTTATTGTTAGGGTTAGGGTTAAAGGTTAGGTTTAGTGTTAGTGTTAGTTTTAGGGTTAGAATTAAGGGTTAGGGATAGGATTAGGGTTTAGGGCGATGTCAGTGTCGAGTTAGGGTTAAGGGTAGGGTTAGTGTTGGGGTTAGGGGTAAGGTTTATGGGCTAGTGTTAGGGTTCTGATTAGGGTTATGGGTGTAGGGTTAAGGTTGGGATTAGGGGTTAGGGTTAGGATTAGGGGTTAGGATTAGTGTTAGGGTTAAGATTTAGGGGTTAGGGTTTAGGTTTAGGGGTTAGGGTTAGGGTAGGATTAGGTATAGGGGATAGGGTTAGGGTTAAGTGTTAGGGTTAGGGTTGGGGTTAGGTTTAGAGTTAGGGTTAATGTTAGGGATTAGGGTTAGGGCTAGTGTTAGGGTTTGGGGTTTAGGTTAGGGTTAGGGCTAGGGTTAGGGGTTAGGGTTAATGTTAGGTTAGAGTTTGGGGTTAAGGTTAGGGTGAGGATTAGAGTCAGGGTCAAGGGTTAGGGTATAGGGTTATGGGATATGATTAAAGGCTAGGGTGAGGTTTAGGGTTAGTGTTAGGGCTAGATTTATGGTCAGAGTTAGGGTTAAGGTTTAGGTTTTGTTTTAGGGTTAGTGTTACGGTTAGTGTTAAGGGTAAGGTTAATATTAGGGTTAGGTTTAGGGTTAGGCTTACGGTTAGTGTTAGTGTTAAGGTTAGTATTAGGGTTTGGGTTAGGGTTAGCGTTAGGTTAGGTTCAGTGTTAGGGTTAGGGTAGGGTTAAGGGTTAGGGTTAGAGTACGGGTTAGGTTTAGGGTTAGGGTTAGCGTTAGGGTTACGGGGCGGTGTCGGGATCGGGTTAGGATTAAAGTTAGTGTTTGGTTTAGGGGTTACTGTTAAAGGTTCGGTTCAGGGGTTAAAGAAAAGGGTTAGCGTTAGGGTTAGTGATAGGGTTAGGGTTAGGTTTAGAGGTAGGATTAAGCTTTAGGGTAAGAGTTATGGTTAGGCTTAGGGTTAGGGTTAGGGTGAAGTTTAGTGTTTGGGTTAAGGTTTAGGGTTTGGCTTAGGTTTACTGTTAGGTTAGGGTTAAGGCTGTGTTAAGGGTTAGGTTTAAGGGTTAGGATTAGGATTAGTGTTAGGGTTTGGGTTAGGGTAGGGATGGGTTAGGGTTATGGTTAGGGTTAAGGGTTAGGGTTATGGGTTAGGGTTAGGTTTACGGTTAGGCTTAGGGTTAGGTTTAAGTTTAAGGGTTAGATTTAGCGTTAGGGTTAGGATTGTTGTTGGGTTGGTGTTAGGTTTAGGTGAGTTTTAGGGTTAGGGTTAGGGTTAGGGTTAGAGTTAAGGTTAGTGTTAGGGTTAGAGTTAGAATTAAATTTTATGGGTTAGGGTTAAGGGTTGTGGTTAGGGTTAAGGTTAAAGTTAGGGTTAAGTTTAGGGTTAGTGTTAGAGTTAGCGTTGGGGTTAGGATTAGGGTTAAATTAGGGTTAAGGGTTATGGTTGAGGTTAGGCTTAAGGGTTAAGGGTTAGGGTTAGCGTTAGGGTTAGTGTTAGAGTTGGGGTTAGGGTTAGATTAGGATTAAGGGTTATGGTTGAGGATACGTTTAAGCGTTAAGGGTTAGGGTAAGCGTTAGGGTTAGTGTTAAAGTTGGGGTTAGGGTTAGGGTTAGGGTAAGGGTTAGGTTTAGGGTTAGTATTAGGGTTAGGGTTAGGTTTAGGGTTAGGGTTAGGTTTTGGTTTAGGTTTAAGGGATAAGCTTAAGGGTCAATATTAAGGATTAGGGTTAGGTTTAGGGTTAGATTATGTTTAGGGTTAGGGTTAGGCTTAAGGGTTACAGTTAAGGATTAGGGTTAAGGGTTAGGGTTAAAGTTAGGGTTGGTGTTTGTGTTAAGGTTAGGGTTAACGATTAGAGTTAAGGGTTAAGGTTTACGTTAGGCTTAGGGTTAGGGTTAAGTGCTAGCATTAGAGTTAGGGTTAGTGTTAGGGTTAGTTTTAGGGTTAGAATAAAGGGTTAGGGTTAGGGTTAGGGATAGGGGTCAGGGTTGGTGTCGGGGTCGAGTTAGGGATAGGGGTAGGGTTAGTGTTGGCGTTAGGGGTAAGGGTTAGGGGTTAGGGTTAGAGTTAGGGTTATGGTTAGGGTTACGGGTTAGGGTTAGGATTAGGGTTAGGGTAAGGGGTTAGGATTAGTGTTAGGTTTAAGGTTAAGGGGTTAGGGTTTAGGGTTAAGGGATAGGGTTTGGGTTAATGGTTGGGGTAAGGTTTGGGTTTAAGTTTAGTGTTAGGGTTAGAGTTAGGGTTAGGGGTTAGAGTTAGGGTTAGGTTTAGGGTTAGTGTCAGGGTTAAGGGTTAGGATTAGGGTTAAGGATTATGGTTAAAGGCTAGGGTTAGATTTAGGGTTAGTGTTAGGGTTAGGTTTATGGTTGGATTAGGGTTAAGGTTTAGGATTTGGGTTAGGGTTAGTGTTAGGGTTAGTGTTAAGGGTTAGGGTTAGTGTTAGTGTTAGGTTTAGGGTTAGAGTTAGGGTTCGGATTAGTGTAAGAGTTTGGATTAAGGTTAGTGTTAGGGTTAGGTTCAGTGTTAGGGTTAGGGTTAAGGGTTAGGGTTAGATTTAGGGTTAGGGTTAGTGTTA
This sequence comes from Tenrec ecaudatus, assembly GCF_050624435.1. NCBI lineage: Eukaryota > Metazoa > Chordata > Mammalia > Afrosoricida > Tenrecidae > Tenrec > Tenrec ecaudatus. The sequence goes on along the minus strand of NC_134530.1, from coordinate 297,658,172 downwards.
GGGTGCGGTGTCGGGATTGGGTTAGGGTTAGTGTTAGGTTTAGGGGTTTGGGTTAAAGGTTAGGGTTAAGGGTTAAGGAATAGGGTTTGCGATTGGGTTGGGGTTAGGGTTAGAGTCAGGATTAAGCTTTATGGTTAAGAGTTAGGTTTATTTTAGGGTATGGTTAGGTTGAGAGTTAGGATTAAGGTTAAGGTTAGGGTTTGGGTTAAGGGTTAGCATTAGGCTTAGGCTTACCTTTAGTGTTAGGTTAGGGTTAAGGCTGGGTTAAGGGGTAGGTTTAAGGGTTAGGAATAAGGATTAGGGTTAGGGTTTGGGTTACGGTTGGGTTAGTGTTAGGGTTAATGATTAGGGTTAAGGGTTAGGGTTAAGGGTTAGGGTTAGGGTTAGGGTTAGGCTTAAGGTTAGGGTTAAGGTTAAGGGATAGGTTTAGGGTTAGGGTGAGGTTAAGGTTAGGATTAGGGTTGGTGTTGGTTTGGGGTTAGGTTTAGGTTAGTGTTAGGGTTAGGGTTAGGGTTAGTGTTTGGGTTAGTGTTAGATTAGGGTTCGGTTTAGTTGTTAGGTTTAGGGTTAGTGTTAAGATAAGGGTTAGGATTAAAGTTAAGGTTTATAGGTAGGGTTAAGGGTTAGTATTAGGCTTAGGGTTAAGGTTAAAGTTAGGGTTAGGGTTAGGGTTAGGGTTAGGTTTAGGGTTAAGGTTAGGTTTAGGGTTAGGGTTAGGTTTAGTGTTAGGTTTAGTGTTAGGTTAGGGTTAAATTTAGGTTTAGTGTTAGGTTAGGGTTAAATTTAGGATTAGTGTAGATTATCGTTAGGGGTTACGGTTAGGGGTTACGGTTAGGGGTTACGGTTAGGGCAAGCTTTAGGGTTAGGTTTAGGGGTCGAGGTCAGCGTCCAGGTCGGGTTAGGGTTACGGTTAGGATTAGGGTTAGGGGTTAGGGTTAGGCATTAAGGTTAGAGTTAGGTTGAGGGGTTAGGTTTAGTGTTTGGGATAGGGGTTAGAGTTAAGGTGTAGGGTAGGGTAAGGGTTAGGATAAGGGTTAATGGTTAGGATTAGGGTTAGCGTTAGAATTAAGCATTATTGTTAGGGTTAGGGTTAGTTTTATGGTTAGGGTTAAGGTTAGTTTTAGGGGTAGGGTTAGGTTAGGGTTAATGGTTAGGGTTTGTTTGGGATTAGGGTTAGGGTTTGGGTTAGCGTTATGGTTTGGTTTAGTTTTAGGGTTATGATTAAGGTTTAGGGTTAGTGTTAGTGTTAGGGTTAGGATTAGAGGTTAGGGTTAAGTGTTAGGTTAGTGTTAGGATTAAGGGTTACAGTTAGTGTTAGGGTTAGGATTAGAGGTTAGGGTTAGGTTTAGAGATAAGTGTTAGGTTTAGCGTTAGGATTAAGGGTTATGGTTAGTGTTAGGGTTAGGGGTAGTGTTAGGGTTAAGGGTTAGGTTTAGGGTTAGGGATAGTGTTAGGGTTTGGTTTAGGTTTAGTGTTAGGGTCCGTGATTGGGTTGGGGTTAGGGTTAGGGTTAGTGTTAGGGTTAGGGGTAAGTGTTAGGGGCTGGTTTAGTGTTAGTGGTAGGGTTAGAGCTTAGGTTTAGGGTTAGGGTTAGGTTTATGGTTATGTGTTTTGGTTAGGGTTATGGGTTAGGTTAGGTTTAGCGTTTAGGATTAGTGATAGGGTTAGGGGTTAGGAGTTAAGTTTATGGGTTAGCGTTAGAGTCAGGGTTAGGGTTAAGGTTAAGAGTTAGGATTAGTGTTAGGGTTAAGTGTTAGGGTTAGGCTTAGGGTTAGTGTTAGGTTTAGGATTTAGGTTAGGATTAGGGTTAGGGTTAAGGGTTAGGATTATGGTTAGCGTTAGAATTAAGCGTTATTGTTAGGGTTAGTTTTACGGTTAGGGTTAGGGTTAGGTTTAGGGGTAGGGTTAGGTTACGGTTAATGGTTAGGGTTAGTGTTTGGTTGAGATTAGGGTTAGGGTTTGGGTTAGCGTTAGGGTTTGGTTTAGTCTTAGGGTTAGGGTTAAGGTTTAGGGTTAGTGTTAGTGTTAGAGTTAGGATTAGAGGTTAGGGTTAAGTTTAGGGGTTAAGTGTTAGGGTTAGGGTTAGGATTAAGGGTTACGGTTAGTGTTAGGGTTAGGGTTAGTGTTAGCGTTAAGGGTTAGGGTTACGTGTTAGGGTTAGGATTAAGGTTAGGGTAAGGGTTAGGGTTAGGGATAGGGTTAGTGTTAGGCTTAATGGTTAGGTTTAGGGTAAGGGTTAGTGTTAGGGTTAGGTTTAGGTTTAGTGTTAGGGTCCGTGTTTGGATTGGGGTTAGGGTTAGTGTTAGGGTTAGGGGTAAGTGTTAGGGGCTGGGTTAGTGTTAGGGTTAGAGCTTAGGGTTAGGGTTAGGTTTATGGTTATGGGTTTCGGTTAGGGTTAGGGGTTGGAGTTAAGTTTATGGGTTAGTGTTAGAGTCAGGGTTAGGGTTAGGGTTAAGAGTTAGGATTAGTGTTAGGGTTAAGTGTTAGGGTTAGGGTTAGGCGTTAGTGTTATGTTAGGGTTAAATTTAGGGTTGTGGTTAAGGGTTAGGATTAGGGTTACACTTAGAATTAGGGTTAGGTTTAGGGTTAAAGTTAATGGTTAGAGTTAGTGTTAGGGTTATGTTTAGGGTAAGAGTTAGGGTTAGGGTTAAGGGTTAGGATTAGGGTTAAGGTTAGTGGTTAGGTGTAGTGTTAGGGTTAGAGGTTAGTGTTAGGGCTTAGGGTTATGGTTAGGGTTAGGGTTTGGTGTTAAGGTAAGGGTTAGAGGTAGAGTCAGGGTTAAAGATTAGGGTTAGGGTTAAGGGTTATGGTTAAAGGCTAGGGTTAGGTTTAGGGTTAGTGTTAGTGTTAGAATTAGGTTTATGGTTAGGGTTAGGGTTAAGGTTTAGGGTTTGGGTTAGTGTTAAAGGTTACGGGTAGTGTTAGGGTTAGGTTTAGGTTTAGGTTTAGGGTTAGGGTTAGGGTTAGTGTAAAGGTTTGTGTTAGGGTTAGCGTTAGGGTTAAGGGGTAGGGTTAGGTTTAGGATTAAGGGTTACGGTTATGTTAGGGTTAAGGTTAGTGTTAGGGTTAAGGGTTAGGGTTAAGTGTTAGGATAAGGTGTTAGGGTTAGGTTCAGGGTTAGGGTAAGGTTTAGGGGTAGGGATAGGGTTAGGGTTATGTTTAGGTTTAGGTTTAGGGTTTGGGGTCGGGTTAGTTTTAGGGTTAGGGATAGTGTAAGGGATTGTGTAAGGGTTAGCATTAGGGTTAGGTTCAGTGTTAAGGTTAGGGTTTGGGTTAGGGTTAAGGGTTAGGGTTTGGTTTAGGATTAATGGTTACGGGTATTGTTATGGTTAAGGTTAGTGTTTGAGTTAAGGGTTAGGGTTAAATCTTAGGGTTAGGTTTAGTGTTAGGGTAAGGTTTAGGGTTAGGGATATGGTTAAGGTTAGGGTTAATGTTTAGGTTTAGGGTTAGAGTTAGTGTTAGGGTTAGGTTTAGGTTTAGGGTTAGAGTTTGTGGTCGGGTTGGGGTTAGGGTTAGTGTTAATGATATGGTTAAGGGTTAGGGGCTGGGACATTGTTAGTGCTGGGGCTTAAGGTTAGTGTTAAGGTTAGGTTTATGGTTTTGGGTTTCGGTTAGGGTTAGGGGTTAGGATTAGGTTTAGCGGTTAGGATTAGTGATAGGGTTAGGTGTTAGGAGTTAGGTTTATTGGTTAGCGTTAGAGTTAGGGTTAGGGTTAAGAGTTAGGGTTAGGGTTACGGGTTAAGTTTATGTTAGGGGTTAGTGTTAGTGTTAGGTTTGGGGTTAGGTTAGGGGTTTGGGTTAGAGGTTAGTGGTTAGTGTTAGTGTTAGGTTTAGGGTTAGGTTAGGGGTTAAGGTTAGAAGTTAGAGTTAGGGTTAGGGTTAGGGTTAGGGATTAGGGTTAAAGTTTAGGTTTCAGGTTAGGTTTAGGTTTAGGGTTGGGGTTAGGATTAGGATTAGGGTTAAGTGTTAGGGTTAGGGTTAAGAGTTAGCCTTAAGGATTATGGTTAGGGTTAATGTTAGGGTTAAGTTTAGGGTTAGGGATAAGGTTAGGGTTTAGGTGTAGTGTTAGGGTTAGGGGTTAGTGTTAGGGGTTAGAGTTAGGGTTTAGTGTTAAGGTAAGGGTTAGTGTAAGAGTCAGGGTTAAGGGTTAGAGTTAGGGATAAGAGTTAATATTAAAACTAGGGTTAGGTTTTGGGTTAGTTATAGTGTTAGGGTTAGGTTTATGGTTAGGCTTATTGTTAAGGTTTAGGGCTTGGGTTGAGGTTACTATTAGGGTTAGGGTTAAGGGTTAAGCTTAGTGTTAGGGTTAGGTTTAGGGTTAGGGTTTGTGTTTGGGTTTGGATTAAGGTTAGGGTTAAGGGTGAGAGTTAAGGGTTAGGGTTAAGGTTTAGGGTTAGGCTTAGGGTTAGGGTTAGGATTAAGTGTTAATATTATTGTCAGGATTAGTTTTAGGGTTAGAGTAAAGGATTAGGGCTAGAGTTAAGGATATGGTCAGGGATAAGCGGTGTCGGGGTCGAGTTAGGGTTAGGGGTAGGGTTAGTGTTATGGTTAGAGGAAAGGGTTAGGTGTTACGGTTAGGGTTAATGTTAGGGTTATGTTTAGGGTTTGGATTGGGGTTATGGTTAGGGTTAAGGGTTAAGATTAGTGTTAGGATTAAGGCTCAGGGGTTTGGGGTTAGGGTTAGGTTTAAGGGTTAGGGTTAGTTTGGGGTTTAGGTTAGGGTTAGGGGTTAGAGTTAGGGTTAGGGGTTAGTGTTACGGGTTAGGTTTACGCTTTGGGGTTAAGGTAAGGGTTAGTGTTAGGGTTAGGGTTAAGGGTTAGGTTTAAGGGTTAGGATTAAGGATTAGTGTGAGTGTTAGGGTTAGGGTTAGGGTAGGGCTAAGGTTAGGGTTAGGGTTAGAGTCAGGGTTAAGGGTTAGGGTTAGGCTTAAGGGTTATGATTAAAGGCTAGTGTTAGGTTTAGGGCTAGTATTAGTGTTAGGGTTAGGGTTATGGTTAGGGTTAGGGTTAAGGTTTAGGGTTTGTGTTAGGGCTAGTGTTACGGTTAGTGTTAAGGGTTAGGGTTAGTGTTAGGGTTAGGTTCAGTGTTAGGGTTAAAGGTTAGGGTTAGGGTTAGGGGTTGGTTTCGGGATCGCTTTAGGCTTAGGGTTAGTGTTAGCTTTAGGGGTTTGGGTTAAATGTTAGTGTTAAGGGTTAAGGAATAGGGTTAGCGTTATGGTTAGGCTTTGGCTTAGGGTTAGGGTTGGGGTTAAGGTTAGGGTTTGGGTTACGGGTTAAGTTAGGCTTATGCTTACCTTTAGTGTTAGGTTTGTGTTAAGGCTGGGTTAAAGGTTAAGTTTAAGGGTTAGGCTTAAGGATTAAGGTGAGGGTTTGGGTTAGTGTAGGGTTAGGGTTAATGGTTTGGGTTAATGGTTAGGGTTAAGGGTTATGGTTAGGGTTAGGGTTAAGGGTTAGGGCTAGGGTTAGGATTAGGGTTAGGATTAGGGTTGGTGTTGGGGTTAGGCTTAGGTTAGTGTTAGGGTTATGGTTAGGGTTTGTATTAGGGTTAGGTTAGGGTTAGGGTTAGGGGTTAGGTTTATCGTTAGTGTTAGGGTTAGGCTTAGGAATAGAGTTAAGGTTTATGGGTAGGGTTAAGGGTTAGGGTTAGGCTTAGTGTTAAGGTTAAAGTTAGGGTTAGGTTTAGCGTTAGGGTTCCAGTTAGCGTTAGGTTTAGTGTAAGGATTATGGTTAGATTAGCGTTAGGGGTTATGGTTGAGGTTAGGTTTAAGGGTTAAGTGTTAGGGTTAGCGTTAGGGTTAGTGTTAATTGGTAAGGATTAGGGTAAAGGGTTAGGGTTATGGTTAGGTTAAGGTTAGGTTTAGGGATAGGTTTAGTGTTAGTGTTAGGTTTATGATTAGGGTCAGATTATAGTTAGCGATTACGGTTAGAGATTACAGTTAGCGTAAGGTTTAGGGTTAGCTTTAGGGTTTGGGGTCAGTGCCAGGTCGGGTTAGGGTTAAGATTACCGTTAGGATTAGGGTTAGGGTTTAGGCTTAGGCGTTAAGATTAGGGTTAGTTTTAGGGGTTATAGTTTGTGTTAGGGATAGGGGTTAGGGTTAATGTTAGGATTAGGGTTAGTGTTAGGGTTAGTGTTAGGTTTAGGATTAAGTTTAGGTTTAGGGTTTGGGTTAAGGTTTAGGATTAGGGTTAGCGTTAGGATTAAGCGTTATTGTTAGGGTTAGGGTTAGTTTTATGGCTACGGTTAAGGTTTAGGTTTAGGGTTAGGTTAGGTTTAATGGTTAGTGTTAGGGTTTGGTTGGAATTAGGGTTAGGGGTAGGGTTAATGTTAGGGTTAAGTTTAGGGTTAGGATAAAGGTTTAGGGTTAGGTTTAGGGTTAGTGTTAGTGTTAGGGTTAGGATTAGGGTTAGGGTTAGAGTTAGCGGTAGGTTTAGGGTTAGGGTTAGGTTTAGGATTAGGGTTAGATTAGGGTTAGGGGTTATGGTTGAGGTTAGGTTTAAGGATTAAGGGTTAGGGTTAGCGTTAGGGTTAGTCTTAGAGTTAGGGTTAGGGGTTAAGGTTAGGGTTAGGATTAAATTCAGATTATGGTTAGGGATTAAGATTAGGGGTTACGGTTAGGGTAAGATTTAGGGTTAGGGTTAGGGGTCGGGGTCAGTGTCCGGGTCGGGTTAGGGTTAGGGTTAAGGTTAGGATTAGGGTTAGGGTTATGGGTTAGGGTAGGGTTAGGTTTAGGGTTAGGATAAGGGGTAGGGTTAGGGATAGGGTTAAAGGTTAGGGTTAAGGGTTAGGCTTAGTGTTAGGGTACTGTTAGGTTTGGGTTATGGTTAGAGTTAGGGTTAAGGGTTAAGGTTAGCGTAAGCGTTATTGTTAGGGTTAGGGTTAGTTTTATGGTTTGGGTTAGGGTTAGGATTAGTGTTAGGTTTAAGGGTTAGCCTTAAGTGTTAGGGTTAAGTGTGAGGTTTAGGATTAGTGTTAGGGTAAGGGTTAGGTTTAGGTATATGGTTAGGGTAAATGGTTAAGTTTCGGTTTAGTGTTAGGGTTAGGTTTATGGTTAGGCTTCGGTGTCGGGTTGGGTTTAGGGTTTGAGTTAGCGTTAGTGTTAGTGTTATGGTTAACGGCTAGGGGCTGGGTTAATGCTAGTGTTAGTGTTAGGTTAGGGCTTAGCGTTAGGGTTAGGTTTATGGTTATGGGTTTTGGTTAGGGTTAGGGATTAGGATTTGGCTTAGCGGTTAGGATTAGTGATAGGGTTAGGGGTTAGCACGAAGGGGTTAGGTCTATGGGTTAGCGTTAGAGTTAGGGTTAGGGGTTAGAGTTTGGGTTTTGGTTAGGGAAAGGGTTAGGTTTAGGGTTATGGTAAGGGTTAGTGTAAGGTTAGGGTTAGTGTCAAGGGTTAGGGTAAATGGTTATGGTTAAGGTTAGGATTAGGGTTAGAGTTAGGGGTAATGGTTAGGGTTATTGTTTTTAGTTAAGGTTTAGGAGTTAGGGTTAGGCTTAGGTGTTAGGGTTAGGGGTTAGGATTAGGGTTAGAGTTATGGGTTAGTGGTTAGGGGTTAGTGTTACGGGTTAGGTTTCGTTAGGATAAGGGTTAAGGTTAGGGTTAATGTTAGGGTTAGGGTTGGGGGATAGGGTTAGGGTTAGGGTTAGGGTTTAGTGGGTAATGGTTAGTGTTAGGTGCTAGGGTTAGAGTTAGGGTTAGGGGTTAGTGTTAGGGTTAGGATTAAGGTTAGGTTTAGGATTAGGGTTAGGGGTTAGGGGTTAGGGTTAGGCTTTAGGGTTAAGGGTTAGGTTTAAGTGTTAGGATTAGGGTTAGGATTTGGGTTTGGGGCAAAAATTAAGGGTTAAATGTTAAGGATTAGAATCAAGGGTTAGGGATAGTGTTAAGGTTAGTTTTAGTGTTTAGGGTTATGGTTAGAGTTAGCGCTAGGTTTAAGGTTATGGTTATGGTTAGGTTTAGGGTTAGGGCTAGGGTTAGTTTAGGTTTAGGATTAGTGTTCGGGTTAAGGGTTAGGGTTAAGGTTTAAGGGATAGGGTTAAGGTTAGTGTTAGGGTTAGGATTAGGGCGCACGGTTAAGTATTAGGGTTAGGGTTAGGTGTAGGAACGGGCTGGGGTTGGATTAGGGTTAGGGTTAGGTTAGGGGTTAGTGTTAGGGCTTCGGTTTAGGGTTAGGGTTAGTGGTTACGGTTAGGTTTAGGTTTAGTGTTAGTGTTATGGTTAGTTTCAGGGTTAGGTGTTAGGGGTTAGGGTTAGGGATAAGGGATAGGATTTTGTTAGGTTTAGCGGGTAAGGTTTAGGGTTAGGGGTTACGTTTGGGTTAGGGTTAGTGTTAGTGTTAGGGTTAGTCTCAGGGATAGAGGTTAGTGGTTAGGGTTAGGGTAAGCATTAGGGTTAAGGTTAGGGTAAGGGTTAGGGTTATGGTTATGGTTAGGTGTTAGGATTAGTGATAGGGTTAGGAATAATGTTAGGGTTAGGGTTAGGTTTAGGTTTAGGTTTAGGGTTAGGGTTAGGGTTAGGTTTAGGGTTAGAGGTTAGGGTTAGGGTTAGGGATAGGGTTAGGGTGTAGGGATTAGGGTTAGGGTTAAGTTAAGGTTAGGGGTTAAGAGTTAGGGTTAGGGTTACGGTTAAGGTTAGAGTTAGGGTTAAGGGGTTAGGGGTTCGGGTTAGGATGAGGGTTAGGTTTAGGGGTTAGGAGTTAGGTTTAGGGTTAGGGGTTAGGGGTTAGGGTTTAGGATT